>NC_082661.1:193660290-196218624 GCF_025265405.1 Mesoplodon densirostris | reverse complement strand
ACAGTTAGGCAGAAAAAAGTACATTATAGGTGAGAAATGGTCTGATAATTCTGTAGTAGAGTGAAGTGATTTTTATACAGCCTTTTTTTTTCTTTTTTCTTTTCCCTTTTGTGGAGTTGAATTGTCTGATGTTAAGAATTGACCTCCAACTAGGCAAGCATTTTAGTGAACAGAAGTTAGTGTTAACTGAAGTAAGTTAAACTTATATGATAGATACCCAAATTGGGGGCCTGCAGCCTGTTTTTGTTCAGTATTGTGACACAGCTATGCTAATTTGTTTATGTTTCTTGTATGGCTGTTTTGTACCACAACAGAGTTGAGTAGTTATGACAGAACTGTAAAGCCTGAAATATTTACTATCTGGCCCTTTATAGAAAAAGTTTGCAGACCCCTGATCTAACTTAGTGAATTTGTTTTGGGATTGTTAAGCAGTACTATGTTTATTTTATGTAAACGTTCCACTTCAAAACCTTTTTAAAAAGAGGGGTTAAAACTGAATTAAAAGCTAGATTTAAGAAAGTGAGGTTTGTTTGTAAATGTTCCACATGAAAACCTTTTTTTAAAAGTTAAAACTGGTTGGTTTTAAAAAAATGAGGTTTGTTTGCATTGGATAAACGTAAAGCTATCAAATTAATTTTGATTCTTTGTTATGTCAAAATGTTGTGCCCGGTGATTTTTAGATTTAATTAGAAAGGTGCAACTAAAGATGTACTCAGGTTTAATTCTTTGCCCCCAGCAGTTTAATGTTTTAATTTTAGGGGGTGATTTATTCCTACTTAGGACTTTCTATAAAAGTTACACTTGCACACAGAATTAGGGAAAAGCAGTTCTTAACCTTGATTTTTATACTATTTGTTTCCATATATTCGATGTCACATTTAAAGTGCTATTCCTAGATCCATTTCAGGTGTTATTTCTTGACCTAGATGAATATTTTTCTGTGTACTGGGCTGTAATTTACTTTCAGACTTGCACAGAATCGAAAAACTCTCCCTTTATACAAATCCATTTATCAGCTTCATGTTTTTCTTAGGTCTTCTATATTTCAATCTGAACTCCTTGCCCTTCAGAATTGTTGAATAACTTGAGTTGGGGCTTTGCCGTCATTTTGGGGCGTTGCCTTGTTCCTGTCAACTTAGGTCCTTTGTTTCTTGAATCCCAGGGCTTGCTTTTGTATAGCCCATCTTGCTGCTTCTGAGGCCTTCCCATCTATAAAGGTCTATTCCATCCTCGTAACTGAATAACTAGTTTGGCTCAATAGAGAATTCAAGGTTTAGTGAAGAGATTTGATGCTGTTCTGATTTTTCATCATTCATGTGAAATGCTTAGGGTTTTACCACTGTCAGTGTTTTCCAATTTCATGACTATCTTGGGTTTGTTTCATCCATTGTGCTGAGCACTCAGTGGGTCCTGTCATTGTGTAAACATGCTCTTCAGTCCTGGGAAATGTTACTGGAGCTGATCTTTCCTCATGTCCTTCACCACCCCAGTCTTTCCTCCAGAATTGTTTTTTGGTTGTGAGCCCTGCGCATCTGGTTTCCCTGTTTTCCGTTGCAGGCTGTTATCCTTTCAGCGATTTTTACAACTTAATTTTTCAACTTTTTTTAAGGTTTTTAATTTCAGTCATCTAATATCTGAGACCTCTTTCTCCAACCTGTGTTATAAGTAGTAACCTGTTCTTACATGGGTGTGTATTATCTTTTATTCAAGTCTAAAGTTAATAACTTTCAGAGTTTGTTTCCTCCAAGATGCTTTTCTTTCCTGTTGCTTTGGCCTCTGCCTATAATCTTCCTCAAATGTTTGGTGATCCTTGTCTCATATTTAGGAGTGCAGTATTTTTAAAGCAGCTTGGATGTTGTGAATTTGTGGGGCTGAGGGATGGGTACTTGTCAACCATGGGGTTCACTACTGGGTGATCGGGGTGTGTCATTTATTGAGGAACCTCTTGATACATTTTTTTTTCCTTCCTCGAGCTGATCAGGTTCATCAGAGAAGTCTTTTTCTACTCTGCTGCCTGGAGGGTAAAAAACCTGGCTGCCAGTGTTCTGAGATCCCAGTGAGGGGAGAAACCTGAGGGATCTGAACAAGTAAAGTACTTGAACTCCTTTATTTTCATCATTGTATGCCTATTGAGTCCGAAGACCACTCTCTTACCTGCTTCAGACAAGTTTCTGCCAGGATGGAAGAGTTCAGCTGTCCAGCAGTACAGAGGGGATCTGGAGGTTTAACTGTTTGTGAAACAGACTTTCAACCAATCCTCTTTTAGTCCCTTTTACCTCTGTTTACAGAGATACCTGGGCTGCCGATTGCTAATATAAGCCTTTGGGGGTTCTGTGGTACAATCTGAAATATCCTCACTGCTGACAGAATATTCAGTTTTCTTGTCTCCTTAGTCAATTGCCATTTATTCAAAGGTTTGCAGCTTCCAAAATTTTGTAGTTTCCTCTCCCATTTTCTTTTTTTTGTTTTCTGTTTTTTGGCTGCATGGCTTGTGGGATCTTAGTTCCCAGTCCAGGGATTGAACCTGCGCCCATGGCAATGAAAGCGCAGAGTCTGAAACCACTGAACCGCCAGGGAGTTCCCTCTCCCATTTTCTTTGACCTTATATATTTTTTATGTTGCCTCCCCCCCTTTTTTAAGTAATGGGTTTTAGTAGGATTTCAGGAGAGACCAAAAGTGGCACTGTTTACTTTTAGCACCCTTTTTGTGTGTGGTAATGACAGATTTGGGGAGACAAAATGTAAGTAGTTCAGTACCCTTCTAAAATTTGGACAGCAAAGTAGAAGTTTACAAGTAGTTTGCTAGTTTTTTATAGAACAAATCTCATTTACCTATTGGACAGTGTTAGGAAGCTTTTGATTTCAGTTCTCCCATCAGTTTTGTAGACCCTGTTAGAGCTGCCAACCCCCCTTTCTAGGTCTGTTGTCCTAAGTCAAATTCTGATACCTTTTGGTTTACTACCAGGTGAGTTAGTTAATCTCTCTTCCTGGGGTTCTGGGTTTCCTCTTATTCCTTTTCTAACCTTCGAATATGTATTGTAAGGTTGCAGGTCTTATTACCACATTACTCTTTCCACATTGGGATGGCAATTGCTTCACTGTTATTTGTTGTATACAAGTTAGAATATAGTTTGTGGACACCTATCCTGGTGCCATTCATGCTGAGATAGTTTTGAAAGGTAGTCTCAATAACATTAGGATCTGATTATTAGGTCTTTGTATTCTATACTTTATGTGCTTTGTTTTACTGCTTGGGAAAGTTCTTTGAAGTTGTCTTGTACTTCAAAAGTACTTTATGTTTATGGCCTTGAGGTATTGGGAATTTTAAAACAAGGACTGATCCCACTGTCCATCACAGTATTTGTGTTGGTCCTGAAATGTGTAATGAGTTTATTTGGTTTGGAGTCAGATTAACCTGAAATGTAAAAATCTAGATCCATGCATAATGGATGCACATCTCAATAAAGTAAATTTCTTTGGATGCAGTTTACTTAATAGTGCAATTTATCAGTGTACTAATACTTAAGGATGACCTCAGACTTCATGAAGACTGACTGTTACTACCTACTTTTGAAAAGTTGAGAAGAATGCATACTTTTTCCTTTCTTCACTACTGGCTATAATTAGGAGTCTAGTTTGAAATTTTGCATGTGTAACATGATTCTAGCAAGATGCAGTTGTGTAAATTGGTGGGTTGGGCTGTATATTGCTGTCAATTGCCTATAATTTGGAAAGTTGGGGGAGGGTTGATTATAATCTGGTTGGTATTTCAAAGAGACCTGCAGGCTATTTATATCAGAATCAGTATTGTTTGGAGGTGTTCCCTGGGATTCTGTATTTCACACACACCAAGTGATTTTACCTACACTGAAGTTGTAAGGACTGTTTTAAGGTGGTTAGAGTTAAGCTTGCTGTTTCTTAAGGATTTTTTGTTTTTCTGTTTTTACTTTTATCTCGTGTAAAGACAAATAAAGGTGCATGTTTCATAAAACTTATACCACTCAAGCATTTTAATCATGGATCCTAAGTCTAGCTTGAAAAAAAAATACTTAGCATTCTAATGAGTGTACGAGAGGACAAGGAGCAGTAGTGTGCCATGCTGGGGAAGGGAGGTGGTGGGGGTAGGTGGTTGGTATTAAACTCTTTAGAGGCAGTACATTCCCCTGTCGCCTGCATATTGCCCCCTTTGGTTTGTCACTGACTTCATTCATTCATTCCATTATTATTGGTAATCAGCAACTCTGTTTGAAACTGACATTTTCTGTTGTCTTGAGTTGGGCTAGTTATATATTGCCCTGTTGTCCATAAGCATCTTTTAGATTCTCATGAAGGAGATAATTCCGATAGCTTCCCTTTATAAGTGGCTATAGTATAGTAGCTTTGGGTAAAGACTGCAGGATCTAAGGGAATATGTAATTTAGGAAGACAGAGCAGAATGCTCTGCTAAATGTTCATTTTCTCCAGTAAGCTCTGTAGAGGTAGATAATTTGGGGGGACAGAAAGGTGCTTAAAGGGCATGAAAAAAGGACTCCACAAAATTATTTTACTACTTAAGAAGGGTGAAATACTTTGTAGGAATGAAATCCTAAGTAAGAGCAAGGTGTTCCTTGTTTCAGCAGTCCAAATCAGTTATTTTAGTTGTCATGGGAAGAATTCTTTAAAGTCTTCAGAGAAAGTACAGATAGGTCCTCATTTATTAAACATTGATATTAGGGTTATCGGATTCTATTTTGAGAAACTTACCTAAGTTGCTCGGTGTTGGGAGAGAGAGTTTATTTCAAGGTTAGTTGATACACATTTTATTTGTGTAGGCTATATTCTGTTTGTATTTTAGAAATTGAAAGCAAGGTTACTTTCCTGGCTTTTTGAAATTTTTCTTTAAAATATTGGAAGACACTTAACAGTTGTATTATGCCAGTACCTAAATGTGACATTTAACATGTCATGGAAAGCTATGCTTTGAATAAATACTTGAGAAAAGGAATTATATAATTGCCCCTTTGTTGTATGGATGGCCTTGGGTTTACACAGGGCTTTATCACATTTTTAGAGAACATTTGCCAATCTCAAACTGATGAAGTGGAACCCTTTTAAAAGAAATTGGAAGATGGCTATATAATTATTGCAGTGTAGTTAAGAGATTGGCTAAGGCAATAACGAAATACTCAAATTTGTTGTAAATTGCTCCTACAATAATTGATAAAGCATGCTACAACTAATTATATGTATTAAGACCTATCAGCATGTCTTTTTTTAGAACCTGGTTGACTTGATTCTAAACCAACATAATGTTCTCTGTACCATTTGACATTTTCAAGACATATTCTCCCTAAGCAGATTTTGTTGGAACCAAGTGTTTCCAGTTCTAGAAGCCTACTTCTAGAATCTTCATGTAAAGTTTATAGTGGGCTTTAATGGGGTTTTGATTTGCACTAAACTTTCTTTTCTGAAAGATTATGTTTAAATTATAATGTAGTGCTTTTGTCTTAAAATTAAACTCTTAACAGCAGTCATGCATTTTTTGCACTGTCTTTTTTTTTTTTTTTAAGGTTTCCCCTCTTGGATGAATTTCTTGAAATACGTAGGTCTTGTTTTCTTATTTGGGAAGGTAAGGCAACTACTGTCGTGTTTAAAATGACAATGTTAAATGACGGGATTCTTTTTAAAGTTAGTGATGCATAATTGGTTAAACAGTATTACAGGTTGAGATTTTGATGGAAGAAAAAAGAGCGATTTCCAGTTTTCTCCAGAATGTTCATGAGAAAGGATACCAAGAGTAGGAATATTTTATATGGGGATGTTCAGTCTTTAGCCTCTACTGGGCTTGCTGTCAAATTAATGAAACCACTAAAAGGGCTGGGAATGCATTTACTCTCTATGCAGACAAATTTTTCAAAAGGCAAATAGAATTAGATATGTACAATAGCAATAATGTTAACCAAGGTACCCATACTCAACGTAAATACAGAAAAAACCTAACTATCATTTCATTATTACATTTCCTACGTTCCTTTGAGGACTCTAAGGAATGTGGGTCACTCAGTGCTGGCTTGCCAAGAGAGAGGGTCCCATCATGGTGGGTCATGGTGTGGTGCTGACCAGGGGCTTCCCCTCAAATGACCTGTTTTCCTGTAACCAGCTTGTAATTTGTCTAAAAGTCAGACCGGAATTAAATAACGCATTTTGTTCTAGCTTCTGCGAAGACTAATGAGATAACGAATTTTCAAAACAAGTTAAAATAATTCTTTCAGACTTATTAGAATGTATGGGACATTCTATTTTGTAGATATTTTAAAAATTCTTGTTTAATATGTTGAATGGAATAGATACTTCAAGTGAATGGTTCAGAGGTCCCACTCTGTCATTTGCCCTGTGATGTTGGGCAAATAAAATTGAACTTCTCCAACAAGCATCAGTTTTTCCAACTGTAAAATTAGATGTTCTTTAGGGATGGACATTAAATGATAGGTATGTGAAAAGTACTTTGATGTTAGTCGTTCTCAGCTTCATACACTGAATGGGGTTAAACACATACACTTTGAGGCGCCATCCCAACCTTAAGCAGAATCTTCAGATTTGGAGCCCAGACAGCCTACACCGCCTTATTAGGATCCCCAGGTGATTCTGATGCTGAGCGTTGAAAACCAAAGCTTCATATTTATTGCTGTGATCATGTTTAAGAGCTATGGAAATCATGCATATGAAAAAGTACCAAATATTAATGTCTGCCTGTATGTGCTAGGCAGTCCGAATACAAAAAGCTTGAGGGGAGTAGACACATAGCTGTCCACCATGATGGGGATGAGTGCCCTTTTTGAAGCTTGCCTGGGCACCTGCAGGGACTCCCTACTTTTGCTTGCTTCTGTCACTCTTCTGGGCTTCCCTGCTGTGAGCCTTCAGGAGATTTCATGTGGAAGCTCCGTGATTTTGGTGAGTAATTTGGGAAAAGGAGATAAGCAGAAGGGAGGAGTCGCAGTAGACTAAGGTCTAGATCACAGAATAGCTGTGATACCCTTTATAGACACAGGAGATAAGGTCCAGTAAGCAGTTTTGTGGGGAAAGGAAGAATATATACGAGTTTTAGGATTTAATATTTGAGGTGTTGCACATTTTCCAAGTGGATGTCTCCAGTAGAGAAAATGGAATTCAGAAGGAAGGTTATTGCTGGAGAAGGCAATGCCATGGGAGTGAATAAAAGCACCCTGGAGAGTGTGGAAAATGAAGAGAACCGAAGGCTGAGCTCTGCTGCAGTCCATCTGAGTGAATGAATGAATGCACGACTGAACTCCCAAGGTCTAGTCCACTTTCTCGACCCACACAGCAAGCAGTGTCTTCATTTGTTCATCTTTTTTCCTCTTACTATGTTAGCCCAGTGGACTCTGGCAAGTGACCTAACTTGTGCTTCAGTTTTCTTATCTGTAAAATGGAAATAATAGTACCCACCTCAGGGTTGTTGTGAGGATTAAATAAAGTACTTCAACAGCTACTGGCATATCAGTGCTCAGTAACTTAATATTAACTGGACTGCCTTTACCTATTGAGATGAATTTGATTTCTAATAAGGTCCAATTCCCATCCCACTTACAAGCGTGCAAATCTTCCTCAGTGACTGGAGCCAGTGTTGATCATTATCTATCTTGTATTTTTTCCCTGCCACACAATGCATCGCTTAGATGTTATTTTAACATGTTTATGATCTTTGTTGGTCTTGCCTCAACTGGAATGTAAGCTTCCCTTAGGATCAGAACCATTTCTTATACTTCTATATACAGATGTTAATTTCTCAAACATCTGTTATCTCTATCAGTGTGGTAACTTAGAATAAATCCTGATGATTTAGGACTGTTTTGGTGCAGAGGAGGAACTCAACAATATTTGAATGCATAAATGAAAAATCTAAGATTGTCTTAATTGTTTCTTTCTACTCAGGTACATTCTGCTAGATGTTGCACAAATAGGGAAACACTTTACTAAATGAGTGCTTTGCTTGCTTCTTCCTAGCAGCTTTCAACAGTTCATAAAAATAGAAGTCATCTGGAAAACTCTTAAACTCTATTTAAGACTGCCTAGGAAAACAGGTATTACATGGGACGTGCTGCCTGGAACCAGGGTGATAGCCTGTGCTTTAAACACGCTGCAAGTGGAGGGAGGTTGCAAATGCATTTTATTTATTTTTTAGGCTTCTCGGTCTTGGCATCCTAAAATGTAAAATTGGGGGTGGTGTGGTGGCTAGATTAGGTGTTAAATTTGATGTCTTCTAGCAATAAATATGCTAGTATGCACTGGCAATCAGGATACAAACACATTGTTTTGTACATAATTATAAATTACAGAAATAATTGGAGGCAAATTTTATAGGGCTACAAAAATAATGGCAGCAAAATGCATGACAATATCTCCTCACAATATTCCTTAAGATTCCTATCTCTACCCCCCCGCCAAACAACCTACTAACCTGGTCCAAAGCAAAATAGTACTGATGTGTGTTGTCTGGCCCACAATTAATTTAAGGGGTCAGATAATATACTCTGAGTTAAACATGTGGGTTTCGTGGCTATATACCTCAGTCAGTACTTGAATCAGTAAAATCTCAGCTTTCTAGCTGTGTGATCTTGAACATGCCATTTAACTTTGCTATTTTCTCATACGCAAAATAAAGATAATAATATGAACTAACATTAACATAGCACTTACGTGCCAGCCAGTTTTATGTGCTTTACATTATACTAACAATAGTTTTTACCTCTTCATGTCATTGTAAAATTTAATGAGACACCTCTCCCCCAAAGCACTTAGTACATATGTCAGACTATATTTCTTTTCCTGGGTATAAATTACAGAAACTCCAAAAGTTTCTAACATTTAAAATGCTTTAAAAAATATTTTGTGAATGGAAAGGTGATATACTGTGCTGGAGGAATTGGGACCTATTTAAAATGCTGATATTTGATCATTATCAGAATTAAAATGAGTTCTCTAGTAGTCAGGAACCCCTGTTCTAATCTTTTTATTCTTCCCCATGGATCACTATGATTTTTATGATTTTTAAAACCTACTTTAGACCTCAACATCCCCATTAGGAAATAGAATTCATGAAACCTGTAACCAACCGTGAAGTGAAGTTGAACGTTTTGGGTTTTAGAAATCTTAGTGATTCAAGGTTATTGGATGAAGTGTATCAGTTAAAAAGAAAGAAAAAAGCTGTTAGCGTGGTAAAATAGAAGACATGACCTGTTATTTATTAGAGAAATGATAAAGCTTCCTAATTTTTTAATCTTTACCCAAAGAAATGCCTAGTATAAAACACAATGGTGGGCCTCCCTGGTGGCGCAGTGGTTAAGAGTCCGCCTGCCGATGCAGGGGATACGGGTTCGTGCCCCGGTCTGGGAGGATCCCATATGCCGCGGAGCGGCTGGGCCCGTGAGCCATGGCCGCTGGGCCTGCGCATCCGGAGCCTGTGCTCCGCAACGGGAGAGGCCACAACAGTGAGAGGCCCGCATACCGCAAAAAGAAAAAAATAAACAAAAAAAACACAATGGTTTGAATTTTCATTTCAAATGAAAGAATATGTAGAAGAGGTGAATGTGTATCTGGACTGTACTCATGTAAGGATTCTTTTAAGGGAATTTTAAGGTCATTTCTGAGTAAGGAGTAAGATGATGGGGATTTAATCAATGCCATAAATGCAGTCATCTTTCCTATTAAGTGATAGTTAACACTTAAATAGCATTTTCTATGTGGTAGACAACAACTCGATGTGATATTATTATTATTAGCTCCATTTTAAAGATGAGGAAACAGGGTCAAAGGTTAACCAACTTGTCCAAAGTCATCTATATGGTATGTGGCAGAGTGGAGAGTTGAAGCTTGGCAGTCTGATTTCAGGGTATGTGCTTGTAATATTAACAAAGAGAAGAGTAGTGGAGCAGTGGTAAAAAAACAAATGGGATTACAGAAATGGGAGAGGTACAAAGACAAGAGTAAAGGAACACTAAAGGGACAAGGAAATACTTCCAACCCCCTTTTCCTCCATTCCTACCACTAGAGAAGGCTTTTGTAATTATTGGTTGTAGAACTCTATAATTACATATAACAATTTATTGGTACCTGCTGGGGATAGGGAGAAGGGTCAAGTTGGTATTACATTTTACTTAAAAGAATGATGATGATTGAAAGGAGAATGGCCACGGTGATGACTATAATCTTTTTGAAGTGTTTCCACCATATCCTCCCAAGAATCTTTCTTGTTTTTTGGGATTCTTTGGCCTGAAATGAAAATAAACACAAACTTAATGTTTTCTTTCCATTTCTGGATTAATGTGCACACACACTACAATACTTACTAGAACAATTTAGAAGAACAGATTTAATTTGGGTTTGACCAATCACAAAAAGTCTCAATAAGTCTGAGCAGCTGTTATAAAATGATGCACCAAGATTCTTTATTGTGTTCAGCTATACTTTTATTGGCTTTATTAATTTTGTGACCTTGAATAAGTTACTCTCTGACCTTCAGTTTCCTCATCTTTACATCATGATTCTACTTAAATTCCACTATCCCCTACAACCCTATTTAAAATTGCTATCCCATCTCCATTCCAGAAGCCCTATTCCTCTTCAATACATTATTTTTCTCCAAAGTACTTATCTAACAATATGTACATTTTACTTATTTGTTGTTTGTTGAGAACGTAAGTTCTATGAAGGCAGGGATTTTTTGTCTGTTTCATTTACTGCTATATTCCCAACAGCGAACAACATAGAGCAGGTGTTCAATTATAATAGTATTTGTTGAAAAAATGAATGACTAAATCTATTAAATGAGGATAATAGTATCTGCCACATAGTAGCCCAGATTGTGAGGATTAACTGAGGTAGTGAATATAGTATATCGAGACTGGATATAAGAATAAATTATGCCATTATTAATATTTTGATGAATAATGAGATGGACTTCGTTAAGTACGATACAAAAAGTTTCATATCTTAACCTAATTAACAAAATAGCTCACTTTTATTAAATTTTATTAAGATTATTGAAAGAATCCAAGGAGCAGTGGAGAGAAATGAAACACTGTCACACGAAATTGTAAAATCCTTCCCCCCCACCCCCTGAAGTAAGCTTTATTGTTTTCATTTGGTCTACTCCTTTTTATTTTTAAAATATATGTAACTGCTTTTCATATAGCGTGATACAAATACATTGCTTGATGCTTACATGGATTTCTGCTATCTGCCACCTGGATGAGTAAAACTAACATATTTCAGTTAACTTTCTTCGTGCATCAGATCTGCTTTTTTACTCAGTATATATGGTGACTTTCCAAGAACAAAATCAAGGTATGTACATGATTACAGTGCATGCTATAAATGGCATGAGTCCTGGTATGCCACTCAGATGGCCTCATGACTCTAGTGTATGACAAGTTATGGGAGCCCCAGGTTTATATATCCAAGATGCTGGTGGTTAGTCTCAAGGATCTGGCATATGGAAGCTAGTGACTACATATACTTTACAAGATGTTATAATTTATTGAATGCTTAAAGTGCAGGTACTATAGGACATGCATTATATGTATTTTTGCATAATAATATGCAATACTTACAATAACCTTAGGTGAATATTCCTGTTTTATAGTGTTGAAGAAAAGGAGGCTCAGAATGGTTTAAGTTGCTTGCCTCAGATTTAGAGTAAGTGGTGGAGCTGGATTTCAAATCTAGAATTGCATGACTATACTGCCTCGTGTAGAAACAGTGAATTAAGGTATAAATGGACTTTATATCTTTCTCTTAGATTATTTATTCTCTTTTATTAATGTAGTGTGTATATATAGTTTGAAAAGTCAGAATTCTGTAAGGCTTATGAGTAAAAACTGCATTTTCCTGCTCTGCTCCTCAACCTGATCCTATTTTTCAGAGGTAATCACTTTCAGCTCTTTTTTGTGTGTTTTGTTAATTGCTGTATCTCTATTTCCTGGAACAGTGGTTCTCTCCTGGGGATAATTTTGCCCTGCAGAGAACTTTTGGCTGTATCAGGAGACTTTTGTTTTTTCTTTTTTGCGGTACTCGGGCCTCTCACTGCCGTGGCCTCTCCTGTTGCGGAGCACAGGCTCCGGACGCACAGGCTCAGCGGCCATGGCTCACGGGCCCAGCCACTCCGCGGCATGTGGGATCTTCCCGGACCGGGGCACGAACCCGCGTCCCCTTCATCGGCAGGCGGACTCCCAACCACTGTGTCACCAGGGAAGCCCAGGAGACATTTTTGACTGTCATGACTGCAGGGGTGCTACTGGGCATCTAATGGATAGAAGCCAGGAATGCTATTGAAAATCCTACAATGCATAAGACAGTCCAGAGTGTGCCACGGTTGAGAAACCCTGACCTAGAACAGTGTCTGACATATAGTGGGTGCTCAGTAAATACTTGTTGAATGCACCTCATTTAGCTGTTTATTTTTTCCTGCTGTTTGTTTTTCTCTGTATTGCTAGAAACCATATATATATATATATCTTTCTTGATTTTTCCTGTTTCCAACTATAGAAAAGAGGATATAACTCCTACCAGACCTCCAAACGCCCCTTCCCCAAACACACTCCTTTCCTTTCTTTCCTATTCTTTTTAATTAAAGCTTTGTAACTATTCCCTGAGACATGGAGCATATTTGACTACATTGACTTTAATGTATAGCTTTTTGGTTTCTCTAGAGCTAATAATAGGTAGGTAGTTAAAATGTTTTCATTTATTAGTTTTTAATCTACCAACCAGTAATTCATTCCCAAACTCTCCAAAGGAGCTGGAAAATATCCTTCCTTTGATGGCTCCTCTGTTGGATCCTTCTGCTTTATCTTGAAGTTCCTCACAGAGCCTTTTGATCTACTCCAATGTGGTTTGATTGGGGTCTAGGTTTGCTATACCTATAGCTTTAATCTTCAGATCTTTCTGCACCAGTATCCTGGGAATGCCCATCTCTTGTGCTGGGCCTTTTGGTTTTTCAGTCTCATTTCATTCCCTTTCTTGATTTCCTTCTGTTGGTGAAAAATTTCTGCTGAAAACTTAGGGTGAGTGGGAGATATGTTTCTGAGAATTTACATGCCTAGAAATGTCTTTATTCTACCCTTGGTAATTTGGGTATAGAAGTCTAGTGTGGAAATCATTTTCCTTCAGAATTTTAAAAGCATTCCTTCATTTTTGTTTAGCATCCATATATTGCTTTTGCAAAATCTGTTATTCTAATTGCCAAGTCTTTGTTTTTTTTCTCTCTAAAAACCTTCAGAATCTTCTCTTCCTTTTTAACGTTCTATAATTTCAAGATTACATGCCCTGCTATGATCCTCTTTTGTTGTTCATTGAATCTGTAAATTCATGTTATTTAGTTCTAGTATTTTTTCTTGTATTAATCTGATTTTCTCCCCTCTGATTCCTTCATTTTCTTTTTCTGAAAATCCTGTTATTCATATGTTGGATCTCTTAGACTGATTCTCTGTCTTGTCTCTCTCTTTTTGCTTTGCTCTCTGAGAGAATATCTCAACTTTATATTACAATCATTCTATTTAATTTAAAATTTTTACTGTTGTTTTAACTTCCAAAAGATCTTTTTGTTCTATGAATAAGCTTTTATATAGCTTTCCATTCTTGTCTCAGGGTTGTACAATATTATCTTCTATTATTTCTCCCAAGACATTAGAGAGGTCTTTTTTTAAAATAAATTTATTTATTTATTTTTGGCTGTGTTGGGTCTTTGTTGCTGTCCGCGGGCTTTTTCTAGTTGTGGTGGGTGGGGGCTACTCTTTGTTGTGGTGGCTTCCCTTGTTGTGGAGCACGGCTCTAGGCACACTGGCTCAGTAGTTGTGGCTTGCAGGCTCTAGAGCTCAGGCTCAGTAGTTGTGGTGCATGGGCTTAGTTGCTCCACGGCATGTGGGATCTTCCCGGACCAGCAGCTTTTACTGCTCTAATGAGGCTCAAACCCGTGTCCCCTGCATTGGCAGGCAGGTTCTTAACCACTGCATCACCAGGGAAGCCCTGTTTGCTTTTTTTAAGTGAAGTATAATTTACAGTATTGTGTTGGTTTCAGGTGTACAACACAGTGATTCAGATATACACACGTGTGTGTGTGTGTGTGTGTGTGTGTGTGTGTGTGTGTGTGTGTGTATATATATATATATATATATATTCCTTTTCAGATTCTTTTCCCTTATAGGTTATTACAAAATTCCCTGTGCTATACAGTAGGTCCTTATTGGTTATCTATTTTATACATAGTAGTGTGTTTATGTTAATCCCAAACTTTTAATTTATCCTTCCTCCCAGAGAGATTTTTTTTTAATGTAGCTTTCTTTTGCTTCTGCATTATCTGTTTTGTCTGAGTTCCTTTTTTCTGTTTACTTTGATTTTTTTTTTTATTATAGAGATTTTTCTCAAATATCTCATGATCTAAAATGATGATTGGAAACTCCATATGAGTGAGTGAGGGCTATCATTTGGTGGGCTTCACTATAGGATAACCTGGTATGAACCTGACTGCTTCACTGGGAGAATGCCTCAATATCTGTAGGTCAGTATCTGTAGGTCTTTTTTCTTCGGCCTCGTGAGTTTTCTTAGAGAGGAATCCTCTAATCTCCTGCCTGGGTGAAGCTGACTGGGAGAGAGGTTGGGGAATGGTCACCCTATTCAGGATGCAGATTTTTACTTAGTCCACCTAATTTTAATATGATGATCACTCTGTCCTTAACTGCACCTGGTAAATGAGTTTAGAATCTCTTCGGTCTGTTGTCTTTAGATAATACAATTTATTATCCTTTGTCAGGGGTAAGGAGAGGAAACTGTGGCTGTAAAAAGTCGGGAAGGGGCTCTACAGGTAAAATGTTCCTTTTAAAGACTTTATACCCAATCTCTTCTTTCTACACCGATACAGCTTTTAGAAGTACCGTGTATCTCCTTTTAGAAGTACGATGTGTGTCCAATTTCTGATCCTTTCCAAGGTTCTGTGGCCTGGATCATTTGGCATCTTAATATCTTCTGCTATAAGCTTGTTTTTCGAGCTTTTACTGCTCTAATGAGGCTATTAAGTACTCAGAACCCATTTTCCTAGCTTCCAAAATTTTGAAATTTCTTTTCTCTTGTTCTTTTTCTAAAAAATCCTAGTGGTTTATACATTAAAATCTCTAATTGTTGTTTTACCTATCATTTTATTGACGTTTTGAGAGGATACCAAAATAAATGTATATGTTTAATCTGCAAGTTAAAATCCATGACCCATATTTATCTGTAGGCAGACTGACAGAAAGCTTATTGGCCTACTTTTTGTTAAAAAGCCAAATCTGCTTTTTAAGAATAGCTAGGTCTTTTACAAAAAGATCAAGAGAGAGAGAAAATTAATTTAGCTAGGCAAAAGTAGAGGGTTTAGTGAGAATGATTGTGATATCTGTGTGAAAATAATCTGAGAACAATTGTAAAATATTTCAGTCAAATTTCATCTTTATTTTTTTTCCTATATATATATATATATATATATATATATATATATATATATATATATATATATATATATATATATATATATTTGGCTGCACTGCGCATGGCATGTGGGATCTTAGTTTCCTGACCAGGAATCAAACCGGCAGCCCCTGCAGTGGAAGTGGAGAGTCTTAACCACTGAACCGCCAGGAAAGTCCCAAATTTAATCTTTTATTGAGCTGCTTCTACTCAACTGGCTTCAAAGAGGAAGTCATTTTTTCCCATGTAATCATGAAAATACAATGTATACATAAAAGTGGGATTTGTTTGGAAGGAAAGGCAGCAAAGTGAAAAAAAAGTCTCAATTTTTTTGCTATAACTTTCTGGGATTTAGGTGTTGCCTCTTTTCTGATAAGAAAGAAACATAATCTAATAAAAATAATAGATCCAGTGATATAGTGGATTATGTAACCCTATAACCCTGCCACTATTACTACTCAGAAACGCTAGATAAAATATAAGAAGCAAACTTTTTTTTTTTTTTTTTGCGGTATGCGGGCCTCTCTGTTGCGGCCTCTCCCGTTGCAGAGCACAGGCTCCGGACGCGCAGGCTCAGCAGCCATGGCTCACGGGCCCAGCCGCTCCGCGGCATGTGGGATCTTCCCGGACCGGGGCACGAACCCGTGTCCCCTGCATCGGCAGGCGGACTCTCAACCACTGCGCCACCAGGGAAGCCCAAGAAGCAAACTTAAATGCATAACTGATATTGGAAGAAAGTAAGAGTAAGGCCAAGTGCAGGAACCTAGGAAAGCAGTGAGAAGTTGCACCGATGGTGCAGCTCCTCTGGATTTGGGAAGGTGATGATGTTGGCCTCTGCCATGCAGGCAGGGCTTAGGATTTAGTGCTCACAGCGGGCTAACCCTTGGGCTCACGTGAGGAAAGCAATGAAACGACTCAATTTCCATCCTTCCTGTTAACTAGGCTCAAAGCTTTGGAGTCTTCCTTGACTCTCTCTCACCTCATGGCCAATCTGTCAGCAACTCTAATTCGCTCCACCTTCAAAATATATCCAGAATCCAACCACTTCTCATCACCTATATTGCAGTCAATATTCATTTAGTGTTACCTACACCTTTACCACTATTTATATAGTTCCTTTAGAATTTCCTTTAGTGATAAACTTCCAGATGTGATAAAGACAGCCAGCTATCCACTGAAGACTTTGAGTTCCCCTTCCATAATGTAGAGTTGTTGCTGGCAAGAGACTGTCCAATTACAGACCACATTTCTCAGGCCCTTCACCCCACCCCTTGCTGTGTCCTCTTTCTACCCCATGTACCTATGCAAAGCTATAAGACTAATTCCTACCAATAGATTGTGAGTAGAAATGATGGGTGTCAATTTTGGGTTGAACTGGCTCAAAGCAAATGTGCTTCTTCCACTCCCTGTTTAACTAGCTACCACCTGAAATTGAAAGATTCTGAGGGGCCAAAGGCAATGACAGTCACAAAATGTAAAAAACTTGGGTTTCTGGATTACCCTGTGGAAGTCTGCTCACTGAAAGCCTGACTTATACTGTTATACAACCGAGAAATTAACCTCTGTTGAGTTAAAACACTGAAAACTTGAGGTATGTTGGTATAGCTAATGTTTCTCTAATAGTGAAATTGTAGTAGGATGAGATGTTGTTATTATCAATACAGAACTCTAAAACTCTAGCACTGGCTTAGCCATCAGGTGGTAGGCACAGAAGAAACTGATATTAGAGTCTGGAAAGATAAAGACCAATGCTCTGCAGGGTAAAATATTTGCTAAAACTATTGCCTGTGATAATTTGGAAGGCAGACAAAATACTACTGAGTCTGTCCTTTTAGAAGAAAAGGTTGGAAAATAGAAAGGTAGTAGCGTGAGTTCTTTTTACTGGCTACATTTAGCAAGGCAACAACTGGCTGGTTTGCAAGAAGAAATGAAAAGGAATAGAGAGACTGCAGAAATGTGGAACATTGTAAGATTGGATAAGCTGATGGTTCTTGGGCCCAAATAATAAGACATTAGATTGAAAAGACCTTTTAATGACAGATGCCCATTAAGATTCTACCTTTCCTCAATTACAAAACCCCCTGAAACCTATTAAAAATGGGCAAATGACTTGAAATGCAAATCAAAGTAAGATACCACTTCACACCCGGTAGGATGGCTATAATAAAAAAAAAAAAAAAAGGAAAAATAACAAGTGTTGAAGAGGATGTGGAGAAATTGGAACCCTCTTACATTACTGGTGGGAAGGTAAAATGGTTCAACCACTGTGGAAAATAGTTAGGAAATTCCTCAAAAAGTTAAAATAGAATTACCATATAATCCAGCAATTCCATTCCTATGTACATACATAAGAGAATTGAAAACAACTATTCAAACAAAAACTTGTACACAAATGTTCATAGCAGCATTATTCACAGTAGCCAAAAGGCAGAAACAACACAAATGTCCATCAGTTGAAGAATGGATAAACAAGTTGTGGTCAATCCATACAATGGAATATTATTCAGCCAAAAAGGAATGAAGTATTGATACATGCTACAACATAGATGACCCTCGAAAACATCATGCTAAGTGAAAGAAGCTAGACACAAAAGACAACAGATTGTATAATTCCATTTATATGAAATACTCAGAATTGGTAAATCCATAGAGACAGAAAGTAGATTATTGGTTGTTAGGGGCTGGGGAGTAATTGCTTAATGGGCATGAAGTTTATTTTGGGGGTGATAAAATGTTTTGGAACTAGATGGAGGTGGTGGGTACACAACATCGTGAATGTACCAATTGCCACTGAATTGTATACTTTAAAATGTTAATTTTTTGTTATGTGAATTTTACCTTAATTACAAAAAGATTGTGCCCTGCATTAGAGATCAGATTAAGTGTATAAGCTTCCTATCCAACCAAGCCTAACGGCCTCAAGGTAGTTGCCTTTAACTTGAGAGGGAGGCATGAGCAAGAAAGCAAAGAAAATACATATTGGAAAGGATAAAAAAAATCCAGTCATTTTTCATATATGATGGAATTTCTATGTAGAAAATGCAAATAAATCCACAGACAATATTACCATAAAAGAGTTCAGCAAGAGTTGGGATACAAAATCATTATGCAAAAATTGACTGCGTTCCTATTAACCAAAATTTTTTTGAAAATGTAGTTTAAAAAATATCATATACAATAGAAACAAAAACAGATACCAAGAAATAAATCTCAGAAAAGTTGTACAAGACCCTTAGGGGAAAAATTATAAAACTCTACTAAAAGATTTTGAAAGAGACTTAGAAAAATGAAGAGACATAGCATGTTCAGAGAAGGGAAAACAGTATTTTAAATGTGTCAGTTCTCCCCATATTAATGTAATTCCAACTAATATCCCAACAATTTTTGTGTGTGTGTGAGTGTAACTTGAGATGTAGAATCTAAAATTCCCCAAAAGAGAAGTAAGCCTTGCCAACATAATTTCCAAAAAAGAGAAAGTAGACGAACTTGCCCTATAAGATATTAAGACTTCTCATAAAACCACAGTAACTAAAACGGTGTAGTACTGGCCCAAGGGAATAGAAATAGATCAGAAGAATATAATACATACAAATTAAAAGAACGAAAATTGTTTACATATGAAAACATTATATGTGGCAAGGTTGACATTACAAACCAAATGGGAAAGCCTGAGCTATTTAATAAATGGTCGCTTGGGCAACTGGTTATTTATACAGAAACTAATAAAATTTGATTCCTACCTCATATTTTATGCAAAAATAAAATTCCAGATGTTTTAAAGATTCATGTTGAAGAAGCAGAAATAAAAACTTTTAGGAGACTATAAGAGTATCTTTATAACCTGGGGAAAGGAAGGCGTTCTTAAGACACAGAAAGCATAAAGGGCAAGACTGATACATTTGCCTACATGAAGTGTAGTTGATTTACACTGTTGTGTAAAAAAATGAAAATATTTAAAATTTAACACGGATAGGCACTGACATCTTCCCTAGGTATGATGTAAAATGGTAAATCATGAAAGTTAAGATATTTTGAGGGTAGAGGGGAAATTCCACAGTGATGCAGAGTTGGCCACTGCAGACCCCTTTGTCCACTCTCTTGTAGTGTATTGCAATACCTACAATTTATATGGGTAAGTGAATTATGGGTAATACATGGGTAATATTATTTAGTTTTAACTAAGCTAAAGTAGACATGTGGCTTAATTATACTAACAAGGCAAAGATAAACAACAAGAAAATGACAAAGAGGATATATCTCTGCTTCTAGTTTGAACACTCTACCTGCCATATTTAGAGACTTAAAAAATAGTCATTTGTAATCAAATCTGACTTTTAATCACACTATCATTAAAATATATTATTAAAATTTTTCTTAGAGAGACATCGTTTTAATTTTCTTAAGAAAAATTATTTAATATTTTATTTCATTTTTGTCTCATTCTTTTAATTTCTATTAGTATGTTTTAATATATAACATTACTATAGAGGAATATATATAATTTATATATATTTAAATGCATTCTCAAGAATATTTTATGAAGAAGTATGCATGATCAAAAAACTCTATAGACCATTGTCTTAGAAACATTTTGTAAATGTGTACTAAGAGACATATACAAGGGTGTTCAGTGCAGTGTTGTTCACAATAAAGAAGTTGGAATCTACATTAATATTTATTAAAAGGGGAAAGGATAAGTATTTCTGTATTTCTTAAAATAGTAATGATATGCTGTCAGAAGCTAAATTGATAAATTAGAGCTAAGTGTATCAAAATGAATACATTTCAAAAACATAATGTTGAACTAAAAACTCAGGTTGCAGAAGGATAGGTTCATTATAATGTCATAAATACAAAGTTTAAAAATGCAAACCAATACTACAGATACATATATAGCAGAGGAATCAAAACATGCATACAAATGATTCAAATTAAATTCACGATAGCGGTTCTGGTGAGGGAGTGGAATGGGTTTGGGAAAGGTACACAGGGGACTTTAATTATATGTATAATTTTATTTCTTTAAGAAACAAAGGCCCAAACCAAATGTGGCAAAATTTTAAGTTCAGATAAAGCTGGCTGATGATTACAAGGGTATTAGATATATTATTCTCAAAACTTTTTTCATAGGGACTTCCCTGGTGGTCCAGTGGTTAAGAATCCGTCTTGTAATGCACAGGACGCTGGTTCAATCCCTGGTCTGGGAACTAAGATCCCACATGCTGCAGGGCAACTAAGCCCGCGCCACAGTTACTAAGCCTGCTCGCTCTGGAGCCCGCACGCCACAACTAGAGAAAGGCCTGTGCACCACAACAAAGAGCCTGCAGGCTGCAACAAAAGATCGCAACAAAAGATCAACAAAAGCATGTTTATTAATGAACAATGAATGAATCTAAATGGCTTGGACAGTTTTATCTGAACTCTTGTGTTATAACTCTCATAAAGACAACAACTGCAGTGCTATACAATGATTTACTTTATTAGTTCTTCTTTGTAGATTATATAAACTGATGTGACATCTTTTTCCTGCTATAGAAACAATGTAGAGGATTGCTTTGTTTAAGTAAGTAGTGTTTAATTTAACTAACATTCAGTGCTTGTTTGCTGGGGTTGTGGCTATCATATTCATCCTTATTATTCTTAGTGCCTATTATAGAGCCTGGTAGACAGTAGATCTTCAAAAGATATTTGTTTAATTGATCAATAAATACAAGGTGCAGGGATGGCATAGATGAGAGAGGCATAAACTCAGCCTGGGCAATGGATGAGGAGATGATTCTTGAGTTGGGTTTGGATGGATGAGTAGAAGTTTTCCAGGGGAAGGAAAAAGAGGGAACAGTATGCATAAAGGTGTGAAATAATGCAACAGGTATTTTGGAGAACTACAAATAGTCTGATATTTTTTGAGATTTATAAACTACAAGACATGACCTCTGGTTGATATGACTGGAAATATAGTCTGATATTTTTTGAGATTTATAAACTACAAGACATGACCTCTGGGTGATATGACTGGCAATATAGTCAGAAGAAAGCTCATTAAGTTAGGGAGGTTGGACTCTACCCTGCTTGGACAAAGGGGCACCACTAGAGGGTTTTAAAAAGGCTATAGATAACGTTCATACTTGCATTTTAAAAGAATACTCTAGTATCGGTGTGGAGGATGACTGGAGCAGAGTAGAACCAAAAATAAGGAGAACAATTAAATCTGGGAATTACCATAGTCAGGCAAGAGATAATTGATCTTGGAGTGAGACAGTGAGTGGCACTGGGGTGGGCAGAAGGTGTGTTTAAAAGAGATTTAGCTATCTGTGGAATACTATTTAGCAATGATAGGGAATAACATATTAACACAACAACATGAATATAAAATACATTATATTAAGTAAAAGAAGTCAAACACAAAAGACTGTATTGTATGATTCTATTCATATGACGTTGTAGAAAAGACAACACTATAGTGACAGAAAGCAGATTAGTGGTTGGTTGGGGTCAGGGTTGGGGAAGAGTCAACTACAAAGGAGGGCAGATTTTAGGATGGAAGAGCTAGTCCACAACTTGATTGTGGTCACACAATTGTACATAACTACCACAATTTGTCAAACTCCACACTTAAACTGGGTGAATATATGTGAATAATACCTTGGTAAATTGTTTTGAAAGGTGAAAAAAATGAAGCTTAGAACAAAAAAGATTTAGGAGGTTGAATCAATAGAACTTGATGAGTAAAAAGTAGTGTGTATTCTTTGCTTTATATGGTGGCTGTGTTTCTAGAAAAGATCTGTAAAAATAAAATTTAAAATGCTCAAAGCAGGGGAATTTCCTGGCAGTCCAGTGGTTAGGACTCCGAGCTTCCACTGCAAGAGGCACAGGTTCGATCCCTGGTTGGGGAACTAAGATCCCACAAGTCGTGAGATGCGGCCAAAAAAAAAAAAAAAATGCTCAAAAGGAACTATTGAACACTTGGTGATTGTTTTAAAACTATTTTCTAATAGAGAATTTCAGACACATACAAAAGTTGACAGGATGGTATAATGAACCCCTGTATACTCAGCATCCAGATTTAACCATTGTCAATTTATGGCCAATTTTGTTTAATTTATACACCATTCTATTCCCCCACTCAAACTATTTTGAAGCAAATCTCAGATGTTACAAAATTTCATTTGTAAATATTTTAGTATGTATCTCTAATAAGTAATGACTCTTTTAAAAACATAACCACAATGCCATTATCACAGCTGAAAATTAATTATATTCCTTAACCTCATCTAATATCCAGCTAGAGTTCAAATATCTATTTGTCTCATGAAGTTGTAAATTTTCATTTTTATAGTTTGTTTGAATCAAAATCCAAATAAGGACCACACATTGCAATTGATATACCTTCTAAGTCCTTTTATTGGTAAGTTTCCCTCTCCTTTTTCCCTTGCAATTTATTTGTTGACTAACCTGTGTGTTTCTTAATGTAAGAAACCCTTCTGTTTCACAAATAACCACTTTCTACTTTAATGGGCTTTAAAGTTTGGATTGGATTGTTTTATTTATTTATTTATTTATTTATTTATTTATTTATGCGGTACGCGGGCTTCTCACTGTTGTGGCCTCTCCCGTTGCGAAGCACAGGCTCTGGACGCACAGGCTCAGCGGCCATGGCTCACGGGCCCAGCCGCTCCGCAGCATGTGGGATCCTCCCGGACCGGGGCACGAACCCGTATCCCCTGCATCGGCAGGTGGACTCTCAACCACTGCGGCACCAGGGAAGCTCTGGATTGTTTTATAATTATTCTTTTAATATTTTAGTTGCACTTCAATAATTTTTGATAAAGCCACAGTTTGGTGACATAAGATTATCTCACCAAGTGTCCCAGTATGTTTTTGCTTTTGGCAGTTTGTCTCAAGGGCAATGATCCTATGACTTAGAGCACTGTTTGAGTATTAAGACAGCCGTGTAACACTCACAGTTGTTTGCAGATCATCTGTCCTATCAGTGAAGATATTCAATCTTTCTTCTTTTTCCAAAATTTTATCAATATTTTGGGTCATCACATTTTTTACATCAGTTACTTGACTCTTCAGTGTGGATATCGAGCTGTCCTCTTGATTTTTATTGTATTTCATCTATATAGAAGTGAAATATAATATACATTTTATTTTCTGTAAATGAAATCTATTGTAATATATTGTACAAATTAGAACAAAGGTGTCAAAGGCACATCTCACTTGTATTTCAGCATAAGGAATCATCTAAGCCTCAAATTGTCCTACCTTAATCGTGAAGAAAAAATGGGGGGTGGCAGGAGAGGGAATATATCAATGTATTCAATCAGCAGTGGATTTTTAAAGAATTTAAATTGTGTATTTATTTGAATAGACTTTTTAAAAGAGCAGTTTTAGGTTCATGGTAAAATTGAGTGGAAATTACAGAGTTCCTGCATGCTCCTTACTCCCCATACATGCACGGCCACCCTCACTATCAACATCCTGTGCTTGAGTGGTCCATTTGTCACAATGGATGACCCTATGTTGATGCATCATTATCATCCAAAGTCCATAGTTTCCATTAGGGTTCACTGTTAATATTGTACATTCAATGGATTTTGACAAATGTCTAATGACATGTTTTCGTCTTTACAGTATCATACAGAACAGTTTCACTGCCCTTATAATCCTCTGTGCTCCACCTATTCATACTTCCTTTTTCCCTAAGCCCTCGCAAAAACTGGTCTTTTTACTGTCTCCATAGTTTTGTCTTTTCCAGAATACCGTATAGTTAGTCATACAGTATGCAGTGTTTTCAGATTGGCTTCTTTCACTTAGCAATATGCATTTAAGTTTCCTCCATGTCTGTTCATGGTTTAATAGCTCATTTCTTCTTAGTGCTGAATAATAGTCCATTGTTTGGATGTACTGTAGTTTATTTATCCATTCACCTATGGAAAGACATCTTGATTGCTGCCATGTCTTTGCAATTATGGATAAAGCTGCTATAATATCCATATACAGGTTTTTGTGTGGATATAATTTTCAACTCCTTTGGGTAAATACCGAGGAGCACTATTGCTGGATCATATGGTAAGAGTATGTTACTTTTGTAAGTAACTGCCAAATTGTCTTCCAAAGTGACTATACAATTTTGCATTCCCATCAGCAGTGAATCAGAGTTCCTATTGCTCCACATCCTTGCCAGCATTTGGTGTTGTCAGTGTTTTGAACTTTGGCCATTCTAATAGGTGTGTTAGGGGTATTTCATTATTGCTATAATTTTCAATTCCCTAATGACATATGATGTTGAGCCTTTTCATATGCTAATTTGCCATCTGTATATCTTCTTTGGTGACGTATCTATTCAAATATTTGGCCCATTTTAAAAATTGGGTTGTTTTCTGATCGTTCAGTTTTAAGAGTACTTTGTATATTTTGGGTTACAGTCCTTTATCAGATTTTCCTTTTGCAAGTATTTTCTCCCAGTCTGCAGCTTGTCTTCTCATTCTCATGACAGCTTCTTGATCCAGTTTGACAATCTCTTTTAATTGGTGTATTTAGACCATTAACTTTTAAATTTAATTTTAATTAATTAATTAATTTATTTATTTATTTTTGGCTGAGTTGGGTCTTCATTGCTGCGTGCGGGCTTCCTCTAGTTGCGGCGAGCAGGGGCTACTCTTTGTTGCGGTGCGTGGGCTTCTCATTGTGGTGGCTTCTCTTTGTTGTGGAGCAGGGGCTCTAGGTGCGCGGACTTCAGTAGCTGCAGTGTGTGGGCTCAGTAGTTGTGGCTCGTGGGCTCTAGAGCACAGGCTCAGTAGTTGTGGCACATGGCCTTAATTGCTCCATGGCATGTGGGATCCTCCTGGACCAGGGCTTGAACCCATGTCCCCTGCATTGGCAGGCAGATTCTTAACCAGTGCACCACCAGGGAAGTCCTAGGCCATTAACTTTTAAAGTGATTATTGATATAGCTGGATTAATATCTACCATATTTGTCACCATTTTCTATTCATTGCTCTTGTTCTTTGTTGCTATTTTTGTCTTCTACTCTATCCATATTAAAAATGACCTCTACATCTGGAGAAAACTGTAATTTGAAAAGATACATGCACCCCAATGTTTACTGCAGCACTATTTACAATAGCCAAGACATGGAAGCAAACTAAAAGTCCATCAACAGAGGAATGGATAAAGAAGATGTGGTATATATATACAAAGGAATATTACTCAGCCATAAAAAAGAATGAAATAATGCCATTTGCAGCAACATGGATAGATCTAGAGATTATCATACTAAGTGAAGCCAGACAAAGACAAATATCATATGATATTGCTTATATGTGCAACCTGAAAAAAAAGACACAAATAAACTCATTTGCAAAACAGAAAGAGACTCACAGACATAGAAAACAAACTTATGGTTACCAAGGGGGGACAGTGTGGGGAGGGATAAATTAAGAGTTTGGGATTAACATATATACACTACTACTTATAAAATAGATAATCAACAAAGACCTACTGTATAGCACAGGGAACTACAGTCAACTATATTCAATGATACTCAAAGTACTCAATACTTTGTAATAACCTGTAAGGGAAAAGAATCTGAAAGAGAATTATATATATAACTGAATCACTGTGCTGTACACCTGAAACTAACATGGCATTGTAAATCAACTACTTCAATAAAAAATGATCTCTAGGGCCTCCCTGGTGGCGCAGTGGTTGAGAGTCCGCCTGCCGATGCAGGGGATACGGGTTCGTGCCCCGGTCTGGGAGGATCCCATATGCCGCGGAGCGGCTGGGCCCGTGGGCCATGGCCGCTGGGCCTGCACATCCGGAGCCTGTGCTCCGCAACGGGGGAGGCCACAACAGTGAGAGGCCCACATACCGCAAAAAAAGAAAAAAAAAAAAAAGATCTCTAAGATATAGTGTTATATTTAAAAATTAAGCTGCAGCTGCAGAAGAGTATTAAATAATAACTTATCAAGCACTTAGTATGTGGCAGCCACTGTTTTAAGCACTTCACACGTATTAGTTCATTTAATTCCCAAACCATTATATAAAGTACTACTCTTTTCATCTTTTATTTTCTAAATAAGAAAACTCAGATTGAGAAAGTTAATATATTGCCCAATGTTACACAGCTAGAGGCAAAACAAGGATTCAGACTAAGAAGCTCTAGAGATTAAGCCTTTACCTATTGTACTAATGATCCCAGTTTTGTGAATTTATATATATAAATTCTGGAAGCTTACACACCAAACTGTTAAGAGTGTTCACCTCAGGGGGGTTTGACTGAGATTGTAGGAGATATTTATATTTCACTTTATATACTTTTGTATTATTTCATTTATTAATAAGCATTATTTTTAAATATAAAAATGATATTAAAATCCCCTGCTCTTTGGCAAGTGATCAAATCCACCTTAAACAGACTCTGATCTTGGTCACTGGACCATGCAACTTACAATTGATGTTCTGTGAGGAGCTCACTAGTTGGAATGCAGAAAAGAGGGAATTCCTAGTTGAACTGTGTCCCCCCAAAAACATTCTTTTAAGTCCTAATTCTGGATACTTGTGAATGTGACCTTATTTGGAAATAAGGTTTTGGTGGCTTGTGTTAAGAAATGTTTAGTGGATGCCTCTATGGCTCATGGGTTAAAATTGTTTTATTAAGACATAATCAAGTTAAGATATAGCACAGGGAACTCTTGTCAGTGCTCCGTGGTGACCTAAATGGGAAGGAAATCAAAAAAAAAAGTGGATATATGTATATGTATATGTATAACGGATTCACTTTGCTGTACAGCAGAAACTAGCACAACACTGTAAAGCAACTACACTCCAATAAAAATTAATTTAAAAAAATACATAATCAAGTTAAGATAAATGGTGAATCTTTGATTTTTTTAATTCCTTTTCTTTTTCTCTCCTTTTAAAAAATGCTTCATCTTTTAAGATTAAGAGACTCTTCTAAGTTTTGTTAAGATAATGTATTCATAGTCCATTCAATGGCATTTGGTACATTTATATATATAAATATACTTAAAACTCTCTCAAAACTACTTTTTTTTTTGCTGTGTGCATTTTGCTAATTATAGTATAAAAAAGTCAACACCTTTTATAAAATTTTCTACAGATTTGAAGCTCACCAGGTTAGTTTATACATGTTAAACAAATTTCTTTGATGTCAGATGTGTTAACTGCTTAAAATGTGCATATTTTCTCAGGGTTTTCAGGGAGCTATGTTAATTATATATTTTAGCTGTGTTGAATATTGCAGAATTCTCCATAAGAGAATATACAAATTTAATATATCTATCCTTAGTTATTTCTTCAGGCATTGTGGTGGACTCACCCTGTGGGGACCCCCACTGAGTCACATCTTTATAAAATTCCCTCCCCTTCAGTGTGATCTGCCCCTAACGAATGGAAGCAAAGGTGATGGATGTCACTCCTGTGATTACATCATATTATATAATATTTAGCAGACTGGAGTGAGAGATTCCTCTGCTGGCCTTGAAGAAGCAAGCAACTGTGCTGAGGACGCCCTCATGGCAAAGAACTGCTATCAGTCTTTAGGACCGAGGGTGTCCTCCAGCCAACAGCCAGCAAAAAGCTGCATCCCTTGCACAGCTCTTAGGAAATAAATTCTGCAACAATCTGAATGAGTCTGGAAGCAGATTCTTCCTCAGAGCTTCCAGATAAGAACACAGTGGCTGACACTCACTGCAGCCTTGTGAGACCCTAAGCAGAAAACCCAGTTAAACCATGCCTTGATTCCTAACTCATAAAAACTGTGAGATAATAAATGTGTGTTGTTTTAGGCTGCTGATTTGTGGTAATTTGATACCATACTATTTATTTATTTATTTATTTATTTATTTATTTATTTATTTATTTATGGCTGTGTTAGGTCTTCGTTTCTGTGCGAGGGCTTTCTCTAGTTGCGCAGGCTCAGTAGTTGTTACTCCGTGGCATGTGGGATCTTCCCAGACCAGGGCTTGAACCCGTGTCCCCTGCATTGGCAGGAAGATTCTCAACCACTGCACCACCAGGGAAGCCCACCATACAAATTCGTTATCATAAATAGAAAACTAATGCAGGTGTACTTAAAATATTTTATTATGGAAAGGTTCAAACATATACAGAAGCAGAGTGAATTGTTTAGTGTACCCATCACCTACTTTCAGCAGTTATCAGCACATGGCCAATCTTATTTCATCTGTACTACTACTGATTACTCCTTCCCCAAATGTATTATTTTAAAGCAAATCCTAGACAGCCTATTATTTTAATCTGTAAATGCTTCAGTCTGTATCTCTAAAAGATATGGCCTTGTTTTTCTTAAAAAACAAAACCACATCATGATCACATCTAAAAGAATTCCTTAGTATCATCAAATATTTGGTTTGTCCCTTATACACTGATGATGGGAATGTAAATTGGTACAACCACTGTGGAAAACAGTACGGAGCTTTCTCAAAAAACTAAAAACAGAACTACCATATGACCCAGCAATTCTACTCCCCGGTATATATATCCGAAAAAAAACCCCAAAACACTAATTTGAAAAGATACATGCACCCCAATGTTCATAGCAGCATTATTTACTATAGCCAAGATATGGAAGCCACCTAAGTGTCCATCAACAGATGAATGGATTAAGAAGATGTGGTAGGGCTTCCCTGGTGGCACAGTGGTTGAGAGTCCGCCTGCTGATGCAGGGGACACGGGTTCGTGCCCCGGTCCGGGAAGATCCCACATGCCGCGGAGTGGCTGGGCCCATGAGCCATGGCCGCTGAGCCTGTGCATCTGGAGCCTGTGCTCCGCAACGGGAGAGGCCACAACAGTGAGAGGCCCGCGTACTGCAAAAAAAAAAAAAAAAAAAAAAAAAAAATGTGGTAAAAACAAAAAAACAAAACAAAAAGAAGATGTGGTATACATATATACAATGGAATACTACTCAGCTGTAAAAAATAATGAAATATTGCCATTTGCAGCAGCATGGATGAACTTGGAGGGCATTATGCTAAGTGAAATAAGTCAGACAGAGAAAGACAAATCCTGTATGATATCACTTATATGTGGAATTTAATAAATACAACAAACTAAGGCATATAACAAAAAAGAAGCAGACTGACAGATATAGAGAACAAACTAGTGGTTACCAGTGGGGTCAGGAAAGGGGAGGGGGTTGAGGTAGGTGTAGGGGATTAAGAGGTACAAACAATTAGGAAAAAAATAAGCTACAAGGATATATTGTAAAACATAGGGAATATAGCCAATATTTTATAATAACTATAAATGGAGTATAACCTTTAAAAATTGTGAATCACTACATTGTACACCTGTAACTTATATTGTACAGCAACTGTACTTCAATAAAAGAAAAAAACTTTATTATGGTAAAACATACATATCATAAAATGTATAATTTTAACCATTTTTAGCTGTATAGTTCAGTGGCATTAAATATGTTCACATTAAATATATCACCACCATCTATCTCCAGAACCTTTTTATTTTCCCAAACTGAAACCCTGTACCCATTAAACAATAACTTCTCCTTCTCCCTTCCTCCCAGGCTCTGGCAACCACCTTTCTACTTTCTGTCTCTATAAATCTGACCACTCTATGTACCTCATATAAGTGGAATCACACAGTATTTGTCCTCTTGTGACTGTCTTATTTCACTTAATAGGCACTACTCTTTTTAAAAAAATTTATTGAAGTATAGTTGATTTACAATGTTAATTTCTGCTGAGGGACTACTTTTAAAATATTTAATTTAATATTTGTGTAAAATATTTACACAATGATTATGATTATTATAATTTTTAAAATTGTGTAAAATATTTACATGGTTCCAAGTTGAATTTGCAAGACAAGTTTCATTCAGAGAGGTCTAGTTTCTATTCCTGTCCCCATCCATACACAGGCAACCACTGAAATGTTTTTGGTTTATCCTTCCTTTGTCCCCCCATCCCCCCTTTGTTTTTGGTATAAGCAAACATATTTGTATTTATTCCCTCTTTCTTAAATGGTTGCATATAAGGATGGTAAGTAAATAACAGTATACCATATATATTTTCTCTGTCTTGCTTTATTCACTTATCAATATTTCATGGATATCATTCCTTATCATTATATAGAGATAGAAGTTCTTAGTTCTCATTCACCTTAACAGCTCTTAACTCATAATTCCTAACTGATTTGTCAGATGTAATACTGACAATGTTTAGGATCACACTTGGAGGTTACATACCATATACTTGCCTAATACTTGTTGAAAATCTGTAGCAACTGCATTTGACGGAGAAAAATGTTCTTGTGACATCAAAGGATCTCTCAGAAAAGTCTCACTAACCTGGGGAAATTAATGGAAATATTTAAATTATATAGATAATTTCAACTGGAGAATTACATAGCAAGTGTTTATTTGAAGCAAAGTCTGGCAGAAACTTGCAATAAAAGAAACCAGAACGGTTCTAGATTTTTGGTGGCAGGGTATCTTTTCTATTTTAAAGATGCAGTATTTAATGAAAAGTGTGCTCATATCTCATATCTCGTATCGTGAGATTGCAGGTGCTACCTTGATTCTTTGGTATTGGTATTTCTGAAGACTTGAGGGGACTCGCAGATGTTCACCTCTGGCAGACAAGGAAGGATAGGAGTCACTGATATTCTCTAAGTAAGTGCTTTTCATTTTCCCCTCCTGCTCTTACCCTCAAAATCCATTCAATGACAACAAAACAATCCCAACTAAATGTCATAAGACTATCTTCCAAACCCTATAGGGTTGTTATATGATATTTCAAAGCTTTAAGAAGGAATTCTGACAACTGTTTGTACTTAATGTTGTATCACCCGAAAAGCAGTGGTAAAAATCATGCAGTTAGTAATTTTGTGTCATCTGGTTTTGGAAAGTTGGAAAAGTTGCATGTTTTTCCATAATGGCAGAGAGGGAAAAAAAAAATTAGAGTATAGTCAGTTAAATGGCTAACTGTGTTTATCATGTAGATGCTAACAATTGTCTAGGCATAAATGTAGAGTGAATTACAATATTAGGCCTTATAATCCTTGATTCTATATGTGGTTACAGTTTGAGTTGTGTTAAAACAAGTTGGTACACTAAACAAATGAAATATATGCATAATGTGACTGGAGAATAACTATTAATAACTATAGTACAGCTGACCGATTTTTCCATTAATATTTTTTGTTAAAATATTTTTCCTAAATTATATATTTGTGAATAAAATTGAAGATTAGTATTATTTACTTTTTTTTTTTTTTTTTTTGTGATACGCGGGCCTCTCACTATTGTGGCCTCTCCCGTTGCAGAGCACAGGCTCCGGATGCGCAGGCTCAGCGGCCATGGCTCACGGGCCCAGCCGCTCCCCGGCATGTGGGATCTTCCCGGACCAGGGCACAAACCCGTGTCCCCTGCATCGGCAGGCGGACTCTCAACCACTGCTCCACCAGGGAAGCCCCATTTACTTTTTAAAATAAGAAAAAAACATACTATTTGGATCATAAAATTACCAGAATAAATGGTTTAGCCCTAGTCTGTCTCTGAGACTGCCTTTCACAGTCTTATTCTAGTTGGAAGTTAGACACTGGGTGATAGTCAGCAGTAGATGATATCTATTGAGAAGGTTAATTAGCCTTTAAGAAATTTATAAAATCTCATGTATCTATATAACTACATACGCATAAGCACTCTATTTATCATATTTCATATTTGTTGGCAACTTTCAGGTAAAACGTTCTCTAAAAGTAGTATATCTTGATTAAAAATTTTTTTTTCATTTAACTCATAATTGATTCATATTTTCTGCCAGAAGTGCCTTATCTATAATTATTTGAAAATTAAATACATATGCTATTGAGAAGGTATATTAAATATTAGTAAAGCTTAATTTTTCTTATTTTTAAAGAACAAAATAAATATGAGATATTCCAAAGATGATCTGGGTTAATCATCTTTGTAGATTTTGCTTTAGAGTTAGGGGAACTGTAGAAGCAGAAGACAGATGAGGGATGAAGGTAAGAAATCTCTGAAGGTCACTAATGGCTCTGCTATATAGACAGATCTGCTTTTGGTTAGGGACATTATTACCAATAAACTATAAAACAGACCTCATAATTTCAATAACTGAAAAAGTCAAAGCGGTAAAAGAAATTACTTACATTTTTAAGAAATGCAGATGGTGTTACAGTATCTAAGGCATTGTCTGAAGCACATAGGTAAGTGATTCCGTCAATAAAGAGAGTATGGTAGACAAAGCTTTGAAAAGAATACATTCAGTTACATGATAATATTAAAGAAATTAAGTACTGATAAGGGGATTTAATTTCGTTTTCAAGCTCTCATTAATAGTATAAAAACTATGTAGAGGGCTTCCCTGGTGGCACAGTGGATGAGAGTCCGCCTGCCGATGCAGGGGACACGGATTCGTGCCCCGGTCCGGGAAGATCCCACATGCCGTGGAGCACCTAGGCCCGTGAGCCACAGCCGCTGAGCCGGCGCGTCCGGAGCCTGTGCTCTGCTATAGGAGAGGCCACAGCAGTGAGAGGCCCGCGTACCGCAAAAAAAAAAAAACCCAAAAAACAAAATTATGTAGATAACTTTTTATAATCAGATTAGAAATCTTTCATACCTTTGAAAAATTAAACTATGTTAAATAAAAACTCTCTAAAATGTGAATATGTATTTTAAAATTGCATCAATAAAAATAAATTACAATAGAGAAAATTCTAATAATCTAATCATATATATTTCACATGCCTTTGATGGAAGTTACTCTCATTCCAAGACTGAATCTAGATTCTGATCAAAGAGAAAATGCTATGTTCACTGATTTTTACTATCCTTATATTTTTAGGTAGACATTTAATTTTGGCACTTCTTGGCTTTCTATTATGATAGATTAGAATTTGAAATTTGTGAATTCCCAAGACCAAATATTCTAGAGAACAGGATGAGTCCGGGAGGGGGAATTAAACTCCCCTATAGTTATCTGAAGTGTAGCTTTTCCTGACCACTCCAACTTCTAGAACTTTTGTGCCTTCTCAGACTCACTTATTAGGAGGCTAGAAGACTCTTGGAAAGTGCCTCCATCTTTACTACCCAACAATCCAGAAAATTTAGGAATATGGCAACCAAAATAGTTGCTTGGTGCCTAGGCTTTAATCTAGTCATTTTTGAGCACCCTATATCCAAATGGTCAACAGGCAACAGACCTGTTCAAATGCTAAACTGGATAGATATGAGAATGAGGAATCTCAAAAATAGGTAGAAAAGATAATCCCAGGGGCAGAAAATTTAAGATATGTCATGAATATATCATATCATGAATACAATATGCTACAATTTTTTTTTTTTTTTTTTTTTTTTGCGGTACGCGGGCCTCTCACCGCTGTGGCCTCTTCTGCTGAGGAGCACAGGCTCCAGAGGCGCAGGCCCAGCGGCCATGGCCCACGGGCCCAGCCGCTCCGCGGCACACGGGATCCTCCCGGACCGGGGCACGAACCCCCGCCCCCTGCATTGGCAGGCGGACTCTCAACCACTGCGCCACCAGGGAAGCCCTCTACAAATATTTTTAATGATGATATTAATTGACATGCATAATATCCACTAGGAAAATATTTTTATTTTTAAATAGGGAGGAGTCTTCACAGGAAAAGAGTTGCTAATTCTGTCATCTCTCCAAAAGTTATATATGTGATCTAAATTGATACTGGATGTGATTTTAAATTTATGCTTAGTGTGTTATTGGTAACACTCAGAAAACATCCTTAAATATTAAAAATCTTGAATACCTGACGACTAGGATATATTGTTAACTGACAAGTGCAAGATGGAGAAAAGTGTGTATGATGTACTGCAATTTATGTATCAGTCTCATTTCCTAACATAAGGGAAGTACAAATATACGTATGTGTCTCTTATAGAAAAAAAAAGAAAAGGTAAGAACTTATTTGAAATTGTTACCTACATAGAGGGAGAGAGAGTAGTGTGAAGAAAGCAATGAAAATTAGGCTTTGTGAAGGAAACTCATTTTGTAGATTTGACTTTGGAGCCATATAAATGTTTTACATAATTGTAAAATGTTATTAAATCAAACTTTAAAGAGTGCAATCCTTAAAAATCAAAAACAAAATAATAAAAAAAAAGAACTTAACTTTATATCAAGTCACCCAAGCAAGGGATGGTGGCGGAGGTGGTCAGATTCTGAATATGTTTGGAAGGTAAAGACAACAGGATTTGCTGATGGGCTGGGTTTGGAAGTAAAAGAGACCAAAGTCAAGGATCCTGAAGGTTTTAGGCCTGAGGAACTGGAAAGGTAGTATGTGGAAGACTGCAGGAGGAGGCGTGGCTTTGGACAGAAGTCTGAGATGCCCATCAGACATCCAACAGATATGTGGAATGAGCAGTTGGATATACAAGTCTGAAGTTCAGGGAAGAGGTCTTCAAAAGATTCAAATTAGAATGTTCAATATAGGTAAGCCAAGAGTAGAGGAGGAAAGAATCTGTTTGTGAAATCATTCCAGCTAACAAATGAAAACAAAACTAGAATATCACCATTAGGCAACCCCCAATAAATTAATGGCTCTAGGGTGTAGGCAATGAATATCAATGGCTACTATCATGCCAAAAGGAGATATAAGCAGGTATTATATACCGTCTGATGAAAAAACACCTGCAGTCTTGCCAAAGGGATTAGGCCACTGGATCCAGCCACTTGGACCATGGTGAACTGCATTTTGAATATGCTATCAGCAAAACCAGACTGAGGGAAACTCTATAGGTTCTTCAACAATAAATTGTAAGGAAAGAAAAGTGGTGGAGGGGGAATATATGGATTAAAGAGACTTAAAAGACACCAAATTAAAAAATGGGCAGGATTGGGCTCTTGTGCCTGAGGATGCTCATTTAGGTGCTGAGGCAATGAAGAAACAGGATAAGTGACTGCTACAGAATTTGGAATGGTGGTTGATTTGGTGGGGAGGGAGGAAACTGTGAATGGGGCAGGATATGTGGTAGGGAGTTTTGGGGATACATGGCAGCGTTCTATTTTTTGGCTTAGATGGTAGTTGCAGTTGGTTGGGGGAGGTCCTTTGAGAAACTTCATAAAACTATACATTTGCTTGATGTGGCTTTTGTATTTTGTTTTATTTTACAATATAAAGGTTAAAACAAACCTCCTCTTAAAACAACAATGATGAGTCTAAAAATAATAGATCTCTTATTCCCCACCTGTTTTACTAGCAAATGTTTACTTGGGACATTACATGGTTTAAGCCATACCATGTGATGTCCCAAGTAGAGTGATGTTATTAAAGATATTTTCAAGTGGAAGTTTCCTTTTTTATTAATGAAATATTTTGTGGATAACTAAAAAGGTATGGAGAATAAGATAACAAGAACACTTGTAGACCTACCATTCAGTCAAAATGTTACAGATACAATTAATGTCCCCTGTATACCCTTCCTCAATTTCTCCTCCTTTCTCTTTTGCAGAGGTAACCACTATCTTGAATTTAATGTTCATCATTCTCATTCATGATTTTTTAATTTTACATATAGAAGTTCTCCTTTCTGAGGGTTCAGTCAAGAGTCTGTATAAGAAACATTTTCCCCCATGTCATTATCACTGTAATTATCAGCTGGTAATGATTAAAAAATAGACTTTTATTAGAATATTCCTTACCTTCCCATTTGAATTATGGTCTTTGGTTCAGCTCTAAGAAGCACTAGTTTAAGCACTGTTGCCGCTGCTTCCTAAAAATAAATTGTCAGTATTTACTTTGTAGAAGACTGTAGTGTCTTTCATTACTCATCTGCTTAATTTACCAATGTTTTGTTTAGTTTATTAAGGAACAACTGTTTACTAGGAGAACTAATGGGTGGTTATTCATAATGCATGGTAAGAGGCAAGTTATCATGAAATGTTCATATGAATATGAAGGAAAATATTAAAATTACATAAATATACATATACTTTGTGTATATACATATAAGTGTGCAAATAAAAGTTGCACTAATTAGTCCTTTTCACAGCACATTATTAATATGACTGGGAAGATATTTGACTATCTAATCAAATATCTTTTCAGTGACTTCGAAGAAGCTATACATAAAATGTTAATGGATTAAAAGTATTCAGCTTTTAGTCTCTGAATAACCTATGCAGTCTTCTATCTTTTTTTTAGATTAAGATAAAAATTTTACTCATTATTATTCACTTACATCTTTCTATTAAACAAATAATTGCTAAGATCCCTTCTACTTTTCTTTTTTTTGTTGTTTGGCTGCGTTGGGTCTTCGTTGCTGCGCGTGGGCTTTCTCTAGTTGAGGCGAGTGGGAGGTTACTCTTCGTTGTGGTGCATGGGCTTCTTGTTGCGGTGGCTTCTCTTGTTGCAGAGCATGGGCTCTAGGCGTGCAGGCTTCAGTAGTTGCAGCATGCAGGCTTAGTAGTTGCAGCACGCGGGCCCTGCAGCGCACAGGCTTCAGTAGTTGCAGCGCGCGGGCTCCAGGCACACGGGCTCAGTAGTTGTGGCTTGCAGGCTCTAGAGCACAGCCTCAGCAGTTGTGGCGCATGGGCTTAGTTGCTCCGTGGCATGTGGGATCTTCCCGGACCAGGGATTGAACCCGTGTCCCCTGCATTGGCAGGAGAAGTCTTAACCACTGCACCACCAGGCAAGTCCCTACTTCTTTCTTTCTTTTTTTTTTTTTTTTTGCGGTAAGCGGGCCTCTCACTGTTGTGGCCTCTCCTGTTGCGGAGAACAGGCTCCGGACGCACAGGCTCAGCGGCCATGGCTCACAGGCCCAGCCGCTCTGCGGCATGTGGGATCTTCCCGGACCTGGGCACGAACCCGTGTCCCCTGCATCGGCAGGTGGACTCTCAACCACTGTGCCACCAGGGAAGCCCCCCTACTTGTTTCTTATAAGGCTCATTCTTTGGGAGAAAATTTGCAAGGTATTATGATTATCCAGAATACCTTAAATACAGTTAATTATATGGAATCCCATTAATTGACTTTAGAAGTGTGAAAGGAAACTGAAAGTTACCTAAGAAGACTTAAATAGCCACACTCCTGATTAACTTTTCATTTTCAAAAAATGACACTTGAAATAAAAATTTTTGGGGAGAGAAAAGCTTGTTATTAACGGTAGAGAGTAAAACTTGAAATTCTTGGTATTACCAGAAAAATCCAGGCAATATTCTCTAGGAAAGGATTTCCTAAGAAACATTAAGGGAATTAAGAGAATACATAATCTTTCAGTTACTCTATTCTCATCACTGGAACATATTCCCCTAGCCTTCCCAAAGTGTCTCTTTTAGAGTATATAAACTATGAAATCATAGAAAAATGTGAAACAAAGCAAATAGCAACATGAGGCAGTAAAATAATCGACATACTGGACTGTAGTGCCATTTCTGGAGTTGAAGTGCTGCACAACCTAAGAAAATGACTTGTCTGGGTCTGTTTCCTTGTGTGAAGAATGAAAGGATTGGGTAAGATCATCTCTACAGTCCTGTCCAGTTCCATCTGATTTCATGATTAAGCTTTGATAGGTACTAATATTTTCTAATGAGTATAAAATATTTGTGACATTAATATTTAGCACTGAAGGAAGATAGAACTGTGCCTTAAAGCTCCTTCTCCCTGGTCAGCCTTCCACACAGCAGTCATTCCAGACCTTTAATCCTGTCACCCAACTGCATACTGCTCCACTATCTTCCACTTTCTTACCTCCCTGCATGCTTCATAAAGAGAGGCCAATGGGCTTATAAACTCCTTCAACTTTCTGACTCTCTCCCTTCATAATTAATGAAGTAGTTATTGAGAACATACTATGTCCAGGCATTGTCCACTGTAAGGACAGAGATGAAAACAGTCCCTGTCCTGAAGGAGTCCGATGGCAGAGACAGATAAGTAAAAGAAGATTCCAGTTCAACCTGGCAAGTAGTTTGGTAAAGGGATGTAAATTAGCCTGGGCATAGAGAAGGCTTCAAGGAGGAATTGAGAAACATCTCAGAGCACAGAAGAGGTGACACTGCTAAAAAATGGAGACAAGTGGGTTCCGGGGAGAGGGAATAGGAAATTGGAAGGGAGACCTTGGTGAGACTGGAGAGCAGCATGAAGTTCAGGATGGCTGGCGCACAGGGACAGCTGGGAAAGAGAAGGAGGTAATCATGGAAAAGCCCTACCAGGGAGGGCTGTGGATGTCAGGCTAAGGACTATGAACTTTACAGTGCAAGTAATCAGGGCTTCCCTGGTGGTGCAGTGGTTGAGAGTCTGCCTGCCAATGCAGGGGACACAGGTTCGAGCCCTGGTCTGGGAAGATCCCACATGCCGCGGAGTGGCTGGGCCCGTGAGCCATGGCTGCTGAGCCTACGCTTCCGGAGCCTGTGCTCCACAACGGTAGAGGCCACAACAGTGAGAGGCCCGCGTATCGCAAAATTTAAGCAGGGGAGTGACAGGATGATCATATTTGCTTTTAGGAACAAGCCTCTGAGCAGCAGTGTGGAGGCTGGTTTTGAGAGGGACAAGGCTGAGGTCTGGGAGATGAGTTAGGAGGCATCTTCAATAACGCTGGTGAGAAGTAATAAGGGCCTTGATGAAGATGTGGTTCAGAAACAAGGAGATGGATTCAAGATATACTCAGGAGATGGAACTGATAAAACTTGGTGGCAAAGAACACATTTGAGGGTGCAGAAGAAGGAAAAATGAAAGATGACTCCCAGTTTCCAGCTTGAATGGCTTAGTAGAGCTATGTGGCAAGATTAGAAATACACGAGGAGGAATCCACTAGGAAAGAATTAATTTAGTGCTGGACATGATATGCTTGAACTTCTTCTATTAGGCAATCTACTCATGGAAAGAGATTACCTTGCAAGCAGATTTGGCAGTGATCAAAATAAAGGTGTTCATTTCTGTGAACGAATGTGTCAAGTTAAAAGAGGACTAAAGTTAGAACCCTGAAGAACATGGCATTCAAGGGACTGGCACAGAGGAGAGCCTCAGAAGGAGACTAAATTCCATGTCTATATCCACACCCCCTCCTTCCCCCAAGAGAAAGACAGCATTCCTCTAAACCAAGGCTCACATCTCTACTGCCACATTGGATCCATCCCTTTGTGCTCCTTCAGGTCTTGCTCTAACCAATAATCACTGCCCCTTATATCTTCAACCTCTTCTCCTCTCCATTAGCCTATATTCAGGTGAACGTTTTCCCTGTATTAAAAAATGGGGCCCTTTCCTGGACCATACTTCTTCTAGCTTTCACCCTCTCTCAGTCCCTTTCTAAATTCTTGAAAGAACAGTCTAACTTCACTCTCTCTACTTCCTGGTCTCCCATTCACTTGGCCTAAAGCAACCTGGCTTCTTCTGCCTCTACCTCTACCACTATCAGTAGGATCACTTACCATTTCCTAATTGTCAGTCCAATGAACACCTCTTGGATCTTGGTCAACTTCTTTGGGTCATGAGACATTTTTGTAATTTTCTTCTCTCAGCTTTCAGAATACCACTGCTCTCATTTGGTGACCAGCCTCTCTATTCTATTCTTAACAGTGTTCTGCCTTTTGGTACTCCTTTCTTCTCACTTGGGCAATCTTACCCACTTCTACCATCTTTAACTGTTAGCCCTGACCCTCTGACTGCTACCTATTGGAACTTATAATGACTTAAATCTTTTGGAAATAAGATGGATGAATAAACACACAAATAGATTGGCTATTTCCAACCGGCAACAAAATTCAACCTGTCCCAAATTGTACTTTCCGCCCTTGCATTTCCTCTGACTTCTTCCCCCAGAATCCTGCCCCTCCATCTGTAGTTTCTATCTTGTTTAATGCCACCTAAGAAAAAAATTCGACAAATCTTCACATTGTACACCTTAAACTTACAAAATGTTATATGCCAATTATATCTCAATAAAGCTGGGGACAAAAGATTAAAAAAAAAAAAAAAAAGAAAACTGAGAATCATCCTAGGCATGGCCCTGTCCCCTATCCTACATATCCAGCCAATCATTAACTCCTGAGGGTTAGTTTGCAAAGTCTCTTTAGGATCTGCCCACTCCTCTCCTTCTTCACTGTCATTGCCTTAGCTCAGGACTTTAGATCTCCTAGATAAACTGTAACACCACCATCCAAACTGGTTCTCTTCCCTCCAATCCCCCTTCTGTATTGTAACCAGACCAAAATTTCCAGTAAATGGATCAGATCTTGCGATTCCTCCATTTATAAATCTTTAACCGCTTCATGGTTTCCCTCGGATAAGAGAACAAGCTGAATATAGGACCTTCCATCAACTATTCTCTGTCCACTTTTCTGACCTCCGCTTTAGCTCCTATATACTGCGATCCTGTGCTCTAGCCACACTGAGGTTCTTGCGGTTCCCCTAAACACGCCATTCTGTTCCCTCTGCATGGAGTCCCCATTCCCCTTTCCTGTGGCAGGCTAGTGCTCACTCTTGTAATACTTTTAAGCCAAGCACCTCCTCTGTGGTTGGTAAGCAGTCACCCATCTTGAGTGCTACAGGAACAATCTCCATCTCTCGCCATTGAAATACTTTTTACATTGGAGGAGAACGAATGCAGCCCTTGGGTATAAAAGGGCAATGTGCTCATCAAGGGACAACTCCAGGCGCCGTCTTTTCTTCCTTGTTGCATCTCCTACACCTTTACCCCGGGATTTTGCAACTAAAACACGTTCGATAAATGTGTGTTGAACTCCAGGCCATTTCTCCGCGGGGGAGAGAAAATCTTCAAGGGTCTCCGGAATTAAACGTGACTGCAAATCACAAGTATGTCGCGTGCAGCACCAACCCTAACCCCTGGGCGGCGCACTTGCGGCTCGGCCGGCCGGGAGCGCGAGTGGCTCACGCCAGGGATTCACCATCTCGCAGGCTAGGCCGTACGCGGGAGCGGGGCCTCCTCACGCCTCAACAGCCCGCTCCGGGCAGCCCCTCGGCGCTCCGTCCTGAGGGGCGGGTCCAGTGGGCGCCACCCTCGAAAAGTGGAACCTGCGAAGGCCGAGGTGACGACCCAGGAGTACCTGATAAGAGCCGCCGGTTAGGGCCAGCTCCGCTAGGACCGCTCGGCCATTTGCAATGCAGCTGTAGGCGATCATCATAGTGGGCGACTCCGCCGGGCCTAACCTCCCGCAACAGTCTCGGAGTGCTGACTGGGGCGTGGCTCCGGGAGGGGCGGTGTCTGCGCAGGCGCGAGGAGCGATTGATTGGCAGGCAGGGAGGCGGGGCCCTTCCTTGCCTGGGCTGAAACTGTGATGAGACCGGGCAAAGTCTCTGGAAAAACTGGCTTTGGTTAAGTGAAGCCTTTCTTCGTCGTCATCCTTAAAATCATTTAGGAGCCAGTTACTTCACAGTGTTTACCTACGTAGGATTCATTCTCAATCTAGAACATGTAAAATAATAGACCTTGATTTAAAATGAGATTCATTCATGAATTCAGCAAGTACTTGCTGAACTCCCACTGTGCGCTCCCTAAGTGCTTGGACTCACAGGTATGCAAAAAGATAGGTTCCAGACCATGACTTTTAGGAGTTCATGTTCTAGTAGTGGTCACAGAGACGCATGTAGACAAGTGCCAATCTCAAGTGACAGGTGTGCACTATGATTGAAAGATAAACTAATCGCACAAGCTGGAGTGGAGGCTGCTAATTCTCCCTGGGAGAGGGAGCAAAGCTTTCAAAGTCACTGTCTGACGGAGAGGGTGGGTTGGAATTCTCTTAATTGAGGAGGAAAGGTAGGACAGTCTAAGCAGAGGGAACAGCTCTGTGAAGGCTTGGAAGAAGGCAGGCGGGTTCAGGGAATGGATGTGAGTGTGTGATAGAGGAAGGGTGTGTCGTGGAGTGGGTAGGAGATGAGAAGGGTAGGAGTGGTAGAATGACTTGTTATCCTAGACCTCGAGTTTCTTGACAAGAATTTTTAAAAGTGCTTCAGATAAGCTTAGATATTTTCTTTTCTTTTTTTTTTAACATCTTTATTGGAGTATAATTGCTTTACAATGGTGTGTTAGTTTCTGCTGTACCACAAAGTGAATCAGCTATACATATACATATATCCCCATATCTCCTCCCTCTTGCCTCTCCCTCCCACCCTCCCTATCCCACCCCTCTAGGTGGTCACAAAGTACCAAGCTGATCTCCCTGGGCATAAGCTTAGATATTTTCATTAGCAAGACATTGTGGTAGAGTTGGAAGAAGTCAGACACACTTGGATCCAAAAATTGCCATTTACTCTGTGCCTTTATCTTAACTTAACTCTCTGAGACTCGGTTTGCTAATTTATAAAATAGGGATAGTTCTCAAGTTTAAATTAAGTAATTATGCAAAATACTTAGCATACCATAGATATGTAGTTGCAATCTTTAGTATGATAAATACATTAATGACAATTACTTTCTTGCTTCCAATGGTGTAACTTTAAAGGAAAAACAGTCGATGTCCTTCTGGGGTGCCTGACAGGAGGTGAAGACAGATAGTTGACTGAGTTTATTTTAACCCAGTACAATCAAATTGTATTTGACAAGCAAGCAGCAAAACTGGTCTGGACTGTAGCACCTGAGAAAAATGCCTTGTTGAATCATTTTATATAAAGGAAATCTTGAACCAATGTGTCTTATCAACTTAGAGATAATATCTTGTGTTACAGGTGGGTTGACTGAATTACAAGCACTGGTCACATTACTTATATGTGGGAAAATGAAATATGTTAATTCTGAGGTAATGCCCTGGTATATTCTTGCTTGCTGTAAAAATAAGCTTAATAAACTTGGCCACATTGTGTTGCTCCTTCTGTTTAGTAAATAGTGGAGCTGAAAGCCACTGGGCAATGAAGTCATGAGCTGTAGTAACAACAGCAAGCATCAGATAATTGGAGAGGTGTATATGGGACTGTCCCCCTCTTGGGCTCACCTTGTCATATTAAAACAATCCTGTGAAGCTAGTGTGGTGGGTCAACTTTGCACAGCCCACAAATTCCGGCCTACAGCAACGTAAAACATAATTTATAACACAACTCGACCTTTCTCGTGAGCCTAATGTTACCTGATACCTGAGCTTAATCTACTCAGTGCGAGGTGTCCTCAGTAAACTCAGAATTTCCCCCTTCCCTTCTTTCTACATGGGGGGGCCATCTACGTGTGTGAGGAACTTGGTGGAGGGGAGATCTCCTGAGTCATGATCTTCGTCTCTCTAAGGTGGCATCTGCTGCTAATGTTTGTTTTCTGTCTGTGGTCATCAGTTCACATGCTCTCCTTGGAACCTGCAGGCTCCCTCATGCACTCTGGCTCTCTCTCAACCACTTTTGTGGCCCTCTTAGGGGCAAAGGAAACTTTCTGCTGCTCCCTCATGGCATTCTGAGGCTTTGGGAGGTTCAAGAGGCTGTCTCAGGACTCTGGCCAACACAGCATGCTGCTACCCCTCCTGTCATGCTGTCAGTCTGTTGTCACGGGGGAGCAGCTCTAAGATTTTACCTCACCTGAGAAGCAAGCCCTTGGATCCCCAGTTGGCTGAGAGTCTTCTCATCCCACACTCCATCACCCCTCATCTCCCAGCCGGGGCTCTGTGGCTGCATGGCTTCCTATGGACCCTCTGCCCTCCTCCAGCCTGGGGAGACTCCAGCAGGCCCAGGTGGGGAGCTGCCCACCCTTCAGGCATTCTTCACAATTTGTAGCATTACCGTTGGCTTCTGCTGTCGCAAACCTTTTCTTTCCATGGACTCTCTCTTTAGGGAGTTTCCAAAATCTATTTTCAAAGGTTTAGAGCTGAGAATCTTTCCCTTCTCTCCCTGCCCTACATCCTCTCTTCCTCCTCCACCTCCTCCTCCATTTTCTTTGTTTTCTTTTCTTTTTTTTTTTTTTTTTGTGGTACGCGGGCCTCTCACTGTTGTGGCCTCTCCCGTTGTGGAGCACAGGCTCCGGACGTGCAGGCTCAGTGGCCATGACTCACGGGCCCAGTCGCTCCGCAGCACGTGGGATCTTCCCAGACCGGGGCACGAACCCGTGTCCCCTGCATCGGCAGGCGGACTCTCAACCACTGCGTCACCAGGGAAGCCCTGTTTTCTATTTTTATGCAAAAGGAATAATTGAGAATAAAACCCACAGCAGGTAATATAAAACAGCCCAGGTATTTCTGTCTTTCCCTTGATAGTTTGGCAAAATCTTGAAGGTGGAGCAGAAAGAGAAGATGGACCCCTGGGAAGGAGAAGGGAGACATTTCACTTTTGTCCATTTCTTTTAAAACAAGCTTTTAGACCTCATGACTACTTTCATGGGCCAGGAAATCTACTGTCATTGCTTTTTAGAGACTAGTATCTCAGAAGGAAAAGTCACTAATTTTGAATCATCCAATTTCTTAGGTCACTGGAGAGTTTCCGAATATTCCACAAGCTGGGGACTTTTAAGCACTCACTAATTCACGTTGCTTCTTGTAGAGTATTAAGTTCTCCTGTAAAGGACTATTCTTTTATTTATTGTTGTTTTTCAAAAATGGAAACATTTTTATAGTTTTTTTTCTTGTAGTGTTCACTTGTAGTGAACAGTGATCACTGTTGAAATTCAGACAATACAGCAGTAAAAGTCTCCTTACCATCCCATGAAAATAACCACTGCAGTAATCTAATTTATATTTGTCTTTTCTTTTTTATGCCTTTTATATTTTTTTAATATTTATTTATTTATTTATTTTTGCTGTGTTGGGTCTTCATTTCTGTGCAAGGGCTTTCTCTAGTTGAGGCAAGCAGGGGCCACTCTTCATCACGGTGTGCGGGCCTCTCACTATCGCGGCCTCTCTTGTTGCGGAGCACAGGCTCCAGACGCACAAGCTCAGTAGTTGTGGCTCACGGGCCTAGTTGCTCCGCGTATGCCTTTTATATTTAACATTAATGAATAACATATTTTCTGAACTCTGTTTATTTATTTTTTTGACCGTGAGTTGCTGTATGCAGGATCTTAGTTCCCGGCCAGGGATCAAACCTGTGCCCCCTGCAGTGGAAGCAAGGAGTCTTTAACCACTGGACTGCCAGGGAAGTCCCTGTTTTGTTTCAGTTTATTTATTTATTTAATTTATTTATTTTTGGCTGCATTGGGTCTTTGTTGCTGCTCGTGGGCTTTCTCTAGTTGCGGTGAGTAGGGGCTACTCTTCACTGCAGTGCGTGGGCTTCTCATTGCGGTGGCTTCTCTTGTTGCAGAGCACGGGCTCTAGGCGCAAGGGCTTCAGTAGTTGTGGCTCGTGGGCGCAGTAGTTGTGGCTCGCAGGCTCTAGAGCGCAGGCTCCGTAGTTGTGGCGCATGGGCTTAGTTGCTCTGCGGCATGTGGGATCTTCTCAGACCAGGGCTTGAACCTGTGTCCCCTGCATTGGCAGGTGGATTCTTAACCACTGCGCCACCAGGGAAGCCCTGTTTTGTTTTTCAAATTAATAATACATTGTTCTTTGACTATTATATATATCTCAAATATTTTCTTCTGAAGCTTACCATTTTCTTTTTCTTTTTGGTGTCTATTCTTTTTTTTTTTTTTTTTCCTTTTTGCGGTATGTGGGCCTCTCACTGTTGTGGCCTCTCCCGTTGCGGAGCACAGGCTCCGGACGCGCAGGCCCAGCGGCCATGGCTCACGGGCCCAGCCGCTCCGCGGCATATGGGATCCTCCCAGACCGGGGCACGAACCCGTATCCCCTGCATCGGCAAGCAGACTCTCAACCACTGCGCCACCAGGGAGGCCCTTGGTGTCTATTCTTTTCCAGACATTTTTGTTTCTTACATCGTCAAACATGTCAGTATTTTTTTATTATGATCTTGGACCTTAGTGGCACGTGGTGCAAGGCTTCCTTTTCTATCTCCATATAAAAATATTGCCTTATTTTTTTTTCTGTTTCTTTTGCTTGTTTTACTGTTTAAATCTTTAATCCACCTGGAATTCGTTTTTTTGTCTCTTGAAAGGTAGGAATTTGTTTTCCCAAATGTACAGCCAGCTGTTTTGTACCACTTACTGACTACTTTCCCCACTAGTTTTTTGTTTGTTTGTTTTGTCTTTTTAAAATTTATTTGGAGGCACCAGTTCTTAGCTGCAGCACGTGGGATCTTTAGTTGTGGCATGCGTGCAGGATCTAGTTCGCTGACAAGGGATCTAACCTGGGTCCCCTGCTTTGGGAACTTGGAGTCTTTACCACTGGACCACCAGGGTCCATTAGGTTGAAGTGCCACTTTCACCACAGACTAAACTCCCACATGTACATTGTTAATTAGATTTTAGAGTTGATGTATAGGTCTATTTCTGTGCTGATAGCACAGTGATTCAATAATGGATTCAATAAAGCAAATTTATTTTTTAAATTTAACAAATTGGAGAGAATTAATATATTTGCAATATTGAGTCTTTTCAGCCAGGAACATCGGTTGACTTTCTATTTGTTCTATATTATATCTTCCTATAAAAGCTCTGTACGTTTCTTCATAAAGGCTTGACAAATTTTTAAATGTTTATTCTGGGGCACTTTGGGTGCTCTTGTTGGTGGAACTTGTTTTCCATTATATTTTCAAATTAGCTGTTTCTGGTGTGTGGAAAATCTGTTGGCTGCATTTAATTTATTTGCATGTAGCTCCTGCTCCATTATATTGTAAACTCCTTAAGGCCAGGGCCCTCCATAATGCTTTGCTCAATATGAACATGATGTAGGATACTATTGTTGACCGTCATATTAGGCTTTTCCATTATACTCAATGACCAAGTGGAGGGAAACCTCAGGTAGCAGTGTTATTTGTGAAAACTGGATCATGATCGAGACAGTGGGGAGAGATTGAAGGGACCTTGGAGTCAAGCAGGCCTGGACTTGAATGCTGACTTTGCCACGTTCTGGTTGTGTAATCTTGGCATCTCTGAACCTCAGTTTCTTCCTTAGGCTCATCTCTGAACCTAATTCACAAAATGAGCTAACATATAAAGCATTTCGTGACTGGCCGCCAGCAGGTGTTCCATGATGGATGGTTGTTATGATCATTATGAGTCCATATTGTCATGTAACCAAATCTATCCAATAAGAGTTACATTTAAGAAGGCAGGGTCTGGTATATTGAATTGATTCTTATTTATTTATTTATTTAAAAAAATTTTTTGGAGGGGATTTTTTTGTTGTTGTTGTTCAAACAGAAAGTCACAAAAATTATAATCATCCTCATCAGTTCACTCAGTCCCATGTAATTAATTTTTTTTGTCTTGATCTTTTGTTAGCACTTTTATGAGTTCATCAGTTTTCCATTAGAGTTCTGAACATGCTTATTCATTCAGTTCAGCAGTATAGTCAGTTACCAGAAACCTGTACTTGTCGAGTCTTTTCCATCAATTCCTTGAAGATGAAACCCTTTTATAGGAACATATTTGCAGAAGCTTCAGAGTACACCCAGAACTGTCTGTAAATGACAAAAGACTTAAAAATGACCACGGTTAAAGATTTGATGAGGGCCTCCCTGGTGGCGCAGTGGTTAGGAGTCCGCCTGCCGATGCAGGGGATGCGGGTTCGTGCCCCGGTCTGGGAGGATCCCATATGCCGCGGAGCGGCTGGGCCCGTGAGCCATGGCCGCTGGGCCTGCGCATCCGGAGCCTGTGCTCCGCAACGGGAGAGGCCACAGCAGTGAGAGGCCCGCATACCACAAAAAAAAAAAAAGATTTGATGAAAGTTCATAATAATGCAATTGACAAGGAAATTTAGTTATTTCTGAGGTATATATTTTATAATAACAACTAGAATTATGACCTATAACAGTATACCAGAACATATAAGATTTTTATAAATTTCATGTAATGTCTGAAACATTTATATTAACATATTTCCATACAAATAACCCAAAGAAAGTTTAGTATTTGTTGTTTTGTTTGTTTGTTTGTTTGTTTTTCTATACTGCAGGTTCTTATTAGTCATCAATTTTATACACATCAGTGTATACATGTCAATCCCAATCGCCCAATTCATCACACCACCATCCCCACCCCACCGCAGTTTTCCCCCCTTGGTGTCCATACGTTTGTTCTCTACGTCTGTGTCTCAACTTCTGCTCTGCAAACTGGCTCATCTGTACCATTTTTCTAGGTTCCACATACATGCGTTAATATACGGTGTTTGTTTTTCTCTTTCTGACTTACTTTACTCTGTATGACAGTCTCTAGATCCATCCATGTCTCAACAAAGGACTCAATTTCGTTCCTTTTTATGGCTGAGTAATATTCCATTGTATATATGTACCACATCTTCTTTATCCATTCGTCTGTTGATGGGCATTTAGGTTGCTTCCATTACCTGGCTATTGTAAATAGTGCTGCAAGGAACATTGGGGTGCATGTGTCTTTTTGAATTATGGTTTTCTCTGGGTATATGCCCAGTATTGCTGGATCATATGGTAAATCTATTTTTAGTTTTTTAAGGAACCTCCATACTGTTCTCCATAGTGGCTGTATCAGTTTACATTCCCACCAACAGTGCAAGAGTGTTCCCTTTTCTCCACACCCTCTCCAGCATTTGTTGTTTGTAGATTTTCTGATGATGCCCATTCTAACTGGTGTGAGATGATACCTCATTGTAGTTTTGATTTCAATTTCTCTAATAATTAGTGATGTTGAGCAGCTATTCATGTGCCTTTTGGCCATCTGTATGTCTTCTTTGGAGAAATGTCTATTTAGGTCTTCTGCCCATTTTTGGATTGGGTTTTTTGTTTCTTTAATATTGAGCTGCATGAGCTGTTTATATATTTTGGAGATTAATCCTTTGTCCATTGATTCGTTTGCAAATATTTTCTCCCATTCTGAGAGTTGTCTTTTTGTCTTGTTTATGGTTTCTTTTGCTGTGCAAAAGCTTTGAAGTTTCATTAGGTCTCATTTTGTTATGTCTGTTTTTATTTCCATTACTCTAGGAGATGGATCAAAAAAGATCTTTCTGTGATTTATGTCAAAGAGGGTTCTTCCTATGTTTTCCTCTAAGAGTTTTATAGTGTCCAGTCTTAAATTTAGGTTTCGAATCCATTTTGAGTTTATTTTTGTGTATGGTGTTAGGGAGTGTTCTAATTTCAGTCTTTTACATGTAGCTGTCCAGTTTCCCCAGCACCACTTACTGAAGAGACTGTCTTTTCTCCATTGTATATCTTTTTTTTAATACAATTATCCATTTTATTTATAGACATTTACTTATTAAGGAAAGATACTAAAGAGCACTAGACCAACTGTGAAATCACTTAGAGAGTTCTATGAGAGCAGAAACCATATGGACTATTTCCATTTCATCCTACCACCACTATACACCCCCCCAACTCAGGACCTGTGACTTAAAGATTTTTTTTTTTTTGCACACAGAGGTTATTCTAAACATAGTGATTGCAGACCGCAACAACAAGGCTGTAACTCTAGACTCTTACTCCACGAATATGTTGTGGCTTTTTTTTTTTTCATGGTACACGGGCCTCTCACTGTTGTGGCCTCTCCCATTGTGGAGCACAGGCTCCAGATGCACAGGCTCAGCGGCCATGGCTCACGGGCCTAGCCGCTCCGTGGCATGTGGGATCTTCCCGGACTGGGGCATGAACCCGTGTCCCCTGCATCGGCAGGCGGACTCTCAACAATTGCGCCACCAGGGAAGCCTCATCGTGGCTTTTTGTTCTTAAGATATATTTCCACGATGAAATGGCCTAAATTGCTTATATATTATAATTAAACCCAACAATCACTTTGCATTGAGAAAGCCAAGTAATTTTATATTAAACAGTAAATAGGCTTAAAATGACCTTTGGGATTGGAAGGGCTCAAACTGATAAAATTGAAAGTTACAGCCTTAGTTTCCCAAAATCTCTTAGGGTTATTCAAAAGCAATGCTTAAATATACATAGTAAGGGAAATAAACAATTATAGAGAAAGAAGAGAAAAAATGAGGGTGGTTAAAAATTATCCTACATTAAAAGAATTTTTTTTTTTTTTTTTTTTTTTTTGCGGTACGCGGGCCTCTCACTACTGCGGCCTCTCCCCCTGCGGAGCACAGGCTCCAGATGCACAGGCTCAGCGGCCATGGCTCACGGGCCCAGCTGCTCCGCGGCTTGTGGGATCCTCCTGGACCGGGGCACGAATCTGTGTCCCCTGCAGCGGCAGACGGACTCTCAACCACTGCGCCACCAGGGAGGCCCTAAAAGAATTTTAATATCCTGCATTTCATGCATCTGTAATGAAACCACAATTTTGTAGGTGTTTCATTCTTTTAAGATGAAAAGGTTTTAAATATATATTTGGACAAGGAATGATATCTATATCCATATATCTATATTTATATATAGATATATATGCTGGTTTTTAAATGGGAAGATAAGCTATATTGACATAGTGAAGAATGTGCCAGTTTTGGCAAAACAGAAGGACTGAATAGAAAAAGCATTTAAATTTAAATCAGTAAACTACACTTCTGGTTCTAACACAAACTGTGTAATCCTAAACAGATCAACCTAGCTCTTTGTACGTCCTTTTCTTCTCTTATGTTTCCCACTTAGAGAAGTTCCTTTAGCATTTGTTGTAGACCTGGTTTGGTGGTGCTGAATTCTCTTAGCTTTTGCTTGTCTGTAAAGCTTTTGATTTCTCCATCGAATCTGAATGAGATCCTTGCCGGGTAGAGTAATCTTGGTTGTAGGTTCTTCCCTTTCATCACTTTAAGTATATCATGCCACTCCCTTCTGGCTTGTAGATTTTCTGCTGAGAAATCAGCTGTTAACCTTATGGGAGTTCCCTTGTATGTTATTCGTCGTTTTTCCCTTGCTGCTTTCAATAATTTTTCTTTGTCTTTAATTTTTGCCAATTTGATTACTATGTGTCTCAGCGTGTTTCTCCTTGGGTTTATCCTGTATGGGACTCGCTGTGCTTCCTGGACTTGGGTGGCTATTTTCTTTCTCATGTTAGGGAAGTTTTCGACTATAATCCTATAATCTCTTTAAATATTTTCTCTGGTCCTTTCTCTCTCTCTTCTCCTTCTGGGACCCCTATAATGCGAATGTTGTTGCATTTAATGTTGTCCCAGAGGTCTCTTAGGCTGTCTTCATTTCTTTTCATTTTTTTTTCTTTAGTCTGCTCCGCAGCCGTGAATTCCACCATTCTGTCTTCCAGGTCACATATCCATTCTTCTGCCTCAGTTATGCTGCTATTGATTCCTTCTAGTGTAGTTTTCATTTCAGTTATTGTATTGTTCATCTCTGTTTGTTCTTTAATTCTTCTAGGTCTTTGTTAAACATTTCTTGCATCTTCTTGATCTTTGCCTCCATTCTTTTTCCGACGTCCTGGATCATCTTCACTATCATTATTCTGAATTCCTTTTCTGGAAGGTTGCCTATCTCCACTTCATTTAGTTGTTTTTCTGGGGTTTTATCTTGTTCCTTCATCTGGTACATAGCCCTCTGCCTTTTCATCTTATCTATCTTTCTGTGAATGTGGTTTTTATTCTACAGGCTGCAGAACTGTAGTTCTTCTTGCTTCTGCTGTCTGCCCTCTGGTGGATGAGGCTGTTTAAGAGTCTTGATGGGAGGGACTGGTGGTGGGTAGAGCTGGGTGTTGCTCTGGTGGGCAGAGCTCAGTAAAACTTTAATCCACTTGACTGTTGATGGGTGGGGCTGGGTTCCCTCCCTGTTGGTTATTTGGCCTGAGGCAACCCAACACTGGAGCCTACCTGGGCTCTTTGGTGGGGCTAATGATGGACTCTGGGAGGGCTCATGCCAAGGAGTACTTCCCAGAACTTCTGCTGCCAGTGTCCTTGTCCCTACAGTGAAACAGAGCCACCCCCCACCTCTGCAGGAGACCCTCCAACACTAGCAGGTTGGTCTGGTTCAGTCTCCCCTGGGGTCACTGCTCCTTCCCCTGGGTTCCGATGCACACACTACTTTGTGTGTGCCCTCCAAGAGTGGAGTCTCTTCTTCCCCAGTCCTGTCGAAGTCCTGCAATCAATTCCCACTAGGCTTCAAAGTCTGATCCTCTAGGAATTCCTCTTCCCATTGCCGGACCCCCAGGTTCGGAAGCCTGATGTGGGTCTTAGAACCTTCACTCCAGTGGGTGGTCTTCTGTGGTATAAGTGTTCTTCAGTCTGTGAGTCACCCACCCACCAGTTATGGGATTTGATTTTACTGTGATTGTGCCCCTCCTACCGTCTCATTGTGGCTTCTCCTTTGTCTTTGGATGTGGGGTATCTTTTTTGGTGAGTTCCAGTGTCTTCCTGTCGATGATTGTCCAGCAGTTAGTTGTGATTCTGGTGCTCTCGCAAGAGGGAGTGAGAGCACGTCCTTCTACTCTGCCATCTTGGTTCCTCCTCTCCCGAATTGATTCTTTATAGATTCAGTGAACATACTGGAATCATCATTCAAGGCACATGTTACAGAAATTTTCTAAAATTCTTCCTTTTGAGAAATGTGCTGTATGTTGGTCTCCTCTCTCTAACTTGTAAGTTTCCTGAGAGTAGAGGCCGAGTATTATTAATTTTTAAATCTTCAGTGCCTCGCACAATTGTGGACACAACATAGGTGGGCTGCATTTCATAGGATGAAGTATAATAATTTATTTTATAGTTCCCTTTTTATCATCCCCCCCAACTTTTTGTTGTTGCTGATACAAAAGAAGTTGAACTCTCATCTTTGCTAGGAAATGTATCCAAGTTTAAGAGAGGATATGCAGATGGCAAAGATATCTGTAGGCCACCCAAATATAACTTTTATGGGCCAGTTGGTTTTAAATCTAACTGCTGGTCAGGGCCAGCAGAGGGCGCACAGAGCACAGCTTTGAAGGAGAAAGCTGACTCTAGCTGTGCTGGGGAAGAATTAAAAAAAGGCCGCTCAGGGCATTTGCAGAAGAAGGAAATGAGAGCTAGGAAGAAGGCCGTTCCTTGTTTTCATTCTCATCTGCTTTTGTAACTCATTCAGGGCCAGACAGGTCTGTTCTCCTCTTTTCTTTGGCCCTTGCTCAGCAGCTTATCACAACCCTTCCGTTTCTTCTAGTTAATTACACAGGCAGACCCACAAGTGCCGTCAGGTTCTCCAGGCTGGTTTCTCTTTTAGTCAGGTCGGTTACTTAGCTCAGATTCGGGGGATGGACATTGGTGAGGGTCCCAGAAAAACACTGACGAACCCAGAAGCCTCACTTCACCATCCCCACTGAATAAAGCCATTTGGGGGTACTTACAGGGTAGAAATGAGGGCTGGAGTTGGGTTCTTCTGTGCATGAGGAACTGAAGAGGCAAATGAGAGCAGACAGGAAAGGTTATGGGGAGTGGGGACAAAATGCTTTACTGTCTCGCATAAGAAGGTCTGTGGCAGGTACAGAGCCACCTGTGACATGCTCCAACCACATACAAACTAACATAGGCCAGCGTTTCTCAACTTTTTCTGTGGAATGCTAGGATATTCATAGGTGTTATGTGGGAATAAAATCTGTGATCAAATAAGTGTGTGGAAACTCTGGGTTAAAAAAACTGAACCGGTTCCTCTACTGTGGGAGTCCTTAGATCCTTTGGTAGGCTAATTAATACTGTTTGTGACAGAAAGGGACGTGATGTGAGATTTCCCAAACTTATGTGGACTGAACCTTTTTAACAAACGATATCTATGGGATGATTATTCTATGAATTACCCTTGGAAAGTGCAGAAATAGACTTGTCTAGTGTTTAGGAAATTAGGCAGTTATTCCATGAAATACTTTAACAAGTAGCCATGAAGCACTTTAAAAAGCACAGTGTTTTCTTCAAAAGACTCTTGTGGCTTCCCATTCCTTTTTTTTTTTTTTTTTTTTCCTTGCGGTACGCGGGCCTCTCACTGCTGTGGCCTCTCCCGTTGCGGAGCACAGGCTCCGGACGCGCAGGCTCAGCGACCATGGCTCACGGGCCCAGCCGCTCCGTGGCATGTGGGATCTTCCCGGACCGGGGCACGAACCCGTGTCTCCTGCATCGGCAGGCGGACTCTCAACCACTGCGCCACCAGGGAAGCCCCCCATTCCTATTGAGGGAGGTGTGCACGGATGAGTGGAGTGCTGAAGGAAGGAATATCAGAATTTTAAGTGGGTTTTTTGAAATTTCTCATGTCCCTTACCACCCTTCCTCCTCAGATATTCTGATATCATCCTCACTACCTCATCCCCATATTTGAGGATCTCTTGACTTGTGTGCCATTGCTGGCACTGGGAGCAATTGCCTCTCTCAAGTGCATTGGAAGAGAGAAAATGGTTGTGAACTGTTGTCCTACAAGTGGAGTCCAAAATTCTCTGCTTGTTGTTTAAGGTTTTCTGTTGTCTTCTTAAACCCCAGTATCTCCCTAAGTTTAAACCTTCTTCTCCTTCCCACATTATTTACCGCTATAGTCTGCTCACTGATCTGACATCATATTATGCTGATCCTGGGCTGGGAGCTCTTGGACATATAATCTTTCCCCACATTCTCCTAATTCCTTTTCCATCCTTCAAAATCCAGCTTAAGTGTTACTTCCTTCAGAGGGCTCCAGTTATCTACCAGCCTACACCACTTAGTTTTTACAATATTGGTTTCAGCCATTAATTGCAGATAGCTAATTTTTTGTTAACAAATCTGTTGGGTTTAAAAAAGTTTATAAAGTGATTGTTTGGAATGTAGAGCACATTCCTCCGCAGAAATATTGTAACTGAGTCAAAGTGTATTTGAAATAGAAAGAGTAGAAAACAATCTCTAGTGATTAAACAAAACAGGGAATTAATAAGATTGAATTAGCTTACTCTCATTTATCTTAGTGCTGGTGTAAAGAAGAGCAGGTTTAATTAAAGGGGGATGAAGAGGTATTGGAAATTAGTAGATATTCTGCATGGGCCTTATGGGACAATTTCACAGAAGACATAGACTCTTTGTTATGTCTTCATTACTTCACAACTCCTAACTCTTCATTCCCTTGATGCTGGGGTCTGGCTACTAGTGCTTTTGTATTTGTCTGTGGTTTGGATCATTTTTGGCTTAAAAATGGAGAATGTCAGCAAAAATGGCAGAAAAAAGGACCTCCAAAGATTTTCCCCTCCTTAAGAGCAATGAAAAAACTGTCAAAAATATTCAGAATCAACTTTTTTAGAACTCTAGAAATTAACCAAAGGCTTGTAGTAACCCAGGAATTGTTTATCCAAGAAAAATGGCTGAATCTTGGAATGAACAGTGAGCTCTGTGGCATTTTAACTTGCCATAGTCCACCCCTCACCCACTTTCCAGCTACATAATAGCCTTAAAAACTAACAGCCCACATTTCTGGGCAGCTTGACAGCCACCAGAGAGGGAAAAATGTATATGGGATTTATTCAAAGCCTCATTCTTATAGAATTGTTATTATCTAGTTTGTCTGGTGGTTCCCTGGGAGACTTCACTTACGAGGCTAGCTCAGGGCTCACTCAATGCTAAAAATCTTCTCCTCCCATAGGGGCCATTGTCAAGAACAATTAAAGGCAAAGATTTTAACTTTGCAGGTGCCTAAGACGGATAACAGTTGGGGGAAATGGTAGACTAACATTATGGTGAACGCACTGTTCATAGGGGTTTTGAAAAGCTCTGAAATATTCTTGGTAATTTAGAAGGCCATGTACATGGAAGAGCTGTGAGCATGCTTAGAAAAGACCTGAGAAGGCCCTAAGCTCTCGTTCCTAATTGACCATGAGGTTCTATGCAAGCAGGAAGTGAAGGCTAAGGTGGAGTTATAAACTGAGTTTTAAAGGCATGCTCCAGTATCCACACAAAGCCACTCATAGCAAAATCTGGGAGACTGATTGGTTCCAGGGGTTTAAGGAAATTTCTGTCTAATCATTAGCTCACTAATGAGTTAACCAAGTACAGACACTAACATGACAAAGAATGTAGACTTTACAGAATTAGTTCAGGAAAGTCACTAAACAAATAGCAACAACTATAACAAGTGGTAGCAACAACAAACAGTATAGGTAGTGTGAGCAAAATAAGCCTCAATAAATTTAAAAGTATTGAAATAATTACAAAATATACTCTCTAATCACAATGCAATAAAATTAGAAACCATTTTGCAAAACTCAAAATATGTGAAAATTAAATAACATACTCCTAAAATAACCAATGGGTCAAAGAAGAAATCACCAGAGATATTCCCTCATACTTTGACATGAATGAAAATGAAAACACAACATGCCAAAATATAGGATGGAGCTACAACAGTCGTCAGAGGGAAATTTATAGAAATAAAAATCCTAAACATAAATTCTATAAACAAAAAAATTCAGAAGGCATGTTCTCATGGTGATAGCAGAGGAGCAAGAACAAATAAACTCAATCAAGCAAGCTCTGTAACACAGGCTCTGCTTGTGTTACATCTACTAATATCCTGTTGGCCAAAATTAATTACATGCCTGAGCCAGAGTGAAGGGGAGGGGCACAACACACTCCCCACAGTGGAAGGGCCCTGGTGCTCTTCACTGTATTATACTTCTCTGTAATGTTGCTTGTTTCCATTTCCCTGCTTTTGAAGTAGGCATAGAATTATAAAAATGCAAGATAAAAGCAGTGAAAACCATGCTGCTTTCATTGTTCAAGATCTGTGGTTGTGAATTACTACTTAGTATGAGTTCAGATGTTAGAAAACTGCTTTAATCATGTATTCTAATCATTGGTGTCCATGGAGGAAAATATTTAACCTGTTGTTACACATTCTCTGATCAGCAGTGTCGGTTCTGTTCAGATGTCATCGTTTAAATGGTACTGGAAAATGATTCATCAATATGGCTTATTTTGAGATTGTCCATCTTAAAGTAGTGAGTTCTACTTATTATCCCAGAATTAATAACCCTTCACTAACCTGTGAAGTTGGAGGATGGATTTGGAAAAAGCCTGAATATTGTATCGTATAAACCGATTTTTGTATTGTCCACTTGGTGGTAGAGTTGTTTTTAGAAAACAGTGCGAAGAGTGATGAGCCAAGTAAAAGAGAAATAGAATCTCATGAATTTCTAGCCATGAGAAGAATGGAGCATACACTTTTAGTAGGTATTCTTCTAGGCAGCATCATTACTTTTATTAAAGTATAAAAGATAATGTAATCCAGGATAGGTATGTTCATATAATAGTTTTTTTGTTTTGTTTTGTTTTTTGCCAACGAGGTGTGATAATTCCACCTCCCAACACATCAGATGAAGCAACTTGCTTACTGGTTAGAGTTCAGTGCTCAGAAATATAGATTTTAGAGACTGTCAATTTGGGTAATCCTAAACATAATTTAATCTTTATTATTATTATTATTTTTATTTAGAAAATCCTTGTGTAAAGTAACAGTCCTCATACAATGTGGTCTAAGTCCTTCTTCCTTAAAGCATGGTTTCCATGCTTTTAGCAACACTGGCAACACTAGCATCGCTTGGGAGCTTGTTAAAAATGCAGAATCTTGGCCCTCACCCCAGATCTACTGAATTAGGCTGCAATGTAACAAAATCCTTAGGTTTTTTTGCATGCACTGTGAGTTGCACCATTCTCCATTGGTAAAATGCAAGCAGCGGATGATGAGGTACAAAAGGACGAGAAGTAGGGCAGATATCAGGACTGGAATCATTTAACAGATATTCACAGATTTATCCTGAACCTTTAGTTACTTATTTGAAACCATCCTGTAATACCCATGCTCCGGCACTGGAGATTGTATACATGAAGCCATCCTGAGTTCTTTTAGATTGTAAAAGAAAGAAAACAGAGTTATGTCCGTCATTCACACACTTGTCAATCAATCACTAAAATACAAGAGATTCTGGAGACTGGTGTTCTATTCTGGTCCAGCCGGTAACTGATGGTACGACATTTGACAGGACATTAATCTCTTAGTCTTTAGCTTCTTTATCTGAAAAATGGTTTGGTTTTAGGTGCAGTCAGGGTTGAGATTCAGTTGGTAAACCCAGGTAACCCTGTACCCATCTTCATGGGGGCATCGGTTTAGAGTGGCTCGTGCTGATGCTCCATTGGTTGTTACATAATTTGACTACTGTCAGCTGATGATTTCAGGGGAACTAAGTGACAGGGACTGTTAGGAACTAGTATTATCACTGTAGGTTCCAGAATATTTGCATGTCATAGACTCAGACACATGCAAATACAGACCCGAGGTGTAAGAAAGCTGAACCAAGTGGTGCAGGGAGTAGAAAGTACATGGGCTTTCACGTCAAACAGTCTTGGGTTTGTATCCTAGCTCTGCTGCATACTAGCTGTATGGGTCTAAAGTACATTTTCTAAACTCACTTGGTATCAGTTTTGCTTTTTAGCTGAAAAAGAGGATTAACATAATAATACATAGCTCGAAGTGTAATTATGTAGAATTAATAAGATAATTTATGTAGAGAATCTGGCAAACAGTGGATGCTCTATCAATGTTATTTTCCCTTCGCTTATGTATCCATACTCAGACTAACTTATATATAGATCTTTTCTTCTGGAAACCTCTATGTGTCTTAATAGTTAAAAAAAAAAGATAGCTAACTTTTTTTCTTAGTCGCACCATGTGGCATGTGGGATCTTAGTTCCCTGACCAGGGATCGAAACTGCATCGCCTGCATTGGAAGCTCAGAGTCTTAACTACGGAACTGCCAGGGAAGTCCCAAGATAGCTAACTTTTAAGGTAATTCTGATAATTCTAATTAGGGAGGGGGATGTTATACATCCACCTAGGGCTCTTGCTAAAATCAAAGATGACTTTTCATCTTTAGGCCAGTGATCTTTAAACATTTTTGCTTGTACTATGCCCTCCCTAGGAATTTTGAAAACAAGTAAACAAACAAAAAACAAACCAAAACTGCCATATACTCCACATACATTTTTAAGGTGACATCTAAAATTTTTCATCATAAACTTAAATAGTTGCAAAGGCTGCAATTTCTGGTGTACTATAAATATTACCATTAAAAACAAAACTATTGTTTATCTTAGATTTAGAATAAAGTTTGTACAATGTGTGCTGGGAAATTTCAATCTGCAAGGTGGACCACTCTGTATTTTTACAATTCTTATTAGTGATAAACAGCCTGGTGAGGATTTGCTTTCACCAGGGTCTCATTCAGTGCCCTGGGTGCTTATTTATAAGCTTCATTTCAAGAAAGAGAAGGCGAAAATTACATGTTTATTTCTGACCGTTCAACATTGCATCTTTGGATAAAAGCAGGGATTGGCCCACTTTTTCTTAAAGGGCCAGATAGTAAATAGTCATATGGTCTCTGTCACAAGTATTCAACTCCCCCTTGTAGTGGAAGAACAACCATACACAGTACAGGAGTGGACAGGGCTGTGTTCCAATAAAATTACTTACCCTATTAGTTGTCACTCCCTATTCCCAGCCCCCCACCCCATTCCTAGGAAACTACATATTTACTTTCTATCTCTGTAGATTTGCCTAGGCTGGACTTTTGGAAGCTTATTTAAGAGCTCGTTATGGTGGTTTTTTTTTTTTTTTTTTTTTTTACAGTTTTATTTATTTATTTATTTGACTGTGCCGGCTCTTAGTTGCGGCTTGCGGGATCTAGTTCCCTGACCAGGGATCCAACCTGGGCCCCCTGCATTGGGAGCGTGGAGTCTTAACCACTGGACCACCAGGGAAGTCCCCGTTATGGTGATTCTGTATGAACCTAATTCTCTGTATTAAATTCCTTTCTGCTTAAAATGCCTTGAGCAGTTTCTGTTTCTTGTACTGAACCTTGGTTCAGTCAGAGTTAAAGGAGAAAGATGAATGATGTGGCATTTTCAACTTTAAAGAGGAGCTTGTTTATTCATGTGTGATAATGGGTGTCAAATTGCTATGATATTTAGATTCAATTGTATACAATATTTACAGCATACCAAGAACTATATCTTTTGATAGTATTTCTATTTATGATGAAAAAAATTTAGATGTTTCACTTAAAACACTATGCAAGATAAATAGCCTTCAAAACTCTTATAGGTGAGATGCAAGCAAAGGAGTCTGGCATCCTGCCTTAGGTTTGGCATCATTATCTCTAGAATGTCCTTTGAAACTAAGGACCATGTTTTTTGGCTTCAGTCTTTAAAAAAGTTTACTAACTTCTACAAATCATTTTTGTTTGATTCCTTCCATGACAAAGCAAAATGTATTTATTATTTAAAACTTTCAAAACAATACAGATGTGATGGTCCTACCTAGAACCACACTTTTAGAGGTAACTATACTTGCCAGCTTTTTATCCTGAGATCTTTCTCTGATGCAGGAGCTATAGGAGAAACTTACTGGGCTCATTAGATGACCTCTTGAGCTGCCTCCTAGCATCTGAGATTGAAATACAAATTTGGTGCCTTTCTCTGGGCTCTGAACTCCTAGCACAGTGCCCTACCTCTGGTACTTAATGAATATTTGTTGATGTTGACCTCTATTTTAAATGATTCAAAACCTCTAAAAGGAGCTAAAAAGTAGATCATCTAAGATGTGAGTCTGAAATGCACATCTTTCTGTATAGTAAAGATCCCGTGCAAAGCTAGTGCTTTGTTTTTTCTTTTTCTTTTCTTCTTTTTTTTGTAATTAAAGATTACACTCACTTTTTAAAAAAGTGGATAACTATCACACAGAAATAACACATGTCTTTTGTTATTTAAGTCAAGTATTACCTTCTTGATCTTCCCAAAATGAAGTGATGCCTCATGCTATATCATTTCAATAGAGATAATACTGATAATACTTGACATTTATAATTGCTTTATATTTAACAAGTACTTTGAGATGTATCTTATTTGAGCCTAGTGGCACAGACTTAGTAAGGATTATACCCACCTTAGAGATGGGGGCCAAGAGAGGTTCATTGACTTTCTCAAGGTCATGTAGTTAATTGTAGAGCTTGAACTAAAACATTTTGACTTTAGTGTTCTTTTCCCCACCTACACATTAAACATTGCCCAGAAATTGCCTTTGTTAAATGATAATTTGGGTAAGATGACTTTGGGGGGCAATTATAGGATGGCTAGCTTATGCTTCTGCAAACTTTGCTTATTCTTGCACAACTTTCCCATCTTGGAATCTGAGCGGCAGTTTAGCACCATTAATATAACTCAGTACATTAGGTGTGGCCTGATGAGGGTGCTCTTATTCAATGAATGGTTTGAAACCTGATGTTAAATTTCACTTATAAGTTCACATATGGCTTAAATAAATGAGTGTGAGTGTGAGTATGTTTATCTTGGACCAAATAGTTCAGTTTCACTTTTTAAAAAAAATCTATACAAAGAACTGGAAGCTTGTCTTTTCCCCTTACTTTGAATATAACACAGTGTAGATTTAAAACAATAAGGAACATTCCAAAGATTGGATTGTTAACTCTGACTCCTGAGGGAGAGTGTGGAGGGTGGAAAAGAGGCTGGATCGGTTCAGCACTGAGAAGGTGGTCAGCAACTGGTGAAACTTTTTTAAGGAGCCCTTTGACCCTCTTCCCTCAACCCAGACCTAGCAGTGCAGACATCACATAACTAGGGTTCCCTATGTATGTGCAGGCCCTCAGTGTTTGGATTAGCTTGCCTAAATTTTTGGCTAACACCAAAAGTTATAAAATTTACATTTGTGTTTTTTGATTTACTGATGGAAAAATTAACCTGAGCTCAGCTTTTGTTTCTGAGCTGCCCATTTATGGACAGACTTGGGTAATACCTTCCTGACTGGGCTGATTCCCTTCCCCACCTGTCACCATCACAAACACATGCACACACTGAGGTCTCTCTTGAGCAGGTGCTGTCCCATCCACCTAGGCCTGGGAGTCCCTAGACAGTATAAGAATGTCACGTGGTCTTCAGCCCAATAATCACTCTCCCTGGCTAGTCTGTGGATAGTTCCTTAATTTACTGAAATCCATTATACCACGGTACACTGAATTTCTTAAATAGTGTCAGACAGCAGTGACTTTGTCACTTCCTAGCCTGGAAACTCTGGGCAAGTGACTGAACCTCTTCAGAGTGGGGCTAATAATAGTACCTACCTTCAAGTGTAGTTGTGGGGATTTAAAGATTCTGTAGGAAAACCGACTAGCAAATACTCAGTATTATTAACATCCTTGGTTGTAGGTCCCAACCTTAGGGAGTAGGGTTTTTTTGGGGGGAGGTGGGTACATGACTAATAATAACTTTAGGAACAATAAGTTGCAATAGGGACCAAAGAATAATTTCTATAAACCCACAAGCAGAAACTTAATAATAGGACTTTAAGGGGGAAAGAGATTCAGGTTCCACAAAGGAAATTAAAGGTCATTTTGGGAGATAGCATCCTGAGTCTGAGTGGCAGTAAAGGGGGCTCAGGTTAGAATTGGAGGTCCCAGTGACTCCCTCCCTAGGCAGTCTACCAGGAAGGATGACTCAGTGTTAAGCATCTCCAGGTTGAGGGCTGGAGCAGCTCAAGTTCAGCTCAGTGCATGCATTATACCCAGGAAGACAGAGGTAGAAAAAGTGTACAGATTGGCACCTGAAATGGTGAAATCCAACAGCGTTTCATTGCACATCTACCCTTTTTTCCCCTCAGTGTTTTACTCTTTCAAAATTTATTTCTATACAGTTGAAATAATGTATGTGTCTAGGAGTTTTTAGTCAAGAAAGTGTTTGTTTGAAGATCTCAAGTATTTTTGGTTTGGCGTACTTTTTATATGGCAATAGATTATTGAATTCTTAGAGCATTTGAAGTGGTATGTTTGATATGATATGATTTTTTTAATGCTGAGGAAGAGGACTCTCCCAATATGGATAAAACCTTCTGGTGATGTTCTCTTTCTTATCATCATTTAAATTCGTGTTTTAAACTTATCCTCATCTTCCTTCTCTGTTTTCAGCTTCCTAAATGCTGCAGAGAATGGATAAAATAGAATGGATGTGAACAAGACTTCCCTGAGAAAGGAGCCTCTGTTAGAGAGGTAGGAGGCCTAGTGGACTCAAGAAAAGATACCAAATAGTAGTGTGTATTTCTGTGTGTGTTTGGGAGATGGGCTGAGGATAGTTAGGTAAAGGGAAGAATGTGATCAACTTAGAAGAATTAAACCTCAACCATCTATCTATTTAATTAATTAATTAATGAGTTTATTTTTTGGCTGGGCCGCATAGCTTGCGGGATCTTAGTTCCCGGACCAGGGACTGAACCTGTGCCCCCTGTGGTGGAAGCACAGAGTCCTAACCACTGGACCACCAGGGAATTCCCTATCTATTTTATTTTATTTTTTAAAATAAAATTTATTTATTTATTTATTTTTAGCTGCATTGGGTCTTCGTTGCTGCATACGGGCTTTCTCTAGTTGCGGCGAGCGGGGGCTCCTCTTCGTTGCAGTGCATGGGCTTCTCACTGCAGTGTTTTCTCTTGTTGTGGAGCACGGGCTCTATGTGCGCAGGTTTCAGTAGTTGTGGTGCATGGGCTTAGTTGCTCCACGGCATTGGGATCTTCCCAGACCAGGGCTTGAACCCGCATCCCCTGCATTGGCAGGCGGATTCTTTTTTTTTTTTTTTTTAATTTATTTTTTATTTTTTTTTGCATTACGTGGGCTTCTCACTGCTGTGGCCTCTCCCGTTGCGGAGCACAGGCTGTGGACGTGCAGGCCCAGCAGCCATGGCTCACGGGCCCAGCCGCTCCGCGGCATGTGGGATCTTCCCAGACCGGGGCATGAACCCATGTCCCCTGCATCGGCAGGCAGACTCTCAACCACTGCGCCACCAGGGAAGCCCTGGCAGGCGGATTCTTAACCACTGCGCCACCAGGGAAGCCCTCCCTACCTATTTTAAATGACATTCTTGATTCCAAAATCTTAATGAAGTAGAGTGTAAAATCACTGATCAGAGATGTAGCAGTCAGGCTAGGCTAACTAGCTGAAAATCTCAGTGGAACAGAAAAAACTGAAAATCTCAGTGGCTTAACGCAACAAAGATTTATTCCTCTTTTTTGTCATAGTCTGATGTAGATTGGGTGGCTCCCCTGCTTGACTCTCCTCCAAGTGGCGACTCAGGGTTTCAAGTTGCTTTTATCTTGCAATTCTGCTGTCTTATAGTACTTTGTTTCCAGCTGCATGGACAAGAGAGAGAGAGGGTATGGATAAGGTACATCCTTCTTGGATTAGAAGTGACACATCAGGGGGCCTCCCTGGTGGCGCAGTGGTTAAGAATCTGCCTGCCAATGCAGGGGACACGGGTTCGAGCCCTGGTCCGGGAAGATCCCACATGCCATGGAGCAACTAAGCCTGTATGCCACAACTACTGAGCCTGTGTACTACAACTACTGAAGCCTGTGTGCCTAGATCCCGTGCTCTGCAACAAGAGAAGCCACCGCAATGAGAAGCCCGCACACCACAATGAAGAGTAGCCCCCACTCGCCGCAACTAGAGAAAGCCCACGCACAGCAATGAAGACCCAATGCAGCCAAAAAGAAATAAAATAAACAAATAAATTTATATAAAAATAAGTGACACATCACTTTAACTCACATTCTGTTGTTAGGAATTAGTGACATGATACCAGTAGGCTTCATAGGAGCTGGGAAATGGTGAGGAGCACATGGAGTTTTGGGAGGCATTAGCAATCTTGCCATAGACATATTGCCTCCATTATGTTATTCTGTGTCCTTTATCTTCTCAGGATAAATTTCTCATACAATTAGTATCAGGAAAAATGTTCCTTTTCTAAAGAGTGTGCTTTACCTCCTAGAGTAATGAAAAAAAACAAAAATAAACAAATGGGACCTAATTAAACTTAAAAGCGTCTTCAAAGGAAAGAAGCAAAGGAAACCATAAACAAAATGAAAAGACAACCCACAGAATGGGAGACAATATTTGCAAATTAAGCGACCGACAAGGGATTAATCTCCAAAATATACAAACAGTTAATGCAGCTCTATGTCAAAAACAAACAAACAAACAAAACAAAACCAAAACAACCCAATCAGAAAATGGGCAGAAGATCTAAATAGACATTGCTCCAAAGAAAACATACAGATGTCCAAAAAACACATGAAAAGATGCTCAATGTCACTAATTATCAGAGAAATGCAAATTAAAACTACAGTGAGGTATCACCTCACACCAGTCAGAATGGACATCATCAAAAAGTCTACAAACAATAAATGCTGGAGAAAGTGTAGAGAAAAGGGAACCTTCCTACACTGTTGGTGGGAATGTAAATTGGTACAGCCACTATGGAGAACAGTATGGAGGTTCCTTAAAAAACTAAAATAGAAATACCATATGATCCAGCAATTCCACTCCTGGGCATAAATCCAGAGAAAACCATAATCTGAAAGGATACATGCACCCCAGTGTTCATTGCAGCACTGTTTACAATAGCCAAGATATTGAAGCAACCTAAATGTCCATCAACAGAGGAATGGATAAAGAAGATGTGGTACATATATACAATAGAATATTATTCAGCCATAAAAAAGAACAAAATAATGCCATTTGCAGCAACATGGATGGACCTGGAGATGATCATAGTAAGTGAAGTAAGTCAGACAGAGAAAGACAAATATCATATGATATCACTTATATGTGGAATCTAAAAAAATGGTACAAATGAACTTATTTACAAAACAGAAATAGAGTCACAGATGTAGAAAACAAACTTGTGGTTACCAGGGGAAACAGAGCAGAGGGATAAATTGGGAGATTGGGATTGACATATACACACTATATATAAAATAGTTAACAAATAAAGACCTATTGTATAGCACAGGGAACTCTTCTCAATACTCTGTAATGACTTATATGGCAAAAGAATCTAAAAAAGAGTGCATATATGTGTATGTATAACTGATTCACTTTGCTGTACAGCAGAAACCAACACAGCATTGTAAATCAACTGTACTCCAATAAAAATTTTTTAAAAATAGTGTGCTTTTTCTTTTTCTTTTTTTTTTTTTTGTAGTTAGGAACTTTAAATTTAATGCTAATGTCTACCTGATCTCAGATTTTTGGTAGCATCCTCTATCCTATTCCTCTACTGGTTTTCTAAAATCATTTTAGGATAGTTTAAGCACTAAGGGCTTTACTATCTAACGTGACAAGCCTGGCATTTCAAGGACTGGTTAATTCAATGTTACAGCAATATCATAGAGGACCATGTATGCTTTATTTTTCGCAGTGTTTGGCAGTGTCTCCCCTCCCTGTCATGAATAGCTTAGTAGTTCTAGATGTCACATGTCATGGTAAACCTTGGTCAGGCATGTGCCTTGTGTTGCAGGAGACAAATGATGCTCACAGACTGGCCATCATGACTTGATTGCAATATAGTGCCACTAGGCATGCATCATGCCTAGTCATTGTATAATATTGTATTTTATAACCCGTGGAAAATGTTGCAAAATGATGCTGGGGGCAGGGCAAGAAATTGTATCCAGAGTTGGATGTTAGATCCAGGCAAATGGCTTGCTGGGAAAAGTTTTTGCAATCATATAAAGAAATCGTGTTGGCGTATTAGGAGACCTGTTTGGTGGGGGGTAGTAGTGATAGAAGCGGTGAGAAGCAGCTGGATTCTGGATATAGTTAGAAGGATTTGCTTATGAATTGGATGTGAGGAGTGAGAGAGACAGAGATGTTGAGGATGGCTCTAAGTTTTTGGTCTGAACAGTGGGAGGAATGGAGTTGCTATTTATTGAGGTGTGGAATATGGAGGAGCTTGGTGGTGTTTCATAAAATAAAATGTGTCAGGTTGTTAACACAGACTGGAGGTAAGATGTTGCAAGGAGTCTGGACTGGGGCTGAGATAGAGAGCTGAGATGGAGAGCTGGAATCAGAGTATTGCCCCAGGACCCAGACAGGTAGAAGAGGTACCTGGCATGGGCAAGGACTCTGGTATGCTGGAGGCCCCTCCCCTTGTCCCAAGCCATGGTCCTCTCCAGGCATGATTGGCTACAAGTGTTCCTTTTTTTTTTTTTGCGGTACGCAGGCCTCTCACTGTTGTGGCCTCTCCCGTTACGGAGCACAGGCTCCGGACGCGCAGGCTCAGCGGGCATGGCTCACAGGCCCAGCTGCTCCGCGGCACGTGGGATCCTCCCGGGCCGGGGCACGAACCCGTGTCCCCTGCATCGGCAGGTGGACTCCCAACCACTGCGCCACCAGGGAAGCCCTACAAGTGTCCCTTTTACAAAGAGCTCTGATACCCATTTTCCCACTCAACCCTCAGGAGAGACCTGCAATGTGGCGATTGCTCTTATGCCCTTGAGCAAAGACTTGAAAACAATCTCAGAAAAGTTGTTATTCATGCATTCATTTAAAAAACATTTATTATGTGCTGGCTGTATGTCAGAAATAAACCCCAGTTCTCCTGGTTCAAGGCCAGTGTTCTTTCCATATATCTACTTCAATATGCTGATTCCTGTTTCACTCTCCACATAAATTTGCCTCTGAATTATTCCCCATTCTGTTGTGACTTTGAAATGTCTACAAATTCATGAGTACTCCTCTTTTTAAGAAGGGGAGCTTCAGCTCCCTCCCCGTGAATTTGGATTGGTTTACTTCTAATGAATTAGAATAAAGCAGAGTGATAGTGTGTGATTTCAGAGGCCATGCCATAAAAGGGACTGTATCCCACATGCTGCAGCTAAAGATCCCACACTCAGACTTCCCTGGTGGTGCAGTGGTTAAGAATCTGCCTGCCAATGCAGGGGACACGGGTTCCATCCCTAGTTCGGGAAGATCCCACATGCCGCGGAGCAACTAAGCCCATGAGCCACAACTACTGAGCCTGCGTGCTGCAACTACGGAAGCCTGCTCACCTAGAGCCTGTGTTCCACAACCAGAGAAGCCACTGAAATGAGAAACCCATGCACTGCAGCGAAGAGTAGCCCCTGCTCGCCCCAAATAGAGCAAGCCAGTGCGCAGCAACAAAGACCCAACACAGCCAAGGTAAAAAATTAAAAAAAAATTTCAAATTGAGATATAATTGACATATTAATATAACATTGTATAAGTTTAAGGTATACAGTGTGTTGGTTTGACACATTTAAAAAAATAAAATCAAATAAAGATCCCACACGCGGCAACAAAGATCCTGTGTGCCACAACTAAAACCCGGCGCAACCAAATAAATAAATAAATAAATATTTTTTTAAAAAAGAAACTGATTAAAAAAAAAGGGGACTGCAACCTCCTGCTTGTTCTCTTGTTCTCTCTCTTAAATCACCTGCTTTGGGGAAGCCAGCTGCCATACTGTGAGCAGAACAATGAAGAGGTCCATAGAGGGAAGAATTAAGGCCTCTGGCCAAGAGACATGTCAGTGACCTTGCGATCAGATCTTTTAGCCCAAGCCCACATCTTGACTGCAATCTCATGAGAGACCCTGAGCTAGAACCACCTCAATAAGCTATTCTTGCATTTCTAACCCTCAGAAACTGAGATAATAAATACTTGCTCTTTAAAAAAAAAAAGGTTTTAAAAAAGTACTGAAAAATGAAGAAAAAAAAAGACAATCCACAATCTCATGAAAAAGGATAATATCTATTCCAACAGTGTAGAAAGAAAAAATGAAAACTCTTTCTCCCTTCCCTGATCTCTACCTTCCCCCCAGTTTTATTTAGATATAATTGACATATTCAAGGTATGCAACAAAACGATTTGATATATGTATCTATTGTGAAATGATTGCCACAATAAGTTTGGTTAGCATCAGTCACCCTGATCTTTAGTTCTTCATCCCAAGGTGACCAAGTTACTCTTCCACAAAATTTTCATGCTTATGCAATTTTCATCTTAAAATCCTTTTAAGATGTTCGTTAAAAAATCGTATTACACTCTTGAAAAACTTAGTATATCTTGAAGATGCCTTTCTATCAGTACATACACATCTATCTTATCCTTTTCTTTTTTTTATAAATTTATTTATTTATTTATTTATGGCCGCGTTGGGTCTTTGTTGCTGCGCAGGCTTCCTCTAGTTGCAGCGAGCAGGGGCTACTCTTCGTTGCAGTGCACAGGCTTCTCATTTCAGTGGCTTCTCTTGTTGCAGAGCATGCATGGACTCTAGGCACGGGGCTTCAGTAGTTGTAGCTCTGGGGCTTAGTTGCCCCACGGCATATGGGATCTTCCCGGACCAGGGATCGAACCTGTGTCCCCTGCATTGGCAGGTGGATTATTAACCACTGTGCCACCAGGGAAGCCCTCTATCTTATTTCTTTTTAATGGATTTTTCATTATTTGAATGTATCCTATTTCTTTAAATCAGTCTCCATATAGAGATATTCAGAATACTTCCACTTTTTATTCCATTACAAGAATGTTGTGGTGAACATTTTCATACTTTTGTGGGTACCCTCAGGTAAATTCCTAGTGGTGGAATTCTGACATCAAAGGGTATTGCATTTAAAGTTGATACTATCCACCTGCTTCACAATATTTGTCTGCAGTGTACACTGACAAAGTATGAGAATGCCAGTTCTCCACAAACCTGTGAATATCGTTGATAGTAAGCATCTTTTATTAATTTTTTGCCATTTGGTTTTCTTCTTTTGAGAATTACAAGTGCCTAGTAGAGTGCTTGTCTTATAATAAATAACATAATACTAGCAACATACAGCATTTTCTGAGCTTTCTTGTACTTTACATATATATTTTAATACTTACAAAGACCCTGTGAAGTAGATACTATTATCATCTGCCCATAGTTAGTGGGAAAACTGAATCTTAGAAAAATTAAATAAACTGCTCAAGGTCACACAACTAGAAAGGGTGGAGCCAGGATGCGAATGATACTGAAACTAAAAATAAAAGTGAATAGTTATTGAATGAATGAATGGATGAATGAATGACATATTTGCTTTCTTTGCTCATTTTTCTACTGTGTTTTCTATTTTATTGGTAGGAGTTTTTTTAATGTATTATGAATATTAACTTCTTTCCTATTCTATGTGTTAGAAATATCCCCCTAGTCTATTACTTGTCTTTAACTTATTTATTTGCCACATTTCTTGTTCATATTAGAAAACCCCAAAGCAGTATTTAAAAAATATGACCCAAGATATTGTTGCTAAAATTTGTACTGGCCATTTGAAAAAAGCAGTGATAATAATTCAGGCGTACAGAGGAACTATGATGTGGGTAACACAAGGTCTCACAAAGTTCATCTAAATATGAAAAGTAACCTCAAGGGAATTAGTTTCTTTGTTCACACTGAGGTCCTTTAAAATTACAATTCCCCTTTAGGCATGTTTATAATTGAAAAAGAAGGAGTTGGGGATTTTCATATGTATTAGGTTGGCATTTGGGGAAATGAATTTTTACTTCATCTTCAACAACTGAATCCCAATCAGTTAAGTGGCTCTGGGCTAAGGGAACTATAGCAACTTCCTTTGCTCATTTTGTTTCCACTTTTTAAAATGCCCTTTTTGGCTCTATGAAACCCTCCCATCCTGCCGACCGAGTCACATGTCACTTCCCTTGAGGCCTCTAACCCTCCTCTGATCCCCTGAAGCATTTTACACAGAGGCTTTGGCAGACATCTTTCTTGCTGTCAGAGCCCCAAATTTGTTCAGGTGTTTACTTTCCCTCCTGCGACCTCAGGGGTATAATCATGCTCTAGCTTCAAAGGTCAAATCAGAACTTGTCAAAGCCTAAGCCAGTGTTCTCCAACTTTAGCATGATCACCTTCACCTGGGGGGCTTATTAGAACACTGATCGCTGAGCTACACCCCCCAGTATCTGATTCAGTAGGTCTGGGGTGGGGCATTCCTAACAAGTTTTTTTTTTTTTTTTTTTTAAATATTTATTTATTTATTTTTGGCTGTGTTGGGTCTTCGTTTCTGTGCATGGGCTTTCTCTAGTTGCGGCAAGCGGGGGCCACTCCTCATCGCGGTGCGCGGGCCTCTCACTATTGCGGCCTCTCGTTGCGGAGCACAGGCTCCAGACGCACAGGCTCAGTAGTTGTGACTCACGGGCCCAGTTGCTCTGTGGCATGTGGGATCTTCCCGGACCAGGGCTCGAACCCGAGTCCCCTGCATTGGCAGGCAGATTCTCAACCACTGCACCACCAGGGAAGCCCCCTAACAAGTTTTGAGGTGATACTGATGCTTTGAGAATCACTGATCTAAGCCAGTCATGATGATCCAGCATCCTTTGCCCATGATTGGTTTAGTCATATTATTCTTGATCTCTGTTGTCTCATGCAGATAGATTATCACACCTGGAAAGTGACACAAAAATAATTTCTCAGATGAGAGCTCTCAATATGTACTGTGTAATATATGGATACCATTTTATATGATTTCTGTGTTTGTTTCTGAAGGTTGTGCACATAACACAGAGTATTTAAATACATAGGATGCATAAAGATGTGTTTGTAGCTCTGTAATTCAGGTTAACTGGGTTTGTGAGGAAATCTGGTACATGGACTTGGATGTCAGAGTAGCTGTGTTTGAACTATACTTTTTCTGCCCTGCACTAACTTACATGAACTTGGGCAAATGACTTAATTTTTTGAAATTTGATTTTCTCCTCTGTAACCAAATTAGAAAGTTGAAAATTCAAAATAAACCATGATGAAGTCCCCGTTTTTCCCAATGTCCCTCTGCATTTGATACATACAGTCAATTATGTCTGGTAATATTCATGTGACTGCTTCATGCATTATTACTAGCTATTCATCTAAAATGTAATTTATCTGTAGGACAAGGGTTTACTCTGTCTATTTTTGTGAAAACTGACTCTACAAGCCATTAGAACTTTTCAAATACAGATTTTCACTGCACTTGTAACTACTTCAACGTTGGCTTCCAAATGTTTTCCAGTGGTATTATGGAAACCTTTTAGAGTCTTGTATGGGTCATGTAATTACAAATTATACCTTTTGCTCATTTTGATGCTTTTAATATTCTTCAAAAAACCTTGAAAGGCCAGGGAAAATGCTTCACATGGGAAAACCAATATAGGAACTTTATTTTCTCTTTATCGGATCAATGCAATTTATTTTTATCTTTTAAAACCTAAGTTGCTCAAATTGCTGACCCCCCAAAAACTCAGTCCTGAAATGAAACAATTCCCAAACTGGCCTTTGCTCTAGTTTTTCTAAGGATAATCAGATTGTAAATATAGTTTCTAATCAGTTTGCACATCATTAGGAGCCACACATATTAAACCAGTTTGGACTTTCTGTGATTATCACTCAAACTTATTTACTAATTATTTTTCTAAATAGCAAGATAAATCTGCACTCAGTCTTCCCCACCTCTGATAGTCCCATAAGAAATCATTTTGCTATTAGCCTGGAAATGTTCCAAAAACAGAACAGTATGGTGGCAGTCTGCAGCATGGCCTCAAGGGAGACATCAGATGTTGGTTCAAATGTGACTTTTATGCTCTTGATCCCACATCTGAAAGTAAAGATGCAACGTGTCTCTCTAAAGGTGGTGCTGAACGGGAGCGTTATATCTCTGTCAGCTCATTAGCCTCTGGGGAAGTGCAATCTAGAAGCCATCAGTGGACTCCTGGGCATTGTCTTTAATCTGGGTCTTTTTTTGGGGTCTTGAAATATGGAGGCAGTAACCAATTTAAAGCAAGCAAATGCTAATCATGCAGCAGCCAGCTGTATGAACACTTCTCATCTAGGGATTTAAAAACACTTTGCAAAACATAAGTCATTAATCTTCCAGTGGCCCTCTGGAGTCAGAAACATCCATCACCACCCATGTTTGCCACTAGGAAATCTGGGATTTCAAAAGCACAGGGAAGGGCTACGCCCAGCGTCCCAGGTAGGTACTGCAATACAAACTGTGATCTGATCATCAAGCTCTGGAATTAATCTCGTGAGCAAGAAACAACGGGCCCGTGGGGAGACGTCGCTGACATGGGGGGGCCATGTTTGGGTCTCTGGAAGTGCTGGTTCTATCTGGACCCCACCCAAATGCTATGTTTTATTTGAGGAAATGTTAATGGGAAAAGACCGAGCTGTTATGTCTCATCTTTTCCTTTCACTGATTATTTCTCTCCCTAGAGATTCTTTTTTTTTTTTTTTTTTTTTTTTGCGGTATGCGGGCCTCTCACTGTTGTGGCCTCCCCCGTTGCGGAGCACAGGCTCCGGACGCGCAGGCTCAGCGGCCATGGCTCACGGGCCCAGCCGCTCCGCGGCATATGGGATCCTCCCAGACCGGGGCACGAACCCGTATCCCCTGCATCGGCAGGCGGACTCTCAACCACTTGCGCCACCAGGGAGGCCCGATTCTTTTTTTCTTATAATCACTCTCTTAATTTGATTTCTCATGTCTGAAGTCATAGATTCACAGCCTCTCAGAACACAAAGAAACCTCAGAAGTTGACCGCTTTTAATCTTTCCATAAAATTTTGATGATCCTAGGCAGGGGTATAAAGTTATTGACAGTGAAAACCCAGGCATTAGGGAAGAATGCTGTTTCTGTTGCTTTGTCTTTTCTCCTGAAATTTTCTGGCTCATGACAGTTGCTTCATAAATGTTTCCTGCATGAATGTATGAATGAGTAAAATCGTGCCAGGGATAAGGCTTGGAAGAAAAGGGATTGTGGCTGTGATAATTGTTCAGATATTACTTAGGTAAGGCTCAGAGATTTACTAGATCATCTTTTCTTGTTGTTACAGTGGTGCCTGGGAACTTTAATCTATTTAAGGCCCTAACTTTATAGACCAAAATACTAAGGACACAGAGAGTTTAAGTGACATGCCTAAAGTCTCATAATCCTTAAAAAATATAGTTATATAGTAAAATAGTAAAATATGAGAAATCACTGTATTCTTTCCTGCTTTGTAGAACCTAATAGTAATTGGTATAATGTCTCCTGAAGTGACTTAAAGTCCTAGTCTGTCACTTAGTGTCTGTGACTGGCCAAGATCACTTAATTCTAATGAGCAGTTGTTTCTTCATCTGTAAAATGCGAATAATGATATTAATCTTACCGGGTCACAGTAAGGATTAATAAGATAATGAATATGAGAGTGTTTAATAGATGGTGGAGTATTATATATGAATACATAGGTATTTTATAATTCTATTTGAATACAAGGTTCTTATTGGAGTTTTTTTGTTGAATTACATATAGTAACTTATTCATAGTGACTCCTTGGACTTCCACACAAATTTGGTTGTTATTAAGCAGAAGAGTCTATCACCTAGAGAGGAAATGTACATATGTCTGGGTAATGCCAACCATTCCAAACAAAAAACGAATAGGTATTGCATCACTGACAGTGCTGAAATGAAAATATTAGAAAGTATGTTGCAGGAGGTTGGTTGGAGGCTTCTTGCATGTGAGGAGACAGGGGAGTGAGCCTGGCAAGGGAGACAGAATGTGTGAGAGTGTCGTGAGCCATATGTTGTGACACGTGGGCCTTGAAGGCAAAACTTAGGGCCTCAAAGTTTTTTAAAAAAGGCTTTATCTTTATGCAGATATGTAAACATGTATGCACCCCGCTACTCACCACCAGCCCCATCCATACATCCTGTATCTATAGCTGTCACTTGGTTGTCTACTCATATTTTCTACCACCTCTTCCCATCTAGAAAAGCCCACCTTTCCTGAATGAAGCTAAAAATGCCAGATTCTCATTTTCTTAATGTGTTTGCAGCTAATGGTATAGGTATGACCCAGTTCTGGTCAATGAGATGTAAGAGAAGTCTGATGGGATGCGGTTGGGAAAGATTTCTCCCTGTTAGAGAGATTTGTATGAGGTCATTTTTTTCCTCTTCTGGTGTTGTGCACTGTGGTGTGAGGACATGATATTTGGAGTTGTTTTAGCCATCTTAATACTGTGAGACAGCCAACCAGAGGATGAAAATCCAATGTGTTGAGACTATCAGAGCAAAAGGATGGAAAGAGCCTGTGACCTGGATGGTCACTGAATTGCTGGACCAATTCTTGAACTGTATGTCTTCAGACTTATTACTTGAGAGGATTATGCGTGTCTTTAGAGTTCAAATCACTCTAAGTTGGGCGTTCTGTTAACTGCAGTCATAAGTATACAGAAGTATTCTTAATTCACCTTTTCTCTTCTTTGTCCCAGGAAGAATTTAAGGCACCCATGATATAGTGTGATTAAAGAAATTTGAAATAGGTAAAAAATGATGCAACATAAAACATAAAAAAGGGTAGGAAAGAAAGATGGGATGAGGACTGATGTTAACACACAAAAGGTGTGCCATGAAATACTATATACTTTCTAGAAGAGTGCTAATATTCTGTGGTCAAAGAGACACTGTCAGAGCACAATATTCAGTAGTTTCTCTTAAAAGTTTGTTGAATGACTAAATAAGAGTACAGGCCCCCCTGGGAAGGGACTCCCTCCTTCTCTCTCCCCTCTACTGAGTATGAAGATTTTAGCTTGGAGGGTAAGGGAAGTCAATGACCAGGCATTAAGACTGAGGCACAAAGGTGGTTTCCTGATCCTGTTGGCCACTCTGCCAGAAGGAGGAGAGGAACTCTTCCACAGAACTGTGGAAGCTGGGAAGATTAGATAACAAGTCCTTGGATCCTGATTCTGTGACTCTGTTAAAAAATTACAAAACTTGGAAAGTGTTATCATTATGTAATTTATAATGGCAACAACTGGAAAGAAATTCCAACTTAAAAGGGTGAGGGGGGTGCTTCCCTGGTGGTGCAGTGGTTAAGAATCCGCCTGCCAATGAAGAGGACACGGGTTCAAGCCCTGGTCCTGGAAGATCCCACATGCCACGGAGCTACTAAGCCCATGCACCACAGCTACTGAGCCTGTGCTCTAGAACCCGTGAGCCACAACTACTGAGCTCATGTACCACAACTACTGAAGCCTGCGTGCCTAGAGCCTGTGCTCCACAACAGGAGAAGCCACCACAATGAGAAGCCCGTGCACCACAACGAAGAGTAACCCCCGCTAGCCGCAACTAGAGAAAGCCCGCGCACAGCAACGAAGACCCAGTGCAGCCAAAAATAAATAAATAAAATAAAGTAAAAGGGGGGGGGGAATGGTACAGTAAATTGTGGTTTATCTATTTAATGGAATTTATACAGCTAGTTTTTATTTATACACTTCTACCTATATTTATTTATTTATTTATTTTTGGGGGGCAGTTCTGGTGATTTGTTTATTCCTCATAAGCATTTGTTTCTACAGTACAATTCAGAGAATAAATAGAGGCACACGGCTCTAATTTCCAGCACAATTTGCTGTTGAGGAGACATTCAGTGTGAGGATAAGGGGCTGGGGGTGGGGGTGGGGCATGTTTGGGTCACAGGATAACTGGAGGCCTCTGTGATGAACTGTGCAGGGATCTAATCGATCAAGATCTGATTCCCTAGGCCCGATGGCCAAGGCTCATGGTGGAAGAGTTAGTGAACCAAATGCTCTTTTACTTCATTGCCATCCCAGGATGGGTCCAATTCTACCTGAACCCCAAGGGGTTGAGGTGGGTCTGACCTACTGGTCCACTGGGAAGAGGCTGTGTCAGCCCAAGCCATCCTTAAGGATTCAGTTCACTCCATGACAGGGCCTGATGGGGCCCACAGATATCTGCCCTTGCCCTGGAGTAAGTTATAAATACAAGTTATACGATGACTGTTTACATCGGTTTCTTTCTGACTAAAGCGATCCTTTCCCATGTCTAAGGAAGGAGAGAGGAGTACAAATTATCTGCTTGTAAAGTCAAGGGAGAGGGAAATAGCGTTCACTGAACCCTTCACAGGGGCAACAAGCAGACACGAGGACCAGTCTGGTCAGACAAAGTGGAAGGCCTGGGGCCATGATGCCAACCAGAAGCGAATGCAGGGGTAACATACAGAACAGCTCTGGCCTTGACTTTGTCAGGACCGCTGTACTGTCTGAGCCACTCCTATCGTTTTCCTTATTCCTCCAGGGCAGCATAGAGCACTGGTCCTGATCTGGGTCTGGGATCATCTGCACCGAATAGGGGCAGAAGGAAGAGACTCTGCATCACTTGGCAGAAAGTGAAGTAGAAGGCAGCAGCTGGTCTGCACTGGGTGACCCACGGTGTTAGGGGCAGAGAGTACCAATGAGCGAGAGACGGGCAGGGCACACCGGGTAACCATTGCTGCAGGGCCAGCGGCCCGAGCCTCAGACCTTCTGTGACAGAAGCCCTGCCTGGCAGGTGACGGGGCCCCTCCCGGGGCCTGCTCCGTGGTCATTCTCATCTCCTCTCACAGCGGGTTCTTCCGTTCACGACGAGCGGGTGGCGGGGCGTTGCTGTCAGCTGGGCGCCGCGCTGCGCCGGGCGGTGAGGCTCCGGGCTGACTTGGAGGTGCTCTGGGCCCGCCGAACCACCGCCGAGCACTTCTCGCTCCGCCAAAGCTTGCTGTTCTCGAACAGACCTTTGCTGCGGGGTATTCCTTGAGAACCATCAGGGAAGTAATTACTATTACTGTTGATTATTAATTTTTGTATATCCTTCTAGTCTTTTATCTAGGGTTATACGTTTATGTATACATATTTTCTTTGCGAACAGTGGGATCATACGGTTGGTCAATTGCTTTAAAATAGCTTTAATATATTATGAACATATTGCATGTCATTAAGTACTCTTCTACCATGTTCTTTTGTTTTTATTTATTTTTTAAAATTAAAGTATAGCTGATTTACAGTATTGTATTAGTTTCAAGTGTATGGCAGTGATTCAGTTATTTTTTTCAGATTATATTCTTTATAGGTTATTACAAGATATTGAATATAATTCCCTGTGCTATGCAGTAAATCCTTGCTGCTTACCTATTTTATGTATAGTAGTTTTTATCTGTTAATCCCGTACTCCTAATTTCTCCCTCCCTCCCTCTCTCTCATTACTATGTACTTTTAAATAGCTATGTACTACTCCACTGTACGGTTGTATCATAATTTATTGACTCAAACCTAAATTTAGGTTGTTTCCAAATTATTGCTGTCATTAGTGATATAGTGAATGAGATCTTAAGGTAAAATTTTGAACACAATTCCCAGAAGTATGATTGCTGAATTAAAACAATGGTAGATTTTAAGGCCTTTGATATGAATTCCTAAATTGATTTCTAAAATGATTGTATGCAGTTGCCAGTGGGTTATGAGATTGCATTTTTCTAATATTGGGTGGTTTTCTTTATTTTTTAATTTTTTATTTTTTTTAATTTATTTTTTTATAAAGCAGGTTCTTATTAGTCATCAATTTTATACACATCAGTGTATACATGTCAATCCCAATCGCCCAATTCATCACACCACCATCCGTACCCCTCCACGGCTTATCCCCCTTGGTGTCCATACGTCTGTTCTCTACATCTGTGTCTCAATTTCTGCCCTGAAAACCAGTTCATCTGTACCATTTTTCTAGGTTCCGCATATATGCGTTAATATACGATATTTGTTTTTCTCTTTCTGACTTACTTCACTCTGTATGACAGTCTCTAGATCCATCCACGTCTCCACAAATGACCCAATTTCGTTCCTTTTTATGGCTGAGTAATATTCCATTGTATATATGTACATCTTCTTTATCCATTCATCTGTCGATGGGCATTTAGGTTGCTTCCATGACCTTGCTATTGTAAATAGTGCTTCAATGAACATTGGGGTGCATGTGTCTTTTTGAATTATGGTTTTCTCTGGGTATAGGCCCAGTAGTGGGATTGCTGGGTCATATGGTAGTTCTATTTTTAGTTTTTTAAGGAACCTCCATACTGGTCTCCATAGTGGCTGTATCAATTTACATTCCATCCAACAGTGCAAGAAGTTTCCCTTTTCTCCACACGCTCTCCAGCATTTGTTGTTTGTAAATTTTCTGATGATGCCCATTCTAACTGGTGTGAGGTGATACCTCATTGTAGTTTTGATTTGCATTTCTCTAATAATTAGTGATGTTGAGCAGCTTTTCATGTGCTTCTTGGCCATCTGTATGTCTTCTTTGGAGAAATGTCTATTTAGGTCTTCTGCCCATTTTTGAATTGGGTTGTTTGTTTTTTTAATATTGAGCTGCATGAGCTGTTTATATATTTTGGAGATTAATCCTTTGTTCATTGATTCGTTTGTAAATATTTTCTCCCATTCTGAGGGTTATCTTTTCGTCTTGTTTATGGTTGCCTTTGCTGTGCAAAAGCTTTGAAGTTTCATTAGGTCCCATTTGTTTATTTTTGTTTTTATTTCCATTACTCTAGGAGGTGGATCAAAAAAGATCTTGCTGTGATTTATGTCAAAGAGGGTTCTTCCTATGTTTTCCTCTAAGACTTTTATAGTGTCCCGTCTTACATTTAGGTCTCTAATCCATTTTGAGTTTATTTTTGTGTATGGTGTTAGGGAGTGTTCTAATTTCAGTCTTTTACATGTAGCTGTCCAGTTTTCCCAACACCACTTATGGAAGAGACTGTCTTTTCTCCATTGTATATCCTTGCCTCCTTTGTCGTAGATTAGTTGACCATAGGTGCGTGGGTTTATCTCTGGGCTTTCTATCTTGTTCCATTGATCTATGTTTCTGTTTTTGTGCCAGTACCATATTATCTTGATTACTGTAGCTTTGTAGTATAGTCTGAAGTCAGGGAGTCTGATTCCTCCAGCTCAGTATCTTTCCCTCAAGATTGCTTTGGCTATTCGGGGTCTTTTGTGTTTCCATACAAATTTTAAGATGATTTGTTCTAGTTCCATAAAAAATGCCATTGGTTATTTGATAGGGATTGCATTGAATCTGTAGATTGCTTTGGGTAGTATAGTCATTTTCACAATATTGATTCTTCCAATCCAAGAACATGGTATATCTCTCCATCTGTTGGTATATCATCTTTAATTTCTTTCATCAGTGTCTTGTAGTTTTCTGCATACAGGTCTTTTGTCTCCCTAGGTAGGTTTATTCCTAGGTATTTTATTCTTTTTGTTGCAATGGTAAATGAGAGTGTTTCCTTAATTTCTCTTTCAGATTTTTCATCATTAGTGTATAGGAATGCAAGGGATTTCTATGCATTAATTTTGTATCCTGCAACTTTACCAAATTCAGTGATTAGCTCTAGTAGTTTTCTGGTGGCATCTTTACGATTCTCTGTGTATAGTATCATGTCATCTGCAAACAGTGACAGTTTTACTTCTTTTCAAATTTGTATTCCTTTTATTTCTTTTTCTTCTCTGATTGCCATGGCTAGGACTTCCAAAACTATGTTGAATAATAGTGGTGAGAGTGGACATCCTTGTCTTATTCCTGATCTTCGAGGAAATGCTTTCAGTTTTTCACCATTGAGAATGATGTTTGCTGTGGGTTTGTCATATATGGCCTTTAATATGTTGAGGTAGGTTCCCTCTATGCCCACTTTCTGGAGAGTTTTTATCATAAATGGGTGTTGAATTTTGTCGAAAGCTTTCTCTGCATCTATTGAGATGATCATATGGTTTTTCTCCTTCAATTTGTTAATACGGTGTATCACGTTGATTGATTTGCGTATATTGAAGAATCCTTGCATCCCTGGGATAAATCCCACTTGATCATGGTGTATGACCCTTGTAATGTGTTGTTGGATTCTGATTGCTAGTATTTTGTTGAGGATTTTTGCATCTATATTCATCAGTGATATTGGTCTGTAATTTTCTTTTTTTGTAGTATCTTTATCTGGTTTTGGTATCAGGGTGATGGTGGCCTCATAGAATGAGTTTGTGAGTGTTCCTTCATCTGCAATTTTTTTGAAGAGTTCGAGAAGGATGGGTGTTAGCTGTTCTCTAAATGTTTGATAGAATTCACGTGTGAAGCCATCTGGTCCTGGGCTTTTTTTTGTTGGAAGATTTTAAATCACAGTTTCAATTTCATTACTTGTGATTGGTCTGTTCATATTTTCTATTTCTTCCTGGCTCAGTCTTGGAAGGTTATGCCTTTGTAAGAACTTGTCCATTTCTTCTAGGTTGTCCATTTTACTGGCATAGAGTTGCTTGTAGTAGTCTCTTAGGATGCTTTGTATTTCCGTGGCATCCGTTGTAACTTTTCCTTTTTCATTTCTAATTTTATTGATATGAGTCCTCTCCCTCTTTTTCTTGATGAGTCTGGCAAATGGTTTATCAATTTTGTTTATGTTCTCAAAGAACCAGCTGTTAGTTTTATTGATCTCTGCTATTGTTTTCTTTGTTTCTTTTTCATTTATTTCTGCTCTGATCTTTCTAATTTCTTTCCTTCTGCTAACTTTGGGTTTTGTTTATTCTTCTTTCTCTAGTTCCTTTAGGTGTAAGGTTAGATTCTTTATTTGAGATTTTTCTTGTTTCTTGAGGTAGGCTTTTATAGCTATAATCTTCCCTCTTAGAACTGCTTTTGCTGCATCCCATAGGTTTTGGATCATCGTGTTTTCATTGTCATTTGTCTTTAGGTATTTTTTGATTTTCTATTTGATTTCTTCAGTAATCTCTTGGTTATTTAATAATGTATTGTTTAGCCTCCATGTGTTTGTGTTTTTTACGTTTTTTTTTCCCAGTAATTCATTTCAAATCTCATAGCATTGTGGTGAGAAAAGATGCTTGACATGATTTTAATTTTCTTAAATTTACTGAGGCTTGATCTGTGACCCGAGATGTGATCTGTCCTGGAGAATGTTCCGTGCTAACTTGAGAAGAATGTGTAATCTGCTGTTTTTGGATGGAATGTCCTATAAATATCAACTAAATCTATCTGGTCTATTGTGTCTTTTAAAGCTTGTGTTTCCTTATTTATTTTCATTTTGGATGATCTGTTCATTGGTGTAAGTGAGGTGTTAAAGTCCCCCACTATTATTGTGCTACTGTCAATTTCCTCTTTTATAGCTGTTAGCAGTTGCCTTATGTATTGAGGTGCTCCTATGTTGGGTGCATATATATTTATAATTGTTATATCTTTTTTTTGGATTGAGCCCTTGATCATTATGTAGTGTCCTTCCTTGTCTCTTGTAGCATTCTTTGTTTTAAAGTCTATTTTATCTGATATGAGTATTGCTACTCCAGCTTTCTTTTGATTTCCATTTGCATGGAATATCTTTTTCCATCACCTCAATTTCAGTCTGTATGTGTCCCTAGGTTTGAAGTGGGTCTCTTGTAGACAGCATATATGTGGGTCCTGTTTTTGTATCCATTCAGCAAGGCTCTGTCTTTGGTTGGAGAATTTAATCCATTCATGTTTAAGGTAATTATCGAAATGTATGTTCCTAGTACCATTTTCTTAGTTGTTTTGGGTTTGTTTTTGTAGGTCCTTTTCTTCTCTTGTGTTTCCCACTTAGAGAAGTTCCTTTAGCATTTGTTGTAGACCTGGTTTGGTGGTGCTGAATTCTCTTAGCTTTTGCTTGTCTGTAAAGCTTTTGATTTCTCCATCGAATCTGAATGAGATCCTTGCCGGGTAGAGTAATCTTGGTTGTAGGTTCTTCCCTTTCATCACTTTAAGTATATCATGCCACTCCCTTCTGGCTTGTAGATTTTCTGCTGAGAAATCAGCTGTTAACCTTATGGGAGTTCCCTTGTATGTTATTCGTCGTTTTTCCCTTGCTGCTTTCAATAATTTTTCTTTGTCTTTAATTTTTGCCAATTTGATTACTATGTGTCTCAGCGTGTTTCTCCTTGGGTTTATCCTGTATGGGACTCGCTGTGCTTCCTGGACTTGGGTGGCTATTTTCTTTCTCATGTTAGGGAAGTTTTCGACTATAATCCTATAATCTCTTTAAATATTTTCTCTGGTCCTTTCTCTCTCTCTTCTCCTTCTGGGACCCCTATAATGCGAATGTTGTTGCATTTAATGTTGTCCCAGAGGTCTCTTAGGCTGTCTTCATTTCTTTTCATTTTTTTTTCTCTAGTCTGCTCCGCAGCCGTGAATTCCACCATTCTGTCTTCCAGGTCACATATCCATTCTTCTGCCTCAGTTATGCTGCTATTGATTCCTTCTAGTGTAGTTTTCATTTCAGTTATTGTATTGTTCATCTCTGTTTGTTCTTTAATTCTTCTAGGTCTTTGTTAAACATTTCTTGCATCTTCTTGATCTTTGCCTCCATTCTTTTTCCGACGTCCTGGATCATCTTCACTATCATTATTCTGAATTCCTTTTCTGGAAGGTTGCCTATCTCCACTTCATTTAGTTGTTTTTCTGGGGTTTTATCTTGTTCCTTTATCTGGTACATAGCCCTCTGCCTTTTCATCTTGTCTGTCTTTCTGTGAATGTGGTTTTTGTTCCACAGGCTGCAGGATTGTAGTTCTTCTTGCTTCTGCTGTCTGCCCTCTGGTGGATGAGGCTATCTAAGAGGCTTGAGCAAGTTTCCTGATGGGAGGGACTGGTGATGGGTAGAGCTGGGTGTTGCTCTGGTGGGCAGAGCTTAGTAAAACTTTAATCTGCTTTTCTGCTGATGGGTGGGGCTGGGTTCCCTCCCTGTTGGTTGTTTGGCCTGAGGCAACCCAACACTGGAGCCTACCTGGGCTCTTTGGTGGGGCTAATGGCAGACCCTGGGAAGGGTCACCCCATGGAATACTTCCCAGATCTTCTGCTCCCAGTGTCCTTGTCCCCATGGTGAGCCACAGGGCCCCCCCACCATGTCTCTGCTGGATACTCTCTAACACTAACAGGTACGTCTGGTTCAGTCTCCTATGGGTCACTGTTCCTTCCCTGGGTCCTGATGCACACAGTACTTTTTTTGTGCCCTCCAAGAGTGGAGTCTCTGTTTCCCCCAGTCCTGTCAGAGTCCTGCAATCAAATCCCGCTAGCCTTCAAAGTCTGATTCTCTAGGAATTCCTCCTCCCGTTGCCAGACCCCTAGGTTGGGAAGCCTGACGTGGGGCTCAGAACCTTCACTCCAGTGGGTGGACTTCTGTGGTATAAGTGTTCTCCAGTTTGTGAGTCACCCACCTAGCAGTTATGGGATTTGGTTTTATTGTAATTGATCCCTCCTACCATCTCATTGTGGCTTCTCCTTTGTCTTTGTATGTGGGATATCTTTTTTGGTGAGTTCCAGTGTCTTCCTGTTGATGATTGCTGTTGGGCGGTTTTCTTAATAGAATTTTGAAAATTTGATAAGCAAAAAGATGCTTTCTTTCTTAACTCACATTTCTTTAATTACCAATGGATGAATGTATTTTCATGTTTATTATTTCTATGTGTGCATATGTATATGTGTATGTAGAGACACACATACACATATAGTATGCAGGTGTGTGTGTATAAGTGTCTAAGTTGCCTTTTATGTCCTTTGCCCAAATTTTTCTTGGTATGTTGAAAGTTTACTATATTGTGTAATGCAAATATCTTTTCCAGTTTGTCTTTTACGTTTATTCATAGAGTCTTTTGATATATTCAGCCAAATTTAATAATTGTTTCTTTTGTGGTTTTTGTTATGCATGGGAAGGCCTTCCCCAGCCCCAGGGAAGAGGAACTTTGATGGGAGGTGCGTCTTCTGTGGCAGGAAACAAAAGGGAGTAGACAGAAAGGCTGATTAAGCCTGCGGTTAACTCCACAATCCTGACAAAGGCTCTGGAAGTGCGTCTTCTACCTCCTTAATTTTACAGATGAAGAAGCAGAGGTCCCGAGAGAAAAAGAAATAAGATTGAAGTGGCAGATTACAAAGTCTCCTAATAAGAGCTTATCCATAAAGGGATATATTGTATTTTTATAAGAAATAATTAATTTAGTGTGGGTGAAAGGCAAAAAAAACTATGCCTTTTGTGTTCTTTCTTATATTCTTATGTCGGTCACAACACTGTAATAAAGAATTTAGAATGCCCCTGAAAGCTGATTACATCTTCACATGTAGAATGGATAGTTCTAATTTCTTTTTATCGATTGTGTAGCATTTAATAAAAGCTGTATGGATGTCATGGTGCTTACCCAAAGCAAACTCACTGCAGCAATCATCATCCATCTATAATTGTTAATAGTTCTACAAATTAAACTGGAGCGACTTGAAACTGAAGAGGAAGAACAGGCTGTATAGTATTCAATATATGGCATTTGTCTTGTTGGCTCAAGGAGTAGAAGCAAAGAACAAATGATGGAATATTCCAGAAGCACGCCTTGCATCTATGAGGTGGAATATTAACTAATCTATGAGGCTGCCAGATTTAACAAATAAAAATATAGGACACCCACTTAAGTTTGAGTTTCAGATAAACAATGAATAATTTTAGGGTAAGTATATCCCACAAAATGCATAGGGCATACTTCACTGAAAAATTATTCACTGTTTATCTGAAATTCAAATTTAATGAGGCATCCTGCATTTTATCTGGCAACGCTGGCAAGCGGGACATTTTGTTACACATATTGAAATACTAAACCCCTTGCATGCATTGTACGGGGCTGGTTCTTTATCATTCCTATTACACTAGCCAAATGAACAAGCTACTTTCAAGGAAAAGTCCACCAAGAATCTCACATTGATGTGAAAATTAGCAATGAGAAGCAGAGACATTGTATTAATTCCAAAGGGCTGCCATGACAAAATACCACAGACTCGTGGCTCAAAATAACAGAAATTTGTTGTCCCACAGTTCTGGAGACTGGCAGTCTGAAATCAACAGGGCCATGCTCCCTCTGAAACCAGCAGGGGACCCCTTCCTGCCTCTTCCTCACTTCTAGAGGTTTGCCAGTAATCCTTGGCGTTCCTTGGTTTGCAGCTGCAGCACTTGGTCTCTGCCTCTGTTGTCACATGGCATTCCCCTGTGTGTCTTTGTCTTCACATGGCATTTTCCTTTTATAAGGACACCAGTCATATTGGGTTAAGACCCACCCTAATGACCTCATCTTAATCTGATTACATCTGTAAAGACCCTGTTTCCGAATAGTCACATTCACATGTACTGGGGGTTAGGACTTAAACATATCTTTTTGGGGGACACGATTCAACCTACAACAAATGTGATCACTGAATATCTTTGATGATATATAAAAAATTGGAAAGTAACTTTAACTGTACTCATTTTATTATTTGCTAATTCTAAGTACAGATACTGATTGGGCAATCAGCTCCTATTCAGTTTTTCTCAATTGGAAAGATTTTCATTTTTAAAAGAACAAACAGAAATTTTTATGTGGGATCCTTGAATTTAGTCTTCTATCTTTGGCCTTCAACCCAAACTTAACGTTAGAAGGAGGAAGCTCTGGGGACTGCAGAAGTTTATATTGCCCTGAACATAAGGTGAAATGTTTTTTTAAAGGAAAATAAGAGTTATTGCCATGGACTTTCAGGTGTGATAGTCAAGTGAAGACTCCTTGTGCAGTCCCAGAGGGACCCCTCATATCCACATGACTTTTAGTACAATTGTCCCAGAAAAGGAGGGGGAGATGTTATAAAGCCTTCAGAAACTTTTACTTTCAAAACTTGTAGAGCATTTTTATCTTAAAGTGCTTTGGAGGAGTCTTCAGACAAAGTCAGAACAACTTCTTAGTGACAGCCAGGTTGTAAAGGAGAGGCTGGACCAGCAGCAAAGGTGGCCAAATAACACTTAGGTTTAAGTTATGATATTAACAACACAGGGGATAGTTAATCAAAGGCTAGACCAGTTCAATTTTCTAATTCCGAATAAGTCAAGGAAAGAAGGACATTTGAATATGTTTATTTTTGGAAAGATGATATGACAACATTAAAGAAATATTTGAAAAAAATTACCCTAATCTCAGAAAACTTAGACAAATATGTTCGTTTCTGTGACTTTCCACTCCTTTTGTAATACAGTGACATACCATTTTAAGGTTAGTGTTTCCCTATGAAAAGTAAAGCATATTTTTTGTAAATGAAAATATTTAGTTCTTTGAAAATAAAGACCACCCAACTTTAAAAGACTTCTCCTGCTTGGGCCTGTTATGGAAAAGATTACAATAAAAAATGTTGATAAATTGTTTGACACGATAAATAAGGTTGGTTTGTCATGTCAGGGTCTTTGGTTGTCCTTGGGGAGGGTTGCATACTGAGTGTCTTAAGTGCAAACTTGTGATTCAGATTTACAGATGTTTCACCCCACAAACTTAAGTCTAGATATAAGGAATTATTGTATCTCGCATGAGTTTTATTGCTAATTTGGAGTAGGAGGAACTGCTTTTGGAAATGGATTAATGAGGAACTACTTTTGGAAATGGATTAATCTCTGGTATGTTAATTTTTCACGGTGTATTTTTAGGCAACCTCTATTAGTCGCTAGCATTGTTTCTCTGACAGCTTTCACTTTGTAATTAGAATAATGTATTTTCTTGGCAAATCCTGATCCAGTATTCTATGCTAGGGTATTTCCAAGATAGGAAGGGCCTTGATAAAGTGGTGGTGGAGTGATAGGGGAGCCTGTCTGCATCTCTTCTTGGCCACATTTTAAAGTTGAACCATTGGTTGTATCAACCCTCTCCTATTGTTCACTTCCTTTGCTTCACCTTTTCGGGTGCCTCAAAGCTGGTGCCACTGAAGCCGCTTATATATCCACCCCATCCTGACCCAGGTTCAGAGCCAGTCCTCACTGAGACAGGACATACACCATGTCAGGTCCCTTACTCTCTGCTTAGCAATAGTCATTTTCCTAAACCTGAGATGTGAGTACTCTTGGAGGCCCCTGCCCACTCCCTGGTTCTCTTTTGTTGCCAGCCCGGGTTTCATGCTTCAGTGACTACTGGGCTCCAGCACTCTCTTCTTCTCTATCCTGGGTGTGCAGCGACCTGCTCTGGCTGTCAGCTTTGGTGCCTGTTAATTTGTCTTGTTCTTGCTAAGCCTTCTCTCCAGAGCCAGGATAGGTAACATAAGCTCTGCTTTGCCCTGGAGAAGTGCTATCATGTCATTCTGGAATCTTTCTTGACTCTGGATTTACAGCTTCTATTCTCCACTAATGTGCTGAGTAGCCTCCCACAATCTTCTCTTGCACTTCCTTGGTGGAACTTTGTTTCAGCCACTGATGTTCATTCCATTGTGCCCAGCCCATGTTCCTTTGCTGACTGGGTCTGTTTCAGGCAACTGTCCTAACCTGGTTCTGAGGCATATCTGCAGTATCCTTAACCCCCTTCCTTCCTGCTGGGAAACTCCATCTGTCTGATACTGAGTTCTGAGACATAACAAGATGGGCCCATTGTTTCTGAACCATTTGTGGGTTTTTGTCTTGACATATTGAGTCTCCCAAAGTTCCTTCCATTTCTGCATTACCTTTTCAGAGCTGTGGTAGAGAGAACTTACAGCACATGCAAAAAGCATTTGTTAATTGAGTGCATGAATACTTGAATGAATGAATGAACAACCCATTGAGGGTTGTTCAGCTTAAAAGTCCAAAGCTCAGGTAGGATTTTAGACAGAGGTCACTCACAGTAGATAGAAGAGCTGGGATTCCAAACTACTTATGCTTGGCTTCAATGCCCATAAGAAAACACCAAAAGTGACAGCTAATTGATGTAGTGGAAGCAATACTCATAATTTTCTCCCTTGCTAGGGAGTGTTTTGACAGCTAAAGAGGAAACATTGATAGCTTTTAACCTTTTTACATGGTTTCTAGTTTTATTGATTGTGTCTTTATGTGTTGACTGTGAACTATTATACTGCTGCAGTGTCGGTGATTATGCTGGAGAAATGGCAATTGCTTCGTGTGTGAGTGACCCAGGCAGTGTGTGATGCTCCTCGAGGGCAGTGAAATTAGAGGGGTCTCTTGAGAAGCCCCTGGGAGGAGAAAAGCACCCAATGGGGTTTGAGACTTGATTAGTCTTATGGTTATTTTGTAACATTAGGCAAACATGTACCCCAAACAATGGGCCTGATATTTTGTCGTTATATCTCAGGGCTGTTTTTTCTTATTGTGGGAAGAAGGATGTTTTTTCTTATCATGGGAAAGTCTTAGGAAGGTGTTTGGAGGCTCTTATATATGCCCCGGTGCTTGAGATAGTCTATGCAGAGGCTCTTAATCTGTTCTCCGTGTGTGTGTGTGTGTTTGTGTGGGTATGTGTGATTTTGTTTTGTTTTTGTAACGTGGATCCTTTTGGCATTTAGAAGAATGTCTTTGAATGCATAAAATGAAACATATAGGATTACATATATATGTAACAATTTTTATTGAAATCTAGTAATCACAAGGTAGTAGCTCTAGTAACTGCTGTAATTTTGAAGTAGTGATGTGTACAAATAATATGGCAAAAAGTCAGCAACATGTGATATGCTAGGAAAATATCTGGGATTTCTGTTGGTGGCAAATTCCTAGATGTTTCTAATTACTGTGGTTTGTGCTCTATATTATAATAGAAGGAAACCCAAGTTAGAGGTTTGTGGGGGAAAAAATGTAATTATTTCCAACCCAAGTTCACAATGCCTTGGTGAAGAACCCCTTCTCTTTGGGTAGGGGGACAAACTGGCTGTAAAGCAGTCACTACAAACCCAGTCACCCAGGCCTCCTCATAGGCGGCAGAGAGATCCATAAGGCAATTACTGTGAGACAATTGAGCCCAGATTCATCACTTCACCTCTTTATGCATCTCTTTCTTCTGTGTCACTGAATGAGATATGCTGGCTCCATCTTTACCCAAAGGTTAAATGTAGTGATCTATGTCAAATAAAATATGTCACATGTCTTCAGGTCCTTAGAAGCAAAGTCAATATTTAGTAGGTGTAATTTCATCTAGACAAATGTAGGGAAAATTAAATGGGAGAGATTAGTTTTCATTATTCATGATTCTATCTTTACCCAGTTTTTTTTCTTTGATGCCCTTCTTAATAAATATTGCCTTGTGATGATTATTTCCAGGATCATTTTTCCAGGATCATAATGAAAACAAACTGGTTAGTCTCATTTCCTCCTTTAGTAAAATGTGGTTTGTTATCATATTATTATTAATGATTAAAAAATTTCTTTGTTAGTTGAAAGATACTGAAAAAAAAACCCCAAAAAGCCAAAATAAGGAAAAATCACCTTCAATTCCTCAACTATTTTGGGGAGCTACATTAAAAAAAGAAAGGAAAGTTATTGTGTTCTCTGAACCCCTACTCCACAAGATAAACACAGTTAATAGTGTGGCTTAAAAAAATTTTTTTTTCAACTTTTCTAGCCTGGTATCTGTGTGTGTGCATACTTGTTTTTCTGTGTGTGTGTGCACGTGTGTATGCATATGTGTTTGCGTGTGTGTGTATGTATTTTACTTATCATTGTAATCAGCTGTGGTAAGTCTAATTCTATCTGGGATGCTTTTCTATACCCTTTCTTTGGCAAGATCAGTGTTTTTAGAGATGGCACTTCTTCTATTCCATGTGGTCCTTGGGGGTTGGTCACAGAGCACTGCTCACCCCTGATACAGGGGTGAAAATTGAGACCTGAGCCTGGCTGGCTGTAGGGATTGATTAGTCAGGAACAGGCATTTGTAGGATATTATCTAGGTTGATTCACTCGACAACCTTTCAACACCTGCTTCTGTTGCTCTCCTTTGCTATTGAGTTTGGAATGCTAAAATTTCCCAGATACCTTTGCAGTGGCTGTGAGCACGTGACACCATTCAGCCAGTAAAAAGGAAACAAGAAGCCTGCATATGCTTTGGGGGAAGCCTTTATTTCCCTGTTGCAGATCGTCCTTCTTTCTTCTCAGCCTGTCCCCAGAGATGCGTTAGCTTGAGCAACAGTTGCCACCTTGAGACCACAAGGAAGGTGGAGAGAACTGCATGGCTGTGAATGGAGGCCAGCAGCTGCCTACTTTGAGGACTTATCGTGGTATGGGGGAAAACCCCCAAACTCTTATATGTTGAAACTAATATTAATTGGGTTTTCTCTCACTTGCCTCTAAATGCAAACCTTGACTAATTCAACCTGTGTCTCAAGCTCGAGCTATCCTTTCCCCCTCAGACTTTTCTTTGGGAGGTGAAGGGGATGACAGCCTCTTTCTCTGGGGCTGCTCGGTTGGATGGATGGGAGTCTGGGCTTCCGAGGGGCTGCTTCAGCTACCCTGGGAAAAGGATTTATTTGAAGAACAAAACTAAGGAGTGACAGCCCAGGAGAGTAAGAGATGCCTGATGGATCCTTTGAGTTCCTGGTTGCAGCCTTGTCTAAAGCCAGGAGCTCCAGATTTATAACATTTCCTTCTTTGCCCTGCGTGATTTTTAGCTATGTTTCTCTCACTTAGGATCAACAGACTTCTGACTACTTGGGTCTATAAGTGCCTCATTCTCCTACACTCACATATAGGCCTCCATTCCAGAGTTGCCCAGGGTTAGTTTAATATGTGTTTTCCAAGATACTTATATTTATATTTGTGAGATACACACATACAATGCACATAGGTAGTTTATATTTAAACATAAATGGCATTGTACTTTATGTATTTTTATGCATCTTAACAACACATTTTGAATATCTCTATTTTAGCACGTATAGATCTACCTAAATCTTTTTAACAGATGCTTAATATTTCATGGAATGGTTTTAGCAAAAATTTGTTTAATCATTTCTCTTGATGGAATTGAGATTATTTTCCTATTTCTCTGACTACAGGCAATACAGCAGTGAACTTTCTTGCAAGAAACCCTTTCACAAAAGTGCAAGTATTTTCTAGGATGCATTTTTACAGGTGCATCAAAGGATTTTTTTACAGGGTGTCAAAGGTGTATGTTTTGATATTTTAATGGATTCTGGGCAATTTATTTGCACAAAAATTATATTAGTTTTTACTCCCACTTATCCCCGTATACAATGGTTGATTTAAAAAATGTTGTCAAACCAATAGTCAAAAAATCATCACATTGTTTTGGTTACGTTTTCCTGGCTACTGATGAAGTTGAGCTTATTTTAAAATACTTACTGACCATTTATAGTTATTTTGTGAACTGCTTTTTCACATTCTTTGCACATTTTTTTCTATGAGTTTGTTTGCCTTTCTCTTTATTACTTTGTAGGAGTTCTTTCTGTATTAAGGAATATATTAACTTTTTAATGGCGATGAGCATTGCAAATAATTTCTTCTAGGTATTTTTTTGGAGGTGTATATTTTTTGGCTTCTTTTTTATTAGTTTCTGCTTTATAACAAAGTGAATCAGTCATACATATACATCTGTTCCCACATCCCTTCCCTCGTGCATCTCCCTCCCTCCCACCCTCCCTATCCCACCCCTCCAGGCAGTCACAAAGCACTGAGCTGATCTCCCTGTGCTATGCAGCGGCTTCCCACTATCTATCTACCTTACGTTTGGTAGTGTATATATGTCCATGCCTCTCTTTCGCTTTGTCACAGCTTACCCTTCCCCCTCCCCATATCCTCAAGTCCATTCTCAGTAGGTCTGTGTCTTTATTCTTGTTTTACCCCTAGGTTCTTCATGACATTTTTTTCTTAAATTCCATATATATGTGTTAGCATACGGTATTTGTCTTTCTCTTTCTGACTTACTTCACTCTGTATGACAGACTCTAGGTCTATCTACCTCATTACAAATAGCTCTGTTTCATTTCTTTTTATGGCTGAGTAATATTCCATTGTATATATGTGCCACATCTTCTTTATCCATTCATCCGATGATGGACACTTAGGTTGTTTCCAGCTCCGGGCTATTGTGAATAGAGCTGCAATGAACATTTTGCTACATGTCTCTTTTTGAATTATGGTTTTCTCAGGGTATATGCCTAGTAGTGGGATTGCTGGGTCATATGGTAGTTCTATTTTTAGTTTTTTTTTTTTTTTAATTTTTTTTTTTTTTTTTTTTTTTTTGCCGTACGAGGGCCTCTCACTGTTGTGGCCTCTCCCGTTGCGGAGCACAGGCTCCGGATGCGCAGGCTCAGCGGCCATGGCTCACGGGCCCAGCCGCTCCGTGGCATATGGGATCCTCCCAGACCGGGGCACGAACCCGTATCCCCTGCATCGGCAGGCGGACTCTCAACCACTGCACCACCAGGGAGGCCCTATTTTTAGTTTTTTAAGGAACCTCCATACTGTTCTCCATAGCGGCTGATACCAATTCACATTCCCACCAGCAGTGCAAGAGTGTTCCCTTTTCTCCACACCCTCTCCAGCATTTATTGTTTCTAGATTTCTTGATGATGGCCATTCTGACTGGTGTGAGATGATATCTCATTGTAGTTTTGATTTGCATTTCTCTAATGATTAATGATGTTGAGCATTCTTTCATGTGTTTGTTGGCAGTCTGTATATCTTCTTTGGAGAAATGCCTATTTAGGTCTTCTGCCCATTTTGGGATTGGGTTGTTTGTTTTTTTGCTATTGAGCTGCATGAGCTGCTTATAAATTTTGGAGATTAATCCTTTGTCAGTTGCTTCATTTGCAAATATTTTCTCCCATTCTGAGGGTTGTCTTTTGGTCTTGTTTATGGTTTCCTTTGCTGTGCAAAAGCTTTTAAGTTTCATTAGGTCCCATTTGTTTATTTTTGTTTTTATGTCCATTTTTCTAGGAGGTGAGTCCAAAAGGATCTTGCTGTGATTTATGTCATAGAGTGTTCTGCCTATGTTTTCCTCTAAGAGTTTGATAGTGTCTGGCCTTACATTTAGGTCTTTAATCCATTTTGAGCTTATTTTTGTGTATGGTGTTAGGGAATGATCTAATCTCATACTTTTACATGTCCCTGTCCAGCTTTCCCAGCACCACTTATTGAAGAGGCTGTCCTTTCTCCACTGTACATTCCTGCCTCCTTTATCAAAGATAAGGTGACCATATGTGTGTGGGTTTATCTCTGGGCTTTCTATCCTGTTCCATTGATCTATCTTTCTGTTTTTGTGCCAGTACCACACTGTCTTGATTACTGTAGATTTATAGTATAGTCTGAAGTCAGGGAGCCTGTTTCCTCCAGCTCTGTTTTTTGTTCTCAAGATTGCTTTGGCTATTCGGGGTCTTTTTTGTTTCCATACAAATTGTGAAATTTTTTGTTCTAGTTCTGTGAAAAATGCCAGTAGTGGTTTGATAGGGATTACATTGAATCTGTAGATTGCTTTGGGTAGTAGAGTCATTTTCACAATGTTGATTCTTCCAATCCAGGAACAGGGTATATCTCTCCATCTATTTGTATCATCTTTAATTTCTTTCATCAGTGTCTTATAATTTTCTGCATACAGGTCTTTTGTCTCCTTAGGTAGGTTTATTCCTAGGTATTGTATTCTTATTGTTGCAGTGGTAAATGGGAGTGTTTTCTTGATTTCACTTTCAGATTTTTCATCATTACTATTCAGGAATGCCAGAGATTTCTGTGAATTAACTTTGTATCCTGCTACTTTACCAAATTCATTGATTAGGTCTAGTAGTTTTCTGGTAGCATCTTTAGGATTCTCTATGTATAGTATCATGTCATCTGCAAACAGTGACAGCTTTACTTCTTCTTTTCCGATTTGGATTCCTTTTATTTCCTTTTCTTCTCTGATTGCTGTGGCTAAAACTTCCAAAACTAAGTTGAATAAGAGTGGTGAGAGTGGGCAGCCTTGTCTTGTTCCTGATCTTAGTGGAAATGGTTTCAGTTTTTCACCATTGAGGACGATGTTGGCTGTGGGTTTGTCATATATGGCCTTTATTATGTTGAGGAAAGTTCCCTCTATGCCTACTTTCTGCAGGGTTTTTATCATAAATGGGTGTTGAATTTTGTTGAAAGCTTTCTCTGCATCTATTGAGATGATCTTATGGTTTTTCTCCTTCAATTTGTTAATATGGTGTATCACATTGATTGATTTGCGTATATTGAAGAATCCTTGCATTCCTGGAATAAACCCCACTTGATCATGGTGTATGATCCTTTTAATGTGCTGTTGGATTCTGTTTGCTAGTATTTTGTTGAGGATTTTTGCATTTATGTTCATCAGTGATATTGGCCTATAGTTTTCTTTCTTTGTGACATCCTTGTCTGGTTTTGGTATCAAGTTGATGGTGGTCTCGTAGAATGAGTTTGGGAGTGTTCCTTCCTCTGAAATTCTTTGGAAGAGTTTGAGAAGGATGGGTGTTAGCTCTTCTCTAAATGTTTGATAGAATTCGCCTGTGAAGCCATCTGGTCCTGGGCTTTTGTTTGATGGAAGATTTTTAATCACAGTTTCAATTTCAGTGCTTGTGATTGGTCTATTCATATTTTCTATTTCTTCCTGTTTCAGTCTTGGCAGGTTATGCATTTCTAAGAATTTGTCCATTTCTTCCAGGTTGTCCATTTTATTGGCATAGAGTTGCTTGTAGTAATCTCTCATGATCTTTTGTATTTCTGCAGTGTCAGTTGTTACTTCTCCTTTTTCATTTCTAATTCTGTTGATTTGAGTCTTCTCCCTTTTTTTCTTGATGAGTCTGGCTAATGGTTTGTCTATTTTGTTTATCTTCTCAAAGAACCAGCTTTTAGTTTTATTGATCTTTGCTATCGTTTCCTTCATTTCTTTTTCATTTATTTCTGATCTGATCTTTATGAGTTCTTTCCTTCTGCTATCTTTGGGGTTTTTTTGTTCTTCTTTCTCTAATTGCTTTAGGTGCAGGGTCAGGTTGTTTACTCGAGATGTTTCCTGTTTCTTAAGGTGGGATTGTATTGCTATAAACTTCCCCCTTAGAACTGCTTTTGCTGCGTCCCATAGGTTTTGGGTAGTCGTGTCTCCATTGTCATTTGTTTCTAGGTATTTTTTTATTTCCTCTTTGATTTCTTCAGTGATCACTTCGTTTTTGAGTAGTGTATTGTTTAGCCTCCATGTGTTTGTATTTTTTACAGATCTTTTCCTGTAATTGATGTCTAGTCTCATAGCATTGTGGTCGGAAAAGATCCTTGATAAAATTTCAATTTTCTTAAATTTACCAAGGCTTGATTTGTGACCCAAGATATGATCTCTCCTGGAGAATGTTCCATGAGCACTTGAGAAAAATGTGTATTCTGTTGTTTTTGGTTGGAATGTCCTATAAATATCAATTAAGTCCATCTTGTTTAATGTATCATTTAAAGCTTGTGTTTCCTTATTTATTTTCATTTTGGATTATCTGTCCATTGGTGAAAGTTGGGTGTTAAAGTCCCCTACTATGAGTGTGTTACTGTCGATTTCCCCTTTTATGGCTGTTAGTATTTGCCTTATGTATTGAGGTGCTCCTATGTTGGGTGCATAAATATTTACAATTGTTATATCTTCTTCTTGGATCGATCCCTTTATCATTATGTAGTGTCCTTCTTTGTCTCTTCTAATAGTCTTTATTTTAAAGTCTATTTTGTCTGATATAAGAATTGCTACTCCAGCTTTCTTTTGATTTCTATTTGCATGAAATATCTTTTTCCATCCCCTTACTTTCAGTCTGTATGTGTCTCTAGGTCTGAAGTGGGTCTCTTGTAGACAGCATATATATGGGTCTTGTTTTTGTATCCATTCAGCCAATCTGTGTCTTTTGGTGGGAGCATTTAGTCCACTTACATTTAAGGGAATTATTTTTTTATTTTTATTTTTATTTTTTTATTTTATTTTATTTTTTTTCAGTACGCGGGCCTCTCAGTGTTGTGGCCTCTCCCGTTGCGGAGCACAGGCTCTGGGCTCACAGGCTCAGCGGCCATTGCTCACAGGCCCAGCAGCTCCGCGGCATGTGGGATATTCCCGGACCGGGGCACGAACCCACGTCCCCTGCATCGGCAGGCGGACTCTCAACCACTGCGCCACCAGGGAAGCCCGCATTTAAGGTAATTATTGATATGTATGTTCCTATTCCCATTTCCTTAATTGTTTTGGGTTCGTTATTGTAGGTATTTTCCTTCTGTTGTGTTTCTTGCCTAAAGAATTTCCTTTAGCATTTGTTGTAAATCTGGTTTGGTGGTGCTGAACTCTCTCAGCTTTTGCTTGTCTGTAAAGGTTTTAATTTCTCCATCAAATCTGAATGAGATCCTTGCTGGGTAGAGTAGTCTTGGTTGCAGGTTCTTCTCCTTCATCACTTTAATTATGTCCTGCCACTCCCTTCTGGCTTGTAGAGTTTCTGCTGAGAGATCAGCTGTTATCCTGTTGGGGATTCCCTTGTGTGTTATTTGTTGTTTTTCCCTTGCTGCTTTTAATATGATTTCTTTGTGTTTAATTTTTGACAGTTTGATTAATATGTGTCTTGGCGTATTTCTCCTTAGATTTATTCTGTATGGGACTCTCTGTGCCTCCTGGACTTGATTAACTATTTCCTTTCCTATATTAGGGAAGTTTTCAATGATAATCTCTTCAAATATTTTCTCAGTCCCTTTCTTTTTCTCTTCTTCTTCTGGAACCCCTATAATTGGAGTGTTGGTGCGTTTAGTGTTGTTCCAGAGGTCTCTGAGACTGTCCTCTGTTCTTTTCATTCTTTTTTCTTTATTTTGCTCTGCAGCAGTTATTTCCACTATTTTATCTTCCACCTCACTTATCCGTTCTTCTGCCTCAGTTATTCTGCTATTGATCCCATCTTGAGTATTTTTCATTTCGTTTATTGTGTTTTTTTTTTTTTTTTCTTTGTGGCATGCAGGCCTCTCACTGCTGTGGCCTCCCCCATTGCGGAGCATAGGCTCTGGACGCGCAGGCTCAGCAGCCATGGCTCACGGGCCCAGCCGCTCCGCAGCACGTGGGATCCTCCCGGACCGGGGCACGAACCCGCGTCCCCCGCATCGCCAGGCGGACCCCCAACCACTGCGCCACCAGGGAAGCCCCCGTTTATTGTGTTTTTAATCGATTCTTGATTCATCTTTAGTTCTTCTAGGGTCCTTGTTAACTGTTTCTTGCATTTTGTCTATTCTATTTCTAAGATTTTGGATCTTAGAAATGGAATCTTGGATCATCTTTACTATCATTATTCTGAATTTTTTTCAGGTAGACTGCCTATTGCCTCTTCATTTGTTAGGTCTGGTGGGTTTTTATCTTGCTCTTTTTCCTGCTGTGTGTTTTTCTGTCTTCTCATTTTGCTTATCCTACTGTGTTGGGGTCTGCTTTTTGCAGGCTGCAGGTTCGTAGTTCCCGTTGTTTTTGGTGTCTGTTCCCAGTGGCTAAGGTTGTTTCAGTGGGTTGTGTAGGCTTCCTGCTGGAGGGGACTAGTGCCTGTGTTCTGGTGGATGAGGCTGGATCTTGTCTTTCTGGTGGACAGGTCCACGTCTGGTGGGGTATTTTGGGGTGTCTGCGGACTTTTTATGATTTTAGGCAGCCTCTCTGCTAACGGGTGAGGTTGTGTTCCTGTCTTGCTAGTTGTTTGGCATAGGGTGTCCAGCACTGTAGCTTGCTGGTCATTAAGTGAAGCTGGGTGCTGGTGTTGAGATGGAGATCTCTGGGAGATTTTCGCCATTTGATATTATGTGGAGCTGGGAGGTCTCTTGTGGACCAGTGTCCTGAAGTTGGCTCTCCCACCTCAGAGGCACAGCACTGACTCCTGGCTCCTCAATTTGGGATGATGTGTTGTCTATTCATGTATTCCACAGATGCAGGGTACATCAAGTTGATTGTGGAGCTTTAATCCGCTGCTTCTGAGGCTGCTGGGAGAGATTTCCCTTTCTCTTCTTTGTTCTCACAGCTCCTGGGTCTCAGCTTTGGATTTGGCCCCACCTCTCCGTGTAGGTCGCTGGAGGGCTTCTGTTCTTCGCTCAGACAGGACAGGGTTCCTAAAAGCAGCTCAAGCTAAGGTCCCATTTCTCCTTGGTATTAAGCTGTGATTATTGAAGTTTACTGAAAAATTCTTATTAAAAATATAAGGTCATCACTCCTTTCATCATATATGATTATCTTTTCCTGATCATACATGTAAAACATGTTCATTGCAGATATATCATAAAATAAAATAAACAAGAGAAAAGAGAGTCAGTAATCCTAATGCAGAGACCACAGTTGGTTGATACCTTTCCAGGCTCTTTTCTATATGTGTGTGTGTGTACATAAGCATGTATATATATCTTTTTACAAAAAGTGGGACCAAATAATCCATTCTCATTTGAAACCAGCATTTTGGATTCAATATTTCCACGCCATTAGTTCTACAACCTCATTTTTTTTGCCTGGCTGCATAATAGTTCATTGTTGTTATAGTGTGCTCTAATATTATTTTAGGTGGGCTGTTTTGAGAATCAGAATATTGAATGTAGAATAATATACTTAAAAGTTCTTAGTAAACCACTATACTAAAGTAAATTGTAATAATTATTCTTTGTTGCTGAAATTTGAAAACCTTTTGTTTGTGGTTATGTTTTTCTGCCTAATCTATCATTTTAGTCTTTGTCTTTTCTGATTCACCAATTCAGAAGAGGTTAAAATAATACTAAATGAGTTAGGGAAACTTCCTGCTCCAGGACATGGGATTTGAATTCTGTTGCCCTGCAGAAAACTCAAGAAGGGTATTATGTGAGTGTAAGTCATCTTGTATCTTTGGAGGGCTGGTGAAGCTGATTCAAAAATGACTCACTCCGTATAATTCTTTATGCATGCTCATCATTTTACATTCCTAATAAAAAATGCGTGACCACTACATGCTATTAGTGGGCAAATGTTCAGTGTAATTTCAGACATAACCTTTTCTGACACCGCCTAATGATTTTTGCTGTGCAAAGAATAATGTCACCTGTAGGGGCTGTAATAATGAGCAATTTCGTTATCAATAATAGATAGAACTAGTCAGTGCCAAGGTCCAAATTGTTGGGTGAATTGGTCCCAAGTCCCTAGTGGTCTCTGGCGTTTCTCCATGATTTTCTGCAATAGTTTCCTTACTGGATGCATGGAAAGCTGGGCAGGTAATATATGAATATCTCCTAAGGAATACTCTTTATCTGGTAGCGAATGCCTGGGTTTGGATAGGAATTGGTAGAACGTTGGGACCTGTATGTTGAAGTAATCTTTAGTTAAAGAAGTTGTTAAACATTTGCATCTTTCTATTACTCACAAGGAAGCTAAGGCACACATACAAGCCAAATAATCCAGGAAGGTATTTTGGTTGGCAGCTGAAGACAAGGTTTATTTTGCTCAAGTGTTTGACTATGGTGTTCAAGGTATTCAAGGTATTTTCCAACCTTGAAGATCCTTTGGGGGTTTTACCTGAGTCAGAAAAATCTCAGTAAAAGGAACACAGCATTTTGCTCAAGAGTAAAAACTTCTGAATTTGTCCCAGAAAAGTATGGATTGGACTTTAGCAGAGCATTCTTTTTTCAGGCAGGGTTAATAAGGATTAATGTTTTTTTTAGAATATTAGCTAGAGAAAATGCAGAGATTTCTGTTGCTTCAGAAATCTGCCTGAAGAATTAAAGAGAGAGGATCCCTCCCTTTTCTGGGAAGGACACTTGTTCATTGTTGTAGCACAAGGAGGCTTAGGAACACCTCTGGGGTGTTTTGGGCCTACCTCACTTTCCAGGCTGCTCATGAAATGGTCTCATTTCTATACCTTCCCCCACCCCACCCTAATTAGATTACATGCTGGAGAAATGTGTGTTTAACTGCAATTAAATATCTAGAATTTTATTGTTAAAAAACATATAATAGTCCCCAATCAACTTGCAGTGTAGGAATAAAGCAAGGGAATCATGAAATTGACAAAAATTGTTCAAGTATTCTTAGTAGTCCTGATTAGAGTTTTGGATTCTATTCCTATTGCTTGTCAAAACACAAATCTACCTCCAGTGGTGCTTAGCATAATGTTTGCTTTTCTTATTTATCAATTAAGCACTTTTATATTTACCTTATTAGAAGATTTTTTTTGAAGAGGGGTGGTAGCGATTTATTTATTGATGGTTAAAATGTTGAACTTGACTCTAGATCTGATTTGTTCCAGAAAATAGATTCTAACTGTGACTTGTGTCTATTCTTTGATGATATTTGACATAGTTTTCATTAGCAAAGCTGCCCTTTGCTCAATTCCAGTAACTGTTTCTAAGTGATTTCTTTATACTCCTTTTCTTCTATGAATCTTGGAGAATGCTCTGTCCCTACTGTGAGATATCACTCAGCCATTAGGATGTGTCATTGAGGAGACAGTCTTAGGAGAGTTCAAGAGGGGATTCAAAGGGAGGAGGGTCCATGCTGACACAATGTCAACTCTGTCACCGTTGTCTCTTACATTTCATCCAGTGAACTCCCCATATTATTTCCAGAGACTTCACCATCCTTCTCTGTTCCCACCTTGGCGTTTATATATTTGTTACCTGGCTACCTTTTTTGCTCCAATTGTGGTCAGGTAATAACTCCAACAAGAACCTACTCTTCAGGATATACAAAGGAAAGACATTCTTCCCCCAGTTTTTTTCCCCTCAAGGAGATAAAGATAAGAATTATTTGTCATAGCACAAAATTGTAAATAATTTCAATATCCATTATTGGGGGATGATTAAATAAACCAATTTATCCATACACTGAAATACTGTGTGTGAATTTTTTTAGAAAAAATGGAGTAAATCTACATGTACAAACATGATCATCTACAATTTTTGTTGAATAAAAATATCAGATTTCAGAATGTGACTTGAAAGATGATAACATTTATGTAGAAATAACATCATCATATTATTAGATTCATTTTCTTTATAAAATATTTTTTAATGTTGGGAATAATTTGATATTTTGCTTAATTTTTTCGTGTGTATTCTTAAATCAATTTGGTCTTGTATCAGTTAGCTTTTGCTGTGTAACAAAGAACTCCAAAACAACTCCAAAATCATAGTAGCTTAAAACAGTGGCTTGGTTGACTGGATGGTTCTCCTTCTACCCCCAATGTGGAGATTCTGCCTCCATTTTGTTATTGGTCAAGGAGCTCTAATGTGGACTCAAGAAAGATGCTGATGGGAAAAGCATTCCCATACTTTAGAGCTGTTCTTCTTCAGCGATGTATCTATGCTTTATTTAATTATGGTTAGTATCAGGCCAGGCACATATTAGTTGCTTAAAAATATTTGTTAAATAGTTAAAAATAATATTTAACTTTTGTGGAGTACTTACTGTATGCTGGGTACTATTTTAAGTGCTTTCTATGTATTAACTCATTTAATTTAACAAATAAATGAATGCTATGAAAGATAACAGAAGAAAATGCTTCTGAATTAGCAGACATTAATTTAGTCCATATTTTATTGAAATTTCTGAACATGTTCAAACTCACTTTTGAGGTTAGTAGGAAATATTTACTAAATGCAGCTACTCAGCATTATAGAAATTTTACTCTCAATTTCTGTGCTTGCAGCAGGTGTTTAAATAATCTCAGGGATCTGAAGAATCAGAAGATAAATTTCCATCTCTCTTTTCTCATGTTTGTTAGAGTAGTTGTATTTTTGAAAGTTTGGAAGTTGTTATTATAGGCCAAAATTATTAATCTTATTAGTATTTTCTTATTTATGTTTGAGAATGGATATTAGAGTTTTACACCACAAAAACTTGTGTAATAATAAACTCTGAGTGGATTGTTTTGTACCTCTTTTGCAGGGAGAAAATAACTGCCCTGAATATTATAAAAATGACTCATGTGTATTAATAAACAGCATGGCATCTTATGCATCTTATACATCTTTGTCCTAGTTCAGGGCCTTTAACTTAGGATCTCAATGAGTGATTGTTGAATTCAATAATTTGGAAAGCAGGCAAAAAATCATTCATATTCTCATCAATAAACACATCCATGGTTAGCATTTATGGATATTTTATTCTGGATCTTTTTTTCCCAAAGGATAATGAGAATGTTTCCACATGTTATTATTATAATCTTTGTAACCATCATTTCAACATTTTTTTTCAAAATGGAAATATCGTCTTATCTTTTTTCTTGTTATAACAGGAAAGAAATAACAAATTCAAACCTTTAGAAATGCATCAAGTGCAAAATGAAAATTCTTTATAACTTCACTTCCCAGAGAGAAAGTGTTTAACTGTTTTATCCATCATTTGAAATACCTACTTATGATTCCATTCAGTGGGTTTACTTACCTAAGTAGTTTACTTAGTTTTTTCATTACTATTGGATATTTAAGATTTTTCTTCCAATTTTTGCTATTAAAAATGATACTCTAATGAATATCTTTGCACATAAAGCTTTTCCTATATTTATTTCTTTAAGATAAAATTTAAAAATGGAATTATTGGGTCAAAAGCTATAAATTAATTTAAAGACCTTTGAAAAATATTTCCAAATTGCTTTCAAAATGGTTGTGCCAATTTAAAATTTCAACAATGTTAAAAGGTTGAAACCTGGCATAAAAGTACCAGGTTCACAACACGGGGTCTGTATAGAATATTATCATCCAACAAAGCACTTCCTGATTTCATAAGGAAAATAGCACTTTCCTGTGGTTTTACTTTGGATTTCTTTAATTTCTATTGGAACATTTCTCCATGTTTGTTTACTTGTTGTATTTTCTTTTGTGGATTGTCTATTTATATTATTAAGTTATCCAAGTTGTGGGTTTCTCCTTGTTGTATATACAAACCCTATAAGTTGTAACAAGAACAATAATTTGTCTACTATGTAAGTTCTCAGTTGCCTTTTAATTTTGATTTTTTCTTAACTTGGAGAAGTTTCCAAGTTTTAGCTAGTAAGGCTATTGATCTTTTGTTTCTTCTATTGCTTTTTTTTAAAGTGTTTTATTTTTTATCTTTTTATTTTATTATTTTTGGCTGCATTTGGTCTTTGTTGCTGTGTGCGGTCTTCCTCTAGTTGTGGTGAGCATGGGCTTCTCATTGCGGTGGCTTCTCTTGTTGCGGAGCATGGGCTCTAGGCATGCGGCTTCAGTTGTTGCAGCATGTGGGCTCAGTAGTTGCAGCATGTGGGCCATAGAGCATGCGGGCTTCAGTAGTTGTGGTGCGTGGGCTCAGTAGTTGTGGCTCACAGGCTCTAGAGCACAGGCTCAGTAGTTGTGGCACATGGGATTCGTTGCTCCACGGCATGTGGGATCTTCCTGGACTAGGGATTGAACCCATATCCCCTGCATTGGCAGGCAGGTTCTTAACCACTGCTCCACCAGGGAAGTCCTTCTTCTATTGCTTTTGAACTTAGGAATTCCTTCTCCCTCTAGAGGTTTTATAGTTTTTGTATGCTCAGAATGTAACTGCTTACATCCTTGATCCATCTGGATTTTAGTTATGACAAGAAAGGCAACTCTCTATTGGTTTGTTTTGAAATTTTCATCTCATTTTCTAAACATCATTTATTAAATAATTCTTCCCCTCTCTACTGGTTTATGATGACTCCAATATCATTAAAAATTTTTTAGGTACCAACAGTTGGTACAAAAGTTAGACAGGCTCTAATTCTGAGTTATTTATGTGAATCTAGGCATGTGTGCCTTTTGTTTATTTACTTATGTATTACATGATTTTAACTACCTGATTTTATAGTTGACTCAGGACATATTTATTGAGACTTCATATGTATCAAGCTCAGTAACTTAGTAAAAACATATCTTTGTACATTTAAAAAAGAATACTTATTTATTTATTTGGCTACACTGGGTCTTCATTGCTGCATGCAGGATCTTTAGTTGTGGCATGTGATGTTTTAGTTGCAGCATGTAGGATCTGATTCCCTGACCAGGGATTTTACCTGGGCCCCCTGCATTGGCAACGTGGAGTCTTAGCCACTGGGCCACCAGGGAAGACCCTCTTTTACACATTTTTATTTGATATTCTTACCTGCTTACTCTTTAGGATGAATTTTAGAATATTTAAAGTCTCCTCCACAGTTCTGTTGGAATTTTAAATGCAAATATAAACTTTGGAAGTTTTGATATTTTTACAATAATTTTACCATTCTTGTTACTTAAATCTTATTCTATAAATATTTGTCATTTTTCATAATATGCATATTTCTCAAGGAAATTTTCCCTTTTAAGTTTTTGTTATATCTCTAGTAAATAAAATATATTTTAAAATTATATTATCTAACTGGACTACTATATGGGAATACTATTGACTTAAAGAAATATTTATATCTAGCTATTTTTCTAAACTCTTTTCTTAGTTCTGCTAGATTTTAGAATTCTCTATTTGAATATTATCTTCAAATAATGATAATTTTATCATTTCCTTTGCATCATTCATAACTTATTTTTTCATATAAACAGTATGAAATATAGGTAGTAGAAAATATCATTGTTTTGTGCTTAATTTTAATATTATACCTGTAGAATTTCTTTATTAACGTGAGGCTGGTTGTTGGTTTGATAGTAAAAATAGCTTCTATTTATTGGATACATATCATGTACCTGGCACTGTGTTATGTGTACATGAGGTTAATAGTGGTGTTACTTGACCCTGGGTCTGTTTAATTCCAGAGTTTTTCCTCTTCTTTGTCCTATTTAAAAGCTATTAACAAAATCAGGAATGGAAGTTAATTTCATCAAATACCTTTTTGGCATCTGGGGGATTTTATTTACTGATGTAATGATGTTATGAATGCATATTTGATCCTTTGTATAAATTGATATACATCCTTATTCAAAAGAGGATTTCAGTAACTTCCAAGTATTAAGATTGCAGGATAAAAAAATAGATGAAAAGTTGGGGCAAATGATTAAATGGAGAATTATCTTATGGATTTTCTTGTTTGGCTTTTTATTATAGCAGATTTTATTACTAAATTTCTCACCACTGGGTCATTCTTACTTTTCCTGTTTAATTCTATTTGGTTACCTTAGATGATATTTTGTTGAATTATATCTGCTAATATTTTATTTATAATTTCACTCATATTCTTAAATGAAAAATTTCTAAAGTCTCCTCTCTTCTTCCCTCCCTTTCCTTTCCTCTTTTCCTTAAAAAATTTTTTTGTACTATCTTCATGAGGTTTTGGTATTAGGGCTATAGTTGCTTTTCTAGAACTAATAAGCTTGTTTTCCATTTCTTCTTTATGTTCTACAGCTGGGTCCATTCATTTAATATATTATTATTAATTAATTAATCAATTTTTGACTGCTTTGGGTCTTTGTTGCTGCACGCAGGCTTCCTGTAGTTGTGGTGAGCGGGCGCTACTCTTCGTTGTGGTGTGCAGGCTTCTCATTGCGGTGGCTTCTCTTGTTGCAGAGCATGGGCTCTAGGCATGTGGGCTTCAGTAGTTGTGGCATGTGGGCTTCAGTAGTTGTGGCGTGTGGGCTCAGTAGTTGTGGCTCACGGGCTCTAGAGTGCAGGCTCAGTAGTTGTGGCACATGGGCTTAATTGCTCTGTGGCATGTGGGATCTTCCCGGACCAGGGCTCAAACCTGTGTCCCCTGCATTGGCAGGCAGATTGTTAACCACTGTGCCACCAGGGAAGTCCCCCATTTATTTAATATAACACTCTCTGTTCCTAAAATTTTGAGAGAGTTCACTTGTAAAAGAATGTGAGCTAGGAATACAAGCATTCCTGTAAATAAGGCAAGAAAAAGTGTGGAAAGATCGTATACGTATTTTTATTCCTTGCAAATGTCTGCCATTCTTTATAAGTTAATTTCCCCTCTCAAATAAGAGGGAGACACAAGAGGGAAGAGATATGGGAACATATGTATATGTATAACTGATTCACTTTGTTATAAAGCAGAAACTAACACACCATTGTAAGGCAATGATACTCCAATAAAGATGTAAAAAAAAGAAAAAAAAAGAATAATAACAAGGACCTCTGTACTTTTGTGATTAATCCATATTTTAAACTGGAATTTTCCTGATGCAGTAATTACATTTGCTGCTCCATCAGTTTAGACTTGATGGTCTCTTGACATCAGTGGTCCCTGAAAAGCTTCTTGGTGGTTTATTATTATGTTTCTGTTATGCCCAGGCAACAAACCCACTTTTTTTCTTCTTTGTTGTCATCTATTTAAGATCATTTCATCGTAATGGCTCTTGGGGCTTTCCCAGAGGACACAATGTCTTTCTCCTTTGAGAGACAGTATGGTGCAGTCCTGAGAGCTTGGGCTACTTTGGAGCAACCACACTGCTTATTAATGTTTGCCTGTTCTAAGTATCATTTTTTTTCATCTGTAAAATGGGATCAGCAATAAAACTTAAGCCATTGGTTTTAAGAGGAAATGCTTTTAAAATGCCAAGCATGGATTCTGGCACACTGTAAACACTTAATAATGGTAGCTCTTCTTGATGCTTCATATTCATTGCCTCTTTTTTATTACACCAACAATGTCAAAATGTATTCAGATATGTAAAAAAGGTTAACATTTTTATTTTCAAAATTAACTCTATTGAAGTATAATTTACTGTTTTGCTGAAAGACTGCTTTCGGTTTTAAAGTTTGTTGGATTCCCTGGCAAAATAATCACTCATTTCACACAAATAAACAGCTTTAATCACTTCTTTAATGAAAGGTGATTTAACTTAATTTTAATAAACAATCATTAGAAGGAAAGGAATAAGAATATTAGAGAGATGTAACAGGGTATACATCAACGAATTGGGCCGACACCTATTTCAGATCCAAACAGCAGCTGGGAAGTCCTGAGTGACAGCAGCCTGGAGCCCCAGTTGGGAAGGGTCCTGGGCGGTACGTCTACCCCACGGGTGAGACTTCAGATTGGAGCTCGGGGGGCTTCCATTTATAATTCCAGGTCAAAAACTGATATCATCAGTTTGCATGCAGAAATGCAGCTCTGGATTTACTTTAACAATCCTGTTGCTTTCACCATGTGGATCACAAGACTTTCCAGACCCCGGGGGACTGGCCAGGTCCCCAGGGCTCAAGATATTCCAAGGTCCACTCCCTTTCTTATAGTAAGTGCCGCTTGACTTGCTAGCAGCAGTTGTTAGGTGTGCAAGTAGGCACGCAGTCCAGGCAGGGTCACAGGTCGGTCAGAGGCCTGCTTCTGCCTCTGGAGCCTGAGCAAGAGTACTTTATTAATTTTCCCAATATTTACATACAATAAAATGCTTCCATAAGTTTTGACAAATGCATACACAATCAAGTACAGTACATTTCCGTCTGCCCAAATGGATTCTATGTGTTCCTCCTTCCCAATCAGTCCCCATCTCCCAACTCCAGTTCTAGGCAACCACTGATCTGCTTTCTATCATTATAAATTTGTCTTTCATAGAGTTTCACGAGAATGGAACTATGCAGTAGGCACTCTTGCATTCTGTTTTTTTTTCCCACTCAGTATGATGATTTACGGATTCAACTACGTTATTGCATGAAGCAGTTGTTTTTTTAAAAATTGCAACTAGGTGTTTTCAGTTTTTGGCTATTATGAATAAAGCTGCTATAAACATCCATGTAACAATTTATTTTTAAAGAATTCTTTTTCATGTGGACTGTTTTAAAGTCTTTATTGAATTTGTTACAATACTGCTTGTGTTTTTGTTTTGGTTTTTTCTTTTGGCGGCGAGGCATGTGGGATCTTAGCTCCCAGACCAGATTGAACCTGCACTCCTTGCGTTGGAAGGCGAAGTCTTAATCACTGGACCACCAGGGAAGTCCCTCATATAACAATTTTTTAAAAATGACATGTTTTGAAGAGATACTTGGGTGGAGGAGTATTTCTGAGTCACATGGTAAATGCATGTTAAACTTTCTAGAAAGCTGTCAGATAGTTTGTCAAAGTGGTTATATTGTTTTACATTTTCACCAGCAATGTCTGAGAGTTCCAGTTGATCCACATCCTTACTAATATTTGATATTGTCAATCTTTTAAAGTTTAGCCATTTGAGGAAGGAAGTAGTGGTATCTCACTGTGGTTTTAGCTGCAGTTTCTTTACAAATAAAGGTGTGGAGCATCTTAACATATGCTCTTTGGCATTCCATACATCACCTTTTGTGAAATTTCTGTTCAGATATTTTGCCCATTTTAACTGGATTATTTGTCTTCTTTTTACTGAGTTATAAGAGTTCTTATAAATTCTGGATACAAGTTCTTTGTGTCAGATAGATATATGTACTTTGAATATTTTCTTCTAGAAGTTTTATAGTTTGGTTTTTATGTTTAGGCTTATGATTGTTTTCAAATTAATTTTTGTGAATAGTGAGGTAAAGATCAATGTCCATTTTTTCCCTGTGTAGATATACAATAGTTTTATTACCATTTTTTACAGATTGACCATATACGAATGGGTATCTTTTATATTCTATTCCATTGATCTATATGTCTTTTGTGTGTGTGTGTGCCAAAACCACTCCATTTTGATTACAGTAATATTATATTGTCTTTAAACAAGGTAGTGTGGGTTTTTTGTTGTTCTTTTTCAAAATTGTTTTGGCTAGTGTAGGTTCTTTGCATTTCCATATACACTTTAGAATCAGCTTGTCAATTTCTACAGTAAAGTCTGCTGGGATTTTGATTAATATTATGAAGGCTCTATAGACTAATTTGTTGAGAATTGACATCTTATCATATTGAGTTTTCTGACCATAATATAGGTTATATGTCTCCATTTATTTACGTATTTATTTTGTTTCAGCAATGTTTTGTTGTTTTCAGTGTAAGCACTTGCACACATTAAAAAATTGTCCGAAGTATTTAATATTTTTTAATCCTATTATAAATGATATTGTTTTCTAACTTCAATTTCTAATTGCTTATTTCTACAATTTAGGAATACAGTTGATTTTTGAGTATTGAACTTGCATCCTGGTACCTTCCTATTACACTTATCATTTCTAGTAGTTTTTGTCTAGATTCCTCAGGTTTTTCTATGTACATGAGTATGTCATGTCCACTAATAAAGACAATTTTATTTCTTTTTTCCAATCTGTATGTCTTTTGTTTCCTTTTAAAAAAAATTTATTTATTTATTTATTTTTAGGCTGTGCCAGATCTTAGTTGCGGCATGCGGGATCTAACCCAGGCCCCCTGCATTCGGAGTGCGGAGTCTTACCCACTGGACCACCAGGTAAGTCCTCTTATTTCCTTTTTTACCTGTTACATTGGCTAGGACTTCCAGCAAAATGTCGAATAAGAGTGGTGAGAGAAGGAATTCTTGTTTCTAATTTTAGGGAAAAACTATTCAGTCTTTCACCATTGTGTGTTATAACTGTAGGTTTTTCATGTATCAGTTGAAGAAGTTCTGTTCTTTTCCTAGTTTGCTGAGAGTTTTAAACATGAATGGATTTCAATTTTTGTCAAATGTTTTTTCTGCATTTTATGAGACAGTCATTGCATTTATCCCTTTTCTGTTAATATCGTGAATTACATTGGTTTTCTAATGTTAAACCTTTCATTTCTGGGACAAACTCCATTTGATCATGGAATTTTACTCTTTTTACATATTGTCCAATTATTTTTGCCAGAGATGCCAATTATTTCATAAGGTTGGGGTGCAGATCACAGAGGATTTCAAGTAGCATTGATGCTGTTCAAAGAGATAGTAAGATGCAAGGTATAAGGTTGAACAGATGCTTCTGTAAAACTGAGAGTAAGATTGTAGCCATCAGGAACAATGGGTGATGTGTTTTATTGTCATAGTATTAACTGACACTAAACCAAAGCTTTCTGTTTTACAGGAAAGTTTTTAGAAATGTGGGAAACTTCATGGTGAATATAATTTCATAAGAATTTTTCTTCCTTATTTTCTTGTTGAAGCTGTCAGTTTGTATTCCTGCTAGTGAACTGTAGAAAGCTTTGCAAATGGACTTCAATTATTCTACCCGACTTGAGAGCTGACAAATGTAATAACCTAGATATTTTACCTAGGCACTGCAATCCAATATCAAGGCCTTTCTTACCAATAGAATTTAAGTAGTGTAAACAACAAAAAAGGGGCATGGGGGAATGGAAATGTGAAGAGCAAAAAGTCCTTAGGAATAAATCAGCTTTAAGTGGTGATCCAAGGGTTATGCTTGTGATGCTTTTGAGGATTATTCTGTGTTACATTATCTGAGGCTATAACTGTAAAATGGTCTTTAAGATTGCCATTAAATTTGTCACAGTGGAATCCCTCCATGGTAAAAGATAAAGTTCTAACCAGAGCCTCCAGGGCAAATGGGTTGGGAGCACTTAAAATATATACAAGAAAAAAATCCCTTAAATTTACACTGAAGCGTGTGCACCATTTTTTTGAGAGTGTCATCGTCTTTTCCGAAGGACCTCCAGATTCTTCTAGTGCCCCATGCTGTGTCCATTTACAGAAAGGGATTGCCATTCCAAATATTAATCCAGAAGGCATCTTGCAGTAAAAAATCAGCATGAATACCTTTATGTAGGAGACTCAGGAGTTCTACTCCGGTTTGAAGACTTCTTGAAAGCAAGCTCTGCACACCACTCAGTGATTGGTACCTTGTAGGGCTCAGGAAATGTTTGCTAAAAGAATGTATGGACATTTCCATGAAAGAATGTGTTTGCTAATTTGATCAGAAGTAGAGATGTCAGAAATACCTGTATCTGTAACTATAGATACAGTCCAGTTTCTGGGTTATAGATTTTTAATAGCTGAGGAACATTAACTCTTTATCGACAGAAGAATATTAGATGAATGAGGACAAGAGGGGTTTGATGCCACATGTTTAACCTTATAAGGAAGTCACCATAGATCAACGGTTCTCAAAGTATGGTCTGTGTTCTGTAGAACAGCAGCAGCATCATTACCTGAAAACTTAGAAATGCAAATTCCCCGGCCCTACCCTAGATCCCATTGAGTCAGAAACTCTGGGAGAGAGGCCCAATCATTGGTGGTTTACAAGCCCTCCAGGTGAGTCTGAGGCATGGTAAGGTTGGGAACACTGTTCAAGGGCATGGGTTCTCAACCATGGCCGTAAAGGACAGGCTCATCTGAGGAGCTTCTAAAAATGTACTGATGGCTGGGCCCTACCCTACATCAGTTAAGTCAGAATTTCTGAGAATTGGGGCCAAGGCATTGATGTTTGTTAAATATTCCCCAAGTGAGTTTAATATTCAATCAGGGATGAGAACTACTGACCTAGGGCACTGGATTTGTTTTGTTGTTTGTTTTTGTTTTTGATTTTTACTTTTCTATTGAAGAAAAAACTTACATACAAAAAAGTAGATAAGTTACAAATGTGTATCTTGATAAATTTTTTTAAAATAAATTTATTTATTTATTTTTGGCTGCATTGGGTCTTCGTTGCTGTGCACGGGCTTTCTCTAGTTGCGGCGAGCGGGGGCTACTCTTCCTTGCGGTGCATGTGCTTCTCATTGCGGTGGCTTCTCTTGTTGTGGAGTACGGGCTCTAGGCATGTGGGCTTCAGTAGTTGTGGCACAAGGGCTCAGTAGTTGTGGCTCACGGGTTCTAGAGCACAGGGTCAGTAGTTGTGGCGCATGGGCTTAGTTGCTCCATGGCATGTGGGATTTTACTGGACCAGGGATCGAACCTGTGTCCTCTGCATTGGCAGGTGGATTCTTAACCACTGCACCACCAAGGAAGTCCTGGGAGTGTGAATTCTTAACAAATTCTACATTTATTCTTTGCACTAAAATTTGAGAACTGTGAATACAGTCATTGCTAACACCTCATCTTTCTTTATAACATATAAACTTAGTTGAATTAGATGTGTTTGTTGGAGGGATATCATTGTGTTTGGTGTGTGTGTGTGTGTGTGTGTGTGTGTGTGTGTGTGTGTGTGTGTAAGCCAAAGGTCTAGGATCCCCTGCTTAGTGGTGTTTGAGTGTAACCCAATGTGGCAACCCCATAGGGCTGATGATGTCCTGCTTATTGACCGGCCACCAGCCTACTTGAGTTTAGCTGCCCTCAGGAGGTTAGGAGTTAGGTTAACCTCTTCCTGTGCACATCTATATTTTCAAAGGCCTACTTATTTCCTTCCTGAGAAATAAGTAAGCATTTGATAACTATTCTTACAGAGTACAGCTTAAGATTTGATTATAATCTCTCAGACAAGCTTGGAGTTTTTTGGGAGAAATGAACTTTCCCAATCTGTTTTCCTAAACTCCCCACATTACTGATTGCCTTCCCAGTGTCATACATTGGTCTCTAAGTGTGTTGCATTATTTCATTTAATCCTCCCAGCTTCTCTGCGAGGTATTATTAGCTTCCTTTTACAGATGAAGAAATGCGAGACACAGAGACGTTTCCTTGGGCTCTGGCTCCGATTCCTTAAAGTGAGGTGCAGGGATAAGGGACCCAAACAGGTGTAGCCAGAAACACAGAGGAAATCCCCACACTGACTAATAAGCCAAGAGAGCATTATTATCCAAATGCTAGATTCATCTATAAATAGGAAATCTACTTTTTTCTGGAATATGCAAGCAAATTAAAAATCATCCTTTATGCACAGCCGGGTTTCAGAACAGATGTGTGCATTGTTGCTCAGTGTTCGGTTTGAAGGCCATGGCAACAGGCCAGCTCTATATGTAAGTGGAATAGGAAACCACCCAAATGCCTGAACTCTCTACAGCAAGAGCATGGGATTTAGGAATTTGAGGCAAGGGGCTTCCTTCCGTTCCCCAATCCTTTCTGGCTACTCACTGATGCTTGAAATATATATAACAAGGGACAAGGACTTTGAATCACTAATTGGAGAAACACTTCCTAGTAGCCACTCCCCAAGGCTCTTATATCGTTCTGTATTTTTTTTTTTTTTTGCGGTACGCGGGCCTCTCCCTGTTGTGGCCTCTCCCGTTGTGGAGCACAGACTCCGGACGTGCAGGCTCAGCGGCCATGGCTCACGGGCCCAGCCGCTCCGTGGCATGCGGGATCCTCCCGGACCGGGGCACGAACCCGTGTCCCCTGCATCGGCAGGTGGACTCTCAACCACTGCGCCACCAGGGAAGCCCGTCGTTCTGTATGTTGTAATCCTAGTCCTTATCATAGTGTAGAGACCAGGACTGTGAGTTATATTTCTAGATTCCCAACATCCAGCACAGTGTCAGACCTAAAATAAGGTGAGTTATTAAGTATTTGTGGAGTGAGTGGAAGTTACACTTACACTTAGGTTTAAATGACTACTATCAGAACCTTTGGTGATTTTGAAAGGGTTTTGAGGGGTTTGGGTAGGAAGGGGCCCCAGAAGGAGGAGGCTGAAAAGACTAAAGCAAACTTAGCTCCTTCACAATTTTCCTTGCAGCCAGCCCCAGCTTGGCTGGCTGAGAATGGAGCTGCCTGAGCGACATGGGAAAAAAAAATCTGTACACTTGTTCTTGTGCAAAATGAAAAGTGATGGGTCCAAGTCATTATGAGTGTTTCCTCTGGTGCCCAAAGTGCATAGCATGCTACCTAGAACTGTAATCCTAGGACAGTAGGGAAGCCCTCTTTTGGACATTGAGTCTTAGCATAGTGCTTGTTTTTGTGTGTGGCCAGACTTTTTTCTTCAGTGATATGGCTAAAACCATATTTAGGATTTGATGTTAGTGGCTATTGACATCACTAACTTAATCGGCAGTTTCTCTGGGGCTGGTTGTGGGGTAATGCTGTCCCTTGCCTAGCAGGCTGGAATTAGTGACCTGTCCAAAGATGACCAGAAGTGCTGGACCAGAAATACCCAGGAATTCATCCCTCCAGGGAGCAACCCTCAACCAATGGCTGATGGGAGTTTGGGGACAAATCCCCCACCCCCTTGCCTCTCTAGTGGGGTGGGCTGGGAATGTGTGTTTGATACTGTTTCCCAGTTTCCCCATGGGATTAGATGCCAGTCACCCCCTGTGCTGGTAGGTAGCTTGCCATCACACTTTCATTGCCTTTCTTCCCTTCCCTCTCTCACTTCCCAGTCACCTGCTGGAGACAGTCAGTGCTTCCTGCACCTCCCAAACTTGCACTTGAATGGTTGCCATAGAGTCTGCTTCTAGGGAACCCAAACAAAGATAATAGGTTTTGCTCACTTCAGAGTGGATACTAGTGTCTTGCGGTCGTCACTAAAGAACTGCTGGATTTGTCTTTTGTTTTTGGCAAAGGTTGGGAGGAGTGCGGGGTAGAGGGGCAGGGATAGGGAATGTATGGGTTTCTGTTGACACTTGATTTCCCTGGCACGCAGTGGACTGTTAACTCATCAGTGTTGAGGGGGTGAGAGTTCTTCTCATCTCCTAGTAATTGCATCATTCAGGAAAATCTCTTCTGTTTCAAATAGAGTCTTGTATGACCAGCCTATTCATCAGTGTTAGCAAAGCTGATGTCAATGGCCTTGCTCAGGAGCCCCTCCTCAGAAAAGCCCAGATGAGAAAAGCCATTTAGCTTCCATTTCAATCAGGTATCAACACCCCTTTGCCCTCGTCCTCATGCACTTCATTTTCCTCACCCAGGCAGTGTCGAACACTCACCAGCATGTGGCAGAACATTCAGGGGAGATGTAAGGGCTGATGCTGCTCTGAGCTGCGCAGCTTAGGCAGCACGGGGCGTGATAAGACAGCACTGTCAGAGTATTATGAACGTGTCAGGATGATGAATTCACTATAACAATATCACCATTGGCAGCACATGCAATGCACTATATCTCAACCTGTCATTTTCCATGGTCAGGCATTGTGTGGAATCAAGCTATTTTTTTTTTCTTTTGCTTTTGAGTGATGTTTGTAATGGTGGTGGTGAGAAAGGCAGAAGTAGATAATGATTTTGGATAGCCTTGTTTGAGTTAACTGTTGTTGCCAGGAGACAAGGGGCTGTGTGTGTGTGGGGTGTGTGTGTGTGTGTATGTGTATATCTGTGTGTCTGTGTGACACACACAGAGACAGAGAGACAGAGACAAAGAGAAAGAGAGAGAGGGTGTGAAACTAGGAAAGGGTGAAAGGGGATGGAAGCAAGATTATTATTAAAGCATTTAAGTCCTGGGATAAAGTTTTTATTCCATTTAGGAGACTCATGCAACATATGAATTTACCTGTACTCCCTTTCCAGGGACAGCTTGCTCCAACATAAGGTGGGAAGTTGGAAGCTTTTATTTGCAGCCCCTATTTGGTTATCAATTTGGAACATGATCTTTAGCATCTCATGGTTTTCTCCTCTGCCATGACTGCTCCTCCGTACGCACCCTGTGACCGCTGATCACTTCCGGGGACTCTCAGACACATCCCATTGGCAGACTGCTTCTTCTCTGTAAAGGGACAAGCAGAGAGTCTGATATGGACAAGGCATCCTTCTCATCTCCTGTCGTATTTATTTATTCTCCACTCTATTACCCACACCTCACACAGGGTAGATGTGTATTTGACTTTCTTTGCTGAAAAGTTGTGGAACAATTAAAGGAAATTAAAAGGTAGGAGTTGAAATCTTAAATCTGTTTGATAAATATGACCTTTTAGAGGATCTAAGAGGAAAACATTCAATAAATTAAATCCTTCACAGGAAAGTGCCTGTAATAAGATGAATAATAGCCACACAAAGATATCAGATCCTAATCCCTGGAACCTGTAAATATCACCTTATAAAAAAAAAACTCTCTGCAGACGTGATTGGACTAAGGATCTTGACACAAGGAGATTATCCTGGATTATTTAGTGGATCTTAAATCTATTCACAAGTGTCTTTATAAGAGAGAGAGCAAAAGGAGGTTACACACTTATACGAGAAGATAACGTGAAGGTGGTGGCAGAGATTGGAGTGATGTGGCCTTAAGTGGAGGAATGTTAACAGCCACCAGAAGCTGGAAGAGGCAAGGAAACTGATAGAATCCTTTTATGAGTATACCCCTGTCCTCAGGATTATTCCTGTTTCATATACTTTCTTCTTCTAATTTACCTCCCCATGAGAATCTCCAAATGCTGTTTGGGAAACCTTACACCTATCCATAGGAATTGATCTCATCCTAGGAACCATTCCTCTTCCCTCTTTCCCTCTTGGGAATCTATTTTCCTAAGTCTGAGTGTTTGGGCCTAAAGTAGTGGCAGCACCCACCTCCCCTGACCCAGGGGAGATGAGATAGTAGATCTGAACACAATAGAACTGTCTAGATGGAGGAGGGATTTTGGTAATCCAAGTCTCACACTGTGGTCCAGAGTGGGTGGGGTTCTCCCTTTTGTGTCTTCATCAAAAGAGATCTTAAAACCAGTTATGAGTTGAGTTACTCCAGTTTCCTCTCCCAAACTCATACCCACACACACTTCTTCTTTTTTTTCTTTCTTAAAAAAAGTTTATTTATTTATTTGGCTGTGCCGGGATCTTCATTGCAACTTGTGGGATCATTTTAAAAAAATTGTTTAATGACTTTAAAAAAAATTGGGGTAGAGTTGTTTTATAATGTTGTGTTAGTTTCTACTGTACAGCGAGGTGAAGTAGATGTTCCCTGTGCTATACAGCAGGTTCTCATTAGTTATCTATTTTATAAATTTATTTATTTATTTATTTATTTATTTTTGGCTGCGTTGGGTCTTCGTTGCTGCGTGCGGGCTTCTCACTGTGGTGTCTTTTCTTGTTGTGGAGCACGGACTCTAGGCATGTGGGCTTCAGTAGTTGTGGCATGTGGGCGCAGTAGTTGTGGCTCGTATGCTTAGTTGCTCTGTGGCATGTGGGATCTTCCCGGGCCAGGGCTCAAACCTGCGTCCCCTGCATTGGCAGGTGGATTCTTAACCACTGCGCCACCAGGGAAGCCCTAGTTATCTATGTTATACATATTAGTGTATGTATGTCAATCCCAATCTCCCAATTCATCCCACCCCTGCCTTTCTCCCCTTGGTGTCCATATGTTTTTTTTTTTTTTTTTTTTTTTTCCTTTTTGCGGTATGTGGGCCTCTCACTGTTGTGGCCTCTCCCGTTGCGGAGCACAGGCTCCGGATGCGCAGGCCCAGCGGCCATGGCTCACGGGCCCAGCCGCTCCGCGGCATATGGGATCCTCCCAGACCGGGGCACGAACCCGTATCCCCTGCATCGGCAGGCGGACTCTTAACCACTTGCGCCACCAGGGAGGCCCTGGTGTCCATATGTTTGTTCTCTACGTCTGTGTCTCTATTTCTGCCTTGCAAGCCAGTTCATCTGTACCACTTTTCTAGATTCCACATATATGTGTTAATATATGATGTTTGCTTTTCCTCTTCCTGAGTTACTTCACTCTGTATGACAGTCTCTAAGTCCATCCACATCTCTACAAATGACCCAATTTCGTTTTTTTTTATGGCTGAGTAATATTCCATTGTATATATGTGCCACATCTTCTTTATCCATTCGTCTGTTGATGGACGTTTAAGTTGCTTCCATGTCTTGGCTATTGTAAATGGTGCTGCAATGAACACTGGGGTGCATGTATCTTTTCAAATTAGAGTTTTCTCTGGATATGTGCCCAGGAGCACACGCATTTCTTTTACGGACAAATATGAATTCCCTCCAAGACCCATAAGGAGAAGGAAAAATAATATCCCTAACTGCCTCATAATTTGTAAGATGTGGTACTCTCCACAGAGTCAGTCTGCTACACTATTATGCCTGGTGGTATCGGTTCATTTCCTTCATCCTCCCTTCCTAACTGTTCCCTGTTGGGGTCTGCTGGGAACAAGCAGAGGGTCTGGTGCTGGACCATTTGCCTCTTCATGGCTGTCCCTTTATTACCCGAAGGTAAACACTGAGGTAACTGCCTTGATAAGGACTCAAAGTTTTCTTCTCGTTTCTGTCTGGCAGAAAGGAGATGAGTCACCTATTTTTCCAGTTCATTCAAGTTGACTAGACCTGTGGGATTCAGTTCAGAGGGGGCTGGGAGAGAAGAATTAGTCTCATGATAGGCACAGGAAGGGAAAGGTCTGGTTTGCTTAGAGGGTGGCAGTTGATCATTGGTGAGATTTAAGGGAGGGCTAAAATATCTTTTGCCTTGAAGACTTCTTAACCTGCTTACCAACATACAGTTGTACTAATTCCCCTTTCTCTTTGACTTGACATTCTCACCATTAACAAGAGATTATTATGCTACAGAAGGGGAGGAGTTGTCTCTAGAAATCTGGTTTTCTGGAAAGCAAAATGGAGACTTAGTTGGACTGTCTTCTCCTAGAGCCCTAACCCAGAGCACATTAGCGATGCATGAGAGTTTCTTTCTCTTAACATCTCAGCTGATTAAAAAGATTAGACTTTTTAATCTTTTGCCAGATTTTCAAATAGGGAATAGTATCTTACTCTGGTTTTAATTTGCATTTCCTTCATTATTCGTGAGGTTAAGCATCTTTTCTTCGGCTTATCAGCCATTTGAATTTTTTCTTCTACAAACTACCTGTTAACAACGTTTGTACCTTTTCTATTTGTGCAATTTAGGTTTCTCATATTAATTTATATGTTCAAGATACAAACTGATGTTGAAATATCTTAGGAGTGATTTTATTAAGATGGTGACTTGGGTGTTCCTCAATTCAGAGCCCCCCTTCCCTGCTCCCATCACAAGAAGACCAATTAGCAACTGTCCACAGATAAAATACCACTGTGAAGGTCCTAGAACATGGGAGTGAAGTTAAAGCACTCCCTTGGACAGTAGAGACCGAGATAGATGGCATCTGAAGGGTGAAAGGAGCAACTACACTTTGACTGCATTGCCCCTCCCCCAGGCCAGCACAGTGCCTGTCACACCAAGAGGGCCCAATGGTTTCTCCAGTGGGAAAAAGAGAACCCAAGGTGGACCTTCAGCTTCCCCAGCACTATGAGATGCTTCCTGGGAGGCTCACTGGGGTCTTACTTCGCAGGGATCACTGGGGGCCTGCAGCTCCTCCTGAACTCCAGAATCCAGCCAGTGGCACAGTCTAAGGCCCCACCCAATCAGGAGAGGTTGTGGTGCCTGGCCCCCCCAGCCCTGCCCAATTGTGGCATCCAACCATTGGCACTACACTTCCAGCAAACACAGCCTGCAGCCCCACCTGACTAGAGGTGACTGTGGAGCCCAGCTAGTGGCCCCAACTGACCATGGAACACAGCCAGCAGCCCTGCCCCACCAGGGAGCCCACCCAGAAGCCCTGCTTGAACACACAAATGAAGCTACAAAAGACCCTGAATAGCCAAAGCAATCCTGAGAAAGAAGAACAAAGCTGGAGGCCTCAGACTTCCTGATTTCAAACTATCCTACAAAGCTATTAAACAAACAGTATGATACTGGCAAAAAAACAGATACATAGACGAGTGGAACAGAATAAAGAGCTCAGAAACAAACCCACACATGTACAGTCAACAAATATTTGACAAGGGAGCCAAGAATACTCAATGGGGAAAAGATAGTCTCTTCAATAAATAGTGTTGGGAAAACTGGATATCCACATGCAAAAGAATTAAACTGCCCCCCTATCTTTTACCACTCACAAAAATTAACTCAAAATGGATTAAAGACGTAAATGTAACACCTGAAATTGTAAGACTTCTAGAAGAAAATGTAGGAGGTAAGATCCTTGATATTTGTCTTGGCAATGATTTTTCAGATATGATACCAAAACCACAAGCAATAAAAACAAAAATAAACAAGTGGAACTACATCACACTAAAAAGCTTCTGCACCGCCAAAGAAACAATCAACAAAATGAAAAGGCAAACTATGGAATGGGAGAAAATATTTTCAAATCATATATCTGATAAGGGGTTAGTATCCAAAATATATAAGGATCTCATACAACTCGATAGCAAAACCTCCAAATAATCCAATTAAGAAATGGGCAAAGGACCTGAATAGACATTTTTCCAAAGAAGAAATACAAATGGCCAACAGGTACATGAAAAGATGCTCAACATCACTAATCATCAGGGAAATGCAAATCAAAACCACAATGAGATATCACCTCACACCTATTAGAATGGCTATTATCAAAAAGACAAGAGATAACAAGTGCTGGCGGGAATGTGGAGAAAAGGACACTTGTGTACCATTGGTAGAAACATATATTGGTATAGCCACTGTGGAAAACAATATGGAGGTTTTTCAAAAAGTTAAAAATAGAACTACCATATGATCTAGCAATCCCACTCCTGGGTATATATACAAGGAAAATGAAATCACATAGAGATATCTGCACTCTCATGTTCATAGCAGCATTATTTACAATAGCCAAGACATGGAAGCAACCTGAAGTGTCCATCAAAGGATATATGAATAAAGAAAATGTGACATATAGAGAGAGTTCAACCATAAAAAAGAAGGGACTTCCCTGGCGGTCCAGTGGTTAAGATTCCATGCTTTCACTGCAGGGGTTGTGGCTTCGATACCTGGTTGGGGAGCTAAAATCCCATGTGCTGCATGGCGCAGCCAAAAAAAAAAAAACAAAAGAAACAAAATACTGCCCTCAAGGTAGTATTTTGAGGGCATAATGCTAAGTGAAATAAGTCAGGCAGAAATAAATACTATGATCTCCCTTATATGTGGAATCTAAATAAACCCCCAAAACTCATGGAAATAGGGTAAATTGGTGGTTGCCAGGGGCACGGGTGGGGTGGGAGAAGTGAGTGAAGGTGGTCAAAAGGCACAAACTTCCAGTTATAATATGCATAAGTTCTGGAGATCAAATATACATCATGGTGGCAGTAGTTAGCAGTACTGTATCGTGTACCTGAAAGTTGCTGACTGAGTAGATTCTATAATTCTTTTTTAAAATTAATTATTTAATTTAATTAAATTAATTTTGTTTTTGGCTGCGTTAGGTCTTAGTTGCAGTGCGCAGGCTTCTCATCGCGGTGGCTTCTCTTGTTGCGGAGCACGGGCTCTAGGCGCGTGGGCTTCAGTAATTGTGGCTCGCGGGCTCTAGAGCGCCTGCTCAGTAGTTGTGGCTCACGGGCTTAGCTGCTCTGCGGCATGTGGGATCTTCCCGGACCAGGGCTCGAACCCTTGTCCCCTGCGCTGGCAGGCAGATTCCTAACCACTGCGCCACCAGGGAAGCCCACTGAGTAGATTTTAAAAGTTTTCACCACACAAAAAAATGGTAACTATGTGAGGTGTTAACTAATCTTATTGTGGCAATTATTTTTCAGTATATGTATGTCAGATTATCATGTTGTATACCTTAAACTTATACAACTGTATATGTCAATTATATCTCAATAAAGCTGGGGGAAAAAAGGGAAATGTCTTCTCTCAGTCTGTGGCTTACTTTTTCACTTTATTTTTTGCCATATGGGTTTTTAAATTTCAATGTAATTGAAATTATCAATCTTTTTCTTTACAGTTTGGCTTTTTTTCTATCTTATTTGAGAAATCCTTTTCTAACTTCAGATCATAATGTTATACTACTATATCTCCCTGCAAAAGTTTCAGATTTTTCTTCATGTTTACATCTTTTAATCCATGTGGTTTTTAGTTTTTGTATACAATATAAAGTAGGGATCTAAATTATATCTAAATTTCCATTTGGAGTCCATTGTTTTAGCATTATTTAATTTAATTATTAAAAAGGAGATCCATGCAATATTTCTTTCTGTGTTTGCCTTGTTACATTTAGCTTAATATCTTCCAGGTTCGTTCACATTGTTACAGATGGCAGGATTTCCTTCTTTTTAAGGGCTGAATAACATTTACTGAATCAAATTTGGGTCTGCTCTTCTGTGCACAGTAAAGCCAATCTACTGACACTGGGTCCTGGTGAAGGAAAGTATAACATTTATTGCAAGGTGTCCAACATGGGGCTAGGCAAGGAGAACAGGCAGCTCATGCTCAAAAAACTGGATCTCCCCAAAGGTTTTCAGGGAAACATTTTAGAGGCAAGGTGAGGAAGAAGATCACCTTGTTTACGGGTGTATGATCAGCTGGTGGACATCCTTCTCATTGGTCAGTGGCAAGGTAACAGGGTGGTCTTTCAGAAATTTCAGTTATCAGTTTTTTGGCCCCAACCCATCTGGAGTCTACGTGCTGGTGGTCAGCATGCAGTTAACTTCTTTGACTGGTGGGGGTTTTAGTATCTGCAGAACAACTCAAGGACACGGCTCAGGATATTATCTATCGCCCTTGAGGAGGAACTAAAGTCTTTGACTTTGTTTGATGGCTAACCTATTATTACTTTTTCTTGCTTGACTGTTTTCCTTTGCTTCTGCATTTTCTCCTCTGATTCAGTTTGCTCTTTGGAACTCGGGGAAGGCCTAGGAGGCTAAAGCTTTTCTACAAACAAGAGGCAGGCAGGGGGGATGTGGTGGTCTGTCCCCGGGAAGGACCCACTCAGTCCTGCTTGGTTTCAGTACCACCTCTGAAGACTATACTTTCAGGGATCATTTCTATAGTTTGTCAATACCACTTTTGTTTATGTGTGTGTGTGTGTGTGTGTGTGTGTGTGCGCACATGTGTGTGTGTTATAAAAATTTGTCAAATTTAATTTATGATAGCTCATACTATTTCCCTGTGTGCTGTATCATATTTTATTTAGCCATTCCCATATTGCTGGACATTTAGTTTATTTCCATGTTTTCCTATTAGAAATAGCATCACCATAATGAACGTCTTTGTGCATAAAGTTTTTTTTCCATCTTTAGGATGATTATACTAGAGTATCTTCTCAGAAATGGAGTATAATTATTAATAACTTGATTTTCAAAAGAACTGTACATTCTCACCAGGAATATTTAAGACTTTATATTTAAGTGCAGATCTTCATCAACACTGGGTATTCTCAGTTTTAAATGAAAGAATAGCTCGTCCTATTTAATAATTTTGCCTCTAGCTGGTCCTAAAAAGACACAATTTTCTAAAAACACTGAGAAGTATTCATAAATGTTGAGGAAGGAATGGGCTAGCAATAATTGTTTGCATGGGGATGGAATTTGAAGGAGGGAGAGAGGAGAGGAGCTTAAAGAAATTAATCCCAATGTGGCTTTTTTGACTTGGTGTCAGGATTGAGGATATTTCTGTTGACTTCACTAACTGTACTTTCATTTCTTCCTCATGTCCCATGATTCCATATGCAGATTTTAAAATATAGTTGTTTTTTGACAGATTATTAAAATCCCAGTGAGGTGGAACAGTATTCAGGTTGTTTATAATGACTATCATCAGTGGCAAATTAGTTTAGCCTGTCGCGGTTTATTCTCTTTGACAGCTTCATGTTTATTTCATGCCATAGAGGCTGAAAAAGAAAACACATATAAAGAACTTATTTTGTTGTCATGTAATTATATGAGTAATAACACGCTCAAGAATGTATTTAGGACCCTGTCCCAGCCTCAAAAGGAAACTGGACCTGAAAGACCAAGCCAATTAGACCTTTTTAGTAGGTTTGCTTTATTGTTTTTTCTCACATACTAGTTTTTTATTGAATTCTATCAAATCTATATTTTTCTAGAAGTGGAAACAGGAAATAGACAAGTCATGGTAATTGCAAACCATCCGTTCCTTGGCCTTTGGAATATACTGTATGGAATACCCCATCATTTAGCCACGAGTTTGACAAAGGCTACACTTTTACCTATTATTGCAATTAAAAAGTTAAGAATATATTAGATCTCCAGAACTCATTCATCTTGCATAATTTAAAGTTTACCCTTTGACCAGCATCTCCCATTTCCCTCTCTCCTTCACCCCGGCAACTACCATTCTACTCTCTGCTTCTGTGAGTTTGACTATTTTAGATTCCACATAAAAAGGAGATCCATGCAATATTTGTCTTTCTGTGTCTGCCTTGTTACCTTTAGCATAATATCTTCCAGGTTCGTTCACATTGTTGCAAATGGCAGGATTTCCTTCTTTTTAAAGGCCAAATAACATTTCATTGTTATATATACACCATCTTTTCTGTATCCATTTATCCACGGACAGATATTAATGTTGTTTCTGTCTCTTGGCTACTGTGAATAATGCTGCAATGAACGTGGGAGTGCAGATACCTCGCTGAGATAGTCATTTTATTTCTTTCAGATATATATCCAGAAGTGGGATTGCATAGGGCAATTTAATTTTTAAGTTTTTGAGGAAGCTCCATACTGTTTTCCATAGTGACTGCACCAATTTCCATTCCCACCAACAGTGCACAAGGGTTCCCTTTTCTCCACACCCTCACCAACACTTGTTATCCCTTGTCTTTTAGATAATGGCCATCCTAACAGGCAAGAGGTGTTGTCTCATTGGAACAGCATGGTGACTACAGTTAACAATACTGTATTGTGTACCTGAAGTTCACTAAGAAGGTAGATCTTAAGTGTTCTCACTATCAAAAGAAAGAAAGAAAAAGCAAGAGAGAAAGAAAGAAAAATAGTGATTAAGTGAGGTCATGGATATGTTAATTAGCTTGATTGTGGTGATAATTTCACAATGTATACAATGTTTTGATATCAAAACAAGTTGTACACCTTAAATATAAACAATTCCTATATGTCAATTATAACTTTATAAAACCAAAAAAAATTTTAAATCAAATTTAAAAAGGGTTAAGAATAATTTTTAATGTACCTATACATTTGCCTGTTGATAGTCTACTTGGGTCCTACATTTTCTGTGAGTTATTCCAACATATATTTAGTTCTAGGTCTGTCTGTTTCATCCCTTCTAGGCTGTGTCTCTAATTAACGCAAGGTAATATTGGTATTAGTATAAGCAGAACACAGTAAGAAAGAGAAATCTATTCATAGAAAGCATGTACAATTTTCTTCCAAAAATCTGCTTCCACCGAGAGAATGTGGGTATATCTACCTGGGGATGGACCTTCACCAACACAGGAAAACAGCCATTCACCGCAACCACGTGCATGAGCGGAAGTATAGTGATGAGATAAGGAAAAGGGCTTCCTTAGCAGAGTATCTGGGTTTGTAACTTGGCACCACTACATACCAGATGTATGATCTTTATCAAGTTTCTTAATCTGTCTGTTCCTCAATTTCCTCATCTGTCAAATGAAGCTGTAAATATTAAATGAGTTAATGTGTAAATTGTTTGACACATGTAAATACTCAGTAAATGCTGGCTGTTACTAGTTTGCCTCTGCAACCCCGAGTGAAGTCCAAAAGCAGTGAACACATTGGGACTCAGGGAGACTTCTCAGGCCTCATTCTGTTCCAAGTGAATTACGTGCTAGTGTCACAGGTTGAGCTTCCGGGGAGCAGCCTCTGAGATGGAGATTGGCATGTTAGTTAGGGACTGTTTTTGAGATCATCACCTGGGAAGGGAACGACGCAGAGGTTGAGCAGAGGTGGTTTTTGTTTTCCTGATTAGATTTTGACTGGTCCCTTCTTCTTCCCCCAGTTAGCAAGAAAACTCTGAGAGGGCAGGGGCTTTGTTTGGTTTTGCTTATCGAGGTATTACCTGGATTCAGCACAGAGACTGGAAGAAGCTTCAATGGCACTGCAGCCATTCTCAGTCCTGGACTCACTGTCCCCTTCCAGACTATTCTGTGAAATCTCAGATGCTAACAACACATTCTGATGACAGTTTCAGTTTCTATGACTCTACTTTCACTGCAGTTCAAAAGCAGCATAGCAAAGGCAGAATTTATGTCTTTTTTTTATAGTAACCTTTAATTGGAAGTAATATAATACTGTGTGTTTCTTTTCCTTTCCTTCCTTCACTCCCTCCTCTTCTTCCCCCTTCTTCCTTTCCCCCCTCCTCCCCCCCCTCCTCCCCTCCTTCTTCCTCCTCCTCCTCTTTCTTCTTCTTCTTCCTCCTCTCCCTCCCCCATTTCTTTTGCCATGGCTGCCTGGAAGCCCAGAGCCAAGTCTTTCACCTGAATACGGTAGCTCCATCAATCACCCGTTTATATTATTGAATACATATTTATTTGCATGGCTGCTAGAGTCCAGGTACCAGTGTTACAAAGATGAGTAAGATGTGGCACCTGCCCTTTAGGAATGCTAATAGAAGAAATATGAGTACACACGCTATAATAAAACCAAGTGTAGGAGTTCTGTTGGAATGCAGTGGAAAGGCTGACTAATTCTGTGGAGGTATATGTAAGCTATCACAGAGGGTTTGCGTCTTGAAGGATGGATACCATTTCTTCAAGTAGATAAGGAGGGGAAGGCAGTCCAAATAGAGGGAACAGCAGAGCATTATTAGTATCAAGGACTAGGAGAGAGTTCTTGGGCCTTTACAAAGGTTGCAAAAGGTAGCTCAGGTCTGGAGTGCTATGCGGGGAGGGGCAGATCTGAGTGGGGAAAGTTGGACCAACCAGATCATAAGGGCCCTATGAACTTTGCCAAGGAGTTCAGCCATCATACTGTGGTGATGGCAAAACCTTTGAAGGGTTAAAGTAGGTGAATACCATGACATAATTTGCACTTTATACATATAGTACAAATGAATCAGACAGGTCTCAGACCAGAGGCTCTCATAATTATTTAGGCAAGAAATGATGCCTGAAATAAGGGGTGGTTGTGGGCTTGGGGATGAGGCTATATAGATGAATATATTTAAGAAGGTAAAACTGATAGGAGTTTTGGGTGAGTGCATGTTCTGCAGCCAGGTTGCCTAGGTTTGAATCTTGGTTCTCCCTCTTAGTAGCTGTGTGACCTAAGGGTACTTCTTAAGCTTGATGCTTTCATTTCTTCATCATATCCTATGGTAAAGCTTCAGTTACTTAATACATTAAAAAACCAAGTTAGAACAGTATTGGCACATAGGAAATTATATTGAGTGAGGCAGGGATGATATCAGGATGACACCAGATTTTGGCTTGGAAGACAAGATAAATGGTAGGCCTATTAATTTAGGAAAAAAGGAAACAGAAGGAATATCATGCTGGAGGTAGGGTAGCCTGAGTGTAGTTTTGGCTTTCTGCATTTGAGAGGACATCAGTTGCAAGCTGTGAGCTGACCTAAGCCAATTTGTTTTTGCATTAACTATTAGGTTCTTTTTGGTTCATGATAGTAAGGACTCAAAAATCTAAGGTGGCTGAGGGTCAACTATTTTTCTATAGACTGATATCAGGTTACATTTATGGCAAGTCTTAGTTCAATTTCTGCCATACACACAGACTTTTATGTTTAAGTTAAGAATTTATCAGCAAGCAGGCACAAGATAAGTCATATAAACTGTTGTGTAAGGTTGATAGAGTCTTAGGACTCTGTCTTATTAGCTGTCACAATGACATCTTCATAAAAGGTTCACCTGGAACAGGTACGTGCGGCAACTAGAGTCCTCAGTCCCAGTGGTTGCACTAAGTAGAGGACTATTGGACTATTTAAGTATCAAATCTCAAGCACTGTCCATAAAGAAACAGACTATGGGCTCTGCTATTTTCTCATTCTCTATTCTTGTGAGGGAGGAGAGTGTCTCAAAAGTATTTTATCCAATAAATATCAATGAAATACCACTAATTTCTCCATCGAGAGCTCATTTCTAGTATCCTCTGGGCTATTCATTTACCAGTGAAAACTTGTTTTTTAGCATTCATTATGCTAATTAGTAAACCTCTAGTGTTGATCAAAGATAAAGATAACAGAAGCACATGTAATAGTTGCAGCTGGAGCTGGAATTCTTTTTTTTTGAATTTTTTTTTATACAGCAGGTTCTTATTAGTTATACATTTTATACATATCAGTGTATATATGTCAATCACAATCTCCCAATTCATCACACCACCACCACCCACCCCCGCCACTTTCCCCCCTTGGTGTCCATCGTTTGTTCTCTGCATCTGTGTCTCTGTTTCTGCCCTTGGAGATGGAATTCTTGATTAGAGCACTAGCTGACCACCCCTAGGATATAGATTCCTGATTAGGTTAACTGATAACACCTAAAGTACAGCTTAAATTTACTAATACAAATATACACAGAACACTGTCTATGTTGAAGCACTTTAAAATACAAGTATATCATAATTCAAGTCCAACAGGAAATAGGATTATATAAGGCTGGGGCTCAGGGGAAAAATCTGAATTGGAAACATATTTCTGGCAGTCTTTTGGTTGGCATATTCATTTCTACTTTTAAAAAAATCACTGCTTTCCTTTTTTCATCCCTATTTTATGAACTTTTTTTTTTTTTTTCCGGTACGCGGGCTTCTCACTGTTGTGGCCTCTCCCGTTGCGGAGCACAGGCTCCGGACGCACAGGCTCAGCGGCCATGGCTCATGGGCCCAGCCGCTCCACCGCATGTGGGATCTTCCCGGACCTGGGCACGAACCCGTGTCCCCTGCATCCGCAGGTGGACTCTCAACCACTGCGCCACCAGGGAAGCCCTGGACTTTTTTTATGTACACTTATTCTTCCCTGTTAAGTCACTTCAAATCTTTTTTTAACATTGGAGGCTATAAATAAATATCAATAAATAAGACTTTCCCCCCTCCATATCCCTTGTTTTAACTTTCTGCTAAGAACTATTTCTTCTGCAACTAACTTTTAAAACTATGTGCAAGGTATTTATTGTCCCTGCTGTTTTTGTCACTTTCTTTAAATTCAAATTTTAAGCCAACTTCAGATGTGGATACACACACACTTTGGGTGTTGTTATTGCAAACCATGTTTATTTCACTCCTATTGGAAATACCTCACAATAATGAAACGGATGCACTTTGCCACACAACTGAGAAAAGCAAGGTTTTACTCTTCATATTTTCAGGCAAGAACATAAACCTAAATTTTTTTTTAAACTGCTTCCTTCACATAAATTACTCTCTCCTCAGTTGCTAGCCCTCAATTTAAATGTCACCACTAGTTATATGGTGATGATATTTTTGTATTATATACTTAAAGGAGCAACAAATATTTTGATTTAGTGATATTTTAGGGATTTTTTTTTATAGGCTTGCAAAAACTTCTACATTATTTTAAATAACAAACATACAGAAAAGTGAACAAATTCTAAAGAATTATCACAAAATGAACACACCCATGTATCCTCCACCCAGGTCAAAAAATAAAACATAGCCAGCACCTCCAAAGCCCCTCTTAGACAGATCCCTTCTTGCTGCAGACATTTGTGTATGAGTTTTTGTGTGAATATATGCTTTCCTTTCTCTCTGGTAAATACCTTGGAGTAGAATGGCTGGGTTATACCTTAGGTATATGTTTAACTGTAAGTAACAAACTGTTTTCCAAAGTAGTTGTACCATTTTACATTCCCAGCAGCAGTATATGAGAGTTCTAGTTGCTCTACATTTTCTCCAACACTTTTTTGGGTTCTTGGATCCATTTTCCATGTGAGAAGAGGCATTTCCCCCATGCCACCAAGCAGCTCCCAGACTCCGGCTGGCTGTCCTACAATTCAGCTTAATTCTGATACTATCTTCCTAGAGATAGCATAGATTCCACAGGTTATGAGTTCAATCTTACGACTGTGCTCCCTCCACCCCCCACTTCGAATGCCAGTCGGAAGCCCAGGTTGTCACCTGTGCTTCTGACCTACCAGCTATAGATTGGGCGTTCCAACATCTCCCTCCCTGGGTTCCGTTAATTTGTTAGCTTTTACATGGAACATTTAGATGCTTACATTTAATGTAATTACTGAAATAGTTTGTTATAAATCTATGATCTTCCTACTTGTTTTCAACTTCTTTCTTCTTGCCTTCTTTTGAATTAAAGTATTTTTATTATTCATTTTTCTCTATTAATAGGTTAATTATAAAATATTTTACTATGCTTCTAATATTTACTCTTTTTTTTTTTTTTTTTGCGGTACACGGGCCTCTCACTGTTGTGGCCTCTCCCGTTGCGGAGCACAGGCTCCGGTTGCACAGGCTCAGCGGCCATGGCTCACGGGCCCTGCCACTCCGCGGCATGTGGAATCTTCCCAGACTGGGGCACGAACCCGTGTCCCCTGAATCGGTAGGCGGACTCTCAACCACTGCACCACCAGGGAAGCCCCTAATATTTACTCTTGATCACAGATTACAATCTGTCCTTGACTTAACGAAGTTTAATATAAATAAGTACTTTCATCTTTTCCAAGAAAATTCAAGAACCTTTCAAGAAAATCCAAGAATTCTTTAACTCCATTTATACTCATCCTGACCTATTATTGTTGTATATTTAATTCTCTGCATATTTAATTTTGTCTGTATTTTAAGCCCTGCAAGATATTAGTGTTATTGTTTTATACAATCAATATTTATTTTCTACTTTTTTCTCTCTTAATTCCTTTATTTCTTAAATTTTTAATATTCTACCTGGGATTATTTTCCTTTTGCCTATAGGACACCTTTTGATATTTCCTTTTGTGTGGGTCCAGAAGTGGCTTTCTTGTTTTTTTTGTTTGCCTGAAAATGTTATTTTACTAGCATTCCTTTAAAATTTTTTTTTTATTGAAGTATAGTTGATTTACAATGTTAATTAGCACTGTACAGCAAAGTGACTCAGTTATACATGTATATACATTCTTTTTCATATTCTTTTCCATTATGGTTTATCACAGGATATTGAATATATTTCCCTGTCTTATACAGTAGGACCTTGCTGTTTATCCATTCTGTATGCACCAGTTTGCATCTTTTACTAGCATTCTTAAAGGACATTTTCACTGGGTATAGTTTGGCAGTTTTTTCCCTTTTGAAGCACTTTGAAGACATTATACATTGTTTTTTGACTTCCATTGTTTCTGTTGAAAAGTGATATTTTCTTTTTAGAAGGCAATATTTATTTTGGGGGAGCTGCTTTCAACATTTTTCTCTGTCTTTCTGTTTTAACAGTTTTACTATGGTTTGCTTAAGTGAATTTTACTTTACATTTACCTTGCTTGAGGTTTATAGGTCATTTCAGAGCTTTGGCTTGATATCTTTCATCAGTTTGGGAAACCTTCTCAGCCATTAACTCTCCATTTCTTTTGTCTTCTTCCTTTTATATTTAAATTACCCTTTCATTATATCCCCTATATGTCTTAACTATTTTTTTTATCCTGTCAGTCTTCTTGTTTCTTTTTCATTCAGTTTGGTCAGTTTTTGACTTATCTTCCAATTCATTAATTCTCCCTTTGACTGGATCTTGAGTGCTGTTTAACACATATAGGAAATCTTTAATTTCAATTATTTTACTAAAAAATTTTATAATTCTCCTTTAGTTCTCTTTTATAATTTTTGATTTTCTTCCTAAATTAAAAATCTTGTTTTTTGTATCCTTGAACATGTTAAGCATAGTTATATTAATATTTGGGTCTGTTAACTCCATTTCTTTATCTCCAATAGGTCTGTATTTGATTGCTGTTGTTTACTTTTGTCTTTATTCATATTGTCTTGTCATCTCATGTTCCTTGATATTTTGACTGAGTGCCAAAGATTATGAGGAACTGGAGATAATTTGTAGCTCTGGATATTATCTTACCCTCAAAGAAAACTTGTATTTGCATTTATGTAGGCTAGGTAACACTAATAATCTCAGACCTTCTTAATTTAATCAATATTTGAAATGAAAGGAAGTTGAGTTTCTAGCTCTGTGGGGGCTGATCTGTTTTCAGTTCAGCCTTACTCATAATAGACAGGTCCTCGAGGATGTCAACCCTATGCCTTGGGAGATACGGGGAGGGTGGTGGATTTATCAACCCTATCTACTTCCCAGTAAGCCGTGAATTCCAAATTTTGTCCTCCTAGCCTTGTGACTCTGTTAAAAACTCTGATCAGTTTCTCATCCTCTCAACTTCTTCTGCTGGAACACTGGCACAGTTCTGTGGTAGAAAAGTGGCTCCAAATTCCAGGCTCACTTTTTGAGTATTCTTATTCTTCTGGACCTTGGCTATGTTATTTGTCACTGCCTTATTATTTCTCTGTGCGTTCAAACATTTAAAAAATGTTTGTTCAGCTTTTCAAGTCATTCTCAGCAGTAGGTTTGGTCTAAATCACCCAGTCTTCATTGATGAAAGCAAAAACCATTTAGAATATGCTTTTAATACCCAAAGGACTGTATTTTTGCTACTCAAGAATTTCTGGAGGAAATACAAGTGAATGCTTTAAGTTAAGATGATATTATTAATTTAAATTTGCTTGAATTTGAATAAAAAGAGATACCTGTCTATAAAATAATAAATTTTCATGATTGAACTACATATCATCTTTTTTTTTTCTTCAGGAACCATATCATCTTTTAATGTCCCCGGTTCTCTTTCAGACTGATCCCAAACATAGGCAAAATGACCTAAAATACCTTTGTTTAGTTCCTTTTAACACATTTCAAATAGGATGTTAAATGAAACAGGGCTTATGAACTGAGTGAGCTGGGACCTTGAAACTACGCTTTGTAAGTTTAAACCTTAAGTTCTCTGGATTTTTTCATCTCATTTGGAAATTAACTCTAGCTTCTCTGATATGGGGGCAAATGAAATGGATTTTGGTTTTATACACATTTGAGTTATAATATTAAAGAGAATCCCCCTGAAAGTGGGAATGTTGATAATAAGATGGAATTGGAGAAAGAGACTCTTTCACAAGAGCAGATGAAACTGAAGAGGAAATAAACAAGCTTCCTACCAATCTACCATTCCTCACTCAGAGATTTTCCTTCCAGAGATGTTTTTTGCTCCATCATTGTAAAGGTTTGTCATTTCATGCAATTTCTCTTATTTAGTAGACAGAGCTCACTGTGGATCATAAGATCATTAATTACTATTATCTATATCATGTTACTATGTCATCATCACTTATTAGCTGTATTATCCTAGCTATACAATGTACCACATGTACCACCAAACCAAGGGAAATTGAGCTGATTAATATTCTTGCTTCAATGAACCTAGAACACTTGGGGTTTGATTTTTTTTCGACTGGGGAAACAATAAAATTTATGTAGAAAACATCAATTCTCCAGAGACATATGAGCAAGCCAGAAGTTAATTCTTTTTTTTCTTTTTCCATGTAACTAGACTGACAAATGACTAGGTAAATGGCAGAGAAATAAAATAAAATTTTCAATGTGGACTCCAATGGAAGAATTTTATTGTCACAGCTTATCACAATATGGATAGATCAACTATAATATTTGGACAAATATTGTCAGAGAGAAAACAAGATGATTTCTTATTTTATGGGGCAGAAAATGCTCTCAGTACTTTTTTTTTCATTTAGTAATACATTTAGTGATACATGCAGACTTACACATTACTTCTGATTACACTGGTTACTATGGCTTTTCGTATGTGGGTTATTATCATTTTGTAGTTTATATATGCACATTATATTGAATAATTCTTTAGTGTCAATGAGAGAATAAATCATTGGTATGAGAAAACATTGGCATTACAAGGTATTCATCTGGAATTATTCAACCTTTCACAAGCAAATGAGAAAGATTATAGGATTAGACTAAATCCTGGATTCCTTTTCTTCTATGCCCATCTGTATTCATTAGAGTTGAAAGACAGACAAATGAAACTATTGGTAGCTCAGTCTTTAAAGCTTTATTACAATTTAAAAGCATTAAAATAGAAAATGGAAAAATCTTATCAAAGGCTGGAAATGATCATCATACTGAATCGTTGAATTTTCTGGCTTAATGACAATGAAAAATGAAGATAGGTGTTGTAAAGATATGACTTCATTATTGGTGTCACTCAGTATTCTCAATTCCAAAGAATTGAGCATAGAGCTTTTAAAAGCCTCTGTCAGAATATAGAACTGACAATTGGGCACATCATTGGAGGAAATGAAATGGGTCAATGATTTTCAGTTCTATATAAACAGCCTTGGCTAAAACACATACCAGAATCCAGGACTCCTCTGGACTGTTGCTCTGGTTATTGTTATTGAGTCTTGGACCCCAGGAATGTGGATCGAGAAAAGGGAAAGGCTGGAGAGCACAAAGCTACTACATGAAATGCAGAGGACATTGTTAGTTTTCTCCCAGTATCCGTTCTTCTCCCCCTTTCCAAAAGTACCTCTCTTTAAGGAATCTAACCTTTGCCACCACAGCTTAGGGACCCCAAGGGAAGCTGAGCCCACCCCCAGTTCCAGGGTAGTTCTCCAGTGCAACAGTGATTGATTCTGGAATAGGCATGTGTCACAATAACAGGTGCTTGCTGGGGACCTTGGGTAGAGTGTTTTCTTTGGTTTTGTGAGAGAGCCACCAGGCACGAGGATGCCTTCTCTTCCTCTGGACGTACTTATGATGTTAGTCCTGAGACTACTGCAGCCAACCTGAAGCAGACACATGGAAAGAGGAGAAAGAGAATCAAAGAGAAATGAGCCAGAATCCTGATCAAATCATATCTGACCACTGCTTTTAAGAGCTGTGAGTTAATACATTTCCTTAATTAATCACACAAATTTAAGCAGACTGTTTCTTGCAGCCAAGATTATTTCTACTGGTAGAGAAAGGTGGTCCACTTCAAACCCAAATTGCTCCTAATCCAGAGGACCACCCTCAAGGTCTATCTCAGGGATCCCTTAGCCAATTTGATCTAACGGGAGGGTCACAAAGATGCTTTCCTCTGCTCTGTACCAACTTTTAAATTTCATGACCTTTTATGGTCATGCTCTTCAAAGTTCTCTAGTTTATAAGCCTAGAGCACTCCTTCAAAGGCGGCTGGAATGGATCCTTTGGATGCAGTCTGATCCAGGTCCCCAGCCTTGGGTCCAGAAATGCCTGCCACAGTTACCTCCAGCCTGTGGAAAACAGATCAAAGGGTTCTTCTCTCTGGTAGTCCATCATCTCCAACACAAAGTCTAATGAGAAGACCTTTCTGTGGGAGATGCATTCACATTCAGACTCATTCCTGGCTTCTCTAATTTTCCTTTGGTTTTTACAATAATTTTGGTCTAGGCACACAATCAGTTTTGGGAAAGGCTATTGAACCCTTATCAGCTAAAAGTGGAAGCTATTGTGATAGAGACAATTTGGGAATGGAAAGGCTTTGGTCAGGTGTGATAATAAAGCTGGCATCCTAAGTGATCTCTAACTCCAGTAAGAATAGATGGATTGCATTCCAAGGGTAAGATACCTATTGTGGAACTACTATATAATACAGATAAACTTTTACAGTGAGGGATATGTGGTGTGCATGGTGTATAATATTGTGAGCCTGCAATCATATGGGCAAGTTTTGTACTTTTGTACTTTTGTGTAAATAAAACTAAGTCAAGACCAGTGGTTTTCACACTTGGTTGGGAGTTGGGGTGGAGTGAGGGGTAGAGCATTTGGAAGTCATGGTACCTTAGATACAACACCTTAAAGCAATGCTGTATTTATTGCCATTCTAAGAACTAGGCAGATTTTGGAGGCAGAAAATTTGACTCTTATGTCTATAACCCCAGTGATGCTGGACCTTTTTGTTCTTATCTTAGAGCCTGTCTCTATTCATTATTCCAGGCACAGAAACACCAGTCTAACATGTAAAAATAATTGCAAAGCAATTTAAAATTTTACTATAGTCTCTTGGACAGTGCAAAGTGGAGATGACATTCATAAAACACTGCAAAACCTTAAAAAGTCATTTACCCATTTATCTTCTCAAAGTCTTACTGATCATGGTGTGGTACGTGGCCCTAAGCTCTCTTATGCTCCCCCTAGTTTTCAGAACTTCAAAAATAGCCCGTGCTGGCCTTTATCCTTTTGTCCCTACTCTCTTATCTTCTGGTATATTTTCTTCTCTTCTAGAGTAAAATTTGCCCTTTCCTGTAAAAATGAATCAAGCCAATCTAGGATTCTCTTATATCTCTCTGTCACCCATTACTTAGATCTGCACAAAGAGGCCCAGGAATTTCACATGTGAGGAAGGAATTCTCCTTAGCATTATTTAAAAAGTCTTATTTATTTATTATTTTTGTGCCTTTTAGCATCAGTTTTGATCTGACCAACATCCACCTGTTCAACATCATTTCCCATGACAGCCCCACAGACGTGGCACACTTCTGCCACAAAAGTAACTTAAGCAGAGAAGTGGTGTGATTATATTTGCATTTTAGAAGGATTACTCTGAATAATCAGAGTTTGGAGAATGGATTGGGCTCTTGCTGGGGTGGGGAGGAAGAGAGGTAGTAGGGAAATAATTAAGAATAGGATTGTCTAGGAAAGAAATGTTGGTGGTTTGGACTAGGATGGTGGCAAAAGGAGACAGAAATAAGTTGAAAGGTTTGAGATATGTTTTGCTAATTTCTGGATGGAGAAGAAATGAGGTTGTTATCCAGAGTACAGAATATAGACAGATCTAGTTTAGAAGGTAAAATATTGAGATTAGTTTTGGATATGTCGAGTTTGAGACCTATGGGATATCTACTTGAAATGTTCATTTGGCATTTGACATAGATAAGTCTGGGGGTCAGAGCTAGGGATATGGATTTGGAAGTTGTCAGTTTATAGATGACTATGGAGCCCATGAGTTTTTCTGAGCATATCCCAAGAAAGCTTACACACTGAGGGCATTAGAGGGCTAATGAACCCCAGGGGAGGTACTGTCATCTTAGGACACCTGGGAGAAAACCAGGAAAAAAAGGGACAAAATCTGAGAACTATTGTTTTAGACCAAGGAAAGTGGGGTCCTAAAGATTGATTTATTGATCAGACCATTGTAACCAGCAGAATACAGTGCTCAATTCTGAGCCCCAGCCTTTTACATGGACATCGATAAGCACAGTGTGTCAGGAGGAAGGCCATCAGGATGGTGAGAAAATCCTGAAACCATGTCAAAGCAGAGTGGCAAGTGCTTTCACATATAGAGAAGTTATTTATGGGGCACATATTTGCCAAGTGGAAGGGGAATTTAGTTTTGTTTTTATGTTTCCAGAAAGAATAATGAGGAAGTACAAAGAAACACCAGTCAATATGAAGAATTATTTTACAAGCTGTTAAAAAATGGAATAGGTTGGCTTGTTTGGAGTGAGGACCACTTTAGTAGAAATGTTTGAGCAGGAACTGGTGACCCACTGATCAGGAATGACAGGGTAGGGATTCCTGTCTTGAGTAAGAGATTTACCTGTTGAGGTACCTTCTAATTTTAGAAGCCAGTGATTCTGTGAAATTTTTGTCTTTCTTTCTCTCTCTCTCTCTCCATATTCAGTGCATATATTGCAGGTCACTACAAACACAGGGCCAGTGTGTCATGTAGTAAGCTTCAGGTGACTGTAAGGAATCATATTTTATTCTTTGGAGGCTCTAAGTGAAAGTGACTTAGAATGGTGAATTTTATGTGTACTGATATGAACGTGGTGAATCCTCACCACGTTCATATCAGTACACATGAAATTTTGTTGAGAATTCCTCAGAGGGAGAACGTCTTAGTATTGAGTCAGTTTTGTGGCCTTGAGCTGAGACAGTTGACGAGACATCTTATAATAAGAGGGCAAGGTGCCCTAAGGGTTTCACATGCATTTATATCAAAATGCTGTGAAGGAAAATCAATATTTTGCTTCTGGCAGTGAAAATCCAAACCTCACCAAATTACTAGGGACGAACACTTTATTTTCAAACACCAGAGAGGGGGAAAACACCCCAAGTTGAACAAATGCTTCACTATGGCTCTGGATGTAACATGGGGTGATAGACTTAGCAATGACCCTGTTTTGGAACTACAGTGACCTAATTCCTCCCTTCATTCAAGTCTTTTTTCAAAATCACATCAGTGAAGCCTTTCTCTATCATGCAATCTGAAATTTCACCCTACCCAATACTTCATTTCCTCTTTCTCTGCCTCATGTTTTCCTTAGCACTTGTCTCGCCCAGAAGCAAGATCTTAGACAAGGGTTTGAGTGCCAGTGGTTTACATGGGAGGTGATCCCAGGAAGGCAAGTCAGGTTAGGGTTAGGGTTAGGGTTAGAGTTAGTAGGAGAGTGAGACCAGGAGGGGAAGGAAGCCAATTCAGGGTAGGGCAATCAGAGGTTACTATTGTGGGCAACTGGGACTCAGTCCTGCCGGGGAACTCAGGGAGACAGCATGGACATGCCTTGAAGTATGTCTGAGGCATAAGGAAGTGGGGTGTTTATCCACCAATTCTCATCAATCCATGGTTGAGAGCTGCCCTGGGGATGGGGGTGTGGAGCTGGGACTTTAACTTCCCAGCATTTTCCATCACTGCACTTGGGCATGTGTCCTCCGGCTGCCCGAGGAAGCCTTCTGAGGCTCACAATAGGGGCCCTGGGGTCAAGTTGGGTGGGAATGGAGTCCAGGGAATCTGAGAAGGCCACTGGTAACATCTGCTGGAGAACTTGTTCCTCTTTACTGGACTGTATATTTTTTTTTTTTTGCGGTATGCGGGCCTCTCACTGTTGTGGCCTCCCCCGCTGCGGAGCACAGGCTCCGGACGCGCAGGCTCCGGACGCACAGGCTCAGCGGCCATGGCTCACGGGCCTAGCCGCTCCGCGGCATATGGGATCCTCCCAGACCGGGGCACGAACCCGCATCCCCTGCATCGGCAGGCGGACTCTCAACCACTTGCGCCACCAGGGAGGCCCTGGACTGTATATTTTACTTTTTATCTTTATCGTCTGTCTCCCACTATAACATAAGCTTCATGAAGAGAGGGACTTTTCTCTGTTTTGTTCACCGAGTAGCATTGGAAGCATGGTCTCTGAGTTGTTTATTCAATTTTAAACAACATTAAATTAGTGCCCGCTTGAACCAGGTACTGCCCTCACATTCTTTGACACTATGATCTCCAAGGGGCGGATTAGATCTCCACCATCTTTATAGCTAATCCTTAGCCTATAGTGAGTCAAGATTAAGAATTATAAGGCAGGGCTTCCCTGGTGGCGCAGTGGTTGAGAGTCAGCCTGCCAATGCAGGGGACACGGGTTCGTGCCCCGGTCCGGGAAGATCCCACATGCCGCGGAACGGCTGGGCCCGTGAGCCATGGCCGCTGAGCCTGTGCGTCCGAGAGCCTGTGCTCCACAACGGGAGAGGCCACAGCAGTGAGAGGCCTGCGTACAGAAAAAAAAAAAAAAAAAAAAAAAAAAAAAAAAAAGAATTATAAGGCAGAGGGAAGGAGCATGTTATAACCAAGGGAGATGCCCTAGACTGGGGTATAGCAGAGTGGGGCAAGGTTATTCTGAGGCAAATGTAAGATAACACACCTAGTGTCTGGCACACAGGAAGGCCTCCATAGGCAGGGAGAGGAGCTAGGAGTTGGAAGAAGGAAGAAGAGGTAGTGGATGAAGAGGAGGAAGAAGACACAGACACATAAGAAGCTGGGACCCTGGGTTCATGAGCACCAGAGAAACCTTCAAGAATAAAGAAAGAAAAAAAAGAATCACAAGTAAAGATGATAATTAGACAAACGCTTTTGTTGTAATGCGAGCATGAACTGCTAAATCAGAGAAGGATCAATAGTGGGTGGAAGAGAAAATGCAAATGAGAGATCAGAGTGCTTATTCTAACCCCAGCTTCTACAAGGAGCCTCCTTGCTAACTGGGTCTGCACACATGAAACCCCAGTCCAAAGCCTACCTCTTCCCAGCAACTGGGTTCAGGTCTCAGAAGGAAGTTGCAACCTTAGGACCATAATCAAGGAAGATGCTTTTGGTTTGGACTCCATGCTTCAGTTAATGCAGACTTAGATCTGCCAAATGGCACGGATGACTCACTGAGTAGTCAACAACTCTACCAGAGTGTTTTAAAAACATGTATGACTGTTGAATTACATCGCACCTGCTCTGAACTTCTTCCCTGAAATTCTAAACCCAAGTTTAGCATATTTTTAGCATATGCAAGCCAATGTTTAGCTTTCACTTGTCTGCTCTTCTAGTGCTCACTCCCATCCCACCTCCTGCCCTTTCCAACACACAGCAGATATGATTATTATTCTTGAAAACTCTGAGTCCTAGTGTATTTAAAACTTTTATCAATAAGAAAAATATAAGTGAATTTTGATTATACCATATTTGTATATAGGCACACCTCTTTCTCTTATATTAATGGTGTTTATCAAGGATTGACCAGACTGAAAATGCTTTCAAGTTACATTTCCACGATTTCTAATTTTGAATTTTTCCTCTGGGGTCAAATATGCAGGCAGCCAAAAGTATAGGTACATAACCCATAGCTCCAATTACTCTTGTTAAAAATTTTTAGTGTGGTTTTTAACTGGAGACTTTTCTGTACCCAACATGGGAATATGTACTGTTTTAAAATCATTCATGGGAACCCCTAGGGTGTATCCTCAAGGTTGGGGAGGAAATTTATTTCTAAATGGAAATGCAAACATTTTAAGAGTATAAGTGCAGGGAGGAAAATCTGGACATTTGTTTTATGCAGGCACATCTGGCTTGGAAGTAAAAACTCAGAAAGAGGTAACTTAGGGACTTTGGCAAATTAGGTCATCATCATCAAAATAACATTTCTGAATATTATTTATCATGTGTTATTAAGCTGTGCATTACACAAAGTGGTCATATCAAAATGCCTGTAGGAGAATTAAACACGGCTAGGAGGTTGTGTACCTTAATGCATCAAGGTTTACTGAGAGTTCCTGTGAGTAGAGGAATTAGTATTTCTGGGATCCTTCTGTCCCAAAGATGGTATTTAGACCACAGCAAATCAGCCAAATCATTAGGTTATGTTTGGATCCACCAAAGGCACGTAAGTCTTGCCGGAGACTTTGGCCTTTCCATCCCCATAAGTAACAAACAACAGTGGCACAAACAAGCACATGGACAAACCACGTGGTTGTACAAACACCAAAAAATAAATTAGACAAATAGAAAAAAAGCTTTTACATTGTGTTAAAAAATTTGGGACAGCAAAATGTACGTTTTTATCTATGAGCTACCTTAGTATTCCATAAAGGTTTCCTCTCAAGTAAAACAATGAGCTTACTGGTGTGATAAATTAGCAGACACCTCCTTTGGTGTGAAGTATTCCTGTGTTGCAAATCACTGGTTTTATTAGATGGCAGCTTTAGCAGCAATCTAATGCTGCCTCATGAAAAATCCATAACAATTCAATCTAATTTGAACGGTTCTGGAAACTAATAGTACATATTTGAGAACAGCCCACTTGCTCATATTCCCACTTTCTAGTCATGTCTGTTAGTGTGAATGTGATTCACGGACTTTTGTGGCTGTTTTTAAAAAACAATGTACAAACCCCCGCTCGGTTTATCTTTACCTTTGCAATTCACATGTCATCTCTCCCCTCAGTATATTTCTTGCATCTTGCCTATGTTTCCGCTTGTTTACTTATTCATTTGGTTTCTAAGCTCATCAGAGGAAGATCAAAACTAATTCAGTTGAACATTTGAATCCATTATGACACTTGTTCATGGAAAAGATGCACATAATGGCTTACATTTTTGTTGTAGAGAATAACTGAAAATAACTGTACCAACGATTCTCCTCAGGCATATAGGAGAACCTGAGGATTTTCTAAGATAAACAAAAATTGATGAAAGCCAATCTAGGAGTAGACTGTGACTCTGACTTATATGCCTTCTAATTTCGTTTGTTTTCTTATGTGTAGATCTTTATTCATGTGACGCCTTCATTGTGTGAAAGTCATGCTATTTTCCTGTCAGTGAGAACCCTCTGGGAATGCACAAGAGCCTGATGTGTACTCTCAACTAGATCGCTGTCTTTTTTTCTTTGACTATAGTTAGAATAATTTGTCTTCTCTCATGGGCCCAATATTGGAAAAGAACAGGACGTTACTGTGTTTTTGTATGTTCTGGTGCTTGTGTTAGCACCACTGTCTATCCATTGATGATACCATACACATCCTTCAAATATCTCAAGAGACTATGTTACTTCTCAAGTTCCTCAGCTTTTAAATTCCTTTTCTAGATATACATAGTTATCAGAATCCATTCTTTGCATGATTTTTCCTGTTAGGAGCATCATTTATCAACAGCAAATATTTCATCTACTAAATATTTTTTCAGTTATTCTCTACAACAATAAAATATTAGTTAGTCTGTACCTATGTTTCTCTTACTATTTTCTTTATTTACGTGTGCTTTTAGTGTTATGTATTTTTATTGGCAAACAATTTCAGCAGTATGAAGACTTGATATTATTCTTTGTTTTGTTACATTTTAATGGTTTCAATCACCATTTGTTGTCTCCTGCTATTAAGAAATCTATCCTTTAATAGATATGCAGTACTTTGAAGATAGGTGGTAACAAGAATTTCCTGCGAGAAAATCAGAGTATTGAAATAACGATAGAAGTCTGTTCGGTTGCCTCAGTTTCCCCAGCGAGACTTAGAGTAGCTTAGTCTGGAGAGATGTAGATTGAAACAAATGCAGAGTTAATTTGTGGACATGGCTATGCTGGTGTGCACACCTATATAGGACCATTTTCCCAACACACCATTCTTGGAGATTAAGAAGGTTACATTCTGTTATCTCACGTAATACATAATTAGCACTTTTGAAAACATTGGTGATCATTCCTAGACGTGCTTGCCCTTTCAGAGGTCAGATTCCATCTATTTTTCTAGTCCTATATTCCTAAACTTTAAAGCCCAGTATACTTGCCTTATCCTATTGTTCCTCAGGTGAGTAAAAGATTTATTAACATACAAAAAGATAGAGAGCATAATCAAGATAGCCTGTTTATCTGGAAAACTACTGGACCATACCATATAAAAACCTACTGTCAAAAACCCAAAGGAGAAATAAGTAACTTAACATAAATTTTGGCTGATATTTCTTGTGTCAGATGAAAATGTCAATGAACCATTCATGAATTCTCCAACAGAATTACAGTATTCTGTTTTTCTTAAATGGATTTTGTTTTTTTTAAGTATGAAATTTTATTTTATTTTATTTTATTTTTTGCGGTACGCAAGCCTCTCACTGTTGTGGCCTCTCCCATTGCAGAGCACAGGCTCCGGACGCGCAGGCTCAGCGGCCATGGCTCACGGGCCCAGCCGCTGCACGACATGTGTGATCCTCCCAGACCGGGGCATGAACCCATGTCCCCTGCATTGGCAGGCAGACTCTCAACCACTGAGCCACCAGGGAAGCCCTGAAAATATTTTTTTAAATTCAAATTGCAAATTTATTTCTCCAAGTATGAAAATATCTTACTGCAGCATTTTTTTTTCTCCAGAAATATCTGCTATGGAGTAGGCTATGGGATAGTTGAACCTTTATCTTCTCCAGCCCATTTCACTATTGGTATTGATATCTTCAACTTGTAGGTTCAGTCTCTCCAATTCCTAAGTCAGTCCTTGATTGATCCTGAGCAAGGCTTTAGAAAGGTATAATGGAGGGGCTTTATAATGGTAGACTTAGGCTCATGAGCTGGTAGGTATAGAATTACAGGCCCAGTGATAGGTTCTGTATCCAGGATACTTGGCGTAATGCTTGGATTGTCAGCAGAGTTTACTTTAGGGGTAAGCATGCTTTAATACAGATACAGTATTTATCAAGATGATTATTTCTTTTATATGATTCATCCTAATACTAGCATATTGCCCTCTTTGTGACCGCTTTTCCACATGTTCTCGCTTGGTCTCTACCCCCACTTTCAAGAGATTTAATTTGCCTGGATGTAAAAATAAGGAGAAATACAGTTGTCCAGAAAGTAGTAAAGAATATCTCTAGAGTGAATGGGGAAAATTTTCCTGGTTTGGCCTAAGATATTCACACTCTCTGAATTCTTGTAGTCTTCCTTATACCTAGGGAGACAATTTTTACCTTATGCTCACCATCTCCTCTTTTTTTAAAAAAATAAATTTGTTACTTTTATTTATTTATTTTTGGCTGCGTTGGGTCTTCGTTGCTGTGCGCGGGCTTTCTCTAGTTGCAGCGAGCGGGGGCTACTCTTCATTGCTGTGCACGGGCTTCTCATTGCGGTGGCTTCTCTTGTTGTGGAGCACGGGCTCTAGGCGCACAGGCTTCAGTAGTTGTGGCTCGCGGGCTCTAGAGCGCAGGCTTAGTAGTTGTGGCGCACGGGCTTAGTTGCTCCGTGGCATGTGGGATCTTCCCGGACCAGGGTTCAAACCTGTGTCCCCTGCATTGGCAGGTGGATTCTTTTTTTAAAAATTTATTTTATTTTATTTTATTAGTTTCTGCTTTATAACAAAGTGAATCAGTCATACATATACATCTGTTCCCACATCCCTTCCCTCATGCATCTCCCTCCCTCCCACCCTCCCCATTCCACCCCTCCAGGCGGTCACAAAGCACCGAGCTGATCTCCTTGTGCTCTGCGGCTGCTTCCCACTATCTATCTACCTTACGTTTGGTAGTGTATATATGTCCATGCCTCTCTTTCGCTTTGTCACAGCTTACCCTTCCCCCTCCCCATATCCTCAAGTCCATTCTCAAGTAGGTCTGTGTCTTTATTCCCATTTTACCCCTAGGTTCTTCATGACATTTTTAAAAAAATTCCATATATATGTGTTAGCATACAGTATTTGTCTTTCTCTTTCTGACTTACTTCACTCTGTATGACAGACTCTAGGTCTATGGCAGGTGGATTCTTAACCACTGTGCCACCAAGGAAGTCCCATCACCATCTCTTCTTAACTTTCCCTCAGCTTCTGAAGTTCTCCACAGTATCAGAGTAATGGATCCATGATGCTTTTGGTGGTTGGCACTGGTGTATGGGTAAGATGTTTAACATGTTCCAAGAAATATATAAAACCATAAGACACATTGGTACAGTTCCCCAGAGGTCAAGCTATTACTTCTTAAAGTTCTGCAATTTAGGTTGGGCTTAGCAGGGTGGTTCTTCTGCTCCACATGGCAACTGCTGAGCTGGAGTATTTAAGATGGCTTCTTTACTCATGTGTTTGATGCATCAGCTGGGAAGGCTGCATGAACTGATGGCTAGCTAGGCATCTCTCTCTCTCTTTCCACACAGTCTCTTGATTAGGGTTGCTGGACTTTTTTACATGGTGGCTCAGGGCGCCAAGAGAAAGCATTTCAAGAGGACAAGCCCTATTGTGAAATCCCTCATCTAGCTTCTTCTGTTTGCATCATACTTGCTAATGTTCCACTGGCCAAAGTCAGCCACATGACCCAGTACAGACTCAATGTGGAAAGGGCTTGACTACTGAAGGCCAATTCATTGAAGTTTGCCAACCTAACAGTATGGAGTAATATGCCAAATTTACTTGAATTTTAAAGATGAAACAGGTGATTTCAAGATAATTAGTTTTATGGTGGGCCAGGACTCTGTTGCTAATGCATTTACTTTTTTCCTGCTGCTGAGAACTGACCCAAACCAGCTTGCTGTGCACAATTATTAGGTTCTTTTTGGTATATCTTGGGAGTTTTAATGGTTGACAGTAATGAGGGTTAATTCCTCTCTCATAACCTTGTATCAGATTATTAGGAAAGCAAGTCTCAGACCAAAACCTGCTACTCATATAGACATTTCTGCAAACAGGCACAAAACAATCATAAACCACTTCTTCAAACATCATTTAAGGATATCACCTAGGGCTTTATTCCTAAGGATAAAGATTCCAGGGCTCACTAGAGTCTTACCTCCTGTTCTTGCAAGCACAGAGAGTATCTGTAAATTATTACAACCAATTCACATTTCTCCACTGCCACTAATTTCCCAAATGAAAGCCTCATTTTTATCAATTAAAAGCCACTCATTCCACCAATGAAAACCCACTACTGACATTATGCTGATTAGGAATGGTTTTGTATTGAAGGGAGAAAACGATGACTGAAGACCTTTTAGTCATTACCTCTACTGTATGACTTTTCTAATAATGCTTAGCTAATCATCCCCAGAATGTGGGTTTCTGGTTAGGGCAACATTCTGCCCCAAGAGTGTGATTGTAACTGACATACACTGTCTGCACTAAAGAATATTACAATAAACTATAGATACCATAACATGTGCCTTAAAGAGTGCTTTGATAGAAAAATTTGAGATGCTTTCACCAGAGAATAAGAAATTAGGTGTTTGGAATTAAGCTTTGTGGATTCATTGCTTTTGGAAACAGCAACATTCCCAGCTATCAGGTTTCCAGAACTAAGTTTCATGTACATATAAAAAGACCATATTTAAAATTTTATTAAAATATTTATTTGTTTTTATTATCTATTTTTGAGCATACACAAAAGTAGAAGCTATTCCCATAACCCAGCTTCAGTGATTATCAGTTATGACCAACAATCTCTACACCTCTCCTCAACTTCCCTCCCAGCTGCATTAAAGTAAATCCCAGGTATGTAATTTCATCTGTAAATACTTTGGTGTTTATTTCTAGCAACAGGTAAGGATTTTTCTATTAGTATAAGCATAACACTATTGGTACACCTAAAAAATAAACAGTTCCTCAATATCCAGTCAGTGTTCAGGTTTCTTTGAATCATAAATATCTATTTATAATTGCTGTGTTTGATTCTGGATTCAAACAAGGTTCATAGATTGCATTTGGTTGATATGCACCTTGGGTCCTGTATTTCTTGAGGTTGGCTCAGAACTGCATTTCCTAATCTCAGCACTATTAACAATTTGGACTGGATAATTATTTGCCATGGGGGGTTGTCATGTCACTGTAGGATATTTAGCAACATCCCTGTTCTCTACCTACTAGATGCCAATAGCACCACCTTCCCTGTGTGAAAACCAAAAATGTTGCCTACGGTCCCCTAGGGGCAAAATTGCCCTAGTTGAGAATAGTTGGTCTAACACTTATGTTTCATATCTTAGCAAAAATATTTCACACTTGGTATTGTATTTTTTTATTGCATCACAATAAAAAATCACAAAACAATTGGTTTTTGATTAGTGGGTCCAAGTATTGTTTACCTGATTTGTCCAAACTACAGTTTCTCATTTATCATTCACCCAAGGGTTTTTTTTTTTTTTTTCAAGAACAGTGGTCTTTTATTTGTGAAACAACAGCCAATTGCTTTTAGAGATCAGGCAGAGATTCCAGTTAGCACCTTGGTGAGCTAGGTAATTTCAAGCTTTACAAATAGAAAGAAATGAACTGAAATCACAATTGGAGTCATCAAATTCTGCATGTGGGTATGGATAGTAAAGAAATGGCCCTTTCTTCCAAATTAATTGATCTGTGTGATTTTGTGTCATCTAATGGTAGTCACTAGCTGTTGCAGTAGGAACAGAGGGCTTGGCAAAGCAAGGTGACCAAGGGGTGGAGACAGGACTCCCAAGGAGTTTTTACATATGAAAATGGAGTGTCTCCATATCTAGACAACTATGGAGCCATTTTCCATGCATTACTGTCTCTGCTTAGCAATACTTTACTCCTAAGTCTATTTAATTAGGAATGAGTTCAGAGTCCTTCATTTCAAATCCAAGTAGAGTCATAAGATGCCATACCTGTTAGTGTAAGGTATTGGCAAGACCAACAATCATGGTAACGGTAGCTCATTCTCTTCTATTTTTTTTTATTAGTTTCTTCTTTATAACAAAGTGAATCAGTCATACATATACATCTGTTCCCACATCCCTTCCCTCTTGCATCTCCCTCCCTCCCACCCTCCCTATCCCACCCCTCCAGGCGGTCACAAAGCACCGAGCTGATCTCCCTGTGCTATGCAGCTGCTTCCCACTATCTATCTACCTTACGTTTGGTAGTGTATATATGTCCATGCCTCTCTTTCGCTTTGTCACAGCTTACCCTTCCCCCTCCCCATATCCTCAAGTCCATTCTCAGTAGGACTGTGTCTTTATTCCTGTTTTACCCCTAGGTTCTTCATGACATTTTTTTTTAAATTCCATATATATGTGTTAGCATACGGTATTTGTCTTTCTCTTTCTGACTTACTTCACTCTGTATGACAGACTCTAGGTCTATCCACCTCATTACAAATAGCTCAGTTTCATTTCTTTTTATGGCTGAGTAATATTCCATTGTATATATGTGCCACATCTTCTTTATCCATTCATCCGATGATGGACACTTAGGTTGTTTCCATCTCCGGGCTATTGTGAATAGAGCTGCAACGAACATTTTGGTACATGTCTCTTTTTGAATTATGGTTTTCTCAGGGTATATGCTTAGTAGTGGGATTGCTGGGTCATATGGTAGTTCTATTTGTAGTTTTTGAAGGAACCTCCATACTGTTCTCCATAGTGGCTGTACCAATTCACATTCCCACCAGCAGTGCAAGAGTGTTCCCTTTTCTCCACACCATCTCCAGCATTTATTGTTTCTAGATTTCTTGATGATGGCCATTCTGACTGGTGTGAGATGATATCTCATTGTAGTTTTGATTTGCATTTCTCTAAAGATTAATGATGTTGAGCATTCTTTCATGTGTTTGTTGGCAGTCTGTATATCTTCTTTGGAGAAATGTCTATTTAAGTCTTCTGCCCATTTTTGGATTGGGTTGTTTGTTTTTTTGCTATTGAGCTGCATGAGCTGCTTATAAATTTTGGAGATTAATCCTTTGTCAGTTGCTTCATTTGCAAATATTTTCTCCCATTCTGAGGGTTGTCTTTTGGTCTTGTTTATGGTTTCCTTTGCTGTGCAAAAGCTTTGAAGTTTCATTAGGTCCCATTTGTTTATCTTTGTTTTTATTTCCATTTCTCTAGGAGGTGGGTCCAAAAGGATCTTGCTGTGATTTATGTCACAGAATGTTCTGCCTATGTTTTCCTCTAAGAGTTTGAGAGTTTCTGGCCTTACATTTAGGTCTTTACTCCATTTTGAGCTTATTTTTGTGTATGGTGTTAGGGAATGATCTAATCTCATACTTTTACATGTCCCTGTCCAGTTTTCCCAGCACCACTTATTGAAGAGGCTGTCCTTTCTCCACTGTACATTCCTGCCTCCTTTATCAAAGATAAGGTGACCATATGTGCATGGGTTAATCTCTGGGCTTTCTATCCTGTTCCATTGATCTATCTTTCTGTTTTTGTGCCAGTACCATACTGTCTTGATTACTGTAGCTTTGTAGTATAGTCTGAAGTCAGGGAGCCTGATTCCTCCAGCTCCGTGTTTCGTTCTCAAGATTGCTTTGGCTATTCGGGGTCTTTTGTTTTTCCAAACAAATTTTGAAATTTTTTGTTCTAGTTCTGTGAAAAATGCCAGTGGTAGTTTGATAGGGATTGCATTGAATCTGAGATTGCTTTGGGTAGTAGAGCCATTTTCATAATATTGATTATTCCAATCCAGGAGCATGGCATATCTCTCCATCTATTTGTATCATCTTTAATTTCTTTCATCAGTGTCTTATAATTTTCTGCATACAGGTCTTTTGTCTCCTTAGGTAGGTTTATTCCTAGATATTTTATTCTTTTTGTTGCAGTGGTAGATGGGAGTGTTTTCTTCATTTCACTTTCAGATTTTTCATCATTAGTGTACAGGAATGCCAGAGATTTCTGTGCATTAATTTTGTATCCTGCTACTTTACCAAATTCGTTAATTAGCTCTAGTAGTTTTCTGGTAGCATCTTTAGGATTCTCTATGTATAGTATCATGTCATCTGCAAACAGTGACAGCTTTACTTTTTCTTTTCCAATTTGGATTCCTTTTATTTCCTTTTCTTCTCTGATTGCTGTGGCTAAAACTTCCAAAACTAAGTTGAATAAGAGTGGTGAGAATGGGCAGCCTTGCCTTGTTCCTGATCTTAGTGGAAATGGTTTCAGTTTTTCACCATTGAGGATGATGTTGGCTGTGGGTTTGTCATATATGGCCTTTATTATGTTGAGGAAAGTTCCCTCTATGCCCACTTTCTGGAGGGTTTTTATCATAAATGGGTGTTGAATTTTGTCAAAAGCTTTCTCTGCATCTATTGAGATGATCATATGGTTTTTCTTCTTCAATTTGTTAATATGGTTTATCACATTGATTGATTTGCATATATTGAAGAATCCTTGCATTCCTGGAATAAATCCCACTTGATCATGGTGTATGATCCTTTTAATGTGCTGTTGGATTCTGTTTGCTAGTATTTGGTTGAGGATTTTTGCATCTATGTTCATCAGTGATATTGGCCTGTAGTTTTCTTTCTTTGTGACATCCTTGCCTGGTTGTGGTATCAGGGTGATGGTGGCCTCGTAGAATGAGTTTGGGAGTGCTCCTCCCTCTGCTATATTTTGGAAGAGTTTGAGAAGGTTACGTGTTAGCTCTTCTCTAAATGTTTGATAGAATTCGCCTGTGAAGCCATCTTGTCCTGGGCTTTTGTTTGTTGGAAGATTTTTAATCACAGTTTCAATTTCAGTGCCTGTGATTGGTCTATTCATATTTTCTATTTCTTCCTGATTCAGTCGTGACAGGTTGTGCATTTCTAAGAATTTTTCCATTTCTTTCAGGTTGTCCATTTTATTAGCATAGAGTTTCTTGTAGTAATCTCTCATGATCTTTTGTATTTCTGAGTGTCAGTTGTTACTTCTCCTTTTTCATTTCTAATTCTATTGATTTGAGTCTTCTCCCTTTTTTTCTTGATGAGTCTGGCTAATGGTTTATCAATTTTGTTTATCTTCTCAAAGAACCAGCTTTTAGTTTTATTGATCTTTGCTATCGTTTCCTTCATTTCTTTTTCATTTATTTCTGATCTGATCTTTATGAGTTCTTTCCTTCTGCTAACTTTGGGGTTTTGTTGTTCTTCTTTCTCTAATTGCTTTAGGTGCAGGGTCAGGTTGTTTACTCGAGATGTTTCCTGTTTCTTTAGGTGGGATTGTATTGCTATAAACTTCCCCCTTAGAACTGCTTTTGCTGCGTCCCATAGGTTTTGGGTCGTCGTGTCTCCATTGTCATTTGTTTCTAGGTATTTTTAAATTTCCTCTTTGATTTCTTCAGTGATCACTTCGTTATTGAGTAGTGTATTGTTTAGCCTCCATGTGTTTATATTTTTTACAAATCTTTTCCTGTAATTGATGTCTAGCCTCATAGCATTGTGGTCGGAAAAGATACTTGATACAATTTCAATTTTCTTAAATTTACCAAGGCTTGATTTGTGACCCAAGATATGATCTCTCCTGGAGAATGTTCCATGAGCACTTGAGAAAAATGTGTATTCTGTTGTTTTTGGATGGAATGTCCACCCAAGGAGTTTTAATAGCTATTGATGATCATTGCCTATATCCCTTGTTTTATTAGGGATTACAGAATAGGGATTTTGTAATTTTATCATTATTTCTACTTTTATTAGCTGGGACTCTTCCATAAAGAAGAATGTTCCCTCATCAACAATTTGATTACACTGTAAATGAGGAAATACTGTGTTCCTCTACTCATAACACTGTAGGGCTCAGTCTCACAAGACTGCCCCCAACTTCAGATGCCAGTTGTAAGTCCCAGGTTGTCACTTGTACTTCTGGCCAGCTGGCTCTAAATTGGGGGTTCCCATGACCCATTCCTTAGGTTCATTCTTGAACCTAGAATGGCTCACAGAATTCAGGGAAACACTTTACTTACTAATCATGAGTTTATTATAAGGGGTGCAACTCAGGAACAGCCAAATGGAAGAGATGCATAGGGCAAGGTACGGGGAAGGGCACCAAGCTTCCATACACTCTCTAGGCATGCCACTCTCCTCGTATATCTACCTGCTCACCTACCTGGGATCTCTCAAACTCTGTTGCTTAGGGCGTTTATGGAGGTTGTGTCACATAGGCATGACTGATTAAATCATTGACCATTTGTGATTGAACTCAGTCCCCTACCCCTCTCCCCTTGGAGGTTGTGGGTTGGAGCTGGAACTTCCAGTCCTCTAATCAGGTGGTTGGTTCCTCTGGCAACCAGCCCCCCAGCCTCCAAGAGTTACTTCGTTAGCATAAACTCAGATGTGGTTGAAAGGGGCTTATTATGAGTAACAAAATGCACTCCTTTCACCCCATCACTCAGGAAATGACAAGGGTTTTAGGAGCTCTGTTCCAGGAACTGGGGATGAAGACCAACTATTTCTTATTATATCACAACATCACAGTCCACCCTCTGGCTTTTGATACAGATCCCTTATAGTAGAATGATTATAAGTATCCAAAGATACTGGCACATTCCTGGAATCCATTCAGTCATTAATGATTATCCAGTCCATCATCGTATTGTATGAAAATGTCTCCCAGGCAGAGGCCACTCAGATTTTCAGACTTTCATTTAGTCTTGTCAGTTTCCAAAACAGAAGTCGTCTCGGCAATGTATGTTCTTCATTGCTTTTTTCATTTAATATATCCAAGAAAATGCTCTATAGTAGGGATTGTCCACTACTATGGACCAGACAATCTTTTGTTTTGGGCGACTGTCCTGTGTAGTGTAGGATATTTAGCAGTATCCCTGGCCTCTGCCCACTAGATGCCAGTAGCACTTCTATCTGCTATTAGACAATCAAAAATATCTCCAGACATTGCCAAATATCTTCTGGGAGGAAAAGTCACTCCTAGCTGAGAACCAGTGCCTTATAACGACACTGAGAGCTGTCTCCTTTCTTTTTATGATGGCATTATACTCCATTTTGTGAATGTACCATAGTTTATTCAAGCAGTTCCCTATGGTTGGGCATCCAGTCTTTTACTACTACAAAAAGTGCTACAGTGAATGGTGTCATGCCCATATCATTTTGTATTTTTGCTAGTGTTTCTTTGGCAGGATTCCTAGAAGTGGGATTGCTGGGTCAATGGGTAAATGCATATGTAATTTATCCAGATATTGCCCAAATTCCCCTCCTTGGGGATTGTTCTATTTTTCATTTCCTACAGCAAGGTATGAGAGTGCATGTTTTTCCATTGTCTCATCATAGAGCATGTTGTTAAATATTTGGAATTTTGTCTCTATATTTAAGAGGCATTTGCTTTTCATTTTCTGTGAATTATATCATTTACTCATTTTTCTATAGGTATTTCCACCCTCTAGAATCATTAAGACCTCTTTGTATATTAGAGATATTAACACTTTAGGAGTGATATAAGCTGCATTCCCCCCCCCCTCAGTTTGTGTTTATCTTTTGATTTTGTTTATGTTATTTTTTTCATGCAAAAGTTGCTGTTTTTTTGTGGTCAGATTTATCCCTTTTCCTTTATTGCTTCTGGATTTTACATCAAAGAAAAGTTTTCCCCATTTCCAAGTTATAAAAGAATCACCCATGTTTTCTCCTAATATGTGTATGTATGTATGTATGTATGCATTTAACATTTAGATCCATTTAGAATTTATTCTGGCATACAGTGTGAGAAATAGTTTCATTTATATATTTTTCTATATAACTAGACAGCTTTCTGTTTGTTCATTTTTTTGCTGTACTGATTAGAGATTCTGCTTTTGTAACATCCTAAACTTCCATGTTCAGTTTGGTGTGTTTTTGAATTTTCATTTCTTTTTCTATTGCTCTATCAATTCATGTGCCTACACTGAAGGCTTTATAATATGTTTTAATATCTAGTAAGGCTGTCCTCCCTGCTCCATTGTTTTGTTTTTAGTGTTTCCCTGGATATTCTTTTATTTATTTATTTATTTATTTATTTATTTATTGGCTGTGTTGGGTCTTCGTTGCTGCGCGCAGGCTTTCTCTAGTTGCAGCAAGCAAGGGGCTCCTCTTTGTTGATGTGCGTGGGCTTCTCATTGCGGTGGCTTCTCTTGCTGTGGAGCACGGGCTCTAGGCATGTGGGCTTCAGTAGTTATGGCATGGGGGCTCAGTAGTTGTGGCTCGTGGACTCTAGAGTGCAGGCTCAGTAGTTGTGTTTCTCGGGCTTAGTTTCTTTGTGTCATGTGAGATCTTCCCAGAGCAGGGCTGGAACCTGTGTCCCCTGCATTGGCAGGAGGATTTTTAACCACTGCACCACCAGGGAAGTCCCTTCCTGGATATTCTTGGTTGTTTGTTTTCTCAAATAAAATTTATAATCAACTTATCTAGCTCTGGAGAAAACACAATATATATTTTTATTGAGATTATGTTTAATTCATAAAATCACTTAGGGAGAACTGACATTTTCATGATGCTGAGTTTTCCTATCTAAAAATGTAATATGTCTTTCCATTTGTCCAAGCCAACTTCTGTGTCTTTCAGGGGTATTTTATAGTCTATAAACAAACACTTTGGCTCTCATACAATGTGAGGAGTAAGGCTGTCCCTGTCCCATTTCATACACAACTTCCAAGCACATACGTGTCTGGAGACTCATCCTCTTACTTTTGTAGCCATGATCATTGAACCCTGATTCTACCTTTCTCAAAATTTGGGAGGTAGGAGAACTGCATGTAGAGCAGCTAGCACAGTACCTGGCATTAGAAAGAGCTCATTTTTAGTGGTAGCTGATACTTGTGGGCGCTAAATCATCTCAGTCTATCCTGGTCATGAACAATTTCCAGTATGGATTGAAAATCATATCACTGGCCTTCTGCATGTGTTTGAAACCTAGGCATCCATACACTACACATCTATTTTAAAAAATAAATCCATCCATCTTCTGTCTATGTTAATTTCATTGGTTCCTGGCAATACCATGCTCTTTCGAGCTTTTCCTTTTTCCCATGAGTTGGCGTTTTTTTTTCTTTTAAATTTTTAAAATTAATTAATTAATTTATTTATGGCTGTGTTGGGTCTTCGTTTCTGTGCGAGGGCTTTCTCTAATTGTGGCAAGCGGGGGCCACTCTTCATCGTGGTGTGCGGGCCTCTCACTATCGCGGTCTCTCTTGTTGTGGAGCACAGGCTCCAGACTCGCAGGCTCAGTAGTTGTGGCTCACGGGCCTAGTTGCTCCGTGGCATGTGGGATCTTCCCAGACCAGGGCTCAAACCCGTGTCCCCTGCATTGGCAGGCAGATTCTCAACCACTGCGCCACCAGGGAAGCCCTGAGTTGGCATTTTTTTAACTTTATATTTTGTCTCATTTTTATAAAATGCTGGAATAACCTGCAAGTCATCGTGGAAGCTTCGCTCATCTGAACAGTGATGGATCATCTTTTCAGGAAGCCGTCAGTCAACAGCAGCTAACAAGAATATGGAGTGGGGCAGGAGTGGGAGGGGGTCCGAAGTTCACATTACTTGGTTCACTGACTACATGCTGTGAACCCTTGTGATTAATATTGTGGAAATTTCTGCTGATTGCATCACTATTTCAGGTCCGGGTTGACTTGCTTTCCCCAAGCAGGGTTCTAAGTTTAGTTGAGAATCAGCATTCTGAACTTTTGAAATTTCACACAGCAACATTAATTGAGCACCCACTGTCTACTGAGCACTATGCAACAGAGTAAGCAGTGCACTATGCACTATGTAAGCAGAAGAGCAAGTGATGAGCTGTTCCAGGCTGGGGGTGCTGGGTTAGGCCTGGCCCTGCTCTGGGGATGGGGTCCTGGCTGACTGGTCAATTTATGGATTTGAGGAAGGAGGGCTGGTGAGTGCTGAGCTCCCATGGCGGGTGCGGGACTGGGAGTGCTGGTTCACCAGGGGAGACTCGTCACCGGGAAACCGAGGTAAGGAGCAGGCATGAAGTTAGGATCCTTTACTGGAGAACAGGCAATGAAGCTTGTTGCTGTGGCCAACAGAGCGAGAAGAGGCAGTCTGTAGTCTGAAAGCCTTGGTTGAAAGCCTTGGTTGAAAGCCTTGGAAACTGAGCAGATGGTGGGGCAGGAGTTAGGCCAAGATTAGAGGCAAGTAGCCAGCGTTTCTCTGGCGAGTGGGTTGTGATGACAGCGTGTGAGGTGCAGGGCCACTTTTTTCAAAGGGCAGCACAAGATATCCCTGGAATCAAGCCAATGAGGAGCTGTCCCTCATCTTAAAGGGACCCTGTCATCAGGGTCAAAGAGATTCAGTGTCTGGAGCAAACTGTCTTCATCCTCTATAAGCAAAGGCTGTACACAGCAGGGACAGAATCATATTAGTAATAATAGCACCTTCATTTATTTAGTGCTTTTAATACTTCAGAGTGCTTTCTCCTCTTTCACTGAACATGTGTAAAGTGATGCCCTTTCCCTAGGAAGACGATGCCAATGGCTTCCCATTAACTCTGTCTTTGGTGTTGTTTTTCCAGAAGTGTTTATGGACTTGGGTTGATTAAACCACACTTTTTGTTCTCCTAGTAACCTCCAGGGGTTAGAGGTGTCAGAGTGAAACTATGTATTGTCTAAATACTCACACTGCTGTGAAATATGCATACACGCATGCATTTATTCAACTAAAAATTTTTATTATTCACCCACTAGGTAGCTGGCACTGCTTTGGTGCTATAGATGTACGACTATCTATAAAAGATATGTCTCTGTGTTTATTATCCTATAATATCACCTCTTATCCAGAGGTCAGACTGATGGCAGCCTCAGCCACTCAGAACATAAATTGGAAAAAGACAATGAGAGAGGCTTGAAGCTGCAAAGTGCTGAAGGCTTTATTCTGCAGGAAAGACAGAATTGCCCTCAGGCAGTTGCTCAGAACAACTGTGTGTATAACGCAGCAGATGATCGCAGCAGGACTCACTGACTTCGTGAGAAATGAGCTGACAGCAGACGGAGGAGACAGAAGAGCTCTCGAGAGCGGAATAATTTCTTTTGAATTCTCCCTAGTTCTTCAGCACAATGATCTGAGCGATTTAGTTTAGGGGAAAACAACGACAAGGGCTACTCTAAGCTTTGAGAGCGGTACTGCATTAAATAGCACCATAATTGATGATCATAATGCTACTAGCTCAAATTTGCATAGCTTTTCTTTTTTAAAAAACACAATTCTTTACATTATGTGTAACATTACATTAAGTCAACAGAAAATCTATGTGGCAGCGTGCATCAGAATCTTTACGTGTCTAACTGAATCACTTTGCTATACACCTGAAACTAACACAATATTGTAAATCAACTATACTTCAATAAAAAAGTATCACCTGGAGCGTTTGTTAAAACACAGATTGTTGGACCCCACCTCTAGAATTTCTGATTCAGTGGATTTGTGGTGGGGCCGCCAGATCTGCCTTTTTTTTTTTTAACATCTTTATTGGAGTATAATTGCTTTACAGTGGTGTGTCAGTCTCTGCTTTATAACAAAGTGCATCAGTTATACATATACATATGTTCCCATATCTCTTCCCTCTTGCGTCTCCCTCCCTCATGTTCCCACTTGCTGCTGATGCTGCTGGTCCAGGGCCACACTTTGAAAACCACTGTCCTGTAGGGTATGTTTGCCCCGCTGATTATTTTTGTCTCTGTTTACACAGGAGGAAATGGGATTTCAGAGAAGTTGAATTACTTAACCAAGGTCACACAGGTAGCAGATTTCAGACTCAAATTTAGATATTCTGAGAATAAGCCATAGTGCTTTTTCAAACTAGGTGCTATTGTTTCAGATTTATCCCTCAAGAATTAAGAGAAGGTTTAATACATTTTAGATTTTCATCAAAATACTCACAACTAAAAACATTGTCATTCTGGCTATTATCACAATGACAAGAGATGACAAATGCAGGTGAGGATGAGGAGAATAGGGAACCCTTGTGCACTGTTGGTGGGAATGTAAATTGGTTCAGCCACTATAGAAAATAGTATGGAGGTTCCTCAAAAAGTTAAAAATCATATGATCCAACAATCCCACTTCTGGATATTTACCTGAAGGAAATGAAAGCAGGATCTTGAAGAGATATCTGCACCTCCATGTTCATTGTAGCATGATTCACAGTAGCCAAAATATGGAAACAACCTAAGTGTCCATCAAAAGATGAATGAATAAAGAAGATATGGTGTATATATGTCTGTGCATATATATATATATGTATGCACACACATATATACAGGGTACTTTTATATGTATATATAATATATATATATATATATACACACACACACATAGTGGAATATTATTGTCATGAGAAAGAAGGACATCCTACCATTTGTGACAACATGAAATCTTGAGGGCATTATGCTAAAGTGAAATAAATCAGGCAGCGAAACATGAACACTATATGATCTCACTTATATGTGGAATCTAAAAAAGCCAAACTAAGAGAAATAAAGTAGATTGGTGGTTGTCAGGGCCTGGGAGGTTGGGGAAATAGGGAGATGTTGGTCAAAGGGTACAAACTTCCAGTTATAAGATGAATAACTTCTGGGGATCTAATATAGAGAATAGTGACTATAGTTAACAATACCGTATTGAATACTTTAAAGTTGCTAAGAGAGGAGATCTTAAATGTTCTCACCACCCATACACAAAGGTAACTATGAGGTGATGGATGTATTCACTAACTTTACTACAATAATCATTTCAAATATATACATATATCAAATCATCACATGTACACCTTAAACTTTCACGTGAATTATATCTCAATAAAACTGGAAAAGTTGCCATTCTAGTTTATTAGAACGTTTATGTATATAGCATATATTCTTTTTTCACAGTGCTGGATGGGGTTTTTGGTATGTGAATTCCCTATAACGCTTGGAACATTTAAATTGAGGACTAAGAAATTAAGATGAGTGGATGGGAAAGGAATACAAGGAGGCAGTGGGTTTTGGATTGACTGGGGAAGGTAAAAATCTTTTGGAATAGGGCCATGAAAGAGAGGGAAAACGTGAGATTTAGTGGATCAGGAGGAAGCTGGTATTTTAGGAGCATTTCCCTGGGTAGGTGATTAACCAGAAATACTGTAATCATGTATCGACTTTGACTTCACATTGCTCTTCTCTGGATGGAGCCTGCACTGGTCTTATCTAATTGAACATACATTCTACTTCCAGGGTTAGGATGTCTAAGAAAAATCTATTCTGTTCATGTTTATGTGCCTATTTTCCTTCTCTAGGAGTGACTTCCTATGAGCCTCTTTGTCCTAAGTTCTTTCTGAATCAATTAGAGAATTTTTATGAAGCCTCCTAAGAAAGAATCTCTAAAGACATCTTAAATAAAATTCTGAGATCATTCCTTTCATTTCAAGACCTCAGTGATAGTTGCCTCTCATGGGAAGAAATGACAGTAGTCTCTCAGCCATAACCAGGCTGTATCAGCAGTGCTCAGTCAGGAAAACAAAACCACTGTAGGTATTTTAAACATGAAGGGGTTTAGTACAGGGATTGAGGTACTTACAAAACCATGGGGAAGGCCAGAAGAGTGAAAATCATGGAGACTACCACTAGGTTCAGGTTCACTGCCACAAAGAAGTGAAGAGCTGCTACCACCTTGAATCAGGAAACTGCAGGGAATGTGGCTGGTGGCCTCAGAGCTTCTGCCAGTTCTAGTGGCTGAAATGACAGGGAAACAAAGAGGCCTATTTTAAAGACATATGTGGGAAACTCACATATCCATATACCAGTGCTGCCAGAGGAAGAAGAAAGAATGCATCCTCTCTTCTACCTCCAAACTCTTGCAGGAGTGCAATCTCATTGTTGAAACCTAAACAGGAAATTGTACTCTTGCAAGATTTACTTGTTTAACTAGCTAAACAGGATCCACTTGGAAAGTAAAGTTGGTGTCACTCTACAGATGTGGCTATGGCCTCCTCCTCAAATTTACCAACTAGGGGTGGATACGTGGAGTCTTACCGGAAGTGGAGGTCTCCACATCTCATTACCAAACCTCTGAGCCATGAAGTATCACTGCATTTTCAGTTCCTGGATTTGATTTTGCTGGACAGATATTAATGACTTATTATTGATTATATTTTAAATTATAGTAAAATCTTAATTCATAAGAATCTTGCTAAAGTGTAAGCTTCCGTTAATTAAATTTTCTCTCTCTGCATGCCTTATTTAGAAAGTTTTACCACTAGAAAATAAGCTCAATGAAAAGTATTAATTTTTATCCAAAAATTAAAAAACATACCCAATTAATACATATTTATTGCACAAAATAGGGAAAACAAAGTATTTTAACCTATATTTATACAGGTAAATATATTTGTTTAATCTTTCTCCTTTTATTAGAACTCTCCTTGGTTACAGTTTTTATTTTTTGCTTTATTTACCAATGTTGATATAAATGCTCTGATACATGCATCCTAGAATAAGCAATACCCTTGTATAAATTACTAGAAGTGGATTTTTAATGCCTAAAATGATGCACTTTTAAAAGATTTTTAAAGCTTCTGGAAAGATTAGGACACTTTAAATCTCTTACCAGTTGTAAATAAGAGCTCCCAGTTCCCTGAACTCTCACCAACATTGACCTTACCATATTTAAAAAAGCTTTGCTAACCTGATAGTTAAAAATGGTATTTAATTGTCTTAATTTGATATTCCTTGATTGTTAGAGAGGTTGAACATTCGTTTGTATGTTATTTTCTGTTTATATTTATTTTCCTAATGAAATTATACTTTTAGCTTATTTTTTCTACTGGGTTGTTAGACTTCTATAAAAATTGACTTCAGTAGCTTTTAATGTATTAAGAATAAAATCACTTACTTCTTGTACATGTTGGAAATATTTTTCTCAAATTGCTGTTTGCCTTTTTGCATTACAACGTTTTATTTTCTAAAGAGTTCACAATTTTTATTTCATCAAACTTTCAATCCTTTTAAAAGTGGTATCTGCTCTTGAGGCCACGCTTTGAAAGTCTTTCATCCAATATTATGTAAATATTCAAGTATATATTTCCATGCTTTTAGAGTTTGATTTAAAATTTTTACACTTTAATTCCATTAGGAATTTCTTTCATTATCATGGAAAGATGAAGCCAGGGATGATGTTCAAAATATTTAACAAGCAGTATGCCTTGGGTGCTGACCAATCAGAATGAATGCCAGTCATGGAAACTGGATATGGTCAGATTGGTAGTTTTTGCTGAATATCAGCCCTGGATGAAATTGATTTTTTTCCCCAAATGATCAGCTGTTGGGCAAACACATATTACACCTTTTCCTCATTGATTTAAAATGCTTTCTTTGTCCTATGTTAAATACTCTTAAAATTAGAATCTCTTTCTGAAGTTTACTATTGACTTCCCATTACATGACTGCCTACTTTACCTGTTCATAGTGAAGGAGTAAACTCAACACTGTTTCAGTTACTGTTGCTTCAGAAAACATTTGACTATCTGGTAGAACAATTCACTAATCTTCTTTTCAAATCACTATGACTAGCAGGCAAGGAAGGGTATCACCACCCTGACATCTGGAGGTAATCTGCTGTTACACAATGGGAGCAAGAAAGAATATTTGCTCTTAACTGTTCCATTGGGACATCTTTTGAGCCTCCCATCCCAGTTTCAAAGGTAAATGGACAGCGGGAGATTGGTTCAAGATGACAGAGTAGAAGAGCATGCACTCACTCCCTCTTGCAAGATTACTGGAATCACAACGAACTGCTGAACAATAATCGACAGGAAGACACTTGAACTCACCAAAAAAGATACCCCACATCCAAAGACAAAGAAGAAGCCACAATGAGATGGTAGGAGGGGTGCAATCACAATAAAATCAAATCCCATAACTGTTGGGTGGGTGACTCACAAACTGGAGAACACTTATACCACGGAAGTCCACACACTGGAGTGAAGGTTCTGAGCCCCATGTCAGGCTTCCCAACCTGGGGGTCCGGTAACGGGAGGAGGAATTCCTAGAGAATCAGACATTGAAGGCTAGTGGGACTTGATTGCAGGACTTCGACAGGACTGGGGGAAACAGAGAATCTACTCTTGAGGGTACACACAAAGTAGTGTGTGCACTGGGACCCAAAAGAAGGAGAAGTGACCCCATAGGAGACTGAACCAGAACTACCAGCTAGTGTTGGAGGGTCTCCTTCAGAGGTGTGGGGTGGCTGTGGCTCACTGTGGAGACAAGAACACTGGCAGCAGAAGTTCTGGGAAGTACTCCTTGGCGTGAGCCCTCCCAGAGTCCGCCATTAGCCCCACCAAGGAGCCCAGGTAGGCTTCAGTGTTGGGTCACCTCAGGCCAAACATGACCCTCAGGCCAAACAACCAACAGGGAGGGAACCCAGCCCCACCCATCAGCATACAAGTAGATTAAAGTTTTACTGAGCTCTGCCCACCAGAGCAACACCCAACTCTACCCACCACCAGTCCCTCGCATCAGAAAACTTGCACAAGCCTCTTAGATAGCCTCACTCACCAGAGTACAGACAGCAGAAGCAAGAAGAACTACAATCCTGCAGCATGAGGAACAAAAACCACATTCACAGAAAGATAGACAAGATGAAAAGGCAGAGGGCTATTTGTAATATGTTACTATGTAATATGTTCCTATTACCAGATGAAGGAACAAGACAAAACCCCAGAAAAACAACTAAATGAAGTGGAGATAGGCAACCTTCCAGAAAAAGAATTCAGAATAAAGATAGTGAAAATGATACAGGACCTCGGAAAAAGAATGGAGGCAAAGATCGAGAAGATGCAAGAAATGTTTAACAAAGACCTAGAAGAATTAAACAACAAACACCTAGAAGAATTAAAGGACAAACAAACAGAAATGAACAGTACAATAACTGAAATGAAAAATACACTAGAAGCAATCAGTAGCAGAATAACTGAGGCAGACAAATGGATAAGTGACTTGGAAGACAGAATGGTGGAATTCACTGCCACAGAACAGAATAAAGAGAAAAGAATGAAAAGAAATGAAGACAGCCTAAGAGACCCCGGGACAACATTAAACATAACAATATTCGCATTATAGGGGTCCCAGAAGGAGAAGAGAGAGAGAAAGGACCCAAGAGAATATTTGAAGAGATTATAGTCGAAAACTTCCCTAACATAGGAAAGGAAATAGCCACCCAAGTCCAGGAGGTGCAGAGAGTCCCAGGCAGGATAAACTCAAGGAGAAACAAGCTGAGACACATAGTAATCAAATTGGCAAAAATTAAAGACAAAGAAAAATTATTGAAAGCAACAAGGGAAAAATGACAAATAACATACAAGGGAACTCCCATAGGGTTAACAGCTGATTCCTCAGCAGAAACTCTACAAGCCAGAAGGGAGTGGCATGATATATTTAAAGTGATGAAAGGGAAAAACCTACAACCAAGATTACTCTACCCGGCAAGGATCTCATTCAGATTTGATGGAAAAATAAAAAGCTTTACAGACAAGCAAAAGCTAAGAGAATTCAGCACCACCAACCAGCTCTACAACAAATGCTAAAGGAACTTCTCTAAGTGGGAAACACAAGAGAAGAAAAGGACTTACTAAAACAAACCCATAACAATTAAGAAAACGGTAATAGGAACATACATATTAATAATTACCTTACATGTGAATGGACTAAATGCTCCAACCAAAAGACACAGGCTCACTGAATGGATACAAAAACAAGACCCATATATATGCTGTCTACAAGAGACCCACTTCAGACCTAGGGACACATACAGACTGAAAGTGAGGTGATGGAAAAAGATATTCCATGCAAATTGAAATCAAAAGAAAGCTGGAGTAGCAATACTCATATCAGATAAAACAGACTTTAAAATAAAGAATGCTACAAGAGACAAGGAAGGACACTACATAATGATCAAAAGATCAATCCAAGAAGATATAACAATTATAAATATATATGCACCCAACAAAGGAGCACCTCAATACATAAGGCAAATGCTAACAGCTATAAAAGAGGAAATCAACAGTAACACAATAATAGTGGGGGACTTTAACACCTCACTAACACCAATGTACAGGTCATCCAAACAGAAAATAAATAAGGAAACAGAAGTTTTATATGACACAATAGACCAGATAGATTTAATTGATATTTATAGGACATTCCATCCAAAATCAGCAGATTACACCTTCTTCTCAAGTGCACAAGGAACATTCTCCAGGATAGGTCACATCTTGGGTCACAAATCAAGCCTAAGTAAATTTAAGAAAACTGAAGTCAAATCAAACATCTTTTCTGACAACAACACTATGAGATTAGAAATCATTTACAGGAAGAAAAATGTAAAAACCACAAACACATGGAGGCTAAACAATACTTTACTAAATAACCAAGAGATCACTGAAGAAATCAAAAAATACCTAGAGACAATTGACAATGAAAACATGATGATCCAAAATCTATGGGATGCAGGAAAAGCAGTTCTAAGAGGGAAGTTTTTAGCAATACAATCCTACCTCAAGAAACAACAAACATCTCAAATAAACAATCTAACCTTACACCTAAAGGAACTAGAGAAAGAACAAACAAAACCCAATGTTAGTAGAAGGAAAGACATCATAAAGATCAGAGCAGAAATAAATGAAATAGAAACAAAGAAAACAATAGAAAAGACCAATAAAACTAAAAGCTGGTTCTTTGAGAAGATAAATGAAATTGATAAACCATTAGCCAGAGTCATCAAGGAAAAAACGGAGAGGACTCAAATCAATAAAATTAGAAATGAAAAAGAAGTTACAACAGACACTGCTGAAATACAAAGCATCATAAGAGACTACTACAAGCAACTCTATGCCAGTAAAATGGACAACCTGGAAGAAATGGACAAATTCTTACAAAGGTATAACCTTCCAAGACTGAACCAGGAAGAAATAGAAACTATGAACAGACCAATCACAAGTAATGAAATTGAAACTGTGATTTAAAATCTTCCAAGAAAAAAAAGTCCAGGACCAGATGGTTTCACAGGTGAATTCTATCAAGCATTTAGAGAAGAGCTAACACCCATCCTTCTCAAACTTTTCCAAAGAACTGCAGAGGAAGGAACACTCCCAAACTCATTCTATGAGGCCACTATCACCCTGATACCAAAATCAGACAAAGATACTACAAAAAAAGAAAATTACAGACCAATATCACTGATGAATATAGATGCAAAAATCCTCAACCAAATACTAGCAAACAGAATCCAACAACACATTAAAAGGATCCTACACCATGATCAAGTGGGATTTATCCCAGGGAGGCAAGGATTCTTCAATATACACAAATCAGTCAATGTGATATACTGTATTAATAAATTGAAGAATAAAAACCATATGATCATCTCAATAGATGCAGAAAAAGCTTTTGACAAAATTCAACACCCACTTATGACAAAAATTCTCCAGAAAGTGGGCATAGAGGGAACTTACCTCAACATAATAAAGGCCATATATGACAAACCCACAGCAAACATCATTCTCAATGGTGAAAAACTGAAACCATTTCCTCTAAGATCAGGGACAAGACAAGAATGTCCACTCTTGCCACTATTATTCAACATAGTTTTGGAAGTCCTAGCCATGGCAATCAGAGAAGAAAAAAAATAAATAAAAGGAATACAAATTGGAAAAGAAGAAGTAAAACCGTCACTGTTTGCAGATGACATGATAGTATACATAGAGAATCCTAAAATGGCCACCAGAAATCTACTAGACCTAATCAATGAATTTGGTAAAGTTGCAGGATACAAAATTAATGCACAGAAATCTCTTGCATCCCTATACACTAATGATGAAATATCTGAAAGAGAAATTAAGGAAACAGTCCCATTTACCACTTTAACACAAAGAATAAAATACCTAGGAATAAACCTACCTAGGGAGACAAAAGACTTGTATGCAGAAAACTGTAAGACACTGATGAAAGAAATTAAAGATGATACAGAGAGACAAACCATGTTCTTGGCTTGGAAGAATCAATATTGTGAAAATAACTATACTCCCCAAAGCAATCTACAGATTCAATGCAATCCCTATCAAGCTACCAATGCCATTTTTTACAGAACTAGAATAAAAAAATCTTAAAATTTGTATGGTGACAAAAAAGACCCCGAATAGCCAAAGCAGTCTTGAGGGAAAAATAAGACTCCCTGTAATTAGACTCCCTGACTTCAAACTATACCACAAAGCTACAGTAATCAAACCAATATGGTAGTGGCACAAAAACAGAAATAGAGATCAATGGAACAGGATAGAAAGCCCATAGATAAACCCACGCACCTATGGTCAAGTAATCTATGACAAAAGAGGCAAAGATATAAAATGGAGAAAAGACAGTCTCTTCAATAGGTGGTGCTGGGAAAACTGGACAGCTACATGTAAAAGAATGAAATTAGCACACTCCCTAACACCATATACAATAATAAATTCAAAATGGATTAGAGACCTAAATGTAAGACCAGACATTATAAAACTCTCAGAGGAAAACATAGGAAGAACACTCTTTAACATAAATCACAGCAAGATCTTTTTTGATCCACTTCCTAGAGTAATGGAAATAAAAACAAAAATAAAGAAATGGGACCTAATGAAACTTAAAAGGTTTTGCACAGCGAAGGAAAACATAAAGAAGATGAAAAGACAACTCTCAGAATGGGAGAAAATATCTGCAAATGAATCAACGGACAAAGGATTAATCTCCAAAATATATAAATAGCTCATGCAGCTCAATATTAAAAAAAAAACAACCCAATCCATAAATGGGCAGAAGACCTAAATAGACATTTCTCCAAAGAAGACATACAGATGGCCAAGAAGCTGATGAGAAGCTGCTCAACATCACTAATTATTAGAGAAATGCAAATCAAAACTACAATGAGGTATCACCTCACACCAGTTAGAATGGGCATCATCAGAAAATCTACCAAAAACAAATGCTGGAGAGGGTATAGAGAAAAGGGAACCCTCTTGCACTGTTGGTGGGAATGTAAATTGATACAGCCACTATGGAGAACAGTATGGAGGTTCCTTAAAAAACTAAAAATAGAATTGCCATATGACTCAGCAATCCCATTACTGGGCTTATACCCAGAGAAAACCGTAATTCAAAAAGACACGTGCACCCCAATGTTTATTGCAGCACTACGTACTATAGCCGGGTCATGGAGGCAACCTAAATGCCCATCGGCAGACAAATGGATAAAGAAGATGTGGTACATATATACAATGCTATATTACTCAGCCATAAAAAGGTATGAAATTGGGTCATTTGTAGAGACGTGGATGGATCTAGAGACTGTCGTACAAAGTGAAGTAAGTCAGAAAGAGAAAAACAAATATCGTACATTAATGCATATATGTGGAACATAGAAAAATGGTACAGATGAACTGGTTTGCAGGGCAGAAATAGAGACACAGATGTAAAGAACAAATGTATGGACAGCAAGGGGAAAAGTGGCTAGGGTGGGGGTGGGGGGGTAGTGTGATGAATTGGGCGATTGGGATTGACATGTATACACTAATATGTATAAAATGGATTACATAAGAACCTGCTGTATAAAAAAATAAATAGTATAAAATTCAAAAATGAAAAAAAAAGTTAAAAAAAAAGGTAAATGGACAACAAATATAGCAGCCATGATCTGAGAAGGGCATCATAACAAGAGGCTCAGATCCCACAAGGATGTACATCTGAGTCATCTCACCAGGCAAGGGCCCACCTTGTGGGCAAGAGGAAGTGCAAGAGGCACTTCCCTTCTCTTCCCTACCTGCCTTTGCCCAATTGCTTTTCTTTTCTTTTCCCAGACTCCTTTTTTATTTATTATTTTAAAAATGGCATATGAAGTATACAAATATATATTTATTTTAAGACATTTAAACCAAAGAGCTTTTATTTTTAGATGCTTATTTCTTTTCTTAATTGAAGTTATAGTTGATTTACAATGTTGTGTTAATTTCTGCTGTACAGTAAAGTGATTCAATTATACATATATATGTATATATATACATTCTTTTTTGTATTGTTTTCCATTATCGTTTATCACAGGATTTTTTTTTCTGGGGTCTCTAATCTTTTTATTTTTTTAAATTTATATAAAAATTTCTTTATTTTATATTAGAGTATAGTTGATTTACAATGTTGTGTTAGTTTCAGTTGTACAGCAAATTGATTCAGTTATACATATATATCACAGGATATTGAACAGAGTTCCCTGTGCTGTACAGTAGGACCTTGTTGTTTATCCATTCTGTATATAACAGTCTGCATCTGCTAACCCCAAACTCCCACTCCATCCCTCCCCCACCTCCCCCCCACCTTGGCAACCACAAGTCTGTTCTCTATGTCTGTGAGTCTGTTTCTGTTTCATAGATAAGTTCATTTGTGTCATATTTTAGATTCCACATGTCACATATAAGTGATATCATAAGTATTTATCTTTCTCTTTCTGACTTCACTTAGTATGATAATCTCTAGGTCCATCATGTTGCTTCAAATGGCATTATTTCATTCTTTTTTATGGCTGAGTAATAGTCCATTGTATATATGTACCACATCTTCTTTATCCATTCATCTGTCAATGGACATTTAGGTTGTTTCCATGTGAACAGTGCTGCTATGAACATAGAGGTGCATGTATTTTTTGAATTACAGTTTTGTCTGGATATATGCCCAGGAGTGGGATTGCTGGATCATGTGGCAGCTCTACTTTTAGTTTTTTGAGGAACTGCCACAGCGTTTTCCATAGTGGCTGTATCAACTACATTCTCATCAACAGTGTAGGAGGGTTCCTTTTTCCACACACCCTCTCCAGCATTTGTTATTTGTAGACTTTTTAATGATGGCCATTCTGACTGGTGCTAGGTGGTATCTCACTGTAGTTTTGATTTGCATTTCTCTAATAATTAGTGAAGTTGAATGTCTTTTCATGTTGCTGTTACCCATCTGTATGTCTTCTTTGGAGGAATGTCTATTTAGGTCTTCTGGCCATTTTTCGATTGGTTTTTTTTTTTTTTTTTTAGTTGTATGAGCTGTTTGTATATTTTGAAAATTAAGGCCTTGTCAGTCACCTTGTTTTCAAATATTTTCTCCCATTCCATAAGTTCTCTTTTCATTTTGTTTATGGTATCCTTTGCTGTGCAAAAGCTTGTAAGTTTGATTAGGTCCCATTTGTTTATTTTTGCTTTTATTTCTATTGCTTTGGGAGACTGACCTGAGAAAACATTGGTATGATTTATGTCAGAGAATGTTTTGCCTATATTATCTTCTAGGAGTTTTATGGTGTCATGTCTTATAATTAAGTCCATAGAGCTTTTATTGATTATAAGAAGTCTCCTTGTGTATTATAGATATAAATTAGCTACAAAAAGGATTTTCTTGGATTTTGAGTTAAATGAAAGTGAGTTATCTAAAACTCTTCCACCCCCATCATTCCCTAAATTTTCCCCACATGTGTAATGTAGCCTGTGTAGATAATATGGAATATTTTTACAATAAGAATCTTCAGTTTCATAAAACTCATAGTTCTATATGAAGGCTCTGCCCAGGGAATGACAAAATTAGGGATAAACCTACAGGCAAATGCAAGCTTGGCAACTGGGGTCTAGTATAGGTCACATGTGAAGTATTTGGAAATCACTGATCAAATGCAGTCGAAGGAATGTTCCCAATCTTTGGGAAGTAAAAAAGATTAACTAGATGTAGATTTTTCACTTATAAAAGTCATACATGCTTTTGGTAAAAAAATTAAAAATACACAGAAAAACTTCCCACACCACAATCCCACTTCCAGAGTTGACTACTCTTAGCAAATGTCCTGTGTATCCTTCAGAAAGTTTCTATGTATACAGAAAAATATAGAATATCTCTTAAAATACCCTCCCCACTCCACCTCCCACACGGGATAATGCTGAATGTCACGTTCTACATTTAGCTCTGTCAATTAACATGAAATCTTAGACCTCTTTTTACATCACTATATATGTCTGTGACTCTTTATTATACACAGTAGTATGCTTTGTGCATATGCCATAATTTATTTTACTAGTTGCTTTTGATGCTCACTTGGTTGTTTCCAGGGTTTTGTTCTAAGAAAAAAATGCTGCAGTGTGCATTCTGTATTTATATTTATGTGGATTGTTCAAAATATTTGTGGATAAAATTTCAGAAGTAAATTCATTTAGTAGAAGGAATGTGCATTTAAAATTTTGGTAGATATTGGCAAGAACCAATTTATTTCCTTACCAGTAGTGTATAAAAATATACCGGCCGTGGGCTTCCCTGGTGGCGCAGTCGTTGAGAGTCTGCCTGCCGATGCAGGGGACACGGATTTGTGCCCCGGTCTGGGAGGATCCCACGTGCCGTGGAGCGGCTGGGCCCGTGGGCCGTGGCCGCTGAGCCTGCAAGTCCAGAGCCTGTGCTCTGCAGTGGGAGAGGCCACAGAAGTGAGAGGCCCGCATACCGCAAATATATATATATAAAATAAATAAAAATTTTTTATTAGTTTCTGCTTTATAACAAAGTGAATCAGTCAGACATATACATCTGTTCCCATATCCCTTCCCTCATGCGTCTCCCTCCCTCCCACCCTCCCTATCCCACCCCTCCAGGCGGTCACAAAGCACCGAGCTGATCTCCCTGTGCTATGTGGCTGCTTCCCACTATCCATCTACCTTACGTTTGGTACCGTATATATGTCCATTCCTCTCTTTCGCTTTGTCACAGCTTACCCTTCCCCCTCCCCATATCCTCAAGTCCATTCTCAAGTAGGTCTGTGTCTTTACTCCTGTTTTACCCCTAGGTTCTTCATGACATTTTTTTTCTTAAATTCCATATATATGTGTTAGCATACGGTATTTGTCTTTCTCTTTCTGACTTACTTCACTCTGTATGACAGACTCTAGGTCTATCCACCTCATTACAAATAGCTCAGTTTCATTTCTTTTTATGGCTGAGTAATATTCCATTGTATATATGTGCCACATCTTCTTTATCCATTCATCCGATGATGGACACTTAGGTTGTTTCCATCTCCGGGCTATTGTGAATAGAGCTGCAATGAACATTTTGGTACATGTCTCTTTTTGAATTATGGTTTTCTCAGGGTATATGCTTAGTAGTGGGATTGCTGGGTCATATGGTAGTTCTATTTGTAGTTTTTGAAGGAACCTCCATACTGTTCTCCATAGTGGCTGTACCAATTCACATTCCCACCAGCAGTGCAAGAGTGTTCCCTTTTCTCCACACCCTCTCCAGCATTTATTGTTTCTAGATTTCTTGATGATGGCCATTCTGACTGGTGTGAGATGATATCTCATTGTAGTTTTGATTTGCATTTCTCTAATGATTAATGATGTTGAGCATTCTTTCATGTGTTTGTTGGCAGTCTGTATATCTTCTTTGGAGAAATGCCTATTTAAACCTTCTGCCCATTTTTGGATTGGATTGTTTGTTTTTTTGCTATTGAGCTGCATGAGCTGCTTATAAATTTTGGAGATTAATCCTTTGTCAGTTGCTTCATTTGCAAATATTTTCTCCCATTCTGAGGGTTGTCTTTTGGTCTTCTTTATGGTTTCCTTTGCAGTGCAAAAGCTTTGAAGTTTCATTAGGTCCCATGTGTTTATCTTTGTTTTTATTTCCATTTCTCTAGGAGGTGGGTCCAAAAGGATCTTGCTGTGATTTATGTCATAGAGTGTTCTGCCTATGTTTTCCTCTAGGAGTTTGATAGTGTCTGGCCTTACATTTAGGTCTTTAATCCATTTTGAGCTTATTTTTGTGTATGGTGTCAGGGAATGATCTAATCTCATACGTTTACATGTCCCTATCCAGTTTTCCCAGCGCCACTTATTGAAGAGACTGTCCTTTCTCCACTGTACATTCCTGCCTCCTTTATCAAAGATAAGGTGACCATATGTCCGTGGGTTTATCTTTGGGCTTTCTATCCTGTTCCACTGATCTATCTTTCTGTTTTTGTGCCAGTACCACACTGTCTTGATTACTGTAGCTTTGTAGTATAGTCTGAAGTCAGGGAGCCTGATTCCTCCAGCTCCGTGTTTCATTCTTAAGATTGCTTTGGCTATTCAGGGTCTTTTGTTTTTCCAAACAAATTTTGAAATTTTTTGTTCTAGTTCTGTGAAAAATGCCAGTGGTAGTTTGATAGGGATTGCATTGAATCTGTAGATTGCTTTGGGTAGTAGAGCCATTTTCATAATATTGATTCTTCCAATCCAGGAGCATGGTATATCTCTCCATCTATTTGTATCATCTTTAATTTCTTTCATCAGTGTCTTATAATTTTCTGCATACATGTCTTTTGTCTCCTTAGGTAGGTTTATTCCTAGATATTTTATTCTTTTTGTTGCAGTGGTAGATGGGAGTGTTTTCTTCATTTCACTTTCAGATTTTTCATCATTAGTGTACAGGAATGCCAGAGATTTCTGTGCATTAATTTTGTATCCTGCTACTTTACCAAATTCGTTAATTAGCTCTAGTAGTTTTCTGGTAGCATCTTTAGGATTCCCTATGTATAGTATCATGTCATCTGCAAACAGTGACAGCTTTACTTCTTCTTTTCCCATTTGGATTCCTTTTATTTCCTTTTCTTCTCTGATTGCTGTGGCTAAAACTTCCAAAACTAAGTTGAATAAGAGTGGTGAGAGTGGGCAGCCTTGCCTTGTTCCTGATCTTAGTGGAAATGGTTTCAGTTTTTCACCATTGAGGATGATGTTGGCTGTGGGTTTGTCATATATGGCCTTTATTATGTTGAGGAAAGTTCCCTCTATGCCCACTTTCTGCAGGGTTTTTATCATAAATGGGTGTTGAATTTTGTTGAAAGCTTTCTCTGCATCTATTGAGATAAATAAAATTTTTATATATTATATATATATATATATATATATATATATATATATATATATATATATATATATATATATATATATATATATATATATATATATATATATATATATATATATATATATATACCGGCTGAGATGCATGACCTGAATCTAATCATGAGGAAACATCGGACAAAACAAATTAAGGAACATTCTTAAAACAAAACAAAACACTTGGCTTATAATCTTTAAATGTGTCAAGGTCTTGTTAAAATAAAAATTAAAAAAAGGAAATACAAAAGCAAAATTTTAATAATAAATGAGGTTGATAGGTATGAAAAAAAATCTTTCAGTCTTTTATTGAGAAGTATGATATTGGTTTTGTGCTTGTCAGGTAGGGCCTTTGTTGTGTTGAGGTATGTTCACTCTACTCACTTTGTTGAGCATTCGTGAATGGATGTTGAATTTTGTCAAATGCTTTTTGTGCATCTATTGAGATGATCATATTATTTTTATCTTTCATTTTGTTCATGTGGTATGTTTTATTGATTGATTTGTTGATATTGATCCATTTTTGGATCCCTGGAATAAATCCTACTCATTCATAGTGAAAAACTAAATAAATAAATAAAGTGTCAAGGTCTTGAAAGTCAAAGAAAGACTGAGGCATCATTCCAGACTGATAAAAACTAAAGAGTCATGACAAATAAATGCAGCACATGGTTCCAGACTGGATGTTCTTCCTATAAATGCTTATTGGAAAAATTGGTGAAACTTGAAAGGATTAGATGGTAGTGATGTATTAATATTAATTTCCTGGTTTTGATAGGTGTTTGGGAGGTTATATAGGCTAATTATCTAGTTTGTAGGAAATATGCACTATGATTTATTTAGTGATGATGGGGGTGATGGGCATCACTTTGGCAATTTCTAAAATGGTTCAGAAAAAAGTTATTTTACTACATTTGCAACTTTTCTATAGATGTGAGAGTGTTCAAAATAAAAATCTGAAAAACTATGGAAAAGAAAAAATTTACAGGGTAATTTAAAACGTATATTTCATTAAAAATTTGCTCACCAAATAGATCAGATTTATGCAGTTTCAAACTAGAGTGCTATACTAGGCTTTTAGAAGCCAAGTTATATGGGGGAATAATTCAAAAATGACTAGGGGGCTTCCCTGGTAGCACAGTGGTTAAGAATCTGCCTGCCAATGCAGGGGACACGGCTTCCATCCCTGGTCTGGGAAGATCCCACATGCCGTGGAGCAACGAAGCCCGTGCACAACAACTACTGAGCCTGCATGCCACAACTACTGAAGCCTGTGATCCTAGAGCCCATGCTTCGCAACAAGAGAAGCCACTGCAATGAGAAGCCCGCACACCGCAAGGAAGAGTAGCCCCTGCTCACAGCAACTGGAGAGAGCCCGTGCACAACAACAGAGACCCAATGCAGCCAAAAATAAATAAATAAATATTAAAAAAATAAATTTAGTAAAGAAAAAAAGACTGAAAAATTAGAATTATTTCCAAAAACAGCATTAGTAGACAATAATTCTATAAAACTTCCATTTTTGAGTTGAAGCTCTTTCATAGTTTTCCTTAGGAGATTGTTTCTAATAATTCAATCATTCTTAATATTTGGAACATTTTGTTATTCATTTATCTGGCTCTAATTTACCTCTGTTTTTCTTGATTTAATTCCATTTAATCATGTTGAATAATTTCTCCCATTTCCTTTTAAAAGTTATTTTGTGTTCTCCATTTCTTACATACTCCTTAATTATTTCTTGTGTGAATCTGCCTTCATGCCTATATCATATGTGCCCGCATTAGTAAAATGTTAGTGCTACTTGATATTATCTTGAAATGTCTCAGTATCTTCCTTGGTTAGTAAAGCCTTATGCATGTGTAAGATTAGTTATTGCAATAATAATTATTTATAAGACCTAATGTGATTTGGTTATTTTTATCATGAATGTAAATAATAACGTACCTTAATTTACATGTGATTTAATGTAACTCTTTTGTTTGATAAAATATAATCTCTGTAAGTAATTAATTACTGCTCACATTCTTCACCGATGGCCATTCATTAAAATTTTTTCAAAATAATTCTGACAGCTTTACATTTCATATATTATTGAGTAATCTGTATAATGAACTTGTTTATTTGGAGAAGACAACATGATTTCATAGTTTCATGGAAAATATTATGATGAGATCTAGCAGCAATAAAAATATGGTAACAAATATTATTAACAGTTGTTATATCTGGGTTATGGGAAGTTCTGTTTTTCTCCTTTTGCTTACCTATTTTAAAAAATTTATTTATAATAACCACATATTGCTTTGTTTAAAAAAAATAACATTTAAAACACAGTTTATTTTTCAACAGAGCTCAGAGATCCATGAAAAGAGAGATAAAGAAGGGTGCAGAATATAACGTTGTAGTTCACGGTTTGCAATTCTTTTCCTTCACTCGTTCTTAAGGGAGATGAACAAAACTAATCCTTATGTTCTTCACTCTAGGAATGCATTATTTAAGCAGGTGAACATATTTAATTTTTCAGTATTTATGACCGTCTATATGAAAAGGAAATGCGAACGCTGGAGACTTTCTACTTGCAAATACTCTTTTTGGTTTTTCCTAACCACAAGAATATGCACTCTGAAATGAATACACTAAGCATCTGCATTAATTTGCTAGGGCTGCCATAATGTATATGAAGACTGAGTGGTTTAAACAACAAATTTATTTTCTCACAATTCTGGGGGCTAGAAGTCTGAGATCAAGGTGTTGGGGGAGTTGGTGTCCTCTGAGTGCTGACTTCTCCATGTGTCTTCACATAGTCTTCCCTCTGTTGGTGTCCATGTCCAAATTTCCTCTTCTTATAAGGTCACTAGTCATATTGGATTAGGACCCACCCTAATGATCTCACTTTAACTAATTACCTTTGTAGAGATCCTATCTTGATATGCAGTCACATTCTGAGATACTGGGGGTTAGGACTTCAGCATTTGAATATTTGGAGGGGCGCAATTCAGTCCATAAGAGCATCTGAAAAACATGCCTGTTGATTCAGATGCTCTTTAGTTCCATAACCACACATGGCTCATATATAGTGATATTTAGCTGCTTTTGAGTTAGGGACTATTCAGAATGAAAAGTAGGGGCCTTTTACCCGGAGCAATGCATATATATAGTGAATTTCACATCAGGGAGTTTACAGACATGCCCCGGATCCTGCCTCCTCACCCTGTCTGTGGACCCCTAAGGTCTAGATCCCCTGGTCCTGATGCTATTAAAACCACAATGTCAGGGAATTCACTGATCAAATCCCTCAGACTGGTTGTTTGTAAGTCACAAAACTTAGCAAGGCTAGCTAGTAATAAATGACAATTTTAGATCTTTCACCTAAATGTTTATAGTCCATTGGCTATGAAATTGACAATTCAAGGAATTGAAAGTAGCTCTGTAAAAGGCATCCTCACCCTAGCAAAATCAAACTCCAAGTGCATGCCAGCAACTCTCCTGAATGACTGGAGCAGTTCTCTTGGTTTCCAAAGATGTCTTTTGATGCCAGATTTTAAGCACACATAAATGGTGAGGGATGCCAGGCCTGCTCTCAGGCAGTCCCTGGGTTTGGGCCTCTTAAGAATGACATGAGGCCACACCTGGCTACATCTGGAGCTCCCTTGGAGGTGTAGTCTGGCTTTGGCTAATCACTGGATAAGAGGATCATAGGCTAATAAGGTTGATTTCCATCTGAGACCTTCTTCCATCTAAATCCTGAAATCTTTTGGGGCTCGAGGCTCAAAAGGAACTCAATATTACTTGAGGCTGAGTCAGATTTCCAAGGGCTGGGCCTCTAACCAGTCCCTCAGAGTGAGCAGGATTAGATACCTTTAGCATTGTTTTTGCTTGTAAATAAAGACAAGGGAAAAATCTGAGCCAGCACTTATAGAAAAGAGTTCGAGATGGGCCCTATATCAACTGTATGGAGCTTTCCATAGACTGCATGGACTTGAATGAATGTTTAGACCTGGTGCAGAGAAAATTTTGATGACCCTGTTTTTTTCTAGTACATTATAGAAATGTGTCCATCTGAAGCCAGTTACTGGTTTTCATGTTGTTGGCAGAGCACTTTGGCAGGGTTTACGAATCAGGAAAAAATTGATATTTAGGTTCAGTTTGTTTCAGGGTTTTGAAACATTATGTGGTTCTTTCCAGCTTTTGTCTTACAGTTCCTTTAGATTTGATTTAAGTCCATTGTCAAAATGAAACTTAAAATGCTTATTCAATAATACAGTGAAACTGGAAATCTCATAATTCCACATTATATAGCTACATCAAAATTCTGTACATAGCCAAAAAATACAGTGAAGGGAAAAAGCTTGCTAATCTATGAGAAATTCTTTAATTAAATTATAAATTTTTAATGTATCTTTTGTTTTGTGTGAGTGTATTTTATTTTCTCTGTCCTTTTTTAATTGAGGTATAGTTGATTTACAATATGGATTAGTTTCAGGTGTACAACAAAGTGATTCAAAATTTTTATAGATTATACTCCATTTAAAGTTATTAAAATATATTAGCTGTATTTCCTGTGCTGTACAGTATGTCCTTGTGGCTTATTTATTTTATACATAGTAGTTCGTACCTCTTAATCCCCTCCCCTGTCTTGCCTCTCCCCTCTTCCCTCTCCTCACTGGTAACCACTAGTTTGTTCTCTGTGAGTCTGTTTCTGTTTTGTTATATTCATTTATTTGTTCTGTTTTTTAGATTCCACATATAAGTTATATGATACAGTATTTGTCTTTCTCTGTCTGACATTTCATTAAGCATGATACCCTCCAGGTCCACCCATGCTGTTGCAAATGGCAAAATTATTATTATTATTATCATTATTAAAAAAAATTTTTTTTGGCTGCATTGTGTCTTTGTTGCTGCACGTGGGCTTTCTTTAGTTGAGGCGAGCGGGGGCTACTCTTTGTTGTGGTGTGTGGGCTTTTCATTGCAGTGGCTTCTCTTATGGCGGAGCACAGGCTCTAGGCTCGTGGGCTTCAGTAGTTGTGGCATGAAGGCTCAGTAGTTGTGGCTTGCGGGCTCTAGAGCACAGGCTCAGTAGTTGTGGTGCACGGGCTTAGTTGCTCTGCGGCAATTGGGATCTTCCCAGACCAGGGCTCGAACCCGTGTCCCCTGCATGGCAGGTGGATTCTTAACCACTGCACCACCAGGGAAGCCCAAAATTATTATTTTTTATGGCTGAGTAGTATTCTGGGGTTTGTGTGTGTGTGTGTGTGTGTACACCACATATTCTTTATCCATTCATCTGTTAATGGACACTTAGGTTGCTTCCATATGTTGGCAATTGTAAATAATGCTGCTATGAACATTGGGGTACATGTATCTTTTCGAATTAGTGGTTTTGTTTTTTCTGGATATATACCCAGGAGTGAAATTGCTTGGTCATATGGTAACTCTATTTTTAGTTTTTTGAGGAACCTCCATAATGTTTTGCAGAGTGGCTGCGCCAATTTACATTATCATCAACAGTGTCTGAGGGTTTTCTTCACATCCTCACCAGCATTTGTTATTTTTGTTCTTTATGCTGATAGCCCTTCTAACAGTTCTTAGGTGATATCTCATTGTGGTTTTGATTTGCATCTCTAATAATTAGCGATGCTGAGCATCTTTTAATGTGTCTGTTGGCCATTTGTATGTCTTCTTTGGAAAAACGTCTATTCAAGTCTTTTGCCCATTATTAAATCAGGTTTTTTTTTATATTGAGCTGTATGAGCTGTTTATATATTTTGAATATTAACTCCTTATCAGTCTTATCATTTGTAAATATTTTATCCCATTCAGTAGGCTGTCTTTTTAAATATCTTCTTCCTTCCTTCCTCCCTCCTTCTCTCCTTCCCTCCCTCCCTCCCTTCCTTCCTTCCTTCCTTTTTCTTTCTTCTTGAGGGATCTTAGTTCCTGCACCAGCAACTGAACCCGTGCCCTCGGCAGTGAAAGTGTGGAGCCCTAACCACTGGATCTCCAGGGAATCCCATTTCATTTTTGAAAATTTAAGTATAGTTAAATTACAATGTGGTGTTAGTTTCAAATGTATAGTTATACATATATATGTATTCTTTTTCAGATTCTTTTCCATTATAGGTTATTACAAGATATTGGGTATATTTCCATGTGCTATGCAGTAACTCCTTGCTGTTTACCTATTTTATATATAGTAGTATGTATATGTTAATCTGAAACATCCAATTTATCTCTCCCCACCCCCTCACTATCCCCTTTGGAACAGTAGGTTTTCTTTTTGTTTTGCTGATGGTTTCCTTTGCCATGCAAAACCTTTTAAGTGTAATTAGGTCGCATTTGTTTATTTTTGCTTTTGATTCCTTTGCCTTAGGAAACGTATCCAAAATATATTGCTACGATTTATGTCAGAGAATGTTTTGCCTATATTTTCCTCTAGGACTTTTTTTTTTTTTTTTTTTTTTGGTGGTACGCGGGCCTCTAACTGTTGTGGCCTATCCCGTTGCGGAGCACAGGCTCGGGATGCGCAGGCTCAGCGGCCAGGGCTCACGGGCCCAGCCGCTCCGTGGCATGTGGGATCTTCCCGGACCGGGGCACGAACCCGTGTCCCCTGCATTGGCAGGCGGACTCTCAACCACTGCACCACCAGGGAAGCCCTTCCTCTAGGAGTTTTATGATTTCCTGTCTTACATTTAGGTCTTTAATCCATTTTGAATTTATTTTTTGTATATGGTATGAGATAATGTTTTGGTTTCACTCTTTTACATGTAGCTGTCCAGTTTTCCCAGCACCATTTATTTATATATTTATTTATTTTTCCTCTTTTTTTTTTATTTTACAAATTTAATCAGTTATACATATACATATGTTCCCATATCCGCTCCCTTTTGCGTCTCCCTCCCACCCTCCCTATCCCACCCCTCCAGGCGGTCACGAAGAACCGAGCTGATCTCCCTGTGCTATGCGGCTGCTTCCCACTAGCTATCTACCTTACGTTTGGTAGTGTATATATGTCCATGCCGCTCTTTCACTTTTAAGTCACATTTCACTGTGACTTAAGTCACAGCTTACCCTTCACCCTCCCCATATCCTCAAGTCCATGCTCTAGTAGGTCTGTGTCTTTATTCCTGTCTTACCCCTATGTTCTTGATGACATTTTTTTTCTTAAATTCCATATATATGTGTCAGCATACAGTATTTGTCTTTCTCTTTCTGACTTACATCACTCTGTATGACAGACTCTAGGTCCATCCACCTCATTACAAATAGCTCAATTTCATTTCTTTTTATGGCTGAGTAATATTCCATTGTATATATGTGCCACATCTTCTTTACCCATTCATCCGATGATGGACACTTAGGTTGTTTCCATCTCCGGGCTATTGTAAATAGGGCTGCTATGAACATTTTGGTACATGTCTCTTTTTGAATTATGGTTTTCTCAGGGTATATGCCCAGTAGTGGGATTGCTGGGTCATATGGTAGTTCTATTTGTAGTTTTTTAAGGAACCTCCATACCGTTCTCCATAGTGGCTGTACCAATTCACATTCCCACCAGCAGTGTAAGAGTGTTCCCTTTTTTCCACACCCTCTCCAGCATTTATTGTTTCTAGATTTTTTGATGATGGCCATTCTGACTAGTGTGAGATGATATCTCATTGTAGTTTTGATTTGCATTTCTCTAATGAGTAAAGATGTTGAGCATCCTTTCATGTGTTTGTTGGCTGTCTGTATATCTTCTGTGGAGAAATGTCTATTTAGGTCTTCTGCCCATTTTTGGATTGGGTTGTTTGTTTTTTTGCTATTGAGCTGCATGAGCTGCTTATAAATTTTGGAGATTAATCCTTTGTCACTTGCTTCATTTGCAAATATTTTCTCCCATTCTGAGGGTTGTCTTTTCATCTTGTTTATGGTTTCCTTTGCTGTGCAAAAGCTTTGAAGTTTCATTAGGTCCCATGTGTATATTTTTGTCTTTATTTCCATTTCTCTAGGAGGTGGGTCAAAAAGGATCTTGCTGTGATTTATGTCATAGAGTGTTCTGCCTATGTTTTCCTCTAGGAGTTTGATAGTGTCTGGCCTTACATTTAGGTCTTTAATCCATTTTGAGCTTATTTTTGTGTATGGTGTTAGGGAGTGATCTAATCTCATACGTTTACATGTCCCTGTCCAGTTTTCCCAGCACCACTTATTGAAGAGGCTGTCCTTTCTCCACTGTACATTCCTGCCTCCTTTATCAAAGATAAGGTGACCATATGTCCGTGGGTTTATCTCTGGGCTTTCTATCCTGTTCCATTGATCTATCTTTCTGTTTTTGTGCCAGTACCATACTGTCTTGATTACTGTAGCTTTGTAGTATAGTCTGAAGTCAGGGAGCCTGATTCCTCCAGCTCCATTTTTCGTTCTCAAGATTGCTTTGGCTATTCGGGGTCTTTTGTGTTTCAATACAAATTGTGAAATTTTTTGTTCTAGTTCTGTGAAAAATGCCAGTGGTAGTTTGATAGGGATTGCATTGAATCTGTAGATTGCTTTGGGTAGTAGAGTCATTTTCACAATGTCGATTCTTCCAATCCAAGAACATGGTACATCTCTCCATCTATTTGTATCATCTTTAATTTCTTTCATCAGTGTCTTATAATTTTCTGCATACAGGTCTTTTGTCTCCTTAGGTAGGTTTATTCCTAGATATTTTATTCTTTTTGTTGCAGTGGTAAATGGGAGTGTTTCCTTGATTTCACTTTCAGATTTTTCATCATTAGTATATAGGACTGCCAGAGATTTCTGTGCATTAGTTTTGTATCCTGCTACTTTACCAGATTTATTGATTAGCTCTAGTAGTTTTCTGGTAGCATCTTTAGGATTCTCTATGTATAGTATCATGTCATCTGCAAACAGTGACAGCTTTACTTCTTCTTTTCCCATTTGGATTCCTTTTATTTCCTTTTCTTCTCTGATTGCTGTGGCTAAAACTTCCAAAACTAGGTTGAATAAGAGTGGTGAGAGTGGGCAACCTTGTCTTGTTCCTGATCTTAGTGGAAATGGTTTCAGTTTTTCACCATTGAGGATGATGCTGGCTTTGGGTTTGTCATATATGGCCTTTATTATGTTGAGGAAAGTTCCCTCTATGCCTACTTTCTGCAGGGTTTTTATCATAAATGGGTGTTGAATTTTGTCGAAAGCTTTCTCTGCATCTATTGAGATGATCATATGGTTTTTCTCCTTCAGTTTGTTAATATGGTGTATCACGTTGATTGATTTGTGTATATTGAAGAATCCTTGCATTCCTGGAATAAACCCCACTTGATCATGGTGTATGATCCTTTTAATGTGCTGTTGGATTCTGTTTGCTAGTATTTTGTTGAGGATTTTTGCATCTATGTTCATCAGTGATATTGGCCTGTAGTTTTCTTTCTTTGTGACATCCTTGTCTGGTTTTGGTATCAAGGTGATGGTGGCCTCGTAGAATGAGTTTGGGAGTGTTCCTCCCTCTGCTATATTTTGGAAGAGTTTGAGAAGGATGGGTGTTAGCTCTTCTCTAAATGCTTGATAGAATTCATCTGTGAAGCCATCTGGTCCTGGGCTTTTGTTTGTTGGAAGATTTTTTATCACAGTTTCAATTTCAGTGCCTGTGATTGGTCTGTTCATATTTTCTATTTCTTCCTGATTCAGTCTTGGCAGGTTGTGCATTTCTAAGAATTTGTCCATTTCTTCCAGGTTGTCCATTTTATTGGCATAGAGTTGCTTGTAGTAATCTCTCATGATCTTTTGTATTTCTGCAGTGTCAGTTGTTACTTCTCCTTTTTCATTTCTAATTCTATTGATTTGAGTCTTCTCCCTTTTTTTCTTGATGAGTCTGGCTAATGGTTTATCAATTTTGTTTATCTTCTCAAATAACCAGCTTTTAGTTTTATTAATCTTTGCTATCGTTTCCTTCATTTCTTTTTCATTTATTTCTGATCTGATTTTTATGATTTCTTTCCTTCTGCTAACTGTGGGATGTTTTTGTTCTTCTTTCTCTAATTACTTTAGGTGCAAGGTTAGGTTGTTTATTCGAGATGTTTCCTGTTTCTTAAGGTGGGATTGTATTGCCATAAACTTCCCTCTTAGAACTGCTTTTGCTGCATCCCATAGGTTTTGGGTGGTCGTGTCTCCATTGTCATTTGTTTCTAGGTATTTTTAAATTTCCTCTTTGATTTCTTCAGTGATCACTTCATTATTAAGTAGTGTATTGTTTAGCCTCCATGTGTTTGTATGTTTTACAGCTCTTTTCCTGTAATTGATATCTAGTCTCATAGCATTTTGGTCGGAAAAGATTCTTGATACAATTTCAATTTTCTTAAATTTACCAAGGCTTGATTTGTGACCCAAGATATGATCTATCCTGGAGAATGTTCCATGAGCACTTGAGAAAAATGTGTATTCTGTTGTTTTTGGATGGAATGTCCTATAAATATCAATTAAGTCTATCTTGTTTAATGTATCATTTAAAGCTTGTGTTTCCTTATTTATTTTCATTTTGGATGACCTGTCCATTGGTGAAAGTGGGGTGTTATCGTCCCCTACTATGATTGTGTTACTGTCGATTTCTCCTTTTATGGCTGTTAATATTTCCCTTATGTATTGAGGTGCTCCTATGTTTGGTGCATAAATATTTACAATTGTTATATCTTCTTCTTGGATTGATCCCTTGATCATTATGTAGTGTCCTTCTTTGTCTCTTCTAGTAGTCTTTATTTTAAAGTCTATTTTGTCTGATATGAGAATTGCTACTCCAGCTTTCTTTTGGTTTCCATTTGCATGGAATATCTTTTTCCATCCCCTTACTTTCAGTCTGTATGTGTCTCTAGGTCTGAAGTGGGTCTCTTGTAGACAGCATATATATGGGTCTTGTTTTTGTATCCATTCAGCCAATCTGTATCTTTTGGTGGGAGCATTTAGTCCATTTACATTTAAGGTAATTATCGATATGTATGTTCCTATTCCCATTTTCTTAATTGTTTTGGGTTCGTTATTGTAGTTCTTTTCCTTCTGTTGTGTTTCTTGCCTAGAGAAGTTCCTTTAGCATTTGTTGTAAAGCTGGTTTGGTGGTGCTGAACTCTCTCAGCTTTTGCTTGTCTGTAAAGGTTTTAATTTCTCCATCAAATCTGAATGAGATCCTTGCTGGGTAGAGTAATCTTGGTTGCAGGTTTTTCTCCTTCATCACTTTAATTATGTCCTGCCACTCCCTTCTGGCTTGTAGAGTTTCTGCTGAGAGATCAGCTGTTATCCTGATGGGGATTCCCTTGCGTGTTATTTGTTGTTTTTGCCTTGCTGCTTTTAATATGATTTCTTTGTGTTTAATTTTTGACAGTTTGATTAATATGTGTCTTCGTGTATTTCTCCTTGGATTTATTCTGTATGGGACTCTCTGTGCCTCCTGGACTTGATTAACTATTTCCTTTCACATATTAGGGAAGTTTTCAACTATAATCTCTTCAAATATTTTCTCAGTCCCTTTCTTTTTCTCTTCTTCTTCTGGAACCCCTATAATTCGAATGTTGGTGCGTTTAATGTTGTCCCAGAGGTCTCTGAGACTGTCCTCTGTTCTTTTCATTCTTTTTTCTTTATTTTGCTGTGCAGCAGTTATTTCCACTATTTTATCTTCCACCTCACTTATCCGTTCTTCTGCCTCAGTTATTCTGCTATTGATCCCATCTAGAGTATTTTTTATTTCATTTATTGTGTTTTTAATCGATGCTTGATTCATCTTTAGTTCTTCTAGGTCCTTGTTAACTGTTTCTTGCATTTTGTCTATTCTATTTCCAAGATTTTGGATCTGGGAAATAGAATCTTGGATCATCTTTACCATCATTATTCTGAATTCTTTTTCAGGTAGACTGCCTATTACCTCTTCATTTGTTAGGTCTGGTGGGTTTTTATCTTGCTCCTTCTCCTGCTGTGTGTTTTTCTGTCTTCTCATTTTGCTTATGTTACTGTGTTTGCGGTCTCCTTTTTGCAGGCTGCAGGTTCGTAGTTCCCGTTGTTTTTGGTGTCTGTCCCCAGTGGCTAAGGTTGGTTTAGTGGGTTGTGTAGGCTTCTTGGTGGAGGGGACTACTGCCTGTGTTCTGGTGGATGAGGCTGGATCTTGTCTTTCTGGTGGGCAGTTCCACGTCTGGTGGTGTGTTTTGGGGTGTCTGCGGACTTTTTATGATTTGAGGCAGCCTCTCTGCTAATGGGTGGTGTTGTGTTCCTGTCTTGCTAGTTGTTTGGCATAGGGTGTCCAGCACTGTAGCTTGCTGGTCATTGAGTGAAGCTGGGTGCTGGTGTTGAGATGGAGATCTCTGGAAGATTTTTGCCGTTTGATATTATGTGGACCTGGGAGGTCTCTTGTGGATCAGTGTCCTGAAGTTGGCTCTCCCACCTCAGAGGCACAGCACTGACTCCTGGCTCCTCAATTTGGGATGATTTGTTGTCTATTCATGTATTCCACAGATGCAGGGTACATCAAGTTGATTGTGGAACTTTAATCCGCTGCTTCTGAGGCTGCTGGGAGAGGTTTCCCTTTCTCTTCTTTGTTCTCACAGCTCCTGGGTCTCAGCTTTGGATTTGGCCCTGCCTCTGCGTGTAGGTCGCTGGAGGGCATCTGTTCTTCGCTCAGACAGGACAGGGTTAAAGGAGCAGCCTCTTCGGGGACTGTGGCTCACTCAGGCCGGGCGGGAGGGAGGGGCACGGAGTGCGGGGCGAGCCTGCAGCGGCAGAGGTTGGAGTGACGTTGCACCAGCCCGAGGCGCGCCGTGCGTTCTCCAAGGGAAGCCGCCCCTGGATCCCGGGACCCCGGCAGTGGCAGGCTGCACAGGCTCCCAGAAGGGCGGTGTGGACAGTGACCTGCGCTCGCACACAGGCTTCTTGGCGGTGGCAGCAGCAGCCCCAGCGTCCCACGCCCGTCTCTGGGCTCTGCGCTTTCAACCGCGACTCGCGCCCGTCTCTGGAGCTGCTTTACGCGGCGCTCTTAATCCCCTCTCCTCGCGCACCAGGAAACCAAGAGGGAAGAAAAAGTCTCCTGCCTCTTCGGCAGCTCCAGAGTTTTCCCGGACTCCCTCCCGGCTAGCTGTGGCACATTAGCCCCCTTCAGGCTGAGTTCTCGCCGCCAGCCCCAGTCCTCTCCGTGCGCTCTGACCGAAGCCCGAGCCTCAGCTCCAGCGCCGCCCGCCCCGGCGGGGGAGCAGACAAGCCTCTCGGGCTGGTGAGTGCCGCTCGGCACTGCTCCTCTGTGCGGGAATCTCTCCGCTTTGCCCTACCCAGGTATGTGGGGAGTTTCTTGCCTTTTGGGAGGTCTGGGGTCTTCTGCCAGCGTTCAGTAGGTGTTCTGTAGGAGTTGTTCCACGTGTAGATGTATTTCTGGTGTATCTGTGGGGAGGAAGGTGATCTCCACGTCTTACTCTTCCGCCATCTTACCCGGAAGTCTCCCCAGCACCATTTATTGAAGAGACTGTCTTTTCTCCATTATGTATTCTTACTTCTTTGTCATAGATTAATTGACCATAAGTACATGAGTTTATTTCTGGGCCCTCTATTCTGTTCTGTTGATCTATGGATCTGTTTTTTTGCCAGTACTATACTGTTTTGATTACTGTAGCGTTGTAGTATAGCCTGAAATCAGGTAGCATGATTCCTCCAGCTCTGTTCTTCTTTCTCAAGATTGTTTTGCCTATTCAGGATCTTTTATGGTTCCATACAAACTTTAAAATTACTTGTTCTAGTTCTGTGAAAAATGCCCTTGGTATTTTGATAGGGCTTGCATTGAATATGTAGATTGCCTTGGGTAATATGGACATTTTAACATTATTAATTCTTCCAATCCATGAACACAGTACATCTTTCCATTAGTTTGTGTCATCTTCAGTGTCTTTCATCAGTGTCTTACAGTTTTCCGAGTACAGGTTTTTTGCCTCCTTAGTTAGATTTATTCCTAGGTTTTTTATTCTTTTCGATGTGACTGTAAATGGGATTGTTTCCTTAATTTCTCTTTCTGATAGTTCGTTGCTAGTGCATAGAATTGCAACAGATTCCTCTGTATTAATTTTGTATGCTGCAACTTTACAGAATTCATTGATAAGCTCTAGTGCCTTTTTGGTGGTGTCTTGAGGATTTTCAATGTGTAGTATCATGTCAATGACAGTTTTATTTCTTCCTTTCCAATTTGGATTTCTTTTATTTCTTTTTCTTGTCTGATTGCTGCAGCTAGGGCTTGCAATTCTATGTTGAATAAAAGTGGTGAGAAGGGACATCCTTGTCTTGTTCCTGATCTTAAAAGAAATGCTTTTGGCTTTTCACTGTTGAGTATGATGTTTGCTGTGGGTTTATATATAGTCTTTATTATGTTGAGGTATGTTACCTCTATAACCACTTTGTGGAGAGTTTTTTTTTATCTTAAATGGACGTTGAATTTTATCAAAAGCTTTTTCTGCATATATTCAAATAATCATATAATTTTTATTCTCCAATTTGTTAATGTGGTGTATCACATTCATTTGGGGATATTGAACCATCTTTTCATCCCTGGGATGAATCCCATTTGATCATGGTGTATGATCCTTTTAAGGTACTGTTAAATTTGCTTTGCCAATATTTTGTTGAGGAATTTTGCATCTATGTTCATCAGTGATATTGACCTGTAATTGTCCTTTTTGCCATATCTTTATCTGGTTTTTGCATCAGGGTAATAGTGGCCTTGTAGAATGAATTTGGAAGCATACTTTCCTCTGCAACTTTTTGGAATAGTTTGAGAACAATAGGTGTTAACTCTTCTCTAAATATTTGGTTGAATTTACCTGCAGTCTCCCTCTCTCTCATATATATGTATATATTTGTATATACATATATATATATATATATACACACACACATATATACACACGAATATTTTAAGTTGCTGATCTCTTAATTTTTTTTTTTTCTTTTTGCGGTATGTGGGCCTCTCACTGTTGTGGCCTCTCCCGTTGCGGAGCACAGGCTCTGGATGCGCAGGCCCAGCGGCCATGGCTCACGGGCCCAGCCGCTCCGCGGCATATGGGATCCTCCCAGACCGGGGCACGAACCCGTATCCCCTGCATCGGCAGGCGGACTCTTAACCACTGCGCCACCAGGGAGGCCCTGATCTCTTAATTTTAAGTGCATTTTAACATCCCTGCATTTTCACTTCCCTTCCCCCATGAATACAGTTTCTGACATCGTATTTTACATCTTTCTGTTTTGCATATCCCTTAACTACCTATTGTAGATATAGATAATTTTACTACTTTTGTCTTTCAATCTTCCTACTAGCTTTATATGTGGTTGATTTAGTACCTTTCCTGTATATCTGCCTTTACCGATGAGCTTTTTCCTCTTTTAATTTTCATGTTTCTAGTTGTAGCCTTTTTTTTTCACTTAGAGATGTCCCTTTAACATTTCTCGTAAAGCTAGTTTGGTGGTGCTGAACTCTTTAGCTCTTACCTGTCTGTAAAGCTTTTGATCTATCTATCAAATCTGAATGAAAGCCTTGCCAGGTAGAGTATTCTTGGTTATAGGCTTTTCCCTTTTATCACTTTAAATATATCATGCCACTCCCTTCTGGCTTTCAGAGTTTCTGTTGAAAAGTCAGCTGATAATATTATGGAAGTTCCTTTGTACATAACTTGCTTTTCCCTTGCTGCTCTTAATATTCTCTCTTTATCTTTAATTTTGTCATTTTAATTACAATGTGTCTCAGTGTGGTCCTCTTTGGGTTGATACTGTTTGGGACTTTCTGTCCCAAACTGGACCTGGATGTCTATTTCCTTTCTCAGGTTAGGGGAGTTTTCAGCTATTCTATCTTCAAATATGTTCTCTGTTCCTTTCTCTTTCTCTTCTCCTTCTAGGACCCCTATAATGCAAATGTTAGTATGCTTGATGTTGTCCCAGATGTTTATTAAACTGTCATTTCTTTTTTCTCTTTTTCTGTTCAGCTTTGGTGATTTCTACTACTGTCTTTCAGCTCACTGATCTGTTCTTCCATATCATTTATTTTACTGTTGATACCTTCTAGTGTATTTTTCAGTTCATTTATTATATTCTCCATCTCTTTTTGGTTATTTTTTATATTTTCTCTTTGCTAAAAACTTATAACTTCTCACTTTGTTCATTCTCCTGAGTCCTTATTTTTACCATCATTACCTTGAATTTTTCACAGGTAGATTGCTTATCTCCACTTCACTTAGTTCTTCTTCTGGGGTGTTATTTTGTTCCTTCATTTGCAACATATTCCTCTGTTGCCTCATTTTGCCTAATTTGCTATTTTTATTTCTATGTATCTGGTAGGTTGGTTATGTTTTCTGACCTTGAAGAAGTGACCTTTTGTAGGAGATGTCCTATGCATCCCAGCAGTGCACTCCCCTCTGTTCACCCTAAGCTATATGCTTAGGGGTGCCCCATGTGGGCTATGTGGGTCCTTCTGTTGTGGCGGGCTGACTACTGTGGATGATCTGGTAGGTGTGATTGGCCCCTCTTCTGGTAGGTTGTCAGACCCTGCTCATGCAGAGGCTGCCAGCTGCTGGCTGATGGGGCTGGGTCTTGAGGTGGCTAGCTGTGGAACCCTGGGATGTCCCAGGGTTGGTGCTGGCTCACTGGTAGGCAGAACTAGTTCTGAGGTGGGTGATTGTGGGGCTGGGGTCCTTGGATCTAGTGTTGGCATCTGCTGGTGAATGGAGCCATTTCCTGACATGGCTGGCTGCTGGTTTTGGGGTGTCCCTAAGCTGGTGCTTGCCTGCTGGTGAGTGGGGCTAGATCCCAGAGCAGCTGGTTGAGGAGTCCAAGGTATCTCAGAGCTGGTGTTGGCCTGCTGGTGGGTGGGGCCAGGGCCTGGGGGGTCTTGGTACTGATTTTGACTTGCTAGTGTGCAGTACTGAGGTCTGGGGGTTCTCAGGCCCAGTGTTTCCTCCCTGATGTGTGGAGCTAGGTCCTAAGGTCTCTGGGTGCAGGGCCCTGAGGGTCCTGAAGCTGATGTCAGCCTCCTAGTGGGTGGGGCTGGATCCCAAGGCTGCTGGTTGAGGGTCCCAAGGTGTCCCAGTGCTGGGATTGGGCTGCTGGTGGGCAGGGCTTGGGCCCATTTTATCCCAGGGCTGGTGACAGCCTGCTGGTGGGTGGGCTTGGTCCTGCCACCACAGGCTGTGGGGTTGTGGTGGTCCAAAGGCCGGTGTCCACTCACTGGTGGGCAAGGCTGGAGCCTAGTGGGTCCTGTGGCTGGTGCCTGCCCACTGGTGTGTGGACTGGGTCCCAGTGTCTCTGGCTGCAAGGCTCTGGGGATTCCAGGTCTAGCACCTGTGTGCTTGTGTGTGGGGCTGGGTCCTGGGCCCTCTGGTGAACAGGAGCATGTCCAGAGGGGTCTGTGGGCTCAAGGGGTTTTAAGGTAGTCTGCTTGCTGGTCGTTGGGGCTGTGTCACTGCCTGGCTAGTTGCTTGGCCTGAGGTGTCCCAGTACTGGTGCCTACAGGCTATTGGGCCAGGCCAGGGCTGGGTCCCGGGGCTAATAAGCTAGAGGGAGGATTCCACAATGGCACTTGCCAGCACCAGTAGAATGGTAGAATGAGCTTCCCAAATGACTGCTACCAGTGTCTATGTCGCCAGGGTGAGCTGAAGTTACCTCCTGCCTCTCTGGGAGGCTCTTCAAGATTAGCAAGTTGATCTGACCCAGGCTCCTTGCAAATGATTGCTTCTGCCCTGAGTCCCAGAGCATGTGAGGTTTTGTGCCTTTTAAGAGTGAAGTCTCTATTTCCCACAGCCCTCTGAGACTCCTGAAAGTAAGCCTTGCTGGCTTTCAAAGCCAAATGCTCTGGGGGCTTGTCTTCCTGGCTCAGGGACCCTGGGCTGGGGACCCTGACATGGAGCTCATACCCCTTGCTCCTTGGGGAGAACCTCTGCAGTCATAATTATTCTCTCATTTGTGGGTTGCCCACCCCAGGGACATGGGACTTGACTCTGCCCCTTCTATTGGTCTTGTTGTATCTTTAGTTGTAGAAGATATTTTTTGGTAGATTCTAGTCTTTCTCATCAGTACTTGCTTTGCCTCTTCCAGATTCTGATGGCTCCTTGTGTTCCTTGGCTTGTGGCAGCATCACTCCAATCTCTGTCTTCATTTTCACCTGGTCTTTCCTGTGTCTATTTGTCCTTTTATTTATTTGAAAAATTATGCAGTGCTAAACCTCTGTTGTTGCAATTATGCTTTTATTGGAAATTAACTGCAATACTAAAAACTATTAACAAATCTAATTTTACTCAAAGCAGATTGCTTAGTAATGTATGAAATAAACACATGTAATTCAGTAAAAAACTTGTTTAAAGAAAGAAGTTTAGAGATCCTATACTTTGATACATTAAAGCGGTATCTGTACTAATATTTTAATTTCCTTTCCAAAATCTGAAAACACTTTTGATATTCCAGTTGGTTTTATGTCACTTAATCAACCTTTTATTGTCTGTGCTATTTAGGTAAAGAAAATCATGAATACACAAAACTAATTATTTATTTTTTTTATCAACAACACTCTCCAGAAAATGTTTACGGGTTAAATGGTAAATGAAATAAATGCTCAAAACAAATATTCAAAAGTTATTTAAATTGCTTATAAACAATGATCAGTTTTTAATCTTAGTAATGGCAGTATTATTGATATTTACAGTTTTGGATACAGATGTTAAGAGTCTCTTAGAAGTGATTTTTTAAAAAAACCCAACTCAGATTTTATTCAGATTTCATCAGCTTTTCCACTAATGCCCTTTTTCTCTTCCAGGAGCCAATACAAGATACCACATTTTCTTTAGAATGCATTTTCTTTGATCAAGTAATTTCTATTATTCCCCTATTTTATAATAATTGCTGACTAGTAGAAATCCTGACCATTCTTATGTGTGTGTATGTGTGTTTATGTATTTTTTCCCCTCTTCTTTGGGAGAATAGCAAAAATAATCCTATGGGATTTGGAGTCAAATTGGCCTGAGTTTTAATCCTAATTTTTCCACTTAATTTTGGGGTGTTGGTCAAGTCATCTAAACTTCAGCTTCATCTGTAATATAGAAATAATAATGACAGTAATACCTATCTCACTGAGCTGTAAGGACTAAATGTGACTATACAATGAACTGTAGTAATGACTGTCAGTATTACTGTTACTTACCATCTATTGACAATACTAAAGAATAGAGAATTATCTAGAGAGCAGATGGTCAAAGATGATTTTTAAAAATGGGAGAGGAGGAATGACATAGAAAAGCCACAACTTGAAAAACCAACTCAAAAATAAGCAGCAATTGATTGTTGAGTAAAATTAAGAAGCTTTTCTATTTCTTGCCAACATGTTTACATGAAAATGTGTAACATGGGGCCAGTTTTGTTACTTGGCATGTTTCTGGCCATTTGTAAGAAAACGTTCAGCAGCAGTTGCTCTGGGAGTCTTAATGGATGGATGGCATTTATGAATATGGTGATTTTCAGATGGAGAAACTGAGGCACCACATGGTTAATTGTTTTTCCACATCCATGAAACATCCAATTTGAAATGATAGTTCCTGAATATCTTCTGCCTTCCAGCTCTGCACTGCAGAAAGGAATTGCCAATGGATGAGATGATAAAAATGGGGCGCTTCCTCTCAGGGAGGCCAGTTAAAGAGCCGTGCTTTTGTGTCTGGTACAGATGGCCAACTGGTAGTGCGTACCAGGGCTTCCCTCCCCTGCAGCCACCCACCCTCAAGTGACAGCTTTTTGCATTTCCTTTTCTAATTAAACCACCGACGGAGAATGCCAGTTATATGCTTGCATGACACCTTGGAATATTAAGTAGCTTTTGTAATTAATTATTTTTGAAAGGCTTGATCCTCCATAATTAAAAGAAACTTTGAGAATTAATAATAGATTAGCACGATATATGGACTAAAAACACCATGAGCAACAACTTGGCAGTAAGGGAACAATTTTGCATCCAATATAGTGTCTCTGTTGATTCATCCTGTATTGTCTGAATGCTCCCAATACTAACATCACGATGTGGTTCCTTCTTTTTCTTTTTTTCCTATATTCTGTGCACCCAAGTGGAACCAATTGTTTCTGCACAGGGTAAGATATAAAAATGTAGATAACTTAAATAACTTACTGCCCAACAAGGCAGTCTGTGTCATACACGAGAATATACCGCAAGTAGCTGCCTGCCTCGTATTGCCCTCTGGGTTATGACTGGGATGCCATTTAGTACATTTTGCATCTTTTTGTGCTGGCGGCGACATTGAGGCCAGATAGTGGATTCTGAAAAGATCTTGAAATTAAAGGCATGGAAAGGGCGCCTTTGATCAGGTGCTCGTGTTCTCTGACGGTGAGCTTGTGGGTTAGAGCAGAGCTGGCCCACACCAGAGGACAATCCAGTATGCTACTACTGTCTAGATGCAGGGTCTGCTCTTTTGCCCTTGAGGAGTTGGGCAGCTGGAGAAGCAGGAGACTTGCTGCTGGGAGACAGTCTGTCTCTGTGCCTGGTGTTGTGTGATTTTGCTTTTTTGGTGGAGGCTTTGTAATCTTAGTCTGTACGGTCTAGATTGTTGACAGCCAAAACTTGATGGTACAGGTGTTTAGCCAGAAGCGAGTGGGGGAAGGGAAGATGGAGTTAGGAGAGAAAAATGGGAAAGGGGGTCATACTCACATTTGTATTTAAAGGATACTTCCTGCCCTTTCCTTTCACTGGGTTTCATTCTCCTCCCTTCTTCCTTCTTTCCCTATCCTTGTCTTTCCCCTTGCCCACTTGTCCTGATTTTGTGTTTTTGTTTTAGTGGTTGGCACCAGTATTGTTTTGCTTAGATATCAACTTTGAGAATAGCAGGATCATGCCTCAGCATAATAGAATTTTAGATCTGGAAGGCATCTGGGGAGTTCTGGACCAGCCATGGAAAGTCTTGGATCTTAAAGATTCTGGGAAGATTCCAGGATTCCTTCCAGAGGTTTGACTTTTTGTTAGATGAACCCAGGAGTGCTACCTGGCTGAGAAGCTTAGATGTAATGGTAATGGCTCTGAAGATAGGTATCATCATAATGATTAACATGCATTGACTGATGCGCACTCTGTAAACTTTGTCTTTTGACATTTTAATTTTTTAACAGGTAATACATCACAATGCAAAATTATGAGATATTTAGTAAAAATTTTCCCTCTCCCTCCACTCAGTTACCACCTCCCACAGAAATAAATAATAACTGTTATCCATTTATTGTGTCTCCTCTCTGAGATGTTATGCATAAATAAGAAAATATGAATATAAACATATATAGTTCCCCCATGTTTCACGGCCAAGTAGGAACACATTATATGTTGTTCTTTGCTTCATGTGTTGTCTTTACTTAATCCTCACAGCAGTCCTATGTGGAATGAGCTGTTATTACCCTATTTTACAGTTAGAATTAAGTTCTAGCTGAGTAACTTGCTCAGGGCAACATAGCAGTGTGGAGGAGCTGGGATAACCCCAACTGTCTAACTTGATCAGCTGTGATCTCCATCACTAGGCTGTCCTGCCTCGCTGGGGCTGGTATGGACTCCCCAGGGCTCCTACTGATTTGCACAAAGTCCCTGAGGGCTCAGTGCAGTGCTGGCTCCTAACCACCAACTCTAGCCAGCAATGAGGGAATGTGGCAAAATTTAGCTCTGAATCAGTTGGCATTTCTTTTCTCTCTTTCTTTCTTTTTTTCATGAAGTAATGATTTTTAAAAATTGTGGTCAAATACATATAACATAAAATTGACCATCTTAATCATTTCTAGGTGTACAGTTTAGTGGTATTAAGTACATTTACATGATTGTGAAACCGATCTCCAGAATTCTTTTCATCTTCCTGGCAACCTCTGTTCTACTTTCTGTGTCTATGAGTTTGACTACTCTAGGGACCTCATATAAGTGGGATGATACTGTATTTATCTTTTTGTGATAGGCTTGTTTCACTTAGCATAATGTCTTCAAGCTTCATTCATGTTGTGTGACATGTGTCAGAACTGCTTTTGCTTTTAAGGTGGAATAACATTCCATTGTATGTATATACAGCATTTTGTTTATTCATCCACCCATTGGTGGGCACTTGAATTTCTTCCCCCTTTTGGCTGTGGTGAATAATGCTGATATGAATAGAGGTGTACTAGTATCTGTTTGTGTTTCTGCTTTCAATTTTTTGGATACATACCCCAAAATGGAATTGCTGGATCATATGGTAGTTTTATTTTTAAATTTTTGCAGAATTGCCATACTGTTTTCCATAGTGCCTACACCATTTTACATTCAACAGTGCACAAGGGCTCAATTTTGCCACATCCTCGCCAACATTTGTTATTTTCTTCTTCTTCTTTCTTTCTTTCTTTCTTTTTTTTTTTTTTTTTTTTTTTTTTGCTAGTAATCATCCTAATGGCTGTGAGGTAGCTGTTCTTTTATAACATATTTCTTAATTCTTGTATTGGGCCCACCTGTCAAAGAATTCAGAGTTCTAACCTCAGTCTCTCTTGCAGGCAGAGAGAGGCCTATGGATGAACCACCAGCCCGGAAGCCAGGTGAGACTGGTGGTTCAGCTCAGTATACCTGGCCAGACCCCTCCACGCACCTGGGTCCTTGGTGACCTCACTCTGTGCTTCGGTGTGGCTGCATCTTCTTGCTGGTTATTCCTCAGCAGAAAGATTTTCTTGACCTTTGCCAAAAAGACATGATGGGCTCCCAGAATGCAGAGGAGCCTTTCCCATCTCAAATGTAACTCGCACTCTTTATCCATCCTTTCCAGGTGGTTGTTCACTTTGTTAAAGTGGGAGGTTTTTAAAACCTAGTAACATTTTCATTCAATAAGCCAGGTCGTTGTTAGGTGTCCATTTTTCATTGTATGTTGTCCTTTGTTTTATCCTCCCTGGGAAGAAGATGAGAATGTTTCCCACAGTGTAATATGCAGGATACATCATGTCTCATGTGGACTCCTCAGGCAAGTGACTCAGTCTGACACTTTAGGTGAGCCATTTTTTTCCCAACTCCCAGCCCTGGGTTCTCTGAAGGTGTTTCTTGGGAGTGATTAAGTGGCTTTAATAACTCAGGATCCAAGTGTGGCCTCAGAGCAGTACCAGAGTGAGATATTTGTCTGTGTTCCCAGCTGCGCCCCCCGCATCTAATCCAAGGCTTAGCTGCCACTAGAGAGGAGGTGGAGCGCATTCCTTTGTGGTGTAATCCATTCTTAACCTATCTTCTGTACGTCCCTGAATATAGCCATTTTAAAAAGTGGTACTTTTAGTAAATACAAAAGTTAATACATGTTTAAATCAGAAAACTTGGAAAAGGAAGAAAAACACATTACTATAAATATTGTACTGCATAGGACCATAACATAGGTACTGTTTTTTTGTTTGTTTGTTTGTTTGGCGGTACATGGGCCTCTCACTGCTGTGGCCTCTCCCGTTGTGGAGCACAGGCTCTGGATGCGCAGGCTCAGCGGCCATGGCCCACAGGCCTAGCCGCTCCGTGGCATGTGGGATCCTCCCAGACCGGGGCACGATCCCATGTCCCCTGCATCGGCAGGCGGACTCTCAACCACTGCACCACCAGGGAATCCCCATAGGTACTGTTTTATAGCCTGCTTGTTCGCTTAAAAGATAGTGTGATCTTCCTACACTAACACATATCCCTTTACCATATGAGTTTTAGTGATAATCCTCATGGCATAATATGGATATTCTATACTTTATTTTAAAAGCCCTTTATTGTTGGAAATGTAGACAACATCCTCTTTTGACTATTAGAAACTTTCATGAACATCTTGATACATATGAGTATTATACTATTTTTAAATGCTATTTTTGGAAATATGTCTAGAAAGGTCTATTTTATTACAGGTCAGCCTGACTGATCAGAAAAGTGGGTTGACAGTGTAGGGACAAATGTTGATAAAAGGGAGTGGAAAGAGAATGCCTTCTCTTGGAGTTTTAGGACAACGAGTGTCCAGGCACTGACACCAACTCCAGAGAACTCAGGACACAGACAGCATCACTATTGGTTTGCCAATTTCATTTGACACCCAGAGTTCTAAGACATTCAGGATGCTCTGTTTTACTCCCTCTCTGCTGTTCATGGTCCTGATTAGTGGAATCTATGGAAATATCTCTCTAACAAATCAAGCCATTAGCCACACCCTCAAAATGTAGATCTATGCCTTCTTTTGATTGTTTTGTGAGACATTAGATGATCATAGCAGTGTATTTCCTGAAGTGGCCTATATTTCCCCAGGACATTTCTTTAGTTCTTGTTGCATGGACAAAGAGCATTATATCATTTTTATTCTCATTGTTATTCTGGGTGTATCCTCTCTCTTGGTGATTTACTGCAGACAATCCTGGCTTTTTTGCTCCAACACGTTCTTGGAGACTGTGTCCTCAAGCAGATTTTAAAAAATCACATTTTCTGATGAGAATAACACCACAGTTGAAAACCTGCATGTTCTTACCAATTAACTTAGAATCAAATAAATCATAAGTATGGCAAATAATATGACATTAAAACAGAGAAACATCTTTCTATAATTTTTCTAAATCTTCCTTAGGGCTATCAGAGACATTCAAAGTGCTTCCACTAATTCAGGTCATATAAAGTGAGCATAAATGTATGGCACGTATTGTTTATTCAAAGGGACAGAAATATATATAGAAAGTATAAATACTGTAAGAACACAATTCCACAGCATGATAAAGTTAGCCCACGTCTAGATCTTTAGGGCTAAGAAACTTGAGAAGGGTCTATCTTGCCTTGTTTGTCGGATAAGGAAAGTGGGTCCCACCGCCTCAAGTGACCTGCTGAAGGTCACCATGCTGACGTTAATTCAACATGTAATTAATGACAATTTTGCCTCCTTTCTGAGATGTAAGTAGATCGTGTAGTGTGCTTATCAGAATCTCCCTTCAGGACTGAAGCCCTTATTACCCCAACTACTAGGAATATTGGCAGTGGACAGCTCCCAGCTGTTTCTCTCCTGGGACTTGCCCTGGGCTACAGAAACCCTCTTTGCCCAAGGGCAGCTCTCATGTGATGAATGCGCTGCCTGGTTGATGCAGAGGTATAAAGACCTGGCGCCCGCCCCTCCCTCCCAGCCCCAGCTGAGAGGTTCGGGGTTCTGAAGGACCCTTAGGACCAGCTGAAGCCTAGGCTGTGCACTGTGGCCCAGCTTCTCCCTCTGCCAGTGCTGCTTCCTTCCCTTCCCTCCAGGTATTGATCCTGAGAGCACTTTCTTATAAATACCCCGCATGCAAACTCCATTTCAGAGTTTGCTTCTCAGGGAACTTAACTGTGATGTTAAACAAACCTTTGGGGGATATGTTGGATCACTGAGTCTTTCAAAAAAATGTGTACCATGAAGTTTGAACTGATGTCTTATTTTTAATATTCTCTTTGTAAATTTTCTTAGAGAGTAAGCAGAGGTATTCAAAGTGGCTGTGTTAACTCAGGTTGGAATATATGTATACTAATATATTGTGTTAATAATTGTATATAACATGTATTGTATACTAATGCACACATATTTCTGGTAATATTGCAGCATCTCAATAAGAACTTTAATTTGGAAAAGATATATCTTTTTTTTTGAAGTATAGTTGATCTACAATGTTAGTGTTAGTTTCAGCTGTACAGCAAAGTGATTCAGTTATATATATATATATTTTTTTCAGATTATTTTCTATTATAGGTTATTACAAGATGCTGAATGTAGTTCCCTGTGCTATCCATAATTCTTGCTGCTTATCTATTTTACGTATAGTAATTTGTGTTTGTTAATCCCGTACTCCTAATTTATCCTTCCCCACTCCCTTTTCCCTTTGGAAACCATAAGTTTTTTTTCTATGTCTGTGAATCTGTTTCTGTTTCGTATATAGATTCATATGTATTATTTTTTAGATTCCATATATAAGTGATATATAATATTTGTCTTTCTCTGTCTGACTTACTTCACTAAGTATAATATTCTCTAGGTCTATCCATGTTACTGCAAATGGCATTATTTCATTCTTTTATATGGCTAATATTCCATTGTATATATATACCACATCCTCTTAAGCCAGTTGTCTCTTTTTTTACATTAAATTAAATTAATTAATTTATTTTCTAACATCTTTATTGGAGTATAATTGCTTTATGATGGTGTGTTAGTTTCTGCCTTATAACAAAGTGAACGGCTATACATATACATATATCCTCATATATCCCACCCCTATCCCACTCCTCTAGGTGGTCACAAAGCACTGAGCTGATCTCCCTGTGCTATGCGGCTGCTTCCCACTAGCTATCTATTTTACATCTGGTAGTGTATATATGTCCATGCCACTCTCTCACTTCATCCCAGCTTACCCTATCCCCTCCCCGTGTCCTCAAGTCCCTTCTCTAAATCTGGGTCTTTATTCCTGTCCTGCCCCTAGGTTTGTCAGAACCTTTTATTTTAGATTCCATATATATGTTTTAGCATATGGTATTTGTTTTTCTCTTTCTGACTTACTTCACTCTGTATGACAGACTCTAGGTCCATCCACCTCACTACAAATAACTCAATTTCGTTTCTTTTTATGGCTGAGCAATATTCCATTGTCTACATGTGCCACATCTTCTTTATCCATTCCTCTGTTTATGGGCACTTAGGTTGCTTCCACGACCTGGCTATTGTAAATAGAGCTGCAATGAACATTGGGATTCATGACTCTTTTTGAATTACGGTTTTCTCAGGGTATATGCCCAGTAGTGGGATTGCTGGGTTGTATGGTAGTTCTATTTTTAGTTTTTTAAGGAACCTCCATACTGTTCTCCATAGTGGCTGTATCAATTTACATTCCCAACAACAGTGTAGGAGGGTTCCCTTTTCTCTACACCCTCTCCAGCATTTATTGTTTGTAGATTTTTTGATGATGGCCATTCTGACTGGTGTGAGGTGATACTTTATGGTAGTTTTGATTTGCATTTCTCTAATAACTAGTGATGTTGAGCATCTTTTCATGTGCCTGTTGGCCATCTGTATGTCTTCTTTGGAGAAAGGTCTATTTAGATCTTCTGCCCATTTTTTGATTGGGTTGTTTGTTTTTTCGATATTGAGTTGTATGAGCTGTTTGTATATTTTGGAGATTAATCCCTGTTGGTCACATCGTTTGCAGCTATTCGCCAAGTTTTGTGTTTGAGAAAAAGGGAGGGATGATTGCTGGGAATAAAGAGATGAAAGATAATTATGAGGTGATTTTATGGAAATTAAATCTGAGGATTAAAAAAATATAAAAAATAAAATGGTGTAACAAATATCCATATATCTATTACACAGAATTAATATGTTAATAAATTGTCATATTTGATCTTTTAAAATATGAAATAAAAAGGTACAGACAGAGCACTTAGGATTTTCTCTTAACAATAAGGCAGAGCTCATCCTGCCTGTTCTCGGTGCTTGGCTGAATCACTAGACACACAGCAGCCCATCTTTGACACCAAAAACATCAAAAGGGTAAATGTGGACAGGACAGCATTGAATGAGCAGGGTGATGAAATAAGTGTTGAAAGTAAAACACGTCTTCCCTGTATGTGGACATTTTCCGTAATGGAGTCAGGAAGATACAAATTGAAATCTAGACAGTGCAACTGCAGAGAACAAACCCTTGGGGAAAACACCTCTTTTTATAATACAGCCAGTAGCATTTAAAAACTCTTCTGAGTCTGCGGACATTGAATGGCTTGTGTAAAGGGGTTTGGAATTCATGATGAATTCATAATTAACTCATCATTTCCCAAATGAGTTTTTCCTCCTCATTTCCTGTTTCAGTAAACTTACTGGCGAATCACATGAGTCAGAGACCTGGAAACATCCCTAGAATTGTCCTTATCTGACACACCCAATTGCTTTAGCCTTCTAAAGAATTGTTCAGATCCATTCCTTCCTCTTTTTAAAAAAACTCTTTTATTTATTTATTTATTTATTTATTTATTTAGGCTGCTCGGGTCTTAGTTGCAGCACGTGGGATCTTCGTTGTGGCATGCAGGATCTTTAGTTGTAGCATGCGGGATCTTTTAGTTGGAGCATGCAGGCTTCTTAGTTGCAACCTGCATGCGGGATCTAGTTCCCCCACCAGGGATTGAACCCGGGCCCCCTGCATTGGGAGCATGGAGTCTTACCCCCCTGGACCACCAGGGAAGTCCCTATCCCTTCCTCTTTATGCTTGCTTCTTCAGTCCTTATTGGAATCTCATCAGTTCTGAGTTGGACTGTTACTGAAGTCTCCTAACTGGTCTTGATACCTTTAACCTTGTTTCCCCTACAATCTGCCTCACCCCACCTCAGAAGCAAGATTCACACCACCACAAGTGAAGTCTTCCTAAATTGCAAATCTGGTGTATCATTCTTAAAAAGGAAAAATTCTTAGCAGTTCCCCACTGCTCAATAAATGCAATAAATAATAATTCAATAAATAAATTCAAGGTACTCCATGAGGCACTCAAGCTCTCCACATCCTGGCCTCTGGCCTTCAGCTTCATGCAGCACCCTGCTGGGCTTCATACTTCAGGGTCCAGTGATGCTCAACGGGTTGGATACACCCACACCAAATATTTCACACTTCCATGCCTTTGGTCCTGCCTCTTCCTTTTCTTGAACTAAATCAGTCCTTGCTTCTACTCCTTCAGTTGGCAAACTCCCGCTCATACTTCGAGACTCGACCTTGGTGTCTTCTCCTTGAGAAAAATCTTCTACAATTTCTTCCAGCAGGGCTGAATATCTGTTTTTATGTCTGCCCCTTATACTCTGGTATAAACTCCCAATCCTTTAAACTCTGCATCCCAGCATCAAACACAGTACCCACACTTAATATATGCTTCTAAGTGTTTGTTGAGTGCCAGCTCAGTGCAGATGGGAAAGAGGTTGAATTCAGAACACCAGGTGGGTGACCAGACCTAGCAGTATGTGGACTACGGGTTGCTGGATAGAGCATCAGTGGGATGAGCTGGGGCACCTCCAGCATAGGTGTGTCACCTGCAGTGGTCTCCTCTCTAAGAATGAGGCAGAAGGCTGGGCACCAAGTATGTTTTTAGTCTTTGCTGAATCTCTACGAGCCTCTTGGGCTCACATAGGCTAAATCACTGGAGTTGGGAGAGATAGTGGGAACTTCATGTCATTGGATGAGTGGAAGGGAAAGGTGGAGGTGGTGGATGGAACAAGAGGCTGCTGAACACTTCAGGAGTGCACAAGAACAGTAGCACATTTTGCATGGAAGGGACCAATGTGGAGCCATTTTCTTCCTCCTTCTCTTCATCTTCTTCCTCTTCCTTTCCCACTCTTCTCTTCCCTTCACTTTCCTTTTCATTTGTCTTTTTTAATCTTCCTCTGCCTCTTTCCTTTAGTTTTGGCAACATATTATGTTTTATGTCCCAAATAACAATTTACTAGTAGTGGTATAGAGAAAAAAGGTAGAGAAAAATCTGTAGAAGTGCAAAATAAATTTGGGCTTAAAGGAGGGTTGAAATTAAAGAGATGACAAGTAAAGTGGTTCTTTCATTAAGTTGTGCATCACGAGCTTTAATCAATTGTAAATCAAGCACTTGCATTATGTGAGGCATATTGCCTTGGTGCATAAATCTAGTCACATTATTGCTGCTAAAATAGAGTCCAAGTCCAAGATGCTGGGTTATGAACCCAAATAAGAAAATACATAGTGTTAGGCGATATGGCATAATGCTTAATCTCCCTCTTATGCATGATTGACACAATCATGCATAAGATATTGAGTTTCTTTGGTCATTTGTGGATCAGAATTTTCATAAAAAATTTATGACTTCTCGTGAATAGTTTGTGAAGCTAAAGACTAATACTAAACTTCAGGGCATTTGCATCATAGGTAAAACCACCAGCGCTAGAATTAAACCACAGCAGAATTTTCATGCTGTTGAATTTATGGTGTTTTTGCTTGAAGGGGTTGTTTTCTGTATTTAGTTTAAAATATATCCACAGGCCAGGGCATCATTTCAGCCTCTTTACTAATGGTTTCTCACAACATGGGCCTTTGACTTGCATTAGAAAAACCTGGGTGCGTGCTTTGGTCCAGATTCTTGCATCTCCCCACTCAGATCTACAAGATCAGAATACCAGAAAGGGGGTGCTGGGGTTCTGCCGTTTGCTTTAAAGTCACCAGGGCCCATTTTCTGCAGCACGCCCAAATAGAGCCTGCTGATTGTATGTTATGAAAGTGATGCTTAGTGTCCAACTAGCAGGGACTGAAGTGATGAAACATCATTTCAGCTCTAAATCAGGTTGGCTGGAAGATGTGGTTTGTTGTCAGAAATTATTGGAGTCAGAATTGTAGATAATATCATTTGTGTCACACAGATGACAAATCCGGTGACCTAGTGATGGGCAAGGGCTCCTGGGTGGCTATGGGAAACCCTTCCCTACTGAGATGACAAAGCAGTGGCTTGAACAGTTTCCATGACCCTGGAAGGGCCCCTGCCAGAGGGTCTTAACCACAATAGTATTTGGCTGCCTGACTCATGCATGGGAGGTTTTTTTCCAGAGTGTAATCCTGACCTTGAACAAAACCACACAAGGAAGCAGTCTGTTCTGTAGGCTGTGAATTGTATCCAAGCCGCAGCCAAATTTATCTGCTGCTCTGTGCACCTCCTGAGCCTTCAGCTAGCCAGCCCTTCTGCCACTGCAGGGAACCAGGTCTGCAGTAAAGCTTCGGGACCAGATTCATGAACAGCTGGCCTGCCATATCTTAGTTCATGGAACAGAAAGTCATATCATGATCCCTCTTCATGGCATTCAACTCATTTGATGGTATCCTAGAAGTATTTAAACATATTTTCATTCTCTGATCCACTCCCTCTTCTGATAACCAAGAACATCACTATATCTTTCTGCCCCTATCAATGTAATTCCTAATAAAGTATGTCATTGAAAATGCACCCCCTATTTGATTTATTAGAAGCATTGTTGTCTGTGATATACTCACATGATGTCTTCGAAAAGGATATTGGATTTGTTCCAAGAAATTGTCAGGTCACTCTAGCATTGGGGAGTGTGTGAACATTCAGAACTAATTCTAAAAGTGGTTGTTTCCCTATTGTACACCCCACCAGATTCATCGTTGGATCGCTTGTTTGGGCTCTGGGTGTTCCTGTCTGGCTACAAAGTAGCACATTTGCGGTGCCCTCGAGGACTTGAACATGCCGCCATTCCGACCTCACAGAACCCAGCAGCTCTGCCCCTGCACCTGTCTAGGTTAGAACCTTCCTGCAGACTCAAGATTGTCATGCTTGTTCACACACTTTTGTAGGCTCCAGTAGGGCTGCCCATGCTTAGCTGGGAGGGAGGATAAAGTAAGGCAGAGAGCAAAGGACCTCTAATCAGGGCCTCTGATAGTCTTGCCCATTTGTTCCTGGCTTCTTGCTTTTATCTCTGACCTTCCAGACTCTGGCCCTCATCTGTCTTGAGCTATGGTACCTACCAGTGCCTCCCAGCTTTAGCTGACCTCTCTGGGACACACCCCTTGTAAGACTGATTCTTTCAGTCTCATTCACTTGCCCTGAAACTCTTACTGATAGTATTTGTCAGATCCCCACCTGGCAAAGCAGGCCTCTAGTACTCACCCCTCTTGGCTGTCTGGATCCTGTTTCCAACGGAACCTAGAACTTATCCACACCTTGACTTAAGCTCTATATAGGTGGGCATTATGTTGATTTTCTTTTTATTTCCTGTAGCAGTTACTCAGTTAATGCTGGCCAAATGTTGAATGAGGCTGTGTAAAGAGTTTCACATATTAAAAAGTGAGTATAAATTATAGGATTGGCAACCTAGAAGGAAAATTATTTGAATAAAGAACACGAAAGCTGTGATTCTCTTTCTTCTGTTCATGGTAATTCCTGTGGTCCCCTCTGTTATCAAGAGATATTTCTCATATTTGTTTCAACTCTTAGGAATAACAGGTAAAAATTGATTTGCTGTTCCAAGATACTGACCTGATAGGATTTCCTCCCTGTAATATGAACTGTTCATAGAAGAAGGGCAAACAACCTCTCCAAATCAGGGACTTAAACTGAACAGTTCTGGAGCCTAAAATTTACAAAAGGCCACTGTAATTACTACTCCTGACTCTGAAACAAATACTTTTCTTCTCCTCCATCCCTCCCCCTGCTTAAACTCACATGTCATATGAGCCAACTTTTCCACCAGAAATTCTTGATTCATGGTGTTGAACCAGAATAGAGTCAATAAATACATATTTTTTCTCAATTCTTACTTGCTGTAAAACAGTAAGAAAAGTCACTTATGATCTTACTGCCTTACTTAAATCAACTGCTTGCCTCTATGTTCCCTCAAATTGGAATATTAGAGTCTTGTCTGAATTAAAGCCCAGGCTGAACCAGCATGGTGCCAATTCATCTTCCTATTTATTTATTTTTTAATCTCTGACTTGGCTTGCCTTCTTGATGGTCATTGCAGCTTGTCAAATGAACTCCTGGGGCTGATATCACTATGAAAAATTTGCATAGACTGTTCTCTTAGAAAATTTTATTTTTCCTAGATAGTAGGAACTAGATAAACACACAGATCCTTAAAACAAAGCCAAACTCTGGATAAGAACATATGTTTTTACATAGAATTTAAAAGAACAGGATGTACCGCAAGATGGGAAGAGCCCAGTGAACTCTTAAATTGTCTCTGCTGTGTGTTCATGAGGAGGAAAGATGGTTGGAAAAGGGATTCTCATATCTGACCTAAGGACAGCTCTAAGGGGCCAGCATCACAGTAGGGATTAGCACTGGTACAGAGCTGTAGGTTTGCCCATGTTTCCTTCGCTGAGTCTCTCAGCAATCTTGTGATGTAGTTGGATAGGCAAGATGGTTCACTAACCTTGTCTTCTAAATAAGAAATTGATGCTCAGAATGTTGCTAAGTCTCACTCAGCAAATAAGTGGCAGAGTTGAAAATCAAACCTAGATCATTTGACCATAATTTTTCTTCCTTTCCACACACCAACTCCTGGAATAGTGACTGCTATATGTTCTCCTAGAGCAAAGAGCAGGCCAACCAGTCTCCTTTGCCATGGATTGCCTGAAGACTGGGGTTGGTGTGAGATATTTGCTTTTCATCCAATTTTGTTTTGGGTTTCTTCTCTGAATATTTTTTCGAGATGATTTCCCTAGCATAATGTTGCTTATTAGGTCCAAATTCCTGAATAAACATCGGAACTTTACCTTCCTGGAATTAATTCAAATATAGCTTTGATATGAACATAAGTCAAGCTACAATAAAGAGAAATTTGAAGCATGTTCAAGGGTTTGGATTTCATTCTTTGGCTGCTTTAGACCTGGGATGTTGGGTTTAAATAAATAAATAAAAATAAATAAATCATAAATCAGAAATCATACTGTTCCTGACAGGAAGTAGAATGGAAGCCTCATGGAACTGCCGAAATATATGGTTTTCCTTTAAATTCCTCATTAATTATGACTTGTGCTTCCTTTCTATGGGAGGAAGAGACATTAAAGCAGAATTATTCTATAGCTAATTCTTGATTATACTTGTTCACAAACCATTACCTGCAATTATGAATTCCAGAAGGCTTTGAAAATCCTAATTTTTTCCCCATAATTTTGGTGCAGACTTATTTGGTGGAAATACAAGGTCTAAACTGAAATGAGACTATTTCTGGTCTTTATCCCATTTAATGTGGATATTTATGTATTTTGCTGCAGAAATATTAATACAAGGCGCCACCAATATCCTGTTTAGTGTATTACCTCAAATATGGTTGCACAATAACATCTGCAAAATTCTGAATTCTGAAATGTATTTAGCCCAAGGGGTTCAGAGAAGGGACTGCAAACCTCTTCTCAAGAAGAGAAGGGAGATGTGTGACTAATACAGAGTAATGGAGAAACACAAGCAGTCGGCTGCAGGACCTTTCACCCACATTGATGCCCTCCCTGAGAGAAGATTACACATCTCCATCCTGTTGAACTCATGCACGCTCATGTGATTGATTTTCTCTGGAAAATAAAATGTGAGCAGAAGAGAAGAGATGAGTCATTTCCAGGCAGAGCTTTAAGAGCCAACATGTAGCTCTGCATTCTTTTTCTTCTTCTGCCATGAGCTCAGCAGTGCTGCACATGAAGGCTGGGATCCATCAGCTTGGTTGCCCAGTGAAGCCTGGCACGGAGCTGTGGCTGATCAGCACTGGAGGTGTAATGTGAATGAGAAAGAAACCTTTGTTGCTGGAGCCTCTGCAGTATCACCTAGTCTATCTTCACTGACGCATGCAAAATCAGTGCCCTCTGGGATGGAGCCACCCATTAATGTAACATCTGTGGGCACTGACACAATGAGCAACAAACAGTGTCCTATAGGGGTTTTCAGTCCAGCTAAACAGATAAATAGTTAAGAAGTCAGGTCTGACCTGCCACAATGCTATACCCCAGCATTGGTTTCCATATCTAGGCCCAAGGCCAGATGCCTCCTGACTTCACCTATCCAAACACATGCTTGGATACTAATGCACATTTTTCTTTCTTTATTGGATTTAACAAATTACATAAGTAATTCCTGCTTATTATAATAAATTAAACAGCACAAAAGTATATAAAGAAAAAGTTTATTCTTTCTTTCTCTCTCTCCTTCCAGTGGTATGTATCCTTCTACAGCTTTTTATGTTCTAGGCAAATACATACAGATACATAGGGTCATTTTTTAATATTATCCTACCGTGAACATTACCCTACCAAGGACATCTGTGCAATTCATTTGTTAGCCTTAACTAGACGATTAATTCTTTTAATCATTAATAATTTCTTTTACTGAGTGCTTACTATGTCCAAATCACTCTTGAAAATACTTTATTTAATGCCTTTGTGAACTCTGTGAGGTAGGTACTGTTATTATCTGCTTTTGCCATTTGAGAAAACTGAGGTCTAGATAAACTGAGTAATTTGTGAGACTCACACAGATCAGGAAGTGGTGGAGTGAGAAACCCAGGCAGTCTGACTTTACACTCCACACTTTTTTTTTTTTTATGATCCTTTTTAAAAAAAATTTTATTTTATTATTTTTTAATAACAAATTTAATCAGTTATACATATACATATGTTCCCATATCCCCTCCCTTTTGCGTCTCCCTCCCACCCTCCCTATCCCACCCCTCCAGGCAGTCACAAAGCACCGAGCTGATCTCCCTGTGCTATGCGGCTGCTTCCCACTAGCTATCTACCTTACGTTTGGTATACACTCCACACTTTTAACCTGCAAGTTTTATCACTTCTATAATTGCATAATAGTCCATGAATGAATGGACTATAATTTATTCAAGCATTTCGCTGTTGATGGAGATTGGGGTGATTTCCTGTTTTCCTCTTTTTATCTTGCTACTGCCAACTGTGTTGAAATAAACAACACTGAAATACATACCGATACTCTTTTTTTCTGTTGAAAGAGCCCCATGTTAATTTCTTCCTGCGCCTCATTTGGGAGAACACTACCAACTCTGGCAGTCTCAGTCCTGGTTAGGCAGTGGGTCCTGGTTATCACAACTCATATTCCAATGGCCAGTTAGGAATTTTCGTTTCACCAGGTCCTCTGAACCCTCCACATATCTCTCTAGTACAGGGCAGAGTGGAGAGGCCTGTTTAAGTCAATGCAGCTTACATTTAGAAACGGGAGGAAGTGAACTGTAAGGGATTATCTTCTCCTAGATGTGTCAGATGCAATCACACAGCATAGATTTATGAAGCGGAGTGAAATATTTGTTTTGATTGCTCACTGATTAAGAATACAGAATCTTGACAGACATCTAGGGCAACTACCCTTACTTTAAGAATCTGGGTCAGGGGTGCCCAGCTTCTAATTCAGCAGTCTCATTTCATTAAAGGACTATGCAAAGAAACCTCAGTTTGGGTCTGTACAATTGGCTGCTTCATCTTTGGTATTTCACATTGCAGGAGTCCCAGCAGTCGCCAACGTTATTGTCTGTCAATTTGTAATGTCTTCTTCATAGTTGTTCAGTATAGAGTTTGGAAAAGTATCTGAGTATCTTATGAAAAATGAACATACCATATGAAAAGTGGACATATAACTTAATACTAAAATAATTTATGAAGATATTTGAGGTAAGGTGTTAGACCAAACCCCACATGTTGAAGATGCTTAAAAGTGGGGTTTTGCAAAAACCTGAAAATTATTTAAAAGGAAATGGTTAAAAATCTCAAGAGGTATGTTTTAAAAATTTATTCTAGAAGCTCTGCAGGGTAGGTATTTATCAACAGATTGCTATGGTGTGCTACTACATGAAAATTGGACAGTAAAACACATTTGGTTATTTTAAGTTAAATTATCCAGTGAAATGCAGAGGGGAAAATCATAGCATAAATTGGGAGATCTTGTGTTTGTGGCTGGATAGTACTTTTGTATTTTTGTGTGAGGTGGTGGGTAGGGATAGATAAGCATGTGATCTCCTTAAAATTTTTTTCTTTAGTACAATGTAAACTTTAGGGTAACCAGTTGTTACTCTATACAGTCTATGTTTGAAAGAAATTTATTCAAGACCTTAAAAATTAATGATTACATATGTAAGAACTTCTGCTTTCAAAAGCAAAACATCGCATCATCTCTGTCCTGAAGTGTTAGTGTGTCTGTTTCTTGCGTCAGCAGCCGTCTCCATTTCTGTTTACTTAGGAGCATTTAAATCACAAGCCTCACCCTTTAGCATACAGGATGCAGGCCTCAATCCATTCTTTACTCTGTTCATGCAAGGGTGGGAAATGTGACAGATATTTTAACCAACCCACATTATATTTAATACCACTGTTTTCACCAGCGAGAGCCTGTTTCTACATCCACGGTGCGAAGATGCTGCTGATTTCACCAAAGGAACTCAATTTCTGAAATTCTTGATACTCATTAGCAAAAGCACAGGTGAGGACCAAGAAATGAATGCCCAAAGTGCAAGTAGCAGCAGTCACTCTGGTGTGTGGGCTTTTACCCCATGAACGTGGGTTCCTGATTAGGACGTACGGCTGCCCCTTGAGTAAAGCTGAAACCAGCGAACACATTATTGGGTCCCATGGTCTATGCTGAAGATTTTAAAGTAAATTGTGGACATTTATCTGTGATGGACCTACACAAGCCCTTGAACTCAGCTGCTCTCCATCTTATTTCTTTCTATGTTCATTCAGATTTGCCTTTGGCCACATATTATTTTCATTTCTAGCTCAGCTCCTGCCCCAGATTCATGCATGATGACACTTCCCTCTTTATACATAAGCATATTAAAAAGTATGCTTACTGTTTTGAGTGATCATTTAGGTTACTTTTTTTTTACTACTGCCATTGTGCTAAATGCAATAAGTTTTCACCTGAACGATTTAAAGCTCTACCAAAAGAGGAAAAAAATTGACAAATTTCCCTTTGGTGTGAAATGAGTGCCTTCCACCTTAGTCTTCTGGGGCTCTGCTTCCTTTCACCTGTAAAGTGAGGAATTTGGACCAGAATAGCTACTCTTTCCCTGTGAGCTCTGATAATCTGAGATGTCTGTCCTAGCAGTTACACCTTAGGCTCAGACTGCAGCAGCCTGTGAGGCAAATCCATGGAGGGCTTGCTGCCTTGGGTGTGGGTCTTTCCCCTTGTGCTGGTGAAATAGAAGACTCCAGACATCACTATTTGATAATCCAGCTGGCTACGTTCCTGTCATGACTAACGGATGAGTTTGGTGATGGTGCTAAGACTCTGCCATAGGTGAGGCATCCTTTAGACCAAGAAGTACATCAAAAGGGGAATCTGTGGGATTCAACTGTCTGCCTTCAGTTTTGATGCAGTCATTGATCAAATAAACATGAAGGGCATAGCACGTCTTCCCATCTTTGCCTTTAAACTGAGTTCTGGTCCCTCAGCAGGTTGCATAATTTTTTCCAAGGCAGCAAAGACCATTTGCCTCTGAATATCCAGTGTTGTCTTTGAAGGAATAATGGGCTGGAGTTGATGTCTGTGTTTAACTTCAATTTAAATATTATTTTATAATAGGTTTTTGTTTCAACGTCCATTTAGTCTTTCTTTTTTAACATCTTTATTGGAGTATAATTGCCTTACATTGTTGTGTTAGTTTCTGCTGTATAACAAAGTGAATCAGCTATACATATACTTATGTTCCCATATCTCTTCCCTCTTGTGTCTCCCTCCCACCCTCCCTATCCCATCCCTCTTTGGTCACAAAGCACCGAGCTGATCTCCCTGTGCTATGCGGCTGCTTCCCACTAGCTATCTATTTTACATTTGGTAGTGTATATATGTCAGTGCTACTCTCTTACTTTGTCCCAGCCTACCCTTCCCCCTCCCTGTGTCCTCAGGTCCATTCTCTATGTCTGCATCTTTATTCCTGTCCTGCCCCTAGGTTTGTCAGAACCATTATTTTTTCTTAGATTCCATATATATGTGTTAGCATATGGTATTTGTTTTTCTCTTTCTGACTTACTTCACTCTGTATGACAGACTCTAGGTCCATCCACCTCACTACAAATAACTCAATTTCGTTTCTTTTTATGGCTGAGTAATATTCCATTGTCTATATGTACCACATCTTCTTTCTCCATTCATCTGTCGATGGACACTTAGGTTGCTTCCATGTCCTGGCTGTTGTAAATAGAGCTGCAATGAACTCAATGCCCATTTAGTCCTTAATGGTAGAGTTATTCATCCTCACAGAGAAATTAAATAGACTGAAACTTGAAAAAGAATTTATAGATATCAGTATTTATTCAATATATGTTGCCTGTTGACTGAATTCAAGGAATGTGCAGCTTCCGTGGCTGATATTCTAATGAAAGGCCTCCTTCGTTTGTTCGTTTGTGGTTGTATTCTACCTGTTGTTTTTCTCCCTGTTCTTTCATCTTCAGTTGTCATGCTTTTGCTCATCTTCAAAAGGGGGCAGCTTAGCTCATGATCCTACTATCCCCAGGAAAATGTGGGCAAAGAGGATTGGCAGAAACTGCTGCTTTTTCAGCTCAGTTTTTTCCCCTGGATACTTTAGTTCAAATCTTCACTTTTTCTTTAAGTCATCAAGCTATCACGTCAAGCAAAGAAAAAACCAACCACACTTACAGTCATATTTTGGTTACTCTTAATCAGAAAGTAAAAATTTAAGGATATAATATTATTTTTTAATAGTCTTATTAAGCGTAACTTTTTATTATGTTTTAAGCCAAGCTCTATCTCTCTCTACCTCCCACCCTCATCTTCTGGAATAATAAACCTTTCTTTGCCTCTTCTTCCTGACCCTGAAGAAATCTCATGACACAATGATCCTCACTCAAATTCATGTTTGGTCAATCTATTTCTTTTTTTTTAGGTACACTCTTCCACCTTGTTCTGTGCCCAGGTGGTTGGACAACTTCACCAGACTACCTCACTCTGGTTCCACGTTGGTTTGGCCAATGGGAGTGTTGGCAGGGATTAGAGCGAGAGAGGAGACAGAGGCCTGTGTGTTCATCACCCCTCCCCTCTCTTTGTAGCGGCCAATGCATTGGCTCGTTCTGGACTCCCTTATATTTTCTGTAAAATGTCTCTCCCCACACAACCTCTTTGCTTTCAAATTCCAGCAGCCACCTTGCCCCTTCAGGCTTATGGGTGTTAACAGGGGCCACTGATACCAACTCTTCATTGTCTCTTGAGGTTCCCTATGCCCTGCACACCCATTGTAGACAGGCCCTATATTAAACTTTCCTCATGGTATTAATTTGCAATGTGCCATCTGTTTCTTGCTGGAGCCCCAACAGATAGAATAATTCAATGAGTGCTTATATTACTGGGAGGTAGTATGGCATAATGGTTGTCTTCCATCTGGTACCCAATGGATCTAGGCTTGAACACATCCTCATCACTTGCTAACTCAGAGTGGAGATTATTTAACCACTCAGAGCCTTAGCTTTCTCTAATTTAAAGTGGGGATAGTATTACCTACTTCACAGAATTGTTACAAGAATATGTATGAATACTCAAAAATGTTAACTATTATATATAATTATATACAATAACATTAGAGATATATATAATACTATATATTATAACATAAAGTATTGTATAATAGCATATAATAATATTGTATTATCTATAATAACAGTATATATAATGTTTTAGTTTCCCCTCAATGTATACTGAATCACTTCCTTACTGGTAATGCCTGAGCAATTACAAAGCAGCCATTTTTGGTTCCTCTCCACCTCGTGTTGATCTTTGTGTTTCAAGTTCCGTAGACCTCCTCTTCCCTTGTGCCCCACAAATTCCTGCTTATCTTTTTTTTTTTTTTTTGCGGTATGCGAGCCTCTCACTGTTGCGGCCTCTCCCGTTGTGGAGCACAGGCTCCGGATGCGCAGGCCCAGCGGCCATGGCTCACGGGCGCAGCCGCTCCATGGCACGTGGGATCTTCCTGGACCGGGGCACGAACCCGTGTCCCCTGCATCGGCAGGCGGACTCTCAACCACTGCGCCACCAGGGAAGCCCCCTGCTTGTCTTAATGGTACTTTGCTTCCCACAGGTGGTCCTGGCTGCTCTGGTAATCTTCCCTCAAGTCTGTGGAATTTACACATGACTCTTCTTCAAAGGGTGAGTGCTAGCTAGACACAGGGGTCCCTGGTGAAGTGAAAGTTTTTTGCTTATGCTAGGCGTTGGCTGCTTTTCTGCACAGGTGCTAGGCATCAATGGGTAATCCCATTGCTTTACAGCAGAGCTGTTTTTTCGTTTCTACCTTCTTTAAACAATATCTCTAAACTGTTCTGAGAGTACTGGCTAAGCCCAGAGAAGTGTTGCAAGGATTAGTTAATTGATTATTTTAAATGCTTTGAAACTGGCAGAGAGTTTAGTGAGAAGAATAGGCTAAATGATTTTTGCAGGCTTGATGGGAGTACAAAGTGTACCAAACGGCCCTTCCAATTTGCTTTGGTATGTAGTAGAACTTGCTTATTGTATAACATGTCCCATTAAAATGAGTTGTATATGTTACTGCATTTAAAACACGACTTGGGGAAATGCTTTAAGATAAAGAGAGGTGTTTGGAAGATATACAAAGCTTTTGTCGAATGGAGTTGCAGGTACTGAAACCACTTGGGTTTTTCTGACTCAAGGGAAGTCCTATGAAGTACGATTCATAACATTTGTTTTCTCAGGGCCTGCTGTGTGTTAGGGTTGCATTGGTCATCATGGTTCCCAGCCTCCAAGGCTTGTAGACTAGAAGAGGAGACAGATATACAGACAGTGGAAACCCTTTGACAGTATGTCAGAGAGGCTAAGATGGATGAATATACAAGGTACAGAGTGACGAAATCAGGGAGTAATTATCTGAACCTGGGGGAAATCAGGGATGATTCATAAAGGAAGAGCGGCTTCAGTTGGTTTCTAAGGGTAAGAGAAGTCTGTCGCATAATAAAGGGGTGAAGGACATTTCAGACAGAGGGAAGAGCATATGAAAAGTCTCTCCTTCTCCCTCTCTCTCCCTGTTCCATTCAAACATATTTAAGAGTCTCTACTTCCTCTATATCTAGCTCTATCTTATTCTTTGCACATAGTAGATATTCAGTTAATACTTAGAAATGAATAGAATGAGTGGTAGGATTATAGGTAGTGATTTCAATTTTATTCATTAGGTTTTTCTTTATTTTCTAAATTTTCTGTAACAAACTTGTCTTTATTTTGTAATCGGAATTTTCTAAAATATTCAGGGAATGGTTATCAGAGTCCATGGCTACCTTGGAGTTGGAGATGAATGTAGTCAAAGAGGTCAGTGAACTCTGGGCCATGGGGACAGTTGTTCATGTGGTGAGGCAAAGGCTTGAGACTGTGGGAGGCATCACTAGAAATGAAGCTGGAATGATAGTTTAGGAACTTTGGACTTTATGTGGTAGACCATGAGAAACCACTGAAATGATTAGTCAGGAGGTCTATGTTAAGGATTCTCTGGCAATACTGTAGAGCATGAACAACTGGCTGCAGGAGAGGCTTGAGGGGAAGGACCAGTTGTGACACCTTTATAATCCAGGTGGAGAAGTGCTGAAAGTTCTCATGTTTGGGTAATTGGAGAGAAGATAATGAGTTTGATTTTAGACAGGATACATTTGTAGTGTCTGTGGGACAGTCTGTAGGAAGGCTGGTGGGGAGGAACCAGCTCCTAAAACGTGACTGACATCAGAGACCTTGGAGAACTGGAGGTGAGGGGGCTCTGGAAACCCCATGAGGCAGTGAGGACCATGGACAGCATGGCCACAAAGGCAAGAGAAAAACAAAAGAAAATGGTGCCGTCGAAATCACGAGAGAAGAATAGGGAGAGATGACTCAGAAAGGACCAAATTATCTAGTCAGGAAGTATATTATTTTTCTTTCTCCAGACATTCCTCTTCCTCCCTGCCTTCAGATTTCTGCTCAAAAGACGTCTCTTCAGAGATGCTTTCCCAGACCACCTACGTAAAGCAGCACACTTCATCACTCCATGCCACCTTCCCTGAGCACTGTTTCGAAATGTAGGCTTTATTATTATTCAGGTATAGTGAGGATCAGGAGGTGATTGCCATTGGAAAGGTATAATAGTTTGTTATTCGCAGTTTCTGAGGAGGGTACATGCCATGCTATGCAGGGCCACATGGGGGAAGCACCAGGGCCAGTCAGGAGGCAGAGGGAGGGTAGAAACATAGGCTAGAGATTTACCGTCATTTCCGTGGGAAGGAACAGGTGAGGCAGGAGGCAGGATAAGCAGACTTAGGATTGGCTAGTTTGAATAATTTTGGTGGGCCCTTGGGCATAAGGGCTATGCCTTGTTGTCTGGTACCTGCCCCTGGGTGATTAGTGACCTGAGTGAAGTGGTTGGGGTATGGGCTTGGATTGGTTGGTTTGCATATGAAAGACTTGCTGGAAAGGTGAGTTGTTTACTATCTCTAGGAACTGGCTAGCCATTGGAGGGGTGATGAAAACATCAGAATAAAAGGCACGCTTAATAGGAGCACCACTTGACATTATACTGCATGTTAATTTGTTTGCAAAGCAGTACCAGGGCTGAGACTATGGTGCAGTGAACGAGGCATTCACCTTGGGCACAAAGTGTAAGGGGGTGGGTGCCAAAGAACTCAGTAATCAAGTTCAAGAGTATGTTAATTTAAAAAAATCAAAATGAACACAAAAATATACATGCTGAACAAAATACCGAAATTGTAAATAAAGACAGGATCAGTCACAGTCTGTGCTGAAACAAAAGGAAGAATTAGTAATATGGATCCTGTCTTTTTGATTTTTAAAACTGTTACATTAAAATTATCCAGCCTTAAAAAGGAAGGCAATTCTGACACATGCAACAACATGGATGAACCTTGAGGCTAAGTCACAAAAAGACAGATAACTCTATGATTCCACTTACATGAAATACTTAGAGCAGTCAAAATCATAGAGACAGAAAGTAGAATGGTGGCTGCCAGGGGCTGGGGGAGAGCAGATTAGGGAGTTAGTGTTTAATGGGTATAGAGCTTTAGTTTGGGAAGTTGAAAAGTGTTCTGGAGATGGATGCTGGTGATGGTTGTACAATATTATGAACGTTATTTGATGCCACTGAACTTAACCACGTTTAAGTGTGTGTACACTTAAACATGGTTAAGATGGCAGATTTTATGTTATGTGTATTTTACCATGGTAAAATAAATGTGAAAAAACACTATTGCATTAAAATAGTGCTTATCTTGATTACTTGTTGGCACCCCTCTGCATGTTGCACTGGCCCACCCTCGTCTTGAGCCTGGGGAGCACTGTGGGAGGAGCTGGGTGTGGGGAGGAAGGTGGTGGGGGATCAGGCGCTGGGGCTTGGCTGTCCTCCTTCAGAGGAACTGAGCCTTTTCCACTTCTCATTGTTTGGAACCATTTAGTTTGACAGAGAAGAGGAACTGTATCAGTTAAGAATGTGTTCGGCTGCAAATAACAGAATACTATGGCTTAAGCAAATAATGGATTATTTTTCTCACACTCCAAAATATCTGGAGGTGACCACTGCTGGGGTTGTTTCTGTGACACGGCGGTTGGAGCTAATGTCTCTCTGTTTGTTTGTTTTGGGGGGAAAGGGCAGCACCATATGCACCTGTCCTTTCCACCAAAGAAGCTCAAACCTTTTTGGAAACACACCTCCTAATAACTTCTTCTTAAGCTTCATTGTTTAGTCCTGAGTCAGATGATACCCTGTCCCCCAGCTGCAAAGGACGCTGAGAAAGCACGGTACAGGGTTGTCAAGACTGACCAGGACCGATCCTGATCCACTGCCTATGTCTGGGCAGAGTGCCCTTTGCACAAGATTGGAGTTGTTAACGAGGAAGCAAGAAGGGAGGGAACTCCCCGGCGGTCCAGTGGTTAGGACTCCACACTCTCACTGCCGAGGACCCGGGCTCCATCCTTGGTTGGGGAACTAAGATCCCACAAGCCACGCGCAGTGCGATCAAAAGAACCCAACAACAACAACTAGAAAAAGCCAAAAACCAAACAAACAAAAAAAGGAAGCAAGAAGGGAAATGGACATTGTGAAGGTAATTAACCATGTCTGCTACAGGGTCCTTGACTATTGACTTTCTTCCATAGAAACAATGGTACTCGTACCTTGGCATATTTATATATTTTTCCTCTTGCAAGCGGAGTAAGCATTTTCTTCACTGTACTGTGTGGCATCTAGCAAATTGGTTTTTATGGGCTTAAAACCCTGAACTATTTGAGGGTAATCCTATGGTACTGCCGTGGGGCGGGTCCACCTCTCTAGCCTTGAGAAGTGATTAACATGGAAAGCATGAAAAACATGGCCCGCTTTCTTTTTAGATGACTTAGAATTGGCTTACTGTCTAATCATTTACTCCCGCCAGGCCTTCTGTCTTGTGTCCTGACCTCATCCTTGGAGACAGATGACTTTCCTGCACCGGCGAGCCTGGGAAGTGGATCATTACATTTTTCTTTTTAACTACACACTGAATAAGCAACCTGCTATTTATTGATATGGAAAACTTTCTATCTAGGATTTAAGATCCAGTCGAATAGGATGGAGATGTCTGAGGTTCATTAAAAAATAAAGATTATACAGATTCCATGGTCTAGATGTCCCAAGGTCAAACTCATATCCTGCTACTTCCCAAATATTTTTATGTGGAAGAAATAAAAACTGGAAGGAAAAAAGAGATGGGCAAAACATCCTGAAGAAGTAACTTGTCAGCTGAGATGCAGACAGGGAGAGCAAAACCCCAACCCCCGTTGGCTATGGCAGGAGGAGTCCACGCTGATGATGGACAAGCGCCATAGGCCTCCACATCAGTGCTCATTTGCCACGTGCCTCTTCACCCTTTTTTCCTCTGCTTCTCTGAGTCACAGTGAATTCAGAACCTCCATTCCTGGCTCCCATGATTACCTTCGCTGGTAAGTTTGCAGGGGAGGCTCTTCATTTTATGCACATAGAGCACAGTTGTAGGTTGTACCATGTTTTACTACAAATCCTTAAAGTTAGGTGGGTCCTAAAGAAGGAACTGAGTCTAGAACTTCTTGCCTTCTCCTTTGAAAGATCCCCCCAGAAATGGATGGTGTCTCCATACAAAGAGACTTTGGCAGAGCTTTTTCTAACTACATTCATTGCAAACTACATTTAAAAGCCCTGATAAATATATAATTGCACATGGTAGTTTTCTAGGCAATGTACCAAGAAAGAGTTCCAGACCTGTCTTCTGGATACTTAAAATCTAAGAAGAAATATAAAGTGTGGAATAATTGATGGGAGTAACTGTTCTAGTTCTTGTCTACAATGCACAGACATTGTTATTATTAATTGCTGATATTTTCAAGAGTGAGAAATGGAACAACTATCTCACCAGTTCTGTAGTGACAGTCTCAGAATGCCTTGCTTCTTGCTCAGCACCTTTCCTTTGCTTGCACTGACCCTCAACTTAAGAAATCAACCAATCCAAAGATGCACCTGCTTTTGATATCCTAACTAAGAACTCTAAGACCAACCTATATGCTATAAAAAAGTGGACATTCACTTTCCCTAATGAAACACTATTTCAGAATTTGTGTGGTGCTGTCTTCTGCTTCAGTAATTCAATAAAACTCAAAATAATACTTAAAAATAAAACTCAACATTAAAGTTTACTTACATTCTCATAAGGGCTTTCCCATGTAGATAAAATAAATGCATCTTTTGAGGGTCTGGAAGAAGGTTGTGGGTGAGAGTGAAGTTCACATGCAGTCTGGATCTGCTGACCAGACTTTTGAATGTCCGGGTCTTTTCTGATCACAGCACCTACTTCTCCAGGTTCTCTCTGGCATCCCCAGGGGAGCTTCTTCCAGAATCATTTCAGTATATTTTTAATAATTCTTGGCATAAATATCTGCTGGATAATCAAAGGGCTGAGCATCAAGTTTCTCTGAGCTTACAGAGGACTCAACATTTCTGAAGACCATCTCTGGAGATATTCAAGACTCCCCAGATTTGCGAACACCTCTGTAACATATTATTCCCCCACAAAATAGGTATTCTTTCCACTGGCTGGAGCAGTCACTGAAATAGTTTCAGGATACCCCTTCCCCCATTTTCAAATATTGCATATTGTGGACTGTTTCAAGTCCTAGATCCAAGTTCATTGCTAAATTTAACATTCTATCCTTTAATGTATCCAAAATTCCCCTGGAAACTCATTCCAATTCCTCTAAGGAATCCCCAGGGAATTTCAAATTATGCTCCAAGTGGTAGGTATCTTTCATTCGTCTTGCAGCATTTACTCTGATGCTACAAGATGGTACCTTGTCCATCCTATGTCAGCTACGCTGGCCACTGTGGCAGTGTTCCTTTTGCTGCTTGTCCTGAGAGTGGATCCTATGTGGCTGATGTCCACTGAAGGCACTGCCAAAGCTAGTGCCTGTGTTGCTGATGACAGTCAATACCTATTCCCAGGATGCCCGGATGCCAATGCCCGATAGTGGGGCCCCGCAATCTGTACCAGGGGTGCTGGTTCCCAGGCCACAGAGCTGCCTGTGCCCACACCGAGTGCCTTGTCTCAGAGATTATCATTGTTTTTCTTCTCACCAGCCACCCTTCCTTCCTTAACTAAGCTGAAGTACAAAATAACTCAAGATAGAAGAAGAGTCAGAAACCTTTGTAGAATAACAATATACAAGAGAAACGTTAGGAAGAGGTCAGTTTTGGCAGTGTGAAAGGTCTGGTAGTCTTTTATTTATTTATTTATTTTTTTTGCCGCATCGTGTCTTTGTTGCCACGCGTGGGCTTTCTCTAGTTGCGGTCAGCACGGGCTACCCTTCAGTGCGGTGCGCGGGCTTCTCATTGCGGTGGCTTCTCTTGTTGCGGAGCATGGGCTCTAGGTGAGCGGGCTTCAGTAGTTGTGGCACACGGGCTTCAGTAGTTGGGGCTCGCGGGGTCTAGAGCACAGGCTCAGTAGCTGTGGTGCACGGGCTTAGTTGCTCCACGGCATGTGGGATCTTCCCGGACCAGGGCTCGAACCTGTGTCCCCTGCATTGGCAGGCAGATTCTTAACCACTGCGCCACCAGGGAAGCCCAAGGTCTGGTAGTCTTTATAATTGTTGGTGTATTATAATTGTAATATACCAAACTTGGGGAGTTTATTGCTTCTTCAGTTTTAAGGAGTAATTGTATTCTATACTGTGGCTAAATTCTAAAGCCAGGATGTAAAAAAAAAAAAAAAGGAAAGTAGACAAAGTATTCTTGAAATCCCCTTCAATTGCTCATAGACTAAGTATCCATGGCCATATTTACATGCCACAATGAAGAGTGACAGCCCATCTTTTGATGAATCTAACACAGCTGGTTTTTCCACTGGCATGAAACAAACCATTGTTTCTTTGACTGTCTGCTAAACATACTTGACTTGGGTATAGGAGCCATGTTGTATCAGAAATGCAGATCTTGGGCTTCCCTGGTGGCGCAGTGGTTGAGAGTCCGCCTGTCGATGCAGGGAACACGGGTTTGTGCCCCAGTCCAGGAAGATCCCATATGCCGTGGAGCGGCTGGGCCTGTGAGCCATGGCCGCTGAGCCTGCGCGTCCAGAGCCTGTGCTCCGCAACCGGAGAGGCCACAACAGTGAGAGGCCCGCGTACCACAAAAAAAAACAAAAAAAAAAAAAAAAAAAAAAGAAATGCAGATCTCTAGATGTCACAGTATTGTGCAATCCAGTAAGATATTTTAATGCCTATGGGAGGCATTAAAAACCAAAGCCAACTAAGGGAAAAATGTTATGTATCCACTCTTTTCACAGCATAAGATTAATAAATTAACATTTATTGAAGATGTATGCAGTCAGGCACTCTTTTATACACTTTACATGTATTAACTAATTTAATTCTTACAACAATCCCAGAAAGTGCTTGTTATTATATCCAGTTTTTGGAAAAGTAAGACTAAAGCACAAGGAGGTCAAGTGACTTGCAGAGTTAAAAAGCGGCAGAGCTGGAATCTGAACTCAGGCAGTCTGGCTCTAGTGCTGTTGCTCTCAACTGCTTTGCTCTATACTTTTAACCATGACTGCACTATTTAAATGACTTTTTCTCTCCTTCTTTTCACTTTGGATGGAGTGGAATTTACCAATTTAGTGTTTTTAATGATGTGACTCCGTTGTGCTTTCTTGCTGTTGCAAAAATTCAAAGTATACTGAAAGGCATAAAATATACAAAGGGGTGATGTCCCATGTTCTCATCCTTAGATAGAACAAATGTTAATGGCTTGTGAATTTTCCCCCAGGATTTCTTTTATGCACGCACTCGCACACATGTTTTGTTTTTGTTTGACTGTACTTTACTCAATTTCCTCTTTCACTCATCAGCATCATAAGACCTCTTTCTGTCAGAATACAGAACTTCACCTCTTCCTTTTATTTTTCATTTTATTTTATTTTTAAAACTTAATTTATTTGTCTGCATCGGGTCTTAGTTGCGGCACGTGGGGTTTTTCGTTGCGGTGCCTGGGCTCTCTAGTTGTGGCGCACAGACTCTAGAGTGCATGGGCTCAGTAGCTGTGGCACGCAGGCTTAGTTGCCCCATGGCACGTGGGATCTTAGTTCGAACCCACGTCCCCTGCATTGGAAGACAGATTCTTAACCACTGGACTGCCAGGGAAGTCCCACCGCCTCTTCCTTTTAAACAGCTGTTTTAGTAAGTACATATTATTCCACTGCATGAATAAACCATAATTTACCTTTGCATATTCCCTTACTGATGGATAGTCAGGTTTAAAGTTTTTTTTCCCAAGTTTTTACTGTTATAAACTCTGTGGCAAACATGCTCATTTGTTCTCCTAGTATTTTACAGATTTATTTTTCAGTTTTTAATCTTTAATCCACATGGAATTTATTTTGTGCTGGAGGTGAGGTGGGGATTACAGCAATTTCTTGACTTTCCTCATTCAAATGATTCCTCACCTGAAGAGATTCAGTCTCTAGGCACCTGAGTAAACACATTGCATCTGGTATAGAAATACACTGAAAATTTTAATAAGGAGAATCTCTATGGTGGAAAATAGTAGGTAGTGTGTATTGGGGAGAGGAAGCAGAAACAGCAGGCTCCACCAATATGGATTAGAGGTGAGAGCTAGGCTTTCAGGTTGGAATGCTGCATTTTAATTAGCAATATTATTTCCAAATGTTTAGCTCCAACAGTGTGGGGATTAGAGACCCCTGCTTGCTTATCATAATTCAGAACCTGCACATCAGAGTGTCTAATTAGATCTTCTCACTTTTGAAAGGTCAGCCAATAAAATTGTCATGTTGTGTCATTCAAGGTCTAGAAGTTACTCTGCTATAAGCTTGATGGGTTTTTTTTTTAAAGTTAAAAATTGCCTGTTCATATCTAGTGTCTGTAAGTGAGCTTTGCTGGCCTAAGATTCTGGCAGGCCATCATGCAAAGGATCTCTGAAATCTTTCTGCCACTTAGAACAATTCATGTCCTTTGTATTCTTTTCTTTATCACTTTGGACACTGCTAGAGAGAGCCTCCGTATCTTAAGCCGTTTCATAGATTTTCCTACTCACAAGGAAAACAGCATTCAATTCAGTCTTTGTTTTGGGTCTTGGGCTCTGTAATTGAATATTACTTTCAGTTAATTTCCATGGGAAAAATATCCCTAAATAAGCTGTGTTCTTCTGGAAATATTATCATCATACAGAAATGAATGGAGCTAGATTTTCTCAATTTTAATTACTTGGTTATAAGCTAAGGAAGTTAGGGAGCTGTCTTAATTCTTTTAAGCCACTAGGATCTTTTTCTTTTTAATTTTAATTTCATATTGGAGTATAGCTGATTAACAATGTTGTGTTAGTTTTGGGTGTACAGTAAAGTGATTCAGCTATACATATACATGTATCTATTCTTTTTCTAATTCTTTTCCCATTTAGGCTATTACAGAATATTGAGCAGAGTTCCCTGTGCTCTCCAGTAGGTCGTTGCTGCTTATCTATTTTAAATTTAAAATAGAAGCCACTAGGATGTTAATTAGAATTCTGTATGAGGTGACAAGTTCAGGGGAAGGAACCATGAATTATGGACAGCCTTTCCTTATGACAGTTGCTGGTGTCTCGCTTGGCTTACTTTGCACCAGTAGAGGGGCTGCCTCCTGGGGTTCATCAGACCTCACACCAGCTATCTCCCTGCTCAGAGCTGTGGGGCTTTAAGCCTAAGGATCTGAGAGTAGGAGGAGGGGGGGGGGGAAATGATCATTACTACTATTTCAGTTACATTAAAGATGAAATTGGCTTTTGTGGGCATATGAAGGAAATCTTATCGCTACTAATAATGATATTTTCCAAAGTGTGGTTGCCTCAGAATCAACTGGGTGTTTCATCAAAATGCTGCTTGTTGGAGTCCTTCCCAGAATCGGAATCTCTGGTGGTAGAGCTCTGGAATCTATTTTTAACAAGCCTCCTATGCTATTCATTTGTGCATTAAAGTTTGAGAACATTTGATTTATAACATCACTTCTATGGGAAAAATGGACTCTTGCTTCCAGCCATTCGGCTTCAAAGTGTACCTTTGGAATTTAGTGTGTGGGTACGTTGGGGCTTGCCTGTGTGTGAAATCAACGGTCTGGATAACAGTCACATTTTAAAGGTGTAAAGCTAACAACTGGTGAACAGATTATGGCTCTGGGTATTCAGGTTAATTAAGTTCTAAGGTATGGAGCTGAGGAATTAAAGCACACAGTGGATATTCAGATAGGAGGTGAAGCTGCAAAAATAGTTTAAACATCTGTACTCAGATGTCAGCTGATTACTCTGACACTTGAGCTTCAGATAAGATGGCTTTAAACCCTTTTCTACATCCCTTGGAATGTCCAGTACTCTTTCCAAGATTTCTGCAAATCCTGGAGGACTTACTTTCCCAGGATTACTTCTGGGGGATCCTTTTTTTTTCTACTCTGCATCTTATGATGGTCCTTTATCTCTGTCCGGTATAGAGGCCCCTTCTTTTTGATTCCTCCAGCAACAAAGAGTTGCTTCATTAATCAGAATCTTCACAGAGGATGGAGGAATCACTCTGCCACATCACATATCACAGATTATGACTTAACAGTCGTGCATTAAACATCCTTGTCCTTTTTTTTGTAATACAGCAGGTTTTTATTAGTGATCTATTTTATACATATTAGTGTATACATGTCAATCCCAATCTCCCAATTCATCCCACCACCACCCCACCACCACTTTCCCCCCTTGGTGTCCATACATTTGTTCTCTATATCTGTGTCTCTATTTCTGCCTTGCAAACCGGTTCATCTGTACCACTTTTCTAGATTCCACGTATATGCGTTAATATACGATTTTGTTTTTCTCTTCTGACTCACTTCACTCTGTATGACCATCTCTATGTCCATCCATGGCTCTACAAATGACCAAATGACCCAATTTTGTTCCTTTTTATGGCTGAGTAATATTCCATTGTATATATGTACCACATCTTCTTTATCCATTTGTCTGTCGATGGGCATTTAGGTTGCTTCCATGTCCTGGCTATTGTAAATAGAGCTGCAATGAACATTCTGATACATGACTCTTTTTGAATTATGGTTTTCTCAGAGTATATGCCCAGTAGTGGGATTGCTGGGTCACATGGTAGTTCTATCTTTAGTTTTTTAAGGACCCTCCATACTGTTCTCCATAGTGGCTGTACCAATTTACATTCCCACCAACAGTGCAAGAGGGTTCCCTTTTCTCCACACCCTCTGCAGCATTTGTTTGAACATCTTTGTCCTTGAAGGTATTTTTAGCCACACACTCACAGGGGTGTGTCTCACTGGCCCAGCCACTTCACGTCTTTTCTGGCCTCTCTCCATCTTGCTGGCTCCTCTGTGTCCTTTGCCTTGGCTACCTTTCCCGGCTTGCGCTCCCAACTCCAAATTCTTCTCACTCTTTTATTCAGAAAACGTCAACCCTCTCATGCCCCTCACACCCAAACTCATCCCCAGTACCACCTTTGCATATCCAGCACCAACCAAGGTGCTTGACTGAGCAAAACGACCATCCAGTCTTTTCTTTAACAGAATCCATCCTCCTTAGAGCAGAGTTTGGGGATTAAACAGAATTTTCCTAAGATCTATTATGTATTTCTTCCGTGGAAAAATTAATTCTGTCTAGGTTCTCCTGAATGCTCAAGAGCTGAGAAAGAATTTTTTCTCTCTACATCATTAAAGAATCCTTTTTGTTGAGAGAATCTCATCTGGAAAAAGTTAAGCAGGGTTTTTATAAGGTTTTAACAAGCAGGTGCACATCAGTGCACTTCCCTTAGTTAAGCTCATCAGTCTTTACAGTGCTTCTGCTAACATGTTTAGGACTAGAGCATCTCTATTTGTAGCCAAATAAATGCAAGCAGAATTATCTCCCACTTGCCAGCAAAAAGAGTGCAACTGACCCCAGGTGAGTGACATCTGCAAGGCCACTCAGGGTATTCTGTGTCATAAATCATATCTTGAGAATAAAGCCACAGAGTTAAATTGTTTTCAGAAGGGTTTGCTTTCTTGCTCTCTTATCTTTTGTATATCTGAGAGCTTTCTGCTTTGCTTGAAATGGAAAGTCATTTCCCAGGCGAGAGATCATTTTATTTAGTGCTCTTATTTTCTTGGTAAGTATTCTGAATTTTTTCCTATTAATTTCTATATTTATGCACAGTGGTTCTCAATTGGTGAGAAAATTATGATCTCATACTATCTTTTCCTTGTACTTGCTGAATGATTAGCCTCATTTGCTGTGTGAGTTCCACTTCACGGCTGTGAAATGATGACTCTCCTTGACTCTGGCTAAGCATGTCGGCTTGATGGCTTTGACCTTTTCCACGAAAACAAGGGAGATGAAAAGATGTGACATGTGTGTAAATTGTCACTCAAGTGGGGTTATTTTGGCTAACAGCTCGGAATACATGCTTTGCTAAACTCCCAGAAGGCACCAGTGGAATGTTTTGTTTGGGGTTTTCTAAGACATTTGACAGTCTTTTTATTTTTAAGCAATGAGAACAAATCCTGATTGGTCATTAAATACAAATAATAAATTTACATCCTGAATCACAAGCTGTGTGAATAAATGCATTATAGATTCCCAGGAAAAACCCTGTTCTCAAGTGGTGCAGTTAAGTTGGCTTCATCTGCCCTGTGATGGATATTACTTCCACTGCACTTAATTGGGATAACTGACAAATTTAGATTCAGAACATTTCAGTGACTCCAAGGGATGTATAAATATCTCACCAAATCCATTTAAATGCTATTCTGGATTTGGTCAGGGGTCTCACTGTAGTAATTTGCAGGTGTGACCGATATTAACTTATAAATTTTCCATGACTGGTCCTTTTTTGATTTCAGGTTTCCCCCCTGTTTGGTAATGATGGCTCAGCAAGCATATTTTACCTTCCTTCTCTGCAGGCCCTTTATTGCTTCGAGATGTGCCTGTGTGTATGTGTGTGTGTGCGTGTGTGTGTGTGTGCGTGTGTGTGTGTGGGCACACACACGTTTTTTTTTTTTTTTACAAATTTAATCAGTTATACATATACATATGTTCCCATATCCCCTCCCTTTTGTGTCTCCCTCCCACCCTCCCTATCCCACCCCTCCAGGCACACACACGTTTTTAATAGTAATGCATGAGGCAGTATTTCCCACTAGAGCATATTCATATGAGCTTGTGGAGCTGTTTCTTACTCGACATATTTCTCTCCATTTGTCTGTGCTTTTAGTTAAGGGGACTCAAACGATGTTTGACTGGATAAAGAATGACAAAACAATAGCAATAGTGTAGAAGTATACACATGCTCTAGCGATCTGTACATATCACACTTGGCTAATGATCCTATGGTATGATTTTTAGTAATCACCAATAGAGTGGGTTTGAAGGTCAGCATGATAACCCTAACGTGTTGCTGTAATGGAGCCGATAAATTTACATATGGATGGAAATGATTAATTTTTAAAATTCTTTTTCTTTTTCATGACTGAAAATGAGATTCTCATTCCCTGACATTAGAGCATAATCTTTCTATTATTTGCTCTTTTTTCTATCACTAGAATTTTAAACTAGTGTATGTGGTTGAATTTAGTTTTCAACTTATTTCAGAGACTTAGAAAGATGAACTGTTACAAATTTGTAAGATTATTTAAGGCAGAACTGCTTGACGTGTGTTATTAGTAATCATTGTCCTCAGCTAGTATCTCTCTGTTTAAATGAAGATCTTTAGGGTATTTCTTAATACTTCAGTCAGATTTGAACCAGTTTTTTCATGAATTCATTCAAAATATATTTATTTATAACCAACTTAATTTTTTCAGCTTTATTGATGTATTATTAACAAGTAAAAATTATACACACTTAGGTTGTGCAATATTTTTTAATGGTGTACAATGTAATTTAATATACATATATTTTGTGAAATGATTACCACAATCAAGTTAATGAACACATCTATCACCCCACTTACCATTTTTTTAAAAAGATTTGAGCCATTCTGGTAGTAAAACAAATTATCAGTAGAAGAGGTATTTGTATGGCCCTGTATGTATGGATATATCTTTTGTTAATAATGAAGAAGACAGCTATTTCTAACATTTGCTATCATTGAGGAGGCTTAAGATGAGCATAAAACCTATCTTAACGAGATGAGCTCTAAGATAAGGATAAAATTTCTAATAATAATGATAATGGCCATTATGTAGCAACAGTGGTTAATATTGAGAACTTATATGACAGTCAATGTTCTAAGTGTTTTATGTGTGTATGAACTCATTTAGTGTTTGTAAGAATCCTATGAGGCAGATATTTATTATCCCAATTTTAAAAACAAGAAACCAAAGGACAGAGAGGTAAATTAACTTATCTGAGGTCACACAGCCAGGAAGCCACAGAACTGAGGTTTGGACTTTGGTAGAATTGCCAGATTCAGGGGAAACACACACACACACACACACACTCACCAACACAAAACACCATCAATACTTGCCTCCTTTTTGCAATATATGGGACATACTTAAACTAAAAAGTTATTCATTATTTATATGAAATTCAAATTTAAATGAATGCCCTGTATTTTATCTGGCAAATCTAAACCTAAATTGTCTAGCTTTAGAGCCTGTGTTTTTAACCTTTATGCTAAGTCTGCCTAAAACCCAAGCTTAACTGATCAGTGTTGACTTGCACGTCTCAGGTCAATTTCTTTTTTTTTTTTTCCACATCTTTATTGGAGTATAATTGCTTTACAATGGTGTGTTAGTTTCTGCATTATAACAAAGTGAATCAACTATACATATACATATATCCCCATATCTCCTCCCTCTTGGGTCTCCCTCCCACCCTCCCTATCCAACCACTCTAGGTGGTCACAAAGCACAAGCTTATCTCCCTGTGCTATGTGGCTGCTTCCCACTAGCTACCTATTTTACATTTGGTAGTGTATATATGTCAACGCCACTCACTCACCGTGTCCCAGCTTACCCTTCCCCCTCCCCGTGTCCTCAAGTCCCTTCTCTACGTATGCGTCTTTATTCCTGTCCCGCCCCTAGGTTCTTCAGAAACTTTTTTTTTTTTTTTTTAGATTCCATATATATGTGTTAGCATACGGTATTTGTCTTTCTCTTTCTGACTTACTTCATTCTGTATGACAGACTCTAGGTCCAACCACCTCACTACAAACAACTCAATGTCGTTTCTTTTTATGACTGAGTAGTATTCCATGGTATACATGTGCCACATCTTCTTTATCCATTCATTTGTCAGTGGACACTTAGGTTGCTTCCATGACCTGGCTACTGTAAATAGAGCTGCAAAGCACATTGGGGTGCATGTGTCTTTTTGAGTTAGGGATTTCTCAAGGTATATGCCCAGTAGTGGGATTGCTGTGTTGTATGGTAGTTCTATTTTTAGTTTTTTAAGGAACCTCCATACTACTCTCCATAGTGGCTATATCAATTTACATTCCCACCAACTGTACAAGAGGGTTCCTTTTTCTCCATACCCTCTCCAGCATTTACTGTTTGTAGAGTTTTTAATGATGGTCATTCTGACCAGTGTGAGGTGATACCTCACTGTAGTTTTGATGTGTATTTCCTAATGATTAGTGATGTTGAGCATTTTTTCATGTGTTTGTTGGCAATCTGTATATCTTCTTTGGAGAAATGTCTATTTAGGTCTTCTGCCCATTTTTCGACTGGGTTGTTTGTTTTTTTGTTATTGAGCTGCATGAGCTGCTTATAAATTTTGGAGATTAATCCTTTGTCAGTTGCTTCATTTGCAAATATTTTCTCCCATTCTGAGGGTTGTCTTTTGGTCTTGTTTATGGTTTCCTTTGCTGTGCAAAAGCTTTGAAGTTTCATTAGGTCCCATGTGTTTATTTTTGTCTTTATTTCCATTTCTCTAGGAGGTGGGTCAAAAAGGATCTTGTTGTGATTTATGTCATAGAGTGTTCTGCCTATGTTTTCCTCTAAGAGTTTGATAGTTTCTGGCCTTACATTTAGGTCTTTAATCCATTTTGAGCTTATTTTTGTGTATGGTGTTAGGGAGTGATCTAATCTCATACTTTTACATGTCCCTATCCAGTTTTCACAGCGCCACTTATTGAAGAGACTGTCCTTTCTCCACTGTACATTCCTGCCTCCTTTATCAAAGATAAGGTGACCATATGTCCGTGGGTTTATCTCTGTGCTTTCTATCCTGTTCCACTGATCTATCTTTCTGTTTTTGTGCCAGTACCATACTGTCTTAATTACTGTAGCTTTGTAGTATAGTCTGAAGTCAGGGAGCCTGATTCCTCCAGCTCTGTTTTTATTTCTCAAGATTGCTTTGGCTATTCAGGGTCTTTTGTGTTTCTATACAAATTGTTTTTTGTTCTAGTTTTTTGTTCTAGTTCGATGAAAAATGCCATTGGTAGATTGATAGGGATTGCATTGAATCTGTAGATTGCTTTGGGTATTATGGTCATTTTCACAATGTTGATTCTTCCAATCCAAGAAAATGGTATATCTCTCCATCTGTTTGTATCATCTTTAATTTCTTTCATCGCTGTCTTATAGTTTTCTGAATACAGGTCTTTTGTCTCCTTAGGTAGGTTTATTCCTAGGTATTTTATTCTTTTCATTGCAGTGGTAAATGGGAGTGTTTCCTTGATTTCTCTTTCAAATTTTTCATCATTAGTGTATAGGGATACAAGAGATTTCTGCACATTAATTTTGCATCCTGCTACTTTACCAAATTCATTGATTAGCTCTAGTAGTTTTCTGGTAGCATCTTTAGGATTCTCTCTATATAGTATCATGTTATCTGCAAACAATGACAGTTTTACTTCTTCTTTTCTGATTTGGATTCCTGTTATTTCTTTTTCTTCTCTGATTGCTGTGGCTAAAACTTCCAAAACTATTTTGAATAATAGTGGCGAGAGTGAACAACCTTGTCTTGTACCTGGTCTTAGAGGAAATGGTTCCAGTTTTTCACCATTGAGAATGATGTTGGCTGTGGGTTTGTCATTTATTTGTCTTTATTATGTTGAGGTAAGTTACCTCTATGCCTACGTTCTGGAGGGTTTTTATCATATGTGGGTGTTGAATTTTGTCAAGAGCTTTTTCTGCATCTATTGAGATGATCGTATGGTTTTTCTCCTTCAATTTGTTAATATTGTTTATCACATTGATTGATTTGCATATATTGAAGAATCCTTGCATTCCTGGGATAAACCCCATTTGATCATGGTGTATGATCCTTCTAAAGTGCTGTTGGCTTCTGTTTGCTAGTATTTTGTCGAGGAGTTTTGCATCTATGTTCATCAGTGATATTGGCCTGTAGTTTTCTTTTTTTGTGGCATCTTTGTCTGGTTTTGGTATCAGGGTGATGGTGGCCTCATAGAATGAGTTTGTGAGTGTTCCTCCCTCTGCTATATTTTGGAAGAGTTTGAGAAGTATGGGTGTTAGCTCTTTTCTAAATGTTTGATAGAATTCGCCTGTGAAGCCATCTGGTCCTGTGCTTTTGTTTGTTGGAAGATTTTTAATCATGGTCTCAATTTTAGTGCTTGTGACTGGTCTGTTTTTATTTTCTATTTCTTCCTGGTTCAGTCTTGGAGGGCTGTGCCTTTCTTAGAATGTGTCCATTTCTTCCAGGTTGTCCATTTTATTGGCATATAGTTGCTTGTAGTAATCTTTCATGATTCTTTGTGTTCCTGCAGTGTTACTTCTCCATTTTCTTTTCTAATTCTATTGATTTGAGTCGTCTCCCTTTTTTTCTTGATGAGTCTGGGTAATGGTTTGTCAATTTTGTTTATCTTCTCAAAGAACCAGCTTTTACTTTTATTGATCTTTGCTATCACTTCCTTCATTTCTTTTTCACTTATTTCTGATCTGATCTTTATGATTTGTTTCCTTCTGCTAACTTTGGGGGTTTTTGTTCTTTTTTCTCCAACTGCTTTAGGTGTAAAGTTAGTTTGTCTATTTGAGATGTTTCTTGTTTCTTGAGGTAGGATTGTATTGCTATAAACTTCCCTCTTAGAACTGCTTTTGCTGCATTCCATAGGTTTTGGGTCATCGTGCCTCCATTGTCATTTGTTTCTAGGTATTTTTTGATTTCTTCTTTGATTTCTTCAGTGATCTCTTGGTTATTTAGTTACCTATTGTTTAACCTCCATGTGTTTGTATTTTTTATAGATTTTTTCCTGTAATTGATATCTAGTCTATAGCGCTGTGGTTGGAAAAGATACTTGATACAATTTCAGTTTTCTTAAATTTACAAAGGGTTGATTTGTGACCCAAGATATGATCTATCCTGGAGAATGTTCCATGAGCACTTGAGAAGAAAGTGTATTGTGTTTTTTTTGGATGGAATGTCCTAAAAATATCAATTAAGTCCTTCTTGTTTAATGTATCATTTAAAGCTTGTGTTTCCTTATTTATTTTCATTTTGGATGACCTGTGCATTGGTGAAAGCAGGTGTTAAAGTCCCCTACTATGATTGTGTGACTGTCAATTTCCCCTTTTATGGCTTCTAGCATTTGCCTTATGTACTGAGGTGCTCCTATGTTTGGTGCATAAATATTTACAATTGTTATATCTTCTTCTTGGATTGATCCCTTGATCATTATGTAGTGTCCTTGTTTGTCTCTTGCAATAGTCTTTATTTTGAAGTCTATTTTGTCTGATATGAGAATTGCTACTCCACCTTTCTTTTGATTTCCATTTGCATGGAATATCTTTTTGCATCCCCTCACTTTCAGTCTGTATGTGTCCCTAGGTCTGAAGTGGGTCTCTTGTAGACAGCATGTATATGGGTCTTATTTTTGTATCCATTCAGCCAGTCTATGTCTTTTGCTGGGAGCATTTAATCCATTTACTTTTAAGGTAATTATCTATATGTATGTTCTTATTACCATTTTCTTTTTCTTTTTTTTTTAACCTTAATTCACATAATTACAAATTTTATTTCTGCGATGAGAACTTTCAAGATCTACTCCCTTAGCAACTTTCAAACATAAAATATGGTATTGTTAACTGTAGTGACCAAGCTGTACATGACATCACCATTACTCACTTATCTTATAACTAGAAGTTTTATTTTTTATTTTTATTTATCTATTTTTTTGCTTTATAACAAATTTAATCAGTTATACATATACATATGTTCCCATATCCCCTCCTTTTTGCGTCTCCCTCCCACCCTCACTATCCCACCCCTCCAGGTGGTCACAAAGCACCGATCTGATCTCCCTGTGCTATGCGGCTGCTTCCCACTAGCTATCTACCTTACGTTTGGTAGTGTATATATGTCCATGCCACTCTTTCACTTTGTCACAGCTTACCCTTCCCCCTCCCCATATCCTCAAGTCCATTCTCTAGTAGGTCTGTGTCTTTATTCCTGTCTTACCCCTATGTTCTTCATGACATTTTTTTTCTTAAATTCCATATATATGTGTCAGCATACAGTATTTGTCTTTCTCTTTCTGACTTACTTCACTCAGTATGACAGGCTCTAGGTCCATCCACCTCATTACAAATAGCTCAATTTCATTTCTTTTTATGGCTGAGTAATATTCCATTGTATATATGTGCCACATCTTCTTTATCCATTCATCCAATGATGGACACTTAGGTTGTTTCCATCTCCAGGCTATTGTAAATAGGGCTGCTATGAACATTTTGGTACATGTCTCTTTTTGAATTATGGTTTTCTCAGGGTATATGCTTAGTAGTGGGATTGCTGGGTCATATGGTAGTTCTATTTGTAGTTTTTGAAGGAACCTCCATACTGTTCTCCATAGTGGCTGTACCAATTCACATTCCCACCAGCAGTGCAAGAGTGTTCCCTGTTCTCCACACCATCTCCAGCATTTATTGTTTCTAGATTTCTTGATGATGGCCATTCTGACTGGTGTGAGATGATATCTCATTGTAGTTTTGATTTGCATTTCTCTAAAGATTAATGATGTTGAGCATTCTTTCATGTGTTTGTTGGCAGTCTGTATATCTTCTTTGGAGAAATGTCTATTTAAGTCTTCTGCCCATTTTTGGATTGGGTTGTTTGTTTTTTTGCTATTGAGCTGCATGAGCTGCTTATAAATTTTGGAGATTAATCCTTTGTCAGTTGCTTCATTTGCAAATATTTTCTCCCATTCTGAGGGTTGTCTTTTCGTCTTGTTTATGGTTTCCTTTGCTCTGCAAAAGCTTTGAAGTTTCATTAGGTCCCATGTGTTTATTTTTGTCTTTATTTCCATTTCTCTAGGAGGTGGTTCAAAAGGATCTTGTTGTGATTTATGTCATAGGGTGTTCTGCCTATGTTTTCCTCTAAGAGTTTGATAGTTTCTGGCCTTACATTTAGGTCTTTAATCCATTTTGAGCTTATTTTTGTGTATGGTGTTAGGGAGTGATCTAATCTCATACTTTTACATGTCCCTATCCAGTTTTCACAGCGCCACTTATTGAAGAGACTGTCCTTTCTCCACTGTACATTCCTGCCTCCTTTATCAAAGATAAGGTGACCATATGTCCGTGGGTTTATCTCTGTGCTTTCTATCCTGTTCCACTGATCTATCTTTCTGTTTTTGTGCCAGTACCATACTGTCTTAATTACTGTAGCTTTGTAGTATAGTCTGAAGTCAGGGAGCCTGATTCCTCCAGCTCTGTTTTTATTTCTCAAGATTGCTTTGGCTATTCAGGGTCTTTTGTGTTTCTATACAAATTGTTTTTTGTTCTAGTTTTTTGTTCTAGTTCGATGAAAAATGCCATTGGTAGATTGATAGGGATTGCATTGAATCTGTAGATTGCTTTGGGTATTATGGTCATTTTCACAATGTTGATTCTTCCAATCCAAGAAAATGGTATATCTCTCCATCTGTTTGTATCATCTTTAATTTCTTTCATCGCTGTCTTATAGTTTTCTGAATACAGGTCTTTTGTCTCCTTAGGTAGGTTTATTCCTAGGTATTTTATTCTTTTCATTGCAGTGGTAAATGGGAGTGTTTCCTTGATTTCTCTTTCAAATTTTTCATCATTAGTGTATAGGGATACAAGAGATTTCTGCACATTAATTTTGCATCCTGCTACTTTACCAAATTCATTGATTAGCTCTAGTAGTTTTCTGGTAGCATCTTTAGGATTCTCTCTATATAGTATCATGTTATCTGCAAACAATGACAGTTTTACTTCTTCTTTTCTGATTTGGATTCCTGTTATTTCTTTTTCTTCTCTGATTGCTGTGGCTAAAACTTCCAAAACTATTTTGAATAATAGTGGCGAGAGTGAACAACCTTGTCTTGTACCTGGTCTTAGAGGAAATGGTTCCAGTTTTTCACCATTGAGAATGATGTTGGCTGTGGGTTTGTCATTTATTTGTCTTTATTATGTTGAGGTAAGTTACCTCTATGCCTACGTTCTGGAGGGTTTTTATCATATGTGGGTGTTGAATTTTGTCAAGAGCTTTTTCTGCATCTATTGAGATGATCGTATGGTTTTTCTCCTTCAATTTGTTAATATTGTTTATCACATTGATTGATTTGCATATATTGAAGAATCCTTGCATTCCTGGGATAAACCCCATTTGATCATGGTGTATGATCCTTCTAAAGTGCTGTTGGCTTCTGTTTGCTAGTATTTTGTCGAGGAGTTTTGCATCTATGTTCATCAGTGATATTGGCCTGTAGTTTTCTTTTTTTGTGGCATCTTTGTCTGGTTTTGGTATCAGGGTGATGGTGGCCTCATAGAATGAGTTTGTGAGTGTTCCTCCCTCTGCTATATTTTGGAAGAGTTTGAGAAGTATGGGTGTTAGCTCTTTTCTAAATGTTTGATAGAATTCGCCTGTGAAGCCATCTGGTCCTGTGCTTTTGTTTGTTGGAAGATTTTTAATCATGGTCTCAATTTTAGTGCTTGTGACTGGTCTGTTTTTATTTTCTATTTCTTCCTGGTTCAGTCTTGGAGGGCTGTGCCTTTCTTAGAATGTGTCCATTTCTTCCAGGTTGTCCATTTTATTGGCATATAGTTGCTTGTAGTAATCTTTCATGATTCTTTGTGTTCCTGCAGTGTTACTTCTCCATTTTCTTTTCTAATTCTATTGATTTGAGTCGTCTCCCTTTTTTTCTTGATGAGTCTGGGTAATGGTTTGTCAATTTTGTTTATCTTCTCAAAGAACCAGCTTTTACTTTTATTGATCTTTGCTATCACTTCCTTCATTTCTTTTTCACTTATTTCTGATCTGATCTTTATGATTTGTTTCCTTCTGCTAACTTTGGGGGTTTTTGTTCTTTTTTCTCCAACTGCTTTAGGTGTAAAGTTAGTTTGTCTATTTGAGATGTTTCTTGTTTCTTGAGGTAGGATTGTATTGCTATAAACTTCCCTCTTAGAACTGCTTTTGCTGCATTCCATAGGTTTTGGGTCATCGTGCCTCCATTGTCATTTGTTTCTAGGTATTTTTTGATTTCTTCTTTGATTTCTTCAGTGATCTCTTGGTTATTTAGTTACCTATTGTTTAACCTCCATGTGTTTGTATTTTTTATAGATTTTTTCCTGTAATTGATATCTAGTCTATAGCGCTGTGGTTGGAAAAGATACTTGATACAATTTCAGTTTTCTTAAATTTACAAAGGGTTGATTTGTGACCCAAGATATGATCTATCCTGGAGAATGTTCCATGAGCACTTGAGAAGAAAGTGTATTGTGTTTTTTTTGGATGGAATATCCTAAAAATATCAATTAAGTCCTTCTTGTTTAATGTATCATTTAAAGCTTGTGTTTCCTTATTTATTTTCATTTTGGATGACCTGTGCATTGGTGAAAGCAGGTGTTAAAGTCCCCTACTATGATTGTGTGACTGTCAATTTCCCCTTTTATGGCTTCTAGCATTTGCCTTATGTACTGAGGTGCTCCTATGTTTGGTGCATAAATATTTACAATTGTTATATCTTCTTCTTGGATTGATCCCTTGATCATTATGTAGTGTCCTTGTTTGTCTCTTGCAATAGTCTTTATTTTGAAGTCTATTTTGTCTGATATGAGAATTGCTACTCCACCTTTCTTTTGATTTCCATTTGCATGGAATATCTTTTTGCATCCCCTCACTTTCAGTCTGTATGTGTCCCTAGGTCTGAAGTGGGTCTCTTGTAGACAGCATGTATATGGGTCTTATTTTTGTATCCATTCAGCCAGTCTATGTCTTTTGCTGGGAGCATTTAATCCATTTACTTTTAAGGTAATTATCTATATGTATGTTCTTATTACCATTTTCTTTTTCTTTTTTTTTTAACCTTAATTCACATAATTACAAATTTTATTTCTGCGATGAGAACTTTCAAGATCTACTCCCTTAGCAACTTTCAAACATAAAATATGGTATTGTTAACTGTAGTGACCAAGCTGTACATGACATCACCATTACTCACTTATCTTATAACTAGAAGTTTTATTTTTTATTTTTATTTATCTATTTTTTTGCTTTATAACAAATTTAATCAGTTATACATATACATATGTTCCCATATCCCCTCCTTTTTGCGTCTCCCTCCCACCCTCACTATCCCACCCCTCCAGGTGGTCACAAAGCACCGATCTGATCTCCCTGTGCTATGCGGCTGCTTCCCACTAGCTATCTACCTTACGTTTGGTAGTGTATATATGTCCATGCCACTCTTTCACTTTGTCACAGCTTACCCTTCCCCCTCCCCATATCCTCAAGTCCATTCTCTAGTAGGTCTGTGTCTTTATTCCTGTCTTACCCCTATGTTCTTCATGACATTTTTTTTCTTAAATTCCATATATATGTGTCAGCATACAGTATTTGTCTTTCTCTTTCTGACTTACTTCACTCAGTATGACAGGCTCTAGGTCCATCCACCTCATTACAAATAGCTCAATTTCATTTCTTTTTATGGCTGAGTAATATTCCATTGTATATATGTGCCACATCTTCTTTATCCATTCATCCAATGATGGACACTTAGGTTGTTTCCATCTCCAGGCTATTGTAAATAGGGCTGCTATGAACATTTTGGTACATGTCTCTTTTTGAATTATGGTTTTCTCAGGGTATATGCTTAGTAGTGGGATTGCTGGGTCATATGGTAGTTCTATTTGTAGTTTTTGAAGGAACCTCCATACTGTTCTCCATAGTGGCTGTACCAATTCACATTCCCACCAGCAGTGCAAGAGTGTTCCCTGTTCTCCACACCATCTCCAGCATTTATTGTTTCTAGATTTCTTGATGATGGCCATTCTGACTGGTGTGAGATGATATCTCATTGTAGTTTTGATTTGCATTTCTCTAAAGATTAATGATGTTGAGCATTCTTTCATGTGTTTGTTGGCAGTCTGTATATCTTCTTTGGAGAAATGTCTATTTAAGTCTTCTGCCCATTTTTGGATTGGGTTGTTTGTTTTTTTGCTATTGAGCTGCATGAGCTGCTTATAAATTTTGGAGATTAATCCTTTGTCAGTTGCTTCATTTGCAAATATTTTCTCCCATTCTGAGGGTTGTCTTTTCGTCTTGTTTATGGTTTCCTTTGCTCTGCAAAAGCTTTGAAGTTTCATTAGGTCCCATGTGTTTATTTTTGTCTTTATTTCCATTTCTCTAGGAGGTGGTTCAAAAGGATCTTGTTGTGATTTATGTCATAGGGTGTTCTGCCTATGTTTTCCTCTAAGAGTTTGATAGTTTCTGGCCTTACATTTAGGTCTTTAATCCATTTTGAGCTTATTTTTGTGTATGGTGTTAGGGAGTGATCTAATCTCATACTTTTACATGTCCCTATCCAGTTTTCACAGCGCCACTTATTGAAGAGACTGTCCTTTCTCCACTGTACATTCCTGCCTCCTTTATCAAAGATAAGGTGACCATATGTCCGTGGGTTTATCTCTGTGCTTTCTATCCTGTTCCACTGATCTATCTTTCTGTTTTTGTGCCAGTACCATACTGTCTTAATTACTGTAGCTTTGTAGTATAGTCTGAAGTCAGGGAGCCTGATTCCTCCAGCTCTGTTTTTATTTCTCAAGATTGCTTTGGCTATTCAGGGTCTTTTGTGTTTCTATACAAATTGTTTTTTGTTCTAGTTTTTTGTTCTAGTTCGATGAAAAATGCCATTGGTAGATTGATAGGGATTGCATTGAATCTGTAGATTGCTTTGGGTATTATGGTCATTTTCACAATGTTGATTCTTCCAATCCAAGAAAATGGTATATCTCTCCATCTGTTTGTATCATCTTTAATTTCTTTCATCGCTGTCTTATAGTTTTCTGAATACAGGTCTTTTGTCTCCTTAGGTAGGTTTATTCCTAGGTATTTTATTCTTTTCATTGCAGTGGTAAATGGGAGTGTTTCCTTGATTTCTCTTTCAAATTTTTCATCATTAGTGTATAGGGATACAAGAGATTTCTGCACATTAATTTTGCATCCTGCTACTTTACCAAATTCATTGATTAGCTCTAGTAGTTTTCTGGTAGCATCTTTAGGATTCTCTCTATATAGTATCATGTTATCTGCAAACAATGACAGTTTTACTTCTTCTTTTCTGATTTGGATTCCTGTTATTTCTTTTTCTTCTCTGATTGCTGTGGCTAAAACTTCCAAAACTATTTTGAATAATAGTGGCGAGAGTGAACAACCTTGTCTTGTACCTGGTCTTAGAGGAAATGGTTCCAGTTTTTCACCATTGAGAATGATGTTGGCTGTGGGTTTGTCATTTATTTGTCTTTATTATGTTGAGGTAAGTTACCTCTATGCCTACGTTCTGGAGGGTTTTTATCATATGTGGGTGTTGAATTTTGTCAAGAGCTTTTTCTGCATCTATTGAGATGATCGTATGGTTTTTCTCCTTCAATTTGTTAATATTGTTTATCACATTGATTGATTTGCATATATTGAAGAATCCTTGCATTCCTGGGATAAACCCCATTTGATCATGGTGTATGATCCTTCTAAAGTGCTGTTGGCTTCTGTTTGCTAGTATTTTGTCGAGGAGTTTTGCATCTATGTTCATCAGTGATATTGGCCTGTAGTTTTCTTTTTTTGTGGCATCTTTGTCTGGTTTTGGTATCAGGGTGATGGTGGCCTCATAGAATGAGTTTGTGAGTGTTCCTCCCTCTGCTATATTTTGGAAGAGTTTGAGAAGTATGGGTGTTAGCTCTTTTCTAAATGTTTGATAGAATTCGCCTGTGAAGCCATCTGGTCCTGTGCTTTTGTTTGTTGGAAGATTTTTAATCATGGTCTCAATTTTAGTGCTTGTGACTGGTCTGTTTTTATTTTCTATTTCTTCCTGGTTCAGTCTTGGAGGGCTGTGCCTTTCTTAGAATGTGTCCATTTCTTCCAGGTTGTCCATTTTATTGGCATATAGTTGCTTGTAGTAATCTTTCATGATTCTTTGTGTTCCTGCAGTGTTACTTCTCCATTTTCTTTTCTAATTCTATTGATTTGAGTCGTCTCCCTTTTTTTCTTGATGAGTCTGGGTAATGGTTTGTCAATTTTGTTTATCTTCTCAAAGAACCAGCTTTTACTTTTATTGATCTTTGCTATCACTTCCTTCATTTCTTTTTCACTTATTTCTGATCTGATCTTTATGATTTGTTTCCTTCTGCTAACTTTGGGGGTTTTTGTTCTTTTTTCTCCAACTGCTTTAGGTGTAAAGTTAGTTTGTCTATTTGAGATGTTTCTTGTTTCTTGAGGTAGGATTGTATTGCTATAAACTTCCCTCTTAGAACTGCTTTTGCTGCATTCCATAGGTTTTGGGTCATCGTGCCTCCATTGTCATTTGTTTCTAGGTATTTTTTGATTTCTTCTTTGATTTCTTCAGTGATCTCTTGGTTATTTAGTTACCTATTGTTTAACCTCCATGTGTTTGTATTTTTTATAGATTTTTTCCTGTAATTGATATCTAGTCTATAGCGCTGTGGTTGGAAAAGATACTTGATACAATTTCAGTTTTCTTAAATTTACAAAGGGTTGATTTGTGACCCAAGATATGATCTATCCTGGAGAATGTTCCATGAGCACTTGAGAAGAAAGTGTATTGTGTTTTTTTTGGATGGAATGTCCTAAAAATATCAATTAAGTCCTTCTTGTTTAATGTATCATTTAAAGCTTGTGTTTCCTTATTTATTTTCATTTTGGATGACCTGTGCATTGGTGAAAGCAGGTGTTAAAGTCCCCTACTATGATTGTGTGACTGTCAATTTCCCCTTTTATGGCTTCTAGCATTTGCCTTATGTACTGAGGTGCTCCTATGTTTGGTGCATAAATATTTACAATTGTTATATCTTCTTCTTGGATTGATCCCTTGATCATTATGTAGTGTCCTTGTTTGTCTCTTGCAATAGTCTTTATTTTGAAGTCTATTTTGTCTGATATGAGAATTGCTACTCCACCTTTCTTTTGATTTCCATTTGCATGGAATATCTTTTTGCATCCCCTCACTTTCAGTCTGTATGTGTCCCTAGGTCTGAAGTGGGTCTCTTGTAGACAGCATGTATATGGGTCTTATTTTTGTATCCATTCAGCCAGTCTATGTCTTTTGCTGGGAGCATTTAATCCATTTACTTTTAAGGTAATTATCTATATGTATGTTCTTATTACCATTTTCTTTTTCTTTTTTTTTTAACCTTAATTCACATAATTACAAATTTTATTTCTGCGATGAGAACTTTCAAGATCTACTCCCTTAGCAACTTTCAAACATAAAATATGGTATTGTTAACTGTAGTGACCAAGCTGTACATGACATCACCATTACTCACTTATCTTATAACTAGAAGTTTTATTTTTTATTTTTATTTATCTATTTTTTTGCTTTATAACAAATTTAATCAGTTATACATATACATATGTTCCCATATCCCCTCCTTTTTGCGTCTCCCTCCCACCCTCACTATCCCACCCCTCCAGGTGGTCACAAAGCACCGATCTGATCTCCCTGTGCTATGCGGCTGCTTCCCACTAGCTATCTACCTTACGTTTGGTAGTGTATATATGTCCATGCCACTCTTTCACTTTGTCACAGCTTACCCTTCCCCCTCCCCATATCCTCAAGTCCATTCTCTAGTAGGTCTGTGTCTTTATTCCTGTCTTACCCCTATGTTCTTCATGACATTTTTTTTCTTAAATTCCATATATATGTGTCAGCATACAGTATTTGTCTTTCTCTTTCTGACTTACTTCACTCAGTATGACAGGCTCTAGGTCCATCCACCTCATTACAAATAGCTCAATTTCATTTCTTTTTATGGCTGAGTAATATTCCATTGTATATATGTGCCACATCTTCTTTATCCATTCATCCAATGATGGACACTTAGGTTGTTTCCATCTCCAGGCTATTGTAAATAGGGCTGCTATGAACATTTTGGTACATGTCTCTTTTTGAATTATGGTTTTCTCAGGGTATATGCTTAGTAGTGGGATTGCTGGGTCATATGGTAGTTCTATTTGTAGTTTTTGAAGGAACCTCCATACTGTTCTCCATAGTGGCTGTACCAATTCACATTCCCACCAGCAGTGCAAGAGTGTTCCCTGTTCTCCACACCATCTCCAGCATTTATTGTTTCTAGATTTCTTGATGATGGCCATTCTGACTGGTGTGAGATGATATCTCATTGTAGTTTTGATTTGCATTTCTCTAAAGATTAATGATGTTGAGCATTCTTTCATGTGTTTGTTGGCAGTCTGTATATCTTCTTTGGAGAAATGTCTATTTAAGTCTTCTGCCCATTTTTGGATTGGGTTGTTTGTTTTTTTGCTATTGAGCTGCATGAGCTGCTTATAAATTTTGGAGATTAATCCTTTGTCAGTTGCTTCATTTGCAAATATTTTCTCCCATTCTGAGGGTTGTCTTTTCGTCTTGTTTATGGTTTCCTTTGCTCTGCAAAAGCTTTGAAGTTTCATTAGGTCCCATGTGTTTATTTTTGTCTTTATTTCCATTTCTCTAGGAGGTGGTTCAAAAGGATCTTGTTGTGATTTATGTCATAGGGTGTTCTGCCTATGTTTTCCTCTAAGAGTTTGATAGTTTCTGGCCTTACATTTAGGTCTTTAATCCATTTTGAGCTTATTTTTGTGTATGGTGTTAGGGAGTGATCTAATCTCATACTTTTACATGTCCGTATCCAGTTTTCCCAGCGCCACTTATTGAAGAGACTGTCCTTTCTCCACTGTACATTCCTGCCTCCTTTATCAAAGATAAGGTGACCATATGTCCGTGGGTTTATCTCTGTGCTTTCTATCCTGTTCCACTGATCTATCTTTCTGTTTTTGTGCCAGTACCATACTGTCTTAATTACTGTAGCTTTGTAGTATAGTCTGAAGTCAGGGAGCCTGATTCCTCAAGCTCCATTTTTCGTTCTCAAGATTGCTTTGGCTATTCGGGGTCTTTTGTGTTTCCATACAAATTGTGAAATTTTTTGTTCTAGTTCTGTGAAAAATGCCATTGGTAGTTTGATAGGGATTGCACTGAATCTGTAGATTGCTTTGGGTATTATGGTCATTTTCACAATGTTGATTCTTCCAATCCAAGAACATGGTACATCTCTCCATCTATTTGTATCATCTTTAATTTCTTTCATCGCTGTCTTATAGTTTTCTGAATACAGGTCTTTTGTCTCCTTAGGTAGGTTTATTCCTAGATATTTTATTCTTTTTGTTGCAATGGTAAATGGGAGTGTTTCCTTGATTTCACTTTCAGATTTTTCATCATTAGTATATAGGAATGCCAGAGATTTCTGTGCATTAATTTTGTATCCTGCAACTTTACCAAATTCATTGATTAGCTCTAGTAGTTTTCTGGTAGCATCTTTAGGGTTCTCTATGTATAGTATCATGTCATCTGCAAACAGCGACAGCTTTACTTCTTCTTTTCCAATTTGGATTCTTTTTATTTCCTTTTCTTCTCTGATTGCTGTGGCTAAAACTTCCAAAACTATGTTGAATAAGAGTGGTGAGAAAGACTCTCCAGGGGCCCCGGGAGGAAGATGGGGGAAGAGTAAGACGCGGAGATCACCTTCCTCCCCACAGATACATCAGAAATTCATCTACACGTGGAACAACTCCTACAGAACACCTACTGAACGCTGACAGAAGACCTCAGACCCCCCAAAAGGCAAGAAACTCCCCACGTACCTGGGTAGGGCAAAAGAAATAAGAATTTACAGAGACAAAAGGATAGGGACGGGACCTGCACCCGTGGGAGGGAGCCGTGAAGGAGAAAGGTTTCCACACACTAGAAGCCCCTTCGCGGGCGGAGACTGCAGTTGGCGGAGGGGGAAAGCTTCGGAGTAGCGGAGGAGAGCACAGCAACAGGGGTGTGGAGGGCAAAGCAGAGCGATTCCGGCACAGAGGATCGGTGCCCTCAGGCACACGCCAGCCCGAGAGGCTTCTCTGCTCGGCCACAGGGGCGGGCGGGGCTGGGAGCTGTTATCGGGTTTCAGTCGGAGCGCAGGGAGAGGACTGGGGCTGGCGGCAGGAAGAGAGCCTGAAGGGGTTAGTGCACCACGGCTAGCCCGGAGGGAGTCCGGGGAAAAAGTCTGGAGCTGCCGAAGAGGCAAGAGACTTTTTCTTCCCTTTTGTTTCCTGGTGCGCGAGGAGAGGGCATTAAGAGGGCTGCTTGGGGAAGCGCCAGAGATGGGCGCGAGCCGCGGCTAAAGGCGCGGACCCTGGAGACGGGCGTGGGACGCTGGGGTTGCTGGTGCCGCCGCCGCGGGGCCTGGGTGCGAGCGCGGGTCACTGTCCTCCCCGCCTTCCGGGGGGCCTCTGCACCCCCCTACTGCCGGGGTCCCGGGACCCGGGGACGGGTTTCCCGGGAAAGCGCACAGAGCGCCTCTGGCTGCTGCAACGTCACGCCGGCCTCTGCCGCCACAGGCCCGCCCCACACTGCGCGCCCCTCCCTCCCCTCTGCCTGAGTGAGCCAGAGCCCCCGAATCAGTGGCTCCTTTAAACCCGTCCTGTCCGAGCGAAGAACGGACGCCCTCCGGCGACCTACGAGCAGAGGCGGGGCCAGGTCCAAGGCTGAGACCCGGGAGCTGTGAGAGCAGAGAAGAGACAGGGAAATCACTCTGTGCAGCCTCGCAGGCAGCGGATTAAAGCTCCACGGTCCACTTGATGTGCCCTGCGTCTGTGGAGTGCATGAATAGACAGCGAATCATCCCAAATTGAGGAAGTGGACTTTGAGGACAAGATTTAAGACTTTCCCCCCTTTTCCTCTTTTCCTCTTTTTACAACGAACTATCACAAATTAAGGAGGTGGACTTAGAGAGCAAGATTTCAGACTTCTCGCCCTTTTCCTCTTTTTACAACGAATTATCCCAAATTGAGGAGCTTGACTTGGAGAGCAAGATTTTTGATTTTTCCCCGTGCTCTCTTTTTGTGAATGTGTATGTGTATTCTTCTGTGTAAGATTCTCTCTGTATAGCTTTGCTTCCACCATATGTCCCAGGGTTCTATCTGTCCGTTTTTTTTTTCAATAATTACTTTTTAATTTTAATAACGCTACTATATTTCATACTTTATTCTATTTTACCTAACCTGCTCTTTCTTTTTTCCTACCTTCCCTTCCTCCCTCCCTCGGCCCCTCCTTTCCTTCTTTCTCTCTTTCTTTCCTTCCTCCCTCCCTCCCTCCCTTCTGCTTTTCACTCTTTCTTTTTCTTTCCTTCCTCACTCCCTCCCTCCCTCCTTTCTTTCTTCCTTTCTTCCATCCTTCCTCCCTCCCTCCCTCCTTTCTTTCTTTCCTTCTTCCTTTCTTTCTCTCTCTCTTTCTTTCTTCTACTAATTCTTTTTTTCTACTTTTTCTCCCTTTTACTCTGAGCCGCGTAGATGAAAGGCTCTTGGTGCTGCAGCCAGGAGTCAGTGCTGTGCCTCTGAAGTGGGAGAGCCAACTTCAGGACACTGGTCCACAAGAGACCTCCCAGCTCCACATAATATCAAGCGGCGAAAATCTCCCAGAGATCTCCATCTCAACACCAGCACCCAGCTTCAGTCAACGACCAGCAAGCTACAGTGCTGGTCACCCTATGCCAAGCAACTAGCAAGGCAGGACACAACCCCACCCATTAACAGAGAGGCTGCCTAAAAACATAATAAGGCCACAGGCACCCCAAAACACACCACCAGACATGGACCTGTCCACCAGAAAGACAAGATCGAGCCTCAACCACCAGAACACAGGCACTAGCCCCCTCCACCAGGAAGCCTACACAACCCACTAAACCAACCTTAGCCACTGGGGACAGACACCAAAACCAACGGGAACTACGAACCTGCAGCCTGCAAAAAGGAGACCCCAAACACAGTAACATAAGCAAAATGAGAAGACAGAAAAACACACAGCAGGAGAAGGAACAAGATAAAAACCCACCAGACCTAACAAATGAAGAGGTAATAGGCAGTCTACCTGAAAAAGAATTCAGAATAATGATAGTAAAGATGATCCAAGGTTCTATTTCCAAGATCCAAAATCTTGGAAATAGAATAGACAAAATGCAAGAAACAGTTAATAAGGACATAGAAGAACTAAAGATGAATCAAGCAGCGATAAAAAACACAATAAATGAAATAAAAAATACTCTAGATGGGATCAATAGCAGAATAAGTGAGGCAGAAGAACGGATAAGTGAGGTGGAAGATAAAATAGTAGAAATAACTGATGCAGAGCAAAATAAAGAAAAAAGAATGAAAAGAACAGAGGACAGTCTCAGAGACCTCTGGGACAACATTAAATGCACCAACATTCGAATTATAGGGGTTCCAGAAGAAGAAGAGAAAAAGAAAGGGACTGAGAAAATATTTGAAGAGATTATAGTTGAAAACTTCCCTAATATGGGAAAGGAAATAGTTAACCAAGTCCAGGAGGCACAGAGAGTCCCATACAGAATAAATCCAAGGAGAAATACACGAAGACACATATTAATCAAACTGTCAAAAATTAAACACAAAGAAATCATATTAAAAGCAGCAAGGCAAAAACAACAAATAACACACAAGGGAATCCCCGTCAGGTTAACAGCTGATCTCTCAGCAGAAAATCTACAAGCCAGCAGGGAGTGGCAGGACATACTTAAAGGGATGAAGGACAGAAACCTGCAACCAAGATTACTCTACCCAGCAAGGATCTCATTCAGATTTGATGGATAAATTAAAACGTTTACAGACAAGCAAAAGCTGAGAGAGATCAGCACCACCAAACCAGCTTTACAACAAATGCTAAAGGAACTTCTCTAGGCAAGAAACACAACAGAAGGAAAAGACCTACAATAATGAACCCAAAGCAATTAAGGAAATGGGAATAGGAACATACATATCAATAATTCCCTTAAATGTAAGTGGACTAAATGCTCCCACCAAAAGACACAGATTGGCTGAATGGATACAAAAACAAGACCCATATATATGCTGTCTACAAGAGACCCACTTCAGACCTAGAGACACATACAGATTGAAAGTAAGGGGATGGAAAAAGATATTCCATGCAAATGGAAATCAAAAGAAAGCTGGAGTAGCAATTCTTATATCAGACAAAATAGAAATTAAAGACTACTAGAAGAGACAAAGAAGGACACTACATAATGATAAAGGGATCGATCCAAGAAGAAGATATAACAATTGTAAATATTTATGCACCCAACATAGGAGCACCTCAATACATAAGGCAAATACTAACAGCCATAAAAGGGGAAATCGACAGTAACACACTCATAGTAGGGGACTGTAACACCCCACTTTCACCAATGGACAGATCATCCAAAATGAAAATAAATCAGGAAACACAAGCTTTAAATGATACATTAAACAAGATGGACTTAATTGATATTTATAGGACATTCCATCCAAAAACAACAGAATACACATTTTTCTCAAGTGCTCATGGAACATTCTCCAGGATAGATCATATCTTGGGTCACAAATCAAGCCTTGGTAAATTTAAGAAAATTGAAATTGTATCAGGTATCTTTTCTGACCACAATAGTATGAGCCTAGATATCAATTACAGGAAAAGATCTGTAAAAAATACAAACACATGGAGGCTAAACAATACACTACTCAATAACGAAGTGATCACCGGAGAAATCAAAGAGGAAATTAAAAAATACCTAGAAACAAATGACAATGGAGACAAAACGACTCAAAACCTATGGGACGCAGCAAAAGCAGTTCTAAGGGGGAAGTTTATAGCAATACAATCCCACCTTAAGAAACAGGAAACATCTCGAGTAAACAACCTGACCCTGCACCTAAAGCAATTAGAGAAAGAAGAACAAAAAACCCCCAAAGTTAGCAGAAGGAAAGAACTCATAAAGATCAGATCAGAAATAAATGAAAAAGAAATGAAGGAAACGATAGCAAAGATCAATAAAACTAAAAGATGGTTCTTTGAGAAGATAAACAAAATAGACAAACCATTAGCCAGACTCATCAAGAGAAGAAGGGAGAAGACTCAAATCAATAGAATTAGAAATGAAAAAGGAGAAGTAAAAACTGACACTGCAGAAATACAAAAGATCATGAGAGATTACTACAAGAAACTCTATGCCAATAAGATGCACAACCTGGAAGAAATGGACAAATTCTTAGATATGCACAACCTGCCAAGACTGAATCAGGAAGAAATAGAAAATATGAATAGACCAATCACAAGCACTGAAATTGAAACTGTGATTAAAAATCTTCCAACAAACAAAAGCCCAGGACCAGATGGCTTCACAGGCAAATTCTATCAAACATTTAGAGAAGAGCTAACACCTATCCTTCTCAAACTCTTCCAAAGAATTTCAGAGGAAGGAACACTCCCAAACTCATTCTACGAGGCCACCATCACCTTGATACCAAAACCAGGCAAGGATGTCACAAAGAAAGAAAACTACAGGCCAATATCACTGATGAATATAGATGCAAAAATCCTCAACAAAATACTAGCACACAGAATCCAACAGCACATTAAAAGGATCATACACCATGATCAAGTGGGATTTATTCCAGGAATGCAAGGATACTTCAATATACGCAAATCAATCAATGTGATACACCATATTAACAAATTGAAGGAGAAAAACCATATGATATTCTCAATAGATGCAGAGAAAACTTTCGACAAAATTCAACACCCATTTATGATAAAAACCCTGCAGAAAGTAGGCATAGAGGGAACTTTCCTCAACATAATAAAGGCCATATATGACAAACCCACAGCCAACATCATCCTCAATGGTGAAAAACTGAAACCATTTCCACGAAGATCAGGAACAAGACAAGAGTGCCCACTCTCACCACTCTTATTTAACCTAGTTTTGGAAGTTTTAGCCACAGCAATCAGAGAAGAAAAGGAAATAAAAGGAATCCAAATTGGAAAAGAAGAAGTAAAGCTGTCACTGTTTGCAGATGACATGATACTATACATAGAGAATCCTAAAGATGCTACCAGAAAACTACTAGAGCTAATCAATGAATTTGGTAAAGTAGCAGGATACAAAATTAATGCACAGAAATCTCTGGCATTCCTGTACACTAATGATGAAAAATCTGAAAATGAAATCAAGAAAACACTCCCATTTACCATTGCAACAAAAAGAATAAAATATCAAGGAATAAACCTACCCAAGGAGACAAAAGACATGTATGCAGAAAATTATAAGACACTGATGAAAGAAATTAAAGTTGATACAAATAGATGGAGAGGTATACCATGCTCCTGGATTGGAAGAATCAATATTGTCAAAATGACTCTACTACCCAAAGCAATCTACAGATTCAATGCAATCCCTATCAAACTACCACTGGCATTTTTCACAGAACTAGAACAAAAAATTTCAAAATTTGTTTGGAGAAACAAAAGACCCTGAACAGATAAAGCAATCTTGAGAACGAAAAACGGAGCTGGAGGAAACAGGCTCCCTGACTTCAGACTATACTACAAAGCTACAGTAATCAAGACAGTGTGGTACTGGCACAAAAACAGAAAGATAGATCAATGGAACAGGATAGAAAGCCCAGAGATAAACCCACGCACATATGGTCAACTTATCTTTGATAAAGGAGGCAGGAATGTACAGTGGAGAAAGGACAGCCTCTTCAATAAGTGGTGCTGGGCAAACTGGATAGGGACATGTAAAAGTATGAGATTAGATCATTCCCTAACACCATACACAAAAATAAGCTCAAAATGGATTAAAGACCTAAATGTAAGGCCAGAAACTATCAAACTCTTAGAGGAAAACATAGGCAGAACACTCTATGACATAAATCACAGCAAGATCCTTTTGGACCCACCTCCTAGTGAAATGGAAATAAAAACAAAGATAAACAGATGGGACCTAATGAAACTTCAAAGCTTTTGCACAGCAAAGGAAACCATAACGAAGACCAAAAGACAACCCTCAGAATGGGAGAAAATATTTGCAAATGAAGCAACTGACAAAGGATTAATCTCCAAAATTTATAAGCAGCTCATGCAGCTCAATAGCAAAAAAACAAACAACCCAATCCCAAAATGGGCAGAAGACCTAAATAGGCATTTCTCCAAAGAAGATATACAGACTGCCAACAAACACATGAAAGAATGCTCAACGTCATTAATCATTAGAAAAATGCAAATCAAAACTACAATGAGATATCATCTCACACCAGTCAGAATGGCCATCAGCAAGAAATCTAGAAGCAATAAATGCTGGAGAGGGTGTGGAAAAAAGGGAACACTCTTGCACTGCTGGTGGGAATGTGAATTGGTACAGCCACTATGGAGAACAGTATGGAGGTTCCTTAAAAAACTAAAAATAGAACTACCATATGACCCAGCAATCCCACTACTAGGCATATACCCTGAGAAAACCATAATTCAAAAAGAGACATGTACCAAAATGTTCATTGCAGCTCTATTCACAATAGCCTGGAGATGGAAACAACCTAAGTGTCCATCATCGGATGAATGGATAAAGAAGATGTGGCACATATATACAATGGAATATTACTCAGCCATAAAAAGAAATGAAACTGAGCTATTTATGATGAGGTGGATAGACCTAGAGTCTGTCATACAGAGTGAAGTAAGTCAGAAAGAGAAAGACAAATACCGTATGCTAACACATATATATGGTATTTAAAAAAAATGTCATGAAGAACCTAGGGGTAAAACGGGAATAAAGACACAGACCTACTTGAGAATGGACTTGAGGATATGGGGAGGGGGAAGGGTAAGCTCTGACAAAGCAAAAGAGAGGCATGCACATATATACACTACCAAACTTAAGGTAGATAGATAGTGAGAAACAGACACAGAGCACAGGGAGATCAGCTCGGTGCTTTGTGACTGCCTGGAGGGGTGGGATGGGGAGGGTGTGAGGGAGGGAGATGCATGAGGGAAGGGATGTGGGAACAGATGTATATGTCTGACTGATTCACTTTGTTATAAAGCAGAAACTAATAAAAAACAAATAAAATAAAATAAAATAAAGACTCTCAAAAAAAAAAAAGAGTGGTGAGAGTGGGCAACCTTGTCTTGTTCCTGATCTTAGTGGAAATGGTTTCAGTTTTTCACCATTGAGGACGATGCTGGCTGTGGGTTTGTCATATATGGCCTTTATTATGTTGAGGAAAGTTCCCTGTATGCCTACTTTCTGTAGTGTTTTTATCATAAATGGGTGTTGAATTTTATCGAAAACTTTCTCTGCATCTATTGAGATGATCATATGGTTTTTCTCCTTCAATTTGTTATTATGGTGTATCACGTTGATAGATTTGCATATATTGAAGAATCCTTGCATTCCTGGAATAAACCCCACTTGATCATGGTGTATGATCCTTTTAATGTGCTGTTGGATTCTGTTTGCTAGTATTTTGTTGAGGATTTTTGCATCTATGTTCATCAGTGATGTTGGCCTGTAGTTTTCTTTCTTTGTGACATTCTTGTCTGGTTTTGATATCAAGGTGATGGTGGCCTCGTAGAATGAGTTTGGGAGTGTTCCTTCCTCTGAAATTCTTTGGAAGAGTTTGAGAAGGATAGGTGTTAGCTCTTCTCTAAATGTTTGATAGAATTTGCCTGTGAAGCCATCTGGTCCTGGGCTTTTGTTTGTTGGAACATTTTTTATCACAGTTTCAATTTCACTGCTTGTGATTGGTCTGTTCATATTTGCTATTTCTTCCTGATTCAGTCGTAACAGGTTGTGCATTTCTAAGAATTTGTCCATTTCTTCCAGGTTGTCCATTTTATTGGCATAGAGTTTCTTGTAGTAATCTCTCATGATCTTTTGTATTTCTGCAGTGTCAGTTGTTACTTCTCCTTTTTCATTTCTAATTCTATTGATTTGAGTCTTCTCCCTTTTTTTCTTGATGAGTCTGGCTAATGGTTTGTCTCTTTTGTTTATCTTCTCAAAGAACCAGCTTTTAGTTTTATTGATCTTTGCTATCGTTTCCTTCATTTCTTTTTCATTTATTTCTGATCTGATTTTTATGATTTCTTTCCTTCTGCTAACTTTGGGATGTTTTTGTTCTTCTTTCTCTAATTGCTTTAGGTGCAAGGTTAGGTTGTTTATTCGAGATGTTTCCTGTTTCTTAAGGTGGGATTGTATTGCTATAAACTTCCCTCTTAGAACTGCTTTTGCTGCATGCCATAGGTTTTGGGTTGTCGTGTCTCCATTGTCATTTGTTTCTAGGTATTTTTTAATTTCCTCTTTGATTTCTCCGGTGATCACTTCGCTATTAAGTAGTGTATTGTTTAGCCTCCATGTGTTTGTATTTTTTACAGATATTTTCCTGTAATTGATATCTAGTCTCATAGCATTGTGGTCAGAAAAGATACTTGATAAAATTTCAATTTTCTTAAATTTACCAAGGCTTGATTTGTGACCCAAGATATGATCTATCCTGGAGAATGTTCCATGAGCACTTGAGAAAAATGTGTATCCTGTTGTTTTTGGATGGAATGTCCTATAAATATCAATTAAGTCCATCTTGTTTAATGTATCATTTAAAGCTTGTGTTTCCTTATTTATTTTTATTTTGGGTGATCTGTCCATTGGTGAAAGTGGGTTGTTAATGTCCCCTACTATGATTGTGTTACTGTCGATTTCTCCTTTTATGGCTGTTAGTATTTGCCTTATGTATTGAGGTGCTCCTATGTTGGGTGCATAAATATTTACAATTGTTATATCTTCTTCTTGGATCGATCCCTTTATCATTATGTAGTGCCCTTCTTTGTCTCTTCTAGTAGTCTTTATTTTAAAGTCTATTTTGTCTGATATGAGAATTGTTACTCCAGCTTTCTTTTGGTTTCCATTTGCATGGAATATCTTTTTCCATCCACTTACTTTCAGTCTGTATGTGTCTCTAGGTCTGAAGTGGGTCTCTTGTAGACAGCATATATATGGGTCTTGTTTTTGTATCCATTCAGCCAATCTGTGTCTTTTGGTGGGAGCATTTAGTCCATTTACATTGAAGGTTATTATCGATATGTATGTTCCTATTCCCATTTTCTTAATTGTTTTGGGTTCGTTACTGTAGGTCATTTCCTTCTGTTGTGTCTCTTGCCTAGAGAAGTTCCTTTAGCATTTGTTGTAAAGCTGGTTTGGTGGTGCTGAACTCTCTCAGCTTTTGCTTGTCTGTAAACATTTTAATTTCTCCATCAAATCTGAATGAGATCCTTGCTGGGTAGAGTAATCTTGGTTGCAGGTTTCTGTTCTTCATCCCGTTAAGTATGTCCTGCCACTCCCTTCTGGCTTGTAGAGTTTCTGCTGAGAGATCAGCTGTTATCCTGATTGGGATTCCCTGTGTGTTATTTGTTGTTTTTGCCTTGCTGCTTTTAATATGATTTCTTTTTGTTTAATTTTTGACAGTTTTGATTAATATGTGTCTTGGCGTATTTCTCCTTGGATTTATTCTCTATGGGACTCTCTGTGCCTCCTGGACTTGATTAACTAATTCCTTTCCCATATTAGGGAAGTTTTCAACTATAATCTCTTCAAATATTTTCTCAGTCCCTTTCTTTTTCTCTTCTTCTTCTGGAACCCCTATAATTCGAATGTTGGTGCATTTAATGTTGTCCCAGAGGTCTCTGAGACTGTCCTCTGTTCTTTTCATTCTTTTTTCTTTATTTTGCTCTGCATCAGTTATTTCTACTATTTTATCTTCCACCTCACTTATCCGTCCTTCTGCCTCAGTTATTCTGCTATTGATCCCATCTAGAGTATTTTTTATTTCATTTATTGTGTTTTTAATCAATGCTTGATTCATCTTTAGTTCTTCTAGGTCCTTGTTAACTGTTTCTTGCATTTTGTCTATTCTATTTCCACGATTTTGGATCTTGGAAATAGAATCTTGGATCAATTTTACCATCATTATTCTGAATTCTTTTTCAGGTAGACTGCCTATTACCTCTTCATTTGTTAGGTCTGGTGGGTTTTTATCTTGCTCCTTCTCCTGCTGTGTGTTTTTCTGTCTTCTCATTTTGCTTATGTTACTGTGTTTGGGGTCTCCTTTTTGCAGGCTGCAGGTTCGTAGTTCCCGTTGGTTTTGGTGTCTGTCCCCAGTGGCTAAGGTTGGTTTAGTGGGTTGTGTAGGCTTCCTGGTGGAGGGGACTAGTGCCTGTGTTCTGGTGGATGAGGCTGGATCTTGTCTTTCTGGTGGGCAGGTCCACATCTCGTGGTGTGTTTTGGGGTGTCTGCGGACTTTTTATGATTTTACGCCACCTCTCTGCTAATGGGTGGCGTTGTGTTCCTGTCTTGCTAGTTGTTTGGCATAGGGTGTCCAGCACTGTAGCTTGCTGGTCGTTGAGTGAAGCTGGGTGCTGGTGTTGAGATGGAGATCTCTGGAAGATTTTTGCCGTTTGATATTATGTGGAGCTGGGAGGTCTCTTGTGGACCAGTGTCCTGAAGTTGGCTCTCCCACCTCAGAGGCACAGCACTGACTCCTGGCTCCTCAATTTGGGATGATTTTTTGTCTATTCATGTATTCCACAGATGCAGGGTACATCAAGTTGATTGTGAAGCTTTAATCCGCTGCTTCTGAGGCTGCTCGGAGAGGTTTCCCTTTCTCTTCTTTGTTCTCACAGCTCCTGGGTCTCAGCTTTGCATTTGGCCCCGCCTCTGCGTGTAGGTCGCCGGAGGGCATCTGTTCTTCGCTCAGACAGGACAGGGTTAAAGGAGCAGCCTCTTTGGGGACTCTGACTCACTCAGGCCAGGCGGGAGGGAGGGGCACGGAGTGCGGGGCGAGCCTACAGCGGCACAGGCTGCCGTGACGTTGCACCAGCCCGAGGCGCGTCTTGCGTTCTCCCAGGGAAGCCGCCCCTGGATCCCGGGACCCTGGCAGTGGCAGGCTGCACAGCCTCCCGGAAGGGCAGTGTGGACAGTGCCCTGCGCTCGCACACAGGCTTCTTGGCGGCGGCAGCAGCAGCCCCAGCGTCCCACGCACGTCACTGGGCTCCGCGCTTTCAGCCGCGAATCGCGCCCGTCTGTGGAGCTCCTTTAAGCAGCGCTCTTAATCCCCTCTCCTCGCGCACCAGGAAACCAAGAGGGAAGAAAAAGTCTCTTGCCTCTTTGGCAGCTCCAGAGTTTTCCCGACTCCCTCCCAGCTAGCTGTGGCACATTAGCCCCCTTCAGGCTGAGTTCTCGCCGCCAGCCCCAGTCCTCTCCCTGCACTCTGACCGAAGCCCGAGCCTCAGCTTCCAGCGCCGCCCACCCCGGCGGGCGAGCATACAAGCCTCTCGGGCTGGTGAGTGCCGCTCGGCACCGATCCTCTGTGTGGGGATCTCTCCGCTTTGCCCTACCCAGGTATGTGGGGAGTTTCTTGCCTTTTGGGAGGTCTGGGGTCCTCTGCCAGCATTCAGTAGGGGTTCTGTAGGAGTTGTTCCACGTGTATCTGTATTTCTGGTGTATCCGTGGAGAGGAAGGTGATCTCCGCATCTTACTCTTCTGCCATCTTACCCGGAAGTCATCATTTTCTTAATTGTCTTGGGTTTGTTATTGTAGGTCTTTTCCTTCTTTCGTGTTTCCTGCCTAGAGAAGTTCCTTTCGCATTTGTTGTAAAGCTGGTTTGATGGTGCTGTGTTCTCTTAGCTTTTGCTTGTCTGTAAAGGTTTTAATTTCTCTGTTGAATCTGAATGAGATCCTTGCTGGGTAGAGTAATATTGGTAGTAAGTTTTTCCATTTCATCACTTTAAATATGTCTTGCCACTCTCTTCCAGCTTGCAGAGTTTCTGCTGAAAGGTCAGCTGTTGACCTTATGGGGTTTCCCTTGTTTGTAATTTGTTGCTTTCCCCATGCTGCTTTTAATATTTTTCTTTGTATTTAATTTTTGATAGTTGGTTAATATGTGTCTTGGCATGTTTCTCCTTTGATTTATCCTGTGTGGGACTCTCTGCACTTCCTGGACTTGATTGACTATTTCCTTTCCCATATTAGGGAAGTTTTCAACTATAATCTCTTCAAATATTTTCTCAGTCCCTTTCTTTTCCTCTTCTTCTTATGGGACTCCTATAATTTGAATGTTGGTGCATTTCATGTTGTCCCAGAGATCTGTGAGAGTGTCCTCAATTCTTTTTATTATTTTTTCTTTATTCTGCTCTGTGGTAGTTATTTCCACTATTTTATTTTCCAGGTCACTTATCCGTTCTTCTGCCTCAGTTATTCTACTATTGATTCCTTCTAGAGAATTTTAAATTTCATTTATTGTGTTGTTCATCAATGTTTGTTTGCTCTTTAGTTCTTCTAAGTCCTTGTTAAACGTTTCTTTTATTTTCTGCAATCTATTTCCAAGATTTTGGATCATCTTTACTATCATTACTCTGAATTCTTTTTCAGGTAGACTGCCTATTTCCTCTTCATATTTTTGGTCTGGTAGGTTTGTACCTTGCTCCTTCATCTGCTGTGTGTTTCTTTGTCTTCTCATTTTGCTTACCTTACTGTGTTTAGGGTCTCCTTTATGCAGGCTTCAGGTTTGTAGTTCCTGTTGTTTTTGGTGTCTGGCCCCAGTGGCTATGGTTGGTTCAGTGGATTGTGTAGGCTTCCTGGTGGAGGGGACTGGTGCCTGTGTTCTGGTGGATAAGGCTGGATCTTGTCTCTCTGGTAGACAGGACCGTGTCCGGTGATGTGCTTTGGGGTGGCTCTGACCTCATTATGATTTTAGGAAGCCTGTCTGCCAGTGGGTGGAGTTGTGTTCCTGTCTTGCTAGTTATTTGTCACAGCGTTTACAGCACTGTAGCTTGCTGGGCCTTGAGTGGGGCTGGGTCTTAGCGTTGAGATGGAGATCTCTGGGAGAACTTTCACCATTTGGTATTACATGAGGCCGGCAGGTCTCTGGTGGGCCAATATGCTGAACTCAGCTCCCCCACCTCAGAGGCACAGGTCTGACACCCGGCCAGAACACCAGGAGCCTGTCATCCAGATGGCTCAGAATAAAAGAGAGAAAAAAAGAAGGAAAGAAAGAAAAATAAAATAAAATAAAGTTATTAAAATAAAAATTAATAATGTTATTAAAAATTTAAAAATTACAAAATAAGGGAAAAAAGAAAGAAGAGACAACCAAACCAAAAAACAAATCCACCAATGATAAGAAGTGCTAAAAACTATTCTACAAACAAACAAAGGAAAAAAACAGACAGACAGAATCCTAGGACAAATGGTAAAAGCAAAGCTATAGAGACAAAATCATACAAAGAAGCATACACATACACACTCTCAAAAAGAGAAAAAGGAAAAAAAAGTATATATCTATATATATAAAAAAAGGAAGAGAACAACCAAATCAATAAACAAATCTACCAGTGATAATAAACTCTAAATACTAAACTAAGATAAACATAAAACCAGAAACAAATTAGATGCAGAAAGGAAACCCCACGTCTACATTTCCTCTGAAATCCACCACCTCAATTTTGGGATGATTTGTTGTGTATCCAGGTATTCCAGAGATGCAGGGTACATCAAGTTGATTGTGGAGATTTAATCCACTGCTCCTGAGGCTACTGGGAGAAATTTCCCTTTCTCTTCTTTGTTCGCACAGCTCCCGGGGTCCAGCTTTGGATTTGGCCCCGCCTCTGTGTGTAGGTCGCCTGAGGCCTTCTGTTCTTTGCTCAGACAGGACGGGGTCAAAGCAGTGGCTGATTCGGGGGCTCTGGCTCACTCAGGCTGGGGAGAGGGAAGGGTATGGAATGCAGGGTGAGCCTGCAGCGGCAGATGCCGGTGTGACGTTGCACTAGCCTGAGGTGCGCCGTGTGTTCTCCTGGGGAAGTTGTCCCTGGATCACAGCACCCTGGCAGTGGCGGGCTGCACAGGCTCCCAGGAGGGGTGGTGTGGCTAGTGACCTGTGCTTGCACACAGGCTTCTTGGTGGCTGCAGCAGCAGCCTTAGTATTTCATGCCCATCTGTGGTATCCACACTATTAGCCACAGCTCGTGCCCATCTCTGGAGCTCGTTTTGGTGGGGCTCTGAATCCCCTCTCCTTGCTCACCCCCCAATTCCTTTTAAAATCTAGATTGTTCAAGAAGATTATTCTTCCTAGAGGTATCACTGCTGTCTATGATAATTAGAATATATAAGTTGGCAAATATGTACTTTTAATTTATTCCATGTTCAGTGATGTGTCAAAGATTGGTGAGATGTGGTTTTGCCCCTAAAAGAGTTCACATCCCAGTAGATGAGATGGTTATGTAAAAAGTGAATTGTACTGCAATATAATAATAGCTTTGCTGAACTGTGAGCTGTTGGCTGTTCCTAGGAGGTTTGTGGAAAGCATTACAGAGTGGGGAATATTTGAACTGGGTCTTGCAAGATGAATAGGAGTTCATCAGGGAAAGAAAACAGTGGGTAGAAAGGAAACAACATGAGAAAAGGCAAGGATTTATAAAAGTGCATGGTGGAATCATTTTTAAAAAATGTAAGGTACGGGCCTCCCTGGTGGCGCAGTGGTTGAGAGTCCGCCTGCCGATGCAGGGGATACGGGTTCGTGCCCCGATCTGGGAGGATCCCATATGCCGCGGAGCGGCTGGGCCCGTGAGCCATGGCCGCTGGGCCTGCGCGTCTGGAGCCTGTGCTCCGCAACGGGAGAGGCCACAACAGTGAGAGGCCCACATACCGCAAAAAGAAAAAAAAAAAAAATGTAAGGTACATGTGCTCTACCTAGTAGTGGGTGATAGAATTGGAGAATGGGATGTGGATATGACTTGAAGGACTTCAATAGTATACTCCAAAACCTTACCCTAGACAATTAGGAGCCAGTGAAGATTTTTAAATAGAGAAGTGACATGATCAGATATGTGTTTAAAAAAATAACTCTAGTAGCAGAGAGGCAGATAGATTGGGGAGGAAAAGACTCTCCATTCATCCATGGGACCCACCATCCATGGGTCATTCATTTGGAAAAGACAACTGTGGCTTGGAGATGTGGGTGAGTCATGTAGGTGGGTGGGTTTGCTCAGGAAAGTGTGCAGAACAAAGAGAGAAGAGGGTATGACCACATGCTGGGGAACACTGAAATTTGATTTGGGAGCAGAATTAGAGAAGCCAGAAAAAGAGAATAAGAAAGGGCAGCAGAGTGTAAGGAGAAGCAGTAAAGAGCAATATTATGAAAACCAAGGCACAATAGGTAGATCAATGATGTCAAATAGTATGTGGGCAGAGACGATACCATTGGATTGGACAATGGGCCATTTTAATTTATTTTAAAAGTTTCAGCTTTAATGGGCCTTTTTTTTTTTTTTTTTTTTTTGCGGTACACGGGCCTCTCACTGTTGTGGCCTCTCCCGTTGCGGAGCACAGGCTCTGGACGTGCAGGCTCAGCGGCCATGGCTCACGGGCCCAGCTGCTCCACGGCATGTGGGATCCTCCCGGACCAGGGCACGAACCCGCGTCCCCTGCATCTGCAGGTGGACTCTCAACAACTGCGCCACCAGGGGAGCCCGATGATGATAATTTTTGAATGTTCTGGATAAGAGGATCTGAACATGAATAGAATAAGCAATAGGAAGTCTGACCTAGGTAGAGAGGGTCAAGTAAAAATGGTCCGACTGCCATCTTAAATGCAGGTGGGTCTCAAAGGCATACAGTGTCCACACCTACACATGTTCTCCATTGCACTTCATTATACCCCACCTGGCAGAAAAGGAAGTAGAAGCTCTTTGAATCTCGGTCCCAGAGCTAAGAAAACTGGAACTATAATCCAAGTCTCCTAACTTTCACTTTTATGATAGATCGTCCCCATTTTCACTCTGGAATTCTACAACTCTAATGGGAAAATGTGCAAGTGAGTTGAGGGAGAATGAAACCAAAAGCCTGGGTCCCTCTATAGTAAGTCTTTTAAAATTTTGTGACTTGCTGCTGGTGAGAAAGAATTGATTTGGCAACAAAGCCACTATAAAGTTATATTCATCTGAGAACCATGTAGCTGGAATCCAACCCAGTCCTGTAATTAACAGGTACAGCAGGCTGCCTATCTGGAGCTCTGGAGCAGAGGATAGCTGTTGAATTCAGAGAAGGAAGGCTGATTTACATCTAGGGTCTCTCCCTAGCTGGTTTTCCTGATAGTTTTTGCCATCAACTCAGCTATATTTGTGTTTGATAAAGTGACTCTTACTACTTTAAATGCTTCAAATGGTCAAACCTTTATTTTTGACTCTTTTGGGGGGAAATCTCCTGTAAATAAACAGAACTCCAAGACCCAAATGAATAATAGTGCCCAATTGTAAAATTTAATGCAGTGAAACTAACAGTTACAGCAAAGCTGCTATCCAACTCAAGTAAATCAATATCTTCCTAGTTGCATCTGTAGTCGAGAATCATTGTGGCTGTAGCAAGTTTACTGCTGCAGACTTGAACTGTGAAGAATTAATACCAGTGACATAGTATTCTATTAATGTTCCTGTGGTCGCCCAGCTGGAGTAGGGAAGGATGCTCTGGTGCACTTTTTATGGCTAATGTGAATTAGTAGGTAGTTGTGGGAATAAAGTTCTCTTCTTGATCTATGGCAGGAGAGAGCTGATCTGCAAGAGTTCATTTCAGGCTGTAATTAGTTTATTCATTAAGGTTGGGGAATTCAATGACACAGCTGCATGAGGTACCACGCAAAGCTACCTGAACATATGGCAGAAGGATAATGCAAATTTAGTTCCTGAAAGAAAAAGGCAAAATGGTACAGTTTTGTGCTTTTATTTTACATCCTGCAGTGATTTCCTGAAGGGGGGTGGTAAGCTGATTACACTCCAAACCTTCTAATATACATTGATTTTAGATTGGGGGGGTATTTATTTTCCTTGAATGTTACGTATAACACATATAAATGTATATAACACATCCCAGTACACATCCCTAGACATCTAGATACATACACAAAAGACTGAATGATGTTCTTTCATTTCTAGCAAGAAAGGTTAACACCTATCTCTATTTATAGTTTTTCTCCCCTTTTGTTTTTATCATTAATTATTAATCTAACAAGGTATTAATGATTAGAGGTGCATATACAGAGGTAAAATAAAACTATTGGTTATATCTGACTTCTGTAAGACTTATGGGTATTCATACATGTAAAATTCAACCTTGCTTGTGAAATGCAAGCACTTGGATAGCAGAGATTCTCTTAAATCTGTGTTTTGTACTGTAAAGACTAATCTGACTTCAGATGTAGCCATAGTTATGTAAGATTTAGAATCCATATAGTACTTGACTTACAAAAAACGAGGGCTTTAATTCACGTAGGTTATAGAAAGAATTAAATCTGCATTATTAGGAAGGAAGCCCAGTAGGTTGAAAAAATTGATTGGAGCAAAGCAAAACTCAATTTGAACCATTAACCAAGCTATTATTGTGACTCTCTTTATATTCTTCAGGTGTCACCAGTAAACATTCTCAGTGAAAATGTTATTGAAGTCAAAGCATTCAACCAGGGGAAAATAACAGGTGTGGAATTGTGACAGATCCTGCAATACTTTTGTTCTTGGCAATTGATTTACTCTATTTTAGTGCCAAAAGCTATTTATTGACTATGCCATGTGCTCACATGGTTTCTTCTTCTTGTAACTCTCAATCCAAATTGATGGCTAACACGGATGAAACAAGATTCTTCTGCCAAAACCAAGGTGTTAAATTAGGAAGGAAGGAAGGAATTTACAATGCACAATAAGATGTACTCGTGATTGTTCCTTGGGTTTCCGATTATAAGGAAGCTTTGAATCCTATTTTGTGGTTTTCTGTGTTGTATACATTTTGTTAAAGTATGTGTGTGTGTGTGTGTGTGTGTGTGTGTTGCTTTCATAATAATTCAAAGCCTTTCAATTTAAGGAATGTAAATTTACTTCTGTGCAGAACCTAACATTTATGGTTGTGTCTCTGAGTGATGAGAGGTGGCTGTCAGGGGTAGACACTTGTGGGTAAATGGGCAGAAAGGGGCAACCACAGCTCTAGGTGGCAGGTTAGGGAGATTGTAGGGAATCAGAGTGAGGATGGGATCTGAAACTAACACGCCTGTCAGAGCAAACCTAGCAGCAAATTCAGCCAAGTAATGGGTTGAATTAAGTGAACTTATTAAGAATCAAGTGATCATTTAGGGAGATCAGCTCCGTGCTCTGTGTCCACCTAGAGGGGTGGGGTAGGGAGGGTGGGAGGGAGACACAAGGGCAAGGGGATATGGGGCTGTATGCATATGTATAGCTGATTCACTTTATTATACAGCAGAAACCAACACACCATTGTAAAGCAATTATACTCCAGTAAAGATGTTAAAAAAAAAAAAAAAGAGTCAAGTGACGATAAAAGTCAGGGAGTCAGGCCAGTAGCCTAATCCAGGATCTAGTCTGATGGTGGTCAATGAGAGCCGAAATGAAACGAATCAGAAGTCAGATGGCACAGATTCCAGATTCTCCTGGAATCAGGAGGCCTTCCTAGATAAGGCAGCTTTCTACCTCATTCTCCAAAACTTTCATATCTTTAGATAAAATAATCCCCACGACAGGGAGAAACCTACTCAAATGTATATAGGAAGAGGCAAGTAGAAGCACTTTGTTGGAATAGGGAGTACAGGGCTTGACTCCAATTGCATTTATAGTCCCTGGTGTTAACTGCATGAAGATATTACTATAGAGAATAACAAGACGTTTCTCTGACAGTCAATGGACCATTCTGCAATTTTTATTTTTTGTCTGTTTAATTTTTTCATTGAGGTATAGTTGATTTACAATGTTGTGTTAGTTTCAGGTGTACAGCAAAGTGATTCAGATATCTATATCTATATCTATATCTATATAGATATACATACCACGTATATATATCTATTCTTTTTTAGATTCTTTTCCCATATAGGTTATTACAGAATATTGAGTAGAGTTCCCTGTGCTATACAATAGGTCCTTGTTGTTTATCTACTTTATATATAGTAGTGTGTATATGTTACTCCCAAATTCCTAATCTAACCCTCACACCAACCTTTCTCCTTTGCTAACCATAAGAGAATAATAAGACATTTCTGTGACAGTCAATAGATGGTTCTGCAATTTTTAAAACAGTTTTTTCCTCCAGGAGTGAGGGGAGAAGCCGCAGTTCTGTGTCTCCAGGGATCACATTAATTTAGCTGGGTTGTGTTGTGGGTTTAGTGTCTGGATTGTTCTGTCCTTCACATTGGGGATGGTGAAAGCTGTTCCTCCCCAGAAAATGTGTCTGCTAAGGAGTATCTATTAACTGATTCCTAATTACTCAATCCTCTACTGGTGTTTTGTGTCTGAAGAAGAAATAAAAGTTACAATCCCTGCCTTTGGGAATTTTATAGCCCTTTTGTGGAGGCAAGATACAATCGTGCATTCATTTTTACATTCATTCACTCACTATGCTAGAGGCCATGTCTGTAACAATAAATATGGTAGATACATCCTTGTCTTCAGGGAGATAATAATCAAATGGCTTAAGCGCTGCAAAACTTCTATTCTACTTGACTGCTCCAAATGCCCTACCTTTTTTGCTTGTCACTTTTTATTTTGAAGATGCAGAATAGAAAAAACTTAAATAAGGCTTTGTAGTGTTAAAGCTTTGTTAATTTTACAAGATGGGTTCAGCACATTTACTAGTGTCTGGTGAAGAATTGTGATAATTACAATTCAGCTATACTAATTAAAACAAGTGAAAAAAGTCTTTAATGTTCTTCTCCTCACAATTTTTAATTTCCTTTTTGCGTACTCCTGACTTTGCAGAATTCTGTAATACTCACTGGGGTTTTTACTGTCATTAGGGCAATTTATGAAGTTATACAACTCAGGAAACCTGAAGAAATTCTATACAGTAACAGTACTATTTGAATAAATTTAGGTTCCTTTGGGTCAACTTCTCAAAATCAATGAATTTAAACTGATAGGTGTTCTGGAAGTCAAACTTTCATAAGAAATTCTGACCAATGTTTATTATTTTAATATGCTAAGGTTAAAACTGAGTCCCCATGTGCTTTCCCAAGTCTGCTCAGGAATTAAAAGCTGTATCTGTGATATGAAATCAACTAAATAAAAACTGCACAGAAAATAGACAGAAGGAAATTATACAAAATGCTAATATGGGTTCTCTCTGGGCACCGAGATCATGAGATTTTTGTTTACTTGTTTACATTTTTTCTATATTGCTAAATCTCAGATTTAGCATATGCGAGATTTAGAAAACTACAATAACAGCAAGTGCTAAGTGCTTTTAATGGTTGAGATTTCTGCCATAGATGGGACTCTTTTTTCAAAGGCAGGTCTCAACCTTCTTTCAAACAACCCATTCACATTTACAGTGGAGGCATCCTTTGGTTTATTTTGTTTCATGAATTGGTGTTTCATTTATTTCTTTCTTTAGAAAGAAATTTGCCAATAACATTTATTTCTTTAGAACATTAACTCATCAGGTCCTTTCTGAATTAGTTTGATAATTTTATATTGCCATTGGACAATGGAGCGCTCAACTTCATGTTTTTAATTTAGTCTATCCTTGAAAATGTAGTGCTGCCTTGTATTTAGTATAACATCAATAATAATAATAATAATAATAATAATAATAATAAATAATGCTCTTACAAAGTGCTGAATCATATAAATGGGGGAGTCTTGAGGGAAATCAGATTCCCCCCTGTCAATATAATTCCCAATCCCACTCCCCACTTACCATGGAGGAACTTGGTAAACGGTTCCAAATGAAATGAGAGAAAGAGTTTGGCCCTGGCTTCATGAGTATGGGATGAAGTTTCAGGCCATGAGTCATGTACCTAATAAGGATATGGGCTTTTGAATCTAAGAGCTGGTTTCAGCTTCTAGTTCTTTCACTAGGTAGCTGTGTGACCTTTGATAAATTATTTAACCTCTCTGAGCTTCCTAATTTATGAAATGTAGAAGGTAATTTCTACCTTTCAAGGTTGTTTTGAGTAGGTAATATGCACAAAATGTTTACCATTGTGCTTGGCACAAGTGGCTATTGTTGGAACAGGAGAAAGATGCCTATGGGTGGAAAAGTCCTCATGTAAGTTAATATTCCTGACTACCTGATTTAGCAAAATCAACCTTTCTCAAGAACAATTGTCAACTCTGACAGGAAGTTATGAACTTTTGTAATACAGGGTGTATTACAAAGCACTATTGGGGTGTTGAGTTTTGTTAATGTCACTAAGTGGTCCGCCAAGCATGGAATCAGTACTGTTGCCCACACAACAATTAACTTCACCCCTCATTAGTAATGTGCCTGCAGACATTATTTCTTTTTGCTCTATCTTATCTCACTAGGATGACATCCAAGAGAACACTTAAATAAAAATCCAGTTGTTATGTCTTGCTGTTAGCTGAACAAGTATAAGGTAAACACTAATAAGGTTAAATGTATTACGCTAACCTCCATTGAATGAGTGACAAGAAGGCCAAGAAGAACTCCATCTAAGCTGAGGAACAGCTAATTTTGAGTGACAAAATGGAACCTTCTAAACTTGGACCTGAGTTTAATTAGGGGTGTTGGGCATTCTTACCTGAAATCACAAGAGAAAAACTAAAGTTGTTCCTTCATTTGAGGTCTGTTTATTACCTGTAATTTTTCTCCCTGTTCAAAATTACAATTGAGGATTATTTATATTTTTCTCTTCCTCCTTTTCCTTTTTCATTCTCATCAAGAATTATTTACTGAGCATCTATTATGGTCAAAATACTAAGCTAAATTTTGAGAGAGCCAAAAGGGCAACAGAATTGCTCCTCTCCATACCTGTTTGGGCAGTTTAGTTACATAGGGGAGAGAATAGCCATAGTAGAAGGTAGTTTTTGATGATGAATGCCAGATGAATTTCTGTATAAAATGTTCTGAGTTAGCAGTTTAGTAAAAGAGATTGAGCCTGTAGTTCCCTCTAACTGGTGAAAACACTTTATCTTCAATTTTCCCAAATCACAGCTGCTGCCTTGATCTACATTTTTTTTACAGGCATTAAATTTTTTTTTTTTTTTTTTTTTTTTTTTGCTTGCGGTATGCGGGCCTCTCACTGTTGTGGCCTCTCCCGTTGCAGACCACAGGCTCCGGACGCGCAGGCTCAGCGGCCATGGCTCATGGCTCATGCCGCTCTGCGGCATGTGGGATCTTCCCGGACCGGGGCACGAACCCGTGTCCCCTGCATCGGCAGGCGGACTCTCAACCATTGCGCCACCAGGGAAGCCCTACAGGCATTAAAATTTTAAGGTGTCATCTGGAATTTGAGAGCCATGCTCCATTAACACTAATGAGTGACTTTTGGTTAAATCTTCATGGATCAGGCTGAACATCTCCCTGTAGGTATTGGTTCACATTTCATTTTGGTGGGCATCACACCAGCCTGCACTAAAATTGTTTGCTTCATTTAACCAGTAAGGGTGTCCAACAAATCTATGATTTATGGTTTGGAAAGTATCCAGCTTAGTCCAGGTTGTTACTGAAAATTTCCTGGTTTCTTAGTAGTTATAGCTTCACGTTCAGGTCAAATACAATTGTAAATTTCCAAGCCCTCCTCGTTTCCTGTACGACTTAGTTCAAAATACTTTATATATGGGCTGATATGACTTTAAAATGACTGTTCTAACAATAATGGAATCATATAAATTTACTTCTGAAACCTAGAGGTTTAAGTTAAACATCCATGACAACTGAGTTGCCAGACTGTATATTTTTGTCATTGTAATGATTTGTAAAATAATCTTCAGATTCACAGGCATGTGGGTGGGCAATTTTTTAAGTTCTTTCAGGAAAAACCCAAGGGACCTCCAAAAAAATCATTATTTCCATTTCCTACATAACTCTGAATAGTGTTTATATGAATTGCATCTACTTTGATTGCAAACTTAATGTCAGGAAACATTGTTGAGATGTGTCATTCAAGGTTAATAAGAAGGTGTTCGGTTATATGATTTAGTCATGAGCCACAGCTTGAGGCCTCAGCCTCCCACCGCTAATGAATTTTCCTCTAAAGCTCCAAGATTTTGAAACTTTGAAGGGCTGGGGGTCGAGGGTGGGTCTTTGTACCTGTGTGTCTGCCCTTTTGTTTGGGGAACTGGTCCTCACCAGCATTTTCTTAACAAGTCAAGTCCCTATTGCAGTGTGACTGTTAGATTAGGAGCCATTAATAATTGGCAATTTGTAGCTGTCATAATGATGCTGGAGACTTTCCAGATGGCTTTTCCCTTTCTCTCTAGAAGGACTAAGACTTATGTTTATTCCCTTTGATGGGGCTTTAATCAAGCAGACATTGGTCATGACCCTTGACCCATAGTAGTGACAAGACTCTGTCTGCTCATCTTTGGTCTGGGGATAGGCCTGTGTCTTGTGTTCCCTAGGACAGACTCACCTGCTTATCAGAGCTTTGGCTTTCTGATAAAAGGACAAGGGTAGGAATCGGGTATATTAGAATGGAGGGGTTGGAAGTATTGGGGTGTTGCAAGTATACCTTTGAAGGGAAAAAAAAAGAAAGAAATGTCCAAGTGAATTTTTGAAATAACTAAACTGGTTGTGAAGGGAACAGGATATAGGAAGATGAGGGCATTCTCTTTCCTTTGGGCCTGTCTCTGTACTACTCGCAGGCTAGGCACTTAATATAAGTTTAGATTAGGAACAAAATGAGAGTTTCTGCTGTTAACTTTAATAGCTAATAATTTTCTCATGTCCAACTTTGTTCCCCTTCTTTTTCCATTACACCTCCCACCCAACCTTAAGAGAAAGAGAAAAAAAATGGAATTTTCTGTAGAGTTTTATAGTTAGTGTTACCTGAGCAGCATTATGCTTCAGAATAGGGATAGTGGTAGGTGAGAAATATCTTTCCTGGGGAAGTGATGAAGGTTCCAGTGTCAAGCTTCTTTCTGCCTCACAGTTTTCGTACCTGGGTTGCCCTTTGACTAAGATCCTTGTCTTTGCCTTCACTGAGATCTCTGCTTAGAGAGTCCCTCCTTGCCTGCTCTCCCTGACCTGCTCCATCTGAGCTAGAGTCTCCCTCCCTGGCCCACAGTCTCCTCAGCCTCTTCACAGTGCTTTCTGCTCCATGGCACTCATTGCTCTCTGGGAAACTGCCTCTCCCACCAGAAAGTAAGCTCCCTGAGGGTAGGCACTGTGTCTTACTGCTGTATGCTCAGGGTCTAGTACCTGGTAGAGGTTCAAAAAATATTTATCGAATTAACGTATTCATTGCTCACCTTAGGCTCTGTGTGTAGAATCTGAGTCTCTATAAAAAGGCTGCTCTGCTCTGCCTGCTGCGTTATCTTAGATGTGCTATTCCGAGATGTGCGGTTTTTCACATTTTGAAATCGGGATGCATATTAAAAATACAGATTTAATTAGGTGATGGTTATCACCCATCAAATCTGCAACTAAATCGATATACACCTTATAATTAAATGTGCCTTAGAATCAAGGACATTGTGGTAGACAGAATGCCCTCCCTATCAAAGGTGTCCATGTTCTAATTCCTGGGACTTGTGAATATGTCACCTTACATGGTAAGAGGGACTTTGCAGATGTGACTCAGTTAAGGATTTTAAGATAGAGAGATTATCCTGGGTTTTTCAGTTTGGCCCAATGTAATCACAAGGGTCTTTATAAGAGGGAGGTAGAATGGTCAGAGTCAGAGGAAGATTTTATGATGCAAGCGGAAGTGGAGTGATGCAGGACCACAGGCCAAGGAAGGCAGCCTCTAGAAGCTGGAAAGACAAGGAAATGGATTCTCCCCTAGAGCCTTCAGGATTGTAGCTCTGCCAACCATTTTAGACTTCCACCTCCAGAACTATAAGATAACAAATCTGTACTGTTTTAAGCCACTAAACTTGTGGTGATTTGTTATAGCAGCCATAGGAAACTAATACAGGCATGTTATTACAGGCAATAACATGTATTACATTTAGTCTTTCCAACAAGGAGGGGTGAGAATTGATAGATATATGTCCAGCGTCTCTGGCCCTCAGTGGGAATGTTCTGAGGCATGTTTCATGCAATCTCCCAGAGGATCCCCTTCAAGATTGAGCCCTAATTGCTCACAGCACTCATTAGTGACCCTCTTATTGACTTGCCTTGCTACCTTGTCTTCAAGCTTCCTGGATTACTTCCCAGATAAGCCTTTTGCACCCTAATCCTCACCTCAGGTTCTGCTTTTGGATGAACTCAAACTGGGATGTCACCCTAAGCTCAGAGCCTTGGCCCCAAGCATCTGGACCCTGTCTTCTCCTCTCTCTTCATCCCTGCTTCCCCCTCTCACCCACCAAATCCCACCACACCAGCCATTATTCAGAATCTAATCTGTTCCAAATTCCTGCTTCCCGTAGGTTGTTTGCACTTCTTCCTCCTGCCTGAATGCTTCTGAGTTGTGTTCGTCCTTTAGGTTCCCAATCAAATGTCATTTCCTCATGGAGGTTTCCTGGCCCTCCAGACTATGAATGTTTTTCCTGACCCTCCTGCACTTTTCTTTCATGGCAATTACAAATGAAATGAGTTAATTATCTTATGGGAGGATGATTAGCTGTTTCTTTGTGGGTCTTGCAAAGGACTTGAACACACTAGTATCACATGATGTGGGTGTCAGGTAAGATTTATGGGAAACTCACAGGCAGAAGGGACAGCATGGTGCATATGCCTCCATCCTCTCAGCTGCTAGCTGAGATGCGTGCTGGGCTAGGCACAGCTGGACAAATCATGGGAAGTGCTCCAAGAGAAGGCCCCTGCTGTGTACCATTGTCCATATTTATAAGGTAAGTGGGAGGAGACAGGGGACAGCTAGTGAACGTGTGATAGTGGAAGCTTCCTGGCCAGAGAGATGGCCTTATTGTACCAGAGCTTAGCTGGAAGTATCATCCTAATTTTTTTTTTCTTTCTTTCTTTCTTTTTTCTTTCATTGAAGTACAGTTGATTTACAATGTTGTGTTAGTTTCAGGTGTACAGCAAAGTGATACAGTTATATATATAGGTAGTATATGTATATATATTTTATCTATTCTTTTTCAGATTCTTTTCCCTTATAAGTTATGATAAAAATTGAGTATAGTTCCCTGTGCTATATAGTAAGTCCTTATTGCTTATCTATTTTAGATATAGTAGTGTATGTTAATCCACACTCCTAATTTTACCTTAATTTTTAAGTGGAGAGCCCCATCAGTTGAAAAAAAAGTTGAGTTCACACTTCCAATATATGTATATTTATTTATGTTTGTACGTGTTTTCACTGTTAAGCTAAATGTCAAATAGTAGAGAATCTGAATTTCTTTATTGAGATAAGCCTAAACAAAATAAAGATAAAATATACAAAAATTGAAAGAAATTTTAAAAATAGAAAATTGTAAAATTTCTTTGCATGTTCTAATAGATCATTTTATGTGTGTCCTGAGTGCACACACCACGAAGTGGAGATTATTGCTCCAGAGCAGTGCTTTTCTGAGGAACAGATCCCCTGGGCGCTGGTTAACATGCAGACTCTGATTCAGCAGGCCTGGGTGGGGCCTGGGATTCTGCATTTCTAACCAGCTCCCAGGTGATGCCAATGGAATTGTTTTGTGAACCACACTTTGAGTAGCCAAGTTAAAGCCTCTTGCTGTCCAAAATATTCATAAGCCACTGAGATTTAGATGCTCAGATTAAAGAGTGATATGGCATCTTCTGTTATTCTGGGATGATTTTCTCACTCTCATGTTTTGGTATTTCCAGGTGGAATCCGTGGAATGTGTGTGACCTTCACCGCATTGTTGAATGACTGTCCATCAGAAAAAACAGAAAGTGAAGGACCACTGGGCAAGGTAAAAGTTTGTTGACTCTCCATTTCTCTTGGCCTTTAAGATCTAATTATCTATTCTTATTCCTCGGAAGGGATTGAAGAAACACAATGAGCCCCATATGGGAGCAGGCTCTATGCTGGGTGCTTTCCATGTGCCATTTCATTTCAGATCTGGCTCTAATGGCAGAAACCAGTCTGAATACAAAGAGATCTGCTGTGTGTGTGTGTGTGTATCTGCACGAGTGCATGAGAGATTGAAAGAGAGAGAGAGAGAAGGGGGGAGGGCTCAGCTTTCTCTTCTGACCCTCTGTCTGATCTGTTGTGAGTGCTGGACCAAACCGTTCCAACTCCCTGTGCTCAGGGATGCAGTGAGGATTCCCCAGTTAGTGACAGAATCTGAGTGATTTGTAGGCATTTGTGTACTGATTGTCTTGCCCTCTAGGCATGTATTGTGTTGTATCAGGAGGGCAAGAGGGTTCCAAATAGATTTAATATTCCTTGTAAGAGCTTCAACCATCTGCCCGCCAGCTCTCAGTGTGAACATAATATATGTTTCCAGAATCAAACACAAAGAATCTGTTTGTTTTTTTTTTCTTTTTCCTTTTTTCAAAGGCTTTTAGTTTAGTTCATTTGTCTTTTCCTTCTCTTTTGGGGTAGGTCACTAGGGTCATCCTCTCTGCAATTGTATTTACTTTCATTTTGTTTTCTGATTCCTCTGGCATAGTTAAATAAATGGGTTTCCCTTTCCCAATATCCATGTACCCACTACAGAACTGTATCCTTGAAATTGGTGCATATCTATGAAATCTTGTGATGCACCTATGAGGTGGTTGGGATTGAACTGCAGGCATTCCCAATGGGTACAGATTAGACCCTGGACGTCTGAAAATTCTTCCCAGGCTAAATCTAAATGCTGTTCTCCTGAGTGATGAAACTTTAACTTTTTCCCTTCTTTCAAGGGAAATCTTGTGACTGCTGATGGGACTGTCCTAGTAGCTATAGCTCATTGAAGGACTAAAGTTATTTGGGTGTTGAGTGTCTTTGTCCTAGAACCCTTGGTCAGTTAAGGTAATTGACATATGGGGATCTTAAGCCCTGAAAGAGATGAAAATAAGTTAAAAGCCAATCAAACAGAGTTCTTAACTTAAACTTTTACTTAACTTAGAGAAACTTAGCAGGAGATCTGGGAAGCTCTTTATGTGAAAGTCGGGTGGGAACACAATTAGAGCTCTCCTAGCATTACTCAGCAAGCAGGTGTTAGGCACGGAGTGACTAGTGGAAAGTGAACTTGTAATATTCTCTTGTAAAGGCCTCAGGGCATAGGGGCCAAAATTCTTCAGTTTTGCTCATTTTTATTTAGTCAGCAAAATTTGCATTGTTTTGCATTAGACAGTGTATATTTAAAAACTGTTTCCTCTTTAAATGCATTTCACATTCAATTCTTCCTACAGGGGAAGGCTAAAAGAGCCCCATCCCTTGCTGCTCTTCTAGTCTATGATGATGGAGTGTAGGGGAAAGATGTGGGCTCCGGAGGACTGCCTGCGTGCCTGGCCAGCCTCCATGTCTTTCTAGCTACGTGACCTTGGGAAGGAAATAAACATCTTTGTGCTGCATTTTCCTCAGTTGTAAAGTGGGGGTTATGTTAGTGTCACTCAGAGGAGTTGATGAAATGATCAAATATAATAATACATAATAATATCTGTAAAGCGCTTAGCACAGTGCCTTCCACATAGCACCATGTTGGGTATTGTTACTGTCATTACCATAGAGATGAAGGCTGGAGAAAATTGGGAGTGTGGATTCCCCATCATGACTTGTGCTGTTTGGCTGTGGAAGATGTTGTCTGAGACACCTCTCTGCCCGTGGAGAATTGAGAGATCAGGGCTGACAGGGGAAGGAACAAAGGAAATAGAAATAGTATTTTTTTTTTTAAATAGCTTTGATTTAAATATGTGGCTCATGGAGGTGTGTGGTTGGATGGGAACCATCCTTTCCTTCCTTTCAGGTTGGTGCAGGCTTAGCCTTGCCCTCTCCTCCTTTCAACCTCCAGGTGTTTAGATTTGGTCTGAGTTTGTTTTGTTTTGTTTTGTTTTTTTACATCTTTATTGGAGTATAATTGCTTTACAATGGTGTGTTAGTTTCTGCTTTATAACAAAGTGAATCAGTTATACATATACATATGTTCCCATATCTCTTCCCTCTTGCATCTCCCTCCCTCCCACCCTCCCTATCCCACCCCTCTAGGTGGTCACAAAGCACCAAGCTGATCTCCCTGTGCTATGCGGCTGCTTCCCACTAGCTATCTACCTTATGTTTGGTAGTGTATATATGTCTATGCCACTCTCTCACTTTGTCACAGCTTACCCTTCCCCTTCCCCCTATCCTCAAGTCCATGCTCTAGTAGGTCTGTGTCTTTATTCCTGTCTTACCCCTAGGTTCTTCATGACATTTGTTTTTTTCTTAAATTCCATATATATGTGTTAGCATACGGTATTTGTCTTTCTCTTTCTGACTTACTTCACTCTGTATGACAGACTCTAGATCTATCCACCTCATTACAAATAGCTCAATTTTGTTTCTTTTTATAGCTGAGTAATATTCCATTGTATATATGTGCCACATCTTCTTTATCCATTCATCCGATGATGGACATTTAGGTTCTTTCCATCTCTGGGCTATTGTAAATAGAGCTGCAATGAACATTTTGGTACATGACCCTTTTTGAATTATGGTTTTCTCAGGGTATATGCCCAGTAGTGGGATTGCTGGGTCATATGGTAGTTCTATTTGTAGTTTTTGAAGGAACCTCCATACTGTTCTCCATAGTGGCTGTACCAATTCACATTCCCACCAGCAGTGCAAGAGTGTTCCCTTTTCTCCACACCCTCTCCAGCATTTGGTCTGAATTTGAGTCATTTTTGTTTTGGTTGTGAGACTGATGGAGCCCTAGGGGTGACCTTATCCAGAACTCTTTAATCTCACTTAGTGTCTAATGCAGAGCAGATCTGGGCCTCTATGGACAGTTAGAACTGAACCAGCCTTTAGGGGAATGGTGTGATTTGGGCCAGAGCCAAGAGCCTCTCCATTCACTGTCCCAGCTGTCTTTCATGTGGACTTTTTAAGGACATCGGCCACACCAATTAGGATGGACCAGTCAAAGGAGAGATTTGAAGCAATGAAATACAAACAAAAATGGTGTTTGCCTCAAGCCTCTTCTCCCCCTCACCCCCCATCTTTTGGATCTTTAGCTCTCTGGCTCCTATAGGATCTCTTCTCAACGGTTCAGGTCTATCCCTGCAGCAGCTCTCCTCTTTAGTGCTGGCTCCCTCTCTCTGCTCCATTGTTTGTGCCCTCTGTGGCCACCATTGCTCACGAGGTGGTGCCATGGCCCTGGTCTTGATGTTTCTTTGCCTGGTCTTAGCTACATTCCTGCCTGCTGCTGCCCATTGGTGCACTTGGCTCCAAGGATTTCATATCGATGCCCCACTTCTGTCCCAAGTGCACTTTGGCTCTCCACCCTTGAGCCGTTTTTCCGCATGGTGTGGCATAGCCTTGATGCCACTGTGGGTTTTGTTGTCATTATGCAGTATTAGTCCCCTCATTGTCATTGAGGGGACTCCCACCATTACCACGATGAACCAGGCCCTTTCCCACAAGTATAATGACACTTAACATTAAGCCCCCAATTGGGGGAGGTGTAACTTATTCTCTTAGTCTCTTATCACACCTGTAATACTGCAACTTTTCCATTTATTGATTCAGTGTCTCCAGACTGCACCTCTCTTGTGAGTCAAATGTAAGTTGCCTCCAGGGTTGGGTTAGAAGGAATGACTTAACCCCTTAGAGAGCCCAACTTCCTTTTGTGCTGACTGTCAGCCAATTATATTGGCCTAAACAGTGAATCTTTCCCATATTAGAATATGTCTCCTTCGCAGACAGCCAGAGCAGGGCTGGGAGGATCAGGTGTATCGCTTTGCTCATTAAAGAGCCTCTGGCCATCAGCTTCAAATATCTTCTAAAGATTCTTGCAGGGAGCCCCATTATAGCTTTTCAAATAAATAAACCATGGCAGTTCCCTGTACCAGGACTGAAAGCCCAAATTCCTGCCTCAAAGGAGTAAGCTTGGCTATGATGTGGGAGTGGTACCTAAAGGACAAGATACTGGGTCCATCTCCATCTCTCTCCTCCCCTCTTTCTCTCTCCCTCTCCCTCCATTCCTCTCCCTTTCTCCCTCCCCTTTCTCATTTTTTTTTCTTTTGTTTTGCACCTAGCTCAAAGAAAAGTTTTTTGGTGGCAAAATCAGCCCTGCCATGATTTAGTGAAGATGTGCAGGGGCGCCGAGGAAGTAACTCAGTGGAAATAGCGTAGGTTAACAGGAGGTTTAGACTCTGGGCCCCACTACTGCTAATATACTAGCTGTGTAAACTTGGGCAAAAACCTTAATCTCTCTGTGCCTCTTATTCTGTCAAGTGGGGTTGGGGGAGGAGGAAGTGGTAGATTGGACGAAATTCTTAAAAACATTATTTTTTTGATGGAAATGGGCTTTTAGCAACTAGTGATGGAAAAGGCCTAGTCTGCACTAAACTTTCCTACCCACCTTCTTGGTAAGGCAGAACGGGGGCCCAGACAAAAGCTACATACTTGCTTGTTGTACCAAGAAAGAAGTGAGGCAGATATTAAGTTTAAATCAATAGTATTACTTGAGCACAGAAAATGGAACTATTTTCCCCCAAACTGTTTTGATTGCTGCCAGTAGCTGCTATTTGGTATGAAATCCATTCAGATCCTCAAAAGTCAAAGGAACATACAGTGCATGAAAAGATGTTGTAATTGGCACCATTGTAACTCTATACGGTGTGTGATCTTAGCTGGGAGGAAGGGAGGGTTGTCAGATAACTTGTAATCTAATTTTCTTTGTTGTAAAATAGAATGTTACCATTGTATTCTTGTGGAATTATAATTATACCATCTCAGCCAAATAGAGCGCCTTTCTCATGAGGTGCTTAAAGAGCTCAGTAGGCATCCAGTCAGCCTTGTAAACATAGTAAAACCTGGCTCGCTTGCATTTCTGTCAACTGAAATTTCCTATCAGCCAGCGTGTCCCCTCATCCTTCCTACCGGGATAAATGATTTTTTGCTGGTGAACCTGACGCCCCAAGAGACACTGAAGTACCTTCTGAATCATCAAAGAATTATGAAACCTTCAGTAGAGTTTCGGTGTTAATTGCAATTTATGACAGCCTAATTTTTTGAAAAGTGGTAATTCAAGTGTTGCATAGCTGGTAATTAGTTGGAATAGTTGATTAATCAGACTGCTCTATTTTCTGACCATACTGAAGTACAGTATTTACAGTAACTGCAACACCGGCTCTCCCTGAGAGCCACGAAGGAGGCAGGGTTTGAAAGTAGTATTCTTTATTTTATCTTTATTATTTTTTTATTGAGGTATAATTGACATACAATATTATATTAGTTTCAGGTGTACAACATAATGATTCGATATGTATATATTGTGAAATGATCACCACAATAAGCCTAGTTAACATCTGTCATCAAATAGTTATAGAATACTTTTTCTTGTGATAAGAAATTTTAAGATTTACTCTTAGCAACTTTCAAATGTGCAACACAGTATTATTAACTGTAGTTGCCATGCTGTACATTACATCCTCATGACTTATTTACTTTATAGCTGGGAGTTTGTACCTTTTGACCCTCTTCACCCATTTCAGCCCCCACCCCACCCCCAATCCCTGTCTCTGGCAACCACCAGTCTGGTCTCTGTATCTATGAACTTGTTTTTTTTTTTAAGATTCCACATACAAATGAGATCATATGGTATTTGTTTTTCTCTATCGGACTTATTTCAATTAGCATAATGTTCTCAAGGTCCATCCATGTTGTCACAAATGGCATGATTTTATTCTTTTTTTATAGCTAAATAATATTCCATTATAGATACACACACATATATAAGATATTTTCTTTATCCATTCATCTGTTGATGGAGACAATAGTATTCTCTAGACTTGGCAGGCATGCAATATTACTCATTCTGGGCAAATGGTCATTTCCAGAACTTATTCTTGAACTTCTACATTAACTTCTAAGAGAAAACAGGAAAATTATAAAAATAGATTATATTTGCTTTTTATGGTTTTGCGATCCCTAGGGTCATTGCTGATAACTAGACTGTTAGCTCTAACAGTAAAGGTGAGTGTCTCTAAAACTGAATTTTGTATATTTAGTAGAGCCTCTTTACAGAGATTCCTTAAGGGGAATATCAGTGCAGTAGATTTCATTGCATTAATTGGTCCATTCTAAATGTGTTACTAAAGGGATAAGATCTTAAATCAATTAAGATTAACTTGATAACTTTTTTTTTTAATCCCCAAGTTCTTAATGATGGGATCTTAAAAGAAAAGTATTAGAATTGGTGTTGTGCTCAGGTTCACTGCAAAGAATAGAAAAATTCAGGAATATGTAAGAAGAAAATAAAAAATAATCCATTATTCTATCACCCAGAGAGAACTATGATTGCCTTTTGGTATGTTTCCTTCCATTTTCTTCCTATGTATACATGTAAACATTTTACAAAGTTAGCATATACTACATGTACTGTATGCTGTCCCCCACCAACATTATGTAAGGGACATTTTCTAGGTCAGTAAATATTCTTTAAAAACATATTTAATGCTGACCATTTTTATGAATCATAATTTATCAATCCAATCTCCTGTGTTAGACTTCAGGTGGTTTACAAATTTTGGCTTTATAATGCTTCAACAAGTATCTTTCCTCATTCGTTTGCCCATCCATCTATTTATTCAATCAATTTTTACTGAGTACTATGTACCAGGCTCTGGGTCAGTAGTTGAGGATATATCATTAATCATAATCCTCCTAATACAGGTAGTTAACATTTATTGCCATTACTAACTATGGACCAGGAACATTATTAGTACTAGTATATTAATTATATAAATATGTATTAGTATCACAATCATCTAATAAGTTAGTATAATAGTATTAACTAATTAAATCCTTAGGAGGTAGGTATTATTATCATCCCTATTTTCCAGATAAGGAAACAGAGGCTTACATAATTGAAGTTACTTGTCCAAAAATCACTCAGTTGGTACTTGGAAGAGCCAGAATTCAGACCCAGGCTGCCTGACTCCAGTCCTGCTGTTTTAACCACAATGGCTACTATGTCAATAAAAAAGATACTCCCCTGCCCCTATGGACATGAAACAATTTTAAATGTAATAGTCTTTGAGTTATTTTTATTATCTGACTTTTTGATTTGATTCTCTGAGTATTTTCTTAGGATAAAGTTTAGAAATAGAAATGCTGAGTCAAAGATTATGAATAATCCTAGTGAATAATACTGCGGTTAAGGTCCTAAATGGGGGAGGACCAAAGATGACAAGATTATCTATCTATCTATCTATCTATCTATCTATCTATCTATCTATCTATCCATCCATCCATCCATGCATCCATCCTGGCTCTCTGTTGTTGCTCTACCAGCAAGGTAGACAGCAGGAAATAGGTGTAGTAATGATTCAGCCCTGGGGAGGCCCCGGAGAAGGTCTGGGCAATGCTCTTCCTATCAAGGCAGAGTCAGTGGGTGGCTGCCCTTCAGAAAAGTTTCTCTTGACACTAGAAGATGCAAGATGGCAGAGGAGAGGCAGCATGGAGAGGAAGAGCTCATCAAAGAAATGAGTCTAGATCACAAGTGAATGTACAGCCCCTTAGAATGAATATCATCACAAGAAAATGCCTCTACTCACTAAAAATCACGAGTTCAGTTAAAGGCTTTCTTATTTCAATTAGTATTTAGTATAGCCTTCCTTGCACCTAAACCATAATTTACTCACATAGGGCAAGTGACTATCTGTAAACATTCTTTCTGTTTCTTAAATTCCATACTTCTTCTTAAGTTCCACTCCCCCAAATGGACATTACCTGTTCTTTGCCAGTTTTCTGTGATATAGTATCATGTAATAGCAAAAACACAGACTTGACTGGCAGCTGAACTAGGCTTAATTCCTGGCTCTGCCGCTAACCTGCTGTGTGGTGTTGGACAGTCTTTTAAATTCTCAGTTTCTTCCTTTTAAAATAATACAGAGTTGTAATGGCAATCAAATGAAGTGCCATGAGCAGAAAAAAATAACAGCTAACCTGTATTGAGTTCTTATTATAAGTATCACAAAATAAGACACTCTTCTGTTTAAAATACATACACGTACTTATTCCTCAGAATAATCACATGGTAAGCTGGATAGCTCTATGGCTTTCACCCCTGGTGTTCCTTCTGTGATTATGTTACATTACGTGGCAAAAGGGACTTTGAAGATGTGATTAAGGGACTAATCAATTGACCTTAAGGTAGGAAGATTACGTAGGTGGGCCTGGATATTATAATCATGTAATCACATGAGCCTCTTTAAAGCAAAAAGTTTTCTCTGGCTGTTGGCAAGAAAAGAAGTCAGAGAGATTTGAAGCATGAGACAGACTCAAGGCAATTGTTGCTTAGAAGATGGAAGCGGTCGCTTGAGAAGGAGTCTGGGCAACCTCTCCAAGCGGAGGGTGGGCGCCCTGCTGACAACTAACAAGGAAACAAGGGACCTCAGACCTAGAGCTGCAAGGAACTGGATTCTGTCAATGACTTGTGTTTGAAAGTGGATTCTTCTCAGAGCCTCCAGATGAGAGCTCAGCTGGCTCTATCTTGGTTTTGGCCTTGTGAGATCCTAAGCAGAGAACCTCCCCAAACTTCTAACACAGAACTGCGAGATAATAAATGGGTGTTGTTTTAGGATGCTAAGTTGTGACAGCAACAGAAAAAGAATACAGACCGCACGCAGTAGCTACCTTTATTCTTATGCTCGTTTTGCAGATGAGGAAACTGGAGCACAGAGAAGCAAAGTCACTTGCCTGAAGTCTCACAGCTATTAAATATCAGGAGTGGGATTTAAATTGAGGTAGTCTGTCCCCACAGCCCACAGCCTAACACGGCGACACAGTGCCTGAGACATTTGTAGGTACTCATTGTGTGTTAGTTTTCTTTTTCTTTTTAGTGTAGCTTAGAGGGCACCTAGCTGCCACAATTCTCGAGTTTGCTGCTGGTGGGGCATCTGTTGCTTCGGCAGTGGGCTTGGGATAAAGATAGTATACTTGGAGCATTAGTCTTCCTCGTGGGAGTAGGTCTTTTTATATTATAACAAACCTGAATATTTCATAGTCTAGAATGCAAAAGATAAAACCAGAGATGTCAAAGAAACTTTGTTTTTGATGATCTCTGTACTATGAAAAATACTTGACTGAAAAAAGTTTGAGAAGCACTGAGCTGATATATTCAAACTAATTTACACCTTTCCTTCTTATTTTATTCCCTAAATTCACAGTGGGTTTGCTGTACCAGCTAGAATTCTGGAAAGAGAATCGGGAAATCTGGACCCAGTTATTCATCACCATCCATCCAACCAGCCATCCTCTATTCATGGAGTCAGACAATAATTTGTAGAGTGCGCCTATATGCCTGGAGTGTCTCTAAGACAATATGACTTGATGAAGTAATACAAACTCTTCTAGTTCTGCCTCTTCCATTTAAAACTAGGTGATATGACAAAACGTTCTCTGTCTATTACTAATCAAATGCTTTTACAGTTCTTGTATGTGCTGATCTCCGGATCTGACAAGGTAGGGTAATGTTTCTCAAAGTCCAGCCTGGGTACCACCTGCAGCAGAATCTCCTGGGTGCTTAATTTAAAAAAAGCAGATCCTGAGGTTTCCCCAAATCTTCTGAATCAGAAACACTGGGAGTTGGGGACCAGGACTTCTGGTTTTAAACAAGCTCTCCAGGCTATTCTCATGCACACTTGAAGTTTGAGATGTACAGCTATATGGATGCAAAATAAATACCTAACGTAGGTCCTGTATCCTAAAAATATCTCCCTTATTAAAAGACAAGCGTTATAGGTTTGGAGAGAAAAACAGGGCCATACCTTTCTGTATCAGCCTCCTGGCCAGGCTCATTCGTCCCCTACCCCACCCCCATCCCAGCCAAGGCTGTGATTCTGGAGCATATTTGGCCCAGACCCTGTGCCGACAAAGTCACCTTTCCTCTTCTGGGGCTTACCTGTGCCTGGCTCGTTCATTAAGAGGGGTCAAAGTGGACGTGAGCTGGAGGTCCCCCTCCCAGGCTTCGGGAGGCTTTTCCCTCTCCCTGAGGCAGGGTGGGGCTGGCGCAGGCCGCCGGGGGACCCCTGCGGGCAGCTCGCGCCTTGCAGCCGTAACCCGCTGGGTCAGCCGCGACCTGAGACAGCCTTTTCCACCTCCTCCGGCGCGGAGAGGAGAAACTGGGGAAGTGGGGCACCCCGGCTAGCCCCGTAAGCAGACGCTCCCCGGCCCTCGCCTCCCGCTTTCCGGCGGAGCGTCAGGTCTCGGCGAGCGCTGTGGCTGGAGCGGCGGTGCCCGGGGCCGGGTCGCCAGTGCCCGCGCCTCGGCGCTCTGCCATCCGGTGCCCTTGCCCGCGCGCGACGCCAGTCCTGCGGCGCGTTGGCCCTCCCGTCACCCCCTCGGCGGGGCCCTTCCCTTTGCTCTGGTGACAGTGACATTCAGCGGGAAAGGCTAGCGCAGACGGCAGCGCCCCGCTCCCGCGGCGCGGGAGGCTGGAGCGGCGGACCCGGCCGCGCGCGCTCGCACCCCGCACTCCGGGCGGCGGCGGCAGGGCAGCAGGCGAGCTCGCTTCCGCCGCGCCCCCGCCCGGCTCGGCTGCCGGCAGCCCCCAGCCCCGGGGCGCGCTGGCCGGCCGGCTGCGGGCGAGACCTCGGCGCCTGGGCTCTCGCGCAGGGAAAGGACGGATCCGGCGCCTCGGGAGAGCCCCTGCCTCACTGCTCGTATATGGCAAAGTTTCTCGCCAAGCTCCTGGGCTGCACGTTGCCGAGCAAGGGCGCCTCTCCCATGTGTGAGGTAGGTGGAGGGTGTGTCCCCGCAGCGACGGCAGTCGGCGGCGGCGGGCGAGCCCTGACCGGGGGCCCTGGACTGTCTCACTTGCCTGGTTTCCACCTGCAGGTCTGGGGTGGGGCGGGGAGGATCGCCAGGGGGAGGCCGGAAACCCGGGAGCCTGAAATCTAGCTTCTCTGGACCTCCGTGAATCTTTTTTTTTTTTCCTTCCCTAGTTGACAGGCGAACACGTTTTCTGTCAATCGAGTTTTGCGAGGTGCTCTTTACCTAAAAGGCCAGGAATGTCTGAAAATGAGCGGGATCCCGCAGTCCCTCTTTGCTGCCTACTTTGTTTCTTCCTTTTTCCTTTTCGTCTGAAAAACAACAACAACAACAACAACAACAAAACAAAAGCAAAACAAACCAAAACAAACCCAGTACGTGCAATCTTCAGGTCAGAAGGCTTCCGCCTCGCCGCCTCCTCTAGTCCCCTCCCCCAGGCGCCAGCACACTGCAAACTCCACTGAACTTAACTCATTTCTTCCTTCGGGAGTGAGATCCATTGGGGACGAGAAGGGTTAAAATGGGATTTACCAAATCAGGTGAACAAATCGCAGTTCTGAAGGCAGGTAACATCTAACTGCTCACCTGTCTGAGGTGGCAGTGATGCTGCTGTAAGCATCTCTGCAAGGAGTCGTTTATGGGGAGGTTGGCTTGCTTCTCCTGCTGGGGCCAGTGGTGGCAGAAACTGTTTTATAGGAAACCTATAGCGGCCGCTCAGTAGGGACCGGCGTCACACTGTGCACAGCCCCTCGCCTACCCCCTCCTCCGCCCCCCCCCAACCTCTACAGTGGGAACAGTGTGTGTCCTTTGTCTCTGTCTACTCCTGCCCTCCTCCAACAGGCTGCCTGACAACTAGGCCTGGGCCAGGAGGGGAAGTTGGCTGCGACCCGCGTGGCTCTCCTCACTCAGTCCGAGGCCCCGACAACTTTCCCTGCCAGCCTCAGGCTGCTTGGGAGCTGCTGCAGCCCTCTGGCCTCAGTTTCCTGACTGACCAGAGAGAAGCAGAATTTGGTCTCTTCTCTCGTGATGCAGGAGCTCGTCCTTCAACAAGCCAACTCTTCCAGATTCAACCTCTTAGTCTCTTCCCTGGCTGCTCTTGACTCTATTCTCGCCTCTGGCAGCTGGAGGTATTCTTACCTTCTGAGGTCCTTTGGTAACCTTCCTTTGACTTTGGAGCTCAGGTTGTTCAACCCAGAATCTCTGCTGTGTGACAAGACAGTTTTGAAACAGGGAGGTCTCAATAGTAGGTGATGAAGAGGAGCTGGGAAAATAAGAGCAGACTGGGAGAAACCAGACTGAAATACTTGGGTACTCGGTAGCCCGAAATCTCAAAAGTAATGAAGAGCCCGGAAAAGTAAAGTTTTCCAGGCCTGTAGCTAAAATTAACTGTCTCCTTCGGCATGTGGCATCTCTGCCCACTTGCTTCTCTGTGACATAAATGTTAGGCAGCATTTGGGGCTCGTTCTGGAAACTGGACGTACTCCTTTAAAATTGCTTTTCTCTTTGGTTTTCTCTTCACTTGTATTTAGATTTTCGTTCCGAAATTACCAGAACCCATGCCAAGCGATTTCAGTTCTATGTGCTGCCTTTGGCTATATATTCCTGCTTGTTTTATCCTCCAGCCAATAGATGCCCCACCTTGATTTCTTAGAATAATTGACTCCCAATCATGGCTGGGAGGAGGGGGCCTCAAAAACTTGTCAGAGACCTATTTAGACAGTTAAGAAAATGAGTGGCTGTTTTGTCTTTGAAGAGCTCTAGGGAGAGGGCATTCCCTCAGTCCCTGGTAACTCCTTGTTTCTTGCTTTGTGTTATTTTCTAACCATCTAGAGGCAGGAGCTACTGTGGCATCTGCTCTCTGCTTTCCACAGGTGATTGATGCAGTGCTGGCTGAATTAACCCCAAACACTTCACCCCGGTATCACTTTTGATCAGTGCTGCTGGAGGAGATAAGTGATCATCCCTTTCCTACCTGTGGCGGAAAATCTGTGCCCCCAAAGAGATGAATAAGTCAGGAATGTGTTTCAAGGATGCTTTCTTCTCAGGCAACAACCCCTTCAGCACACTCTTAGTCATAAATGAAGAGGCAGTTGTTGAGAGCTCTTGACAGCTGGGAGGGAGAGAAATGTGTAAGAAAGAGATTCTTAAGCCTTTCTAAATGTTCCTTTTCTAAAAGTGAAAGTATGAGAAAATTTTAGGGAGCTTTTAACTTCCACCGAATGCTCTGATCCTAACTTTGGAGGGTACTTTTAGTTTCAGGGAGATCAAGAGCAGAGATGGATGTTTTCATGATGCATGGCCTTTGGTTTCATTTTGGTTAGGAGGTGGCCAGAGTGCAGTTTCTTCCTACACAGGCCAAGTAGGTTTGCACAGAGGAGATTTTGCCTGAAAGAGTACTGAGTCCCGACAGGACCTCCGGTGTGTTTGCAGTTGTCTGACAAGGGAGAATGGGTGACAGGCTATGGAGAACATGGGAGCAAAAAGTCACTGTGGTTGAAAAACAATGCCAGTGCATATCCTGCCGTGTCATCTTCAGAGGCTAAGGACAGATGGTGTGCATTTGAAACACAGAGTGTCTCCATGATCATTTTGTTAACCTTTTTATTAGTATTTAAGTTTACAAACCAAGTCTTTGAGAAACAATTTTAAAATTTCAAGAAAACAGCAAAGGATGATAAGTTTACCCCCAGCCACAGCAGCATCCTGAGCACTGGGCTAGATGTTTGGAATAATGTTCGCACTGCACCAAGACAGAGGTCCCACAGAAAGAGTGGGCTTGCTGTGTGTTCTGACGTCTAGAAAGGTAGGACATGCTAAGCACACGGGTAGGTGGTTTCAGACCCAACAGGTCCTACTTATATGTGTCCTGTATGCTTGGATGGATGGATGTCTGGCCCCGGCATCCATTCCTTCCCCTTTAAGTTCTGACATATTATGAACCTGCCCCCCACCTCCAGCCTCAGTGTTGCTTTGCTTTGTGCCTCAGGGCTAGTCAGTGATGGGGTCTGGTTCCAGGACAGGAAGTGGCAGGAGAATCAAATAGTCAGAGGTGATGGCTTTCTCTCCTCCCAGAGCCCTCTTCCCTCAGTCTGCAAACATGCATCTTTAATCCTGCCATCCTACACCGTCTAACCTCGTGGGGCACCTTTCAGGAGCCACATCCGTTGGGCAGAACACATCTGGCTCCACAGAAAAGGGCTGTCAGTTCCATGCCACTGTCATGGATGTGGTCTCTAGAATTGTCACACCTCATGTACATTCTACTTATTTCCACATTCTGTTTTCTGTCTCCAACAGCATTGCTGCCTAACTGTAACTATAGTTTTATTTACGTTTTTATGTAATACATAATAACTATCATTTATTGCCTACTCTGGGCCAGGCATTGTTCTAAGGGCATAATATACATGATATCAGCTCTCCTCTCAATAGCTTCACCGTTTAGGTGTTAACAGCCACGTTTTACAGTTGAGAAAATTAAGGTTTAGAGAGTTTACGTAATTTGCTTAAGGTCACTCTAGTAATATGTGCTAGAGTGAGGATCTCAAGGTTCCCCTCCCTTCTTCAGCTATAGTTACTCAGTACTTAGCTTTCTTGCTTTGTTTTATTTTTTGTTTTCTACCTCGGCTTCATTTCTAGATATACTCTTTCTCTTTAGAAGTAGGAAAGGCAAACCCTCATTCCTCCACATTCTTTCTTTCATTCTTTCACTCCCATTATGTTACCATTGGGATGGCATGAGTACCTTACTCCTGGAAATGTTCAATCCAAGGCTGATTGAACTCAGAAGAATTGTTAAGGGAAAGATTCAAGTTCAATCGCTGTGACACTTTACAGATAGCATCCATTTATGGAGCATTTCCTGCATGTTGTCCTTTCTTATTCGCCTATAATATTATGAGGGAAGTCGTGTTGTCTCCCCTGTTTCAGAAGTGAGGAAGCCAAATCTCAGAGTCATTACATGAATTGTCCAAGGTCACTTACCTACTGAGGGTCTAATCTGGGAGGTAAATCCTGGATTCTGATTCCACATGCTTTGCCAGCCAGCTGTACTGGTTTACCTAATCTTTTCCTGGCCTCTGATCTCTGTCTCATCCACTTTGTCTTTTGGACTATTGCCAAAGTCATCTTCCTTAATAGCCCAACTCAGCACAGTGCCCATTTGTGTACCCCAAATTCTTTGATGGATCACCACTGCAAGCAGATTAGTCACGGTATGCAATTCCCCTCGATAGTGTGTTCCTACCTAATTTCCTTGTTCAGTCATACCTTCTTCCTATTATCTTTCTACTCTTCCAACAACTTTAGTCTATTCCCGTCTCTTGACCATATCCTCTCACCCCCAAGCTGTTCCTCTGCCTGTAATATTCTTCCCTTAATATCCACCTATTGATGTTTCCCGTTTCTTCAAGGTCCAGCTCAAATCTCACTCCAGATCCACCTCCTGGGCAACATCTAGCCCTCTACACGGGCCCACTGAATGTTATTTGTGCTTGTTTCTCTGTGAGACCTTGGACAACTTTCTCTTGTAACTTCTTTCAGTTTTCTGTCTTCAGTGGGGCTAACAGCAGTGCTGAATGCAGGGCGGTGAGGGTCAAATGAGTTAATGCCTGGAAAGTACTTAGAATAGTGCTCAATACATGGTGATTGCTGAGGTTCTTGCCTGTGTGTCTCTGACCTCGTCAGCCTTTAGAACTAAGTACTTTTTTCTTCCACAGCACCTAGCAGAGGATTTTGCACACAGCTTTGCATCAAATAAATGTCTGATGGGTTGAATTGATCTTTTAACCTTGAAGGTTCATGATTTTCTTTGCCCTTAAATTATTTGTTGATTATCTGAAGTTCAGATTTAACCAGCATCCTGGGTTTTTATTTGCTAAATCTGGCAACCCTGTCTAGAGTCCAATCCTATTCAATTGTGGAAGTCTTTTCCCCATCATTCCCTCTCTTTTTTTTTTTTTTTTTGCAGTATGCGGGCCTCTCACTGCTGTGGCCTCTCCCGTTGCGGAGCACAGTCTCCGGACACGCAGGCCCAGCGGCCATGGCTCACGGGCCCAGCCGCTTCGTGGCATGTGGGATCTTCCCGGACCAGGGCACGAACCCGTGTCCCCTGCATCGGCAGGCGGACTCTCAACCACTGCGCCACCAGGGAAGCCCTCCATCATTCCCTCTTTAAAGCCCATTCTGTGTCAGAGATCCTGTCCCAGGCCAACAGTACCACCTATCTGGAATTCCACCTGGGCAACTGTCTGTCCCCACTGCCTCCCTAGCATGGAAATGTTGGAGTGAGGAAGCTTTCTACTGCAAGTGCCAGGGCTGTGACTGAGAGAGGTGTATTACTGGCATTCTGTTTATTCATTCTTCATGTGTCCACTGGGTCATTCAATCATTCGTTCATTTAACAAATGTTAAAATGCCTGCTTTGTGCTGGATGCCCCGTGGAAGCCTTGCTAATAAACACTCAAACTGTTTTGACTGTGACCCACAGTCAGAAGTATATTTTACATAGCAATCCTGAATGCACATAGCTATTTATACCTGTAACACTGAAGTTAAATTTCAAGAATAATACTTTTCCTTATGATGGGGATGTACTCTGATCTTCACAATTTTGTTCTTTCCTTTCCATTACCTTTATTACATTCTATTAAGAATTAAACTGGGAAAGACTCACTGAATTGATTTCGTGAGTTGTGACTCAGTTTGAAAAGCACTGCTATGGAGGATGGTAAGATTCTATTTTTATAGAACAATTAGTATTACTTCATTATCCCAGTACTATACTTACACCTCATTACACTGTACATTAGGGAATTTTTGTGGCCTATCTTGGGAAGCCAGCCACCATGCATAACATTATTTTTGGGGAGAAAATGTTTTCTGAGTTTCAAACAATTAACTTACTGAATGACTTTTGATGAATATCCTGCCTCTAAATTTGGTGAAAGGTTTGGTATGTTACCTGATCATATTTTATGACATGGTTTTTTATTTTGAACACTGTACTCAAATTTTAATTTATTTCTCTCTTTGCATCCACTAACAACAAATGTGCTCCACTGGTTGGATTGACTCCCCAGGCTACATTTTATGGATCTTTCTAGTTATATATTTTAATTGAGTCCATCCCTTCTCTCTTGAAGGAAGTTGTACTTTGAAGCAGTTTTTTTCCACTCTAATTTGCCTGGTGAAGATCTTGATTTCATCCATTACAATGAGCTCCTTTGTCCGTTTAAGTGAATGTTGCACACTCTCATCCACTTGGTCATTCGGATCGCTTCAAGCATCTAAAGGAAGAACCATGTGGTCTGGCTGTTTTGAAGGCCAATAGCTTGGATGAGTGTGGCTATAGCTTCAGTGATTGGAGGTTGGTAGATGATCATAAAGGAGAAGTTTATTTTGAGAATAATAGCTCCTGTTGCCACAGCTGTGATTTTTGCGAGGGTCATTTGAATTTTAAGCTAATGGATACTGAGTTTGTCCTGTAAATTCACCATTCAGTTGGTTTGAGGGCCAATTGGATGGCTGTACCACATCTGAGCCATTGTATACACACAGACAACTCTACTTACCTTTTGTGTTAGCTGCTTTTAAACTCTGCATGTGGTCCTAAATGCAAGCATTTCATTTATAGGAATATTTGGTCCCATTATGATTACATCTGTCTAATGGCTTCTTGCTGAGAAACTGTTACATGATTTTTTTCCTTTTTGTATTTTGATAAGGAAAGGCTGGTGTTTCACATCTGTTAAATTACCAGTGCTGGTTGCATGTCATAGGGAGCATGGATAGGAGCTTAACTCTTTGATTTACTTCCTTTTGCTTAGGTCTTTTCAATTTGTCATGATGTTCTTATATATTATGTATTTCTACTTTCTGAATCTTTGATAAGATACAATAGGTCTAGTAGTGATGTTTATATTAGGGAAGTTCTGCCTACTTAGATTTGCTTATTGAAGTGGTCAATAAATAAAAGCATAACTTTAATTTGAATTTTGTGATGAGTAAGGACTGTGCTTCCCACCCTTGGAGAGTCTTAAGTGTGTTCTAGGCCTATTTCTCCAACTATCTATAATATATTAACAGTATTCTAATGTCCCTTTCAAACCTCTACATTTTCAAACCAAAATGGAGGGCTTATCATCCTCCCTGCTGCCCACCTGAAACCCACTTTTCCTTCCCAATTCTGTCATCAGCCAAAAGCACCCCATGTCTTCTTCTTACTCAGCGTAGCACTTTGGTGTCACCTTGCTTATTCTCTTTTCTTTTTCTTTCGTGAACAATGTCAGTGACTCCTGCAGATTTTGTCTTAGATTTGTACCTTTCTTCTTATCCCTACTAGTCATCAGCCACTGATCTGACATTTATTGAGTATATGCTGTGACCAAGGACTAGTGGGGTCTGTAGTGGATTTTTTTAAAATATATATTTATTTATTTCACTGCTCTGGGTCTTAGTTGTGACATGCGGGATCTTCGTTGCCACGTGCAAGATCTTTTTAGTTGAGGCATGCGGGATCTTTTAGTTGAGGCATGCGGGCTTAGTTGCGGCATGTGGGATCTAGTTACCTGACCAGGGGTCAAACCCGGTCCCCCTGCAGTGGGAGCGTGGAGTCTTAACCACTGGACCACCAGGGAAGTCCCTGTAGGGGATTTCAAGATAAGCCACTAATTGGTTTGCTCCCCTGAAGTCTCCCTCGTCTCCACTTTTCCTGAATATGCAGCTGGTATACCAGGGTGCCTTTTCATTGTCTCTTTCCTACAGAAGAGTCTACATGACCTTCTACTTCCAAAGGCTCAAGTCTCTAAGTTCCGCCTAGGTTATTTGTAAGGTATTCAGTTAAGTGTCTCACTCTGCCTACCCAACTTTACTTCCTGCCATTGATTTCCTTCAGGGATCCTCACATGTCAAATACAAATTCTTGCCCTGTGCCTTTGTTTATGCTCTTTGTCTATCCTGCAATATGATGACCTATCCTCATTCTTTCCATTCTTCCTACCTAAACACTATTAATTTTCAGAGCCATAGTAAAGACCCAGTCCTTCATGGAGGCTTAACCAAATAAAGCAAAGAGGCTAAGCGTACACAGGCTGGCAAATCAAATACTTGACTTCCAATCCTGGCTCCCCTGCTTCTTATCTGTGTGACCTTAAAAAATTTTTTTTTATTGAAATATAGTTGATTTACAATGTTGAGTTAGTTTCAGGTGTACAGCAGAGTGATTCAGTGATTCCGTGACACATATAAAAGAATATATATATTCTTTTTAGATTCTTTTCCATTATAGGGTATTACAAGATATTGAGTGTATTTCTTTGTGCTGTACAGTTGGTCTTTGTTGGTTATATATTTTATATATAGTGGTCTGTATATTTTAATCCCAAACTCCTAATTTATCCCTCCCCCTCTTTCCCCTTTGATAACCATTAGTTTGTTTCTATGTGAGTCTATTTCTGTTTTGTAAATAAGTTCATTTGTGTCATTTTTTTAGATTCCACATATAAGCGATATTATATAATATTTATCTTTGTCTGACATACTTCACTTAGTATGATCATCTCTAGGCCCAGCCATGTTGCTACAAATGGCATTGTTTCAGTCTTTTTTATGGATGAGTAATATTCCATTGTGTATGTGAACTTAATTAAGTAAATTACTTCCTTGTGTCTCACTTTTATTTTCCGTAAAATTAAAATAATAATAGTACCTATCTTACTGAGTTGTTATGAGGATTAAATAAGATAATTCAAATAAAATACTTAGCATAGTATCTGGCATGCAGTAATTGACACATAGTAAATAATAACAACAATAATAATAGTTATTATAACGTATATTCTCACCTTGATCCCCATACCATGAGTATTCCCTCTTCTTTGACTATCTTACAACACATCTTATGCTTTTCTGAATTCTCCACAGTGCTGAGCACAACATAGGTGCTCAATCAATGCTTAGCAATTTTGAAAACATGCCACATGCTGTTTTATCAAAATCTAGGAACCAGTTTATTTCTGGATATGTTTAATTGTATTTCATGGAAATGTGACAGCCATTGTCCTTTAGTGACTTTGTCCCCCAATCTATGGGATGTGTGTTGATGCTAACTTAGGCTGCAGTTGTATGAATGATGATCATGTAGTTTTACATGCAACTGTGGCAGAAGCAGTACTTGAAAAATGTGCCAATTGTAAATGCCATTTAAATGAAATTCAACCATAGATTGCAATGTAATTAAACACAGGGTAATTTTAAGTTTTCAATTGGTTTGCAAAACATGTATCCTCAAAATAGGTCAAGTGAAGCAAAACCATGTCATAAGTCAATATTTTATTCATCAGACTTTTATGTTCCATGCTGTTGGTGGATAATTCTGACTTAAAGTCAGGTTAGATTATTCCAAATTTAATGTGCTCCAAAGGACACTTACCCAGTGGGCTTCCTCATCATATTTCCAGTGGGAAAGAGGGAGTAATGACGCCCTGCTTCCCTGGAAAACTGTTGGATGGCTGAAAGCTTGGGAATTTACTTGCATGGAGATTATTTGAATTGGGTTGAAAGTCAAGTGAGGGTACCTACAGAGAGGCACATGGGGCTGAAAACTAAAGAGTGGCAGCATTATGAATTGCAAAGAACCTGCACCCGGAGTCTTAAGATCTGGATTCCAAGGCTGGCTCATCTCCTCACTGGCTGAGTGCAACTGGAGGAAATCTCCTTACCTCTCTGACTGTCAGTTTTCATAGGTCTAAAATGCAAGTATCAATATTCGATTTGCTTTATTCACAGAAATGATGTGAGGCTCTAGTGTGGTAATAGATGTGAAAGTCCTTTATGAAGTGTCAAGCATTATACAAATATGAATTGCCATCACTGGTACTGTAACAAAGAGGATGGAAACATAAGGTGTATACTTGGCATGCCGGACATGCAGGAACCTGCTGGCAAGTGGACTGTTGGGGGTGGTAAGAATGGTAAAGAATAGAAACGCTTCTGTTTGAAAGGTCGAGAAAGAAATATGAAGCAGTCATAATTTACAACTAGAGATTTAACCCTTGTGTAATAGCCCCTGGAATCTCTTTGTATCCAGAGATTTACTTCAGGAATAATGCACTTTTTGAGAAGTAAACTTGAACTAGGTTTATGAATGAAATTCTATCAACATAGGGGGAAGAATGTAGATATCAGTGACAGAAGGCAAATTGCAAGGAGAGACTGTTGGACCAGACTCAGAAAGAGGGTATGAGAGTATAGGACTACAGATGGAAGAAACATAGTGGCTGCTGTTTGAACTCGCCCCCTACTCCTTTTGTCCCCTGAGTCTAGCTACCCTGTGCCAGAAAAAAGAGCCTGACATAAGATGACCTAAGCAGTCTTGCTGTTGGGGCAATTCAGAGAGCAGAATTCAGAGGAGGGAGACTTTTCAATGCAAGGGGAGCACTGATAGTCTGGCAGAGGGGCAGTGAGTAGTTTGTGGCAGGAGCAGTACAGGCAGCCTGGAGCCAGCATGGTCCAATGGTTGCCTGGACTGGTTTGAGGGCTCACATGATGTAGTTTCCCCCAGAGGACACCTACCGATATCAAAGGATGAAGGGATCCTTGCAAGAGAATCTGACGTGCTCAGGGTGGGGGTGGGGTTACGTGGCTAGCAAAATTTGGGTATAAGTGATAAGGTGACTTCATTTGTAACCACATTTGGGTGCATAAAACTGGCCCAAATAATCTTGTCAATTTCCTTCTTTCCTATTCCATTCCTGAATCAGGGTAGGCTTTTTGTGAAATCGAATCCCCCAAGCCATTTTTTTTGGCCCAACAAGCTTATTCTTGATGTTTATTTTAACCAAATTTCATATGTGCTAACATGTATGGTGTGTCTGTTAAGAGAAAGTGGGTTGGTGTGGGAGAGCTCAGATGCACATACAGAGCCACACACAGACAGAGAGACACAGACAGATTTATTTGCTCCTGGAATGGCCAAGATGATTAAAAAACATCATGATCAGTGGTTAAAATGAATCCAGAAATGTCTCTGATTTTATTTACCAGCTTTGCTCTAAAACCTTAAATGTGCTTATGTACGTGAGGCCAAGCTCATGGGACACTTCTCAGGGGTTAACAAACTGAACTTCCTCTCCTTTTGAGTTTCTTTTTGCCTCCTTCCTCTCCTCAGGCTTAGGGAAGTCCTTTCTGAGAATCTGTGACATAGCTGTGTGCAATTTTCATTTTTTCCATCTCACTCTGCAAATAGAAACTGATTTCATTTTTGCTCATGTATAAAGAAATAGTGCATCTGATTTCACAGGCCAGAAATAAGTGATTGGAAAGCATCCAGCCAGGCCCTAGGGAAGCCCCTAAAATTATCCTCTACCTTATGGTCTGTCCAGATTGCTCATATGTGTGGCTGGGGAAGATGGGGGCAGGGAAGAGGGATTTGGGAAATAGAATTTTCTTGTGCCCAGATGCTATGAGTGAGTCAGATGGCTGAGTGAGTACCCCGATGCCTACTGTGATTTTTAGGAGTCCATTTGATCAGTGCCAGGTTTGGATGTCCAAGCAGCTGGGTGGAACCTCTGGGGTTCCTAGCTAAGGCAGCTCCTGCTCTCTGCACGTGTGTGGACTTCCCCTATGTGTGAATACTTCCTGCATAAATAGAGAGACTTCTCTTGGCTTATCTTGAGTTACATCTTTGATTTGGAATTGCTGTGGGTTAGAATGACTAAGAAATATTCCCTCACTTAGCAGAGTTGATGGATCATAGACAATAATAACAGTTCTTTAGAATTCACCAAAACAGGAGGACCTTCAAGATGGTGGAGGAGTAAGACGTGGAGATCACCTTCCTCCCCACAAATACATCAGAAATACATCTACACATGGAACAGCTCCTATAGAACACCTACTGAACGCTGGCAGAAGACCTCAGACCTCCCAAAAGGCAAGAAACTCCCCACGTACCTGGGTAGGGCAAAAGAAAAAAGAAAAAAATCAGAGACAAAAGAATAGGGAAGGGACCTGCACCAGTGGGAGGGAGCTGTGAAGGAGGAAAGGTTTCTACACGCTAGGAAGCCCCTTTGCGGGCGGAGACTGCAGGTGGCGGAGGGGGGAGCTTCGGAGTAGCAGAGGAGAGCACAGCAACAGGGGTGCGGAGGGCAAAGCGGAGAGATTTCTGCACAGAGGATCAGTGCCGACCAGCACTCACCAGCCCGAGAGGCTTCTCTGCTCACCCGCCGGGGCGGACCGTGCTGGGAGCTGAGGCTCGGGCTTCGGTCGGAGCGCAGGGAGAGGACTGGGGTTGGCGGCGTGAACACAGCCTGAAGGGGGCTAGTGCGCCATGGCTAGCCGGGAGGGAGTCCGGGAAAAAGTCTGGAGCTGCTGAAAAGACAAGAGACCATTGTTTCGGGGTGCGGGAGGAGAGGGGATTCAGAGCACCGCCTAAACGAGCTCCAGAGACGCGCGTGAGCTGCGGCTATCAGCGTGGACCCCAGAGACGGGCATGAGATGCTAAGGCTGCTGCTGCCGCCACCAAGAAGCCTCTGTGCGAGCACAGGTCACTATCCCCACCTCCTCTCCTGGGAGCGTGTGCAGCCCGCCACTGCCAGGGTCCTGTGATCCAGGGGCAACTTCCCCGGGAGAACGCACGGCGCACCTCAGGCTGCTGCAACGTCACGCTGGCCTCTGCCGCCGCAGGCTCACCCCGCATCCTTACCCCTCCCTCCCCACGGCCTAAGTGAGCCAGAGTCCCCGAAGCAGCTGCTCCTTTAACCCCATCCTGTCTGAGCGAAGAAGAGACGTCCTCAGGCGACCTACATGCAGAGGCGGGTCCAAATCCAAAGCTGAACCCCGGAAGCTGTGTGAACAAAGAAGAGAAAGGGAAATTTCTCCCAGCAGCCTCAGGAGCAGTGGATTAAATCTCCACAGTCAACTTGATGTACCCTGCCTCTGTGGAATACCTGAATAGGCAAGGAATCATCCGAAATTGAGGAGGTGGGCTTTGGGAGCAGATGTAGACTTGGGGTTTGCTGTATGTGACTGACTACTTTCTGATTTTTATGATTATCTTAGTATAGTTTTTAGCGCTTATTATCACTGGTGGATTTGTTTATTGGTTTCGTTGCTGTCTTCCTTTTTTTCTTTTAATTTTTTCTTTTAATAATATATTTTAAATTTTTTTATTTTAATAACTTTTATTTTATTTACTTTTATTTTTTCTTTTTTTTTTTCTCCCTTTTCTTCTGAGCCGTGTGGCTGACAGGGACTTGGTGCTCTCACCAGGTGTCAGGCCTGAGCCTCTGAGGTGGGAGAGCGGAGTTCAGGATACTGGTCCACCAGAGACCTCCTGGCCCCACATAATATTAACTGGCGAGAGCTCTCCCAGAGATCTTCATCTCAACGATAAGACCCAGCTCCATTGAACGACCAGCAACCTGCAGTGCTGGACACCCTAGGCCAAACAAATAGCAACACAGGAACACAACCCCACTCATTAGCAGAGAGGCTGCCTAAAATCATAATAAGTCCACAGACACCCCCAAACACACCACCGGACACAGTCCTGCCACCAGAAAGACAAGATCCAGCATCATCCACCAGAACACAGGCACTAGTCCCCTCCACCAGGAAGCCTACACAACCCACTGAACCAACCTTAACCACTGGGGGCAGACACCAAAAACAACAGGAACTACAAACATGCAGCCTGCACAAAGGAGACCACAAACACAGTAAGTTAAGCAAAATGAGAAGACAGAGAAATATGTAGCAGATGAAGGAGCAAAGTAAAAACCTACCAGACCAAACAAATGAAGAGGAAATAAGCAGTCTACCTGAAGAAGAATTCAGAGTAATGATAGTAAAGATGATCCAAAATCTTGGAAATAGAATGGAGAACATACAAGAAACATTTAACAAGGACCTAGAAGAATTAAAGAGCAAACAAACAATGATGAACAACAAAATAAATAAAATTAAAAATTCTCGGGGCTTCCCTGGTGGCGCAGTGGTTGAGAGTCCGCCTGCCGATGCAGGGGACGTGGGTTCGTGCCCCGGTCTGGGAAGATCCCACATGCCACGGAGCAGCTGGGCTGGTGAGCCATGACTGCTGGGCCTGCACGTCCGGAGCCTGTGCTCCGCAACAGGAGAGGCCACAACAGTGAGAGGCCTGCATACCACAAAAAAAAAAAAAAAAAAAAGAAAATCTCTAGAAGGAATCAATAGCAGAATAACTGAGGCAGAAGAACGGATAAGTGACCTGGAAGATAAAATAGTGGAAATAACTACCACAGAGCAGAATAAAGAAAAAAGAATTAAAAGAATTGAGGACAATCTCAGAGACTTCTGGGACAACATTAAATGCACAAACATTTGAATTATAGAGGTCCCAGAAGAAGAAGAGAAAAAAAAAAAGGGACTGAGAAAACATTTGAAGAGATTATGGTTGAAAACTTCCCAAATATGGGTAAGGAAATAGTCAGTCAAGTCCAGGAAGTGCACAGAGTCCCACACAGGATAAATCCAAGGAGAAACATGGCAAGGCACATATTAATCAAACTATCAAAAGTTAAATACAAAGAAGAAATATTAAAAGCAGCAAGGGAAAAACAACAATTAACATACAAGGGAATCCCGATAAGGTTAACAGCTGATCTTTCAGCAGAAACTCTGCAAGCCAGAAGGGAGTGGCAGGACATATTTAAATTGATGAAAAGGAAAAACCTACAACCAAGATTACTCTACCCAGCGAGGGTCTCATTCAGATTCAATGGGAAATGAAAACATTTACAGACAAGCAAAAGCTAAGAGAATTCAGCACCACCAAGCCAGCTCTACAACAAATGCTAAAGGAACTTCTCTAGGCAGGAAACACAAGAGAAGGAAAAGACCTACAATAACAACCCAAAACAATTACAAAATGGTAATAGGAACATACATATCGATAACTACCTTAAATGTAAATGGATTAAATGCTCCAACCAAAAGACATAGACTGGCTGAATGGATACAAAAACAAAACCCATATATATGCTGCCTACAAGAGACCCACTTCAGACCTAGGGACACATACAGACTGAAAGTGAGGGGATGGAAAAAGATATTCCATACAAATGGAAATCAAAAGAAAGCTGGAGTAGCAATTCTCATATCAAACAAAATAGATTTTAAAGCAAAGACTGTTACAAGAGACAAAGAAGGACACTACATAGTGATCAAGGGATCAATCCAAGAAGAAGATATAGCAATTATAAATATATATGCACCCAACTTAGGAGCACCTCAATATATAAGGCAAGCGCTAATAGCCATAAAAGGGGAAATTGGTAGTCACACAGTCATAGTAGGGGACTTTAACACCCCACTTTCACCAATGGACAGATCATCCAAAATGAAAATAAATAAGGAAAAACAAGCTTTAAATGATACAATCAACAAGATGGACTTAATTGATATTTATAGGACATTCCATCCAAAAACAACAAAATACACTTTCTTCTCAAGTGCTCATGGAGCATTCTCCAGGATAGATCATATTTTGGGTCACAAATAAAGCCTTGTTAATTTAAGAAAATTGAAGTCATATCAAGTATCTTTTCTGACCACAACTCTATGAGAGTAGATATCAGTTACAGGAAAAAATCTGTAAAAAATGCAAACACATGAAGGCTAAACAATACACTACTAAATAACCAAGAGATCATTGAAGAAATCAAAAAATACTGAGAAAAAATGCCAATGAAAACATGACCCCAAACCTATGGGATGCAGCAAAAGCAGTTCTAAGAGGGAAGTTCATAGCAATACATTCCTACCTCAAGAAGCAAGCAACATCTCAAGTAAACAACCTTAACTTACACCTAAAGCAATTAGAGAAAGAAGAACAAAAAACTCCCAAAGTTAGCAGAAGGAAAGAAGTCATAAAGTTCAGAGCAGAAATAAATGGAAAAGAAATGAAGAAACTATAACAAAGATCAATAAAACTAAAAGCTGGTTCTTTGAGAAGATAAATGAAATTGACAAACCATTACTCAGATTCATCAAGAAAAAAAGGGAGAAGACGCAAATCAATAGAATTAGAAATGAAAAAGGAGAAGTAACAACTGACACTGCAGAAATACAAAGGATCATGAGAGACTACTACAAGCAACTCTATGCCAATACAATGGACAAACTGGGAGAAATGGACAAATTCTTTTTTTTTTTTTTTTTTTTTGCGGTATGCGGGCCTCTCACTGTTGTGGCCTCCCCCGTTGCGGAGCACAGGCTCCGGACGCGCAGGCTCCGGACGCACAGGCTCAGCGGCCATGGCTCACGGGCCCAGCCGCTCCGCGGCATATGGGATCCTCCCAGACCGGGGCACGAACCCGTATCCCCTGCATCGGCAGGCGGACTCTCAACCACTTGCGCCACCAGGGAGGCCCAGAAATGGACAAATTCTTAGAAAAGCACAACCTTCCAAGACTGGACCAGGAAGAAATAGAAAATATGAACAGACCAATCACAAGCACTGAAATTGAGACTGTGATTAAAAATGTTCCAACAAACAAAAGTCCAGGACCAGATGGCTTCACAGGTGAATTCTATCAAGCATTAAGAGAAGAGCTAACACGTATCCTTCTCAAACTCTTCCAAAATATAGCAGAGGGAGGAACACTCCCAAACTCATTCTACGAGGCCACCATCACCCTGATACCAAAACCAGAAAAGATTCCACAAAGAAAGAAAACTAGCGGCCAATATCACTGATTAACATAGATGCAAAAATCCTCAACAAAATACTAGCAAACAGAATCCAACAGCACATTAAAAGGATCAAACACCATGATCAAGTGGGGTTTATCCAAGGAATGCAAGGATTCTTCAATATACGTAAATCAATCAATGTGACACACCATATTAACAAACTGAAGGAGAAAAACCATATGATCATCTCAATAGATGCAGAAAAAGCTTCCCACAAAATTTAACACCCATTTATGATAAAAACCCTCCAGAAAGTAGGCATAGAGGGAATTTACCTCAACATAATAAAGGCCATATATGACAAACTCACAGCCAACATCATTCTCAATGGTGAAAAACTGAAACCATTTCCCCTAAGATCAGGCACAATGCAAGGTTGTCCACCTCTATTATTCAACATAGTTTTGGAAGTTTTAGCCACAGCAATCAGAGAAGAAAAAGAAATAAAAGGAATCCAAATCGGAAAATAAGAAGTAAAACTGTCACTATTTGCAGATGACATGATACTATACACAGAGAATCCTAAAGATGCTACTGGAAAACTACTAGAGCTAATCAATGAATTTGGTAAAGTAGCAGGATACAAAGTTAATGCACAGAAGTTTCTTGCATTTCTATACACTAATGATGAAAAATCTGATAGTGAAATTATGGAAACACTCCCATTCCCCATTTCAACAAAAAGAATAAAATACTGAAGAATAAACCTACCTAAGGAGACAAAAGACCTGTATGCAGAAAATTATAAGACACTGATGAAAGAAATTAAAGATGACACAAACAGATGGAGAGATATACCATGTTCTTGGATTGGAAGAATGAATATTGTGAAAGTGACTATACTACCCAAAGCAATCTACAGATTCAATGCAATCCCTATCAAACTACCAATGGCATTTTTTATGGAACTAGAACAAAAAATCTTAAAATTTGTATGGAGACACAAAAGACCCCAAATAGCAGAAGCAATCTTGAGAAAGAAAAATGGAGCTGGAAGAATGAGGCTCCCTGTCTTCAGACTATACTACAAAGCTACAGTAGTCAAGACAGTATGATACTAGCACAAAAACAGAAATATAGATCAATGGAACAGGATAGAAAGCCCAGAGATAAACCCATGCACACATGGTCACCTTATCTTTAATAAAAATGCAAGAATATACAATGCAGAAAGCAGAGCCTCTTCAATAAGTGGTGCTAGGAAAACTGGACAGCTACATGTAAATGAGTGAAATTAGAACACTCTGTAACACCATACACACACACAAAAACTCAAAATGGATTAGAGACCTAAATGTAAGGCCAGACACTATCAAACTCTTAGAGGAAAACATAGGTAGAACACTCCATGACATAAATCCAAGCAAGATCCTTTTTGACCCACTTCCTAGAGAAATGGAAAAATAAAAATAAAGAAATGGGACCTAATGAAACTTAAAAGCTTTTGCATAGCACAGGAAAACATGCACAAGACGAAAAGACAACCCTCAGAATAGGAGAAAATATTTGCAAATGAAGCAACTGACAAAGGATTAATCTCCAAAATATACAAGCAGCACATGCTGCTCAATATCAAAAAAATGAACAACTCAATCCAAAAATGGGCAAAAGACCTAAATTGACATTTCTCCAAAGAAGATATATAGATTGTCAGCAAAGACATGAAAGGATGCTCAACATCATTAATCATTAGAGAAATGCAAATCAAAACTACAATGAGATATCATCTCACACTGGTCAGAATGGCCATCATCCAAAAATCTACAAACAATAAATGCTGAAGAGGGTGTGGAGAAAAGGGAACCCTCCTGCACTGTTGGTGGGAATGTAAAATGATATGGCCATTATGGAGAACAGTATGGAGGTTCCTCAAAAAATTAAAAATAGAACTACCATACGACCCAGCAATCCCACTACTGGGCATATACCCTGAGAAAACCATAATTCAAAAAGAATCATGTACCACAATGTTCATTGCAGCTCTATTTACAATAGCCAGGACATGGAAGCAACCTAAGTGTCGACTGACAGATGAATGGATAAAGAAGATGTGACACATATATACAATGGAATATTACTCAGCCATAAAAGGAAATGAAATTGAGTTATTTGTAGCGAGGTGGATGGACCTAGAGACTGTCATATAGAGAGAAGTAAGTCAGAAAGAGAAAAACAAATACCATATTCTAACACATATATATGGAAACAAAAAAAAATTGGTTCTGATGAACGTAGGGGCAGGAAGGAATAAAGACGCAGACATAGAACATGGACTTGAGGACATGGGGAGGGGGAGGGTAAGCTGGGATGAAGTGAGTGAGTGGCATTGAGATATATACAGTACCAAATGTAAAATAGATAGCTAGTTGGAAGCAGCCGCATAGCACAGGGAGATCAGCTCGGTGCTTTTTGTCCACCTAGAGGGGTGGGATACGGAGGGTGGGAGGGAGACACAAAAGGGAGGAGATATGGGGATGTATATATATATGTATAGCTGATTCACTTTGTTATACAACAGAAACACACCATTGTAAAGCAATTATACTCCAATAAAGACCTTAAAAAATAGAATAAAGATTATCTGAATGTTAAATACATGTCAGTAATTGGAAGGGATCCAGCCCATTTCGTGCAATCACTAGACAGTAGTTTGTACTCATGACACCATTAAGGAAGATTCAGGCAAAGACAGGACTAGTGTAACTCTATGAGAATCTAGCCTTCTTAGAGGAAGGAGTATTGTGTTAGATCTATTTCCCTTTGCAGGTTTAGTTCTTGATCTTTCTCCACTGTGTACTCCAGGAAATCAACCTGTATGAAATACAACCACTGAGTTCTCTTGGCCTCAACATCTAATTGAGATTGGCCAGTGGGGAGCATTGGTTAGAAATTAGAGGGAGTGGACATTGTGAGGGCAAGATGTTTATTAACCTGACTCTCCATTTGCAAGGTCACCTTGAGCCGGTTGTGTCCCTGTACCTAAGATCAGAGCTACTGTAAGATGGTCCTCTCCACATAGCCTGTCTGTCTCTAGCTTCCTGCAACTATCCCTTTTCTTGCTACTTTAAGGGGGATAACTGGGTATGTTACTAGCCCCAAGACATTGTGCCATGCCTTGTGGTTTTTCTTACACCCTTCTTGCATCTCTGTAAAATTTTACTTAACTCTCCTTAAATTACCCAATTTGAGTATGTCATCTGTTTCCTACAAGAACCCTGAATGATAGAGGAACAATAGCAGCTTCCTCTTGAAAGGTCAAAGTGATGGCCTGAATTACTCGTTTGTAAAAAATTCTGCCAATTCTTAAAAATGGTCTGTAGCTTTCTACATATTCAGGTAAAAGTGGGTGAATTCACAAGAATGACATATAAAGCTGTTGCTTGTGTTGGTTGTGACTGTAGTTATATGGAATGTCATTTGGGTCAAATGAGATGTTATTAGAGCTTCAGTAAATGCCAGAGTCTTAAAAGAGTAGAGCCTTTAGAGATGGAGTGGGAAGCTGAATGCATTGCATCACAACTTCTCAACTTGCAGGTGAGAAATCTGAAGTGACAAGAGGTTAGATGAGTTGCCCAAGATTAGCTGATTAGTATGTGGCAAAGCTGGGTCTTGAACCATCCTTTGTGACTGAAAGGCTAGTGGTTATTTTACTGCTCCAAGTTGTGGAAAACAGTTAAATTTAGTTTCCATTAAGTAGAATACATGGGTTTGACTTTGGTCAGCTTGTAATGAATTAGAAGTGTACTTGAGCATAGTGTTGTGGGTTTTGATTTGTTTTTAAACAGGAAATTAAGTGCAAGTGAAGAATTTCAGTTTGCAATAATTCATCTGTCATATCCGTTCAGCTAAATAGAACAATGTTATGAAGATGTTAATACTGTTTTAGAATTGGTCTATTCATAAGGGAATTTTTTTGCTGTATGGTACTTTTAGTTTCAGAAACTATAATTTGTACTTGTGTTGAGTGATGGATTATAAAAACGCTCAGAAAACAATCCTAATCTCTGCATGTAGTTCATTATTAAAAGAGTTTGGGGGGAACTGGTCTCTCATACGCTGTCATACAATAGAAAAATGTTTGATTTTCTATTGTGTGTGTGGTGTGTGTACCCTGAGAATTGGTGTAGTTGTTATATGGAAGGTATCAATGTTTCTGCCCTTAAGTTAACAGCCTAATGCTGTTACATGGGATAGAGATTATGTCCCAACTGGAAAACAAACAGGATAAAATATCCTGCATCAGTCTACTGTTAGGAAGACCTGCAAGATAACCCCTACAATTAAAGTGTAAGCCCCTGATGTCAAGGGTGAAAACATATTTCTTTCATAGTCTCTTCTACCTTTTTTCATAGTGGACAGGGAAAATGATAATTACTTAGTAAATATTTGGTAAATAAATAAATGAAATCATGATAGATGTTTTTGTAGTATTTCAGGAATAAGAAAGGGAGTTCAGTCTAGTCTGTTGTTTTATCCAGTTCATAATTGCTAGGCTAGATGGCTTACACAGTGGGAGTATTACTTTGCTATACATTGTGTGTGAGTATGGTGATGGTTTTTTTTTTTTTTTTCTATTTAAGTTTGCATATAGAAAAATTGGATTGTTAATTCAATATTATCTTTTCAAAAAATTAAAGGATGAAACTGTTTAGGTAAACAAATCAATAATAGGTTGATTTAAATAAATTTTACTATGAAACATCATCAGTTTTCTTATATATAAAACCTTGAAAATTAATAAATATAAGCAGTTTGTTGGCTTCAGTTTTTGGGCTTTGATCCATAAAAACAGTGACTCACATCAACTAGATGTGTTATTTTTCCTTGTACCTTTGTAATGTGCTGGTATGGTCTTTGCTTTAATTCTGCTTTTTTGGATAATTCTGCACATAACCATATTACATGCATAGTTTAGAATTTTGAGCTACCAGTTTTGCCGCATGTGATGCAAGTATATGTCATTCCCTTTAAAACATCATAAATGGGTCCTTTTTTTTAAAAGAATGGTTGGCTTAATTATCTTTTGAATGGTGGAGGATTCAGAGAAACAGATCTGTTGAAAAGATGACAGTCATCTGTATGCTTATCCATATGTAAAAATTGTATTTTGATAATGACATTTCCTCCAAAAAGAAAGTTAAATAGAAATTAGCGCCATAGTTGTCTGGGGTGAGTATTCAATGTTACCTTATTGCTCATCCTATCAAATTACTTCTCTTCCTCATTTGACCCCAAGGTAGAGGAATGTAAATCTGGCAGGTTGCAGGCCTCAGATCGGGCCATATCTGTGAGTTGGGGGAGTTTCTGTATGCATATCTATCTCTTCTTCCTTCTTCCTTTCTTCTTTCAAAAGTAGTAAGAACTTCCACTCGTGAAAATGCACAGTTAACTCTCCCCCTTTTCCCTCTTTTTCTGTCTTTCTCTTTTGTATAGTGAGAGTAGAAAGCTGTTCCTTAGAAGAGGTACAGCAGGCTTTCTTGCTATCTCCAAATTCACTCTCTTCATTCCACACTGCAACAAATGTGGAGTTACTGTCCTAGCAAGAAGCTCAATATTAGACAGTGAGAAGAACCGTGTTCATTTCTTCACTGTTAGATTCCCATCACATGGCAGTATTTCCTAGTGTAGACTTGTAGAATTAATAAATAAATGAATAAATTCATAAAACCACACCATACCTTTTCCACAGACCTTCCTCTTTCCCCATCACCAAGGAAACTTGAAAAATATTAGACTCTATGAATGTACATACTTAAGGATATAAGATAGTTTTTTTTTTTTTTTTTTTTTTTGCTGTACGCGGGCCTCTCACTGCTGTGGCCTCTCCCGTTGCGGAGCACAGGCTCCGGACGCACAGGCTCCGCGGCCATGGCTCGCGGGCCCAGCCGCTCCGCGGCATGTGGGATCTTCCGGGATCGGGGCACGAACCCGTGTCCCCTGCATCGGCAGGCGGACTCTCAACCACTGCGCCACCAGGGAAGCCCATAAGATAGTTTTTTGATGAACTCCTTTCTCCTTTCACTTTGGCCTTGAAAGCTTAAAGATTTGACTTTCTTTTAACCTGACTTCATTTGCTTTTAAATATTGAGGTGGATAGAAAGTAGTGTTAGAATGTGATTTTGCCATCTTTGGGGAAGGCACTGGACCCTAAAATAATTTAGGATGACTTTGATGGTTAATTCTAAGACATGTTATGATAACAACTTTAACACTTTAAGTTGATTAACAATATTTGTATGTGTCTGACATTTTTAGTTGATACAGTTGAAACTGTTCATTATTTTCAAGTTACCAATATTCAGTTGAAGAGCATAAAATTTAATGTACTTTTAATTCACTTTTTTATTAATTTTTGTGTGTATATTTACATCCTTTGAGGCATTTCCTGTATAAATCTTCAATTACTATTCATTGGAACACTTCATAGATACAGAGATTTTCTTCACAAATTGTTTGTGTTATAGTCCAAGATGCTCATAATTTTGAAAGGTGGTTACAAAAAATGAAAATGGAAAAATTTTCTTATTATCATAAGTACCACATTAACTTAAAGTAGTAAAACTGTGAACTTTTGCTACAATGGCTTCTAAAACACTTGGTTTTTCTGCTTGAGTCAGTGTCCTTTTCCTCCTTGTTGTGACTGTCCATGGTGCTGAAAGCCTGCTGTCTTAGACATAGTCATAAAATTATGGTAACATGAGAAATTTCCAGACTAATGCCCCCATTTTCAATGCAGAATTATAGAGAGGCAAACTCACTGACCTAATCTGTTATCATTTGTAATGGCTGATCAGGACAAGAATCCATGTGTTTTTTTCTACTATGCCAGGTTGGCAAACTTGGCTTCAAACCTAGAGGACCCCAGTAGTGTTAAATGCACAAAACTCTAGGGTTCAGTTTGAAAAAGCAGTTTCTTAATTATGAATCTTCATTAACCCTTTGGACACAGGAAATTATATGGAGATTTTTTTTTTCCTTGTTGGGGTGCAGTGATGAGATTTCATCAGCTTGTAACAACTCTATTGGTCAGGGCTATAAATCCTTTTGGAAAAAGAAATTTTAAAAAATTTTGAGTCATTTCTCATATTTGAGTATTTTGAAAGCCTTCTTAAAATTCTGAGTGACTTTGGAGTACTTTCCAAATATGAACAACTACCTCATTATCTTAGGACTAACTATTTAAATTCAGTGTCCACTCATGGTTTTGAAAAAAATATTTGGGAAAGGTAGCAAGGTATAGAAGAATAAATCCTGAGGCTTCTAGGTAAAAATTCTGAGATAAAATATTAGCCACCCTTATAAATGATGCTTAGAAGAATTTTATCTGGTAAAGGTTTTATTTCCCTTCCTAATAGTTTGAGATGCTACTTAGTTTCTTCTTGCATATTGGATTGCTAATTTTATTTTTCTCTTTATTTTTATCTTGGTTTGACTGTCATTTGGAAACATTTGAAATCGGTTTTGGTAACTTCTTTGAAAAATTAATAAGATTACTTGTATTTTATTTAGAATATGGGGAAATTTTTAGAGCAATTCAGACATTTTGTCTCCCAAATGTATCTATAGGGAAAATAGCAAAAATATCCCTTAAGTTAAACCTATGTATTTATTGTATTATGCAAGTGCATACGATTTACTCTGTTTTTTTCTTTTGGTTGTAATATTCTTTTTCAAAAAATTGAAGTAGGGAATTCCCTGGTGGTTTAGTGGCTAGAACTCAGTGCTTTCACTGGTGAGGGCCCGAGTTCAATCCCTGGTTGGGGAACTAAGATCCCACAAGCCACACGGCATGGCAAAAAAAAAAAAATTGGGAGTATAGTTGATGTACAATATTATATGTTACAGGTGTACAATATAGTGATTCACAATTTTTAAAGGTTATACTCCATTTATAGTTATTATAAAATATTGGTTATATTCCCTGTGTTGTACAGTATACCCTTGTAGCTTATTTTATACATAATAGTTTGGACCTCTTAATCCCCTACCCCTATATTCCCCCTCCCACCTCCCCTCTCCTCACTGGTAAGTCTGCTTACTGGAAGTGGCAAAAGCAAACAAAAATCAGTTGTTCACATAATGTAATTTTATTGCTGAACTCTCTACTGTGTTCCATTGACTTATTTGTGTACCTTTGTGCAAACACCAAACTATCTTGAATACAGTAGCTTTATGATAATTTTTAAAATCAGATCCTCTCACTTGGCTGTTTTTTTAAACTTATTTTATTTTATTCATTTATTTAATTTTTGGCTGCATTGGGTCTTCATTGCTGCACATGGGTTTTCTCTAGTTGCTGAGATCGGGGACTACTCTTTGTTGTGGTGCGCGGGCTTCTCATTGCGGTGGCTTCTCTTGTTGTGGAGCATGGGCTTTAGGTGCATGGGCTCCAGTAGTTATGGCTCACGGGCTTCAGTAGTTGTGGCTCGCGGGCTTCAGTAGTTGTGGCTCGCGGGCTCTAAAACGCAGGCTCAGTAGTTGTGGTGCATGGGCTTTGTTGCTCTGCGGCACGTGAGATCTTCCTGGACCAGGGCTTGAACCCATGTCCCTTGCATTGGCAGGCAGATTCTTAACCACTGCGCCACTAGGGAAGCCCATGGGTACTCTTTCTCAAAGTTGTTTTGCCTGTTCTAGGTTCCTTGAATTGCCATATGAATTTTAGAATCAACTTAACAATTTTTACAAAATAACATCCTGGGATTTTGGCGGGATCTATAGATCAATTGGGGGATAATTTATCTCACAACAGTATTGTATATTCTGACCTATAAGCATGATGTATCTCTCCATTCATTTAGGTCTTTTAACATTTTTGTCAGCAACGTTTTATAGTTTTCCGTGTATAGGTTTTACATCTTTTGCATCTTTGCATTGTATATCTTTTGTCAGATTTATCCCTAAGTATTTTTTATTTTTAATGTTGTTGTAAATTGCATTGTTTTTTGAATTTTAATTTCTGATTACTCACTGATTGTATATAAAAATACAATTGATTTTTGTATATTGATCTTTGATCCTGCAGAATTGCAAACCTCACTTCTTAGTTCTAGTTGCTTTTCTGTAGATTCCATTATATTTTCTACATAGGCAATCATATTGACATATTTTTCTTTTATTACTTTAAAGATGTTGCTCCATGTCTTTTTCTGTACCCTGTTGCCCATGAGAAATCTGCTGTCGTCCTTATATTTGCTCTTGTGTATATAATATGTCTGTTTCCCTGACTGTTTTAAAGTTTTTTCTTTTTGTCACTGCTTTGAGTAATTTTATTATGATGTGCTTTGGTGTCATTTTCTCATGTTTCTTGAGGTAAGTGAGCTTCTTGGTTCTGTGGGTTAATTTCAATTAAATTTGTAAAATTTCATCAATTATTCATTAAAAAGTTTTCACCCCCATCTCCTCTTCTTTGGGACTCCAGCACAAGCATATTAGACCTCTTGAAGTTGTCCCACAGCTCACTGAGTCTCCATTCATTTTTAAAATTCTTTTTTTCTCTCTGTGTTTCATTTTGGAAAGTTTCTATTAATATGCCTTCAAGTTAATATTTTCTTCTACAACATTTAACCTGACATTAATCCCTTCCAGTGTATTTCTCTTTTTAGACATTGTAGTTTTCATCTCTAGAAGTTGATTTGGATTCTTTTTTTTTAATATCTTCCCTGTCTCTATTAAGTTTTTGAAAATATGAAATATAGTTGTTACAACTCTTATAATGTCCTTGTCTGTTAATTCTAACATTTGTATCAATTCTGGGTCAGTTTTAATTGATTGATTTTTTTTCCTCATTAAGATTTATATTTTCCTGCTTCTTTGCATGCTTGTTAATTTTTACTTGGATGCCAGGCATTTTGTATTCCTGTAAGTATTTTTGTGCTTTATTTTGGAATGCAGTTATTTGGAAACAGTTTATTCTTACCTGGTCTTATTTTAAAGTTTGTTCAGCTCACCTAGAACTGTGTTAGTCTAGGGTAATTATTCCCCACTTCTGAGGCAACCCTCTTGAGTACCCTACCCAGTGACTGATGCAGTGTGATGTTTCCCTGTCTGCCTTGAGGGAAGAGGTACTATTCTCAGACTTAGGTGAACTCTAGGTATGGTTCTTTCTAATCCTTTCAGGTGATTCTTTCCCCAGCCTCAGATGATTTCCTCACATTTATGTGCAAATCAGTACCTTGCTCAATTTTTAGAGATTCTCTACAGATCTCTGGAGTTCTCTCTCTGTGAAAGTCTCTTTATTGGTTTTCTGTTGTGTACATTCTAGCTGCTTTGGTCTTCCCAGGCTCTCACTCAGTCTTTTCAACCCAGGGAGTCAGCTGATTTCCCCTGCTGGATCCCCTCTCCTTGGGCTGCAGCCTGGAAATTCTCTCAAGGCAGTATACTGGCACAAATGTAGGTCTCTTCTTATTTGTTTCTTATCTCTCAAGGATCACTGTTCTTCGTTGACTGCTGTCCAGTGTCAGGAAAATCATTGTTTGATATATTTTGTTTGGTTTTTTGGTGGTTTCAGGTAGAAGGGTAAATCTGGTCTCTCTTACTTCAAATACTCTTATTATTACTGGGGGATAATTATATGCTAAACCATGTGCTAGATACAATAAGTATAACTGTAGGTATTAAGTAGAAATAGAAGTAATGTCCAGAGTAGGAGAAAGATACATGAAAGAAGAGAATGAACTCATATTTGAAGGTTAAGTAGGATTTGGATATATACAGTGGAAGTATCATATCCCTTTAGTCAGAAGTAGTTCTCTTATCGCAAAAGAACTATGGAGACATGAATGAGCAAAACTTTTGCTGTGGACTATTTTAAGGAACCAGTCTAGGGACTTCCCTAGCAGTCCAGTGGTTAAGACTGCACTTCCACTGCAGGGTGCATGGGCCAAATCCCTGGTCAGGGAACTAAGATCCCATATGCCACACACACACACAAAGGAAACAGTGTATATGTTTACTTCAAGGAATTCTTTTTGCTTATCCATGTCTTTTCAATGGAAACTGTTAAGAGATACAGTGAAATGTAAATTTTAGCCATTTGGGAATATGTTATTTGTTAATACCAGGTTTTAATTTTTCAACAGCAAGTTATTTTACAATATGAGTTTTTATTGCAAATAATAAACAAATGTTAAATAAATGGGTTTTGGAATCAAGCAGATCTGTATTTGAACTGGCTTTGTCATTTATTAGCTGTGTTTCCTTCAACTAGTCACTTATCTTAGTTTCAGTTTCCTCATCTTTAAAATGGGAATAATGAAGGTTGTTTTCACGATTAAGTGAGGTCATTCCTGTAAAGTACTTGGAACAGAGCCTGGAACAGATTGAATTCTCCATAAATGTTGGTTGCCCTTATATGTTATACCATGAAGGTGGAATGGCAGTTGCATTAAAATATTTTGTGGTATTTAGTTTTCTGACATAAAACTATCCATTTGTTTTTCTCATAGACGCTTACAGCCAAAAAAAACTATATTCAAGTGTAATATTCTTCTATTCATTTCTTTTTCTTTTTTTTTTTTTTTTTTGCGGTATGTGGGCCTCTCACTGTTGTGGCCTCCCCCACTGCGGAGCACAGGCTCCGGACGCGCAGGCTCTGCGGCCATGGCTCACGGGCCCAGCCGCTCCGCAGCATGTGGGATCCTCCTGGACCGGGGCACGAATCCGTGTCCCGTGCATAGGCAGGCGGACTCCCAACCAGTGCGCCACCAGGGAAGCCCTTCTATTCATTTCTTAAGCTTCATTTTACTTAGTATTCTTAGTCTTTGCCCACATGATAACAAACATCTGGATAAAAAATGAAAAAGTATTAGATTTGGATGACTGGCTTCATCTTAATGGTCATGGATTGACCAGATGACCTTACCTGAATTAACTGTATTTATGTCTGTTTCCCACCTCAACTTTTTATCTGATCTTTTCTTTTTTCGTCTCTGTTATCCCTGTCCTGCTGAAGTTGGCATCTCCTCCCTGCAGTTTATCTTTTGTGGGTTTCGTTCTGGAAGGGAGCTGTGTCTGATTAGTTTCGAGGCTTTGTAGGAACCAAGCTCCCCCAGCCCCTCAGTTCTCCCGTTACTGAGAACCTAACGCACTACAAATGGAAATATACTGAGTTCATCTGAGTTTCAGCCACTGCGTTCACATCGGCCCACTGTGTTTTCCAGTGAGCACTTTTTGGCCATTTTTGGGTTTTCCTGTTCTCAGATCCATCAGATACTTTTGCTTCTTTCTCTTTCCTCCTACATGGCAGGGAATACCACACAGATCTTGTGGCTGCTGGTGGTTTATCCCAATCTGCTCATATATTCAGGTTCCTGGGGAAATCTTATCACTTAATTGTCACTATTTGATGTAAATATTGTTCATAAGTTTTTGGGTTTGGTATCCTAGTTGCTCTGTCTGTTTTTATGGGGGGATTTGGGGAGATTTAAAAACTATATTGTGGCTGCTGTCTTATTCCCAGAATCCCTCCCTGATCAGAATGTTTTTCACATTTATCTCTCCGTTTGAGACGTAGCCAACAGTTTTCTGGAAGCTCTGACCCAAAGGTTAATGAAATGGAAACTAGACTGTGATAAAAGAAACTAGCCTAGCTGGAGGTGGCTGGCTAGTGGGATTATTTTAATGCAACCATTTAATTTTTCTGGATGTGTCTTTCTGTGGCTTAGGAATACATTACTTCCTCATTATTTAATTTGCAAACATGATGACAGTGTATATATCATTTTCATGCATTTTAAATATGCCAAGAGTCAATTTCTGCTCTCCTGCCCTATAAACATGAGAATTACTCAAAAATTTCTGATACAGCACCATTAGTTTAAAATTCAGGTATTGCTTTTATTCCCTATCACCAGAATTGTAAAAGGATTTTTACAGTTTTTACCACTTTGAGCACTTTTTTTAAAGTCTTCTTGTTGAACTGGGGTTGCTTTCTTTTCTCTTGCTGACCTCTTGTTTTTCTTGGTCTTAAAGATCGTTCAGGTTGGAAATGTAGGAGGTAAAAAGCTTTTTAGGGTTTTCATTGGCTTCAAACCTAGAGCGTGTCAATTAAACCAATCCAATTACTTTTGGAATTTTTCCTTTTTTTTTTGAGGAGATTAATCACTGTAGAAATAAACATGTCATCTGGTCATTTGAAACCTTATAGATTTTTGTTCAAGTTTAAAATTGATTAGAAGTAGTGCTGGTAGTGGTGTGGGGTGAGTGAGAAAGGAAGGGAGCAGAATTAATTATCTCCCGAAATCTATCACACTCCAAGGGCATTTTCTGTAGCATCATTATTATGAGTGTATTGTTAGACCTCACCATGGAAGGCAAGTGTATTAGCAATTTTACCTGATTCACAGGAGAAGAAAATAGGAATCTGAAAAATTCTTAAAAGTCCAGGAAGATATAATTAATTCCCAAACGTCTTCCTTGTGTTCTATGCTCTGCCACAGAAATAGCTGAACTTTTATTAGTAGTAATCATTAATGACTTATACTCTCTCTTACAATAACAATTTTCACTTAATTTTCAGAGGGATTCAGAAAGCTCTCATTTTGGAAGCCATAGAAATTACTACTGACCACACACATTTTTGTGCACCAGTGAACGTTGAGGTACTTGGATGATTTATAGCAAGGAGAGGTTTTCTCTTTATCTGATTTCACTGCTTTGCTCCCAGTACAGCCCATGTGCTCCTCTCTTGAGTCTTGCTGTGTGCGGTACCCAGTTCATGACTGTTTAATTCCCAGTTCACCACCCTTGCCAAGCTATTGTCCGCTGCCTGAAAATCCTCCTAACATCAGCTTTGTTAATAAGAGTTAATCTCTCCATTCTTATCTAGTTCAAAACTCAATTCCTACAGGAAGTCTTCTATTAAATGCTATTTATTCCCCTGAAGTACCATTGGGGCAACATCCCTTCAGCACATGTATTTTTGATTTGAATAATAATGCTTCTCACTGCATTTAATATAGCTTTTAGTCCAAACTGAGCTCTTAATATATGATTATTAAACAAGTAACCTATTACCTTTCCTTGTAGCAAAACCAGTAAGTAAGCCTCATGTATCAAAAGTCTGTATTTATTGTTCTGAGTGTTTGAGGGTAAAACAAATGTTCAATAAAAACAAAAGTTGGATGAGTTTAGATGAATTGGGTTTTATACTAGAATTTGGTTATTCTAGTGTATTATAGTTATTTTGCATGCCAACATTTAAGTATAACATATAGTAATAACTCTATATATGCTTTTCGATGATAAAAATAGCTGCTATGTATTACTATGTACCAGACATTCTGTTTAGGAACCTGGATTATCTTGTCTTATCCTTCCCATACTTGGAGGTATGTTTATTATTATAATCATTTTACATGCAGGTGGTGATGTTGGTGCTTAAAGAAGCTAGGTAACCTGCCCAAGGTCACCCAGGTACTAAATGGCAGAGATGTGGTTTTATTACAATCAATCTGCATCTAGAACTTATGTTTTTAACCACTCCATTCAAATCTTAATGCCAAGAAAAAGAACACCATGGTGAATCATCTTTTTTTCTGTCCATTTTATAATACCCAGGCAGATTAAAATAGTCCAGAGCAGTGTTTTATGAAAACTTTTTCCAGACAATGTGAATCAGAGACACTATACTGTAGGCCAATTCACTGAGTAAGCATGATGTAATCTAAGTGCAGCCTAAGTTTTTTCTCCCACTATCCTGGATGTATTCAGAGGTCCACTTTACATTGAATCTTGCTTTAGGAGGTCTTCTTGGGCAGGACCTAAAATGGTGAAAGGCCTGCTCTCTCTCTCGTGTGGCCCACCTGTTCTAAAGGAAACACACATGCATCTCTTGTGCCTATAAATTCTGAGAGTACAGACAGATCATCGCCCCCAGCCAACTAGATTCTGTGGCTTCAGGGCACTTTGACTTTTTCAGAGGTAAGTGGAGCCATCTGTGTTTCAATGACCAGGAATACATTGCAAGTTCTGGAAGTGATCTTATGAGAGCCCCCTGTCTCTTTTCATACCCTGACTCTATTTTACTTCCTTATACAGATGAGGCATTCAGTGTCATGGAACTGGTTTGAAATTTTTCTTTTGTAAATTCTGTGCATAGAAAGGGTAGGTGAGTAGGTGTGTTTTTCACTCACTTGGTATCTATTGTATTGGTGCTTATGCAGAATACCTTCATTTTGTCCCTCCAGACCTTCTCTCCATCCCTATCCATGCTCTTGTGTGGCCCAAGACACTGACCTATTTGGACTTCACCAGTGGACTCCCTTGCCTTTTGGCTCTATGTGGAGTTTGGTCAACAGGGAGTCTGGGGAGAAGCCAGGGAGAAACCAGGAAGAAGGGAGGAGAGTGAGGTTGGGTTCGTAATTCCCTGGTTCCCTTTCTACTGGGTTCTCTTGGGCTGCCAGCATCCCTCAACCAAGGCTTTTTTGTCAAGCGGCCCTCTCCTCTCCTCTGATTTTGGTAACAACTCTCTTCCCTTGTGTTTTTGGGTCTAGGGATGTTGGCAGTTACCGTGGTGTTACTAGACCAGGGGCACTGCATCATCCTTTGTGGTTTCCCTATAATCTGCCCACATCTTTTGTGAATACTCCCTTTATTCAACTTTCTTCATGTTACCCGGCTTCAGTGTGCTGTCTGCTTCCTGCTGGGATCCTATTTGATATGACACCTTAGTTGAAACTGACATAGAGATGCTGCCATTTTCTTTTTCTTTCTTTTTTTTTTTTGAGGTACACGGGCCTCTCACTGTTGTGGCCTCTCCCGTTGCGGAGCACAGGCTCCAGACGCGCAGGCTCAGTGGCCATGGCTCATGGGCCCAGCCGCTCCACGGCATGTGGGATCCTCCCAGACCGGGGCACGAAGCCGCGTCCCCTGCATCGGCAGGCAGACTCTCAACCACTGCGCCACCAGGGAAGCCCGATGCTGCCATTTTTAACATCCTGTTATATGCATTAAAAATATAGATTCCTTAGGCCCCCATTAGACCTACTGAATCACAATCTGTGGTCGTGGCACTTGGGATTCTGCATTATATTTAAAGATTTATTTTTATTTATGTATGTATTTTGGCTGCACCGGGTCTTAGTTGCGGCTCACAGGATCTTTGTTGCGGCATGTGGACTCTTAGTTGTGGCATGCATGCAGGATCTAGTTCCCTGACCAGGGATTGAACCAGGGGCCCCTGCATTGGGAGTGCCAAGTCTTACCCAGTGGACCACCAGGGAAGTCCCTGGGATTCTGCATTTTTAACAAGTGTCTCAGATGATTCTAATACTCTAAAGAGTCAGAGTTAATAGAACTCTAACAGCAATTCAGGAAGTAGGAATCAAATTTTGAGTGAGGCCCAACCTACAGGGATTGAACTATTTTGCCAGCCTAGAAGGCTCATGGAGTTCAAATTGGTAAAGTGCTTTGAGAGTCAGTAATTGAACAATACTGTGTTCATACTATTCATGTAGCATTTATGTTTTCTTTTATTTTCTCTAAATTGGGCTGAATTCTTTTAGGTGGATTAATTGATATTTTTGACTGCTGCACATAGCTCCTATGCATGGTTATTTCTTATACTTTTCTTGTATAGACATGGCTTACCAGTATCAGTTCGAGTTAATTGTTGGACTAATACATAGATCTAATACCACTTGCTAATACTTCAGTTTAATAAGCAATGTTTGAAATAACATTGTTCTGCTACATGTTTACAGCATGTTTGAAATAACATTGTTCTGCTACATGTTTCCAGAACATGCTTCCAGAACAACATTTCTTAAAAGGGAGATTTTTGGAATTAATTTTAATAAGGATGTGGCAGGCATAATATGGCCCACCAAAAGTGTCTATGTCCTAATCTCTGGAACCTGTGAATGTGTTAGGTTACATGGCAAAGAGGAATTGTGGTTGTAGATGAAATTAAAGTTGCTAATCAGATGACCTTGAGATGTTGAGATTATCCTGGAATATCTAGGTGGCTTCACTGTAATCACAAGTGTCCTTAACAGTGGAAGAGGGAAGTAAAAGTTGGCACACTGTGATCTGAGAAGGACTAGATCTGTTGGCTTTGTAGATGGAAAGGGGCCATGAGCCGAGGGATGAACTCCCTCTAGAAGCTGGAAAAGACAAGGAAATGTGTTCTCTCCTAAAGCTTCTGGGAAGGAACACAACCCTGCTGACAACTTGATTTAGCCCAGTGAGACCGTGTTGGACTTCTAACCTACAGATATGTAAGATAATACATTTATATTATTTTAAGCCACCAAGTTGCTGGTAATTTGTTACAGCCACAATAGAAAGCTGATACACAAGGTTAAAAGAAATGAGGGGAGGGAGATTTCAAATAATAAATCAGTACTTTAACTGGGGTCATTTACCCTGCAAACCTTGAAGTACGCAAAGGCTGTAATTGTCATGTCTGAATGTTTGAAAATTTAATTCATTCCTTAGGAGCTTTGGTGGGTGCCATGGGGACTTTTTGATATTGTAATTATGGGGTTGGTACAGGAGCTCATTATACACAGAGAGCGAGAACTGGGAATGTGCGGCACGCTCTTGGACCCATTCTAAGCCACATCTTGACTGCCCAGAATGTAGATGACCTTCAGTGAGTGGCAGGCCAGCCCTCTGAGACATGATATCTCCATAAAGGCCCTGTTCCTTTGTGTCTCTGGGAACTTGTCAGCCCATCGCTGTGCTGTTATGGAGGCTAGGCAAGGAGCAGGAGTACCTATCTGATTATTTTGCTTATCTTTTCCATTTTCTATAGTATTTTTTGTTTTTCTCATTATCTCCCAATTCTCATATTAAAATCTTTGCATTTGCTATCATATTTTTAATTCCCAAGAACTAACTTTTAATTTCTGGATGATGACAAGGCTTCACTGAGCCCCCTTCTTGACTATGCCTCTCCATGGCCTGCCAGCCCAGTTTTAGCAAGAATCCTGCTAAGCTAGTTTAATGAGACTCCCCCCGCCTCCCACCTTGGTATCCAATCAAATTCCTCATCCCCCCAACCTTTGATACCTAACATATTTCTTCTTAGTGATTTCCTATCTGCTGACTCCCTCATCCTGCCTATGGGCTCTAAATCCCCAGCTGTCCCTATTGTATTTGGAGTTGAGTTCAATCTCTCTTCCCTACTGCAAATGGTCTTGATCCCTGTTGCAATAATCTGGAATAAAGTCTTCCTCGCCTGTTTAACTATCCAGTGCAATTTCTCTTTGACAATGTTTCTTTCATATAGACTCTTTCCCTTATTTCTTTCAGTTCAGTATCTTCTCTTATCAATCAGAGAACATTAGTGATGGGCTTAAAACATTTTTTTTTCTTTTCTCTGCATTTTAAAAAATACAAACTTAGGTTTATTTGAAAAAAAAAGTTTTTTTTTTTCTGTTTTTCATATTTAAGAAGTGGGCACTAAAGTTCTTATTGGAAGTTCTGTGTGTGATTTGTCAACTGAAAGGCTTTAGTGTAGGATGATTAGACTAGGCCATTTCAATTGCCTCTGCCTCTTCCTGCAATCCCCCATCAATGCCTGTGGCTCCATTCTCTGGAGCTGACAAGTTTTTCCAGAGAGAAATTTCCCAAACTCCTGCCTGTTGGAAAAAAAAAAAAAGCCTAGCTATGTGAGTCCTGGATGCAAGCGTGGGTAAGAAACTGGGAATCTTACCTTTCAATATGTGGCTTTTATATGATCATCCTATCTTTAGTGTGATATCCCTTATTCTCTGTGTCCCTGGTGTCCTCTAGCCCATAATCCCTTCCATTCTCCATCTCCAGAGAGTGAATCTAGAGTCCTCTGTAGTTTGGGGAGGATATCTAGAGCAGTCTTGTGCAGACTCCCAATCAATCTTCCTGTTTTTAACCCTGTTCAATTTCCTACTCTTTTGGAGGGATATTACTAGTCTTCTGAGTCTTTTAATCATTCTGAGGAAATAATTGGTTGGCTTTTGGTTTCTTTCAGTGCTGCTTTAGGATTAAATTTTCTCAGGTCTGCTAAGTCAGGATCACTTGTCAATCTGCTCTCCATCCTCCAATATTTTGTTTCTGTCTTCTCCTAACTTTTCTTTGTCTTCCCTAAAAATGGAGTATCAGAAAGTGTTCAATGCATCATGTTTAACTGGAAGTAAATGTACATTTTAGAAAGGTTTCAAGATATTAACTAATTACCTTTTACTTTCCTCTCAGTCAATAAGAAATTCAATTTACCTTAACATCCCAGTTCCTCCCAACAAACACAGAATTAATAAATGGCGATGGAATGATTGATTTATTATATAAATAGACACACTGTATTTCCTTGACACTTTGTAAAGGATGTAAAGAAGTACCATGTTAAATAAATCCAATCGAAGGCAAATAATTCACAATAGAGTATAAATTACATACATTTACACTGCCTCACCCAGCATATTGCATTAGAGCCGAGGATTATCTCAGTAATCACCTAACAATAGGGGTCCATATTGATTTTAACTGCTAATTATGTCAGGGGTATGCCCCCGAGTTAGAATTTTAAATCTCATTCTGTTTAATCTGAACGCACTTTCTGAACTCTGAGTTGTAATTTAAGCAGAAAAGATTACAAACACTGGCAAAACAACAGATCTGAGAAGCTTATCCCACAAGAACTGATTAAGACCTTTTTCATCATCTTTTATGATGGCAGAGTCTGGGCTTGTATTTTGGACCAAGGAGTCACAAACTGGGATACTTAAGGCCAACCCAAATGGAGTAAAGCACCCAGCAAACTTAGAATTAATAAATGATTATAGAACTATTCAGCCATTAAGATTGTATATTTCCCTTGTTTGTCAAGGGCATTTGAGTATAATTTAAGGAGTAAAGTAAAGAAGAATCAAGAGTAAACATGGAGGAATAGAGTGAGTTCCTATTTGGTAAAATCCAGGACTCATTTTTCTCTGGAATAATGCCTCAAATCCCTGCCTTCGTTTTAAAGGATATAGAAGAAAACACTGATGGCAGCATTTTCTCAAAGCCAAGAATGATTCTTGGATCAATCTTATCATGTTCTTCATTTACATAAATTAAATTTGATAGTGGCTGAGATTTTTAAGAAATATTTTAGGTCATTATTGATCAGCTCAGCCACCCAAAGGACCCTGTTTAAAATAGGGTCCTGAAACACCATATGAATGTTTCATTTCCTTGGATGTTTAGATCCAAAACAGGGCTTAAAATATCTTGTTGGTAGATAGATATGAATTTTTGGCTGTTAAGGAGATGTAGAAGATTAGTTGAATTAACTCCTACTTCACTCCATTCTGAACATGTCATAATGTTCCAGAACATTTCCAAATTTTAAAAAATACTTCTTATTGAAAACAGAGTTCAATAAGTTGATTCCAGGCAGTGAGGGGAATCTTTTACGTGTAAAATAAGACTTACATTCAGATACTCTTTCAACAAGCCAAATAGTTTTCCATACAAGGAAATATATACTAGGTATGTTCATGCTGTGTCTTTAGTTTCAATACAATGAAACAGACTTAAAAATTTTTTTGAATTACATTTGTCAAATATCCAGTTAAACTATTGCACTGTCAATATTTCAATCTGCAAGTATGTATCAATTAACTGTCTTAACATGCCCTGGGTTACATAAAAACATGTTTTCTTGTTTAATTTTATGAAAACATCTACCACAGTGCCTGTCATATGATAGATGCCTATTAAACATTTTCTGGACTTCCATACCTGTTAAATTTGTTGACTACCCACTGAAAAATAAAAGGTCTTCAGAAATAAATTATTAAGCAAGACTTAGGCCTTTTAGGCAAGTGAAGATGAAGAAATGTTCAAATCATACTCTTAAAGCAAATATGTTATTTATCACTTACCCTTAGGCATAATTGATATTTAGTTAGTATTGGATGTAAAATATCAATTATACCAGTTGGTGTATAGCCACAGTTCTGAGTACCTACCCCTCTCTCTGCCCTCTGCATCCTGGACCTTCCTACAATCCAGCAATTAAAGAATTACAGCCTGGCACAGTAGGGGGTTTTCATGGAGTCCATTCTGACTGACAGGTGTCTGGGATATACTGAGGTTAAGTATCTTGACTATCACCTTCTTCATTTACCAGGTGATATTTGCTTAGGAAATGCAAATAAATTTCAATAGTAGCTGGATACAGATTTTATTAACATGCAAATTAGTTTTTTGGGGGACTGGGGGGAATAGAATTAGCATTTCCCAAGCTCTTTTTTCACTGAAATATTGTTAGTTTACTTGAAAAATGCTGGATTGAGCAGTTACACCTATTCTTTGGTATAGGACTTTTCAGAGCCTTTAATATTTGAGTTTACATTTTAAATCTCTAGGATTTAAGGATTACTTGACTATGAAACCCTTTTTTTCCCCATGGGACACCAATTAATGTCAATTGATATAATGTGTATTAAAACTCTAAATATTTAGGATAGCCCTTGTTGCTTCTCATATATATATATATATATATATATATATATATATATATATATATATATATATATAAATTAGCATTATTCACTCTGTTTTTTTTGGTTGTTTTTAATTTATTTTTTTACTTTATTAATTTTTGACTGCATTGGGTCTTCATTGCTGTGCACAGGCTTTCTTTAGTTGCGGTGAGCGTGGGCTACTCTTCGTTTCAGTGTGTGGGCTTCTCAGTGCGGTGGCTTCTCTTGTTGCAGAGCACAGGCTCTAGGTACACAGGCTTCAGTAGTTGTGGCTCATGGGCTCTAGAGTGCAGGCTCAGTAGTTGTGGTGCATGGGCTTAGTTGCTCTGCAGCATAAGGGATCTTCCTGGACCAGGGCTCAAACCCGTGTCCCCTGCACTGGCAGGTGGATTCTTAACCACTGTGCCACCAGGGAAGCCCAACTCTTTTTGAATTATCAATTTTATGGCAAGGCAGAAGAAAAGTTAACGTTGATTAAGGCAAAGAAAAGTTAGAGTTGACTATTGTAGTCAGGGAAGGCTAGGTCAAGCTGTGGGAACACCCAATCCCCAAATCCTAGTTGGTTTAACACACAACAGTGGCTCATGCAAAGGCTGCTGTGGTTCGAGACACTGTCCTTCAAGTAGTGACCCAGTGATGTGGCTGCTTTTTTCTTACATTGGGGAGCTGATGGAATGTTTGATGAGACTTCCTGTCTCTGCTGAAACTGTAGAGCAAAAATCAGTATTATGTAGTTTAGTATGTTGATTGTCCTTCATTTTAATTTTGGTAAATACATACATAACAAGCTATGTGTTTTTACCTTCCTCCAAAAGCACTTTTCCCATTCTGCAAGTTAGCCATGGGAAAGTATGAACTGGCTTTGCTTAGCTCATTCTTAGAGTGTCTATTATTTTTACCATTACATGTTCAGGTTTTTAAATATTCAATTGATGCTGTAGACACACAGAGTTGAGAGTCTGGTTATTAGATTTCTTGCTTTTTGGCATCTTGCTTACATATCAGTATTGTTCCTTTCAGTGTTACTTAGTCTTTGTGACTGGTTAGTTTATGTGTAGATACTTAAACAAGAACTCTACATTTTTTTCTAAACATCACAAGTGCTTTTTCTTACCATGATTATTTTCTTTTTTTGCATGAATCTCAATACCTTTATTCTGAATCACAAATTCCTGGGTGACTAAAATTCCTAGAGTTAAAATTAAATTGGGAAGGGGCTGACTACCAGAAAATAAACACCTGCTTTATTAATACAATAGCAACAGAAAGGGTTTCCAATTTTTAGAAGAAAAATAACATGAACCAGCACCACCTGGTGGGTGTTACAAGATGAAATGCCCACATTTATTGTTCTGAGAGCCCACTACCACCCTGCAGATGTTTCATCAAGGACAACTGCCATCAGAGCTGCTGCAAGAACGTGATTCTCACTGCAACTAGCTTCACAGTCAGCTCCTCAAACAGAAGACTGAAATGATATATCATTCCTGTTTTAGAGGCTTTTGGTGTACAGAACTTCTCGATGTGGATAACACAGTCTTGCTTCTTGAATTTAAGGAACGCCATGAACCAATCTATCAAGTTTTCTGTGATACAGTCTGCCAGAGTGCTCTGCGAAGAATCTTTTTTTCCATTCCTACCATGTCTTGGTGAGAAGAGAGGAAAGGGTGGAAAGGCGCCAGTGTACTGATAGGCAATTCGGGTGATGCTCTGTGTTCCACTTCCTTTCTGTAGGCATTTCTTTTGGCAGCTGCAGCAGCTTGACTGGGGGAGGAAGAGGCAGCCCACCAATCACCTCCTCTTTAAGCCCTATTTTTTGCATTCATAGAAGAGATCTGTCTTAGAGCTCAGAAAACTGACAATCTTTGGGCAGCCATCTCTGTCTTTCTCCTGGATGGTGCACTCCTTACAAAAATAGGCATCTGAAACTCTGGGGCCTCCACGGATCACACAGCGTCCCTGGTAAGAGCCATAGTTACATTCATCACACATGTGCACCAGGGTGCAGGGACACACACAGGAATCACAGATCACACACTTGCCATCACATCTTTCACACAGTCTTCCAATGGCAACACCAGCCTGCTTGCGGAAAAAGATCAAGTCCGGGTGATGTTTAGCCATAGCTCCCTCTATGCCACCCCATGATTATTTTCTAAAAGACACTTGCCAAGTGAGAAATCTTCCCTGATTTTGTCACAGCTGACAGTCTCTATTGAAGAAAGATTCTCGTCTTTGTTATCAAGGGAGTGGTGCAAAGGTTATGAACACCGATAGCACTTCATAAGAGCAGCTGAACTTGGTATTTTGTGACGCCTAGTCTAAATCCGTGGTTACTAATTTTTCAGTTTTGTGAGTAGCACATTCACTCACAGTTCTTCACATGTTAATAAAGCCTCCAGTATTACCTCCTGCCTCTCCCTGCGTGTGAACACTTTGTTGGAAGGAAAGGAACTAACCTTAAGCTGGTGTAGACCAAGTTCTTGGCTGGGGCCCCTATAACAAGACAGATTAACAAGAAAAAAGCATACAAATGTATTTAATATAACTTTTACATGACACGAGAACCTTAATAAGGAAACAAAGACTTGAAGAAGTGATTAAACCAGAGTGTTTTCACGCTAGGTTTGATGAAGAGTGGAGAGTCATGGAAAAATGCGATAGGATAACAGAGTATGAGCTAAGGGTAGTACACGGGAAAAGAGCAAGGCCTGTTCAGATTCCTTTCAGCATCCTTCTACCTTGGAAATAAGGGTGTTCCTTTCCTCCCTGAACAGGGAGGGCCCCTCTCCCATAAGGGTTTTGTGACCTACTTCAGGGGAAGTTCAGAAAGTCCTTCCTGCATGTGACATTTCTTAAATTTTTTTCAGTTTATGCCAAGGTGCCATATCTTGGGGTAGGTTATCCTGAACACCATCAATGTTGTGAGTAAACATCCAGGAAACTCATTAGCTTCAATTGTACTTGATGCTTTCCTTCTTGGGTTTCCTTACTCATCCTTCAGAAGTTCTCCCAGCAGGTATGGCCTTCTCTAATTTAAGAAATTCATAATGAATAAGTAGCAGATATAGTAAGCCACAAATGACAATATTTTCTCCTAGCCTTGTGAATTCAATGCTTTGAGAACATAATTTTCCCTACAAAAAAGTTGGAGATGGAGTTTAGAGTCTTTAGCCTCTTGTATCTTTAAAATTAAAGGTTAAAAAAAATTTAAATTAAATTAAAAAGCCATATATTTTCATTGTAAAAATATTAGAAATGACAGATAAAGAGAATAAGGAAAAAATCCATCCTAACTGCCACCACTCTCCTACACAAAAATAATTACTATCATCATATCTGTGTATATTTTTATGACCTTTTCTCTATAGGTATAAATATACCTATATAAATAATTTCTCAAGATTGCAGGAATAGTATAGACACAATTTCATGTTTTCTTTTGCTTTTACATTTTATAAACTCTTTTCCATGTTTTTTACATAATCTTCATAGTTATTATTTTAGTGGCTAACACCATTATTTGAAATTAAGTTATTGTTAGAAGAAATGGATTCTTTGAGAAACATGTCCCCTTCTATCCTTTTAGTTTGAGCAGGGTTCTGGAATATATAGGACATTTTCCTCTCCGCCCTGGGCATGTGCTCACCCATTTCCTTATTCCCCTTTAACTTAATACTAGACATATTTTTTTCAATCAGGCATATGAATAATATTAGAAATTTATTTGGAAAGAAATAATAAAGGAAAGAAGTATTCTCTGAGGAGGATCTTTTTGCATAGGGTTGAAGACAGGGTTTTTCATTTTATCTGCCATTGGCTTCCAAATGAAAATAGAAAGAATGGCAGCTGTATTTTAACTACAGAATTGCGCATATATGGGTGTCTGAGGAACTATATGAAATCGCTTAGAAAATGATCATCAGTGCCTTGCACAGATTCATCACAACGTGTGTACTTATTTAAGCATATTCTTGGGTACTGTGCATTCACATGGCCTGATTTGTAATATATGCCATTTTTTCCCCTGAGTTTGCATATCAGAGATGATGCCTTTTTTTTTCTCCCAGTACTGCTGCTTCTGCCTCTACCTGGGATTATGCAGATTCTGGTTTAAACCTCTTTATTCTTTTCTGCAAGTGCACAGCATGATGGGCTTCATTTCTGAGAGTAAATGATAATGGATTTCAGCTTTCACTAGTGACATTTGGAAACTACAAGTTTTTAATAATATGTGTGCCACACAGTGAAAATGGTCACCCTGTTCCAAGGATGTGAAAATGTAAATAAAATAGCAGTGCTGTAAATATGTAGAGGCTAAATCTTAAAATGAAGGTGGGGGTCCTAGTTATTTTAATGGAACCAATTTTATGATTTTTCAAGTGGGATGTAAAGGACAATCTTATCTATAGTGGGTACTTGGGATAATCAAGGGAAAGCTCTTAGAAAGGGTTTAATTTATTCTGTCAGATATTCAAGGCTATAAAACATTTCAACAAATCAAAGCCATCATTTGAGAAATAATAAAGATTAAAAGCCAACATCAGACACCACAAACTTGGGTCCTTCCTGCCCTTTAATCTGAATACCAGTTTTATATTAAATAAAGCGTGCTTATCATCGATTAGCATTTATTTCTGTCTCGCTGGGTATACAGTGCTTTTTGATGGTCTGGATGTAAAGGGACCCAATTTCTTGTCTAAAACAACTGAGTGTCTATCTTTTGTTGATAAACACAGTGTGTGAAGGTCGTAAAGAGAGAGTTTTGATAAATTTGTCAGACCTGGGCTTCATGGCTGCATCTGCAGAGGGAGGAGGGTCAAGGGTATCTGAAAAGAGCAGGGGTATTTCTCTAAAGAGCAATGACCTTGAGAGATAAGATCACTGAAACCTCAAATCCCAGTTTTGGATCTTGAGGTGAAGTAACCTTTGCCTCATTCCTGAATTTCCATTTTCCTTATTCCCATTCAGTGCTAGCAGAGACTGGGAATCAGTTTCCTACCTTTACGAAAACCCAATTTATTGGGCTTCTCACTCCCACGTTACCTCTTCTGTAAGAGAAAGAGGAGGATTTTCTGCTCCAAATGCCTGGGGAGGACCCTTCCTCATTTCCTATTCCTGAATCATCTGGGCCTTTGCACTTGAGTATTGACTGGTGACAGTGACATCTCCACCTTGGTGTAATATGTCTTTCAAGTGAGAAGTCTTTCCTGGTCAATACTGAACCAATTTGCTCTGGCAGTCTAATTGAATGCCTCCTTCAGACAAATGGGTCACTGGGGGAAAGGGTAAAACCTTGATATGCAGATCTCAGTCGAAGGCCATTTTAAAAAAATATATATTCCTCTTGAGAAGCAGCCTATGTAATGAAAACAGTACTAGTTATTTGCACAGCAAAATGGACATAAATCAATGTGTTTACATCTTTCTTTTTGTTGGACTACTATCTTACTTTAACTTGATCCCTGGAGATAGAGTGAGATGGACAGACAAACAGACAGAAACAGAGAGAAGAGAGAGACCAAAGCTCTAGCATGACCCCTAGGATGAGAAACTTCTTGCCTTAAAATTTGGGGTATGTTGATCTCTTTTTTAGAATTCACACCATTTCCATATAGCAAATTACATTGATGTTTAAATTGTTTGATATACTTAATATTAATAAAATACAGCTTTTTCCTAAGATGATTGTGTTTTTTTCTCAGTGTTCCTTTGAGGGTTTATAAGAAGAAAGGGGCAGGTGAGTGCCCAGCATTGTGTTAGCGTGTGTCTAAAAACTGTCTTAGTCCTTACTCCAGCCCTATGAGAAGAGTAATCCCTGATTTACAGAGAAGGAAACTCACTCAGAGAGCTTGGTAGCTTGCCCAAGGTCATTTAGTTACTTGTCAGTATGAACCAAACTCTGGTATCTCCAAGGCCAGTGTTTCTTTTCCCATAGGGTTGGATTTTGAATCACTTTAAAAAAATAATATCTTGGGGACCATTGTTATCTTATTCATCTTTTTACCTACCTGGTATGAAAATGTATACATATTTTGTGTGTTAGTTTCCTGTTGCTGCTGTAACTAATTGTCTAAAACTTAGTGGCTTTAAACAAAACAAATTTATTATTTTTCAGTTCTGGAGGTCAGAGTCCAAAAATGGATCTTACTGGGCTAAAATCAAGGTGCTGACAGGCTTGCGATCCTATCTGGAGGCTGTAGGGGAGAAGCTGCTTTCTCACCTTTTCCAGCTTCTAGAAGCTGCCCTCACTTCTTGGCTCATGGCCCCTTCCTTCCTCTTCAAAGCCAGCAATGACCCGTTGAGTCTTTCTCACTTTGTATCAGTCTGACTTCTGCTTTTGTCATTGCTGTATCAGTCTGACTTCTGCTTTTGTCATTGCTGTGATTACGTTGGGTCCAACCGGATAATCCAGGATAATCTTCACAGCTCAAGGTCAGCTGACTAACAACCGTAATGCCATCAGCAACCTTAATTCCCCCTTGCTATGTAGCCTGACATAGTCATAGTCAGGGGAGTAGAACATGGACATCTTTGGGGGACCATTATTCTGCCCACCGTATGTTATGAAATCTTTTAACAGAATAACACAGTAGTGAGAGATTCAGGATTTGAAGTCAGATTGCCTGAGTTCAAGTCCTAGCCTACTGCTTTCTCACTGTGTGGTCTGGGGCAAATCAATTACATTCTCTGTGCCTTGGCATTCTCATCTATGAAATGGGAATACAAATTTGTGGTAGAGATTGAGATAATGTATACAGAATGTTCAACATTACTAGCACATGGCATACAGTAGATATCCAATAATTCTTGGCTGTTATTGTTTATGAAACAGTACATGGGTGCATGGTACATTGTGCTGTACAAAAGGTTTCACAGGTATTATTTTGTTAGATTTTCCACTGCTCTGGCACTTACTGCTTTTTTTTTTAAACATCTTTATTTGAGTATAATTGCTTTACAATGGTGTGTTAGTTTCTGCTTTATAACAAAGTGAATCAGTTATACATATACATATGTTCCCATATCTCTTCCCTCTTGCATCTCCTTCCCTCCCACCCTCCCTATCCCACCCCTCTAGGTGGTCACAAAGCACCCAGCTGATCTCCCTGTGCTATGCGGCTGCTTCCCACTAGCTATCTATTTAACTTTTGGTAGTGTATATATGCCCATGCCACTCTCTCACTTTGTCACAGCTTACCCTTCCCCCTCCCCATATCCTCAAGCCCATTCTCTAGTAGGTCTGTGTCTTTATTCCCGTCTTATCCCTAGGTTCTTCATGACTTTTTTTTTCTTAGATTCCATATGTATGTGTTAGCATATGGTATTTCTTTTCTCTTTTTGACTTACTTCACTCTGTATGACAGACTATAGGTCCATCCACCTCAGTACAAATAACTCAATTTTGTTTCTTTTTATGGCTGAGTAATATTCCATTGTATATATGTGCCACATCTTTTTTGTCAATTCATCTGTTGATGGACACTTAGGTTGCTTCCATGTCCTGGCTATTGTAAATAGAGCTGCAATGAACATTTTGGTACATGACTCTTTTTGAATTTTGGTTTTCTCAGGGTATATGCCCAGTAGTGGGATTGCTGGGTCATATGATAGTTCTATTTTTAGTTTTTTAAGGAACCTCCATACTGTTCTCCATAGTGTCTGTATCAATCTACATTCCCACCAACAGTGCAAGAGTGTTCCCTTTTCCCCACACCCTCTCCAGCATTTATTGTTTCTAGATTTTTTTTTTCTTTTTTTTGCGGTACGAGGGCCTCTCACTGCTGTGGCCTCTCCCGTTGTGGAGCACAGGCTCTGGACGCACAGGCCCAGCAGCCATGGCTCACAGGCCCAGCCACTCCACGGCATGTGGGATCTTCCCGGACCGGGGCATGAACCCCTGTCCCCTGCATCGGCAGGTGGACTCTCAACCACTGCGCCACCAGGGAAGCCCCTGTTTCTAGATTTTTTTGATGATGGCAATTCTGACCGGTGTGAGATGATATCTCATTGTAGTTTTGATTTGCATTTCTCTAATGATTAATGATGTTGAGCATTCTTTCATGTGTTTGTTGGCAATCTGTATGTCTTCTTTGGAGAAATGTCTATTTAGGTCTTCTGCCCATTTTTCGATTGAGTTGTTTGTTTTTTTGATATTGAGCTGCATGAGCTGCTTGTAAATTTTGGAGGTTAATCCTTTGTCAGTTGCTTCATTTGCAAATATTTTCTCCCATTCTGAGGGTTGTCTTTTCGTCTTGTTTATGGTTTCCTTTACTGTGCAAAAGCTTTTAAGTTTCATTAGATCCCATTTGTTTATCTTTGTTTTTATTTCCATTTCTCTAGGAGGTGGGTCAAAAAGGCTTTTGCTGTGATTTACATCATAGAGTGTTCTGCCTATGTTTTCCTCTAAGAGTTTGACAGTGTCTGGCCTTACATTTAGGTATTTAAGCCATTTTGAGTTTATTTTTGTGTATGGTGTTAGGGAGTGTTCTAATTTCATACTTTTACATGTCCCTGTCCACTTTTCCCAGCACCACTTATTGAAGAGGCTGTCTTTTCTCCACTGTATGTTCTTGCCTCCTTTATCAAAGATAAGGTGCCCATATGTGTGTACGTTTATCTCTGGGCTTTCTTTCCTGTTCCATTTATCTATATTTCTGTTTTTGTGCCAGTATCATACTGTCTTGATTACTGTAGCTTTGTATTATAGTCTGAAGTCAGGGAGCCTGATTCCTCCAGCTCCATTTTTCATTCTCAAGATTGCTTTGGCTATTCGGGGTCTTTTGTGTTTCCATACAAATTGTGAAATTTTTTGTTCTAGTTCTGTGAAAAATGCCAGTGGTAGTTTGATAGGGATTGCATTAAATCTGTAGATTGCTTTGGATAGTAGAGTCATTTTCACCATGTTGATTCTTCCAATCCAAGAACATGGTATATCTCTCCATCTATTTGGATCATCTTTAATTTCTTTCATCAGTGTCTTATAATTTTCTGCATACAGGTCTTTTGTCTCCTTAGGTAGGTTTATTCCTAGGGCACTTACTGTTAATACATTTGTAGTTTATTGTGAAGTTATTTTTAATCCAAGTTGAACTTGTAAAAAAATGGCTTAAAATTAAAGGGAATTTAGGGGAAAATCCACTTTTTAAAACTTCATTTTAGTTTTTTAATACTTCTAAGTCTTTACCTACACACATTCTACAGTTATTTATGAGCTTCTAGAAAGTAGAGACCGTGTTTTTGTTCATTCTCTAGGCACTGGCTTGAACATAATTAGCATGTAATGAATGCAGATAAATGCCTGAAGGAATCCAAAGAGGCTGAAATGGCCAGAGGTGAGGGCATAGGCTGGGAAGTGCTGAGGCTTTTGCATTCTCTCACTTCTTTTGCTGCATTGAAAGTCCCCCTGGTGGGTCCCTTGACCTTGATGTGTTTAAACTTTTCAACTCATTGAGGACATAGCAACTTACTAAGAGCTGCCTTGATCAAATAATTGAATTTGCCTTTAGCCATGTGCAGGTAACAGAAAACTGGTCTCAAATTGACTAAAACAATGAGGCATTTATCAGCTCATGTAACTGAGAACTCACAGAGGTAGGTCAGGCTTCAGGTCAGGCTGGAGCCAGTGGTTCATAGAGTCCATCATTTTGTCGCTTCCTTCCTCTTCTCTGTTTTCATTATGCCTTGTGTGGTTTGCCACAAGATGGCTGCTAGCAGCTTCTGGTGGCTCTATGCTTCCTTGCTTATGTCCTGCAGGGGTAGACAGCACAACTTTCAGTAGGAGTCACAAGAGAGCAAAGAACTATGTTTCTTAGAAGCCTCCAAGAAGGAGTTCTCCATATCTCATTGGCTGGGGTGGAATCTCACCTTCTTGTGACATCCTTGAAACAATCACAGTGGCCAAGGTAGAGCAGTGTGTTGATCAGTTTATACCAATTAGAGGTCACCAAGAACCACTGTGTGTGTGTGTGTGTGTGTGTGTGTGTGTGTGTGTGTGTGTTCAGCTTTTTCCTAAAAAGTTGCCAGATGAAATATAGGAGAGAAAAAGTACTCAAGCTGCATGGGGGAGAGGAGGATTCTGAGCAGCCAAACCCAGCAAAAATGGAAACAGCTCAGCACATCTGAGGGTGTAAAAGAAGAAATTCTTCTCCTAGGTAGTGAAACCTGGCTGAGTTGGGGTCCTAGTCTCTTATACCATTATAAGCAGGTCTCTTGAGTCATCCTTCTTGCTCATCATCTTGTTGATTTATGGAGCATTTCCTAAAGCTTTTGAGTTTTCCTGTTAGAGTGTAAGTGCTTCATTATTCATTTGCAAGGATTTATCCAACAACTACTCATGAGAGCTGCTCTTCTAAGCACTGGGGAATTCAGAAGTGAACAAAATATAGCCCCAAACTTTAAGGATCTTACCACCAATAGGAGAATAGAGCCCCTAAGCTTCAGGATCCTTGGTTAGTTTCAAGGGTAAAACCTTGTTAGAGTCTCAGTCTGACTATAATTGGGTCAAGAAAGCTACTTGTACAGGAGCATGAAGAACCCACTCACTTATCTCAAAGGGAGCAATTTAGGGAAGGACTCAAGTATTGTGGATGAAAGGTGGACAGTCAGTAACAGAGACAGATGCTGTTTAAACCTCTCATACTAAAGTCATAAACATAAGGTGGCTGGGAGCAGGACGGGGTGATTGAGACTGGGATGCAGAGAGAGGTGGAAGCCTGAAATGCATTCCATGGGGGCCTGGTGTGAACTGAATTGAAAGTGGTTTGAAACCATGCAGTTACATCACAGTTCATGACCTCTATTGGGAGGTCCTAGAGAGGAACCTAGGATCGAATCTGTCAATTAAAATCCTATTTTCTCTCCAAGAAGTAGGCCCTCTGGGTCATCCTGTGAGCTTCCACTGATGATGCACTTCACATTTTAACTGCTTTCTCTCTAAATAACTACCTCCCTATGGTGGAAGATGTGGATCCCTTGGTGCATACAAAACTTACTTTAAGCAATGAATCGACTTCCTACAGATCAGTTCAGGAAAGCCCACAGGGCAGGGTCTAGCTGGGGGCAAGGCCTAGGGTTTAACCAGGTTGCTTAGACTGTATCCACTCAAGTGGCTGCCATTTTTTCCTCAATTTTGTAATGTTTGAGTGCTAGAAGAACAGAGGAAGCCTAAATATATTGAAACACATTTATTAAATTTAACACATTACATTCAAAGAAAAATAAGATGACCCACATGAATGGTATTTTTAGTAGTTATTATACATATGACAGTTAGTCATAGTGGAATTTTTTGCCAGTTATTCTAATTAGTATTATTTTGACATAGCCAGACCAGTTTTGGGTGTTCTCTTTGCTTTGTTAGTTTTCCAATATCCATAAATAGCATTAATGTTTCTTGGGATTATTGAAGGGAGCCCATTAAATAAAACCCTTTGTCCTGCCTGAGTGCTAAGTAAAGTAAGAATTAAGACAACAGAGTAAAATAGATGAGAGCTCATCTTTAGTTACTCATAAAGGCTCAGTTGGAGGATATATTTAATCCTACTTTCCCACCTGGTCATGGGCTGTGCTGAACCATGGCCGACTCTCTGTGGGTGGGGCAGGGATGGAGGAGAAGGGATGTCAGGGCATGACTTGGGGCTGCCCTGGAGGAACACAAAGGAAGCAAGAGGTATAAAGGAAGAGCTGAACTGAACATGTCCAGTTTATTCCTTCAAATTTATCAATCAGATAGGTTACTCTCAGAGAGGTCATGGGTGTTACACTGAATGAGTTCCCTTCATCAGGAGTAGAGAAGAAGTATTCCCTTTAACTTTGTAAACAGTTTTTCTAGATGCTTTGTATAGTTTAATCCTCTCTTTATATACTGACTCAACCATACTGTCATCCAAAGACAAGATCTTGGATTTAAAACAGCCACAGTATTTCCTTTATCCTCTATCATCCTTTCTTCTACCCCATTCCTCCTCCTCTTACACTAAATCTGGCCCCAGAGCTCAGGCTTCTGGGGGTCCTCTTCTATATTTATTTAAATTATGTATATTAAATCCCATATTTAATCCCATTCAGGAGGTTCATAGCTTGTCATGTGCCAGTCATTTTATATACGTTATCCCATATAATCCACAACAAACCTGGGGAACAGGATTTATTCTCATTTCTAGATGCAGAAACTATCTCTCAGAGAGGGTAATTCATCCAAGGTTAAAGAGATAGTAAGTAGTGAAAACAGGATTCATGTCCCTTCACTCCCGAGCCTGAGTCCCTTCACTCCAAAGCCAAGCACTTTGTTCTAGTCTTGGCAGTAGTGAAGAATGGGCGTGAGTCTGAGATGAAATGCATCTGCATGAAATGAACAAGGTCACATGGGTCTTTGGTAGAGGTGGGTACAGGAAAGAGCATAGTTGGACATGGAGCTCTCTGAAAAGGTGGAGGGAAGGTGAGAGAAAAGTAATTTGCATTTTTAATATAGGCATCTGTCCTCCTAACCCTACTCTACGTGGAGAGAAGTTAGAAGCTGGGCAGGCTACAGAGTTAACTTTTCTAACTTTCCTGTATGCCGTAGGACTTGGACTTGGGAAAGTCTTGATTTGGCTTTGGGTGGCAGCCCTGGGGCTGTGATGTTCAGGTGTGTCAACAGTTGAGTTCAGTAGTTTTTTGACCTACTTTTCTTAGACAGGGATCTGTTTTCCACTGGTGGCCTCCAAAGGCCTCTTCTCTCCTAGGACACCTCTTCCCTACCCTCCTCCCTTTCCTCAGGCCAGGAAGCTGGTGGGAGAGGAGTGTGTTTCAGCCTGCAGTGCTAAGAACTCTTATGGTCCACGGCTAATAGGGCTTCTCTGTTGCTGATGGAGGAGAGGGAAAAGAAAGTGTGTATTCTATTTTCCTTTCTTGGGGAGTGGATAGCTGTGCCCTTGCATGACTGTTTTTGAGGACCTATGGTTTCCTGACCATCTTTGTCTCTGGAACAGAATGTTTTCCTTTACTTTCTTCTGGGTTGATAATGCCATAAGCCTTGTCTTACTTTTTTCTCTGGGAGTGCTGTGTGTGCCACACCGCCCCTGTCACCACTAAACTAAATATTAAGACAATTAGTCATTCAGATCCCATCTGCCTATAGCAGTGCACTAGGAATAGTCACCAGGTTGACTGTAGCATGTGAACAGAATTTGCTTTTTTGATTCAACAGAAACTTTCAGGTGTTATAGCTCAGGGATAATGTGCTGGTATATTTATAATAACTAGTTTTCTTCTTTCCCACTTATGTGGATACCTGATTAGAATAATAAACATCTCACCCAGAATTATGGGCAAGATCCTAAGCTTGTAGTGTGACAATGACTAAATACTTGGCTGAGACTTATGAAATCCAGTGGTAATTTACTGGTCTGTTATATGCTATGGGCCTGAGTTACATCATGAAATTATTAATTACAGAGAGGTGGAAAAAGGAGATTTTAGAATATTATTGACAGTGTTTCTGAAATACTTGGAATTTCCCAAAGCAGGATGTTATTGCTTGATCTCTGGTCCATTTGTACTTCTATGGTCCATTGACCTTTGTAGATTTATTCATTTTTCCTGTTTATACTAAAAAGTAAAATAAATAAAATAAAGCACTAAAAATCCATTTTCTTCATTTCCACACTACCCAAAGAGACTACACAGTAAGTACTCTAGGAAACTTATCTTGATTTAAAATTCTATCAGTAAACGTGAGAAAGAAAAAGAAAACCAGTTTTGATTGATTTCTTTCATTCTGCATCTATCTCCTTTACAAACAAACTGGAAACTCTGACAGGATTCTATTCCACTGATTTTTTTTTGTTGATGAGGGAGTCCATCAGTCATTTCTTTAAAATTGTATCTTTGAGATATCTGTGTTGTTCATGAAGTACTTATGAGTTTTGTCCTTGAACTGATTCCCAAGCAGGAACTCACTCACAGACTTCAGTAGAAGTATGTAACCCACATGTCCTTGAGTTTGGCAGGACCACTGGAAAGGTGTTCACATGTTATGTACAATATATATTTTATAAGGCACCTTAGTGCCATTTCATAGATTGAAATGGGCAAGGTGATCCTGGTCAAGAACATATAGATTGTTGCTAGCTGGGGCTGGAGACGTTTGGTATATGTTTAGCTTGAAGTTTCCCTATCACCAAAGAATAGTTTGACTCAATTTTCTTTGTATACTTGCAAAGATGAGAAAAAGTTGGGGGGAAATTCTTTAACTTTCCAGACAGTCCCCTTGTCATCTTTCCTGTTAAGAATAGCTCATATTTCTTGAGAGCTAAGTATGCGCTAGCCCTTGCACTAAATGCATGGGTACACTGGTAAATGTTAAACAATCAGCTCTCAATAATTAAAAAAAAAAAGTTCTACTTTGTAGCATCTGCCTGTTTCTGTGGTGTAAATACTCCCACCACGACCAGTGCCAGGCCATATGTGTGATGTCATTGAAGGGAGACTTGGGAAGAGATGCTGCCCAAAGGCTCTTGTGAACTAAAAGGAGTCGAGTCCAGCACACCCCCAGCTAAATGTTTTACAAAATGTGCTAACTCTCACAACAAGTCTATGATTTGGGTACTGTAACAGCCTCGTTTCAAAGATGAGAACACTGAAGCCCTGAGAGGTGAATTAACTTACCCACATTACACAGCTAGCATGTAGGACAGCTAGGATGTACACACAGCAACACGGCTCCAGAACCTGTGCCCTTAACCACAGTGCTGTATCACCTGCAGTCTTTGTGGTGATTTCACCTTCAGTTCAGGAAGTTCATGGAAGTGCTGTTTACTAATATGAGGTGACTGAGTGTGAAACCTATAAAGTAGAAAATATTTGTATGAATCTATACATTCATACCTGTGTAAGTTCATCTCTGTAAAATTACTTTAGGTAGTGGTTATGAGGGGCCATCATTTGGGGGCTAGTTAGTGCTCACCTGGGGAAAAGCCTCTAAAAGTAAGTAAAAACCATCTCAAGACAGAGCGTATGAGTAGAAATGTCGAGGATGGGGAGACCCTGTGGATGGATGGTGACGACAAGAAGTAAGGTTCTGTGAACAGAGACAGACAGCCCAGGCTCCTGGCTGTGAGTCAAATGCCACCAAACTGGAACAGCTTCATGGAGCACTTCTACCTGGATTTCCTAGAGGAATGCTTCTGCTTGTCGGCTCACCTACCAGTGAGCTTCAGAGAGCAGCTTGGACTCAACATACCGTAAGTGAGTGTGTCTACATTATTTGAGCCATGAACTCTAAGAAAAGCTAATATGCCCCCTTAGTAACCCCTGTTTTGTTCCTTGATGATGCAGTTTTCTTCTATGGGTGTAGTTATGTAAGAAGATTTTTTTTTTTTTTTTTTTAGAGGAGCCTGAAAGAAAACACTCTTTCTGTGCTCACAAGACTTCTCACACCAGATAGTTTTTTTTCCACCTCCCCGCACCATGCAGTTCTCCAATTTTCAGCAGACACCAACTGGGTATCCTACAGTTTCGCTCAATTTTGACACTAAACTGCCCGGAATTAGCTGAAGACAGGCTAAGGACTCAGTCCCACAAGACTGTCCCCCACTTTGGTTGCAACTAACTGGCTGTAAATTGGGGGCTCCCACAACCCCCTCCTCAGGTTTGATAGTTTGCTAGAGCAGCTCATGGAACTCAGGAAAGTGTTTTACTTATTATTACTGGCTTATTATTAAGGATACAGCTCATGAACAGCCAAATGGACTAGATGGTTGGGCAAGGTATGGGGTGGGTTTACATGGAGACTCTACAGCCCCCAGTTTTTTGGTTTTTTTTTTGCGGTATGCAGGCCTCTCACTGTTGTGGCCTCTCCCGTTGAGGAGCACAGGCTCCAGACGCGCAGGCTCAGCGGCCATGGCTCACGGGCCCAGCCGCTCCGCGGCATGTGGGATCTTCCCGGACCGGGGCACGAACCCGTGTCCCCTGCATCGGCAGGCGGACTCTCAACCACTGCGCCACCAGGGAAGCCCCCTCTACAGCCCCTTTGGATGCACCACCCTCCCTGCACCTGTATGTGTCCACAGACCTGGCAGCACTCCAGACTCCTGCCTTTAGAGTTTTTATGTAGGCACGACTGATTAAATCATTGGCCATTGATGATTAACTCAGTCTTCAGTCTCTCCTCCCTGAAGGTTGGAGGCTGGAGCTGAAAATCCCAGCCCTCGAATCTCCTTGTTGGTTCCTGTTGGTTCCATCCTCCAAGAGTCACCTCATTAGCAGAAACTCAGGTACCGCTGAAAAGAGCTTGTTATGAATAACAAAATACACTCCTCTCAGCGCTATCACTCAGGACATTCCAAGGGTTTTCGGAGGTCTGTGCCAGGAATGGGAGATGAAGACCAAGCAGTGTTTCTTATTATATCACAACATCACAGAGCCTTTTCTCTGATTTAGGCAAAAGGGTCTGTAAAAAAGAAAATTCTTACCGATCATAATTACTGTTTTTGACATTCAAAGTCCATACAATCACGCTGGTAAAATCCAGATGTCCCTCAAGGGAAGTTGTTTCCTGGTCACCTCTGGCTTCTAGTTCTGTTTGTAAATCAGCCCCTCACTGTTTCACATGTGCTGTCCCACTATTGCCTGAACTCTAGTTTTCTTCCATTTTCTCGGTTTTCTGTTTCTCAATTTTTCTTTACTGGCTCAGCTACTCTTAAAAGTTACCCTATTTCATTGTGTGGTTTTCTCTACCTACCACCTTCAAAGTCAGCTCCAGGCCTCTCTCTGCAAACTAAAGACCCATTAGTATACTCTGAAAAGCTTGGGCCTTTCTTCCTTCTCTAGTCATCTTTAATAGAGAAGAAACAGTGCAGAACAGATCCTCACTGATATGAAATATCCTCCCATGTATTCCCCCATCCCCTACCCTCCACTCCCCTGAGTAGAACTGGCTCGCTCACTTTGGTTCTGGTAACATTTAATTTGATTTTCCATTTTCACATGGAACAAATATAATTCTAGAATTTGCTCAAATGCAGTTTGGCTGTAGAATAAGTAGTCACGATATGGCAGATGAAATCATTGCTTAGTGTGATTGTCTAACTACACAATCTGTTCTGTCCCTCAGGGGCTCAGTCTCATTTGTGTTTTCTTATCTCAGTATTGGTTTTATACTTTAAATCAATCCATTAGCATAAAGGTAGGTTTGCTAGAATATAGATTATAGAATTGTCTGGCAAGAAGCAGTCTGTCCAGGTATGTTTGGTGGGTGGGTTCCTTTTGTGAACAGGCCGAAGCCAACTTGGATATGCTTTGGGGTAGATATCAGTAGCCCCTACGAGTGAGAAGGGCATGATGATTAGACACCTCTCCCCTCCAACACACACAGACTCTTGATGCCAGGTTATAATGAATTATACTGAATTCTTCCCTACATGAAGATGCTTATTAGTAAGCACAGTCGTACAGATTGTTCTGCAGGTAGATGAAGCTCCAGTTCTCTCCTTTTTGGTCACCTGAAAGGTTTACCTTTCTTACCTTTTGCAGGAAAGGCTTACCTGAGGCAAGTGTGGCACTACTGCAGTGTCAGGATTCAGTGAACTGTGGGGAAAGTGAAAATCCTCTGACCCACGGGCTGGGCACAGGATGTTTAGAGATTAGGCGGCAACTACAGGATTTATTATATTACTCTACGGTTTTCATGTGTATCTAGGTGAGTGTCCCAAATCATCTGTTCTGAATAATTCTAATTTCACCAATGGTAACCCATTTCTAGCATCTGTTTTGCTAATTAACAAGCCATTAATGTCACCAATGAAAACCTTTTTCAATACTTGTTAAGCCAGTTGTCAAAACCTCTGGTGTTGATCAGCGATAAGAATAGATGAAGGCTTGTAGAAGTTGCCCCTGATTAAATGGTACCAGGCTGACTACCCCTGGAGTATGAATTTCTAATTAGGGTAACTGTAGTTAGATTGTAGTTTAAACTAACAGTGATACAATACCATGCTGTAAACAAGTAGGAGTTGTGAGGGGAATATCTCTTGTCCCAAGATATTCAAGTATTTTGAATGTGCTTTCTAACCACTGGGCATCCTTACTCCTCCCTTCCAAAGAATGTCTCCTAGACTACAGAGAAAAGTGACAACTTTCCTTTCTCAGTGGTGCAAACAAAGAAGAGCAGAGTGCACTGTTGTAAATAACATGAATGGAGACAGTCTGGTTTGATAGAAATACATTTGCAGCCATTGTAATGGATGAAATTGTAGAACTTTATAAAGGGATAGGTATCTACTTTTCTGGCATGTAAACTTGGTCTCCTTAATGTAGTAAAAAAAAATACTAGAAAAATGCAGAAAATAAATCCCCAGAAACCTCAATGTGGTTCCTTGTTTCTCATTTTTTTGTGGTAAATATTGCTCACAATTTGCAGACCAAATAAATGCATAGCAACTTGAAACTCTGACCACCATTAAGTCTGTTTTTTTCTTGGTAATTTTGTGTGCCAGCTCAGACAAACTGATGGCTTGTCCCATTAAGGAGAAAAAGACAAATAAAGGGAATAGATGATAAACCTTCCTAACCAACCTGAAAAATAAAATATTCATGGAAACTAGGGTTCTTAATTAGCCAAGAGCCATGAAAAACAAGTTTATGAAAGACCACTTGAAAATTAGGATTGCAAACACATCTGAATTTTTACATTGTTCAAGGTAGATAGCAAATTAATTTCCCTAGTTAGGATCTCTAGCAACTCAGTGATAAAAAACCTTATGTCAAGTTCTTTGGGAGGATTTGGATATGAGTTAATGATTTTGTTGATACTCGTGTCCTAGAGAACAGGGTTCAAATTATGATGTACGTTATTTTAAAGACAGATGTGAATGAATGGGTTACTATCAATCATGTTGGACTGCTTATTCTTGGAATAATTCTACACTTTGTAGATGCCACATCTTTGAATATATTTCCTCTAGCCTGTACTGTTTTATTCTTGCTCTCACCCTGACCTCTCCAATCTGAACTATATAATTTTTATCGTGCTAAGTTTAGAATTTCTTCGACAATAGGATAGTGAAGCCAGGGAGGAGACTTGGATTTGGATCTGTATCAATTCTGAGTCTTTGAAGTAGGGTCAGAGGGACAGATCCAACTGCAAGTGCTGGGAAGTAGGTAAGTGTGGTAAGTTAAACATGGTACTGAGTGAGGAGGGTAACGAAAAGATAATAGTCTGTGAAACAGGGTTAGGAAGGATACAGCCCTTGTACCACCAGCCCTACCCTTCCATGCCAAGAATAGCTATCACTAATTGATCATGACATCCTATTTTCTGGAACTTAGACAAGGCCTTGGACTTCTTTCCAACAAAGTATTCTAGGCACCCAGTACACTGGAATGAATCGATATTTGTGGTCTAATTGGATGACCCATGTGGGGCATAAGAAACTACAGAGCAGGCAATATCTGAAACAGCAGACAAACAGGCCATAGGCATTGTTGGAGCAGGCTCCTGAACTAAGTGGCTTGGAATGCTAGTGCTTTGGAGAGTGACAAGCAAAAGCAAGGCATGGAGCCCTCCATTGTTAAGGGTCTGGGATGTGGGCAGGTAACCAAGCTGGGAAACAGGGCAGGGTTCTTGAACTAGTGGAGCCAAGGGCTCAAGAAGAAAGAAAAGTCCTGTTATCAGGACCGGGGAGCAACACTGAAGCTGGTTGACTGCAAGGGGAGCTTGGCGCTATTCCCTGGAGTAATGGGAGAGAAAGGGGAGAGAGAAAAAACCCATCTTCATTGGGCGCCTGCTGTGTGCCAGGGACTGTTTGGTCCTTCACAGACTTGATCTGATTTCACAGGCAGCTTCCGTAATCCCTTCTGCTTAAGAGTAGATTTATTCCTGGGCTGGATCCAGGCCAAGCTGCAGAGCCTAGTGCCAGGCCAGAGCCGTCACTTGTCACCTACACTCATTACTTGTCTTTTGAAATCCGCAGCTGGATTTAAAGCATTTGAGGGAATGCTTCTCTGTATTCTCCTTGGTGTCCTACTTGCTTTAGGCACTCAGTAAATATTTGTTAACTGATTGCTGTATCCTGGTACATGCGACCTCTGCATTAGAAGAAACCTATTTCTGGGGATTATGTCTCTGAGACCAAATCCTGATTGTCCTTGCACCACTATCTTATGAGGTCATTGAAAGAGCAGGTAACAACAGGAAGAAGTGAAGTCCAGATCTAAATATCTCATAAGTGATTGGACAGAATCCACCCAATGGACAATCTCCACACTAACCTTCTATGTAAGGAAGTGTCTGGGCTGAAAACTACAAAAGTCATGAAAGGAAACAGTATAGAATTCTTACCACCTCTCTAAGCTGGGACTTCACAAGTCCCAGGATATGTCCTCCACACCCCCTCTTCAACTCAGTGTATCTTTTGTGTTGTCTGAAATTCCCATAGTGCTTACCTGCATCTTTGAGTCAAATCCACGAGAGTATATGTTAAAATACAGTCATCGTCTGAAGATTTAAATTAAACCAGTCCTCTGTTTTGCAAAATCAAGATTTTATTACTCTTTCTGTAGGGGCTGTCAGGTGTGGCAAAATTATTTGAGAGGATACTTGTGTCTAAATTAAAAATAACCCTAGGGCCTCCCTGGTGGCGCAGTGGTTGAGAGTCCGCCTGCCGATGCAGGGGATACGGGTTCGTGCCCCGGTCTGGGAGGATCCCATGTGCCGCGGAGCGGCTGGGCCCGTGAGCCATGGCCGCTGGGCCTGCGCATCCGGAGCCTGTGCTCCGCAACGGGAGAGGCCACAACAGTGAGAGGCCCACATACCGCAAAAAGAAAAAAAAAAAAAAAAATAACCCTAAAAGACAGGCCCAATCACCATTTCTCAATCTGGACCATCTCCCATTAGATATCCATGGTGGGTACTGAGACATGCAGGTGAAATAACAGGGGCTTTGGGTAGTTTTACTTTGCCACTTACTTATTTGGGCAAGGTAATTAACCTCTCTGATTCTTGGTTTCTTTGTCTCTAAAATGAGGATAACAATGCCTGCATGCACAATTTTTATAAGGATTTAAGAGAATGATACAAACTGTGCATGTAGTGGATGTCCAATAAAATGTGGGTGTTATTACTAAACTTTTGATTGGTTTTTGGCAATTAGGAGATGAACCTGTTCTCATCTGTTTTGATTCTTTTCTGACTTTTCCTTTATCCAAAAACCAAATCAACAAACAAAATACAAAGTCATTGTGATACATTTTTTGTTCTCTTTATTAATTGGATATGGAAGTATTTGTCATTTATTCTTTTATCTCTCAGGCAACATGTACCATAATGTATGTGCAAATGCAAACATTTACGTATATGCTTATAGTTAGAGCATTTTATACAAACCATTAGGGAATTCACAGTAGAAAGACAAGGGCAAGATGTGTCTTTGATCTACAGATGCTGCTGAAAGAAGCAAACGTGAATCCCAAAATGCAAATGTTGAGGATGTCTCCCTACCACACCCCCATCTCTGCCATATTCTTCCTTTAAAATTACAGTTTTGAGTATTTGTTCTAGCTTTCAGCCATCTTTCAGTCCTAAGTGATCTTCTTATTTAGGAGCTGTCTCTCATCTCTCTTGGGCAACCATGACAAATCAGAGTGAGATGTACTAAGGCAATTCTAACCCAACAGCATCTTGGTACACCTTTTTCACTTAAAGAAGAATATAAACTCATGATAAAAGAGAGCCTGCTATGTTGTATGTATATGTGTGTGGCCCTAGTCACTATAGAACTGTTTAAGATTCTGCAAAAATATTTTTACAAGCTTAGTTTCAGTTACTATAATCATGACAATAAATTTTCACGCCCTGGCACCTATTAAATTAGCAACCAAGTTCTTTTCTTGAGCTATTATTCAAATGGATTCAGTTTGCATTCAAATTAATCTCAAGATCATAGAAATTAACAATGGGAAAAGTACATTAAATCACCTAGTCTATTTCTTTGCTAGGGGAGAATTGATCTTTACATCATAATCTCTAGTGCTTTGTCCAGTCTGTTTTAAATGTCTTGAATAAGTATTATTCTGATTCTGGGTGGTCATCTCATCAAATTCCAGGGGAAATTCTTTTTCACAGCCTACTAGAATATATATGGATTTTCCGATGCTGTGCAATTTGCCAGTGTTCAGAGCCGCCAGGAATCAGGCAATGAATTTTTCAGAAGAGTATGTGTGTGCATGTGTGCAGGTACGTGTATGTGTGTGTGTGTGTGTGTGCGTGCACATATTGAGGGGGGTTGGGTAGGCCATGTGAGGGGGAGAGAAAGACAAAAAGAGGACATCCTGAGAAGGATGGTACGTTTGATTATATTTGAGATTTGACAGTTGTTTGTTTTCATTTTGTAATATCCTGAGCGGCTTGGGGAATTCAAGGGAGAAGTTGATATAATCACAAAGCCAAGAGAGAGGCAATGTAATTTGAGTAGTAATTGTGAAGTCTTTATGAGGTCAAATATCTAGAAGCCAAATAAAAAAATCTTTACCTTTAGAGTATATTTTATTAATCTTACATAGGGATAGTTTAAGTTATAGGCTCTAAAGTAGAAAGAGTGTAGACATTCTAATGTTAGCTATTTTTCTGTCTTTATAATTCAGTTGCAGCATTACAGTTAGACAAACAGGAAGGTAGATAGGCAGACAGAGAGACAGACAGATAGGTGGAATAAGTTTCTATATTCACTATCCAGCTCAAGAAACAGAACATTAGTGCAATGAACCCTTTCTTTTTTAAATTGAACTATAGTTGATTTATAGTGTTGTGTTAATTACTGCTGTACAGCAAAGTGATTCAGTTATACACACACACACACACACACACACACACACATATATATATATATATATATATACATTCTTTTTTTATATTCTTTTCCATTATGGTTTATCATAGGATATTGAATATAGTTCTCTGTGCTATACAGTAGAACCTTGTTGTTCATCCATTCTATATATAAAAGGTTACATCTGCTAACCCCATCCTCCCACTGCATCCTTCCCCCAACCCCCTCCCCCTTGGCAACCATCAGTCTGTTCTCTATGTCTGTGATTCTGTTTCTGTTTCATAGATAGGTTCATACATGTCATATTTTAGATTCCACATATAAGTGATAGCATATGGTGCTTGTCTCTCTCTTTCTGACTTATTTCACTTAGTATGATAATCTCTAGGTCCATCCATGTTGCTGCAAATGGCATTATTTCCTTTTTTATGACTGAGTAGTATTCCACAGTGAACACTTTCTTGATTGCTGTTGTATTGAACTCAAATGTTCTCTGTTTTCTTATTTACAAAATGAGATAAACAGAAGGTACGAATCAAATCAATTCATAAATGTTAGGGTGCAACAAAAATAAAACACATTTTATGATCTTATTAGAACATGTGTGTTATTCAAATTTAACAAGTGTAATAGAAGACAGGGAAGGAGTTGGTGCCCCAGAACTGACATGAAAAGCATAAGGCTCTCTTCTTTAAGAATCTCATGGAATCTAAGGATCAGAAAGCACTTTAGATTCATTCACCCTCTGTTGTGCTGCTTGAATTCCCACTTTAGCATCCAGGACAAGTAGTTGTTCAACTCCTGCTTGAATATCTTCTGTGATGAAAAAATCATTAGTACTCAAGGCTTCAGTAATAATGGTTTGAAGGTTCTTATTTCCAGTGAGACCCAAATTCTGCCTGCTCAACACTTTTATCCATGAGTCTAACAGTTAAGGGCTGAACAGAACTAATCTAATTGCTTATAACAGCTCTTCACACATTTGAACACAGTTGTCATTGCCCCTTCCTCAGCCCTCTAGGTGCCCCCACCCCCAGTTCATTAAGCGAATCCACTCTCTCCCAGACAAGGTCACTCCTTCTGCTTGGCTTGCACCTGTCTTAAGTGGTGGCTCCAGGCAAACCCATTCTTCACCGTCTTCCTGAAATACGTTCCTTCAGTGCCTGAGACATAACAAGGGCTTAATATATAATTGCTAAATGGATAAGCTTAGTCTAGCCAATCATGAAGCATATTTATCTATATTGTAAACCTTAGTCTAGAAAAACTCATTTTCTTTAGTACCTCCCATATCATTCTCTTTCCAAGTCTCAGTCCTCAGAAAAGATGAAAATACAACCTTTGCTTCCAAATTCTTCAGTCTCTCAGTAACTTATCCATCCTTTCTGATAAGCCCAAAACACAGCAAGCATTATTTCAAGCCTTCCTGTCCTCCACCTACTCTTCGAAAAAAGGAAAACAGTTTGCATTGAACATATACAGAATTCCCTCAATGGCTAGCTAACATGTACTGGGTCTGAGCTGTGCCCACACTACAGAGCCGTCATATGACCTCTAGAGGACGTGACATAGATTTTACAGCAATGGCTGGTGTTACTCAGGTTGCTGCTGGTGTCAGGGAGGTCTTTGTGCAAAGCAGTAAAAGGAGCCCCTCTGGTGCCTCAGAGAAAAGTCTCCACCCCAGTGTTCTGGCAGCCCCACTTCCTCCTCCATCAGGCACCTTGTGGGCTCAACTCTCAGACAAGCCAGTAAATCAGATGACTGAAGCTCTTGGAAACATTTGTTGGTTAAAGGGTGATGTTATGAAAAGAAACAGACCAAATGCTACTAATTACTTTAAGGGGAATGAACCACACGAATTCCTTTACATTTAACCATGCCTGCAAACCCAGTCCACTTTGCTCAGATGTGTGCATTTTTACACAGAAAAGTGCTAACAGAGCCCTGAAGGATGGGGAAGGCTTGTAAGCTGAAAGGGGACCTGCTCTGGGTCCTGATGCTGTTGAGCCCACTGACTACAGAATCACTGCTTTTTTTAAAAATATAAATTTATTTATTCATTTATTTATTTTTGGCTGCGTTGGGTCTTCGTTGCTGCGCGCGGGCTTTCTCTAGTTGTGGCGATCGGGGGCTACTCTTCACTGTGCTGCACAGGCTTCTCATTGCGGTGGCTTCTCTTGTTGTGGAACACGGGCTCTAGGCGCACAGGCTTCAGTAGTTGTGGTGCGTGGGCTCAGTAGTTGTGGCGCACGGGCTTAGTTGCTCTGCGGCATGTGGGATCTTCCCGGACAGGGCTCGAACCCACGTCCCCTGCACTGGCAGGTGGATTCTTAACCACTGTGCCACCAGGGAAGTCCAGATCACTAGCTTTTGCTGTTCAGTTAAGTGTTGTTGCACAGACAGGATGTGGAGATGTAACTACCCCAGCAGGTTGCCTGCTGCTTGATGTTCCTGAGGCTCAAGCCCAGATATTTGTCTGGTGATGAAAGCTGAGCTCATAAGGAAGTGGAGAGTGCTGGGAGAAAGCACGAGCACATCCCTTGTAGGGAGGCCAAAGTTTAGATCGATCATGTCTTCCAGCCACTGCAGTGACTGGGGGGAATGAAATGTTAATTTATGCTCATCACCATCAGCAGCCTGGAAATGAGTTCTATAATCTGTCTGATTCTCAGGCCCACGTAGCTGCCGCTCTGTAACCTTTGGGCTCCAGTCAGGGGCAAACCCTTCCACTGCCATGGACATTATTGGGATTAGCAGACCAGACCCTCCTTCCTAACTTCCTTTTTGCCCCCCATGTTCTTCCACGAGTTCTTCCTACCTTTCCCCTGTACAAATCTGAGATGCCCTGGTAGCAGGAAAATAAGGAAAACTTCGCATCCACGTAGAACAGTTAGTGACTGACTGAAAATGCTTTTCTATAACCCACAGGGACACAATGATGTGTGTGAAAATGAAATAGGTTTATTTCATGTGGTTTTAACAGGCCATTTGGGACAACAGAAAATAGCACCCAGCTTTGTAGCACTGGAAGGTTGAACTTGCAGTTTGTTTACAATTTTTTTCCCCAAGAAAAGCCTATAATCTGTTTTTTGGGGGGGAGGGGGTTGGAGAAGAGGTAATGGAATTATCAGCAAGAAAACCAGAATTCACCCCCTAGCAATATGAATAATTGGAAGTTCTTGAATGGAAATTGGCAAGGTTACAGATGACACAACATTTGTTGATGTAAAATGGGATGTCCCCAGAGGCATAGATAGCTTTAATTGTTCTTCTACGAGAGCTTTTATGAACCCGGGAATAAGCTGTTATTTTGTATTTGTAGTATCTTTGTGGCAGGTGCCCTGGATAGCAACAAACATTTATTTAATAAAGTTCTCTTTCTAGACAGAGCCAGAAGACTCACAGGGCTGTACTTTGCACTGAATTGTGAGTATAATACGCCAAAGCTAATTTCCATTTGCTTTTTGTTTGTGTTCTGTCACATACAGGGCACCCTCCCTTGTACAGTTTAGCCATGTGCTTGACCTTGATGAAGTTCTCTGTTCAGTTCCTGATTTATTTCCTGATTTCTGCAAGTGTTTCTTCCTCGGAGGTGCTGGGAGGAAAGGTGACATGATCGGAGTTTTAGAGAGGCGGGTGGGAGGTGTTCTTGGCAGCGTGTGTGGGAAAGTCAGATTGAGCAGACTGAGTGAGGAAATCCTGCTGGGGGGGACCTCTTACGCTGATGGCTCTTGCTCCAAGAGCTTGGAAAAATGTTATGGCTTTGGGTCATGGAGGACAGGTTTGTGCCATTATTTCTAAGGCTCGTTGGCTCTTGCTGTCAACTTGCCATGGTTCAATGGTTATTCCCCAAATCACAAAGAAACCCAACCTCAAGGGACGATCTCTGCAGTGTGTCCAAATTCATATTCACTCATTTCTAAGCCTTCTACAGATCATGTCTCAGGAGAAGTCATCTTTGAGCATACTGTATCCACTTCAATGTGCACTTGTCTTCTCCGTGCTCTGGTACAGCAGTGAAGACATTCCCGGACTGTGAGAAGTGCATCTGACTTCCATGGCTCCTCCTTGGGCACAGGCTTCAGTGAGGACTGGTCCATCTCTGAGACCCAGACACCACACTTGTCGCTCTTACCCACTCTCTTTGCGTTGGTCTTAAATCTCACATACTGGCTCTTTGATCTCACTGAGATGGCTATGCTCTGGATTTTCCTCCTGGACTTGTCAGCACTCTGATCTCCACTGCTTGCTCTTTCCAGGCTACATTTCATGGCTATCTCTTTCATTCAACATTCCAATTGGTGGAAGCGAGCTGTCCACCAACCTCACGTAGCTCAAAAGTAGAGGAGCCAGCACTGGAAGGCAGGCAGGCACTCCTGGCTCCAGATCACATGGTGTATGCTTTTAACCACCGTGTGGTATTAGAGCACTAACTCATTCTCTGAAAATTGAAGAACAAACAAAAAATTTGTTAACTTGAGTCACAGGCACAATGTCTTCTTCATAAAAATACATTGTTTTTGAGAAATCTCTTTATGATCTAAAAGGCAAAGTAAAGATTGAGCATCTTTCTCAGGGTTCTGGCTGACCTGCCAAGCACTGGCAAGTCTGGCATCCGGAAGTCAGGACCCTTTGGCAGTAGGAGAAGCCTTAAGCTAGCAGGAATGGAAGGGGGAGAGAGAGCCCTGAGAGATGAATTCTTCTGTTTGGTAGGAAATATGACGAGAGATATAATGGATATATGTCCTCAAATTTATTTGCCTATTTTTTTTTCATATCTTTCCCCTCTCAATCAAATTTCCCACTTTTCTTTTTAAGTAAATTTTAACAAATGCTTCATCACTTATTTACTGTAATTAGGGATGTGGCCTAATCTCCCTGTGCCCATTTCCCCCTCTGTAATGATAAACTTACATCAGGAATAATGTGAGGAATAAATGAGTGTGTGCAAAGCTCTTAGCATAGTGCCTGACATATCCATTAAAAATGTTCAATAAGTGTTAGCTATCATCATCATTATTCTTTTAAGAAGTCATGGTAAACTCTTATGACTGATATATTTCAACATGAGCCAACTTTGAAACATATAAGTTGATCATTTGGGTTAGAGATTTATTTCATTCTAATTAGAACATGTAAAAAAAAAGAATATTTATTGAGCCTCATTGTACATCAGGCCCTCTGCTGGGAGTTTACGTACCGATTACTGACTTGATCTTAGCTAGCGTCAAGCCCATGAGCTACCTAAAGCAGAAACAAAGATTATTGCCATTTGATGTATATGGAAACTGAGGCTAGAGAGAATAAGAGATTCTCAAAGTCATTCAGCTGATAAAAGGCAAATCAGGGCTCAAATCCATGTTTTCTGACTTAAAACCCAATGCTTTCTCCATAGTACCAGCCTGTCACTCTCCCCTGACCTGCATTTTTCCGTCTCTGCTGATTACCATGCTTTCCCCAAATTCTGGCTTTGGCATAATGACAACCTCAGTTCCTTTGCTTGTAGTCTTCAGGATCTGCTTTCATTCTCCTTGCTTTACAAAGAGCTTTAATTCTTAAAAAAGTTGTTTTTTTTACATGTAAAATTTCTTGTCTTGCAATTTCTCAAATCTATAAATTCACTGTCTATATCCTGTATCTCATTTAAAGAATTAGATGATGGCTATACTGAGTAATCTTTTGGGCTTATGCCGAGTAACTTGAAAAGGATCATTTGAAGATGAACGTAAAATCACAGCTGGTAGCTCTGCCATCTATGAGGAAGACTCAGAGTACCACAGTGCCCACATGTGTGTTTTAGGTAACGAATGAAAATTTGCCGAGTTGTTCAGGTGATTGTAGCGAAAGAGTACATGGGAAAATGTTTCTTTACAGAGTGAAACTTTAGTTTTGCAAAACTCAGTTTAGTTTCACTTTTGGCCTGGTTTTAATTTCACTCTTGCATTTCCTCTTCTCTGGGCATGGCTCCATCCACTGTAACTCCCAGTGTCTCAGTCTTTCTAACAGTCCACTTGCATGAATCCTGAAGAGCCCCGAACAGGTCCAGCAACAGTCAAGGCTGCTGCTGTGTGCTGCACAGTTGCACTGGCTGAAGAAATGCAGCAGCTTGAAGGGGACTCCATGTCAGCTGGGTCCTGAGAGGGATGGGGCTAACCCCCTCAAATCCCTTTGTCATAGGCTGATGTCAGAGAATTATTGAGTAATCTGGACAGTTTCTTGTCTGTTCCCGTGGGGAGAAAATGGTAAGGATCAGATACATGAGTGAGTCATTTGTATACTCATCCATTCATCAAAAATTTTCCAGGCCTCCTATGTGTTTCTCTTTAGAATGTAAGATCCCAATACCCAGCACAGGGCCTTACATGATAATTTTCTCTTGATTCAATGAATGAATGAGTGGAGAAAAAACACTGTACTATGGCGCATGTAAGAGGGAGACTTAATTCCTCAGAGAAGACTCCAGGAGGAAGAGCTATGTAAGAGGAGACTTGAAGGCCGAGTAGGCATTAGTCATGAAGTAAAGAAATGTTTGTTTGAGGATCTGTATCCCCCAGAGTCCTCATCATCAGAGAGGACAGAAAGTTGCAAAGATGGACACAGCCAACCACGGAGAAACACTCCAGAATGAGAGGTGCTGGCAACACAATATTAGAGCTGGACATGGGAAAAGGGGTAGCTAGATCTATTTTTTATTTGTTTATTCGACAAATACCTATTAGCACTTGATATGAGTTGGGTATTCTTCTATGTGCTTTATAAATTCATCCTCATAGCAAAACTATTATTCCCATTTTACAGATGGGAAACCAAGGCACAAAGAAGTTAAATAACTTAGCCAAGGTCATGTAGTAAGTGGTAGGTAGAGCCAGGATCCAAATCCAAGCAGCCCAGCTGCAGGGCCCGTTTTCTTAATCCCATCACCATGTTAACTCTTGTGGATGAGCAAAATAGATGATCAGAGACTTGGTCTTTCAAGGCAGGAAAGGCATAGTTATATCTGGACTCCTAGAGGCTACCTTTATACAGGGTAAGGAGGTTTCCTTTACCAAAACAGACAGATACTTTGTGATAATACAGTAACCTACTTCCTGTTGCATTTAAAGAGGAAAAGGCTCTTCTTAACATTTTCTGACTTTTGCTGTTGTTTGTGTGAAAAGGAGGAATAAGTAGAGAGAGAGAGGAGACTGGCTATATAAATGGGGGAAATTCTAGCTCAGCGTTTTGAGTATTCAGCCAGACTCTTTGTTCATTCCCAGAAAGTGATTCCTGCCAAAGCTTGCTCCTGTGTGTCCAAATCTAGGTCTGGACTGTAACTTCTGCTCTACATTGCTTCAGGAACAATCAGAGTCTCCAAATGATTTTTTTTATTGTACCATGATAAGAACACTTAACATGAGATCCACCCCTCTTAACAAATTTTTATGTGTACAGTGCAGTATTGTTAATTGTAGGTGCATCATTGGACAACAAATTTCTAAAACTTATTCCTCTTGCATGACTGAAACTTTATACCCATTGCATAGCAACTCCATTTCTTCCTCCCCCAGCCCCTGGCAACCACTACCCAAATAATTTTATTTTATTTTTTATTTTATTCTAATTTTGGCCAAATAATTTTAAAGTGTCTGAAATGGTGGTGAGCAGAGTCGGGTTCAGAGATAATTTGAGGTTTCCTTCCCCCAAATTACCTAGACAAAAGCTTGATGGACATATTTGCAAAGTTCTAACAGATAGTTGTAATTATTACCCAGAAATAAAGAATTTGCCTATTTCTGACATTTCTAGAATGATACTAAAACAATTTCTATGTTTAAATTTTTAAAAATGACGGCCAATTTCTCTTATAAACTTTTCCCCATGGAGCTCTTCTGACGTGCTGCGTTTGCCAGTGAGTGTAATGCCTGTGACAGAGTCAGGAGGAATCGCTGAAAGGCCAACGTGGATAAGATTCGTGGTATGAGCCTGTTGAAGGAGCACTGGTGATTCAGATTTGCTGGATTGACAGAAATGACTTTTAGTGAAAACAGCATGTAGCTATTGTTCCCAATAGATTTTTCTTCTAACCTGTATTTAGTGAGTAGCCCCCACGGCCAATGGTCTACTGGTTTCTGAACCCAGGAGCTCAAGCTCATTTTTGTCTCCCTAAAAGCACTATCATTTCCAGAGGGCAGTGCGTGTTAGAAACCTGTTCCTGGGGCTGCTTTGTCAAGAGAGGGAGGTACAGTAAGAGTCTGTCGGGAACAAACAAAGACATCATTGACAATGGCGATTTATCTTGCTACCTGCAACATGCCCTTTGGTTTGATAGCTGCCTGGGTTGGCTGGGATTATTTATCTTGCATGCTCACTGATATATGGAGGTGAGCTCCTGGCAGGTTTCCTTCTTTTCTTCCTTCCCTGCCTGGCCAGTCTCCTCCGTTCACTCTTCCGTATCAGAGAGCTGTCAGCCAGCGTTGTCCTGGGCAATGAGAGGGGAGGGCAAGTGCCTCGAAATATCTTAGGAGAAATGATCTTCTTTGCAAGCAGGACTTGATCTAGTTTCTTTTTTTCTGTCGGTTCAGCCTTGGGAAATCAGAGATGCCTAGGAGAGTATCTGGCAGGTGTAAGGAATTTAGAACTGTGCTTCTCTCCAGCAGTGATCTCCTTTCAGCAGACCCTCCCTGTTCTGCCTTTTCAAAGAATGGCTTCCTTCTGCTTCTCTGTGCTGCTTGGACTTATTTGCTAACATGTGACCGTTGCAGGAGAACCCCTGGCAGCAGCTCTCCTCCACGTGTGCCTTGGAAAATGCTACTCCCTCTGTTAAGAATATTGTCTCCCCCTTACTCCCGACTTCCCCTGGATAACTCCTGCTGGATATTACATATTCAGCTCAGGCATGACCTTTTCTCAGCATCGCTTGTCTGGTTTCCCATCTGAGACTGTGCCAAACTTTTTCAGGGCAATGGGAAGGTGGAGAAAGTGTTATTGTTAAGAGTCCCTGAGCATCTTTCCCCACTCCCAACACAGGGATGCAGTACAGACAGGCAGACAGACAGACAGACACACACACACACACTTTTGCACTCTGCCCCCCAATAAGAATGGGGTCATAGCCTTGCTTTAGTCTACAAATCGTGAACCTAGGGTCTATAAATGTTATCAGGATGGCAAGAAATGGAAACTGTTCTCAAAAGACTGAAGCTGAGCAAAGTTTAATGAAGGGAATTTCCAGCAGTGTGGGTGAATTAAGGAACCAACAAGGGGTAAAAATCTCAGGGACTGGTGACAGGAAGAAGGGACGAGGCTCAGGAATAAAGCTATTGGAGCCTTGAGAGAGTTGGAGCTGTGGCTGCAGAGAAGTTAAATCTCCCCTGGAAGCCTAGTGAGGCAGGGAGGGAGTAGGGGGAAATTCCTATATCCTCCGAGTTGGGGAGGGGCAGTGGTAAAGGAAGGCTGGGTGGTGAGTCCATAGAGGGTCACCCCTGTAGGGCACAGAGCAAGGCAGGGGAGAGTGGAGAGTGCAGGGCACGCGGGGCAGGGCTGCAGGGGAGAGGTGGTTGTGGTGATGGGGAGTGGAAAATAGCTAGCTTATGAACATACTTTTTCTTCTATGAACCCCTTTGGCAATCTGGAACGCTAACAGATCCCTTTTCAAAATAATGTTTCTAAATGCAAAAAATAGAATACATAGCATTACAAAGGAAACCAATTATACTGAAATACAGTTATCAAAATACTAAAAATACAAAACTGTGATACAGTAATATATAAGACTTGTTTATTAACACATGGACTACAAAATCTAGGGGCAGAACTAACAGTCACCAAGCTTTCTAAGTCATGAATAAGTGTGAATTATATTTCAAGATAACTGCAACAGCTGAAATGAATATGCAAATATCTGGTGTTTTAATTGGTGATAAAGTCTTAGGTACTTTTAATACTACTGTGCTTTATTGCCTGCCTTCATAGTTGAGGAAAATGCTAAATTTCAGGTGAGTAGAACTTAGCAATATAGATCACTATATATAAATATAAATTGTATTTATATAATATAATCAGTATATAATGTTTAGCCTAGTGCCTAGTGCCTGGCCCATGGTAAGTGCTCAATAATTTGGAACAATTATAATTAGTTAACCACTAAAGCAGTGCACATCTGAGTTCACAGACCCTGAATTCTGTCCAAGGGCTCCTTAGGGGTCTGAAGGCCCCAGGTTGAGAACACTTGCTTTAACTATAAGTGAAGGGATGTTAAGTTCTAGTGGAGCGGTGCTGTAAGCCTGAGTGTGAGAGGGCAGCAGTGTAGCCAGAATCCTGCTTCTTCACAGGAGCAGGATCCTCCCTGTGCAGTCCTGGAAAATCCATGCTAAGCAATGATGCATCTGCTCAACCCTCTGGTCATGACCTACTTCTGTTAAATACTATATCCTCGGGTCTGTTAGAATGTAAACTTCATGAGGACATAAAATTTTAAAAACGGGTTATTGCAGTTTTATATACACATAAATATAAATGTAAATTTTATCCACTGTGTGGCTTAATGAATTTTCATGAACTGAAAACACCGGTGTAAGCAGAACCTGTATCATTATCAGCATCCCAGAAGCCTCCCTCAGATCGCCTTCCTGACACGCCACCTCCCCTAAGGATAACTACTATTCTGATTTCTAGCAACATAGAGTAGTTTTGCCTGTTTTGGTTTTTTTTATAAATAGAATAATGTATCATTTACTTTTTTTTGTCTCTGGCTTCTTTCTCTCAACATCATACTTGGGAGATTCATCCATATCATTCCATGTAGCTGTAGATTATTCATTCTCGTTGCTGCATAGCATCCTATTGTGTGAATATACCATAATTTACCCATTCTGCTGTTAATGAGGATCTGGATGGTTTTGCATTCTCCGTCTTTTTCATTTTTGTCGTTCTGGTGGTTGTGTAGTGGTAGCTCTTTGTGGTTTTTTTCCTGGTGACTAGATACATTTTTACCCAGGTATTGACCATTTGGATATCCTTGTTTATGAAGTGTCTGTGTAAGTCTTTTGTCTATTTTCCTAATGTCTATATTTAGACAAATTATTTAATCATTCTCAGTTTCCTCATTGTTAAATTAGGACATTAATAGAATCAATGCAAAGGGTTATCGTGACGATTAAGAGAGGTAGGCATGTAAAATGTTTAGCCTAGTGCCTAGCGCCTGGCCCACGGTAAGTGGTCAATAATTTGGAACAATTATTATTAGTTAATCACTAAAGCAGTTCACACTGTGGATACTCTATGCTTGCTGCATAATCGAATTTTAAAAAATATCACTGTAACAGCACTGTGAGTAGAATCTGCTAATCTTGGCTATAGCTGGGTGGGAAGCTCAGTGGCTAGGGGATGGGATGAAGGAGAATTTCTTATTTTTTATTCTCTTTGGTACCTTTTGAATTTTGTACTATGCGAATGAATTTTCTATTAAAACACATAAACTAAAGTCCAAAACGAATAGCTGAAATAGAAATGGAACTAATCTAGAGTTCAGTTGAATCATGAGCTATGCTACTTATGCTGCCATGTACACCCAGAATGTACATGGAGAATGGGCATGTTTAACTCTGGTGAAGAGGAAACCTTTTGAAGAAATAGATTTAGTTAGTAAGGTGTGATGTCCGTGTATTTCGTAAAAGTTATGATAAGGGAAGGAGGAGTAAATTATGACATAGGCTTAATGTTTGAGTGACCTTAATGAGATGGGATGTGAATTTAATTTTGGGAAACAAGAAAATATCAGGAGAGAGAAGTGGGATGGAATGCCTTAATCATGTTCAGTCTAGCCTCTCAGGGTTCCAAGAAGTTTGAAAGGACATGTTTTGGTCCAGAGTTGTCGAGGGTGAAGGCACACATCTCTGTGTCTCTTGGAGCTTTGTTATGCATAAAAAGGCACTTGCCTTTCTTGGTGAATTTTATGTTGCACTTATCCAAGATACGTCACTTTTGAGTGACCCAGAAGGAGAAGCAACAGAACTCTATTAGGGTGTGTTTCTAAATTATTATTACTGATGACAATACTGAAATTAACGTCCTAATTTGCAGAACGTTTTGCACAACGTATCAAGTACTGTTAAATATGTGCTCTTATTTGCTTTTCATACTAACTCCTCAGAAAGATAGCTGTGATTATCTCCATTTTACAGGTGGAAGAACTAAAGGAAATGAGGGAGCCAGGACTAAAAGCTAGGTTAGTGCTGGAAAAAGTCCAAAGTACAATTCATAAGGTGACTGTTACGCCTGTGACAGTCACCTTGAGATGAGCTGTTTGAATGGAGAATGATGACTGGAGAATAATGAGAATAATGAATGGAGATGTTTGAAATGGAGAGTTCAGTGACTGCCACCACCCAGAGGGATGGTTGTGGGACCATGTTGTGTGGTGTGCCTCTGGGTTGTGTCCATTCTGAACTTTGATGATGTCCCAGGACAGTGACTTTGTACTAACATTCAATTTAGTGACTTTTAAAATGGCTCTGCTTTTCTGTTTAGATAGTATTTTTGTGTGTGATTATTCTTAAAATGCATCATTTTAACCACCACGCTTCCTGAATCTTCTTTTCCTTTTGGATTCCTTCAATTACACCATCTCCCCTTAAACGATAATCACGTTTCATTCTACCTGATTCCCCAGGCCGGCTACCTAGACTAATGGAATGATAGACCTGGGCAACAGATTCAAGATCACTTACAACAACCTCTTGAGAATTTTACAAATGAGTGAACTAAGACCCAGAGAGGCAAAGTGACTTGTCCCACATCACAAAGCTGGTTAGTGTGGAGGATAGAATGAAATAAGCAGGAGAGTAAGAGGGCAGAGTTGATTTTTCACAAGGAAGGTTTTCTGTAGAAGTTGATTACGTTGAGTTTTCAGGGAGGCAAATGTTCTGGTAGTTCCATGGAAAGAGAAAGATTGCTTTCTGGACCAACAAGAATTTTACCCAATGGCTGCCAGGTAATAATGGCAGATGGTAGCCACAGGGTTATTGTAGGTATGGACTCATAAGGTCTTTAGTCACAGCACTCACTGATACACTGTCAGCTCAGCACTTTTATCCTGAACCAGTGCTGAAAATAGAAACTCCTTCTGACATGACAAAGATGAAGAAATTTTGCAGATATAATCTCAGATCAGTTGATTTTGAGTGAGTCAAAAGGAAGATTATCTGGGATGGACCTGACTTAATCGGGTGAGAGTTATTCAGAAGGGACTGAGATTCAAAGGGAAAGAGATTCTCCTGCTGGCTTTAAAGAAGTAATCCTGTATGTTGTGAGAGACTTACATGGCTAAGACCTGAGACAGCTCCTCTAGGGTGAGGTCAGCTGAGGGTGACCTCTGGCTGACAGCTAACAAGAAACCAGGCTCAGTCCTACAACCACAAGGAAGTGAATTCTGCTAACGACCTGAATGAGCTTGAAGAAGACCCCAGCTCCTGATAAGACCACAGCCCCAGCTGACACCTTGAGACCCGGTGAGACCCTGAGCAGAGGACCAAGTTAGGCTGTGTGTAGACTTCTAATGTACAGAAATTGTGAGATAATAAATTTTTGTTGTTTGAAAAAAAAAAGTACCACTTTCCTGGAATGTCCCCAAGTTCAGGAGTGTAAATTCAGGCAAGAACAGCCCCTTGGGGAATACCTTGTTTCCACTTGGGGTCAGGGCTGATGTGTTTCTTTATAGTATAACCTATTAATTATGCAGGCCAAGAACAGCAGATTTTCAGAGAGTTAGCTCATCATAATTTCATCAAAATTTCATAATTTCATTTTGCAGAGAAACAATTTTCTAGGCAGACAAATCAAACTTTGTTAGAAGCTTTACTTTAGGGAAGATCATTTACCTATTAGAGATTCGAAGTACATCTTCCCCTCTCGGATACAGCATTTCTTCATTTTTTTTTTTTTTTTTTTTTTTGCGGTATGCGGGCCTCTCACTGCTGTGGCCTCTCCCGTTGCGGAGCACAGGCTCCGGATGCGCAGGCTCAGCGGCCATGGCTCACGGGCCCAGCCGCTCCGTGGCATGTGGGATCTTCCCGGACCGGGGCACGAACCCGCGTCCCCTGCATCGGCAGGCGGACTCCCAACCACTGCGCCACCAGGGAAACCCAGCATTTCTTCATTTTAAGCAAACTCTTTGCTTTCCAATATATGAGGGAGCACACTTGTGTTTTTCTGCTCTGTTACTCTGCTCTGTTTTCTAGACTACCTCTTAATTCTTACCTCTACTTACTAAACAGGAAATGCTAAACAGTATTAGTTTCTATTTGGTGCAAGGCATACTGGAGAGAGGAGGACTGAGATGTCTGAAACAGACTGGCCTTTTCCTTCCCTTTAGACAATGCCCCTTTGTTGAGTGGGCTCTCTCAGTCAACTGCATTTCTGGTCATGGCCCTGCTGCAAAGCCTCTGCTCCACGATACTGGGGCCCTCTCTGTTGTGAGGGGAGAAGGGGGTTGGCAATATTCTTGCTCAGGAAGAGCCACTTGATGGGACTTATTTGTGACATTTCTAGTACACAAATTTAGAAGCATAATTCTCAGTCATGGCTGAACACCTGTAAAGAAAAGATTGTTCTAATCATGTTCAGCTGTATCCTCCCGATTACCCTAGACGCTATGAATATTCAGCCCAAATCAAAACCAAAGACAAACTTCCTGCTTTGTGGGTCTCACAGAATGGGGCTTTGAGGAATCACGTCTGTGATCAAGGGAGCCCTAAGATATGGGGGCACTGCATGCTTCCACATGCAGTGTCCAGGCTCCTTTGTGAGATGCAGGCAATGAGGGCAAAGGGATGAAATGAGAACATCACCTCTGAGGAAACATGCCAGATTAGTTCGAGTCCATTTGACAGTCCGAAATAAGTCTCTGGGGCTTCTCTGGTGGCGCAGTGGTTGAGAGTCCGCTTGCCGATGCAGGGGACACGGGTTCGTGCCCCGGTCCGGGAAGATCCCATATACTGCAGAGCGCCTAGGCCCGTGAGCCGTGGCCGCTAAGCCTGTGTGTCCGGAGCCTGTGCTCTGCAACGGGAGAGGCCACAACAGTGAGAGGCCCGCGTACCACAAAAAAAAAAAAAAAAAAAAAAAGAAAGAAAAAGAAATAAGTCTCTGAGCGAGAATCCTTAACAGGACTCCACCCAGGAGATCAGGAAGAGCACTGGACTAGGCATCCTTTCTTTGCTATTCTACCAACCAATTGTGTAACATTTGTCAATTTATAGAATCATTCCGAGCCTCAGTGTCCTCAGGTGTAAGCATGGGTATTTGTGTTAGCGGTCTTTGTCTGCAAGGAGCAGAAACTAGCCCTCACCAATTTAAGCAGAAGAAGACTATTTGGAAGGTGCTGGGCTGCTCACAGAACCTGTGGAGGCTTGAGATCCAGGCTGCAGAAGGGCAGGAAGCAGAGTGGGTCTGGGGTCTATAGAGCAGGAGCGTCTGCCATGGTAGGGACCACACTCAGCCTTGGTGGGCTCTTGGTTGGAGACTCTTGGCTGGAGGCATCCTTCTTTCCCATGTGAATATAGACAGTCCAGGGCTGGTACAGAGACTTCACAGTCATTGAGACTCCTCCTTGTCAAGTCCCTGGTTTTTGGTTTCTCACTTAGTGCGGAACTTCGGATTCATGATATGAATATGTAATTTAAAAGAAAAAAAGGTGGACTTTCCAATCTTTCTTTTCTGGAATAGTTTCTCTTCTGGAATATATGCATTTGTTCAGCAAAATTTTGATTTGATTGAAGTTAACATAGTTTCTACCAACCTAAAGCTTAAAATGTTTAATGCAGCTCTAATTTTATTATTTAATGATATAAATAAGATGGAAAAGGCTCTAGGCTTGACAAACTTGACATTTAAATCTAACTTTGCAAAACAATCTAGTAGGCAAGAAAAGTATTTCCTAGGCTTCCTCAGGTCTGCCTGGATATGTTGTTATAATATGGTAATGAGCTTCTCTAGAAGGGGCAAAATGCATGACTGAAGTTGCATTTTTTTTTTTTTTTTTTTTTTGCGGTACGCGGGTCTCTCACTGTTGTGGCCTCTCCTGTTGTGGAGCACAGGTTCCAGACGCGCAGGCTCAGTGGCCATGGCTCACGGGCCCAGCTGCTCCGCGGCATGTAGGATCTTCTTGGACTGGAGCACGAACCCGTGTCCCCTGCATCGGCAGGTGGACTCTCAACCACTGCGCCACCAGGGAAGCCCTGTTTGCTAGTATCTTGTTCAGGATTTTTGCATCTATGTTCATCAGTGATATTGGTCTGTAATTTTTGTTGTTGTTGTTGTATCTTTGTCTGCTTTTGGTATCAGGGTGATGGTGGCCTCATAGAATGAGCTTGGGAGTGTTCCTTCCTCTGCAATTTTTGGAAGAGTTTGAGAAGAATGGGTGTTAGCTCTTCTCTAAATGATAGAATTCACCGTGAAGCCATCTGGTTCTGGACTTTTGTTTGTTGGAAGATTTTAATTACAGTTTCAATTTCATTACTTGTGATAGGTCTTTTATATTTTCTAATTCTTCCTAGTTCAGTCTTGGAAAATTGTACCTTTCCAAGAATTTGTCCATTTCTTTGTGGTTGTCCATTTTATTGGCATATAGTTGTTTGTAATATTTTCTTATAATCCTTTGTATTTCTGCAGTGTCAGTTGTGATTTCTCCTTTTTCATTTCTTATTTTATTGATTTGCATCCTCTCTCTTTTTTTCTTGATGAGTCTGGCTAAGGGTTTATCAATTTTGTTTATCTTCTCAAAGAACCACCTTTTAGTTTTATTGATCTTTGCTACTGTTTTCTTTGTTTCTATTTCATTTATTTCTCCTCTGATCTTTATGATTTCTTTCCTTCTACTGACTTTGTGTTTTCTTTGTTCTTTCTCTAGTTGTTTTAATGGTAAGGTTAGATTGTTTATTTGAGATTTTTCTTGTTTCTTGAGGCGAGATTGAATTGCTATAAACTTCCCTCTTAGAACTGCTTTTGTTGCATCCCGTAGGTTTTGGGTCATTGTGTTTTCATTGTTATTTGTTTCTATGTATTTTTAAAATTTTTTCTTGATTTCTTCAGTGATTTCTTGGTTATTTAGTAGTTCACTGTTTGGCCTCCATGAATTTGTGTTTTTTATAGTTTTTTTTCTGTAATTGATTTCCAATCTCATGGCATTGTGGTCAGAAAAGATACTTGATATGATTTCAATTTTCATAAATTTTCCGAGGCTTGATTGGTGACCCAAGATGTGATCTATCCCGGAGAATGTTCCATGTGCACTTGAGAAGAAAGTGCATTCTGCCACTTTTGGGTGGAATGTTCTATAAATATCAATTATATCTATCTGCTCTATTGTGTCATTTAAAGCTTGTGTTTCCTTATTTATTTTCTGTTTGGATGATCTGTTTGGTGTAAGTGGGGTGTTGAAGTCCCCTACTATTATTGTGTTACTGTCAATTTCTCCTTTCATGGTTGTTAGCATTTGCCTTATGTATTGAGGTGCTCCTATGTTCGGTGCATAAATATTTATAATTGTTATATCTTCTTCTTAGATTCTTCTCCTTGGATCCTTTGATCATTATGTAGTGTCCCTCCTTATCTCTTTTAACAGTCTTTATTTTAATGTCTATTACTCCAGCTTTCTTTTTATTTCCATTTGCATGGAATACCTTTTTCCATCCCTTTGCTTTCAGTCTGTATGTGTCCCTAGGTCTGTAGTGGGTCTCTTGTAGACAGCATATACATGGGTCTTCTTTTTGTATTCATTTAGCCAGTCTGTGTCTTTTGGTTGGGGCATTTAATCCATTTACATTCAAGGGTATTGTCGATATGTATGTTCCTATTACCATTTTCTTAATTGTTTTGGGTTGGTTTTTGTGGGTCTTTTTCTTCTCTTGTGTTTCCCACCTAGAGAAGTTTCTTTTACGTTTGTTGTAAAGCTGGTTTGGTGGTGCTGAATTCTCTTAGCTTTTGCTTGTCTGAAAAGCTTTTGACTTCTCCATTGAATCTGAATGAGATGCTTGCTGGGTAGAGTAATCTTGGTTGTAGGTTTCTGTCTTTCATCACTTTAAGTATATCCTGCCACTCCCTTCTGGCCTGCAGAGTTTCCACTGAAAAATCCACTGATAACATTATGGGGATTCCTTTGTATGTTATTTTTTTTCCCCTTGCTGCTTTTAATATTTTTTCTTTGAATTTAATTTTTGGTAGTTTGATTAATATGTGTCTTGGTGTGTTTTTCCTAGGGTTTATCCTGTATGAGACTCTCTGTGCTTCCTGGACTTGGATGACTATTTCCTTTCCCATGTTAGGCAAGTTTTCCACTATAGTCTCTTCAAATATTTTCTCAGACCCTTTCTTTTTCTCTTCTTTTCCTGGGATCCCTATAATTCGAATGTTGTTGCATTTAGTGTTGTCCCAAGGGTCTCTGAGATTGTTTTCAATTCTTTTCATTTTTTTTTCTTTATTCTGCTCCTCGGCAGTTATTTCCACCATTTTGTCTTGCAGCTCACTTACCCGTTCTTCTGCCTCTGTTATTCTGTTATTGATTCCTTCTAGTGTATTTTTCATTTCAGTTATTGTGTTATTCATCTCTGTTTGTTTGCTCTTTAGTTCTTCTAGACCCTTGTTAAACATTTCTTGTATTTTCTCTATCTGTGCTTCCATTCTGTTTCTGAGATTCTAGATCATCTTTACTATCATTACTCTGAATTCTTTTTCAGGTAGATTGCTTATTTCCTCTTCATGTTTTTGGTCTTGTAGGTTTTTACCTTGCTCCTTCATCTGTGATATAATATTTTGCTGTCTCTTTTTTTGTTTGTTTGTTTTATGAGTGGGATTGTGTTCCTGTTTTACTGGTTGTTTGGCCTGAGGCTTCCAACACTGGAGTTTGTAGGCTATTGGGTAGAGGTGGGTCTTGGTGCTGAGATGGGGAACTCTGTGAGACCTCACTCAGATGAATATTCCCTGGGGTCTGAGGTTCTCTATTAGGCCAGTGGTTTGGACTTGGAGCTTCCACTGCAGGAGCTTCTGCCCAACCCCAGGCTCGTGAGTCAACATCCCCAGAAGCTGCATGGGATGGCAAAAAAAAAAAGAACAATAAAAGAGTAAAAAAGAAAATTAGACTAGGAAACTAACAGATATGTTAGAAAGAATGCAAAAACAAAAATATATATGAATCAACAACTGGAAGGTACATCAGTACCACAATAGTAAGAAAGAGGAGGAGGGCCTTTCTCACCTTCTTATATGGCCCACACTCTGTCTGTGGAGTGTGTTTTTCTCTAAATAAATCCACTTCTTACCTATCAAAAAACAAAAAACAAAAAATCCCATCAAAAACAAAAACAAAAAAAAAAAAGAAAAAGGAGGAGGGAAAAGAAAAAAAAGGGTTGGGGGGAGGCCTGCACTGTGGAGAGCAGGGCCTAAGCAAGGGAGAGGTTTGGGCAGTGGGCAGGACCAATGCTCAGGACCCACTGGGCTGGAAAAGGCCCTGGGGACTGTGGGGGTGGGGCTTAGGCACAAGAAACAGAAGGGGCCCAGGCGTGCCCCCCACCCCTGGTCTCAGAGGGCAGGGCACCTCACCTGGGAGCCTAGCAGGCTTCCTGGGCTTGAGTGGGTGGGGCAAACATCCTCCTCTCCTCTTCTGCTCCTCCGGTCTGGGGTCTTGGAGGGCCCCTCCCGCCTGACTCACCTGAGCTCCCTGGCCTCAGGGGTGCTGATCTTGTCTGGCCTCCACTTCTCCTCCCTGCTCGGTACCCCTGCATCCTACTGGTTCACTCTGGGGTTCCTCCCATCTCCTTGGGGATCAGAGTCGCCCACCAGCAGCTGGCAGTCCCCTTAGTCGTGGGGAGATGCTAACTCTGTGTCTTCCCACACCGCTGTCTTGCCAGTGAATTTCTTTTGAATGTTTTGGATGAAGTTTTCTTACCAGATGAAAGGTTCTGTAAATGAAAAGTCAAGGAAATAATGATAAGATGAAGTGATTTTGAAAACCGTGACTTCAACTTTAATATAGTCCAAATTTGACTTAAATAAAGAGGAGAAAAGAGAAGGGAAAATCAGGAAAACAGCAGATTGTAAGGGCTAAACATCTAGGAAATGGAAAGTAAGATTAATGAGACTGATTGGAACTGACTGACTCTATCAGCATAAAGCACAGAGAAGATGAAATTAGTTTTAGCACTTGTGGTTTTAATAGCATGGATTTGAAACTATGCATTGTCTGTGTATCTTAATGTTATAGAAAATTTAGTTCCTTGCATTCATGCATTGAAAGTCATTTTAATCATTTGTAAGTATGATAATGTATCCATGAAGTTTGAGCCCGATAACCTTCAGTTAGTTTCATGGGTCATTATTTTCTGATGTGGAGATGGTGTGGCTCACTGGCTGTGTTTCCTCTTGGAACTTTGTTCCTGACGTTTGGTTATGCTATAATCAGCTCAAAAATGCAGGGCTTAATTTCCGTATAGTAAGTGTTGACAACATGTTTCATCATTGCCTTCACTTGTTTTCTCCTAGTAACTAAGGTTTATTTACCAGATTTATAGACCTGTGACTCTAAGATTGAAATTTGCCCAGGAAGCACATAAAGGATAAAAGTGCTAAAACAACAACAACAAACGAAGACAGTAGGGGTAAGACACACACACAGACATACATATACAATTTAAGATGCTTTGATTTTAAGATGTATCATTAAGGTATGTACTGCTAAAATTGAAAAAAAATGCTGCACTATAATAATTATCTTATTATGTTATAATAATGTCACATTATTAGATTATAAGATACATTCCAATTTCAGAGATGTTAACATGTGAAAAAATGTGCATTTTAGAATTTTTGAAATACATTGTGTGTTTTCATGTACATATACATATCAGTGGATACATAAATAAATTAATATATATATATATATTTATAGATACCCACTTAGATGTATAGGCAATATTAAAAGCTATATGTCTCTATATGTTGAAGACCAGACTCTGTCTGGAAGGCTACAGATACTCTATGCAGAATGTGCAGAAAAATATGTTTCCTCTGAATAGGAGACCGCTAGTGATATTTTTAGCTTATTTTAAATGTTGGGAATGATTGAAACAGAGTCCCACTGTAATGTTCCTATGGCTTAAACTATTTTAGGCTTCAAAAGTAAATATTCATTTTGACCTATGAGATTGAGGATCTCTAGTTAACAAAGAAAATTATAACTCAAATAAAAGCTATTTGGTTATTCATATGAAATACATGCTCTGTAATATCTTTATGCTATCTTGGTTTTTCCAGACATTTTAGTACAAATCTGCCACTTTGTAAAATCATATTTGATCCAAGGTGTCACTGAAATTGACCCTGTTAATGAAACCAAATTGCCAAGGCTTTCACTGCCTGACCTTGGTTAAAATTGCAGGGAAAGTTCAGAATTGCTTCACACATACAGAGCTCCCCAAAGTTCAGTAATGATCTTTAGGGTATGTGGACTTTGTGACAAGTAGCAATGGACTTTATGTGAGAAACAATTAAAATAGCATCAATACCTACTAATATCTTGCACCAAGGGATCAGAATTGTGAAAAAGCTATGAATCCTAGGAGCATGATGGATATCATAGGCAAACCACAGTTGCCATGGAAAAGCTAATGATCATTATTTTTCACGGATGAAACTTTCACACTGCCAATAAAACCTTTCAAATGGTGGACATGTGTCCCCCAGGAAACATGTTTAGGCATTGTTAGAATCTGTTTTCTTTCTTTTCTCTCCCTAAAGTCCCTTTAAGAGATTATTTAATGTTGAGCCTTGTTTTATTTCATGTTGCTTTCTGTTGATATCTTGTATTTGAATGAAGACTAGCTTATTTACTGCTAAAGCAGGAGATAGAAGAGGAACCTTAAGGGGCTACCAAGGTAGTAAGACTATAGAGGTCACTAACAATAAAACCTCATTTTTAAGGAGAGAAGGACCATGGGAATTTTGTAAAATATTATTATTATGCAAAGTACAGTATATTTTTGGTCTTGAAAAAAGAATCCACACTATTTGAATAACTATAGGATACGCAATGTACTTGTAATTAACAGGAATTGAGAGTTTCCTGTGAGCCATGCACTGGCAACAGTCTTGTAAGGCAGATACTCTTACTAGACTGGTTTTACAGATGCAGACATTGAAGCACAGAAGCATTAGATAACTTACCTAAGTGTGTCAGTTAAGGTTCTGGTAAGAAACACAGTCAAGCTGAGTAATTATAGGAGAGTTTAGTAAAAGGATTATTTACAAGAGTATTGGCAGGGTTTAGGGAAACCAACACAAAGTTAGCAAAACCGGGGGTCATTTCTGCTCCTAGGATTGAGGGGATGGGGGAAGGAACAGCTCCTGGATCCAAAGCTATATAGAGAGGACTACCTGACAGGATCTGTGGATTTTGGGAGAGATTTTGCAGGAAGGGAGCTGGGGCAATAAATACCCAACCTTGCTCTCCTTCTGCCCTTGGATATCCTGCTGGTGCCTTCCATTGACTGAATCCCACTGGAGCCAGAGGGCAAAAGACCCCATTGATGCAGTCAGTCCTTATGGCTCAGCCTCCTGGAACACAGAGTAGGATGGAGTGTGGTCTAATTCCAGGACCGGTGCTTTTAACCACTGCCTCGTGGCACACGCTTTCAGTTCACCTTCAGAATGAATCTAGGATTAAAAAAATTCCATAGAAATGTCTTAGCCACCCAAAACATCATAAATTTGTTCTTTATTTTTCACATAAAATTTTATTGAGCTTCCCTTCTAGTATTACAAAGAACACTTTGTCCTTCTTTCCCTGGGTTGCATGAAGTTCAGGTTTATCTTTGGCTCTCAATGACTATGTGTTTTGTTACTTCTTCATCCCTTTGTGCAGTATTCTTTTATTTTTGGAAGCTCATTCCTAATAATTATTTTAGTTGAGAAGAAATAAGTTCTTATCTTAAAATGATCTATAAGCCAGGTAGATTTGGGAGTATTTTGTAATGTCAAGTAAGTGTTTGTTTCTAAAAAAGACAAGAAATTGCCTTTAATGTATGTGTCAAAAAGCTAAATTGGGGCTTCCCTGGTGGCACAGTGGTTGAGAGTCCGCCTGCCGATGCAGGGGACACGGGTCCGTGCCCCGGTGCGGGAAGATCCCACATGCCGCGGAGCGGCTGGGCCCGTGAGCCATGGCCGCTGAGCCTGCGCGTCCGGAGCCTGTGCTCCGCAATGGGAGAGGCCACAACAGTGAGAGGCCCGCGTACCACACACACACAAAAAGAGATAAAACCTAAATTGTCTGGAAAAAATAATCCAGATAAATGATTATCCATTTTTGTATTGTAGTTATTTCCATAGATACCTGATTCATAAGGATTATTTAGAAAGTTGTGTTTTCCACAGTCTATTTGAATTATATTTGGCAATGGTATAATAAACTTCTAATTTCTACTCAAATACTTCATGTTTTTCTTTAAAAATTAATACAGATTAGTTTAATAAATTCAGCTTTCTATTTTTATATTCCCTTGCTATAAGATTCATTTTGGAAATATATTAGAGCTAATTAGTTACAATGATCTTGATTTTTATTTTTTTATTGTTGAAAAAAGTGTAATGAAGATTTTATATGTTTTATATGTTGATTAGTTACAATGATCTTGATTTTTATTTTTTTATTGTTGAAAAAAGTGTAATGAAGATTTTATATGTTAAAAAGGGGTGGTATTATGATGATGTTTTGACCAGAGCAAGCTATTCTTTGTAGGACGTGGGGAGCCCCTGGTTACCCAGCAGTCTACATCTGGTCTTGGGGTGTATGATAGTCACAGAACTTAACATGGCTTCTGGTGGCCCTGGTAGGCTGCCAGTTTGGTGAATATCCTGCTTAATATTAGTAATAACTAATAATTGTATACAACTTTAAAGCTTACGAGGTACTTTTACATGCATACAGTATTTGATCTAATCTTCAACCCTGTGAGGAAGTTAAGTTTTTATCATCAAAATACAAACAAGGAAACTCACTGTTCAGTTTTACAGCTAGTAGATGGTAAGCCAGAATCCTAACAAGTTTTCTGACTCCTAAGTTTGGATCTCTTTCTGGTTGTCTACCACTGACTCACAAAGTATCACCAACCCACCCAACTGATCAGACAGACCTGAGTTTATAGCTTACCATAGTGAAGAATACCATCTCAACAGAGCCTTGGCCGTGTCTCCTTCAACCTTGCCATGGCTGGGTTTTTATTGAGAATTGGAACTGTGGTTTAAGGTGGGTCTTTCAGTGAGGGCACTTGATTACGATTGAGTAAGGATGGCAGTATAATAGTTTAGGACTGGTGAAAACAGCAAGGTGAGGGGGTCCAAGAGTGTTGATACTTACTGAAGAAGTAATGGTCTTTTGGGAGATTCTTATGATGAACAATCAAGGTACTTGTAGCCGCAGCAAGTGTCCTCTGGGATAGTAAAGTAATGCTAATGAGGACAGTGGACTGGACAAGTCATGTTAAGTGTAGACAGCTGTGTGTGTGTGTGTGTGAAAGTAGGTAATTCCAAGACATTTCCTTGGTGTCCAAGTTGTGCATTGGAGGTACAGTTATTCCCACTTATCTGTGGAAGATACGGTCCAGAAGCTGCGGCGAAAGCCTGAAACCATGAATAGTACCGAACCCTGTATTTTTTTTTTTTTTGCCGTACGTGGGCCTCTCACTGTTGTGGCCTCTCCCATTGAGGAGCACAGACTCCAGACGCTCAGGCCCAGCGGCCACAGCTCACGGGCCTAGCCGCTCTGCAGAATGTGGGGTTTTCCTGGACCGGGGCATGAACCTGTGTCCCCTGCATCGGCAGGCGGACTCTCAACCACTGCGCCACCAGGGAAGCCCACCGAACCCTGTATTATACTATGTTTTTTCTTATAGATGCATACCTATGATAAAGTTTAATTTATAAATTAGGTACAGTCAGAGATTAACAACAATAACTAATAATAAAATAGAATGATTATAACAGTATACTGTAATAAAAGTGGTGTTAATGAGGTCTCTCTCAAAATACCTTTTCCATCTTAACTAACCACTTATCATGCACTGTGGTCTTAACTTTTACCCTTTGAGGTGCGACAGCAAAACTAGCATGAATTTCTTTTTTTTCACAATTTCACAGATAGAAGATTTGTTCTTACTGTAGATTTTAGCATACGATTTTTTTTCTTTCCTTATTAAGTTGAGAACTTTCACCTTTTCACTTAAAGGAAGTACTTTATGGCTTTTCTTTGGCACATCTAAATTGCCAGCATCAATACTCTTGCACGTCGGGGCCACTATTAAGTAAAATAAGGGTTGCTTGAACACAGGTACTGTGACAGTTTATCTGATAACCCAGATGGCTACTAAGTGATTAAGGTGCAGGATATGCTGGACCAAGGGAGAAGTCATGTCCCAGGCAGGACGTGTGAGATTTCATCATGCTACTTAAAACTGCATGCAATTTAAAACTTAGAATTGTTTATTTCTGGAATTTTCCATTTAATATTTTCAGACTGTGGAAGACCTTGGGTAACTGAAACGGCAGATAAGGGGGGACCATTGTAGGTGGTTTAGGGTTCTTGTGTCCCCCTTGTGGCCTTTCTTCAGCCTGAACTGAAAGATAGGTCAATTATATCTGGGAGTGTGATCAATCTAGGTCTTCACCAGTGTTTGAGGTATCACATTTGCATATCAAGTATCTGGAGGTGGTTGTTTCTACCTCTATAAGTATCAAGTTTTCCCACTCTTTTTGCTCAATGATCGCTTGTTAGGTCATGAGGCAGAGGCTGCAAAGCAACATTTAAGACCCTGGAGATAACACATCTGAACACTGTGACACAAATACTAAAAGAAGGCTTGTGGTCAGAGTTTGTAGTCTGCTTCTCAATCAGAAGTCCAGAGTGCCCAGATTAATCCAAGAGATTAGGTCCCATACCAAATGTGAAGAGCCCACAGAACCAGATATGGGGATATTATCTCCATTACCAAATTTCCTTTGCTTCCTGGATCTTTTTTTAGTGCTATTAAAGATCCAAGAGAAGTCTGTAAGGATGTAAGTACAAACTTCTTCCCCTGTAACAGCACATGTCCCCCTCAAAAGGCCAATATTATATCTCAGGCAGTCCTGTTCTGAACCACTGTCTGTCCAATTTATTGTCTACTCTTGGTCTCATTGTCTAACTTACTTGCGAGTCTCTGAACCATGGCATCTAGGATTCTTCTTACTTTCCTGGACTCTTGTAAATCACGATGTGAAGAGGTTTGAGAAAAGGAGAAGGCAATCAAGAATTTCCCTGAAAAGTTATGATTTTAGTTCTCATATTGGGGTTCAGTTTTTCTCTGAGTACAAACTTGATGGGTTAGAATGGACCCTGGGTGACATCAGGGACAATCCTGAAAGCAAGCATTAGTTTACTAAAGTAAGAAGTCCCTGTTCAGTTCCTGGGTAGTTGTCAGTAGCTTATCTTCCACAAGTACAGGACCAGTCATTAGGGGCTACACAATGATCTACTTTTGGCCAAAATACTCCTATAGAGTTATGAAATAATATTGTAACATTTTGGTGCCACTCAGGTAGAGTTTAGCATCACACAATGAAAATTTGTTATATTGAGATCATTAGGTAGGTGTGAAGCAAAAAAAAAAAAAAAGAAAAAAAGTGTCATACTTGTAAAATCTGTGAAAGGGAGACAACTTCCAAATACACACCAACTTAATAAACCACAACTACCTGTCCTAGTAGTGAATATTTCTCAGAAAATGCAGTAATTTTTTCCCTGAGAATTCACTTATGCTTTCAATTAATTTGGGACTTTTTGAAATATGTCAGGCATTGCATATGTTGCAAAAATAATTGTCCAAGGCCTTCTTTTTCCTTTCTTATCATACTGGAAATAAGTAGAATAGCTAGTGAACCCTGCATGTAGTGCAGCCCCTTCTGCTGCCATTGTGACCCTGATACACACTCCTCTCCCAGCCCTCTTTGTGTTCCCATGGCTGCCCAAGTACTTCAGAATCCTGCAGTATACTTATGTGGGTCTGTGCTCTTGAAGCTGTATGTATTTTCAAATATGTGTTGATAATTATTTGGGAAAGGGAATTGACAACTGGGGAGGGAAAAAAGAGATCAAATGAAGAACACAGAAAGGTGGAAGATGTTTTCACAACGCAGCATTAAATCATGGAAAGAAACTGAGGTCTTGGGACAGTATTACTGTCTTTTAGGACATAGCCTATGTGAAGCAATCTAGTGAGCCACATCAGAGTATCTTGCTTTATTTGATGTTTTCTTAAAGGAAAGTATCTTGGGCTGAGTTACAGCTAGAGAATTTGTGTATTCAAGAGTGGGCTGAAGAAATATGAAGGCACATGCAGATTACACCTTAGCTAACAATACTATTACCACCACCACTGCCTTAACAACTATCATCTCTTGTCTGCTTGCTCTATGCCAGGAAACGTGCTAAGGGCTTTATGGCATTTTCTCATTTAACCCTATAGCAACCTTATGAAGTGGCTATTATTAGTACTTTCATTTTACAGATGCAGAAATCAAGGCCTAGAAAGCTTAAGTAACATAGTCAAGAACATACAAGCAGGAATATGGTAGAGCTCATGTTTGAGGACAGGTCTCTCTGGCTTGGCAAAATGTATGAATAAAATCCAATTTGAGCATCCAAGTGATGGTATCTGGGAGCAGCCCCTATGAGATCTGAAAGTGAATCTCAATAACTTGGCATAGTTAGCAGGATCCCTAAACTCATAGCATGTCTGCAGTGGTGTCATAGAAGTATCAAGGGGGCTTTCTGGCAAAAGGGATGTTTTAGGTAAATAACTGGGGAGTTTATGTTTAGTGACTAAAATTCCTCTGGGAGTCCTTTACAGAACTGATGTCTAAATGGGGTTGGATGAAGGACAGCTGTGACCCCAAAGCCAAATCAAAGTGTTTGAATCCAGAAAAAGTAGAATCATCTTTTATACCTTTGGAATAGACCAACAAGCAGAATTTGTAGGAAGTGGTGGACATACATCAGTCCTAAGAAATTGCCGTATAGGTGGGAGTGGAAGTCTGATACTGAGATTTATGACTGGAGAAATCCAAACTGAAGTTTTATTATAGAGTAGGTAGCAGAGGAATGGATATACTTCAGAACACCAGGAATTTATTCTACTTTTGGGCTCTCTGAGCCCTTCTTGTGAAATTTGTGGGGACTACTCTGATGTAGGAAAAGAACCCCTTGTGAAGAACACGAGATGCTTCTATTGGATACTTTCAGAATCTAGACTTCGTGTGTATTTCTTTCCATCATCTTGAGTGTTGGAAGAGGGAGCCACAGTAGTGAGAGCATGGAAGTATTGGCCATAGCATATTGTTGTCTATCCTTTTAAGAAAACATAGGTTTTGGGCTTCCCTGCTGGCGCAGTGGTTGAGAGTCGGCCTGCCGATGCAGGGGACACCGGTTCGTGCCCCGGTCCGGGAAGATCCCACGTGACATGGAGTGGCTGGGCCCGTGAGCCATGGCTGCTGAGCCGGCGTGTCTGGAGCCTGTGCTCCGCAACCGGAGAGGCCACAACAGTGAGAGGCCCACGTACCGCAAAAAAAAAAAAAGAAAAAGAAAACATAGGTTTTATTATGTGGTACTCACATTAAATTCTCCAACTAATTAAACAGGAAACTTAGAAGATCAGTATCTACATTTCAAAGGATCCTGTGCTTTAAAGAAAAGATTTAGTCTGATTTTTTTGGGCATTCAAGTATACATTTATGTAGCATTAATTAATTCAAAGTGACTAAGGAGAAAAGGAACCTAAATGTGAAGCTTTAGGAGCTATTATCAATTGGAGATCAGTTATAAACAAAGATAAGTTTCTCTTAAGGCAAAACGTGCGTCCATAGGAAAACCAGATTTGATTTACAAAAATTCTATTCACATAGCTTATGAGGCATACTTGTGCTGGTTTTGTGTAATGCTGTTGCTGAGTACCTTTCTTTGTCTTGGTGTGTTTTTGTGGTTGATTCCACAAACTATTATAGGAAATAATAGGAAATCAGCTTTCAGTAACAGTACATTAAGGATCCCCTTCTTGGGTAAGGAGACTGCCCCTAAGATAGTCATAGATCTATCATCTGTTTTTATAATTTCAAGTCAGCACTCAGTACTGACAACCTATGGAGTAGAAAAATAATGGTGCCCTACCTATCTATAATCTATATTTATGGAATTTCTACATAGGATTCTCTACAGACGAGTTCAGTGTTGTGGTTGGAACTTTGTATTTCCTACATTTTAGTCATTTATAAATAATACAGAGACTGATAATTAGTCACATAAATAATACAGAGGCTATCCATGACCTTATTTCTTTTTATTACTGTTTTTCCTACTTAGACCATTATAATATACATTGGAAGGAGAAATGGAATTAGTCCCTACACATTTGAACGCCCTTTGTTTATTGTCACAAGGGAAGACATAAAAAATAAAAACTGAAATAGCCTTAACCATTTAAAAAAACAAGTGAAATAACTAAACATTAAGGCAGCAGTCATTGATTTACCAGACATTATGTTCAAAAGGTAATCTGCCTGTTTGACTTCTCCCATGAGATGCCTCACAAACATCTCAAAAGCAGCATATCCTAAATGGAACTCTATTTTCTCCTCCAAACCTATCCCCTTATCTCCAGTTTTCCATTTCCAAAAATGACACACACATCCACCCATCTGTTCATGTAACTGTTTCTGATACACCTCAAATACAATCTATAAGCAAGTCCTGCTGATTCTGAAATGTCTTGACTCCATAAACTTGATCCATGGACATTGCCATTTTCTTAGTCTAAGACATTCTTATTGTTCACCTGTACTATTACCTTAGTGTACTAACTGGCCTCCCTTCTTCACTCTTGGCTGCTCCCATCAATTATCCACCCACAGAGAAGAATGATTTTCCAAAGATATTTATCAGCCCATTTTATTCCCCTGGCTATAATTCATTAATAGCTTCCCATTGTACTTGGACTAAAATCCAAAATCCTTTTAAGGGGCTACAAACTCCTGCATGATATGGCTCTTCTCCTCAACCACTCACTTTCTAGTCTTCAGCCAACCCTGTCAAGTATCTTGAACACGTCATGGGCTCTCTGCCTTAGGGCTCTGCTGCATCCCCACATCACACACCCAGTGTGCACGTGGCTCACTGCTTTCCATCCTGTAGGTCTTGGCTCAAGTGTCAGCTCTTCAGAGAGACATTGTCTTATAGTTTTCTCTTTCTTTCTCAGTTTCTTGTTGTTTCATTTATAGCACATAACATGTTTGTAATTTTTTTTGTCTGCTTGCTTATGTATTTCTCACTTCCCAACCAGTATGTAAATTTCACAAGAACAAAGTCTATTCCTCTTGAATAAGTTCCTTGCTTAGTGTCTCGCACACAGTAGGTAACCAGTAAATATTTGTTGAGTGAATCATCTTGGAATTCACTGTCCCACATAAATGTTATAAACCATAGCTCATTTCTCAGGCACCTCATAAAAGCCTATTTATTTCAAAGAAGTAATTTATCCATGGCTCTAGGATAAGCAGCTTGAGTTATGGGTTCTGAGAACTGGGGCTATGGAGTGAGGCTCAAGAAAAAGAGAAGGATAATTTGCTCTCATTTTCTTTCTTTTTCCTTGTGATGAAAATTTTTCAGATTTGCTCTCTCAACAACTTTCAAATATACAATACATATTATTAATTCTAGTCACCATGCTGTACATTACATCTCCACAATGTACTAATTTTATAACTGGAGGTTTATACTTTTTAACCCCCTTCACCCATATCACCATCTCCCACCCCTGCCTCTGGCAATCACCCACCTGTTCTTTGTACCCCTGAGCTCATTTTCTTTTTTTGTTCTTGTCTTTTTTAGATTCCACATATAAGTGGGATCACACAGTATTTGTCCTTCTCTGTTTGACATTTTTCACTTAGCATAATACCTTCAAGATCCATTTATGTTGTCACAAATGGCAAGATTTCCTTCTTTTCTATGGTTGAATAATATTACATTATATATATAAAATGTAATATTACACACACACACACACACACACACACCACACCACACCTTTTTTATCCATTTACTTATCAATGGACATTTAGGTTGCTTCCATATCTTGGCTATTGTAAGTAATGCAGCAACGAACTTGGGTGTGTGTGTACCTTTTCGAGCTAGTTTTTTTTTTTTTTTTCTTTCTTCAGATATATATCTAGGAGTGGAATTACTGGATCATATGGTAGTTCTCTTTTTAGTTTTTGAGGGGCCTCCATACTGTTTTCCACAGTGGCTGCAGCAATTTACATTCCCACCAATGGTGTACAAGGGTTCCCTTTTCCCCACATCCTTGCCAGCAGTTATTTTCTCTTATCTTTTTGATGATATCCATTTTAACAGGTGTGAGGTGATAATTCATTGTGGTTTTGATTTGCATCTCCCTGGTGATTAGTGATATTGAGCACCTTTTCATGTACCCATTGACCATTTGTATGTCTTCTTTGGGAAAATGTCTATTGCCCATTTTTAATTGGATTATTTGGGTTTTTTGCTACTGAGTTGTATGAGATCCTAATATATTTTGGATGATTTGCAAATATTTTCTTCCATCCAGTAGGTTGCCTTTTCATTTTATTGATGGTTTCTTTTGATGTGCAGAAGCTTTTTAGTTTGATGTAGTTCCAGTTGTTTATTTTTGTTTTTGTTGCCTTTGCTTTTGGTGTCAAATCCAAAAAATCATCACCAAGGCTGATATCAAGTAGGTTACTTTCTTCTAGGATTTATATGGTTTCAGGTCTTATGTTCAAATCTTTTATCCATTCTGAGTTAATTTTTGTGTGTGGTATAAGATAGGGGTCCAATTTTATTTTCTTATATACAGATTTAGCTATAGGCAAATTATTAAACTGATAAAGTTTGTCTTCAGCAACTTTATAATTCCTTCCCTGCAGCCTTCTTTATTTTATATTGACTGTTGTAAGGGACAGAGATCTATTCATGAAAGGCCAAGAAAAAGGAGGTTATATAATGGGCAACCAAGGAAGGAACTAGATCTCAGAGAAAGAGGAACTGGGAAGCCATTGAGCAAAAGCTCAGTTTCTCTCTTTCCCTCTGTCTGTCTGTCTGTCTCTCTCTGTCTCTTGGGGCCCCAGCTATTCTCTGTCATATGTTTTATTCTCTGCTGTCTTGCTTACTCTGCTTACTTATAACTTGGGTTTTTAAAAAGTCATTACAGCCAACACTTTCTAGGATCCTTTTATACTGTAACTCTTAAGCTTTAGTTCCAATTATGTACTAACTACTTCAGACTGCCTTCTGAGAGAGAGAGAGAGACAGAGACAGAGACAGAGAGAGTGAAAGATCTTATTGGCCCTCTTCATCTTTCTGAGCCAGGCTATAGGCTGCTTTCTAGCTTATTTGTTGGCTTCCCATTGGGTTACTTGTCCATCCTTGGACCAATCGTCTGTGCCTGAGGTAAGGTGTGAGGCCATGTGATGCGAACATGGTCATGGAGGCAGCAGGTGTTGTGGGTTGTTCACACTCCCTTAGAAAGGAATATGCATGGGCAGGAAAGATCTACATCTCCAGTACCATGCCTCAATTCATAATGCCCTCTTTCCAACCTACCAGCTCCCTTACTCTGGCCTAAGCATCCATTCCAAACCCTCAACCAACATGACCCATAAGTACCCACCCTTTTAACCCACCCTTTTCGTTCAGTTTTACTTTACCTAAATCGAGTGGTTATGATCCCTATGTGATAGGCACTGTACTAGTCACTTGAGATACAAAATTGAATAGAATATGGTCCCTACTTTCAAGGAGTTTGCAGTATGGATTAAGGGGATGGTCCAGTATACCATCAACTATTTTTTAGTGTGCTCAATGGTATTACAGCTTGGTATAACTAAAGTGTGTTTTCAGAGTCCAGTGGTGAAGGTTAATAATTCTACAGGAGGAGAAAGAGAGAGCAGGATAAGACTTCACAGAAGACCTGACATTGCAAATGGGTTTTGAAAGATGAGTTGGAGTTGAGAAAAGGATGAAGTTATTAGCAAAGCATAGAGCTGTAAGTCACAGCTTGTTAGACAACAGCTCTGTCTGATGTGTGAAGTACATGGAACAGGAGTTCTACTAAGATATGGGCTGGAAAACTGGGGTGGAATCCAACTACTGGTCATGGTGAAGCAATAGGTGCTTATTAAACTAAAAATAGGTGTTTACTAAACATCTAATATGTGTCCAAAAAGAGCTCAGAAGAGAGCTAGATTTATATGACATCATATTTAAACAACAAGTGTGGATGATATCTTCCAGGAAGAACATGCAAAGAAAAAATGAACTGGGGGTGGTGTGGAGGAGACACTGACATTAAAAATACCTCAAATAGCATATTGACAATGTAGGAGAGAACCAGGGGAGAGTAGAGGTAGAGGCCGTGGGAAGAGATTCAGAAAAGTAGGAGTAGTCAGCAGGTCAGGAGCTGCAGAATGATCAGATAAGATGAAGACTGCAATTTGGCATTTAGGAAGTTTAATATGAGTAAGACATAGAGCAAAGAGGCAGTGGGGACTCTGGGGATAGAGGGTAGCAGGTAGTCATCTCCCAGTTTTGCCTGGAGCTGACCCTGCACAAAGGAGTCTCATTTAAGTCAGTTTGAATACTTTGTTAGCAGCTCTTAGAAAAGGTTTGTTGAGGAAGGAGATTGAAGTTCTTGGCTTAAATGAAGGTTCTGGATTATTTATGGATTTAACTTATCCCTGTGACCCATGTCCCTAGTTGACACAAGCTATCAAGAGTTAGCTGCATTTTTTTCTTCTTGAAAAAGTAGGAAGAATATTTAATCACAACTGAGTTACAGTAATAGAGATTTTAATGAAACTGGGCTGGGCTAGGACTGGGAAGTTGCATAAGCTATATGAGAGTGAACATTCCTCGGGGTGTACTCTGTGCATGGGCATAATTCTTAGCACTGAAATATACTATTTAATCCAAAGAGCTCACGGGGTTTTCATAAATGCAGTTTAATTTAAAGTCCATGAAAATATGCATAGTACATAAAGAGAATTTTCTGGAAATTTTAAGCCTCTGTATAACTTAGATAAAACGTAAAAAGAAAATGTTCAATAAATTTGATAGCATGGGTCTTTCCCTGGCAGTCCAGTGGTTAGGACTCTATGCTTCCACTGCTAAGGGCCCGGGTTCAATCTCTGGTTGGGGAACTAAGATCCCACACACAAGATGCACAGCGTGAGAAAAACAAACAAACAAACATGAAGTCTCACCAAACAAAGAATATCAATAAAGATAAAAACTATTAAACATGTTTGATAGCTGGCTCATTTAAATTAGTTTACCTTCCATGGAAATCAAGGTAAAGACTATTGACTGAAACCCCGCCTCCCCTTCTACATATTCAGCCTTTCTTTGAGGATAATTGAGAGGGTCTGAAGAATTGTCACCATCTGGAGCTTAAGGATCATTTCATACAACTTCCCCATTTTGCAACAAGGAAACTGAGGGCCACAGAGGAGAAATGTTGTGTCCAAGTGCCTACCTGTTTCATGCCAGAGCTGGAGAAAGAATTGAGTTTAGGGTACTTGCTGTAGGGTGAAACCCACATTCCTACTGATGCTAGCAATAAAAAAGCAACAAGGGTACAATCCTATTAACTCTCCCAACTCCTCTCTAGGCCTCTTTAATACTGTCAGAGTTTTCTTTCCAAAACAAATCTGTCTGTGTTATTCCTTCTGTATAAGATTCTTCAGTGGCTTCCCACTGCCTATGGGATGAAGTCCAGATTCCTTTGGGTAATAAACACCTACCTATTTCTCTGGTCCTGTGGGTCCACTTCCTGCTCCTCAAGCTGTGCCTTTCAGACACACTTACCTGTGGGCAGTCCCAGACTCACATTCTCACACCTTTTCTCTATCCCTTTCTGGGATCCCCCTGCCCCTCCCAGGGCTTACCAATGCCTGGTCATCGACCAAACTCAGCCGAAGCACCACCGCCTCCCAGAGGCCTTCCCATACCTTTTCCCTTTGTGCTGTCTTTCTAGGAGGTTGCATATCTCTGTATAATACCTGCCACATTGATTGGAAGTCATTTGTTTATATGTTTGACTATTCGACTAGTAGATCCTTGAGTTCAGAGAGAATGTCTTACTCATTTTCACATTCTGAGTGCACAATGCCTGGGATGTGTAGGTGCTCAGTACATGATTGTGGAACTGAATTGAACAATAACAACAAATCCAGTAGTTGTGAGCCCCTAATAGAAAATTTAGGTGAGATTATCCCATGAACCCATACCAGTTTGAAACTACCCTACTTTGCCTACCTCTTCCATCTGTTCTTCACAACCTTATGGAGAAATTGGTCAACTCATTATTCTCCAGGGACACCACGTGCATTTATTCCTTCCCACCGTGCCCTCGTCCGTGGTGTTATCCCTGCCTGGCGGGCCCGTCTCCTTGTTTATCTAGGAGTTATTGACTACCTATATGTCTGACATTGTGCTCGGCTCTTATCTTCACCTGTCTAAATAGGACCCTGCCATTCCAGGTCACCTCAAATCCTATTCACACTTGCATCTTCTAACCAATGCCCTCTTTATCACTTTATCACTTCCTATAGGTCCTGTGTATTTGATATTTAATATAAACTATCTTTTATGCTTAATTTTCATTCTGGGGCTACTACATACCTATTCAACTAAGTTATAAGACTCTCGAGGGCAGGAACTGTATCTTCAGCTCCTAACTTTAGGAAGTGCCTTAATAAATGTTGGCCAGTGATTGCGAGGACACAAGGGACTTTTCCATGGTGAGGCTTTGTGATTTTGCTACTGGATTCAGCTGAGTGTGATTCTCATGGAGGCATTTCAGGCTGGCCGTGGACAGGGGTTCTGGAATTGAAGGGTGACATTCAGAAGCATAATTGTCCATGTTCATTAAAACTAAATATCTCCCAGATGGGAAGACTAGATCATGTAGAGATTTTTCCAATTTGCAGTGACTTATAGACATAATACAATAGCAATTAAAATTTGATTGGGTTGGAGAGAGGAGTTTATCTGGAAGAATAGCCAGAATTTACAAAAGAATTTCTATTTTTGAAAGGCTATCCCTATTAGATCTTAAAGCACAAAAAGTTATAGTAGGGCTTCCCTGGTGGTGCAGTGGTTGAGAGTCTGCCTGCCGGTGCAGGGGACACGGGTTCATGCCCCGGTCGGGAAAGATCCCACATGCCACGGAGCGGCTGGGCCTGTGAGCCATGGCCGCTGAGCCTGTGCGTCTGGAGCCTGTGCTCCACAATGGGAGAGGCCACAGCAGTGGGAGGCCCGCGTACCGCAAAAAAAAAAAAAAAAAATAGGAAGGATTCATCTCCCAAGTAATTTGTGTGCTGGGGAGTACCACTCCTTAGAAACCCTGTCCTTTGTGGTTCCTGATAGGGCTGGCATAGAGGGTGAACCACGGCCACCAGGGTAGACAGGGAGAAACTGGACCTTAGAACTAAAGCCCTCCTCCCTGCTCCTCCCCGGGTAGACAGGTGCTAGGAGAGCGCCAGTAAGAGGAACCAGCTGACAGTGGGAAGAAAGAACAGGCAGGTAGGCAGACCATGGCACCCCAGTGGGGGCAATCCCGGAGGAGGGTGTGAATGTAGAGAGCAGGCAGTGGGGCATATGGGAGTTGATTACATGCAGTGGTTAGGAAGGGCAGCTTTTAGAAGTAACACAAATGTCCATCAACAGATGAATGGGCAAAACGTGGTATATACATGCAATGGAATATTATTCAGCCTTTAAAAGGAAAGCAGTACTGACACAGGCTACAACGTGGATGAACTTTGAGGACATTATGCTAAGTGAAATAAACCAGTCACACACAAAAAAACCACTGTATGTATTATTCCACTTATACGAGGTTCCTAGATTAGTCAAATTCATAGATAGAGAAAGTAGACTAATAGTGGTTTCCAGGGGCTGGGGAAACTGGGGAAGGCAGCGTTATTTAACAGGTGTAGAGTTTCAATTTCACAAGATGAAAAAGTTCAGGAGCTCAGTTGCACAACAATGTGAATGCACTTAATATTACTGAACCGTACACTTAAAAATGGGTACTATGGTAAATTTTAGGTGTATTTTACCACATTTACAAATTGGAAAAAAAATCAGAGATGATCTAAAAGGAAAAAAGGAAGGCAGCTTTGAAGACAGGCTGCCTGAGTTCAAATCCTGGCACAGACACTGACTAGATGGGTGCCTTTGGGCAAATCAGGTAACCTGTCTGAGCTTTGGTTTTCTTTTTCAAATGGGACTGACAATAATAGTACCCATACTATAGGATTTGTTGTGAGAATTAAATGAGATACTATATGTAAAGCCTGTGGCACTTAGAAGAACACAACAGTGTTAGTTTTCACCATGATTATCAGAATAATATGTGACCTTTTAAGTGTACAAGCAGGCAGTTTTCTTTAGGATGTCTGTCAGCATTCTAAGGGCATAGGGTCCCAGATACCAGGCTCAGATTGAGGGATATGACTTCAGTTCTTAGTGGGGCCTATAAAGAACAAGGTGTGACCTCATGCCAGAATCAACATATATTTATGGAGTACATGCTAGGGGCTGGGTTCTGCTCAAAGTGTAGAAAGACAATAATATAATCCTGCTCACAGTATGGTGGGTGTATTGTCAAGTTATTAAAGGGAAAATCCACTTATATGAATTATGATACCTAATAAGGACTTAGATATATTGCAGAACCCCAGTCAGTTATTAGAATTATACCACAAGATAAAAATTAGATTAAAAACAAAGGTGATGTTATTTATTAAGATTTTGCCAATTCCTAGTGCCATAAATCCCAGTTGAAACTAGCTTAAGCACATACTTTAATTTATTGCTTTACATAGTGAACATCTGGTTGTATACCTGGCTTCAGGCATGGCTGGACCCAGGTGTTCACACATTTTTCTTAGGCAGTTCTTTGTGATGGGAGTAACATGGCCACTAATGCCCTTGGTTTATATTCTATAAAATCAACACTCCTGTTCTTCCTCTTTCTGTTTCTTTTCTTCTTCCAGTCTTTTCCTTTCCCTTTCTGAACCATTCCACTTAAAAGCCATTAAGTGGGGCTGAGCAAGCTGAGAGTTTGCTGGGGGCAGGGGTGGAAAGCCGAGGTGGCACAGAGCAGGGTGTTGGACCCAATGGGGGTGAGGAGGGCATCCCAGAGGGAGGCTGTTTTGTGCAGGGGGGGATAACAAGAGCATCCAGTAGGACGGCTGCTCAGTGTATTGTGTCAAAGCCTGAGTGAGGTGAGGAGGTGTCCATCCAGTGCAGGTACTGGAGATCAGGCGGGATGAGGAGGGTGTCTGTGGACAAAGGTGGCCCAGAGTGAGGTGTCAGCACCTGAGAAGAATGACAAGGCTCCCCCTGTGCGGGCAGGCAGCTCCCGGAGGGGGTCCGAGCCCAGGCAGGGTGAGGAGGGGCCGGATTCCTGTTGTGAGAGAAACGTGGTGCAAATATGGAAAGGGAGAGAAATAAAATCAACCCTGTGATACTGGATTGGAACTGGAGCTATTGGTGTGAATTTGTGATTTTCTGGTTGTGGATGGATGGATAGATAGATGGAAAGATAGAGATGTAGAGTAAAAGATCAATATAAATGTAAATGTGTGTCTATGCAGTAGATATTGCTTTTTAAATGTAAATATCCTATGGTTTCTAAATACCATTCTCCACTGAAAGGGGCCAGGGATTCTTGGAGAAATGGCTGATTGAAGGGTTGGGCAGGGAAGGCAAAAGATGAACCTGCAACATTTTGTGCATGAAAGTAAGGAAGCACTTAGAGAGTGAGAGGGGCATGGCCAAAGGACTCAGGAGCAGTTTGAAGGGCTCCACATGCCACATCTGGGACAATTTGAGCTTCAAAAATAAATAATGACACTAAGAGGTTAAAACCCACCGAATAAAACAGGGAACCGTGAGTTCAAACAGACACAGATTGAACGTTGGTGAAGAACATGAAAAACAGACCTATTCATAGTCTCACCACAAAATACTCATTCTTTACAAAGGGAAAAGGCACGGGAAGATGACGAGTCCTAAAGGAAGGCTGAAGTGCTAGTGCTGGAGACGTCCCGTTGCACCGGGAGGCTGACTTCTACAGACTCTTAAGTCCCTCGTCCTCTGGCTTCCACCCGCATTTGGCCGATGGGCTGTGGCGGCAGGTGCTGGGAGGGTGAGGGGTAGACTTCTCTGCCTTTTTGCCAGCTAGGCTGTGGTGTGGAAGCTGCAGCGTTTCCCATAGTGCTCTCTCCTAGGCTACAGCTCTCCCTTCGGTCAGCGGTGATAATTACTGACCACTGATGTTAGCTTGGGGTGCGTCCCCACCACCCCTTACTGGTTTCCCTTGATCCTGTCTACACCTCCGTGCACCATCCCTCCATTAAACTCTCGCTAGAGTGCCCTCTGTTTCTTGCCGGGAGCCTGACTGGTACAGCCATATGGCAGTGTTACCAGAGAGAAGGGCAGACAGAAGTTCAGCTGCAACGATGGTGACTCGCCACTGCTCCCAGATTAGACCATCCAACCATCTCCCTTCAGATGGGGTTGGGTCCAGTGACCCAAGGTGTGAGAAGAGAATAAAATCAGAGAAGTCGAATCTAGAAGGACCTGACAGCAGCTCAGTGACCAGAGAGGAATTTTGTCCCAGTCATTTATACCAGAAAGGAAGGACTCCTTAAACTTCTGTTGGAGAGTGAGATACTTTCCCTCTCTCTCAGTTAAAGAGGCAGGGCCCTACATTATGAAGAATTGCAGTTCAGAACATCATAGACCTTTTTTGTGTGTGTGTGGTACGCGGGCCTCTCACCGCTGTGGCCTCTCCCGTTGCGGAGCACAGGTTCCGGACGCTCAGGCTCAGCGGCCATGGCTCACGGGCCCAGCCGCTCTGCGGCATGTGGGATCTTCCCGGACTGGGGCACGAACCCGTGTCCCCTGCATTGGCAGGTGGACTCTCAACCAGTGCGCCACCAGGGAAGCCCCCCATCATAGACCTTTTGAATTCAACTGTCTTTATGGTTTCTTCCAAAGAGGATCTGATTAAGAAACAATCCACAGGGCAGGGGAGTATCTTCTTTCAATACTGTGCAGTCTTGACTGCACTGTTACCACCTGGCAAATCATTATGTGGCAGACGCTCTTGTTTCTGGAACCTTTCTGTTTCAGCCATTTCTTCTTTTGTGTTCTGGAAGGCAAGCACAGACGAGGACGTGAAGTGGGAGGATTTTTAATGTCACATCAATTCAGAGGTGTCCCTTGTTCCAGCCTCTGAACATGGGGTGACGCTTCTGAATACAGCCTGCTAAGAGAGCCGGCTAGGACTCACATGACTTATTGGGTTGCTAATCACCCCATCTGAGAGTGAGCCCATTAAATTAGCCTGCAGCTCCAGTTAAGGGAACTCAGACCAGAGACCATATTTAAGAGCGCTCCCTTGTCAGTTTCATCCAGGGGGTTTAAATTGAATTCTTACTGTTGGTAGGGAAAACTGAAACCTGTCCTAATTCTGCTAAAAGCAGAGAAGTCATATACTGGGTGCCTTTTCCGATGTGGGCAGGATCGCTCGTGGGGAGAAGGGGTGGTATTTGCTAGGAGAGGTCACTTACATTCCCTTTTGGTTTCCATTCCAGTCCTGCTTGCTATGTACTCAATCACGACTGCAGACTTAGATGTCAGAAGGCTCATTTTCCTAAATAAGTCTGGAAAACAGAAGCACATTCATCTCTTGCTGTTTTCAACTTTGGAGTAACTTTACAGAACCCACTGTTTTAATTAACACTGACTTAACAAGAGTTCAGGTCAGAATTCGAGCTTGGTATAATTTGACTATAGAAGAAAATCAAGGATTTCTTTTATAACGTTTCCTTCAGCTGCTCCTGCCACATTTTTATGTATGCTGTGTGTATGTGGGGTGGAGGGTTAGCCTGATGAGGTAGGCTATTTTTATTTAAATGTCTTGAAGACTACAATAAAATACCATGCAGACATTCCCCAGATGAGGTGCACCTGATTTGTGAATGTTTGTTGCGGATGTGGTGCCAGTGAATTAATAACCCTTCCCCTTCCCGCCTCACCACAAAGCCACTCTGCTCTCCTTCCCTTCTGCCATTTGCTGCCTCTAGAGAACATCTTGGGGTCCTTGGCCACTGATGGCAGCTCAAGTCTGACTTGGGTACATTTCTGATCTACTACCTTTTCCCTACAACTTCCTTTCTTTCTCTTGAAGTGATTGTGCAACACAGTTTCTGGGTACTCTCTGATTTTCAGTACTCTAGACTCTGCTAAATTCTTCCCTGGGCAGTTATTCCCATATAAATAGTGTAGTAGTTTTTAAGACCATGGGCTTTGAATCAGACCAACTAGTTCAAGTCTTGGTTCTGCCACTTAACAGCAGTATGGGTTTGGGCAAATTATTTTGCTTCCTATGCCTCAGTCTTCCCCTCTATAAAATTGAGATAATAATACAATTATACTTATCTCTTAGCCATGTTATCTGGGTCATGTAAAAGATGTAGGTTGGATGGTGTGCTGGGAACACATTGTAAGTGCTCAGAAAAGGTGAGCTGCTGATGTTTATTATTTTTATTTTAGTTTCTTCTTTATCTTTCTTCCTTCCCCATCTTTCCTCTCTTTTCAATTTTACTCATTTATTTGAGGAAAACAAGCTTTTCCCCCCTTTTGATTGTCTCCCCTGATTCTGTGTTGGACCACAGGTGACAATGGGCAATAGTCAGTCCCCAGTGAGGGCTGGCCTGGGCACAGTGTGCCCTGCCACAGGGAGATGCTTAACAACCGCTTTGTTTTCCTGCTTTTCTTCATCCCTTAGTAGTCCTAAGTGACCCTATTCATAGATGCTACAGAACAGAGTAATGCTGGGTTGCACCTGAATCAAGAAAAGCAAAACCGTCTGCTTGGGAGGGGAGGTGCGGGGGGAGCATCAGACATGAGCCGTCATTCATTAGCAGTGAATACCATGTCCTGAAATTTCTAGTAAGGCCACTTCAGAATTCCAGAGTTTCTACCTTAGTCTCCGTCTTCTTCCACTTACACATACTTTTTTTATTTTTCAAGATGTATAGAAAAAGCAGAATGGTTTCTTAATTGATTTTTAGTATTTTTATGCTTTGTATAGGTGTTAGTACTGTGATAGTATACTATTTTTTTTTAATTGAACTTGCAGAGCATTTTGCTTATATCAGAGGTTAAATAGGGCTTTGTGTTGCAGCCTATAAAATTACTTCTATGTGGAAATAAGCTCTAAGTCCTTAACACCTAACTAATGAAAGAAAGTTTTAGAAGGCCACACTTTTGTAAGTGTGGACTTAATGTATAGCATGATATGTACAATGCAGGTGGTATTTTACCAGGCCCAACCTCCATTCTGTCTAGATAAGACATTTACCAGAAGAGATCAAAGAACTCATTTAATGTCAAATGAAAATGTTATTTTTCTGGAACTGGATTGGCTTTTGTATTAATCAGGGTTCTCCAGACAAACAGAACCAGTAGAAATATATTTCTATATATATATTTCTATATAGGTATATATTTCTCTCTCCCTCTTTCTTTATATATATATACTTCTTCAAGGGCAGGAAAAGATGGACCTCCCAATTCAAGAAGATAGGGAATTTGTTCTTCCTTAGCCTTTGCTCCCATTTGAGGCCCCAACAGTTTGGATGGTGCCCACCCATACTGGTGAGGCTGGACCTCTTTTCTCAGTCTGCTGAATCAAATGTTAATCTCTTCCAGAAACATCCTCACAGATATACCCAGAAATAATGTTTCACCAGATATCTGAGCATCCCTTAGCCCAGTCAAGTTGACATAAAATTAACCATCACAGCTTTTAATTGCTTTTATAAATGGAAGTCTTGTCTTTTAGGTCATGTTTGCTATTATGACTTTGAGTTGAGTATAAAGGCCATACTCACAGATGTTTATGGCATTTAATATGGTATAGAAACCCAACTAAATTTCTAAAAATATACATAAGCACAGAATCTGTGTGTGCTTATGTTTTTAAACTGGAGAGGTTAAAGAACCGTTGCAGATCTGCTTTTGGAGTAGTTTGAGTACTTTACCAACATTCAGCCTGTTTCAATTATCCTGTGCCACCCACTGGTTCAATCAGATTAAGAATTTTAACACTAGGCATTTAAAAGAGAAAGGGAAAAGAGGTTCATTTATTTGTATTCTTCAAAGAGAAAGAGAGAGAGAGAGAGAGCATTAATGCCATTTTCCATATTTTCCTACTTCTCATCCCAAGTTACCACCATTCTTTGCAGGCAAGTGGTCCTCAAGTTGTAGTTAGTGGACCATGTATCTATTTGAATTTCCTTAGATGCTTGTTAGCATGCACATTCCTGGGAGCCACCCCAGACCTCCTGACTTGGAATTTCTGGAATTGAGTTTTAGCAAATTACATGGTTAAGAGCCCCCTAAATGATCTTTGTGAACTCTAAAGTTTGAGAACCACTGTTTTCCAGATGATCCAATGCATGATGCTACAAACATGCGTGGGTGAAAAATCTATTCAAAGTGCAAGATAGACCAACCAGTTTTTATGTAACAGAGTATAAAAAGTTCATTGGTATGATTTATTCTACATAGTAACTAACCTTTAAGAAACTACCAATTGTCAAGTTTTGAGGTCATATCAGAGAAGAATATTCACAATTATTTGAAAAGATTATTACAAATACTTTTTCCTTTTCCAACTATGTAACTGAGTGAGGCTGAATTCTTTTCATTTACTTCAACCAAAAACATATCCTATCAAAATAGATTAAATGCAGAAGCTGGTATGAGGATCTGTCTTCTATTTAAGCTAAACATCAGAGATTTGCAAAAACATGAAAAATATACCATCTTCTCACTAATTTTTTCTGTTTAGGAATATACATAAAATACATAAAAATATGTTATTTAGCATGTAGTTGGTTTATTATTGCTATTTTAAAATGAATTAATAAATGCATATTTTTAAAAATTCTCATTTCCAGTTGCTAGGACAGTGATTGTCAATGGATATAACCCACATAAACAAAAGCTCTTTGGGGACCCCTATAATATTTAAGAGTGTAAAGTAGTCCTGGGATCAAAAAATTTGAGGACTACAGACTAGGCTTTTTTCTAGGTACAGTGTAGTAATTGGTTTAGAGTTAACTTTGATTCATGGTACACTTAATGCCATACGTATTCACTATCTGAATGCTAAACACAGTAAGCTTGATTTTGCTTTTTTCTATTGGGAGAAAAATCATAATGGTATCTATACCAAAATATTCTTAATTAATGCTTGTTTTACCTTTCCTAATTCCAAATAAGAGTAGATAATCTTGAACAAGTTGGAAAATAAAAAGCCCTCTATAAGAACTAATGTTTTTGAGAGCTTCCTTTCCACCTACTGAAAATACATTTAAATTAGCAGAGATTAAAATCTTCTCTATTGAAATGCACTTGGAAATCTTGCCATAAACGTGCCCTTTTCTTCATTCTGCCTCTGTTTTCTGTTTTTCCAATTTATAGAGCTTTTTTTTCCTTTTCTCTCCTCTTCTTTCTTCCTTTCCTCTTCTTTTATTCATTTCCCCTCCTTTCCCTTTGCCTTATTATAGCTGGAAGTTATTTGCTCATGCGTTGCAGTTTTCAGTTTCTGCTGGTATCCTCTAAGAAAGATGCTGAGTCAGTAAATATGAGCCAGGCATTGACAAAGTGTAGGTGCATCTTTGCTGTCTCAGCTCCAGGACTTAAACAGTCTTCCATTCGGTATGTAAAATCAACGCTGGACACTACGCTCTGCTTCTATTCTTAGATTTCCAGAGGCTGTGAAAGAAGGTTAAGGGAAAGAATTTTTAAAAATTAATTAATTAGTTTTCTTTTGGCTATTAAATGAAAACTTATACCTTCTAGAAGAAATGACTTCAGAATAAGTTCTACCATTATACTGTGTTCTTCATAAATTTCTTTCTCATTTTTCCTCTAGTCCAAAAGTCACTCCCGAGTTGGCCTGAAATCAAGCACCAAGCAAAAGGTATGCTATTTTCCTCCTCTGCATTGCTCCTTTAAAAAAATAATTAGTTTGGTGAGTGCTTATGTTTTTTCCTGAAAAGAATGACTTGTTTTTGGAAGGCAAGGATTACCCAGAAACAAAGTGTTTTTGGTTTTCATTTACTTTTCCTCCATAATTGCAAAAATGAAATTGGAGAGAGATCCTTGAATTGAAATGGAATCTAACAGCCCAGTGACAGAAACTCGGAATTGCCATGGCTTACAAACAATTCTGAAAACAAGGTCAGAAGGTACTCTCCCAGATTCAGCTCTTTTATTTTCTTAGCCCGTCACAGTGAAGGGATTTGTTCCTGTCTCAGTTCATATTTTTACTAAACTTCATTCTGTCAACATCTGCTGCGGAGAATGACCCTCATCTATGACCTGTGGTGAATTGGCTAAATCATGAGCTCCGTGAGTCAGAAAGAATTGGCTTCAATTCCTGATTCTGTCACTTTACTAGCTATGTGACCTTGGATATATTTGTATGAAGATGACTGTACCTCTTAATGTAGTATATTTTAAGGATAAAATGATATAATATAGGGCTTCCCTTGTGGCGCAGTGGTTGAGAGTCTGCCTGCTGATGCAGAGGACGCGTGTTCGTGCCCCGGTCCGGGAGGAACCCACATGCCGCGGAGCGGCTGGGCCCGTGAGCCATGGCTGCTGAGCCTGTGCAGCTGGAGCCTGTGCTCCACAACGGGAGAGGCCACAACAGTGAGAGGCCCGTGTACCACAAAAAAAAAAAAAAAAAAAGATATAATATATGTGAAAGCACTTAAAACCCAGTGCCTAGCACAAAATAGGCACTTAGTAATTTTTTTAATTCTATAATATTTCATTGATAATTTAGATGTACAAAACAATAGAAAATTTGAAATTCCAAAATTTTAATCCTTAGATGCACACACATTTTTTTTTTTTTTTTAGAGATGGAGTTGGGCTCTTGGTCTGAGGCTAGCAGGCTACCACTCCTTCTTCTTTTTATTTTTAAATTTAATTTAAAATTTTTATACAGCAGGTTCTTATTTGTTATCTATTTTATACATATTAGTGTATACATGTCAATCCCAATCTCCCAACTCATCCCCCGCCCCCCCCACTTTCCCCCCTAGGTGTCCATATGTTAGTTCTCTGCATCTGTGTCTCTATTTCTGCCTTGCAAACTGGTTCATCTGTACCATTTTTCTAGATTTAACATATATGTGTTAATATGCGATATTTGTTTTTCTTTTTCTGACTTACTTCACTCTGTATGACAGTCTCTATATCCATCCATGTCTCTACAAATGACCCAATTCGTTCCTTTTTATGGCTGAGTAATATTCCATTGTATATATGTGCCACATCTTCTTTATCCATTCGTCTGCCTATGGACATTTAGGTTGCTTCCATGACCTGACTATTAGAAATAGTGCTACAGTGAACATTGGGGTGCATGTGTCTTTTTGCATTATGGTTTTCACTGGATATATGCCCAGTAGTGGGATTGCTGGGTCATATGGTAGTTCTATTTTTAGTTTTTTAAGGAACCTCCATACTGGTCTCCATAGTGGCTGTATCAATTTACATTCCCCCCAACAGTGCAAGAGTGTTCCCTTTTCTCCACACCCTCTCCAGCATTTGTTGTTTGTAGATTTTCTGATCATGCCCATTCTAACTGGTGTGAGGTGATACCTCATTGTAGTTTTGATTTGCATTTCTCTAATAATTAGTGATGTTGAGCAGATTTTCATGTGTTTCTTGGCCATCTGTATGTCTTCTTTGGAGAAATGTCTATTTAGGTCTTCTGCCCATTTTTGGATTGGGTTGTTTGTTTTTTTTAATATTGAGCTGTATGAGCTGTTTATATATTTTGGAGATTAATCATTTGTCCATTGATTCGTTTGCAAATATTTTCTCCCATTCTGAGGGTTGTCTTTTCGTCTTGTTTATGGTTTCCTTTGCTGTGCAAAAGCTTTTAAGTTTAATTAAGTCCCATTTGTTTATTTTTGTTTTTCTTTCCATTATTCTAGGAGGTGGGGCAGAAAAGATCTTGCTGTGATTTATGCCAAAGAATGTTCTTCCTATGTTTTTCTCTAAGAGTTTTATAGTGTCTGGTCTTACATTTAGGTCTTTAATCCATTTTGAGTTTATTTTTGTGTATGGTGTTTAAGGAGGGTTCTAATTTCATTCTTTTACATGTAGCTCTCCAGTTTTCCCAGCACCACTTATTGAAGAGACTGTCTTTTCTCCATTGTATATCCTTGCCTCCTTTGTCATGGATTAGTTGACCATAGGTGCGTGGGTTTATCTCTGGGCTTTCTATCCTGTTCCATTGATCTATATGTCTGTTTTTGTGCCAGTACCATATTGTCTTGATTACTGTAGGTTTGTAATATAGCCTGAAGTCAGGGAGTTTGATTCCTCCAGCTCCATTTTTTCACTCAAGATTGCTTTGGCTATTTGGGGTCTTTTGTGTCTCCATACAAATTTTAAGACTTTTTATTCTAGTTCTGTAAAAACTGCCATTGGTAATTTGATACGGAGTACATTGAATCTGTAGACTGCTTTGGGTACAATAATCATTTTCACAATACTGATTCTTCCAGTCCAAGTACATGGTATATCTCTCCATCTGTTTGTGTCATCTTTGATTTCTTTCATCAGTGTCTTATAGTTTTCTGAGCACAGGTCTTTTACCTCCTTAGGTAGGTTTATTCCTAGATATTTTATTCTTTTTGTTCCAATGGTAAATGGGATTGTTTCTTTAATTTCTCTTTCTGATCTTTCATTGTTAGTGTATAGGAATGCCAGAGATTTCTGTGCATTAATTTTGTATCCTGCAACTTTACCAAATTCATTGATTAGCTCTAGTAGTTTTCTGGTGGCATCTTTAGGATTCTCTATGTATAGTACCATGTCATCTGCAAACAGTGACACTTTTACTTCTTCTTTTCCAGTTTGTGTTCCTTTTATTTCTTTTTCTTCTCTGACTGCTGTTGCTAGGACTTCCAAAACTTTGTGGAATAAGAGTGGCACGAGTGGTCATCCTTGTCTTGTTCCTGATCTTAGAAGAAATGGTTTCAGTTTTTCACCATTGAGAATGATGTTGGCTGTGGGTTGTCATATATAGCCTTTATTATGTTGAGGTAGGTTCCCGCTATGCCCACTTTCCAGAGAGTTTTTATCATAAACCGGTGTTGAATTTTGTCAAAAGCTTTTTCTGCATCTATTGAGATGATCATATGGTTTTTATTCTTTAATTTGTTAATATGCTATATCATACTGATTGATTCACGTATATTGAAGAATACTTGCATCCCTGGGATAAATCCCACTTGATCGCAGTGTATGATCCTTTTAATATGTTGTTGGATTCTGTTTGTGAGTGTTTTGTTGAGGATTTTTGCATCAGTATTCATCAATGATATTGGTCTGTAATTTTCTTTTTTGTAGTACCTTTGTGTGGTTTTGGTATCAGGGTGATAGTGGCCTTGTAGAATGAGTTTGGGACTTTCCTTCCTCTGCAATTTTTTGGAAGAGTTTGAGAAGGATGGATGTTAACTCTTCTCTAAATGTTTGATAGAATTCACCTGTGAAGCCATCTGGTCCTGGACTTTTGTTTGTTGGAAGATTTTAAATCACAGTTTCAATTTCATTACTTGTGATGGGTCTGTTCATATTTCTATTTCTTCCTGGTTCAGTCCTGGAAGGTTATACCTTTGTAAGAATTTGTCCGTTTCTTCAAGGTTGTCCATTTTATTGGCATAGATTTGCTTGTAGCAGTCTCTTATGATGCTTTGTATTTCTGCCGTGTCTGTTGTAACTTCTCCTTTTTCATTTCTTATTTTATTGATTTGAGTCTGCTCCCTCTTTTTCTTGATGAGTCTGGCTAATGGTTTATCAATTTTGTTTATCTTCTCAAAGAACCAGCTTTTAGTTTATGGATCTTTGCTATTGTTTTCTTTGTCTCTATTTCATTTATTTCTGCTCTGATCTTTATGATTTCTTTCCTTCTACTAAGTTTGGTTTTTGTTCGTTCTTCTTTCTCTAGTTCCTTTAGGCGTAAGGTTAGATGGTTTATTTGAGATGTTTCTTGTTTCTTGAGGTAGGATTTTATTGCTATAAACTTCCCTCTTAGAACTGCTTTTGCTCCATCCATAGGTTTTGGATCGTCATGTTTTCATTGCCATTTGTCTCTAGGTATTTTTTTATTTCCTCTTTGATTTCCTCAGTGATCTCTTGGTTATTTAGTAACGTTTAGCCTCCATGTGTTTGTGTTTTTTACATTTCTTTTTTCCCTGTAAGTTATTTCTAATCTCATAGGGTTGTGGTCAGAAAAGATGCTGATATGATTTCAATTTTCTTAAATTAACTGAGGCTTGATTTGTGACCCAAGATATGATCTATCCAGGAGAATGTTCCATGTACAATTTAGAAGAAACTGTAATCTGCTGTTTTTGCATGGAATGTCCTATAAATATCAATTATATCTATCTGGTCTATTGTGTCATTTAAAGCTTGTGTTTCCTTATTTATTTTCTGTCTGGAGGATCTGTCCATTGGCGTAAGTGAGGTGTTAAAGTCCCCCACTATTACTGTGTTACTGTCAATTTCCTCTTTTATAGCTGTTAGCAGTTGCCTTATGTATTGAGGTGCTCCTATGTTGGGTGCATATATTTACAATTGTCATATCTTCTTCTTGGATTGATCCCTTGATCATTATATAGTGTCCTTCCTTGTCTCTTGTAACATTCTTTACTTTAATGTCTGTTTTATCTGATATAAGTATTGCTACTCCAGCTTTCTTTTGCTTTCCAGTTGCATAGAATATCTTTTTCCATACCCTCACTTTCAGTCTGTATGTGTGCCTAGGTCTGAAGTGGGTCTCTTGTAGGCAGCATGTATATGGGTTTTGTTTCTGTATCCATTCAGCAAGACTGTTTCTTTTCGTTTGAGCATTTAATCCATTCACATTTAAGGTAATTATTGATGTGTATGTTCCTATTACCATTTTCTTAATTGTTTTGGGGTTTTTCTTATAAGTCCTTTTCTTTTTTTAAATAAATTAATTATTTTGTTTATGATTTTTGGCTGTGTTGGGTCTTTGTTGCTGCGTGTGGGCTTTCTCTAGTTTTGGCGAGCGGGGGCTACTCTTCGTTTGTGGTGTGCAGGCTTCTCATTTCAGTGGCTTCTCTTGTTGCAGAGCATGGGCTCTAGGGTGCATGGGCTTCAGTAGATGCGGCACATGGGCTCAGTAGTTGTGGCTCACAAGCTCTAGAGCACAGGCTCAGTAGTTGTGGTGCACAGGCTTAATTGCTCCGCGGCATGTGGGATCTTCCTGGACCAGGGCTCAAATCCATGTCCCCTGCATTGACAGGTGGATTTTAAACCACTGCATCACTTGGGAAGCCCTGTAGGTCCTTTTCTTCTCTTGTGTTTCCCACTTAGAGAAGTTCCTTTAGCATTTGTTGTAAAGCTGGTTTGGTGGTGCTGAATTCTCTTAGCTCTTCCTTGTCCGTAAAGCTTTTGATTTCTCCGTCGAATCTGAATGAGATCCTTGTCGAGTAGAGTAATCTTTGTTGTAGGTTCTTACCTCTCATCACTTTAAATATATTGTGCCACTCCCTTCTGGCTTGTAGAGTTTCTGCTGAGAAATTAGCTGTTATCCTGTGGAAGTTCCCTTCTATGGTATTTGTCATTTTTCCCTTGATGCTTTTAATAATTTTTCTTTGTCTTTCATTTTTGTCAGCTTGATTACTGTGTCTTGGCGTGTTTCTCCTTGAGTTTATCCTGCCTGGGACTCTCTGCACTTCCTGGACTTTGATGGCCATTTCCTTTCCGATGTTAGGGAAGTTTTCGACTATAATCTCTTCAAATATTTTCTCGGGTCCTTTCTCTCTCTCTTCTCCTTCTGGGACCCCTATAATATGAATGTTGTTGCATTTAATGTTGCCCCAGAAGTCTCTTAGGCTGTTTTCATTTCTCTTCATTCTTTTTTCTTTATTCTGTTCTGTGGCAGTGAATTCTACCATTCTGTCTTCCAGGTCACTTATTCGTTTTTCTGCTTCAGTTATTCTGCTATTGATTCCTTCTAGTATATTTTTTCATTTCAGTTATTGTATTGTTCATCTCTGTTTATTTGTCTTTAATTCTTCTAGGTGTTTTTTCTTTAATTCTTCTAGGTCTTTGTTAAACATTTCTTGCATCTTCTCGATCTTTGCCTCCGTTCTTTTTCTGAGGTCCTGGATCATCTTCACTATCATTATTCTGAATTCTTTTTTTCTGGAAAGTTGCCTATCTCCACTTCATTTAATTGTTTTTCTGGAGTTTTATCTTGTTTCTTCATGTGGTACATAACCCTCTGCCTTTTCCTTTTGTCTATGTTTCTGTGTATGTGGTTTTCATTCCATAGGCTACAGGATTGCAGTTCTTCTTGCTTCTGCTCATGCACATTATGCTTAAATCATGTTAATTGCTGGTGACACATAGGGCAATGATGTAAATAGGTTTTTAGCATTTGGAGAAGTTTATGCTAAAAAATTATTCTTCTTGTGTAGATGTCTGAACTCTTTGGAGACCTTGCCTAACCTCTCAGGATAATGGATAACTTAACTCAGAATACCTTTCTTGATGTCAACTGATAGAGGAAAAAACACTTAAGAGGTGTTTAAGAAGATTAAAACAGGTAACATATGTGAACACACTAAGCCTAGTCCCTAAGTAGGTGGTAGCTATTTTTATTAGAGAAACATCATGTTGACTGGAAGAAGATGGACAGACATGGACTCTAACCCAGCTTCAACACTTTGAAAGTAATAGCTGATCTTGATGTGGCCAGTCCTGTGCTCCAGGTACAGTTATGAGCACTTTACAAGGACAAACTCATTTAATACTCTCAGGTAGGTGTTCTTGTGTCCCTCAGGTTCAGCCAGGAGAGTAAAATCATGCCAATAATTTGAACAGAGTTAATTTGATATGAAGAACTGTTAAGTGGTTATAAAGTTGTGAACCAAGTAATAGAAAGAGTGAAAAGAGAACTCTAAGTATAGTGTAGGGGTAGCAGTTCCAGGAAGCAGCTATTACCCCCAGAGCTGAGGGAACAAAGGAAAGAGTAGGGATTACTAAAACTTCTTAGATACTTAGAGGAAGGGCCCCACTGAGCTGAAATGCAGTCCCCTGAAGAGAGGGTGCTGGCCAGCAGACTCTAAGGCTGATTCTACAAGAACAGTACAAACAGGATTCAGTGGCTCTGCAGGAAGGAGAGAGGGTGGGGCCCCTGATTGAGGCGCAGAGGAAACACCCAGGAAGGAGCAAGTATCTTTTTGCTCTTCCAGCTTGGCAGCCCTCTCTAGCGCCCTTTACTGACAGAGCTAACACGAAGCCAGCTGACTAAGCAGGAATGTGTTTTGTAGAGTCCCTGGCCTAGCATCACAGATCTGGTCACAGAAAGATGGGTTTGGCCATGAGAGACTGGTACAGTTACTAGCTCCACTGGTGTTAAGCTGTGTTTACCCAGTGCTATAGTGAGAATGTTTGTGTCCTCCCTCCAAATTCAGATCCTACCCTCCAAAGGTGATGTTATTAGGAGGTGGGGCCTTTGGGAAGTGCTTAGGTCATGAGGGTGGAGCTCTCATGAGGAGAATTAATGCTTTTATAGAAGAGACCCTTCCACCATGTAAAGACACAGCGAGAAGTCTGCAACCCTCACCTGACCATGCTGATACCCTGATCTTGGGTTTCCAGCCTCCAGAAATATGAGAAATATATTTCTGTTGTTTATAAGCCACCCAGTCTGTGGCATTTTGTTATAGGAAGGGACTAAGATGCCCATCTAGGAAGAGGCAGGGTCAGAATTTAAACCTAGGCAGCTTGGCTCCAAAGTTCATGCTTTTCAACCTCTTGAATGAGTGACCATGGGTAAAAACACTTCTCTAAAGTTTACTTTTAAAATCTGCAAAATAAGGATGATAATTTCTAACTTGTAAGGTTGTTCTAAGGATTAAATAAACAATATAAATGATGTGCGTATCATATTTCCTGGCACATAGCTTACTATATATGGCATTTTTCTTTCTTTGAGTATTCATTTTGCCTCAGTGAACATATGTGTAGTTTTGAAAGTATTGCCTTTGCCTTGAGGTGATCCCATCTCAAATGGGTTGTTTATTTAGTTGATTATCTCTCCCGCTTAGCATAGTTGGGTGTTTACATTGGAAAGTGAACAGCAGAGAGAATTTAGTGCTGGAGATGGATCAGTGGAGGCTTTATTGATGATGTCCTTAAAATCAGAGTTTATCAGGGCCTGTATCAGAGCACTGAGTTAGTCTTTCTCTTTGGATGTTAAGTGGTGGGGGAAATCATTGGATGCATTCATTCATTCCTTAATGCAACAATTATTTATTGTGTACTTAATTGCAGCAGGCACTGTGCTAGACATGGGGGTGATATAAACAGACATACAGACCCTGCCCTAAAGGCTAGTTCTTCCAGTCCAGGTGGAAGAGTGATGCAAAAATTCAAGTGCTCATTTTCCCTCACTCCTCCTTGGCTTTAATAGGTGTGCATGTATGTATGTTTCTTGTTACGTAGATATAATGCCATCACGTGGATAAAATATCTGTTGGGCCTACTATGGAGTCAACCAGTATCCAAGGGAGATTGTATGGGGGTAGAGGTGTGAGGGGAAGGAAGGCCTGTCCTGAAGGACAAAGTCACTCATTAACCAGGGGAGAGGCAAGTCTCAGACCAGACACAGGGATTGAGTGGGAGGGTGTGGGAGGCAGCAGCACTGGAAAGCTCTTTGGTCCCTGGTGGTAGGTAGGTCATAAGGTGTTTGTGTGCAGGGGTATGAGAGTTAAGGGCTCCAGGGTGTGTACTGTGATGCAATATGGGCCCTTTTTCTCTAGGGTGTTCTAGAGAGAGCCTGGAATGGGCAGGACCTTAGAGCCCTGGAAGTAACTAATTGGTGGGATCAGGAGCCTCTCCTGTTTTTTTGCTTTATTTCCCTTCTATGTTTATTTTCTTTTTGTTTATAAGTGAAAAATATCTTAGCATCCCTAAGGGAACTAAGGGAAGGGCTTTATGTGTGTGCTTTGGCCAGAACTTTAAGGGGAAGCTGGCCTTGGAGGCTAACATGCTAGTAAAGACATTCAGGATACTCGTGAGAGAACCCAAGGTCGTGGTCATGTATTCAAGGTCATACTAGGTCTTGTTGACCTTTCTAGAAATTCTGGTGAAAATTAAGTAGGTTAGGCTATATGGAGATATGTTTTGTAGGACATGGGAATGCCAAAACCTGTTCTTGACCCCCTCAGCTCAAGGGAATCAGAGGAAAATAAATACTTAGAGGGCATAGAAAGGCAAATGAATATTCTATTACCCCAGTGTAGAACCTCAGTGAGCTTTGCTGAAATAAATAGAAGACTCTTTTTTCTCGTTCCCACAAAACTTTCTGCTCCCCAAGTATATTTTCAAGATTAATAACAATATTAATGGTAAAAATAACATTCAATCAACGTTCTGGTTGCTTTGCAAACACTCAGTGGTAGCACTGTTTTCCTTAGATTTTAATCAAAAAGAAAATTGAACTGCCAAAGCCTACAGTTAACAGATTATTTTAAATATTCTCAGTCTCCTGCCCAAACATTTCTGTGGCGTTCAGTGATCTCAAGTTTACTATATCCTTGCTTCCATCAAAGCCATCTCCTCAGGTCTGAAAAATAAATTCACAGTAAGTTACACTTGAATCATATGGCTTAAAGTATAATCTCTCCTAAGAGTATTTGCATTTTAATAGGTGACAGAGCTAATGAAATCAAGTTGAAGGGGTGGAATTCATGGCATTAGCAAACAGGGAACAATTTTTCGTTGGTAGAAAGATCTTATCCTTGCTCCTAAAATTATATCGTTTACTTATAAGACTGATTTAGAAGGAAACATTAACTGGTTAGATGACCTAGGGTCACAGATGTGTAGGGAGTCAGTGCTCCAGTTTGGAGCATGGAGGCCAGCCCTAGTCTGTTCAGCCCATGATCATCTCTTCCTCCCATCGCATTCCCCACCAACCTCATTGTTAATGAGTGTAATGTCCCTCTTTCCCACGGAGCTGTAAGCTCTCCTCCAAACACAAATTGTGTTTTCTTAATATTTGTACCTTTCCTCTACCCCCTTCTCTCTGGCACCTAGTTTCTGAGAGCTTCCTAAATGTTGATAAGCGTACTGAAAAACACCCTGTGCTCCAGTTACACCTGAGCAATCCATGCCATGGCCAGTAATGGAGCTCAGTGTTAGTCTCAGGTCCCTGGAGTAGTAGCTTCCAGCTTTTCCTGCTACAGAAGAAAAAAGGCTCTTGAACGTTTTCCGTGGTGTTGTTTTCACTTGCTAATTCTATCTTCATGCTCCACGAGCAGTGTTCTCTTGTCCTTCTGATTCCTCCATTCAACTCCCTGCCCCCCCAAACCCCACCGCCGGGACAGCGTCCCCAGCTATCAGTATCCCGCACCACAGTGGTCCGTTTGTTATGATTGATGAACCTACACTGATGCCTCATTATCACTCAAAGTCCGTAGTTTATCTTGGGGTTTGCTCTTGGTGTTGTTCATTCTATGGGTTTGGACAAATGTATGACATGTATTCACCATTGTAGTTTCACATAGAATAGTTTCAGTACCGTGAAAGCCCCTTGTGCTTTGCCTATTCACGTCTCCACCCCCAACCTCTGGCAGCCACTCATCTTTTTAGTCTCCACTGTTTTACTTTTTCAGAATGTCATGTAGTTGGAATAATACAGTATATATAATCTTTTCAGATTGGCTTCTTTCACTTAGCAATTTAATGTTCCTCTGTCTTTTCATGGCTTGATAGCTCATTTCTTTTTAACACTGAACAATATTCCATTGTCTGGATGTACCACAGTTTGTTTATCCATTCACCTACTGAATGGATAAAACTTGATTGCTTTTAAGTTTTGGCAATTATGAATAAAGCTGCTCTAAACTTCCACGCACACATTTGTGAGTGGATATAAGTTTTCAACTCATTTGGATAAATACCAAGGGGTACGATTGCCGCATCCATTTTTCTTTATAATTTTCTTCTCACGAATGACTCTCAGCCTTTCCTTGATTGTCCTCAAGTGTCTGCCCCAACTTGTGTGTTTTGCCACTTGTGCTTCCTGTTCTTGGCTGGGTATTTCCTGAATTGAGCCTCTGGCATCCCCAAGAATGATCTGTGCCCCACTTGGAGGAATATAAGGAAAAAGAGAAACCCTATGAGAAAATAGCATAGAGAAGTTTTTAATGTAGCAGCTAGATTTGGGCAACTTAAGAAGAAGAAGCCATAAGCTGAGTTTATAGCACCCAAGAGTTAAATTCTGTCTGCTCATGCAGTTCTTACTGGCATCAGAAAGAGTCATTTGGGCCTTTTACATCGCTGTGAGGATCTGAATGCCAAATCTAGCTTAAGGGAAACTAAAAGTCACTGCTTTCTGGTAGTGACAATTCCCCTTGAAAGTCCTGACAGGCGATGGAAAGGAAATCAGGCTCCCTGAAGTGGAGTCCATATTATCTTTCATCCATGTTATCTTTTCGAGGCTGTGAAAGATGCCCAGTGGCTTTCTGGAAGATGCAGCCTGAATAAAAAATGACAAAACCAGCAAGATGAATTTAAAAGAGATAGAGATCATCTCTACAGACTCACAACAATAGGGATTTTAGGAGACCCTACTACTTTTTTTTCCAGTAAAACAAATCAACCTGAATTAACATTTTTATATTTCAGTTTTTAAAAAATACTATTTCATTTTTCTAGAAAGAGGGAAGTTTTTGAGACAAATATTGTTTAAAGGACCAAAGGCTATGTGTATCAGACACACTGACACTAACTTTTACAGTCATCTCATTTCTCAATTTTAGCCATAGGAGACCCAGACGAACAAACTGGGCATTTCAGCAGTGTAGGTCAAATTCTATTGTCATATGCTCCAGGGGACTGGCTGTCCAGTGCCTTTCTTCCTCCTGAACTTGTATTATATTGAATAGTATTTGGCAAATATGAGCTTTGGGCTGAGGCTTTGGGAAAATATCATGGATTTTTAATGTGATGGTATCTGTTAAGTGGACATTGGAATCATTTCACTTTTCACTTCTTCCTTTTCTTTTCTCTCACCTTGGTGGAGAGCAGCCTGTCTAACCAAAGCTTGTATCCCTCCATGTCTCATTCTCCTGTGGTCCAGATCAAGGGTTCCCTTCAGTCCTACCTTCTCGTCCTTAATTCTCCAGTACCCTGAGACTTTCCAGACATAGAATGCATGCTCAAGCTTGCTTTGGTTACAGCTTAGCATCTCAAACTCAAAAGAGTCAGCTTCAAGGGTGGTGTACGCCAATGGTTTTAAGAATCCCCTTCATCAAAGAGCAAATGTATTTGTATAAATCCTGTGGGAGGTGAGGCCTGAGTGGAATTGCTCAAAACATCCACCTTGTATTTCTGGAGCAAAGGAAAAATAATAATGCCTCCGAGTGTACCTCTCTTTGTTAAGTATTAAATATGGTCACGACCCAACTCCCCTATGGTTCTCTGAGTTTTGGTAGGTCTAATGGGCTTTTCTAGCCTGTGAGTTACACCCAGTGTTTTGGAATGAGAGTCATTCTACAAGGAGAACCAATGAACTTAAACCTAATAAGAGGTAGAGACTAGGTGAGTTTTTCTGGGACATGACAAAAAGGATCTGCAACGCAATCCAAAGACAATGCAATTGCTTCTCTTCACTGAAGGGAATATTAGCTCTGAAAAATTCATGGCACTTCAACTCAGAAAAGTTGGTCAAATACCCTTGTGTCAGGCTGTTCGGAAGTCAAAACTTTGATTTTGTGTCCACAATGTCCTCTAAGTGGACTTTTCTTTTAGGCTCACTAAAGCAAAGAAGGTGTTTTGATTTGCAAATATTAAAATCTTCCACGCTTCAGAAATGCTCTAGATAGGATTTCAGAAGGAAAGAATAAAAATGTATCCTTTTCTCCCTTTTCTTTATAACAAAGATGACTCTCTTTGCAGAGGTTGGAAATTCACAGCTTAGTCGTGTTTTGTTTTGCCCATTTGAGTGATTTTTTTTAAAGTACTGAGCCAATATTTTAAAAGGTGAGTGTTTTCACATCAATATCTGCATTTCGGGCTTGTCCTGAAAAATTGGAATATCAGGCACCTTAGTATAGATTTCCAAATGACAATAATCTACTGGAGCTAAGGGGCCACTTCACCCTCTGAACAGCACACGGCACCTCCACGTCACTATGTGCCTCACATTCCGCCCCCTCCCATCTTCCCCACACCCTCCAACTCATGCCTTTCACTGCTTTCCTGGCCTCGAGAGGCATTTGAGGTTTTGACCTGTATTCTAGGAGATAATATGCTACTTCTTTCCTTGAAGAGTTCTAAGTCCTTATATATCAATAGATATTTTAACTGAGATCAACCCCGGGCTGTTTTGCAAACACATTCAATTTAGCAAATTCATTAATTAGGGTTCAAGTTTTCTTAGCAACGAGTTAGGCTTCAGCAAAGAGTTACTTTAAACTTTCTTTGGCTTAAACTTATTTTCTTCTAAAGTATTAATGACATTTAGACTTTTTTGGTAAAAAGATAATTCAGTTTCATAACTCTTCCATTTCCTATCAGGCACTTGACTTAAGAACAGCAGTTCTGCATTCTATTTAAGCTAAGAATAAATTTCCTTTAAAATGAAACTAAGGACAGGTGTCTAATACATGAATATGCTAGCTTCCTACATAATGACATTGGTCCAAGCCCAGACATTATTCCAGATACAAATTTTGCAAACAAAAATATTCTCAAACCTCAATAACTCAATTACACAACAACCAAGATAGGGATAAAATAGGACAGAGAAATAAGATAGTCCACAAAAGGAAGGAGTAGCAAGGGAAATCTAGACATTAAAATGCAAATGATGGGATTCCGGAAGACTCCTGCCTGAACGGATGGTTCCAGAAGCACAGCATCACTGCCATAACCAGGTCCAGATCTACAATGAGGTGACTGAGGCAGACACAATATTTAAGAGGGTGCCAAAGAAACTTAGTATTCATGATAAATACTTTAATGTAATATTTTAAAATGTTAACACACTATTTTATACATCAAAATTAATGCAAAAAACCCATGATGGATAAATGGTCTTGTTGACCCACAGGTTGAAATTTGGCCAGCATTTAGGAGTTACTCACCCAATGCCAGGTATGGCGCTAAGCATTTTTCATCCTTTACAAAAATTCAATATACAGAACAGCTCCAAGAGATAAGTTCTATTATTTCCTATCTTTTGCCACATTCTATAGCTGAGAAAGCTGAGGTTTACAGATGTTGAGTAACTTGCTCAGGTTAGAGCTAATAACTGATGGGGCCAGGATCCAGGCAGCTTGACTCTAGCAACTGCTCCTGTCCACGGCACTATCCACCTCTGTGGGGATGGCTCAGCCCCCAGGTCATCAAGTTCTGTCATGCTGACGTGCCTCCACTATCCTGGCGTTCCTCCTGAATCGAGGATAGGCTCATGACCTCAGAACAGCCATGTGTAGGGGGAGAGAGAGAATCCGGAAACACACACACACACACAGAAACCTAAAGACAGTGAGGACAAGACAATGAGTAAATACCTGCTGTTGGGGGAGGCAAGACCAAAGAGGAAGAGGCAGTTTCACCATAAAGTTCAAACCCAGTATGGAGAACAAGGGAACCCTGCAGCTGAAGGGAACCCAAGTAACTCAGCCTTAGAGCTGTAGTGAAATGATGCTCCAGTCTCTGCGAGTATGCCTGAGTTCACTCAAACCTGTTTTCTGGCTTCCTTACTGTGTGTTCTTCCCCGCTCCTTCTCTACACATCCTCATCATAATAGACAGCTTGAAGTGTTCACCACAACCTGAAATAGCCCAATGGGCCCTCATTCCCAATTTCCCAGCACTGTCCTCCCAGTCTAAATTATCTGTCTTACTATCCTTTCACTGCCTTCCCTCTTTTCCTGGACATCCTGCCTCTTCTAGCTGTCACTGCCCTTTGATGGAAGAACATTCATCAGTGGAGTGACATTGGTTTTTTCTTTCTTGATGGCCCAGTTGTCTGTGATTCTTCAGCTGACTCTCCAGGTGCTTCATTATCTGTCAGTTTCTCCATGCCCACAAGGCTGGAAGCAGAGGGTAAGCAGCTGAGAGGGCTGGCCAGGAAGGGAGTAGTGTCTGAGAAGGAATGCATGGAGAGGTAAGAAAGAAGTTCAGTTAAATTAGCAGTACCCTGTAAGCACATCTGCCTACTTTATTAGCATATTTCCCATAGAATATTTACCTTCAACTTCACGCTTGCTGCTACTGCTACAACCAGATTTCATATACATAGGATAGATTTTCCGGTACCACTCAGCTCACTAAAAATAATAATTAACCGTCTAACTGAGTGGTTCTCTGTCCTATCAGATCCAATGATGCCTTTTGGAAATAAATGCTTAACAGACATTTTGTAATGATTCCTGTATTATGTGTGTGGCTAATATAACCTGTTTACACATACTTTTAAACAATGCTCTAACTGTACAAAAAAATGAAAAGAAAGTAAATTAAGTAAAAAAAATATAGTAAGTGTAAATTCTTGGGCAGGACTATACTAGAGACATATAAGGTTGTCAGATATTTTCAGCTCTGTTTCAGAGACACTGAGAAGGAGACTGTGAATAATGCAGACTGATGCAGGTGTTTTATATTAGCCACTCAAAACCCACAAGCAGTGTGACAGTCAGTGACATGATTTCCCCAAGTGGTAGCTGTGGTAAGCAGAATAATGGCCTCACCGAGGAGGCTCATATGCCAATTTCTGGAAACGGAATATGTTACCTTATGTGGCGTAAGGTGCTTTGGAGATATGATTAAGTTAAGGATCTTGAGTTGCAGAGATTATACTGAATTATCCCAGTGTGACAAGGTCATCACGAGGGTCTTCATGAGAGAGACAGGACTCTGACATGGAGACTCTGACGTGTCTCTGACATGACTCCTCATGTCAGGGCCATGAGCCAAGGAATATGGGTAGCCTCTGTAGATGAAAAAGGGAAGAGAATGGATCATGCCAGAACCTTCAGAAGGAACACAGCCTTGATGACCATAAAATTGTCAGATAATGCTTACGTTTTGTCTTAAGCCACTAATTTTGTGGTAATGTCTTACAACAGCAAAAAGAAACTAATACACTGACCAATTCTTAGAAAATTCCAAACTCTCGAAGTTCAATCGTTATAAAACTTGTATGATAGTTTCCTTTCTGGAAAATTTATTGCATAGTCAAAGGGTGCAAAAAATACTTTGTGATTATATGTAAAATGGAGCTCAATTCTAGACTGAAATAAGTATAAACATAGTTTTCACTGTGTTCCCAGGTCTTCTATTTTCTCACTCTTTTATCCTTTCCCTTCTCTTCTCTCACTCAATTGCAGTTTTTGGTTTATGTTTCGTTTAACTTCCACCTTGTTGTGCGGTCTCCTTGCTTTGTGGCTTCACCTTCCCTTTTCAGGGTAGCTTTTCAAGATGTTTTCCACAAACACCATTCCCTCCAAAAGGCTGCCAGCTGTTAATATTCTTGTTCCAGGAACACACTCTTCCTCTAGCCTAAAATGACCTTCAAAATGACCTTCCCTAGGTTTGATAGATGCCTGGTGGATCCTTCCAAAACTCAAGAGCCCTCATTTCCAAGCAGCTGCTTTGATCTTCACTGTCACTGGTAGTCCTCCTCTTGGGTTTTCATTGGTCCCTGAACTGACTTACCTTTATCAACTATTTTTGTTTTTTCTATGTGCAGACACTGTGCTAAGCACTTCAGATATATTTAGTCATTTGTATCATGTACCAATCCTATGGGTTAGTTATTATTTATTCCCATTTTACACATGGGGAAACTGAGACTCCAAGAGTAAACATTTAAAATCTAAAGATTAAAAAAAAAAGGATTCTTGCTCTTAGAATTCTTTATGTTCCTGAAAGATTAAATTTCAATGGATTACATTAAAAAGCATGAAATCTTTATAACTTCTACTCATTAGTAATCATTTATTATGCTTATATGTACATAGAGAAAAGTTTCCAGACTGTGCCCCAGATGCTTCAGGATGCCTGTTTTTAGAGTGGTTGAATGGTTTACTTTATGCATTTGCATCATTTGAACTTTTTACAGTGGTCAATTAGTGAAGTCAAATTTATTTGTCTTTGGTGTATAAATTCTAAATAAAAAAATTTTTAAAGATAAAATTTTTATGGGAGTTTAAACCTTTTCTAGGCCAATTACTTGCGTTTATGTATAATTTTTCATATGTAGGTACAAATTTAATTCATTCACGTATTGATTTGTTCCATACTTACTTACTGAGTGTTACTCTGAACCAGTTTCTGTTCCAGGCACTGGGGATGTGGCAGTGAACAAGAAAGACCAGGAAACTCACATTTTAGTGAGGAATATATTCAACAATACATCCAGTACCATATACTAAGAAGAGAAAGAAAGCAGGATAAGGTGATCAAAAGTGGTAGGGAGTTCTCATTTTATAGTCAAAGAAGACCTCTCCAAGGGGTGTTATGTGAGCATCTGCCTGAATAAAATAAGGGAGAAAGCCTTGTGACTATCTGGTCAAATGTGTTCCAGAAAGTAATTTGTAATTTTTATGCAATAGTTTAGGTTTTATTTTAAAATCGGAGTTAATCATGTCAAAAGTACTTATTGAGCATGTACTAGGTGCTTGGTGGGCTGTTGGATAACAAGGAAATGCGAGATCTGACCTTGGCCACCTCATTTACAACCTTGATGGGAATTGAGAACAACGCACATAAAAATACCAAGTGGTAAAACAGTCTAGAGTTATTTGGTGCTAAACTGTGTGACACAGATTCTAGGTTTTGGGGGTCCCCTTTGGGTCTTGCATCTTCAGAAGTGAAAGTCTAATTTTGCTAGATTCAAACATTTTTAAGGACAAGGCAGTAGACTGAAACCAGAGGCGGAAAAAAAGTTGTTTCATGCAACTTTAGTTCTCACTCCTGTAGGGATTTCCTCCTCTGAGGAGGTGAGTTATATTTAGAAATACAGTTCTAATTGGGGATGGCAAACTGTTGGGAATCCAGACAATTGATTTACCGTTTATGGCATCCTAAGAGGTGGTAGCATTCCTTGGAATGTCTTGCTACAGGATGGTGGAAAGGGTAGCAAATGCATTCTTTTCCCTGTTTCTCTCCCCCATTGCTCTCCTGTGCTGTGAAGTAGGAGTTGTCATCTTGATTTAGACTTATAATCAGATTGAGACTATCCATCGTCTAGCACAGAACTCTCACTAATGGTTCCCATTCTGGGATCTCAATAAATGGTTTGTGCCTGGGATACCAATATGCTGCCAGTATTTGGGCTAGTGGAATTATGACATTTTGGCTATTTTCCAAGTTTTCTGTTTTCCACAAATCCCAATTTCTCATAACACAGCATCTGACTGTGCTTCAGTTTCTGATTCTATTACCATTGAAATTTTAAAAAAGGAAAAAATAGTGTAATGATTCAAACAAATCATTGGATTCATTACATTAAGGAGTGCTTGTTCAGTTTGCACAATAGGCTTTTCTCTGCTAAACTGTTTGTGCTTCAAAGACTCATGTTTGAATAAACTTTTTCTTTTATTTTGATCATGAGTATCATTGCAAGCATTAATTATAATACCTAGTGTTCCCACTATGATTTTCACCCAAAACTGTAGAAACATATTTTTAAATTCAGTAATCTCTTAAGCTTAAACCTAGGCAGCAAGATTTCTTACATTTTATAGAAAGGCTTGGGCGTTAGGTGACTACAAGAACAACAAACCAGATACATTTTTCTTTGACCTGATTGGAAATACATTTTTTTGCAAAGCTGCCTAGTCTGTTCCCAAAGCTGTTCCTAAGGATGCTAGTGAGAAGCTTTTCTGAAATAACATTTAAGTGCTGCTACAAACCTGAGTCGAAAGGCTTTCCCTGTGGTTTTGATTTATAATTTCATTAGCTGTACAATCAAAGACTAGATTCGCCCTTGTTTTATTCTCTGGTTTTAGAAGTCCTGGCAATGACCTTGACGTGCTGCTTCTCGCGTGGGGGACCTTTGATCGTTTCAGATCTTTGTTGCAACGTTTAGTACATCGATGTGCTGTGTCTCGTTTGCCTGCGTGTGCCTTCCTTGCCCTTCCTCTGCTCTGTTCCCTGTGACGGGGATCGAACCTGGCAGGCTAGATTGATTTCCAGGCTGCTTCTTGTCAGTTGGTCTTTGGTAGGGGTCCACCAGTGGGGGGGACCTGAAGGTGGGAAGAGGGCAGGGCACCAGCTCCTCCAGGGCACCCCAGCTGCTGCCTCCTTCATCCCTCTCTCCTAGGGCTGGTCGTGGCTTTCTGCTGCTATTAGTCTCTGGGCTGCCTCATTTTCCTATTTGGTTTCTCAACAGCTCTTCCATCGCCTGTGCCCCCACTCACCGGCTATTAAAGTCCCTGTTTTAGGTGTGTAAAGTAGTTTCTGATTTCCTTTAGACCTTGATTGATACAGGTATCAGTTGTCAGGGATGAGTGTCAGCAGAATGAACCACTGTTTTTGTGAGAATTCTCAGAAAATTAAAGTTTATAAAATTTATGCCATTTTAGACCTCAAGGAACAAGATAACACGGGAAAACTGAGAAAATAACTTTATCATTTTGTAGGCACGTACTTCTGAGCTGATGAATTATTTTATATACTACTATCAAATGAGACATGTTAATTACATCAACCTGTGAGTTTCTTTATTGTCCCTCTTGGATTTGTAACACTTTGTAACTAGTAAAGGATATAAAGCATGCTGCTAAAGTATATTAACTGAAATATTTAAAAGTTTATACCTATTGTACAACATGGAGAATATCATCAATATTTTGTAGTAACTGTAGATGGAAAGAAACCTTTAAAAATTGTATAAAAAATTTGAAAAATTTAAAAAAAGTTTATACCTGAAAGCACCATATCTTTGTCATTGTTTGGGGCAGACACATTTCTTAGTAGTATTACTATAAGATATACTGAGAAATAAGTTTATGTGATTTTTCTGAGACAGGAAAAACGTCTATCCTGGATGAGTGACCAGTATTAATAAGTAAGGGGATAGTATGTAGTGTCTTCTACATTTCTTTAACTTGTGACGTTCGGCAGTGGGGAAACCACCAGACCAGGAATCATAAAACATAGATCTTATCTTAGGTTGGGTTCCCGAGAAACAGGGATGTACAAATGACTAATTGAGGGAAGGACCAGTAAGGAAGTGAGAAGACAGGGCAGGGAAGGGGAAGAAGATGAGCAAAGGTGAAATCCAGCCTCGGCCCGATCACATGGGGAACTTGGGAGCATGAATGACACCAAAGAGAAGTCCTACCTTGGACAGGGTGGCTGGGCTTTGGTAGCTCTTTATCAGTCATGCACTGCGGGAAGCCCTAGAGTGGGGTAGAAGTACGTACCCTCCCAGGCATATCTGTCTGAGGAGGGCAAGCTCTGGGGAGAGGTGTAGCTATGAACTCTTAGCAGCAACACCTACAGCAGCTGAGAAATGGAGAAACTGACCTGATAACGGACGTATGTGTGGGGCACCCACAGCATCAACTGTCAATATCAGGACACAGAGCACCCTGTTCCCACCTTGTACAAACCCTTTGGTGCTGGAGAAAGCACATAACCTCTCCAAGCCTCAGCTTCCTTATTTGTTTAAAAATGAAAAAGACTGGGAGTTGGTAATAACAACCACCCTATCGCTTTCCTTATCACTCATAAGTGCGCTATTTCTTTATTTGAAAGAAGTAAAGTGCTGTGGAAGTGTTATTTCCCTGAGTAGCTAGCCTACACGGGGAGAGGAAATGTAAGTTTGTAAAGTTAACTTGAAAATTCCAGTTTAAACATGATCACAGTCTTCCCTTGGGTTCCTGAAAACAAGGAGGTAGTTTATTTTGGAGGCGACCCTAGCAGGCAGGACCGAGGAGCTGGGGAGGGTGAGCCAGGGATAGAGGAACAGCCAACTTACAGGTGTGCCATGCGGGCCTGCGGGGCTGTGGGTTGAGCTCAGTCACACACTGAGCTGCCGTCAGCAGGAAGCGAGTCAAGGCCTGCCTGTCACCGTTCACCCAGCACACCAGAAGTGTCCTGTCTGCCACGCCATGCTCTTGGCGCTGCTCTGATCCAGTGATGCTCTTCATTAACTCCACTCTCACTGTTCTTCAAAGACTAGGCTGATCCGTGCCTCGAAGGAGAGATTTAGCAGTGTAACAAGCCACAGTCCTCCTTGCTGCGGTGGATTCTGCGGCCACAGTTAAAATCCGTCATCCTCCCTTATGCCCTCTAGACTGCCCTCACCCTCAGTTCTGACGTTGTTGGGTCAGTAGGTGACCCAGACCCTCACCTTGGAGGAGTCTGAGACTGGGTTGATTGACTTTCTGCCATCGTCTGTTCCCTGTGATCAGTGGGTACAAAACACCAAGAGATGCCCCAGGGAATCCCTCGAGATCCAGACTTTCATTTCCTTTTTTTTTTTTTTTTTTGCAGTACATGGGCCTCTCACTGTTGTGGCCTCTCCCGTTGCGGAGCACAGGCTCCGGACGCGCAGGCTCAGCGGCCATGGCTCACAGGCCCAGCCGCTCCGCAGCATGTGGGATCTTCCTGGACTGGGGCACGAACCCGCATCCCCTGCATCGGCAGGCGGACTCTCAACCACTGCGCCACCAGGGAAGCCCTCATTTCTTTTTTTCCCATTGTGCAGCAGCGACCCTATCTCCTCAGATTATCACAGTCAGTTTCTCTGCCAATATAGAAACTCCATTCTTTGCCCGTGGTCCATGGTGATGAAGAGCCTGAGTGATATGGTAGAGTCACAGCTTCTGGCTCAGTGTCCCGTGGAGAGATGCCCTCTAAGACCCAGGACCTCTATTCTAGCAAAGTTTAACGGTGTGGAAACAAGCAGTCCAAGTTAAGCAATTGTGATATGGGGAGTGATGATGAGAAGAGCCAACCAATGCGTGCACCCCTTGGTGCCCAGACCTCTGTTTTCTAGCTTTGAGGTACACAGCACTATGTAGTGGCTATTGTTTCAGTGCACAGAATGCACCCTAGAGAACAGCATCCCAAACCTGCATGTTGTAGGCATGAGTGGTGCCATCGCTAGGCCAATATGAGGCCAATCTAATATCCTACTAGGCAGGGTCCTTCTGGGTGATGTGATATATGATAGGACCAGTGGATCCTGGCGTCATATTGGGTTGGTCAAAAAGTTCGTTCAGGCTTTTCCTTATGATGTTATGGAAAAATCCAAATGAACTTTTTGGCCAACCCAATACATCCACTGTTGCATCATCTCTAGGAGAGGTGGTCACTATAAGGCGAGTCTAACTCACACAAATGTCCACCTCAACCATGGCTGAAATCAGAGGTGAACCCCAAAGAATGTCAGTCGGGGCACCCATGTGTGTCTACTGTAGTCATTCTCACAGATCTTTGGTGAGATTCCTCCTTGTGTGTGTTGCTGGGCTAGGAACTGTACTCAGGAAGTGCTCCGGGAAGCACTGGTTCTGCCCCCTTTGATCTTCTCTCCCATTCACGTATCACTGAGGAAATAGCAGGTAACTCTTACGTGCCAAGTTCTGTGTTAGGGATTCAAATATGAGTTAAGTTTCTATTCTTTGGGCACTCACCGCATAGCGCAAGGAATAGATAAATAGTGAACTATATTTTGTAATTGATATTTTAAATATAGAGAGCACCAAAAAGAGAGTAATTAATTCTTCATGGAAAAGTCTGGGAAGGCTTCAGTGAGGAGGTGATATTTGAGTAGACCATTAAACGGTGAATAAATTTCCAAAATAGACCTTGGTTGATAGAACACAGGCTGGGTGGATAAAACAGCACCAGCAAAGGCACTGAGACGTGAAGGAACATGGCAAGACTAGGGTTGACAAGGAGGTTTAGGGACTAAGTAAAGCGTGTGTGTTGCTGGTCGTGCGGGAGATGAGAGAGGGTAGAATGTGAGGAAGAAGGAAAGGTCGAACCAGGCCAAATTGAAAGACCCTGTATTATATTTAAGGAATTCGGACCAGACAGGTATCTCCAGGTATGTGTATAGACCATGTTGGCAGCATACTGGAAACGATACGCCGGATATATCGTGGACAAGGCAGAGTGTTGGAGCGAGGGTTTCAGAGCCTGTGCCGCAGCACTGACAGACGGTGCAGCTTGGAGGGGCCTCCATTTTCAGATGTGTTTCCAAATGAGTCTTACGGTGGAAGTCAACACGGTCTGATGCAGTCAGAGCTGTTCTGATTGAAGCAATGAATGCAGTGGGGGAAAGGGAGTTGGATGGGAGGGGCCCCTGAGACCTATCTGAATGTCCCTTTGCTTTCTTTGTTTACCAGGGGAAAAAAGAAAAAGTCCTGTGAAATCCTGTGTGACTCCTCTTAGGCTAGAACATGAAACTTTGAGAGTCTGAAAACCCTTTCGCCTTATATTCTGGTTATATTCTTCAGGTATCAAAATGTTGTGTTGTAGTCTTCAGAATCTCAAATGACATGCGTGAAATTTTATTTCATAAAATGTGGAGTGGTAGTGAGCGTCCAATCAATGTTGGGTATCCTTCTTTTTTTAAAATTTTAATTAACCCAAGTACTCAAACAAGTATGTTTTGGAAGCAAGTAAGGGGAAAAGTGAGGGAGAAATATGCTGAGTCCCTGCTTGGATGGGCCTGGGGAAGGGAAATGGGAGTCCCTAGTGGTGGGAAAGTTGTCAGAAGTTGTCTCTGATATGCTACATTCCTGGCATCTGAAATTATTCCACTGTCTCAGCAGTAAGCTTGGAGAATCAGCAAATGATGTGGAACTGGCGGTGGTGGAGGCAAATTATAAATACTGCGTCTCAGTTGCTCTGAGTCCTTATCTTTTGCCCCGTGGTGACATCTTCTTAATTTGATCCCTAAACTATCTCTGTTGGCTGAGAGGAGCAGAGGGCGGAGGGAAAGGGAGAGGAGGAAACACACCTGTGGGGGGGGGGTGTAGCAGGACACAGGGGCCTGCCCAAATTACCTGGGGATTTCTTCACACGACCCACCGATCTTCCTCCATGAGCAGAAATGCTAATCACACCCCCCTGTGGCAGAGAGGAGCTGACTAACGAGTCGCAGCAGAGTAAGCCCTGTCTCCTAGGCGTGGTGGGGAGAAAAGAGGTTCAGAACCCCTGATTTAACTCTTGCTTTTCCCTTATCTCTCTGATAGATTCTGGGGAGAATCCTGTCTAATTTCATGTTCTTCATGATATCAGAAAACTGCTAGCTCCCGTACTTGTTTGTGTATTATAGCCCTTATAGTTTATAATTAATTCTAATTAATGATAGCATGATAAAAATGATGAATATCACTGCTGAAAGTCTTAGGCTCAGAAGGTAGACAGTTCAGGACAAATGTCCCAATTTCTTTCGTGCTTTAGCAATGGAGAATGGAGTAAGAGGAAGGAGGTTTCATATGCATTTATTGTGATACTCTGTCATAAAGGCACCCCCAGTGTTCTGAGTCATTTTAAACACCTACAGTTATGGGTGAATAATAACGATATGAAAAAGAAAGATGACTGCAGAGGGCTTTGTATTTTGGTAATTGGTGAGCCAAAGGGTGGATGAGGGGGAGGGATTAATAATTTACTACCAAATCTTTTAAATAAAATGTTTGATACAAATGTGTAGCTTAGTTCCAGGAATGAAAAAGGTTTTTATTTCCCCAGTGTATTTTAGACATATTTAAGTTGTAAAAAGAAAGGGCACAGTGTTAACTGTACTGTAATTTCATCCAACTTTTTAAACATAACATATATTTTTAAAATTTAATGCACAAATACATGCACTTGGTTTTAGAAGTCAAATGATGCTAAATGTGTGTGTGTGTGTATATGTGTATATATAAATATAAAATAGTAGCCATTCCCTCCCTCAGTCAATGCCATTCTCCAGAGGCAATTAACAGCTCCGAACTCTTTATTTGTTCTGTGACTTCCTATTTTATGAAGCCAGAATTTTTAGTCTCACGCCCTATCTTCTCACCTCCTGTGTCCTTTCAGTACAGTTATTTCACAATTTTTGGCATGGTTTTTAATATTTTTACTAGGAAAATATTATTTTTTTCTGAGCCAAATAGTAGGCGATGATTACATTTGCTTTATTTTTAGTTTTCCTGAAATTAATAATTGCCACATTCATTGTTTTTATTTGCTTCACTGCCTTCAAATTTCTGGCCCAACTCTTTCCCCATACCCTCCAACAGCTTTGTAAGATGCCTTTCTTAAAGTTTTTCTTAGAGCCAAACCTATTGAACAATCATAGCCCGTCTTCCTTTTTATTTTTATTTTTCGAGACATATATTCTGTCGCCCTCAGGACTCTGTTCCGTCCTAGGGTGGTTGCTTCCTGCTGCAGAATCGCCGTCTTGTGCCCAATTCACTTTGCTTCTCTCTCTTGTGCCAGGATTCATGTCATTTTCTCTCTTAGTTTATTTCTTCCTCCTCCTCAGTTTCCTGAAAAGCCATGGGAGGTAAATTTCCTGAGACTTTATATATTTGAAAAAGAGTATTTATTCTACTTTTACACTTGATTGTTTGGTTAAATCTAGGATCTTTGGTGGCAAATTATTTTCTTTCAGAATTTTGGAGCTATTCCTACATTGACTTCTAGGTTATAATGTTGCTTTTGAGAAGACTGTTGCTTTTCTTATTTCTGAGTCTTTGCCTGTGACCGGTTTCTCCTTGCTGGAAAACTTTAAGATCTCTTTATCTCTGGTACACTCAACTTTTACACTGCTATCCTCAATATGAATTCCTTTTCATTTATTTTGCTGTCTTTTAAGCAAGAAATTTATATCCTTCAGTGCTGGTACGTTTCCTTGAAAAGTTTCTTTGAGAACTTCTTTATCAGTGCTTTCTCTGTTCTCTTTCTGGCACTCCTATTGGTTGAACTGAACCTCTAACCTTCTTAAGTTTTTTTTGTCCTATTTTCGATCTCTTTGTCCTTTTGTCCTACTTTCTAGGTGAAATCCTTGACCTAACCTTGCTGTCCTTCTACTGTTTCTTATTTTTAAATTTTAGCAATACTTTTAATACATAAAAGAATTTTCTTTCTTAACATTTATTTTTATAATGTGTTTTTATTGCATGGGTGTAGTTTAAAACATTATGTTTAAATTGCCTATTTCTCTTCCTCTGTCAATAGAGAGTTAATATGTCCCTTTGGAGGGGAGGAAGGGACTACTGTGCCTCTTAGGGATGATGTCATATCCCTTAGCATGCTGTGACAACAGCTTCAGAACTCCTGAGGACATTGAATAGAGTGTCTTTGTGGTTTTCCATTTCTTCCTGCATTGTCTCTGTTTTTTCTGAGTTCCTTTTAGTTTCTCATTATTTGTTTGCTTGTTTCATTTTAATATTGCTGATTTTCCTCAAATGCCTAGAGTCCTTGGCTGTTCATTCCTGTTTCTGAGTGGATCTTTAGAAAGCTGATTGGAAGTTCTGTGTCTATCCATTGGACTTTTCGACTGGTGGCTTTCACTGTAGGGTCATTAGGATGATACAGCTTTTTCATCAGAGACCCTCAAATGTCAGAATTTGTAGTATTTTGTCAGTGGGTGGTTCAGTTTTTCTAGAGAAGATTCCTTCAATCTTCTGCAACTTCTCTCTGTTCAGTCTGCAGACTTTCATTTAATCTCCCTGCTTTCATTTGTGAGCCTCACCTCTACTCTCCCTTTTACTTCTTGTCTCTGAGTCTGGCCCCTCACTTTCTCCTGCAGGGGTGTGGGAGGAATAGTCAGACCCAGCTTTACCCCCCCACCTTCTGTTGTACTTGTGCTCCTAGCCTGTCTGGATTCTGTAGGTATTTTTGACTTGCCTCTCATCATTACGTTCCTTTGCAAGCACTTAGATTTATTCTTCCTTCTCTCTAGCAAGTCATTTTCTTCTCTAATGCTTTCTGCCATCTTATAATTTAGTTCAGAATTAAAATTGTCCCCTAGACTGATCAAAGATTGAATTCTATTTCTGATTCTTACTTCCTTGAGTATTAGGGTGATTTTTAAGATGAGAGAGGTTGGAAAGTGTCTACCGTCTTGAAACTGAAAATCCAGCAATCATCACTTTAATTATAATGAAGAATGATGGGCTAAATTAGTTGTTGTATGGAAAGACTTTTTTCTTCTTAAATTCCCCTTCTGTTGAAAGCTGGAACACTAATATCATGAAAAAATACCTTTTTCTTACATTTGTGAGGGTAGATGGGGAAACTGAAAGCAATTGATCATGGCTGAAAATCACATTGCAGCCTTTTTTCCCATCATTGATAGGATGGCGATTTCTTCCCTGCTTTTCATACAAATTCATACTTTCAGATCACACCAAAGTTGGAATATAGTGGAAGGAAACTGAATTTTTAGGCGGTCCATAGTACCCTGCATTTTTGCACAGAAGTCTCAAGTAGAGTGTTAACCTGTGAGAAGAGTGCTCAGTATTCTGATATCATCTAAACTGATGCATTATGTTTAAAGTAACAGAGTCAAATGTCTGGATTAGGTTGAGGGAAGTATGTTAAAGTGCTTCCTGAGAGACAGGAGCTAGGTCCTCGGTGGTCAGATGATGCGGAAAATACCGTTACTTCTGTTTCACAGGTTAGGAAGCAGAGAATGAAGTGACTTGCCCAATTTCCGCACAACCAGGATTCAATCCCTGGCCGTCTGATCCTGGAGCCTCTGCTACTAACCTCTTCTGTGGTGATGAAGAGCCATGGAGATAGTGAGTATAAAAAGGGAAGCAGCAACGCTGGACAAAGGACAAGAGAGGCAGCCTGTCCTGACACCATTCAAGGAAACTGTACCCCAGGGGTCTTGTGAGTATCGCTGAGAAGAGGGGGTGAGGAAAGGAACTGCATAAACATTTGCTTCTGCTTGAATGCGCACGTGCCAGCACCCCTCCACCAATTAGGAGAGCCGTCTTGAAGAATGAAGAATGATGCCTTGGCTTCTGAAAAGAAGACCCCAGGACATGCGTTAATGAGAGGAGGAGGAGTCACAGCTGACAGAAAAATAAGGCTCTCAGCAGGAGCCCTGCACCCCCAGCCAGGCCTGAACTTGTTGACTGAGCAGCAAGACCCCTGCCATTGGGCTCCCCCAACTCCGTAGCTGTTTCCTGCTGCATCTTGGAAGACCGCTCTCTCCCCCTGTGACTGGCCTTATATGGGACAATTAATGAGCAGTGCAGTGACAGCAGACACCTCTCCATATTGTTCAGAGCTTGGGCTTGTGACCAGACAATTTGCCATTGCCCTCCGGGTTCCACTGAGAAGTGCCTTCTCAGCAGTTTGTAGAAGTAGGTTGTAAAAGCAAAGGGTACAGCGTTAACTGCATCTCATCTTTCATTTATTTAGTCATCTGCTTTGGTGAGAAGCATAGATTTAGAAGAGAGGGCTGTCTTGATCTCAGATGGAATCCCTCCTTAGTCAGTATTAGTACGCTCATTAAATTACTTTGGACAAGAGGGACTGGATTCTGTTACCTACTAATTCAGTGGTACAAAAGGAAATCCCGTAAAGAAGTGTTTGAAGGGCTTTCTTCTACTTAACCTGTTTTGATTCCAAGAGGAAGGTATTATTATTCTCTTTCTAAAGATGAGGAAACTGAGGCTCAGAGATGTTTATGTAAGGGCTGTACCCAGGGCCACTCGGGGTTGAAATGGAAGAGGAACTACGGTTGACTTGCTTATAATCCTGGGCTCTTTCCTCAGCACAACTCTGAGTTGCCTGTTGCTCAAAGTTTGCTAAAGCCCGTAACTCCTCAAGGCTTAAAAGGCCTGCTGTCACGAGGCCCTGGGAGATCATCCAGGAAGATCACTCACTAGGCATTTCTTTTTTGATTATGTAAGTGCTCAGTACACTGCTAGGCACATGGAGAAAAGTCGGGTTTTATGTCTCTAACGAGTTTTCAGTCTCATTGGAAGATGAGTATGTAAACAGATATTTAAAGAACAATTAAGTTCTTAATTACATCTAAATGGTAAGCGTAGAGTTGCTCAGAAAAGGGAAAGAGATGGCGCAAGCTGGAATTCTTTGGGAATGGAGAGGGTGGTATGTGAGTGGATATGGAGGGGTGGGTGGAGATGGAAGATGGATGAGACATAGGAAGGCAAGAAAAGGGTTTTCTACCAACGGAAACACAGAATTAGAACAGGAAAGGGAAGATTCTGAGCCGGCCTAGGAGTTTGGGGTCATGATGTATTGGTAGAGGGAGTGAGGTATGTGTGTGTAGATATACATTTCTTTGATCTCTTTTGCTCTGCTTGGTTTTTTTCGTCTCACCAGAAAGCATAATTTAAAGTGAGACTGAGAAAGAAAAAAGCCACTTTTTTTGTGTACCTATACTTATTGTATTTCTTTTTTTTCTTTTTTTTAAAAGAAATCGAAGTTGTAGTTTGTTTGTTTGTTTATTTATTTATTTATTTTGGCTGTGCCATGCGGCATGTGGGATCTTAGTTCCCCAGCCAGGGATTGAACCCACGCCCCCTACAGTGGAAGCACATAGTCTTAACCATTGCACCGCCAGGGAAGTCCCTGTATTTCTTAATCTATCCATTGTACTAACTAGTTTTCAAAGGCAGAGGACAGAAGTGCCAAATACCCAAAAAATTATTTTTAGGAGAGTTATTAGTAATCACTGAATATATTATCTGATTTTAAATTCTAACAATTTCCCCTTCCCTAATTGGTTTCAGGGATTTTTTTTTTTCAGAATAGGTCTCTATCAGAGTATCCACATGGAAAGAATTTGTATTAATGTTATAAATTTGAAAAACGTAAGTAAAAATTAGACTGCCATGTAAATATCAGTGCCTCCCCAGGGGAGAAACTCCATAAATGAGGCCAGGCAGAGCCAGTCTTTCCCCCTCAGTATTTCCATGGTGTGAATAATCTCTCTTCTAGAGCTCCTAGAAGGAAGAGACCATGTCATGTGCATCCCAGTGTCAAGTATATACCTAGCTGGTAAAGGTTACTCAAATGACCTCTACCATTCATTTAGTTGAATGGATAAGTGAATATGTAAGAGCAAGTATAGCTTTCATATCCTGTGCTAATTAGGTTAGTGCTAGCTGCTGTGACAAGTAAGCCCCTCAATTTCAGTTTGGTGCAACAAAATTGTAGTTATCACTCATGATAGTCTAACGTTGATGGGTGGCTTTCCTCTACTTGGTGATTCAGGGACTGGCCTCTTTCCATGTCATGGCTCTGCTTTCCACTGGGGCTTGAAAGTCCACTGCATATGGTAGGCAGACAGGGAAAAGAACATGAGGAGGGTACAAGTGACACATACTACTTCTGCTCACTTTCTTTTTACTAGAACTATCCACGTGACCCTGTCTAGGAACAAGGCGGGCAGGAACATGTGGTCCCTGGCTGGGCAGCTTCCTCAGAGAGACACTCAATATCATGGAGCAGTATGGATTTTAGTGGACAGATGGTCATCTCTGCCGCATCTGGCTTTCAGCACTTCCTAGCTGTGTTCTCTTAGGCAAGTTCAGAGCCTCTCCAGGTGTCAGTTCCTTCCTTGAAAATGGGGGTCCCGTAAGGTTGTAAATATTGAATGACACAAGTATTTGAAGTAGCAAGCAGTAGTGCTGATGAGCATTTGCTTATATAGGAGAGCTATTATAATATTGTTACTTTTCATGTTCCAGTTCAATTAAGATATTTCTTGGGTTAACATTTATTTTTCTTCAACGACGATCACGGCACATACAAAACAAGGGCAACCCAAGGAGACCACGTACTCTTACGTATGAAGGTAGAAGAATAGGTAGAGACTTTTAAATTAAGACATCCTACTGGGGCCATGGCACACACTGAGCTTAGGGTAACACGTGGTACCTGTTTTGTAGTGTGAACTTTAGATAAAAAGGAGAATTTTCTCTTGAAAATTTACTGCAGATCTGCTAAGCGTGGGTGTGTACTGTCAGTGTGAAGGCTGATTGGCTTGTAGATACCACCCCAACGTAGTGGAGGTAGATGGAATGGAATTATTACAGACTTGTCCCATGGAACAAAGAGAATAAGAGACAGGACCCTGGAGAAAGGAGAACAAAGGCATGTAAGGACTCAGGGCCATGGGAAGAGAAGAGAAGGGAAGGATAAAGAGAGGAAGGGAAGGGAAAGGGAGCAGCGTCTGGCCCCCTGGCTCTCCCTCTCAGGACTGAATTACTCATTCCCCAGCTGCCGGGAGTGTGTTGGCTGCTGAGGCTCCTGGCTGAATCCTCTCCCAGAAACTGTCCTTGGTTGAAGGGAGCTGCCTCGCCCAAGGTTACAAATCCCCCCAGTCGAGGTGGCACTGCTAAGACCCATGGTGGGCATCTCTGAGGGCCATCCCAGCTTTGCAGTTCCTGGTGGGGTTGGCTGAGGCCTCAGTGGCAACTGAGTTCAACTTCTTCTGCTGAGTTCTGCCCTCTCATCCCTTCACAACCGTGGTTCCCAACGCAGTTCCCAGGAAGTTCCTGCACAGCGCTCTGCATCTCAGAGTCTTGTGTCCTGAGGAACTGGACCTGTGAGAGTAGAGAAGGAAAAAGAATGGAAGAGAAGGGGAAGGAGAGAAGGCAAAAGGAAGGGAAGAGGACCCACTGGAGAAGGCTCTTTTCCTTCTGGATTGTCATATGCTGCAGTCCCCAGAGACATCAAAATAAGGGGATTCCTTCCCGTTTACCTCCGGGAAAACTCAGTTTCATTAGGCAATATGATTCCAACTTGAAGTAAGGGGCTCTTTGTGCATTCTTCTGGATTCTCTCAATATACTTGCCTAGCTAACAGTGAGTTTGTTTCATAATGGATTGTTATGCTTACCTTCCACTATCAGTGGACAGTACTGGTGTCATATAGTAAATCTTTATAAAGAATTGACTTTTTACAGAATCTGTTTTCTCCTTCCCTCCCACTCCCCACCAAACATAGTCTAACTCATCCAGTTCTGCTCTGAACAACAAAAATGTACCTTCCAAATTCATGTGTTGGAAGAAAAGGGAAAAAGTCTATTTCTGGCATCTGTGGTGAGGGGTTTATGCTGCCTCTCTCCACTGCCAGGAGGGTATGGAAGTGGGTTTCATGACCTTCTGCGCCAAGCACACAGTGGGCCTGAAAAAAGTTCATTTTAAAATGAATTGCACAGAGTCTGTAATCAGTGTGATCTCACTGATTGGGGGTGAAGGGGATTCCCTGGAAACCTGACCTTCTGAGGTCATTCACCTTTAGGCATTCTCACCTTTACCTGTGTGATGCCTTTTTTGGAGACTTGTTTCACAAGAGCTCCCACTTCAAGGCTACTTTAAATACTGTTACATTTCCCTTTATTTCAAGCGGTTCCCTTTTCTTTGTGGGTGGGTTTGCCACTGTGAGATTCAATTTCCCTGATAGAACTGTGTTTTCTGGCCTCCCATGTATGATTAATTCAGAGGAAGCTTTTATCTGTTGTGATCTAAATGGGTATTTGTTTTACCCTCAGCCAACAAGACAATAACAAATGTCTTGCCTGCAACGACAGGCTTGGAAATGCAGTTGTCACAGTGAAAGCCACAAAGCATATGAGTTCCAGGCTCTGTGCTGACACTTGACTAGCTGAATATATGCAGGAGCCAGAAAGTGGAAATTTTTTTACAGGAGATGATGAATGCCTTTCTGTCCCCACAGAATCGGCAAAGGGCTTTGCTTGAGCCTTAATTTGACCCAGAGTTGTTACTGAAAGTGTGCAGAGTGACATGACTGTTTAACTTCCCTACTTTACTTTACTATGTGCTCATGTGTATGTACTCCAAGAATATTAACTGTGGGGAAGTGTCCTGCCTTCTTCCTCCTGCCTCAGGGTTCTCATGGACTCCAAAAGCTCTGATGAGCGCCAGCATTTGGGACAGACACTGACTAGATCTTGGACAAGTGACTCATTCTGTATTCCAGAACTGGGATAGGGCTGGTGCTCACAGGGAAAACTCAAGGATGGAGCATCTCCATTGCTATCCTGGAGAAGGTGGAGCCCTACTGGAACATAAATCCACATCTCTCGTACTTATTTGCCCCAAATCCATTAGTCCTCTACTGTCACATACTTAACATTCACAGTAAATACTTTTCTGCCCATAGTTCTAAAGACAGAGATGATAATGAAAATATGCTGATAACTGTGCCATCTTTATTATAAAAGCTGAAAAAAATATGACTTAGTTGGTGCTCTTCCTAGTGACAAGCCTGAGTGTTTAATGCTACCTTGAGATGGTTCCTTAGGGAGCCATTTTATGTCATTTTCTTGTAACTGTCACTCTAATGTGCTGGAGGGAAGTTTTACTGTCATTTGCATATTCTGAAAGTTTACTGAATTTTAAGAGATGTGTGCCTGAGAAATAACTTGTCTTGATATATTTAGGAATTTAGAGGGTTTTTTTCCTGGTTGGAACTGCCAAGCTTGGCTGCTACCCTAGTCATTTATATAGTGTAGCTTTATGTGGATTTAGTCCAAATACTTGGGATTTAAAGAGGATTAAATGATTCGCATACACAGTGAAATGAGGGGACCGTACATGGGAGCAAGTACTTGGAGTCCAGAACCCTCAGCAGAGCTTCTACCAAGTGCTCTGAGAGTAGCGAGAAAGGAGGAGGGAAGAGCTGACCAAGTCACCATGGGATCCTTTCACAGTGGGAATGGCACTTGAACTAGGTTTTGAAGAATAATTAGGAGTTTGGAGGATGGGGAAAGGTAGTGAAGACCACCGCAGACAGGGGGCAAAGCATGAAGAGGTGAGGAGATACAACACAATGGGATATACTTGTGGATTTGACAAGTGTTCTGTGGGCAAGAAGGCACCTAGAGATTGTAAGAGAGTCTAGGGGATTTGAAACTCAGACAGGTGGCGCCATGGAAGGCTTTCAGGCAGTAGAGTGAGCGTAAGAGTGGTTGACGATCAACTACTGTGTGGAGGGTGAGCGAGATGAGAATTGAGGTGTGGCTGCAAACAGGTCAGCCACGGGCCCTGGTGACCTCTGAGGGAGCAGTTGCAGTGAGGTGGTGCTATGGAACCAGGCTGCAAAGAATGACGGAGTAGGTTGAAGGTCAAGAATATTAGCGATAAAGAGAAAGGGAGAGTGGTATGGTAGAGAGAGGATGAAGGATGGTTAAGGGAAGGTGGGATGGTGAAGATTTGTGTAAGTGTCACCACCCCTATGAACTATTTGTTATTTGTATGCTCTTCTGGACTTCTTTGATATATTTGACCCCCCTAAATTCCCCAAGTAGAGATGAGCATTGCTTGAAATTTCTTCTTGGCTTCTGAAATACTAGAGAAAATTTAGCTGCTTACAGGTTTGCCTTCCCTTTCCAGACCATAAACAGTTTGAGGGCAGGGACTGTGTTTTATTAGTATTTGTATCCCCCGTCCCTGGCACTTAGTAGGTGCTCAATTGGGGTTTGTTGAGGAGGGACTGAATGATGACATAAATGTGATAGGTTGACAGGAAGGAAACCATAGAAATGGAGAGTTTGAAGGTAACAGAGAGAAGGGAGGTATTGATAAGAGGAAATTTCAGAAGGTAGAAAGGGATAGATCCTCCAGAATAGGGATTGGCAAACTTTTCTGTAAAGGCCTGAATAGTAAAAATTTTAGACTTTGTGGGCCAGATGGTCTCTATTACCCAGCTCTGCCATCACAGTGTGAGAGCAGCCATCTACAATAGGTCAAAGAAAGGCTGTGTTCCAGTAAAACTTGGCTTATAAAAACAGTCCCTGACCCATGATCTATAAGATGTAGAAGGGGAGGGAGACTGGCACTAGCTTGAAAAGGTGTAGGCAACTTCTTCCCCAAAGAAGGTGGGAGAAGAAGAGGCAAGGGAAGTTGCAGTAGTTCATCTGAGAAAGGCTTTGTTAAGAGAAGACAGTGTCAATAGTAGGGGAACAAGGTTTTAAGGGGAATAGAAATCATTCCAGGGAAGTTCTCTGAAGAATCTTCTAGGAAATATACCAGGAAAATTTTAGGGCCACTGTGGAACCAGGAATAGAGTAGATACCTTGGTCTCAATTAGCATAATTATGTGAATTTCACCACTTAAATAAGAGTGTCCACTTTCCTCTTCCTTCAGCTTACTGTGCACCATTCCCTAGTATGGGTATAGACATTTTTCAGGTTATAGGACATCAGTACTGACCCCTGTCTCCTGATGTGATGATCCTCATCAGACCCTTCCCCATCAGGAATTGATGCATGGCTTCTCTTGCTGTGGGTAGGATGGTGAGTGCTGACATCAAAGTAGCAGCTTCCTTGAGTTTGCCACTTCTTGCCTTAGGGCTAGGAATCCACCACCCAAAGTCCCCCTTCTTTCCCAGACAGTCTGGCACCTCCAATTCTTTGACCCTTAGACATAAAGGGTTTACTATATCCCATCTCAGGGAATAGAATATTCCGCTTGCCCCCTTATCAAAGGGAAGCTACTGCAAGGAGGGTCTTCAAGTGATCCCTAACCCTTCTCTTCTTTGACCTATTAACATTCATTACATGTCCAATACCAGACATCAGTGCTAACTGCCTGTTTTTCTCCTGGTGACTACTCTGATTTTCTTTTCAGAGATTCAAGGGTTCTCATGGAAAAACAAATAAACAAACACAACAACAACAAAAGACCCACACACAAAAAAGAAAAAACAACCAAACAAATATAAAAACCCCAGGAATTACAAGAAGCAGCAGCAGCACACAGGTGTAGTCCCTGGCAGGCATTCTGTGGTGCTCGCTGTGCACTGCTCTGCTGGACCTCTATCCCAAGCTCCCTGTAGTACACACTACACTAAAGGAGGGGCTGGAAGGTTAAAAATCTTCTTAGAGTCTCTTCCCAGCATGATTTGGATTCCTCCTATGGGGCCACTAGTAAGAGACCTGATGTATAAAAAGAGCAGGAGGCAAGCTGTGAGGTCCTACTTTCCTGATTCATTGGCTTCTGCAGCTGCAGGGCTGTCTCCATCCTGGTGGAGGAGGCTTGCTTCCATCAGCAGCTCCCTGATGGGCTATTTCAGCCAGGATGCAGGAGCTTTTTAGATCACAACAGAGGCTGAATGATCATGGGAGCTCTTCTTGGAAGCTTGAGTTACTCTGTTCCTTTGTCTCCTTTAATGATTGTGTTAAGCACCTAAAACCCAGCAGCAAAATATATTTTTTGCTTAAACCAGGTATGGCAGTGTATGTTGTCCGCAACTGGACCTAAATGGATACAGTATCCCACCAGACCCACAGGTTGAGCTAGGAAATCAAGAAAGAGATGGCTGAGTGCTGTCAGGCTTGATGAGTGGGAGAATAGGTTCGGGGTGAGGGGTGAGGCGCAAGGGGGTGAGGGAGGAGGGCAGGAGCCAGGACTCAAATACGCATTGAGATGGTGAAGCCAGGTGGAGACCGAGAGCTGGGAGGGGAGGAAGCCGCCTGGCACTGGGGGTCTCCATGAAGGTGAAGGCTGCTTTCACTGGGTATAAACAGGGGAGGTACGCCTTGGCATCAATCAAGGAAACATATCAATACTTCTGTGAGTCTCACAATATGCTATTACTCAGGTAATATTTAAATTTGATCACAGGGCAGTAAAGTCTGACTGAAGAATTAAATGAATCTCTTTTAGACACCTTGTAACTATTTTTCTGGGCGTGATTATGCATAGAGAACAATAAAACTGCAGTGCGACGTGCATGCTAGGCTACTGCTGGGTTCACTCACCAAGTTCATCCTCAAGGAGCTGACCGGGATGTCGGGGCCCTGTAGGGGTCACTTGCAAATAGTGAAACCACAAGTATGAATGGAGTTTGTTTTATAAGTTAGTTGTCGGCTCGTTTTTTAGTTAAACTAATAGATTAGATAATAAGTATGCTAACTAAATCTTTACTTGCTTTTTAAGTATTTCATATGTTGGTCAGAAACTTGTGGTTGTTTAATGAGTACCTGATAACTGAATTATTAGCCATACAAATGTAATTGAGACCTTAAGAGTCTATGGGTAAAAATGAAATCATCTTATCATTAATGTCCCAATTATAAAGCCTGAGCTGCTTTCTTATGCCTTGAGTGTCTCAGATCTCCCTCAACATTCTCCTCATTTATAACTAGCAAAGACCTGGGTTTATGTAAATAGCAAATATGTTTATGGGATTTGGTCAGATAATTAAAAGATGTATCACTTCTGTTCTTCAGTGGGCTTCATATTTAAATAATTTATCACAAACCGAAGGCACTGTAAATGTGTTTTCTTCGCATGGCTTTTATAAAATGTTTGAATTCATTGCCAAAAATAAAAATCAAAGAATCTTACCAGAAAACCCAGGTTTCCTAACAACATGGGTGCTCAACAAGAGTAGATGCTCTGCCAATGAGAGGCGTATGGCAAGCTGGCTCCAGGCAGCCCCAGCCAGGCTTCCCTCATTTATATCGCCTGCCTGACTCCTGGGGGCATTTAAGTTTATGACCCATGTAATAGCTTATTATTGAATAAATAAAAGTTGTCACCTAGAACTGGAACATTGGGTCCTCTTAAAAAATCACCATGTTAAGAATATGCAGCCATTGGTCATTAGAATTGTATTTGTAATGTCATCTTTGTGAAAAAATATTATTTGGATTTCTGTTCTGGGATATGCAGGTTTTCAAGATTCACCAATTAATTCCTATGCTACACTATCATTAGCCTCTTTATCCAGCACTCATTGAGCACCTTCTATTGCTAAGTTGTTATTTATGCAACTTGGAAAACACTTTTGAAACCATGGTATTTATTTGCCTGGTCCTCTTAGATTGTTCATTTCTTTCATCTTTGAGGAGTATCTATCTTTGCCATGCTCCTGGGGGAGCTGGTTCTGCTCTGTTCACTCCCCTTTCCTCTAGTGCATTGTTTTGTGCACTAATATCTGTATCACCTTTTTTTTCTCACTTTTTATCTTGAAAAATGTATCACTTAATCATGAAGTGTGTCCCTGGAATATAAACATATACCAACAGTCACTATTTCGATAAAATGTAAACAAAAAGCCAGTATAGCCACTTTAATATATATCAAGGAATTAAATTTATTCATTCATTTGTTCACTCAGCAGATAATTCTTGAGCACCTAATGAGTGCCTGATGTTTCTAGATCCTAAGGATGCAATGCTGAACCAAAGAGAACAGCATTCAGCTACACTCTAGTGGAGAGAAGGCACTCAACAGAAGACTTATATCTTGTGAATAGTGCTAGCACTATGAAGAATGGTGATGGAGGGGAGGTGATTGAGTCCCATTGGTGCTATTCTAGATGCACGAGGCAAGTAAGGCCTCACTGAAGAGGTGACATTTGAGTAGAGACCTGAATGAAGCAAGGGGATGAGCCATGTAGATGTTTGTTGGAGCTTTACTGGGTGTTGGAACAGCTCTTGCAAAAGGCCTGAGGAAAGAATGTTCTTGGTGTGTTCCTTGAGGCTAGTGTGGCTAGAATGGAGTGACTGTGGGAGAAGGTTGGACAGGGTCCGGGTTCAGGTTAAGTAGGCTTTGTAGGCCATGAGAAGGAATTTGGGTTGGATTTTAATTGTGATGGGAAACCATGTAAGGAAGATTTGCTTGTTTGTTCTTAAGATGGGAGAGCCCTGAGCATCTATGAGTATACACGCAGAGGAGAGGAGCTGGCTATGGAGAATGCCTGATCAGTGGTGGGTTGGTTCCCGGATTCAAGCTCAGGTTCACATGATTGAGGTGGAACACAGAGCTTGCTGTAACTATGGCCGGCTCTTCCTATTGCCCTGCCAGGAGCCCCTGGGTTCCTTCCCCTCTCCCTGACTCCCTCTTGCTGGTGTAGGGTATTGCCTGCAGAGTGTATCAGCACAATGCAAAAGTGGGGCATGCCGGTTTCTCATACATTTGTGATTTGTGGTGTACCTGCCTCGGTGACATTTGAGTCTCCCTGGAAGAACATGGATTCCAGGAACCATGGTCTACATATTTGAATATGTGATCTCACCAGTATGAATATCTGAATGTTCACTCAGGGATGCATCCATGTTTATTGGAACTGATGGAGGAAGCCCTGGTTCTGTGGCATCTTTCTGTTCAGAATCCTCCAGTTGCACGTTTGGATGGGTATGCATAGGCAGGTGTATCTATCAGGAGGGACAATTTTTTTTTAAACATCTTTATTGGAGTATAATTGCTTTACAATGGTGTGTTAGTTTCTGCTTTATAACAAAGTGAATCAGTTATACATATACATACGTCTCCATATCTCTTCCCTCTTGCATGTCCCTCCGTCCCACCCTCCCTATCCCACCCCTCTAGGTGGTCACAAAGCACCGAGCTGATCTCCCTGTGCTATGTGGTTGCTTCCCACTAGCTATCTACCTTACGTTTGGTAGTGTATATATGTCCATGCCTCTCTCTCGCTTTGTCACAGCTTACCCTTCCCCCTCCCCATATCCTCAAGTCCATTCTCTAGTAGGTATGCATCTTTACTCCTGTCTTGCCCCTAGATTCTTCATGACCATTTTTTTCTTTTAGATTCCATATATATGTGTTAGCATACGGTATTTGTTTTTCTCTTTCTGACTTACTTCACTCTGCATGACAGTCTCTAGGTCCATCCACCTCACTACAAATAACTCAGTTTCGTTCCTTTTTATGACTGAGTAATATTCCATTGTATATATGTGCCACATCTTCTTTATCCATTCATCTGTCGATGGACACTTCAGGTGCTTCCATGTCCTGGCTATTGTAAATAGAGCTGCAATGAACATTTTGGTACATGACTCTTTTTGAATTATGGTTTTCTCAGGGTATATGACCAGTAGTGGGATTGCTGGGTCGTATGGTAGTTCTATTTTTAGTTTTTTAAGGACCCTCCATACTGTTCTCCATAGTGGCTGTATCAATTTACATTCCTACCAACAGTGCAAGAGGGTTCCCTTTTCTCCACACCCTCTCCAGCATTTATTGTTTGTACATTTTTGATGATGGCCATTCTGACTGGTGTAAGATGATATCTCATTATAGTTTTGATTTGCATTTCTGTAATGATTAATGATGTTGAGCATTCTTTCATGTTTCTGTTGGCAATCTGTATATCTTCTTTGGAAAAATGTCTATTTAGGTCTTCTGCCCATTTTTGGATTGGGTTGTTTGTTTTTTTAATATTGAGCTGTATGAGCTGCTTGTAAGTTTTGGAAATTAATCCTTTGTCAGTTGCTTCATTTGCCAATATTTTCTCCCATTCTGAGGGTTGTCTTTTCATCTTGTTTATGGTTTCCTTTGCTGTGCAAAACCTTTTACGTTTCATTAAGTCCCATTTGTTTATTTTTGTTTTTATTTCCATTACTCTAGGAGGTGGGTCATAAAAGATCTTGCTGTGATTTATGTCATAGAGTGTTCTGCCTATGTTTTCCTCTAAGAGTTTGATAGTGTCTGGCCTTACATTTAGGTCTTTAATCCATTTTGAGTTTATTTTTGTGTATGGTGTTAGGGAGTGTTCTAAATTCATTCTTTTACATGTGGCTGTCCAGTTTTCCCAGCGCCACTTATTGAAGAGGCTAACTTTTCTCCAATGTATAGTCTTGCCTCCTTTATCAAAGATAAGGTGACCATATGTGCGTGGGTTTATCTCTGGACTTTCTATCCTGTTCCATTGATCTATATTTCTGTTTCTGTGCCACTACCATACTGTCTTGATTACTGTAGCCTTGTAGTATAGTCTGAAGTCTGAGAGGCTGATTCCTCCAGCTCCCTTTTTCGTTCTCAAGATTGCTTTGGCTATTCGGGGTCTTTTGTGTTTCCATACATATAGTGAAATTTTTTGTTCTAGTTCTGTGAAAAATGTCAGTGGTAGTTTGATAGGGATTGCATTGAATTTGTAGATTGCTTTGGGTAGTAGTGTCATTTTCACAATATCGATTCTTCCAATCCAAGAACATGGTATACCTCTCCACCTATTTGTATCATCTTTAATTTCTTTCATCAGTGTCTTATAATTTTCTGCATACAGGTCTTTGGTCTCCTTAGGTAGGTTTATTCCTAGATATTTTATTCTTTTTGTTGCAATGGTAAATGGGAGTGTTTTCTTAATTTTACTTTCAGATTTTTCATCATTAGTGTATAGGAATGCAAGAGATTTCTATGCATTAATTTTGTATCCTGCTACTTTACCAAATTCATTGATTACCTCTAGTTGTTTTCTGGTAGCATCTTTAGGATTCTCTAAGTATAGTATCATGTCATCTGCAAACAGTGACAGCTTTACTTCTTCTTTTCCAATTTGGATTCCTTTTATTTCTTTTTCTTCTCTGATTGCTGTGGTTAAAACTTCCAAAACTATGTTGAATAAGAGTGGTGAGAGTGGGCAACATTGTCTTATTCCTGATCTTAGTGGAAATGTTTCAGTTTTTCACCCTTGAGGACGATGTTGGCTGTGGGTTTGTCATATATGGCCTTTATTATGTTGAGGAAAGTTCCCTCTATTCCTACTTTCTGGAGGGTTTTTATCATAAATCAGGGTTGAATTTTGTCAAAAGCTTTCTCTCCATCTATTGAGAGGATCATATGGTTTTTCTCCTTCAATTTTTTAGTATGGGGTATCACATTGATTGATATGCATATATTGAAGAAGCCTTACATTCCTGGGATAAACCCCACTTGATCATAATGTATGATCCTTTTAATGTGCTGTTGGATTCTGTTTGCTAGTATTTTGTTGAGGATTTTTGCATCCGTGTTCATCAGTGGTACTGGCCTGTAGTATTCTTTCTTTGTGACATCTTTGTCTGGTTTTGGTATCAGGTTGATGGTGGCCTCATAGAATGAGTTTGGGAGTGTTCCTCCCTCTGCTGTATTTTGGAAGAGTTTGAGAAGGATAGGTGTTAACTCTTCTCTAAATGTTTGATAGAATTCGCCTGTGAAGCCATCTGGTCCTGGGCTTTTGTTTGTTGGAAGATTTTAAATCACAGTTTCAATTTCAGTGCTTGTGATTGGTCTATTCATATTTTCTATTTCTTCCTGATTCAGTCTTGGCAGGTTGTGCATTTCTAAGAATTTGTCCATTTCTTCCAGGTTGTCCATTTTATTGGCATAGAGTTGCTTGTAGTCATCTCTTATGAACTTTTGTATTTCTGCAGTGTCAGTTGTTACTTCTCCTTTTTCATTTCTAATTGTATTGATTTGAGTCTTCTCCCTTTTTTTCTTGATGAGTCTGGCTAATGGTTTATCAATTTTGTTTATCTTCTCAAAGAACCAGCTTTTAGTTTTATTGACCTTTGCTATCGTTTCCTTCATTTCTTTTCCATTTATTTCTGCTCTGAACTTTATGACTTCTTTCCTTCTGCTAACTTTGGGCGTTTTTTGTTCTTCTTTCTCTAATTGCTTTAGGTGTAAGTTTAGGTTGTTTATTTGAGATGTTGCTTGTTTCTTGAGGTAGGATTGTATTGCTATAAACTTCCCTCTTAGAACTGCTTTTGCTGCATTCCATAGGTTTTGGGTCGTCGTGTTTTCATTGTCATTTGTTTCTAGGTATTTTTTGATTTCCTCTTTGATTTCTTCAGTGATCTCTTGGTTATTAAGTAATGTGTTGTTTAGCCTCCATGTGTTTGTATTTCTTACAGATTTTTTCCTGTAATTGATATCTAGTCTCATGGTGTTGTGGTCAGAAAAGATATTTGATATGATTTCAATTTTCTTAAATTTACCAAGGCTTGATATGTGACCCAAGATATGATCTATCCTGGAGAATGTTCCATGAGAAGTTGGGAAGAATGTGTGTTGTGTTGTTTTTGGATGGAATGTCCTATAAATATCAATTAAGTCCATCTTGTTTAATGTGTCATTCAAAGCTTGTGTTTCCTTATTTATTTTCATTTTGGATGATCTGTCCATTGGTCAAAGTGGGGTGTTAAAGTCCCCTACTATGATTGTGTTACTGTCAATTTCCCATTTTATGGCTGTTAGTATTGCCTTATGTATTGAGGTGCTCCTATGTTGGGTGCATAAATATTTACAATTGTTATATCTTCTTCTTGGATTGATCCCTTGATCATTATGTAGTGTCTTTGTCTCTTGTAATAGTCTTTGTTTTAACGTCTGTTTTGTCTGTTATGAGAATTGCTACTCCAGCTTTCTTTTGATTTCCATTTGCATGGAACATATTTTTCCATCCCTCACTTTCAGTGTGTATGTGTCCCTAGGTCTGAAGTGGATCTCTTGTAGACAGCATATATATGGGTCTTGTTTTTGTATCCATTCAGACAATCTATGTCTTTTGGTTGGAGCATTTAATCCATTTACATTTAAGGTAAATATCAATATGTATGTTCCTATTACCATTTTCTTAATTGTTTTGGGTTTATTATTGTAGGTCTTTTCCTTCTCTTGTGTTTCCTGCCTAGAGAAGTTCCTTTAGCATTTGTTTTAAAGCTGGTTTGGTGTTGCTGAATTCTCTTAGCTTTTGCTTATTTGTAAAGGTTTTAGTTTCTCTGTCAAATCTGAATGAGATCCTTGCTGGGTAGAGTAACCTTGGTTGTAGGTTTTTCTCCTTTATCACTTTAAATATGTCCTGCCACTCCCTGCTGGCTTGCAGAGTTTCTGCTGAAAGATCAGCTGTTAACCTTATGGGGATTCCCTTATGTGTTATTTGTTGTTTTTTCTCCTCCTTTTAATATTTTTTCTTTGTATTTAATTTTTGATAGTTTGATTAATATGTGTCTTGGCATGTTTCTCCTTGGATTTATCCTTTATCGGACTCTCTGTGCTTCCTGGACTTGACTAACTATTTCCTTTCCCATATAAGGGAAGTTTGCAACTATAATCTCTTCAAATATTTTCTCAGTCCCTTTCTTTTTCTCTTCTTCTTCTGGAACCCCTATAATTCGAATGTTGGTGTGTTTAATGTTGTCCCAGAGGTCTCTGAGCCTGTCCTCAATTCTTTTCACTCTTTTTTCTTTCTTCTGCTCTGCAGTACTTATTTCCACTACCTTATCTTCCAGGTCACTTATCTGTTCTTCTGCCTCAGTTATTCTGCTATTGATTCCTTCCAGAGACTTTTTAATTTCATTTATTGTGTTTTTCATCACTGTTTGCTTGTTCTTTAGTTCTTCTAAGTCCTTATAAAACGCTTCTTGTATTTTCTCCATTCTATTTCCAATATTTTGGATCATCTTTACTATCATTATTCTGAATTCTTTTTCAGGTAGACTGCCTATTTCCTCTTCATTTGTTAGGTCTGGTGGGTTTTTGCTTTGGTCCTTCATCTACTGTGTGTTTCTGTGTCTTCTCATTTTGCTTAACTTACTGTGTTTGGGGTTTCCTTTTTTCAGGCTGCAGGTTTGTAGTTCCCATTGTTTTTGGCATCTGTCCCCAGTGGCTAAGGTTGGTTCAGTGGGTTGTGTAGGCTTCCTGGTGGAGGGGACTAGTGCCTGTGTTCTGGTGGATGAGGCTGGATCTTGTTTTTCTGGTGTGCAGGTCCATGTCTGGTGGTGTGTTTTGGGGTGTCTGTGGCCTTATTATGTTTTTAGGCAGCCTCTGTGCTAATGGATGGGGTTGTTTTCTTGTCTTGCTAGTTGTTTGGCATAGGGTGTCCAGCACTGTAGCTTGCTGGTCATTGAGTGGAGCCGGGTCTTGGCGTTGAGATGGAGATTTCAGGGAGATGTTCACCATTTGATATTAAGTGGAGCTGGGAGGTCTCTGGTGGACCAGTGTCCTGAACTTGGCTCTCCCACCTCAGTGGCACAGCTGTGATGCCTGGCTGGAGCACCAAGAGCCTGTCCTCCACACAGCTCAGAATAAAAGGGAGGAAAAAAGAAAGAAGAAGATAAAATAAAATAAAATAAAGTAAAATTAAATTAAAATAAAATAAAACATGAAAAATAATTATTAAAAATTTTTTAATTAATAAAAAAAACAAAAAACGACAGACAGAACCCTGGGACAAATGATAAAAGAAAAGCTATACAGACAAAATCACACAAAGAAGCATACACATACACAATCACAAAAAGAGAAAAAGATAAAAAAATATATATATATTGTTGCTCCCAAAGTCCACCTCCTCAATTTGGGGTGATTCATTGTCTATTCAGGTATTCTACAGTTGCAGGGTACATCAAGTTGATTGTGGAGATTTAATCCGCTGCTCCTGAGGCTGCTGGGAGAGATTTCCCTTTCTCTTCTTTGTTCGCACAGCTCCTGGGGTTCAGCTTTGGATTTGGAACCGCCTCTGCATGTAGGTCGCCTGAGGGCATCTGTTTTTCGCTCAGACAGGACGGGGTTAAAGGAGCAGCTGATTCGGGGACTCTGTCACTCAGGCCGGGGGTGGGGAAGGGTATGGATGCGGGGCGAGCCTGCAGCGGCGGAGGCCGGCGTGATGTTGCACCAGCCTGAGGCGCACCGTGTGTTCTCCCGGGTAAGTTGTCCCTGGATCAGGGGACCCTGGCAGTGACGGGCTGCACAGGCTCCCAGGAGGGGAGGTGTGGATAGTGACCTGTGTTTGCACACAGGCTTCTTGTTGGCTGCAGCAGCAGCCTTAGCGTCTCATGACCGTCTCTGGGGTCCACGCTGATAGCCGCGACTCGAGCCCATCTCTGGAGCTCCTTTAAGCAGCGCTCTTAATCCCCTCTCCTCGCGCACCAGGAAACAAAGAGGCAAGAAAAAGTCTCTTGCCTCTTCGGCAGGTCCAGACTTTTCCCGGACTCCCTCCCGGCCAGCCGTTGTGCACTAACCCCTTCAGGCTGTGTTCACGCCGCCAACCCCAGTCCTCTCCCTGCGCTCCGACTGAAGCCCGAGCCTCAGCTCCCAGCCCCGCCCGCCCCTGCGGGTGAGCAGACAAGCCTCTGGGGCTGGTGAGTGCTGGTCGGCACCGATCCTCTGTGCGGGAATCTCTCCGCTTTGCTCTCCGCACCCCTGTTTCCCTGCTCTCCCTCGCGACTCCGAAGCTTTCCCCCTCCGCCACCTGCAGTCTCCGCCCGCTAAGGGGCTTCTAGTGTGTGGAAACCTTTCCTCCTTCACGGCTCCCTCCCACTGGTGCAGGTCCCGTCCCTGTCCTTTTGTCTCTGTTTATTCTTTTTTCTTTTGCCCTACCCAGGTACGTGGGGAGTTTCTTGCCTTTTGGGAGGTCTGAGGTCTTCTGCCAGCGTTCAGTAGGTGTTCTGTAGGAGTTGTTCCACGTGTAGCTGTATTTCTGATGTATTTGTGGGGAGGAAGGTGATCTCCGCGTCTTACTCTTCTGCCATCCTGAAGCTCCTCCCCCAGGAGGGATAATTTTGACAAAGTAATTTGTGATACCCCATTCATCAGCTGACAAAAGCACTCACTTTCCCATACTCCAAAGCACCTCAGAAATTACTTAACTGTTTGGAATTATCATTTTCATGTTAAAGAACTTATTATTTTCTCTCTTGTACCACTGATTTACCTGTTTTTCCAGTAGAGAGGGTGGCCCACCATTGAGTTCTACCTGAAGCCCACTGATAATAAGTGTTCCCCTTGGCAAAAGTTCATTGTCCTCATAAGTTAGAAAAGTATTAGTGTATTGTTTTGTTCCTGTTTTTACTTTGGCATGATTCTTTTTTTTTTTTTCTGTACGCGGGCCTCTCACTGCTGTGGCCTCTCCCGTTGCGGAGCACAGGCTCCGGACACACAGGCTCCGCGGCCATGGCTCGCGGGCCCAGCCGCTCCGCGGCATGTGGGATCTTCCGGGATCAGGGCACGAACCCGTGTCCCCTGCATCGGCAGGCGGACTCTCAACCACTGCGCCACCAGGGAAGCCCTGGCATGATTCTTAACTCAGAGTAATACAGCAGCACAACTCAGAATGTTACCTCATCTCCTGCTCTGTCCCTTGCTCTCTTCAGGACCCTGGCTTTCCTGTTTCCAGCCTCAGTTTTTGAACTTGCTGTTTCCTCTGTGTTGAACTCTTCCCAATTCCCACATAGCTCCATCCTTCATTTCCTTAAGGTTTCTGTACACATGTCTGCTCACTGAGGCCTTTCCTGACCACCTTTTGTGAAGTAAACACCCCACCATGGCACTCATCTCTTTTGCTCTGTGTTGTTTTTCTCTGTAGCGTCATCACCCCTTGGCATGCTGTTTATTTACTTGGTTACTTGTTTATTGCCTCCTTCACTAGAATGTAAGCTCTGTGAGAGCAAGGACTTGGTGTTTTTTGTAGGACTTCGTTTTGATCACTGCTTGTATCCTGAGTTTTTAGAATGGTGTTGCACACAGGAGAGTCATTCAATCAGTATTTTAAAACCTGAACTATGATGGTTAATGGCTGGTGAAGTCAAGTTCGAGCTCTAGACCACCATTAGCAGCATATGCTTACCAACTGAGCTGGTTGCCGTAGAGATTTGAAAGCCCAAAGTAAGCAATTCTTCTAGCCACAGATTTGTACTGGACAGTTTTCTTTGGATATTGGGTTGTTTTTGCTTAGGAAAGAGAAATTTGCCAGTGTGATTAACAGATCAACAGTGTGAGGAACAGACTGTATTGGAGCGGGTCTCTGAATCCTCGCTCCTCAAACAAAGCATGGTCTGCCTACCAGCAGCACTGGCATCACCCTGAGCTCGTTAGAAATGCAGGATCTCAAGGCCCACCCAGCCTCCTAAATCTGAATCTGCATTTAATGCAGGTGATTTCTATGTATAATTAAAGATTGAGAAGTTCAGCTCTAAGTCACCTGACTTTGATGTAAAAATCAGAAGATATCTTTTAGAGTTTGGTCACTTAACTTGGTTTTGGAAATCATCATTATTAAAGGGGCCATTTTAAGTACTCTATAGTCTTATTTTTTCTCTTTAAGTTGAGAACAGATATATTTTGAATTGGTCGCTTAATCTCTCTGTCCTCAGGTTCTTTGTCTCTATGAGGATGCAGTTGGTCTCACTGTGTGTTTGTGTGTGTGTGTGTGTGTGTGTGTGTATGTTTGGGGTGTGCCTTTCAGGCCCTAGTCACAGCAGATCTGTCAGTTCTACTTCTATCCTTCTAGAGATATGTAGAGCCATAGATGGAGAAATTGACTTTCTGAGGAAAATGGTGACCATATTCTGTTTGAAGAGAGCAGTCAAATGTGCTTGTCCCCAGAAAGAATCTCAGCTGATGTGTTAGTTAGACTGAAAAAATTACTATTTGAGCTCTTACTGTGTCTCGGGCACTATCTATGTGCTTTACATCATAAGCTTACATAAGCCTAACAACATCTTGATAAGATGTTATTGTTGTCCTCATTTAAAGTTGTGGAAACCATGGCCTGAAAGGAGCCAGTACTCTGTCAAGTTCACACAGTTGCTAAGTGGACTGGCTAGGTGGACTGGCCCCCAGACCTGAGCACTTCACTATTTCTGAGGGAGAATCTTGCAAATTTACCAATATCTGTTAGAAGTATGGATGAAACGTTGGTCAAAGACAATTGTAGTTTCTTCAGTGAGACTGAAAGTATGAAATGCTGAATCTTTAGCTGAGTGATCAAGCTTTATTTATTTCTTTTGAGGCTCATATTTAAACCTCTTAGTATGCAAAGCTGCTGATGTGATTTTCCAATGCAAAAACCCTCAAATATATATGAACACATCATATATATTTATTCTTATTATTTTTATTGATGTATCGTTGATTTACAATGTTGTGTTAATTTCTGCTGTACAGCAAAGTGATTCAGTTATACATATATACACATTCTTTTTCGTATTCTTTTCCATGATGTTTTATCACAGGACATTGAACATAGTCCCCTTATTATTCACCGTAACTACGAACAAGCAGAATGACTTGAGATATTAAAGTTGCTCTAGCCACCTTCAGGCAATCCTGAACCTGCAAGGAGAGGTAGCACAATGGCAATTCCATGGCGACTTGGTGGGGGGAAGGGGGGAGAGTGAAAAGGAACCAAAGAAGTTTGTTCCACACCACACTGTGTTAGGTGTCTTTCGTGCATTATCTTGTTTAACCTTCACAACACAGCAGTGAGGTAGTATCATCTCCTCCAGTTTACTAAAGAGGATAACCAAGGTTTGGAACCATTAGGTACTTGCTCTGAATCTTACAACTAACTCCTAACTGATGGAGGCAGGATTCAAGCCAGGTTCACTTGATCTCAAAGCTTATCCTCTTCCTAATTTAGCACTTTGGAGAAACATTGGGAGGTGCATATGGTGAATATGTTTAAAATATTAGAAACATGGACTTCATGTCAACATATTTATTTTAAAAAAAGATATCTCCCCATCCTGGTAAAATGATGCTATTCTCACTGCGTCCCAGCTCAGATTAGTTGACAACAGTAATATAAGTAAATTAAAAAAAAAAAATAGATGAATGTTTTCCAAAGACATCACTGACTGACTAAAAACAAGAGTAGTGAACAATTGGTTTACCTGTAGTCAGACACATTAGCTATTACATCTCCAGTCCTGGTAAGTTATCCATTTGTTCACTTTATTTGAGGGAGAGGTTGGCTGTGTTTGGAGGTACTTGAAGCTAGAAATACACACATATGTCTCCAGTCACCTTCTTAGCATTGCACTCCATGGCTGGTGTGCATTGATCTGTACTGCACACACGCCTGGCAGGTTGTCCACCCCAAGTCTTCATTCTAGTGATTTGCTTTGTTGGATGCAGTTGCCCTAATGCTGGCAAGTTCTCCAAATTAAAAACCCGTGCTGAAAATCAAAACTACACTGAGGTATCACCTCACGCCGGTCAGAATGGCCATCATCAAAAAATCTACAAACAATAAATGCTGGAGGGGGTGTGGAGAAAAGGGAACCCTCTTGCACTGTTGGTGGGAATGTAAATTGATACAGCCACTATAGAGAACAGTATGGAAAGTCCTTAAAAACTAAAAATAGAACTACTATACGACCCAGCAATCCCACCACTGAGCATATACCCCGAGAAAACCATAATTCAAAAAGAATCATGTACAACAATGTTCACTGCAGCTCTATTTACAATAGCCAGGACATGGAAGCAACCTAAGTGTCCATCAAGAGATGAATGGATAAAGATGTGGCACATATATACAATGGAATATTACTCAGCCATAAAAAGAAACAAAACTGAGTTATTTGTAGTGAGGTGGATGGACCTAGAGACTGTCATACAGAGTGAAGTAAGTCAGAAAGAGAAAAACAAATACTGTATGCTAACACATATATATGGAATCTAAAAGAAAAAAGAAGGTTCTGAATAACTTAGGGGCAGGACAGGAATAAAGACGCAGATGTAGACTGAGGACACAGCGAGGGGATAGGGTAAGCTGGGAGTGGTATGGACATATATACACTACCAAACGTAAAATAGATAGCTAGTGGGAAGCAGCCACATAGCACAGGGAGATCAGCTCGGTGCTTTGGGACCAGGTAAAGGGGTGGGATAGGGAGGGTGGGAGGGAGACGCAAGAGGGAGGGGATATGGGGATATATGTATATGTAGAGCTGATTCACTTTGTTATACAGCAGAAACTAACACACCATTGTAAAGCAATTATACTCCAATAAAGATGTTAAAAAAAAAGAAAAGAAAAACCATGCTGATTTTACCTATCCTTGTTCTTAGCTCCTACCACAGCATAGGAGACTTTGATCCAACAGGTCAGCCCAGCCATCCCTATAAGGTGGAATTTCTTGACATATTTCCAGGTATGTTGATAAAGCAAAGTCTGCAAAGGAGAGGAGAATCTCTTTTTACTGCAAATGCACAGTATTTTTCACGTGCTAGAAGGAAGGGAACCGAGCCTCTCAGTCACTGTGGAGGCATGTGGGCTTTCTGCATTTCGTAAAGTGCCTTTCATGAGGTAGCAGCCCCAGAACTTGCTAGGGAATCAGCACATTTCCCCCATTCCCAGTTTAAGCGGTTTCTTCCCTTTAAAACCAAGGACTTCCTGGAAGTCCTCAAAACAACCCATTTCTATGCTGCCTCTTCCTGTGGCCTTTCTGATAGAGGAATCTTAAATGTAGTGATTTGGGAAATTATGTTTGAATGTAGAGTTGTCAGAGCTTACAGAGCGATCATTCTAAATAATTTGAATCACCCTTGCTGTGTCTGGTACAGAATGAAAAAGGGAGGCCAATTATGTCTTGGCTCCTTTCCCCCGTTGGGGCTTCTCAAAATCCTCTGCGTTATTCTCTAGTAACAGTATTTTTCAGCTTCCCGAGGCAGCTAGCGAAACTGAGGTAAAAGGATTTGTCGTTTTGATTCTAGTCGAAATGAAGCATTTTTTTTTGTACAGTACATGAAAAAATATAGAAGTCTTTTCAGTGGATGAACAGCCTATTATCCATAGCAAAACTACTGTGTTTTATGTCTGTCTGAGAATTACTGATTGCAGCCATAGCCCAGGCGGGAAGTAACTAAGTTGCTGCTGAATTGTCCTGGGGCCTGGAAATGTATGGGAGCTTTATTTTTTAAAGTATTTTCAATTGGTGCCATAGTCTCCATTTTCTAAAGTACAAATGAGCTCTTTGCTTAGAAACCCTGATGGTAAAAGGCAGCCCCATAAATGGAGGAGACATTCTCTTAATGGAGGAGACATTCTCTTACTGCCAGGTCAGTTTTGGAGTTGGAGGAGAATGATGGATCACCCGTTCATCCCACTAGTGACAAACCTGCCTCTTTGAAACCAGTTTACTTTTTCAGGATGATCCATCAACATTTCCCAGTTGTGTCCCTGATGACCACTTTGAGAGGAAGATCAGTGCCTGTTAGACTAATATGCCTTAATTTTGGCAAGAACACAGAAGCCTTTTATGGAAACTTACTACAGCTTTAGTATTCAGATGTCATGGCCACCAAGGTTTAAGCTTGCCTTTTCTACTCCTTGGGTATAAAAACTCTGACTTCGGGAATGGGAGACGGGAAAAAATTTAATCACAGAAGGCGTCATTTAATGGGAGAAATTTGTAGTAATCCTAATGATATCAAGCTTTCTATTCTTGTACGCAGGGTCCGCTTCATGGGTGTGCAGCCCACACAGTTGCACGGGGCTGGCTTTCAGAAGGGCCTGTGCTTGGTTTGATGCCCTTCTGTCACCTTCTTGAAATTCCTAATTTTTGAGCAGGAAATACTTCATGTTTATTTGTCACTACGCTCCACAAATTATGTAGCCAGTTTTGCTTGTAGTTTAGTCTTAAAAGATGGTAAAGCAGGGACTCTGCCCAAGTATTCCCACTTCTTAGTTATTACCAGTTGACTTCTTTTTGACTTTTGTTCTGCTTTTCTCCTTCTGTTTCTTCCATACAGAGAGGAGATTTATACAATGTATAGATGAGACAGACTGGGTTGAGGTCATTTCTCATTTACTTGCTGTGTGACCTCAGACAAGTAACTTCATTTCTCTAAGCCTAGTTTAATTACTTGGAAAATGGGAATGATAATGGCATTTAACATAGGATGGTTGTGAGGATTAAATTAGGTAATGCTTATAAAACATCTATCATAGCACCTGGCAATGGTAAGCACTCATTAAGAAAGAGCTATACAGTTTATCTTTTACTGATATTCTCCAACATTTTATTATGAAAATTTTCAAACATACAAAAAAGTTAAAGGATTTTATAGTGAGCACCCATACCTATGTCCTAGATTCTGCCATTAACATTTTACTAATTTACTGTATCATATATCCATCCACCTCTCTATCCATCCACCAATCCATCTTATTTTTGTGATCTGTTTCGAAGTTGCAGACATGAGTACACATCTAAATATTTCAGCCAAGTAAATCGTTAACTAGAGTTCAATATTTGCTTACATTTTTTCTTTTGAGGTAATATACATAGAGTGAAACACCCAGATCTTGTATATAGTCACTAGTTTTGACCAATGCTTGCACTTGTTTAACCCAAATCCCTATTGTTATAGAACTTTACCATTACCCCAGAAAGCACCCTCATGCTCCTTCCCAGTCAATCCCTGCCCCACTCTCCACCCCCAGAGGCAACCATTGTTCTGTTTTTTAAAACCTTATTAGTTTTACCTGTCCTATAACTTTATATAAATGTAAACATACAGTATATACTCTTGTGTAAGGCTTCTTCCACTCAGCATAGTGTTTTTGAGATTCATCTGTGGTAGTGTTTATTTGCTTTTCTCTCTGAGAACTATTTAATATATAATTATACCACAGTTTGTTTTTCCATTCTGCTATTAATGGACACTTGGGCTGTTTTGAGGTTTTGGTTATTATGAATAAAGCTACTATGAACACTCCTGTAGAAAATTTTTTGTGGAATTTCTAGGTCAGGGAGTAGGTATATATTTCATTTTATAAGAAATGGACATAAATTATCCCAAAGTTGCTGTACCAGTGGGGTGTTGGTAAATGTTTATCAACTGACTCTGCAAAAAAAAAAAAAAAAGAAAGAAACAAAAAATAAACAAACAAGGGGGAGGAAAAGGAGAAAAGGGAGGAAGAGGAGGAGGAGGAGAAGGACTAAAAGAGGAGGGGAAGGGAAAATAAGAAGGAGGAGAAACAAAAAGAAGAAGAAGGAGGAAGGAGAAGAGATGGAGAAGACAACGATAATGCAGACCACTCATAACAGCAAGTGCAAAGTTGTCAATTTCATGAGGTAAATAGTCCCATTATGGCCAATTTCAGGCTACAAGTGTGAAGTCATTGGGAGCTAACATGGGAACAGATGTGCAGGATTGGCTTTTGTGAACCAGTGCAGACTAGCTCCTGCACACCACTGGTTGTACTCTTTTATATTCCCACTAATGCTACAGGAGAGTTTCAGTTGCTCCACATCTTTGTCATCATTTGGTGTTGTTGGTCATTTTAGTTTTAGCCATCTTGGTGGATATTACTGGTATCTCACTGGGGTATTTTTAATTTGAATTTCTCTAATGAGAATGCAAATTTGCTTATTGGTCTTTTATATAACTGCTTTAATGAAGGATCTGCTGAAATCTTATCTATTTTTTACTGGAAAAATCCATCTAAGAAACATTTACCTTCTTCCAAGTGTGGAAGATATTCCCTACCTTTTCTTGTAAAAGCTTTATTATTTAATTTTTATGATAAGTGTGTAATCTATTTCAAATTAATTTTTATTTGGTATGAAGTACAAGTCAACATTCATTTTATTGCATATAGATATCCAGTTATTATAGCAACATTTGCTGTGACTTTTTGTGATGTCAAAAATTAGAGTGTTTCTATTTCTTCTCTCTCTATTCTGTTACCTTGATTTTTTCGTTGATTATTATGCCAGTAACATATTATCTTGATTGCTGTAGCTTAATAGTTAGTCTTGAAGTGAAGTAATATAAGTCCTCCAACTTTATTCTTTTTCTTCAACATTGCTTTGGATATTCTAGATCCAGTGCACACATTTCCCCCATATTTTCCACTAATTTCAGTCTGAGAACATAGCAAATCATTTTTTATAATAAACTTTCCACTTTAAGAAGTTAAAATTTCCTTTTTAACATTTAGCATATTATGATTATTTTATAAATACTCTGCACCCAATCAGCAATTCTCCAACACTGTAGTAAAATGTTGTCATTATTACTTTATTTCATGCAAAGAATAGCTGGGGCAGAGGGGTTAGTTGATAATTGCTATATGGCAATTCATTGAGGTAGGAATCAGGTTTTCTGCCTTTAGAGACAGTAAATTCCATTAGATCACACTGCCTGAGGCAGACAGTGCCAGTTCTCAATAAAAGAAGGATGCTAGATTTTTTACTGGTCTGCAATCAGGTAAAAGTCTCTGATTGTTTCTGAAGAATAAACATGTACAAATAATTATTGGTTATTTTCAGTGACCTTTATTACCTTGCATAACTAGTATCACAGATTGGAGTTGGAATAGTGGACTATTCCAAACAACATCCCCACTCCAAACACTATTTCCTTTCCATGTTTGAATCCCTTCTGAAAAATGTTAGAGCTTATGGGAGCCAAGTAACCGCACTCCTCTTCCTTTTAAATTCTGAGCCACTTAGAATACATACGGAAATTAGATGAGAATCAGACATTGACTCTAAGGCTGGCGAAGGTGGTTCAGAATTATGTGGTCAAAGTGGCTTCCTGTGTCTTATCACCTGGTGGAGTCTCTCACCCAGGTGCAGACTATACAGCTAGATGACTGGAGTTCTCCCCAGCCCCACTGGGTCAGGGTCTGTCCTGTGAGCAGTCACACAAAGAGGAGACAGGATTGCGGAGAAGATGTGATCCATGTAGAGAGGCTCTGAAAGGGAGAGTCTGGAGAGAGCCTTGGCTAAACGTGACCATCAAGTGTCTTCTCCTCCCGTGAGGAAGAGGAGCACAGAGGGTGAGTAAAGAAGGCAGAGCAGGCTTTCCTCTAAAATGAGAGAGATGGGTCCAAGACAGGAATGGTGGAGGAAGAATCTCTGCTTGTCCCTTGATTTTTAAATACCTCCTATCATGATAAAGCTCTTCCTTACTTCAAGTTAAAACTGCCTCTTTAAAGTTCTACTTTTTGGTCCTAGTTCTGTTTTCCTGATACACATGGGATAAACCTACATATTGTTTCAGCAGACTTGAAGTACTTGAGGTGCTTGTTGTTATAGCTTTATTCCTTGGTCTACCTTTAGCCATCCTTAACTTTCTCAGATTCTGAAAAGTACACTATATGTTTTCACCTGCCCAACACCCATTCCCTCATTCTCACTTCTTCTAGTAACAACCCTCCGATTTTTCTTTAGGGAACCCCCTCTTTCCTACCTGAGCTATTTAGTTGGATGGGATTGAACACTTTCTCCTTCCACTCCCCTTGCTTTTAGCTCCAGAAGTGGGTAATTGATCCCATGCCAGTCAGTGGATTTGCAATCAACAAAGTCAAGAACGCATAAGAACTTTCACTTCCAGGAAAATAACTGCATTCATTCCTAGAATATTTATCTTCTGGTATTCTGCAACATCAAAGCATTATGGATACTCCAAATATTTCACTGATGCCAAGTTTAGTATCCAGTCAATTTTCAGGAAGAATTAGACACTAGCTAAATATTTCGTCAGTTCCATCAACTTGCTATTGTTGGAGTGACCTCTACAATGGCTGGAGAGACAGTCCTTGGCAGTTAATATCTGGATCCTCTGCCCCTTGATAGCACACAGATGGCTATGAATATACAGGCAAGGTCCTTTCTTCTGGGTGAGGTTGCCTCAGCGAAGCTGAACTGTTCTACTCTATAAAATAAAACAAAGTAATCTATACTTCCCTTTGGAATCCTTTAATGTACAATGAATGATGAAGTTTTAAATTCTGCCCTCCTTATTTTCCGAAATTGATAATGAAATTTATTTAGTGAACTGTACTGGCTACTTAGTGTTCCTGCATTACCCAAGGTAATTATTACTCAGATCCAGTTCTTTATTGCTTGCATTTAAAGGTTTATTTTTCTTTTGTTGTGGTTTCTTGGTTTTCCTTCTGCAGGGCAGACAAATTAATAGGCATCAGGTATTAAAGTATTTGCAATTAGAACAAAGTGGTAATAAAGGTCACCTGTTCCAAGAAAGCTTTTCTTTAAAATGAAAAAACCCCACAAAACCCTGCTTAAATCAATGCACATTGTGTATGGATTGTTCTCTTTGCTGCAACCCCTTTTCCATAGTCAGGTTTTAAATATTTTTATGCTAATTTAAAATGGGTAATAATTGCAAATGTTAATCTTTAGCTTTACCACAGTTCCTTGATTGTTATCAGTTGTGTTATGAGCTAGATTTCTCTGATATAAAATAAAAGAAACAGAAATAATGGCATCTATTTTAGCCCCCATCCCATTCATTTATTCAATAAATATTAATGGCATACTTCTTATGTGCTCGCAGCTGGGGATGTAAAGCTGTAAGGCTAAGGACTTTCCCCTCGAGGTGTCACAGTTCAGTAGAGAGAGAGATAGAGGGTGGAATAATTGCTAAGCTATGTGATTAGCTCAACAACAAAGGAATGTTGGAAATAGAGGGGTGGCTTTGACTAATTCCATCGTGAACAGTAGTCTTTAGGAAAGAAATGTGCTTTAAGGGGTGAGTAAGAATTCTTCCCCAAAACAAGTGGGAGAATAGCCTATTGGGTGGAGGAAGGAGCCTATGCAAACCAAGGCAGTGTCCAACAAACTTTCTCCTTTTGAGAACTACAAGCAGTTTGATGTTTCTGGAATGTAAGGTCTGAGGTGGGAGATCTGGAAGTCTAGGCTGGGGGATTACATTGTGAAAGAACCTATGTTCTACCTGGGTTGAATTTTATCTTTTGGGGATAAAATGATTTTTAAAGCAAGGGAATGACGTGATTAACATTGAATTTGGTAAGATCCTCTGGAAGCAAAGTAGATGTTATTTGCTAATTTTAATGGACCATGTAGTCAGCAGCTGACTATTTATGACAATATGGGTCTAGGAAAGCATAAATAATTGAAATCCTTGCTTGAAAATTATTTGGCATAATAAGTAAAAAATAGATATCAGGCTGGGTCCCATTCCATTGACACTAAGTAACTGTGACTTTGAGAAAGTTATCTAATGTCTCTTGGCCTTGGTTTCCTTTTGTTTCCTCATCACCTGACCAGTGATGCAATTGAACACATTCTCTGAAGTCTCCTGCAGAATTAACTTCGTAGATGTCACCCAGTGGATGACATCATTCCTCACGACACCTTTTAAGAGAGCTTAAGTGGCAAAGAAGAGTGAATGTCTGTGGCCCTGTGCTACCAGTATAGGATAGGACATGTTACATTCCCTCATAATAGGATAGTTTATTTTGATTAGCAGTCAATTGCTGGGCCTCCTTCAGGATTGTTGTGCTTGGATAAATATGAAATTTTTTTTGAAATATGATATGAATATCCTGGGTTCCGGCTAAAAGTTAAAAAGTCTGAGACGATTAAAGGCAGAAATCATGTTTTATTTATCTGTCTCCACTATCCTACAGTGAATTTTCTTTCTAAAGAAGTAACTTGCAGAAATCTTTTGGGGCCCTTTTTTTTAATCTTTTTTTTAATGGGCTTTCTCGGTGCTCATCAATCATATTTTCTATGCATCCACTCTTCTATTTCCTCTTAGTTTGAGGTATTCCTTTTTGTTTATCTCAAGGGTTATAGATTCAACAGAAAAGGCAGTGAAATAGCTGTTCTGTGTTACTGGAATGAGTTGAAGAGTAAGCTTTTTCATGTAATGGTCTTCATCCAAAGTCAAAATGATACAGTGTCAAACTAGCTGTTCCTAAGTAAAGGAGTTAGCCAATGCAAATGACCTCAGAGAATCAAATACAGTGTGCTGCCATCTAGTTCGTTGGTATATGAGTTAGGATATACTTGTGGTCAGACTGAGTCTTTTCACCTTTACGTAATGTGACATACTTAACTTTTCATGTAAGTGATACTTTGGTCTCTTAGTACATGTGCTAAAGGGAGATGATAATACCATATGAAGGTGGAGATCTGGAAATAGAGTCCTAGAAGGCACTTAAAAACCATTGTAACATGACCATAGTGTTACAAAGATTATAACATTTTTCTATAACATTAATTTACATTTTTTGAATATGTGATTAATTCAGTTTTCTATGAGCTAAAGTACCTAGAAAATCATATTATTGTGAAATTCACACTTAGTCCCTCACCGCTCATTTCATAAGGTGTTTATGTAAGGCTTAAAGAAAGAAAAAACAACCACAGCTTCTCTTTCCCTAGCTTCATGCAGATTTGCATAGTTTGCATATGATTTACATAACTTAATGTCAAAATATACAGTCTTCTTCAATCTTTGCAGCTTTCTCACCAGTGCCTTTTAGTCTTATTTTTTCTTCTAAATAACTTAAACCGTGTTTCTTGATTATATTTACTTGCTTTTTAGTTTCTAGGATAAAATAACCTGTAGTTGGAGGAAATCCAATCTTCACTTCATCTAATAGTATTCTTTTTATCTGTGCAAGTTTCAGTGGATCAGTTGGCTTAGGAGTGACTTGTTTCCTCATTATCCCACGCTTTTGGGTATATATTTGCTGACTGAAGTATACTACATAAGGACATTTTGTGATTGGCTTCATTCACGTGGAAGAGTAATAAATGACTTCCATTTAGGGAAAACATGTACTGTATGTTAACAGCCTGAGGCAGTAGGATGTGGCATATAACAGCATGGGTACCAGATCCCAACTGGCTGGATGTGAACCCCGGCTCTGTCACTTACTGGTTGTATAAGCTTGGGCAATTATTTAAGCTCTCTGTGCCTCAATAGAGATAATAAACTATATCTATCTTAGAGAGTTTGTTATGAAAACTAAATGAGTGCATTCATTTACAAGCTTAGATCAGTGTTAAAAAATATTAGCTATAATCATTATTTCATAATAATGATAATAATTAGACTTATTACTATTCCAAACACATACATAATCCTCTGTGCCACAGTAATCTATAATGCTGCTCATTCCTTTTCAACTTGGTACCAGAAAGGGTTATGGGAAAAGGGATCTGAAAAGTTTCTATTTTTTAATGTTAAGAAGGGCTCTGCACAGTTAAACGTAACTATATAAAGCTGAGCTGCCTTTAAGTTAATCTCTGCCCTCTGTCACTTAAAATCAAGCCAAAAAACCGCCCCCCAAAACAAAGCAAAACCGGAAACAAAACCCCAAACACTTTTCTAATAGTGCATTAAAAAGTGCTAAAAATAAATTGTAATTTCGTGTCTCAAATAACCTCTTTATACAGTGCAAAGAAGGAAATAAAAACCCTTTCCCAATCTCTTTTTCTTTCAAGTGTATATTTCATCAGTACATACAATAATGATGTACTTTGTGAATAATAGCATCTCAGATGCAATGAAATAGGATGTCTCACGTGGCATAGCAGTTGCTCGGAAGACTTCTTTCCTCAAAGGACTCTGCTACAAACAATCTGCATTGGTTTTCATCTCTCTCATTGTCTTCCTTTCATTTCTGGATCCCTTTTTGCCTCTTCTCCCCTCTCCCCTCCTCTCTTTCCTCTCTTGATACAAATCACGTTAGCTGTTCTGACTCTTTCTGTTCTCTAATTCATCCTGTGCCTCAGATAAATGCAGTGAAAGACCCAGGCCTGGCAGCCATCCTAGCCACAAAGACCCATTTCCCTGGTAAAGTAGAGGAAGGGGAAAAGTTGTGACTACATTAATTTTGTTTTACAAATGGTTTCACAAGTATATCTGCAGAAGCATGTTTCCAATCCAGTACTCACCTTCCAACCTGATTTATCTGAGCCCGTTACCACTTGTCTGTAATCCCCTTTCTTAGACATTAACAAATTAGAGAGCATATAACCCCTCCATCTCAATCTACTCTTAATAGAGAGCATGACTCACTATATTAGCACAGTGGCAGGTCTCAGGGTTCCTGAGATTTATTTTGGAGTTGAAAATAGCTTATGTTTTCCTACAGCCTTTTTTCTCATATGGTTATAATAATCATCTCTGCTTCATTGCTGAAGTGTTTGGAGCATAGAGGGATCAGTGGGAACTCACAGGAGGAATGGCTGTCTACCTGACAGAAGGGATTTGAGAAGAGGTAATAATTCAAACGTATATTGAGAGATGAGTGAGTGTTGAATAGGCAATTTGCTGGGGGAGAGTTAGGAAGGGATTGGGTAGAAATGAGGGAACATATGATCAGTTCAGATGAAGATATGAGCAAATACATAGAGTCAGGAGACTTTCAGAAGAGCCCATTCAGTGGACAACGAGGAGTTTGGTTTGTGTGAAGCTCAGGGCTCAAAGGGAGGGCAGGGAAATTTGATAAATTTAGTTTAGATGTGCTGAGTTTGTATGTCTGTAAATCACCCAGGTGAAGAGATCTAAGAGGATTGTGTATAGTTTGGAATAATAGTAAGTCTATGAATGGAAATATAGATTTGGGAATTTTGAACAATTTAAAGAACAGGAGTTGTTTGGAGAAATGGAATAATAAAGATGGATGGGCAAACGATTGTGGTCATAGATTGTTATATTACAGTTTAGGATTTTAGAAGTATTTTTTCCTTTAGAATTATTTTATTAAACAATAAATATACAGCAGCTTCTTAACTTTACACATGCACTTAAATATTTTTAAAGGAAACGTGTTATGTCTTATTACACCATGATCCTGGCTGATAGCTTTTCAAAACTTTGCAAAAAATCTTAAAAAAGGTTTCATATGTCACCTGTCCTGAGTGGTAATAAACTCTAGGATGAGAAAATTAAAATTAAGATGATGCAAAATAGTGTAATTGATCGCTTTTAGAATCACATTTGAAAATGACTTTGCTGTGTTCGGAATTCTTTTCAAATAAGATAATGAAGAACATCATAAGAACTGGATTAGGTGTCCAAATATCTTCTTTTCCAGCTGCTCTGCCTAATTTCTTGTACAACTTAGCCCCAGGTAGAAAGTAGCCACTCTTAGGCTCATATAAATCTTGACGTTTTTTAAGACTTCTCTAAAGGAGGGAGTAGGTTAAATCATTTGGTGCTATAAAAGTGCTTCATGGGCAAAATAAGTTGCCAGCACTAATATAATGAAGACATTAGAGATTAACTGTCCATAGTGAATGTTAATGTGTCCCAATGTAGGAGGAAAGGTGATGGCCCAAGGCAGGTCTGAAAGTGACTATAACTAGAGATGAAATTGGGGCTTTCTGAGGACTGCTTCTAGGTTCTGCTTCTACTTACAGTGAAATTCACTTGGGTCATAGGTGACGTGGGTACCTGATCGTTATGAGAATGTTAATGAACTTTATATTGATACTCCTGCCTGTTCAGAGACTGCAAAAGTTGTTTTGTCCTCAGGGCTTCATTAGGGATTGGTTTCTACCCTCTCCGTTACTTCATTCCATACAGTGATGCCCCATAGACATTACGCTGTATTCACCATCTGAAGTCTTTTGGAGCAGTAATGGTTTAATCACATTTATTGAAAGCAGTTTTTGCTGATCTATATATTTATGTGTTAATTATTAATTATATCAAGATGATTTTGATCATGATTAAGCACTTTAAATCCTTAACTGGCCATTTACCCAAAACTAAAGAGCTGTAAAGATATACACACACGCGCACACACACACACACACACACACACACAGACTAAAGACCAGGCAAATGCATTCTCCTTATTACTGAGGTTTGAGGTCACCAACCATCCTGCAGTCTCCAGGTCTTCTGGACAGCAGTGTGTATGACCAATTCCCCCAAAGTAGGTCTGAGGCTCAGACTGAAGACATGTGCCTGCTACTTCCTCAGCTTTCTTCCTTAAGTTTCACTCTGTACCATTATGTACATCTTGGTGATCAGAGACAAGAAAAGATGACTAAAGGAAAAGGAAGACATATCTCTGGTAGCCTAGCACAGAAGGGCTGAGGCAGCTTCTACATCACTCATTTATCCTGGGTCTAACACCAGTGTTTGTTTGCCTTTCTAAAGAGGGGATATGTGGAGGCAATGAAGGAAGAGCAGAAAAAGGACAGGGAGATGAATGGCACCCCTACTGCTGGGCAGGAGTTGGGGATCCAACAAGAAGAGGGCAGGAGAGAGAATCCTAAAAGAAGTCAGGATTCTAAATCACCAGAAGGCAGACCTTTAGCCCATGTTGTACCCAACACTTCACCCTCTGGGACCCAATATATTGCCCTTTCCTCCACCATCCCCATAACATGCTCTTCTTAGAAGCAGAAGTAGGAAAACAAGGGAGGAGCTGTGGGCTCCTTCTAGAGATCAACATTTGTTTATTTGTTTGTTCAACACATATTACTATTTATTGAGTACTTATTTGTGCAGGCATTTTTCGAGACACTATTGTACAAATATATGATGAGTGAGAAAGAGAGATTCAGAAGAGAAACTGAAATTTTGATTTTTATCTCTGGATTTATATGGAATGAAAAATACTCTCAATTACTCTGACATATTTAATCTTCCTTATGAACAAGTGTTATATAAAATGTGTGGGTGGTTTCTATATCATCAACCTGTGAGATATTAGAGTCTTTCCCTTCTACATATTTTAAAATACTTTATTAATATATTGTATTGAATTACTATAGATTAGGAAATTAAACAAGTCTATTTTCATTCTAAGTTAAGAAATTGTATAGGAGATGTACCAATTTATTGTCTTGGCGGGTTGCTTAAAATGGCTGTATGGTTTTTAGTCTTCTGATAACTAGGTTGAAGAGTGCCAGGCTATTTGGCAAGATTTCTGTCCCACTGTGCAGTCAGAGAGACATATGCTGAACTGTGGAATAAACTCAAACCTTTTCTTGGACTGTGGACCTGTGGACCCTCTGAGGATATAGATCATGGTCACTAATATATAGAACTTTACATTGAAGACCTGCCAGTGCATAGCTGAGATGGTAAATTTGTGGCTTTCTGTTGGTTGAGAGAAGGTAAGAGCCATTCTGACATGAGTTTCTGGACTGCTAGTAAATTAGCTAGAGATTACCAACACAAGTGTGTCCCCATGCTGATATTTCGCCAGAGAATCTTGGCACCAAAGAAGGTTTTCTTGGCCAGCCCCCATGAACAAACTGGCCTAGAGTCTGACATTGAGAGTTGACAATAATCCAAGACTAAGGTGCATCTTTTGAAGAGCGTGTGAAGTCCTGTTTTTGCTCATCTTATTTTTATTTCTTTCCATAGTTAATTTCTCTATAAATATTATAGTTAATAACTGAACGATAATTTTCTTCTCTATAAAGTTTTATATTAATAACTACATTTGAATTCAGCCAACTGCCCTTCTGTAATACTTTCTAAGTGAAATTGTCAGTTATTTCTAAAGAGAGAACTGGCATCGTGTTCCCTTTGTTTTCAGTTAAGTTTAAGAAGTTGAATTCTGTATCTTTGGACAGTTTTGAAGGTTCCATACACTTCTGATGATGGGGTTTGGAAATCTCTTCCTAAGTGCTTAGGAGTAAAGAGTCTGTTAGGAATAACTGCATGTGAAAATATAAAATTAATGACCAAGTGTATCATCTTATAATAAGTTTCATGCCCCTTGTAGTGAACGTCTGAGTTTGAACAGCAACAGGTTGCTTCCTTCACTTAAGTCATTAATTAAAAGTCCTTGATGACAATGAGGAGGTTTCCAGCAGGAGAGCAAAGTGTGCAGTGTTGGCCTGGCATGTTGGAAGCTAGACAGCTCCATCACCCGGACCAACCTGGTCCAATCTTTTTTGGTACTTGTTCCATGTTTTGAATAGATTAGTGTCCCTCTTGAGTGCATATGTATTTAATCATTCATTCACATTTGGCTCTCTTTCTCTAGGTCTTCATTTTGCCTTGTTTATTGCAAGTTTTCATAGTATTTCATTATATGAAGACACAACTCACATGTGTCTTATTTAATTATTTCTCCTGTTATAGCAGAGATCAATGACTTAATAACTTAGAAATATATATAACCAAGCATCAAAATACTCTATGAAAAAAATCATCTTCTTATAGCAAAATAATATAGAAATACTAAAAGATAACTGTAGAAAGTTAGCTGATGAAAAAGTTTCAAGCATTTTTCTCCCTGGAGAATCTATAGTTTTTTTAAACTATAGTGCAATAGTGTATTCACAGTAACTCTTTGGAAGAGGTTTGACTGAGAATCCTTCTGGGACGTCTGCAGTAGATCAGTGGAAAAGCAAATGCCTCTGTACTGGGTAGGGGCTTCGTGGCTGCCCAGCTGGCCTGGAGGCTGAAGGTAGTCACAAGCCTTCCTTATGACATATCCAAAGATGTGTGATGTACATCCAATGTGCTAGTCAAACTAGATTGGCAGCTTTTCCCCAAACACTGCCACCACGCTTTATACCTCTGAGCCTTTCCTCTTAGCTGTTACATCTGTCTGAAATTACTTACCTACCTTTTTCATCTGCCTAACTCCAAGCCAGTATAGAAAGGCTGGTTGATCTTGAGTAGGTTAAGCAGGAAGCTGTAGCAATGTTCCACCTACCTGCTCCTCTTTCTTTCTACTTCCCTACCACCAACCAAACGCAAAACTAAGAAAATCATCTTCTAGCTGAACTTCTGTAGCACTTTTCACTTCTTTGTTACATTCTAGTTTTTACAGAAGTTATTGTATATTATAATTTCTCTACCAAATTTCAGACTCATCAAGGAAGAAAACACCCAGCCTTTGTCATTCACTTTTCATTGTGCATTCTCCTCTGCCCTCTCCCTCCTCCCTTTCCACTGTACTTTGTATAAAGTAGATATTCAGACAAATATTAAATTATCCTGAAGATAAATTTCATTATTAAATGAAATAAGGTCAAAGCACATGGAATGCACCATTTAAAACTATCTGAAATGGGAAGTTAAATCAAAGAAGGTAAAAGAACCAAGGGCCTTTTTTTTTTTTTTTTTTTTTTACTTAACATCTTTATTGGAGTATAATTGCTTTATAATGGTGTGTTAGTTTCTGCTGCATAAAAAAGTGAGTCAGCTATACATATACATATATCCCCATATATCTTCCATCTTGCATCTCCCTCCCTCCCACCCTCCCTATCCCACCCCTCTAGGTGGTCACAAAGTACCGAGCTGATCTCCCTGTGCTATGTGGCTGCTTCCCACTAGCTATCGGTTCTGCATTTGGTAGTGTATATATGTACATGCCACTCTCTCACTTTGTCCCAGCTTACCCTTCCCACTCCCCATATCCTCAAGTCCATTCTCTAGTAGGTCTGCGTCTTTATTCCCATCTTGCCCTAGGTTCCTCATGACCACTTTTTTTTTTTTTTAGGTTCCATATATATGTGTTAACATACGGTATTTGTTTTTCTCTTTCTGACTTACTTCACTCTGTATGACAGACTCTAGGTCCATCCACCTCACTACAAATAACTCAATTTCATTTATTTTTATGGCTGAGTAATATTCCATTGTATATATGTGCCACATCTTCTTTATCCATTAATCTGTCGATGGACACTTCGGTTGTTTCCATGTCCTGGCTATTGTAAATAGAGTTGCAATGAACATTGTGGTACATGACTCTTTTTGGATTATGGTTTTCTCAGAGTATATGCCCAGTAGTGGGATTGCTGTGTTGTATGGTAGTGCTAATTTCAGTTTTCTAAGGAACCTCCATTCTGTTCTCCATGGTGGCTGTATCAATTTACATTCCCACAACAATGCAAGAGGGTTCCATTTTCTCCACACCCTCTCCAGCATTTATTGTTTGTAGATCTTTTTTTTTTTTCCTTTTTTTTTTTGCAGTATGCGGGCCTCTCACTGTTGTGGCCTCTCCCGTTGCGGAGCACAGGCTCCGGATGCACAGGCTCAGCGGCCATGGCTCACGGGCCTAGCCGCTCCACGGCACATGGGATCCTCCTGGACCAGGGCACGAATCTGTGTCCCCTGCATCGGCAGGTGGACTCTCAACCACTGCGCCACCAGGGAAGCCCCCTGTTTGTAGATCTTTTGATGATGGCCATTCTGACTTGTGTCAGGTGATATCTCATTGAAGTTTTGACTTGCATTTCTCTAATGATTAATGATGTTGAGCATTCTTTCATGTGTTTGTTGGCAATCTGTATATCTTCTTTGGAGAAATGTCTGTTTAGGTCTCCTGCCCATTTTTGGATTGGGTTGTTTGTTTTTTGATATTGAGCTACATGAGCTGCTTGTATATTTTGGAAATTAATCCTTTGTCATTTGCTTCATTTGCAAATATTTTCTCCCATTCTGAGGGTTGTCCTTTCATCTTGTTTATGGTTTCCTTTGCTGTGCAAAAGCTTTTAAGTTTCATTAGGTCCCATTTGTTTATTTCTATTTTTATTTCCATTTCTCTAGGAGGTGGGTCAAAAAGGATCTTGCTGTGATTTATGTCATAGAGTGTTCTGCCTATGTTTTCCTCTAAGAGTTTGATAGTGTCTGGCCTTATGTTTAGGTCTTTATTCCATTTTGAGTTTATTTTTGTGTATGGTGATAGGGAGTGTTCTAATTTCATTCTTTTACATGTAGCTGTGAAGTTTTAGCCACAGAGATCAGAAGAAAAAGAAATAAAAGGAATCCAAATTGGAAAAGAAGTAAAGCTGTCACTGTTTGCAGATGACATGATACTATACATAGAGAATCCTAAAGATGCTACCAGAAAACTACTAGAGCTAATTAATGAATTTGGTAAAGTATCAGGATACAAAATTAATGCACAGAAATCTCTTGCATTCCTGTACACTAATGATGAAAAATCTGAAAGTGAAATTAAGGAAACACTCCCATTTACCACTGCAACAAAAAGAATAAAATACTTAGGAATAAACCTACCTAAGGAGACAAAAGACCTGTATGCAGAAAACTATAAGACACTGATGAAAGAAATTAAAGATGATGCAAACAGATGGAGAGATATACCGTGTGCTTGGATTGGAAGAATCAACATTGTGAAAATGACTCTACTACCCAAAGCAATGTACAGATTCAATGCAATCCCTATCAAACTACCACTGGCATTTTTCACAGAACTAGAACAAAAAATTTCACAATTTGTATGGAAACACAAAAGACCCTGAATAGCCAAAGCAAAAAACGGAATTGGAGGAATCAAGCTACTGGACTTCAGACTATACTACAAAGCTACAGTAATCAAGACAGTATGGTAGTGGCACAAAAACAGAAATATAGATTAATGCAACAGGATAGAGAGCCCAGAGATAAACCTACGCACATATGGTCACCTTATTTTTGATAAAGGAGGCAAGAATATACAATGAAGAAAAGACAGCCTCTTCAAAAGTGGTGCTAGGCCTTTGTTTTTAAAGCCACTTAAATAAAAATAATGTTAGTAGTGTATCTAGTAAAACAGTAAAAGGGCTCCTATTTGACCCTCATGTCAGAGTTCCTGGAGGCACACTCTGAACTGGAGATTTGTATATAAGAAGTTTACTGGGGAGACAACCACCAGTGTGAGACCAATAACTGGGTGGGAGGAAGCAGGAAGCAGGACTGGGAGGTTCTGGCATAGTCTGCAGCAGATCCCCCGGAGATCCTGGTGCTGGATGTCACTTCAGAGTCATTCTATCTCACGTCAAGAGGGCTACATTTTTATACCACTAGTTGGCCATTACTGGAAGTGTTGTGACCTTGGGCCAGATGGCACCTTTCGGCTCTGGAGAATGACTCAGCTGAGAGCCACGAGCTGCTTCGAAGTGGGCGGTGGGGTTGGGTAGCTCAGTTCCAAAGTGGGGGTCTGGGTGGCACAACACAGCGTCCCTTGATGCTGTACCAACATGATGGGGATACTGGTTGATTAGTTTAAAAACTCAGTTAAAGATAAGAATAGTAAAAAGCAACACATACATCAACAGAATACTTTATTTCAACTTAAAATGTATAAATATGTGTTTATTTGCCAATCTTTTCAATATAGAAACAAACCTTTCTTTGAGCAAGAGCTCTCTGGTTGATGTTTTACATCTTTTGGCAAATGACATAGAAGATCATTGTGTAAAATGTCCTATTTCAATACTTGTGAATGATTGCCCTTTTTACACATAAGTTCGAAGGCAATATTTTTAGTGATTTGCCTTTTTATGTCTTGGCTTTAAAATTTGTATATTTTGTCATAGTGTAAATGCACATATATATTAAAGTATCAAGTAGTTCTATAAGCCTTATAATTAAAAACAGCAGTGCTCCAGCGCACCCACCTCCCACCTTTGATTGTCTCTCCACAGGCAACCACTTCAACTCTCTTTTCTCTTTGTCACCTGGATTTACATCCATATAAACATCTCTATGTTTATGTTGTTATTTTTGTCTTAATTTTTCAGTTTTGATGTTTTCTCTTGATGTCTACTATAGAAACTGATGGTTTAGTTTTCTTGTATCCCCGTCTCTGTCTCCCTTGCCCCATTCTTCAATACATACTTCCCCTGATCTCTTTCAAATATGATTATGTTCTAAAGTTGTGGTTTATATTATTGAGCCTGTGTTACTCTCATTTACAGATGAGCCATGTAGTATGTTATGATTGCATTTACTTTTCTATGTAATTTTTAGGGGATTTTTGGAGTTAGTAATTACCAGAAACTCTCTATGCCTCAATTTCTTCAACAGTAAAATGGGGATAATAACTTATAGGGCAGTCAGAGCTATATAGATGTTAATTGTTAATTTTCATTGACTTTGTTTTTTTATATACCAATCCCTAAATCATTTCAAACTTCCTAACAGAACTGTAAATATGCTTTCAATACACTTCATCACATATTAAGTGCTCAATCAGTAAGTGCTGAAAAATATGCGTACCCATTACTCATGAACAGCAAAATAGTTTGAGAGAACAATGCGTTTGGAATTGGGAGGCCTGGTTCGAGGCCTAGATTGGCTCCTACCTAGCTGTATGACCTTGGACTAGTATAGTTGAATCGCAGTTTTATAATCTGCAAATAAGAGAATTGGATTAGATAATCCCTAGGGCCACTTCCAGTTCTGTGATCCTGTTAATGAAATAAAGGCTATGCAGAAAATAGCAAACATATTAAGATTGCAGTGATATTAGCTGCCACCACTTCTAGCACCACGTCCGGAAGACCTCTTAATAACCTCTGTCCGGCAACAGTATGGGGACATCACTTACACTGTGATAAATGAGAATTTTGCTTAGTCATTTGATTGGAACAATTGTCCCACCCCTCTGGGACAACTGGTTGTAATTTGAGGGAGCCACCACTAAATGTCGCTATAGGTTACATAACTAGGTGGTCAGGAGGCATTCTTAGGTGTCCTTCTCCAAGCCTCAGAACTATCATGTGGTCTCCTTACAGATTTAGAACTACACACTTTAAATACTTAAACTTGAACATCAAAAACATTTAGATGGAAATTAGCTATCATTTTAAAAAGAAGATGGTAAGTCCTTCCAAATTCTTACAGTTGCTTGTTCCCTCAAATGCTGTTTCTACATATCTAGTTACTGGGGTAAACTGGTATTTAAAGGAAATCCCAATTGAGCAATTGCTTGACTGTTTGGCCTACACCTTCATGATTTTTTCCCCCTCAAGATAAAGAGATTAAGCTGCAGAAGGCAAGTATGGGATCCTTTGTATCCCAGTTCTTGCTTCTGTTGTATCTCTAAGCTTTTCTGGAATCTTAGACACTTAGTGTATTTCATTGATTTTATGAAAATACACACATATTTTCATATTTTCACTTTTCTGAAATTGTGATGCTTCATAGAGTCAATGGAAACATATGATTAGCAACACTTTTTCTTTTGAGTGATGTCTTATAATCAATGATATCTTTTATGTGATAAAGTATTGTATCTGGTATTATGGTATATCCATCTTAATTTATTAGCAGTCAGTGCTCTGTTAAAAGTTTTTTGACAGATAAACTTCCTTTTCCAGTCTAATTTTTTAAGGAGCTCAAACTGGAAGAGAGAGCAATATTTATTGAATGTCCGCCAGTGTCTGAGCTGTGGCCTATGCATAGATGATTGTATTTGATCCTTATCATACTATGAAGTGGGTTTTTTGTTTTCATTTTACAGTAGAGGAAACTGAGGACCATAAAGCTCAGTAAATTGTACAGTCAGGCTGCTAGTGTGGGTCACTGCTGAAAACGGTATATTTATATATTTTGACTACAAATCTTACACTTTTTGTGCCATATTACATGGATATTTTAGGGCACACCGCTTCTCTTTAACATCAGGTTTTTTTTATGTATTCCATAGAACTTAGCCCTCTTTGAATAGTGCACAATTGTTTTCTGACAGCCTTCTTTACCACTGGACCATCAGGGAAGTCCCCGGTTTATCAATTTTAGAACATGGTTCCAATCAGAGTCCATGGTGTCCTGGAGATCCAAGCTGTATGCAAGATGTAGTTGGCAGGAAGGATTTGGTCCCTCTCGCTTAACTTTCCAAGGCGTAAGGCTGAGAAACAACAGCAAATTCCTTTCATATTTCTTTGCTTTGACAGTCCCCTGTATACAGAGGGCACCCACTGGTAGTCAGGAAGGATGAGAGGGTGGAAGGCAGTTTACATCATGATCATCATTATGCTTGCACAGGCCCAGGAGAGCTGAAATTTCAGTTCTCAGCAACTCTCAGAAATTGCTGAAATACGTTCCATTGCTGAAGTACATTCCCTACCTCATGTCCTGAAGGGCATTTGTTGTCACAGGCTGTACTTATGTTTTCCATTTCCAGTCCCTTTTATTTCAAGTTCTCATTTGTAAATCTGAAGACAAAACATTAGCAATCTGTCAGAGATTCTGTTCCATTCATTTGTCTAGGGATTTATCATCAAAATATTCCTTTTATATCAGCAACTTGGGGTATTATGATGATAAATAATCTGTGGTTCTACTTTGCAAGGATTCCTCAGATAGAGGGCATATGATTATAACATGTACAGGATATAATAGTCAAAAATTCAAGGTCACTAAGAGATGAGTTGATTATAATTATTTAAAGTTCCTTGGCTTAAAGAGTACTATTTGCTGCAGTAATTTTGAAATGATGTGTTTAACTTTCCATCTCTTAAGGGAGGTAATGACTCTAAAACTCTTGAACCTTCCAATGTGAAACTCATGAGAGTTTGTGGGTATATGTGGTAACACCTAAGAATAGAAGTCATGCAGTATCTTCCTGAATACTAAAATCAGGGGGCATCTTTCATTCTCATCTTATGTGATTTCTTGACTGCATTTCACTCATGTATTTAATTATTCATCTCTTCAACTGTTCCAACAAATATTTATTGACCAGTAGATGTGTGCCATATGCTGTCAATAAGACATAGTCCCTGTCTTTGGGGAGCTAATATTCTATAAGGGTTGTAGACAAGTAGACAAAGTCACTGAGATCAGCACTCTGACAGGGTTTAGTATGGAGTGAGGTGAGAGCACATATAAAGAGGATTCTAATCCTGATTTGAGAAATCAGGGAGAGCTTCTCTGAGGAAGTACTATCCTAGGTTTCTTTCAGGAAGTGCTTTTCTGTGACAATACTATGGCTCTTCCACTCCTCTGACAGCTTTTCTTAATTTCCTTAGCTGGTTCTTCTTTCTTTTCATCCTAATAAATATCAATGCTCCCTAGGGTTTTGTCTCAATCCCTTATTTCTTTTTCTTTTTTTTTTTAAACATCAATCCCTTATTTCTTATAATTATACATTTTCTAGGTACTTAAAATCATAACCATGGCTTCAACTACCCTTATACACAGTTGGTGCCTAACTATATCTTTAACTAACCTTAGACTGTTAAATTAGTGACTCATTCATTGTTTTAGCAAACATTCATTGACTATCTACCACATACCAGACTTTGCCCAGGGTAACAGAGATGAAGTTGATTTCTTAACGCTCACTGAGTTTTCAGTATCCCTAGCAAGAACTACATTACGAAACTATAAAACACGTGAGAATTAAAAACTTTAGCAACACAGGAAGGGAAACCACTAACTGCTCCTGGTGGCATCAGAAATCTTTGCAGAGGGGGGCAGGAATTGGCTAGGTGATTTAGGAGAAGAAATTTCAGGCAGAGGGAATGTAATCATATGTGCAAGGACTATTATGTGCAAGGTCTCTCTGGCTTGTCCAGAGAACAATCAAACATTTAATGTGACTAGATTATAGGATGTGTAGTGGAAAACATAAGAATCCAGCCTGATGAAACAAGCTGCAGTCAGATTGTCAATAGGTACCATGCTCAGAAACAAAGACATTTTCTTTTAGGCATTAGGGAGCCAGGAGAGATCTCTTAACTGTCAACCTGCAGAATCAGATTCTGCAATATCTGGTGGCATTGTAGAGGCTGGTGGTGGCATGGAGATCTGGTAGGAAATTAAATAAGAGGTGACAAGGATCTGAACTAAGGCAGTGGCAAAACAATGAGAAAAGAAAGCTTTATGACTTGAGAGTTTTCCAAGGTCAAATCAATAAGATGTGGTAGGTAAGGAAAAGAGAAGGATCAAAAAAGACACTGAAATTTGTGGTTGAAAGAGGGAATAAGTGGTCTCACTGTTAACCAAGATATGAACAGTTGGAGACAGATTTGCAGTAGGAGAACACAGTGCGTTCAGTTTTGGAAAAGTCAAGTTATAGATGCCTGTAGGACATTCCAGTGGAGGTATTTAATAGGCAATTGGAAATAATTTGAAGCTTGGGAGGGGATCAGGGATGAACATACACATTAAGAATGGACATTGGGCTTCCCTGGTGGTGCAGTGGTTGAGAGTCCGCATGCCAATGCAGGGGACACGGGTTCGTGCCCCGGTCTGGGAAGATCCCACATGCTGCGGAGCGGCTGGGCCTGTGAGCCATGGCCACTGAGCCTGCGTATCCAGAGCCTGTGCTCCACAACGGGAGAGGCCACAACAGTGAGAGGTCCGCGTACCGCAAAAAAAAAAAAAAAAAAAGAATGAACATTATATAAAGAAGATGTGGTACATATATACAATGGAATACTACTCAGCCATAAAAAAGAATGAAATAAGGGCCTCCCTGGTGGCGCAGTGGTTGAGAGTCCGCCTGCCGATGCAGGGGATACGGGTTCGTGCCCCGATCTGGGAGGATCCCATATGCCGCGGAGCGGCTGGGCCCGTGAGCCATGGCCGCTGGGCCTGCGCATCCGGAGCCTGTGCTCCGCAACGGGAGAGGCCACGACAGTGAGAGGCCCGCATACCGCAAAAAGAAAAAAAAAAAAAAAAAAAAAAAGAATGAAATAATGCCATTTGCAGCAACATGGATGGACCTAGAGATTATCATACTAAATGAAGTAAGTCAGAAAGAGAAAGACAAATACCATGTGATATCACTTATATGTGGAATCTAAAATATGACAAAAATGAACTTATCTATGAAATGGAAACAGACTCACAGACATAGAGAACAGACTTGTGGTTGCCAAGGGGGAGGAGGGGAGGGAGAGGGATGAATTGGGAGTTTGGGATTAGCAGGTGCAAACTATTATATACAGAATAGATAAACAACAAGGTCCTACTGTATAGTACAGGGAACAATATTCAATATCCTGTGATAAACCATAATGGAAAAGAATATGAAAAAGAATATATATATATATATATATATATATAACTGAATCAGGCTCCCCTGGTGGCGCAGTGGTTGCTAGTCCACCTGCCAATGCAGGGGACATGGGTTCGTGCCCCGGTCCGGGAAGATCCCACATGCCGTGGAGCGGCTGGGCCCATAAGCCATGGCTGCTGAGCCTGCGCGTCCGAAGCCTGTGCTCCGCAATGGGAGATGCCACAACAGTGAGAGGCCCACGTACCGCAAAAAAATAAACAAAAAAACCCCCAAGAAAACAACAACAACAACAAAAAGCTGAATCACTTTGCTATACAGCAGAAATTAACACAACATTGTACATCAACTATACTTCAATAAAATAAATTAAAAAGAAAGAATGAACATCATATAGCTAGTAGTGGAAGCCATAGAAGTGGATGGATTATGTTCATATTCAAGAAAATTAAAAAAAAATCTATATACTAGCCATTGAGAATATGGGAATGTGTGAACTGTGAATTCACATTGTGAATAGGAATATTAGTATGGCATGGCCATCTGCTTGCAGAGTTCTTAGGGGGCAAGGGACATAATCAAATAAATACAATATGTTGTGAAAAGGTTATTATAGAAATGTGTACAAGGTACAGACATGGCACAAAGGAAAAGGGCAGGATGGAAGACACAGAAGAGAGGAAAACCAGGATCGGAGCTCAGTAGAACTTCAAAGAATATGAGAAGCTTCATAGATTTGCTTTTTATTTCTTCAAGGCACATGTCATATCTCATTTATCAATATACTCCCAGCAGAACCCAACCTAATGCATGCAACATAAGTGCTCAGTAATGTTTGCTGAGTAAATGGGCCCAGGGCAGTTAGAAAGACATGGGAAAAAAAAAAAATGAAGTTTGGGATTTTCCCAAGCCCTGGGGAACACTTGAATCATCTCTTATTAGCCTTTCACATGGAGAGCTTATGCAGGTGGAGCTCAAAATAAACTCTATGAAGAAATGAAGATGCAGCAGTTTAGAACTAGGGTAAGGAATGCATCTGTCAGTACTCTAATTATGAAATATGCTATGGCAAGCTAGACCTTTTATTTCTGGTGTGCAGCAAAACTGTGTAGCTGTCGATTTCCTGTCAAACCATCACTGAGAGTGCCTGAGACAATGCCACATCACCATTCATTGATTAATGACAGTGCTGGGCTTTTAAACAGGAACACACCACATTGTGTCTTGCAACCTCCATTCTTGTTGTGCATCCATTTAAATGATTTGTAATAGCCAGTAATTATGAAAATGTCTTTCTTTCTTGACCTTCTCCCTCCTCTCTTCCCCAACCACTGAATTTACAGGTTAGTTTTCATCAAACTGGATTACAAATTAACATCCTTTTTTTTTTAAAGACAGATTTATTTAGGTATATGTTAGTACACAGAGTTCCTATGAAAAAGAAAAAGAGAAAGAAAGACACTGTGTGAAAGCCTCAGGATAAAAGATATCCCTACCACTCTACCAGTAAGAATCCCTCCAAGGGCTGAGTGCCTCAACTTCATTGCCCAAGGTTGGCCATCGGTTTCATTACCATCTTACCTGAGACGTTTGAAGGAGGGAATCTTATCATCAAGCACCTACAGCTAGGCTTGAGACTTAACAGTGCTTTTTAACCACCCACCCCCTCCAAAATAACTAAATATGGTGTAATGTTTTTCATTGTTTTATCTGGCCAACATGTAGCTTTTCCAAGTTAAATTTGTTTTCCTGATCGTATTCTCTCTCTAGCTGCTGGAAAGATTCTGCTTTTCTAGAGGATGAGCTATAGAGGCTCCTGAAATATTTTCTCAATAATTCAGACCTGCAAGCATAACCGTATGTGTGTGTTGAAAGCGATCATTCATATCACTTTTCTTTCCTCTCAGGTACTGCACAGTATTCACGGTATAAGTCATTATCCATCTGGTTCAACCAGGAGCATGAAAATTTACCAGCATATAATAACCTGGAGATCATTCGAGGGAGGAGAAAGCTAATCCCTCCTCCCTTCCCCCAGCCACTTGCTAGTGTAGAGCCCAGGCTTCAAGTAACCCTGTAGCTTCTTCCTTGCTTCCTTATGCACCATTATGGGTTTTAGTGGCACAGGCGTATCTGTGCCACTAAATAGGCATTTGTGAAGTCTGTTGAGTACATGTGGCTGAAGACAAAGCTGGAGAAGTCCAGAATGCTCTGAAATAATCATAATAGCTACTATTTTCTGAGCGCACGTCCTCTTAAATTCTTACGAAATACTCTAAGGTAAATGATCTGGTTCCCATTTTACAGATAAGGGATTGAGGCTCAGAATTTAAGTGATGAGCCCTAGCCACATAACATGGGCAGAGCCAGAATTTGAGCCCATGCCCTTTCCATTAAGCACCCTGCTTCCAAGATGGATACCTTTGGCGCAGCCATGCTTTTCTGTGAGCATCTTTTAGAAGAAGGGCATCAAGTTGCTAAGAGATACTCAATCACCATGGCTTTCTTCTCCGTTCTTTTGAAGGCAGGTGATGTGTCAGGGTGGAGGTGGGAATGGAGAAGAAGGCAACAAGGAAGATGAGGCTCCAGATATTGGTGGCAGCCAGGAATCGGCAAAAGATGTGAATTCTCTCCTATTCACTTCAAACATGAGTACAAGGAGTCAGGAACTGAGAATAAGTTTAGTGACAACACTTGTTTCTGCATCAAGGAAATGCACAGTCTTAGGGATGAATGAGAATCAGAATAATTAATTTGGAGTAAAATCCCTATTTTCTAAGGACTTATGACCATGACCGGTTGCGCTACTAATTTGGAAGGGTCTTCTCTCATCTCCTCAAGGGAATAACTTAGTTCCAGGGAGATCTACAGTCCTATGCAGTGTGAGCAAAATGATATTTCCTCCTGTGAACTATTTTCTTTATTCCTCAGTGCTTTCTTTGGCTTTACCTTGTGCCAGACCTGAAAATCTGGAGCTGTCAGCTCTAGTCCAGCCCCTGCAGAGCCCAGTGGCAGGGTTCCAATTCCTTATGGTGGCAAGTGTGAAGACAGTGCTGCGTGCAGGGTAATATTTATGGCTTCGTCAGCTGTTGGCACCATAGAAAGGAGCTCAAGATGGCCAAAGGAGCTTTAGTGGATGATGAATGTTTGTTTAGAGTGATGACCTAGGGAACTGAGTTACAGTACAGCCTCTCAGCAGAACATTCCCTAAAAGAAATTCTTGGTTCAGCAGTAGCCCCGGGTCAAATGTGACCAAAGACAATGAACATTTATTTCCCTTGGAGTTGCTGTTTATACCAGAAAGTCCTTCATCTGCCCACATCTTCCTGTCCTGTTGCCTGATCCATCTGAAGTTGTGGGTGATTGAAGGGGCTTATGTCTTTGTTTCCACTCTGCCCTGGTTGCATGACTCAGAGTCACTTGATCATCACCCTGGCCTTACTGTTAATATTTATTTCTGAAGAGTAAGTCAGAGCTAAATATATCAAAGTATCAGTAGTGTTAACCATATACAAAGTATTTTAAAGTATGTGATTTTTATCTCATCCTCATAACCTTCCAGGTGGGTAAGGAAAGGTTTATTTTGCTCTTTTGAACATGAAAGTCAGTGATGTAATCAAAGTTACAAGAATAATAATCAGTGGAATCAGGACTAGAGCCAGGAGTTTCTGATTCCTAGATCCGTACCATGGGGCAGACAACCTATAGCTTACAGGCCAAATCTGGCCACTGCCTGTTTTTGTACAGCCTGCAAGCTAAGAGTAGTTTTCACATTTTTAAATAGTTGGAAAAAACAAAAGAAGAACAATATTTCATGATACAAAAACATTATATGTAATTCAAATTTCGGTGTCTATAAAATAAACTTGTATTGGCACACAAACACACTTATTCATTTATGCATTGTCTATGACTCCTTTTATAGTGACAGAGTTGAGTTGAGTTTTTGTGACAGAGACCTTATGGCCCACAGAGCCTAGCATGTTTTTTTTGTTGTTGTTGCTGTTTTTTGTTTTTTTTTTTTGGGCAGTACGCGGGCCTTTCACTGTTGTGGCCTCTCCGGCTGCGGAGCACAGGCTCCAGACGTGCAGGCTCAGCGGCCATGGCTCACGGGCCCAGCTGCTCCGCGGCATGCGGGATCCTCCCGGACCGGGGCGCGAACCCGTGTTCCCTGCATCGGCAGGCGGACTCTCAACCACTGCGCCACCAGGGAAGCCCTAAAATGTTTTTTATCTGTCCCTTTTTAAGGAAAAGTTTGTCAACTGCTGTAATAATGATCAATAATAGAGACCCATGGTACAGTCTCTCTGTACTAGTTTGCTAAGGCTACATAAAACGTACCACGAACTGGGTGGGTTCAAACAACAGAAATTTACTGTCTTACAGTGCTGGAGGCTAGAAGTCTAAAATCAAGGTGTCTGCAGAGCCCTGCTCTCTCTAAGAGTCTGAGTAGAATCCTTCCTTGCTTCTTCCTAGCTTCCGGTGGTGGCCCACAATCCTTGTTTTCCTTTGTTTGCATCTGCCTCTGTCCAGTCTCTGCCTCCATCATCACTTGGCTGTCCTCACCTCCTCATCCCTCTGTGTGTGTCTGTGTCCAGATTTCCGCATTTTTATAAGGATACAAGATATATTGGATTAGGACTCCCCCTAATGACTTCATCTTAACTGGATCATCTGCAAAGAAACCCTATTTCCAAACAAGGTCACATTTACATGTACCAGGGGTTAGGACATCAACATCTCTTTTGGGGGGACACAATATAACTCATAACACTTTTCCCCATGGAAGGTGTTATCCTGACATCATCATCATTCTTCCTTCTTTCCTTGCCCCCTCCCTTTGTACCTCCTTCCCTGCTTCTTCCTTTCTCCACTCTCTTGCCTCCCTCACCTCATTCGCTATACATTCAACAAACATTTATGAAGGTTCTACTGTGTCCTTGGTCCTATGCTCATCACTGTGCTAAAGTATACTGCACAAAAGTGATTAAGACTTGGTTTCTGGCCTCAACTGTGCAATGTGGAAAAGCAACCATCAGTGGTAAGCCCATCAGAGGGGTTTGTGTAAGGTACAGTAGACATTTAGGGGGATCTTAAGGATCTAAATTCTCAAATATTGAGTCATAATCTTTTAAAATAATTGATGTGGTCTTATTTAAGGTACCACAGCTATTGGCTCAAAAATTACAGGTGCCAATATACATGGAATTGTAGGGTAGAGGTTTCTCACTATTCTTTTTTTATTTTTGTTTTATTTGCGGTACGCCGGCCTCTCACTGTTGTGGCTTCTCCCGTTGCAGAGCACAGGCTCCGGACGCGCAGGCTCAGCAGCTATGGCTCACGGGCCCAGCCGCTCCGCGGCCTGTGGGCTATTCCCAGACCGGGGCACGAACCCCTGTCCCCTGCATCAGCAGGCGGACTCTCAACCACTGTGTCACCAGGGAAGCCCCCTCACTATTCTTTTAAAGTCATAATGTACAGAAATATTCTGCCCCTCTTATTTGCCTTAATTCCCTCAATCTCTCTTCCCTTTAGCACTTACCATGTCAGGTTAGGATTCTCTGCTCTGGGAAAAACAGTGGGATGACCCTGAGGAGGGGACTCTAACCTTGTTAGATTAAGTTGATGGCTTTTAGGGAGACTTTGTCTGCAGCTTTGTGGGATGAAGCTCGAAAGCACTCAGTGTGTTTTGTCCCTATATGTTGCATTTTGTTGTGTCTTCTTTGAGGCTCTTTGTTGCTCTGCTCTCTCCTCCTGGCACTAATTGGTTACGTTCAAATATAGTTGTGAAGTGCATGAAATGTGTTCTGACACTTTCTCCTCCCCTTGCCCCAGAGCTCAGCGTCTCGCTGGTCTCGCAGGATCCTCCGGGGTCAGGGGTGTGAGGGCGCAGCAAGGGAGGAGATTCATCCTCTCTGCAGGGGTTCTGGTGGAGGCTCTTTGTGGACCGCATCCTCGGGTCCTATCGTTTTATCTCTGTGCAGTTTGTAAACCATGGAGTTACTTCTGCTCCCTGCAGATTCAGAGTTTCCTACTGGTTATCAACCCCAAAGATGCTGACCTGGTGAAAACATCAAAGATCCACTCCATGCAGGAAAAGGGGAACTGGTGCTAAAAAGTAACACCTCTTCTCCCAGTGGTGTTCTCTTCCTAGGGTTCATAGTTGCTGCTGACCTAAACTTTGTATCTTCACTTCGTATATATATTTCTCAGTCTCTGTTCTACTTAGCCCCCCTTTTTAAACATATTTATTGGAGTATAACTGCTTTACAATGGTGTGTTAGTTTCTGCTGTATAAAAAAGTGAATCAGCTATACATATACATATATCCCCATATCCCCTCCCTCTTGTGTCTCCCCCGCAACCCTCCATAACCCACCCCTCTAGCTGGTCACAAAGCACCAAGCTGATCTCCCTGTGCTATGTGGCTGCTTCCCACTAGCTATCTATTTTACATTTGGTAGTGTATATATGTCAATGCTATTCTCTCCCTTTTTCCCAGCTTACCCTTCCCCCTCCCCGTGTCCTCAAGTCCATTCTCTACATCTGCATCTTTATTCCTGTCCTGCCCCTACATTCATCAGAACCTTTTGTTTTTTTTTAGATTCCATATATATATGTGTTAGCATATGGTATTTGTTTTTCTCTTTCTGACTTACTTCACTTTGTTTGACAGACTCTAGGTCCATCCACCTCACTACAAATAACTAAATTTCGTTTCTTTTTATGGCTGAGTAATATTCCATTGTATATATGTGCCACATCTTCTTTATCCACTCATCTGTCGATGGAATCTTAGGTTGCTTCCATGTCCTGGCTATTGTAAATAGAGCTGCAATGAGCATTGTGGTACATGACTTTTTGAATTATGGTTTTCTCAGGGTATATGCCCAGTACTGGGGTTGCTGGGTCGTATGGTACTTCAATTTTTAGATTTTTAAGGAACCTCCATACTGTTCTACATAGTGGCTGTACCAATTCACATTCCCACCAACAGTGCAAGAGGGTTCCCTTTTCTCCACACCCTCTCCAGCATTTATTGTTTATAGAGTTTTTGATGATGACCATTCTGACTGGTGTGAGGTGATCGCTAATTGTAGTTTTGATTTGCATTTCTCTAATGATTAGTGATGTTCAGCATCCTTTCATGTGTTTGTTGGCAGTCTGTATATCTTCTTTGGAGAAATGTCTATTTAGGTCTTCTGCCCATTTTTGGATTGGGTTGTTTGTTTTTTTTATATTGAGCTGCATGAGCTGTTTATATATTCTGGAGATTAATCCTTTGTCCGTTGATTCATTTGCAAATATTTTATCCCATTCTGAGGGTTGTCTTTTCGTCTTGTTTATGGTTTCCTTTGCTGTGCAAAAGCTTTTAAGTTTTATTAGGTCGCATTTATTTATTTTTGTCTTTATTTCCATTTCTCTAGGAGGTGGGTCAAAAAGGATCTTGCTGTGATTTATGTCATAGAGTGTTCTGCCTATGTTTCCTCTTAGAGTTTTATAGTGTCTGACCTTACATTTAGGTTTTTAATCCATGTTGAGTTTATTTCTGTGTATAGTGTTAGGAAGTGTTCTAATTTCATTCTTTTACATGTAGCTGTCCAGTTTTCCCAGCACCACTTATTGAAGAGGTTGTCTTTTCTCCACTGTATATTCTTGCCTCCTTTATCAAAGATAAGGTGACCATATGTGTGTGGGTTTATCTCTGGGCTTTCTATCCTGTTCCACTGATCTATATTTCTGTTTTTGTGCCAGTACCATACTGTCTTGATTACTGTAGCTTTGTACTATAGTCTGAATTCTGGGAGCCTGATTCCTCCAGCTCCATTTTTCGTTCTCAAGATTGCTTTGGCTATTCGGGGTCTTTTGTGTTTCCATACAAATTGTGAAACTTTTTGTTCCAGTTCTGTGAAAAAATGCCATTGGTAGTTTGATAGAGGTTGCAGTGAATATGTAGATTGCTTTGGATAGTATAGTTATTTTCACAGTATTGATTCTGCCAATCCAAGAACATGGTATATCTCTCCATCTGTTGGTATCATCTTTAATTTTTTCATCAGTGTCTTATAGTTTTCCGCATACAGGTCTTTTGTCTCCTTAGGTAGGTTTATTCCTAGGTATTTTATTCTTTTTGTTGCAATGAAAAATGGGAGTTTTCCTTAATTTCTCTTTCAGATTTTTTGCTGTTAGTGTATAGGAATGCAACAGATTTCTGTGTATTAATTTTGTATCCTGCTACTTTACCAAATTCATTGATTACCTCTAATTGTTTTCTGATAGCATCTTTGGATTCTCTATGTATAGTATCATGTCATCTGGGAACAGTGACAGTTTTACTTCTTCTTTTCTGATTTGGATTCCTTTTATTTCTTTTTCTTCTCTGATTGCTGTGGCTAAAACTTCCAAAACTATGTTGAATAAGGGTGGTGAGAGTGGACTGCCTTGTCTTTTTCCTGATTTTAGAGGAAATGGTTTCAATTTTTCACCACTGAGGATGATGTTGGCTGTGGGTTTGTCATATATGGCCTTTATCATGTTGAGGTAGGTTCCCAGTATGCCTACTTTCTGGAGAGCTTTTATCATAAATGGTGTTGAATTTTGCCAAATGCTTTTCCTGCATCTATTGAGATGATCATATGGTTTTCATCCTTCAATTTTTTAATATGGTGTATCACATTGATTGACTTGCATACATTGAAGAATCCTTGCATTCCTGGAATAAACCCCACTTGATCATGGTGTATGATCCTTTTAATGTGTTCTTGGCTTCTGTTTGCTAATGTATTGTTGAGGATTTTTGCATCTCTGTTCATCAGTGATATTGGCCTGTAGTTTTCTTTCTTTGTTACATCTTTATCTGGTTCTGGTATCAAGGCTATGGTGTCCTCTTAGAATGAGTTTGGGAGTGTTCCTCCCTCTGCTATATTTTGGAAGAGTTTGAGAAGGATAGGTGTTAGCTCTTCTCTAAATGTTTGATAGAGTGTGCCTGTGAAGCCATCTGGCTTTTGTTTGTTGGAAGAATTTTAATCACAGTTTCAATTTGGTCTGTGATTATTCTGTTTATATTTTCTATTTCTTCCTGGTTCAGTCTCGGAAGTTTGTGCTTTTCTAAGAATTTGTCCATTTCTTCCTGGTTGTCCATTTTATTGGCATATAGTTGCTTGTAGTAATCTCTCATGATCCTTTGTACTTCTACAGTGTCAGTTATTACTTCTCCTTTTTCATTTCTAATTCTGTTGATTTGAGTCTTCTCTCTTTTTGATTGATGAGTGTGGCTAGTGGCTTATGAGTTTTGTTTATCTTCTCAAAGAACCAGCTTTTAGTTTTATTGTTCTTTGCTACTGTTTCCTTCATTTCTTTTTCATTTATTTCTGATCTGATCTTTATTATTTCCTTCCTTCTGCTAACTTTGTGGTTTTTGTTGTTGCTGTTGTTCTTCTCTCTCTAATTGCTTTAGGTGTAAGTTTCAGTTGTTTATTTGAGCTGTTTCTTGTTTCTTGAGGTATGATTGTGTTGCTATCAACTTCCCTCTTAGAACTGATTTTGTTGCATCCCATAGGTTTTGGGTCTTTGTGTTTCCATTGTCATTTGTTTCTAGGTATTTTTTGATATCCTCTTTGATTTCTTCAGTGATCTCTTGGTTATTTAGTAGTGTATTGTTTAGCCTCCATGTATTTGTATTTTTTACAGTTTTTTTCCTGTAATTGATATCTAGTCTCATAGTGTTGTGGTTGGAAAAGATACTTGATATGATTTCAATTTTCTCTAAATTTACCAAGGCTTGATTTGTGACCCAAGTTATGATCTATCATGGAGAGTGTTCCATGAGCACTTGAGAAGAATGTGAATTCTGTTGTTTTTGGATGGAATGTCCTATAAATATCAATGAAGTCCGTTTTGTTTAATGTATCATTTATAGTTTGTGTTTCCTTATTTATTTTCATTGTGGATGATCTGTCAGTTGGTGAAAGTGGGGTGTTAAAGTCCCATACTATGATTGTGTTACTGTTGATTTCCCCTTTTATGGCTGTTAGCATTTGCCTTATTTATTGAGGTGCTCCTATGTTGGGTGCCTAAATATTTACAATTGTTATATCTTCTTCTTGGATCGATCCCTTGATCATTATGTAGTGTCCTTGTTTGTCTCTTGTAATAGTCTTATTTTAAAGTCTATTTTGTCTGATATGAGAATTGCTTGTCCAGATTTCTTTTGATTTCCATTTGCATGGAATATCTTTTTCCATCCCCTCACTTTCAGTCTGTATGTGTCCCTAGGTCTGAAGTGGGTCTCTTGTAGACAGCATATATATTGGTCTTGTTTTTGTATCCATTCAGCCAATATGTGTCTTTTGGTTGGAGCATTTAATCCATTTATATATAAGGTAATTATTGGTATGTATTTTTCTATTACTATTTTCTTAATTGTTCTGGGTTTGTTATTGTAGGTCTTTTCCTTCTCTAGTGTTTCCTGCCTAGAGAAGTTCCTTTAGCATTTGTTGTAAAGCTGGTTTTGTGGTGCTGAATTCTCTTAGCTTTTCCTTGTCTGTAAAGGTTTTAATTTCTCTGTCGAATCTGAATGAGATCCTTGCCGGGTAGAGTAATCTTGGTTGTAGGTTTTTCCCTTTCATCACTTAAATATGTCCTGCCAGTCCCTTCTGGCTTGCAGGGTTTCTGCTGAAAGATTGCCTTTAACCTTATGGGGCTTCCCTTGTGTGTTATTTGTTGCTTTTCCCTTGCTGCTTTTAATATTTTTTCTTTGAACTTAATTTTTGATAGTTTGATTAAAATGTTCTTGGCGTGTTTCTCCTTGGACTTATCCTGTATGGAACTACCTGTGCTTCCTGGATTTGATTGACTGTTTCCTTTCCCATGTTAGGGGAGTTTTCAACTATAATTTCTTCAAATACTTTTTCAGACCGTTTCTTTTTCTCTTCTTCTTCTGAGACCCCTATAATTTGAATGTTGTTGTGTTTAATGTTGTCTCCGAAGTCTCTGAGACTGTCCTTAATTCTTTTCATTCTTTTTTCTCTATTCTGCTCTGTGGTAGTTATTTCCACTCTTTTATCTTCCAGGTCACTTATCCGTTCTTCTGCCTCAGTTATTCTGCTATTGATTCCTTCTAGAGAATTTTTAATTTCATTTATTTTGTTGTTCATCATTGTCTCTTTGCTCTTTAGTTCTTCTAGGTCCTTGTTAATCTTTTTTTGTATTTTCTCCATTCTATTTCCAAGATTTTGGATCATCTTTACTATCATTACTCTGAATTCTTTTTCAGGTAGACTGCCTATTTCCTCTTCATTTGTTTGGTCTGGTGGGTTTTTACCTTGCTCCTTCATCTGCACGTTTCTTTGTCTTCTCAGTTTGCTTAACTTACTGTTTTTGGGATCTCCTTTTCGTAGGCTGCAGGTTCGTACTTCCCATTGTTTTTGGTGTCTGCCCCCAGTGAGTAAGCCTGGTTCAGTGGGTTGTGTAGGTTTCCTGGTGGAGGGGACTGGTGAATGTGTTCTGGTGGCTGGGGCTGGATCTTGTCTTTCTGGTGTGCAGGGCTGTGTCCAGTAGTGTGTTTTGGGGTGTTTGTGTACTTAATATGATTTTAGGCAGCTTCTCTAGTAATGGGTAGGGTTGTGTTCCTGTCTTACTAATTGTTTGGCATGGGGCATCCAGCACTGGAACTTGCTGGCCGTTGTGGGAAGCTGGGCCTTAACGTTGAGACGGAGTTCTCTGGCAGAGCTCTTGCCAATTGATATTATGTGGAACCCGAAGGTGTCTTTTTGTCCAATATCTTCAACTCAGCTCCCCCACCTCAGAGGTTCAGGCCTGACACCAGGCCAGAGCACCAAGACCCTGTCAGCCACATGGCTCAGAACAAAAGGGAGAAAAAAGAAAGAAAGAAATACTAAATAAAAAATAATAAAATTATTAAAATTAAAAAAATTATTAAAGTAAAAAATTTTAAAAATAATAATAAAAAAGAAGAGAGCAACCAAACCAAATAACAAATCCACCAATGATAACAAGCGCTAAAAACTATACTAAGATAAACATGAAAATCAGAAACAAGTTAGCCACAGACAGCAAACCCCAAGTCTACAGTTGCTCCCAAAGTCCATCGCCTCAGGTTGGGTTGATTCGTTGCCTGTTCAGGTATATTACAGATACAGGGTACATCGAGTTGATTGTGGGGATTTAATCCACTGCTCCTGAGGCTGCTGGGAGAAATTTCCCTTTCTCTTCTTTGTTTGCACAGCTCCTGGGGTTCAGCTTTGGTTTTGGCCCCACCTCTGCATGTAGGTCACCCTCAGGCATCTGTTACTGCCCAGACAGGATGGGGTTAAAGGAGCAGCTGATTAGGGGGCTCTGGTTCATTCAGGCCAGGGGTAGGGAGGGGTACAGTAGTTATAATTGGAATGCAGGGCGAGCCTGCAGTGGCAGAGGCCAGTGCAATGTTACAGCAGCCTGAGACATGCCATGTGTTCTCCTGGGGAACTTGTGCCTGGATCACAGGACCCTGGCAGTGGCATGTTGCACAGGCTCCGGGGGGGGTATGGATAGTGACCTGTTCTTGCACATAGGATTCTTGGTAGCTGCAGCAGCAGCATTAGCATTTCATGCCCATCTCTGGTGTCTGAGCTGATATCCACAGCTCGTGCCCATCTCTGGATCTTGTTTAGGCAGTGCTCTGCCTTCTGTGGGCAGACAGGGAAGGAATCCCCTCTCCTCATGCACCCCAAAACCATAGTCTCTTGCCTCTTAGGCAGTTCCAGACTTTTTCCCAGACTCCCTCCCAGGTAGCTGTGGTGCACTAGCCACCTTCAGACTATGTTCATGCAGCCAACCCCAGTCCTCTCCCTGGGATCTGACCTCCAAAGCCCGAGCCTCAACTCCCAGCCCCCACCCGTCCCAGTGGGTGAGCAGACAAGCCTCTCAGGCTGGTGAGTGCTGGTTGGCACCGATCCTCTGTATGGGAATCTCTCCACTTTGCCCTCTGCACCCCTGTAGCTGTGCTCTCCTCCGTGGCTCCGAAGCTTCCCCCTGGCCCCGCCCTCCCCCCATCTCCACCAGTGAAGGGGCTTCCTAGTGTGTGGAAACTTCTCCTCCTTAGGTGCAGGTCCCACCCCTGTTCTTTTGTCTCTGTTTTTTCTTTTTTCTTTTGCCCTCCCCAAATACGTGGGCGGTTTCTTGCATTTTGGGAAGTCTGAGGTCTTCTGCCAGCGTTCAGTAGGTGTTCTGTAGGAGTTTTTCCACATGTAGATGTATTTTTGATGTATTTATGGGGAGGAAGGTGATCTCCACATCTTACTCCTCCGCCATCTTGAAGGTCTCCCATACTTAGCCCTTTTAAGGGAGATTTTTTATAAAATTCACTTTGTATGCAAAGACTCTTCAGCTTTTATAAATGGTGCTGAGTAAAAAGAAATTAATATTTACCTATTGGTAAAGAACCTTTGACATTCATATGAGACTAGAGTGACCTTGCTTTGTTAATTTTAAGTGAATTTCACATTTTACCCTAATGCTCCCAGAGTATGATTCTCATGGCACAGTCTACCCCAGAAATACTTCTGAAGGCCAGTGACCTGAATCTTGGTTTAACCACTTACTAGTTAAGAAAACTTAGACAAGTCACTTAACCTCTCTGTTTTCTTATTGTCCTACAATGGGTGAAACAGATACTCTATAGGGTTGTTTGGAAGTTCAAGTGAAACAATGTGTGTCAAGGGGCTTTAGAAATTGGACATTTTATATAAATGTCACAAGGTATTATCCCTATTGTCCTAATTATAATTAGGCTATGGAAATTCCAGTCAGATATACTTTTTCTTCTTTTGTGAGATCATAAAAGGCATAGTTATCATTGACATTAATTTGCTTTGAGTATTTCTTAGACCACTGGTTCTCAAGGTATGGTTTCCAGACCAGGAACATCCACCTTGTGTTAGAAATGCAAATTCTTGGGCCCCACCTCAGACCTCCTGAATCAGAACCTCTGGGGTTGGGGCTCAGCCATCTGTGTTTTAACAGGACCTCCAAGGAGATTCTCCTGACACTAACGTTTGAGACCCACTGGTTTAGAGTTATACCCAACTGTGTGTGTGTAGGCTCTGATTTTGCTGATGTTTTTTGAACCTGGCTTTTCTTTCAGACATGGAAGAGATTCTGAAAGACAAAATGTGTGTACCTAAGATTGAGTTGGAACCAACAGTTGACTTCCCAGAACATGCCTGCCAGCTAGGTGTGCTGTTTTTAACATTGACATAGATCCTAGGAGCACAGGTCCTTAAAGCATCCCCTTGGTTAAACACACACTTGCTGGAGATATGCTGAGGGTCCAGAGAGCATTATCCTACTTAAGTGGGATAATAACAGTTGAGTGAGATGACTGGTGAACTATTCGGTGAAATTCAGTAGGGCTGCACTGAGCTTGATTCCTATTCTGGCTACCCTTGAACATCAGGTGTCTCCTTCCCTCTAATAGTCTTTGGTCTTCCTCAAATGAACCCCCCACCTATTAATGAGTCTGGGCCCCACTCCTAAGTGCTCTGATGGGTCTTAGAAGTAGCCAGGTGCCTCACTGCACACCCTGTGCTTTCCCGTCATACCCCTGGATTGCAGTTATGCCATGGCTGTCCTGACAGACAGATGGACGGTAGTTACTTTAAAGTGAAAACCAGAGCTTTAAAGGTAATTAAGATGGAAGAAGGAAAGTGGTAGGAAAACATGAGGAAAACCATGGTGCTGTCGGGTTGATCCACAAGGGCAGAGGTGCATGGTAGGTGTTCAATAGCTACTTATGGAATGAATGAATGGGGACGGAATTTTGTGTTTTGGGAGCTATCCTGCCTACTTAACTTACGAGCATCTACCTTATTCCAAATGAACAGACATTATGCCTTGATTGAGTGAACTATTAGACATGTTTAGTTTTAAATGCAGACATAAATAGATTTGGTCTTTCTATGGTTCGAATTTCCTCCCATCAGCTTTCCCTTAATTATCCACAAGTGTTCCAAACCTTCATTAGCTAAATAGGATGCAGATGACGGTCATTAGTCTGGGATGTAAATCCTGCTGGCACATTCAATGGCTTTTCACTTGGTTAATTGAAATTTTCAGTATTCACGGACTACAAGAAAACACTGTAATTTTATCATTTATTCAGGGGTATAATTTTTTTCCTTTAGCAGGTTGTATTTTATTTTATTTTATTTTATTTTTTATATTTTTTATTTTTTTGCTTTATAACAAATTTAATCAGTTATACATATACATATGTTCCCATATCCCCTCTCTTTTGCATCTCCCTCCCACCCTCCCTATGCCACCCCTCCAGGCGGTCACAAAGCACTGAGCTGATCTCCCTGTGCTATGCGGCTGCTTCCCACTAGCTATCTACCTTACGTTTGGTAGTGTATATATGTCCATGCCTCTCTTTCACTTTGTCACAGCTTACCCTTCCCCCTCCCCATATCCTCAAGTCCATTCTCTAGTAGGTCTGTGTCTTTATTCCTGTCTTACCCCTATGTTCTTCATGACATTTTTTTTTCTTAAATTCCATATATATGTGTCAGCATACAGTATTTGTCTTTCTCTTTCTGACTTACTTCACTCTGTATGACAGACTCTAGGTCCATCCACCTCATTACAAATAGCTCAATTTCATTTCTTTTTATGGCTGAGTAATATTCCATTGTATATATGTGCCACATCTTCTTTACCCATTCATCCGATGATGGACACTTAGGTTGTTTCCATCTCCGGGCTATTGTAAATAGGGCTGCTATGAACATTTTGGTACATGTCTCTTTTTGAATTATGGTTTTCTCAGGGTATATGCCCAGTAGTGGGATTGCTGGGTCATATGGTAGTTCTATTTGTAGTTTTTTAAGGAACCTCCATACCGTTCTCCATAGTGGCTGTACCAATTCACATTCCCACCAGCAGTGCAAGAGTGTTCCCTTTTTTCCACACCCTCTCCAGCATTTATTGTTTCTAGATTTTTTGATGATGGCCATTCTGACTGGTGTGAGATGATATCTCATTGTAGTTTTGATTTGCATTTCTCTAATGAGTAAAGATGTTGAGCATCCTTTCATGTGTTTGTTGGCAGTCTGTATATCTTCTGTGGAGAAATGTCTATTTAGGTCTTCTGCCCATTTTTGGATTGTGTTGTTTGTTTTTTTGTTATTGAGCTGCATGATTGTATTGCATGGTTGTATTTTATAATTATGCAGTTAAAAAAATAAATATGAATGCCACACTTTGCCTGGAGGGGATACCGCTATTTTCAGTGCACAAGTGTAAATACTAGTCTACTAAAGCATGAAAACCAAATGGAAAGTCATACTTTGTCTAGAAATCCTAAAATTGACCAACTAAAATGTCTAAGAAAGCATCCAAGTAGTATGAACTTTGGGGACCCATTGATTCAAGTGTAAGAGACTTCCAAATTGTTAGTAATATGTGTGGGTCTGGTTTTGACATCTACCAATGAATAAGAAATCATCCAGTTTTCTGTGGGGTGCAAATTTCAGGTATCAAATGGAGATGCTTTATGCAGGCATTATTCCTTTAAATGGTTCTTAGCTTTCAACTGCATTTGACCATTTATCAAACCTAGCTGGCCTCTGGTGATATTTGGTTGAGAGTGACACACACACACACACACACACACACACACACACACACACACCTGATACTTGAAATAAAATTTCACAAAATTACCAACTATCTCAGAAATTCAGTTTCTGAATTCCTTAATTTTTATAATCCAATACTTAAGCAATGCTCTTTGCTTGCCCCTGACTTTGTTCCAGTTTAATCGAGTAAGTGTCATATGTTTGCTGTTTTAAAAACATGAATCTTAGTTATAGACATTACATGGCAGAAGTTGGCTCAGTAGAGGCAGAGTATATCTATTTCTGTTCTTTTTCTAAACCTAATTTAGTGGGAATGAAACAACATTGTAATAACTCTCAGAGGTAAACTCTCCCTTAAAAAGGAGTATAGAACATATGGAGTCTCTTTTCAGTGCTCAATCACTTTGCAAACACACCCACCAATGAGAATCAGGTAAGCAGCTGCCCTTCTAGAAGTCTCTTTCTGTAGGCTAGACTGGATGAACCACTGATCACTGGTCTTCTGTCTAGGTTGTCTTACCAAGGCCTTATCAGTCTCAGTTGTTTGTCCCAAGTCACTCTTCCTTCTGGGTTGCTTTGGCCCACTTGGAACATTTCTGCAAATGATTCTTAATGTTAATTTAAGGAAGACACGTTTAAGCACCTCAGCCTTCTAAATGAACCATTATTTTATATATATAAGATATATATCTTAATAAATATATAATATATAAATATACTTAATATATAATATATAAATGTAAATATTTGATATATATCTGTAAATATTTAATTTATATCTGTCTCCAAGTTGAATATAAAGACATTCATAAGTTATGCTTTTGTGAATTCCCTGAAAAACTCTCTCTGCCTCTGTAGATAATCAAGAGCTGACCATGTTATTCAGCCAGATGTTCTGTCCTCAGAGGATAGAGGAAAGAAGTAGGCACTGTGCTCACTGATTTCCAAACAATGTGCCTGATAAGATCCAGCCCATTTTCTTCAAATTAGCCAGGGTTCTCATGACCTAAAAGGAAATGAATAGGGGTTTCCTCATTTCATAATGAAGAATTCAAGACCTCCAGGCTAGCAATCTGTCTTAAGCTCACAGAGTTAATAAGCTTGTCTCCTGTTAAGAAGAGACAAGTGTTAAATGCCTAGACTCCTGAGAAAGTGGTCCATTTGTCTAACTGTCCAATGACTCTATCATAAAAGACCAGCAAACATATAAGCTCTAATAAGGGGTCACATTCAACTAGAGAACATCAGCCATAGCCAGTATCTGCCCTTGGCAAAACTGTGTCAAATTAAAGTGTATTCCAAAAGACAACACTCAGAATGGGAGAAAATATTTGCAAATGAAGCAACTGACAAAGGATTAATCTCCAGAATTTACAAACAGCTCATGCAGCTCAATATAAAAAAAACAAATAACCCAATCCAAAAATCGGCAGAAGACCTAAATAGACATTTCTCCAAAGAAGATATACAGATTGCCAACAAACACATGAAAGAATGCTCAACATCACTAATCATTAGAGAAATGCAAATCAAAACTACAATGAGAGATCATCTCACACCGGTCAGAATGTCCATCATCAAAAAATCTACAAACAGTAAATGCTGGAGAGGGGGTGGAGAAAAGGGAACCCTCTTGCACTGTTGGGGGGAATGTAAATTGATACAGCCACTATAGAGAACAGAATGGAGGTTCCTTAAAAAACTAAAAATAGAACTACCATACGAGCCAGCAATCACAGTACTGGGCATATGCCCTGAGAAAACCATAATTCAAAAAGAGTCAGGTACCACAATGTTCATTGCAGCTCTATTTACAATAGCCAGGACATGGAAGCAACCTAAGTGTCCATCAACAGGTGAATGGATAAAGAAGATGTGGCACATATATACAATGGAATATTACTCAACCATAAAAAGAAACGAAACTGAGCTATTTGTAATGAGGTGGATAGACCTAGAGTCTGTCATACAGAGTGAAGTAAGTCAGAAAGAGAAAGACAAATACCGTATGCTAACACATATATACGGAATTAAAAAAAAAATGTCATGAAGAACCTAGGGGTAAAACGGGAATAAAGACACAGACCTACTTGAGAATGGACTTGAGGATATGGGGAGGGGGAAGGGTAAGCTGTGACAAAGCGAAAGAGAGGCATGGACATATATACACTACCAAACGTAAGGTAGATAGATAGTGGGAAGCAGCCGCAGAGCACAGGGAGATCAGCTCAGTGCTTTGTGACTGCCTGGAGGGGTGGGATGGGGAGGGTGGGAGGGAGGGAGATGCATGAGGGAAGGGATGTGGGAACAGATGTATATGTATGACTGATTCACTTTGTTATAAAGCAGAAACTAATAAAAAAAATAAAAATAAAAAAACAAAAACTAAATGAAATAAACTATTAAAAAAAAACAGGTGAATGGATAAAGATGTGGCACATATATACAATGGAATATTACTCAGCCATAAAAAGGAATGAAACTGAGTTATTTGTAGTGAGGTGGATGGACCTAGAGTCTGTCATACAGTGAAGTAAGTCAGAAAGAGAAAAACAAATACCATACGTTAACACATATATATGGAATCTAAGAGGAAAAAAAAGGTCATGAAGAACCTAAGGGCAAGACGGGAATAAAGACACAGACCTACTAGAGAATGGACTTGAGGATATGGGGAGGGGGAAGGGTAAGCTGTGACAAAGCAAAAGAGAGTGGCACGGACATATATACACTACTAAACGTAAAACAGATAGCTAGTGGAAGCAGCCACATAGCACAGGGAGATCAGCTCGGTGGTTTGTGACCACCTAGAGGGGTGGGATAGGGAGGGTGGGAGGGAAGGAGATGCAAGAGGGAAGAGATATGGGAACATATGTATATGTATAGCTGATTCACTTTGTTATAAAGCAGAAACTAACACACCATTGTAAAGCAATTATACTCAAATAAAGATGTTATAAATAAATAAATAAATAAATAAATAAATAAATAAATAAATAAATAAATGATAGATAGATAACCAACAAGGACCTGCTGTGTAGCACAGGCAGCTATACTCAATATTTTGTAATAACCTATAAGGGAAAATAACCTGAAAAAAAGACATATATGTATATGTATAACTGAATCACTTGCTGTAAACCTGAAACTAACACAACATTGTAAATTAACTATACTTCAATAAAAAGAAAAAAAATTAAGGTGTATTGTAGTGGACAGAGCAGTGCTTCACACAGACCTTCTAGCATGCTGCCCTCAGCTGTCAGCCCTTTCGGGAAATTGCCTTTGGCTGAACAAAGGCATGATGCCTAGGGTCTGCCCCCTTCCCTGGGCAGCCCTTTCCCTTGTCCCAGCTTAGGATAAGTCTAATCCAGCTTCAGAGTTCCCCATTGGGTTTGCTGAGACCTTTGTTGAACTTGCACCGCAGCCCAACATCTCCCTCTGCTCAGTCCTGCACCCTTCCCTTCCCCTCTTCAAGTGGAGATCCCAGAGCAAGCCCTAATAAACATCCTGCCTGCTAATCCCCATCTCACAGACTGCTTTTTAGGAAGACCGCCCTGCGACCTGTGTGATCTTTTCCATCGCATTGAGTGTCTTCATGATCTAAGTCTTCATTTTTCTCCTATCAAAATCTGCTTTTGAAATTAATAAAAGACAAGAAGATTCTGCTTGTAGGAAAGGGAATGAATAAATTCGTTCTCTCTAAGGTGTAAGAGACCAACGAATATAATACTTGAAATTTCCAACTTTCCCCTTTGCGGTGACTTTTAACACCCTAGCATCCCTCGAGGGTTTGTCTATTATGATTCAAAGCCTTATGCTAAAAACAGAGCTCTAATAAGTGAAATTTCAGACATCAGTATATAAATGGATAACAGTGAGGCCTCACCTTTCTAGATTCATTTTGGGAAATTGCTATAACTGTCCATGTGTAATACCGTACACCCCATGCTGGTCGCCCTGCCAACAGCCTTAGAAGTCAGTGCTCTGAAAAAGTCATTGTGCTTCATTGTGACAAACACAGCATCAGGCAAACTTTGGTGGAGGGGACCCATTAGGAGTTACCTCTTTAGGAGAAAATATTGATGCAACAATCAAGAAGGTCACAGCATGGGTAAGTCACCATGTTTTGAGTCTTTCATTTTCCGTAATTCATTTTCCGTAATTAAAGTGAACATATTATCGGAAGGTTTAGAAAGCCCACTCAAAGTCATTCACAGTAGCTGCAATTAGGAAATTGGAATGCCAGCGAAAGACATTCGACAGAACGAAGTGAGACTGATCAAGCATATAAGTACAGTCCCCTTAGAAAATGGCCAAATTAAGGATATGGACTCTCTTTGACCTTTGCCATACCTCTTTCACACTCTTTCCATGTCCTGAGATTTCACTGTATGTTTGTCCTTTGGCTCAAGTGGTTCCTTGCTACAAATGTAATGTTTAGAGCTACCTGTATTAAATTTTTTTAGTGAAGCCAATTTCACCCATCTCTGACTCTCATTTCTCCTCCAAACATGTTTCTCAGGTTACCTGAGACTGTTTTTGAAGGTTGAATGAGATTGTTTAATTTCGAAGATCATTTCCCCTGGGGCTAATGTCTGAATTCTTAGACGTGTTCATTAATTTACTCTCCCCAGTGATGTATCTTAAGCTTAGTTAAAAATGCAATTAGGGCTTCCCTGGTGGCGCAGTGGTTGAGAGTCTGCCTGCCGATGCAGGAGACACGGGTTCGTGCCCCGGTACGAGAAAATCCCACATGCCGCGGAGCGGCCGGGCCCGTGAGCCATGGCCGCTGAGCCTGCGCGTCCGGAGTCTGTGCTCCGCAACGGGAGAGGCCACAACAGTGAGAGGCCCGTGTACCGCAAAAAAAAAAAAAAAAAAAAAAAAAAAGCGATTAGAATCGCACAAGTTGCGCCCACGTGGGCGACCACACGGAGTCTTCAGTAGCTAGGATTTGTTTCTCCCCTAGTGTTTTATTATACTGCCATTTAGGACAGAGAGTGAGACTTGAAATCAGGAGGAGGAAGAGAAATTCCCACCGTTAGACTTCTGTTTCCTGGAAAAAATTTAGTTGCACTAGTCAGGGAATCACAATTATTTCCATAACTAGCTCCTTTAGAGTTTAGACCTGTTGTTCTCAACTGGGGGTGATTCTGCCAGCCCCCCACCTCCCAGGGGACATTTGGCAATGTCTGGAGACATTTTTGGTTGTCATGACTGACGTGGGGAGGGAGGTGTGCTACTGGCACCTGGTGGGTAGAGGCCAGGGATGCTGCAAAACATTCTACGGTGCTCAGTACCACGACAAGAATTATCCAGTCCAAAGTATTCATAGGCCCAACGCTGAAAAATTGATTTAGCCAAACCAAGTGGATACTAGACAATAGATATATGCTAAATAGAGAGGAAATGTATTTTACTACTGTTCAGGAGCCTTTTGTGTCTCTCCCTTGGCTTCACTTTGTAATGCTATGACGCGTGGGTCTGCTTTTCCAGCTCTGTGCTTCCAAAACAGTGTTTTGGGATAAGGGCTGCAGTCTTTTTTTTTTTTTTCATTTTCCCATTGAGTGCATATTTAATGGATACTCTTTTTTTGTGTGTGTGCCAGGCACTGGGCTAGGTAATGGGGCTACAGCAATGTCCAAGTCTTGTTGGGTCTTTCCCTCCCTGGAGCAGAAATCTGAGAGTGAACATTGAGGTCAATCTCATGATACAGGGCTCAGTGTACAAACACGTAAAAATGACAAAAGGTTACAATTGCGTAAAGATGACAGAAGGTCATGAGGAAGATGTTTGTGGGGGAAGATTATAGGTGGGGTGTTTCAGTGTAACATGTGTGAGCTGTTTGCTTCTTTGGCTGTTCTCTGTCTCCTTACTGGCTCAATCTTGACTTTGGCTTTTCCTCTTTTTTTCCCATCACCAAAATTCTCTCCTTCTTTCTCTTTTCCCCTTTTAACTCAAACTTTCTGAATATGTACCCCTTCCTTCACAAACACAATAAAAACACAAATAAAAACGCCAGCAATCCAAATTTAAAGATCACACCCAACGTAAACCTTAAACTTAATTTTTCTTCATTAAAGATACTTTTTTTGTATGTTTATCCATGTCTGTGTTTCCTGTCCTTTAATACTGTGTATTATTTTGGGCCAGAATATGTGCTGGCCCAGATTCTTAACTTCTTTTTACTGCTTGTCCGAAAACAAATCAAAACCCTAGATGGGTTGACAAATATTTTTATGTTATATAAGGAGAGAGTGGGAGAAAGATTATATACATTAGATCTTTGAGCCATACCAAAGTCTCTGTTATACATTTCTTTTAGTTCTTTTGACTCTATTCAACCAAAATAAAATTATCAGTGTATGTATATATATATATACATAAATATACATACACACTGTATGTATATATATACACACACACATATATATACATACCACACATATGTACATGCATATATACACACATATACATAATACATATGTACACATATATGGCATATATATAAAAGAATATTTATTGCAAAGCAAAAACAAAAGAATAAAATCCTGGAAACCATCAAATATCCACCAATAAAGGAAAGCATACATAAAGTATGGTATATCCATATTATGGAATGTTATACAGCTATTAAGAAGAATGAGTCAGTCTACATGAACTGACTGGAAAGATGTTGATAATATAGCCTTAGTAGGATGGTATGATCTCAAGAAAGAAGAGACTTCTTTATGTACCTGTGTAATATAAAACACACAATTAACATATACATGCATTTGCATAAAAATAGAGAAAGTGTGGAAGGATGAATACAAATTTTTACTCTTGGTTACCTCAGAAGAATAGGTTAGCAAGGGGATTGGCTCATTAAGAATATATATCAGTTTTGTAATTAAAGAAAAAGTAGAAAATTTTACTGAAAAAAATTTAATACCATTATGTCCATTGAACTCTTCATAGGATAGTCCAAAAGGAACAAACTTGCATGTAAATCCCAACTGGCCTTGAATGCCAAAGTGCCTTTTTAGAGGCTCATGAGGCCAAGAAAATATTCACACAACTGTAAAAAGTCAATCACCGGGAGAACGAGTGAGCTAAAGAGAGTGGGGATGAGACAGCAAGAGCCCTGATACTGCTGTTCAGACTCACATATCTCATGGATGGGGAGAAGCTCCACTCCATCACTCAGGCTATTCACAGGTGTCATTTGAAAGATTTTGGCATTTGACAATTTGCACATATCTCTTCAAGATAAAGAGAGTGCCGTGTGTGGTTGATAAGGTGGGTTTTTGAGTCAGACTGCTTCACTCTCATTCCCGATCTAGCTATTTCCTAGGTATGACAATTAACCTAATTGTGCTGTGGTCCTTTATTTGTGAAATAAAGATAAATAAGAGTCTTTACTTCACTGGATCATCGTTGGCCCATAATGAATGTTCTGACTTGGAGGGGGTGGCAGTGGGAGCAGTGAAGGGCAGATACTTTAAAATCCAGAGAAATCAGTGGGGTCACAGGAGGTGTTACCCACCTTGGATTGGAGATGCATGGGGGCAGGGTCAATATCATTACACTTTACCAGTTCTAATGTGTCTCCCACCTTCTTGTTTTGCAGACCACCATTCTCAGCACATTGGCTAGTGAGAAGTCCTTATCTGACTGCAAAAAGGTAAGTCAGCCTCCAGGAATTGCAGCCTGCTGTCAGAGTAATAAAAAGCTTCAGAATTAATGACATTCGGTTGAAAAAGCTATGGTATCAATGAGAATATTCTGCTGACATACTGTAGTCTTCTTTCCTCAGAGATGGAAATTTGAATGGTTCTCTTTAAGGCTGTGGAAACCTCTGTTATTGTTTGACAGCCTTTTCTTCTAAAGAAGCTCTGTTTCCACATATTTCTATCTCACTATTATCTGATGTTTTATTCTGCAAGGTGAGCATCAAGGGAGTTCAGGGCAAGCTGCATTGCAGGCATCTCTATCTTTGTTTGCAAATTTAAATCTAATAAACCTAAACCCAATACAATATAAAAATGATTTCATATTTGGAAAGCTGATCATATAGCATAAAAATCTAGTTTGGATTCACCAGAGTCAAGTTTGAGAAGCTGTCATGCTTTGTAAAAGGATTAGCCTCGCCGGCATCTGATGGAAGCCATCCTGTAATGGATCATGTCTGAGGACTGCCTGCTAGAGCAGCAGCAGCGTGTCTAATTCCTGGCCTTCGCAGTCCAGGGGGCACTTTTATCCGCTTCTTTAATCTCGGGTTTAACTAGATCTTCTCCTTCTGGAGGGGAAAGAAGCGATTTCACAGTCTGAAAACTCAAATAAATTCTTTGATGATATCTATTGATATGGAAAACCAGGTGCATAAAGAGTTGACCTGTGCCTGATATATTAGTTACTTGGCATTTCTAAGGACTTGATACCATGACATTGTTTGCTGGGCTGTTTCCGTTTCTGAATTTGCTTGATATGGAAATAGGTAGCGGGGGAACTTCATCTTTAAAGGTGGTGTGAGGGCCCACTGTTCTGAATGCCATCGTTTCATTATCTTGATCGTTTTTTTATTGCCTGTTAAGTCTCCATCTTGATTGAGTTCTGCTGTGTTTGTCTTGCTCTCAGCTCCCTGAGAGCAAAGTCCACGTGGAATTCTTAAAATTATAGAGCTTAGAGAGCAAAAGGACTTTAGGGGTTCTCTAGTCTCCCCCTTTTCCCACAGTGGGACTGCCATCGATATAATTTATAAATGGACCTCTAGCCTCCACTTGAATATTCTACTGACGGGGAACTTAATGACCCTACCTGTTCACTAGTGAGACAAAGGATTAGAGAGTTAGTTCTTCATTTTACTGAGCCAGTATCTGCCTCCTTTTGATTTCTGCCTACCGATTTAAGTGTGAAGCCATTTATTATGCTTTCTTCTGAATCTTCTCCCCACCCCATTGCAGGGCTATTTATTTTTCTTCTCTATTTCTAATAGGACATTGATAATGATTGATTTCCAAAAGCATGGCTGCTGGGAGCTGGCTGTCTGGTTTCAAAAAATGGCTCTGCCACTTGTTGATTACGTGACTTTGGGTTGGTGATATAACCTATTTGTGCCTCACTTTTATCATCTGTAGAATGGCGATAATAGTTGTACATACCTCATGAGGTAGATGGTACGTACCTCATGAGGTAGATGAGTTAACATATATAAAGTGCTTAGAACAGTACCCAACACATAGAAATGCTATATTAGCTATTATTATTATGGCTTCTAGACCAGGTTATCCTTTTCTGGGGGGGCATAGTTTTTGTAACCAAAGTCAAGAATTGTGCTTTTTTCCTCTTCATTCAGCAAGCTGTGTTTACAAACTTTGTGTATGGCAGGCACAGCAGAAGACATGGTCTATAATGAAAGGATAAGCTGTAGGCATTCTTGAGTGCAGCACATTCTACTCATACACTATAAGATGGCAGAAGTTTCTATTTAAAAGCCATACCCTTCTGTTGACCACGTGAAGCTTAATGTCCTTCCATGAGCCCTTAAGAGATTTTTACCTGAGCTGGTATTAAAACATGAATCTCTTTTATATTTATGTAAATTATTCTTTTAGTATGGATGCAGGCCATTATGTTTATTTTTATTCATTTAAAAATTTTTGATCAATTAAGATAATTTAGGGCTTCCCTGGTGGCCCAGTGGTTAAGAATCCGCCTGATAATGCAGGGGACACAGGTTCGAGCCCTGGTCCAGGAAGATCCCACATGCTGTGGAGCAATTAAGCCTGTGCACCACAACCACTGAGCCTGAGGAAGAAAAGATAGAACTCACGTAGGTAAGAATTATGGAAGCAGGGAGACAGAATGGGGACATGCCCCTACATGACTCTGGTCAATTCATCTACTTTATTTTCTGTTTTTGTTTGGGGAGGTGGGATGATTATTCAACCAGCTTTGAGTCTGCACAGCTATACTATTTCAACAGGATGGAATCTACAGTTATCCCCCCTCATATTTTGCTTAGATATTACCATTCACATGATCAGCAATCTCCGGGCAATCTTGCCTGTACAAATAAGGTCTTTTTTAAGAAAATCACTCTCAAATCTGTCCCAAGTATTCATGATCTCTTCTGAGGCCCAGATCTGTGTTGCTGACTAACTAGTAAGCAGATCTTGTCCACATATTCTCTCCCATCCTGACCTTTCTTTTTCTTCTCTTATATTCACCACTTCAGTTAATGGCTTCACCATTCCAAACTAGAAACCTTGGTGTCATCCAGGACTTCTCCCTTTCCTTTCCTTCCCACATGCAACTAGCTATCAAATCCCATCAACTCCATCTTGAAATGTTTCTAGAATCTCTCCATCATCTCTTTCCTTGCTTCCTCATCCATCCTTTGAAAGGTTGTAACAACTCCCTGCTCGCTCTTTCCTTATACCAAGTTTTCCCTTCTCCACTCCATTTTCCAAAACACTGCCAGGGTTACTTTCCAGAAGACAAGCAAGAAACACAGCCGTGTGTGTCAAACCCTTGCTTAAAAACATCTAAGGGATTTTAGTTTTTCTTCAAAGTAGCCCCCAAACTCTGAATCACTTGGTCAGTCATTCCTGTTATCTTTAGCCGCATCCCCTGATGTTTTTCTAGGTGCTGGGGTCTGGAGGCCTGGAGCAGACTGCTAGAATGCCCTTCTGCCCTCTCATATGCTTGGAAAACTTACTCTTCTGTGGAGGGACCCCTCTCTTTGTCACTTTCTTTTCAAGCATTTTTAAAAGACTTTTCTTGGTTTCTCCAGGAAGGATGAGTGGTTTTACCTCCTTGCTGGGTTCATAACATTTTGTACCGACTCCAAGTATAACCTAACAACAACCACACAACTTGTCAAATGTTTACCATGTTCGCAGCCCTGTGAGAAGTGCTTTGCATGGATTATCTCATTTGATTTTTATAATGGCCCTCACAGGTAGGTAATAGTATTACCGTCACTGACAGGTGAAGAACTTGCTGGAGGAAACTCCAGTAGAAGTTGTTGCAGTCAGGATGGGAATCCAGGCTCTCTGACCTCAGAGTCATTGCTTTCAGTGTTTGTCACCTCCTCTGCTATTGGATTCTAAATCCTTATTTATGGGTCCAGCTTCCCCCTAAACTATAAGCTCTTAGAGGGGAGGAACCATGACTGATTCTGTTAGGAATAATAAAAAATACCCCACGAGTAGTAAGATCTCAATAAAGGTCTATTTAATGCCTGGATTTGCTACATACATGGTTGTCCCTTAGCATAATATTATTATGGGGCCATTTTGTTCTAAAAAGTGTTTGTTTTTTTCCCTTTTCATTGGAGTTGAGAAAAGAATATTTTATATTCAGTGTTCACTATAAAGGTAATTTCTACATTAAAATAAGTTGTTAATGGATAGCTGATGGGGATTGAAATATTTAGCTTAGCCAAAGATAGCAAATATTCTAAGCCTTACTTCCTACCTTATACAGTTGTAAGAACCCTATTCTTATTTTCAGCCAAAGACCAATTCAGTCCATAATTTGGAAAACCTAAAAACATCTAGGTAATATACATAAATTCATTCATTCATTCATAAGTATTTATTGAGTACCTCCTATTGCAAAGCAGTTGTTATTGCTAACATGTTATAGAGGAAAAACGAATATGCCAAGACATGAGATGACTTGCTCTAGGGCACATATTAAACTCAAGGCAGACTCTTAGAGGAAAGGCCTAATTCAGCTCTTCTGATTTTCTCTCTCTAAAACCACTTCACCTCACAGTTTTTAACTAGAGTTGACACATGGAGGGTATGTATTGGGTGGGCGAGCTACAGGGAATGATCCTCAAGTGTGCTTCATGATGTCTCCTGCCACCTGTTTTATGTTCATGGATATTTATATTTTTGTGTCTTGATTCTTTTCCATCTCTCAGTGCAAGATACTTGGACCCAGATGTGTTTGACTCAGCAGGTTTTGTGTGGGGACATTCTGACCTAGCACTATTGAACTTCCAGCATTTTAATTGGAAGTTATATGTAAAACAGATATCCTTACCCCTTCTCCAAGGTTCCTCACTCTGACCCTGCCCCCCACCCCTGGGGCACAGGTCAGAAATAGGCAAGGGGTGACAGATAGGTAAGGGTGATGGATGGGGTGAAGGTCAGGGATAAGATGAATCCCAGAGATGGGTCAAAGTTTAGAAATTTCCATTTCACAAATTACTTGGAAGTGAAAAGCAGTGGTTTTCCAGTTTGACATCAAAATGCCCTACCTTATCCTGCTGTAAATTCCATCTACATATGGTAACCTAGACTCCCAACCATATAATAGTAGTCACATAAATAGGTTCTCAGGTTGGAGAGTTTATTTTAAAAATTCAGCTGTCATTTGATGGTTTATTTTACCTTGTGTGTGTGCGTGTGTGTGTGTGGTGGGCTCCATTTATCTCTCTGTATGTCTCTCTCTGTCCTCTCTCCTTGGACTTCTGATATCTTAACCCATATAAATGACAACCTTTCAAAAAATAGTACATTTAGGAAATGTATCCTTATCATGTTAAAAGATATTGGTTTGGGGAATATGTGCGAACCTAAAGGAAATTCGTCTGTTGATGGTGGTAATTTGTGGGAGTATTTGTGACTGTGTTGACTGTGCTTTTCTTCCATCTGACCGTTTGCTTTGACTCGGTCTCTCCACTGTTACCAATGATGTATGAGTATGCAGAACATGTGCTTATGTAATTGCTTAGCCCACTGGTTGATGTTTTAATTTTTAATAGACATAGGCTGTGCTTCACTCACATAGGCAAGGTAATTTTCCTTCAGGAAGAGGTGATTAAAATAGATAATGTAATGGGCTTTTGGAAGTTTTTCATCCATGTTGATGAATGGGTCTCTGTGTAAACACAGCCCAAGATTGTAATATCAGTGGTTAAGATGTTTACTTACAGTTGGTTCCTCAGCCTTTGAGACTATATTATATCTGGCTTCCTCTTTTAAAGACCAAGACTTAATGTCTAGACGGCGTTCACTGACCTCCACAGCCGGCTGGGCAGATTCCCATGACTCTTGGCCTCTTGGCAGAATTTCCAGGCTGGTAGGTCATGGTTGCTTCTTCCCATGCCCTGAGAAAGGGCACAAAGACCAAATCAACCCTGTCAGCATCAAGGAAAATTTTCAGTTCCCCCTGAGAAAGACAGCATCCCATGTTCTGGAACAGTCACAGTGAAGGGTATCATTTCAAGTACATTTAAATGCTGTTTACTTTTTAAATAGTTGTTTTGGAAGCTACGAAGGTTCGTTTTTGGCAGAGTGCTGTTTTGCTGACTTGCCGTAGGGCTCTCTGCTGGATAAAGGATGATACATACATATTTGCAAAGTTCTATCCTTTTTATTGTATGTGCCAACACAGGCCATCAATTTATAGGAAGGAAAGTTGTATTGCTTTAAACAGACAGCCCCTCCCCACCTTCCTCCCACTTCTCCTCTCACTTCCCCAGCAGAGAATGGGCTCAGTGTTCATTTGCAATATTTGGGATAAGGATGGGTGACTCTGGATTCCATACACTCTCCTTTCAACTCTTCTTGGTTGGTTTTGGTTCTTATTGTTGCATTTTCCCATCCTACTCTCCTGAGAGGCGGTATGGTGCAGGGTTAAGAGCACAGACTCTGGAGACCAATGTCTGTGACTGGAGTCCCAGCTCCACCACCCATGAGCTCTACAACTTTGCCCAAGTCACTCAGCCTCTCTGTGCCTCACTTGTGTCATATATAAAATGAGGCAAATAATGGCATCAACCTGTGGAATTGAGGTAAGGATTGAATAGGTGGATCCACATAAATTCTTAGAACAGTGTCTCAGTAAGAGATGTTCATTATTATTCCATCCCTGTGCTTGCAGAGAATAATTTGAGCTTTGGTATTTTGAATTCCACTTTATCTTTTTGCTCTAAAAGACCAACAATATTAAGGAAAGTACATCAATAGACTTGGGCTAACATCAGCATTTGGAAAAAATGTAAACAGTAATTACATTGGGGAAGTACCCTCATATGGGCCTCTAATTCTTGTTTACTGTAATTCTTAATTAGAATGCACTCAAGTTCAATATTGTTATGAGTTCCAGCTCTGCAGAAGCAAATAACTTCTTAATTAATGAAAGATACAGGCTTCTTAATTGTACAGTGAATATACTTTTCTGTATCTCTAGCACCTGACACAGTTTTGAGCACATAGTAGACATTTAATAATGCTTGTTAATTCATAAGCTTGGCTTGGTATTATTCTTCCCAAAGCCTCCAGGAGAAGGCTTGAAATGGAAAAGAAAGGAAGAGGAAGAATCTACTCTTTGTAGTTGGGCTTGTGGCTTTTCTCTTCATTGAAAGGGTTTGGGTTGGTGACTATGAAAAAGTGCTGTGGAAATGTTGGACTTCCTTGCTTTCAGTGTAGTAGCCATGGAGATAATTGAAAAGAGTGAACATTGGTGATTCCTCCATAATATTAACATTTTATATCCCTAGCCTAGGAATTTTTTGTCTTGACCTTATGATCTTGAAATTTTCAAAGGAAAGATACATATTCCCAAGGTCAAACCAAGTAGTCATAGTTCACTTGGTTTGGGATTAAAATTGGTTGTGGGAAATAGTCTTAGGACCAGATGAAATTCATTGCCTGTTTTTGTGTATGTCCTACCTTAAGCAAGAATCAAAGAATAAATTATAATCATTTTTTGGATGAGGTATAATTTACAGCAAATAAAATGTACTGATAAGTTTACAGTTTAATAACTATTATTTTTTTAAATTTAAAAACAGAATCCCATCGGTAGCATTACCTTATGCCTTTTGGGGTGTGGGCATTTTCATGAATTGAGCCTTACTGCTAAGAACGGCACCGATGATGCCAGAGCACACGCATTATTCTCTTCCAGCAGCTGCTGTAATTGTCACCATCATTTCAGGATAAACAGCACATTTAGACCCATAGATTGTATAATAGAGTCATTGTCTGCAACAGTAACACTGCTAATAGGAAGAAAGGTAGTTAAGGGCAAATGTCGTGAATTATGTTGGTCTAATCCCTTTTGAGCTGTAATTATCCCTCTGTATCTGCATTTGACCAAGTTTCAAGAATATCACCTTCGGCGTCTGTGGTTCATGCATAACTGCTCATGTAATATACGTTTTAGGATATATTTGAAACAGTAATAACTAGCAGCAGCCTCCCCACCACACACACCTACACCTGAAAAAAACTATTTTGAGCTTCCAAAAAAACCTGAATGTTTGTCACAGCAATTCCAATTCGTTTAATGGGATGGCAGAAATAAAGAGATGTTGACTAATCTTGCAAATTATACATGCAAAAGGGCATTTAAGAATTGTTTTATATGTATGTGTGTGTATATATATATATGTATATATATATGCACAATATATATATTGTTTTATATGTGTGTGTATATATATATGCATTGTTTTATATGTATGTGTGTGTATATATATATGTGCATTGTTTTATATGTATGTGTGTATATATATGCATTTTTTATATGTATATGTGTGTGTGTATATATATATGCATTGTTTTTTTTGTGTGTATATATATATGCATTGTTTTATATGTATATGTGTGTGTATATATATATATATGCATTGTTTTTTTGTGTGTATATATATATGCATTGTTTTATATGTATGTGTGTGAATGTGTGTGTATATATATATATATATATATATACATATATATATGCATTTTTTGTGGGGAGGGGATAAATGTCAAAAAAACCTACACTGTTCAGCTCTATCATCACTAGCTTGATTTCACTAGTTTCTTTATCAAGTACTAAAGATATTAAGGTGAGCTTTTGGCTGTAAATTGTGTTTCCCTTTTCATTCTAGAGAGTCTCCTTTTGGGCTACTGTATTGCTGAGTCTCAAGGGCACTGTGACAGCTTTCTCTCTTTCTTCTTTTTACCCATTTTGTTTTTGGATTATCCAGACTCTTACATAATCAGGATTGGACTATAGTTATTTAAACAGGACTGTGTGCTTACACACACATATACACATTTAATTTTATGTAATATGCTCTGAGAGATGAGCTTTCATAGAGATATTTACCTTGTTTTCTGAGTCTACAGCACAGTGTGCTGGAGGTGAAAAGAAGCAGAAAAAAAGAAAGATGAATCAGTAAGAAGAATGGAGCAGAGTTTGTGTAAATTGGATCTCTACACTGGCTTACAGCTCTTTTTAGAAAAGTGGAGTAGTCAGAATACTTAATTTGCCTCAATTAAGAGTGATCATTCTTGCTATTGTTGCTCAAAATGGGACCAAGTCACTCTACAATCAAGCTAATTGTAACCTCTGATTTAGCGGCTTAGCTCTGTGCTTTGCCTTTGTTTTCATAAGTGATCTGTACAGCCCAAATAATCCCTCCCCACCTCCACCCATGTTGATTGTTTTTCTTAATTGTTTTAATTCCACACTTAGAGGATTGCTATAATCTTCTGAAGCCACTGCTCAAGCCAACCACTAAAGAAGACAGCTGTGGTAATGATGAGAGCAGAGTGCTCAGATAAGCAGCCAGTGTGGTGGCTGCATTGTGAGGTCCAGAACCAGCCCTGAGACACTGCTCTAAGAATTTTATGTGGATCCACATATTCAATCCTTACATCAATTCTATAAGTTGATACCATTATTGGGCTTCCCTGGTGGCACAGTGGTTAAGAATCCGCCTGCCAATGCAGGGGACATGGGTTTGAGCCCTGGTCCAGGAAGATCCCCACATGCCGCAGAGCAACTGAGACCATGTGCCACAACTACTGAAGCCCGCACTCCTAGAGCCCGTGCACTGCAACATAGAGTAGCCCCCACTCGCCATAACAAGAGAAAGCCCATGCACAGCAACGAAGACCCAATGCAGCCAAAAATAAATGATAATAAATAAAATAAATATTTTTAAAAATTATTATTTATTGATACCATTATTTATCTCATTTTATATGTGAGACAAGTGAGGCACAGAGAAGCTGAGTGACTTGGGCAAAGTTGTAGAACTCACGGGTGGTGGAGCTGGGACTCATCACAAACACTGGTCTCCAGAGTCTGTGCTCTTAACCCTACACCATACTGCCTCTCAGGAGAGTAGGGATGGGTAAATGTAACAATAAAAACCCAAACGAACCAATAAGAGCTGAAAGGAGAGTGCATGGAATCCAGAACCGAATATTGCAAATGAATGCTAAGAGCTCTTTCTTTGCTGGGCAGTGTGAGGAAGGGGAGAGGAGGAGAGGGAGGGAGGGTGGATGGGCTCTGCTCCTCCCCCGTGTTCAACAGTGATTCAGCTGTATCAGTGTATCAGCATCTTCTCAGTGACCACCCTATTCAAAATTGTAACCTGCTCCTGCCCCAAGAATTTTCAAGTCACCTATGTTTTCATTTCACATTCTAAGATTCTATGTAATTCATTTTTCCTGTATCATTTATTACCCATCTCCTGACAATAGAATAAATTACAAGATGACAGAGATATTTGGATCTGCTTTATTCATGGATATTAACTGTGACTTGAACATAGTAGCTCCTCAAAAATACATGTTAAATGAATTACTAGGACTACTATTACCACCACCACTATCCTTAGTCATAGCAAGTAATGGCCATAGAGTTTTAGAACTGGAAGCGATCAGAGATCATCTCTAGTACAGCTCCTCCTTTTGTCAAGGCAGAGACTACTGAGTCATGTCCTGGGTCAGGGGCTGGAGGATGGTCTCAAAGACTTGCCTGCACCATGAAATGAGCAGGATAATTCTCCAGTTTAAAGTGGATAGCACTTTAAATATTGTCTTGGGAGATCATGCACTCTGTCTTGCTCTGGGGTTGAGCCTAAATTTAATGATCTTTAAAACCACAGACCATAAAGCCTTGTGGGACTGCCTAGATATATTGAAAAAAAAATGGTGCTGCTGGTGTGGAATTGTAAGATAAGCAGAGAACCTAGTAAATGACTCAGTAGGAGTTTTCCCCAAGGGAGGGATAAAGAAAAGAATGTACTGTTTTTTGGCAATGGAAACTGACACTTAACATGATTATTGCAACTCTAGACACTTGGCTTTTCCCACTGGGGAGATCAAAAGTGATAAAAGCAGAGCTGCTCTTCCAAAGCTGAACCTTCATGAGCTCCAGTCTCCAACTGAGGTGTCAAAATGGCCAATATCCCTGGCAAGAAGAGTGTTTTAATTAATTAGAGCCATGAGCTGGCAGCTTGCCACAAAAGTGCCTGACCACAGTTGCCTGTGAAAAGAAGTGCAGAGGGCCCCTGCCAGTGACTTGTTGATCCCCCAGGAGCATCCACCTGTCTCCATGGGAAAGACAGGTGTCGTGTCCTCCTGATGAGGGATCTGTTTCCCCTTCATGTTCTTTGGAGAGAGGTTTCTGGCAGAGTCTTTCCTCTCACATAGTTCTAAAGGTGGGAAAAAGATGAAAAGGAAATTGCTGTTCTCCAAGTATGGAGAGCCACAAAGGTCAATATCTGGAGCAAGCAGAAGATGTCCAAGGAAAGGTTGCACTTCTAGCTGAATCAGAGCTCATCATCTTGCATTAACTCTGGAAATCCCAAGGTTATTTAAGTAGGGTGAAGTCTTGAGGCTCTATAGTGTCAATGAGTGATCTGGCATTTTGAGGCACGAGCCCTGTGATCTCTTAAGGGACTTGGGGACTCAGTTGTCAAAAGCAGCATTGCCAGGTGTCTCAGTGGGAGCACACGCCCTTGTTCTGCTTCCATGCAGCACCTTCTGCTCCTGTTGCTACAGGGGATGCCCTTTTGAAGATGGGTTTCTGTTTACTTAGAAAAGCGAGAGATGTGCTGGAGGACAGAGCTGTGCTCACCTCACCTTGCAGAGACGTGCTGAGGTAGAAGTCATATGATTGTAATTAAGATCAGTGATACACCTTCGGGTCCTGATCTGCCCAGAGCACCTGGCTCCCTTCCTATCATTTGATTCCTGGGCCATTTTTAATCTTGGTGGGGGCAATGCTTTCTGTGACCATTTCCTCAGTGCTCCTCTCAGCTCTCTAAAGTATTTCTAGAAATCTTTTAAGCCTCTAAAGAACACGATAATTTACTTTCACACAACAAATAGAGTTATTATAGATTTACTGGTCACATAGGCTATGTAATATGTAGAATATTTATTTATTTTTCAACATCTTTATTGGAGTATAACTTCTTTACAATGGTGTGTTATTTTCTGCTGTATAACAAACTGAATCAGCTATACATATACCTATATCCCCATATCTCCTCCCTCTTGCGTCTCCCTCCCACCCTCCCTATCCCACCCCTCAGGGTGGTCACAAAGCACCGAGCTAATCTTACTGTGCTATGCAGCTGCTTCCCACTAGCTATCTATTTTACATTTGGTAGTGTATATATGTCACTGCTACTCTCTCACTTCATCCCAGCTTACCCTTCCCCCTCCTCATGTCCTCAAGTCCATTCTCAACTTCTAAGACTTTATTCCTGTCCTGCCCATAGGTTCTTCAGAAGCTTTTTTTTTTTTTTTTTAGATTCCATATATATGTGTTACCATATGGTATTTGGTTTTCTTTCTGACTTACTTCATTTTGTATGACAGACGCTAGGTCCATCCACCTCACTACAAAAAACTCAATTTTGTTTCTTTTTATGGCTGAGTAATATTCCATTGTATATATGTGCCAGGTCTTCCTTGTCCATTCATCTGTTGATGGACACTTCGGTTGCTTCCATGTCCTGACTATTGTAAATAGAGCTGCAATGAACATTGGGGTGCATGTGTCCTTTTGAATTATGGCTTTCTCAGGGTATATGTCCAGTAGTGGAATTGCTGGGTCATATGGTAGTTCTATTTTTAGTTTTTTAAGGAACCTTCATACTGTTCTCCATAGTGGTTCCACCAACTTACATTCCCACCAACAGTGCAAGAGGGTTACTTTTTTTCCACACTCTCTCCAGCATTTATTGTTTGTAGATTGTTTGATGTTGGCCATTCTGACTGGTGTGAGGTGATACCTCATTGTAGTTTTGATTTGCAGTTCTCTAATGATTAGTGATGTTGAGCATCCTTTCATGTGTTTGTTGGCAATCTGTATATCTTCTTTGGAGAAATGTCTGTTTAGGTCTTCTGCCCATTTTTGGATTGGGTTGTTTGTGTTTTTGATATTGAGCTGCATGTGCTACTTGTATATTTTGGAGATGAATCCTTTGTCAGTTACTTTGTTTTCAAATACTTTCTCCCATTCTGAGGGTTGTCTTTTCATCTTGTTTATGGTTTCCTTTGCTGTGCAAAAACTTTTAAGTTTCATTAATTCCCTTTGTTTATTCTTGTTTTTATTTCCATTTCTCTATGAGGTGGGTCTAAAAGGATCTTGCTGTGATTTATGTCATGGGGTTTTCTGCCTCTGTTTTCCTCTAAGAGTTTTATAGTATCTGGACTTACATTTAGGTCTTTAATCCATTTTGATTATTTTTATTTTTGTGTATGGTGTTAAGGAGTGTTCTAATTTCATTCTTTTACATGTAGCTGTCCAGTTTTCCCAGCACCACTTACTGAAGAGGCTGTCTTTTCTCCATTGTACATTCCTGCCTCCTTTATCAAAGATAAGGTGACCATATGTGCAAGGGTTTATCTCTGGGCTTTCTATCCTGTTCCATTGATCTATATTTCTGTTTCTGTGCCACTACCATACTGTCTTGATTACTGTAGCTTTGTAGTATAGTCTGAAGTCAGGGAGCCTGATTCCTCCAGCTCCATTTTTCGTTCTCAAGATTGCTTTGGCTATTCGGGGTCTTTTGTGTTTCCATAAAAAATGTGAAATTATTTTGTTCTAGTTCTGGGAAAAATGCCTTTGGTAGTTTGATAGGGATTGCACTGAATCTGTAGATTGCTTTGAGTAGTATAGTCATTTTCACAGTGTTGATTCTGCCAATCCAAGAACATGGTATATCTCTCCATCTGTTGGTATCATCTTTAATTTCTTTCATCAGTGTCTTATAGTTTTCCACATACAGGTCTTTTGTCTCCTTAGGTAAGTTTATTCCTAGGTATTTTATTCTTTTTCTTGCAATGGTAAATGGGAGTGTTTCTTTAATTTTTCTTTCAGATTTTTCATCATTAGTGTATAGGAATGCAAGAGATTTCTGTGCATTAATTTTGTATCCTGCTACTTTACCAAATTCGTTGATTAGCTCTAGTAGTTTTCTGGTAGCATCTTTAGGATTCTCTACGTATAGTATCATGTCATCTGCAAACAGTGACAGCTTTACTTCTTTTCCAATTTGTATTCCTTTTATTTCTTTTTCTTCTCTGATTGCTGTGGTCAAAACTTCCAAAATTATGTTAAATAATAGTGGTGAGAGTGGGCAACCTTGTCTTGCCCCTGTTCTTAGAGGAAATGCTTTCAATTTTTCACCATTGAGAACGATGTTGGCTGTGGGTTTGTCATATATGGCTTTTATTACATTGAGGTAGGTTCCCTCTATGTCTACTATATGGAGGGTTTTTTATCATAAATGGGTGTTGAATTTTGTTGAAAGCTTTTCTGCATCTATTGAGATGATCATATGGATTTTCTCCTTCAATTTGCTAATAGGGTTTATCACATTGATTGATTTGTGTATATTGAAGAGTCCTTGCATTCCTGGGATAAACCCCACTTGATCATGGTATGTGAGCCTATTAATATGCTATTGAATTCTGTTTGCTACTATTTTGTTTAGGATTTTTGCATGTATGTTCATCAGTGATATTGGCCTGTAGTTTTCTTTTTTTATGACATCTTTGTCTGGTTTTGATATCGAGATGATGGTGGCCTCATAGAATAAGTTTGGGTGTGTTCCTCCCTCTGCTATATTTTGGAAGAGTCTGAGAAGGATAGGTGTTAGCTCTTCTGTAAAAGTTTGAGAGAATTTGACTCTGAAGCCCTCTGGTCCTGGGTTTTTGTTTGTTGGAAGATTTTTAATCACAATTTCAATTTCAGTGCTTGTGATTGGTCTCTTTATATTTTCTATTTCTTCCTGGTTCAGTCTTGGCACGTTGTGCATTTCTAAGAATTTGTCCATTTCTTCCAGGTTGTCCGTTTTATTGGCATATAGTTGCTTGTAGTAATCTCTCATGATCCTTTGTATTTCTGCAGTGACAGTTGTTACTTCTCCTTTTTCATTTCTAATTCTATTGATTTGAGTCTTTTCTCTTTTTTTCTTGATGACTCTGACTAATGGTTTATCAATTTTGTTTATCTTCTGGAAGAACAATCTTTTAGTTTTATTGATGTTTGGTATTGTTTCCTTCATCTCTTTTTCATTTGTTTCTGATCTGATTTTATGATTTCATTCCTTCTGCTAACTTTGGAGGTTTTTTGTTCTTCTTTGTCTAATTGCTTTAGGCATAATGTTAGGTCATTTATTTGAGATGTTTCTTGTTTCTTGAGGTAGGATTGTATTGCTATAAACTTTCCTCTCAGAACTGCTTTTGCTGCATCCTATAGGTTTTGGGTCATTGTGTGTTCATTGTCATTTGTTTGTAGGTATGTTTTGATTGCCTCTTTGATTTCTTCAGTGATCTCTTGGTTATTTAGTAGTGCATTGTTTAGCCTCCATGGGTTTGTATTTTTTACAGTTATTTTCCTCTAATTGAAATCTAGTCTCATAGCATTGTGGTCAGAACAGATACTTGATACAATTTCAATTTTCTTAAATTTACCAAGTCTTGATTTGTGAGCCAAGATATGATCTATCCAGTAGAATGTCCCATGAATACTTGAGAAGAAAGTGTATTCTGTTGTTTTTGGATGGAATGTCCTATAAATATCAATTAAGTCCATCTTGTTTAATGTGTTGTTCAAAGCTTGTGTTTCCTTGTTTATTTTGATTTTGGTTGATCTGTCCATTGGTGAAAGTGGGGTGTTAAAGTCCCCTACTATGATTTCCCCTTATATGGCTGCTAGCATTTGCCTTATGTACAGAAGTGCTCCTATGTTGTGTGCATAAATATTTACAATTGTTATATCTTCTTCTTGGATTGATCCCTTGATCATTATGTAGTGTCCATCTTTTTCTCTTCTAATAGTCTTTATTTTAAAGTCTATTTTGTCTGATATGAGAACTGCTACTTCAGCTTTCTTTTGATTTCAAATTGCATGGAATATCTTTTTCCATCCCCTCACTTTCAGTCTGTATGTGTCCTTAGGTCTGAAGTGGGAGTCTTGTAGACAGCATATATACAGGTCTTGTTTTTGTATCCTTTCAGCCCCTCTATGTCTTTTGGTTGGAGCATATAATCCATTTACATTTAAGGTAATTATCGATATGTATGTTCGTATTACCATTTTCTTAATTGTTTTGGGTTTGTTATTTTAGGTCTTTTCCTTCTCTCATGTTTCCTGCCTAGAAAAGTTCCTTTAACATTTGTTTTAAAGCTGGTTTGGTGGTGCTGAATTCTCTTAACTTTTGCTTCTCTGTAAAGTTTTTAAGTTCTCCATCAAATCAGAATGAGATCCTTGCTGGGTAGAGTAATCTTGGTAGTAGGTTTTTACCTTTCATCACTCTCTTCACTCTCTTCTGGGTTGCAGAGTTTCTGCTGAAAGATCAGCTGTTAACCATATGGGGATTCCCTTGTACCTTATTTGTTGCCTTTCCCTTGCTGCTTTTAATATTTGTTCTTTGAATTTAATTTTTGATAGTTTGATTAATATGTGTCTTGGCGTGTTTCTCCTTTGATTTATCCTGTATGGGACTCTCTGTGCTTCCTGGACTTGACTGACCATTTCCTTTCCCATATGAGGGAAGTTTTCAGCTATAATCTCTTCAAATATTTTCTCAGTCCCTTTCTTTTTCTCTTTTTCTTCTGGCACCCCTATAATTCGAATATTGGTGTATTTAGTGTTGTCTCAGAGGTCTCTAAGACTGTCTTCAATTCTTTTCATTCTTGTTTCTTTCTTCTGCTCTGCAGTAGGTATTTCCACTCTTTTATCTTCCAGGTCACTTATCCGTTCTTCTGCCTCTGTTATTCTGCTATTGATTCCTTCTAGAGAATTTTTAATTTCATTTATTGTGTTGTTCATCATTGTTTGCTCTTTAGTTCTTCTAGGTTCCTGTTAAATGTTTCTTGTAATTTCTCCATTCTTTTTCCAAGATTTTGGATCATCTTTACTCTCATTACTCTGAATTCTTTTTCAGGTAGACTGCCTATTTCCTCTTCACTTGTTTGGTCTGGTGGGTTTTTACCTTACTCCTTCATCTGCTGTGTATTTCTCTGTCTTCTCATTTTGCTTAGCTTACTGTGTTTGGGGTCTCCTTTTTTGCAGGCTGCATGTTTGTAGTTCCCATTGTTTTTGGTATCTGCTTCCAGTGGGTAAGGTTGGTTCAGTGGGTTGTGTAGGCTTCCTGGTGGAGGGGACTGGTGCCTGTGTTCTGGTGGATGAGGCTGGATCTTGTCTTTCTGGTGGGCAGGACTGCATCTGGTGGTATGTTTTGGGGTGTCTGTGAACTTAGTATGATTTTAGGCAGCCTCTCTGCTAATCGATGGGTTTTATTCCTGTCTTGCTAATTGTTAGGCATAGGGTGTTCAGCACTGTAGCTTGCTGGTTGTTGAGTTTAGCTGGGTCTTAACTTTGAGATGGAGATCTCTGGGAGAGCTTTCACTGTTTAATATTACATCGGGCCAGGAAGTCTCTCGTGGACCAATGTCCTGAACTCGGCTCTCCCACCTTAGAGGCTCAGGCCTGAAACCTGGCTGGAGTATCAAGACCCTGTCAGCCACATGCCTGATAAGATAAGGGAGGAAAAATAGGAAAGAAAGGAAGAAAATAAACAAAATAAAATAAAATAAAATAAAGTTATTAAAATAGAAAACAATTATTTAAAATTAAAAAGTAATAAAAAAAGAAAGAGAGAAAGAAAGAAGAGAGCAACCAAACCAAAAAACAAATCCACCAATGATAACAAGTGTAAAAACTGTAGTAAAACAAAAAAACAAAAAATGGACAATCAGAACCCTAGGACAAATGGCAAAAACTAAGCTATACAGACAAAAGGAGACAAAGAAGCATACACATACACACTCACAAAAAGAGAAAAAGGAAATATATATATATATATATATATATATATATATATATATAGAAAAAAAAAGGAGAGCAACCAAATCAATAAATCTACCAATGATAATAAGCTCTATATACTAAACTAAGATAAACATAAAACCAGAAATAAATTAGATGCAGAAATCAAACCCCAAGTCTGCAGTTGCTCCCAAAGTCCACCACTTCAATTTGGGATGATTCGTTGTCTATTCAGGTATTCTACAGATGCAGGGTACATCAAGTTGATTGTGGAGATTTAATCTGCTGCTCCTGAGGCTGCTGGGATAGATTTCCCTTTCTCTTCTTTGTTCGCACAGCTCCTGGGGTTCAGCTTTGTATTTGGCCCCTCCTCTGTGTGTAGGTTGCCTCAGGGCGTCTGTTCCCTGTCCAGACAGGACAGGATTAAAGGAGCAGCTGATCCAGGGGCTCTGGCTCACTCAGGCCGGGGAAAGGGAGGGGTACAGGGTGGCGTGGAGCCTGTGACAGCAGAGACCGGAGTGACGTTGCAACAATCTGAGGCGCACTGTGTGTTCTCCTGGGGAAGTTTTCTCTGGATCACGGGACCCTGGCAGTGGCGGGCTGCACAGGCTCCCATGAGGGGAGGTGTGGATAGTGACCTGTGCTTGAACACAGGCTTCTTGGTGGCTGCAGTAGCAGCCTTAGTGTTTCATGCCCATCTCAGGTGTTCATGCTGATAGCCGCAGCTCGCGCCCATTTCTGGAGCTCATTTAGGTGGCGCTCTTAATCTCCTCTCCTCGTGCACTGGGAAACAATGGTCTCTTGCCTCTTAGGCAGGCCCAGACTTTTTCCCGGACTCCATCCCAGCTAACTGTGGCACACTAGCCCCCTTCAGGCTGTGTTCATGCAGCCTACCTCAGTTCTCTCCCTGGGATCCGACCGAGGCCTGAGCCTCAGCTCCCAGCCCCCGCCTGCCCCGGCGGGTGAGCAGACAAGCCTCTCGGGCTGGTGAGTGCTGGTTGGCACCAATCCTCTGTGCAAGAATCTCTCCACTTTGCCCTCCGCACCCCTGTTGCTGTGCTCTCCTCTGTGGCTCTGAAGCTTTCCCCCCACCCACCCCCTGTCTTCGCCAGTGAAGGGGTTTCCTAGTGTGTGGAAACTTTTCCTCCTTAGGTGCAGGTCCCGTCCCTATTCTTTTGTCTCTGTTTTTTCTTTTTTCTTTTGCACTACCCAGGTATGTAGGGAGTTCTTCCATTTTGGGAAGTCTGAGGTCTTCTGCCAGCGTTTAGTAGGTGTTCTGTAGGAGTTGTTCCACATGTAGATGTAATTTTCATGTATTTGTGGGGAGGAAGGTAATCTCCATCTTAATCCTCCGCCATCTTGAAGGTCCCCCCATATGTAGAATATTTACAGCATTGGGTAAATATCTGGAGCCAAACTGCTCTAATAAAATGGTACCTTATCACTCATTTGCTCTGTGATGCTCATCGTTACTGAAACCTCTCTTTGCCTCCATTTCTCCTCCCCTCCTTCTCCCCCACCTTCTTCTTCTTTTTTGGAGAAACCATCTGTACTTTAATAATTTAGAAAGGTCTGTCTCATTTATATTGCACAACTCAATAGCAGACTTCCATACTGTCCTCAACAACAGTTCAAAAAGCATTTTATGCAACCTCCGATGTCAGACTGAAATCCAGAGTTAACATGTGCTTTGTTTTCAAATTTGAAAAAAGACATAAATGCAAGATTAAAATACTCTATTACTGAGTGCCTGAGTTAGCAAATTGTTTTGGTCCAAAGGAGAAAATAAAACTTGGCAATATATGGATTTGTTTCTGTTTTCCTTACCATCTCTTCTTAAAATCAACATTCTAAGCTACTTTAGTATTACTAATGATTTCACTTTGGGAGTGACCAACTAAGGCTATAGTTATTAAAGCTTTGAAAGTAAATGTAAACCCTCAGACATACTGAAAATACCAAGGTGCAAATCAAGGTGAAAGGAGAAGTTGGGGAACATCACTATTTAGGGATCAAACAAAGCAATAGACCAAAATGGAGACAAAGCTCTCAAGCCTGTAGAGAGGGCCAGAGCGTTTGAAGAAGCAGGGAAAAAAGGGAAATCCATTGATGCAGGAATGTCATAGAGATGGAGAGGAAAGGGTATTGATCATGGGAGCCAGAGGATAAGTGCAGAAACTAACATTGAGCAGGAGAAACAGCACACCTGCAAAGAGAACATTTCAGTATGAATGGATTTGGGTGTGGCATCTCTTCATTCTTAAGATGGAAGTAATGATAGTACCCAGCTCATAGGGTTACTATCCAGCGATGATCTCAAGCCCAAAGTCCCGGACCTTGTGAGAGTCTCTACATCACTTCCAGATCTAGCTTCTCTTGATCTAGAGACAGATCTACCCACCCCCTCCATGGCAAATTATCTACTCCGCCCCGCACCACGCAACAGGCAGTAGTGGAACAGAAACGAGATAACCACATGCAGTCCTCCTTGCCGAAAGGGGGAATCCAGATACACATAACAGCTGCTGCGGCTACAATCCTAACATCTGTGCAGGCGCTGACTCTTGGGTAAGCCTCACTTCTGTTTGTAGGAGAAAATTCCCCAGGCCTCTGGCTTTCCCTCTCAGAGGGTTTTCTTTTACTAATGTCCTCCTTGACCACATGTGAAAATGGCATTAGGGACTGTGCCCTCCTTGGGGAAGGAGATACTTTCTCAGCCTTCTCCCTGCTTGTTGAATAGCCACAGTTCCTTTTCATCCCAGGCTCTATAACTCACTAGAAAACTTAGTAGGCTTTTTCTTATCTGATTCCCAGTCAGCTCTATGTGCTTGTAGGCATGCCTACAATTCTTGTATGTATTTATGTTAATTTACATCCCCTGCCTTTTTTTTCTTTTTATTGAAGTATAACTTACATATAGAAAAGGCACATATTTAAAGTATACCAGCACAAGCATTTTGTATATTCTCACTACCCATATTGGGAGATAGAATTTTCCAGCACCCAGAACTTTCATGCCCCCTGGTAAATTTACCACTCTTCAGATTTCTCTCTCTGACTGTTGATCAGTTTTATTTGGTTTTGAACTATATATAAATGGAATCATTGAATATTTACTCTTCTGCTTCTGGCTTCTTCTTTCCAACATGATGTCTAGGAGAGTCATCTGTGGTATTGCATGTAGCAGTAGTTATTTTTCTTTCCAATACTGCTTCATATTCCATTGTAAGATACACCACAACTTATTAATCTACTCAACCGTTTGTACACTTTTGAGTTGCTTCAAGTTTTAGACTATTGTGAATGACACTACTATGATTATTCTTGTACCTGGTTGTTGTTGTTGTTGTTGTTTGATGGCTACAAACACTCTTTCGCCTGGGCCGACACACAGGAGTGGGATTTCTGGGTCATAAGGCATACATATGTATATGTAACTTTAGCAGGGACTTCCTAATCATTTCTGCAGTGGTGTGTCACTCCTTTTCATAGTCAGTAAGGGATAAATTACACTGACCTAAAGCTCCGTGAGGCTGTAAACTCTACACCACTTATAAGAGGTCCCGCCCCATTCTCCACTGTTGTCCACAGAACCTGGATGAGGAATGTTTTTGACCAGAGCCCCTTGCTGGCATGAGCTACTTCAAATCCTGGTATGCTCCCCTCCATTTGGGGAATGGGAAGGTGGGGTCTGTTCAGGGTTCCAGGAAGTATGTTGGCTCCCTGGTCTCCTTTTTGGGGGTCTCAATTAAGCTGCACCTCCTCAAGGGCCATCTTCTACCTCTTGGACTGGCGTTTTCCCTCAACTCTCAAAAAACCACCAGCTCTCCTTGCATCCTAGGCATTATTGGTAAGAGCCTGGGAGTCACTCTCCTAAGTGAACAATGATTCTAGAACTTCGATAAGAATGCTATTTATAGATCAGCTGCCTGTTTGTTCAGAGACCCTGCGAGGGGTGGAAGGACACTGTGTTCTCTCATCTTTGGGGCTCGTTTCCTGATGTCTAGGGGGTTTAGGGAGGCGAGCAGCACTGACTTTGCCCAGATTGAACAACTGGAGCCTCATCTCATCCTTCTTACCTTTTGAATATTTCCTTCCTGAAGGAAATACTGACTAGTGACTATCAGAACATCCACCCTCCAGTTTATTCTCGTTAGTACTGAATTGATTGAATTTAGCTCCAAGGTCAAGGAGTCTGAGGAACTGGTCCGGATTCTGGCCTCCTGGCCTGTGCCCAGGGTCTGGGCGTCCTGGGGATAGAACCGGATGAGGGGAAGGAGAGGACTGTGCTAGTCCACCAGGTAACATCTGCTGGAGTTTAGTTGACCTGGGGCTTTTAAAAAATGTAGCTTCACTTTTGTGTGATATGATTGGGCTCCTCAGACTTAAAGGCAGAAGGGGTGGACAAATGTGCCTGAGGAAATTCTAGGGAGTGACCTGTAATTCCCCAAAGGCAGCCTGCCTGAGAGGAAGGTCGGAACCCAGATCTTTATGCTGTTAAGCTGGACTACATTTATTCCTTTAGCTCACCCTCCTTTTATTTCACTTGAATTCTTCCTATTAGATTTTAAAACAAGCAACTATAGAATTCCTTGCTTTAGCCAACGGCTTCTACCCAAATGTCCCAGCTTTCACCAGGCTGCAAATACAAACATCAACAGTGAATACTATATTTTGCCATCTCCTAGCACCCATCTATTGACGTAAGAAACTCAATTCTTGGCCAGATTTCTCTCACTGTGTGTTTCTGAAAGTTCCCAAGAGTTTTTCACATGGATTTCTCAGGTTTCTTTATGGAAGTCTGCTAACTAGAGTCACCTGAGGGAAGCTTGTCACTGCCTCGGCTGTCAGCTCTCCATGAAACCCCTCCTTACCTGTCAGTCTGGAGGGCAGGTGGACACCAGCCCCAGGTAGCTGTCTCTACTCCATAACCTGCAGGCTGCTGCTGTGCTTCAGCAATGAAAGGGGAGAACATCCCTCTTCCCAGCTCTGGGAAGAATTGGGGCCCTTAGGCCTCAGAACAGCATTGTTCGTTCTCAGAGTTTCACAGCCTTTTCTGAACACAATGCCTTTAGCTTCTGGCCTTAACTACCCTTCGCACTGGGCTCAAGACCGGTTCCTAAATCTAAGAGGAAAGGTCTATGCCACAGCATTTCCCTCCGTTAAGCTCATCTACCCTTCCCTGTCTATATCTTCCCTTTCTCCTGAACGCTCTTGCTCCAAATATTCTGCCCCCTCATCTAGAAAAATCTCCCACATATCTTTGTCCATAAACATATGTGCTCAGATGGTCACCAGCCCAATTCCATGAATGGGGAAACTTAGCATTCTAATCTAGACAGCTAGGATGTTCTGATAATTGGCTTCTCCAAGCTGGTGAGTAGCCCAAAGTCTGGGCTCAGAAGACTTCAGTTCCAGAAAAGTGTTCGAGTTAATTACGCAAAATGTTGGTCTTTTTGTTCCTCCAGACACCAGTCAGTTGCTAGAGGAAATCCGTGTTTATGTTTCTAATGCTCTTTATCTCTGTAATGTGCCTTTCAACAGTGTCTGGATTTAAAGGATTGAGAAAGCCAGAGTATCTGTAGATTCTTATCTTGACCTCCACTCATAAGGAAAGGAAGCTAGATTACTTATTGATCAACCAAGTTTGCTATCTCAGCATTTTAAAAGTTGCCTTTTGTCTCCAGACACTTTCTAGTGGAATCAGCAAGTACCAGATAAAGCCATGACCTGGCTGGGAAAACCTGTTAGTTAGGCTTCAACTTAATGTTATTTTATTGTCATTTCTTACTGTGAAGTTAAAAAAAATTTTTTAGAGGAAGGAATAGACATAACTCCAGGAATAAAGGAAAACTGAAATTAGATCAATTCTCTGAAAATAGCCATGTATGCTCTGGGAAAATAATATCAATTGATTCTGGGGAGATTATGTTGGAGTTAACACAGGTAGTGTAAAGACCCAGATCTTAGATCTGGTTTCCTCACAGTATTTTTTTGTGTGTGTGTGTTTGGGCACAGTATCTTAATTTTAGCATCTGTTTCCTCATTCAACAAAGGATTATAATAGCATTTAGGCCCAATACACCAAGTGATTGTGAGGATTAACTGTGTACCTGCCAGAATGGCACGAATATGTTTCGTGAAGGTGAAGGTGAAGAAGAGGAGACAAGGGAGGGTGCAGAAAGGAAACCAGTTTTGCTTTCTTTAAGGTCCGTGGGAGCACAGATGGGGAAGATTTTTAAAATTGTTGCAGTTTTTATGAAGGAAGGAATAAGGCAGAAAGATCTGATTAGGGGAAGTTTGTTCGGGCGTTTCATGCCTTCCTAATGAGAGAGGCTGGGACAGTGCCCTTCCTTATGAAGCAAAATGTGGTGAGTCCTATGTACTACTGGCTCCTCCAAGCAGGAACCACAGTATTGTCATTTCTGTCATTGCAGCCCATACAGACCAGGTGCTGGAACAGAACAGTTTTCCAATAGATGAACACTGAACAATGCAGCAATGAATGAAAAGGTTCGGGTATCGTTTTACCACATGAGGGTACAGAGCAATCTCCAGGCGAATGCTTGTATGAATGAATAAGTGAATGCACAACTCATATCTGATGATTGTGCAATGAGGTTGATTTGAAGACTATGAAGTATACAAATAGGTGGGCACGAAACAGGGAAAGTGCAAAATACCAGTAAAACATCAGGGAGAATGCTTTTAACACCTGCTGCTGTTCAGCGTGGTTAGGAATTTGTTCACGTTAGAGGAAGTGACCGTGTAAACACAGTTTGGGGACATCCAAGTGATAAAGGAATCTCTTTTGTACTTTCATCCTGAAGGTTTCTCTTCCAAAACCCAGGGCTATTTGTAAAACCCCAGTGACCACAGTGATATGCAAAATGTGTGCTGGAAAAGACCAGCAGCCCCTGTAAAATTGGGTGAATTTGTAGATTGGCTCAAAACTGTGTTCCAAGTATTGAAGAGTCTCACTTTGAGGCATTTGCCAAAAATGTAGACTTTAAAGAACTGTAAACTCATCAGGGCTTTCTTTGTCCGTGTTGAAGCTGTGTTTACATTTGTTGCATGAATAAGTCAAGCGAAGTTGGATCAGAACTTCTAGAATCTTCTGTTCTTCTGTTCAGCTTACCAAGACATTAACTCCTGGAGAGACTGGGCAAATAGTGGATTGAGTAGATAGAAGGCTGTGATATTTAAACAGCTCCATTCACAGATCTGTTTAGCACTTGGCTAAACAGAATGGGAAAATGAGGTTATCTTCAAGCCTGCATATTTTATTTAAGAACAAAGAATTTTAGCCAGTATAAGGAACAGCCAAGGTAAGCAGGATATAGATATGACTCAGGAAATCATTTGAGTAAGAATATGCAGTCATGAGATGTGTTTTAGGGGTAAAGAATGAGAAGAGTTGAAGTTCTTGGGTCAACTATGCAAATTGACAAGATTTTGCCATTCTAGGGTAGAGACAAATACTAAAAGCATACCTAGCTTTAGAGACTCAGAATGAAAGAGAAAAAGGAGCACCGATACTGGTAATGCCGAGCCACTTAAATTAGCTGAGCTGTCTTAAACCTCTGAGTCCTTAGTAGGATGTTCCTTCTATGTTTCCCTCTCACTCTGCCAGGAAAGCTGTCCATTAGGACCCTGCTGACCTGTTATTTCTCTGTCAGAGCCTTTTGTGATGCTCCAGGCTGCTTCCTATGCTTTGTTCCCCAACACACTGGACATTTGTTTTGACAGCAGGCATTCACATACTCTCATGGAGCACCTACATAGTGCCAGGCACTGTGATGAACAAGACAAAATTGTTGCCTGCAAGGGGCTCAGAATCCAGTAAAGGAAATAACATTTGCAGTAGAGTAACTAGAAACAGGGTACAGAAGATGTGCTGCGGAAGGCAGCTTGGTAGGGAGTAGGGCATAACGAGCATTTCAGATGGAGAGAACAGCTTCGGTACGTGTGGGGAGGCTAGAGGCGCCTGTGGGTGCATTTCTAGCTTTGTTAGTAGTTCAGTTTGTAACTGTCAACCTCATCTCCTGCACTTTAAATTGATGTGCCTGTAATGTAAACACACATGCTAGGTGACGGTAAAGAAAACCACATGGGGCCCTGGCCAACCCCATCCCACTCACATCCATGTGGGATAAAACCTGCTTGCTTTACTACTCATTCTTGTCATCCTGATTCTAAATTCCTGACTCTGTATCTCCACTGAGATAGAGACTTACCTCTGGGACACCCCTCAGGTGGTTCCTACTTCTTGACTCTCCTACTAGTTTCCCTTTCTCATCTGGCCCTTGTCTCTTCCAGGTGAACTCACTCACCTTAAGCCCAAGCACTGCAGGTAGCCACCTCTGCATGGCTCCTCAGCTGGTACCATATACCTCCTGGGAGGTTGGCTTTCTATCACCCGCGAAGATGGAGCTACTACTGCCATTTTTTTACTACTTGCATCTGGGAAACACAGGCCTGGGTGAGAAGAGTGTGAACTTGTGCACAGAGGGCAGCAGATGGCTGTGCTGATGAGCACAGAGGCTGAAGAGAGAAATTCGGGAGGCAGAGTGGTGTGCCTCCCCGCTCCTGAGGTCAGGAGCTAAGTCGGAGGTCATAGGTCCTCACTCTGCTTCAGCAACACCTGAGGAGAATGAACAAAACTAGAGACCCCTGAGCTTGCCTTCCCTCCCTGAGACTCTGATTCAGTTGTCTTGGCAGGAGGCCTGGACACTGACAAATTTAAAAGCTCTCTGGAGGATTCTACTGTGCAGCCAGAGTTGAGAACCACTGAGTTAAAGGAGCAAGTGGGTTCCCATGTCTAAGTCCATTTTCTGATGAACTGGCTGTGGTGAAGTGGACCCAGCTTGCTACCCAACCTGGTCTCCCTCATGCCACAGACACTGCTCCCAGATCCGTACTGCTGGGGAATGGAAAGCCCTGATACTTCCCTCATTGGCCTTTGCTTGACACCACCAAGATCTACCTTTCCCACCAGGACTGTGGACTTCTCGTCTCCTTTAGGCCTTCTGGCTTAGCTCACTCACTCCACTTATCTTTGTCTATACTGACTGCTGTAACAAAATATCATTGAAGGGTGGTTTAAACAAGAAATATTTATTTCTCACAGTTCTAGAGACTGGAAAGTCCAAGATCTAGGTGCTGGCAGATTCGAGGTCTGGTGAGGGCACATTCCTGGTTCATTCCTGGTTCATGGACATCTTCCTGCTGTGTCATCACATAGTAGAAATAGGGCAAAAGAGCTCTCTGGTGTCCTTTTTATAAGGGCACTAATCCTATTCATGAGAGCTCCATCCTCATGACCTAATTAGTTCCCCAAAGTCTCACCTCCTAATACCATCACATTAGGATTTCAACATCTGAATTTTGGGGGGAAGAAAACATTGTTGTCCACTGCCCACCTGTACCTGAATATCCATGCATAGGTATGCACACATATGCACATGTATTCATAGGAATGCACACAGAGATATAGGTCTATATTCAGGGATCAGATGACAAATGGCCTCCCAAAGAGTTTGGATTTCATCCTGCAGACTGTGAGGTTTCACTGAACAATTTTAAGCAGGAAAATGATCTGATGCACATTTTAGAAAGCTCTCCCTTTCTAAATGTAGTGTGTAAGATGCTTTAGACCTCATTAGGTCTAGAAGCAAATGCTAGTGTGTTAGCTGAAGCCTTTCCTTATTACCTGACTCTTAGTTCTTTAATTCACAGGATACTCATTTTCTACCTCTTCGTTCTGCCTTCCATATACTGGTTGCTCAATTAGTGTTTTTAAAATTAAGCCAAGAAAGCAAGCTGGATTGGCACAATGGATGTAAATAAGTCTGGAACCCTTAGAGAAGTAGGCAGCAAAAGGGGACCAAGAAAGTGGGGAGAATAATAGGAAGGTGGGCTTTCACTTGGGACAAGGAGAGACAGGAGTGGGTAAAACATAAAATTGCTGGGAAAAATTAAATGCAAGTTAGAGTAGGCCATATGACACAAAAAGCATCAAGTGAGGGAGACTAACAATGAAGATTATGTGGCTGGAGAGAAGAGAAACTTGATGTGATTTTAGTTCCAACAATCAAGCTGAAAACAAAGGGAAAAGTCATTGTTCCTAAAGGAAGACAGGAGAGCTATACCAAGGTGAGATTTCTCTTGCATGGAATCTGAATTGGAAGATGTAGTTCATGAAAAATAAGAGACTTCTGAATGCATGACTTCCTCAAAAGATATGTAAAATGGAAAATTTATTTAAAGGCATTCACCTTTCTGCACTATTAGAATGACAGTTTGGGGAAGACATTAATTTACATCTTGAGAAAAAATGGTGGAGCCCAAAGCAACCAATGCTTGATATATGAAGCCAGATGCTTAGAATAACTTGGTCAGAATATGGCATTGAAGCACAACATTCAAATGGAGTTTACAATATAGGCATAAAATGAGGAAGCTGATGAACGGAATCAACAATAATTATATATCACAACCAATAACAATAGATACAAAATGTAAAGTGAATAAAATACTTTTTGAAACTCCAGCTATAGCAACGACTGATTTTTTTTTTTCCTAAAAAGCTGGAGAAAGTTGACGGGTAAAAATTTGAAGCTATTAGAATTCCTATTAGAACAATGAAGAGAAGGGTACTCAGCTTATTATATGAAAGTGGACAAAGTCAGGTGACACTGAAGAAAAACTGTGAAACTAGAAATTTTTATTGGGGAACTATCACATGGGCATGAAAAGTGATTAAAAATGGGAAGAGGACAAACAGATCTAAGGACCCCCAAAATGAAGAAGAAACAAAATATTTAATAGCAGGCATGGTAGCTTAGGAAGTGAATAGCACAATTGAGTTTTGAAGAATATAAGCATTCCCATGCTTGTGGATTTGCTGTTGCACTATACAAAGCTTTTTGAGGACCCTTGGCAAATAGGATGAAGGAGAAATAAATAATGAATATCAAAGACTAGGAAAGATTTTAGAAACTGTAGGCCACCACCATTACTGAAAATGTATTACAGCAGATTTTACTTGCAGTACTACAGGCTGTGGTTGCCTAGATTAACAAAGGGCATGTCACAGCATTTTTTAATATAACATATGTGATGGTAAAAACATGAATTGAAGAAAAATCCCAGAACATCCCAAAGGAAAAGAATAGAATCCATGTTATATTTGAATTAATGATAACTTTTGTTTTATCCAACAAACTATGATTATTTTTCTTTAAGACCGTGTAAAAATTTATGGTGCTAATAAGATGGATTGAAAGATCTTTAAGTTACCCTCAGCCCATGTAACCAGCCCATGTGACCATTTTTGAAATTATTGAATGGAGGGGGAGGAAATGAAAGCATGAGGGCAGTGAAACATGGCAGCCAACACATGGCTTTATTCTATGTATAGTCTATTGATAATCTCTGTATTCACCCAGATTTCACTGAGAGAAGCAGGACCAGGAGGAGACATATATCAGTAAATTTATTTTAAGGAGTTGGTTGCACAGCTGTGGGCTGGCTAGGCACGTCTGAAATCCATAGGGTGAGCTCAGGACAGGAAGGATTGAATTCTCAGGCACAGGCTGAAGCTGCTGCCCACAGGTGGAATTCCCTCTCCTTCTGGAAGCCTTATGTCTGCTCTTAAGGCCTTTCAACTGATTGAATCAGACCCACTCAGGTTATCTAGGATGAGCTCCCTTACTTAAAGAGTCAACTGATTATGGACTTTAATCACATCTACAAAATACCTTCACAATAGCTAGATTAGTGTTTGATCAAATGACTGGAATTGTAGCTGGCCAGGTTGACACATCAAAAACCATCCCTGTTAAGCATTCCTATATGCTGTTGAGCTCTCTGGATCAGTTCATAGTAAAGTTGTGTTGGAAAGACTTCAATCTCCTGAAAGACTATAGAATTGAAGTTTATCTGTGGCTGTTATATCCTTAAATTTGGACATTTAACAGACCTTCTATTAACATGGGTCAGATTTATTTGCTGTTTCATTTTCCATAAAATTCAGTTGATTTAAGAGTTCATTTCTCATACTGCATATCAAAATAGAAATTTCAACAATTAAAAAACAGACTATCAAACTCTCTTAGGGAAATTTGGTAAGAATGAGGTGTTAAATGAAAAGGAATATAATTATAGGAGCTCAGCCAAGGAGCATGCTGCTCATTTATTGTGACAATAAAAGAAAGAGAGAATGCATTTAAAGTATATGACTAGAATTTGAGAAATACCAGAGGGAGCAAAAGTCATTAATTCACTCACTTAATCATTCACTCACTCACACATTGGACATTAATCACACATTTGTTAGCTAATGTATGAGACATGGAGGTTATAACAATAAGACACAGCCTCTTCCAATGAAGAGCTCCCAGCTTGGTGGGAGAGACAGGGAAGTAAAAAGGCATTTATAAAATGCGTATTTTAGAACAATATTGTCGAAGCGTGTATATGCTATGGGAACAGCAAGGAAGACCAATGAGGATGGTAGATAAATGGATATGAACTTGTATTGAGGTGTAGAAATAGGTGATTGGACAGTGAGAATTCTTGGTGTATGTGATAAAGGATGAATAAAGAAAATGGCACTGACAATAGAGGAAGTAAAAAGTTAGCAGGCACGGGAGGGTAACATTTCTTATGCTAATTTTTCTCTTACACATTCATGATGTGTCCTTCCTCCACCAATACACCAAGAGTATGTGTGGGGCTTCCCTGGTGGTGCAGTGGTTGAGAGTCCGCCTGACGATGCAGGGGACACGGGTTCGTGGCCCGGTCTGGGAAGATCCCACATGCCGTGGAACGGCTGGGCCCATGAGCCATGGCTCCTGAGCCTGCATGTCCGGAGCCTGTGCTCCGCAACGGGAGAGGCCACAACACTGAGAGACCCGCGTACCGCAAAAAAAAAAAAGAGTATGTGTGATCCCAGCAACCGTAATGAAGATCCTTTTATGGCCTGTGGAAAAGTAGCACAATCTCAGAGGGCAGCTGTGTATCTGCTAGGCTAGAAGGAAAAGAATGTGCTGTATAGAATTTTTTCACACTTCAGGGTTACTGAATTTCAACTTTAAGAAGCCAGAAGATAAGGATGATGGTTGAGTGTATGGGTAACTGAAATACCAAGTGCTTGAGTTGGCTGAGGAGACTCCACTGGAAAGGAGTAAGGTTTATAGTGAACTTATCTGTCCCCAAAGGCACCAAGTTATGTTTGCTCCTTTTCCCCCTGTCTTCCAAAATAGATCTCCACTGTATTAACTTGGACTCTTGATTGCAAGGAACATAAATCAATTCAAGCAGGCCAAACAAAAAAATGATTATTGGTAAGAATTCAGGAATAGATCCTAGAACCAAGAGTGGGAAGATAGCCAGATCTCAGATTGGGGGGTGGGTGCCTGGTATTTTCACCCTCACTCTGCTTGTCTCCTATCTGCTCATGGGCTTCATCCTCCCTGGGAACCAGAGGTCTTTGGTCTCCAATCCCCATGGTAGAATATCTGCCACTTCATGGACTGTTTGCTCCAGAGTTAACAGTTACAGCTGCAGCCATGCTCAGAGACTTTCCCAATTCTAAATCTGATTATCCTGTTTTGGATAAGGTAGCTGCCCCATTCAGTCAGATATGGCCCAGGACGGGGACCAGAGAGGGAGAGATGTAGGGGGAGAGATGGGTCATGGGCTAGTTAAATGTCTCCAGAGAAGCTCACAGAAAAAGAAGGGAGACGTGGAGCACGTTATGCACTTTCAGTCCCTCCTGTGAAGTTCTTGATTCCTATCTTTACTCTTTTTTATCCTGACCTATGGGTGGGCCTTATTTTTGTAGCCCTACAGAACTATGATGCCTAAGATCTAGAGTGAAATCCTTAGGAAACAACAGCCAATGTGCTTCATTTGTTTTTCCATTTTAGTAAAACCATGATAACACACTGAACTAAACAGCCACCCTTTTGGCTTCTGTTTCACTTTAGTCCACCTACCCCAGGAATTAAAAAACAAAAGCTCAGTGGATCATAACGTCTCCTCCCATGTGTTTAGCATTGTGGAGATCAATATCAGGAATACAGAGGAAGCACAAGACATGGATCTTGCAAAAAATAAAAAAGGCTTATTATCTACTGAAAAAAATAAAAGGAATGATTGAGAATAAGCCTTATTATACCAGATTAATATTCTAATACAACATATTAATATAATAATATATATAATATATTATATATATATATATATAATATATATATTATATATATTATATATATATATATATATATATATATATATATATATATAATATCAGAAAGTACTAGAGGAATAAAATATTTGGGGAACCCTTTTCCCTGGGCCTCATGTGTACCTGTGTTCAGTCTTCTGGGCACAGGGAGGGAAAAGGCTCACCCTGTGTTTCCTCCCTCCTCCGGGAGAGGAGAAAGCCTGGTGAGATTGGGGCAGAAACTCCAAGAAATGCCTGGCTGGGGAGAAGGTGAACGTGTGTGTGGAAATATTTCTGAGCCTGCCTAGTGGTTTTTGAAATCAAATGTATTAGACTTCTCTCCCCATTATGGCATATTGCCTCTCCCTAGATCTATAAGTGATGGTAATTGCTCTATTTTTCTGAGCTTTAGCCCTCGTAATAGTCTTATAATGATAATATATTTTACATGGTAATATCCTAATAAGAATACTACATATAAGATTAGGTGAATTGCATTTGACAAATTTAATTTTAAAAAGCTAACAGAAAAAAACCCACATCCCAATGAGATTAAACTCTGACTTAAGTCCTCAAAGCGGGAAATTGCTGGAGGGTTAATTTTGCCTTTATCATGGCTCCACTCCCTCCTCCCAGAGGGCTTTGCAGCTGCTCTCAGAGCCTGTGTTCTGAGCCTCTGAAGCACTTGGGGGGTCCTTGGTGAAAGGCAGGTGAACTTCAAAGTGAGTTTTTCCTCATTAAGGATTACTAATTATCTCTTAATGGACCGTATAAAGATCAGTAAACAGATGAAAGTTTAAGTGAATGAATTTAGAGGCTTGTGGGGAAAGATGATCAATAGGCTTAAAAATAATTTAATATCCTCTGGATCATTTTCACCTTCCTTTATAAATAGTTCAACAGAGTAAAATCTCTATTAGTTTGTGATAGGAAGGGGCTGAGTAATTTTTCAGCATATCAGTAGTTTCAGAAGTTTGGTTTTGTAAAAAAAAAAAAAAAAAATCTCAGAGTGTAATAAATTTCTTGAAGCTAAATTCGAGTTTTGAAAGCAAACCTATCACATCATGCTTTTAAGGAGATGGAATGGAGTCTCCCTCAGAAATAGTACCAGAAAGGGAGACAGCTCTAACTGCAGTCACCTTCTAAGGGTATGAAGGAAACAACTCGTATTGTAAGGACTCATTGGGAAACAGCCACAAGTTTATTATAATAAAGTAAATATAAAATTAAATTTAATGGTAATAGGAAATACAGTATTTTTGCTCTCGTCTACAATTGTACCCAGTATAGAACATAGAATATTCTGTCTGAGGTTATGATATTTCATGTGTCAACTTTATGATATTTTATGTGTCAACTTGGTTGGGCCACAGTACCCAGATATGTGGTAAGACGTCATTCTGGACGTCTCTGTGAGGGTCTTTTTGGTTGAGATTAACATTTAAATTGGTGGACTTTGAGTAAAGCAGATTGCTCTCCATAGTGTGGGTGGGCCTTACCCAATCATTTGAAGGCCTGAATAGAACAGAAGACTGACCTCCCCTGAGCAAGAGGGCATTCTGTCAGCAGAAGGCCTGTGAACTCGAACTGCACCACTGGCTCTTCCCTGGGTCTCTAGCCTACAGGTACCCCCTGCAGATGTTGGATTTATTTAATTCCTTAAAATAAATCTCCCTCTCTCTCTCTCTCTCTCTGTCTCTCTCTGTCTGTCTCTCTCTCTCTCACACACACACACACACACACACGCACGCACACATGCACACACGCACCTCCTATTGGTTTTGTTTCCAAGACTAACACAGAGGTTGAGTTCTATTATTTAAAGGAAAAAAAACAAGAGAGAGAAACTGAAAAACAAAGCAGCTCCCTTTAAGAGCAGCTCCCCTTAAGAATTTCTTTAAATGGTATAGACCCTATTACTTCCTTTAAAACACTGCCTCTTGAATGTAAGTTTATAAATCATTTAAAAGGTGCTTTATTTAAGCAAGCACTTAATGAATTGGAACAAAAGCTGCAATAAGAAGTAGATTATGTAGGGATATATTTTAACAATTATTAGATTGTGAACTCATGGAAGACAAGGTCATTTGCATTGTATCAAGTTCAATCTCTGATCTATTGTATTGAACCATATGAAATTGCTGATATTTGAGTGTTTCTGACCTATTAAAAAGAAAAGCAATTACATATGGTTCAATCCAATAGAAGTATATTATATTCTTATATGATAAAGGCCAGAAAAGTGCATTTCTAGATTTTTTTCCCATATAGTTTTATTTATTTTTATTTGTTTATTTATTTATTTATTTTTGGCTGCGTTTGGTCTTCGTTGCTGTGCGCGGGCTTTCTCTAGTTGCGGTGAGCAGGGGCTACTCTTCGTTGTGGTGTGTGGGCTTCTCATTGTGGTGGCTTCTCTCATTGTGGAGCACGGGCTCTAGGTGTGTGGGCTTCAGTAGTTGTGGTACGCAGGCTCTGTAGTTGTGGCTCGTGGGCTCTAGAGCACAGGCTCAGTAGTTGCGGTGCATGGGCTTAATTGCTCTGTGGCATGTGGGATCTTCCTGGACCAGGGATCGAACCTGTGTCCCGTGCATTGGCAGGCAGTTTCTTAATCACTGTGCCACCAGAGGAGTCCTTCCCACATAGTTTAGAATCAGTTTTTTGTTTTGTTTGTTTATTTCTTTAGGACCAGTAAGGTGAGCGTAAGATGAAGGTAATCAAATACCTTATGGGAAAAATACACAAACTTGGGCAGGATGATTATTCTTTTAAGTATTTTTCATCAAATCTTGAAATTTCAGCTCTTTTTTGAGTATACTGCAACACTCCCAAAATCACAGATACAAATTCTTTTCCCCCTTAATTAGCTTCCACCTAAGGCACATTCCATGCAAGTGGACTTGGCTGTGTGCCAGGCATTCATATAGATGCTATTGAAGTGCCAGTTGATGTTCAGTGTGTGTCTTAGGTGTTATTGATAAATCTGCACAAGAATAATTTATGACATCCCTAGTGATCTCTAGTAGGGCAAGATCTGGAACTGTGTAACAGTACCTTACATTTGGGTAGCACTTGACAATCTAGAAAATTCATTCTCCTTTCATTTTCACACCAACATCATAGAATACATTGTCTTTCCCATATTTACAATGGAGAAGATGCAGCCCAGACAGCTGAACTCACTTGCTGAGGTTACATAATTTAATGAAGGGACCTGGAACTTTAAATCACTCTGAGCACTGTTACTTTACCACCGAGAGATCGATTTCCAGCTTTCTTGCACTTCGCTCTTCCTCTTCCAATTTTCTTCTAACCCATTTTGTGGATTAGCTCCCCACAGTGCCCTGAGTGGCTCATGTCACAGGATTCTGTAAACATTTTCAAGGCTGTGTTTTCAAAGAAAATCTTAACAGTTCCCTGCTGCGCTCTGGTGAATGGTCTCATCTGTTTCTGAGCTTGTTCATGTTCCAAAATACAGTGCTGACTTTGCAAATGGCCCATAAAGCAAGTGTACTTTGAAATCAAGCCAACTGTGTGCAACAGGGCTGGACATGTGGCATCAAGCAGCCAGCTGTTTACAAGACCACCACACTTGCCTAGTCCTTTCAAAGAAGAGACAACATCAGCATACCTCTGTAGCTGTTGTGTAGCAAGCTGAATTCAGAAACTTTGGAAAACGAGGGACAAAATATCGGTGAGGGACTTCTTAAGGTCCTGCGTCAAGCGCTGGAGAACAACAGGGACTAAGTGGGAAATATGTGTCCATAGACCAGCCTCGCTGTTACTGACTGTGGATGGAAGAGTCCTGTAACAGCGAAGGTGCAGACAGACGGTTGGTCTCAGAGAAGACGCCCTGGAGTGCAAGGGTTGTGCCTAGCTCTGCTTCGTGTCCGCCAGAGGACTGTGCATATAGCCCAGACGCACAGATTGGAAGAAAAAATTGTCAAAATCAGCAGAACGTTCTTTGTGGTTACAGAATACACTGACTCTCTAATTAAGGAAAAATTATCCACCTCTTTGCTTCAATATGTTTTAGCACCTTTGCTGGTATCTTTTATTCCTGGAAGGAAAAAAAAAATTGCAGTTCTTTTTTTCTATGGGTTATCCAAATCTGTCTTCACTACTGTATAAATTCACAGAGTTTGTGAATGTGTCTTCAGATTTAGTTCACAATTTCCCTAATTATAGATTTTCTTTCTTGTGAATTTATTTTTTAGGCTTTTGCCTAGACATTTATAGTTGCTTCGTTCTTTTTGGCTCAGTGCCACAGGGACAATTCTGGCACAAAACAAACATTAGCAGACTAGAATATAAGATCAATCTCTTATCTTACTAATTACCACCCATTCCCACTGACAAAGTCTTCAGGTCTTCAAGAGAAAATAAAGAATTTACCTGAAGAGCAGAGGCAGTCTATATGTGTAATTTCACCTGGCTGGGTGTGTTCTGTCAGGAATTTTCAGTGCTGGCTTTCCTGTTGGTACAACTTGAACAGCAATTGCAGTAACAGGGTCGCCTCTGGCCTTGAGTCTCTCAGCTAATAAACTGAACCTCAATTTCCCCACATGTAAAATTGGAATAATCATAGCTACTTCATAGTGTTTAAAGATCAAATAAGTTAATGAATGAGAAATGGCTTTGTAAGCTGTAAAGTGCTCTAAGAGCTTTAACTGTTGTCATGATGATTGCTATGATTTTGGGAAGTTAAAGAGTTTCTACACTGTCAACTTTAAGTTGTTCTTTCTTTTTTTGTTTTCTTAATGAATGAACTTGTTTATAGGTATTACGATAAGAATACAGACACACACATACCACATGATTCCTTATAGATTTCTGTATAAGAATTATCAAAAGATAGGTTTTAAAAATCACAACTAAGAGTCTTGAGAGGGGTTGGCAAACTATGGCCCACAGACAAAATCTGTCCAGCTGCCTGTTTTTGTAAATAAAGTTTTATTGGAACACAGCCTGCCCATTTGTTTACAAATTGGCTATAGCTTCTTTTGAGCTACAACAACAGAGTTGGTTACTTGCTGTACACTGTATGGCCCAAGAAGCCTAAAATATTCACTATCTGGCCATGTACAGAAAAATGTTTGGTGACCCCTGAATTTGAGAGCAAAGGATTTGGCAAAATAAAAGAAATGTTAAGTCCTCAGTCTGAACATATCCTTTACTATCCCCAGTGGTTCAGTTAAGTGGACATTTTGATACACTGGTGGTGAGAGTGTAGCCTTTTTAAAGGGCAATTTGGCAATACGTATCAAGAGTTTGAAAATTTGTCATCCAGCTTTAATCAATGAATATAAATACAATGAATATTAACAGTGTTTATTTCTGAGATATGGTACTTCAAATGCTTTTAAAAAGAAACAAACAAAAACTCTTCTCTTAAAATTCCCTACTGTCATTTTAGAATCTTCATAAGAACCTGATAAAAACACAAACATACCAACTTACATGATGTTGTGAGGAAACTATGCCTCTAGTTCAGTGCCACTTCAGTGGTTGTTGTTTAAGGATCTATAGAGGGAAGCCTTTTGGTATGTGGATAGGCAGACTGCATTTTGTTTTGCAAGTTTAGAGCCCTATTTTTAGGTTTCCTTTAGATCAAACAGATCCGGAGCTCTAAGTGCTTTTATGTACCTTCTGATCAAATATTTCTGTTTCTCTTATAATTGTACACACACATACCCAAAAGGGAAATTCAGTATTAGTAACAAAAATATTATTATCTGTTTTCAACTTCTCTTTTTCTGGAGCAAATAATTTCATGTGGAACGTCCTTGTGTTTAACCAACAATTTCTTTTCTTTGAAAGGACTTACAGTGGCTGAATACATTATTTTAAAGATTCAGTAAAAAAATTTTTTTCTGGTTAGAGCAGCTAAATTTGGAATAGCAAAACTTTGCCCTCAAAAAGAAAAAAGAAAAAGAAATGGAGTACAAGTTTAGAGCCTTTGCTATGGTTTAAAAATGACTTTATCCTGGAATCTATTTGCATTTATTATTCTTTTGTAGTCAGTGGTAGTTCCCTTCATTGCTATCTTAACATTCTTCCTCCAGGGATAAATGCATCAGAGAAAGTGGTAACCCATGGCAACCAAGCACTGTGTGAGAGGGGCAAAGTAACTTGGAGGTGTGCTTAATATTTTCTTGGTGAGGAAACCTTGTGGAAATGATTTCCCTTTTCCCTATTTTCATAATTCACAAGGAGCACATGTGGAATGTCATAATGAATGCACTGTGAGATATGCTACTGGTGGATGGAACCTAGTTATCAGCTTCTGAAGTTCAGTTTCAAGGCTGCATAACTGCATTAGAAGGCCTGGGGGCTTCTAAGTGCATATGCAAAAGCTAAATGAGTGCTTATCAAAAGCATGTGTTTTCTCACTCTTAGAGGTGCAGTTTTGGTGATTACTAAGTAACTTTTGCTTCAAGAAAGAGTCAGGAACCAGGCTTATGAAAAAATAGATTGTGTATTCTGTGTGCATATTGATTGAGATAAGCATGCATGCACAAATAAGATTTACAGGTAAACATGCCTCAAGTATAGAGCTGGAGTGCTACTTTCATGGAAGGACTGGATACCCTGATAAAAAACTCTAAGAAAGCCTGTCCTTTCCCACTTACATACATAAACACATCACAAGGTGTTAATTGTTTTGCTGCGGAAATGGAGTGAGTATTGTTTCTATTCTTACTGTTAATTTTTTTTCTGCAAAATAGGAAAGCTTGACAAGCCAATTATTAAATCTGAGAATATAGATGAAAGCATGAAATAGGATGTAGAGGAAAGGGCTTTCTGTACTTCACTCTTTAGAACAAACCTCAACTACAACTCTTCTCAAATAAAAAGAAACCATTACGTCTTTGAGGATAAGAAATTAATGTGATTCTTTACATTCGCAGAATGTACCACCTTCATTCCATGGGTGATGAGCACATGCTGGCCTTATTAATTGTACTTTGCCCTGTGAGTTAAGTAGCAGAGCAGATTTTGCCACAGGGGATAAATATCATTATAATATCTGTAAGTGTGTATTTGTGATATATGTGTATGTTGTGATATATATGTATTTGTGATATATATGTATGTGTGCCTACATATGTACATATATATCATACATACATGCTTCCGCATTATTTGCAATAGCAGAAAACCTGAGGATCAAACAACTTAAATACATGTCAATAGGAAATGGGCTAAATAAATCATGGTTCTTTGAAGAACCTTTAAAAAGAATGAAGTGTGGGGCTTCTCTGGTGGCGCAGTGGTTGAGAGTCCACCTGCCAATGCAGGGGACACGGGTTTGTGCCCCGGTCCGGGAAGATCCCACATGCCACGGAGCGGCTGGGCCCGTGAGCCATGGCCGCTGAGCCTGCGCGTCCGGAGCCTGTGCTCCGCAACGGGAGAGTCCACAACAGTGAGAGGCCCGTGTACCGCAAAACGAAAAAAAGGAATGAAGTTTGGAGGAAAGTGGTCAAAAGGTACAAACTTCCAGTTATAAGATAAATGGATACTAGAGATGTAGTGTACAACACGACAGCAATTGTCCACACTGCTTTATGATATTTAGGAAAGCTGTTAAGAGAGCAAATCCTAAGAATGCTCATCACAAAGAAAACATTTTTTTCTCCTTTCTTTTTTTTAATGTTGTATATATAAGAGATGGTGGATGTTAGCTGAACCTATTACAGTAATCATTTCACACACAAAAAATATGTAAATCAAACCATTATGCTGTATGCCTTAAACTTATACAGTAAGGTATATCAATTATTTCTCAATAAAACTGGGGAAAAGAAAGGAATGAAGTAAATCTCTATCAGCTGCTATGAATGTTCTCCAAGATGTAAAATTAAGTAAAAAGAAAAAATACTAAACAGTGTGAATGATCACATTTATGTAAATAAAAGGATATATACACAGACACACATATGCTAGCCAATTATACCTTTTTGTTTTGGAAGGATGCATAAAAAACTATTGTTGATAGTTAGATTTAGAGACAAGGTATGGAGGAGAGAGAATTTTACATCTCATCTTATATTTTCCTAAACTACATGAATTTTTTACTATATGTGTGTAATGATTTTATCTTTTAAAAATATTAAGGTTTATCTGGGGATAGAAGTTTTGTTCTACATGCTTTTCAGCATTTGAAAATATCTATGTTAATAAAAATAATATTTGTTAGCTATAGTGGCAGTTGACAGCCTTTTAGCCATACAGAATAGTAAGAGAATTTTAAATTTGCGTTGCTTTTTGTTCTACAGTTAATAATGAAGCAAAGTGGAACTTAGTGTCATCCTCAGTCCTCCAGTCATTTCCATTATCCACAGAGGATGCTCTCTGCAGTTCTATCTGACACATGTATCTAACCACCACAGTTGCAGCTACAATATCACATCTGACAATGCACAAAGTTGAATAGATCTAATAGCCAGTACGCTGATAACTGAAAACATCCAGGCTTGTAGTTCAGGGTTTAAATCTTGTAGAGACTTCAAATTCTATAATCAAGAGAGCCCAGATTTCTGAGCTATGACTCCTTTCACACAGAAGAAATGAGAGAAAGAATGAAGAGATCAATGTTAATATCCAGGGGTAACCATACATCTGTATTATCACCTGTAGTATCTGATTTCTAAATTGTATGTAGATAGTATGTCTCCAGCAAGTTTATAAGTAAAGTTTTCATCAGTTTATAAACGTTTATTTGAAATCATGTTGTGAGACAAATCAGGAGGAAATATCACTAAAACACAGGGGCTTGTAATTTAGATTACTTTGGAGTTAACCCTCTTTTGGCTCATTCAAGTAATCAATATTGTAGGAGAGAATAACCCCAAATCCACTCACATTAAAGGAGAGAATTATTGACTCATCTGTCAGGGAAGTCCAGTGGTGACTGCAGACATAGGTAGACGGCTAAATCAAGGGATCAAACAATGCTATTTTAATGTTCTTATTTCCGTTCCATTTTGCTTGCATGTTGATATAATCCTTTGCTACTTTGTACTTGCCTTTTTTTCTATGTAACAAAATAATGGTTCCTGGAAACTCTCAGCTCACTGGGTTATACTTCTCTGTCCAGTGGGATAAAGACAGTCTTTTTCCTAACGTCCATTATTAAAATAGTCCAAGGAGGACTCCTGTTGCCATTTTGAGGGTCATGTGCCAGTTTCATGGCTAATCATTGGTCCTAGAGGATGTAGTGCTGTGACTGGTGTGGCTCAGTTCATCTGCCCACTTCTGTGTACGGGGCTGGTGATTAGAGGGGTTTCAGGATCGGCAACCCCAATAAAGTTCTTCCAGGGAAATCAAATTAAGCATGACACACAGCATTTTGGAAATGAAAATTTCCACAGCTTTTGTAGTCTCTATAAATGGCATCAAAAGCCATCATTTCCCTTTCATGCTTACCCTGAATGTAACACTATATACGCTTGTATATATATACTTCTATATATGTTTGTATATATACACTTGTATATATGCTTGTATAAATGTTTGTATATATACTTGTATATATATGCGTGTATACATACTTGTATATATGCTTAGATACAAGTGGACTGAGGCAAAGGATTAAGATGGAGTTTTGGCCACCACTACATTTTCCAAGTATCTTTCATTAATAAAAGACTTCTTAAATCTAATTTTCTCTCATATTTTATAATAAAGTATTGAGAATTTTCAAAGCCAGGACTTCTTAATTTTTAGAAAGTCTTTGTCCTCCCAACCCTTCAGTTAATAAAGATTGTTGAGGAACCAAAACAAAACAAAAATAGGCTTGTTAAGTTACCCGGTTGGCCCATCAAATGAAGGTCAGAAGTTAAAGTGACGTCAGCAACATGACTGAATAAGACACCCCTTGCGCGTATCCTCCCTTCAGCAACAAAAATTTGGCATCTGTCAATGGATAAAAGTAGCGTTGTGCGAGCTCTGCGATCCAGCACCATACACTAAGGCATCCCGGGAGGGGTCTCACCCCTGGTACAGGCTGCCCAACCTTGGTCTGTGCTGTGGACCCTGCAGTGGCCCATGAATTGACCCTAGCCCCTCTTGGCTGTGTTCTGGCAGCCCCTGGAAAACACCATCTTAGACAGTCACCTACAGATGAGAAAGCCTTTTTGGAAGCCTGGGTTTACAGCACAGAAATTCCAGCAACTTCTGTTAGAGCAAAAATTACAAGTTTGGATGCACTGCGGAGGGTAAGAGATGCAATTTGATTTTCCCAGTGTCCCCTCCCCGCCAAGACAGCACATTTCAGTGCCAAGAGAGATCTTCTCGACCGTGATCTCTTTCTCGGGTGAAAGTGGACTACTTGGCTTCTTCAGCTGTGCAGGATGCTGCCAAAGGAGCCCATTTCTCTTTCCCTCCATTCAGAGTACTGAATCAGTGAGCTGACTGACTGGGGGTGGGAAGAGGCTGGGAGATTCTCAGAGGGCATTAAAGGGATGTGGATCCTATTAATGGTGTCTGGGACCCATCGAGAATCGTGCCCATGAGCTGCTGGCACACCTTGCCCATGGATCCCTGCAACTGGCCCATGAGCATCCCGGGTCCTGGGTGTGCCTCACCTCACACCCCCTCATGCTGTGGCCACCTCTCTGTGCATGCTCCTGATGGTGCCAACAGTGAACTTTGGCAGATGGCTAGTGATCATACATAGACATACAGATGGCCAACAGGTACATAAAGACATCACTGATCACCATGGAAATGCAGATCAAATACTCAACCACTAATCATCGTGGGAATGCAAATCAAAACCACAGTGAGGGGCTTCCCTGGTGGCGCAGTGGTTGAGAGTCTGCCTGCCCATGCAGGGGACACGGGTTCGTGCCCCGGTCCGGGAAAATCCCACGTGCCGTGGAGCAGCTAGGCCCGTGAGCCATGGCCGCTGGGCCTGCGCGTCCGGAGCCTGTGCTCTGCAACGGGAGAGGCCACAACAGTGAAAGGCCCGCGTACAGAAAAAAAAAAAAAAAAAACTACAGTGAGGTATCTATCACTTCACACCTGTTGGAATAGCTATTATCTAAAAGACAAGAGGTAAGCGTTGGCAAGGATGTAGAGAGAGGAAAATCCTTGTCCACGGTGGATGAGAATGCAAATTGGTGTAGCCACTTTGGAAAACATTATGGAGGTTTCTCAGAAAATTAAAACTAGAACTACAGTATGATCCAGCAATCCCACTTCTGGGTATATATCCAAAGGAAATTAAATGAGGATCTTGAAGAGATACCTGTACCCCCCACCGCCTGCCATGTTCATTGCATCATTATTCACAATAGGCAAGATAACATCCTAAGCATCTGTTTTTGGATGAATGGATAAAGAAAGTGTGGTTTACATAGTGAATGGAATATTACTCAGCCATGAGAAAGAAGGAAATCCTGTCATTTGCAGCAACATGGATGGGCTTTGAGGACATTATGCTAAGTGAAGTCCAACAGAGAAAAACAAATACTATATGATACCACTTATATGTGGAATCAAAAAAAGCCAGACTCATAGAAACAGAGAGTAGAATGCTGGGTGCCAGGGGCTGGAGGATGGGGGGGAAATGGGGAGATATTGGTCAAAGAGTACAAACTTCCAGTTATAAGATAAATAAGGTCTGGGAATCTAATGTACAGAATGCCTGGTGATTATAGTTAATAATGCTGTATTACATACTTGAAAGTTGCTAAGAAAGTAGATCTTCAATGTGCTCACAACAAAAAAAGAAATGGTAATCATGCGAGGTGATGGAGGTGTTGGCTAACCCTACTATGGTAACCATTTCACAATAGATAAACTTATCAAATCAATACGTTGTACACTTTAAACTTATGCAATATTATATGTCATTATATCTCAATAAAGCTGGAAAAAAGTCAGAAGAAGTTAATCATGAATATAGAGTTTATATCTTACTATGCATACTTTCATTACATTAGAGATGTGGAGAAATCCCCAAACTTGAGTATAGCACATTCCAGTGGGAGATTTGGCTTTTAGGGCCAATGGTGATGAAATCAGGAGACCACCATTGCTTTATGACATGGCATTGGTTAGAGATGATGTGGAGGTCATCTGAAAAGTCTATTTCTTTCTCCTTTTTTTTTGGTGTTTATAAAGTTTTTATTTTCTGTTTTCTTAAAAATAAGATTTTATTTCCTTTATGCATTGTGGAGTGTACTTGTTTCTGTTGAAAAGTCTATTTCTTATTAGGAAATGATTAAAATTTTATAGACACTGGGTCCTTTTCTCAATGGGCTTTGTAATCAGTGCTTTGCATAGCCATTCAATTGATAAGCTTCCTGGAGTGCTGGGTGAATATTTCTTATTTCCACAATTGTTTCAAGTCTCATTCTAACTAGGGAGCTCTGATCCAGGACAAGTTGCTTCAAATAATTTCTCAGGTATGATGTCCTCTAAATGACTTGAGTGTAATTTAGAAACTAAATTATAACAAATCAAAGCTGTAGAATCATCACTTTTCTAAATATACTTCCAAAACTTTATTCCATCTTTCTTCTAAAAAAAAGTGCATATTTGAGTCTGTTGGTCCAGTATTTTACATGAAAAAACAAGTAGGTTTCAGACATAACTATGTTACTGAGGGAAGCAGGAAGGTACAGAGATTACAATTGTTACAATTTGAGTCAGGGAATCCTGAGTTTTTATTTTGACTTAGCTGTGTGACAAGTTTCTTGGACAAAGTTCTTTACCTTTTTGAGTCTTGATTGTCTTCTTATTAGACATCAGAAATACTTATTAAGTAGTGCTGCAAATGCTAATACGATAATATTGATAAAGGACTTACCCCAAAATCAGATATATAGTAAATGTGCATGTGTGTTTGTTTATTGTTGTTACTTTTGACTATTATTATACATTATAAATATTATAGGGAAAAATCTGTCAAAATCTGTACAAGACTGTGTGTCCCCTTTATTGATTTCTGATTCTGTATGCTTATTTATGGACCCAGCTATGTGAACCTAAATTTTTTCTTGGTAAGTAAGGTGACTAGTTTAACTGTTACTTAAACCTCATCAGGTTCCATCTTTACAGATGTTTCTGCATTTGCCCTGAAACTGTAAAGATAATAATTGTCTATTACATCACAAAGTGATCCCTGCTCCCTCCTTACATAGGAAATTTCTATCAGAGTTTGGTGCTAGGAAAAGCTCTATCTCGCTTGGGAAAGTAGTGAGTTTCCTCTTCTCAGATCAAAATGACTTATGTGATTTATCACATGTTCCTCTTAGTCTTGTTTGTCAGGAAGATTACAGTTGGTCTTTTCACTCAACCTCAACCACTAGACTCATTGTTATATTTTGAATCTTTACTTTTTTCCTCCTGTTTCCCATTAAAAATCTTAATTTATTAACTTATTTTTTTCTTCCTTTTACCAAGTTCCTCATATCCTTTTGGGAAATGGGGAGGCAGAAATATATATATTTATATGTATATTAAATAAACATGTGTGTATGCATATATATATCTTCATGCATAAATATTTTTGTATTAATTTTTATTTAGAAGTTTGACACCCAAGTTTAAGTTCTGATATTAACAACTTCTTTAATCCAACTACTGCTCTCTTTCCCCTTTTTACATTTCCTTCTTACGTTTGTCCAACAAATATTCCTTGGTGCCTAATATGTTGGATTTTTAGGTGGGGAAGACTCTGAAAATGAATCAAATTGTCATCAGTGAGCCATGTGTGCTACTGGGGGATATGGAATCTTGAGAGGAAGAACAGGCCTAATGAAATCAGAGTTGCTTTCTATAAAAAAGTTTGAAATTTGAATACCATGCTACTTCTGATGTAAAATGACAGGTAGGAGAAAGGCCTGGGTTTTTTTCCTGACATTATTACTGAATCTAATGGGATTCCACTAGTTTGCCCACAGCCTCAGGTGAAATTGGTTTTTCTGTTCATTATCTTGGTGCCTTTTCTACAATAGCTACAAATAAGGTGCCCTTTCATATCTGCAAAGAAAGAGAATGAATTTTGTTTTGTCACATCCCTGACTATACTCTTAAAGACAGGGAGAAAATATGGCTTAAGAGCCCCTGGTTGTTTAATCCCATTTTCTTGTCATGGTGTACTACACTTTTAGGATATTTCTCAGGAAAACTTAACTATCCTTGCTTAACGTTGTCATATTTTCATCCACATGGTTGTTTATAGCAACAAGAGGCCTTTTATCCTATATAATGAGGAAATGCAATTATTTTTTTAACATCTTTATTGCAGTATAGTTGCTTTACAATGTTGTGTTAGTTTCTGCTGTGTAACAGAGTGAATCAGCTATATATATATATACATATATCCCCATATCCCCTCCCTCTTGCGTCTCCCTCCCACTCCTCTAGGTGGTCACAAAGCACGAGCTGATCTCCCTGTGCTATGCGGCTGCTTCCCACTAGCCATCTATTTTACATTTGATAGTGTATATATGTCCATGCCACTCTCTCACTTTGTCACAGCTTACTCTTCCCTCTCCCCATAGCCTCAAGTCCATTCTCTATGTCTGTGTCTTTATTTCTGTCCTGCCCCTAGGTTCTTCAGAACAATTTTTTTTTTTTTTTAGATTCCATATATATGTGTTAGCATGTGGTATTTGTTTTTCTCTTTCTGACTTACTTCACTCTGTATGACAGACTCTAGGTCCATCCACCTCACTACAAATAACTCAATTTCATTTCTTTTTATGGCTGAGTAATATTCACTTGTATATATGTGCCACATCTTCTTTATCCATTCATCTGTCGATGGACACTTAGGTTGCTTCCATGTCCTGGCTATTATAAATAGAGCTGCAATGAACATTGTGGTACATGACTCTTTTTGAATTTTGGTTTTCTCACGGTATATTCCCAGTAGTTGGCAATCAATTATTAACGATTATTTTATTCATAAGTCAACACTGCCTCAGCAGAGCCTAGATCACCCCAAGGATAACTCTTCCTGTGTGAAGGGAGGTTTTCAGGTCATGAGTCTCTTTAGGGAAGTTTCTTTTCATCTCAGAGAATGTTTTTGACTTTAACATAATGGTACATTTTATTTAGGAAAGCTGCTCCCCTGTATTAGGGTTAATGGTGCTCATTTTGTACTTATATTCTCAATGCCTTTTGAACCGCCATTGTGATTTTTATGCCATGTTGGGACCTGGACTGAATGTAACTGCAATATTTGGTATCTTAAAACTGTAGTGAAGTCTGAAAGTAAGAATATAAGGTAGTTTGTAGGTCTATAGTTTTTGTTGGTTTTCTCTCACACTCTGATCCTAAGAAGAAATACTGGATATGGGAGGGGTTTAATGAATTTGGTATAGACCCTGTTATTGAATTTGGGATGACCAATGAAACCAGTTTTTAACACTGAAAGTCCTGGGTCCAGGAAACCCCTCTGTCTCGGGCACACTAGCATGGTTGGGCATATTGAATTTGAAGCTCAGATAGAAGCTGTGTCATAATAGGACCATAAGGTGGCTTGGAATCTAGGATCTCAGTTTCCAGTAAGGCTACCTTAAACACAGCATTTTATTTGCAAGGAAATTATACCTATTTATTAGCTTAAGTAAAGAGGGTTTATTATAAGGAGGCTTATGGAAATAAAGAAAAACTGAGCAACCAGGGTCCAGGAGAGGTGAGACTCAGGTGGCTCTGAGGACCTCAGCAGCTTAAGTTCAAGGATTTTAATGTAGTATTCTGCCATTAATATGAACTAGCTCCCAACTCCCGTAGGCTCTATGCCTCTTAGTTCAAATTTTTGAGAACAAGAATTTCAGTGACTCAATTATGCCTATGAATTGGTTACTCTTTGGTCTTGTGTCCAAACCTGGTCTGCTTAGCAGCTGCCCAGGGCCCAAGTAGTGATCATTGCAACTGACTGCCCAGCACCCATCACCCCAGCTGGCCATGATCATTCTGTTTCCTTTACCTGTGGTTGACTTAGGAATGGATATGTTCCCAATTCTGGTCAGTGAGAACTGAGGGGAATCTTCTGGAGGACTTTTGGGACTGGTTCATAAATCCTCAGAATGAGAGACAAAGTCCTCTGCATACCGTTGTGTCTACTTGTGTTGCCTGGAGCTATGGAAGCCGTCTTGCTAGTGGTCTGAGAATGAGGGCAACACAAGCAGGGCAGAGCAGAGAGAATGAAAAATCCTGAGTCTTTGATGAAATCTTTGAGTCAGTGAATCAACCCAGAGTGCGCCCTTCCACTGGACTTCCTGTAATTAGGGAGGTAAAAATATCCTTTCCTTGTTTAAGAAACATATGATGTACCCTGTATCCTAGATGTATCATGCATCCTAGGGTAATAATAAAGCATAATAATAATAATAATAATAATAATGATGATGATGATAATTCTAACAAACACCAGTTGGCCAGTGGGAGCTGGTAGGGCTGCTCCTATGGGTGGATTGTATTCTTTTTTTTTTTTTTTTTTTTTGCGGTACGCGGGCCTCTCACTGTTGTGGCCTCTCCCGTTGCAGAGCACAGGCTCCGGACGCACAGGCCGAGCGGCCATGGCTCACGGGCCTAGCCGCTCCGCGGCATGTGGGATCTTCCCAGACCGGGGCATGAACCTGTTTCCCCTGCATCGGCAGGCGGACGCTCAACCACTGCGCCACCAGGGAAGCCCTGGATTGTATTCTTTAAGAAAGCTTGAGAAGAAAGAAATTGAGAGGTATTGCTTATGCATGGGTAAACCAGAGATTCACTGCAGTTCTTCTCTTTAACCTCTGCCTTAATGACTTGAATCCTGTTTTGAGTGTGCTGGATACATGCCCCCTCTCTCTTTAAAGAGAATAAGAGATAAAAGATCCTACATCCTTTTACTTACAGATGCAGTGGCTCTAATCACAACCTAAGAAGTGTTCCAATAAGCAATGAGCCCTGCTATCTATTACTTGCCAGAAGGAAGCACCTCAAAAATAGAGTCATCATGATAGCTTAGATATCTTCTAACTATTAACTGGATTATAATGAACTCTATTCAGGAAAGCATCTTATCTGGTTACCCAGGACACATTTTGTAAGCACTTCATTTTAGAATGTGTACAAGGAAGTTTCATTGCTCAAGGGCAAATGTTTTACAGGTGCTTTACATATGTGTGTATATATATATATATATATATATATTTTTTTAATGGCCAAGCTAGACATTTTATGATATCCAAGTTTGTAATTGTCCAGGCTTAAAATGTTGCCATGTTTGTGTCCTTGAGCTCTGGATGTCATGATTGTTGATTCATCTGTGAGTTAGACTGGGAGAATCTTGGTAAGAGGGAAGCTTCGTGGGAAGGAGAGTATCCAGGCCACCCAAGGGAATATCTTAGAATAATCTGACTAGTTGTTAGAGCATGTGGTCAGAGTTGGCTTCACAGGTGTGTGACCTTATACAATTACACAGGGCCCCTCCTTCAGAAAGGCCTTGTGCTTGGTTTAATATTCTACTGCAGCCATCTTGAAATTCCTAATAATTTTGAACAGGGGGCTCTACAGTTTTAGTTGTTATGGGTTCCTGCATATGATTCCTTACTCATCTGGATCTGGCAGCACGAAATACTTATATTCTTGTTCCTGATCAGAGAATAGAATTTTGAACACACAGCCCCTACTTCTTATCAGAGCACATAAAACAGCATTTGTGGGGATTGGCTGAAGGATTTGTGGCCCTTCTACTCCTCTAAACATGCTAAAATCAATTTCTGTATTAATCCACTGATTTCAGGGCCTGGACCTCACCATTTGCTGCTCTTATCGCCCACCCCTGCCCCCATTGCTTTACTGAATTGCTCTTTGGGGGCAAGCCCTTGTATTGCGGGATGTCTAAAAAAGTCCATATTGCATTCATCATTGTATTTACTGGAAAGATATCGTTGACGATGTTGTTTATAACAATATTGGCTATCCTTATTATGGGGATCAATGAAAGATATTTTTCTTTGTTCTCAGTACCAAGAATGGTTTTCCTGACCCATTTAACTGGTTTATCTCTTGGATTTTCCTTTCTGTCATGGTTGCTAGAAAGCTTAGGGGGAAAGTGACTAAGGACTAAAGGCACAAACCTCATAGTTTGAATTTTGTGTACTAACTTCATTCTTGCTTTCATCTCCCATACCTCATTTTCCCTCTGCCTTCATTTCCTCACTCACTTTTATTTATTTATTTATTTGCGGTATGTGGGCCTCTCACTGTTGTGGCCTCTCCCGTTGCGGAGCACAGGCTCCGGACGCGCAGGCTCAGCAGCCATGGCTCACGGGCCCAGCCACTCTGCGGCATGTGAGATCTTCCCGGACCGGGGCATGAACCCGTGTCCCCTGCATCGGCAGGCGGACTCTCAACCACTGCACCACCAGGGAAGCCCTCACTTTTATTTTTTAAAAGATAGCAATCTCTTTTTGTCATAGCATGTGCAGTATTGCAAGTGGCCTTAAATTCTTCTGGAATATGGTGAATAACAACTGTATAACAAAGGTTATTTCTTGTGTATACTGCGTTTCCTTCTGGGAACACATAAGGGAAACATTTTTAAAGAGTGGCAAGATTTGAGGGATAAAGAACAGTGACAGAGTTTTTACTGTGTAGAGATACAAAGAAATCATTTCAGACTGGTGTTAATGCAAGAAATGACAAGGAAAATGTTTGGTAATAATAAAATGTGACTTAGAAATAGATAGATTGTTTCCCTGAAAACCAGCTGTGTTTGAGTTTTATTTCATGGTGCCTCTTGAAAAATCCCCATTTCTTCATTCTTCATTCTCATCTTTGAAGAGTGGATAATAACATACCATATGTTTACAAATATGTAGGAGAGGTATTTAATATTATCAGAGTTAAAAGAAAAAAGAATTGCCTTTAAATAGGTATTTTTGTAAACGCAAAGAAGTTATTATTGCTGATTTTTAATAAAGCTACATTTGTTTCACTGCTGTTTCTTCTACTTTTTCTTTTTTTTGTAATGAGTGGAAGATTGCTAACACTGCATATAAAATATGTTTAGGAAGAAATACATGAAATTGTAATGTGTAGTTTTGTTTTCTCATTTCAAAACTTACATTGTCATGTTTTTCTCATGACATTTTTGATACAGTAATTAATTCAATATTCATTCCCAGATGTTTACTGAGGACCTATAATGTACCAGGTATTGTTCTAAGTGATAGGAATACATCAGTGAGCAAAAAGCACCCTGCCTTCATGGTTCTCACATTCTAGTGATTTCCCCCAAATTGTCTCCATCGATTTCTTGAGTTTATGTCCCTTTTCCAATGCTATATTTTATTTTGTTATTGGCATGTTAAAATCAACTTTGCCTACCAATGTTCTAGGTTTTCCTTCTCTTTATTTACTGATCAAATGGCTGGAAGCTTCACTTGATTTACTAGTGAACTACATATTTTACCGATTATGGGGGCTATGTGATGTGCTTGATTTGGACTAATTTACATAATTTCCTGATTAAGCTACATATTAGCCTTTTGACCTTTGCACTTCTTCAAAGGTAGAGAATAATTAGCCTGCACAATTTGTTAGAAAGAATTCACATCTGCTAATTCTTTTTTATATTGCCTCAATTAACAGACACTTCTGATAATATATAGATTTTCTTCCAGGCTAAATATGAATAAGCTGTTTTCATTCTGTCAAGAATGGCACCATTGAGCACTGTCCACTTCAAAAAAAAAAAAACAACAACAACAACAAAAATTATGCCACTTCTTATTCAAAGCAAGTAGAAAAAAAATCAAGGCATTTGCCAATGGAGGACAGCAGTTTCTTAGCCCTGGTAACTTACTTGTTGTACGTGGCTTAGAAGGAAACAAAAAGGGTGAAGCTATTTGCAAAAACATATAAGTCTGCAGTTAGCACTCGAATATGTAGTACAATGCCTAGTTAGATGAGGATTTGAAATTTCTTTTCTGGAAGGAATGCCTTTTAACTATTCAACTCACTTTTCTGATTAGATGGAGAAAAGCTATCTCGAAATAGCTTTGTCCTGAGGCTGATTATCCTGGAAGAAAGAAATAACATGACTTTTTTTGGTAAGGCTTGACAAAGGACAGGGAGACTTTAAGCTGTGATCCTATACTTTTTGAGGCTTGCTGATATTAGCAGCTCTCTGGTGGATTACGATGGCTCTAGGATGTCACGCTCCCTTCCTAGCCCAGGGGAAACTCATCACGAAGAAGAGAGAAGTGTCAGCTTCTCGGTGCAGCTTCCACATCAGGACTTATAGGTCCAGGTGAAGGGCTGATATTGACTCAGAGGTTTACTCTACCCACCTTGGCATTGCTTTAGAAACATGGGCTGGCTGTGTTACCATAGCTAAAGAACAAAGACCTTGGAAGTCATGGGGTTAACCTTGAGGGAACAGAATCTCCTTCTCTTGGTAAACCAGCTGGGCCTCTACAAGGCTCTGAGCCAGCAGTGGAGCCATAAGACAATGGGCAAAGGCCTTCAGGCTTGTGTGAATTTTTAGTAGTGATTTTGTGCAGTGGCCACAAGAGCAACGTCAAATGAGAAATGAAAATCTCTAGGGGGCTGAGCAGACTTTCTAGTTTCTCAGTACAAAGCTTTGGAATAAGGATTTTTAGTAAACTTCCAAGGCTCTTGAACAATTCAGCAGTGAGGAGGAAACCTCTGCAAGGGGGAATCTTTCTGCTCATCTGTCCTGCTGGTGGTGGGAGCTAGAGATAGATATTTCTAAGTTTGAAAAATAAAAGAAATGAAGTGGGATAATCTAATTACGTACACCATATTAGTCCCATATTGCAAGTGGATTGACTGGGACCAATTTTCTAAAGCAACCAAAGATAGTTGTGGGACCTGTAATGAGGCACATTACAGTTAAGCAGCACTTCTATCACTAGATCCCTGGGTGAAATAACTACTTGGGTCTTTCCAGTAGTTGACGTGTGTGGTATCATTTCAAATTAAAGTGTTCCTACTTAAGTCTGTCTACAAGTCTTTGAGTAGGCCTCTTACTATTGGAGAAAGTCTATGCATAGTTTCAAATCCAAGGCTATTCTATGGTTTTACAATTTCTCATGAGCTAGGGAAAGGGAGTGAATTTTGTCTCTTCAAAAACTTCGGTCTATGACACTTTTCTGTTCTTCTCTACACAGAGAAATAGTTTTCTTAGGATCTGGGAGGGACTTTATTTGGTTCCCATCGTAGGGCTTTGGTATGGACTTTGTTTTTTTCCTCCTCCCAACACTTCAGTAGATATGATTTTTTTTTTTCCTGTGTTAAGGTTGGTTGTAATGCCCATGTGCCCCAGCAGAGCTCCCCGAAGGCACATTGCATAATACTGATTTAGCAGAGTGTGAGGACTGGCTTCTCATAGACCTAAAGTATGTCCTAGAGCACATTTTTCTTTTCCATTTCAGGAACTGTACAGTATTTTAACCGTTCAACATTTAATGACCATGAAAAGCTATGGCAGGAATAATAAGTCTGACATTGCCTAGTACAATATCTAGCACATAACAGGTACAAAATAAATGCCCATTGAAAAAATAAAGGAAAACTGCTTCTTTAGAAAATATGATCTATTTGGAAGGGAAGGGACAAATTAGCAATATTGATAAGTCACTGTCACATTTGCTAACTTACAGAGTCTGCATAAAATCCCAAGGAATAACCATTTAAAAGAATACTAATTAGTGATACTTAGAAAAAGCACATGGCCTTTTTACATCCCTGCTGTCTGATTGGTGAACATTAGCAAGGTAAAACAACCTAATCCCAGCTGTTGCTCAGGAGAAAGAATTTTACTCCTTCAAATTTTTAGTAAACTTTCAAGGCTCTTGAACAAGTCAGGTAGGGGCAGAAACCTGAAACTTATATTGTACTTTCTAAAACCCCCATTATGCAGGATTAATTTAGATTATTTCAATAAGCCTTAAAAACCCAAATCACCCTGTACAGATTACTCATATAATCACTTTTATGACATATAAGAGGATGGAAAGAGGATTTCTCGGGGTACTAATTAATTATGAGCACAGTAACTTTGCTTTAAAAGTAGTGATGTTGGGACTTCCCTGGTGGCACAGTGGTTAAGAATCCGCCTGCCAATGCAGGGGACACGGGTTAAAGCCCCGATCCGGGAAGATCCCACATGCTGTGGAGCAACTAAGCCCTTGCGCCACAACTACTGAAGCCCTCGTGCCTAGAGCCTGTGCTCCACAACAAGAGAAGACACCGCAGTGAGAAGCCCGCGCCCTGCAACAAAGAGTAACCCCCTCTCGCCGCAATTAGAGAAAGCCCGCGGGCAGCAACAAAGACCCAACGCAGCCAAAAATAAATAAATAAATTTATAAAAAAAAAAAAAAAGTAGTGATGTTGAGCAAAAGATAACAGAAACGCAAAGGCATTTAATGCCTTCAAAACAGGTTTCAACTCTACTACATCATACTTACTCTATAAAAAAGGCATGGCTAAACTTTTCCCTTAAATTGGAATTTCACCCTGAATAAAAGACACCCAACTCAGGCAGTGATTCTAAACCATCAGTTGGTGGATCAGCTGCCTGAGAATGAGCTGGAGAACTTGCTAAAATATTGATTTTGGGACCACACTCTTGAAACTATGACTCAGCTGATCTTGGTGAGGCCCAATTCTGTGTGCATATTAAAAGTTTTTTATTTCTGGTGGGAGAAAGGATTAGATGATTGGAGAAATCTTTCCTGATATTCATTTTAAAATGCACAGTAAGTTAGTTAAAATTAAAAATATGTATGTACTGCTCTTTGTAAAACAATGACAGAGAAAGCCACAGAGAGAGAGAGGGAGAGAGAGGGAGAGCGGGGGGAGAGAGAGAGAGAGAGAGAGAGAGAGACATCTTGGACTTCAGGTCTTTAAAACTGTGAGGAAATAACCATACACACATTTTATCAGTAGTTGAGTTAGAAGCAGAATAATGGAATTCTTTGGGTTCAAATGTGATAAGGAAGCTTGACTCAACAGAATGAAGCAAAGTGCCAACCCTGGCATGACCTGGGGTCTCTGCTGATTGTGGGTGGTCCACAGCCTGGGTTTTAATAGTCCACATGTGTGCTGCAGGAGGAAACAAAGTCTAGGGTCCCAAGCGGATGGGAAGTCAGATCAGAGTTTGCACGTGAACCCAGAACACTCCAAAGACAATATGCTCAGAGTATGCCAAAAAATTGTCTGCCCCCTAGGTGATGTGGGTATGCACCTGTTTTAGCTTTGGTCCTGGGTGGAACAAATAAATAAAGAAAATTGCCTCCTCTGATAACCCCTGAGCACAAACTCACACTCATGCAGGATTATGGCTTGAATTGACACTATCTTGTAGGTGCCCAAACACTCCCAGCAGTGTATTGAATGTGAGATGGCCCTGGCTGGTGTGGCCTCAAGGTGGCAAGTAGAAGCCAGACAAAAACCTCCCTGAAGGTATGCACTTTAAACAGGGCGTCAGGAAATCGCATGGTGGTGTTCCAAGTCAAATGAACGCATAATTTTAAAAATCCCTATAGACATGAGGAAACAAGTCACTGTAAGTGAGAAATAGCAGTAGCAAAGAACTGAAGAGGCAGATAGGCAAACACTATAGGCATTGGAATGATCAGATATCAAGTATAATATGTAATAAAAATAGAAGGTTTTCATTTTACGATCAAGAATAAGAAGAAGATGCCCACTATTTTTGTTGCTCTATATTCTCCACCAGGGCAGGAATGAATCAATGAACCGTGGTTTATGTTGGTGTTTTTCTTATTTATTTAATTAATTAATTTATTTTGGCTGCGTTGGGTCTTTGTTGCTGTGCGCGGGCTTTCTCTAGTTGCGGTGAGCGGGGGTTATTCTTCGTTGTGGTGCACAGGCTTCTCATTGCGGTGGCTTCTCTTGTTGCGGAGCACGGGCTCTAGGCACGTGGGCTTCAGTAGTTGTGGCTCATGGGCTCTAAAGTGCAGCCTCAGTAGTTGTGGCACACGGGCTTAGTTGCTCCGTGGCATATGGAATCTTCCCGGATCAGGGCTCGAATCTGTGTCCGCTGAATTGGCAGGTGGATTCTTAACCACTGTGCCACCAGGGAAGTCCCTATGTTGGTGTTTTTCTGACTTGTAAACAAATAAGAGTAAAATATATCTGTATTAGTCTGCTAGGGCTGCCGTAACAAAGTACCACAGACTCGGGGGCTTAAAAAGCAGAAATTTATTTCCTCACATTTCTAAAGGCCTGAAGTCCAGGATCAAGACCTCTCTCCTTGGCTTGTAGACAGCCGACTTCACCCTGTGTCTTTACATGGTCTTCCCTCTATTTATCTCTGTGTCCAAATTTTCTCTTTTTATGAGGATGCCACTTATATTGGAGTAGGGCCCATTCTAATGACTTCATTTGATTATCTCTTTAAAGACCGTATCTCCAAATATAGTCACATTCTGAGGTATGAGAGGGTTAGGACTTCAGTATGTGAATTTGGGAGGGCGGGATGTAATTCAGCTTATACCAATGTACAAGGGTGAAAAAAATGCAATAGGGAAAAATCAGGTGGGGAAAGTGGTTGGCAACGTCTAGAGGCTTCCATTTTAAATTGGGTTGCCAGGGAAAATCTTGCTGAGAAGGTGACACAAGCAAAGATCTCAAGGATGTGAAGAAACTGACTATACATATGTCAGGGGGTGTCTGGAGTGTTCCAGAAAAAGCAACAAAATACCATTTCATTTCCATGATATCAACAGTAACTAACAAGTCTGAGGATATCAGTTTTTGGCAAGGATGTGGAGAAATGAGAACTCATATAATGCTGGTGGGAGGGATATAAATTGCAATAAACACTTGGGGAAATATTTAGTCATTTCCAAGTAAGATCGAAGATGCCTATGTCCTATGACTTAGCAATTGCATTCTTAGGTATACTCACAAAGAAACCTGTACCTGATTATTAGGAGAGAAGTATTAGAATATTCATGGCAACATGGCAAAATTCATAGCAGCAAAAAATTGGAAACAAACAACACAATGTCCATCAACAGGAGAATTAATGCATAAATTAAAGGCTTAAATGTAGACCTGAAACCATAAAATTCCTAGAAGAAAAGATAGGCAGTACTCCCTTTGATGTTGGTCTTAGCAATATTTTTTGGACCTATCTTCTCAGGCAAGGGAAGCAGAAGCACAAATGAACAAACTGGACTACATCAAACTGAAAAGCTTTTGCACAGTGAAAGAAACTATTAACAAAACAAAAAGGCAGCCTACTAAATGGGAGAAGGTATTTGCAAACAATATGTTCAATAGGGGTTAATATCCAAAATATACAAAGAACTCATACAATTCAACATTAAAAAAACAAACAACCTGATTTAAAAATGGGCAGAGGACCTGAATAGACATTTTTCCAAAGAAGGCATACAATGGCCAACAGACACATGAAACAATGCTCAACATCACTAATCATCAGGGAAATGCAAATCAAAACCACAATGAGATATTACCTCACACCTATCATAATGGCTATCATCAAAAAGACAACAAATAAGTGTTGATGAGGATGTGGAGAACAGGGACCCCTCACGCACTGTTGGTGGGAATGCAAGTTGGTGTAGCCTCTGTGAAAAACAGTATGGAGGGTCTTCAGAAAATTAAAACTAAACCTTCCATATGATCCATCAATTCCACTTCTGGATATTTTTCTGCAGAAAACAAAGACAGTAATTCAAAAAGAAATATGTACCCCTATGTTTTTTGCAGCATTATTTACAATAGCCAATATATGGATGCAACCTAGGGATAGGTTAAAGAAGATGTATATATACATATGTATGTATGGTATGTATGTGTATATATATATATATATATATATGTGTGTGTGTGTGTGTGTATGTGTATATATATATATATATATATGCGTGTGTGTGTGTGTATATATATATATATATATATATATATATATATATATATATATATATATATATAATGGAATATTACTCAGCCATAAAAAAGAATGAAATCTTCCCATTTGTGACAAAATGAACAGATCCAGAGAGTATTAAGCTGAGTGAAATAAGTCAGATAGAGAAAGACAAATACCGTATGATCTCTCTTATATGTGGAATCTAAAAAACAAAACAAATAAACAAAACAAAACAATGCACACTCATAGATACAGAGAACAAATGAGTGGTTGCCAAAGGGGATGGGGCAAGGGAGTTGGGTGAAATAGGTGAGGAGGATTAAGAGGTACAAACCTCCAGTTATAAAATAAATGAGCCACGGATGTAATATACAGCATAAGGAATAGGGTCAATAATATTGTAATTACTTTGTAAGGGGACAGATGGTTACTAGACTTATCGTGGTAATAATTTCATAATGTATGCAAATGTCAAATCCCGTGTGTAGTACATCTGAAACTAACAACACTGTATGTCAACTGTATTTCAATTAACAATGCAAAAAATAGATGTATTAATAAATGAAATACTATACAGCAGTAGAAGTGGATGAAATGTAGCTATGTCTATCAACATGAATGACTATCAAAGAAACAATGTTAAGCATATATACAGTATGCTTCTGCATAAGTAAAGTTCAAAAACAATTGAAACTAAATGATTTCTTTTAGGGATAGACACACACACAGATGCACATGTGCATAGCACACACACATTTGTGATAAAGCCATGAAGAAAAGCAAGGGGGTGATTAACAAATATTCACGATGGAGTTTACCTCTAGTGGGGAGGACAGGAGATTAAGTTGGGAAAGAGTACACAGGGGAAAAAAAAAAGAGTACACAGGGGAACTTAAAGCCCTTTTGTTCTATTTCTTAAGCTGGTTTGTTACAGCATGGGTATTTAGATATTCAAATATAAAAATTCATGACATGTTAAATTTTGTATAGATAAAGTATATGTCATGAACTAATACATAGAAGATAGATTAAGAACAGAATTTTTTCCCCTACATTGTCTCATCTGGTAATTAATTGGGAATGTATATTCTTGATTAAATGAGTGCTAGAAAATAGTATTTTCTTTAAATACAGCCTTAAGTCTTGAATGGTGTTTTCGTTTTTAATTTAAGTGTATATTTTCTGCGAGAGCTGGAAGAATTCTACCTGATTTCTCATGGCCACAGTAATGTTATATTTATTAATGTGATTTTTCTTTCCACACGTTAAAAAAAAAAAAACACCTAACATTTTATCTGTAAAAATGTTGAAGCAGATTCAGCACTAGGTAGTCAGGACCATAGTCTGATTCAAAGCAGACAAAGCTTTATTTGAAACACTAACCAAGCATAATTAACCCCATTTAAACATTCACTTCTTTTGTTTCAACTGACAGGGGCATTTAGTTTCTCTGACCAGCTACTTCTGTTGATGACCCAAGTAAACTCCCAAGGGAGAGAATATAAAATAAATTAAACTTATATTCCCCAGCATTGGAGTATTGAATTTGTGTGATTAAAATTTGAAATAATTTTCCTTGGCGGTATGTCTTTAATCATATTGTTACATAAGCTTTATAGTTTATCTGTAAGCATGTTCACATGTGTTTCCTGACTCAAGCCTTAAACCCTTGTAAGAGGTAGGTACACAGTTGAAACTACAGAGGAGACAAATGTTCCTAGGGCCGTTTAGCCCTTTCGTTAATAAATGGAATGGTCAGAATTTGAGTCCAGTTCTTTGGACTCCTACACCTTTTCTCTTATAACATCTTGCCTTCATTAGTCCCTCAGTTTTCAGTTTGGGAAATACTTCATTTAGGAAGGGTTTTTCTTGTTTTGTTTTGTTAGAAGTAACAGAAAACACAGTAATTGTAGTTTACACAAAGAGTGACATTCTTCTCACAAGTTCAGAGCAGAGGTAGGTACTGCCGATGTTGGTTTAGATTAAAAGCTCAAAACTATTCTGACTGATGTCTCTGTTCCCTCATGATCACAAGATTGTTGTGGCAGTTTCAGATGCCACGTCTGTAATCAAGGCTAAAAGACAAAAGTTGGAAAGGTGGTACCAACCAATTTCCATTTACATCTTTTTGTCCAGAGGTGTGATCTATAAATATCTCTCATTGAAAGAGATGCTGGGGAATTATTTTGTTTCATTTTGTTTTCCAATTTCTATAGTAGAGGCCAGCAAAGGAGAATGGGGTTAAGACTGAGTTGGGTTTTGCATAAGCCAAAGCCTACAGTGCTTGTCACAAGAAATTGGAGGCATAGCTTGGATGCTGATGTTGAAAGCTTTGATTAATCAATATCTGCACAGCCATGTCATTTTTAATCTTAAGAAATTCTTTATAAACCCTTCTTTATGGGTTGTTCCACAGTGAACCATAAGTAATTACTGAGATTCTGTCTATCGATTAAAAAGGGGATTACTGGGAAATTTAGCCCTACCATTAGCAGTGATTTTCTCTGGTCATGTGACTTCCTACTCAGTCTCTTGTAGGCAGAGAAGCTGGCCTTGCCCTTGGGTACTTACAGCTTTGCCTTTTGCTTTTACATAGCATCAGACAACTGGAGATTCAAGAGATCAAACCAGGGTCCAGATGTTAAGGGCTGTTTTTTGTTTTTGATTCAGCAAAACATAACTATAAATAGTTATCATTACTCTCTTGTGCACATTTATCTAAACCCGTGCTCTAAAATAAGGGCTGGCAAACTTTCTGTAAAGAGCCAGATAGTACATTTTTTAAGTTTGTGGGCATTGTTGCCTTTCTGTTGGAACTAATCAACTCTGCCATTATAGAGCATAAACAGCCATAGACAGTATGAAAATGAATGGGTGTGGCTTGGTTCCAATAATGCTTTATTTCTAAAACAGGTGGAGGGCTGAATTGACACCTGGACCATGGTTTGCCTGCTCCTTCTCTAGAGAGGTGCTCTGGAATAACTATTATAACTATTATAATGATACCAAATGATAGGCAAATGCATACGGTATTTATTATGTTCCAGACCTTGCTGTAAGCCCTTTTCAGATATTATTCCATTTTGTCCTCATAATAATCATCTGAAGTAGATACTATTATTAACTCATTTCACATATGAGAAAACACACACAAGTTTGTCTTGCCCAGCACCCTCAGGGAGTATGATCACAGCCTGGCTCTACTGTGTACACTCTCCTAAGATGGTTTTTGTAACTGTCTTTTGAGGAAAATTAGATAGTTAATAAAGCAGAAGTGTGTCCACCTTTTGTCCACCCTGAGATCCACCCATCCATTCATTCAACCAAGTTAACAAATATTTCCTTACTGCCTCCCATGCAGTAGGCCTGTTCTAGGCTGTGGAGACATATCAGTGAACAAGACTGAGAGAATTTCTGTCCTTAAGGCTTGTTGTCGGGCATGCAGAGCCACACAGATAAGCTGGTAAGCCGGAAAGTGAAGACAATAAGCCTGGTTGAGGGGATAGTGCCTGGGTTGGCCAGTGAAGGCCTCTCTGTGGGGTATTATTTGATTTGAGGCACAAATCATGAGGGAAACTGGCCATGTGAAGATTTGGGAGAACGAGAGTTCCTGGCAGAGAGAAAATCAAGTGCAATGCCCTGAGGTGGGAAGGAGCTTGGTTTGAGGGATGCATAGAAGTGTGCAGAAAGGGTCTTACAGACAAGCCATGTGAGGGAGGTCGGAGAGTTAGTCAAGGGACAGCACATAGAGGGCCTTTTAGGCAAAGATGAAGAATTTAGGTCTTATTCTAGGTTTGGTGAGGAGTCGTTGAGGATTTGGAATAGGAAAGTGAGTGATCTGATTTTCTGTTTGACATAATTACTCTGGCTTCTCTGAGGAGATTATGGAAGGGAATAGAGAGGCAGGCGGAGGGCAGTTAGGAGGCCAATGCATGAGTCCAAGTGAGAGGAGGTAGTTATTTGGCTTAGGGGTTAGAAGTGGAGAGGAGAAAAATAAATAAAGTTTTGGGATTTTACTTTTGTAGGCAAGGTAGACAGAACTGGTGGATAGATTAGATATGGGGTCTGGGAAAAAGGTAATCCCAGACAATTCCTTTGGGTTTGGCCTGAGCACAAGGTGACATTTACAGAGGGGGGAAAGCCCAGATGAGAGCAGATTTGGGAGGGAAAAAAGTGACCAGGAGCTCTATTTTGGACAAGCTTTTGAATGACTATTACATATCCAGGTAGAGATGTCAAGTAGGCAGCTATATATATGAATTATAGGGAGGATGTGGTAGTTGAGATAAAAATTTCAGAGTTATCTGCATGTAGGTGATTGTATCAATTACAATATTTCCTGCTGCATGTAACAGGAAACCCAGATCCAACCAGGTCAAATGATAATGACACATAAATAGTGTTACTGAACTCAGGTCTGGCTGCTCATGGCTCAAAAGCAAATACTTGAGAGGCAAATGTTAGTAAGAAAGGAAAGGTTGCTTTATTGCAGAGGCTGGGGAGAAGTCGGACTTGTCTCCAAAAGCCAACTCCCCCCGCTGGTCAGGGGGCAAGAGCTCTTAAGAGGAGTTTTTCAGGGGTATAGAGGCAGAGGGAGGGGACTATATACAGAGCAGTACAGTCAGCTCTGACAGTCATCTTGAAATTGGTCATGTGGTGGTCTGATCAGCTGCATCTTGATTGTTTTAAGTACAGTTAGTCTTCAGTTCCAGTGTCTGTTTGTTCCCATTTCTTTGAGGCCAATTCCTGTAATTGTGCAGGATAGAGCAGCTTATGTCATGGCTGCGGTCTGGCCATCATTTAGTTAACTTCTTCCACCTGATGGGAGTTTCAGTCTCTACAAAACAGCTCGGAGGATTTGGCTCAGAATATTATGTAAAGCCCTTGAGGAGGAGCTAAAGGTCCTTGAGCTTTCTTAATGACTAAACTATCATTATTTGGTCTTGTTTGACTACTTTCCTTTGCTTCTGCATTTTCTCACTTCTCTGATTAAATTTATTCTTTGGCCAAAGTTTTTCTTCAGACAAGAGGCAGGTGGAGGACATAGTGCAGGTGGGAGTCTGTCCTGGGAAGGCCCCATAGGGTCCTGCTCTGTTTCAAGAGGAAGCCCAGACATAGGTCAGGCTTCTCTGGTTTGGTTTATTCAACAGTTCAGTGATGTCTTCAAAGACCCAAATGTTTCTGTCTCTTTATTGCTCTGCACCAGTGTTTTCTGTCTCCCAAAGTTGGTTTTGTATGATTGACATCAGAGCTATAGGTTTCCTCATTCCTATGTGAAAGGGAAGAGATAGACAAACAGAGAGACAGACAGACAAACACTGACTGGCTAACTATGGCTCTCTCTTAAGAATAAAAAAGACTTCTTGCCCAGGAGCTCCCAGCAAACCCTTGCTCACACCTTATTGGTCCAAACTGGCTTAGACTTGCCCATCCCTGAATTGGCAACAGTCCTGGGGTTTCTACTACTGACCTAGACAAAGCACCTGGAGTGAAACAAATTTGGGGAGTCAACCTCAATGTCCACTGTTTACACCCATGTGATCACAAAGGGAAAATGTAGAGATAGCAGATGGAAGAGAATCCAGGCATGCCCTGTGGAATTCTAGTATTTAGAGGCCAACCTGAGGAGTAAGTAGGAGGTGGTAAAGTAGACCAAAGAGCAGAGGGCAGTGAGGGAATAAGAATACCAGGAGAGGGCTTCCCTGGTGGCGCAGTGGTTGAGAGTCCACCTGCTGATGCAGGGGACACGGGTTCGTGCCCCGGTCCAGGAAGATCCCACATGCCGTGGAGTGGCTGGGCCCGTGAGCCATGGCCGCTGAGCCTGCACGTCCGGAGCCTGTGCTCCACAACGGGAGAGGCCACAGCAGTGAGAGGCCCGCGTACCGAAAAAAAAAAAAAAAAAAAAGAATACCAGGAGAGTGCCATGGCACGAAGGTTGAAAGAAGAAAGTGTGTGGAACTGTACAAAATGCTGCTGAGGGAAAATGAAATGAGGCAGAAAAGTGATCTTTGCATTTTATTAGTGTCCGGTGAGGCCATTGAACTGTAGGACATCTGCTCTCTGTTGGGTTGGGGCTGGAAGCAGGGTACTAACTCCACGTTCATAAACTCCACTATTGATGAGTTATTCTCTCTGGAGGAAAGGTAAGGAGCGGTAAGAGTTTATGGTTCTTTTTTCCATTTAGTAACTGTGAATTGTTAGTCACTTGGAAGAGTAGTTGTCCATAACTGGTCTTGTTATACAGGTAAAAATGGCTCTTTTTCAGACCTTTATAGAGACTAAGGATCAGGTTTCACACATTGATATCCAGGTTTGTGATCCTTTATCACACCATATGCTGGAATAAAAAAGAAAAATGAATATGAACATTTAAAAATCTGATTTCGTTATCCTTCTTCCTGGATTTCTATACATTCTTTTTTATTTGTAAGTGCCTGAGTAGACCACAGCTGTGCGAAAGCAGGGTCATCAAAATTCCTTGTGACTACACATTTGAAATTTTCATGGATGTCAGTGACAATTCCATGTTCTCTTATGCTGCGAGATAAAATCAGGGATGGATGGATGGATGATGATGGATGGATTGATGGATGGAATACTAAAATGCTGCATGTTCAAAATTTCTTAATCAAGCCCAAGGTAAGACAAAGTCATAAGCCTTGTAGATGAGGTGATGGCCCAAAAGGAAAGGGAATATGGAAGAATGATAATATAGCAGGTTTTGCAGGGCGTTTGGACTTCTTTGTATCTATTTGTTTAAAAGTCTGTTTCTCCCTTGAAATTTTTAACTCCTGTAGGGAAAGGACTGTATTTTATTTATTTTTGTATTTTCAGGACTTAAATAGAGTGCCATGTCTGTAAAAATGTTAAGTAAATGTGAGGAGGAAGGTTGGATGGAATGAGATGGGTTGGCATAGGACTGAAGTTACATAAAAGAAACCAATAGTTTTGCATCTTTGTGTGAAGCCATTAGTTGTGTTGTGAAACCTGACAAAAGAACCCCCATGTTAAGAAATAAAAACTTTCCTAAAAGGCCCCATCAACCCCATTAAGTCAGTGGTTCAACTAGGGGCAATTTTGCTCCCCAAGGCATATTTGGAAACATCTGGAGACGTCTGGTACCGTCTTCTGCATAGTAAACTGCATTTGTTTCCTGTTTCTTTGTAGAGTAGAGACTTTAGTAATGATATCTGAAGAGGAGCAGAACCAATCCTAGATTCCATGGCTATGTGGAGCTTTTAAAAATATTCCATGTGGTATGTTTATCTGGGATTTTCAGACACCTTGGCTGTAAAGAAGTTGAGCTTCACCTGCTTATATTGTTTCTCTGGATAGAGACTTCATCATTCTTTACAGGAGGACCTAATCAAGACACCTCAAGTACACAACAGATTAAACAATGACCAAATTGTTTAAAGAAATGTGCTCCCCACTCCCTGTGCTGTACTCAAATGGCATAGCACTTAAACATACCACAATGCTGCTGTGTCCACTCGAGTTTCCCATTTGGAAATGAACAGCAGGTGGTGTCTGACAAGCTGAAGGATGCTGAATAAAGACTCTACACAGCTGTAAATAGTAAGGAGCTCCCCAGGATAAGGCAGGGAGTGTTTGGATTCTTCCAAATCTTGCAGGCTTCTGTGCAATCACATCTGCGTGCATAGTTGCAATGTCTCTCATTACAATTTTAAATGATGAGCTTATTTTTTAATGCACATAAATTGCCTTTAATAGACTTGGTGATTGAACACAGTAAATATTTTTCTGTGTCACTAAAAATAGTAAGCACAGAAACGATCCGGGTAGCCTTTCTCTTTCCTTTTCTTGCAAAGGCTTTTCTTTCTGCAGAGCATGAGCTCTTGAACACGATCTTTACACACATCCTTCTCACTGTATTTTCTGTCTTCTCCTTTACTAGGGTGAGCTCTGTCAGGGCTTAGTTGAACCCCACTGCCCTTCATAAGGCTGAGCTGGTCCAGGGAATCTGTTGCCCTTGGTGTGTGTGCATGTGCAGTGGGAGAAGGGCAATGGGTCCTCCCCCAGCCGGCTGCCTTGTCACATGTCTGGGCTGCTGCACCTATCTTCCTTATGGCAAAAAACCAGCTTGCTCTTTCTGCCTATTTTGAAGGGCCTGCCTTCTCCGGAGGAGCTGCTCATGCAAATTATATCTGGCAAAGGTTGTCCTTCCATCTTATGTTTTCTGTGCATACCCACCTTTACATTGCTGTTAGCAGTCTTCATGTCAGTCTAAGGGGTCCCCATTACCCAGATCCCAACAACTCATTCCTGTAAAATGCCCTTGGCTGGGGGAAGGGAACTTGTATAAAAAGAATCTATGCTTAGATGGTTCCAAGTATGATTGTTTAGGATAGCACTGAATAAAATAGCTTTTCCTCAAATTCATATAAAGGACAAGTGGATTGGAAATGAGAAATAGAAATCTACAGCCTAGGACAAAGTTCACAGATACTCAGAGGGATCGCCTTCAGACATTTCACTTTAATGTCACTCCGTATTTCCAGAAGCTGGTGCATTTCTATATCGCCTAATAGTTTCATGAAATTAAAGTAAGTTATTGTGCAGGAAAAATGGGTTTCTGTTGATTCTGTCACTTCGTTTTCTCATGTCAATACTTTTATATTTTCTCTTATAGAGGAAGTGCAGTAAATATTGCTAATATCTTCCCCTAACATTTGAGAAAGTTCTCATTCCACTGATGTCTCATTTTGCCGGGCTGGAAGACAGCCTTTTGGACAAGCCATCCCAAGTCAATGGCAAGAATTCAGTGCAGGAGGTGGGTACCAGCTCTGCCTGAGTCTTTATTGTCAGTCTCTCTTTTGAGTCCAAATAATCTACTGAGTTCTTTCAGCTCTAAGATGAGGAAAGCTTGAGCTGTTCTGCCCTGTCTCCTACTTCTAGACCTTGGACCCCTGGACTGTTCATTGGTGAAGATGAAGTAGACGCTTATTCCTGATAACATGGTGATTGGTGCCTCAATTGACTCCATTCAGAAATTAGAGGGGAGATGTTTTTAAAGTCCCAGAGAAATTGCAGTGTCTGTTCTTTGAGGGGAAGATACTGGCTGAGCATCCTTCCCTGTCTGAGGGGTGTGTGTGTGCGTGTGTATGTAGAGGTCACAGAAAGCTGCTGGAATGGAGAAGGTCTTGGGTCCAAGTGCCAAGTGGGTCAGAGGAGTAGGGAAAGGACTTTGGGGCTTTGCAGCTGTGAGATGTGGTTCTCACCACTGTTGTTACAGTGGCAGCAGGCAAGGGATTGCCTCAAATATGCTGCTCAGAAGCCAAAGGGGCTTCTTGCCAGACAGGCTGCTGCTGGGCAAGGCGAGAAGAGCTGTGAAATGTACCCCCCGCTGGCAGTGGGCCTGGTGGTTGCAGAAGGGCAGGCTTCATGCACAAAGCAAAGGAGCTCCGGCCATGATTTCTGGGTGGACCACTTCTGGCAGCTCTTCCCTGGAGCTCAATCCACAGGAATGACTAGATGATGTAGACTCTCAAGTCCTCCATGAAAACAGATGTACTATTAATACATTCACAAATAAAATAAATTTATGAATGAGATTGCCAAGAAATTGACATCCACATAGTTATCTCTTTTTTTCCAGTAAGTGTGTAAAATACTCCATGGTGTTTTTGAAAACTTTAGGACTTTGTGTAATGTTAAATTAAGACTCCAAGCTTTAGAAAGTAGCTCGCTTGAAATTCTTCAGGTATCATTGTGAGGAATGCAAATGAAGACACATCTCAAGAGAATGGAAAGGGTGGACCCTGCTGATTCCTAGCACATGGCTCTACACATTCACCTTCTGTTGTGGGCTGATTGTGTCCACCTCCAAAGTCAGATGTTGAAGTCTTCACATCCAGCACCTTACAAATGACTATATTTGGAACAAGGTCTTTAAAGAGGTAATTAAGTCAAAGTGAAGTTATTGGTGGGGGGCCTAATCCTATGTGAGTGGTGTCCTTATTAGAAGAGGAAATTTGGATACAGTCGTGTACAGAGGAAAGGCCATGTGAAGACAGAGAGAGAAGATCGCCATCAGTGGGAGGAGTCTCAGAAGAAGCCAACACGGCCGACACCTTGATCTTGGACTCCTAGCCTTCAGCACTGTGAGAAAATAATTTTCTGTTGTTTAAGCCACCCAGTTTATGGTATATGGTATCTTGGTAAGGCAGCCCTAGCAAACTGGTACAACTACCAATTCAGTTGAGAGTGATATGAAATGGGCTACAAATCTTAGCCCAGAGTCTTCCTTCACCCCATATGTAAAAGAAAATATGATTAGAATGTATTCTTTCAGCCCATCCAGCAAAGCAAACAAGCAGATCAAGGAATATTAGCCGAAGAGTATTATTCTCAGTAAAGAAGAGCAGCTAGACTATGATCCATCAGCTAGTCCTCTGAACACTTCCCTCTCCCTCCTCCTTTCCCATCCTTCTCCCTTCCCTTCATCCCTCTACCCACATCATCTTGGTGGGAGGGAATAGTCCACATTCACTGGAGAACTGAAGGGGGCCTGTGTGGCTGGAGAGCTGAGAGCAACGGAGACTGACATGCAACAAGGTTGGAGATGTGAGCAGGGAATAGATGAGTGTGGACTAGGACAGTATCTTAATCCTGATAGCAACAGAAAACCATTAAGGGATTTTTAATTCATCAGGTAACATAATCAAATTTGTATTTGAAAGGATCGCTCTATCTGTGGTGTGGACAATGGATTAAAGGATGCATAGGGTAAATCCAGGCGTATGCATTTCTGTGGGATTGCTACAAGCCAGGCTTTGGCAGTGGAGATGGAAAAAAATGGATTCCAGAATTAAGAGGTTCACTTAACACCCATTAGGATGGCTACTACCAAAGAACCAGAGAATCATAAATGTTGTTTAAGGATGTGAAGAAATTGGAACCCTGTGCACTGCTAGTGGGAATGTTAAATGGTGCAGCCATTATGGAAAAAGAGTGTAGCAATTTATAAAAATAAAAGTTAAATATATAATTATTACATGATCCAACGATTCCATTTCTAGGTATGTGTGCAAAAGAATTGAAAACTAGGAATCAAAGAGATATTTGTGCACCCATGTTCATAGCAGCATTATTCTCAGTACCCAAAGGTGGGAGCAACCCAAGCATCCATTAACAGATAAATGGATAAACAAAATATGGTATATATATACAATGGAATATTATTCAGTCTGGAAAAGAAAAGTAATTCTGACACATGCTACAGTATGGATGAACCTTGAGGTCATTAGGCTAAGGAAGATAAGACAGTCACAAAAGGACAGATACTGTATAATTTCACTTATATGAGGTGCCTAGGGTTGTCAAAGTCATAGAGATAGAAAATGGAATGGCAGTTTTCAGTGGCTGGGGGGAATAGGGAATGGAATGTTATTGTTTAATGGGTATGGAGTTTCAGTTTTGCATGAAAAAGTTCTAGAGATTGGTTGCATAGGAATGTGAATGTACTTACTATTGAACTTTAAAATGGTTAAGGTGGTAAATTTTATGTTATGTGTATTTTACCACAATAAAAATTCATCTGAAAAAACCCCAAAAACAATTAGGAGGTAAGATGGTAATCACCTGGTCATGGGTTGGATATGGGGTGATAGAGGAGTATCAAGGACAGCTTCTAGGTTTCTGACTTGCATAATGGCTAAAAAGTGGTGTTACTCACTGATGTAGCAGACAAGATTATTGGACCCAAATCATAAATTCCATCTGGACATCTTGACTTTGAGATGCATTTGAGACATTCACATGGTGATGTGGAGTCGGCGTCTGGATATACGAATATGGAGCTTAGAGGAGCAGCACGGGGTCTAGCTACAAAGGTCACTGTGTTACGTGTGAGTGGGAATGTGGGGCACGGGCTTCAAGGAAGGGAGGCCAATCAGAATCAGTTAATCAGGAGGTCGTTTAGTATCTGATGAACTAAGTAATGATAGAGAGAAAAGAACTTCAGAGATACTTGTGATGTAGAATTACAAAAATATAGGGACCAATTGGAGTGGGGGATCCATTTGAGGGTCATAGTTAACTCCTTCAAGTTTCTAATTTTTGGAATTGGGTAGATGGTGAGGTCATTAACTAAACTCAGAAATTTAGGAGGCAGAAAAGAGGTAGGAAGGCATCATAAGTTTCAAATCTGTTGAATGAAACTATCCAAGTTGAGTCATGTAATAGGCAGTCAGATAATATATCTGGGTCTCTGTCAGGAGCTCTGTCCTGGGGAGACAGATCTGGAAATCAACTGTGTACAAGTGAGAGTAGAAGTAGATTCTGAGAATGAGCAGTACAGGCCAAGAGAGCAGGCACAGTACAAAATAAGAAGGCTAATACAGAACGCTGGGGGCACTAACAGATCAGGCAGAAGAGAAGGAAACCCAAAAAGAACATCAAATGATAGGAGAATGAGGAGAGAGTATTGTTACGGAATCCAGGGGTAAAGTTAGGAAGGGAGGGGCTGCTAACTGCTGTGACAGTGGCTGCAGCAAGGCCAGTGAGATTAAGACTGAGAAATGTCACTAGACTGGTCAATAAAGATGCCCTTGGTGGATGTGAATAAGAAGAGTCTCAGGAAAGTGGCTAAAGGACTGGAAGGGTTTTAAGTGGATGGGGAAATGGATGTGCAGTAAAGAAATGGAGATAGTGTCTGTAGATTATTCTTTGTAGAGATTGGCCAGAAGAAGACGAGAGAATGGGGGAATTGGCTAGAGGAAGACACTGACTTAAAGGATGGTTTTTATTAATTGGAAAGGTATGAGAAAATTTTGTAGATTGAGAGGAAGGGGCCATTGAAAAAAAGCTTAAAATATGGGAGGAAAAGACATGGAGAGGCCCAAAGAATGTTGGAAAAGATAAAATTGATGCACAGAAAGGGGAATGTATAGTCCTCAACCATGACAGGGAATGAGGTTGGGAGAAGCATAACTATGGATAGTTCTGGTGATGGTGAGGAAGAGCAGGACGTTGAGGAGATTCATGCTTGGTAGCCTCTTTTCCTGTGAAGTAAGACTGAAGCTCATCTTCTGAGAGCAGCAAATAAGGGATGGGATAAGAGGTTCTAATATAAGGATGAAATGTTGAAATATTGGGTGAAGTGCAAGAGAAAGTTCACTAGCTCAGGCCAAGGAATTGCTGGGTGGTCCTACAGTCTGCAAAGCTTGGAACCATAAGCTGTACCAGTTGATATTATGGTAAAATCTTTTCCAAACATGATCCATGGTCTGGGGAGAGGAACACAGAAAACAGATGGTCTGTGAATTAAGGTATTTGAAGGGCAGGTGCAAGGAAAAAGTTTAAGTGGGTGTAGGAATTATAGACGGTAGTCAGTGAGGAGTTGAAGTAGTCATGGCTTGTTGGGTCAATCCTGGGAGCAGGAAATAAAGCTAGGAGGAGAAAAGTGAGAAGTCAATCCATATGAAATCGGAGTGAAATCTAAATACAAAGGTATTCAGAGTTAGGGATTTGAGGGCTGGTGGGATAGTATTTTGTGGTCGGAATGTGACATTTTGGAGTGTAAGATTTTGGAGATGGAACAGCACCAGAAGAAGAAAAGATTGTGGTGGCAGAAAGGATTATTCAAGTAAAGTGTGGTTAAAAGTCATTGAAAAAAAAAAAAAAAGGAAGAGGTTCTTTTTTTTTTAACCATCTTTATTGGAGTATAATTGCTTTACAATGGTGTGTTATTTTCTGCTTTATAACAAAGTGGATCAGCTATACCTATACATATATCCCTAGAAGAGGTTCATTTTTATCACAATTTACTATGAAAAATAAGACAAGGTGAAATATCCATGAGAAGTGACCAGTCAGGGCTGGGATTGCAGAAGATGTACTTAATGATGATTAATTATGAGAGATTTTTCCCCTGAGGAAAAGGCATTTGCTTGCTTATTTATTTTTGTGCATGCTTATTTAAATAAAAGGAATAGACAGTCTGGTTTTTCCATTTCTAATGTCAAATAAATCCCTAGGAGCTGGAGAAAAAGCAACACAGATGTGATTCCTGCTCTAAGTAATGAATTCTCCCTTAATGCCACCAAATTGCAAATGAGTCATGACACACTCATGATTATTTCTTTAATGAAAATGTGACATTGACATTCCCAATGACATAGTAAACTTCTGTTTGCTGATACAGCCGGCCTTTCATTAACCTTTTCACACATGCCATAGGATCCATTTTCAGTTCATCAAAGCTTTATATTCAAATCCCTCATAAATATTATATAAATATAAACGGACTTGGAGAGTTTTCCTTTCAGCAAGTGAGAGAAGAAAGTAGAAGGCTCTACCTCCCAGTTCTACAAGCACCAAATCCACCAAAAACAGGATTGATGGCTGAAACAAATTGAAATCTTGAATGACAGTTGTCATGGAGAATTTGAAATCCCTATAAAATTCTCTTAGTGAACTGCTATTACCTAACTAGCTCAGAGTTAACCTTTATGTTTTACACTATTTTCTATTTGCTTGTCTTGAGAAGGAATTTGATAGAGACAGAGAAAAGAGGTGAGATAACTTGAAAAATACTTATTCAGGTTAAGAAAAGTCTATGAGGCCGATCTATTTGGTTTCTAAGACTCAATTCTCTCCCTTTTTTAATTTTTATTTTTTGTGTGACTTTTTTTAACCATTTTTTATTGAAGTATGGTTTATTTACAGTATTGTGTTAGTTTCAGGTATACAGCAAAGTGATTCAGTTATATATATATATTATATTCAAATATATATGTAAATATATATATACATATATATATATTCTTTTTCAGATTCTTTTCCATTATAGATTATTACAAGATATTGAATACAGTTCCCTGTGCTATGCAGTAGGTCCTTGTTGTTTATTTATTTTATATATAGTAATGTGTATATGTTAATCCCAAGCTCCTAATTTATTCCCTTTCCCCCACCTACTATCCCCTTTGGTAATGGTAAGTTTGTTTTCTATGTCTGTGAGTCAATTTTGTAAATAAGTTCATTTATATCATTTTTAAAGATTCCACATATAAGTGATATCATATAATATTTGTCTGAGTTACTTCACTTAATATGATAATCTCTAGGTCCATCCATGTTGCTGCAAATGGCATTATTTAATTCTTTTTTACAGCTAAGTAATAGTCCATTGTATATATATATACCACATCTTCTTTATCCATTCCTCTGTTGATGGACATTTAGGTTACTTCCATGTCTCGGCTATTGTAAATAGTGCTGCAATGAACATAGGGGTGCATGTACCTTTTCGAATTAGTTCCTGAGACTTGATTTTCTCACTTTTAAGTGATTTCTTTTTTTTTTTTTTTTCTTTTTGCGGTATGCGGGCCTCTCACTGTTGTGGCCTCTCCCGTTGCGGAGCACAGGCTCCGGATGCGCAGGCCCAGCGGCCATGGCTCACGGGCCCAGCCGCTCCGCGGCATATGGGATCCTCCCAGACCGGGGCACGAACCCGTATCCCCTGCATCGTCAGGCGGACTCTTAACCACTGCGCCACCAGGGAGGCCCTAAGTGATTTCTTAAACAAATCAGGTCCCAGGCTGTGCTCTGTAAATTGTCCATCAGGAGCATTCCAAATTACCTACAGTGCAGTTTTCATCTTCAGAGCTGTCTTAAACTGCTGCATAGAAAAAGCCAAAGCAAATCTACCTGAGCATGGCCTCTGTCAGCTGGTGAGGCATTGAGAGGGCCAGGGTGCTAATGAGACATGCATTTCTCAGGCTTAATTTTAAAGGGCCAGAAAATAACCTGCTCTTGTTTTCTTCTGTGTGGTTTCATGTTATACACTGTCAGTGATGCTGTTGTCAGAAAGTTAATTGTGCTGGTCTGGATCAAAGAGCTTAGTCAAACAGTGTGGGCAGAAGGAACACTGGAGAGCCACTGAAATGTTATTGGACAGAGCCAGAGATGAGGGGTGCACAGCAAGCAAGATTGTTCAGCTGACTCATGGGCTGCCAAGGGGACAGGTTCACCCAGCACAGATTCTGCAAGCTAAGTGGAACCTCCCTCCCTGCACCTTCCTCAGGTATCTGGGAGTCTTGAATCTTTTCAAATGGACTCATGTTCCTTATATCCATACTGATATTTCCTGAAGCTGGCTGTTATTCTCATGTACCCCAGGCCACTGTTCAATGTCAAAGCATATAGATCTGCTTTGAATCAACAACACAGATTGTCTAACCTTGAGTACCTGATCTTTTTCTGGTCTAATCCCTGCCAAAAGCTTGGTTGCAAGAAGTCGTAATTATAATGGAACATTTGCAGATGTTGCAATCCACCCACTGCTCCAGATATAAAACGCTTTTCCCTTGGATGAAGAAGACCGTCTACCTCCACCTTTATTATCAGCCTTTGTTGAAGTGCTTTAACCGGATTGCACTTCAGAATTTGAGCTTCTCTCTTTGGCACAGCAAAGGAAACCATAAACAAAGTGAAAAGACAACCTACAGACTGGGAGAAAATATTTGCAAGCGATATTCCCAACAAGGGATTAATTTCCAAAATATACAAACAGCTCATACAGCTTAACATAAAAAAAAAAGAAAGAAACCCAGTCCAAAAAGGGGCAGAAGACCTAAATAGACATTTCTCCAAAGAAGACAAACAGATGACCAACAGGCACATGAAAATATACTCAATATCACTAATTATTAGAGAAATGCAAATCAAAACTACAATGAGGCATCACCTCACACTGGTCAGAATGGCCATAATTAAAAAGTCTACAAATAATAAATGCTGGAGAGAGTGTGGAAAAAAGGGAACCTTCTTGCACTGTTGGTGGGAATGTAAATTGATACAGCCACTATGGAGACCAGTATGAAGGGTCCTTAAAAAACTAAAAATAGAACTACCATATGATCCTGCAATCACACTCCTGGGCATATATCCAGACAAAACTATAATTCAAAAAAATACATGCACCAACATTCATTGCAGCATTATTTACAGTAGCCAAGACATGGAAGCAACCTAAATGTCCATTAACAAATGAATGCATAAAGAAGTGGTATATATACACGATGGAATATTACTCAACCATTAAAAAGAATGAAATAATGCCATTTGCAGCAACATGGATAGACATAGAGATTATCATATTAAATGAAGTAAGTCAGACAGAGAAAGACAAATACCATATGGTATCACTTATATATGGAATCTAAAAAAATGATATGAGTGAATTTATTTACAAAACAGAAATAGACTCACAGATAGAAAACAAACTCATGGTTGCCAAAGGGGATAGTGCAGGGGCAGAGGTATTGTGGGGCAGGGAGAGGTAAACTAGAGTTTGGGATTAATATATACATACTATTGTGTATAAAATAGGTAACTAACAAGGACCTACTGTATAGCACAGGGAACTATACTCAATATCTTGTAATAACCTATAATGGAAAAGAATCTGAAAAAGAGTATCTCTCTCTCTCTCTCATATATATATATATATATATATATATATATATATATATATATATATAATCACTTTGCTGTACACCTTAAACTAACACAACAATGTAAATTAACTAAACTTCAATTTTTAAAAATGGTTAAAAGAAAGAATTTGAACTGCTCTTGGCTTGCAGTGCAGGCTTTCATTAGCCACAGCTGATGATTTTACTATGAGATATGTTTGAGAGCCTTCTCTACCACACCCCACAATGTCCCCTTTCTGAGATTCCACAGGTGACGTCGCTCTCTGGTCTCACTACCAGGAAAAACCATGTTACTCCTGGGTAGTTGGCTTGCTTTCCCCTTAAAGACATGACTCATCTTGTAACATGTCTTTTGTTCTTTGTTTTAGCCATTAGAAAGTTAGAGCTAAATTTGGGGCATAGCTCTAAATAGTATAATGCTAATTTACCCTTAGCTTTATTATATTCCCTTCCATTTTACCTTATGTACCAGCTCCTTCAAGAATTTTATATCCTTTTGTGATTGACATAATAACAAAATTGGCATAAACAATAAAAATGTGATTTTATGTGACTACAAAAAATTTCTCTCTAATCTGAAGAAATGATATGCAATCCTAAGAGTCTGCAAGTAAAGGAGTAAAAATGTAGCTCTGATGCTTAAAGAAAATGAAAGTAATGAGCCCACACGAAGGAGCCCACGAGTGGGCCTGGCTTAGTTCAAAGCATATGTACGTTGCAAAGAATGTCTGCCATTCAGCTTCATGCCATTTATTTTAAGTCAAAAAGAAACTAACACACCATTGTAAAGCAAATATACTCCAATAAAGACGTTAAAAAAAAAAAGACATGGCTAGAATCAGTGTTCCCTGCAGTGTATTCCATAGGGCATTAGTTCTTAAAGGATTCTATGTTCAAATATGTGTGGGACACTCAAGGAATATATTTAACTTTTTTTAAAACCTAAACTGCGGGATTTCTGAAAGTTCTTAACATACATTCATTGTGAATCTTCAGGAGGCAGACTGTGGCACAGAGTTTCTAAATTTATTTGACCGTTTATTTTTCCTGGAGCATGTCCAAGAGCTAATCTTCTTTGAGAAATGCTAGGGTAGAATAATGCCATTATAATAATAATTATTATTATTATAGAGGACTTTCTGCTTTCTCTTAAAAAGTATAGGGTGATGGCTTAGCTATTTATTGCTGGTATTCTTAATTTCTTATTTTAAACTTTAAAGTGAAAATGCTGAAAACAAAAGCAATAAAAACCTGTATAAGCCATGTGAGGTGTTTTGTGGATTTATTTAGTGGAATCTTTCATATTTAGGTTATTCCTTCTTAATTTAATGTTCAAGTTTCTTAACTATAGTATAATGTGATGTTGAGATGGAATCGTTGGCAACATCCTGATTTGATGACATAATTACACTTCAGGAAGGCAGAGGAGTGAGTGGTTGGAGTCTGGAATAAGACATGGGTTCAGTTTATGGTTCTATCACTTATTAGATATGTGACTTACTGGATCTGTCACCTTGGGAAAACTATTTAAATTCTATAAGCCTTGGTTTCCTTGTCTGTAATATGGGGATTATTATATACCTATCTCATAAATTTGTGAAGATTAAATTAATTTGTGTGTGTGTGTGTGTGTGTTTGGTGCATGGCACAGTGATTTTCATATCGTAAGAAACTAATAAATTGTAATTGTTATGATTTTTGGTTATTCAGCAAACATTTATTGAGCAATTGCGAGGCAGTGGGTACTGTGTTGTATATGTGGATGTAAATATGAATGAGTCATAGTCCCCACCCTTGAAGAACATAGTGAAGTAGACAAATAACAGACAGTTACATAAATGTATAAAGTGAAGTGTGTATGGATTAATGAAAAATATAAGTACAGAAAGAGTGGGGTCAGAGAAGAGAAGGTCGTCAGTTCTTTTGGAACAAGGTGGAAGGTGGCTTATAGAGGATCCATGGTGGATGCTCCATCATGGATGAGTTTTAAAAGGTGATTAGGTGTTTGCCGGGGAGAGAATAGTGAGGCCAGGGATGCTGGTGAGAGGGCTTCTGGGCTGACTTATGAGAATGAACAAAGGCAGAGTAAATTCAGGAAGCTGTTAAGTAGCTCAGAATAGCTGTGAATGGCATGTGTGGTGGGGAGGTGTGGGATGAAAAAGAAGGTGGCCAAGGATGGCAGTGGCTAGATCCTGAGGGTCTTAAATCCCAAAGTGGAGCATCTGTAAGTTGTGCTGTAGGCAATGGAGAGGCATCAAGGCATGTCAGCAGTGGAGTAACCATATCAGGTTCACTTTAGATCAGTCTGACTCCATGCGTGGGCTGTGTACTTGCTGCATTACCATCACCTGAGAGCTTTATTAGAAATGTCAATTCTCAGGCCCCACCCAAAGCTACTGAATCAGAGTCTCAGAGTCAGCAGTTCATGTTCTGGTAAACCCTCTAGATGATATTTTGGTAACATTAAGTTGGAGAAGCACTGTTTTAGATAGATCACTCTATGCGCTTTGTAAAGGATAGGCTGGACACTCTCCAGTTAGAAGCAGGGAGATGAATGCGTGAAGAGCCATTGCTCAGGTGAGGAATGATGGCAGGGTCTGAACTACACCAGAACTGGAGAAAAACAGAGGAAGAGACAAATAATAGAAATATTAAAGTTTACTTTATGGAACCTTAATCACCACCTGTTTACTGTGTGAGGAAAATGGACAATTCAGGGGTGACTCCCAGGTTTCTTGCTTTATGGTTTTTTTTGTTTTGTTTTGTTTTTTTGTGGTACGCGGGCCTCTCACTGCTGCGGCCTCTCCTGTTGCAGAGCACAGGCTCCGGACGCTCAGGCTCAGTGGCCATGGCTCACGGGCCCAGCCGCTCCGCGGCATATGGGATCCTCCTGGACTGGGGCACGAACCCATGTCCCCTGCATCGGCAGGCGGACTCTCAACCACTGTGCCACCAGGGAAGCCCAACCTTGAGGCTTTTGCACATGCTGTTCCCTCTGTCAGGATTGTCCCCTGCCTCATTCTCTTGCTCAACTCTCTGTGTCTACCAAACTCCTATTGGTCCCTTAAGACCCACCTCCAAAGTAATCCCCTCCCCAGGTAAAGTGCCCCTTCCATGTGCTTTCCTAGGGTAACTACATTAAGTAAAATGGACTTTTTGCTTCTCTGTTTCCTTTATGCTTAGGTCCTGCTGGTAAGGCCTGTGTCTGGTTCAACATTTCACACCAGTCCCTGGCAGAGTGCCTGACACATAGCAGGTGCTCGATAACTAATTGTTGGCTGAATTATGAAAGAATGGTCAGAGGAAGAAGAGTTGTCAAGGAGGACTAAGAAAGCATCATATTAGAAATAGAAAGAGTACAAGGAAGGAGTGATGACATGGAAACCAGTGAAGGACATTCTAGAAGGGAGTGGTCAGTAGTGTTAAAAGCTTCCAAGCAATCATGTAAGATAAAGACTGAAAATGTCCATAGGATTTGATAATGAGGTTAGTGGTGCCCTTTGTCAGGATGGTTTCAGAGGGCTGAGCTGTAATAGTAGAGATCAGATTGCAGTGTTTGAAGAACAGTTGGCAGGTAAAAGTAGAGCCTGAAGCTATGAGGAACTGGCCTAGGTTAGACAGGATGCAAGGATACATGGAGTCAAAAGAAAGCTCTTCAAAATAAGAGATGATGAGTAAGAGGCTGGTATAATGAGGAACCTAAACTAAAGGAGGAAGAATGAGAACTGAACCCGATTCTGGCTTACAGGAAGGGATCAAGCTTCCTGAAGGAGGATTAATCTTGCTGGAAGAGGGCCCGGAAGGGATTGGGGATGGGTGTAGATGTAGACACATTTATAGGGGTGGGGAGGATATTTTAGAGAGTTGAGGATTGATAGCTTAATTTTCTCAGTGAAATAGTGGGCAAGCTAGAAGTTCCTGTTTATGAACTTGTGTGTGTGTGTGTGTGTGTGTGTGTGTGTGTGTGTAGGGAGTGGTTTGGACAAGCCAGGGGGTGTGCTCGTGAAGAGGAGTGAAGGTTCCAGGTGAGACCTGAGAGGAGCTGACCAGAAGCACATTATTCTTTTCTTAGAAAAGGAAGTCCTATCAGTTTAAGGTTAGTGCCCCTTATGAAGTCTAAGAGTTTATTTATTTAGATGAGAACTTTTTATTGAGTACATAGGGAGTGACATAAGGTCATTATTGACTTACGATATTATGCCCGAGAGACTATCAGTGAGGAAAAAATATTTTTAAAGGGCTATCCTTCCCTAATTCAAAGAATGTTATTTGTCTCACCATCATTTATACACTACGTAAATGACCTGAACACTTAATAGCAGTGTGACCCATGTCACACTCCCACATTACAAAAGGAAAGGGAAGAATCCAACCATGTTATTACTTTGGTTGAGTTTGTCATATCCCTTAGTTAAATGCATGAGCAAGCCATGCTGGGCTGCCTTGAACAAGCTATTAATCAGTATGAAAGTAAAAAGATATGCACTTTAAAATTATGGTTTAATGTCCCAAGTGGCACATGAACATTTATTGAATTCTCACAAAATAGTATCCTATAAAATTTCCTAGTATAATCTCATTTAAACTTCATAATCATTTCAGGAGGCAGGAAATATTTAAGTCCTATTTTATAAATGAAGAAACTGAGGCTTAAAAATAGGTACCTTGCTTCTCTTTTAGTTTGCCATTCAGAGGAGAATATGTTAAGTTCAGAGGGCCTGATATTTAGTCAGAGTTCTGCATTTTAACTGCAATTTTGCAACTTTTTCAATATTACAGCATTGAATTACCTGTGTAGGGTTGTTTAAAATCCTGGACTAGCCCTCTGATCATGATGGACAAATACATGAAATATGTGCCTTCCCATCCCACTCTGTGCCCATTGCAGACATTGATAATCAATCGTAGCACACCTTCCTTGGGGCTCAGAATTAGTGTCAGAAACCCTCATGAGGTGGTGATCCAGGCAACCACTACTAATTGATTTGTCATCCAGAAGCTAATATACCCAATTATTTTGTGAATCTCACCTGGTGGACAGAACTGTATGTCTTTTCAGATCCTCTGAGAAGCAGCCAAGATGGGATAAGACCTACAAGGGCTTTATTGGGGGAAATGCCCATGAAGATAAAGGGGAAGGGAGAAAGGGAGCTGTTGCAGAGAGGGAGGGTCTTCAGACTACAGTGCAGCTTTTCCACTTGTAAAAGGAAGGAAGGATTGGATAGGTAGGGCTTCTGAATGTAGCCCAGTTCTAAGAAAGTCTCAGTCAGGATGATGGGTTTCCTAAGCAAAGGTGTCTCTTAGAAGAATCCCTCCATGGGCAGGAATGGGCTGGCTCTCATTCCTGTTCCCCTTACCATGTTCAGTAACTGGCTGCGGGGAAGCACGGCATTGGATCTGGAAGCCACAAGTCAACTAAACCCTCGGTGAGGATTTGAGTGCACACTTCCATGGCAGCCATGACAAATATTCCCTGGAAATATCTCAGCTGATCCTCTATTGATCAACTAGGAATGATTGTGCTACCAAAGCTGACAATTCACAAAGCCACTGAAGGTGTCTTAGCAGATAGAAGATTAGAACTCCATTTCATTTTCCTGAAGTAGTGGCTCATTTTCCTGAGGTTTAAGGAGTTATGTGTGGAAGAAGTTCCTGTTTGTTTGTGGAGCCCTTGATTCCTCCCCTAACCATCAAATCCTGAGAAAGAAGAGGAAGTGGGAGCCACTATTTTTCTCATTTTGCCAACTGTTTCCTGGTCTTATCACTTCCTTCGGTTGGAAATTATGTCTCACTTTTTCACTTAGCAAAAACTAACCTCTCTATGTTATAAGAATTGTAAAACAATAACGTGATTTTTAGAGTATCACAAAACATTGGTATCTACAGGGAATATGTTTAAGATCTTCAAATATTCCCTAAAGTTACAAATACAGAATTATTTAAACAGCTCATTGGCTTTCTCCCAAATTATATTTTCACTGAAAGACACAAGCATTTATCTTTATCATGTGATGGACATTATTTTTCTTAACAAAGAAACAAAGATTTTGCCACTTTAGCGCTTCCCTGGTGGTGCAGTGGTTGAGAATCTGTCTGCCAATGCAGGGGACATGGGTTCGAGCCCTGGTCTGGGAAGATCCCACACGTCGCGGAGCAACTAGCCCCGTGAGCCACAATTACTGAGCCTGCGCATCTGGAGCCTGTGCTCTGCAACGAGAGGCCGCGATAGTGAGAGGCCCACACACCACGATGGGGAGTGGCCCCCACTTGCTGCAACTAGAGAAAGCCCTTGCACAGAAATGAAGACCCAAGACAGCCATAAATAAATAAATAAAAATTTTTAAAAAAGGCAAAATGCCTTTTAAAAAATAAAAATAAATTTTAAAAAATAAAAAATAAAGATTTTGCCACTTTAACAGTCACTAACAAGAAGTAGCAACTCAGCAGAGCTGGTAGGCTGGTAACTAAGTTTATTCACTAGTTAAGTGAATTGGTCCTGTATACCACTCTCAGAATGTGTGGGAGTCAGATGTACTTTTCATTAAGATTACACTTTACCATTGTAATGAAGACAACAATCAGTTATTACCTACCATTCATTTATTGCTCATTGCTAAGGCACTGTATCTGAAATACATTAATATCAGATATAATAACAACCCTGTGAGGTAGATGGTACTACCCCTTTTAGAGAGAGAGGACATTTTTAGAAAAGCATTAGAGAAGTTAATGAAGCTACAAAAGTCAAATAGGAAGTGGCAGAACTAGGATGTAAAGTCACACATCCTTTGACATTAAAAATAGAAAACAATTTCTCTGTTTTTCTCAAAGTTATCTGGAGGCCAAGGGTGGTGTTATAAGCTCTAGGTGAGCAGACTCTATGTCTGGTTTGTCCCCAGCTCCTAGCACCATGCTTGGAACATAAGGGAAACTCCATATAGACATAGCATGAAGGATTGCGGGCACATTTGGCTGCTGATGAAATGTGATATTTATCTAATAGAAGATTATAGGCAGGAAAAGAATATTGTAAGCTCACTTAAATTAAAATGGGAAAAAAAGATCGGGAAGTTGGATGCCCTGGGTCTGATCAGTAGTCTACTCTTCTTTGAGGTTGAGGGTGGTTCTTTGTAGATTTGATTTTCCTAAAGGACTCAAAAAGGGGCAATTGTCTTAGCCATCGAGAAGAGAAAATGAAAAGGAACATCTGACCACTGTTTTTTTAAACGCTTTATTACAAGTCCTGGAAAAATGTGTGCAGATCAAAACAGCCAGGTGTTTGGATAACAGCCCTCTGGGGCCAGCTGGCAGAGGGCAGCTGGTCATCAGAGTCGATGGAAAAAACATCTTCTAAAAAATGAGGCGTGAGCCTAAGAGAGGGGCCAGGAAAACACCCCGTGTGGAGGAGGCTATGGACAGACCATAAATTATGTGGATAAAAAAGGATTAAAGGAGCACATTTTAGAAGGTGCTAGGGTCTAATAAAAGGTCTCTTTAATCAGCAGAGGCAGACAGTCAGCTAGGGAGTCAGTTGACCCTTCCGGCGTTGGTGGGTCAGAAGACACGCACAGCATTCAAGAGCTGGAGAAACTTACTTCAATGCCAGCTCTGATGACGCTAAGCACCTCCAGCAAATGAACCGCTAAACTCAGGGTTCTAAATTACAAGGCAAACCTCTCGGGGTTGAATGCAGGAGATTGAAAACTACTAAAATTTAGACAAATACCATGTGATTAATGGCCTTATGGGGAAGTAATCCAAAATATCCATCTTGGATTTTGAACTTCTCATCCAGTAAACTTATGGATTGTAGAGCTGGCTCTCCATATCTGTGGTTCTGCATCTGCATATTCAACCAACCAGGGATGGAAAAGATTGTTTTAAAAACTTCCAGAAAGTTCCAAAAAGCATAACTTGAATTTGCCTCATGCTGGCAACTATTTATATAGCATTTACATTGTATTTACAACTATTTACATAGCATTTACCTTGCATTAGGTATTACAAGTAATCTAGAGATGATTTAAAGAATACAAGAGGATGTGCACAGGTTATATGCAAATACTATGCCATTTGATATGAAGGGCTTGAGCATGCATGGATTATGGTATCTGCAGGGGCCCAGGAACCAATCCTCCTCAGATCCTGAGGGATGATGGTATTTATAAAGGAGACGTTTCAAGTATTACTGTGGTCTCCCTTTTGTCCACCCCCTCCACTCTCCTCTGACCCCACTTACATTTCCAAGCCAACAACAAACTGTAAGTAACAATAACTAACATTGTTTGACACTGTTCTAAGTGTTTTACATAAATTAACTTGTTCATCCTCATAGTAGCCCTCTAAGATGGCACTTTTATTACCCCTTTTTACAGATGAGGAAACTGAGTCACAGAGAGGGAATTGACTAAAGAAAATAAGAGCACCTAGCACCCAATAGGGTAAGAAAATGTAGTCCCACCATTATTAAAATAAGCAGCTGGTTACAGTGACTGAGAGCTGGCAGACGGGAGAAGTGGGCAAGAAATGAGATTAGAGTGGGCTTCCCTGGTGGAGCAGTGGTTGAGAGTCCACCTGCCAATGCAGGGGACATGGGTTCATGCCCCAGTCCAGGAGGATCCCACATGCCGCAGAGCGGCTGGGCCCACGAGCCATGGCCGCTGAGCCTGTGATTCGCAACGGGAGAGGCCACAACAGTGAGAAGCCCGCGTACCGCAAAAAAAAAAAGAAAGAAATGAGACTAGAGAAACAACCTTTTTAAGAGGGCGAAATACTAGTCTTAAAAGAAAAGTAAGAAATAGGTCTACAGTCTATAAAATTAGACCAATATTTACTTATTAAAGGGAATTTAGAGCTAGAGGACCATCTCTAAACCTTGAAAATAAAACACATTTGGTCTGTTTCCTCAAGTCAGCCTAATGAGTACAAACCTTGAAAAAGCACTGAGAATAAAAGGAAGTGACAGAGAAGGGGAAGGGACCGCAGATGCAGGGGTGCAAGAGGATGCAGAGTCATGCTGTTGACTGTCGGGGATGCCCATCTGTTGTGGCCTGCAAGCCCTCAGGGCTTTGGCTCCCAACCCTGAAAACTCTCACATCTTCTTTGGGGTCCTCGGAGGGAATTCACCCCACCTACCTACCCCCCTCCTCCAGCCGACAGGCTGCTGTTACACTTAGGTCCAAACTGCAACCTTGTCTTCTATGAGTAAGCTGTTTTTCACTAACGCGTATGTGAGCTGAATCAGCCAAACAACCACTTGGGGTCCCAGGCCATTCCTAGCTGATGTCTGTCCCAGTCACCACACTTGCTGGGCCCCCTCCCCAGTTTCCATTGCTGCCTTTGAAGCAGGCCCACCAATGCCAAGTCCTATAGACTCAACTGGTCCATGTTCAAGGGCTCTCTCTGCCTCAGGATTCTTTACTCCAGTCACAAGAGACACTGTTGCCAAGAACTGGGCCAGTGAAAATACAAAGACATTTTTCAACCAGGCAAAACTGTGCAAACAAACTGGTTTGAAGGGAGGTGCGAGGCAAATCCAGGGTCTTAGCTTCTGAGCTGGGGCACAGGGATAGAATTGGGGAATCCATGTGATTGTGGCTCTGAAGTAGAATGTAGGGAATCCCTGGCTTTGAGTATCTTTGAGGAGCCTGAAAACTGAAAAATAAAACCAGAATACAGCAAACTTCATCACACTGGAGTCCTCAAAGCACAAGTTTAGATTAAAATCTCTCTTCTCTCGTTTTTGTAAAATGCTTAATGTTGCTTATCTGAAGGCTTCACATAGCAGATATGGAAGGGTTCTTGCTCCTTCTAATTTCCTCTCTGCTCTCGTGTGACTTTGGGAGCACCCAGTTCCTGGCCACTCCATCCCTCGTCTGCTGTATAAGGAGAAAATCCCCTCCCTGCCATTTTTTTTTTTTTTTTTTTTTTGGGTATCTCAAAGGTTACTATCTCTTTTGTGAAGAGTTACTTCATCTCCTGTACTGTGAATGTTGAGGGAATGAGATGGGTGCAAACAGTAAACTTCCCGAGAGGAGAGAGGGGCAGAAATACCTCTCTCAGTTAGAAATCATAGCAAACTGGGGCAAGCAGAAGGGCGTGTGTGTGTGTGTGCATATCAATTGATTGCCAGCAACATCTATCTGGTCAATTTATCAGGTAAATCTTCAGAATTAACTGATTACAGACCTCTATGTCGGCTTCTTTGTTTTCTCAATGTATTGTTATACTCAGGGATATCTACATTGTTTAGTCCGACAGCAGTTGTCAACATTGGCTGTACATTGCCATTATCTGGGGAGCTTTCAAATACCCTGATGCGTGGGGGAGTCAGATTCAATTGGTCTGGGTGTGACCTGTGTATCAGGACTTTTAAAAGACCTCCAGATGATTCTAACTCAAAGACGAGGTTAAGTACCGAAGGTGTAGAATTACTTTCTAATGAGAAACTGAGGAGGACTCAGGCTACTGGGCCAGACGAAAGGACATGTTATAGTGACACCATTAGTCAAAAGGAGGAAAAGATATTGGAAGTAAATATCGAAATGCAGGCCTTTCTGTTTACAAAACAGCAGCAACAACAGCTCTGAGTCCATAGGGGAGGCCACAGAAAACACTTGATCTCTTCCAAGTTTCATTCTTGTCATCAATATGTTGGCATTAAGGTGTGTTACTGTCCCCCTCTCTTAAACACTAAGAGATGCTCAGGGAGCCCGGAGGCCAAAGGCACATCTTTATTGGCAAAGTGTCCACTGGCTCTCCCTGGAGTTCAACAACAGAATAATCACTACAAACAAACCCCACTGCTTTCAGTGCACATCAAGATAGACACCAAAACCAAGCTGTTTGGTCTGTCACCCCTGATGTCCAGGTGAGTAAACTGTGAAAACAGAAAATTATGCCACTGAGGGTTTGGACAAGACAATGTCAGTCAGGTTCACAAGGTCTTTCTGCATCTTGGACACCCAGGCAACTTTTAAGATATGACTTGAATTTAGTCAGGGAATTCCCTTCCTTACAATTCTATCAAATACTATCACTGCTGTGTATATTCCAGGCATTCTGCTAAGGGCTTTATATGGATTGTCTCATTTCATTGTCACATCCTGAACAGGAAGTAGATGCTGTTTTCCTCATTTTACAGGTGAGGAAATTGAGACTTACTGTGGCTTTGTGACATGGGCATTATCTTGTGAATAGTAGATGATAGAGCAGTGGTTTGATCTAGATCTGTGACTTTAAGATCCAAGGTTCTAGGACTTCCCTGGTGGCGCAGTGGTTGAGAGTCTGCCTGCCGATGCAGGGGACACGGGTTCGTGCCCGGGTCCGGGAAGATCCCACATGCCGCGAAGCAGCTAGGCCCGTGAGCCATGGCCGCTGAGCCTGCACGTCCGGAGCCTGTGCTCCGCAACGGGAGAGGCCACAGCAGTGAGAGGCCCACGTACTGCAAAAAAAAAAAAAAAGAAATCCAAGGTTCTATCCCTGAGCCACAGCCTCTGGTTTATAGACTTCCAGGAAAAAACAATTCACTTCTGCTTCTTTTTCAGTCTCTTGGTTTTTCCCTTCCTAGAATCTGAACCCGAGTCATTATAATGATGTGGAATTTTTTTGTGGTTGATTTCTTTAAAAATGAGTCTTTCTCTTGGGGCTTCCCTGGTGGCGCAGTGGTTGAGAGTACGCCTGCCGATGCAGGGGACGCGGGTTCGTGCCCCGGTCCGGGAGGATCCCACGTGCCGTGGAGCGGCTGGGCCCGTGAGCCATGGCCGCTGAGCCTGCATGTCCGGAGCCTGTGGTCTGCAATGGGAGAGGCCACGACAGTGAGAGGCCCACATACCGCAAAAAAAAAAAAAAAAAAAAAAAAAAAAAAGTCTTTCTCAAAGAGTTTGCCAATGCATACATGAACTTCAAGCAAAAGCTGACTTTACAACTGGGGATTGAGGTGTTCTTTATGCAATCCAATTAATCACAAGAAGGAGGCAGTAGCAATAAAAATTTAAACAGTGGCTGAATGTGCTCATGTGCTCACTCACACCACCAGTGCTGCTATTTGGTCAACACTGAAAATTGGATTTTATACTTTATACCGCTCCATTTCTGTTTTAGCTAATGATTGTTATAACATTTTGCTCAATCTGCCGGAGATACTTGAAAATCTTCCCAAAGCTATCATTAGCGAGTAATGCAGGACAGGGCCAGCCAGCACTTCTCTGCCTACCAGTAGCTGAGTGTATCGTATGAATATACAAGGCGCGATGATACCTGAGTTTTCTAACATTGATGTATTGCTACAAAGTAAACAGAAAGGAAAGGAGGACCGCAAATGAAGGTTTTGTTAATTTGCATTCGAATGTATGTATATAAAGGGGTCCCCATGGACATGTCTTCTACTAACTTCTGTCCTGCACATTGAATGTGATGCCCAGCCTCTGAGAAGCGGTGTGTGCTGAGTGAATAGCTTGGCCTTAACTACTGTCTGAGCTTGCCCTGTCCTTCCTAGGGCCTAGATGGAGTGGCTCTTCACTGACAGGGATGTTTATCTGGTTGTTATAAAGTGGTCAGGGGGTCTTGCCTGGGGCTCTGCACTTGAACTCACAATGTCAGTGAGTGAAGGCCGTGCATGTGGATTTATGGAGTCTCTAGCACCTTTAAAATCTGTTGCAACTTGTCAGAGTCTTCTGAGGCCAGATAGTCTAGAATAAATAAATCTCAAAGATCGGCTTATTCCCTCTGAAAGGTTTTACTCCTCTGAGGACATGACCAAATTTTTTTACCTCCCCAGCTAAAGCATAGAATGACATGTCCTTTGATGCTGTGGGATCCTCTAACTTCTGAGCTCAAGGACAGGATGGAATTGAAAAGAAATCTTCTTATAGACTCACTGTGGACACGTAGAGAGAACAAGAAATACTTTTTTTTCCTTTTGTTATTTGAAACTACTGAGTTATGGGGTTATTTGGCTTGACAACATAGTCTGATGGACAAGAAAATCAACATATTAGAGCTCCCATATTGAGGGGTGGTAGAAATATGACAAAGGAAATTGCTTGAGAGGAAAGACTTGGAAATTTGTTTGTTAGTTTTAACCTTAGGAACTGCTGGCCAGCAAGTGTAGGAAAAGATTGAAAAGATATTAAAATGCCAAGGCCAAGCCCTATAAAGCTTCTGCTTTTAAAAAAAAAGTTGTAGTGGGCTTCCCTGGTGGCGCAGTGGTTGAGAGTCCGCCTGCCGATGCAGGGCACATGGGTTCGTGCCCCGGTCCGGGAAGATCCCACATGCCATGGAGCTGCTGGGCCCGTGAGCCATGGCCGCTGAGCCTGCGCGTCCAGAGCCTGTGCTCCGCAACAGGAGAGGCCACAGTGGTGAGAGGCCCGCGTACTGCAAAAAAAAAAAAAAAAAAAAGAAAGAAAAAAGTTGTAGTAAACTTTGCCATTTTAACCATTTTTACATGAACTCTTCCGTGATGTTAAGCACATTCACACTGTTAATCAACCATCACCACCATCCATCTACAGAACTTTCTCATCATCACAAACTGAAACCCTGTACCCATTAACAATAACTCCCTGCTCCCCCTTCCCTAATCCCCAGCAGCCACCGTTCTACTTTCTGTCTCTGTGACTTTGACTTCTCTAGATACACCATATAAGTGGAATCCTGCAGTATCTGTCCTTTTGTGTATGGCTTATTTAAAGCTCCCCCCTTTTAAAAAAAAGATTGCATTCTAGTTTTTGCTAGCAACCCCTATATCTGTCTAGCTATTTCTAAGACAGTCTTTGCTCAAAGAAGAGGGAGGGATGACAAGAACCTGCCTAATCACTGACTCTGGCAGTGGGTTGAAGTGGCTGCAAGCTTTCTAGGCCAGAGGTTAGCAACCTTTCTAAACTGGGATGTCAGAGTTCCAAGCCCTGCGCTTCCTTTGGGTCAGAGGTCAAGGATGGTTTCAAACCCTGAGTGACCAAGTTCTGCCTCCTGCTGATGTGGAGAAGGCAGATTACTTTCCTGAAAATTGAGGTGGCAAGACAGCTTTGATTTCTCTCAGTTGTAGAGGAAAGGTTGAGCCCAGTGACAGCAGGTGGTTATAGCTTTCAGGAGAAGATGTGACAATGGTAACAGGTCCCAAAGGCATAGAGCATCATCCCATGGGCCATCCAAGAAGGAGGGAGCTTCTTTACCATTCCTTTCACCTGAAGAAAAAAGTAAGTTGTCAGAAGTTGCCTGGGGAAGTGATTACCTTTTTGGTCATTGCTTTTCTTTCTTCCAGAATTACAGTTGTTAGCAATATGTGGATAGTCTAAGGTGGACCTTGGAGGGGTGAGGGGTCAGAGGATGGCAAGTTGGAGGGTGTGAACTCACCTGCATTGATGCGGTGCCCAAGTTCCTGTTCGGAGAGGTGGGCCACCCTTGGAGGAGACAGGTGAGCCCTGCAGCCTGCCTCAGAAATCTAGCTTCTGCCTGCCCCGTGAGATCTGAGGGCCACGTGGGCAGAGTGGTGAAATCCCTGTCTTCTGATCATATTGAAGTTTTTGTTTGGAAATTAGCAGGATCGGAGGTTTGCTTTTTAAAAAGGGTCCTAGGAAACTTCCATAATTGCTGTAGAGAAAATAAAACTGTGCTCTGGTTTACATGTTTGCTCAGTAGGTATCAACTTTGTGTCAGGCAGTTAGCTAGGTGCTGAGGATGTAGCAGAAGCATAAACACACGTGGTTTCCTCCTTCATGTAGCGCCCAGTCCAGGGAGCAGACAAATATTAATCAACCTATAAGTCAGTCAATAAGTATTTACTGAACATCCATTATGTTCCAGACACTGGGCATATTCCAGGAAGCTAAGCAGACACAAATCATGTAAAGCAAATGTCAGATTATAACTCTGAAGAAGGATAGGAAAGGGAGGTGTTCTGTACCACAAGAGCCTATGATCCAAGCTTAATAGCCAGGGAGAGCTCTTTTGGAGATCTGAGGGATGGAAGAGCTTCACTAGGTAAAAGGGGGACCAGAGTGCATACTAGGTGGAGGGAACAGCCCATGCAAGGGTCCTGTGGGAGGGAGCTTGGTGAGGATGAGGGTGAATGAAAGCCATATGTGGCTGGAGGATTACGAGAGGGATTGGTGGACAAATTAAGGTTGGAGGGGTAGGTGGGAGCGAGTCAGGAAAGACATCTGCATAAAAGTGAGAGGGGTCTGACTTGTCATTTTTCTTGTTAGAATGTCTTTTTGTCCTCAGCACAGTACTGTTTAAGATCATGGATTCTGGAGCCAGACTGCCTAGGTCAGATCCCTGCTCTCCCACTTACAAGCTTTGTGTCCATAAGCATGTTACTTAACCTCTCTGTGCCTCAGTTCTTAAATCTGTAAAATGCTGAATATAATAGTTCCTACCTCATAAATTTGTTAGGAAAATTAAATGAGTTTATGTATATAAAGTGTTTAGAACAATACCAGATACTAATTATAAGTGCCACATAAATAAGTCCCGTTATTATTACTCTGTATGGTAGAGAACATTATTATTCACCAGATATTCCCCAATCAGTTTATGAATAAGAAATCCACACTGAATTATATCCAGAACACATAAATGTCTATATCACAGACAGATAAAACCTAAGACAAACTGTAGGTCTCTTTAATGTCCACTTATGGTATGGAAAAATGCATTTCTCAAGTAAATCATCTTGGAAAAGTACCTTTTCAGAGCTGAGAGAATTAAATGCCTTATATTTTGCTCCATGTGTGTTTGAAATTTGGGGAAGAAACTGTATTCTTGTTAATGATTCAACTGATACTCAGAACTGACTAAGGGCAGAATGTACCTCAAATTCTTTCATCATTTTATCAACTGATGGAATTGAGCAATCAGAATGGTAGAGCCGGAAGCAACCTTGGAGATAAGTTGGTCATTTGTTCTGATTTAATTGTCTATTGGTTTCTGCTTGAAGTGATCACATTAGAAGAAAGAGCTGGAAGCTTAAGAATTTAATAGGCAAGTAAATTCATTTAACTGAGACACCTCTGTGAAAATCATAAATACCACCTGCAGCTTTTCCTTTGGTAGGTGGTAATGCACTTTTGCTGAAGTTTTTCCTTTTGTTTTTTGGTAACTATTTTTGAAAAATAAAAATAACAAGCAGTGTTACTTTGTACCTATAGATGTGGTAACATTGTAAGTCATCAACTCCTCTGTGTGCCTGGTGGTATAGTACTGAACAAACAAACTTTTATTGAAAGCTCACTATGTATGAGGCCTTCTGATGGATGCTTTTATATAATGCTTCATTTAATCCTCACAGTAATTATATGGAGTCTTGGAAGCCTGTATTGCCCTTCCTCTGCTTTGCTCTGTATTGCAGAGGCCTGGATCGTAGAGCTGCATTTCCTAGCCTCTCCTGTCCACTAGTTTCCGGCTGGGTTTGGGCACTGGTGGAGGTGGAGGGTGAGGTAGGGAGAGAAGTTGTATTTCTCCCATCCCTCTCTGCCTCGGGCTGCATCTTCTCTATGGCTCCAGTTCCCATGGGTCTGGCAGACCACAGTTCTAGCTCCCCCTTAGTGGATCCACGCCTAGGCTCCAGTAACACTCTCTCCTCCTTTGGTGCCTCCAGCCACAGGTTGATAGAACATTCTGCTCTTGTTCATCTCTGGATTACCCCATTGTCTGCTCTTTGGCTTACAGTCTCCATCACCTGTATAACCAGTTCCCTGCATTAAACTCCCTCTATTAAAAATAATTGAAGTAATTTGTTTTTTTCTTATTTAGGACATAACTGATAGAGTTCTGTATAATTATACCTGGTTTTCTTTTTTTCAATCTATGAGGAAACTGAGGACCATACAGGCTACATGTCACAATATTAAGCCCCTCATCACAAATCTACCAATTAGATCAAAGTTGTTGCACTCCTAAGTTCATATATACTTCTTCTACTATTATATTCTGGTGACTTCATGACTTTCTAGAAAGGGGAAATCTGTTTTTATAGGGGATAGCTCCCTCTTGGATCATTAGAATCAGGAGTTTTACTACAATCTCATTTTAGTTCAGTTAGATTGATGACTTGCTGCAGGATGAGTTTGACGGTCAACCTCTTACATCTCTCCAGAGACAGAATCATTAGACCCTCATGCAGCAGATCAGAAAGATGCCCACTTGGATGTATCAATACACCGAAGCTGGGTTCCTTGGGAAATTCCATACAGATCCATGGAGCCACCAAGTTCTGGCCACTCTTCCAGGCCAGGTGGTAGACTCCCTTTGTTTCAATTCAAGTAGAAAATTGAGATCTTTATTATTCACCTTAAATTTACTCAGAATCAGGATAGGAATACTCTTAAATTATCGTGAATCCCACATAAGCGCAAAGACTTTGGACTTTACCATAATTTTAGGCTTAATTTTTAGACTCTTTTCATAGGAGTAAATCATAGGCTAAAATGTCTGTGGTCTGAAAACACTGAGGGAATCTTAGGATACCATTGATTTACGTATAGAGACTCTTCTTATGAAGAAGTTGGCATTCTAAAAAGGACAAATAAAATGCTAAACCAGCAGTAGAAAAACAGCCTCTGAATTCTCCCCATATGTTAAATAGTAAGAATAGGTAAATAGGACCAAGTAGTGGAGAGTGATGAACTCTTGGTTAACGAGTGTGTGTGTGTGTGTGTGTGTGTGTGTGTGTGTGTGTTTAGGGAGGGGGGTACAGTGTAAAGCCATCAAAGCAGTGAGTGATTTAACTATGTGTTTAGGAAAACAGGTAAAATTGTGTTGGTTGAACTTAGAAATGGGGAAGAGGGTCTGGATAGAGGGTACTATTATAATACTACTATAGATTGTATACATAACAAATCTATATATCATTATACTGTATGGTAGTTAAGAAGAAAGGTGAAGACTTGAACTGAGTGACTTTGAAATGGAAGCTACAGGTGGATGCGTGAGGGTAATGTGGAAGTAGAATTGTTAAGATTTGATCATTGATGGGGAAAGAGGTGCGGGAGGAGAGAAAAACTTGAGGGTTGTTCTGAGGTTTGGAGTCTTTATGATTCTATTTTTTCTTTTTTCATATAATATCCAACTCAAATAACTTTGCATCCTGTTGTGAAACTTTCACACTACAACTGGAAACTGGTTGATAGTCATTCTTCTTTTTTTTTTTTTTGGCGGTAGCAGGCCTCTCACTGCTGTGGCCTCTCCCGTTGCGGAGCACAGGCTCCTGACGCGCAGGCTCAGCGGCCATGGCTCATGGGCCCAGCCGCTCCGCGGCATGTGGGATCTTCCCGGACCGGGGCATGAACCCGTGCCCCCTGCATCGGCAGGCGGACTCTCAACCACTGCGCCACCAGGGAAGCCCTAGTCATTCTTCTTTGATGAGGAAAGAGAAACCTACCAAGTGGCTTTAGCACAGCTGCATTTCCATCTGAGGCAGAGAGAGAGCAACCTGGAGATTCTGAAGTCTTCAGTACTGCTAACCATGTACTGAGACCATAGATGTAAAGTAATGGGGCACCTTGCATCTACTCATCACACAGAGAACCACTAAAAATCAAGGGGCTTGACAGTATTTTTATTATTTTTTTAAATATCTTTATTGGAGTATAATTGCTTTACAATGGTGCGTTAGTTTCTGCTGTATAACAAAGTGAATCAGCTGTACATATACATATATCCCCATATCCCCTCCCTCTTGTGTCTCCCTCCCACCCTCCCTATCCCACCCCTCTAGGTGGTCACAAAGCACCGAGCTGATCTCCCTGTGCTATGCGGCTGCTTCCCACTAGCTATCTATTTTTAGACCTCTAGGTAAGATCTAAAGATCTCTGGGAAAGAATTTTGTACAGAGTCAGGCAAGGGGTGAGGTAATTACCCGCCTCAGATTCACCTGGAGTTGGAAGTAAGCCTTTCAGGGTGGTTCTCTTACCTAGCACAGCCCTGCACTCCAGTCACGCCGGTCTGTGCACGCACGGCCTGAGGACAGATCATGGCTTCTCGCCACCGTCCTTGCTGATCCCCTCACCTGCAGGACCTACTCCTCACCACCGTTCACATCCTCCCTCCTCAGAGCCTGAAAACCTCCTGCTGCCCAGTGTTCTCCTCAATACTTTGCTTTCCTTTAAACTATTAAGTTGTGTGTATTTCACGTTATTTTGTACTTCATTATACATTGCATTTTATTACCCTTTCATTTTTACAATTGTGTTAGTCTTGTCTTTCAAGTATCTCGCAAACTCCTTGAGGGAAGAACTATTTCTTACTCTTTTTTTTTTTTTTTTTTTTTTTGCGGTACACGGGCCTCTCACTGTTGTGGCCTCTCCCACTGCGGAGCACAGGCTCCAGACACGCAGGCTCAGTGGCCATGGCTCATGGCACCAGCCGCTCCACGGCATGTGGGATCTTCCTGGACAGGGGCACGAACCCGTGTCCCCTGCATTGGCAGGCGGACTCTCAACCACTGTGCCACCAGGGAAGCCCTATTTCTTACTCTTTATCATCCTTCACAACACCTAGTATAGAGTGAATACTTGTTGAATAATTGATTTAGTGTGAAAATTTTCCCCAGTCTGCCCTAGCTCCTAGCCACCTGATCTGCTTATCTACCTATTGCTTCCTTCTTGAGCTATTGGGCTGCTACCACACAGTATGAGTTCTGAACACTCAAATATTTCCTCCAGAACATGAAGAGCTCCATACATGGTAGTGAGGAGGGAGAGAGAAAGAACGAAAAATGCATTTAGAAACACAGCTTGTTCTTAGACCTGAGAGAACTTGTTTGCCAGAAGTTACTGAAAAGCAAAGCTGCTCAGAACAATTATCAGTCCATCTTCAGACTCTGGGATGTCTTAAAACAACAACCCAATAGGAAATGACATAAGCCAAGAAATTCTTGGTGGAACATTTGGGTAAAAAGGGTTTTCTGCTTTAAGAACATTCATTAGTGGAAGACCTACTGTATAGCACAGGAAACTCTAACTCAGTATTCTGTAATAACCTGTATGGGAATAGAACCTGAAAAACGTATATGTATAACTGAATCACTTTGCTGTACACCTGAAACAAACACAGCATTGTAAATCAACTATACTCCAATATAAAGTAAAAATTAAATTAAATTTTAAGAAAAGGGACATTCATTAGCTTTGGTATCAGTATGAGAGGCCAGTAGCTATCATTTCTTGAGCCAGGAATGTTATAGCAAGTTGTATCTACATGTTGAAGTTTTCACCATTAGCATAGGTGTAGTATTCTAAATTCCACTAAAAATGAGAAAACTTAGATCTAGAGAGTTTAAGTAACTTAACATTAATATATTGCCTCCTCCAAGAAGCCTTCCCTGGACCTTCAGGATGGGGTAGGCACCATTATGTCTCCCATAGCAACCTGTGACTATCCTAGCTTCTACATATCATCTTACGTAGTAAATGTAGTAATGCAGTATAATAATCTGTTTCATCTATCTATCTCCTCTATTAGAGTGCAGCTTTCTTGAGTATAGAGAAAGTTCCATTTCCAGGTCCGGTGCTTTTTTCCCTGTGTTACATTGCGATTTTCATACATGCCATAGACCTGGGAATTTTAAACCACAGAATGCCCTTCAACCATTGAGGAGAATTACTAGCTTTATCACACAGTCAAGGTTACTCGGCGTGTCCTCCTTCTCTGTGGAAGGGAATGTGTAGGACATTTGCTTTCTTATGAGACACCCTCCCTAACTGCAATTTAGTGGACAGGGAGGCTCTGTTTCCAGAAGCTAACATCAAAAGAGGATTGCTTATAGTTAGAATTGCTCCCTGAAGGAAAGGTTGCCATGGACACTGGAGAACATGCACGGTTAATTTCATAGAACCATGGCTAATGGGACAAATCGCTCGGCCATGGAGACTCCTCAAGCTGAAAGGGCATAAAGAGGTGTAAAGAGGGAAGCAGGTCATGGGCTCTGCCCCGGGATTCTGAGGAAGTTCATGGCCAGGAGAAAGCAGGCAGCTGTGATGCACTGGGTTGGCTGTGGGCAGCATTGGACTCAGCTGTCACAGCTGGGCTGACATCTGCAGCATGTGATTGACATCAGTGCAAAGACAGCACCAGCCAGCCGAGGGTGTGTGGCAGGGACAACCAGGGTTTGAGCCTGTGAGAAGAAAATCTGTTGGGGGACACCAAATAGCAGCAGCAAGCCCTCTCTTTGTGTCTAAAATCCAACCAGGCTCAGCTGACTTGGAGCACATCAGAGAGGTGCTGTGACTTGTCCTAGATCACACAGAATGTTAGAGGCCAGGTGGGACTAAAAACTGGGTGGTCAGACTCTCAGGCTGGTGCCTTCTCCATAGACCCTAGAGAAAGGGAGACATAGGCAGATTTTTAAGAAGTTGTGAAATCAGGTTAGGAACAACTTGACTCTTGCTTCTTCAAAGCACAGAAGGTCTTTGGGGTGTTCAGTGACTGCAGTGATTTGACACAGCAGCTTGTCATTATTTCCTGGAGGTGATTCTTATAGATTAAGTCAGAAAAATATTGTGATAGTGCAGTCATCATGCATGTGCTGATCTTTATTGATGTATAAGAAGCAACGACCATGATGCATGCAAGAAAGAGATTTAAGTGGGATCCCTTCCTATAGAAGCAACACCATGGCCTTCAAACAGGAAGCAGTAGTACATAATTTAAGACTAAATAGACATTTCTCCAAAGAAGACATACAGGTAACTAACAACCACATGAAAGGATGCTCAACATCACTAATCCTTAGAGAAATGCAAATCAAAACTACAATGAGGTATCACCTCACACCAGTCAGAATGGCCACCATTAAAAAATCTACAAACAATAAATGCTGGAAGGGGTGTGAAGAAAAGGGAACCCTCTTGCACTGTGGGTGATAATGAAAATTGATACAGCCATTATGGAGAACAGTATGGAGGGTCCTTAAAAAACTAAAAATAGAACTACCATACGAGCCAGCAATCCCACTACTGGGCATATACCGTGAGAAAACAATAATTCAAAAAGAGTCATGTACCACAATGTTCATTGCAGCTCTATTTACAATAGCCAGGACATGGAAGCAACCTAAGTGTCCATCGACAGATGAATGGATAAAGAAGATGTGGCACATATATACAATGGAAAATTACTCTGCCATAAAAAGAAATGAAATTGAGTTATTTGTAGTGAGGTGGATGGACCTAGAGTCTGTCATACAGAGTGAAGTAAGTCAGAAAGAGAAAAACAAATACCGTATGCTAACACATATATATGGAATCTAAAAAAAAAAAAAATGGTTCCGAAGAACCTAGGGAAAGGACAGGAATAATAAAGACACAGATGTAGAGAATGGACTTGAGGACATGGGTTGTGGGGAAGGGTAAGCTGGGACGAAGTGAGAGAGTGGCATGGACATATATACACTACCAAATATAAAATAGGTAGCTAGTGGGAAGCAGCCGCATGGCACAGGGAGATCAACTCAGTGCTTTGTGACCCCCTAGAGGGGTGGGATAGGGAGGGTGGGAGGGAGACACAAGAGGGAGGAGATGCGGGGATATTTGTATATGTATAGCTGATTCACTTTGTTATAAAGCAGAAACTAACACACCATTGTGAAGCAATTATACTCCAATAAAGATGTTAAAAAAAAAAAACCAAAACTATAATATTCTTTAAAATAATTTTTAAAGGTAATAACCAGCTTGAATTTGCTACATACTTCACTTACTCAACATGCTTTGGCAAATCCTGTCTCATTTCACCTTTACAGCTACTTCTACACAACTTAGGAGGCAATAGCAGTCCCCCATTCTGTAGATGAAGAATCTGAAACCAGAAAGTTTTGGTGATTTGCCCAAGATCACATAATACTTACTGTCAGAACCAGGACTAGAATTTTGCTTCTTTATCAAGTGTTTTTGTGTAGTAAAGTTCACAATCCCTTCCTTATCTGAAATTCTGAAATCCAAACAAAAACAACAGAAGTCTATTTCTTTTTCCCTAACTTACTTGGTGGCAAAACTTTACCTGTCCTGAACTACTTTGACAACGAAACCTGTTTTGAGATGATGTGAAGCTCTTTATTGTCCTCTTTAGGGAGAATATTCATATATTTTATTACAGAAATTTTAACATATTCAATTACAGGATGCCCGAAACCAGTGTGTCATCTTTGTTATATGAGCTATCTTATCTTTGTAAAAGTCCAAAAAAAATTTCTGATTTCAGAAGCAAATCTGAACAGAAGAGTTTTGGATAATAATTGTAACCCTGAAGTAGACTGGCTCTATAATCTGACAGTCAGGAAGTGAGGTTTTTATATTAACCAGATATAGTCAATATAGGTGCCATACATGCATTACTATATCGAATAAATTAGACTATAATGAAATAAACTTAATACCGACTCAGCAGTTGTTGTGAGGGTTAAATATGATAATTCAGGTAAGTCCTTTGGCACAGTATCTGGTTTACAGGACACATTCTGTAACTAGAGTGTTAACTGTTACCTTTTTTAATAAACTTTGTATCCCCAGGAGGAAGCGGTGACAGGCAGAGAGGTTAAGTTACTTGCCCAAGGTCACATGGCTAGTAAGTGACACCGCCAGGACTGGACACAAGACTGTCTCTTCCGCCCAAAGCATATGCAAAACCAGCAGGGTAGAGATAATTCTGGGATCTTCCAGGGGGCTCTAGAAATCCTTCCAGATCATCATTATGAAAATTAATTACCGAATCATTGGACTGGAGCATGTGGAAGTGCTGTTTAATAGCCTGCTGGTTAAGCCAGCTTTTGCTGGCTATGGAGGGAGAGAGAGAGAGTGAAAGGGAGGGAGGGAGGAGAGAGAAAGAGAGGGAGAATGCCTTATAAATTAAAATGTTGGAATGACCTCACGGAGTGATTGACAAGCCTCTATTCCAGAGAAGCCTTACAGGAACATAACTTTCTTGGATATTCGTGAGGTCTTTCTGGGGATTAGAGCAAAGAAAAGACTTTTCTTTCCCAGGACTTTCCCCCCAAATTCTGTGAATTAGGCCAATGAAATCTATGGTTTGGGAGGAAAATAATCCACTCCCATCCTGCCAGCTACCTTCACAGTGGCTTTTTTCGCCTTCTGCACGTCCTTATTTGAACCTAGGACTTTCTGTTTTCCAACCACGCTTTGGACGTGAGTGCTGACATGAGGGTGGGGAAGTGGGAGGGAAAAGCACAAGGACGACAGAAGCCTGTGATGCGGAGACACGGGAGATGAGAGGAGCGCAGTGCTTGCCTCACAAATGGCTTCTCATCCCACAGCGCCTTGTCCCAGCTCACATCCCAGATGGTGGGAGGAGAGCTGTGGTCTGTCAGGACGGCCTGGCGCGAAAGCGAGCCCCTCGGCAGCGCAGCCTGAGGTTAAGGGGGCCTCGGTACCATTGTGCCGGCAGCTGCTCAGCCTCACCCGCGTGCCATGCGGCATCGGTCCACGTCTGGTCTGATTTGCTGTTGGGGAGGCTACACTTGAAAGGTGGCCCCTCCCCCAGACTCCTTGACATTTGTCCAGAGATTAATTGGGCTAATCCCCTTCTTGGAAGAATAGGTTGGAGAGTATGTGTTCGCGGAGGGTGACGAGGCCGGCTGGGATTGAGGAGATGAGCATTAATGAAGGCGCTGGGGCTTACTGGAGCCTTTGAAGGAAGAAAAGAGCAGATTCTCTGCTGTTCCCAGACGAGGCTGACAGGTGGGCAGGGAGACTGCAGTTCTTCTGTTCTGCCCGGCTTTGCCAGAAGGTCTGTGTGCACCAGCAGTAACGACTTCTGACAGCACCAGCTGTCACTCAGGGAGGGAGCCTCCCAGTTCACCTTGGCCTGCCATTCTCATCTCTTGTAGCGAGGGCAGAAGCTGAGAGTCCCAAGCTGGGCCGTCCTGGCTAGCTGTTTCCAGAACACACATTGCTCAGATCCTTGTCTGGGATACTTACAAACCTACATTTAAATTTCATTTTGAATCAAGCATTCAAAATAAGCATCATTTATCATTTGAGGGTTTTGGCAGGGGACCGTAGACAGTGTTTTCTTGTGCTTTATGCAGCTGTCCGTATTTGGGAGGGGATGCAAAGCTTTTCGCCTTATTGTCTAATAAGAATAGCTAGCATTTATTGGGAGCTCAGTGGGTGCCAAGGCATCGTTTTCAACATTTTACATGTCTTAATTAATGTTTTAATTCGTAACAATCCGTATGAAGTAGATGTTAACATTGTCTTCATTTTACGGAGCTAGTAACCTGCCCAGGATCATTGGTAAATGGTGGCACCAAAACTCAAACTCCTACAGCCCAGTTCTCAACCCCACCCTCTTAACCGCTGCATTAGTCTGTGCTGCTAACAGAGAAAAGGGAATAAGCATTACCAGGTTAGAACATGACTTCAGTGAGATTGAACAGTTAATTGAGAATAATGCACCCCAAGAGAACTGATAAAGAGCCATGGAAATACTTTGAGGTCCCTGGGAACCTCTGAAAGATACATGCTTCATTGTACTATAGGTGGAAAATTTCTTCCAGTTACAGGATTCCAATCATGTGCTATGTTTCTTTGTAAATTACTGCAGACACTGGCAGAATGAATATGAAAAGAGTGGTGGTTAATCAAATGAACTTACAAGAAGAGAGTTCTTAAAGTAGGATTTATATGGATGCCCATTCTAAAAACTATTGATAGTGAGGAATTTTTAGAATGTCACTGCAAGGTGAAAGGAAGTCGGCCAAGGTATAAATATCTGTTCATCCTTTATCAGACGTAAGATAACTAGGTGGCAGTAACTGCTTTGGGGGGAACTGAAAGGACAGATGCTAATGTCAGAACAATGATTGGAGAGTTGGGAGCAGATCTGTGGTTTTTGAGCACAAAGGGCCATCTTTGACTTAGGAGCATCTAATTTAAACATGTTTCTCCCTTCTATGTCACTGCTGTCCACCCAGCAGGCAGCACACACAACCTCTCCTTTTGCAGCCATGTTTTTTTTTTTCCCCCTGTTGTGAGGATCGGCTTCCGGGTCCTGGAGACCAGTACGGATTCTCAAGTGGGGTAAGGAAGATAAGGGAGAGTAGATGCAGAGTCAGCTCACCTCCTGTTTGATCTTCGAAACCATTCGAAGGAGGGCTGTCCTCACTTGATGGTGAGGGAACTAAAGATCAGAGAAGTTGCTAACGGGAGACTATCCAGTGAGTAAGTAGCCAAACTGGCTTTGTGCACAGGCAGTGATGCCCAGAATGCGGCTTCCACAATGCCTGTCCAGCACCAGGAGGTAAGGATGGGGAAGGAAGGAAGGGGAAAACTTCATCCTGCCACCTTGGTTCCAGCCCCCTCCCTCCTCTGCTTTGTTGCCAGGTCCTTTTGCCACACCCAGAGTCCATCTCCTCGCTGTAGGAGGGGAAGGGGGGGAGGGGAAGAAAGTGGGCATCCTCCCTTCCTAATTTCTCATTTTGTAACTTTCTCCCAGGTCCCACAGCTCCCCTCTCACCTCCCAACTCTGCTCGCATGCCACGCAGAGCCTCACTGCTCAATTGGACCTACGAGAGGCTCCACCACTGTTTACTCCCTAAGGTAGAAAAATCACTTTAGATTTCTTCCTCCATAGTGGGGAAGTGGGAGGACGGCCTCTAGGTCACCACTGCACCACCTGCGCCTCCAGGCACCAAAGTGCCTGCTCAGCGGTCAGCGGCCGGCGCTGTGCCACCTGCCTGGTGTCTTGTCTTAAACAAAAACAGCGACAACAAAACCAAACCCCTCCCAACTTTAATAAAGATAAAAAAGCAAACTCCAGAGGGAAAAAAATAGAAAATGATTTTAGTCATCTTTACTAGACTCCTAGGCCTGACAGATCTGAGGGATGAATCCTTCTGTGTACTCAGCTGTTTTTCGATAGTCATCACTGATGCAGGGATTCCATTGAAAGTTTACTACACTCAGAAAAAAACTTCATGCTACAGTTTTTCAGAAGAGAACCTGTTCCAAACCAAAGATTTCCAAATAAATTATTGAAAGAAGCTCTTTCTGAGTCGGGAATCACTAGCCCAATCTCCTGTGCCTCCATATATAGAGTCTTCAGTTTCTGATGAAATGCTCAGTGGTTTTCAAGTTGTACTAATTTTTGCACAAACTCAATGTCTTAATTCTACAAAGTAATGTCTTCTACATCCATTTGACTTTATTTTAACATGGCTTAATTCGATAAGTGACAGGATCAAACCCAACTTTTCCTCCTTGGTGCCTTGGGCACGCATACCCCGCTGCCCCTACTGCCGTCATTCACTCACCTGCCTTTGACTCACATCAGACCTGAACTCTTTGGTCGCACAGACCATGTTTTAACTTATTTTGCATCTTAGCGTAACATCCTTCCACTCTTACCCTGTCCAATCTATTTTCCACACAGCAGACTAAGAGGGCTTTTTTTTTTTTTTAATTTATTTTTCCTGGGTTGGGTCTTCGTTTCTGTGCGAGGGCTTTCTCCAGTTGTGGCAAGCAGAGGCCACTCCTCATCGCAGTGCACAGGCCTCTCACTATCGTGGTCTCTCCCGTTGCGGAGCACAGGCTCCAGACGCGCAGGCTCAGCAGTTGTGGCTCACGGGCCCAGTTGCTCCGCGGCATGTGGAATCCCCCCAGACCAGGGCCCGAACCCATGTCCCCTGCATTAGCAGGCAGACTCTCAACCACTGCGCCACCAGGGAAGCCCCTAAGAGGGCTTTTGAAAACATAAATCAGACTGTGTCACTTTCTTGCTTAAAACTTTTCAGTCTCCCCACTGCCTTGAAATTCACTGTGCATGCCTGGTTGCGGCTCCTCGCTCCTTGAAGGTCTGGGCTCTTGTCTCTTCTCCAGCCTTGCTCCAGGCCTGCTGGCCTTTGCTAAGTGCTTTGCTGCCTCAGGGCCTTGGAGCTTGCTGTCGCTTCGTCTGGAATGCTCCTCTCCTGGCTTTTGCATGTCTGTCTCCTTCTCTTGCCTCTTAAATGCTTAAATGTCACCTTAAATGTCAGCGAGACCTTTCCCTGAATGCTCCATCTGAAGTAAGTCTTCCCTGTTACTTTCTATCTCTGCATTCTGTTTAATTTCTTGATAGTATATGTCACAATCAGCAATACTTTATCGACTCATTTTGCATTCTCTATTTCTCTTATTAGAATGCAGGCATTGTAAGAACAGGGCTCTCATCTGTTCACAGATCTAGCTTCAGCACAAAGAGTAGTCTTGGCTTGGAGCCGTATGTCTTATGTGTTTAATAAGTCTATGTGTTTAATAAATGAATGCTTGAAAAAACAAATGAACAGTCCCAGAGCTTTTCTTACAGTCATTACCCAAAAGGAATTATGTGTAAAGATTCTACCAAGGGTTTGTAACTTTTGTGTGTACCCAAGTGGAGAGTGTGACCCCTCACATTTGTGAACAGACCAACCAGAAGGAACCAAGAGAAAGACAGCTCTTACTAGAAGAGCACTGCTTGAGAGCAGAGATGGTGTTCAAGGGTCCCAGTGCTTTTCTGCTGCCAGCCTCCTGCTGAATCCTGCATCTTTCCAAGCCCGAGATGGCCAGACTGCCTTCGGACGCTCTAAGTACAAATAAAAATGAATTGGGAGATTCTCACTCCTGAATTTGGGAAATTCTGACTCATAGCTCTTTAAATAAAGTATCTGTTTTTAAGGGAAGCTTTAAAATCAGTGGGAGTGGGTAATTGGGATCTAACCCCTAAGGCTGCTACCTGAGGCTGACCATTTTCAGAAATGGGTTATTTGTACTGTCTTATCTAAAGCCCAGTGTCCTTTTTCAGGTCTGTTTTAGCATCCTGAGAAACAAGGGAGTGAGTCCCACTAAATCTACAAGCATTTAGGGTGACTTATTTTTTGGTTCAACCATTTATCTTAAAATAAAGGAAAGATGACAAGACCCCAACACACCAGGGTGTCCCCAGTACCTCTGTTGCTCGTCAGTTTGTGCAGGAAGGCCCTGGGAGCCTACCTCCCCCCAGGCATGGAGAATAACTCCCCCCAAGCATCCAAGTTGTATAGGTTATTTGAAATGTATTTTCTTGGATGAAGATGCTATTTTGTCTTAAACTTTATATTTGTTTATATTTACAGTGCTTACCAGTATGTTCAGTATGGCAATTTGGTTAAGTTCCTATAGCACTATTAATGATAACTAACATGGACTCAAAATAGAAAATGACAGGGATTGTTCTAAGGAAAAATTTATGTCATCCCTGCATTCTCAGCTCTTTTGAGATCGAAAACTAATTGCCTAAATTGTGGCCTAAGGTGATAATCTCCTAAATACAGTCTCCTCCCTCAGTGAAAGAGTTGAAATCCTTATTTTGTTTATTGCCTTTGAATCATTTATGGATTTAAAGCCACCCCACTGAGCACCAACTCATCTCTGCCAGGTGCATTGTGCCTCAATGGGTTGGAAGTGAAATGTGGGGTCCCAAGCAGGGAAAGGGATGGAAACCACATTCACAGTTTATTTGATCACAGATGTTCACATAATAGAAGCTGAAATTTAAGAAGTAGCTTCTTTCTCTTTGTATTTCACAGAAACAAAGAAAAACAGTTGTGTGGAGGTTGGGACGGCAAGAGGCGATGAAGCCGTGAGAAGCATTGGAAATAACCATGTTCCCCAACCCTGGCAAGACCATAAACTCCTTAACAAGAATATTGATTTTCATTCCCAGAAACACAGACTGGGCATTTGGCTCTGGATGATTCATCAGCAAGTGACTTTGACATGAGGAAGGAACTAGGGCTGATCCTGGATGAGGACCTGACCATTAATTTCTCCCCTCTCCCAGTGCCCTGAAGAGCTTCAAAGGAATCATCACACAGCATCAGGGTCATGACAATGCCTGATGCTTTGTGATACTGCTAAGATGTCAGCTACAGATTTCCTCTCTGCCTGTGTCAGCGCAGTCAGCTTTGGTCTGTGTTTACCACAGTGACTTGTCACCTTGTGGTATTGAGTTCTCAAGAAAGGTGGGAGAGTGTGAGTGAAAGGGAGACATCTGTGACTTTCTAGGCTTGGACTTTCTAGGCTAGAGGTTTAGAAGCTGTCCTGTCTCCTCCAATGTGTGGTGGTCCTGTAATGATGGTCAATGATCAAGTGAATAATTGCTTCTGAATTATGATTTTTATGGTCTGAACAGCTAGATTTCTTTCAGGTTTGGTTAAGTGAATCAATGTTTAAGATGCTTTTCTAGTATATTATGATTCTTCTAAAAATTGTATTTATCACATCATATGTTAAGTTAATGTCATCCTGGGGTCTCAGATTTGGGTTTCTTTCCTCTCCCTCGCCCTAGCAACCAGTGCTTATCTCTATTGAAGCAGCAATGCAGAGGGGACCATGTTTGATTTTCCAGTCCAGTAGACATTATTCTGTTGATATCTCCAAGTATCTTATTTTTATCAGATGAAACTTAAAACAAACTTATACATGTAATCTAACTCATATCCCTTGCTTTCTCTAAGACTTTCACTTTATGAATAGTAGTAGTAATACTCACTAGTAAGGGCAGGCTTACTGCTGTATGAAAAAAAACCCCACACTTCAATAGCTTAATACAATAAAATGTGTGTTTCTTATTCAGATGGGAGGGGTGAGGAGATGTTCTACTCAGCCATTCAGAAACTCAGGGTCTATCTTGTGGCTATTCTAGAGCCTCAGTGACTTGTCCATTCAGCTGGTGATGAGAAGAGGGTTAGTATTATGCACTGGAGCTGTTGATGGGTCAGACCTGGAGGAGTCCACAATACATCCACTTAATTTTGTTGACTAGAATTTGATCACACAACCACACCCTAGTATGAGGGAGGTTCAAAACATAGCCTAATATAAGGCACTACGTAAACTTTTTAAAAGATGGCTTTAAACTGCTATCAATGCTGTAAATTTGGTAATAGCTACACATGCCACTGGAACAACATTAACTACAAGATCAGATTGTGCAGAGTAAGTATTTGTTGAATGACGATGCTTGTTGAATGACGATGTCGAATGCACACTCATCGGCATTATCTCCAGCAGCATCTCCATCCAGAGGTGACTCAGGGGCACCTGGAGTTGAAGCAGTAGCAGATACAGAGGTTGTAGGAGAATATTGGATGCCTTCTTTATGATGTTTTGACATATGCTTCTGATGGAGATCAGTTTAGCTCATAGATATTTTGTTGACTGGCTCACAACATTGAATAAACATTATAAACAGTAGTTGAGGATAGGCTATTTTACTTAGGAATTTCTTCTTTTGTATTTCTCGAGAGATTTTTGAGTTAATGGTAGATTCACTTGGCCAGTTAAGGAAATCCATCCTAGCAATCACCTTGTGACTACCAAGATCATGGGAAGTAAAGATGTTCTGTATTACTCTACCTTTGACTAAAGTTGAACCATCGGGGTATCTGGGTTACTAAATACTGGATTATCAGACATCTGCTATATAGTAAAATGATCTATGTTATGTGTTTTTTGGCCCATTGACTCCTTGAGCCCTGGGACTTGTTTTATTAATATTGTGCCCTTAGCTCCTGGTTCGTTGTATCTGACGCTGTAGGCCTTCAATAAATGCTCTGCAGTGGTTCTCAAAGTTTGGCCCTGAACCAGGAACATTAGCATTTCATGGAAACCTGTTAAATATGCAAATTCTCAGGCCAACCATAGACCTACTGGGGTAGAGCTCTGTAATTTATGTTCTAACAAGCCCTCCGGGGTGCTGATACATGCTAAAGTCTGACAACCTCTCCTTTACTAAACTGAAATGAGAAGATCCTAACAATCATATATATATATATATATTTTGTGTGTGTGTGTGTGTGTGTATCTATATATAGTGGGTACTTCATTATTTTTCACTGTTCTCAATCATGTTTAATCTGTCCTTGGTTTTACTTCAAGTTTAAGAAAAATACAGTGAGAATCTTTTCTAGAATTGGACATTTCTTTGATTTATCCATAATAGTGGCATTTCTTCAGTTTCACCAGATGTCCCATAAAATCCCAGTTGATACCTTGATTTTGGTCTGGTGATGCTGATTTTGGATTTCTGGCCTCCAAAACTATGAGAATAAATTTCTGTTGTTTATGTCACCAAGCTTGTGGTAATTTGTTAGAAAGCCACAGAAAACTAGTACAAGCAGCATTCTCCAAATATTTTGTTTTTGTATCAGCAAAATGTTTTGAGCATATCATACAAAATATGTTTACTCATAAATATTTACACATAACACTATGCCAATATATTGTATACATTATATGATACACAAAATAAGGAACAAAAATTAACTGTTAAGAAGGGAAATAAATTATATCTTATAAGTAATTTATATTACTGATATAAAAATATTTTATTCCTACTAAGAATTATTCTATTTTAGTGAAAGCAATGTGATTGAATATGCTTCATTAGTTTAAAATTTTTGCTTTAACACTTTGTTAAAGATCTGGTTCAAAGTTGAGTTTATTTAGATATTTTATTCTAATGGCTATTGTAGCTGAAAAAAATACCTCACAAGGTTATGCAGATCCAAAAGAAAGAAGTGCATCCTTGACTATGCTTACGGAATTAGGACATTCTTTTATTTTCCAATCCCATTTACTAATTTTGCAGATGAGTTTATAATCTCATTCAGATAATGCATTTCCACCTTAACCTTGTCAATCAGTTGCTCTTCTAAACTAACCAGATGATGTCAAGGTCCTAAACTTTCAACGGATAGGTTCATCTCACACTCGCCTAACAAATAGGTTCAAACCCTACTGAATGTCTTTATTTGGAAGATTTGAAAATAGATGCAAATCTTTAAAAAGAGCAGATAAAATAATATTTTAAGTGAGACATAGTGTTTTCAGGCAACAAGACCACGTAATCATGGAAATATTTCTAGACATCTGTTTTCAAAATGTTCTCTGTTTTAAAAAGCAATTTTTAAATTCATTGCTGAAATACCCCTCTATCATGGAGAAGGAGATTGAAAAGAAGAAAGAGAATTAAATCTTTGGAAAGTTAATTGGTGGAGTTATTGTTTTGAAAGAATATATTCTAGATACCTACCAAGGTTAGCAATCTCTTGTATTACAGAAAACAGAAAATTTGGACATGTATTTTTGAAAAGAGGACTATGAAATTCATCATCAAGTGTGACAGCTCTTCACTACAGCCTTGAAATAGCCAATGAACCTCTGTGGAGTATGGGAGTTCCGTGGGTACTGCTGGTTCCACTGCAAAATACTCAAAGCAGTTTATGAATAGTAACTGAGTGTATGTGGGTGTGGAGGAGGGTTTACTCCAAGCATTTTAAATAAAATACTTAGAATTTGGGACAAGAAAGATGTATGCAAGAAGAGAAGAGGAGAATCCTTCCTTCCCTACAGAAAACCAAGATATCTTAAGAAAAAAACTCATTTTGGGATTGACATATATACACTACTATATGTAAAATAGATCTAATAAGGACCTACTGTACAGCACAGGGAACTCCACTCAATACTCTGTAATGCGAAAATAATCTGAAAAGGAGTGGATATAAGTATATGTATAACTGATTCACTTCGCTGTACACCTGAAACTAACACAACAATGTAAATCAACTATACTCCAATAAAAATTAATTTAAAAATAAATAAATAAAAGCCATTTTTTTCTTCCACAATCTTTAGGTCCTTTCAAACTCCTAGGCATTTCTAAACCAAGGCCTGAATCTTCTCTCTGCTGCTGGTGGTCAGTCATAAAAGGGCAGGTGGCCCCTTGTTTATCATAGCCCAGGGGTGGGAATATCAATTACCTATTAAGAAGAAGGGACTTGAGGCCCAGAGGAGACACTCAATCCACCAAAGGTCACATGACTAAATGACAGCTTAGGACCTAGAACATTAACTGGAGCTTTATTCACTTGAACACCCAATTTTCCAGGACAAAAAGCAAGCTGGTTTCTCCTCAAAGATGGATACTTTTTCTGTGGTGCTGGACACTCCATTTTTCTTAATTACCTAGTTGTGGTGCTCAAGAAGATCTGAGTGTGTCTTTGTGGGACTAAAAGAGAAAAGTCAGACTGTTCAAATATGAAACATTGTGTGAACTGAAAGGGACATGTTACCATCAACAAAGTGTCAGAAGAAATAATCATGAAAAATTTCCTTCGAAGAAAACTGATTTCTTTTTCTTTTCTTTTTTTTTTTTCTTTTTTTTTTTTTTTTTGCTGTATGCGGGCCTCTCACTGTTGTGGCCTCTCCTGTTGCGGAGCACAGGCTCTGGACGTGCAGACTCAGCAGCCATGGCTCACGGGCCCAGCTGCTCCGCGGCATGTGGGATCTTCCCGGACTGGGGCACAAACCCGTGTCCCCTGCATCGGCAGACGGACTCTCAACCACTGAGCCACCAGGGAAGCCGGAAAACTGATTTCTTTATCGAGAGGAATCAGAGTTTCCAAATACCGTGTGATGCTATATATGCACTAGACTGGGCCTTAACCCATACCTTCCCCTGGGGCATAAACAGCATCCCCTGAGTTGTATAGCTCAGAAGTCCTGAGACCCCATGAGGGCAGTGCCAGGCACATAGTAGGTACTCAACCAATATTTGCTGGATGGATAAATGCATTGGCTGCTCTCTTAAACTTCCAGAATAATTTTCCTGCTGGACTGTAGCAAACCCTCCTCTAGTCTTCCTGGTTAGGATGTTAAAACACAGGTGGGGTTGTGTGACCTATTGTTTACAAGGCATGTACCATTATTATCTTCCTTCCATAGATACGTGTGTGAAAGGCTAGTGTACTGAGGATTTAGGAACCAGAATGCCTCTTGTTTCACCTTTGTCCTAGAGCCCTGACCTGCTCTATTGTCAAATAATAGTGAGTTAGCCTGGACCTACACAATAGCGGCCATCCAACTAGCCATTCGACAAGCACCTTTTGAAGACCTACTATGGCCAGGCATTAAACTATACTGGTGGTGGGGGGGATACAAAGATAAATGATACAGACTCTGCTCTCAATTAGTTCATTATTTAGTACCTGGCAGCCCCCAGAAGATTAGGGGGTTGTAGGAAGGGGTAAGTCTACCAGTACAGGGGCTGCCCGAGGTATGCGCACTTGAAAGAAGGCTGTGCTGTTGGCATATTTTGTGGGCCCGTTGGGACATGGTTTAAGATGGAGCTGTTGAAATTGAATTTTAATGATATTCAGGAAAAAAAATGAGAAAGATGAAGCTTCTGTGGCTCACTCTTAGCTTTACCCTCTGTTCCCCAAGCATGAACCTGGGCAATGGTCAGTTTCCCTACCCAAGGATGGGCCCATAAGGATCCCTGTGGCAGCAGAGTGAGAATGGCAGGAGAGTGAAGTTGAAGTCTGAAGAAAATAGGACTGGTTTGGGGGCTGTGGAGGAGTGGTAGTGACATTACAGGGAAAAGGCTGGGTATGAAAGATGTGCTGTGTGTAAAGAGGTAATCAAGATTGATAAATAACTAATGTTTATTGAGTGCTCACCATTTGTCAGGCACTGTTCTCAACACTCTACATTCGTTATTTCCTTGAATCTTTACAACAGACCTATGTGGTTGATATGATGATGATGATGGTGTTTTTCAGAGGAAGAAACTGAGGTATGGAGTTGCTAAGTTACTCTCTCAGGGATCCACAGCTAAGAAGTGGTAGAGGCAGGTTTTGAACTCTTAACCTCCACTCTATGCTTCACTAAACTTGACTGATTGGGTGCAAGAAGTGCATTGAAGAGAGGGCCCAAGGTGGACAGAAGGTTTCTGGCTTAGAAACCACTCCCCGTGATGTCCTCACTGGGGTGGGGAACACGCAGGAAGAGCAGATTCGGGAGGCCAGGAAAGAGTGTGGTCTGGGACAATTTGAGAGTGAGGCACCTTTGGGACCTGCAGATGGAGATGTTCGATGAGCGGATGGCATACGGTTCTGGAATTCAGGAGAGAAAGGTGAGCCTCAAATAACTTGAGCTAGATCTGAACAAACAAAAACAAACAAACAAAAAACACACACAGCAGGAAACCAAACATCTTTAATAATACTTGAAAAAAACTTTTAAATAATTCTTGAAAATTTGACCTTGTATTTTGATCTGCTGATATCCAGAGTCACCAGATATCCCAATTCTTGGCATTTATACAAAACTGGCTATATGCACGGCCAGCATCACTGGTAGAGTTTGTGTCCACGAAACTAATCAACATATAGAGACATCAGATGCAGGGCATCAGGCCCCCTGGCACCACATACACACCAAAGGGGCTGACCGGGCAGCAGTACCAAGAGAGGGGATGCTGTTGACATTTTTACTAGCCTGTAACAATCATGTTTCAAGGCTTATCTAGCCAATAAGTCTACTTCCAAAATGGATGGAACATTCTATATTGTGGGGAGGATAAATTAGCCTCATGCCCATGCAGTTCTTTGTTCCCCCTTCAACAAAAGGGGCTGCCCACATGCAGCTGTTGCCCACAGGAAACTGTATTTCAGTCTTTAATCAAGGATGTCCTTCAAGGGCTGCAAGTGCACCCTCTCCAACCCCAGATCAGAATAGGTCCCCATTTTCTGACCTTTGTTGAATGCCTATCAGGGAATCAGTTTCATGGGGATCTTAGGTGATGAGTGGTTTAAAACCACAGGTCTTGGCATTAGGTCAGTGATGGCACCGTGTGGCAGGAAGTCATTCCCGTAAACTCACAAAACTTCTCCATCTTTCCGAGGGGCAGGGTCGTAAACAGTGCTGCTCTACACCAGAACTCAGAACCCCAGGGACACTACTAGTCAGAAAATGGACAGAAAATTACCAAGAGAAAGACACCAATATGTTAAGCAACCAATACATTAAGCGGTGGAAATTCACTCTGAAGAAAAGCTGTGCCTGCAGATTTCTGAATAAGCAGGATGACAGGTGCCCCAGGACATGCCTCTCTTTCTCTCTAATGGGAATTGCCTAAAGGGCTACTCCTTCTCATCTGTATGTAGCCAGGATAGCTGTTACTAAGAGATTTACCTCTGAGAGAAACCCATGTTTTTTTCTGAAAGGAATTTAACATTATTCTTCCTTCTCTCTTTAAGCTACAAGTCTTTAAATTTTTTTAACATCTTTATTGGAGTATAATTGCTTTACAATGGTGTGTTACTTTCTCCTATATAACAAAGTGAATCAGCTATACATATACATATATCTCCATATCTCTTCCCCCTACCTACAGAAAAAATACTTGAATAAAGATTCTCAATAATGTATGTATTCTTAAATTGTGTGTATTTGTGTGTGTGTGTGTGTGTATGTTATGAACATTATAAAATTCTACCCCTTGCTCCCTTAAGTTAACCATATTGGAATGTCCATGAGTGAGACTGGCATCATCATTTCAGTTATTAATTATCAGTAATTGTTAGTGAAAAAGAAAAAATTTCTTGTAATGCAGTCTGTCCATATGTGTCTTGACATCCCAAACTGAGAAATCTTGGATTGGACACAGAAAAGGCTGGGAGAGACTTCTGCTGGAGTCCCCAGAGGAGCGTTGGTAGAAGTCAGCACGTTCGTCTGTTTAATGGGTATGCAGCGCACACCTACTTTGTGCCTTGGAGCAAAGCAAGTCCCATCTAAATGGACCTCTGCTCTCAGCTGAGGGGGCCCAGCTGCCCTGTTACATGACTCAAGTAGGTGCCATTTACAGAAGCTACATGGAGCCCCTGGGAGGGGGTGGCGTTGGTGAGGGAAGTGAACGAGCCTGCTGGGTCAGGTAGAATAAGCTCTCTGAGGAAGGCTGAGGCGGAGTGAGGGGGAGGAGAGCAGGAGGGACGGCTCTTTCTGATGTGGGCAATTTTCTGAGAAGGTGGAACTGAGGTTTGAGCTTACTGCAAGGAGGCAGCTAGTCCTGCGGTCTCCGAGGAAGAGCATTCTGGGTATTCATCTTGGGTCCCTTCCTTGCACCCCTGGCTGCAGATGACCATAGCCCAACGGGCCTGAGGGTCTGAGAACGACCTCCTGAGGGGCTTGCCGGCTCTGGGCGAACAGGAGGCCCGTCCTCAGCAGCTGTGAGCTGCCACATAAATAAGGCACCAGAGCTTTGTTACTCTCAGTCTGCTCCCTGTCAGCCCGACAAGGCAGCCCCCTTTGTGCTCGCTAATGATGGATTTGCTTTCTGAGGCACCATCCGGTTCTGAAGCATTAACAGTGAACTGGTTAAGCCCAGCTCCTCTCTCCCCACTTCTCCCTCTACAAGGCCAGGTCCTCAGAAGTTTTAAAGACTTTTATGAACGTGGATTGCCATTGCCTTGTATAAAATGAATGTCCAAGACGTGCAAGCAGTTTGATCCCCAGCTGGCTAGATCTCAGCCTGTAGTTACCCAGTGTTTTAGACAAATGGGCCTATAGGATACTGCTTGTAAGAAGAAGCCGAGGTGAGAAGTATGCACTTTTGCTGTCAGGACAAATCGGGAGCCTTCAGAGTCTGTTTCCCCATGTTTCTACTGAACTTTTTTTTTTAATTATAGAAATAACATATTTCTTAATAAGTCTAAGAATACAATGGTATTTTAAAAATTAACAATTTCCAACCCTATCCTTCTGTAATAACTTGTATCATAGAATAGTGCAGAGTCAAGAATATAGGCTCTCAGCCAGACAGCCTGGTGTAAAGCCTGCCTGCCACTTGCTAGCTGTGTGACCAGCACTAGTTAATCTGTTTTGGCCTCAGTTTCCTTATCGGTAAAATGGGGGAGATAACAATCCTACCTTATGAGATTGTTGTGAGTATTAAATGAGGAGCACGTGATGCACTTAAAATAAAACCTGATAAAAAAGTAAGCACTGGGTTTCCCTGGTGGCACAATGGTTAAGAATCCACCTGTCAATGCAGGGGACACGGTTTCGAGCCCTGGTCCGGGAAGATCCCACATGTCGCGGAGCAACTAAGCCCGTGCACCACAACTATTGAGCCTGCGCTCTAGAGCCCGTGAGCCGCAACTGCTGAGCCCGCGTGCCACAACTACTGAAGGCCGCGTACCTAGAACCTGTGCTCCGCAACAAGAGAAGACACCACAATGAGGTGCCCGTGCACCTCAACGAAGAGTAGCCCCCACTCGCCACAACTAGAGAAAGCCCGCGTGCAGCAACTAAGACCCAACGCAGCCAAAGATAAATAAATAAATAAATTTATTACAAAAATAAAAGTAAGCACTCTATTCATATTATATGTCACTTCACTTTTTTTCCTTTGTTTTCTCTTAAATAGAATCACCGTATAGAACTTAGCAACCCTTTTTTTCCCACTTAATCTCTCACAAGCATCTTTCTAGATCCAAATCCAAACATATATAGATATTATTATTAATTTTTAACAGCTGTGTACTACTACTTAATATGAATTGCCAATTATTTGTTTGAACATTACATTTTTAATAGGCATTTGGTTGTTTCTAAGTCTTTACTCTTACAAACAAGGCAGTAATAAAGACCTTTGTACATCTATCCTTTTGTACTTTGCTTTTGTTTCTAAGAGATTCTTAAAAGTGAGAATTCTGGACTGAAAGTCATGAGATTTTAAAATGGTAAAAAAGAGTCCCAAAATATCATAGCAATTTGCACTCCTACCAGAAATATATGAGTGCTCATTTCCCCATGTGCTTACCAGCAGTGGATATTATCAATCTTTAATTTTTTCCAGTCCACCAGGTAAAAAATAGAATCTCATTGTCCTTTCCATTGACATTTCCCTGACTACCATTGAGATTGGGTGCATTGAAAGCTTCTAAGCTGTGGCCTCAAATAGTAAGATTTCTACTTTGGAAGCTCACCGGGGTTACCATATGGAGAACAGATTAGGATGGGAGTGGGGAAGGCTGATCTGGAACAGGGGAGAATGGTCAGGAGGCTGTTTCTGTTCTCCTACCTTTACCCATTATTTTGACAATAACCTCTACTCCCAAATGTCAACCTCTAACCTTTATTCTTTGTCCTGGGTTCCAGAAGCACATTTCTTTTCCTGAATTAGACATTACCCCGTGGGTGTCCGTTGTAGAGGCAGCTCAAACTCCGGATGTTCAGAATAAGTTCCTATCCTCTATTTCCCCTCTCTGCCAAACCAGTCCTCTCTCCTATTTTCTTGACTTATTTCATGGCCTCACTATCTCCCTAACTCACTCTAAGGTTAGGTTTAGTTAGTCTTGCCTAAACTACAGAACTTGGAGTCACTTTCCAGTCCTTACCCTTTACCTCCCATGGCTAATCCATCCCTAAATCCTATGATTTTACCTCTGGCTGGTCATTCAAGTCCTCCCTGCCTGCCATTCTCTCTGGAGTTGCCATTTGCTTACAGCTTCATCATTCTTTTCTTGATTATTGTGTACCTTCATGAGTTCTGAGCCTGATCGTGTTTCTTCATTTTATTCTTTCTGCTTGGAATTTTCTTCCATCATTTACCCCCAGATAGGGAAGTGAAACTTTCTTCCAAGCTCATTTGAATGTTCCCTTTCCTGTGAAGCCCCCTGTGAAGCCCACACTCCTAATCCAGGCAGAACTCATAACTCTTGTGCGCCTGCTGTGCTCTCCACATTCTTAAGTTGCAAGACTTACCCCCTGTGACAATCACTTGAATCCATAGCATTCTCTTTCTCCTTCAGATACCTGTGACCTCCTCGAGATCATGGGGCATGACTTCTTCAGCTTTTTACCCAACACACTGCCTGGCAAAGGTAGCAGTTAACATTTTGTTGAAACAAGGAAGGTACCCCGGGTTAAACTTTTGCCACTAAGAATGAAATTATTAGTAAAATATCTTACCTTTAGAATTCTTTAAAATTTTAAATTGTAAAACACCACTTCTTGTAGAAAATTTAGGGAACATAATGAAAAGTAGAAACAAAAAGTGGTAGCAAGTTGTCCATGCTCCCATTTATAATTTTATCTTGCCTTTCCCCCTCTTAGTTTAATGATTACATAACAATCTATAGTGGGATAAGTTGCCCCTCCAATTCCATGTCCCCATTCCTAGAGTCTGGGACTCTTAGACTAAACTAAAAAGGAGGGAGCCTGCTGCAATATCAATGAATACTGGGAAGAGAAGGGCAATCCCTTAATATAATAAAAGTAAAGAATGTTAGCAGAAAGTTAACCTTCACAGATTTTTGATAAGATGTAATATTTTTCAGTGTGGTGCCACAGGGTCTAGAGTTAAGTTCTTGTAGGAATTGAATTGGAGATGAAATGAATAGATTATGAGTGCTCATCTTGACTCCCTACCACTCAATGGATGCTTCATCACTCATCATGTGCTGTTTTCCTTAACAATAGTGTTTCTCTGGTGAGGTTCTACTTATCTGCCTTTTTCATTTGCAATGACCAACTAAAACAATTGAAACAGGAGGGAAGGGGACAGGGTACAACCTTTAAAAGAATGACATAGCCATAGGACATGACAAAGACTGCTTAGAAAAAACTAGGTCCAAGATGATGGAAGATTTGACTTCCAGTAGACCTTGAGCCTCATTATACGCTCATGGGAATCCATTAGCTAAATGACACACCCACCAGCACCATGACAGTTCTAAGGCTAACCATAAAAGGTCAAAAAGTGGGTGGTGGCCCAATTCCTGGAAATCCCCACCCCTTCCCTCAAATAATTGGAATAATCCTTCCACTCATTAGCCTATGAAATTACCCAGCCCATAAAAACTAATCACGCCAGGTTTAGGAGCTCTCTCACCTTCTGAGATGGCCCATGCTCTGTCTGTTGAGTACTTTTCTCTCTACTTAAAAACCCACTTTTTACCTATCACTTCATCTCTGAATTCTTTTGTGACAAAGCAAGAACCTTAAATTCACTGGGACCACAATGAGCAAACTTGTATTTGTTGTCTAATTTATAATAGGCTTGAGGAAAGATAAGAGAAATGGGACGAATCTCATCCTACCAGATCTTTGTATCATTAGACCCAGAAACAAACCAACAAAGCTGTTGAATTTCCTTTGGGATTTCTGGTGGATGCTTCATCAGCTATGACAGTAAATCTATTTTGTAACTCAGTTTTCTCCCTCTCTCTTCCATGATGCAGATGTGACTGCAATTTCCATTTGTTTGATGTAATATCTTAATTTGTGTACACAAGGCCATGATGTTGGACATTTAAGTTTTTCCCTTTTTTACAATTATAATAATTATAATTAATACGTATTTGAGGGATTAGACATTTTTCAGTATTTCAGCTTTATATCCTAAGCCTATTCTAGAATTACTGAATCAAAGGATAAGAACAGTTTGAGGTTCTTCATACATTTTGCTCATTTTTTTTCCAAAAGAGTTTTTCAAATTTATACTCTCTCCTGTAACGTACAAAAGTGGCCATTTTTGTCATATCATTTCCAAGAGTGAGTGTTGACAATTAACAAATAAATCCCTGCTAATTTTCTAGGTGATAAGCTGTTACAGAATTTTTATACAGTGTCCTTACCTCTTCAGAAAATCTCTAAACTGACCAAGAGTGTTTGTCTTTCTGTAAAGGTTTTAACTGAGCTAGAAGTCTACTGTAGATGACTTTAAATGTTCTGATAGTCCTATATTTCTTGGCTACCTTAAGGCTTATTCCCATTTACATGGTGCACAGTTGTGCTTCAAAAATGGATAGTTATAAATAATGTGGGCTGTGTCATTTTTGTGTAGGAGGAATAACTGTGTAAGAGAGATGGCAGCTGGAGGCCCCAGGGAGAAAAAAAAGGAAAGAAGATGTTTGATTAGGGGTAAATTGGGTAATCTGGGGAAAGATTAACTCACTGAAATTTGCTAACCATAAATCATAGTTTTATAACCAAAGGACTGTTAGAGAGTGTAACTAAGGGCCTGCTTTCTTTGGCAGCTTAAAAAAAAAAAAAAAAAAAAAAACCATGTATAATCCTCTAGGTAAAGGCAGGGGATTGGAAAGGAGGGAAAGACACAGCAAAAATCTTGGGAATCTGGACTGCCTTTATTTATTTATTTATTTATTTATATTTTTGGCTACGTTGGGTCTTCGTTGCTGCTCACGGGCTTTCTCTAGTTGCGGCGAGCGGGAGCTACTCTTCGTTGTGGGGCATGGGTTTCTCATTGCGGTGGTTTCTCCTGTTGCGGAACATGGGCTCTAGGTGCACAGGCTTCAGTAGCTGTGGCACGTGGGCTCAGTAGTTGTGGCTTGTGGGCTCTAGAGTGCAGGCTCAGTAGTTGTGGCGCACGGGCTTAGTTGCTCCAAGGCATGTGGGATCTTCCTGGACCAGGGCTCGAACCCATGTCCTCTGCATTGGCAGGCAGATTCTTAACCACTGCACCACCAGGGAAGCTTCTGGACTGCCTTTAAATTAGAACACTCTGAACACTCACTGGGACTCATTGAGTGTCCCTGTCTTTCATGACATTTTGTTGCTTCTCTAGCTGTCTGTCTTTCCTTAGTGTATGCAATGCAAAATGCAGAGTTTGAATTTCAAATCACCATTTGGAAAATCATTTTGAAGCCCCCAGAGTAGGAAGTTGCTATTTGTGGCAGATGCTTCTCAAACAATTTCTAGCACTTCACAGATATTTTCTCACCAATCACCATGTATTTTTGTTGCTGGTTTTTAATAGGAAAGTTGGTCCGGTAAGATGAGATTCTGCTGTTCTCCCTTATTAATTTTCAATTCTAACTAAAGCAGTAGACGAATGTGTACTATTGTCTACTTTGTGCTGGATCTTGAAAAGGCCCAAGAAGGCTGGCTAATGAATCTCATCCCACCAGATCCTTCTGTTCAGGAAAAAACTCAAGATGATTAGTAACTAAATGAAGTGCTACTTTCAAACAGATTATGGTCAGGTTTGGTAGAGAAACATGTTGTACCAATAATGGAATTGTTTCAGTGTGAGATGGTTAGGTACCAAATGTTGGGGTACAAGTGTGAATTCAGTTCAAGATTAATAAATAACAACTTTTCTAGAGCCTAACAATTTAGAAAGAACTTGTAAATAAATTATTCTTATTTGAGCTTCACCAAAACCCTGTCTGGTATTATAGTCCCCACCTTCAGCTAAAGAAACTAAGGCTCAGAGATTTTAAATAAATATCTTGTCAAACAGAACCCCATGAGTAAGGACGTAGACAGGAATAAACTCACAAGTTCATGACTCAATGAGGAGATTCGCCTACCTGGATTAGAGGATTCTACAAAGTGATTTGCAGAGAATATGATTTTGGAAGTAGGGTAGAGCCTTTGGAACTAAATTAGATGTCTTTGATTTTTTTTTGAAAAGTTTTAGGCAGGAATATGAGTATTAAAAATGATGCCTGGTATAGGTATACAGGTTGAATTGGAATGGGGAGAAGTTGATTTGTAGAGGTTGGCTAAATAATGTTGTGATAGCCCATGTATGATACACTGGACTTAAATGTGGATGGAAGGATGATGTAGGATAGAGGGGAGAAGAACCAAATGAAGGAAATATCAAAAGAAAAACATGGAGGTCTTAGTAATGAAATGGACATCGTTGCTGACAAAGTTGGGGAGAATAAAAGGTGATTTGGTTTTGAGACTGGGGACAAGAAGAATGGCAATTCAGCTGACACAGAACTGTCTCCTTGAATTCTCAGGCAATGAAGCAATTCCCTGAAAGCGTTTCTGGTGCTAGAGGAACACAGGGGTGGAGAGTAGTCACATAGCAGGAGTTTTCTGGCTTGTTTATAGTCACTAAGTTGATTCGATGAGGGAAGCTATCAAATAAGATTAAGATGGTATTTCCACTGTTAATGAGGAACAATAACAATAACAATAACTGTTATAAGAACAATAATACTAAACTACTTTATTCAGTTTTCTGCCTTGTTTGCAGATGGTACTTCTTCAAGCCACAACCTGAGACAGATAGAGACTAGAATTATTTAATAACATGGTTTTGATTTGTGAAGATTTGTAAAGTTTTCAGTCTCCTTGAAGAAAAGTAGATATAACTATTATGACAATTTATATTTCTCTGGCTTCTGCTGAGTAGCACAGCTTCTGAATGCACCTTTAAAACACATTACTGCTATTTTAGTAATGTGGGCATTTGAACAAGTCAGTAATAACAGAGGCCTTTGAATACAAGGGTGTCCTGAGCAGATTTCAGTATAATTAGTAGCTCATAGAATAATTATATTCTCAGGTTCCAGAGTTTCCCTCATTTCAATAATGAGAAATGTTATATAAGGGGAATATTCTATAACCACATTTCACAGCTTTTGGTGAATAATGGAGAGGAGGCTACATTAGGCATCTTCCATGGACACAGAAGATCAGGATTTTTAAATGGCTTTTTAATTTACCTGAGTCTCTTGAGTGAGGCAACAAAGCAAAAAGGTAATAGGAGTTTTTAAGTCCTTTTGTTCCAAATCATTTCTGAGTGCCTGAGACCTTGAGCCAATACAGACTGTCCCTGACTTAACGATGGTTTGACTTAGATTTTTCAACTATACGACAGTGTGAAAGTGATATGCATTCAGTAGCAACCATACCTCGAACTTTTTGGATCTTTTCCCAGGCTGAGGATGCTCGGTACTATATGCTGTCATTACTCTGGGCAGCAGCAGTGAGCTGCATCTCCCAGTCAGCCATGCCATCCTGAGGGTAAATGACCAATACACCTTTATAAAATAGGATTTTTGTTAGATGATTTTGCCCAACTGTAGGCTAATGTAAGTGTTCTGAGCGTGTTTAAGGTTGGCTTGGCTAAGCTATGATGTTTGGTCATTTAGCTATATTAAATGCATTTTCAACTTAGCGAAATATTTAACTTACATGATGCATTTATGGGGATGTAATCCCATTGTAAGTCAAGGAAGATCTGTAGCTGTTATCAGTGGCTTCCAGATGCAGACTCTTTGATCTGGAATGAAAAAAAATTTTTAATGGAATGTGACCAATGACTTTCCAGTGTCTGGGGCAGAAGAGAAGCTGAGATCTCTTTCTTCTTCTTCCTTCTCCTCCATCCAATGGCTGGCTCCTGCATTCTCCTAACTTTGCTAGGCTGTCCATATGGATGTCTTACTCTGGAAACTATTACATATTGTGTCCTAAACGTGTATTCCAGGTTCTTTACAGCAAGGTGATGAGAATTTCCTGAAAACCTACTGTATGCCCTGTGCTAGTTCCTGTGCAAAAAAATCTCAATGTTGACAGAGTCTGGCTCTTTGTCTCTATGGAAACCTTGATAGAAAGCTGAGTAACACTCCCAGTAGGATGCCATTCGGTTTGGGATTTGGACAATGCTGGGACAAGAGTTCCTTAGTGAATTAGTATCATATACTACTGAGACTTCTCAATACTAGATTCTTTTCAGCAAGTATCAGCCTTCCCTGATATATATATATATATATATATATATATATATATATATATATATGTCATATTGTATGTATCTCATGCATATAAATATATATGCCAGAGACTACTATTAAAGAAACAGAGACAGGATGTAGTGAAGCAGTGAAAAGAGACCTTGAACAGAGGATCTCTAGATTGGAATTTCCCTAACCTGCTGGGAGGCTTTGTCCTGGTTGTCTGACTCTGGGCAAATCCTTTGGTTTCTCTGTACTTCAGTTTCCCCATCTGTAAAGTGAATGGTTGGTCTGGAGGTTGCTTGTCATTTCTGCCCTTTCCCCTAGCTATAGCATTCTGTTATAAAATATGCAACTTTTGTTAGGAAAAAGTGGTACCTTCTGTACCCTCAGACTGCAGTAAACTGATGTAAACTGTATTAAAGTGATAGTATTAGTAAAAGATGCTTCAAAAACACACTTTTTTTTCCATCACTGGAAAATAAATCTACTTGAATGGATTATTTTTGTGATGTTACTCTCATATCTCTTTTAACTTGGGTGTTTTATGTATAGAAAATTAGTGTAACTTTTTTCAAAAGAGATAAAGCCTCAGCATTTAATCAGACCATTTTACTGCATCTGCTATCTGGGGGCAGTATATTTTCAGTAGGATAATATGGGCACATCATATTTCCATGGTGGGGATGGGGAATGAGGTTGGTATGTAGGTTGAAAAAATACAGAGGAGAGAGAACTAGGTAGGGATACAATGGACCCTATTAAGTCTGTGTTTCCTTTCGAAAGGAAAAAAGACACAGCTGCTCCTGTGAATCTAAAATAAATAAATAAGGATTTGTTGTTTAATTATTCAGTTACATAATCCATGTTAGTCATGAGAGTGAAGGGAACTGAATAGTCTATTTAAATTAAACTGTCACAGGACATTCTTCTGGGCCTTAGCTGCTTCTCTGACTCACCCTGAGAAGTCTGCTTTCGTTTTTGGCATCAGCCCAACGGTGATGGTCATGTTGCCCTTGACAGCGGGAAAACTTAAGTGGTGGGGAGAGGGTGGGGTGTGGGGCAGGAGGGAGACTTGGGACACTTGCACTTATCTTCCCAGACTCAATCAGGGAAACGCACGCCCTGTGAGAATGCAAACCCCTGCCTGGCCCTGTGATACAGTGTACCCTGTAATTCTAGGGCAAAATCATCATTCTTTTGGTTACTTTTGAGACCTGTTCTTTTGAATCAAAGTTGGACTCTTCCACAAGATTTCCTACCCAGAGTTTAAAGCTCCCTCTGATCTTTCCTCAATTCACTGCAAGCTTTTATTCTATTACCAGGGTTCTATAACCGTCAGTTACAAGACCCAGGTGCGATTTTGTTAGCAGCTAAATCTGGTCCCTTGATAACTACCAAAGGCAATGGCTTCCAACAGAGGCTGCCCTGGCCTTGGGCTTGTTGTGTGGTCAGACTACCAATTGCTGCCTCTGACATTTGTCACAGATGCTTAGGAATGAAGATATTTTAGTCTAAGATTCTTTTTTCTACCCCGCCTGGCCTGTGAATTCGAAGTTGCACATAGATGGTTCTAAAGGGGAACAAGTAGGTTGCCTGAGGTCACAGTTCCTCTCTGGGTCTCACATTCCTCATCTATAAAGGAGAGGGTTGTCTGAGGTCATTGCAGCTCTAACATACCAAGATATCACAATATCCACATCTTTATCACTGTTCTCCTACCAAGTTCCTGCTCAAACCCCATCCATGCTCTGAGGTCTCTTTGTCCCCTGTCTCCATCAAAATTAATGTCTGTCTTTGCAATATCATCTCACCGTGTTCTATTATAACCCTCATCACAGCCCGCTTTATGTTTCAGACCTTGGATCTGTGTCTGTCTCCCTGACCAGACTGTTAAGTCCCGGGTATCAGGACAGCTCATGTCTTATTTATCTTTCCATTTCTCCCAGGGCCCTCTGCATTGCAGGCAGGCACTAGAGAAATGTCTGAGTTGAACAAAAGTTTTCACTTGCAGGAAACAATCTGTAAGCAGGTCCTTAGGAATACAACAGGTAAAATCTCAGTTCCTATTAACCTCTTTAGAAGATTAGCCATTGAGGAAGCCATTAGCTCCTTGCTCCCAGACTGAAGTTAATTAAAAGAACAGTTGGCTCCAAGAATTCTAGTTCCCTAATGCATTTTTTTTTTTTTTTTTTTTTTGCGGTACGCAGGCCTCTCACTGTTGTGGCCTCTCCCGTTGCAGAGCACAGACTCTGGATGCGCAGGCTCAGCGGCCATGGCTCACGGGCCCAGCCGCTCCGTGGCATGTGGGATCTTCCCGGACCAGGGCACGAACCCGTGTCCCCTGCATCGGCAGGCGGACTCTCAACCACTGCGCCACCAGGGAAGCCCCCCTAATGCATTTTTAAAGTTCTGTTGCAGATAAGGTTATTTCAGTTCCTGCCAGATTAATGACCCCACAGAGAAGCTGCCTCTACAGACAATCCAGAGATAGCAAGTCTTGGAATCCACTGAAAACAGAGATTGGTCAGAGCTCTTTTTAATCCTGTTGTGGCAGAAAATCTAAAACGGTATCATTTCAGTGTATTCTTCAAAGATTTATTGAGCCCGTGGTATGTTCAAGGTATGGCAGGACATACAAAGATGAGAAAAACACAGGCGCTGCTCTTAGGAGCTAGTGGCTTTATAGAAGTTTATAAGAAATCACTTATATGACTCCAATACAAGGCCGAGTTTAATAATTTCTATTAACAAGTGAGAAAATAACAGTTATGGGATTCAGAGGAGAGAAAGCTCATATGTGACTGGACTAATTCAAAAAAGCTTTTATTTTATTTTAGTTTTAGTTTTATGCAACTTTTAAAGGTTACTTTACATTTACAGTTATTATAAAATGTTGGCTACATTCCCCACGTTGTAATACAATACACTCTTGTAGCCTATCTTACATCCAATAGTTTGTGCTTCTCACTCCCCTTCTCTTATATTACCCCTCTCCCTCCCTCCCCACTGGTACCGCTAGTTTCTTCTCTATATCTGTGATTCTGATTCTTTTTTGTTATATTCATTAGTTTGTTGTATTTTTTGGATTCCACATATAGGTGATATCATACAGTATTTGTCTCTCTCTGTCTGACTTATTTCACTTAGCATAATGCCCTACAAATCCATCCATGTTGCTACAAATGACAGAATTTCATTCTTTTTAATGGCTGAGTGGTATTCCATTGTATGCATATACCACATCTTCTTTATCCATTCATCTGTTGATGGACACTAAGGCTGCCTCCATATCTTGACTATTGTAAATAATGCTACTATGAACACTGGGGTGCATGTATCTTTTGAAATTAGTGTTTCATTTCAAAAAAGCTTTTAGAATGTAGAATTTGTGAATGGCATTGAAGGATAAATGCAATTTTAGTAGATAGGGGAACTGTATGAGCAAGGTGAGGAAGTGGGAAATGTGGAGAAATAATAGTCTAGCTTTTTCAGAATGGAGATTATGTATTGCAGAGTAATGGTAGATAAGGCAGGGGAGGTAGCGGGGGTTCATGCTGTGGAGGAGATTGAATCCCAAATGGATAGATTGCTCTGGAACTGGAAGGATAGGGTGTGAGAAAAAAATTTTTAGAGGGGAGTGAATATTTTAAACGAGAGATCAGCAAACTTCTGCCAGTAGGCCAGATCCAGTCTGCTGTCGTATGTTATTGGAACACAGCCATGCCTGTTTATGTATTGTCTATGGCTGCCTTTCAGCTACGTGGGAGAGTTGAATAGTTGTGACAGAGACACTGTACGGCCCACAGAGCCTTAGCTATTTACTCTGTGACCTTTTATAGAATAGTTTGCTGACCCTTGACATAAACATCATTCATTCATTCAGCCATCCACTTATTTACTCATTTATTGATTGATTCAGCAAACATTCAGTATTTAATAAGTGCTAGGGATACACTCTGGTATTTTTCCCCATTATTTAATTTCAGGTTGGGTCCTTATTCAAATTGCCCTTTAGAATTGTTCAGAGAGATTTCAATTCTTGTGTACTTCTTGGGTAATCCATTATTAGACATGCAGTTTCTTCAAATGTCATGAAAATGTTCCTTCTACAAACATTCTTGGCTAATTTTATCAGGGCTAAAGTTCAAGCAATGTTTGTATCAGTGATTCAGGTGGAAAGTGATAATGTAAGATTATAAATTAAATAATGCAGCAGAGAAGGTTAACTACAGTGTAAGTTAAAGACAAGGAGGCCAACTGTACTATGTAAGTAAAAATTAGTTTGGCCTCTTCGTTGATAGCCGGTTGTCTTAACTTTTCTTCTAAGGAAAGATAGCAGCAGAAGGGAAGAGTGTGGCCCTGTCTCCCCACAGCCTCGCCGCCTCTACAGCTGCTGTTACCACCACTGTGTGTGCCACTTCTACCGTTACCTCTTGTGGCGTTCAGCTATGGCACACGAAAGTAACCCTACGATAGCTGTGTTAGCTTGCTAGATCTGCTATAACAAATATCAGAGACCAGGTGGCTAAAATAACAGAAACTAATTTCCTCACAGTTCTGGAGTCCGAATGCCCAAGACAAAGGTGTTAGCGGGGCTGGTTTCATTCTGAGGCCTCTCTCTTTGGCTTGTAGATGGCCGTCTTCTGCCTCTGTCTTCACATGGCTTTTCTCTATGTGCCCACCTGTCTGTGTCTAAATCTCCCCTCTTCTTCTAAGGACACCAATCATATTAGATTAGGGCCCATCTTAATGACCTCATTTTACTTTTATCACCTCTTTAAAGACTATCTCCAAATATAGTCACATTCTGGATTACTGAGGGTTGGAACTTCAATATATGAATGGGGGGGTCAATTCAGTCCATAACAATGACTAATTTGTAAGATATGTGCTTTAATTTAATTCAAATGGTAACTATTTATGAGAACCTATTACGTTTTAGGAAGTACACTAACCTCAGTTCCATTTATGAGCAAAAATTGTGACACTGTGGCCATGGAACAGAGAGAAATCAGCCTACAGGTGTATTAATACATGGCTTCCATCTCTTTGGCACCATCCTTTGCCCAGCTGACCTCCAGCAGAGAGAGCCTCTAATCTCCCTCACACCAATGCTGTTGGATTCATTTTTCTAAAGGGCAACTCTGATTACGTCTCTCCCACCACAGTGAGCATTTTAAGGGAAGGAATTTTGTCTGATTTATCTATGAACCTTAGGGACCTCACTCATTTCCTGGTGAATAGTAGATACTCAGTGAATGTCTATGGAAATGAAAGTGAGATGCTACACCTGTAAAATAGGTGCTGTTCTAGCTACTAATGTTGCACAATAAGTGACTCCAAAATGTAGTCACTGCAAACAACCATTTTGTTATTCACGGATTCTGTGGCTCAGAAATTTGAACAAAGCACAGCAGAGATGGCTTGTGTTTGCCCTACATGTGCAGAACCTTGGCTGAAAAGATTTGAAGGCTTGGAATGACTTGATGGTTGGGACTTCTTGACTCGGATACCTTGTGCCTGGGCAGAGCTGACTTGACAATGCCCCCTAGAGCACCTATTTATGGGTTTTCTTTGTGGTTTGAGTCTCACAGCTACAGGGTAATCAGGCTTCTTACCTGCTGGCTCAGGGCTCCAAGCACAAGAGTTCTAACGAATAGAGCAGAAGCTGCATCTCCTTTTACTGCTCAGACTGAGACATCACACAGCATCATATCCACCATACTCTATTGGTAGATACCCATGTGTCACAGGCCTGCCTAAATTCAAGGAGAGTACTACTTGAGTGGTACTCTCACATGGTATAAAAAACGTGGGATGGGAGTTACTGTTGTGGTCATCTTTGGAAAATAAAATCTGCCATTAAAAAAAAATCAAACCTACCCAATCAACAAATACTATACAGAATTCTTTTTAGTTACCAAACATTAAAGAGCTTGGGTACGAATACTAAATTACTCATTTAACGTCAACAATAGAGAAATGGCTGGATAAACCCTCTCATTGGTCTTATCCACCTATCAAAAAAGCTGTTTATTTACAAAGATATGTCATAACATGGAAATTTAGCTACATTACTGGTTAAGCTAAAATGGAGGAAGTAACTCTACTTATGGCCACAATCAAGCTTTCTATCAATTCCCTTCCTGAATTAAACTCTTTCACCCAGAATTATAAGCCATGTTGCCTCAGGATAAGAGGAACCAGGATATATGCTTATGCAATCATACAGATCCTGGAGGGGGACAACTTGCGTGTTGAGGTTTTTACCCCATTAACTCCACCCAAATGGAGTTTTATGTGGACCAGTGGCACAATGGACGTCAGATTCACCAGCTCATGAATCAGATCCATCACTCCTGCACGTAGACAGTGAGACTGCACACATTTCTCCTACATTTTCCCCATAAGGGAGCACTTTCCCCTTCAAATGAAATATGAATAGCACAGTTGTGTTCCGCAGCTAACATTTATGTAATAAGTGAAAAAAAGCCATAGCAAAAATATGTGATTGTAATTGTATATATAACATCTGTGTATTATGTATAGTGCCCTCTCTTTTTCTCTCTCTATATGCATATATATAATTAAATATACAGTTATATCATCAAATGTGATATATATATCACTATATAACACACACACATGCACATATGCATACACACACACATATTTAAACCCTATGTATAAAGAAAAGGAGACTGAAAGAAAATAAACCAAAATAATACTACTAGTTATCTTTTGGTTGTAGGATTAGGGATACCTTTTCTTTTCTTCATGTTTTAATATTTATCAAATTGTCTGTAATTAATATGAATTACTCTTTAATGAAAAAGTATACTTACTAAAATTTATAAAGTAAATTATTAAACTATTCATTCCTCGACAAGTTATTCATGACAAAACTGTTGACACTTCCCACTATCTCTTTAGGAATAAGCTCTGCCATAGAATTGCTGCAAGAATCAATGAAGCACTTTGAGAAAGAATAGTCTAAGAACATACTTCTCTTTCTGGAAACTGAAAAAAGAAAGTCAAAATCTAAAACTTGGCTAATCTATGAAGAAGTGAGAAACTAATAAGAAAAAAATTAGAATACAGAACAGGTAAAAATACAAAGTTCTAAACATAAATATATTTTAAACATTGTTTCCAGAAGGATTATGCTAATATGGCAACACTGATTATCTCTGGGTCTTAGACTTAAGTGCCTCTTGCTCTCTTAATTAATACTTTTCTGTGTTTCTGTCATGATGATGTAGTACTTTAATAATCAGGAAAAAAGAGAGTCAGAGTATTCAAGAGCTAGCTTGTCAGCAAGACTAACAGAGAGGTCAAATTAGGGTACTGACCTGGACTCGGGTTTGGTTAGTGTAATTTTTGCTAGCAAGATAAGGAAATTTCTTCCATAAGAAAGGTAGTGGAATTGAACACTTTTCCCCAAAATTGAGCTTGGTCCTGGCCTAGGTTTGGGCTCAACAATCTGGGGCTTTTTGAAAGTGGAGAACAGTCATTGTCCCCACAAAGGCACAGAACAAGGTTCCCCTGAGGGTGCCTGTGGTATGCAGACAGTAGGCCTAAGCCATGAGTGCAACCCACGTGGTTTTTTTGGCCTGAGTAGTGTCTTAAGAAAATTGGGAAATTTAGGAAAAAATATGTAGAATTCTATCTCTAAAAAAACCTGAAAATATTCGGTACGCATTCCAGCATGCCCCAGCTACCGGTGTAAGGCAAGGGGGCATGTTGCTGCCTCTGGCCCCTGTTATTTTCCAATGCTGTCATAGAGTTGTGGTTACAATCCATCATCACACTTGTACTGCTCCTATGAATAGAAAGCCAGGCCACGAGCACTTCGTGTGTCAAGAAAAGAGTTTTCCTGAGGGAAAAGTGAGGCGTTAAAAAAACCTTTGATATGAACGCATCGGCCTTTTACTCATTTAGGTCACCTGCCTGCCCCGGTAGTGATTTGAAGGGGTGACCTTCCTGTGGACATTAGGGAAGTGATGCTGAGAGTCTCCCAAGGGATAACAGAACCCAAAGAAAACAGGTATCACAGCACAGGCCCAGGCTGAATGAGACTGAGGGGAGGGTGAAATTGTAGGAGTACTACATGCCTCCCTCTGTCCTCCTCCCACAAGTTCTGAGGAGGGCTTTACCCTGGTGAAAAGCTGAGTCAGCCAGAGAGGCTTGGTGATGCTATGGAAAAAAATGGCCCTCAAATCTCCGTGTCTTAAGGCAGTGGGTTTAATTTCTTCCTTGCACCACACATGTCCATTGTGTGGGAACTGCAGACTCTGCTCTGTGCCAACATCACTTCAGCATCTCAACTGACAAAGCAGGTACCACCAGGAACAGTGCCAACAGCTGGGATAGAGGGAAAGAGAACTATGGCAAGTTGCTCCCTGGCTCTTCAAACTCCCCCTTGGAAATAACACATGTTATTTCTGCTCACCTTTCATTGGCCAAATGTCATGTGGCCAGGTCTAACTACTATAAAGATTATGCTTCATACAATCCTACCATGCCCAGAAGTCAGAGAGTTGGAAACGTTTGGTGGATAGCTCTAAGGACTAGGACATTAACTTCTAAAGAATCTCTTTCAATTTATTGATACTGCAGAAGGAGTTTGAATCAGTCCACCTTAAATTGAACTTTAGACAGAAATGACTGATAAAAATTCACGTGACCAGTCATGTTGACAGCCAGGGAATCAAAGACCACAGGCTTGGACATGAACTTTGAGGAAGTGGGCCCTGTTTGTCCAGTAGGAGTTGCCCTTTGGCCAACTGAGCCTAGTGAGCTTTTATAGGATTTCTAGCCCAAAGCATTAAAAGCACTCCCATTGTGACAACACAGCAGAAGGACTGGAGCTTTTGTTTTCTTTCAGAAAGAAAAAAATATATAAAACCATTACTTTGGCCCTTCATTGCTCTCTTTCTCATCTCACCCTCAATATGACTTTCAGCATATGTGCTTTTTGGACATGGCGTGATTTGAATGGTGTTGACAATTTAGTGTATTCCTTTAAAATTCCATAAAATGTACACAGACATTCCCCAAGTATGTTTGTATAGTTATAGTAAATAGCTTGTTGAGTATTTAAAACTGGATCATCAAATAACCAAGTATGATTTCGGAAAACTCTCAGGACTTCTAATCACTAAGTCAGTGCAATTGACTGGTTTATATTTTCCTAAGGGAATTCAACAGTATTGTTCCCTGAAAGATGTTTGTGGTGTAGAGGTATTCAAACAGACATCTTCATGTTTCAAGGGAATTTTAGCTGCTGAAAAGTCACAGCTACTGTCATCAAAATTTATAGTGCTTTTTATTTTTAAAGTTCCTCTGTATGATTTATCTTAGTAGAGAGAAGGTTAATTATTGAATGTTCATACAGAAATAAAAGTATATCACCAAAAAATGTGACCAGCAGCTGGGAGTAATGTGTGGTCTGACCAGACATTTATGTTCTTTACTCAAGGAGGGGTGATAAGGAATATTTCTATATATTAGTTAAATAGAAGACATAGAAGTCACAGATAACTGAAGTTCCACATGTTGGGGGAAATAAATGCCAGAAAACTCTATTTTGTTTATGTATAATTTGAAGTTCTTTTATTTTTGTCAAGGAATCAAAAACCTTTTTGTGAGTATCTTTATGTTTTACTTAGCCTGTTAACAAGGAGAAATGAAAAATATAGTTAGAATTTCTTTTTTTATACATCTTTTTTTCTAAAACACTTAATCCATAATGACATAATTATTTGATCTCCTCAAGTCAAGATCCATGGAAGACCCAGAAAGCAAGATCACACAGCTCAATTTGATTGGTCATCTCATATTACATGAAAGGTCCTAGTTTGAGTCATACCTATCAATGGTTTGCTAATGACTGGCTTTGTGTAAGTATAAACCCTTTGATTAAAAGCAGGGATGAAGATGTCCTCAACAAAAGAGACAGTAGAATCAACTGTCCATTTGAGAGAATGGAATGTAACCACCCTGAATGACAAAAAACAAATTCCCAAAATTCTCATCTGGCATCCTGGCTTCCTGCAGACTGGTTGTTTTCAGACTCCTTCTGCGGGGCCAGTCCCTAGGTGGCCTTTATGAAAGACATCTGGTACTCTGGTTTCCCCCAGAGAAAAGCAATTCTATTCATCCCAGGAGGAGGAGGTTGCATTTCTTCTTTCTGTAGCAATATATTCCTTCTTTTCATCTAAGGATCGCTGGAGGACTTTACAAAGAGTAAAGAAATGCTTGCAGATCATGGAAAGCATGTTATTCCATTTTACAGACAGAGAAGCTGAGCCAGAAAGACTTTAAAAATTTTAAAAAGCTATTTTCCCAAGTACAGCAGAAACCAGAAGGCATAAATCATGACTGATTCTAATGGAGTGATCTGATTAAACCGCAATTCATAGCACTTTTGTTTTGTGTCTTCAAAATCAGCCCTGCAATTAAAACATAATTATGCTTTGCTCTTTCATGATATCTTTCACCCAGGGAACAGAAAGTGCTTTACCAACATTAATTAAGCAGCAAAACACCCCTGTGAGGAAGGTAAGAATTATCCTGCTCTTAGATGTTGGTGACATGGAAACTGAAGAATTTAGTAATTTATCCATGATTACAATGGGAATTGTCGCTCAAGGTTCCATACGGTTGAAGTCTCTCTGTGGTCTTATCCTTTAGTTAGACAGTCTTTGAAATGTATTAATAATCTTTTGTGAAACGTATTTTCAAGTGTTTATTGTTATTAGTATTCAGTGTTTTTTTAAAAATCTATGCTTTTGTGAATCCTTTTCATTATATATATTATACATTTTAAGTATGAGCTTAATGATAGGGAATTTTTAGTATTTTTATTGATGAGTACTCTAAATATCTAGGGTCTCACCTGAACCTGAAAGTCATGAAAATATTTTTTAGTAAATTTTTTATGGCACTATATTGAAGTAATACATAGATACAGAAACAGTGCAAAAATCAGAAATATAAGGCTTGATGAATTTTCACAAAGTGAATACATCTGTGTACCAGCACAGAGTGTTAACAGCACCCAGACACCCTCGCCCTGGGTGCCCCCTCCCAGTCACCACCTTCCCAAAGGTAACCAATAGCCTGTGTGCTAACAGCATAAATTACTTGTGCCTGTTTTTGTACTTTAGATGCATGAAATAACACTGTAGGTAGTTGTTTGTCTCTGCCTTCTTTCATTAAGCATCATGTCTGCGAGATTCATCCATGTTGTTACCAACAGTTATATTAAGTTCATTCTCATTGCTATAGAGTATTCAACTGTTTAAAACACGACAATTGTCTCTATCCTCCTCCTGGAGAACAGACCTTAAAACCTTGAGAGAGGGCCTCCCTGGTGGCGCAGTGGTTAAGAGTCCGCCTGCTGATGCAGGGGATACGGGTTCGTGCCCCGGTCTGGGAGGATCCCATATGCCGCGGAGCGGCTGGGCCCGTGAGCCATGGCCGCTGGGCCTGCGCATCCGGAGCCTGTGCTCCGCAACGGGAGAGGCCACAACAGTGAGAGGCCCGTATACTGCAAAAAAGAAAAAAAAAAAAAAAAAAAAAAAAAACCTTGAGAGAAGCAGAAGAACTAGGAAAAAGTAAAAGAGAGAAAAGTAAACGAAAGTCCTCAGAGGAAAGAAATGGACAGGAAGTAAGTGATCAAAGCAGGCGGTGGTGGCTGTGGCCACTCTCTGACCCACATCCAAGTGTGAGTAAGAACTGTGACCTTCTGTTGCTTTGGACACAGTCCAATCCTCAGAGGACAGGAAACAGAGTTGGCAAGCTGCCCCCTCCTTCTACCTTGATTAATGAATTTCAGGAGAGACCTTCAAGATGGTGGAGGAGTAAGACATGAAGATCATCCTCTTCCCCCAAAATACATCAGAAATACATCTACATGTGGAACAACTCCTACAGAACACCTACTGAATGCTGGCAGAAGACCTCAGACTTCCCAAAAGATATATTTTTCGATTTTCTATTTTTGTGAGTGTGTATGTGTGTGCTTCTTTGTGTGATTTTGTCTGTATAGCTTTGCTTTTACCATTTGTCCTAGGATTCTGTCTGCCCTTTTTTTTTTTTTTTTTTTGTATAGTTTTTACTGCTTGATATCATTGGTGGATTTGTTTTTTGGTTTAGTTGCTCTCTCTTTCTTTCTTTGTTTTTTGTTACTTTTAAATATTTAATAATATTTTTTAGTTTAATAACTTTTTAATTTAATATTACTTTTACTTTCTTTCTTTCTTTTTCCTTTCTTCCTTTCTATTTTTCTCACTTTTCTTCTAAGCTATGTGGCTGACAAGGTTTTCATGCTCCGGCCGGGTGTCAGGCTTCTGCCTCTGAGGTGGGAGAGCTGAATTCAGGACATTGGTCCACCAGAGACCTCCCAGCTCCATGTAATATCAAATGCTGAAAGGTCTCCCAGACATCTCCATCTCAAAGCTAACACCCAGCTCTACTCAATGACCAGCAAGCTACAGTGCTGGACACCCTATGCCAAACAACTAGCAAGACAGGAACACAACCCCACCCATCAGCAGAGAGGCTGCCTACAATCATAATAAGGTCACAGACACCCCAAAACACACCACCGGACGTGGTCCTGCCCACCAGAAAGACAAGATTCGGCCTCATCCACCAAAACACAGACACCAGTCCTCTCCATCAGGAAGCCTAAACAATCCAATGAACCAACCTTAACCACTGGGGGCAGACACCAAAAACAATGGGAACTATGAATCCACAGCCTGCGAAAAGGAGACCACACACACAGTAAGTTAAGCAAAATGAGAAGACAGAGAAACACACAGCAGATGAAGGAGCAAGGTAAAAACCCACCAGACCAAAAAAAATCAGAGGAAACAGGCAGTCTACATGAAAAAGAATTCAGAGTAATGATAGTAAAGGTGATCCAAAATCTTGGAAAAAGAATGGAGAAAATAAAAGAAACGTTTAACAAAGACCTAGAACAAGTAAAGAGCAAACAAACAATGATGAGCAACACAACAAATGAAATTAAAAATTCTCTAGAAGGAATCAAAAGCAGAATAGCTGAGGCAGAAGAATGGATAAGTGACCTGGAAGATAAAATAGTGGAAATAACTACTGCAGAGCAGAATAAAGAAAAAAGAATGAAAAGAATTGAGGACAGTCTCAAGACCTCTGGGACAACATGAAATGCACCAACATTTGAATTATAGGGGTCCCAGAAGGAGAAGAGAAAAAGAAAGGGACTGAGAAAATATTTGAAGAGATTATAGTTGAAAACTTCCCTAATATGGGAAAGGAAATAGTCAATCAACTCCAGGAAGTGCAGAGAGTCCCATACAGGATAAATCCAAGGAGAAACACGCCAAGACACATATTAATCAAACTATCAAAAATTAAATAAAAGAAAAATATTAAAAGCAGCAAGGGGAAAATAACATACAAGGGAATCCCCATAAATTTAACAGCTGATCTTTCAGCAGAAACTCTGCAAGCCAGAAGGAAGTGGCAGGACATATTTAAAGTGATGAAAGGGAAAAAACTAGAACAAAGGTTACTCTACCCAGAAAGGATCTCATTCAGATTCGATAGAGAAACTAAAAACTTTACAGACAAGGAAAAGCTAAGAGAATTCAGCACCACCAAACTAGCTTTAAAACGAATTCTAAAGGAACTTCTTTAGGCAGGAAACACGAGAGAAGGAAAAGACGTACAATAACAAACCCAAAACAATTAAGAAAATGGTAATAGGAACATACATATCAATAACTACCTTAAGTGTAAATGGATTAAATGCTCCAATCAAAAGACATAGACTGTCTGAATGGATACAAAAACAAGGCCCGTATATATACTGTCTACAAGAGACCCACTTCAGACCTAGGGACACATACAGACTGAAAGTGAGGGATGGAAAAAGATATTCCACACAAATGGAAATCCAAAGAGAGCTAGAGTAGCAATTCTCATATCAGACAAAACAGACTTTAAAATGAAGACTTTTATAAGAGACAAAGAAGGACACTAAATAATGATCAAGGGATCAATCCAAGAAGATAAAACAATTGTAAATATTTTTGCACCCAACATAGGAGCACATCAATACATAAGGCAAATGCTAACAGCCATAAAAGGGGAAATTGACAGTAACACAATCATTGTAGGGGACTTTAACACCCCATTTTCACCAATGGACAGATCAACCAAAATGAAAATAAATAAGGATATACAAGCTTTAAATAATACATTAAACAAGATGGACTTAATTGATATTTATAGGACATTCCACCCAAAAACAACAGAATACACTTTCTTCTCAAGTGCTCATAGAACATTCTCCAGGACAGATCATATCTTGGGTCACAAGTCAAGCCTTGGTAAATTTAAGAAAATTGAAATCATATCAAGTATCTTTTCCACCACAGTGCTATGAGACTATATATCAGTTACAGGAAAAAATCTGTAAAAAATACAAACACATGGAGGCTAAACAATACAATACTTAATAACCAAGAGATCACTGAAGAAATCAAACAGGAAATCAAAAAATACCCAGAAACACATGACAATGAAAACACGATGATCCAAAACCTATGGGATGCAGCAAAAGCAGTTCTAGGAGGGAAGTTTATAGCAATACAATCCTACCTCAAGAAACAAGAAACATCGCAAAAAAACAACCTAACCTTACACCTAAAACAATTAGAGAAAGAACAAAAAAACCCCAAAGTTAGCCACAGGAAAGAAATCATAAAGATCAGATCAGAAATAAATGAAGGAAACAATAGCAAAGATCAATAAAACTAAAAGCTGGTTCTTTGGGCTTCCCTGGTGGCGCAGTGATTGAAATTCCACCTGCCATTGCAGGGGACACGGTTTGTGTCCCAGTCAGGGAAGATCCCACATGTCCGGGAAGATCCCACATGCTGCGGAGTGGCTGGGCCTGTGAGCCATGGCCACTGAGCCTGTGCGTCCGGAGCCTGTGCTCCACAATGGGAGAGGCCACAAAAGTGAGAGGCCGCATAACACCAAAAAAAAAAAAAAAAAAAGCTGGTTCTTTGAGAAGATAAACAAAATTGATAAACCATTGGCCAGACTCATGAAGAAAAAAGGGGAGAAAACTCAAATCAATAGAATTAGAAATGAAGAAGGAGAAGTAACAACTGACACTACAGAAATACAAAGGATCATGAGTGATTACTACAAGCAACTATATGCCAATAAAATGGAAAACCTGGAAGAAATGGACAAATTCTTAGAAATGCACAACCTTCCAAGACTGAACCAGGAAGAAATAGAAAATATGAACAGACCAATCACAAGCATTGAAATTGGAGCTGTCATTAAAAATCTTCCAACAAGCAAAAGCACAGGACCAAGTGGCTTCACAGGCAAACTCTATCAAACATTTAGAGAAGAGTTAAAACCTGTCCTTTGCAAACTCTTCCAAAACATAGCAGAGGGAGGAACACTTCCAAACTCATTCTACGAGGCCACCATCACCCTGATACCAAAACCAGACAAAGATGTCATAAAAAAAAGAAAACTACAGGCCAACATCACTGATGAACATAGATGCAAAAATCCTCAACAAAATACTAGCAAACAGAATCCAACAGCACATTAAAAGGAGCATACACCATGATCAAGTGGGGTTTATCCCAGGAATGCAAGGATTATTCAATATATGCAAATCAATCAATGTGATAAACCCTATTAACAAATTGAAGGAGAAAAACCATATGAGCATCTCAATAGATGAAGAAAAAGCTTTTGACAAAATTCAACACCCATTTATGATAAAAACCCTCCAGAAAGTAGACATAGAGGGAACTTACCTCAACATAATAAAGGCCATATATGACAAACCCACAGCCAACATTGTTCTCAGTGCTGAAAACCTGAAACCATTTCCACTAAGATCAAGAACAAGACAAGGTTGCCCACTATCACAACTATTACTCAACATAGTTTTGGAAGTTTTAGCCACAGCAATCAGAGAAGAAAAAGAAATAAAAGGAATCCAAATTGGAAAAGAAGAAAAGCTGTCACTCTTTACAGTTGACATGATACTATACATAGAGAATCCTAAAGATGCTACTGGAAAACTACTAGAGCTAATCAATGAATTTGGTAAAATAGCAGGATACAAACTTAATGCACAGAAATCTCTTGCATTCCTATAAACTAATGAAAAATCTGAAAGAGAAATTAAGGAAACACTCCCATTTACCATTGCAACAAAAAGAATGAATTACCTAGGAATAAACCTACGTAAGGAGACAAAAGACCTGTATGCAGAAAACTATAAGACACTGATGAAAGAAATTAAAGATGATGCAAACAGATGGAGAGATATACCGTGTGCTTGGATTGGAAGAATCAACATTGTGAAAATGACTATACTACCCAAAGCAATCTACAGATTCAGTGCAATCCCTATCAAACTACCAAAAGCATTTTTCACAGAACTAGAAAAAAAAATTGCACAATTTGTATGGAAACACAAAAGACCCTGAATAGCCAAAGCAATCTTGAGAAAGAAAAACGGAGCTGGAGGAATCAGGCTCCCAGACTTCAGACTATACTACAAAGCTACAGTAATCAAGACAGTATGGTAGTGACACAAAAACAGAAATATAGATCAATGGAACGGTATAGAAAGCCTAAAGATAAACCCATGGCACATATGGTCACCTTATTTTTGAATAAGGAGGCAAGAGTATACAACGGAGAAAAGAAAGCCCCTTCAATAAGTGGTTCTGGGAAAACTGGACAGCTACATGTAAAAGAATGAAATTAGAACACTTCCTAACACTGTACACAAACATAAACTCAAAATGGATTAAAGACCTAAATTTAAGGCCAGACACTATAAAACTCGTAGTGGAAAATATAGGCAGGACACTCTATGACATAAATCACAGCAAGATCCTTTTTGACCCACTCATAGAGAAATGGAAATAAAAACAAAAACAAATGGGACCTAGTGAAACGTAAAATCTTTTGCACAGCAAAGGAAAACATAAACAAGATGAGAAGACAACCCTCAGAATAGGAGAAAAGATTTGCAAATGAAGCAACTGATAAAGGATTAATCTCCAAAATTTATAAGTAGCTCATGTAGCTCAATATGAAAAAAACAAACAACCCAATCCAAAAATGGGCAGAGACCTAAATAGACATTTCTCCAAGGAAGATATACAGATTTCCAACAAACACATGAAAGGATGCTCAATATCACTATCCTTAGAGACATGCAAATCAAAACTACAATGAGGTATCACCTCACATCAATCAAAAAATCTACAAACAAAAAATTCTGGAGAGGGTGTGGAGAAAAGGGAACACTCTTGCACTGTTGGTGGGAATGTAAATGTTACAGCCACTATGGAGAACAGTATGGAGGGTCCTTAAAAAACTAAAAATAGAACTACCATACGAGCCAGCAATCCCACTACTGGGCATATACACTGAGAAAACCATAATTCAAAAAGAGTCATGTACCACAATGTTCATTGCAGCTCTATTTACTGTAGTCAGGACATGGAAGCAACCTAAGTGTCCATCAACAGATGAATGGATAAAGAAGATGTGGCACATATATACAATGAAATATTACTCAGCCATAAAAAGAAATGAAACTGAGTTATTTGTAGTGAGGTGGATGGACCTAGAGTCTGTCATACAGAGTGAAGTAAGTCAGAAAGAGAAAAACAAATACCGTATGCTAACACATATGGATGGAATCTGAAAAAAAAAACAAAACTGGTTCTGGACAACCTAGGGGCAGGACAGGAATAAAAACTCAGCCGTAGAGAATGGACTTGAGGTCACGGGGAGGGTGAAGGGTAAGCTTGGACGAAGTAAGAGAGTGGCATGGACATATATATACTACCAAATGTAAAATAGATAGCTAGTGGGAAGCAGCCACATAGCACAGGGAGATCAGCTCGGAGTTTTGTGACCACCCAGAGGGATGGGATAGGGAGGGTGGGAGGAAGACGCAAGAGGGAGGAGATATGGGGACATATGTATATGTATAGCTGATTCACTTTGTTATAAAGCAGAAACTAACACACCATTGTAAAGCAGTTATACTCCAATAAAGATGTTAAAAAAAAAAACCCCACAATTTCTTTATCCTACTGTTGATGAACAATTGGTGGTTTCTAGTTTGGGGCAATTTAAGTATTCTTTTAAAGGTATGCTTCTGTACACGCTCTTCTTCAATTAGGTTGAGATAAATCAAAAGTAACTTTTTCACATGATTTACCATGAAGGCACTGAGATAAATGAATGATGCGTACTAAGGAGCTGCCAGATGTTATTCACATAAAGAGGAATGAGAGTCTTAAGAACCTGTTTCCCAGTTGCAGGGTGGGGATAATTAAACTTTTTCTCTAAACCTGAAAATATCACCTGCCCTTTATTCATTTGTCGAGTTCACAAGAGTCATCTTGGAGAAGTTCAGAGAGCTCAGATACCAGGTAGACCTGGGTGTGAACTCGATTGCCACCACTTACTAACCATGTGACTTGTCCAGCTCAGCCTCACTCAACTCCAGTTTCCTTAACCATCAAATGGTCTCTAGGCTTGTTGAAAGATCTGAAGTTAAAATATTAATACATATCATGAAGTAGGAACTCAGTGAATCGCATATATTATTAGATATTTTCTGACCCAATATGACTCTAAGTCCTACCAAATGGTAGTCTGACTGACCTGGGTTATAGTTTTGGATTATTAAGAATGATTATTTGAGAAATTCAATAAATAACTGTACAGTGAATGTAGAAACATCTATATTCAAAGAGACCTCCAAGCTAAAGGGACCTCCAACATTAAGGATTTCTGTATTTCTTTTTGAGATATATTCATGTTGAATATACAGTGGTCAGTTGACTCAATCTTGGCCTCCTTGAAAGAGTTTATCATAGATATAATAAAAGAGCAGCCCAAGTATCATTACAGACATACTCTGTGAACAGCTTGATTTTAATGTATGGTTTAGGTTGGAAGATTGTTGGCTCTAAGCTCAGGATTCTGTGGAAGTGGAAACTTGGGCAGAGAATTGTTATGCAGCTTTGCATATGTTGCCTCCTAGATCGAGGAGTCTCATGTTAAATGATATTTTAGAAATGATAATTGTTGGAGTGAACTGAATGAGAGAGGTGGATATTTATTTTTTGCCTGGTACTCATGTAACTGGCTGCCAATTAAATTAAATTCATTTCATATATTCTTGAATTTCCACTGGAGAGTCATTTATCTGAATCACTATGTTGTCCTGTTCTACCTTTTCCCATCTGAAGAAATGGTACCCAGTTGCTGAAGCTAGAGCCTGAGTGTTCTTGACTTCTCATTCCACCCAGACCCAACCAATCCAACAATTCTTGCCAATTCTACTTCCTAAATATCTTGTGAATCCACTCACTTCTCCCTGTCCCACTGCCATGACCACAGTCCAGTCTGCCAGTATCTCCCACCTGGAGCACTTCAGGAGCCTTATACCTAATCTCCCAGCATCCATTTTTGCCCTTTCACAATTCTATCCCTATGTTACTGCTAGAAGTGATCTTTTAAAACAACAAACAGATCAGTCCTGTCTTCTGCTTCAAACCCTTAAATAGTTTGACACTGGATTTAGGGTAAAGTTCATAATCCTTAAGTTAGCCTAAAGAAGGACCCTTCTCTGCTGCCCAGCCCCAGAGATTTATGTTACAACCACAGAGGCCTTCTTTCTAGTCCCTGAATGTTGTGTGCTCTCCCTTCACATGCTTTTCTCTGTACCCTCTCTTTTCCTAGCAAACTCCTACTAATTCATCAGGTCTCAGATTTAACACATTTCTTTGGGAAATCATCCCATGAGTCCATGCATTAAACTATTAGGTCCTTCTTTTGTATACTTTCATAGCACTTTCTACTTATATTTATGATAATGTTCATACTTAGAATTTTGCATTTAATGTTACTTTCCCTGTTAGTCTATAAGTTTTATGAGAGCAGGGATTCTGTCTACTTTGTTTAATTATGTGTCTTCATTGCTAATTGCTCAATAAGTATTATTGATTGATGAGTCATGTATTTCTATAGGATAAGATTAGGTTGTTTATATCTCCAGAGGAAAGAGTGGACACATTTTTATATCTTCATAAATGTTGAAATAATATTTTAAAACAGGGTTGGAAATTGTCAGTGTTGTTTGTGAAAGTAAATATAGAAAACCCTTCAAAAGGAATTATAATGGTTTCATGCTGCTACTTTTTTGGACCACTTTTCCTGATTTATTTTGTTAGCAATAGGTAGGAATTCACAATATAATTTAAAGAACAACAAAATACATGTATATGGTCTCTGATATCTCAAGGATAACATGCAACAGCAAAATATACCTTGAAGGGGCTTCCCTGGTGGCGCAGTCGTTGAGAGTCCGCCTGCTGATGCAGGGGACACGGGTTCGTGCCGTGGTCCGGGAAGATCCCACATGCCGCGGAGCGGCTGGGCCCGTGAGCCATGGCCGCTGAGCCTGTGCGTCCAGAGCCTGTGCCCCTCAAAGGGAGAGGCCACAACAGTGAGAGGCCCGCATACCGCAAAAAAAAAAAAATTATATATATATATATTTATATATATATATATATATATATATATATATATATATACCTTGAAGGAACTCCTTTTCCTACCTTTTCTATCTTCTTAACTACTTCTCTTCTCCATATACTGAACATCTACATCAAGGCCATCTGCAAGCTCAGAGACGATGCCTCTTTCCTTTGCTACATCAGCAGGTGCAGTGTTAGTTCCTCAGAGTGGAGCACACAAAGCATTTCATTCAGAATCACCTGGGGTTTTAACTACAAGTACAGATTCCTACTCCCATCAGAAACACTGGAATTAAAATTTCTGCTGCATGAGGCCTAGGGAACTATGTCTTTAACAAGAGCCCAGCGTTTGAAAACCATCAGCCTAGTTCCTAGACATTACATGTTTAGGAACTGACACAGCATATGTAAGGCTAACTTTGGAGAGCACAGATTACAATTCATGCATGCCTTCATTAGCAAGGCCACTCTGTTGGCTTTAACCTTGAAATAAGGAGTCATATAAACACAAAGATAAAAGGACCTTAAAAGACCATTTGATTAAACTTTATGCTTCAGGCATATTTATACCCAAACCACATAGGGCTGCCATTGGTCTGTTTTCTTGCTGGAGATGTTTAAGGACAGAGAACCCATTAATATATCTGGGGTTTATCACTGAGACAATCAGATACTCTAAGGTGGTCTTTCAACTCGAAAACCTTTCGGCTTTACTTAGGGTCCATTTCTTCTTGTTGGTATTTTGTAAACATGGAGAACAAACTAACATTCTCATCATCTTAAAATAATACATGTAGACATCTCATCATCCATCAGGACTCAGTCCCAAGAGCAACCTTCCCCACTGCACACAGACTCGTTGAGTTAGAGCAATCTTAGGCACCACTTAAGTTGACATCTTCATTTTACAGGTGTGTAAACAAGTGCAGGGATTAGATGTCATTCAGTTACAAATCTGACAGACTTATGAGTGTATTTCAACATCTCAGATTCATTTTTATCCTGGGTTATATTTTCCCATGGTGCAGTTTGAAAGCATCTGGTCCATCTAAATTTAGATCTGGTTCAGATCCTTCTCTATCACTAACTACCTGTATGATTTCAGCACATTATCTGACAAACCTGAGCTTCATTTTCGTCATATGGTATATGAAGATAAAAATCTGTGTTGTATAATTGTATTGGGGATTAAGTAAGAAACAGCATAGTGCCTAGCACATAGTAGGTGCTCAGTTAGAAAACTGCTGTGTTTGGTTTTGGTACAATATTTTGGAAGGCAGTTTGGCAACATGTATCAAAATGTAAGTTATGGGGCTTCCCTGGTGGCGCAGTGGTTGAGAGTCCGCCTGCCAATGCAGGGGACACGGGTTCGTGCCCCAGTCTGGGAGGATCCCACATGCCGCGGAGCGGCTGGGCCCGTGAGCCATGGCCGCCGAGCCTGCGCGTCCGGAGCCTGTGCTCCGCAGCGGGAGAGGCCACAGCAGTGAGAGGCCCGCATACCAAAAAAAAAAAAAAAAAAAAAAAAAAAAAAAAAATGTAAGTTATGCTTTCCTATGACTTGGGATTTCTAGTCATCATAGAGAAATCAGGCACCACATACAACATTCAGAAAAGCAGCTCACTATTACAAGGCTTTTGTTACACAGTGGGTCAGAGCTTATTTTCTTAACCAAAAACCCAGAGTAAATCTTGATACAAGCCAAATATCCTAGAACAGTGGTGCTGTCTTCTGACAACCTTCTGGAAGAATTTAACTGCAGCTGCTTTCGTCATAAGAAGAAAAAAATTGTGATAAATGAGTTAATAGTTTATTTAATGTGTATTATGTGCCAACCCTAAGGTTATTCACTTAATCTTTGCCATAACCTTTTGACACAGATACAATATTATCCATTTCTTTTTAACATGTTTATTGGAGTATAATTGCTTCACAATGGTGTGTTAGTATCTGCTTTATAACAAAGTGAATCAGCTATACATATACATATATACCCATATCTCCTCCCTCTTGCATCTCCCTCCCACCCTCCCTATCCCACCCCTCTAGGTGGTCACAAAGCCCTGAGTTGATCTCCCTGTGCTATGTGGCTACTTCCCACTAGCTATTATTTTACATTTGGTAGTGTAAAGAGATTGAGTAACGTGTGCATCTTTGGGAGAGTAGTAGCGTGTCAGGGGTTGTCACATAGTTTGTTAGCAATTGAATCAGGCTTTGAACACAAGTCGTTTTGATTCCGGAGCCAAGTGCTCAACTCTGTAACTCTTATATGTGGAGATGAAACAAAACAAATATTAATGTCAGGGCCCATCCCAGATTTTCTGAACCACAAAGATGCAAGACAGGCAGAGTTGAGAACAACTGTTATAACCATTATGCTTTTCTGTCTCTATGTGCCTTGTATGTGGCCTGCTTACTAGAAAGAGAATATACTACTGTATATGACATGAGATTACCTTAATCACTTATTGTGGCCCTATTTTCACCCATCAAACTCTCCAGACAGCATCTTTGAATTGCCTCAGGTTATGGGGTCCCCATTTGAAAGATATTGATGAAAAACCCTAATTAGGTACAAATGCACTTGAATGTTTGTTTTACTTACTGATGGTTGGGTGTAGGTTTCCTTCTTTCCCCTTGTCAAGGAAGCTGAGGTTCTGAGGCAGCCACAGACTACAACATAAATATGGGGAGGAAGGGAAGAAAAATCTTGGAAAACTCAATAGCCTGCTGTTTCCCAGACGAGATCCAATCTGCTTTTGACATCACTCCAAAAGGAGTGGTTTCCATAGCAGAATGTAACTTAATGTGATCCTCCTAGAGCCATTCCGCATTAGACACTTAAGACGTTCGCTTTTTCTTCCTTGCAGCTGGGGACTCTATTCTTCAGTTCTACTTGCTGGCTGCTAGGAGAGGAGAGGATGCTTGGGCTGTGCAGGCCAACAGCTGTCTTCATGGCAGCCTTTTTGTCATTGCTGCTTCCTTCTCCGTCAACATCTCTAGGTCCAGTGGGAATGATTTGTGGCCCCAGGTTATACGTGTAGTTGACAAGTGTTCACTAATTATAATCTCTCCTCTTACTTCTAATGACTCCTGCCCGGTAAGCAATCTGAGAGCTAAAACAGTTTCTCTTTACATTCGGCAGCAGAAAAGACTGAGAAAGGTTTGGGAGGTGAAAGAGTCTGCCCACGGCAGCATGGGGATGGAAGCAGAGCCCGACAGAACTCAACTCTTAGTGCTTCCAATCGATTAGGCGAGATTACCTCCCAGTTTGCCATGTGGGCTGTCTCATTCTCCTTGTATCTTCTGACCCGAGTTTTCCTTCTGAGACCCGCAGCAACGTTGGATGAAGGGTCAGACGTCGGGGTGACTTGGCAATAGCTTCCATTATGACTGCTTCTTTCTCTAGAATGATGAAATTCAATCTCACAGTTTCAATGCTTGTCCCAAAATATTTCAAAATGTGAAATGCATGCGAGCCAAATGACAAAAATGTTTTTTAAAAAACAAAAACATGGGCTTCTTGTCATACACCACACTGGCTGTTTCAGTGTCTGTTCAGTCAGTAAATTATTCTTTCTGATCTTCATTTCTGATGATATCCAGATGGTCTAAAAGTCAATCTTTTTCTGCAAGAGGGAAATTCTCTGTGAAGTTAAAAGTGAGTAGTCCTAATGTTCAGATAGTATGGCTAGGAATTAAGTGGAATGACATAGGATTGTCTGTACCCAATTAACATAATATTTAAATAATTACAGCACCTATATATTTAGCTTGAGGTTGGGCTTAATTATTAATGTTCTTAACTCTTAAAGGGAGGCTGTATCTTTCTCCCTAAATTACAGGACACTTCGTAAAAACCAAAATTGCTAATGTTAACTTTTCTTCCTTTCTATTTCCTCCAGATCTTCTAGAATTAAAATACTATTTTGATGGGTTCAAAGATGTTCTCTAGAATTAAAGTACTATTTTGGTGGGTTCAAAGATGTTCTCTAGTCAACCTACCACAGGTCGATTCTGAGGGCTTGAAATGGATCATGGCGTGGATGGTGATGTTTAAGATTTATTCTGTTTCTTTTTAAATATAGCCTTAAAATGACTAATTCATAATAATAACAAAATGTTAATATACTTTTTAAGTCACCATTATTTATCAGACTTTGAAAAAAAGATAATATTCTTTTTCAGAATGAGAAGAGCAGTGTTAGCTTCTATTTACTGAGTCTACCACGAACTAAGCATTATAATAGATGCTTTCATTTGTTATATCATTTATTTCCTTTTAGAACCCAAAAGATGGACATAATTATCCATATCTTATAGATGCAGAAACAGAAGCTCGAGGAACATCAGTAATTTTCCCAAGTTGCGAAGGTTTTAAGGATAGGAATTCAGGAATGTTAGGCTCAAAACCCATGCACTTTCCACTTTTCTAGCAGTTTACCAAATTAAAATCATCCACAGACTATGTTCATATACAGTGAAAGCAAGGTAAGCTTTGTTACAGTTGCTCATTACTGCTAGTATCCAAATGAAGTAGGTGATGCTGCACTTCCCTTCCCACACACAGATATGTTCATACTGGGTTCTAGAATACAAGTTGGTAGTTACTGATTTTCTTATTGGCTGGAGTTTGAGGGAGAGGGCCCTACATAATTGTACATTATATGGCAGATACTTAGATACAGAACTTCAGAAATGCATTTAGTTGTGAAAATCAAATAATAAAATGTAAGGATTTGAAAAGTACTCTGGGGGGAAGGAAACTGCAAAATAGATGTTGCTAAACACAGATTGAATATTCAGAGAATGTCAAAGACTTAAAATCTCCCACTTTTCCTCCCCTTTTCTTTTCCTCCTTCCCTCCCTCCCTCTCCCTCCCTCTTTCTTCATCTCTCTCTTGCTTTTGTTTTTATTCTCACTCCCATGCTTTTGATTATAAACAATTTTCTTCTCTCACTCACCAGAAGGACTTTTTTCTTCTCACACTCCACCAGTGTGAGAACTCACTGTCACCATAAATGGAGGTGGCTTGCACACTGATGTGGAGTTTGAGGTAACTCCTTAGGTCCTTGCTACTCAGAGTGTGGTTTGTGAACCAGCAGCATTTGACATTACCTGGGAGTCTGTTAGAAATGCAGAATCTCAGGCTCTATCCCAGACCTAAAGAATGAGAATCTACCTTTTCACAAGATCCTCAGGGATTTTATATGCATAGTAAGTTTGAGAAGCACTGTCCTAGAAGAGTCTAATAGGTCTTTCCCTCTAGAGCAGAATCACTACACTAAAGGGAAAAGGGGTCATCAGAGAATAGCCATCCCAGGCTCCTTCTGTAGTCTGCTGTAGTCAGAACCGGGGCTGTTCTGTGGGTGGGGAGAAAAGTGTTACTGCAGGTAACAGAATAGGACAACCCTGCGCAGATAGCAAAGTGTCTCGTGGGAATTGTGGTTACCATTCTCTTACCACCATTGACAAGGTTGCCACAGTGAAGGTCCTTTAGGGCCTGGGCTCTTGTGGCAGCCACTTCCTCAAGTCCCTCTCAACAGGTGCACACACACGTTACAAATACCCATGTGTGCACCTAAAGGAAAGGGAAGAGAGAAACCCAAATGTCTTCCATCTCCTGTGTGCCAGACATTGCAGCAGGTGCTTCCATTTTAAAGACTAGACAGCACATAGAAAATCAGATTATTGTGAGCACACGTTCAATTACTAGCCAAACTTCATTAACTAGAACCTCCAGATCTGTAACTGCTGTTTTTAATGATGACCTCATTAAATGATTAAGTTAAATGATGAGATCCTAAACATCTAAATCATAAAAGAGTAATTAAATTATATTAATTATAGTTCTCATGTTCATAACATCATCTTAAAAGACAGTTTCCAAGTGACTTCAAATGCAAAAAACATATTCTAGTCTAAATATTATACACTTAACCTCAGATGTTAGTGGCTTGAAAGGGACCCTCTTTTCTAAGAGTAGCTTTCTGGAGTTGGAGACTATACTGTGAGTACTATAATTTAAACAGTTATTTCCTTCCCAATCTCTGGGAAGCCTGTCTTTTACAATATTCCTTCAATATTCCTTTCTCTTATAGGACCTTAAAGTTCCCCAGTGCTTACCCTCTACAAGGACCAGTGTTCCCAGTATGGAATTGTGCACAGAATTCTTGAATGGATTCTAGTCCTGTAACTGCTCTGATTGGCTGGGAGGTTTGGGGCTGTCACTGAATCCCTTTGGATCCCAGGTTTATCCTCTATAAAAAGTAGTGAGTTTGACTGGACTCTAAGATCCTTTCCATCCTACGTGAATATTCTGGAGTCTATAGACAGAATATTCTAAAATAGAATATGTCAACAGGGATTCAGATAGATTCAGCTGGGTCTCATCACATGCTTCTGGTGTTTCCAGTCATCCCAAAGTCTGCATCTCTCACACCAGGTCTTCCCATAGGCTTGGCTTGTGTCAGATGGCAACTCAGCTACTGGACAAGAGGCAAGACAGCAGGTGTTGAGGTACTGATTGGTGATCACTAAACAGAGAATGTTGGTGTCCTGACTACACCATGGCTTTTCAGAAAAGGATTTGGGTCTCTGTAATCAGTTCATAGGTTGCATGTTTAATATTTTCCTTTGTTTTTGAAATTTTCACCAAAAATTCAGGACAATGCAAAATGTATTTGTTCTCATTATTTGAAAATTATAAACCCAGTGAGAATATAGGGGGTAACTCTCTACAGAAGCAAATTTTTGATTGGTACCCCATGCAAGAGAAAGAATATAAACTTTGAAGTTGGAAGGAACTGTATTTGTATAGTACCTCTTACTAGCTGGGTGACTCTGGGCATGACAATTACATTGTCTGAAACTCAAATTCCTAATCTCTTAAATGGGGTTAATGATATATACTTCGTAGAGTTACTATAAGGAATCGAGGTAATGTCTACAAAGCTCCTGGCATATAATAGATGCTCAATAAATGTAGGCTATGATTTGCAATTAGAAAAATGGTTACCAAATGCCAATTTGTGAATCAACATGATCTTTGACACCATTTTACCATTCTGTGATAAACAGTGTAAAATAATTATAGTGTAGCTAGTTTTTCACAAATTTAAATTTATATGGTGTTTCTTTTTTATGAAATGATATTGACAGTGGATGCTAACGATTGTTTTTAAGTTATTTATCAAAATTTTAAAAACTGGTAATTCTAAGACATCTACCCATATTTTCCTTGTCTAATTTGTGTGATCTACAAATCCAAAATAATAGGACTCGCTGAATTAAGACATCCTAATCATACTGAATATTGGGGTCAATTGAATCAAATGACTTTCACTTTCAAATCATTTTAATGGGAGCAAGGGGGTTCTGAGAATTCCTTATCCACTGTGTACTGCAACCAGTTATTATCTCCTGAATTCCTGCAATACCTATCATCGGGATAACTCGGTTCACACTGTGTGTGTGTGTGTGTGTGTGTGTGTGTGTGTGTGTGTTCTTAGCACCAGTACTCAATTTGGTCTCAGTGTGTCTTGTATCTGTGTCTGATTTTGGAAACGCAACAATGCAATGAGGTCATATACTGTTGTAATAGAGTCTCGGCTCTGCAATCAAACTACCTAGGTTCAAGTCCTAGATTCACCACTGGGTAGCTGTGAAATCTCAAACAACAAACTTAGCTTTACTGTGCCTCAGTTTCATCACCTATCAAGTTTTGAAACTAACATTACCTACCTAATAGGGTTGTGCTGAAGATTTACTCCGATAATCCATGAAAGCATTTAGTATAATGCCTGATACATAATAAGCACTCAATAAACAATAGGAAAAACAACAGACAAATAACAAGTAAACAGAAAACTCTAGGGAGTCAGACAGGCTTGAGATCTGACATACCCGCCTCCATCACCAACCCCTCCTCCTCTATTGCATTGCATGGCTTTAGGCAAGTTACTTAGCATCTCTGCATCTTATTTGCCTTGTCTATATAATGCCTACCTCACACATTTGTTGTCAGCATCAAATAAGTTATTATATGTAAATTATTTAATATTATGCTCGACTCATTGTAGTTGCACAATAAATGTTTTATCAGTTCCTTCCACTTTTACAAATCTGTATTCCACACAGCGCTTCCTCTGTACTTTGCACATAATAGTAATTAATAAAGATTTGTTGCAGCCTTGTATCCATCTCTCTGTCTTACTGCTGTCACCTGCTTTGTCAGTTATTCTACAAGGAAGAATAGAGACTAAACACAGAACAGGAAACTTACTGGCTGGGACTCGGATCACTTAGACCTGTTGGCCATTCCTCTGCTTTGGCCAAGATCGATCTTGATAGACTTCTCTGATGACAAGACAGCTAATCAGAAGGGACACTGCATTGGGACGTTTTGTGATATCTTGTCACAGATGAGAGAGTTACGGACCCAACACATTATTTTAAAGACATACTCTATTTTAAGAAGTTTGTGGTTTGGTGTCTCTCTCTTTCCTGAGAGCTCCACCTCAGCCTCTTCCTTTATGTGATTCTCACATTGTTGGCTCATGAGGAAAAGGTGGACTACATTGTTGGACTTGACCACCAAGCCTGGCATGCGTGGGGAAAACTTGTAGGGCATATTTTAAGCCTTATCCCGATAAGTTCCTCAAGTTAAATAAATTCCATTGCTCTTTTTAAAAAAAAGACATCACCCTTTTAAAAGCCATTTTGGAGCAAGATAATGTTTATTTTCACTGCTGGAATGAAGGTGAGTGATTGTAGAATAAATCACTAAAATAGTTTTTAAATATTAAAAGAAAAATCCTGCCTTGACATTAACATTCTAATATATGAGGATGCAGTGCATAAAACTCTGGTCCTGTGTCTTTTCCTTTTCTCAGCCTCTTCTTTGCTGGAATATGTTTCTTTTCCTTTTTCTTTTTAACATTTTTTTTTCAATCAGTGCAATATTTTAGGAGATACTCCTTCTAAAAGTGAGAATTTAGAAGGGGTGGTTAAAACGCTGACTCTTTGTGATTCCAAGATGTACTCTGACAGTTATGGGGTTATAAAGCAGAGGGTACATTCTTCAATGTGGGCTGCAGATTGGGCGGCAGAGGGCCTTGCCAAGAACAGGAACCACGGATGTTCACTTTGGGCACATTTATTACCGTGTGTTGATCCTCAGCTGTCTACCATTTCCATTGCTCAGGATAGAATGTTCCTTTACTACAATTCAAACACCTACACCAACTCCAAAAACACAACTGTTGGGAAAGAGGTTTTGTAAAATTTCATTAAATATTGACACTCTTGCTCTGCTGTCAGAAGAATGAATTTAGACTTGCTTTGGTGCCCTTTCTAGGGCACCCTTCTTAACATTCCTTTTTGCTACTTTGTGACCCTTTCTTTTTTTTTTTTACATTTTCATTATTTTTATTTCTTTTATAATTGCTTCCCTTTTTTCTATTGGCATAAAAAGCTAAATAAATTTCTATTTTTTATTTTTTAAACATTTTTATTGGAGTATAGTTGCTTTACAATACTGTGTTAGTTTCTACTGTACAGCAAAGTGAATCAGCTATATGTATACATATATCCCCTTTTTTTTTGGATTTCCTTCCCATTTAGGTCACCACAGAGCACTGAGTAGAGTTCCCTGTGCTATACAGTAGGTTCTCATTAGTTACCTATTTTATACATAGTGTGACGCTGTGTCTTGAGTAAAATAAGGTTAGGATCTCAAAGAACATCACCCCCTATCAGGGAGACAAAGAGGAACAAGAAAACAAACCTTTGTTAACATGAACCAGACTAGATCAGCTTTTCCCAAACATAAGTTATTCAAAGACTGTCATGATTTTTCCCTTATCTGTATCACTTCTCTTATAACTTCATAAGGTTTTGTTTTTTTTTTACTTTAAATTGATACACTTTTAAAAAATATAGCTCTGTCCTAAGGAATATCTAAGAAATTATAGGTTTTATGTTCTAATTTCCTAACACACACAAAAAGAAACCCATGTCAGCTGAAATTAAATTTTTTAATGTGTGTGTCACTTAAAAGCATCCTGTGTAATACTAGTGGTAGCACTAAACTTTGGGAAACTTTGAATTGGGTTGTCTGCTGTTGAAGCTGATATCAAGAATCAAGACCACATTCCCATTCCTTACATGGGATTAAGAATGTAGGAGTTTATTTGCAAAGCCAAGGTTGGTAGAAATACCTGTAGGTGTGCCAGGTATTTAAGGCCTCCTTCCCTCTCTGTCTGCTTTCAGCCACTCTATTTTAATCCTGTGTGTCTTAACCTTAGGACTTTCCCTCCTCTTCTTTTGTGTTCTTGACCTCCATTCTTAATCACTGCCTTTGCTTCACCACTGACTGTGCTCTGTGGGTTGCCAGCCTCAGACTGAAGACTTGATGCTCACATATAGACAGCCCTTTGGATTGGTTTACTTTTGGCCTTTTTGACAGTGGGCTTTCCGTCAATTTCTATTATTATGGAGGTAGTAACAGCAAATTAGTACAAAACAGCAAATTAGTGCTGAAACTGCTCTGAGAAGGACCTGATCTGGAAGGACTTTTTGTGACTAGGAATGAGGCCATTATCAATTGAAACATAAAATCTCATGAGAAGAGAATTTGTGAGAAGCTTAAAATAAAAATAGAGTGTCTGCCTTTATCTCTCATAAACATTTTATATCTTAACTGTGAAAAATGTGGGCCACCCTCACTGTTCCTCTCATTATCTCCTGAGCCAAAATGATGTTCCATGCTGCAAGGGTCACTTCCAAGTATTCTTAAACATGAGTTCACCATTCTTCACATGCATCTCCAGGGACCACAAACAGTTTTAGGGCTGGAGAGATAGGAGTTCTAAGACACTGAGGAAATATACTAGTCTAAACCTCAATCTTCTATATCCTGATTTAGGACTCTCTTCACTGATCTTTGTGTCTTCATTTTTCTTAGCTCAAAATAATTTGTATAGTTTGGCATAAAATAAAAAACACCTAAGACTTTTCTTTTAACAAGATACTCTCTGAACAAGATGTGGATTTTTTTTAAGGGACAAAATCTGTAAATAGCCCTACTAAGTAGTATTAGAACTGTAGTTGGTTTGTTCAATTCACAAGAATGCCTCTGATAAAGTTACTAACTGAATGCTATACTTCTGGTAAATGGGGTCACATTCTGGGGCCATGAGATTCCACTATCTGCACTTACAGTTTTCACATGGAGTCTTACTTATGTTGATGCAGTTGTGCAAGGCACCTTTTAGGCAAAAAAGAGTCACGTCATCAACGTGAAAATGGAGGTATATCCAGAGAACCCAACACTTTTGGATTCTTCTTCCTCTTAAATGTCTGAATTTTAACTGGGCTTTGGATATATGAAACTCCTGAGTCATACTAACTAGCATAAGCGAATTTCAAACCAAAGTGGCATATCCATGAAACGTTTCCTGCCAAGGGCTGAGGTAGAAAAATGTCAGTGTCTTTGAGGCCAGGGCAGGATATTATTCAGGCGTGTGAGCAGCTGTTGCGTTTGGAATCCTCTGACAGATAGCAGAGTGTGCTGTGCCTGCGATACTGACTCCTTTTCTCTATCCCAACTGCATAGCTGCATGCGAGCCCTTTTCGATGGCATCTACAAGTTCTCGCTCTTGGTTTTGCCACACACAGCCATCAACAGCCAAAACGACTAAAAAGCGTGGTTAGGGGCTTCCCTGGTGGCACAGTGGTTGAGAGTCCGCCTGCCGATGCAGGGGATGCGGGTTCGTGCCCCCGGTCCGGAAAGATCCCACATGCCGTGGAGCGCTGGGCCCATGAGCCATGGCCGCTGAGCCTGCGTGTCCCGAGCCTGTGCTCCGCAACGGGAGAGGCCACAACAGTGAGAGGCCCGCGTATCGCAAAAAAAAAAAAAAAAAAAAAAAGCGTGGTTAGGAGAAGCAGAAATGGAAACCTCTCACCAAGTGTTTCCAACAATTGATAATGCTGAAAGTGTTTACTCACACAGCAGGATCAAAACTGGCATTATAGATTAACAATATCAGAATAACAGAGACTTGGTGTTGACTGATGACACCCACCCAAAAATGAACAGAGAGACTACTTCCAAGGAAATCTAGGTCAAATTTCCCTTTTTACTAGTCTGTGTTTCTATCTCACCTCCACATTCCCCATACATCTACCTTGTGTCTCCACAGTTTGTAAGGCAAGGATGAAGCCCCTTAAGATGAAAATGATTTGTTAATTTGTAATACAGTTCATAACTATGCTTAAGTAAATGAACTAATAAATAATTAAAGAGTTCCTTAATCCTAGAACTCTTTCTTTGGCCAATTAGATTTCTTTACTTGACTTTAGTACCATAAACACTGATAATTCATGTATGGAAAGAAAAGAACTAATGTTTTTTGCTGAGCAGCAACCCATAACAGCTCCATCTACCAAATGTCTGCAGATGCCTTTCAGAAAGAGTCTGCCCTGATGGTACCCATCAACAGGATTCTTACACTTATGGGTGAGACTTCAGATTGCATCAGCTCAAAACCCTCTGTGGTCTAAGTAAGGCTGTACATCACAGCAGAAAGAGCACTAGAAACATACTTTCAAATTCTGGTTTGGCCACTAACTAGTTTTGTGACTTTAAGCAAGTTATTTAACCTTTCTGGACCTCACTTTTTTTTTTTTTTTTTTTTTTTTTTTCTTTTTTGCGGTATGCGGGCCTCTCACTGTTGTGGCCTCTCCCGTTGCGGAGCACAGGCTCCGGATGCGCAGGCCCAGCGGCCATGGCTCACGGGCCCAGCCGCTCCGCGGCATGTGGGATCCTCCCAGACCGGGGCACGAACCCGTATCCCCTGCATCGGCAGGCGGACTCTTAACCACTGCGCCACCAGGGAGGCCCTGGACCTCACTTTTAATGAAACACAAATGTTAGATCAGATCTGGGCTTGTCTCAAGTGCTAATTCAAATTCATTGGTAGTAGTATGCTGGAGAATGTTGAGAACAATTGTAAGTCTGTGTCCAGGCACAGTGGGAATGAGTCTCCTTATTGACTGATTCAGACTCAGGTTTATCCTAATAGGTAAGCTATGTCTGTCCTGTACAGGTAACAGCAGGAGTGCTTTGTATGTGTTAACCACAACTAGAATTGCACTCTAAGGTGCATTTCATCTCTATTTGAGAGAACGTAGAAACATTTCAGAAGCAGCAAGATTATTTTATAATATTCAGAATCAGAAGTAGAAAATTATCTTGAACAAGACAAGGTTTCAGAGACAATTCTTCCTAATTCCTTGGTCCAGCATTTCATATTTTCCTTCTGACTATTAATAACTAGTTGGATGATGCACCCTGCCTGGGGAATAAATGGAAGCACCCAGAAATTCCTTCCTCACTCATGCTGATTAGGCAGGACTTGGAAGGTTTACTTTGCTTACCAGTCAATGAACTCATAATATATTAGTATGAAGTGTTTAGAGTTAGTTGTAAACTAGAATTTATATAATTTTCATTTGATGGGATCAACTTTGAGAGGTCTTTAAATGAGGCAGAAATCATAAAATTATTTAATTCTACACAATCTTTAGGAGAAAGTTTGCCATATAAGTGTAATGTTGACTTCTACACTTTGGAATTCATGGTAAGTGCCCTGAGTAGCTTCAAATACACAAGTGGTCTTTTGTTAGTTAGTTTGTTTAATTTTACTATTTCCTAAAAATCTCAGAAATTTGAAGGAGATTTGGACCACTGTTTATTTATCCATTAGACTAATTTGCTTGAATTAAAGCTGAGGCTTTGGAATCACCATTCATTACCACTTGACTGTGTACTTTATATTTGACTAAGAGTCAGGGTTTGGGGCTTCTGGTCCTTTTTTTTTTTTTTTTTTTTTTTTTTTTTAACTGGATCTATTCCTAAATTTAGGAAAATTGTTGAAGCACAGTCTGTCTGCTTTCCTCTCCAAACAACTGGATATTTACTTTTGCCCCTTGACTGTACCTCAAAGATATTCGAGGAATGAAAGAAGTTCCAGGAGGTCCATTGAGGCTCTCTGGTGAGAGTCACTCATGCCATTACCATTGTTGTTACCTAATCTGTGCCTTCATCTTCAACAGCCCTGCGTATTCTCCTGAGCACAGTGATGCCATTTACATGCCATTTACATCACTTAGAAACTATAGAGGCTCAGAAGAAATCATTTTGACTGTGAAATACTAGTACAATTTTTATCTTAATCCACAAAACAAGTTCATCTACTTTGTGATTTCTCAAATGTCTGGGAGAATTTATGCAACAAAAGCTGCTACCAGGGCATAAGGGTGTGTTGGCAGATGTCCTAAGCAGGTTTTATACCCTCCAGACTCCTGTAGTCTCTTCTGTTATGTTCGTTTTTTCTGTTAAAGGCAAAAAAGAACAGGAGTAATGTGTCATGGCTTCATTTTCCTTAAAAATCTATTAACTTCGAGAGGACAGATGCATACATCTTCAGAGAATATGATTTTATTTCACTGGTCCTCTCCTAGACTATAACTTTAGTGGATTTTCTACATATTATTACACTGATTGACTGTTTTTCTGCCAATATCCATTTTTTCTCCTTCCCAACCACTCTCCCTATTCTTTATTCCATATGAACAGTGGTACATGAGTCAAGGTTTAAAAACTGGATCTCTGAACAAAAAAAAAAAGAATCATGATTTGTAGCACTTGCCAATTTCGTGGTGTGAATAATCCGGGCATGGCCATTTTTGAGTTACCAATATGGCATCACTGAACACAGAACTGGGAAGAGATGCACAGTAGATACCATTGTATAGTATTACCACCACCCAAAAACAATAGCTGTAAATGAACCTGAGAGCAGAGATAATAGTAAAATGTAGTAAAATAATTAGGAAGTGATGTTTTTAGTATATATTACCCTTGTTTTAAACATAATTTATTTGTTAGTGCATATAATTTAATTTTTAATAACAGCCGTGTTTAACAACCGGCTCACAAATTTCCCAAAAATGTAAGTTGGTTCTTATGAGCTGGTGTGGACTGTTTCCAGCATACCATTACAGATGAGTTACTTAGAGACTATAGTTTATCAATTCCATGGAAATGCTTGAAAAACTGGGCAGGGAGATGTAAGTGATTCTAAACTCCCATCCTAAGCAAAGTAAATTAAAGAGCAGGGATGTATCCACTTAACATGCTTTATTTGGTGCCAGTACAAAGCCCTGGCATTTGTGCATTTAATGCATAGATCATATCAATAACAAAGAGTGGGGAGACCAGGCTTGCCAGATAGGCCACTCCTAAACACATCAAAAAGACTCTTTAAAATTTTGCAAGGGATATAAACACAACTGAACATGAAACCAGAAGAACTTGGAGAGATAGATTTTTAAAAGTTAGTTTAATCTAGACAATATAAACACAGAGATAGTATTAAATCTGTCTGGGAAGGCAGCACTGTAGATATCATTGTTCATTGTGTATGAAGTGAAGGAAGTAAAGAAGACAGGCCAAAAGGAAACAGAGCCTTAGAGTCTGATGTATGTAGGTAGATTAAGAAAATATAATTTGTATCTGCTTTGGCTGCAAGTGAATGGATCTGAGACCACCGTAAGTCAGTCTTCAAAGCTTGGCTGCTTGGTTAGAATAGCTCAGGGTTCCAGGAGGGAACATGAACTCTACTGTGTCTAGCAATAGTGAGAGAAGAAAGTGAAAATGGTCTTATAGTTTACATATCTTTCTTCTCTTCCGCCAGAAACTGCGTCCAAGCCACACACTCCCCAAATCCTGTTGATTCTGCCTTCTCTCCTCTTGCCAAGAGTTTACTTGGAAGTCTCTTTCTTGCCTGGTCTCCCTCACTGTCTCTTCCCAACTTCTGCTGTTCTTGGAATTTCAGCTTGAGTATTAGTTCCAGGAAGCCTTCCTTGACCCCCAAGTACTGGCTGGAAGACACAAAGAGTTGGCATTCCGTGTTTATTGGTATGTCTCTCCCAATAGACTTAAAACTGTTTACAGATGGAAATGTATCTCATTCTATTGTATCCTACATGCTGAGAGCAAATCCTGATCGTGTAATGGGTGTTCAACAAAGACTTTCTCTGCATAAGTAAAATAAATGAATCAAGGTCCATAAAGGAGGTAGAACCCAAAGGAACCTGCGAGGCTTCCCATTGCTTACGACACGTAGTAACACCTATATTGCTGGATGATAATCCTGCTGGTACCACCTTCTCTGAATAAATGAGTAGAACAAAGTCAATTATGAATTTTCCTTCAATGAACATACCTTCTGTTGCCTTTCCTCATGCCAGTCCCTGTTATTCTCCCATCGGTTCTATTAACATCCTTTTCCCTCTTTCCCCTGATTGCCTTCTGGAACTCCTTGCTTACTGTACCAGGTATAAGAGATGGTCTGTAATTACCTGGGGTGAAATGAACAGTAGGTTCCAATGGGAGGGACTCGCCACCTTTGAGCGCCTGTGTCACTTCTCCCTTTACCTCTACCTGAATAATTAAGTACATGCTCCTTTGTATTGCTCTTCAGCACTCTGGTAAACACTGCTCTCTACATATTCAGGGAGACAAAATAAAATGGAGTAAGGAAAAAATTATAGGTTAGACAAGCATCTGGTGATAGCCTAAGTTATTATCTTTGCAGAAAGCTAAAGGTTGACATAGGCCTTTTACACACCTCCAAAGACATGAAATTCAGGTTCTCAATTAGAGGTAGAATTACATTATGTAGCTTGATATTTTATTCTCAGGTGTGTGGGACATGTCTGGAAGTAAAACAGCTTTAGCCCCTGTTAGACTGGTGCTGTTTAAGTTGGGAGGTACGTCACAGGCATGATTTTTAATAGGCAGAGATGCCCTGAACTTTGACTTTTCAGAGATTTACTTCCTGCAGCCCACTAGGGTAAACATGGATTTTCTCAAAGCCATTTAGGCACAACTGATGACCATCTGTCACCACTGAGAAGAACTTTTACCTTCTTTGTGACCATAGCATGTGGAATGTCCTGTTGGCATGGGTGAGATTATTAGTACTTACCTACACTTTTTCTGCTTGACCTTATTACCTTTACCAGGTATGAGAGTCTCAGGCACCCTCATTACTCCTTCAGAGGCTTCCAGAGCAAAGTGAACAAGCCTTCAGCATTGTGGTTATCTCCTTTGCCATTGGAAATGGCCATTTTTTCAGCTCTGGGTATTTTTTAATGGTCTCCTTTCTCTCTGTTGAATTAAGTAGCAACTTTTGTAACTGGCAGTAATTTAAAACCTGGAGGTTCCAAAAGAGATTTATATTCAACTTTTTTAAAGGATCATAAAGAGTCTGAATGTGCTTAATGTAGAACTTTGTCCCCATCAACTCTTTAGGGCACTACCCAAAAGTTCAGAAGAGTTTATATCCAATTACATCTCAGGAGTATTTTTTTAAATTAATTAATTAATTTATTTATTTATTTTTGGCTGTGTTGGGTCTCCGTTTCTGTGTGAGGGCTTTCTCTAGTTGTGGCAAGCGGGGGCCACTCTTCATCGCGGTGCACGGACCTCTCACTGTCGCGGCCTCTCTTGTTGTGGAGCACAGGCTCCAGACATGCAGGCTCAGTACTTGTGGCTCACGGGGCTAGTTGCTCCGTGGCATGTGGGATCCTCCCAGACCAGGGCTCGAACCCGTGTCCCCTGCACTGGCAGGCAGATCCTCAACTACTGCACCACCAGGGAAGCCCATCTCAGGAGTATTGGTTCAAAATATTTTATCTGTATGAATGTCATTAAGAAAATATACAGTAATTATTTTCAATGCAGTCTTTAAAGCATTGTTTCTCAAAATGTGGACCAGTCTTACTGCATCTTACTTGGAGAGCTTGTTTAAAATGCAGATCCCTAGGCCTGATACTAGATACTGTGATGCAGAATATCCGAGGATGAGACCTAGGAATCTGCATACTTAGCAAGTTCCCAGGTGACACTGATGTACTTTACAGACTAAAGACCATCAGTTTAAAACATTAAGAAACAAAATGCAAGAAATACCCTGTCATTTTTCTTTAAACACATGGAAATAAGAGCCTTCCTCATTACTGCTGTGAGTTCATAAAAGTATATTTATTGGGCAGACATGTAGGTGGGGGTGTGTGACAGAATCTGAGCCATGATGGGTGGGAGTTTGGAGTAAGTTCTAAAAATTGGTAGCTCTGTGACTCAATAGCAGAATGGCCTACAATTGAACATTATACACTGTGCATGAAATGGCCTATGTAGAAGAGTCAGATTCAATAATCCACATGGAACTGAACAAGTAAGTTTCCTCATGATGTCTGTAGATTAGGTGAGATAAAGACAAAGATTTCATAGGACTATTCATTCATTCACTCATTCATTCATCCATTTGGCAGATAATTATTGGGTACTTACTTTGTCTCAGGCACTATGCTGGATTCTGGGAATCTAGATGTTAGCAAAACTGATGAGTTCTCTGCCCTCATGTGACTTAGATCAGCATGAGAAGCAAGATTTCAAATAAATAATCCTAGGATCACAAAAATAAGTACATAATTATAATTTGTGGTAAATGCCATGAAGAAAAGTTACACGGTGCTGAGAGTGACAAGAGTATCTAATACAAAACAGGATGTTAACACTTAAACTGGTAATGAAACTGATTACTCTGGCAGAACAACCTGAGTGCTTCTCCTCCATCTCTTTTTTATCTATGTAACAAATATCATCAAAATAATAGCTAACATTATTGAGTGCCAACTATCTCTCTTAGCACCATGGTAGATTTTTACAAATGTTTTCTTGTTTGACCTTCTCAATGACCCTATGAGTTATGTCTCATTTCACACATAGAAAAGTAGAAGCTCCCAAAGCTGTTAAATGCCTCCACTGGGATTCAGGTCTGATCTGTCTGATCCCAATGCCTATATTCTACTCACTCTTCACTCTTCATTAGACAGATGCCATAGATTCATAGAGTGTTCATGGATGGAATATCAGAAATCCCTGAGCCCGCTACCAGACACTCTATTTTGCAGATGCAAACACAGGGATGAAGCACCTATCAAAACTCTTGTTGAGACTTGTTGATAGCAGAGCTGAATTAGAACCCATGTCTTGAATCTCAGTTCAAAGCTCTTCTCACTGTATCATGTTGCCTCTGTTTCTCATAATTACTTGTGCCCTAATAGGAATTTGGCATTTAACTGATTCGCTGCACTAGACTTTTAAAAACTGGTTGGTTTAGATGGCAGAAATAATTCCCAGTTATCAAAAATTGCGCTTTATTGTTCTTATGTATCAGCATCCTCGTACTTCTCTTCTAAGCATTTGAAATCCACCTTGTGATCACTAGTAGTAACCTGCTGCTTTTTAGGTGCAAATAATATGCTATTGGCGCACTCTCCGGAAGGAAGGGACCTCTCAGTTGTATTTTCAGTAGTGGAAATGGATTTATTTTTTCTACTTTTTACCCTGGGTTACAGTAATTCCAAGGGCAATGGCAAGGTGCCTGGGATCCATAGACCTGCAAGATAAATATGGTACACCTTCCTAGAGCATTAATTTAGCCAACAGCAAGTTTTTTAAACCCCTTTCTTTAACATTACAGCAAGTATGAATACATTATGGAATAGAATGCAAAATTAGAGTGAATTTTTTAGATAAATAAAAGACTTCAAAGAAATTATGTGCATGCAGCCGAATGCTTCAGACTAACATCCTCAAAAGCACACTGTATTTCCTTCCCTCCAACATGTGCTCACACCCACTTATCCACATACCTTCACTCTTCTCTGCCATTAGGGATAATTTGTTGAAAAAAATTAGATGAAATGTGCCTTAGCTTCATTACACTCTCAGGCCTTTGTCTATTCCTGAAGGCATGATGTAGAGGAAACATTTTGTGCTTTGGAATCAGTGAGACTTGAGTCTGAATCTTGAAATCACAACTCCCCAGCTGTGTGACTTCTGTACTCCGAGCCTCAGGTTGTTCAGCTGTATATTGGAGATGTACTCTGTACACCACAGGCCTATTTTGATGATTAAATGAGATAAATGTAAAGGTGCCAGTGTCTGGGACACAGAAGGCACTGAAGAAATGACAGGTGATCATGAGCTCATGTCTCATGGAGGGGCATGAAGAGTGGCCACGGAAATGAGAAAGCTACTGGTCCCAGAAGGGTTTCCACCATGTCTTGGCTTCTGGAGCATTGAAACAAGATGCAAGAGCAAAGTACACACACACACACACGAACATACTCATATACCTGTACTCATGGGAAGAGAGGAGAAGCAAATGGGTGGGAAAGATTGAACCATGGGAATGAGGCTTGCGAAGCTTGGAGCATTTGAGATATGAGGCGTATGAATCAAACTTTCATAAGAAGACCAAGAGTTACTCTTCCATTTTGCTGCTTCTTCTCAAACACCAATTTATAAAAGGTTAAGGAAACAATTGGGATAAGATTTATTTTTTCTCCCACAGACATTTTGTTTTAAATCTAGTCTTTATTTTCTTCACAGCTGTTGTGGGACTGATATTATTTGTGATGTCAGGATCAGAAAATACATTGTGCCAGAACTAGTGCCACTCAGATTTTGCCTTAAATCAGAATGTTTTGATTTTCTAGTTTATTTTCCCACTTCCCGTTTCCAAAGCCAAGAGCTTTAAAAAGATCAGAAAATAATTATCACACAATATTAGGCCCATAGGAAAAAAATGTTTTTAGGAGTCAAGTGCTAATTCGTCAGAACTATATAGCTTAAAATATCTGCAGAGGCTATATATAAGTTTACAGGCAAAAAACCCCTTGGATTCGATTCATCCAAGCTATGAAAACTCTGTCAGTTGACAAAAACAGCTGACAAATTCCTATACTCCCTATTCATTGTGTTTGTGAGTGCCTCCCACCCTGGCACCACGCATGGTGTGTGAAGGCCCAGACAACAGTTCTGTATAGATCCACCTTCGGTCTTGTTCTTCCAGGGAAGAAGTGAAGAGAAGGCAATTGCTCTGAAGGTCAGAGTAGTGTTGAGCTTGGCTGTTGGCCTGGGGGAGGTAGATGGAATGAATTCCATACTCTCCTCCAGAGAAGATACTCTACCCACCTCTGTTCTATGTCAACTGTGTGTCAGTCTCACCACAGTCTTTGGTGTAAGATTATAAGACTATCATCTCCCCTAGCTCTAAGAGAAGACAAATTCATGGTCTCTGTCTTCAAACCAGTAACATCTCTGTGGGTTTCTTGATTAAACATATAAGGCATTTTAACATCTTTGTATTTCTTACAAAAGTTTTAATGTTACTTCTAAAAATAGAAACATCTAAGATAAATAAGAACCACCCTAAACCACATTCCCCAGTGGTTCTGTCATACCTGTTGCTCAAATGTACTTCTCAGGGCCTCTTTTCATTACATCTTTTGAGGCTATTCAGAGATACCTATCCCTTTGAGGAATCAGAAATAGGTGGAGGTGACAAAGCTCTCAGAAATGCTTACCTTTTTTTTTTCCCCGCTAAATATCTCTGAACCATTGCATCACACCCAGATCTAACAGGGAAAATTCTTGCCTAGCTGGAAGGTGTCATTAGCTGGCCTGCTTTGGAGAGAAGATCTACTGATCATCTCAATAGCGTATGACTAAAGTATAGAGGAAAGAAAATGCTGACAGTTTTGATCAAAGACAGAGATGGTCTTAACCGGATGCAGGCAATTGTCAGGACTAAGAGGTTAGGCCCGATGAGTCATACTTACTTCACAGAGATGGCATGAGGCATAGGACTTAGGAACTTGCTCTGTCTTGTGGCACTGGGACAAGGTGAAAAGAGAAGGTATTGCAGGTATCCTAACAAGTACTTTTTTGAGCATCAGCTTCCAAAGAAATGCCTGTGTGTTTGATTTTCACACAGTAAAGAGTTTAGACAGATTTCCTTCTCCACTCAATTGACTGTCATTTTATAGACACATAATTAAGAATGTTTATTTTCATAATACGTACTTTTAGATGACAAATCTCAGGGCAGAGGGTCAATAATGTGAATTAACTGAGGTCAAGAGCACTTGGCATATAGAATGAATTATTGTTGCCTACCTCCCTTTCAACAGGAGAGGAAAGTTTAGAGTTTGAGGCTAAGTACAGGCTTTCCTAAGGCTCTTCTTAGACATGGGTGGTTACCTACTAAATGTGATACGTGGAACATTTCTTCATTCCACAATTATTTATTGAGCCAGGCACGATGCTAGATGCTGGGAGAAAACAGAAGAGGAAAGTCCCTGTCCTTGCAGAGCCTATAGACCCACAGGAGAGAGGCACATCAAATACTCACACAGGTGGCTGGAGGCCCAGACCTCCCAAGGGCCCCCACCAGCTTCACTAAGTGCTTTGATTTCTCAACTCTGTCAAGAGTGTCCTCAAAGTCTGGCCCACCGATCTGCTATATCTTTGTCTACTGGAGCTTGTTTGCAGTATATATTTCTGGGACTCACCCCAGTCCTACAGAAGAAAAATCTCTGACCTTTTAACAAGTGTCCCCAAATACTTCTGATACCATAAATTGTCTCATTGCACACTTTAACCATGATAAGGCTTTATTTTACAATGTTCCTGCAAAAGGGAACACATGAGCAAGCATGTTGGTTTGTGATGGAGTGAGCACTGAATCTGTGGCTTTTAGACATGGCTTTGAATGTTGATTCCTCCAGTTATAGCTCTGCTTTAGAGTCTCAGTTTCTTTATCGTCCAGACCACTGAAGGACTGTATGTGACAGTGCCAAGTCCACAACATGTGATCGCCCCTTTTGGCTTCTTTATCAAATAATTTACTCATAAACAACGTTAAAATATAAGCCAAGGACAGGGAGAAGATACTTGCAATATTTATATATAATAAGCAAATTGCTGTTGTTCTGAATGTGTAAAAAAAAGAATTCCTACAAATCAGTAGACAAAAGACAAGTAATAGAAAAATGGGCAATGGATGTAAACAGACAAGTCACAGAGAAGGAAATTGAATCAGAAAAAAAAAAAAAACTCAATCCGTTACAAGGAAATGTGAATCAAAACAAGCATGAGGCAGACACCTTTCATTGCAGACTGACTTTAGCAAAAACTAACAAGTCTGACAATTTCAACAATTGTCAGTGTGTGGGAGAAATGGTATCCTCCCTCATTAGTCTTGGGAATACAGCGTGATACACCCACTTTCAAGCTATATTGACAGCATCTAGTAAAATTCAAGATATAATACCTAGGTCTCAATAATTCCACTTCTGTGTATATATCCAACAGAAACTCTGGTGTATGTGCACAGGGTCATGTAATAGGGTGGGCATTGCAGCATTGCTTGTAAGAGTAAACAAAGTTGGAAACAATTCAAAGTCCACTATAGAGGAATATATGAGCAAGTATAATGAACAGGTAAAAATGATCATCTAAATCAACTGGTTAGAGCTCAAGAACTTTATGTGGAGTGAAAACAAGGAGAAGGACAAAACACTCAATATGAATCAATTATATAAACAAAAATATTATATTATTAACAAATATATGAATACTAATAAACAATAACATATTCTTAATAAAAACAAAAATATAATAATATTATGGGTTGTCTTATAATCCATGTTTATATATGCAAATTTTTAATGAAATAAAAGGAATCAAAACTCACGATATTTGTTGCCTGAAAGGGTAATGGAAAAAGGATAGGGCTAAAGCTCTTGGACTATATCTGTTATGTAATTCCAAAAAAACAAAATATTAAAACCTGGAAGAAATACAACCAAATGTAACAGTTGCTAAATCTGGATAGTAGGACTGTGAGGGTTTGTTGTTACATTATTCTTTGTAGTTTTATACAACACTAATTTTTTGAAAATTAATAAATGACACTGATTAGTCTTCATTGTCTCATAGCTGAAGAAACTATCTGGACAGACAAGAGGTGGTCACTGACCTGGAATGCAGTGATGGGTCCTGGTTTACCAACCGGAGGGTCCAGGGTTGGCTGGAGAGTGTTGCAGGTCCCCAGAAGACTCCCATGGAGGGAGGCTCCAAGAATATGAACCTTGTTTGTAGTATGATTGTATTTGTTTTCAATGCTCTCAGCTACTGTATACGTAGACAGTGAAATTACCACTCGGAGACTCAGAGGATAAAGAGCTCTCTTTCTTCTCTTCCACGTCACCCGTTCTCACCCCCTCTTGCCTGTGGTTTGGCAGCCACACTCAACTGCCTTACAGTTGGCTGCTCTTCTCCATTTGGGTTTTATCTTCCTGTCTGGTAGGTGGCTGCTGTGGGAGTATGAAGGAGACACGGAAAGGAGAAAACAAAGAGGGAGAGTGTAATCAACTCTGGATAAAGGAAGGACACCTCTTGGTTTAACATGCAAAGGGTCAAGTTTCATGCCCTGACCCACACGTGATTTTAAGGATGAGGACACCAGGGATTTTCACTTCCAGGCCCCTGAGCAGTTTTGTAGCGACCCTTAATCTTCTTGCAACCTGTCCTCCAGAAATGTGGCACACAGAGACAAGAGCCACACACACATACACTCAATCCCCACTCCCACCTCCCATGCTTGAGTAAGACCTCCAGCTTGTTTGGGCAGCATCTATACCCATGAATAAAAACCAGTGTTCAAGAGAGTGGAATATAAGGCATCACATTCATTTTCACGTGCTTCCCCACATATGCATTTAACTTGCAAGCTCCAGGTGATATTAAGTCAAAGAAAAAGAGGGCCTTTGCAATTAATGTGTTATCATTTGGCTTTGATATGCCTTCTAGGTTTTTCTCTTCTTGGAAACAGGATAGATGATTGTTGATTCTGTCCTGCTAGAAAAGAGCTGCCTTGGTATAGTATAAAGCAGTTGTTTCCAAAGTGTGTTCCCAGTATTAGCAGCATCAGCATCACTGGAACCTTGTTAGAAATGCAAATTCTTGGCCCTACCCCAGACCTGCTACTAGGTGAAAGTCCAGCAATCAGTATTTTAATAAGCCCTCCAGGTGATTCTGATGCATGTTAAAGTTTGAGAACCTCGAATATAAAGAAACAGCATGGAACTAGAAATCTGGAGATACAAGTTCAGATCTCGACTCCTTTACTTACCAACTGTGCCACTTTGGGCAAATAACCCACTAGGGTAGAGTATTTTTATAAAATGTAAACAGCAGCTAGTTACTGAATGAGTCATGTCTATTAAAGTTCTCTAAAAACTGTAAAAGGTCACGTAATATACATTGTTACTATTGGTGTTATCTTGGGAGTGGTTTTGTTTGCTAAATCAGATGCCCTGATTTAAGCATCTCTTCTGCTACTCTTAGAAGCTGTTTACTACTATCTACAAAGAGCTGCCAGATACAGCAAATAAAAATACAGGACACCCAGTTAAATTTGAATTTCTAATAAACCACAAATATTTTTAATATAAATATGTCCCAAAATTGAAGGGACATACTTATACTGAAAAATTGTGCATTGTTTTTAATAAGTCCTATATTTAATCTGGTGTCCTGTATTTACTCTGGTGACCCTTTTTTTTTTTTTTTTTTTTTTTTTGCGGTACACGGGCCTCTCACTGTTGTGGCCTCTCCCGTTGCGGAGCACAGGCTCTGGACGTGCAGGCTCAGTGGCCATGGCTCATGGGCTTAGCCGCTCCGTGGCATGTGGGATCTTCCTAGACCGGGGCATGAACCCGTGTCCCCTGCATCGGCAGGCGGATTCTCAACCACTGCACCTGGTGACCCTTTTTTTAAGGTGTCTTTTTTAAGATTAGGGACCAGTTTTTATTAATTTCAAAATGTTCCTGTATAAAAAGAAATGCTTTAAGCTTGAAGTAACAGAAACTCTCAGTGTTTTTAACAAACAAACAAAGTTTTCTAACACAACAGGTAGTCTTGGAGGGAGGTGATTGTGGAAAAGGTTCAGTAGCTCAAAGACATCAAGGATCTGGTTCTGGGTTCCTGTGATTCTCTTGGTCTTTCCCTCATTATCACAGAATGGCTGCAGTAGCTCTAAGCATCTATCCGCACAAACTTTCTTGTCAGATGCCTTTATAGTGTCAGGAAGAGAAATATCTTTCCCAAAATCTTCCTGAAAAACTGGTTAATTTACCTAGTTTTTCCAGTTTCCAGAATGGAGGTAACCAAGGAGGGATGGGCTAGGAAAGCATTTGCGGTAGCTCAGTGAAAGTGTCTGCCCGTGTTGAGCAAACATTTCTCGAGTGCCTACTGTATGCCAATCTCTGTGCCTAGCGTTAGAGACACAGAATATAAGACAAAGTTTCTTCCCTCCAGGAGCTTATACTCTATTCAGGAAGGCAGATGTGAGTCGGGTGAATTGATATGATTAGCTATGTGCTTTGTTAGAGTTGTGTGCCAGGTGTAATGAGAGCTCACAGAAGGGCCACTTCTCTCAGGCCCGGAGATTAGAAAAGTCCTCTGGAAGAGATTCTGCTTAGCACGTAATAGATACTTGGAATCGTGTGAAGATTAAACCAGTTTATGTACATACAAATCTTTATTGTGATTTCTGGCACGTATTAAGGATACAATAGTTGTTAGCTGTTATAATGATTATTATCCCACCCAGGGAGCCAGTGATTGGCCTGTCACATGGGTGCCCATCTTAATTAGGGTGTGTGACCTGCCTTACCTGACAAAGGATTAGGAAGTTGAACAGGAGTGGTGAGAATGAGCAGAAACTAAGCAGATGGCAGAACCAGGGAAATTAAAATTCATAGATCTGAAGAGCTGTCTAATCAGTGGTTCTCAAGATTTTTACAACCCTTGCTCTTTTTTGTATATGAGTGTGTGATCTTCATATGATTATTGATGTGAATTGAAATTTATTCAAAACTGTAACTAAAAACAAATCAAAACAGTGGGATAATTTGCTGCTTTATTTTCCAGTTGTATCTCATCTCCCCTTGCCCCACAAAACCCATTCAGATAACCTTCATCTGCCTACTGTGTTAGTTTTTCTTTTTGTGTGTGTGTGTGTGTGTGTGTGTGCGTGCGGTACACGGGCCTCTCACTGTTGTGGCCTCTCCCGTTGCGGAGCACAGGCTCCAGACGCACAGGCTCAGCAGCCATGGCTCATGGGCCCAGGCGCTCCATGGCATGTGGGATCCTCCCAGACAGGGCACGAACCCGTGTCCCCCGCATCGGCAGGCGGACGCTCAACCACTGCGCCACCAGGGAAGCCCTGTGTTAGTTTAATACATTATTGCTTTGAAGGTCATATGGTTTGGAGGGTTTTTATTCTGTGATTCCTCAGTTCTCTGGAGGGTGCCATAGAGCTACCTCGGACTAGTGAAAAAGCCAAGTTTTCTGCACTCTATTGTATTAAGAATCTTACATGCCTCCTTCCCCAATAGCATAAACACAGACACACACACACAAACATACACACACACACCAAACAGGACTTCCATTTAGCCTGGGTGTTAAGAACCAAGACTGGAGAGTCAGACTCCCTGCTCTTTACTAGCTGTGTGATCTTGGGCAAGTTTCTTAACTTCTCTGTGCCTCACTTTCCTCATTTATAAAACAGGAATGATAATTACATCTCCTATTTTATACTGTTAAGAGTGAGAATTTAAATGAGGTCGTCTGACACAGACATAGAGAACAAACATATGGATATCAAGGGTGGGGGGGTGGGATGAATTGGGAGATTGGGATTGACATATATACACTACTATGTATAAAATAAATAACTATGTATGTAAAAACAGAGAACCTACTGTATAGCACAGGGAACTCTATTCATTGCTCTCTGGTGACCTAAATGGGAAGGAAATCCAAAAAAGAGGGGATACATGTATACGTATGGCTGATTCACTTTGCTGTACAGCAGAAACTAACACAACATTGTAAAGCAGCTCTACCCCAAATAAATTAATAAATTTAAAAAAATGAGGTCATCTACCTGGAGTGCTTAGTACAAAGCCTGGCAGAGGTTAAGTATGCAATTATTGTGAATTATGAGTAGTAGAGATATTGGGGGTTTGAACATGATTTATGTCAAGAAAGAGTTCCACTGCTAAAAAAATGACCACTGTTCTCATCAAACCCCCTTGTTCTGTTGCTGAAGCCATTGAGATCCAGAGAAGTTGTGACTTGTCTGAGTTCATTTGGTTAGTGGTAGATTTAGGTCCAGGCATCAGGTCCCCCAGACTCTCACTGCAGAGCCTGTAGAGACTCACAGTTCACAAGGTTTTTACAGCTCAAAAGAATTTTACTTGAATTATTGTAAAACTGGCAACAGATAGCAGGAGTTTGTGGGAATATGCTTCAAGCACGGGTTTCTGTGCTTTGAGGTCTGATGTGAGCAGTGGTTATACCTACTTTAACAGCAGGTATTAGCATCCACTTGGCCCACTGACAGGATTCCCTTCCAAATCTCTTTTCAGTTGCTACCCCAGACCCAGGTTCACTCTCAGCACTTTTAGAAAACAGTCTCTCCTATCCAGCTGACCTCTCACTGAGCCACATACTCAGAGAGATGGGCTAGAAAACTAACAAGTTCTCCCAGAGGAGAAAGTAACCCATACTCCTTATAGGTAGTCCCGTTCTCACAGGCTCCCAGTCTAGAGACTCAGAATTTATTTCTAATTCTTCTTTCTCTTCCCCACATTTCTATTTTACTTTCTCTAAAACCTTCAGAGGCCTTCTTCCAAAACCTTGGTCAGGTCAACTTGGTTTCACTAATGTGATCTCTTAACATTAGCCAGGTTATTCTCCTCCCTGGGACCCAGCAAGTAATAAATCCAATGAAAATGGGCTTAGACAGTAGGAGTCATTGTCTCACATGACAGGAAATCTAAGGAAGGCAGTTAAAGAGTTGACTGTCAAGGGTGGTACAGGATCTCTCTGTAATTTTCTCATGTTCATCTCATGGTACTAGATGGCCACCACAACTCCAGGGCTTGTGTCATTGAAGAACAGTGTCCTGGGCAGGACTTTCCCCCCACCTGTCTCTCCTTGTTCATGATAGAAGAAGACTTTTCCCAGAGTCCCTCAGTAGACTTTCCCTTTTGCGCCAGGATGGGTGCAGTTGTCCATCGTTTAGCACCAAGAGCAGTTGGGAGACCCTATGCTGGAGGTGAGCTCTGCCAGGTAGAAGATTGGAGGGGAGGAGTGGCTGATTCATTTGCTCAGGCTGCCATCACAAAATACTGGCTGGCTTAAACAGCACAAACTTACTTTCTCACCGTTGTGGAGGCTGAAAGTTCATGATTGATGTGCTGACAGGATTGGTTTCTTCTGAGGCCCCTCTCCTTGGCTTGTGGTTGGCTATCTATCTCCTTGCTCTGTGCTCACGTGGTCTTTCCTCTCTCTGGTGCCTCCCTGTGTGTACAGATCTCCTCTTTGTATAAGGACACGAGTCAGGTTGAATTAGAGCCCATCCTAATGGCCTCACTTAACTTAATCAGCTCTTTAAGGCCCTATCTTCAAATACAGTCACATTCTGAGGTACTGGAAGGGTTAGAGCTTCAACGTATGCATTTTGAGGGGGACGGAATTCAGCCTATAACAGAAGACAAGCAGCTGTACCTGTCATGTTGCCAGTGACAGATTCCTTTCTACCGGTCCCTGAGCCTTTATTTGTTCCATCCTGATTATCCAGAATTATTTTCTCTTCTCCAGATATCCAAAAGACACTCATTAAAAAAAAATAAAAATTCCGAAGCCCACCTCTCCCAGGAATCCTTTTCCTGCACCTTTTCTCATCTTCCCAGTCTACTTCAGTGGAATTCTGCCTCAATTCATATGCATGCCTCTTTATCACTGAAGACTTGTGAGCCCGGGAATAACTTGATTAGAGCCGAAGAAATATTATAGACAAGTCATGACATCACACAGTGTGAGTTAATGTTTAGACAAAGCCTGGGTTTGAATGAACTTTGGCTGAAGTAGGGGAAAGTCATCATGCTGAGATGGGAATGTGATCTGAGATCTCTTCTAAAATCTGCATGTTAGTTCATCAGTGTTGAAGAGAGAACTTGAGAGGAACTTAGAGTTTAATCTGGAGTCTTTCAAGGGGACTTTAGAATAAGAAACTGTAAAACGAGTTCTAGTTACAGAAGCGGGAGCGGTTGGGCACCGTTTTATTTACTGTTGAATTCCTGATGCTCTCTACCTATTATCTTGTTATAATGGATTAGTAGGGAGATGGGAAAATGGCAATTTCAAAATTAAAAAACTCAGCTCATAGACTTTTATAGCAGCAGCCCTGCCACAATTGGATTTTGAAATGTGTAATTAACTTCTTAGTCCTCTACAAAAAGAGTATTTCACAGAGGAGTTATTTGGAGTTCCTTTTTTATTTTATTTTTTTTAACATCTTTATTGGAGTATAATTGCTTTACAATGGTGTGTTAGTTTCTGCTTTATAACAAAGTGAATCAGTTATACATATACATATGTTCCCATATCTCTTCCCTCTTGTGTCTCCCTCCCTCCCACCCTCCCTATCCCACCCCTCTAGGTGGTCACAAAGCACCAAGCTGATCTCCCTGTGCTATGCGGCTGCTTCCCACTAGCTATCTATTTTACGTTTGGTAGTGTATATATGTCCATGCTACTCTCACTTTGTCACAGCTTACCCTTCCCCCTCCCCATATCCTCAAGTCCATTCTCTAGTAGGTCTGTGTCTTTATTCCTGACTTACCCCTAAGTTCTTCATGACATTTTTTTTTTCTTAAATTCCATATATATCCTCCTGGGTCTGGAATTCTTATTTGTGACAATTTCTCTTGGTGACTTTTTAACATAGATTATTGCAAGATTATTTGAATCTGAACTTTAAAAAAACCTGTTACTGTGTGGGCCTGCTTAAGGCATCACGCTTTCAAGCTTGCTTTTTATCTCAGATCAGTGCTGGACTTCAAAGAGAGGGACACATTTTGCACATCTTACCTCCCCACCACTCCCTTTCTTTGCTGCTTCTATTGAAAGGAAGACAGCTCACACCTACACACAAGACATGCGCACAAAATACCGGGTGTCCTGGTCCAGGGCCTTCCAAAGGCCACCCACCACCCCTATCCCAGTAATGTTATGAGCTGTGAAAATGGTCTTTCAAGTCAACAGCACCTATTGTCAGGCTCATAGGGAAAATACAGCATCAGAAGTTTGGTTTTATGTTGCAACAATCCACTCTTTTGTTACATGCACATTTGCCGTGCTTTCTTATTTAAAATCTGTAGCAGCCTATGAACTACAATACACTGTGATAAGTGCTAATGACTGGTATACACGAAGCGCAGCAGGAACGGTGTTGTAAAGCACCAGTAAATAAGGTACCATTAGTTCTGTCTGAAAAGGGAAGACTCCTAGACAAGTGGAGAGGGAAGAAAGCCTTGAAAATGAACGGAGAAGAATCTTGCCAGGTTGGAGGGTAAGGAATTCTCAGCAAAGGCAAGAGCATAGAGGAGTGAAAATGCCAGGTCTATTGAAGGAATGAAGAGCAGTAGCACTGAAGTCGGGGCAACAGGACTGAGTGGGTAGATAAAACTTTAGAGGAAGGGAATAAATGCACAAGTGGGTAGATAAAACTTTAGAGGAAGGGAATAAATACACAAGTGGGTAGATAAAACTTTAGAGGGAGGGAATAAATGCACAAGTTAGGTCTCCAAGGTTGCAGGGTACTGAGAGCGGAAAAGGGAACATCCACGGAATAACAAAGCACACACAGAAAGATCTTGGCACTAATATTTTACACAATTGGAGTGACTATAGACTCATACTTGTAAAGCAGTTAGAGAGCAAGAAAAGGATTGTATTATCATGTTCTCAACTCAATTACCTGGACCGTAAGTGCATATTTAGATACAGGGTTTGTTCAGAGGTCAGTATATTCAAGGAAGTCTTCCTGGAGTGGGTGGAGATGGGCCTAGGTCTGACAGGTGAAGACTTGAATTATCAGAGAAGGGAGGAGAAGGCATTCGCCCTGAGCCAATGAGTAGGACTGTGGGAGCAAAGGTGGTAGATAGGAAAGACAAAAAAGAGATTAGCCTAGCAATTAGGAGGCTGGCTTAAGCTGGGAGTCAGTTGGTTTGTTTCCGTGCTTCTCAATCTTGACTGCACATTGGAATCACCTAGGGAGATTTTTAAAATATTGATGCCTGGATCCCATGCCCAGGAGTTCTGACTTAATTGGTGTGGAGTGTGTCCTGAGCAACAGGATTTTGCAAAGCTCCCGAAAATTCTAGTGTACATCCAGATTTAGTATGGAGACCCACACATTCCAAGCTGAGGAATTTGGATTTGGTTCCATAGGCATCGCATGTTCTTAGGTGGTGGAGAAATAGAATAAATAAATAGAAGTGGCCTGTTAGAAAGAGGAGGCTGGTGATTGAAAAGTGGATTGGAAAGAGAGTGAAGCTCATGGAAATGAGTCCAACCAGAAATTCATGGAAAAATCCTGGCATGCATTATCTATCTGAGCATCAGGCCCGCATTGTGTCTGTGGGAAAGGAAGGAAAGGGCAAACCCCAGAGACACATCAGAGAATCATCTCAGGAACCTGATGACAGGGACAGCAAGACTTAGCAGAAAGAATGGTGATTCTGGGAGTGAATGGACCTGGGTTCAAATCGCAGCTCCACCCAGTTTCCAGCATTATGACCTGGGCAAGGTCTTGAACTCCTTTGCATGATTTCTCTGCTGTAGAGACAGAAATAATAATACTGACCTAGCAGAGGTGTGGTGAAGAGCAGTGAGATTATGTATACAAAGTACCTGGCATAGAGCGAGTCTTCAAAAAAAGCGATCTATGGTACCTTTCCTATAGGGAATAAGAAAGCCGGCTGGTTAAGAGCATCCACTTTGGAGACAGACCCGTGACCTAAAGCTAGCTCAGCCCCTTGAAGGTTGAGTGACTTTGGATAAAGGGATGGAAGCTCTCTAAACTTAAATTTTCCATTTGTGAAATCAGTACTTACTTCCTTTCTGTGGTTGAGTAATAATATTCCACTGAATGAATATGCTGCATTTTATTTATCCATTTCTCAGCTGATGGACATTTGGGTTGTTTGCACTTTGGGGCTTTTATGAATAATGCTGCTATGAACAGTTGTGTACAGATTATTTTGTGGACATGTGTTTTCATTTCCCTTGGGTCTATACCTATGAATGGAATTGATAGTTCATGTGGTAACTCTGTTTAACATTTTGTTTTCCACAGCACCTATACTATTTTACATCACTACCATCACTGTACAAGGGTCCCAATTTCTCCACATCCTTCACAATACTTTTCATTATTTCTGTTTTTTATTATAGCCATCCAAGTGGGTAAGAAGTGGTATCTTGTGGTTTTGTTTTGTTTTTTTTAAGTAAAAACTTTACTTTCATTTACTTTTCAAAAATAAAAATAGATATATTTAAGATGTACAACATGATGTTTTGATATGCATGTACATAGTGAAATTATTACTATAGTCAAGCTAACTAACATATTCATCTCTTCACAAAGTTACCATTTTTATTTATTTATTTATTTATTTATTTATTTATTTATTTTTAACATCTTTATTAGAGTATAATTGCTTTACAATGGTGTGTTAGTTTCTGCTTTATAACAAAGTGAATCAGCTATACATATGCATATATCCCCATATCTCCTCCCTCTTGCGTCTCCCTCCCACCCTCCATATCCCACCCCTCTAGCTGGTCACAAAGCACCAAGCTGATCTCCCTGTGCTATGCGGCTGCTTCCCACTAGCTATCTATTTTACATTTGGTAGTGTATATATGTCAGTGCTACTCTCTTACTTTGTCCCAGCTTACCCTTCACCCTCCCTGTGTCCTCAGGTCCATTCTCTACGTCTGCATATTTATTCCTGTCCTGCCTTGCAACTAGGTTCGTCAGAACCATTTTTTTTTCTTAGATTCCATATATATGTGTTAGCATACGGTATATGTTTTTCTCTTTCTGACTTGCTTCACTCTGTATGACAGACTCTAGGTCCATCCACCTAACTACAAATAACTCAATTTCATTTCTTTTTATGGCTGAGTGATATTCCATTGTATATATGTGCCACATCTTCTTTATCCATTCATCTGTTGATGGACACTTAGGTTGCTTCCATGTCCTGGCTATTGTAAATAGAACTGCAATGAACATTGTGGTACATGACTCTTTTTGAATTATGGTTTTCTCAGGGTATATGCCCAGTAATGGGATTGCTGGGTTGTATGGTAGTTCTATCTGTAGTTTTTTAAGGAACCTCCATACTGTTCTCCATAGTGGCTGTATCATTTACATTCCCACCAACAGTGCAAGAGTGTTCCCTTTTCTCCACACCCTCTCCAGCATTTATTGTTTCTAGATTTTTTGATGATGGCCATTCTGACCAGTGTGAGATGATATCTCATTGTAGTTTTGATTTGCATTTCTCTAATGATTAATGATGTTGAGCATTCTTTCATGTGTTTGTTGGCAATCTGTATATCTTCTTTGGAGAAATGTCTATTTAGGTTTTCTGCCCATTTTTGGATTGGGTTGTTTGTTTTTTTGTTATTGAGCTGCATGAGCTGCTTGTAAATTTTGGAGATTAATCCTTTGTCAGTTTCTTCATTTGCAAATATTTTCTCCCATTCTGAGGGTTGTCCTTTCATCTTGTTTATGGTTTCCTTTGCTGTGCAAAAGCTTTTAAGTTTCATTAGGTCCCATTTGTTTATTTTTGTTTTTATTTCCATTTTTCTAGGAGGTGGGTCAAAAAGGATCTTGCTGTGATTTATGTCATAGAGTGTTCTGCTGATGTTCCATTTTTTTTTGTACTGTATATGGCAAAAGCACCTGAAGTCTACTCTCTTAGCAAATTTCTAGTATAAAATACAGTATTATTAACTGTAGTCATCATATTGTACATTAAATCTCTAGACTTATTCATTTTACATAACTGCAGCTTTGTACCATTTAACCAACATCTCCCCTGTTTTCCCTACTTTCCCACCCCTGGTAACCATGGTTCTACTCTCTGCTTCTATGTATTCAAATTTTTTTTTTTTATTTATTTTAAACATTTTATCAAGAAGGCACATTTTTTTTATACAGCCGGTTCTTATTAGTCATCAATTTTATACACATCAGTGTATACATGTCAATCCCAATAGCCCAATTCATCACAACTTTTTGTGGTTTTGATTTGTATTTTCCTAATAGCTAATAATGGTGAGCATTTTTTCATGTCCTTACTGCCATTTGTAAATCTTCTTCGGAGAACTACCTATTTAAATCCTATGCCTGTTTTAAAATTAGGTTATTTGTCTTTTTATTGTTGAGTTGTACAATTTCTTTATATATTATGGATGCAAATCCTTTATCAAATGTGTACTTTGCAAATATCTTCTCCCATTCTGTGCTTCATTTTTTCACTTTCTTGACAGTGTCCTTTGAAGCACAATTTTTTTTTAACTTTGATGAAGCCTAATTTATCTATTTTTACTTTTGTTCCTTGGGATATTGTGTATGAGAAGATGTTGCTTAACCCAAGGTCGTGAAGATTAACTCCTATGTTTTCTTCTAAGAGTTTTAATAGTTTTAGTTTTTACATTTAAGTCTGTGATCCATTTAGAGTTAATTTTTATCTACAGTGTAAGGAAGGAGTCCAGCTTCATTTTTTTACAATGGATATGCACCATTTGTTGAAAAGACCATTCTTTCCCCATGCCATTATTTTGGCACCTTTGTCAAGAATTTATGTCTAGTCTTATTCTGCCTTATCTTTTGAATGAGAGAAAAATACAAGTTTGGGAAATCTTACAGGACTTGCTGCTACCATTCTCTTCTGTTAGATTTGTTTTATTCCATGGAAACATTTTCAGTGATCCACCATTGCCTTTTAAAAATTTGATTGATCTGACTTAGACTTTATTCTATATTTCACATTAAAAATTAGTGGTGAGAAAATTATTACCAGTTTTTTTTTTTTTTTTTCACTTTTCCAAGAGAGAAAAGAAAAAAAGCAAACTGTGGAGATTTGGCTTGAGGTCACAGCCGTGGTACACACACTGCTTACTGTCACACATTTCCCCAAACATCTCTCTCTTGGCATTCTTTCCTTAATGATAACCCCACTGGACCAACAGTAGGTTTTGTGGCTATGTAACCATACTTAATTCTTCCTGTATGTTTATCAGTGTGGATTTTCAGTAGACCTCTGGCAGTCTTGTTTACCCCAAATATCTCAAAAATCCTTTTGAGAATGTGCATTGTTTCTCTGCCCTGAAGGTAAAACACAGCAACCTTGTTTAACAGCAAAGCTCACGTGGCTAGTAGTTCAGGAACAGAAGGACTGATTGTCTTTCCTCTGGGCCTCATCCTCATTTGTTCAGCCAAAGGATGAGGGGCAGAGCTGAAATAGGGCGACCAGGCTGGCCGGGCAGAGCCGCTCTCCATTGACGGGAAGACAGTGTATGGGGCTGCCTTTCATGGGCCTGCAGAGTGCGTGAGAGGCAGACGGTGGCCGCAGGCCTTGGGGCAGAGTTAGTCCGTATCCCCAAGGGCACAGACCATTTCCACATCTTCAAGCTGCCCAGGTTGTGGTATCGGGACCCCAGACTAACAGAGCAGAGCATGATTTGGACCCAGAATGGACAGTAGAAAGTGATTCTGGAATGGAACTTGGTATCTACCAATCCCTCCCCTGGCCCAGACTCTCAGTGATTATCTCCTTAGTGACATATGCTATGGTATTTTATCTTTCCCTGTAGGGAGGAGCAAGGTGGATATATGGGGAAAAGAAGTTTAAAGCATCCAGTAATAGCACTAAAAAGACAGACAAAATCTGATCAGCCTTGTTTCATTTTTGTCAGATGAGGTAAGGAATGAATGTTAGGTTTTGTTTTCTCGGAAGCTAGTGCCTGGATAACTCTTTTAAATAGCCGGACAAATTAATTTGCTGACAATTCTGAAAGGCAACTATAATTATTCCATTCACATAATTTGTGCCAACTTCTGCTTTCTTCTCTGTGGGTGCTCACCAGACACATGGAATTGGTCTACTCTACATCAGAAAAGAGAACTTACTATCCTTACTTAGGTTATTTCTTCTTTGTAGGTGAATAGAGGATAGAAAGGTACAAGTAACATGAATATCATTTATTTAATTTGGTTTTTCCTTTGAAGAACTGTGTATTTATCCATTTAATTTGTAACATGGATGTCTTCTGAAGCACTTACCTTCAGTCAAGCTTATTACTCTGAAGTTCTAGATCCCTTTTCTAGATCTAAACCTTTTCTAGGCTAAGAGTTTCCAGTCCTCCTTGGTTGAGAGATGCTTTCAAATTCAAAATATTCATGTGCAGGTTGTCAATGGTGGACAGTCTAACCTGTGGAGGGTGTTTAGAAAAGTGTTGTCACAGAGCCTGAGGGGACTACTGGACTGTAGTGGATGCGTCAAGAGATGCTAAACGTCTTGCTGTGTGAGGGACAGTCCTGCACAACAAAGAATTTTCCCACCCAGAATGTGAACAGAGGCCCCTCTCCCACCCCACACTGAGAAGCTGATCCATTCAGTTGAGGCTGCGTCTTATCCCTGGGCTTTCGAGTGGGCTGATGTGTACTTGTCTGCATATCCTGAACCAACAACCTTAAAGAGCAGTCACAGGAAGGTCGGATGCAGTTACCGCATCACCTGGTCTATGGTGCTTATTCCCCTTCCTGCTTCCCCTGTGATCTAGACTCAGTTGAACCGTCTTCCCTCCACAGCCTCAATACTGCCACCTGAAGCAGGATATTAATAACAACTAGCATTTACTGAGTACTTAACTTGGCATCAGGGCAGAAGCTGGATGATTTTTAATATATTATTTTATTTTGGTACCATAGTCATCCCAAGAGGACATTATAATCTCCTTCACAAAAATGTTTTGAGGGGTTAAATAATTTGCTTACAGTCATACAGAGGGAACAGAGAAGATGCAGAGCTGGAATTTGTTCCCACACCTGTACACTTACAAAACCATACCCTCAGATCGGCTGCGCTGCTTCCCCAGCCTTTGTCTCTTGGCGACAGAATCTGCATTGGCTCCCCTGCCGGCTCTCTCCCTCGCCCTACATGTTGCTCCCTCTGTTAGGAAACTTATTCCTTCCTCACCCCATCCTTCATTGCCTGGCTGATTCCTACTTGGTTTCCAATCTCACTTCCTTGGGGAAACCTTGGTGACTTTCCCCATTTTGGGTTAGGGGCCTCATCTCTGTGCACCCTCTATTTCCCCAATCATGGGCAATATTGGCACTGTTATAAATGCAGTTCACATTTCTACACCATTTACTAGACACTAAGGGACTATGGCTTGTTTGACACTCTGTCTCTGAAGCCTAGCTCTGGGCCTGGCACAGACCAGGTGCCACACAGATGTTCGTGGGGTGTGGAGAGGGTGTCCTGGGCTCACCCCTCTAGCTCTTACCATTCCATGAGTGTCTCCGTGGGTACTACCCCCTAACCCCAGCCCTCTGATCACAATGAGCCTTTTTTTTTTTTTTTTTTTTTGCGGTACGCGGGCCTCTCAGTGCTGTGGCCTCTCCCGTTGCGGAGCACAGGCTCCGGATGCGCAGGCTCAGCGGCCATGGCTCACGGGCCCAGCCGCTCTGCGGCATGTGGGATCTTCCCGGACCGGGGCACGAACCCGTGTCCCCTGCATCGGCAGGTGGACTCTCAACCACTGCGCCACCAAGGAAGCCCACAACTAGCCTTCTTGACTGGGACTCTCTGCCAGGCCAGCTCTAAGTGGGGAGCACGAGCAGAGCTTGGTTGGGGAGACTCAGACTGGTGAATATAAAGGCAGGGGTTTTCATGAGAGAGGTGGCTGGGAATTTGTGGTCCCACAGCAGGACCTATGGGACAAATAGGACAAGATGTCATAATGTGGACTCCCTGGGCCACAGAAGGAAGTAGAAATGGCTTCCTGATCCACTGATTTCCTCTAACCGTATTGTGCCACTAAACTAAAGCCCAAACTGGATCCAGTGGGGTTCCTACCCCCACCCCCCAAACCTCCAGGTGACTTGATAGGGAAAAAAGCTATGGGTTTTATGAGAAAAACAGTAGAGACGAGACATTTCTCGAGTAACGCTTTTGGCATTTAACATGAAAGAAAACCAGTTCATTACTCAGAAGTCAGCAACTCAGGCACATTTTTATAGGATTATATAGATTCTCAACATAATTATTACCTTGTGATGGTGCCTACTGTGTGCTAGGGACATTAAACATATCTGCGTGGTTTCATTCATTTATTTCTTTTTCTCTCTAATGTTTACTACAGTCTTATGATGTGAGTATCATGTCCCCTATTTTACACAAGGTTATATAACTCACTCAAGGTCATGCACCTTGTAAAATGGCTGAAAAGGAATTTGAACTCAGGTCTGTCTGAACACAAAGTCTGATGAGTTGCTGGTTGTCTCATGCAAAAGCATCACCACTCTCGTTATGTACCAGCCCCTCTGTACCACAGCTCTTTCACTTCCTCATTCTTACAAAGAGAGTGTCCTCTGTCACCTGGGGTGAGCCATGTGGTCCAAGAAAGCATGAGCAAAAGAAGACTCAGGCATGATGGAGTGGGTGTGTGAAGAGGAGGAAACCTAGCCTTTCTTTGCCAGAAAAGGGGATAAAACCTCTGCCAAGTTGCAGGCAGAAATGATCTGTGATAGGAATGGGAAGCCTTTCTTTTCCTTTAGGACCACTCTTCATCCAGCAGAAAGGATTGAAAATGCTCCAGATCAAAAAATTTCCCTAACTTTGTTTATTCTTATCCAAATTTTGTTTTTTAAACCCGGAACAATATTCAGTCTGACTCAGCCAGGAAACCTATACTCATAAATAGATTCTCCCGAACATCATCAAAATATTTCCTCCTCTGGGCTAGACGAGCCTTGGCTGCCTGACTGCAATTATCCATTGATCCGCCAGTCTCCTGTGCCGTTTCATTTTGTCAATCCACACTCATTTCCAGGCTCTGCAAAGAGTTGGCTTTTTTTTTTTCCTCCTGCAGCTCAAATCCTCCCAGTCTCCGGAGGCAAACATGACTGCTGTAAGTCAGATAGAATTTGCAATTCCCAGGGGTGCCTTTATCACTGTTGTGCAAACACCATCCTCCTGAAAACCTGTCTGGAGCAGCATTTGATACCTGAGTGTCACCTGACTCCATGAGGTCAGAGTAGAAAAGCTCTCTTTCCTCTGCACACATTCTTGTGGCACCAGCACGGATTGGGCCTCGTTGTATCATGAAAGGGCTGTTCTTGTCTGAAGTGTCCCTCTCATAGGTGGCTCCATGAACAGAGTGGGTCATCACTTAATACAGGAAATGAGGGGGTGGAAGCTGGGGGTTATACGTGTTCTCTGAAGGTTAAATATTTTAAGTGTGTACATAAGTGTGACTGTTTTTGTCAGAGTCCCTTTCTGTCCCAGGCGCCCCCTGTGAACATAGGACAATGTCAGGAGGTGTGTGACGTGGATCATTACACGACGAACTGCACGGACATATTTAGAGCTTGTCCCCAAGAGGACTGTGGATGTCAGGCAGGTGAGGACTCTGTTTCCACAGTCCAGAGAGTGAAACTGATGAGAGGAGGATCACGGCATTATAGCCTGTGTCTGTCAGCACCGATGTAATCAGCTTTCGATAATTTAGGAACTGTGTTTCTGTTTGGTGAGTGACTTAGGGCCTTTTATTCTGTGATTGCGAGCACTTCTTTCACAAGAAGGGCAGAGGGAGGGGAAACGAGATGAAACCGAAACACGTCCGTGTTCCAACTCATTGGCAGCTTTGCCAGTAGCTGTGATGCCTTGGAATGGTTTTTGGAGGAAGAATATTTAATGTATCTGCATCACTCTGCTCATTAGAGTTGACACAGATGAGTTTTTTAGAAAACCAGGAATATTTCTGTGCCTCAACTCTGAGGTATAAGAAGAGAACATCCAGGTCACTGTGATTAAAGGTCTCGCCCAGCATTTGGTGACATAGTACACCCCCTGCTTCTTTCTTTTTTTTTTTTTGCGGTACGCGGGCCTCTCACTCCTGTGGTCTCTCCCGTTGCGGAGCACAGGCTCCAGACGCGCAGGCTCAGCGGCCATGGCTCACGGGCCCGACCGCTCCGCGGCATGTGGGATCCTCCCGGACCGGGGCACGAACCCGTGTCCCCTGCATCAGCAGGCGGTCTCTCAACCACTGCGCCACCAGGGAAGCCCACACCCCCTGCTTCTTGAAACTGTCTCTTCCTCGTATTTCCCTTAGCCTGCACTCTCTTTCTTTCTCTACTACCTCTTGACACATTCTTAACCTCCTTCGCTAATTCCTAATTTTTCCACTCAGCTCTGTGATGGGGGAACTGCTTTAGGATCTATAGTCACCTCCCTTCTCTGCTCCATCCTCTTCCCCAGAGCGATTCCACCCACTCCTATGTCCTCATTCAAACTTAGATCCTTTCCTGTCTGTGCTGAGTAGCTCACTGCCTGCTGGGTATCAACATGCAGACGCCCAGCAGGCCTCTTAGACTTAACTAGTCAACAATGGAACTAAACTATGGTCCTTTCTTTCCCTGTACCACCCAGGCCCCCACTCCTCACAACTGCACATCGTCACCAAGATTCCTTTTATTGCTGGTAGAGCAAAAATTGCTTCACATTCTTTCAAAAGAAATCTGGAAAACTCAGTTACAGTGAAAAGTACATATACCGGGCTTCCCTGGTGGCGCAGTGGTTGAGAGTCCGCCTGCCGATGAAGGGGACACGGGTTCGTGCCCCGATCCCGGAAGACCCCACATGCCGCGGAGCGGCTGGGCCCGCGAGCCATGGCCGCGGAGCCTGTGTGTCCGGAGCCTGTGCTCCGCAACGGGAGAGGCCACAGCAGTGAGAGGCCCGCGTACAGCAAAAAAAAAAAAAAAAGTACATATACCTTTTAACCCAGCAATCCCACTTTTGGGTTCTCTTATTGAAATCAAAGCACATCTCTATATAGGAGTATATAGGTAAGGATGTTTATTGTGTGTCATGGTGGGAACTTGGGAACAAACTGAATGCCCATCGGGGAAAATAGATGACCGTGAATTAGAGCCATTATGCAGCTATTTGCTGTGGAAAGATGTCCATGATGTATTCTGAAGTCAAAAAGCAACTTTCAAAGTAATAGGTATAATATTACCTATTTTATTAGATAATACTATGTAATTATTGTACAAAGTAAATATAGAAAAGCCCTATATGTGTATATATGTTTGCATACTTGAATGGACACGAGAAAAGCAGTAGGTGGATATTCAGCAGACTGTTAGTATTGTTTCCCTGGGTGGGGCAGTGGCCAGAAGGATGGAGCATATGTTGCTTTTGTAATATTTGGAAAAATATTTAATTGCTCAACCTCCTGTATTTCTTGCTAGTCACTCAAGTAAGAATCTTAGCATCATCTTAGGCACCTCCTTCCCCCTTCCTGTTTCCAGTGAGTCATTGTTTTTATGTTTGCATCCTCCCCTAGACTATAAAGTCATTGTGAGCAAGGGCCTTCTGCACAGCACCCTGCACATATCTCTCAGTATATGGTTATTGACGTGAAATGAAGATTTTAGTGTCATTGTTCCATATTTCTATTATATGTCTATCTCTAAGCTTTTAATTCTAATTCAGAAGAATACCAGTGTTTTCACCAAAGCCCTCAAATACACATTGCCTTCCCCCAGCCCTGCTCTGGAAAATGTGCCCTTGGAATATGAGGTGTTACATCATGTACTCTTTCGTCCCAGGTTTACTAATTTGATCTTCTTTTATGTGTATTTTTACTCAATTCTGCATCCTGCTTTCAGTATCATTTAGAGCTCCTTGGATGGGAGGCAGGTAAACAGGCGATAAACAGCCCCCTGAAGGGCTATGTGAGTACTGACACTGAAATAAGCAAAGAACAGCACGTGTCAAACATAATGATGAAGAAATGCGTCCAAACATCCAGGTGTCTCCTGATGTCAAAGCTTTGGCAATATGAAACCACAACATTCAGACATTTTAGAACCAATTCTTAAAATAGTCTAATCTCTATAATAAGGATTATACAGGGAACATTTTGCCACACCCAAGGAAACCTTTCAGCACACCCATGACCTTCATACACCCACATCCACACCCACAGCCAAACACACACACACACACACACACACACTGCATTGAACTTTACCTGAACCTCAACTTGCTGGATTATGATTCCACTGGCTTAGGTCCAGTGGCTTTCCAGGACTGATGTTTCACTTCTAAGTCTCCTGAAAGGGGAGTGTTTGATGTGCAGTCAGACTTGAGGGTGAGTTGCTCCACCGATCTTTCCACTAGTTCTGCATGTACTATTTTGGTCTGCATTTCAGAACCTTGAACAGATCCTGATACAGAGATCTGTGATTGACCATCCTCACAGTGTGTTGGATCGCACAGCACATTGAATGACCAGGCACGAGAATAAACAAGAAAGCAGACTGAGTTAAATCATCGGCATGCTATTTATATCCCCAACGTTTTTCAGACTGAGGGTTCAGCATAATAGCAAATATCAATCACAACCCTCCTTTGTTCCTGGAAGTTGCTGTTTATCACTATTGCCATTTTACTAATAGGGGGATAGGGAATAGCTCATAGGGGATAGAATCTGGCATTCCATTAAAGAACATAAACTCTGCAAATAGTGAGACCCAAGAAGTGAAAAATAATTGACGTGAAACAAATTGTGTGTGTTTTTTTTTTAAGAATGCTACCCTTTGTGATGAGATCTATACATAGTTATATCAATAAGTTCCAGGCTGAACATAGCCAATGGATAGAGCTTCATGCAGGAGGTATGCTTCTTGAACCCTGTGTGTGTGTGTTCTGCGTTTCTAAGGGTTGATGTCAAACTGGTACCTGTTAGGGGGCTGTATCTCCCTCCACTGGTAGTGAATTCTGAATATGGCCCCTCACTGCAATCAGTTGACTATTCTGATTTGAGTCAACCCTTTGGAAAGATATTCTTATGTATCTTGGCTCTTTACTGAGCCTTCCTTCTCTACAACCCCCCTCCCCAAATAAACAGGAAATACCACCTGAAGCTTCAAAATGTCCTCGAGTGAGCATAATTTCCTAGCATCAGAAGTTAGTGGGAGCTTTGCCAAGGGAGAGGAATTAGAAATCAGCCCATAAAAATAAATGAATCTGTTTCCATAGTGACGGAGATCTTTCTCCTCTTAGTTTTTATCCTGTGTCCCCCCACGGATCCCTAGGCAGAATAACAATAAATTCTAAGAAAACATTTTATTATCTTAATGGAGTCTTAATTTAACGGCAAAAGCCTTTACATTATCTTCCCGAGGATACTGTTGGCTATAACTTTTGGAATTGAATACCTGAACAGAGTTGCAGGAGGAATATCACCTCTTAGAACCCAGCCCAATGGGGGAGGTGGAGTGGGGAGGACCTTGTGGGTTACACACGCGTTTTGTATGCAGCTTTCCTGATGGGTAACGCACCTGTCATGTTTAATATTTCATTGGTGGAGGAATGTGCATCTGTCTGTGTTCATCTGCTGAGAGAAATTCTGCATCGATGGAGCCTGCATATGGTGAACACGACAGGGCTCCCTCATTACGCTCCTAAATCGTATTCCGCAGCAACCGGGAGGAATCCAGACTAGCAGCAAAGCCTGAGCCACTGCACTTTCCCCACCAGCCGGCTCCAGGGAGCCCTTTACCTATGTCCTGGGGTGCAGGTGAGAAACTGGGAACCCTTGGGAAGGCAGAGCTAGTGGAAGTGTCCTCGTGTCAATGTGGCAAACTCATCAGACAGGTGGTGAGTCCCTGTGTGGAATGGTACAAGCCCACATGAGTGGAAATTATTTCAACATTGTCGCAAAACGGAAGGAGAAAGGTCTGAGTACATACCCTCGATTTTCTGAGAAGTCATCTCAATAGAAAAAAAGTCATGACTCCCTTCCTTATTTCCTTATGAGGGTGAACACAGGTCCCAGTTTTCTTGGAAGGTTTAAGGTTCATGTCTAGTGTCCCAGGATAACATTTAATGCCACCTCTTTCCATTCTCAAAAGTATCTCAAAGGTTTGAACAGTAAATGCTAAGGTCACCCTACTTAAAACCCACAAATGTAAGTCTAGTCTTCCACCACTGGCATTATCTCTATTTCTTCCCATAAATATTACATGCTGTTTCTAGATAGATTTGTGCCATTTTCCCATGATGTAGCAGCTGCCAGGTGTAGACTCTTTCAGGCTAAAGATACGTGGAGCCATGAACACATGATTCTCAAGATGAAAAGTGGAGAATGGAGTTGCTTCTTCCTTACACTGTAATACTTAAGTCGTGAAATAAAAGGCCACGAATTACATTTGTACCCTAGATAAAAATTTCTTGAGGACAAAGAAAGAGTATCACTCATTTTTCTATTGCCAGGGACATTTATAGGCATTCAGTAGAAGTGTGTAGCTGTAATCATAAATGGATGAATACAGCAGTAGTAAGGAGAGAGTCTATTTGGGCCCAACACCAAGCAAACTTTGGAGGAGTGGGGTTGGATAGTAAGTAATACATGACAGTGGAGTAGATAAGGCAGGGGAAAAAAAGGAATTTCAGAGACTATCATTTTCTCTCTTCCCATCATTCGTTAACTTAAAAAAAATATTACATGCTTCTTGTATAAAGTTAGAAAGAGAAATAAGCAATAAGAAAAGAAGATGACTTCAAAAGATCACTCACCTCCCAGAATAATCACGATGAACTTCTGGGGGTGTGGGTGTCGTGTGTTTCTCACTCATATTCCCGTATGTGTAAATGTGTGCCTGTATATTTGTGTGGTTTACTGGCATATGGTCTCTCATCAGAATCAGTCCTCTAGGAGGGACTGCACTGTCAAGACTTGTCACAAAGTGCAGCCTGCCACTACTTGTTCAGGTGGCAAAGGAGCGCTCAGAGTTGTTTGGAGAATTTATATGAGTACTCCAAGTGATGGAAGAGAAATTTGAAGAAAGAGCAGGGATTGGTTTCATTACTTTATTCGGACTCAAGTTTTCCATATCCTTTTCAAGGATATTCTGCCTTTGCCAGAGTCTTCTGTCACTAAGATCAAGTGAGTATGTTTGGGAACACTGGACTTGGAATCAGAAGATTGGTACCTATTCTGAATTAATCACTTATTTGTTGTCCGAACCTGGGCTAGTTCTGTAACCATTCAGTTTTATCACCATGGAAGCATTGATTCTCACCACATAGCATCAATATAAGGGTCAAATGAAATCAGAAATATTCTCGATAGTCTAGAACATAGGCAGTGATCAGTACATGGTGGCTGATGTAAAGAGCAGTAAATATGTTCTTTATAGTTTGGTGTTTTCATGGTAAACAAAGGACTTGGGACATGGAGTTGGGTTTGAGATTGTGCTTAGCCCACAATGACTCTGTGATTTCAAGGCAATTTGTTTAACTTTTTTAAGCCTTTGTTTTCTCATCAACTACCTGAAATCACTTACATAATAAAGTGTTAAATTAACAAATCAAACTTCATATAATAATAATAATATGATGATGATGATGGTGGTGGTGATGATGCTGGTTTCCTTATTGGTAGAGTTGAATGGAGAAGGAAGAGAAGAGGAGGAAGAAGGGTTTATCATGTTATTATAAAGTTAGATGAGATGGACTTCCGTGGTGGCACAGTGGTTGAGAATCCATCTGCTGGTGCAAGGGACATGGGTTTAAGCCCTGGTCTGGGAGGATCCCACATGCCGCAGAGAGGCTGGGTCCATGCGCCATGGCTGCTGGGCCCTGTGCTCTGGAGCCTGCGAGCTGCAACTACTGAGCCCATGTGCCACGAATGCTGAGGTCCGCGCGCCTGGAGCCCACGCTCCACGGCAGGAGAGGCCACCGCAATGAGAAGCACACGCACCGCAACGAAGACCCAGTGCAGCCAAAAATAAATAATAAATAGGTAAATTTATTTTTAAAAATAGATAGATGAGAGAATGATATTTTATTATTATTCCTTAAGTCCTACACTTTGAAACTGAGGTCTATTTTAATCCAGCTATTTTCAACCATGGCTATGCATTAGAATCACTGGGAAAGTTGAGAAAACAAGCAAAAAATAACAAGTGACACGTAGTTAAATGAGAGGCTCAGAGGGGTTATGTTGGCTATCATTATTTGTAAAAGCTCCTTAGATCATTGTCATAAGCCGTCAGGGCTGAGAACTGCTGCTATATATACATGCCTCCAGAAGGAAGCTACTGGTAAGAAGTATGACTAATTTTCACAACTCAGAAGGGCTCAGACAGGAAACTTGTTGGGACCCAGTACCCCATGTTGGCAGGAAGATGGAGAAGCTGGGGAAGGCAGCCAGTCTGTGGAAAGTAGCCTCCTCCCAAGTTGCTGGGTGTTTTACAGAACCAAGTTCATAGGCAACAGTGGTGAGCTCAGCTCAGCAGGGAAGGCCTCACTGTAATTCTGGGCATTCAGCCCACATCTGCATAACTGCTGCAACCCCCTCACGGTCTCCCCGTCTCTAGTCTTAATCCTTGCAAAGCTGTTTTCCACACAGTCCAGCAGAAGCCTGTGTTTGTTTTCTGCTGCTGCAGAGCAAATCACCATGAATGTGGTGGGGTAAACCCACACCCACTTGTGAGCTCACATTGCTGGAGGGATGGAGGGGAAGGATTCTCTGCTCAGTACCTCACCAGACTGAAATCAAGGCATTGGTTGGTTGTGTTCTCATCTGGAACTCAAGATCCTGTTCCAAGCCCCTTTAGGTTGCTGATAGAATTCTGTTCCTTTCTGTTGCAGGACTGAGGCTCCCATTTCCCTGCTGACTGTCAGCCAGGGTCTACTCTCAGCTCCTGTGCACCATTCCCACTCCTTCTCACATGGCCCCCAAGCAGTGGAGAATCTCCCTTGTGTCAAATTTATCTCATGCTTTGAATCTCTTTTGCTCGGATGAGCACAGTCCCTTTTATGGGCTCACCTGATTAGGTCAGGCTCACCTAGGATAATCTCCTTATCTTAAAGTCAACTGAGGGGGACCTTAATCACATTTGCAAAATTAATGTTTAATTCAGTAACTGAGAGAAGATAGGTGTACACAGTGGGCTGGAAATTTGAGGGACTACCTTAGAATTACAAAGTCCAAATCTATGCTTACTTTTCAGTGGGCACTCATTTTATTTATTAAATAAAGCCCATGCTCCTTAGTATGGCATACAAGGCTCTAATAATTTGGCCTTTCTCTCCAGACTTGCCTCTAGTCACCCTATGCTCTGCATCTTACTCCAGCTCCATTATATGTGTCTGCACCAATTTGTTCATACTCCATGGCTTTGTACACTGTTTTGTTTCTCACTTCTGAGCTCTAGCTAATGCTGTTCCCTGTGCTGAGGATACCTTTCCCATCTGTATTTATATGAAAATCCTTTATGATTCAGCACAGGCTTCATCTCCTCTAGGAGACTTTCCCTGAATTCATTCACTCAACACATATTTATTGAGCACCTACTATGTGTCATTCACTATCTCAGGCACTGGAAATATAGTACTGAATCTGGTAATGTCTCTCTCCCTCTTGCAGAGCTTACCCACCATTGGCGGAGACAGGAAAAACACAAAAATAATGATAAAGTCTGTCAGATGGTGATAGTCCTATGAAAAAGGATAAAGCAAAATAAGAGAGGAAGTGATGGGCAAGTTGTCATTTTATATACCATCAACCCATAATGCTTCGTCATAGGTGACATTTAAGCAGAAACCTGAAAGAAGTAAGGGAGTAAACATCACAGAAATATGGGGAAGAGCCTCAGGGTCAGTCTTTTCTGTTTCTTTTGTCTCCATGATTTGCTGAATGGATGGATGGATGGAAAAAAAAGTGTTCCAGACAGAGGGAAGAGCAAGTACAAAGCTCTAAGGTAGCAAGTCTTTCAATGCTCAGTTAATATTTGCGATATGAGCAATTAGACTTTTCAGGGTAGAACTCTAGCCATTGGAAGCTGAGAGTTAGGAGAAAGAATAGAAGTCATGGTCCAGTTCCTGGGCAGTGACACTGGCAAGCAAGACAGGGTATCATCAAGCACCAGCTAAGTAGTCTGGATTCACTGTGGAGTATTAAGTCCCATAGGGTCTCTAGGCCCCCCTGTTTCTAGGGAAACAGGCTGGAAGCCTAGCTGTAGGGACAGACTCAACACACTGAGGGTAAGGAACTCAGGGACAGTGGGCTGATCCCTGGCTGTAGCTGCTGATGTGAGTTGTCATCCTGGATACTCACTTTGCAAATCTCTTTTGCCATTTATCTCATCTCATTGAAAATAATGGTTTACAGGCTTGTTTCCTGGCCTCCTGGAGGTGGGAATCACTAAAGATCTCGCTTCTGTTCTGGTTTCTGGCACAGTTGCCATCAAACGTCTCCTCTGGCATAGTTGTTGGTTCACACCCCGGGAGCTTCCCAGATGAGATTAGAAACTGGCCCCAGACAGGAAGGACAGGGAGAGACTGAAGGTAGAGGCAGACGACTCCACTTTGGTAGGTGGTGATTTTAATAAGCAAGAGAACTAACATAGAGCTGTGTCTTGGGTGGCCGTAAGATGAGTAGATCTCCACGCCCACCCAACAGAATCTTAACGTTTATATAGAGGCCCATCTTAATGGGGTTCAGTCACATACACAGTCCAGATGGTCTCAACAACATACTGCTCTCTCAAGGCTGAGTCCTTGAAGTAGCTTTGGCTGTGAGAACAGTGGGCAGAACATTCCAAGGACAGGGGAGGGGGTGGGGGGCCTTCAATTGCTGGGGTTCAGCTAACAGATCAATCAGTGGTCAGGGACTTCCCTGGTGGTGCAGTGGTTAAGAATCTGCCTGCCAGTGCAGGGGACATGGGTTTGATCCCTGGACCAGGAAGATCCCACATGCTGTGGAGCAACTAAGCCCATGCACCACAACTACTGAGCCTGCACGCCACAACTACTGAAGCCTGCATGCCCTAGAGCCTGTGTGCTGCAACTACTGAGTCCATGAGCCGCAACTACTGAAGCCCACGCGCTCTAGGGCCCATGTGCTGCAACTACTGAGCCCACATGCTGCAATTACTGAAACCCGTGCTCCTAGAGCCCATGCTCCACAACAAGAGAAGCCACCACAATAAGCCTGCTCACCGCAACAAAGACTAGCCCCCACCCGCCACAACTAGAGAGAGCCCGTGTGCAGCAACAAAGACCCAATGCAGCCAAAAAAAAAAAAAAAAGAAAATCAGTGGTCAGGTCCTCTCCATGACCTCTTTCAATAATGGTCAAGTTGCCAAGTGGAGTGTGGTGAAGCACAGAAGCTGCCAGGACCAGTAGGGTCTGGCCGTTGACTTGTCTTTTCTGATTTACCTTCTCAAGGTGACTTGGAGGGAAATGTTTGTTGTAGGGATGTATATTGCTTTAGTATTCTCTTTAGAACTAAAACTGGACAGCTCTCATGGTACAATTCTAGGGGGTGATGAACTCGCCTTCCTTCTCTCTCTCCTTCCCTTTTGGGACCCATCTCCGAGTGTCTGCTTGTTTTGCTTTCTTTGCTATGAGGCTTTTTTTGCTTGCTCATAGTTTCTACTGCCTCATAATTTTGTATTGCATGTGCCTTTGGCTTGCTATGAACCATACTTCATGGCTTTTTTCAGCTTCAATTCATAGCACCAGCTGGTATACTCTGTCTGCATGACTTAATTCAAACTTAGGAGACAGAGAACTTAGTCATCCCATCTCATCTCTTTTTTTAACACCAGCAAACCAAAGGCTTAGCTATGCTCAGGTTCTCACCATTAGCTTAAGTACCTGAAGCCTGGATGGTAGGAGGAGGGAAATAAAGAAAAGGGATTGTGTGTATACAATGTAGTGGCTTAGATATCAGGGGCTGAGGGTGGGAAAATTTCCCTCCAAAGATGGTGTAGGTGAGCAGACATCAATTGACATCTCTTATTCAGAGAATGAGATGAGTGCTTGAAGGGGAATTGAGAGTTAACTCGAGAGTTTAAATATTATCACTAAGTGCTAAGTGTCAAGAGTAGGCTTGTGAGGGAAAATATGAAACCAATATTTAGCAAAGTCCAGCTAAGTCCGGTTGGGAACAGAAGGCAGTGAGCTGTCTTAGGAGGAGTCCAAGGAACATCTCTAATGGAAGTTGGTCTATTTCTTTTCCAAGTTAGCACCCGCCACTCCTATTTTATTGGGCAATGGAAGAAATAGGGCAAGTGCTCAAGGTCATACACATATAGAGAGATGTATCGGGCTGATCCAAGATAAAAGCTGAAGGGAAGCTGAGGGTTCATATAAATGTAGGTAGTATGCTCCAATGGCCCTCATTCATTGAAGACTTAACTCAGTACTCGGTTCCAGGCATTGTCATAAATACTGGGAGTATGGCAACTCTTCCTCACCATGGACACTCCCTCTTCCCCTTCCCTGGTCTATTTTTGCTAATACCACTTATAACTTTCTGAAATACTACCTATTTCACTTACTTCTTTATTTTTTATTCCTTCCTGGAACCTGAGATCCATGGTGTCTAAGTTCCGTGAGAGCAGGGATGTTCTCTACTTTTTCAGTGTTACATTTGCAGCTCCAGAAAGTGCCTTGCTCAAAAATAACTTGCTGAATAAATTAGTGAATTCCATAATTTATCTGTGTTACTTGTGTAGGATAGAAGAGAGACCATATTCATAAGTCAGAAACTATCTGAGTGTTCTCTGGAAACACTGATGAGGCATGTATACATTTCTGTATTAATTAGAGGATTTTCCTCTCTTTTTGGGCATAAATATGTCTCAACATATTTACCAGTATATTAATCAGTATAGGCTACAGTATGCTGTGATAACAAATTAGCCCCTAAATCTCAATGTCTTAACTCAACACAACGTATGCAGTGTTGGGTAGCAGGAGGTTCTGCTCCATAGGGTCACTCAGGAAACTAGGCTAACAATGTCTCCACCATTCTTTGACACTAGCACCTCAAAATGGTACTTCAGAGTTTGCCGCTGCAAGAAAAAGGAGAACAAGGATAATTTACAATGCTCTTCATGTTTGCTCATAGCTTGCTCCTTTCTCTAGTAGGACTACATCTTTTTCCAACATGATCTCAAGGGAGGCTGGGAGAGCTTTTCACATATCCAGGAGGCAGAGGAGAACAGTTACAGTAAGCACACATCTCTAACACAGCCAGTGACCAATACTGTGGAACTATCACTAATGTTTAACATAAAAAGCCCCTGGAGAACACAGAATTGACTTTTTGGGTTACATTGTTTGGTTTAACAAGATTTGAAATACAGGGCTAGAAATAAATAATGATAAATGTTACTGCATATATATGAACAACACTTGAAGCAATTTTTTCAGTTAATTAAAGGAAAAAAATCACACAAGGATGCCAACAAGTAGTCACTGACCCACTCAAGTAATTGGGTCAAGACTCTCTGGCCTGTTGTGAAAATTTGTATCTGAACCAGCTCTCTCAGAACTCATTTCCCTTCCTCTCACTGAGAGGGAATTTGTTTTTATCTGCTATTAATGTGAAATTGCTCCAGCAGAATCCATCTTTCTGAATAGAGATGTCTATTTGAACCTGACCTCCAAGGCCCCATTAAGCAGGAAAAGCAAGTGCTTACTATCTTCTAAAGACAACAGATTCTGGCTTTTTATCTTATTGTGAAGGAAATTCCATCATACGAACAGTCACTGACCTTGAACTCTAAGGCTTGGCAGGAGGAGTTGTGTGTAGTCTCAACAAGCTCAGTTATCATAAATTCACCCTATGCTTCATGGGAAATGTTTGCAGAAACTGGTTATAGGAGGAGGCAATTGATGAACTTACACTGACACATCATAATCACCCAAAGTCCATAGTTTACCTTAGGGCTCAATCTTGGTGTATAATAACATGATAACAGGTATCCAACAACATATAGTATTACACAGTAGTTTCACTGCCCTAGAAATCTTCTGTTGTCTGGCTGTTTATCCTCTCCCCTACCTCTTGGCAACCACTGAACTTTTTATTGCCTCCATAGCTTTGCCTTTTCCAGAATGTCACAGAGTTGGAATCATATAGCATGTAGCCTTTTCAGATTAGTAATATGCATTTAAATTTCCTTCATGTCTTTTCATGGTTTCATAGCTAAGTTCTTTTTAGCACTGAATGATATTCCATTGTCTAGATGTACCACAACTTATTTATCCATTCACCTACTGATGAACATTTTGGTTGCTTTCAAGTTTTGGCAATTATGCATAAAGCTGCTATTAGCATCCACCTACAGGTTTTTGTGTGGACATAAGTTTTCAGCTCCCTTGGGTAGATACCAAGAAGCATGATTGCTGGATTGTATGGTAAGTGATTGTATGGTATGTTTAGTTTTGTAAGAAATTGCCAAACTGTCTTCCAAATGGATTGTACCATTTTCCATTCCCCTGTTGCTTCACACCCTCGCCAGCATTTGGTGATGTCAGTGTTCTGGATTTCGGTCATTCTAATAAGTGTGTGGTGGTATCTCGTTATTTTAATTTGCATTTCCCTGATGACATATGATGTGAAGCATCTTTTCATATGCTTATTTGCCATCTGTATATCTTCTTTGGTGAGGTGTCTGTTAAGATCTTTGGCCAATTTTTTAACCTAGTTGTTTTCTTACTGTTGAGTTTTAAGTGTTCTTTGTATATATATATTTTTAACATCTTTATTGGAGTATAATTGCTTTACAATGTTGTGTTAGTTTCTGCCGTATAACAAAGTGAATCAACTGTATGTGTACCTATATCCCCATATCCCCTCCCTCTTACATCTCCCTCCCACCCTCCCTATCCCACCCCTGTAGGTGGTCACAAAGCACCGAGCTGATCTCCCCGTGAGATGCAGCTGCTTCCCACTAGCTATCTATTTTACATTTGGTAGTGTATATCTGTCAATGCTACTCTCTCACTTCAGCCCAGCTTACCTTTCCCCCTCCCCGTGTCCTCAAGTCCATTCTCTACATCTGTGTCTTTATTCCTCTCCTGCCCCTAGGTTCGTCAGAACCATTTTTTTTTTTTTAGATTCCATATGTATGTGTTAGCATACGGTATTTATTTTTCTCTTTCTGACTTACTTCACTCTGTATGACAGACTCTAGGTCCATTCATCTCACTACAAATAACTCAATTTCATTTCTTTTTATGGCTGAGTGATATTCCATTGTATATATGTACCACATCTTCTTTATCCATTCATCTGTCGATGGACACTTAGGTTGCTTCCATGTCCTGGCTATTGTAAATAGTGCTGCAATGAACAGTGTGGTACATGACTCTTTTTGAATTATGGTTTTCTCAGGGTATATGCCCAGTAGTGGGATTGCTGTGTCATATGGTAGTTCTATTTTTAGTTTTTTAAGGCTCCTTGTATATTTTCGATAACAATCTTTTATCAGGTATATTCTTTGCAGATGTAGTCTCCCAGTCTATGGCTTGTCTTCTCATTTCCTTGACATTGTCTTTTGCAGAGCAGAAATTTTAAATTTCATTGAAGTCCAACTTATCAATTATTTCTTTCACGGATTGGTGCCTTTGGTGCTATATCTAAAAAGTCATCAACATATCCAGGGTCATCTAGGTGTTCTCCTATGTTATCTTCTAGGAATGTTGTAGTTTTGGATCTTACATTTGGGTCCATTTTGAGTTAATTTTTGTGAAGCGTGTTAGGTCTGTGTCTAGATTCACTTTGAATGTGAATGTGGATGTCCAGTTGTTATAGCACCATTTAAAAGACTATCTTTGCTCCATTGTATTTTCCCTTTGCTCCTTTGTCAAAGACCAGTTGAGTATATTTATGCTGGTCTGTTTCTGGGTTCTCTATTCAGTTCCACTGATTTTTCCCCCATTCTTTTGCCAGTATCACTCTGTCATGATTGCTATAACTTCCTTCTAGTCATTTTCATTTTTATTTGTACACACACACACACACACACACACTTCAGGAGATTGAAGCAAATGGGCATGGCTGCAGTTTACAGCTGCTTTGAGTGTAGACTATTTTCAAATCAAATTCATTGTCAGAGTGTATGAGAATTCTCAGACCCTCAAAATCAGAACACATGCATTGGACTGACATAAGATTATAGAAAGCAGGTAAACACCTGCAACTGCCCCATGATTTTCACTAAATTAACACAGTTCAGAGCTACGTTTCGAGTGTGTGGATGGTACCTTCAAAAAATAACCAAGCAAGTGAATCCTCTCACTCCATGACAAGCTTTAATCTTAAGCTGAATTCTTAGTTAATATTCAGACTAACACTGACCTTAGCTAGATTACAAATTTCAGCCAAAACAAATAGATTTCATGAGACCAGAGTTCAAATTCAGTCAAAGAGCAGGGGGAATCTCCTGGATAAAAATTGGTAAAACAACTCTTCATATGAATTCTGTCATGTTTTCCATTACTCTCTCATCTATTTGGTGGTTAGGAACAGAAAGTTCTTTGTTCTTATCATGCCAAGTCAAGGTGAGTCCAGGTATAGAGCAAATGTAATGATAAATTAAGGTAGATCAACTTCTGTTTTTGTTTTCTTTTTGCTATTTGTATATATACAGTAATATTAAAGGGTAAATCCTGAAGTTAAAAAACGAAGGTTAAGAAGAATACAGTGGCTGTGTTGCCATGTTTACTTTGTATTTTTAACTTTCTCTAAGACTTTAAATAAAGAAAAGCCATTAAAATCATACCTTGCAGAACAAGGAATTAGAGGGAGGGTGACTCAGAGAAACAAAACATCAGGCTTGCACATGAAACACGTAAATACTAGGGTCCAAACCAGCAGTGGTGCCTCATCCTCTGAGTTTCTTAGATGGATTTTTGTTTAAATTCAGATCCTAAATGTATTGCTTTCCATCAAGAGCTGAATTCTACTTCAATCTGTCTGTATCTCTCAAGTGCACTTTTATGATTCAGAAGTCATTTTATAATATTTATGATTATAAATTAAATGGAGACGCTCAGGAAGAATAAACTGTCCAGAATATTGAGGATCAGGAGAGTGTTACTTGAATACTATTAGTGAGGTTTATATTTTCCTGGTGATGCGCCAGTGGGTTTTGCATCTGCTACATGTCTGCCCTTCTCCAGAGGAAGATGCCTTTCCCCAACAATTGGAAGGCGTTTCCTTTCTCATAAATATGACTGAGGATGAAGTACATGAAGGTGTTCAGACTTACCTGGTGTAAGCTTGAAGGAGCCAGCTGCCCACATTCTGAAGGCTGAAGTGGCCCTAGTGGGGGTAGCAGAAGGAATGCATGTGCTCACATCAGCTCAAACTGCAGAAATAGAAAGTACCAACACCAAAAACTAGCTTTGAATTTGGATGGAGGGCACAGTTTTCACTTCTCTTCAAGGCTGATTAATGACACAACTTGTATCTAGCAATCACTTGTCAATTATAAGCAGTAGGCAGCAGATGATACTGTTACTGTCTGCTGGACAGTAATTTTTTTAGAGAGGAGCATTCAAAAACAGAACTGGTTTAGGAAACAATGTAATTAAATAAGCAGCCAATAGAAAAATATTTCAACTGTTCTTATTGCCCTACTCTACCCCTCTCTATTTGGCTGACAGAAGTCTTTTCTTAGGGGTTGATTGTTACTACCAATTTCTAAGTGGATTCCAATGTTGCCTTTTGATGTGACATGATTTTATAACAGCAGCTACATGATATGCCAAATCTATTCAATTTAAATTGTTTCCTTTAATGTTATCTATGTTTTAGAATAATAGAAACTTAAGAGAATTAAGGGAAATTCCACCCAAGGGGGATCCTCTTTATTTTAATAAACTGTGCCTGGATCAGTAACACTCTATGGCAATCAAACATCAAAAAACTACCACCAGCATAACAACAGCAACAAGGCCAACCAACCAACAAACCAAAACACATCCATCTCATAATCGTAAAATCCTTACAGGTTAAATCAGTTCGATATTTTGAACTGAGTCAGATTTAGTGTTTATCTATAAAAAATGAAACAACAGAAAACAATTATATTCCTTCTCTACTCTGTACTCACTCTGAAAAAAATGGCATCTTTCAAAGAAAGACTTTAGGTGGTGAAGAAAAATATACTCTTTATGACCTAGCAGTGTTCTGACCTATAATGTTTTAGAAAGGGTGTAAAATATTTTATGAATATGAATTACCATTATTACCTAAGGCTCTATTTAGCAGAGCTGGAATGCAGCATCGGTATCTGCCAGTAACTGAAGAATATTGGCAAACAGTTTGTCATGCTCACCACTCCCTGGAATGTTCATCCTCAGACACATCTACCACCTTGGCTAGGATGCTCTACAACAGACACTGGGAAAAAATAAAGAATCCTGGAAGATGGTTGCTGCTATTTGATGTCATTTAGAGTTAACAGGATCTGCTCTAAATGTCCTTCTAAATTAATCAACTCTTTTCTTAACTTTTAAAAAGCAGTTATCGGGGGCTTCCCTGGTGGCGCAGTGGTTGAGAGTCCGCCTGCCGATGCAGGGGACACGGGTTCGTGCCCCGGTCCGGGAAGATCCCACATGCCGCAGAGTGGCTGGGCCTGTGAGCCATGGCCGTTGAGCCTGCGCGTCCGGAGCCTGTACTCCGCAACGGGAGAGGCCACAACAGTGAGAGGCCCACATACCGGAAAAAAAAAAAAAAAAAAAAGCAGTTATCAGTGTGATATATTGGTGAACAGCATAGATTTTGGAGGCAGACAACGTTGGGTTCAAATTCTTGCTTTATCATTATATATAGATGATCCTAAGCAATTTACTTCAGTTTATTAAATGTCAGTTTCCCAATCTGCATAAATAGTAATCATACTTACTTCACGGGGTTTTGCCTAACCCAGTGGCTGGTGTATCACTGTTGAGTGAGAATGATTAACTAGGGTTATCTCTGGCTATCTTGCTATTGATCTAGGTGTGTGTGTGTGTGTGTGTGTGTGTGTGTGTGTGTGTGTGTGAACACTTAGGCACAGTATCTGGTTAGTAAGTAATCAATATAAGGTAGTTACATAGTGGCCTCAGGGCCTTCCTCCCCTTTACTCTTAACCTGTAACATTCCCCTCCAGGTTTTCCCACATGTCTTGTGAAGTTCTTATTTGCAAGCAGCAGGAACCAGCTCTGGCTAATAGAAACAGAAAAAGAAATGTATGAAAAGACATTTCTAATGAAAGTTATATAATGTTATAGATCAATGTTACCTCAATATTAAATAAATAAATAAAAGACACTGCTAAAGGAAGTCTAAGTTTGGTGAAGTGCATGTTGGTACAACCACTTTGGAAAACTCTTTGGCCTTGTCTACTAAAGTTGACTATATACAGAGTCTGTGATCTAGCAGTTCTTCTACCACATAGAAAAAATATAGATATGTACACCAAAAGGCATGGGTAAGGACGTTCATAGCAGTACTCTGTATAATAGCTCCAAACCAGAAATAATACAAATGTCCATTGGCAGTGAAACGGATAAATTGTGATATATTCACAGGATGGTACTACAAAGCAATGAAAGTAAGTGAACTATAGCCATACACAATGCCATAATGAACCCGCAAAAATATAAGGTTAAGGAAAAGAATGGAGATCCAAAAATATATATTCTGGGTAATTTTATTCATATGGCATTCAAGAAGGCGGGGAGGGGCAGGTGTGGGAAACTATGGTGTTAGAAATGAGGATAGTGGCTTCCTTTGAGGAGTGACCAGGAGGAAGCCTGGAGGAGATTCTACCTGGACAGGGCCTTGATTGGCCCTCATGTTGCTGAACAGGAGACCATCTTTCCCAGGGGAGGTAGAGAAAACTTCTATCCTCCTTGTCCCAAGCGATCTGGGAAGCCACAGACGGTCTTGATTAGAGGTGTGAGAGGAGAGTCAGACCCACTAAGGGACAAGGGGCAGAGGTGACTCCATGTCCTAAAATATATCTGCTTTAAAATTTTTACCTTTCATAATAAGATTTCAGATTAAAATGTCACTGGCATGCATCCTCTCTACTAAAATACCACTGTACATTCCATTTCTTTGCTTGCTTGAGAGAAACTAACGTTTGTGTGATACTATACATTCTAGTTTTTAAGTCATGCTCTTTGGCTTTGTCTCATGTGGAGTATTGCTTTGGGAATTAAAGACAATGTCAAACATGCCTCAATCACTGTGCTGACCAGGGTGGCCATTCATAGCAGAGTTCTGAGGTGGGCAGGGCAGGTAAGAGAAAAGTTGTAGCAGTGTCTTTACTTTCTTTTTGAGGAATCAAAAAGAAAAAAGGCTCAAACCCAGATCTTCTGACACTAAATTCTTTGCCCTTCAACCTGAATGCAATTTGGATAATGGATCACAACTTCTAATAAAGAAAACCAAGCAGCTGATTTAATGATTGAACACATTACACGTGATGCTGTGACAAGAACCCCACACCAGATGCCTCCCTGAGCAAGTCCAAGTAGGAGTCACCTCTGCTCTTGTTCTAAAGTCCAGCCCGAGAGGGCTATCCTGCCATCAGGAAGAACTCATCTGTTGATGAGTCAAGAACTACTTCCATAAAACACCATTCGTGTTCCTGAGAACTATAACCATAATAACATTTAAATACCTGAAATAATACAAATTGCATGGTATGGAGTCTACAATGTGGACAATTTTAGGATTTTTTTCCCTATTAAACTGGAGATTAAAATGGGGAAGACTGCTTTTGGCTTATAAATCAATGTGACATGTAACACATGACAGGGAACCCCAAGATGCAGTGATGGGGCAGGTGCAGAATCTGGTACCCCACTGCATCTCTCTCAATTGCAGTCATCGGTTACTCCTCCTCGCTCTATTTCTATCAAAACCTGATCTTAAGAGATTATTCTCCCTCAGTCATTTTCCCCTTATTGTGAATTAAAACCAACGTGCCATCTCTCCCAGGGAATTTCACACATTAAACCTTTTGCTAACTGTTAATTACAGAATGAATGTCTTTTCCTATAAAATAAATTTCAGATGCAGATTATCAAAGGGTGGGCTTCCTTAACCTCTGCACTTGAAATTGTATCACCTATCTGTTCTCTGAGAGAATTATGCCCATGGGTTATGGTTCCATTTATGAACTTCTAACTGACCTCACTTAATTTCTAGTAACACAAGAAATATTAAGGATGACTAGTTAAGGGCTATATTGTTTGAAAATTTATTACCGTACACACTTCTTAGAAGTGGTAGAGGAACTCTGAGCAATATTGTAGCTTCAAGGAGAGAAGTATGATTAAGATATATATATAGATTTTTTTTGTGGTACGTGGGCCTCTCACTGTTGTGGCCTCTCCCGTTGCAGAGCACAGGCTCCGGACGCGCAGGCTCAGTGGCCATGGCCCACGGGCCCAGCCGCTCCGCAGCATGTGGGATCTTCCCGGACCGGGGCATGAACCCGCGCTCTCCGCATCGGCAGGCGGACCCTCAACCACTGCGCCACCAGGGAAGCCCGATTAAGATATTTTTACTTTACTATGTTTAGAGCTGAAAAATGAATCCAAGAGTCACTATAAGGAAGATTTAAGAGTAGCAGGCAAGATGCATCTGCTTGGGGAACAGAGAAAAGCCCAAAAATATGAGAACAAGAGCTTATTCCCTTTTCTTTAGAAGTTGTATCTGAGTATAAAGGATGAATGGATATTTTCATTTTAAAAATTATTTTAACATTGCATAAAATTTAATTAATATTATTAGATTTTTATCTTTGAGAACAGAAATTTTGTCTATATAGTCTCAGAATCCAAAGCTTACCTTGAGCCTGTAGTTAAAGCATTCCCAGGTGCTTGGAACAGCTGAAGCTCATGTATTTTCAGACAGATCATTTTTAGTGATTTTGGAATCCAATTTGACTATCTTTGTTACTTGTATTTTACCTGAGTTCCTGACTTGGAAAAAGCACTGCAATGTATCAAATACAGTTTGTCGTAGTCCTCTAACATTATATCAAGATAAATTTGCCTAAGAGTGTAATTAGGCCATACACACTGTGGCAGTTATATATAGATAAACCAGTTTTTAAAATGCAAATAAAAGATAAATATCATATGTGGATATCATATCACTTATATGTGGAATCTAAAAAAATGATACAATTGAACTTATTTACAAAACAGAAATAGACTCATAGAAAACAAACTTATGGTTACCAAAGGGGATAGTGAGGTTGGGGTGGCAGACAGGTAAATTAGGGGTTTGGGGTTAATATATACACTCTACTATATGTAAAATAGGACCTACTGTAGAGCACAGGAAACTATACTCAATATCTTGTAATAACCTATAATGGAAGAGAATCTGAAACATTCTGCTGTATGCTTGAAACTAACATAACATTGTAAATTAACCGTACTTCAATAAAAAAATTGGTCAGGGTGGTAGTTTACTATTCCTTTAAAGATAAAGCAGTTGTATATCAATAACTTTTCCTTTCCACCTAAACTGATTATATTTGTGTCCATTACAACGTGTCATTAAAAAATAAAGCTTAAATTAATGTCACAATCATTAAAAAAATACAATTGAATTTTGTTAGCAATTTTTTAAGTGCTTACCAAGAGGTTTGGTGATTGTCTTACTGCTGTTTTGGTACCTGGCCATGCTTAGACTTTCAGCAGGCCCCTTGGTTCAAAAAGCAGGAAAAATGCTGTTAAACATACTAAAATATAAAATGTTTTCCTTTCTTCTGCAGTCTCTCATCTTGTCATGCCATTCTTTATTTGCTACTTGTTGTCATTCTAAGTAAAGAAATATTAAATCAAATTATTAGTATGAATTTTATCATTTATATCTATATTGTACAATATCAGCTTTAAATGTCCATATAAGAGCATTTAACTTGTATGCAGACAATGCACGTTTAGTAGCTTGTGCATGTATGAGTATTTCATTCTTAGCAGAACAGTGAACCCACTGCACACCAGGGTGTGTGCATGGGAGAAAGCAAAAAAATTTGGTGGCAGCGAAAAATTTGAGTTGGGATAAGAAGGCAAATTAAAGCCAAAATGTAGTACAAAATTTACATCAAAGCATAATGCATTTAAAATCAGGACTCTGAAGTGGTGAGTGCTCTTTGCGCCTTTTGGTGCCCAGGGTGTACCCTGATGCAAACGAACTGTCCCTCACCTGCACCCTCATCCTGTCCTTCCCTTCTCCTGGAGTCTGTCAAGTCTGTGCTCCTTGTCTCTACTTCCTCACTCTCTAGACACCTGTCCTTTCTGGTTTGTGATAACAGTAGCCTAAACGTTTACCTAGCTTACAGTCTTTCCTCCTCTCAAATGCATGCTCCCGTCTCCTGGCCAGGTAATCCATTCAAACACTATTGTAAAAGAATCGTGGGCTTCCTGCCTGCCTTTCCAGGGTCATCTCTCTCCACCTCTGTCTCACTCTTTAAGATCTAACGGCCCCAAATGATCTGTGGTTCACATAAAAACTCAACATTTATTTTTATTTCATACCTCTTGCCCTTATGACGTTTCCTCTTCCTGCAACACCATAAACCTCTTTCCATATCCCCAGGCCCTCCCTCCCCTCCCTGCCCCACTCCACTTCTTTGACTACCTAACTTTTGTTCTGCCCTCCTGTCCTCAGCTCCTGTACTGCCTCCATCTAGAAGCCTTCTGACCACAGGAACTCCCGTGGACATCTTCTCCAGTGTCCTGAATATGCACCACTCCTTTTGAATGTTATTTGTTTATCTCTCTCCCCTACTAGACTTGGGGGAGTTCCATGAGAGCAAGACAACATCTTATTCTCCTGAATATCCCCAGGGCCTGCTCAGTGCTGATGTATAGAACACTGCCCATTCAGACTTCTACCTCTGCTTTGTCACCAGTCACTGCAACATCTTCTCCCCAGTTCATTTGGAAACCTTTCCTACACTGACTGCCTAAAACCCCCCAAAAGGCATCTCTTCTAAAGGCCCTTCCTCCTGATATTGAATTTTTTTTTTTCTAGGAATCTTTGTGTTAGTTTTCTAGGGTTGCCATAACCAACTACCACAGACTGGGTGGCTTAAACAACAGAAATTTCTTTTCTCAGAGTTCTGGAGACTAGAAATCTGAGATAAATGTGTCAGCAGAGGTGGTTTCTTCTTAAACTTCTCTCCTTGGCTTATAGACGGCCATCTTCTCCTTGTGTCTTCACATGATCTTCCTTATGTGTGTATCTGTGTATAAATTTTCTCTTCTTATAAGGACCCAAGTTATTTGAATTGGGGCCCACACTGATGATCTCATTTTAACTTAATCACCTCTTTAAAGACCCTACATCCAAATACAGTCATATTCTGAGGTGCTGGGAGTTAGGACTTCAAAGTATGATTTTGCAATCAACTTATAACTTGCACTTACCCACTGATACCTTTCCCTAAATTTGGTGCTGGTCTCCAAGCAGCCCCCATCTCCTGAGAGGCAAGTTACAGCATCCCCAGCTCCCTCCCTCACTCCTGTAAAGCTCCATGTGATTATTTTAGATTTGGACCTCTCAGAGCCCATACTTTGGGATCATTTTGCACATGAAGTTGACCTCCAGTGATACATAGGAACTGTGGAGAACTATTTCTTCTCCTATGAGATGTTTTCTCATGTTTGAATAAATGATGACTTTGCATTTTCATTTTCCTTCCTATTTTTTCTGAACTAGAGAATTTAGGGTTCGTATCATACAAGTGAATGGACTGTTGTATGGTGTAACTACCACATCTTGATTTTGAAGTATCAAAAAGATGTACAATTTTTATGTATTGTTGATTTGAATGTTTTCAAATACATTGCCTTATTGGATCTTCTAAAAAATAGCAAATTATATACTATACTTTTTATTGCTAAAGAAATATGGAACCCCAAAGAGGTCATATATCAAGTGAGTATCAAAGCTGTTCTCAAATCTAAGACTTTGGAATGGGGGGGGCCAGGGCACTTTCTACTTTATCATTATTGTCTTGTTTATAAGGTCCTTCGAGCCAGACATATACTTTTTTTTTTAACATCTTTATTGAAGTATAATTGCTTTACAATGGTGTGTTAGTTTCTGCTTTATAACAAAGTGAATCAGCTATACATATACATAGATCCCCATATCTCCTTCCTCTTGCATCTCCCTCCCACCCTCCCTATCCCACCCCTCTAGGTGGTCACAAAGCACCAAACTGATCTCCCTGTGCTATGCGGCTGCTTCCCACTAGCTATCTATTTTACATTTGGTAGTGTATATACAGACATATATTTTTAAGATAAGCATTTTAACCTCTGTGGCCCTTAGTGTCTTCATCTATAAATATGAGGTTAACTGTGGCATCTTCCTCATAAGTTTGCTGTGTAGAAAAATGTGTGTGTGTATATACATGCATACATACATGATACATGTATGATATATGGTAGCTGTGTAAACTAATCCAATCCTTTTGAAAAGCAGTACAGGTAGAAAATAGCAAGAGCCATAAAAATGTCCATATCTTGGGCACAGGAACTCTATTACTGGAAAAATATTCTAAAGAAATGATTCAAAAGACCAAAAAAAGTATATTTTCATAGGTATTAATTACAGGGAAAAGTAGTTTGATAGTTCCTCAAAATGTGAAATATAGAGGTATCTTATGATCTGTCATTTCCACTCCGAGGTATATAACCAAGAGAAATGAAAATGTGTGCATGAATGTTCGTAAATGCCTTATTCATAATAGCCCCAAAGTAGAAACAACTCATATGAATAAACAGATGCATAAAATGTGGTATATCCATTCAATGGAGTTTTTTTGGCAGTGACAAATGATGAAGTGATGATACATGCTACAATGTGGATAATCTTTGAAAACATTACATTATATGAAAGTCACAGAAGACAACATATAGTGTGATTTCATTTTTATAAAATGTCCATAATAGGCAAAAATATAGATAGAAAGTTGACTAGTGGTTGCCTAGGGCTTGAGGAGGAGTCAGGAGGGATGGTGAAGAACTCCTATTAAGTAAAGTGTTTCTTCTGGCAGGGGACACAAATACTCTAAAATTACATTCTGGTGATGGCTGCACAACACTGTGAGTGTATTACAAAACATTGAATTGTGCACTTAAAATGTGTGGAGTGGTTGGTATGTGAATTGTATCAATAGAACTGTTTTAAAAACTTCAAAAAAATTAAGGAGAAAAATGGAAATAACCGAAATATGTATCAAGATAGCAAATACATTATACTCCATCCTGTTGATGGAACATGATGAGGTCACTAAATATTGTAAACCCAAAGACTATGTAAAAACACAGAAAATATGTAACGTGATGTTATATGGAAAATGTATTAAGAGTGATGCGAAATGGCATTGTAGCTAAATATACATGCATTTGGATAAAGGCTGGCTGGAAACTCGGAGACTGGAGAGTATGGTGAAGGAGATGTGCCGCTTTCTTTCAAAAGTCCCATTAATGGTGTTGAGTGTTTCGAACGTACTTGTTTTAATGTTTCTTGTAATGGCAGCCTTGTGGTAGGTACAGGTGGTACTGAGGATGCATAAAACATAGGAAAGGAAGGAAAAAGCACAGGGGACATTTTAAAAATTAACATGTAAAAATCTAAGAAATAGAAATTTAAATGCAAAATTCAGCGGAGCATTTATGGGAAATGGGTATTGAGGGAGGTGCTGGAAAATGTATAAGCAGGTCAGGCTCTAACAAGATTCTGCCCAGAAACTTAAAAACCGGAATGTTTGCGAGGCTCTTCTCCCCCTGTGAGCCCCTCTCTGCTCACAAGTTTTGAAGGGAGGGGATTTTCATATATCAGAGCTGATGTAGGTCTGTGATAATAACCCAAAGGAAGTAGGAACACTTAGCAGTGTGCACAGTTTACTTAAGTTCACCAAAATTGTACTGGAATGTGGAAAAAGGGAGGAAGTCTGGTCAAGCCTGAGTGAGTCAACATTTAATGGCCCTCCACCCAGCTCTCCTCCCTTCCCAAGGCCACCTCACCTCTGCGTCTGTGTGCTTGACCCTTGCTAAGAAGGAACTCCAGCTGGTGTGGTGGGGCGAACCCAAATTCCTGTTGATTGGCCTCAACCATTAGGTTGGGGGGCCAGAGAGAAGAGGAGTCAGAGCAATGGGGTCTGGCCCTTCTTCTCTATATACCTATAGCACGTCCCTTTTCAGGAACTTTCTCCTTCCTTCGTTCCCAGTGAGTGTTTGAAATATCACAATTCTCTCAATGTCCTAGGTCCCAGAAACAGCTCAGGTTTCTGTGAGGGGCAACTAAACTGCGGTGTTAGCAGTTCTTTGAAAGCACTCTACAGGTGGAAGGTGCAGTTGTTTTTATTCCAGATAAAGAATGGGTGACAAGTTGAGGCTGGATAGACGAATGGCAGTCTTTAAAGTAGAATCTGCTTCCATCTCAAAACAGATTACATTGTTCCTAGCCCTGAGGTGGGGGGAGAAGGGACAGGCAGTTGATGGATATCCACTTCCATGTTTTCTGTAGGGTATAAGACCGAGATTTCTGAGGGAAGACATGTTCTTTCCTTCAGAGTTATTAGGGTCGTTTGAGCTGGCCAGGGATGCACCCTTAGGCAGATGCCACCTGGACTGACCCCACTGCTCAGCCAGCTAGCTGAGTTGCCAGATGATCCCGGCATCCTTTCTCATCAAAATCCTAGATTATTTCTGTCCTTTGGTGCCAGGAATTGCCCTTATACTTCAGACTCCAGGGTAAACACTGAAGGTTGTAATTACAGTTCAGAGCCTTAACCACTTCTTTGGTCTCCTTTTAGGAATCCAGTCTCAGAAAAGTAACCCCAGGTACCTGTCATGTGGAGAGCTCTGAGTGGTTCTGTAGCTTCTCAGGAATGCTCTGAAGTTATGATGGGAAGAAGATAAAGGGTCAATTTTGCCCTTATTTTGCAGAGAGCTAGAGAGGATGGCCGACTTGCCTGAGGCTTCAACAACTTTTCTCTAATTCTCTCTCATTCCACTTTGTCCAAGTCCATCCGCAGTGCCCTGTCCCCATATTTAGCAAGTGGTGAGTTAGATGGGGGCAACTCTTAACACTAGCTGCTCAACCATCCAAACAACAGCAACAGCAAACCCTGTGTGGAAAGCCTGAAATGAGGAAAGGAGATAGGGGAAGGGAAATAATATTTAGTAATAACTATATACCCCTGACTACTCTGTATTTTGCATGTGAACCCATTATTTCAGAAAGACCCTTTTATATATGGAGCAGAATCATCACGTATTTTCCCACCACATAAATAATTTCTAGGTAAGAAGTCTATGCTTTGTGACTCTTGGGTTGTTTTTATCTTAAGTATACCCAGTGCAATCGTATCAAGGGACTCTTTGGTCTAAAGAAAATCAAGCTCCACAACAACCTAAGAAAACTAGTTACATGTTGCCATAGCAACCGGACCAGCGTCAGGGGGAAGGACAGAGTTTTTCAGATTCATCTTCTGCATCTGCAGATTGACTTCCTTGAAACTGAATCATGTGGCCTGATCATCAACACTGAACCTTTTATTTTCATTAAAAAAAAAAAATTGCAGTCTCAGTTGATGTATTTTGGCCTTTTCCCTGGTGCCATTCAATGTCTTTTTATCTCTGAAAGGTGGGATTGGGTAACTGGATCCTTTGGAACTTTCATTCATGCATGCATTAATATGGTTGGGACCTAGGCCAGTGGGTTTGGTAGTAATTAAACTTTGATGGCTGGAACATGACCTGTGAAATGAGTTGCTAGTCTCAGTTTAACTCCTAATGGACAGAAATCCATATCCCTCGGAATTCAACCATAACCCCTGTTTCCAGACCACGGGAAGAAGTCAGAGGTTTGAATGGCTTCTCCTGGGGGTAGACTGCAGGGCCTCTTCCTCAGAAATTATGCTTTGCATTTCCAGGCCACAGATAGCTCCACAGTTAGTCTCAAAATACCCTGCGAGATATGTGTAAATAACACAAACCACATTTACAGGCAGGGCCACCCTGGTCGAAAGTACAAGTAATTTGCCCAGAGTAAGATAATTAGTAACAGCAGGGGTAGAGATTCCAGAGGGTCATACTCCATTCCTTTGTTAAGACCACTGAAAAATCTTCCTTTCACTCAAGAAACATGGCCAATTAATGGACAGCGGGAGGTGGGGATGGGTCAATGCTTGCTGATTCGTTTTTAAAGGTCATTTTCATTTTATGGGGTTGTTGGTACCTATAGTTAAGTTTTTTTTTTCAGTAACAAGTCTCTTGATGTTTCCTTTAATGACACTGAAAAATGTGTGTAGTGAGAATCAAAGCTGGGGGCTGGAGAGAGCTGGATCTGCTGGGATGTTTCTACATATAGAAAAGATTCAGCTGACAAAAGGGAAGAGTGCTCTAATGGAAAGCACCTACATCTATGTCTTAGTCCCTTCAGGCTGCTATAACAAAATACCACAGACTGGGGCACTTATAAACAGCAGATATTTATTTCTCACAGTTCTGGAAGCTGGAAGTCTGAGATCAGGGTGTCAGCATGGTTGAGTGAGGGACCTCTTCCAGGTCGCAGACTTCTACTTGTATCCTCACATGGGAAGGGAGCCAGCAAGCACCCTGGGACCTCTTTTACAAGGACATTAATCCCATTCGTTTCCCAAATCACTTCCCAAAGGCACCGCCTCCTAATACCATCACTTTGGGGCTTAGGATTTTAACATATAAATTTTGGAGGGACACATTCAGACCAGAGCAATGCATGAGACCTGTGTTCGATTGTGAAGGATACAAAGATAGCTAAGACATGAGTCCTGTCTTCAGTAGCTCACCTTCCCAGCAGATAGTGACAAGTACTCTAATAATAGTACAGTAAGTCCGCTGAATAAGAACAAGTTCAGTTCCGAGAGCACGTTCATAAGTCCAATTTGTTCCTAAGTCCAACAAAGTTAGCCTAGGTACCCAACTAACATAATCGACTGTATACCGCTGCTTTTACATTTGCTTCCAGACATCCTGGGTTTGAAATAAAGATACTGTACTACTGTACTCTATACAATACTGTACAGTAAAGTACACAAGAGCACACACGTGACAATGTATGCCAGACACGTGAACTAACTTACATGATTGAACATGTGAACATATGTTCACATTTTTGAAAGTTCACAACATGAAGGCACATATGTAGGGGACTTGCTGTATGTGGATCCTGTGTTAGGGAGAAACGTATTCTGACTCTCGCCAGAGTGGAGGAATATAGAGAAATGTTTCTTAGGGAATCTGAGCTGGGCTTTTTAGGACAGGTAGGAAGTCATAGACAGATAGTGAGGAAAGGGTCTTTTAGGAACTAGGAACAGTATAAACAAAGGCATAGATTGGAGTCTATTTAAGAAAAACACATTGGCCAAATGTGGCTTGAGGCTTAGGTTAAACTGTAAGACAGAGTTGGAACTAAAGCAAAAAAGTGAAAAAGAACCACATTTTGGAGTGTTCTGAAAAGCAGGTAGAGAACTTTGGACAGTATCCCATATAGAATCTGATATTTCAAAACCAGAAGTTTAATTGTGGTCAGTGTTTTTATGCAATGAGATAAGATATTAATAAAGTTATTTTTTTAAAAAAAGATTCACATAGTCTAATCTATGTTCTAGAAAGATGCCTTAACAGATTAGGCTGAAAATATTCTGCACTTTTGTCAACATTCCTTCAAAATGTCATAAAAGGTTTTGTAATATAACCCTGTAAAAGGTTAAATGAGTTTGCACAGACTGCAAACTGAAGATGCCTGTGCAAAAATGCTGACTCAGGTATTTCAAGTGACAACCATTACAGTTAAGTGCTTGAGGCACTATTGTGGGAAGCAGGGAAATGGCTTCACGCAGCAGAAAGGCCAGCCAAGTCCCTGAAATCTCTCTCTCTGTTTCCTTTCTCATAGGAACAGCAATGGAAACCTTCAATGTACAGCAGCATTACTCCAATCTGCTTTACAAGCCCTCCAATTGAGAAGCCAATTGGCAAAGTAAGAATGAATTCATCTCTTGTTGAACAGTATGATTTGAGCCTGTTGGCTGTTCTTTCTTTTTGTTTTGAGCTATCTGGGTGACATAATCAAATTGATCTCATAAAAGTGGCTGATAAAAATCCAAATTTTGACCTATTTGGTTTGCCCTAGTTGCATTTGCCCTAGGCAAAATGTTGAGCTGAGTGACACTGAGCTGAGATTCCCTGGCCTCAGCTTCTGCCCCCACTTGCATTTTGATGATGCCCTCCCCAACTCCCTTCAGTGCCCTGCTTCCTCAGATCTTTGACCACCTTCCCCGCCTATCAGAACTATTAGAAAGAAAGAGGTGGCTTTTAGTCATTTACATAATAGGAGAGGGAAAAAACCTTTTTCCTCTTCTCTTCTAGGCTTAGTACCTGGGGTGATGAAAATTAAACTAAAAAAAAAAAAATGGGTAAACAGGAGGAAAGATTTATTATTATGAATAAAGAGGCCTTCATAGAAAAGAAGTAAAGGCCCAAGGAAGCAATTGTATTTGGGGCGTATATACTATTTTAACAAAGAGTGATTAACTGTGGAGAAGTGACAAGAGAAAGGAAAAGGGGTTTGGGCTTCTCTGGGCCATAAATTATGAGATGGTAAATATGTGGGGACAATTAATGGAAGATTGTGTTATTTCGTAAGGTTTGTTATGCAAACTCACGTTGGTACCTTTTCTATTGATAAGAGTCATCTCCAGTGATTAAAAGTCATCTTCCTGGTATGGGAAAGAAAGACACCTTTACAAATTTATGTTACCTTTACAAAGGGAAATTTATGTTCTACTTTTAGACAGAAAGGGAGAGGGCAGAGAGCTTTTCCTACATCTGCTATTTCTCAATTGCCTTTGGCTCAAGATAATCCTTATGCCAAAGTGGCATATTTTGGGGTGCAAACTCTGATCCACTTCAACATCTTAGTGTGAAATCCAACCACCATACTACCTCTTTCAAACATATTTGTTATTTAAATTATGTTGTGGAATGAAAGACTTTGCCTCTAGAAGAGAAATTACAGGTATTTGGCTGAACTGCAACTGTTCTGAACCTGAAGTCACACCCATCAGTCCCACTAGGGAGTGTGGAGCTGGATGGTTAAGAGTGTGGGCTTAATGGCGTCTGGCTGCCTGGGTTCAAATCCCGGCTGCACCGTTCACTGGCTCTGTGACTGAGCAAATCACCTGTAAAGAGGGCTTCCTAATAATAATACTGCCTCAAGGGACTGTCATCAGAAGTAAACAGTTTAGGGCTTCCCTGGTGGCTCAGTGGTTAAGAATCCGCCTGCCAATGCAGGGGACATGGGTTTGAGCCCTGGTCTAGGAAGATCCCACATGCCGTGGAGCAACTAAGCCCATGCGCCACAACTACTGAGCCTGCTCTCTAGAGCCCATGTGCCACAACTACTGAAGCCCATGCACCTAGAGCCCATGCTCCACAACAAGAGAAGCCACCGCAATGAGAAGCCTGTGCACAGCAATGAAGAGTAGCCCCTGCTCACCGCAACTAGAGAAAACCCACATGCAGCAACAAAGACCCAACTCAGCCAAAAATAAATAAATAAATTTATTTTTTTTAAAAAATAATTGAACAATTTAATGTAAATTCACAAGAGCAAGGATTTTTTAAACCCATTTTGTTCACTGTGTATCCAAATACTCAATGAATTATGCAAATGAGTTGAATGAATGAATAAACGAAATGCTATACACATGGTAAACTTAGAGGAAACACGTGCTCAATTTGCTTATCCCAAGAAATGGGAGCTGGGCCGTGTTATATGTCAGTGTTACCGAGTCCAAGCTCGCTCTGCTCGCCACACGACAGGCCAATAAATCGGGAGACAAGGTGTTGAGTCAAGGAATGCGACTTTATTTGGAAAGCCGGCAGACCGAGAAGATGGCGGACTAATGTCTCCAAAAAAACATCTTATCAGGGTTTGGATGCCAGTTTCTTTTATAGAGCAGAGAGGGAGGAGGAAATGAGGAAGTAAAGTAAAAAAAGGCTTAAGTTTTGCAAATATCACCTGGAATGGCCAGCCTCGGGGAGAGGGTGTGTTAATTTCTTCTTTCTTGCAGCCGACCACAGGTGGACAGGGTCCGGATGCTTCCCTGAACAAAGGCACTTTGGTTTAACATTCAGGCAGAGGGGCAGGGTTCCCCGAGGCAGGCCATTACGTATAGACAGTATCTTTTCAGTGAACAAAAGCAGTGGAAAGCAAAGGTTAAAGTAAAAGAAACATATCCAACATGTAGTCAGATTTGGCTCTTCCCTGTTACATCAGGAAGGGAGGCAAAACTCTGGTGAGTATGTCAAGGACACTTTCCAGGCACACCTTAACTGAAGGGCCAGTCTACCTGGGATAGCAGCCACCTTCCTATCCTTTGCTACATTGGTGCATCTCTGGACCACACACACTCCGACGACTAGGATTAAACATAGTCACTGTCCAGACAAGTCAAAAACAAACAAGAGTTCTTTCAATAGGGCTTTTCTCTCCAGTTTATATATATGTGGGCAGAACTGAAGCTTTTGTAGTTTTTAAAAGGAAATGAACCTATTTTCCCAGCAATTCCTGGTAATTTTGCCTTGGCGGCAAGTCCTGCCAAGACAGCTTTCTTCAGAGTGCAAACTCTCAGTCGAACAGGAAGTCTCCTTCCCGCTGTCAGCCCGCTGAGGTTTTGCAGGCGTAGCAGGGGAGCAACCCAAGCTTCTAGGGACTGACTTTCCGTACTTCGGGTTCAGTAAGGTCTGAACTTCCCCTCTGCTGACTTCAGTTCCAAGTAAGAGGAGTATCCTTTGACCCAAAGATTAAAACAACAAACAAACAAAACACTCCCTGAACATTACAAAATGTGTTGGCAACAGCTCCATTTCACTGCCTTCCCCTGGCCTCGGTCCCCTTCAGCCCCGCCTCCTTTGACTTTATATAGGTTCTAAACAGAACACCACTCTGTGGGGATGGAAAGAAGTTGTTTCAAAGACTGAGGTCAGAAGTCCATGAACTCTGGAGGGATCTTTTCTGACTAAATTTCACTTCAATCCAATAGATAGTCCTGAGTTTACTGGATGTTTTCCTAGACCTGATTAGAAATACTAACAGCAGTATAGAAACGGTAGAGGGTAACTTTGGGAAATGCCTGTCAGAGAGCAGAAGGAAATCAAGTGCAGTATGACCATTCTTGGTTCAATGATATTTCGCTGTGTGTTCCTCAGGTCTCCCTCCCCCCCAGGACGGAGTGAGCAGGTAGGTGTCTTTCTGCACAGTGACACTAGGACTGTCCTAGGGTGAGTGGGGCTTCTCCCAAAGGATCCTCTTGCCCTCTTTTCTCCCCATAGCTCTGGCTTCTGGGCTTAACACACGTTCTGTAAAATACTCTAATGAATTCGTTTTGCAATCGGCTCTGTGATCCACCCACCTGGAGGGGAAAATGATGCCAAATATGTAAGAAAGTCAAGTTTTAATTATAGGGGTCAATGGAAGGCAGCATTGGGGGTGGATAATTAAAACCTATGGTTAATCTGCCCAGAATCCAAACTCTCTTCCTCACTCCCAAGGAACTTTCTGTTGGGTAAAAAGCTGCAAGGTAGACCCAGAGGCAATTTCTACCACCCAAATTAGGGTGCCCCAAGCTGAACCAAGGACCAGTGTTTCTTCCTATGGGTGGTGGAGGGGAAGAAAGGTGTTGAGAAAACACCAGTTGGAAAACAGAGGATTCCAATGTAAGCTCATAATAGAAAAAAGAATATTTCGGAGCCAACTCCAATCTTACCATTAAATGATACCTCTTTTCATTAGTGGTTATGATTAGAGGGTAGGAATAAAGGAGGGAAACTTCCTTCTTTCCAGGGGGGAAGCCCTGGAAGTCACTCTGGGCAGCAAGCAAGGCTGGGATGTGTGATTATCCACTCTCAGACATAGAAGAGTTTCCTGTTTTATTTTACATAATTGGAATCAGCGCCTTTTGAATGGAGCATACAAATTTATGTAAATAAGAATGCAGGGCTTCCCTGGTGGCGCAGTGGTTGAGAGTCCGCCTGCCGATGCAGGGGAAACGGGTTCGTGCCCCGGTCTGGGAGGATCCCACATGCCGTGGAGCGGCTGGGCCCGTGAGCCATGGCCGCTGGGCCTGTGCGTCCGGAGCCTGTGCTCCGCAACGGGAGAGGCCACAACAGTGAGAGGCCCACATACTGCAAAAAAAAAAAAAAAAAAAAGAATGCAAATGATAAAAATATGTGTCTTGGGATTTCCTGGGGATGACCTGGCAGCGTTTTCTTTCTTGACTTTGCAGCAGCTAAATATTGTTGTGAAAACTCAGAATGAACTTATTTCCCCAAATGCCACAATGTTATAAGTAGAGGACTTTCTTTGTAAGTTGTAAGAGATACTCTGGAGAATGAATTAAGACAGACTACTTTAATGTATTTGACAGTAAACATGTTCCCCCCAAGAGGCTGCACAGGCTAACAGTAAATGCAAAAGGGATTGGAGAATTTCAATAAATTAATGGCAGATTCAAAGTGGACTACTGAAAGGGAATTAGAGAATAATGATGGAAACAAAAGCAGGGATTTAGGGAGATGGGTAACATTGGAAGATGACATAAAATTCAACTTCCAGGCTCTCCCACAAAATTCTCACTGGTGCTACTGACAAGACAGGAGAGTGGGCTGAGAGAAGTATTAGTTCAACTCAGCAAAGTATTGCGCAGCTCATGCCAAGTCAAAACGACCCAATAAAGTGCCTTGACCTCTGAAAGCTGCATAGAATACACAAGCAGAGGGAGCTGTTTTGGATTAAGAGCTGCCCATGACCATGGCTGTGCCAACCTACCTTTCTCAGTAGAATTTATGTGACAGGTAAACTTGTCCTCAGTCTAAAGAAATGTAACTTTAATGCATTATTTGATTTTACCAGGAGGAAATGGAGGTAGATAAACAGCTTTGCAGGATAGCAGTGTTATTACATGGAAGGGTGGCTAAGAAAGTTATCGAGGCTCCCTGGGCCTTCTGTATTTCTGGGTGAGTGAAGGGGAAACTGGAGGAGCTAGATGGAAGTAACTGGATAAACAACAGATAAAAAGAAAGGAACTGGTGAACTCAGAATCAACAAAATATAGAGCTGCTTTATTTCAAAACTGGGAGGCATCTATGGGAAGAAAACAGACAGAGGTGTCCCTTTTTACAGATTGATCTTTAGCTTCTTTTACCACTGGAGAATTTTTCTTACCAAAGGAAAATTTAGCTTAGCCAACAAGGGCCATTTTAAGAATAGTCTTCTAAGACATGGCCCATTGAAAATCACTGAGCGTTACCTCATTATATCATGGTTGGGTCTAAATAGACAGCACCAATTCTATGAGAAGTAGCTTGGGACTTAATATTTAGGGCTCTAAGTGACCCAGGAAGATGGAGAAGCCAACCCACAAGCTACTTTGTGGCCTATTGTTGCTTTCCAAAAACAATACCAGAAGTCAGGAATAGAATAATCAAAAGATAATAATAATTTTGAGCACAGGAATCCACTATAATTGCTACAGTTGTAGATAAACATAATTTTTTGAGGGTGAGTGTCCCTGATTTTACTGGATCTCTTTCTTTATACATTTAGCTTCTGGTCACTGAGGCAAAATACATTAAGCCAAATATTTTTCTTCTAGGCCTTCTTGTGACAAAGTGAAAGAAACTTTCAAGTTAAGGGGTCAATTTTCTTCTTCCTCTGAGAGAGTGGAGGATTTAGTTGGGCATACATCCACCCAGCTAAAGAGCACATTTTTCAGCCTCCCTTGCAGCTAGATGTGGCCATATGATGAGAATGTGGCCAGTGGGATATGAATGGAGGTGATGTATACAATTTCTCAGTCATACCCTTCATAAGAAAGGCAGACCCCACTTGCTGGCTGGAATACAAATATGGTAGCAGAAGCTGAAATAGCCACCTTAGACCAAGAGAGGATGGCAGAGAAAAAACATAGAACCATTGCCTGCTTGTTTTCAGACTGGAATTGCCTGACACAGAAATCAACTTCCACCTTGTCTACACCGCTACTAGTTTGGCCATTGGTACAGTAGCTGCAGTGATATCCTAGCACACAATTAAAGCAGGGGAGAACGTGGGCTGCATGCCCTATGAGAAGTCACTTAGGATCCAGTGAAAGTAGAAGGCAGAGCCTGGTACAGTAAATATCAGTTAAAGGGATGAAAATTCTGAGTTGCTGACACCTGTCTTCCAAATCAAGCCTGGATGAGGAAGAAGAGTTAAGGACACTAACTTCTGGTCCTGAGGATAAGGTGATGAATGGAACTCTGCTCAGTAGAGAACCCCATCTTTGAGCTCTAACATAGTAAACCTAGATATCTATCATATCCTGAATTTTGGAGAAGCTCTCCTTAGAACTGAGGCAAACAAATTCCTACTGAAAATACTCAAATTCAAGCGCTGTAGTGGAACCCGTTATCTGGTCAAATAACATTTCCATTGATACTTATTGTATGTAGGAGCTGTCATTAGTTTGGAAATACGTATAAATATCTTCATGTATTTGGCATAATATTCTATTCTTTCATCATCTGGAGCAGGTATGGATTCCCAGGGGCTCTAGGGAATCATCTTGGGTTTCAGCTTTTGCTGTAACTCAGTTACATAGGATTTTATGGGAAAAGTGAATTGTTACCTCATACCTCATTCTAGATCAACTCTCCTTTTATTAACATAAAATAACACATTATCTTGGCTTAGTAAATTAACCCTCTAAAACATCAACATCATCAGGACTCTTACTGCTACCCCACATTAGAGTCCATGTCATTTTTCCCCATCATCTCTTCCCCAAAAATCCCTGACACATGACATTCACACAGTAGGCAGATAGTGTTTGTCCACTGATGGTTACGTGAATATGGAACTTTAGTTTATTATTCAGCTATCTTCATCTTCTTATCGTTGTTCACAATGGTTGTTGAATAGTACTCTACGTGAGTGGGCTACTATAACTACAAAAGACAAGAAAAAATTTTAATCAATACCATTAACACTGTCCTATAAGTATCAAGTAACTAGAGGTGAAAATATATTTCCCCCAAATTTAGATTCCTGGATTCTCATTACCATTCCACCAAAACCTAGGCTGAAATTTACTACATTAGGTCCATTGGTAAGAGTTCAACTGGGTAAGAAATGCAGCCTGACACACAAGGACAAAAAGTCTTTCCATCCTAACATTCCCAACAGGCAAGATGACTCTATACACAGACTTTGTAAGCTCCAAAGAGTTGGAATAAGGTTGAACAAATATGATTAAACCAATGTCTGTTCAACTTATGTCCTTCTGTAAGCACAGAAACATATTCAATTCCAGATCCCAAAGCCTACAGGAAATAAGTGAAACAATATCTATAGAATATATTTTATTAGGCTTATAAAATTCATTAATTCAGAAACAGGTAGATGCTTATACACTATAGAAATGGGAAATAGCAAACTTAAAAATCATTCTTGTTCTCTGATCTTGCTGTACAGCTTATCTCTAAAGGCTAAAATGTATGATACAATATGCATGACCCAACTGCAAAGTACTTGATGTTTAAATTTAAATGTGAGATAAATGTTTTGTTAACAGCACATACACACACGTAATCACCAGACCCTTACTATTGGGAACCGCGCCATTATCAAAGGTTTCAGAGTCACATTTGTATTATATAGAACGATTGTTTATTCTTTCCTTGTCTCAATGTGCTGACACCTTCCCATTAACGCTGCCTTGATTTCTCTCTCAGAACCTGGTTGCAAAATACCATGTGGAACTTCTGATGGAAAAATGCTAAGTAAAAATACTGCCTGTTCTGTTATTGACCAAAAAAGAAACTTTAATTTGTCCCACCTGAAAACAGGGAAAAAAGATGACCTGGGATTGGCATAGTTTGCGTGTACTCTATTCACATAGATCAGAAAAACATGATATCACTATATTCTGAGACACAGCACTACAGAATTATCAGCAGAATTAATGCAGAATTTATGTAGATTTGCTACCTTCTCAGTACTCAGGGTACCCTTGAGAAAGCCAAAGGAAGTTCCTCTTGGAAATACTGTATTCTAAGCATTCTATGCCAGCTGATTATTTCCAGTAAGAAATAAACAGACATTGAACGTCTTCCAAGTGTGAGGCCGTGTGCTATAAACAGTAATTCAGGGCAATTTGGTATAAACAATAACAGCAATAATCATTATTATAATAGCTTCCATTGTTTGAGAACTCTGTGCCAAACACTACCCTGAGTTCTTAATATCCAGTCTCTCATTAAATTGTTTTACAAATGAAGCCTGGAAAGGGTAAAGAACGTATTCAAGGTCACAGACTGGCAAACCGTACAGTTGGCATCCAAAACCAGGCATGCTTGACTTAAGAACCTATGCCTTAACCTCCTGCTGGAGAGATTTTTTTAAAAATTTATTTGGACAATCTCTTTTTTATTCCTAGTTGAAATATAATCAAAGTTTCCTGAGAGGATGCAGAAGGATGCCAAAAAAAGTATGACCCAGCTTATATTATGGGTCATTCTGGCTACAGTTAACCAGCCTTAGATTTTCATTTTCCAAAAGGCCCATTATAAATAGCAACCCTGCACAAGAGGGAAATAATGTGTGAGCATGCAGCGTTAGGCTGCCCCTGTAAAGGCAGTTGCTTTACAAAGGACTTTAAAGGGGGTATGAACTGCAAAGATAACACCATGATGTTACTCAGATCAAAATAGTATTCCTCAGAAACCATTCCATATATTTGGGTGTCCCAGTTTATCTCCTCTGGAAGAAGGAGGCTTGGTACTCACCTAATCCATGAGGCAATGCATTTAATTTTAAGAACTTTAACACTCTCAATGAAAAGGGTCAAAGTGGTATTATTAAAGTTCAGTGTAACAAAAGAATCACCATAGAGACATAGGGTAGAGCTGAAATCTCCACTTGCCACTAATGCCTTTTTCAGGTAGGCAGTTTGGATGCCTGGTAAAATAAAGGCATCTGTTCTCTTTGGTGAACAGAGAGCAGATTGCATAAAAGTTTATGGTCTGAAGAGTAGGGAGGTAATTAGTGGTGCGATGAACTCCCCAATTGTGTCTATGTTTTTAAAGGTCATTTCCTGGGTTTTATGAGAGATGGGGAATTACATTTGGGCCCCCATAGAACTTTGCTTTTACTGCTATAAACGCTTTTTTCAGCTTACCTTACTTTAGGGTTGGCTGATTGTGTGTCTGCCTTTTTGCAGGGGCTTGTATTCTCCTTGAGAGGGGGCAGAATTGTGCCTTATTCATTATTTATGTCCCCAAAGCACCAAGACTAATTCTTTCCATATCTTAGCTGGTTATTGAGGAGGGGGAAGTGGTAGAAAAAGAAAGGGAAAGAAATTCTCATTTTGTTTATCTGAGATCGCTGTTTTCAAATTACCTGGGTTCAGGCTGCTTTTCATTAAATGCCTTCTGAAACCTCTCTAACAAACAGCTTAGTGAAAAAATTCAACTTTACCTTAAAAGACATTTACCTACAGAATAACTCTTAAAAGCCTCTGTTCATTTGCAAAAGGCAGAAACTGCAATTTTTACACTAAGGACTTTCAAAGAGAATCAGCGATAAGAGACATGTTGAGATTAAAACAAAATAGAAAAAGAGAGAGAGAGTGAGAGAGAGAAAATGTTCTCATGCTTTGTGGCATGGAAGTTGTTTCCTTCCTTCACTGCACCAGTGAAAGTGATCTTGCCAAGGTCAATAGGAAAATCCTAACTGCTAATACCCAGAGTACACTTCAATTCTTCTCGAACTTGACTCAGTTGACCTCTTCTCAAAAGTTGTTCCTCTCTTGAGGGATTTTATGAGAGCTGACTGTTCTAATTCTCATCTGACCTTCTCAGTCTCTTTGCTATTTCATTTGCCCTCAATAATACCTCCAGTTCTGTGTTCCCCAGTGTTCCATTCCTGGTGCACTTAAAAAAAAAAAATCAACTCTCTCTCCTTGAGCAATATTCTTTATTTTCTTGTTTCATTTGCTCAACACGATTGAAACTAAACTAGTCAGCGCCTCTTTCTGGTCTTCTGATTCCCCTGCTCTACAGATGTTCTGTTCCTCTCTCAGTGAATGTTCCTACCTTCTACCCAGCAATTCAAGCCAGGTTCTTGGGTATCATCCGTAATTCTTCCCCCCTACCTCATCCTTTCAGTCAGCCATCCAACTGGGATGGTTCTAAATCCTTAATATCTCACCCTCTCCTTCCCCATTGTGATTGCTGTAATTAAGCCTTTCCTCATCTCTCATCTGGTTCCTAAGGAACCCTCTAACTGGTTTCTCTACCTTCACTTTCATCCTCTTCTTTCAGTACCTCATCAATATCACTACAGAGTTAACCTTTCAAATTGCAAATATGATCAAGTTACTTACTTGACTAAAAGGTGGAATGGCTTTCCACTGACTACTGAGCCAGTCTGCATCTCTCTGAATGGTTGAGGGAGGCATGTGTGAAATACTCCCCCACCTCTCGCCTCAGCTCCCATTACTCATTTCCCCCAAATCCTACACGACACTCTATTTCACGACTCTGCCATTGTGCATGCTGTTCCTTTTACTTGGTCCTGCCTAATCCCCTCCTGTTTTCTAAAATCTGCCTTACAGTTTACTTCTACTTCTCTTTTGTCCCTCCTACAACCTCTATTCTGAGTTAAACTGTGCTTTATATGTTTCCTATTACAACACTGCTCTCACTTTGTTGAAACTGCTTGTATCTCTGCCTCCTCTTGGTAATGGAGCATGTTTCTTATCTTGTATTCTTCCAGGTGTGGCACAGTGCATGCACACGCCAGGACTGCATGACCCAGAAATCTTATTGGTGCCTACAAATACCTTGTCCATTTCACCGCAAACCCAGAATTCAGAGCTCATTCAAACCCACAATTTAGAACTCTTCTCCCCACTTACACATTTTAAGATTTTCTTGGCTAGTGTACCTGACTCTAAACTTTCATTAATGAGGAAAGTAAACACTACTCACGGATGATTAATGCCAATTACTATGCTGAAGCTCATCATAAAAAAGGGGAGATTTTTATCACTTGGAAACCATGAAGACAGCACCCTGGCCTATGTGAATTCCTTCCTCTTAACTGGTAGCAGTGAGATAACTGAGGAGATAGACATATTACCTTGTTTAGGTAAATCAACCAGATCTATTTTATTAAATAGAATTGCGATGGGAGTTAGAAGTGTCTGCAGTGCCTTTAGAAGGCAAGAGCGATCATGGTCAGTATTTCCAGATGCTGTGTATTTCCAGATTTTTTTTCCAGTATTTCCAGATGGGAAGGAAAAATGGTTACTGGCTCCAGCTTGGACTTTGGATGGCAGGTCAGTGACCAAAGAAAGTTCAGCCTTTTGTACCTTGAAAATATCTAACCAGTTTAAAATTATGCATTCTGATAGGGAAATGCCAAGTGTGAAAAGATGAGAGCTTTGAATCTACCAATTTAAATGTCCCACAATGGAGAGTTTGTAGCACTAAAATTTGTACTCTTTAGTTTTAGTCAATATGGCAATCATAAAAATAAAATTTAGTGGTATGCTTCTTTTAGAGGAGAAGAGATGAAAAAAAATCAAGAATTCTCACACAACTTCATTTTAGCATGGAACGATTCTTATTATGAGAAAAATATACACTTATATAATCAAAAGTGTTTATTAAGTATAGTGCTAAGTATTCTGGGAGATACTAAAGAAGTTATCCTGTCTTAAGGGTTATAGAATGACTTATTCAGCCCTGGAAGCTAATTTAAATGTCTTCTAGCTCAACTTCTCATCTAATGCTTAAATCTATCCTGCAAATACCTGCCAAATCTCCTCTGAATATCTCCATTTAGAGGGAGCTTTCCACTTCCTGAGGCAGTTCATGTCATATTTAAATAGCTCTTATTATTAATGATAATAAATAAAATTTATTGAGTGCTTACTATACGCCAGACACTGAGCTAAGCATTTTGTAGTCAAAAATCCTATTTAATCTTTATCACAACTTTATGAAATGGTACTGTTATTATTTCCATTTTACAGGTGATGGGGAAACTGGGCAACTGCCCAGCATCACATAGCTGGCAAGTGGAAGACCCAGCTTTGACTGTGTAGTTTGCATTCTTAAACAGTATACACATGCAGCCTCTCTAACTCAACTTCTTCCCTATGATGCCCTGAAATCTGCCTTCTTATAGCTTCTATTCATAGATCCTAATTTTTAATGAGATAACACTAAACATGTCCAGTCTTGTTCCACATGTTAGCTCTTCAAATAGTTGATGGCAGTTATCTTATCCACTCTACCCCTTCAGTATCTCTAATGGATGCACAATTGCATTGCTTTCCATTTTTCCTTGTGTGAGATGGTCTCTAGGCCCTTCAGCATCATGATCATTGTCCTCTGGACAAACCCCACTTTGGGGTCTTATACATTTAACACGGCATAAAATCATATAAGCTTTGTTGTAAGAGTGGAAACACAAGGTTGAGTCATATGTTTGTGGTCAACCAAAGCCACTAAGTGTTCTGCATATATGTTAGTAAGCTATATCTCTGCTATCCTCTATTCACACAGCTAGTTTTTTTGAACTTGAATTTAGAGCTTTGTACTTAAATCAGTTATATTTTATCTCAATAGTGTAGTTTATGGTTGTAGAATGCTAAAATCTTCTAGGATCAAGATTCTGCCATGTGAAAGTTTTTACCCTTTGTATTCATTAATGTTGCCATGTATGAAGCCATCCCAAAGTTAGTGGATTAAAAAACAATTTAACTTCTAATTCTATGTGTCTGAACTTAGGCTGGGCTCACTTTAGTGGTTCTTGGACTTGACTGGGCTTACTCATGCATCTGTGATCAGCTGCTAGGTCAGCTGGGGGCTGGTGAGTCTAGAAGAACCTCAGCTGAAATGGTTAGTCTCTGTTCTGTATGGTTTCCCATGGTTTCTCCAACAGGCTAACCTACTCTTGTCCACATGTCAGAAAAGGGGTCCCAAGAAAGCAAATGAAACCAAGAGAGGCCCCATGAGTCCTCAGCTCAGAACAGGGACGCCATCATTTTCCCTGTATTCTGTGGACCAAAACAATTCTAAGGCCAGAAACCTTCAAAGGCTGGAGAAACAGGCTCCATATCTTGATGAGAGGAGCTTCAAAAGTCACTTTACAAAGGGTCTAGATAGGAAAAGAAAACATGACAATTGTGTCCATTTTTTAAAATCTACCACACTCTCACGGTTATGCCATTTGTGGATTTGATAAGCACATCATCAAAATGATCCTTTAAAAATTGTTAAGAATTTTATTTTAATAAGATCTAAAAATAAAGTCCTATGTACATACTACTTTTGCTCTTACAATCTAGTTAGACAACCATAACAAATATACTGTAAACAGTAAAAGAAAAAACTTACATGCTAAACTATACCATTCTGTTTCTAAAGAGGCATATTTAAAGAACAAAGATATCTACAAAGGCCACCACCAAGCAAATGCTTGTAGATAGATTTAAACTTGATATGTATTGAGTTTTTTTAAAGGCTAGACTCTGGGACTTCCCTGGTGGTACAGTGGTTAAGAATCTACCTGCCAATGCAGGGGACACAGGTTCAATCCCTGGTCCGGGAAGATCCTACATGCTGTGGAAAAACTAAGCCCGTGCGCCACAACTACTGACCCTGCTCTCTAGAACCCGCGAGCCACAACTACTGAGCCCACGTGCCACAACTACCGAAGCCCACGTGCATAGAGCCTGTGCTCTGTAACAAGAGAAGCCACCGCAATGAGAAGCCCACGCACTGCAACGAAGAGTAGCCCCTGCTCGCCACAACTAAAGAAAGCCCACGAGCAGCAATGAAAACCTAATGCAGCCCAAAAAAAAAAAAAAAAAGCTAGACTCTGTACTGGGTAAGAGAAATTGTAAAAGTGTTCAGGTTAGGGATTAGCAAGTGCAAAAGCACAATAAGCTCAGAGAATAGACTAGAGTGAAAATATTGAAGAATTACTCTGAAGAATGAGTGGTAGGGGAAAGGATGGCTAGTTGGTGGGTGATCCATAATGAAAGAACATGGAACTAGGAATTGGAATTGGAATTTGACTCTAAGCAGTTGGGCTCTATGGATGGTTCTTGAACAAAGAGATAAAGTGATTAAAAGTTTTGCACAATTAGCTTAGCATTAGTTTGAATGGGATATTTTTGTAGTCAGGGAAATCATTGAGAAAAGCCTTACAGCTTTTTTATTCCTGATTAAAATCAAGTACCTAATACCATTTATCCTACAGTAGTTAAAAAAAATGACATAAATAACTATGCTGCCAATAAGTTTCATTTCTGCCAATTTAAGGAGAAGACAGAAGGTGCCAACATCTGGAAAAAGGTGACTATGTTCTTTTTCTTAAAGAAGAAAAGAAAGTATAACAACTTCTGCTTAAATTTGAGTCATTGTGTCATGTGTACAGATTCTTCAAGGTTATTTCCCTCAATGGCAAGATGGTGGTTTATGGAAATAAAAAGATGACATTTTCAAAATTTGAAAACTTAGTGATTGAGCAAAACCCTGAGTACTCACAAAAGCCTTAGTTTTCCGTTCTGGTATAGAAGTACTTACTTACTGTGAGAAAATGTAATAGCACCCCAACCTTCTCAGATACTCTCTTAGTCTGAGTCCTACTGTCTCTGTAAATAATGAAATCTCTCTCTAATCAACGTTCCAATGCCAGTACACCAAGAGTATTGGAAAAATTATTAACTGTTTGGAAAACAGTTTGGGATCCCCTTAGGAAAGCACTGTAGCCAATCAGAAATTCCATTGCTAGTTACATGGTGTTACATGGTGACTACTTGTCTGAAGACCTTCTTGGAACACATCCTTTCTAGAAGAAATCAATTGAAATCCTCATTTCCCTTGTACACTGAAGTGAATTGCAGGTTGATTCAAGATTTGAATGTTTAAGTACACATACACACAATAAAGTCCTGAGAAAATATTTAGTGATCTGATATTGTAAAACATTAAGGCTCAAGTGCATCAGAGCCTTAGCTCACTAATGGATCTAGAAAACAGTTATCAATGACCATTAAAAATGTTAGCTCAGGGTTTCCCTGGTGGCACAGTGGTTGAGAGTCTGCCTGCCGATGCAGGGGACACGGGTTAGTACCCGAGTCCGGGAAGATCTCACATGCCGTGGAGTGGCTAGGCCCGTGAGCCATGGCCGCTGAGCCTGCACGTCCGGAGCCTGTGCTCCGCAACGGGAGAGGCCACAACAGTGAGAGGCCCGCGTACTGAAAAAAAAAAAAAAGCTAGCTCAAACGTTGATTAGGAATTTTATAAAGGATAGATCAGGCTTACAATCACTGCAATTAGTAGTTAATTTTAACATCGCTAAAAGTGAGATAGTGTTTAGACATCGTGTGTCCCATGACATGATGCAAAAGGAGGTTCACAGTACCTTATGTCCCCCAAAATTAAACCTGAATTTTATCAACTATTGTACAAACTATCGCTTGGTACACTTGGTAGAAAATTCAAGGGATAGAGGAATGTGGTAAATGACAGCACAAGAATACAGTCATCCAAATCCAGAAAGTGGGATATTCTTTAGGACAGATGACCCAGTCTCTTCAACAAATACAGGGCATGGAATGTAAAAGGGAGGGGAAAGCTCAGTGTCATATCAACCAAATATGGCACATGGACCCTATTTGAATCTGGGTTCAAAAATCCTATTCTGAAATGATACTTTTTTTAAATTAGAGAAAACTGAGCCTGACTGGGTATTAGATATTAAGGAACTATTGTCAATATTGATGTGTGTGTTGGTTGTTATTTGAAAAGCTCTTATCAGCTAGAGATATATTCTGAAGTATTCTCATGCGACATAATATGTCTGAGATTTACTTTAAAATACTTCAGCAAAAGAACAATGAGGGGATGGGAGATAATAGATGAAACAAGAATTGCAGAATGGTGACAATTATTGTGCTGGGTAATGAGTACCTTGGACTCGTTATAATATTCCCTTTACTTTTGTGAATGTTTGGAAATGTCTGTTCAAATTATTTTAAAATTGCTGGCAAATTCATGAAGGTAAAACTTAATACAATCTATGACATAAACAAAGTTAAGAATTTCTGCGCCTTCTTAAACAGCAGTCTGGGGAAAATATTTGTTACAAATATGGCAGACAGAGTTAACATTCATTTTCATACAAATGCACATATGTGTGTGTGTATATATACATATATATGTATGTATATATATATTCATATACACACATACATAGAAGCTGATAGGACAAATCTAAGAGCCCAACAGCTAAATGATATAAACAGAATTTGAAAGGGGAAATGCAAATTGCTTAAAATATCCCTTTAGAAATAATCATTAAAAAATCAAGATGAAATTTTTTTGAACTGCTAAAGCAAGCTATTCTCCAGAACATATATGCCTTTTATGTCTTGGAAAACAGTCATTTCCTATGATCAATAGAGAAATCTTTTAAAATAGTAGCAGCCTTTTTATTAAATGCCAAAATAGTGTCATGTACTGTACAGTAAGGACGATTTTTGGAAAGCCTTTCTAACACTACTTCAGTGCTGATAAAATTTTGGCCAAGAATCCCTGCTGGGGCCGAAGAGGGAGTGCTTGAAAAAAATGAACTCAGGGGAGGCTTGTGACAAGGAAGTCTTCACGGGGTGCTTCTGTGGGTGTTGACAATGCTCTTACTGCACTTGATAGTCATATGGATGTTCTTTATAACTATTTCTTAATAGTGATTTCTTATTTGTACTACAGATTTCATGCCCTTTTAAAAATATATGCAATATATTTTATAATGAAAGTGTTTTTTTTACAGTAAACTCCAAAATGTGTAGTCACTCACATGACTTGAGTTGCCTTATGTGTTGTCCTGAAATCACCCTGATTGAGCAAAGAGGAGCATGACCGCCTTGGAATGGAGTGGGCTTGAGGTTCTATAATGGTAGAAGCTATTTCCCAAGACACACTCTGAAGTCATGTTTGGCTATAGGGGTTCCCCAGAGGCATTGTTGGCTCTTGGAGGAGTGTTCAGCTCTGGAACTACCCTAAAGTTAGAATACCATAGGAAAACCCGAGAATCCCCTGAGACATTGCTCTTGTTCTTTTTAAAATCCCAACTATATGGGATATGCTTAATGACCAAAAGAAATCTGTGTATATTATCCATAAAAATACTGGCATCTGGACTTTCTAAGAATGAGCAGACCCTAAGATGGTTCTAACAGTGAAGATGGATTTATTGTTACTTATTTTCATCTTCTTACCTAATTCCTCCAGGTGACTAACGCGTGTTTGCAAGGTGGATGGCAGGGGTAAAGGAATGGATGATTTGGTTAAGCTATGATCTTAAAAAGTAACCGAGTTCGGGCCTCCCTGGTGGCGCAGTGGTTAAGAGTCCGCCTGCCGATGCAGGGGATATGGGTTCGTGCCCCGGTCTGGGAGGATCCCATATGCCGCGGAGCGGCTGGGCCCGTGAGCCATGGCCGCTGGGCCTGTGCATCCGGAGCCTGTGCTCCGCAACGGGAGAGGCCACAACAGTGAGAGGCCCACATACCGCAAAAAGAAAAAAAAAAAAAAAAAAAAGTAACCGAGTTAGTTCTCCAACACTAGCTTTCAGCTTTAGGATGCAGTGTCCCATTTGTAATTGCCGGAAGGCTTGTATGTTAAGCAGTCATATCTGGTCAATATCAAATCCTATTCTTAGCATCAGGCCCAAAAATGATTTGTCCATGGTCATGCAAGGGAAAAAAAAAAAAGATAAATGATAAAAACAACCCAAAAATATCAAAGAAAAATGTGACCGTTTGTTGACCAAATTGTGGAGGTATTCTGTTAGAAAGAGCTTTTTAAAAAACCTACTGTGCCAGACAAATGGGAAAATGTAAATACAATAATAATTCACCTTTAATGGCTTCTAATAATTCATTGCCTACTTTATCATTTAGAACAAGGAACAAAGGCTTTTCCTGAAACCATACAACTCACATTATACTCTATTAGTATAATTCTGTCTCTCCATATCTCTCTCCAATTCTCCCCAACTTTATCAAGTTACCTGAAACCTGAGAATTATATTCTGTCCTCAAGAAAGTCTCTCCCAGGGATAAGGGGTTTTGCCTTTTAGTTTCATCCATGAGTTTGAAATATCAGTTAATGACAAACAGGAATCACATTTGATTATCTACAATAGAATTTGGATGTCTTTTCTTGGTTCTTAAAAAAACTCTTCTGATTTTGGAAGTAATACTCTCTCATTCTTCCTCATTATGGGTAATTTGGAAAATTCAGGGGCAGTCAGAAGGAAACAAAGATTTCCACAATCCAAAGATAACCACAGTTAATATTTTGGTGTATTTTCTTCCTACTTATGCATACATTTGTATTATATAACTGAGATTATTCAACATATGCAGTATTCAATAACCTTTAACTTTATATTATTGTATGAGCATTTACAACATCATTACATAGGTTTTTTAAATCATGGTTTTTAATAAGTGAGATTTGAGTGTATCACTATAGCTTAAATTATTTTTATAACAAGCCAGCTCTGAGCCTTCTGGTTGTTTTTAACTTTTGTCATAAATAATGCTAAAATAAATAATGAACATAATTATAGAGAGATCTGTGTGTGTTTCTCTGATTATTTCTTTATAACTATTCCTAGAAATGGCAATGGTTGGAAACTTTTAAAATTTCACAATGTGTACTGCCTAGTTGCATTTCAAAAAGATTGTTCAGTCTGTATTTCTACCAGCATTATATAAGAATATTAACCTCACTATACCTCCATCAGCTTGACTATTATAATTTTTAATCTTTGCTAAGTTAAATCATGGTATGTTTTCATTCGTTATTGTTTATTAGTGGGGTTGATTTTTTCCTATATCCATTTGTCTTTTATATTTCTGCTTCTGTATTGTGTATATTCATATCCTTCTTCATTTTCTATTGAAATTTAGTATTTTTATACTGACTTTTTATATGTATGACAGAGATAAAAGGAAATTATATTAAACCATGAAAGTTTGTAATCCTTCCATCTCTCCCTTTCTCTCTTTTCCAGTCCCCATTTCTCTACTCATAGGAGGGAATGATGAGCCTTTATCTCAGCTAATTGGATTGAGTCATGGTTGGGAGAATACAGGCTAAATTAATGTAGATGAGAAAAGGCATGGAAATATATTTTTAAATGTGGAAATGTGGAGATAACTGATGGAAGGGGGTGAGTTATGAAAATAGCAAGAATTTGGAGACACTTAGCAGCAGAGAGAAGAGAAAAATAGCCAGAATGGACTACGGTTTTGGGGACAGGATGATAAGGGAGATGAGAAGCTACTCTGATTGATGATGCTTTGATGGGAAGGATAAGCAAAGAGGGTCTTTAGTATATTTTGCCATGTTTTATGCAGTGAAACCTTGTGTTTGCTGCCACCTCTGCTCTTCAACAAAATAAAACCATCTTCAATAAAGTATATACATTACTCTTCAAGCTTATGGAATTAGATTTGTGTTGGATGTGTCGCTGGGCAAGGATGGGTCTTAAGAGAGGGTAAGATAGCCCAGGTTTACTATTAAGGTTAAACTTACATAATTAATACAAATAATCCTGTCATATTTTTAAACAATTAATTTCCCCTACTGTCTGTTTAATTTTGTCTGTGAGAATTTGGAAGGTGGAAATAGCAACTTACAAAACTGGGACTGAAAAACAGTCTTCTGTCTGGGAAAGACGTTTCGTTTAACAAAATGTGTGGTATTAGACACACATACAGTATAGTGATGTTTGAGAGGACCCCTCCTGTCCAAGCAGATCACTTGGGTCAACCCAGGCGATCAGTTGTCACAACCAGGAAGTCTGCTCACATACAGTTGTACTATTATGATACTTCTCCACATTTAAGTAAATATCTGTAGCTGTATATCTCTGTCTCTATATGGTTATGTGTGTGTTGGAGTGACCCAGCATTATCACCTTTCTTTTTTTCCAGTTTTTCTGTGGCATTGATATTAAATAATTATGGGATGAATGACTTTTAGTATGTAGGATGAGATGAATATCTATGTTGGTTATTTTTTAAATTATCCAGTTTGTTCTCATGTCATCATTGGAGAGTTAATTCCTTGCCTGTTAGTATGCGTCACTCACTTTTTTACATATCAAGTTCTCATAAGTATTAGAACCAGTGGACTTTGTCTCTTCTTTTTTGGTAGCATGCTATGTTGATTTTTGTAGATTTAGAGTACCTTTTGATATTCCCTCATCACTTTTTTCTAAGTTATTTTGGAAATGTTTTAAATTTTTTTGGAAACTTTATCAAAAGTACATTAAATCTATAAATTACTTTGCAAAGAATTGACATCTTTATCACATTTGTTCATCACGTTCAGAATAAAGAATAGCTCCCAGTTCCAATATTCTCTCTGTTCCATCAGAAAAAAATTATACTTTTCCCTTATGTAAGATAACACATGAATTTTAATCAAAGTTATTGTTATTATTTTATATATTCTATTGCTTTTATAAATGAGATTTTTCCCCTTTCATATTTCCTAACTGGCTGTTGCTAATACATAGAACGACTTTTGAATTTGGAATATTTATTTTGAATCTGATCACCATACTGAACGTTTTTTAAAATTAATTCTAATGTTTTATTAGTTGATTCTCCTGGGGTTTCCTAAACAGAGATTTATATTATCTTTAACTAGAAATAAAATATCAGAAAGGAGATAAAATCTATTCCATTTCTTATATTTTGTTTGGAAGATTTTTCAGGAATATTTTTACATAATATTGAAAAACAATAGCGAGGTCATAGCCCACTATGAAACACCAGAGACATTCCTATTTAATTCAGAAACAAGACAGGAATATCCATAAGACCACATTACAAACATCATTTAATCTTCTCACTAATTTAGTGTATGTAGAAGACATTATTAATACAGAATACATTTAACCTTGATGAAATATACATCAAATTACCATATTACAGATAAGGAAACCAAAAGAGAGTGGTGAGGAAATTGCCTAGGGTCAAATAGATAGGATTTGAATCCAGGTCTGTGATATCCCAGGCTGTTCTGTTCATAGACCTTTTTGCTTACTTGATCTTCCAGCAAAAGGAAGTAATTTTATTTGTTAATTGCTTAAAATTTAATAACATGCTTTTATACACTCCATCTCACATTGTCTCAGAACTAAACTTTGAATAAAGTAGGCCCATGATCATTTCTAAGTAATACTAAATAAACACTAAAACCCTCTCTCTTACTTCATAGGTGGTTTGGCTACATCAGAGTATCATCCATTCTCTGAAAAAAGATAAGGCAAAGGACTCAAAGAAAGGCTACTTCGAATTCAGAGTTGCCCCTGCTGCTTTAATTACAACTGTGGGATTTCTCTCTCATATAATTTGATAATACTGAATTGGTGTAATTTTGTGAGAAAATTGGTGTGAGTTTAGGGGTTTGGGAAAAACCCAGCTAGAAAGAGTAATTTTCTTATTATGTTGGGAAGGAGAACTACACAGGAGAAATTTCAAATCATCATGTGGATAAAATTTGTATGAGGGAAGGTGATAAATCTTTTTCCCAAACAAGTTCCAAACCCACAAGGAGCAGCATTTGATATTATATTTTGAAACAGAGAACGGAGCCAGGATCCCTCACACCTTGTCCAAGGTTTTACCAAGCATTGGTGCCAATCTATGAGCTGACATCATTTTCTTACAAAGGGCAACCATGACATTTTATGTTCTTTCAATCCTTCCATTAGGAATATGTAGAAACAGAAATAGAGTACAGATGCAGAAATCAAACTTATGGTTACCAGGGGGTAAGGGCAGGGAGGGATAAATTGGATGACTGGGACTGACACATACACACTACTATAGATAGAATAGATAACTAATAAGGACCTACTGTATAGTACAGGGAACTCTACTTAATACTCTGTAATGCCCTAAAGGGGAAAAGAATCTAAAAAAGAGTGGATAATGTATATGTATAACTGATTCACTTTGCTATACACCTGAAACTAACATATTGTAAATCAACTATACTCCAATAAAAATTTAAACAAACAAACAAAAAAAGAATAGGTAGATTTAGGGTGTAGGTGCATGTGCTGATTCTGTGTGTCTAACCTGTTCATCTGGACTTCTCAGTGACCTTTATCCCAGATGTTCTTGTCCTGTGACTAAGATTAGGTTAGGGTGGGGCTATGCCTGCCTTATTATGAGTTACAATGGCATGGTGAAGCTGGAAAAACACCCACTGAGCCCTCATAAAAACATTTGTAATGGGTTCAGTTAGGAAAATAGTACTAAAGGGATTTTTTGAAGGCAGGCTAGATTTCTCCACAATAAATTCTACTGACTAAGCTGGTGTGTGTGCCTGTGTGTGTTGCCACATCTGGTAGGTAAAAGGATTTATGGAAGAATATTGGAAGTCTTCCTGGATCATTTGGGCAACCACAGGTCTTAGATTTCTTAATGCCCAGGTAATAATTTCAATAGCATTAAAGTAATCAACTTTGTTGTCATTTAGTTTCTTATACAGTGTATTCATACTATGAAATACTACTTAACCGTTAAAAACTATGTATTTAAAGCATATGTAATAACTTGGGGAAATAGTCAATAAAAAATGTCAATTCAAATTTAAATTGTTTGAGTCAGGTGTCTTTTGGCCGTCTGTAACATTGACCCAGCTCAGATAAAAGGGGCTTTGAGTATGTTTCAGAAGTCTCATGACAATCAAAGCTTAGGAATAAAGGACAGATAGATCTCTTGAAAATTAAATCTGGAAAATCACCGAGCATAAGACTTCTTTCTCAGGCAACTGGATTTCCCTGTGACCTCTTCTCCATCTTTCTCTCTCTACTGAGCCAACCATCTCTCCTTAAGCATAATTTTTTGCTGTCTCATAAATTCAGCTTGCACATAGTTCAAAATGCTTTTGTTAGCTTCTATTCTATCATTTTGCATGTGTTCATCTCAGCTTCATTACTCACTGGCTTCACCTCTCAGTCTTCCAATTCCAAATTCCTAAACTGATTGGCTCAGCTTGTCTTTCTGAGCCAGACGACAACTCACAGGTCCTGAGTCAAATAAGAATGGGCCACTCTTGAGTCTGGTGGCCAGAAAGATCAGCTCGCTTTACACTTAACGTAAAGGAATCCTAGATAGGAAGCATCATAAATGTGTCTAGAACTTAAATGTTATGTAGATATATGTGTGGATAAAAAATAGAATTAGGGAAATAAACCAAAATATTAACAGCAGTTGTCTCTGAGCAGTGATATTACAGAGTTCTTTTTCATTTTTTTAAACTTTTCTTCAGTGAATACTTATTATTTAATAATTACAAACTTAATAAGCTTCAAAATACTAAAAAAAAAAAAAAATTTTAAGAATGATGACCTTAAAAAGAAAAAAGATTTCAGGATAATTTAATTCAACACCACTTCAGTCTACAAAAGTTGAAACAGGCCCACATCATTAAGTGACTTAACCAAAGTCACAGAGCAAAGGAGTGACTAAGCTCCAAGTCTCCTGACTTATTCCTAAATGACCTCAGCCCCACACGGTACTGCCTTGTCTGAACAAAGTGAGATCGACGCCCCTGGTTGCAAGTCAAAGCCTGTGCGTAGCAGATCTCTGAGTGTGAGATCTAACTGTAAACCATGTGTTAAATCTTTAGGACTTGAGCAAGTTTGTTAAAATAATACCCAGTTGACTTGAAACAGAACAACACACCCCAGGTTTCACTAAACCATCATTTTGCTATGAGCTATATTTTGCTAAGGACTTCTACTTACACACTCCGAATTGTCAGCTCCGCTTTATTTTAAAATAATACCAGCAGCAGAGAAGCAGAGGAGGAATTAGGGAATTTCCAGATGTAAAGTACAAGCTCCCTCTACGCTTGTGTCTCTCTCTCTACTCCAGTGGTTTTGGCTTCCTTCCCTCCAGTGTGTTTTTTCTTGATGGATTAACATGATCTCTTAAGAAGAGTATAAAGTCTTTTGGGGTGAAAGTGAAGTAGAGGCTGGGAGGGGCATAAAATCAGATCTACTCTAAGGGAGAAAAAGAAAGAAAAGTTAGATTTCTCTTAAGGTTTCATTCAAAAACAGGATTTCAAGCTGAAATAAAATACCTGCCTGGCAGGAAAAGGTTCCCACACAGTTTGAAACTGGCTCCTGCATAACCTAAAGGAAACAAAAGCCCTGAGGGATTTAGTCAGTTCTGGGCATCTGCTCAGAGATAATCCCAGCTCTAAAGCATTTACAGTGTGCTTTACGGTGTGTAAATTCCTCCTGCATCGAGCCTCAGAGAAGCTTGAGATATGACTCAGGTAGAAACCCCTGGACCACTTAATATTTATTTCACTGTTGGCTTAGGGGAGGATGAGCTAATATGACATATGTCAAATGAATGATAGGCTCAGGATTCAAAAAGTCTCAATAGTCTGTAATGATATCTTGAAAAATTATTCTTCCCAAAAATGAACTTAAAAAAATTAATGTATAAATAAAAAGTCCTAAACTCAGAAACAAACAAAAATGAACCATACAAATACAAGATAGGCCAATGTTGTCTAATGGAAGTTGACATAAAAACAAACTGTGGTTACCAAAGGGGAAGGGGGGGATAAATTAGGAATTTGGGATTAACATATACACACTACTATATATAAAATGGTTAACCAAAAAGGACCTACCTACTGTATAGCACAGGGAACTGTACTCAATATTTTGTAATAAACTGTATGGGAAAAGAATCTAAATATATATATATATATGTAACTAAATCACTTCGCTGTACACCTGAAACTAACACATTGTAAATCAACTATACTTCAATTAAAAAGTTAATTAATTAAAATATATTTGAAGTCTCAATTTCAAGTTTAATATGAGTTAAGCATGCCCAAGACAATGAAAATAGAAAAAAAAAAAAGTCCAAAATAATTTTTTTTTAGGTCTTAGTATTCCACGTTAGAAAAATGTCACAAAGAATAGGAACATGCCCAAAGTAAGGAGGAGGGTCTGTAAACCATGTCTTAGGGAATCAGGAATATTTACTTGAATAAGGATATTCAGTATGGGGGAGGGAGGAATGTACAATAAAGGTTTTCAAATGTTTGAGGGATCCTCATGGGGTTAGAGGCCTTTGATAAAGGACCAAAGGGTTGAATTTACAGGAGGTAAAATTCAGTTCAAAATGAGGAAGATCTTTTTTTTTTTTTTTTTTTTTGCGGTATGCGGGCCTCTCACTGTTGTGGCCTCCCCCGTTGCGGAGCACAGGCTCCGGACGCGCAGGCTCCGGACGCGCAGGCTCAGTGGCCATGGCTCACGGGCCCAGCCGCTCCGCGGCATATGGGATCCTCCCAGACCGGGGCACGAACCCGTATCCCCTGCATCGGCAGGCGGACTCTCAACCACTTGCGCCACCAGGGAGGCCCCGAGGAAGATCTTTATAACCATCAGCGCTATCCCCCAACTGCCTTGTGAGGGACTGTGTTCTCTGATAGTAGAAGAATTTAAGCAGAGGCTAAAGAATGTACTAGTTTATGATGGGGGTTCTCCTAAGACTAATTATATGAATCTGTGTACTGAAAACTTAGTCATTTAAATTATTTTTCTATTTTTATATTGTCCTCTGCATTAACTTAGTGGTATCCCTGCCCTGGTTATTTCAAGGTAGATATTGAGAAAATAAGGACATGAAAACGACTTAACAGCAAAACACCAGCAGTCAAGGTTGCCCCATGCATTCCTTAAGTAATGAGTTTGCTTACACTTATGGGGATGCTATGAGACCTCTACAATATTTACTTACAATTCTCTCCACCAACATTTACTGAGCATCTGTCCTGTGCTAGGCAGGCCCTGTGCCAGGGTCTAGGATACAGACATGAAAAAGACGTGGTTCCCCAGCATGCAGTTATATTTGGGGTTATAACCTATATAACGCACAGGGTGTTATGTTCTTAATGTTGAAATGAACTTCGCTTTAAGCTTTTTTTAAAAAAATTTAATGCTCCCTCATTTTGTTAGATGTTTTGACATCCTTAGATGCAAGTTGTTCAAGTATACCTTGGCGAGCCACCCCTAACATAGTAACTTTCAGTTGAACCCTTTCGATGCATGCAAGTTAAGAAAGTGGTTTTCTTATATTCTATTTAAGTGAAATAGAAAATACATAAGTGTGTGTTTAATACAAGCCTTGTCCTCTGTGCTGCTGTCGTTGAATACCTAGTGGATTTATTCAGTATTTATACCTAAGGTATCTTTTTTTTTTTTTTTTTTTTGCGGTATGTGGGCCTCTCACTGTTGTGGCCTCTCCCATTGCGGAGCACAGGCTCCGGACGCGCAGGCTCAACGGCCATGGCTCACGGGCCCAGCTGCTCCACAGCATGTGGGATCTTCCCGGACTGGGGCACGAACCCATGTCCCCTGCATTGGCAGGCAGACTCTCAACCACTGCACCACCAGGGAAGCCCTACCTAAGGTATCTTTTGATCTTACAAGTTGAGCTGGTAAAATTCAAGTTCTGAAGAAATCGCTGATAATTAGAGGCCCTTTGATCTGGAGTATTCCACAATTAATGTGTTAGCAGATGTTGGCCTGCATTGAGCATTCAGATCAAAAAAGAGTTAAATGGGAGGTTAATTCTACAGAAGTCTTTAGTGGTATCCAACCAATTCTTTGGACTTCTGCTTAGCCAAGAGGCAACTGGCAAATTAAGTTCCAGTGTTATTTGCTCCTTGACTACTTTGCAGCTAGCTGCTTTCTTTGTATTTTTTTACAAATTGCATCAAGTTGTTTTTTTTTTTTTAAGTAACCTCTAAAGTTGCCTTTTATTTGCTGAAACCACCACAAACCATCTGTGTGTACAGATGAGGAGGATGGAGGAGGGGATGCTTGACCCAGCCTGTTCTGGTACTTTTGGACTGAAATGTGATCCTTTTCAACAGAAGAACAGGCAGATTAATTTCCCAACGGGGAACAGCCAGGCTGCTTACCAAGCTGACCGCCTCTTTATCATTTCTTGTTATTTCGGTTTGGCTCTTAAGCCTCCGTGTTCTAAGGACCCAAGCATAGGAGTCATGTTCTTAGAAAGATTCATATCCACTTTTCTGAGTACCCATCTCCTTACACAGACAGTACAGCACAACTGAGTGTAGATAACTTTACTTCAGAATGTCCAGCAACTATTTTAAAACAGTAATGATAACCTGTGACTGTTTTTGTTTTAACGTGTCAGCACTGAAACAGAGCCACTGGTGGTGAGATCCATGCTCAGTCAGGAAAAGTACAACTGTAGGAAATCAGATGGAGCATAATAATAACAGTGGACCACAAATCATCACATTATATGATACCCCCGTTTTTGCTTAGTTAATGCAATCTTAGGAAATGCAAGAAGGACCCTTTTTGAAAGTTGTGTCTGTATATACTAGTGGGAACAGAAATATCAGATGTCTTTAGCAGTTGCTGGGTTCTGAGAAGAATCACTGATCTGTGCCTTTCCAGTCCTGGTGATTCTTCAGTAGAGGGGGCTGACTTAGCCAGGCCTGGTGACTTTGAGGAGTTCCTTCTAATAATACTTTTGCTTGATGACCCTGGAAAAAGCATTTTCACAGCCCTCCCTGCTGCTGTATCTGGACCCTGGCTCTTGTAGAAGACAGGCCTGTGATGCACACAGTAGCAAGAACGTACATTGATCTGCTCGTGGTTCCTTGTAATATTTAACAGTTGTGTCAAAAATGAGCAAAGAGTAAGAGCAGACTCAAAGGAATCCATTTTACCTGTATTTGTTTTATAAGTTTTCATCTAAGGCAGGACAGAGAGGGACCATGTACATACGTCTTCAAGACTGACTTGTCTTTTTCAGTGTGGAATGAAATATGTTCCGCCCTGGTATCCTTACCAAGCTGTTTCATCCTTTCAGCATCCTTTCATGTTCGTATCATACAGCATGATACTATCAACCCAGGTACGTTTCAGTGCCACTCATTTCTGAAAGCCATCTGAGAGAACTACCAAATTCATTGCCAGAAATTCCCAAGTATCACTCCCATGCCAACAGGGTTGTAACTGCTAATGTGAAGGAAGGAACAAGAAACACTGATGCTATTTTGCATCATAATTAAGAAAGTTCTACAGTCCTGCAAAATCAGTGGAGATCCCTGTCTTATGATTCTTAATCACATTCTATGGCTCTCCTTGAATCCCTGCACATAGATATTTTTCTCAAATTCTATTTCAGACCATTAGACATTGATTCTGGCCAGAACGTTTCCTTCTTTTAATGGTTTGCAGATGTTCTGCATATGGTGAGGCCAAGATAAAATACGAATGTGTCAAGAATTAAAACTGTCCCTAAGCCATCAATATAAATGCCTTGCTCACAAATGAATTCTAGGGAGGAAATCATACTATTATCTCAAGAGCCTCTGAATGTACTTGTGTCTCCTGGTCTGATAGGAATCAATCTGAATGCCTACACGTTAGATGTACATTCTGACTCTAATAACAGGGTGAATCAGAGAAGCTTTTGAATATCAAAATATCAGTTGGAGCTGGCATACAATAAATGAAGGTTCACCTTTACAGATGGTTCGGGATACCAACTTTGGATATAATAGCTCTTCCAACTTCAGTAAAGCATTTCACAAAAGACTCTCGTTTAGCATCTTGATGATGAAAATAAGTAGGACACTGATAATCACCTAAGAAAAAGGCACCAACCATGATACTGTTTAAAAAAAACACAAATGAATTAATAGCTATTGTTGATGGTGTTACCTCCAAACTCAGACCAACCAAGGCCCCAGGGCAATGAGAGCCAAAGGGGTGTTGCATTAGAGCTGCTTCCCGTCTCTGTTATTGGTGAGTGGAGTCTGGAAGCAGTGTTTCCTCTGTACCTCTGCTTGAACTGAAGTCTAACGGCTTTGTGAGCATCAAGCCACAGCCTCCTTAAACTTTATGAGCATGGCAACTCTAAGTACCTGGCCCATCTCCTAGGTCCCTGGTACCTAGATACCTCTTTTAATTCTTTAGCCCTAGATAACTTTCTTACTCAGTTTCTTTATGATATTTTCCATTGAACAAGACTTTGGTTCTCGCCACCTTTATTTACCTCATCACAGGCTTCCAAGGTTAACTACATATTCGTACCATGGCCCGCTACAGCCAAATACTGTGAAACCCAGACAAGATAACTTCCTGACACCCTCAGTCTGTCTTCTCTTTGATCACTGAATCTGACCCAGATTAGATTGGGGTTCCTCACCCTCCTTTAACACTTGTTTTGATCCAGCAACACTTCCTAGCTTTTTCAAGGACCCTGATTTGGCACTGGGTTAGTCTTTTCTCCTAGGCAAAAGCTTCTATTGCAGCATGGCTTTGGCTGACCCATGTATGAGACTTAGAAGTATATTTCATAACCCAAAGTAAAGGGAGCTTTCCAAGAGCATAGGCGATCTAAGGCATTTCAGGTATTCTTACAGATGAGAGACTTCAGTAGGTAACCACTAACATTCTGTTGGCAGATGCAAGGGCATGGCAATCTTAAGAAAATATGCCTTTCAAAATCCATTAAATTGTAAACCAGAAGTGTGTTGTCAAAGTCACATCACATGGAATTAGTTGATCTTTATTATTCTTTAATATTAAGATATGTGAATTGGATGTATTCAGCTGGTGTAGAGCAATACATCTCAAAAAAAATTTAGTAATAGCTCTTAAATGATTTTATTGCAATGAGTGCCAGATGAATTTGTTTCTAATTATAGTGTGTCAATAATCAGAAAAATAATCTATCCCAAGGTCCTCTGCTGAAATTGAGAGACTATGTAACCACAATTGACATTGCTGAAACTGCAGTGTGAACATACAGAATGGTTTTGCACAGAACAGCTTCTACTTAACCTTTTGAGAGGCCTTGGAAAACCTCTCAGAAACGGAAGCAGTTCACAGAGAGAATAAATGGTCAATTTAATCATCAGAAGAGACCAACTGTACAAAGTAGCCAACAAATATACCTGGCTATTACCAAAGAAAATTGGAACTTATAAGTAGGATTGTGCTATTATGTTTGGACCCCACCAATTCACTACTTCATTTGAATATTAAGAAAGTACCTTTTTGTTTGAAGAAATAATTGATGGCTGAGCTCTGGAGGTGGTATAATCTAAAACAGTGGTCCTCAAGTGTTCCAATGCATGAGAATCACCTAAAGAGCTCCTTAAAAGAGCAGATATCCAGGCCCTACTGTGATTGATTCTGGTTCATTAGTTTGGGGGTGAGGCTCAGTAATCTGCATTCAAAATAAGCACCCAGATGATTTTGATGCTGGTTTCATGAAACACACTTTGAAAAGCTGAGGAAAGAATATGGATTTTGAAATCAGACAGAAGGCTTCAAATCCTAATTTAACCACTTATTTGTAGCCTGAGGCAAGTTACTACATTCTCTGAGTCTGTTTCCTGATCTGCAAAATGAGGATATAATACTCTCATAGGATTGTTAAATATAGAATGAAATTTGTATGGAAAGCACATGGAACATTTACTAGATGCTCAATAAATGTTTGTTTTCTACCTAAAGTCCTTGGTGGGTTATATCAAAGATCTAACAGTGAGACTTTGAGGGGAACTCTATATCTACTATTAGTACATGACTATGTAACCTATTGCCCAAACTGGGACACTTTTGAGAATGAAAGAAGATGCTATTAATAATTATGCTGAGACAACCAGTGTAAACCCAGGACTGTGTAGTCACCCTAATTAGTAGTAAGCTAAAAGAACACATAGTTATACCATCTTACCCGAATCTATTCTACATTGTTAAGCTGGGAGAATTGGGCGTGGTCTTTGCAGCTGTTCACTTGGCTAAAGCTTCTCAACCACTATTGGTAATCTACTTGCAGTCAGACTCTGTCCTTGGTGCATTTTTACTGTCTTCACAATGTTTAGTATTAGTACCATGTACTAAATATGGTATGTTCCTCAGAAAATACTTTTGAATAATTAAATGATTTAGTTTCTGTGTTAATCCAATTATTCCTAAATAAAAACCATTCTAAGTCAATTCCCATTTCCTACTGTGTCTGAAAATTTCCAAATAACCAAAATAATGAGGATCATAGCACAATTCTAGGTAAATTCTTCTATTTTTTCCTTCTATATAGAATATATAGAATAAAACTCTCTCAGCCCATGAATCTCAGAATGCAGACATCTTCATATACCCATGGGTGCCATTTTAACAATAGAAGCTGATTGATCTTTCATTTTAACAGGATCTCATACTTTCTGTCAATAGATACTTTCTGTCAAATGATAAGAGAGACAGAAAATAAATAGTTTTTAGCTCTTTAATACTCTTGAAGTTTAAATCATTTGACAGATGGAATATTAAGGAATATTGATTTGAGAATATTAATTGTACAAAAGTTTGTATTAGCATAAGAGCAGAAACAATCTAAATATCCAACAAGGTGGGACTGGTTAAATATGTCATAACAGCAGTTCTCAAAGTGTGATCCATAGATCCATCTAATGCTGAGATGGATTTTCTCAGCATTAATTTATAATACATAGACATCTATGCATAATAAGTACTGTATATAAGTATCAATATAAGAAGAAATATTTGGGCACTTCTGTAATTTTTAAGAGTGTAAAAGTTCCAGAGACAAGTTTGAGAACTGCTGAGTTATGGTATATTAACAAAATGGAGTTCTTTGCAACAGTGGAAAAGAATGAGACAGATTTGTAACTGCTTGTTGGAATTCACTCCATTATATATTGTTAAGCAAATGAAGTGAATTACATTATAATATGTATAGTATTCTTCCATTTGTATAAAAATAAGGGAATAAAGATGTATAAGAATATAGTTATATATACATACAAATACATGTATTTTTATTTGTGAATGGAGAGTTCTTGTATATCCTAAACTGTGGTTGCATCTGAGAAAGTGACCTGGGATTTTTGTAGATGGAAGAATATTTTTTGAGGTATATCCTTTTGTATTAAAAAAATTCTGTTTTACAATGGATGCATGCTATTAAGAAAGCTATTTAGGGGCTTCCCTGGTGGCACAGTTGAGAGTCTGCCTGCCAGTGCAGGGGACACGGGTTCGTGCCCCGGTCTGGGAGGATCCCATATGCCGCGGAGCGGCTAGGCCCGTGAGCCATGGCCGCTGAGCCTGTGCGTCTGGAGCCTATGCTCGGCAATGGGAGAGACCACAAGAGTGAGAGGCCCGCGTACAGCAAAAAAAAAAAAAAAAAAAAAAAAAAAAAGAAAGAAAAGAAAGCTATTTAATGATTTTTAAAATACAAAACGCATACAAGGAGGTGATAAATTATTCAATATTAGACAAAAATACTCAATAGAACAGAACTGGAAATAGACCCTAGGTATATTAACACAGAGTTGGCCAACTTTGGCTCCTATCTGTTAAAAGAAATGTCTCCTTTTGAGTTCACAGTTTCAAATGTTAACTTCAACCATAGCAAATAAGTACTTTTTGTCCTGCTTCTTATCTTTCTGCAAATATTTGTTTTTCATTAATGTTAAGCAATTTCACTGACAGTGCTTATTTTTGTTAAAGTGGAATGGCAAAGTTTCACAGGCAGGAAATGTCCTTTCTTCTTTGTAGATTCAGTTTGTTGGAAGAGGGGAAGAAAGACAAATAGGACATGAAGGACAGAAAAGACAAGGAAGTTACCAAAAAGAATAAGGGAAAGGATTAAGTTGAGGAAAGGAATAGATGACAGTGGGAAGGGAAAGTGAACTGGGAAAAAGAATCCAGAACAGCCTGGAAAGAAACTAGGAGAGGAGGAGATAGAGTTAGTACAAGGTTAGAGAGCAAGTGCTTAGAGATAAGAGGACACGGGAAAGAAAAGCAGAAATCTAAACAAGGAGAAGCTGAGTTAAAGACAAAAACTAATCAATCGAAAAGAAATAGCCTTGTCTGCAAGTAACCGAAGGATGGCTGACTTGGGTTCCAAAAGAAAAGGGAGTGAAAATCACTAGATAGAAATTCAGTGGAAGGTGAGACATTGAGTGGGACATGACACTTGACAGGAAGGGATCTAGAGTATTTTGATTTAGATGAGACTTTTTTTTTTAAGATATAAATTCTGAGTAGAGAGTTTACAGGCACAAATGATGGGTCCCCTCATCTTTCTGTGCTCCATCTGGAAGGCTGACAGCATAGCAAAAGAGATGCTGAACTGTGATTGGGGGGCCAGGGGATGCAGAAACCGAGAAAGAAACTTCTGTGATCCCTTATCCTGGAGGAGGAGAAAGGGAGGGGAACCCTTTATCTGCTGGCCTTGCAGCTGGAGCCTGACTCTGTCTCTCCAGCTGAGCATCAGCCCAGAGTCACTTCCGACCCAGACAGTCCCTACCAAACAGCAGTACACCCACCAGCCTTGGGCTGTGGCCAGGAGCTGTGGAAGGTGGGGAGTAAGCATAATAACCTCTAGACTAGAATATTAGGGAAATGGAAATTTTGAGAGAAAAGGGGAAAGAGGGGATGAACATTAGCAAAAGTGAAACTTTCACAGTAGAAAAACTTGAGTACTTAACTTGGGGAACAAAGGTAGCAAGGGGAGCCCGTTATCAGAGTATCATCAAACAAACTACACCCACCTGGATTTTGACTTAAGGATATGTTTATTATTCCTTTTCAGAAATATTATTTATTCTGTGATAATAAAGAACTTGGGGGATCTAGGTCAGCACTTTGTTGGTGTTTTTATCATCTCCTGAATCCTACGTCCCCCGATTTTATCTTTTAAGGCTGAGCTCTTGCAACCAGAGTAAGTCTAACCATGATCTGCTGTTTGCAAGCAGTTAGTTGTGTCAAGGCACAAAAGAACTAGCTGCACAAGAATAATTTACCGACTTGCTAGTGTAAGACATTTATTAGCCTACAATGGCTACCAGATGAACATACATAGAAAGCAAGGATAGGACAATTTAGTAACATTCTTGTCTTTATATGCTGTTACCTTTTGTCTATATGGTATTTGTCAATAGGGGAACTATTAATGTAACAGTCCTCATACTCGGCTAACACTAACCAAGTAGGAAGTACTCTCAAGTGATGAGAAAAGTGAGCAAAAGGTTAAAAGATTACAAAAAAAATAAATTATCCTGAAACATCAGGGGGATGACTCATTCAATGTAGTTGACAATTTGTCTCTTGAAGCACAAGAATATTTTTTATTGTAATTGTTTTATGTGGAAATCAGATTAAACAACACAATTCATTCTTCTCTTTCCTAAAGAGTATATTCTGATTATACTTTTGCCCTTCCTTTATTACTCAGTGTTCATTGTTGTTAAAATTATTTTCTTCTACAATTGTGTAGTGATGATGTGGGTCCCTTGGAAGGGTATAAACTTGTTTGCCCCTCTGCTCAATTTCTACATCAATGGAAGTTTAAAGGTTTTTCTCCTGATTTTCTTTGTACGGCTTTCTGTTAATTTCCTTGTTGCCAGCCGTCAGCAACTGCTCCACACCCTCCCACCTCAAATGAGTTGTTTGTAATCAACTGAGGGCTTGAAAGTCAAATAGCTATGTGTACAAAAGGTATGGATAAGATACCAGGAAATAGCTCTAAATCAGGACAGGAGGAAAACACCAGTACTTCAGTGTGTCAGATTTGTTGCTCTGTTGGTTTTAGTGTGTGACTTTTGTGACACCATTTGGATGCTCATGGTTGTTTCAGTTTTATTTGATATTCTCATTTATGATCTTGTTAACAGAGTCTGCCAGGTAAATTCAGGAAAAATGAAGTACTTTGAACATAAATTGAGGAAATCTTTAAATCTTGTTGAAGTTTATCAAACACAAACTTGACAGTGAAAATAATACTTGTAAAAAGGGAGGGCAGATTCCACCCACCCCACTCCCAAACCAAACACGTTTGTTACTCTCAAAACTCAAATTCACGGTAATTTTACACAATTTCAAAAATAAAGAAAAAGGAAAAACAAATATCTCAAAAATATTATCAAAGGTACCCACTATTAATATTAATATCTTTCAGGAAGCACCATTTAAATAACTGCTGGTTTTCTTTCACATAGGAGTAATAAGACAGAGGAGTAACATAATTCTAGTCATTTTGTATATACCAGTTTGTAGCCTATCTGCTTAATATATCATAAATATTTTTTGCCTTACTACATAATCGCCATTGAGTTCAATTACTGCATAATATATTGAATGGATGTACTTTACTGTGCATATTTAATACATCCGGGTATATTTTTCCACTTATTTTATGAATTTATCTATTTTGGTATTTTGAACATAATTTTTCTTTCATCAGATTTCTGTAATATCATTCCTTAATATTTTGTCAGTTAGTTTTAACCATACTACTCAAAATGGTATATTCATTTTTCTAGCAAAACATATTTTACAAATATAAACTAAAAAATAGAATACATTTGGATGGAAATTTTGTTGACAGCAAACTCTGTGAAAATACACTAATCAAGGACATCTGAGGTTGTTTTGCTTACTCAGATGTCAAAAAGTTCTTTCTCTCTTGCTCTTGTTCTTGTTTATTTTAAACTGTCTTCTTTTTCTTATTCAAAATAATGATTTTTAAAAGGCCACACTTTTTCTGACTCTATCATATTCTCCAACTTATAAACAAAATCCTTGACTCAATTTCAAATAGCAGTGACACAATACTTATATTTAAACAGGTGTATTGTTTATATATTCATTGGTAATAGAAGATAATAATATTACTTCACAGCATCCAAATGAAACAAGAAAATTGCTATTATAGAATGTATATGCTGCAGAGACATCTGCTCGCTATAGATCTTCCTCACAGATATCTTGAGAAAGAAAACACGGTTTTTACTTCTCTGCTTTGGAAGTACATAAAAAAAAATAACAAAGAATTTAAAATCAGATTATGTGACTTATCACATTTATTAGAATTGTATTAACTGTCTAGCATGAATTTCCATAAAAGGAGAAACTTTCCTTTGGAAACTCAGTAATAGATTTAAAATACTTAAGTCGGATAGTACACCTCTCCCAAAGATTCAAGGTATCCTTGAGAAAGAGTCTAAACACAATAAGTCAAAGCAACATAACTAATCTGCTGAGGGACATTTTACCATCTCAGATCTGCCAGGAACAGGCTTTCTGACCTTAGGATCATCACTAACCTGCCTAAGCCTCTGTAAAATGAAATGATTGCATGACCAGATCTCAGAGAATCACAGGGTGCTGCAACTGGGTGGAATCTCAAAGAGAGTCAGCATTAGTAGTTTGATCCATCTGAAAAGCTAAGCTAAGGATATCCTTCAGTTAAGACCCTGACTCAACTACCTATAGAAGTTGTAGGGGAAAAACCAAGACTTTCCCACTTTCATTATTTCAGCTGCTGGTTTCATTTCCCCCTTTGTAGGAACCCCCTGTTGTGACATACAGAAAGGATGCTTGAAATGCAACTGAAAGCAGAAACTCCAGGCAATATAGGAAACACCCGGTGAACTTATATGCCTGCAAGGGGATGCTGGCTATTTATTGTTCTGAGTAGTTTGGAAGGAAAGGTATTTAACAGTACCCACTTCCTCAACTAATACCTTCTTTAAGTGAATGTACTTCCTAAAAGATATTAAACATAAGAGTCAAAATTTTAAGGTAAAACCTCCCTAGGAACTTTCTTATAAGAGAAATAAATGTCACCAACTGTCAGAGGTCAACTGGAATTTTTTGTTCTAAGTGCCTATAAATGTACCATTAAATAAACTGGGGAGCCATCAAGTATATAGAAAAGCTTGTGAACAAGGCTGGTGATAGAGATGTCTTGTAAAGAGAATAGATTCATCAAAAATTTATTTATGAGTGGCTAGTTCAAGCCCTTGCAAAGTACCATTTTATTTTGCCAAATATGTGACTTGGTATGGGTATGGACAGGCTCCTAATGAGGTCCAAAGACACTCCCCAAATTCAGCATCGCTCTGCTTCATTGCTCATGCTCCAAGCTGTTTTCCATAGCCACGGTCACCTCTAAGGCTGCGTCTGGAATAGCATTTTTAGACCTTTGGTGACCACAGCCCACAGTAGAAACACACTTAAAACCATAAACCAGTTCTCACATATGTGAATGTATGCATGTATCTGTATAAGTAAATAAATCTGAAAAAAGTCCCAGGAAGTGATCCACTCACCATATGGGATGCACTCTGAAACTTTGTTTTAGTCTATGCTGCTTTATTTATTAAAATGCTATAACAACCCACTATATTGACTGTAAAACTCATAAATACATTGCAGTCCACAGTTTGAAAAACATTGGCCTACATTAATAATAATGATGATAAGAAATATAATAATAGTACATAATAATAATAATAATACAATAAAAGCATCAACCAGAACGCTGAGCCTTATTTAGAAGAATAAGAGTTATTTGTGAATGACCTAGCATAGAAGCTGTGGAGGAACTCTCCTCCAGTCCAGGAGAATTTTTGAGATAACAAGTGACAACAATTTGGGAGGTTTTGTCCCCAATCTACCTGCATTCCTGACTCATCTAAATAGTGCTGCATTAGATGTTTGAAAGACCTGGTTTTATATATACTCTCATCTTAACTGGACTTAGGAGTTAAAAGGAAATTCAGTTGTATAGCACACTGTTATTTTATGAACTGCGAAGAAGGAGAAAATGCTGTCAGTTATGATTGTAAAGTGCCAGCCGTTATATATGACCTATCTTTCTTTCAGATATGTTACAATATAAGAATATATATACGTTTTAAAATCAACACTGGATTAATCACTTGGAGTGCTCTTCTCAAGTCTTCTAGGTCCCTTGTTTTTTCCTTGAGGAGACCAACAGGGGTTTTCTTATCCATGGGGAAAATTACCTAGGATTGTATTTTATTAATCTCATGCAATTTCATAGAATTCTAGACTTGAAAGGCATTCTCAGTGATAATCTGGACTGTTCCTCCTCATGTTACAGTTGGAGAATCTGACACCCAGGGAGATGATGTGACTTAACCCAGATAACATAACAAAGTGGAGACAAAAAAGAATTTAAAACCAACAAACAAAAAAATCTAGGTTGTCAGATTGGAAAGGAGAAAGAGTAGGACAGAAAATCAAGGCTGAAAGCAAAAGCCTCTGGTTCATTTAGTCTATCTCCTCAGCGTTTGATACAAAATTGATCATATCAAAACAAGGTCATTGGATTTCCCTGGTGGTGCTGTGGTTAAGAATCCGCCTGCCAATGCAGGGCACACGGGTTCGAGCCCTGGTCTGGGAAGATCCCACATGCCGTGGAGCAACTAAGCCCGCGAGCCACAACTACTGAGCCCGTGTGCCATAACTACTGAAACCTGCGTGCCTAGAGCCCGTGCTCCGCAACAAGAGAAGCCACCACAATGAGAAGCCTGTGCATTGCAACAAAGACCCAACGCAGCCAAAAATAAATAACTAAATAAATTTATCATAAAAAAAACAAGGTCATTAAAAGGAGGACCATAGGTCCCTTCTTTCTCTTGGACCCAGTATCTCCATTCTGTGAAGAGAGATAAATTATTGCCAGACACTGTCTTCCTCAAACATCTTTTTGGTCACAATATTGTTCCCTCCTCAAGAATGCAAGAGCTACTTTGGTTTCAATCTGATTATATATTTTTTGTCAGGCCATCAAGATCTTCCACTAGCAACCGATTTGTTTATATTTATAATTTATATCCCACCCATTTCCCATAGGGATTATTTGGATCTCAGCCTTCCCACCTTGTTAACTTAATCCAGTCACACTGTCCTCATTCGCACTGATTCCTGACAAAGTCCCAACCTGCTGTTTAAGTAAACCCCTCTGCCATCATCCTTGCATGATGTGAGGCTTCTCACTTCTATTACTTTACAAATGTTCCTCATACCAATTCCTGTTTATCTTTCCTTTTAAATCCAATCTTTACCCCCCTCTGGAAAACATTCTTTAATTAATGTTTTGTGGCCCCAACATACATATTCTACATTCCTTTCATTTTTACTCAAAAATTTTCTCAAAAGGTGCTTTCTAACTGATCTCAACTTTTACATGCTGTGTTCTTTTAAAGGTACCACGTTTGGGTTGCCCGTGACTTTGAGGATGATGCTTAGTAGGAAGGAATATTCAAGTACACACACACATGCCACACTAAGACACAGAAAGGAACATATGAACAAAACAGCAAAACTGTATAAATGTTTATTCATAAAGGGTTAGTTCATCACCTAATGAGCAGCCGAGGGTGCAGAATATATGACTAAAGTAGAGCCTCTGATATCTTCTCCCAGCACTCACCATCTGCATCTTAATACTGACTCATACTTAACTGTCCAGCTCCTCAGTGATGCTTTGCCACACCTCTGTGCCCTTATTGGTAATCTTCTTAGCCTAGAGCACCCCTTGCCACCTTCTTCGCCTGGATCACATGTGTTCTTTCTGAAATCTCTCAAGAGAAATTCTCTCTTATCACCGCTCTGTCCATGGTCCCCTTCATTGTGCATCCATGGAGCCCTGAGCAGCTATGGCCCATCTTAGCACTTGTCATTGTATCATAACTGTCTGCTCACAGGTTTCCATTCTCAACTAGCCTGACAGGTACTTGACAAGAGGTGCCAAGAAGCCTCTTTGAAGCTTTGGCACCTAGAATGGTGCTGGCAACTCTAATGCATGGTGAGTTCATATTGTCCCAGGAAAACAAAAAGAAAACAAATTTGAGAGAAATGCTATACCCACCACTGAATGACTCTTGCTAGGGTCAGTGAACAAACAAAACGACACTTATTTCTCCTAGATATTAGAAGTTATTCTTAGAGTCAGGTTGTTCTTTAGAGCTCATCTTTGGTGTGGAATAAGTTATATAAGCTTATTAGCCATATCTTAGAAAAAACTATTATCGTCTAAAGGTTAGAGCCAGTTAGACTTCCATTCAATGACTCATCAGGCAGCCTTAGAAATGACATTTCTCTCTTTAATGCTGCAGCAATTTTACTGCCATAATATTGTCTGGGTTGGATAACTCACGTTATGTTGATTTGCTCATTTCTCTTGAATTATGGTTTTCTGTACCCTTTAAAACTAGTTATGTATGTATTAGCTTTAATAAAGTTTTATTAATTCATTTCAGTTTCCTTATTCTCTGCTGTTTTTACCACACCATTGGCAATGTTTACAGAGCCAGGGAAGGATCTTCTTAAGGAATGAGAAGGCAATTAAAGTTTATTTTCAAATATTGAGAGCAAAACCTGAATATCAGTCGATATGTCTGGAATTCATAATCTGAGAGGTATTCCCTTTACTTTGAACCACACAAGAAGGACAGCTCTGGACAGACCAATGGGTGGGACGCAAATATAAGTCATATTAGAGTTTCTCACTTTCCTGCTTTGCTAGACATCGGGAAGTTTAGCATAATGGAAATGGAGTGGCCACTGTAGCCATAGTCCAACGTCTATGGAATGCCACATACATTGTAAGGATGATGCAAAAAACATCTGAGTCACATAAAGCTTGATTAACCTCCTCTGCCGTTTGCTACCTGAGAGATGTTACTCTCCCTCTATGCCTCAGATATCTCATCTGTAAAACAGGATTTAAAATACCTGCTTCATAGAATTGTCATGAAACATGTATGTATATAAAAGTATATGTAAAGGCTCATGTATATTAAATGTCAGATAAATCTTTAAAATGTTGATTATTGGGCCTCCCTGGTGGCGCAGTGGTTAAGAGTCCGCCTGCCGATGCAGGGGATACGGGTTCGTGCCCCGGTCTGGGAGGATCCCATATGCCGCGGAGCGGCTGGGCCCGTGAGCCATGGCCGCTGGGCCTGCGCATCCGGAGCCTGTGCTCCGCAACGGGAGAGGCCACAACAGTGAGAGGCCCGCATACCGCAAAAAGAAAAAAAAAAAAAAATGTTGATTATTACTAGTATCATCACTTCCACGTTATTATATAAAATTGTTACCCCATTAAATAATTTTTTATTAATATCTCACTTTTTTCAGAGGTTTAAATTTGAAAAAAACAAAAACAGTCCATAGCCTATGGGGTGTCAGCACTAGCATTGACATTGTAGATTTAGGATTTCTTATGTAACTTGTTTTCTTTTATGTATCATCCAGGATTTATTCCTGGCTTAACTTGTGCCAGGCATGAGTATTATTACAAAGTTGAATCACTCATGAACCCAGAATACCATTATTGATATTCGACAGAGTTCCTGTCGAATATCAATAATTCTCTCTGGTGGTTTCTTTTGGCTGAATCAATTACTTTGGAAGTTTTTATTGATTCAGGAAAAGCCTGAGCTGGAGAGACAGTATCATAAAATGACTCAAAAATCCAAAGATAGCTTCCAAATTACTTTGTCCATGATATGTAGGAAGACAGCTCCTGGAAAGTCCTCAGAAACAAGAGGGACTTATTCTAAAAAATCAGGCATGCCTACTTAGGCCATGAGGGATGACCTCAAGGTTCTGCTCATAGATTCAAGTTTGTGGGGCAGATTCTGTAAGCAACAAATCTATTTAAAAGAATATGGCATTTTGGAAAGTTGTTCACAATTTAGTTTTGTTTGTTTGTCTGTTTGTTTTGTGGTGCGCGGGCCTGTCACTGCTGCGGCCTCTCCCGTTGCGGAGCACAGGCTCCGGACGCGCAGGCTCAGCGGCCATGGCTCACGGGCCCAGCCGCTCCGCGGCAGGTGGGATCTTCCCAGACCAGGGCACGAACCCGTATCCCCCGCATCGGCAGGTGGACTCTCAACCACTGCGCCACCAGGGAAGCCCCACAATTTAGTTTTTTTTTTTTGTTTTTTGTTTTTGTTTTTTTTGTTTTTTTTTTTTTGCGGTACGCGGGCCTCTCACTGCTGTGGCCTCTCTCGTTGCGGAGCACAGGCTCCGGACACACAGGCTCAGTGGCCATGGCTCACGTGCCCAGCCGCTCCGCGGCATGTGGGATCTTCCCGGACCGGGGCACGAACCCACGTCCCCTGCATCAGCAGGCGGACTCTCAACCACTGCGCCACTAGGGAAGCCCCACAATTTAGTTTTAAGTGAAAAGACAAATTCCAAAATACAGAAAATCTAGATATACAGACATTAGAATGTGAAGAGGGAGTGGTGGGATTGCAGGTGGCTTTTCTTTCCTTTATGCATCTCTCTAATTTTTAAACAAGAAGCATCTTATGTAATAAGATAAAAGTCACATTAAGAAAGTGAATGCGGTTCAAAATTTATCTGAATGAAGTTCAAGGATTTCTATAGCCATTCCTATCACCTGGTAACAAAAACAAATTCCGTATGCTAACACATACGGAATCTAAAAAAAAAAAAAAAAAGGTCATGAAGAACCTAGGGGCAGGACAGGAATAAAGACGCAGACCTACTAGAGAATGGACTTGAGGACACAGGGAGGGGGAAGGGTAAGCTGGGACAAAGTGAGAGAGTGGCATGGACATATATACACTACCAAACGTAAAATAGATAGCTAGTGGGGAGCAGCCACATAACACAGGGAGGTCAGCTTGGTGCTTTGTGACCACCTAGAGGGGTGGGATAGGGAGGGTGGGAGGGAGGGAGACGCAAGAGGGAAGAGATATGGGAACATATGTGTATGTATAACTGATTCACTTTGTTATAAAGCAGAAACTAACACACTATTGTAAAGCATTTATATTCCAATAAAGATGTTTAAAAAAAAAAAAAAAAAAGAAAGTATCCAGGCTGAGAGGCCCCTAGAAACTGCAGTGTTTGTCAGAATGTTCAACAGTGCCCAGGAAAACAAGATAGATGTCTACATTTGTTTCCTACTTGTGTGGGTAAAAGCATCTTCCACAAAATATTTTCAAAGGCACTTTTGCCAGGATCATTGAGACCAACATGCTTCCTACAATATTTCAGTAAAAACAGTTGCTATAAACTGTTACTTATTTGTTAAAACTATGATCCTATCCTAAGAAAAGAAGAATCTGTCATTGCAAGGGAGTGGCACAGAAACTTCTTGGTAAAGAATTGGTTTATCTTACTAGTAGTAAGCTTGCAGATATTATTCTAAATCCAGAGGATTAAAACTAAACAAATAGAATTTTACCCAAACAATTTTTATATTCATAAAATTAAGATTAGCCATATGAAGCAGAAATTTTCAAAGAAATACTAAGCTTTCCTTGCTTTCTAAAGTTAAAATTGTAGTAATTAGAATTCAGGAAACAAACAATACCAAGAATTGTTGTGTAATTGCTTACCACCAAAGAACAAAGAATGCCAAACATCAGACCACAGAATCTCACAGAAATCAACTTCTTCCTAAATCAGGAAGGATAAAGCCAGTTGTAAAATAAAGAATGCTTTGTGTTTTAAATTTTGGTTTAGACTTGGGGAAGTCAAGAGTCTCTTTATTAAAATGAGGCCAAGCAATCTTGAAGGTGAACTCTGCTGGCAAGAAGCCATTTGGGGCTTCCCTGGTGGCGCAGTGGTTGGGAGTCCACCTGCTGATGCAGGGGACGCGGGTTTGTGCCCCGGTCCGGGAGGATCCCACGTGCCGCGAAGCGGCTGGGCCCGTGACCCATGGCCGCTGAGCCTGCGTGTCCGGAGCCTGTGCTACGCAGCGGGAGAGGCCACAGCAGTGAGAGGCCCACGTACCACACACACACACACACACACACAAAAAAAAGCCTCACAAGCATCCTATTCTAATAAATCACTTCTTATCTAAAAAAAAAAAAAAAGAAGCCATTCAACATTGAACTTTCAGGTAGGGCTCAGTTAAAGTAGGCCTCCAAGTCAGCGAGAAAACCCAGAGGCAGACTCCTTGAGCGACACATCCAATAATTCCACACCTGCTAGGGGGTGAGCCTCACCCTCTTGTCGATGAAAAGCTATGTTGGTTGAGGGCAAGGGCAGGAAAGATACTGGGTATGCTAGAGAAGTATGGTGTGATATAGTTTTGTTCAGTTTTGTATGGTTGTTTCTTTCAGATCTGAGTCTTTCATGACTTAGAAAGTAGAGTGTAGGTTAATTATATACTTCTTCATTCTAATAAGGTTTTGTGGTTAGCCTTTACCTTTTCCTGCCACTCTAAACACTGCTTGTCTTGAATGATAAATTTTATGTTCTGTGAGTCATTGATCTTTCTTAGTTATTAATTCTTATTTATCCAGAAATCCATGGAAAATTGGACCCCTCCAATAGGCAGTCTAAGCAGAGATGGGTAGTGATAGTCCTAGTCTTCTATTTGTAGACTTTTCAAGGCTGGGTCATAAGGAGAAATTCCAAACTGTTAAATACATATTTACTTGAATAAAGGATGGTTTCTACCATTATAGTTTCACTTCCCTAACAGAGTTAAGGAGAGTAAAGTGAAGCAGTATATCCGGCTTATTTGATATTATATAACTTTGCAATTGATGTATTAGGGTCAGCACAGTAGGAAGTAGACTGTGAATTCCATGTAGGTATCTAGTAGTATGTACCTATAAGACCAATAACTTCAATTATAATAGAAAGTATCTTTTCTCTCCATGTACTGTGCAATTCTATAAACAGAATTTTTATTGGTGCAAAGTGTTTCCCAAATATTTTTAAACTAAGTACTATAAAATTTCCTGCCCAGAAACATGGTACTTTGATCATTATAAAATCTATAGCTGTGTGATTTTTGTTTTAAGGATAGATTCTGGATTGTTCATTCAAAGAAATATTTATTGAGCATCTGTTATTTGCCAGGTAGTAAGGAATTCTGATCTCCAGGCATTTATAGTTTAGTGGAGAAAATAGGTGAGAAACAGTAAGAATTCAATTTGATAAATATGAACTTTAGTCATAAGGACAATATGCTATAATAAATTTAGAAATTTTTTGACTCTTTTTTCTGAAACATATAATGTTACACTAGCCTCAGGGCCAGCTAGATCTAGGGGCTCAACAATATCATTAGGGCCAGGGTGTCTTTCTCTCTCTCCATCTGTCAGCTTTGCTTTCTTTGAGACAGTGTCATTCTTAGGCAGCAGATTGGCTCCAATGGCTCAAAGCTTACTCCCACCAAAACAGAAATTTCATCCCATTAGTTCCTACAGAGGTCCGAGGTCTGGCTCTGATTAACCTTTCTTGAGTCACGTGTCCTCTTCTGATGTAAGCGCTATGGTTTTGTGGTATGCCACTCTAATTGACTACTTGGTGATATGGACTTAGTTAGGGATGGGTGAGTCTCCAAGGAAAAATCAGGGTGCTACTAGCAAGAGAAGCCACAGATGTCCACCATATATGATTATCAATTATATTAAACAATTAGCTCATTAAGCATGCACTCCCATAAGCATTAAATTCAATAACTCTCTATGCTATATCAATTTCTACCTTATACCAAATGTATCTATTCTATACTTTAATAGAGTCTGTAAGGAGAGGTCTATATTAGACTATTCAAGATGAACACACAGAAACTCTTAATAAGACTAAGGTCCATCAAAGAGCTGAACAACCTTCAAATGTACCACTGAGAAGTCCAAAGCATGAGCAGACAAGGTTAAAAACAAGAGATTACCTTGAAAAGTAAGGTGGAATAAAGAAAAGGAAAGGAAACTAATGTAAAAATAAAAGAAACATAGTTGACTCAATAGAGCATACTTCCAAATCTCTGAATCCATTGATATTTAGGAGCTGACATTATGAATGATTTTAGAGATTTGTCCCACCAGCTCAGAGAGATAATATAGATCAAATAAGCTACAGTGTCTTCCAAATAATTAAAACATTTCAAACTAAAAGATGTGTTTTTGGGAATTCCCGGGTGGTCCAGTGGTTAGGACTTTGTGCTTCACTGCAGGGGGCACGGGTTCGATCCCTGGTTGGGAAACTAAGATCCCGCAAGCTGCACAGCACAGCCTAAATAAATAAATAAATAAACACCACCCCCAAAGAAATTTTTTTTTAAAAATGTGTTTTTTAACTCTTTAATTTTTATCTTGGATAACTGAACAAAAGCAAGAAACAAATTTAAAAGCTTGAAATCAATCTTTTCTTTTCAGAGAAGGATATTTGTTTGATTTTCCCAAATGTTACTTGAATGATGCTTTAACGTGGCAAGTCAGTTACATAAGCAGGGAATAATTTATCAGTAAACACATAACTGTGTTTTTCCACAGGACCAAGATGTTCTAATGGTTTCCCAGTAAATGAGTTTATTTTATTAAAGATCTATTTTCATAAGCTGAAGGTCATTACTGGTCATTGCTACTATGAGTATGCCCTAAATAAATCCCCAGATAAGAACATTAAACAAAAACTGTGGTAGAAATCTAGGCTTGGGAATAGTCATGTATCAAAAAATTTAGACTAAATACTTATCATCTTTTATACGTTCTCAAATCTTTCCAGTTTAGAGATCACCTAATGATTATATTTAAAAATACTTGGGCCTCCCTGGTGGCGCAAGTGGTTGAGAGTCCGCCTGCCGATGCAGGGGATACGGGTTCGTGCCCCAGTCTGGGAGGATCCCATATGCCGCGGAGCGGCTGGGCCCGTGAGCCATGGCCGCTGAGCCTGCGCGTCCGGAGCCTGTGCTCCGCGACGGGGGAGGCCACAACAGTGAGAGGCCCGCATACCGCAAAAAAAAAAAAAAAAAAAAAAAAAAGAAATAAAAATACTTGTTCCCTCCTCTGTAGGTCACAGCACTTTATGTGCCTGTTATTTTTTTAATAAAATTTGTTGTGCCTACCTTTTTGTGGTAAAAGATTTATGACAGGTGTCATTTGCTTCTTTACATGACTGCCTTTATACCTGGACTGTGAGCTCCTTAAGGACAGGGACTAAATCTTTGTTTATTTTTTGATCCCCAGAAACTGTGTTTGGTGCCTACGAAGTACTAAATAAATGCTGAGTAAAATAAAGAATGAATAAGTGATTTAATGGGCTCTTCCATTTAAATTAAATCCTGAACTCCTGTTCATTGTTTTTATTAGTTTCATGTTTGAAGTGCTTCAAAGCTTAATTCTACCTAAGTTAACCAGCTCCCCAGTATATACCTGCTTACAAAATTAGATTATGATTTATGCAAAGGTTGGGGAATGACAGTTTGGGCCTGGACCAGGTGCCCTGCTGGAGGACAGGCATGGTTGGCAGTTTCTGGTTACCTCACAGGACAGACCACCAGCTGCCTTTTTGTGTTGAGTAAAGAAGAGACTCCTGGTGACAAATCGAACAACTGTATTTATTGCTTACAACTCTATTTACCCATACACATGTGGGTATGTTTGGCAAATTCTTGAGTCTGCTCCAAAGAAGATTTTCAGGTTGGGGGACTGTGATATCCTGTGGAAGAGAATTAATTTTAAGGGAAAATAGCTAACCGTGACAGGCCAAGCCAATGGCACATCCTTCCTTACTTTGGAAGGGAAGGGAGTTCTGTGCTCAAGCAGGTCCGCCACTTGGATTGTCTCTGCCCACCCATTAGACCCAGAGAACTCAGAAGGATGATGAGCCAAAGCCAGAGGGACTCTTAATAAACTCTCTAACATCTGGAGTATATTTTTACAGTACTTAATCTCCCATCTTCATGTTTTCACAGAGGAAGGAACTTCCCTTCTTCTCATCAAAGCTGTGGCTTTGAAAGAAGGCATCTAGCTTCTCTCTCAACCCCATACTTGCTTCCCCATGAAGGAGGAAGGGCAATACTCAGGAGAACGTCCCTGTGTTGAGAGTAACAGCTCCTGCACAAGTTTCCTGCTCTCTAGGACCTGCAGGGGAACAGTGGGCACTCAGGCTCCCTAGCTCTTTGTTTCTATATGAGAAAGCAGTACGGGAGAGAAATCACCTCTTATCCGTCCCTCTTCACTCTCTGGTCAGCTAGTAACAGGGTTGAAGAGTCAGACCTGTGGTCCTCCTGCATACCTGGCTGGGTGGTGTGTTTGTGCTGCAGACTCATTTCTCCTTTCTCCCCCACCCCTGAGCCCACCCCAGGTTCCGATGGTCCCAAAGTCTGCATTTGGATGGGGATGGGATGAAACACTTTGGCTTTAGATCCAAATTGCATTCTCCAATCCAACATTTACTTAGATTTCACAGAACCTCTTGGGCACTTGCCCAGTTCATTAATAAATTTGGTTCATTAATAATCCCACAAGTGATCATCAATTAGCTATCAGTTCTGAGAGTCTGAAGTTTCTCCACTGGAATCTGGTGGGGAGTCAGAGGTGGATCATAACTTCCTCTCCCATACAGCCCAGATATTGCTCTGACACTGTCAAGGCCCAGGGAAACAGTGGGCTGTGCCCTGCAGGGTAGTGGCAGAGGAGTGACATGTACCCTAGAAAAGGCAGCATGATTGACCTGATGGAGTGTTGATGAAGTACAGGAGTGGCCCAGCCTCGTGGAGCAGCAGAAGCTGAGCATTGAGGGTGGATCTGCAAGTGTCCAGCAGGAGTCTATTCATGATTACATGTGAGAATACAAGACGCCGTACCAACTGGTGGCTTCCAGAAACGTTTGAGAATGGGGAAGTCTTACCTGGCTATTGAGAGTATACATACATCATGTAGGTGAAGCCAATGTAAATTAAATGATTATTTTAGGTGATCTCATTCATAGTCACAAACTGATGGCTGCTGGGAAAATCATGGTTCCCCCCAGTTTACTCTCTCTCTGAGCACTCATTCACTAGAGCACCTTGTCCAAAATGGGCAATTATTGTAGGGATAGGAACTGATTAATTTACTTGAAATGCCAACCATTTCACATGTTGCTGTTTAAAGGATTATCAGCTGAAAGAAGAAAGCTGCTACTGTTATAAGGTGTTAATGTGCTATTTCAAGAATTTTAAATTTTTGTTCATTTCTATGTGCCCTGGCTTTGGAGTATGGTGAAAAGTAAGTCCTGCAAACTAGCAATGAAGGCTTATTCCTTTAAAAAAAATTTTTTTAAAGCCAATGTGATTACCTAAAGCTGATTCTCTATGTCCTAAAGAAATTCTCTTTCTTCCTACCTCAAAACCACGTTGCCGATATAAACCGTTTAGTTTCAAATTGAGTATCTTTCAGCTAAGTTATTATTTCAAAAGATAATGCCGGGCTTCCCTCGTGGTGCAGTGATTGAGAGTCCGCCTGCCGATGCAGGGAACACGGGTTCATGCCCCGGTCTGGGAAGATCCCACATGCCGCGGAGCGGCTGGGCCCGTGAGCCATGGCCGCTGAGCCTGCGCATCCGGAGCCTGTGCTCCACAACGGGAGAGGCCACAACAGTGAGAAGCCCGCGTATCGCAAAAAAAAAAAAAAAAAAAAAGAAAAAAAAAGGATAATGCCAAATAGGCCTACAGTTTATGTTTGAAAGTTGGTCCAACAAGTAGATGCTATTTAATAAATTTTTTGAATTTGATATTTGATTTGGCACCTAAATATATTCATATATACACATGCATACACAAAATTTTATTTTGCTCTAAAACACATTTTTTCACCTGCCAATATTATGGTTGCAATTTTAGACATTTCCCAAATTTTATGACATTTTCTTTTTTTCTATCATAAACAATTACTTATTCTTTTCCAAGTTGTGGCAAAATTTGTGTCCTATTTTCATTGAATTGGAAGAAAGGGGGGATGGGCAAAATAGGTGAAGGGGATTAAGAGGTACAAACCTCCAGTTATAAAACAAGTCATAGGATTGTAATGTATAGCACAGGGAATATAATCAATAATATTATAATAACGTTAAGTAGAGTATAATCTATACAAATTTTAAATAACTATGTGTACACCTGAAACTAATAGTATAAACCAACTATACCTCAATAAAAAAACTAAAACTAAATCAAAAAAAAGGAAACTAATATAATCCTGAAACCACAGAAATACTTTTATTTGTATTATAATATTCATATAGTTTCTATTCTTCTTCTTTTTAAGAATAACTTTTGTATCAGTTATTCTCTGTAGCTTGGATCAAGTATTAGAATTTTGGGTTTTTCAAATGGCAAATTTGCATCTAAATTGTGTTTGATAAACTTTCACATCACTAATCTATGCCGTATATTTAAGAGAGTAGTTAAAAAATGACATGTGTTCTCAATATTATCAACAATTAGGCAATCCTTGGGATGTTTTTCCAGCTGTGTTGATAAATAGACAGATAGATTTTTGCAATCCTGTCCCAGTAGCTTTATCTCAAAGGTAATAATAATAATGCTCTACTTGGATCAAGGAAAGGTGGCTTGATATGCTGGAGGAAAGGAGTGGACTTTTGAGAAAAGCAGACTTGGATTCAAATCTCAGCTCTACTACATACTAATACTAGCTGTGTGATCTTGAATAAGTTACTGCACCCCTTTAAACCTCCGTTTCTGCATATGTGAAATAGGAATCATGCATCTGCACTGGGCAGATGAAACAAGACAATGTTGAGTACTTGTAACATGGTAGGCACTGAAAAATGCCAGTTGTATTATCTAGTAACATTTCTCCCTGGAAGCTCAGCTATTTCTATGGGTTTAATATACTACACATCTTTTTTTTTTTTTTTGGTACTTGGGCCTCTCACTGTTGTGGCCTCTCCCTTTGAGGGGCACAGGCTCCGGACGCGCAGGCTCAGCAGCCATGGTTCACGGGCCCAGCCACCCCGCGGCATGTGGGATCTTCCCGGATCGGGGCACGAACCCATGTCCCCTGCATCGGCAGGCGGACTCTCAACCACTGCGTCACCAGGGAAGCCCTACTCATCTTTTTAATAGTTATAAAGCCATAGTACTTTGAAGCTAGAAGTTACCTTAGAGATCAATTAATTAGTAATATTTCACAGATGGGGAATGTGCGGCAATAGAAAGTCAAATGGTGTAAAGACTCATTTTCTATATGTTTTGTATAATAAAGAAATTGGAGACAGAATCATTACTTGCTCAAGTTTCCATTTGAAAAAGGTAGGCAAAACCACTCTCACAAAGGTGGTACCAAGGTATGAGGCAAGCCTCCATGACAGTTTACAGTTTACACCTAAAGTAAGATAAAGCCAACCTATTTTGAGAGAGGGGTTACTTCACCTTACTATTTTAAATGCATCTGAATGCTTCAGAGAATCCTGAAAATTATGAGCTGAATGTCTATAATCAGTTGTTCAATGTCTGAGGAAGTATATTCACTGTGATTACTAACACTACATCCCACAGGTTTTTCAGATACACGAGATATTTTTATCTGAGGTTAATTATTATTACTATGAGTTTGATTCTGAGAAGTAATAAATCCTAGGCCCTAATTCCCGTGAACTGAAGAAGAAAAGAGTTGAATTAGAGGAGTATTTCCCACATTGCAATCCTTTACCACAGTGACAGTTTTGATTGTATAACACACCTGTAATGTTATTTGCTGTTTTAAAGTGACCTCATTTTGTAAACTTAACCTAATCCTAAACATATTATCTGGGCAGTGGCACATTTGCTATATTGATTCTATTTTTTTCTAATAGAAAGATAACTTCATGACTACTAAAATAAAAGATTCCTGTATATACCACCTAAACTCATCTCATGTATCATGCTGGCTTCTTTACAGACCTAGCAGAGTCTTATTCCTACTCTGCTTATCCCCAAGTTTCATCAGAATGAAGTAAGATTTGCAATGACAAAGCCCTTTCTAGGCTCAAGTGTTTAGTCTCTGGTATTAGAAAAAAAGCCACCACTCTGGGTTCATCCTGGTTTTTTGAGGATGGGGAGGCTCAGGGTAGGACCTGTGTGCTTTGGAATAGACACTGAGAGAACATGCAGCCAAATCCTGTAAAATTTCCTGTTTAAACTATTGTTTCAAGGGTTGACCCACCACCATTAGGAAGTATTATTTATTTTCAGATTAGTTCCAATAACATCAAATTAAGTCCAAATCTTTCATAGCAATTTGTACTTACCCAAGAAGACTTCATCTAAAAACTAACATTCTTAGTAACATTCCTGAAAGCCTATGGAAATCATAACAGCCTCTAAAACAACATTCCTTCAAAAATAAAACATTTGAATAGGAACAAGTGGAAGAAAGTACATTAAAAAATTAGCCCTCATTAATGAAGAATGTATATTTTGGAAAAGATCTTGGAGCATAATCTAAGACCCACATACACATTTCCCCATAGACGCTGACCTCTTGGTTGAACTGGTTCATTGCTCATTTTCATGAAATTCCTTCAATTCACCAAGAACTTAAAATTTCATTCTGCCATTTCTTTCAAATCTAGGAAGTGCATTTTCTTTTTTTGTTTTTTTATTTTCATTAAATATATAAATAGAATCATGGCTATTTTCTATTAGATAGATTGAGAGATAAATATAGTATACACACATAAATATATATGTATGTATATATACAATTATATAATTAACAGAGATATAGAATGCTTTATTTGGGAGCACTTCAGTGTTCATTGAGCTCAGCACCACCCAACTTGTATTCCACAATTTCCATGCAATGTTGAGTGGGTGTTCCACTGAAAAAGGGATCCATGATCAAATAACTTCGGTAAACATTGGGTTAAACAAAACTTAACTTATAACACTATATGCATTTTGATTTCCAAGAAGAGCATACATCAGTGCTTCTCAAACTTTAATATGCATATAAAATTGCATATTGAGTAAGTCTGGAATGGGGCCTGAGATTCTGCATTTCATTTTTTTTTAATATAAATTTATTTATTTGTGGCTGCGTTGGGTCTTCGCTGCTGCACGCGGGCTTTCTCTAGTTGCGGCGAGCAGGGGCTACTCTTCGTTGTGGTGCGTGGGCTTCTCATTGTGGTGGCTTCTCTTGCTGCGGAGCACAGGCTCTAGGCTCGTGGGCTTCAGTAGTTGTGGCACTCGGGCTGAGTAGTTGTGGCGCATGGGCTTAGTTGCTCTATGGCATGTGGGATTTTCCCGGACCAGGGATTGAGTCCATGTCCCCTGCATTGGCAGGCAGATTCTTAACCACTGCACCACCAGGGAAGTCCCAAGGTCCTGCATTTCTAACAAACTCCTGGTGATGCTAATCCTTCTGGTTTAAGGACCACACTTTGAATAGCAAGAGTGTCTTTCTTAAAACCTTATTTTACCAGTGAACTGTATCCCACTTACACATAGTTGGTGTTTTGAAATTTTTGGTTGGTTGGTTGATTGGATGGCTGGCTTGTTAGTTAGTGTTTGTTGGTTTTAAAAGTAAACATCAGTGATTTACAATTTTTGAAATTGTTAGTATAGCTGAATTCTCTCATTTATAGGATGTCATTATAGATGTCATTTTTCAAAAATCACCCTAAATTTAGCTAATGAACTTTTACCTTTTCAGTGGCTTTGCCTTGTTTCTCTTGGGTTGTGCTTGGGAAAACTTGAAATCTTATACCATTGCAGGAAGGGATGAAGGAAATAAAAGGACATGTGTCTCTTGAGTTCTATTCCAGTGTGCAGTGAAAGATGTGCTCACTTTATAAGCACACTAAAAAATAAACTTGACTCTTATAGCCAGACTAAAATTTACTTGCAAACAATTGTTTGGATTTATATTATTGACATTTTTTGTTGGCTGTTCAAATCATGGGATCATACAGAAAGTCATCTATTTTAAGTATCCAGCAAGCCAGCCACTCAGTCCTCTCCCACCTACTCATCCACCCACCACTGTTGACCTATTCCTCCACCTGTCTAACTATACACTCATCCACTTGCACATCCAACTACCACCTATCCTTTCAGTCACATGCTCACCACATGCCCACCCACCCATCCATCTGCCCATCCATTCCTTTATATCAAGTTGTTCCACAATATTTATATGGCATTGTTTCTTGGCAAACATTGAATAAAAGCAAAATTAATCTGTGAGTTTAAGGTAGGTAAAAGAGTCAATTACATGTTATTTTACAATCTCCTAATATACTTATGTGTTAAACGTTCAATCTGTAAAAAAAAAAAAAAAAAAAAGTTATTTCAATGGTAGATTTTACACAGTGGCTGGGATGGTGCCAGTGTAGGGAGAAAAACAAGATGCCTGTGAGCTGAGAGCTGAGCTGTCCAACATATCTCCTCAACCTGACACTCCTACTGCTTCATTCCTTGAAGAATTCATTCAGTCCTTTCTCCCACATTTCCTGGAGTTCCTGTTCATGCTACTCTCCAGCGCTAGCTAAACTGAGCAACCTGAAACTGCCCAACCCATGCTTTTGATTGTACTTTTTCCTCCATCTGGACTATGTTTCCTGATCATCCTAGATGTCTTGTTCATAGCCCAGTACATCTCTTTCCTTCCTAAAGTTTTCCCAGATCTTCTCTGATTTGTCATCTGTACATCTCCTCTGACATTCACCACTTTTGACCTTACATTCTAGTTTGTATGTTCATGTCTGATTTCACCTGTTAGGCATAAAGCTCCCTAGAAAAATGAGGTATGTATCTGAGTTATCTTTGCATCCTTCACAGAATCTCAAATAGGGCCACTAGGTGAACATTTCTGGAATAAATGAATCAATCCATCTACACTTCTGATTTAATGAAAACTTTGAGTGTGCTGATTTCAACTTTGAATAACTGAAGAGTTTGAGGCCCAGAAATATCCTGGTACCTATAAAATTCTTTGTTAACTGTCTTAGTGGATTATTACTGCTGAATCTCTTGTACTTTGCCATGTCTTTACCTGAGGATGTCAGTATGTTTCAAAGTGATGGTATAGTCTTGAGTTAATTAAAGTATTGACTCTCTGGAGCGTAAGCTATTAAAACAATATATCCTTACTCCTAGATCTATTAACTGTAACACTATTTATTTTTTCCTCTAAAACTTTTCTGCTATTAATAGTCAGTTCAATGTCAAAACTTGTAAAGAATCACATGGAGTTGTAGCTTGGAACTTACTATCCAGTGACAACTTCTACTGTTCCCTTTAGCTGTCAGATCACTTGGAGATGCAAAGTCTCTTTATCATCAGCAAAATTCTTACCTACTCTTTTCCATTTAAGAAAATGATTATAGCTTTTGTTGTTGTTGCTTTTCATTCTTTTACATTATCCCAAATACTGTATGAATTCTCAGTAATTATTATATGAAAGAGAGAGAGAGAAAGAAAAGAAAATGACTCAGCTGGTAGCTCAAAATCGTAGCCTGCAAGTTGTCCCAAGGCTGGAGACAAAAGTGAATTTGTATTAAAATTCTTTCTTTCCTACAAATGTATCTCTTTAAGTCGAAGTCTGACATTTCATGTCCTAGGCTTAGTGACGTTGCTAATTTGTATGATTGTGTTGAGGTAGACCTAGATTATATCTTGTTTTTTCCCCTTTTTCATGAAACTCTTTGATTTTTACAATGTCAATTTTGAAAATTATCTTATATACATACTTTTACTTTGATTAGTGACAGGAAATATAATAAATATATATAATATATATAAAGTATATACAAAATAAAAAATATAAAAAGGTTTTATTAACATTGATTCAGTTGTCGATGTAAATTTACCTGGACCTTTTCACATGGTAAGTGGAACTGGCAAGCTCTGAGGGATGGAGCTGCTTCCATAAATGCCCAGAATCTCCTGGCCTTGTTACTCAGTGACCATACTTCATCAGCTCTGTCAACAGAAGGGACTCTTTAATTCAAAAGAAATCATTTCATTTTGGTGACAACAAATAATAGTCTTTAATGCATATATAAAATCTTCCCATAGTCTCCTCCTGCCAGGATCATTCTTTCTCTGCTACTGCTGTGTTTCCATTGGCCTTGGGCTGTCATCCCACCAGGAATGGGGTTGTTATGGCTTTAAGCACTCAGGATTTTTGCCCCTTCATTAAAGTAGAGCAAAAGAAAAAAGGACAAGAAAAGTACATGTCATCCAGACAGTAGTTTTCCCTTTCTCTGAGCCTTGAACAGTGTGCTAGACAAATGTTTAGCCATGCTTTTTAATTTCCAACAGTCCTGAAGGTTACTTTTCTTCAGGACTTACAAATGGGTCCTCTGACACTTACTGAAATCCAATCTGGTCTCCTCCCTTGGAAGCCTCCTTTGCCACTGGCATCCTCCACGGAAGGGCCGTCCCCTGCATATCCCACCCACTGTCACTGTCAGCTGCCCAGGATGGAGTGCCACTGAGAGGTGGCCCCGCAGGGACTCCCCAGCCTGGGTGTAACAGCTTCCCTTTGTGGGATGTTTCTGCTGACTCTACAGTCTTCCCCACCAAACCGTTCACCCCAAGGGGCCTTGAAAGCAAGAGGGTCTCCAGGGGAACTTCCAGCACTGTCTCCTTTAGAGACCTGGAGAGACTCTGTCTCTCATTTCTAACATGGTCTCCTTTGGAAAAGGTAGATGAAATTCCAAATAATCAGCTTTCCAATGAATTTGGAAAGCAGACTGTGTTTGATTTGGGGACTGTGTGTACTTACATTGAGGAAGTGGGGTTGCATATATAAACTAAAGTCTGACTGCTGAGTGAGCAATTAACTTTTTGTTATAATTTAATTCTCTAAAGACAGGAAGCTGCAGGCAGCTGCTTTTCCACCATTCAAGAAGCACTTTGCTCCTTTACAGCAAAAGAGCTGAACTATGAAATGAACTTTGCTGTTTGGACTGGGGCTAGGTATTTTGGTAGCCATTCAAAAGTCTTTTTCCATGGAGTGTCCATCAAATTGCAAGTTTGTAAAGTACTGCTTAGAAATACTTGCTCGTATTCTTTGAAGATTAGGGCAGGATAAGGAGGGAGCAGGAATCCAGAGTTACACAAATTTTTTTTTTTGCAGCTGGAGAAACTGAAGCAATGAAGAGAAGAACATTATGCAAGGTCACAGAGGGGAGCCTGAAATTTTGAGAAAATGATCTTCATTTACTCTGTCATTTCCAGGCAGCTGGTTGAAAGCTAATCTTATTTTTAGATAAGCTTAGTTGTCTGGGATATTATTGGCCACTCCGTCGTTGGGAAAGGTGGTGTGTTTTAGGAATAAGGTTAGTTATCAGACTTCTATCAAGAAAAAAAATTAAGAAAAAAATAGACTTTTTTCCTTATAAAGCTATATTAACAAGTTCATTTTTTATTGTTGCATACAAGCAAAAAAAAGTAATGTAACACAAATTGAGGAATATATTTAAGTTATGAAACATAACAACCCCCCCCCAATTTAAGAACTAGGACATTAACAATGCCATAGAAGCTTCTGGTATGTTCTTCCCCAGTCTCCTCCACAACCCCCCTGCCTTCCATACAGAGGTAGCCATGCTCCTGGATTTTATGTTTTTCTATTCTGTGGCTTTATTTGAATAGTAGTTTTAAATAAGCATGTATCATTAGACAATGTAATATGAATTTTCCTTTTTTTTAGAGCTTCCTTGAAATGGTACCATATTGTATGTATTTTTTTGCATCTAAGTTTTTCATTCCAATGTTGTGTTTCTAAGATTTATATTGTTGCACAAAAGCTGCAGTTTACTCATTTTCACTGCTGTATAGTATTTATTGTGCCACTACATCAAAATTTAGCAAGTTGCTCTTGACAGTGGAGTTGTGGGTTTGGGAGTAAAGGATCAATCATCAGGACTGGGCTGACGTGCTTGTCCAAAAATCTCTCCAGGTCAGAGGCTTTCAAAAAACTTTTTTTCACTCTTATCAGAAACAAAATACTTCATATTGCATCTCAGTGCACATACACATATAAATAATTGAAAAAATGTTTAATGAAATAATACTATTTTCATCATGTGTGATGTACTCTAATATTTCTATTCTAATCCATTCTATTTCATTTTTACTACTTAATACTTAACTAGCCTTCAGTGAGGCCCACCAAATTGATTTTGTTTCCCTCTGTGTTGCAGATCATAATTTGAAGCACATTGCTCTAAGTATTGCAGCGAAGAATGAATTAGTAGGTCCAAAAGTATAGCATGCTTATTTTTAATATTATGAATTTTATTGGGGTCAGGAAAAGCAATATAGCAAAATCCATATAACATTAATGCACAGTGTTCTTTATTATGATCACTATAAGATTTTGTCCCCCAAAGCAATAAAGCCCCCTTAATGAGATTTTTAAATGTCCCACAGGTTTAAACATTTCTAGAAGAGTTTTTTTAATCAAAACTAAATTTTGAAAATGTTCGGCACGACATTGAATCTTTCATAAAGTAAATTTTCATATCCCTTTAGAAAATTTAATTTTATGGGCTTCCCTGGTGGCGCAGTGGTTGAGAGTCCGCCTGCCGATGCAGAGGACATGGGTTCGTGCCTCGGTCCGGGAAGATCCCTCATGCCGCAGAGCGGCTGGGCCCGTGAGCCATGGCCGCTGAGCCTGCACGTCCGGAGCCTGTGCTGCACAACGGGAAAGGCCACAGCAGTGAGAGGCCCACGAATTAAAAAAAAAAAGAAAGAAAATTTAATTTTGTGATCAGAAAAAGCAAATATTTTTTCCTTTCCTTCGCCATAGGAGATAAGATGTGGCTTTCCAGATTAGGAGTCAGAAAGCTAAGCAGCCACAGACCTTGTACTTGATTGTGTCCCCTGTGAGTTTCCAATTCTAAGCAGCTGGCGAGAGATACCGATATCTTAAGGTCTATACCCACTCCTCTTACTACATACACACTAGGAAAAATTCTATATTTTAGCCTCCTGAGGAGACACTGGAGAAGAATCTCTTCCATCTATCCCCAAATGCAAAGCAGCCCCAAGAGTTCCTTTTTATACTTTATCAGAGTTGATAAGGAATTTATCATTTTTACCCCAAATTACAGACATCTTCAAACCTCAAGGGACACAATTTCCTTCCTGTTACAAGAGAATTCTGGGTAGATCTGCATGCCAGGTATCCTCAACCCAATGAGAACAGAGTTAAAAGAACGAATTCTGTTGCCACTTTCCCCTTTGTACCTCATACACCCAGGGTGAGGAATGGGTTAAAGAGTTTGGGGTCCTCAGTGAGGTATCCAAGATTTTAGAATATCCTATTTGTCTATAGACCCTCTCTCTCTTGCTTAGGAATGGAATTATTCTATGTCAGAAGAATTACTAGTGTCCTCTCCAAATAAAGCAGAAAATATTTTTAGGAAGAGTTAAAAACATGTTTTTATAATGATGATAACATTGGGTTATTCTTGGATCATAAATTAGTTTCTTCCTTCTTAACCTTCCTTTCTCTTTCTTCAGAGACTAGTGAAAAAGTTAGAAATATTTCCATTTCTAAATCTTTAAGCAAAGTTTTAATTTTTCATGATCTTTCTTCCTTTCTGTAGGATTTTATTAAGGAGTTTTAATTAGCTTTCAAATAGTACCTATCCCTTTTTCCCCTTTATTTTTGTTTGTAAATCATTGGTTGTTTTACAGTTTTTATTTAAGAAACAATGTTTATATAAGGGGCAATTTACATTTTAGAAGGAGTCTTCAGTGGTTAAGAGTGAGTGTTCTGGAGCCAGATTTCTCAGGTTCAAAGCCTGGCTCTTCCACTTACTGGTTGTAAGACCTTGGCAAGTTACTTAAACACTTGTGCCTCAGTTTCTCCATCTGTAATATGGAAATAATATCTTCTGCATGGGACTTTTGTAGGCTTAAGCAAGTTAATACATAAAGTGTGTAGACCAGCACCAGATATATAGCAAAGGTTCAATACATATTATTCTTGTAACTATTGTCCTTACTACATTATAATATAGTTATTATATTATGTGGTAACCCACGATTTCTCTCTTATGCCTAAGAACTTAAGACTGATTTTTTGTTTCTAAATTTGTTAAAACCAACACATTTTTCTCTTTGAGGAACTATATAACTAACATAACTTTCTGATGAAAGTCTAGCTTTGCTTAGTTATCAAGTGAGAGAAAGTCTATAAAGTACTTTGTAAATCATAAGGTACTATACAAATGTCAGTTATTATAATACCTACTATTAAGAAAATGTCTATTTTCTGCATGCCATTATTTAAGAAGTCTTATCTTTCCTTTTGGAAATAAATTTGAGGTGATTTTCACATAAAGAATAATCTTTATGGTGCCTCAAAGATCTTAGACTAAGATTTGTTGATGGCATTTTTCATTATTGGGATAAGGATTTAGATTGTATCAGATTTAAACATATTTGCAATTTCATCTTCTCCTTCGACAAAGATATGAACAGATTGCTGTCCCTTGTCTATCAAAAAAATAAAAATAAAACAAAGCACTCTTGGTTGCAGGAATTTCAAAAATAAATGTTAAATAAGATAGGTTCGCAGAAACTTCAACTCTCAGACCATTTCATGCATACTTCATTTAGCTAACTGTAAAACTGTAATTAATTGTATATCTTAAGAAATTTCCTAGGAAGGAGACATCCAATCTGCAGACTAATACTCAACTGCTGAAATTTCTTAGGCCATCAACACACAGTATTCTCTCCTTCTTCAATTTCCTTTTGTACACATGCAAGTCTCCCCTAAATAAGACCTTATCATGATGTATATTATCCTTTCCCCAGGCTGTCAACCCTACACAACCTGGCATTTCATTATCAGCATATAATGTTATATATGTAAAATTATTTCCTGAGTGTATTTGCCTCCTCAGCTAAATTTTAAGCCCTTGAAATCAAGGATCATATTTTATACTATTCATAATCTTTTTTTATAATGGCCAGCAAAGCCCTAAACATATAATGATTGCTCAGGGAGTGCTGATTGATTGACTAATTGAAATTCACAAGCCCACTCTAGAATCCAATGAGACAAAGCCTGTGTTTTCCCCACATGAAATAACGCCTCATAACAGAATCTTTTTTCACTTTTCCTTAGCCTCTTCTACAGGCTCCTCTGATGCTTCTGTGACTTACAGATAGAGCAGCACAAAAGAGAAAGAGCTTCTCTTGGGGTTTCAAGTGTCCGGGTTTCAAGTACTAAATGTAAGCTGGATACTTGACCTCCTTGAGCCTCAGTTTTCTCATCAATAAAATGGGAAAAGTAATGTCTGGACCCTCCAGATCCACTTTATTTTGAGGATTGGAGAAAATATTTTACATAAAGTGCCTAGCACAGCACCTTGCTGGGGCACAATAAAAGTAGGCCATTAAACACCTACTTAAGTGAAGGTACTGACTTGAACTTTAGAGCTGGTGTTCGCAAAGACTCCGTATGTCCAAAACCAAGCTCATGATTTTCACCAACTCCCAAACCTGAACATTCTCCTTCAGAGAATGGCACCACCACCCATCCACTTACACAAACTGAAATCTAGACTTCACACCTCTCGTACCCTCTTCCACACCTCCCACTTCCAAACCAGCACAAACTCGTTGCCTCCAGAGTCTTCCCACACCTCCCCACATGCTGCAACCCCCAGATCAGTAAAAGCTTCCATCACCTCTCTCTGGGACCACCACGACACCTCCAAAGGAGCTCCCAATCGCTCATAGGACACAAGTCACCTTCCTTTACGAACGCAAATCTGATTACATCTTTCCCTTGCTGCCCGTCACTTTCAGAAAGACAAATACCCAAGTCCTTCCCTTGGCTGATAAGATCTGGTATGACCTGGCCCATTCTCGGCAGGCTATTTTCCATTTGCCCCTCCAGATCCTCTTTATTCTTCTCTACCCCACTCTGTGCCCTGGGAGCTGACTTTTTATAGGCCGCATCACAGGGCTTCCTCATCATCTGACCTACAGTTCATTCCACTAAAGAAAGGTCAGAGATGATGAGACGGCCGGAGATTGCAGTACAGTATTTATTCCCCCAAATCTCTCCCTGCTGTGTAGCCTCACACTGGCTTCATCTCCTTACAGCCACAGCTACTGTGAGGTATATCTTTCCTATAGCTATTTTCTCTGATAAATACTCCTGCCTTCCACTTCAATCCCAGGCATAGGGACAGCTTTCCATTCTTGGGTACCATACAGCCCTGTTGACTTCCCTTAACCATTCAGACACCATTACAAAGAGTCCCTTTATTAAACTGTCCTCGATGGCCCTATTTGAGTGTGCCCTGTTTCTGCTGACTGAATCATTCTTCACTCCTTAAGCCCTGGCCTTTCAGATTCCGAATATTCCATGCTACCTTCCACCTCTGCCTAGATGAACCTTTCTCTTTGCCTAGTTAATGCCAACTCATCCCTCAAATCTCAGCTCAAATATCAACTTTGTAGTGGAAGATTTTCTTGTCTCCCAAAGTAGGTCAAGTAACTCTACAATAAGCTTTCCTACTTCTATGTAATTTTCCACAGCACTTATAATAAGATGACAAATACATCATTTAATTAAAGTACGTCTCTGCCGTGAATGTAAGAATCACATCTGATTTGCTCATCACTATACCCTATAGTTCCCAACACAGTGACTGACACATGTGGTTCTCAGAACATAAACGATAAAAGAATGAATGCATTCAACATGCTAACTGCTAACGAGAAATATGCCAATCTTCAGGTGTGTAAAAGTGGAGCACATTTACCTGTTTATTTTGTAGATCCATGTTCATGTGTTAGTCATACTTTGGACAAAGAGATTATTTTTATTATGTCTCCCAATCACAGTTTCCAAAGCCAAGCGTTTCAAAATTACATTATTTAGGGATTTCCTGGCTGCCTATTTGCCTCCAATGACTGTCCCTTTCTTTTTCTTCCCATATTCTGCTCTTTGTATTTTTCTCAATAAATAGTTTTCTGCTTTCCATTCTCTCTTATTTGTAGCTCGGAATGCCCCACCCCCTCATATCCATGGGACTAACTCCTTCACCTCCTTCAAGGCTTTGTTCAAACGTGTACTCAGTGGCACCTACCCTAACCACGCTGTTTAAAATTTCAGAAGCAACCTTCTCTCCAAGTCTCCCATACCCTGCTCAATATTTTGATAATTTTTATTATCATCTGACATCATTTATATTTTTATAATGCCTACTTATTGTCTGTCTCCTCTAGTAAAATCTATGCATCTCAAGTACCTACAACAGCACCTGGAACATAGTAGGCCTTCAAAAATATTTGTTGCATGAATTAAATCAGTGTCCTTTTCTCAATGTTTGACTGGCCTGCACCTCTTCATTCACATCTACTCTTTTCTCACAAACCAAAAGGCAATTCTAGATTTAATGATTCTCACTTGCCCTTTCCTCTACCTAGGCAAGAACCTTACCTATGCGAAAAATTGGAAAGAAATCTCATGTGATTTAAAGGAAATGTCCTTACCATACATATTTCTTAAATTATTATTTAAGCCATGTGAACACAAGGATCATCTTTTTTGCATTAAATGTCCTACACTCAGTAAATATTTTGTTATGTGGGCAATGAAAATGAAAGCAAGTGTTAATGACAGTCCATAAAGGGGTAAGTAAAATGCCTAATTTCTATTTGCTAAGCAATTTTCTCCATTTTATCTGCAAGTTACTTTAGAAATATTGCATAAAAAGCAAAATTGTCACATAATCTAGCAAAAGAAACCTCTCATGAATTTGTGCTTTTGCCATTCTGTGGTATATTCATCATTGATATTCAAAACAATTAGTCAAAGCTCTAAAAGATCCCAAAATGCCTTCTGAATAATTAAACATTAAAATTTCAATAACATTTTAGGCCTCATCTTATTTACTGTTATCCATGTCCTGTATACATGGTTACCCTCTAGTAACCAGAATATTCCAACCAATCAATCTGACAGGAAGTAGCTATTAAATGACTAGCATGTGCTTATTCTCACATTGTTTTATCAGTCAGAACACCGTGCCTCTGAGCATGCTAAATGCTGAAATTTTACTGTATTACTAACAACTGCGAATATCCAGTAGTCTGAAATTACTTTTATCCAGATGCCGCTGAACGGCTGAAGAAAAGGAGAAGTGAAGCCGGGTTAACAGTCGTGTCGGTTCTCCTGCCTTCGTTATGCTGCCTCTTCTCTGAGGCATATACCTCCTTTCTCCTCATGATTAATAGTGTCGAAGCTCTAATCGTTTGTTCTCCTTTAAGGGAAACATGGTAGAACATTTTATCTGAAATATTTTACATGCCTGTTTTTCTCCCTTTTACCTTACATGTTAATAAAAGAGCAATTAGGAAGTACAGAGAGGGAAACGAAGAAAAATTAATTCCCAATTCTCCCACATAGTTCATCACTAAAGGTAGCTACTGTTAATTTGGTGACATGTTTCTTTTTGTGGTTTTTACACACACACACACCACTGTGATCTGAAACATGCCAACAGCGGTGAGCTAGAAAAGGAACAGTCCAACCCTATAAAAATGACATCTATAAAAAACATACCTAAAAAAAAAAAAAGAAAAAATGAATGAAAACCTAGCCTCTAGGGTAAAGGTTAACCACTGAACTGTCATTTAGAGTTGATGATTTGCTTTCCCCAAAGCTTAGAACTTTCAGGGAATTAGTTTATGATCCCAGGCAGCTTTCTCAGCAGGCGGGAGGATGCCCAGTTAGCCCTAATTATGACATTTTGTTTCACAGTCCCACTTAAACAGCTAACCTTTTTTCTAATGGGTCTGGACTCTGGCAGCCACAGCTTGAATTGACTGAGCTGTTCTTTCCCTAAATGGCCTTTTGTGTGTGGATAATGACTCCCCTCTCTTGAATAGGGTTTTTGTTTTTTTTCTTTTTTCTTTCTTTTTTTTTTTTTCCTACTTGCTGTAGTTAAATGCATCATTGGAAAAAACAAAGCAGAGAGAAATTGCAGTAAAATGGTACCTGATGGCCCCCTGGGGTGGGGGGTAGGCTCGACTCTCAGACTTTCACACTTTCCTTCATTTAAAGTTTTCTACAGAATAATGTTTTACCTCAGAGGAGGGATGCCGGGGTGTAGATTTGGGCCATGTTCTGGGCTGGGATTTGAGAAGACAAGTGGTCACTTAGTTAAGGGGTGCCTGGGTCTTCTCAGTACAAATACTGCTCTGCTTTTAGGAAGCCAGCTTCTTGAGTGAGAGCCTGCCTCAGAATAAGTGCTCAGAAATGTAAGTTGCTTCTTGGTCAACCTCAGGCCTCCAAGGGACATTGTCATTCTTGTCCTTGTGCTACAATTCTGAATGTACCATGTCCAGGGCACAGGAGAGAGCCTTGTGAAACAGATGAATGAAAGCTTTTGGAAACCTGCTTTATGTACCAAAGATTTAGAGTTATATTAACAAATTTCCATACAATAGAAGGGGTAATGGTATCAAAGTTTATAAAACTGTAGGGCAAATTTTGATCTACCAGTGTTACAGTTTAAATTAATTAGGGGGATATCTTGATTTCTTCGTAGTCCCAATATATTTTCCTTACCTCAGTGTAACAAAATCACAATAAGGCATTTTAAGGTCTAAAGATTGTGTGTGTTAGTGGAGCCTTCCTACCTATACTAATTCACTATCCTCTTCACTCCTTTTGTTTATTCTCCTCGTGTATGTAAAAAGCACTCTGTAAATAACTAGACATTGTGTAAATACTAGTCTGTGTGATCTAGTCACTCACCCTTCTCTCCTATACTGAATTCCCCCATTGCACTTTATTTACTTGGTTCTTAACTGATTCCTACCAATCTATTTCTGCCACCTCATCCCTTGTGTATTTTAAGAGTTTCATTTAATAAATAACCCATAATGGATTAATAAAGAGCACTTAAGGAGGCTAGGGTACAGCCCTTTGAAGATCTGTAAGGAGCTTCCCTAAGGTGATTTATTCATTCCTACTTCTGAGTGCCTCGGCACCTCATCTTAAAGGGGGGTAATAATAACACATACCTTCTTTACTCAAACACACGAAGATAGAGGTGTGGCAGGTTTATGTGTGTTTAATACTTTTAAAGTTTGGACTCTGCATAAGCAAAAGGGCAGGAAATAGGACTGAAACTCACACAGAAGGAAGCTGAGGAGATTGTTTCCTACCGAAGACTAACTTTGTGAGGAGAGACAAATTTTAGTAATGACAGTATATATTAACAGAACTTGATCGTGTTCAATTCATCACCAGAAATTCTGAATAGGTTTCAAGCATGTTACACTTTTGTAAAATACTATCAGTTTTAAAAATCCAGTGGGGTTTGGAGAAAGTTCCGGCAATCAAACTCATTCTCTATGAGGGTGTATTTCAGAGATTTATGGATATTCCTACCCTTCCTGGAAAAGTTTTCAGGCAAGGGCAGCTTTGCCCAATAGCTTTGGGCTGCAGGTGCTGAAGAGGAGCTTGGAACTAAGGAGAAAAACAGATTGGTTTATAAACCTTGACTTTACACGTGGACTGAGTGCCTTTTTACTGTCAAATCTACCCTTTAGATGTGACTTAATCTTTAAAACCCATGTGAGAATCTGAAAGGTGACTAAAGTTTCTAGGACTAAGAAAGCTGATAGGTCTTAGAGTAACACCCCTCCTATGGACCCTTTGTTAGTCTAGTGTTATCGTAAGGCAAACCATTTGTTAGTGACCTGGATCAGCACAGACAGCCTTGGGATACTTTCTGAGCAGATGCTAACCAGTGAAGGCTAAAATAAAAAAAGGTCATGGACTAGGGGCAGAACAATTACACTTCAATCATTACTGATGAAATGGTGGCATTCTATGTCACTTTACACTCCATGTGGAATTCATTCATTCATGTATTCACAAATCTTTGTTGGGCATCTCTTACTTGCTAGACATGGTATTAAGGTCCAGCGATTCAGAAGACAAATAAAATAGGATTATCACTGCCCTTAGGAGGTCACATTCTACTGGAAGAGAGTGAATATAAATAACAAAATAATAGCTCTCATTTACTCATGCCGGGTGAGTTCCTGTTACTGTTCTAAATGATTTTCATGCATTCGCTCACTTAATCTCACAATTATATGAGGTATGTGTTATTATTATCCTTCTCCACAGATGATTGAACTGATGTCCAGAGATGTTTGTACTGGTACAAGGTCACACAGTAGTAGGTGATAGACTCAAACCCAGACCCCTTGCTCTTGGCCACTGCCTCTGATACCATTCTGAAAGGAAGGTATAGAAAGGGGATCAGGAATCCCTGGGAAGGGATTAGCACTGTTGTTAAGCCTTTGTTTTCATCCTACCTCCCATATATAACTACTGTTAAGAGTTTGGTGAATTTCCTTTCATCTCAACCAGTCGATGCACCTGGTTTTGCTGCTTTAAAAAAAAATAGCTGTAATCATATTGTGTGTACAATTTTTAACATGTAATTCTGAAGTCTGTCTGTATGCCTTGAATGTTATTAAGCAATGACAGAGGAAGTCCTTGAGAATCATTGTTTAGGGGCTTTCATGGCCCAAGATACCATTTTTTACACTACCTTTAAAAAACTTAATTCACTGGGAAAGTATTCATTTACTTATATGAGATGTATATTATAAAAGTAAGCAGTTTATCTGTATGAATCATCATGAAGCCTCACCTACATATTGAAATAACTAAAAGTCTTGGGTATGAAAATGATATTTAAACACATTTACATCCTCTTGCTATTTAACCTAGGCAAGTTAAATTGGTGCATCAGAATTGTAAATGCATTTATAATTTTAGAAGGCTCCACAAATATTCATCAAGAACTCAGTAAAAATAATTTTTCTTTTACAGCAGTGCTAAAAATTGGCCATGGGGGAAGGGGATTTAAAAAAATCATAATTAGAGCCAGTCTTTCCATAGAGTGTATGTCTGTTTAAATTTTAATGGTGGTATAAACAGGAGTACCTTGCATTCCATGGATTTCACATCTCATCTATTAAGAAGGCACATGAAACTCTTATTAGAAAAATAAGGAAGTGGGTAGGGGAAGGGGAAGAAAATGTGCTTCAGACTTTTAAAATGTAGCTACTGACTTTCCTATCAGAAACCAATTCTTACATCTGAAACCCCAACTGATCTGAGCAAATTTTTTGCTTGCCAACTAATGAGTTAAAAAATGAAGCCCTCCTGTTGTTCCTTGATTTTCTTTCTGCTTCAGTTGTTCTTTCGAATAAAATGCTGAAGTGCTAAGGAAGCTATTTTCAGAAGTGCATTGGTAGCTAAATCACAGCTGTATGTTGAGATCACATGTAGGTGGACTTCATTAGTGTTACCTAAAGCCTCTGTAACATTCTAATGTTATTTAAAGGCAGAAAAATCAGTGCTTAAGGAAGGGAATTCCTTAGCCTGGGTAGACAAAAGCAGAGTAAAATTGAATGGTCATGAAGTCATAAAAAAAAATCTAGGCTTTTCCTTATGATTGCCACATTCACTAAAACTTTGCTCTAACATTGATTTGATAGTAAATTCTTCAATATAAGACAAATTTGCCTAAATCTGATCCAAGATAGGCTTTTAAAAAGCAATAATTTTAGACCCAAGAACTTCCCTTAGATTATCTCATTTGATCCTCGTAACAACCATACGAGATATCTACCATAATTTCCTTCATTTTCAAGATAAGAAGGTTGAGGCACAGAAATTTTTAAGTAACTAGCCCACGTTTACAGTTAAGGAGTGGCAGGGCTGGAATGTGAACATAGATAAGGTTTCCCAATGCCTTATTTTTTGTCACTTCCTCCTTCAAAATCTCCAGTGGAAGCTAATAGCCTTTCAATCTAAATGATGAGATGATATATTTCTTTGGAGATATCTTGGGAGAATAGGGAATGAACAAAGACATAGGGAAGTGAAGGCACTTTTTTTTAAACTCAGCTTTTATGCAAGTTGCTAAAAGATTAAAACTTAAAAGTTCTCATCACAAGGAAAAAACATTTTTTTGTAGTTCTGTGTGGTGATGTATGTTAACTAGACTTATTGTGGTGATCATTTCACAATGTATATAAATACCGTATCACTAAGTTGTATACCTTAAACTAATATAATGTTATATGTCCATTATATCTCAATAAAAAGAAAAACAGCTTTCAGTTTCAATTCACCCAATGGGCTAGTGATTCTATTTTCTGTTCTCCAACCTTCTCTCTCCTGCTCTCATGTCCTCTGGCTTCTAGTTGGGTTCAGCCAATGGGAGGCCCTGGCAGGAGAATGGAGTGTTGGAGGAGAGAGAGTTCGGGGTATTTTTTCCTCACATCCTCCCCACTTCAGTACTTGTCTCTGGTAATTACAGCATCTTTTCCACCAAATGGCTGCTCATTTGGTGAGCCCTGTCCTTTCAGCCTCAGCGCTGCTGTCAGCCTCCTGTTGCCAGTCTCATCCCTTATTCCTCTCCTTAACCATGCCTCCTGAAGTCACCCCTTCATTAAAGTGGAGCTTGAATTATCTGGGGGAAATTCTGTTTCCTGCCGAGACCTGATAAACTTTGTCTTTCTAGTCTTATTCCCCTCTCCTCTCTATATATTTATTCATTCATTCATTAAGCAAATATTCACTAGCCAGGTCCTCTTCCAAGGCTGGTGGTGAAGAACATCAGGTGAATAATATGGATAAAGTCCTTGCTTTCTTAGAGCTTAAACCATCTCATGCTTTCATGTCCCCATGCTTTTGTTCATTCCCTACTCCTCACTCATCTCTTGACAACTGTAATTCTTTAAGCCCCAGTCCAAAATATTTCTTCTTCAAAACTGCAACATTTAGACTTCTTTTGAGTACTGTGATGGGCTAGGTTCTGTGCAAACAGCAAAGATTCTAAAAAGAATTCTGTAAGTATTCATTGGTCACCGCCGCATTCCAGATCCTCTTCTCAAGAATCCATAACTCGGGCTTCCCTGGTGGCGCAGTGGTTGAGAATCTGCCTGCTAATGCAGGGGACACGGGTTCGAGCCCTGGTCTGGGAGGATCCCATATGCCGCGGAGCAACTAGGCCCATGAGCCACGACTACTGAGCCTGCGCGTCTGGAGCCTGTGCTCCGCAACAAGAGGCCGCGATAGTGAGAGGCCCGCGCACCGCGATGAAGAGTGGCCCCTGCTTGCCACAACTAGAGAAAGCCCTCACACAGAAATGAAGACGCAACACAGCAAAAATTAATTAATTAATTAATAAAAACTCCTACCCCCAACATCTTCTTTTAAAAAAAAAAAAAAAAAGAATCCATAACTCTAAAAAATCCACAGGAGCAGATGGAATTTTCCTGAGTGGACAGCTGCTGACTATTTGCCCCTTTGAAATGATTGACTTTCCCAGATGATAAAGAGATGTTTGTGTCACAGGATAATTTATAGGATTATAAAAGTATTTTTCCCTAACCGTTTTCCAACAGTTAGCAAGGCTCTGGGGCTCCTTTGCCTCAGGATAAGGGTGTGTTGTGGAAAGCAGAAGTTTTCCTCAGACAACCTGCCTTCATGAATTTTGTTTCTAGAGACCCGAATTCTTGGGGAAATCATGGTGGTGGTGAAGGGAGGGGTGAAGGTGATTGGAGGCAAGAGAAGAAACTGGTGAAGACTCAAGAGGGGGCAGAGGCTGCTACAGGGCATTCCAGAGAGGTGGCTGTAGCTCTATGTGTCCTCAACAAGTCTGACTTCTAGTCTCTCAGCCAGGATAAAGGCCCAGGAAGGCTAGATCAGGGTGTTCCTGAGCTCCCTGAATCCCCTGCCCAGATTGGTACCACAGTGCACACACCCCCCCTGCAAGGGACACAGATAGCAAGATGCAAGACCACCTTACTCTCCTCTGAAGTCTGGTTTTCAAATAAGGTAATTACACACTTCAGATGCTGACGTAGCTTAATTTCCTAGCATCTAGGCATACTGTCTACTATTGTTTTTTTTTCCAGAATCGCTCATGATGTTTAGTTGACATCAACTCAAATCTGTATCTAAATTTGTATGTGAATCATTAAATTGTATTTACAAAACCCTAAGCTGCTTATAAGAGAAATAAAATTGTAGCTCCCTGGGTAAGTAGGAGGAGTTCTTCCAAAAGGGCCTTCTGTTTTCCTTGTCTACTTGTAGTTATAGTAGAAGAGAAGGAGAAAGAGAGAGGGAGAGGGAGAGAGAGAGAATTGACCAAGTTCAAGAGATGTTTTATCAAATCATTGTCATTTAGGGTAGGAGTTGGCAAACTATGTCCTACAGGCCAAATCCAGCCACCACCTGCTTTTGTATGGCCCATGAGCTAAGGATAATTTTTACATTTTTAAATAGTTAAAAAAATCAGAAGAAGAAAAATATTTGGTGACACATGTAAGTTATATGAAGTTCAAATGTCAGTGTCCATAATAGAGCTTTATTGGAACATAGCTACCCTTACTTGTTTATGTGGCTGCTTTGGTGTGACAATGCAGTTGAGAAGTTGCAACAAAGGCCCCCCAAAACGTAAAGTATTTACAACCTGGCCCTTTACAAAATTTTGCTGACCCTTGATATAGACTGAATGTGGTAATTCTTGTTCCTAGGCTTTAAACCTGGGTGTCCAAGAGAGGATCTGGTTACTTAATACCCAGATTTGTTTCTATTTATATAAGGAATAGACAAAGGTTATTACTCACCCAGGGGTAAGGTCAGCATCAGAATAAATGAAATCCAAAAAGGGGGCCATCTCTATGACTTAAACAGAAATCAATACATTTTGAATGAGCTTAGCCTGAGGAATTGCTCCCAGAGACATTATAATAATAGCTTCCACTGACAACTCTTACTATATGCCACATACTTCATTAGCAACTCAATTTAATCCTCAAAACAACCCTGAAGGGACTTCCCTGGTGGTCCAGTGGCTAAGACTCCTGTGCTCCCAATGCAGGGGGCCCGGGTTCGATCCCTGGTCAGGGAACTAGATCCTGCCTGCCACAACCAAAGATCCCGCTTGCTGCAACTAAGACATGGTGCAGCCAAATAAATAAATAAATAATATATATATTTTTAAAAGACCCTGAAATGTAGGTATTTTAAAGATGTTATGAAGGTAGGGCAATGAGTTGAAATATAAAATCAAAAGATGTGTTCAATCCACATAAAACTCTAGAGGTTGGAAAGCCATGAGAAAGTGCTTCTAAAGAACAAGGCCAAAGGCTGAGATTTCTGCCCACCTGACGTGAGGTCTGGTCTTGGGGCAGCTAAGAAGATCAGCTTTACAGAGTTGTCATAGGGAATCAGTAACCTAACTCACAGAAAATCTAACAGTGTCTGGCAAGTAGTGGCTGCCCAACAAATGTTGGTTTAGTTTCTTCCCCTTTTTTTCTAATTAAATTTCATGTTTACAAAATGTATGTGGGTTATACATAAAGAAAGACTGTAAGATTACAGCAGGAATGAATATAAGTGGTTATTGGTAGGGGCTAGGCAGGGTACAGGGCAGACAGGGACAGGAGTGGGAGCATTGCTTCTCTACATATTATTTTCATATTGTTTTGATTTTCAACTATGTAAATATATTTGCTATCAAAAATTAAATGAAAAATATGTAATGAGGTTTAATTTGGGACCTATACATTTTGGAGCCTCCCTACCTGACAAGCCTACTCAGTTTTATGAGAGGGGTTCACTTCTGTATATAGATTTCATTCCATCCTATTCTTTTTGTTTTATTTATTTACTTTGGAATTAATTTATTCTTTGATTTGGAAACATAAGTATCCCAATTTCTTTGTTACAAATAACTCCTGTGCATAATAGTGATTCTTAGCCAGTAGTTTGTTTGTTTGTTTGTCTGTTTGTTTATTTATTTATTTAGTTATTTATTTATTTTGCGGTACGTGGGCCTCTCACTGTTGTGGCCTCTCCTGTTGCGGAGCACAGGCTCCGGACGCGCAGGCTCAGCGGCCATGGCTCACGGGCCCAGCCGCTCCGTGGCATGTGGGATCTTCCCGGACCGGGGCACAAACCCGTGTCCCCTGCCTCGGCAGGTGGACTCTCAACCACTAGGCCACCAGGGAAGTCCCAGTAGTTTATTTTTATAATCAAAACATAGTTTCTGAGAGCTTGTTACATCTGGTTTTCAGGTCCTTTTTATCTACTATTTCAATCCAGTAGCATTATTGCTTCTACCGCAGGTATTCTGTAGTGGGTAAAATACTGACTATTTACCAATGCTATGTCAAATTAAATAATAACATACTCAGAAGTTAAAAGAAGTGTTTCTAAACTTACTAAAACATGTCAGAGGCTTGTGATTATAGAGAGATTCAAGTCCTAGCTCTGTAAGTACACAGCCCTCTGGGGCCTAGACTCCGCCTGCAGCCCAGAGCCTGAGGCCCTCTGATTGGTCCTTCCAACATCCCTAAACCACTCAGCTTCCTCATGCTGTTTCTCACCTAAATGCCTGCCACTTGGTAGATGCTAAATCAATGTCTGATAAATTGATGAATGAACGGCCAATAAACTCTCTGATACTAATTTAATTTTCCAGAATGCTCTTCCTATTAGAGAGGAAAGAGATAGGCTAAATTACTTACCATACCTACAAGCCATTCCTCTTCACAATTGTGTGTAGCTTCCTAAATGCTTAAATTGGCTCTTATGAACAAATCTCTTCTGAGTTTAGTTACTATGGATAAAACCATCTATAGGTAAATTGGTGGTAACAAGTTTCAAGATCCACTGAGCCTATGGTTTGGAATGGACACTTCAGAAGGAAGCATTTGAGAAGCACAAATAACTTACCTCGCCTCACATGGCTCTTCAAGAGGCCCTGGGCCCACACCATGTCCCCAGCCCATCCTGAAGAGCCACAGCCTCTCCAGAACTCTGCTTTCACTCTCTTCCTGAAGACCTCATAGATCATACTCTATCAATTAGGATAATATTCAAAGGTCTTTATCACTTGGTCCCAGTTTACATTTTTTTGTGCCATTTCCCCCCTTAAAGCGCTCTGCTCTGGGTTGGTCAGTTTCCTGAAGACACATGCTCTGTTCACTTCTACCCTCAAGGTTTCAACCATACTCTTCCCATTAAAAAAATCTCCTAGGTTTGTTTGTGTTTAAAGTGGTTTGTTTTGTTTATGCCAATTAAGATTCTATATGTCATAAAGCCTAAATAAAACCCATGTCTTTCCCATAATCTTCCCTGGCACTGGCTATTTATACCATAATATCTCATACTTGTCTATAGGTGCCCTCATTGCTTCCCAGTTGTAAATAGGAATTTATTTATACCTCTTGTCTCCTCAGACAGTAGGAATGTTCTTCTGAGACACAGTCTGGGCCTTCTACTCTTTTATTATTTATCACAACTCCAACCACAGAGCTAGCTGGACTGAGGAAGCGTTCTAAGGATACCAATTAAACTGAATCTCCATAAAGTATTTCCTAATTGGGAGGAATAAAATGAATATATAATACCTGCCATGATAGGTGTTTATTCTTTGTTATCTAAGGTAATCCTCACAAAATACTGCCGAGTATGTATTATTAGCCCCATCTTTTAGCGTTGAAGACACAGATGTTCACAGACATTTAGCAATTCACCCAACATCACTCATTTCATATGTGGCAGAACTGGAATTTGAAAACACATCTGCTTGATATCAAAGCTTTTTTTCTCTCTCTTCCCACTTAATCTTTTCCTAGTAGCAGATGTGGTAGCAATCTTTAAGACCTAAGGGTATAAAATGTTAGTATGCATTCTTAGTAGGTAATTTGATGGAAAAAATTAGTTTTGCCTATAAAATGGCATTGTTATCTTTCTTTTGAAATCAAAATTGCATAAGGGACAGCTTCTCTTTATCAAATAAAATACAGAAACAAGGGGGGATCATTAGGGAAATAAAGTCAATAGTTAGATAAATAAAACCTTGTCCATCTTAGTTAACTAACACAAACGTCCTGAGTTCAGACAAACTTCAGGCTCCCTGATATCTTGGAGAGACAGCAAGAATATCGGGGTACATTTTCTACTACTTGCAAAAGGGTCTTTCACAGACAGAAATTTTTTTTTCTTTCTCTCTTCTTTAACTTTAGAAGACAAACTAAGATAGTAGTAAAAGTTTAATTTCTAATATTTTCCAAAATAAAATCTAGGCCCAATATGCCAGGAAGACAAAATGGCAAAAAAAAAAAAAAAAAAAAAATCTTGTAAAATTCTTTCTGGAAACCCAGATCCTCTTTCTACCTATAAACCTCAGCCACATTACCCATTCTCTCCCCCTGGGCCCTCCACCGACCCTGGAAACGGAGTTTGTGTTTGTTTCCTCTGCTGGGCTTTTTCTTCCTCTTATGGTTCAGACCCCAGTGCCCTGTGGCGGGTGTGCTGGGTGTAGGCAGACAATATCTCCAGAAGCTGCCTGACCCAGGCAGGGTGGCATATGGCAGACAGAAGGAAGGATTCAGCCTGAGAAAGTTTGAAGCCCCAGTTGTGAAATGACTGCAGAAAAATATATTTAATGGACATCATTGTTTCTAGTTGTTCCCACCACCTTTCTTTCCAGTGAGATCTGGAAACTCACGTGATAAGTCATACCCCTGTAAGTCCTCCAGCTGACAGATATCATCCTGAGGCTGGATAATAAGAGGAAGGGAAAGGATGAGGGGGAGGGAAGGGGCTTTTTGGAGGAGGTTGAAGCTTTCTTTGCGAGGAAAACCCATTTCCTTTTATTCTAACCTCGGGCTTGTTTTAATGTTAAGCTATTAATTTGAAATAGCCAATCAGTTGCCATGGGCATACACACGTTATCAAGACTGCAAAATACCTGTCCTTTTCTAATCAACCCCAAAGTGATCACAATTTATATGCATAACGTGCACTTAGCCTGAAAAGCCCAGGCACTTTCTGTAGGATGATTTATAGAGATTATTCAGTAGGATTTTCTAATCCATACTAATGGCTGAGAGTGGCAGGGAGAATTACAGTGTTTTCACAATTGAATACAAGAGTGAACACACACTTTATAAAAAAAAAACAAAACCAAAAAAACCACAAGCTCTAGGAAGAGCTTTCACAAAGCTTCCTTTACCCAATTATTTGGACAAGTGTCATTTTGTTTTGAATGTTTATCATTCTCAATGCAGTACTTATGGAAATGTCCTAGGAACCCCCAAAGAAAAGTAAGGTTTACATATCATGAGATTTCTTGGCTGCTCTGATACCAAATATTCACTGGGAAGCAGGATGGGTTTCTTCATTTAAATGAGAATTATTTGGTTTGGCTTAATGAAGCAAGAATTAACTGTTAGCTCTATCACTTAACCCACTGCCGTGTTGTATCTATCTTTATTAAGGAAACTTAGTACAGGCTGGCAGGTCACAGCCACACTCTACATTTGAGGGAATTGGTAAGAGAGAAGACCATTGATTCTAATTGAAATGACAGCAGGAATTTGAGCAGAATGCAAGTCTGCATTGAAATGTTACCGCCATGCCAATTAGAGTTTGTGTCCTGTCTTCTACCCAAATAGTCAATCAGACCTTCACTGACCTTGCAAAGCAATGTTTTGACCAGCCCCTTAAATCCCACTCTGGGGACTCCATTTCCGTAATGGGGTGCTCTCTCAAGGGAAAGCACAACTAAAGCATCATTAAGTGTCAAACTCAGCACAGCAACTTCCCTTAGAGTCCTGCCATTCAAATCCACTGCAGTGTTGACCCAATTGAGATTATGAAATATCTTGGGAACATCATAATCCTAGGGGACATGCTTGCAAAAAGATCAGTTTATACCTACTTGAATTTGACCCATCTTTTACAAAAAGGCTTTCTCACACTGAGGTGTATTCAATATCATAATTAAGATATACTCAATATTCAAATGAGTAGATTTCTGAGGCAAAACATGTTTATTATTAGGGTCATTATAGTATTAGAGATAGGGGGGTTATAAGAAAAAAGAATGTAGGAACCAAGAGAAGTAACTGAAAATTAGTTTTTCAAGTAGAAATTCTATTTGACATGCTACTTTATGATAGTGTATTTTATTTTAGTGCCTGCCTCTCAAAGATCTCAATATACTTTACCAAAAATATCCTTTTTTATTATTTTGTCTCAGGTTCTGAATTTTGTAACTTCAAAAATATGCCTTTTCCCAGTAATAAAAGAGAATCCCTTAATTTTTTATACCAGATCCCTGAATCATCATTTTGGTAGAATAATTTTTTGTCCCTTTCTATGGATCTTTGTTGCTGTTTCCTAAACTAATATTTCAAGAGAGAAAGAAATCCTATACTGCCTAGAATGGTCTGAAAGATGAACATCTTCAGGCCACAGTCTCCTTAGGAAATTTGTTTTCAATTTAGTATCAGAAACATGGAAAAAGAAGCCAAAGAATACAGAATTAACTCATTGTGGTACATGTCACTAATGTCAGAATTAGGGTTGCCAGAATCAATTGGACCTCAGATCCAACAGGTGCCCAGTAACTTTTTGCATTTTTATAGATTGAGCAATTATTTGGTGAAGATATGTCTGCAGAACACATAGATACCTTGGGAAGATGTATCAATAATTCAATTCCCCTCAGCCCATTCTGAACAAATCCCTGTAAGTGTAAAGGGAACTGAGCGTGTTCCTGAGAGATGCCCTGTAGTTCTTCTGGTCTAAGGTTTCTCTCTTCTTGTTCTGACTGAGATAAGCCCGTTTTAATGTGCCTGCTACTTTTCAAAATGGATGTCACAGTACATTTCCCCCACAGGAGATGGCTTCGGTGGGTAAGTGATGCAGAGATATCTAGATTGTCACATGCTCTAGAAACCTGTTGGGTTTTACAAATGCTCTAAATTTAGAGTTGCTAGTTTTAGGGTGTGTCAGTGTGTGGGAGACTGTCAATCAAAAATGGAGCTTAACATTTAACGTGACTTTTGATATTGAAATAGGATTCATTTTTATCCTCTTCTGTAAACTCAGAAATGAAGTGGGACAAGTTAATTAAAACACTGGTGGCTTAATACTTTTCAGCCACTGATAGTTTCCAATCAACACCTCTCTGGAACATTCTTTGTTATTATGAAGCTCATCCGGAGCCAATAGAAAGATTCTTTAACAAACGCAATAATTTCTTTGAAGCTCTTTCTGCCCTCTCTTTTAAGATCTGAAGGCAACAATTTTGTGGACTATTTGTTAATGCTTTAACCCCTCTATGATGCCATGGGAAATATGGGTGAATATCACATTTTATAAGCACATACTTAGAAAACAGCTTTATCAGCAGGCATCAACTTATCTTTACCTACGCATAGACTTTGAACAGTCTGTCCACCAGCAATCGGCTAAATCCTGAAGAATAAATAACAACAAAATCCTTCATAGGATTTTTAAGGTTTTTAAGGTTATTTTTGGTTTTTAGGTTTTTAAGGTTATTTTTGGCCCTTGGTGTCCTAGATATAGAAATATGCAGGAAGAGATTTATTTGTACGTTGAACTCTTTGCTCTGTGTGGAATTATTTGAAGAATTTTCTTTTTTTTTAAACTAAAATATTTTACTATACAAGGAGTGAGAATGCAATCATGGAAAGTTCCTCTTTCAGAAGTTGCTCACTGGTGGCCCATAGGCCACATCCAGCCTGCAGACATGCTTTTTGTGGTCTATGTGTTTTTTTAATTAAGTGACTTCGGAGCCCTTTTATGTGAACCGGAGATTTCATATAAAAATGGATTCCGGAATTAAAAAATAATCTGTCAATAGTGGGTCTGCACTACCTTGAGGTAGGAGCGAAGTAACAACTGCCCTTTAGATGGGGCTCAGCCCCTCCAGTAGATGGGGGTGGACCCCCTTATATCAGGCATAAATCCTTTAACTGGCCCCTCCAAATGGGACACGGGCCTTCCAGTCACCCCCTTGAGATGAGCATGGGCCCTCTAGTTTGCCACAGTGCTCCACAAATCACAAATCAAATCCTACTGTAGGGTTACCAAAGACATTTACACAAAGACTTTTGTGATCACTGCTCTTGACAAAGAACTTTTTGATATCATAATCTTAATTAGCAGTAACAAGAGAGAAACTATGATAAATGCTTTTTTGAGTTCCTTAAGTGACTTTCTTTCTACGAAGGTGAACCATCATTCATTAAGTGCCTATCATGTGCTGGGCACTGTTCTTACCCTTTCTCATGTGATCATTACAACAGCTCCATCAAGTAGTTATTTTACAGACAAGGAAAGTGGAGCTCAGAGAGACTGAGTAACTTGCCTAAGGTCACACAATTCTTTTTTCTTTTTTTTTTTTACATTAAAAATTCTTTAATCACATAATTTTCAAAAACATTTCACCACAGAGATCAAACTGGTGGTGTGTGGCTAAGTCTGGCCCATAGGTGTATTTTGTTTGGCCTTTGTGATGTTCACAAATATTTGAATTACTTGCCTATATATATATATATATATATGTATATGTATTTTTTTAAATTAGGGTAGAGTTGTTTCACAATGTTGTGTTAGTTTCTACTGTACAACGAGGTGAAGTAGAGTTCCCTGTGCTGTACTAATGAGCAGGTTCTCATTAGTTATCTATTTTATACATATTAGTGTATATATGTCAATCCCAATATCCCAGTTCACCCCACCCTCACCCTCCCCCCTTGGTGTCCCTACATTTGTCCTCTACATCTATCTCTATTTCTGCCTTGCAAACCAGTTCATCTGTACCATTTTTATAGATGCCACATATATGCGTTAATATATGGTATTTGTTATTCTCTTTCTGACTTACTTCACTCTGTGTGACAGTCTCTAGGTCCATCCACGTCTCTACAAATGACCCAATTTCATTCCTTTTTATGACTGAGTAATATTCCATTGTATACATGTGCCACATCTTCTTTATCCATTTGTCTGTCAGTGGGCATTTAGGTTGCTTCCATGACCTGGCTATTGTAAATAGTGTTGCAATGAACATTGGGGTACATGTGTCTTTTTGAATTATGGTTTTCTCTGGGTATATGCCCAGTAGTGGGATTTCTGGGTCGTATGGTAGTTCTATTTTTAGTTTTTTAAAGACACACAACTCTTAACTGGCTAAATTGCATTTCTAGGCCTGCCTGGTTCCAAAGCCCAGACTCCTCCCCTGAACCTCTCAAAGATTTCAGATGACTCCATACAAAATCTCATTCATATTACCACACCCCCGTTGAGAGTAAGGATTGAGTCAGACAGGTGGAAGAAGGAAAGAAACATTTTAAACTTTTTTTCTCAATTGCAACGTAATCATTTCCTTCTTAGAACCGCAATAAAATTTCCTGTTTTGGTTGTTGTAATTCCTCATAAGGAATTACATAAGCTATGAAACTTATGTGTGGCTCCTGTAGGCCGCTAGAAGGTTGGCATCCATGTGGCTTTTATTTTTCATTGGCTGTGTATTGTCACCTCTCAGTTGCTGCACAGCTGTAGAAAGCTCAAACTGTAATAAAAGTGGTTTAGTGCCAACTGTACATGTATAATGGTCTTTGATTTCCCCCATGCTTTGCACGTCTCTCTTAATTATCTGCCTATAGGCTTGGAATTACTTTGCCAAGTCTACCTTCATTTTCTGAAGTGTCTCCAGAGTACCACTTTTAGAGGAATTTCTTCAGAAGTGAAAATGGGCCCCAAGCCCTCATGTGGGGGAAGGTCAATGCAAGTGATGAGGTTGACTTGAAAACTTACTCCAGTGAGGAAGCCTTTTAAGAAAAAGCACTTGGGGCCCATTCTGTAAAAAAAAAAAAAAAAAAAAAAAGTTGTAAAAATGGGAGTGAAGGAGGCAAAGAAGAGCACTATACAGGCCAGAACTGGGGAAAAACAATTTAGTTGAGCTGATGCCCTGGGTGGAGGTGAAGCTTCCTTCTGTTCTGTGTAGCTCTAAATTCTTGCTTTTGCCCCAACACACTTATACATTTTTCATACCTTCATTCATCCAGTTATTCATTCAAGCCATCTCTGGGCACCTATATAAAATGACACTTCCATCCCTCTCTAGCCCCTTGCCCTGCTTTACTCTTTCCTTTTCATGCTTATCACTGCCACATTATATTATATATTCAATAATTTTATATATGGTTTGCCCTCTCACCTAAATGTCAACTCTCTGAGCACAAGGACCTGGGCTGTTTTGTTCATGGTTATACCCTTAGCACCTTACACATGACACATAGTAGGAACTCAATAAGTATAAGTTATTGAATTCCCACTACTATGTACTTAGGATCTGAAAATGAATGAGGCATGGCTTCCACCTCCAAAGCATTCATAGGCTTTTTGGAGAGACAGATATAAACATAAGTACAACTCATACTATGAGAATTTGACTTGTATTCATGACTTTAGCAAAAGATATTTAACTGAATAGCTGTTGAGCACCATAGTGGGATGGTTGGTTTTATATATCAGTTTGACTGGGCCATGGAGTACAAAGATATTTGGGTGAACATTATTCTGGGTGTGTCTGTGACGGTGTTCCTGGGTGAGATTAACATTTCAATCAGTAGACTGAAGACAGTAAATTGTCCTCCCTGATGGGGTTGGCCTCATCCAATTGATTGAAGGCCTAACTAGAACCAAAAAACTGATATCACACCAGCACCAGCACAACCCCCACACACTCCCACATCCCCAGGAGTAAGGGGGACCCCTCCTGCCTGAGTACTTTGACATTGGTCTTTTCTGTTCTTTGGACTCTGACTGAACCATCAGCTCTTCTTGGATCTTGAGGCTGCCAGCTTTCAGAGTGGCACTTAAACTATCAGCTCCCAGGCCTTCAGATTCCAAAGGGAACCACACATTGGCTCTCCTGAGTCTCCAGCCTGTCAACTGTAGACCTTAGGACTTCTCAGACCCTACAATCACATGAGCCAATTCCTTATAATAAATATATATCTCCTATTGGTCCTATTTCTCTGGAGAACACTGACTAACACGGTGAGACAGGCATACACACTTTGGAAAGTGTTACGCCTTGCTTCTCCTAGAAGGAGATGCCAAATGGAATTAGATGTTCAAGAGGTGAACAGAAGGCAGTGCCTGTGAAGGATGAGGGATAAAGTGGGAAGAAGCAGGAGCAGCCAGGGGTAGCCTTCAGCCCACGATACAGGTCTGAGATCTTTAAAAGGAAAGAGGAAGGAAGAATTGAGTAGGAAGAGTTTCAGACCACAGCACAGCTCTGAGAAACTTTTGGTTATCCTGATGGAGAGTCCCCAAGCCAAAATTGCCCATTTAAGGAAGCCCCCTTGAGACAGGAATGACCCAGCTCTAGCTCCCCCACTGTGCTCAGACGATGGCTGGGAGCTGCCCTGGGGAAGTGTGGCTTCAGAGTAAACACTGTAATGGATCCAAACCTGGCAGCTGAGGCTGTCAATCAGCTACACTCCACGACAGGTTTTCTGAGCAGGGTACCTCCATGCCCTGTTCTTCTAGAATGCCCTTCCGCTTCTGGAGAGCCCACTGGCTTTCACATGTTTTGATAATCATAGAATCTCTATATGCGAGGGACAGTATGTTTTCAAGGGGAGATCCTAGGGACTTATCTTAGAACACATGGTCTTACTCAGATTGTATATTTACCAGAGCCAATCTTAAAGCCATCCCTGCCTACAAGCAAGAATGGAATTGGTTGAGGAAGGATGGTGGTGGGAATCAGGGGAAAGGGGAGCACAGAAGCTGGACTATCTGTCAACTCTGCCAAGGCCAATGGCATAGGAACAGTAGGCACTTACCATTCTAAGTGATAGGAGGAGGATCTGGTTTTTGAAACCAATAATACATCAATCTATGGACTGGCTTTCGTACCCACACTCTACTTGACAGACCTCTGGGTGAGACTTTTAGGATCTGGATTCATTTCAATAGAGCTGGGAGGAATATGGCAGAGATCAGCTCTCCTTAGTTGGAGCAGAAAATCTCCCATGAGTAGGCAGGAAAAGATAGTAGACCACCTGTTCTTCTCTCAAACCAATAGTGCTTGTTTTGTTAAATGATTAAAAATCAGGTTTTTCTTTTGTTTCTCCTTTTGGATCAGAATTTATTAGCAGTTCAGAAGATTTGTGTGGGCTTGGCTCCCCTATAAACATTTTCCTTCTTTAGTGTATTTCCCCACCTCTACACATTAAGAGAACTGCCAGTTAAAGCTTGTCAAAAACTACCTTGTCAATTAATTCTGATGGAATCATAGTGATAAAACATTAGTGCTAGCCAGGAATTTGGACATCCTTGATTGCTACATATAGGGAAATTGAAACCCAGAAAAATAAATGATTGCCCAAGGTCACCAGGCTGATGGATGGCAGAAAGAAGGCTGGAACCCAAAGCTTTAGATTTTAGGCCTGAGCTCTGCCCATCACAGCAACCTAGCTTTTTTCTCCAATTGCACCCTGCTTTTTATTTTAAGTTCTTTAAGTTAAATACATACTTGGTTAGCCAAAGATTTTTCGTAACACCTTTTCTAGGAAATCACTTTTTTCTCTGGCTAAGAGTTTTGCAACATAACTTAATCTCATGAAAAGCAAACCAAACCAAACCAAAAAAAAAAAGAAAAAAAAAAAACAGTGCTGTTATGCAGCAGCCTGTGCAAATGCCATTGCCTTGAAAACTGACAAGGGCAATAGCCTAACATAAACCCTGTGAAGGGAAAAGGAGGTCCCCAAATCACCTGGCTTTGTAACTAGTAGAGCCAAGCCTCATTTACTGGTCTGTAAAATTCCACAGTGCTTGTCTGTAGACTCTGAAACTTCTTTGAGCTGTGAGGAACCTTGACAATTATCTATGAGAAAACAGCCCCAGGAGAAGCAAGTTAGGACTGGAACCCACACTTTCTGACATTTAGCCAGATGATTGTCTACAACAAAATACTTCAAAGTATCCAAAGATGAGGGTTTTAATTGAAGACAAGCAAGGGCAAATTAGGAAGTTGTGTCAAAAGTCAGAGCACACTGGCAATGAGAATCACTATTGAGTCCTTCTTATGTTCCAGGCACTGTTCTAGGTGCTTTACATGGTTGGAGAACTTCTATCACTGGGCAGTGAGTCAACTCACCAGGTTATGTTCCAATAATAACCCCAAATCTCAGTGACCTTATAACACAGTGGCTTATTTCTTGTGTGTTGTATGTTGGTTGTCATGGTTGAGGTTCTGCTCCACATGGCTTCTTCATTCAGGATCCAGCATGAATGAGATGACCCTATTTGAGATAGATCAGCCTTGTGGCAGAAGAAAAAGGGTACAATGGCCCTGAAAGCCTCTGCTCAGTCATGGCATATGTCATTCAAATTCCACATGTCAAAGCAAGTCATAAGGCCAAGCCTGATGCCAATGAAAGGAACACAGCAAGTCATGTGACAATGGGTGTGTGTGTGTATGTGTGTGTGTGTACTTTTTCAACATGAAAGGCAGCAAAGTATTTGAAACAATATTGCAATCTACCACAATGGAATCACCACTTCACGTTTATTATCTCCTTTAATCTTTATAAAATCCTGTGAGGTAGGTAAAAATATCATTTGATATTCAAAGTTTATACAACATTTAAGAGACAATGCTGATATTTGAATCCAAGCAGTCTGGCTCAGGAGGCCACACTTAATCAATAGGCTATGCCACTTTTCATACTAAGATGGCTTTAATTCAATAACCCTTTGATATGGTTCCCCTCTCCCCCTCTCCCTCTACCAACTACTAAAGTCTGCCTAATGCCCCACACAGAGACTTCAGCCATCTGTTATTTTTACCTGCATTGCCACATTCACTTATTTGTTCAAAAAATAGATATGGAGCATCTGTGAACATGACATGATACAAAGCAGTAGGCAGAGAGTGGTTACAAAGATAAATCAGAAATAGATGATGGGCCCTGTTCTCAGAAACCTAGTCAGGATATATATAACTAAAATGCATGGTATAAAGTAAGAAATCATCAACACGTATGAACCTACTGCTAATTGCTATGGGGAAGTTACAAGAGATTTCTTCTGAGGAGGGAGGCCTAGAAAAGAATGGGAGAGGGGCATTTACTTTGGCCTTTGAAGGAGGGGTTGGGTCTGAAGATGTGCAGATGGAGGGGAAGGAATGGGATGCAGGAAGATAGGGCCTGGGGGGGGTGCAGTGGGCAGCAGAGCCATTAGTTCAAGGCACACATTCAGCTGGGGCCTCAGAAGACTCTGTGCCCTGTCTCAGCAATGCATACCCTGGCAAAAGTACAGAAGACCTTGTTACCCTATTTTAAACTGGTTCTAATACTGGGTCACACTACCTACAGTAACTCAGAAGGAATATTTTTATAACTCCTGTGATTATCTTTGAATGGCACAATTATATTCCATTGCATTTAATAAACATGAAAAGCATTAATTTTTTTTTTTTTTTTTTTTTTTTTTTGCGGTACGCGGGCCTCTCACTGCTGTGGCCTCTCCCGCTGCGGAGCACAGGCTCCGGACGCGCAGGCTCAGCAGCCATGGTTCACGGGCCCAGCCGCTCTGCGTCACGTGGGATCTTCCCGGACCGGGGCACGAACCCGTGTCCCCTGCATCGGCAGGCGGACTCTCAACCACTGCACCACCAGGGAAGCCCGAAAAGCATTAATTTGATAAACATTACCTTCTAAAATAATCAAACATTTAAAAATCGTGTTTTGGTTTTTATTCATTTAAAAAAAATACACCAACAGCCTCAAAAAATGAAAGCAGATTTTATATCTTTCAATGCCCAACAGGCTCTACAGTAAAAAGCCTGGTGGAAAGAAAGTTACATAATTTTGGCTGGGAAAATTGTTTTCATTCATTCATTCATTCATTCAACCAACAAATATTTAATGAACACTTACTATAAACAAGCCTTGATTCTAGGTATTGGGGATGAAGCAGTGAACAAGAGGCACAAATTTCTGCCCCCATGGAGTCTGCAGTCTGCTGAATACACAAAGATTAGTGAAAACCAAAAAACTAGATTGCACATTTACGTAGGAAGTGAACCTTGATTGTCAAGCTGACTAGTCTCGTTTTTCTTCTGAAGACTGTGGGGTGTCATCGAAAGTCTTCCACAAGGAAGAGAGAGGTTCATAGCCTAGCCTCTGGTAGGAGCAAGGTGGTTTAGGCCAGAAGTATATCTGGCTCTCTTTTTTTTTTTTCTCCCGGTACGCGGGCCTCTCACTGTCATGGCCTCTCCCGTTGCGGAGCACAGGCTCCGGCCGAACGCGCAGGCTCAGCGGCCATGGCTCACAGCCCCAGCCGCTCCGCGGCATGTGGGATCTTCCCGGACCGAGGCACGAACCCGTGTCCCCTGCATCGGCAGGCGGACTCTCAACCACTGCACCACCAGGGAAGCCCATGGCCTGACTCTTAACAGCTGTGAAGTTTTGGGGAGATTGTTTAACCTCTCTGAGCTTTAATGGCCCCACCTGGAAAAGCAAAAATATAACCCCTAACTTGCGGGATTAAATAAGATGATAAATATAATGCACAGAACACAGACTGAGCTCTCAATCACTTTTTGTTGTGATTATTATGGTTACATGGGAGATGAACTGGCTTGGGGTATGCATTTGAAATAATTGCAGGACATCCAAAGAGAGATGTTGAGTGGACAATCAGAAGGATGGGAGGCCTTACACAAGCCCGTAAATTAATAATGACAGTACATTCATGTCTATTTTTTGAGCATCTATTGTGCTAAACATTTAACAACCTTTAACTCAAAGAGTTTCCCAGCAAGCCTATAAGGAAGACATGGTTGTCATCACTATTTTAAAATGAAGAAATAGATTTCGTTTCTAAACTTAGCCTAGTCTACACGGCTGATGAAAGGCAGAACTTGCATTGGGTCCCCTTGACTTGAACATTCAAAGTTTGGACTGGCAAACCCAGAGGTGGCACTTCATTTTGTTTAAGAACAGTTAACTCCCTTGCCCATCCACACTCAGACACCTCCACAAGGCTGGCCCTGATTCTCCTGCTGTGCTTTTTTTTTAATTATTATTTTTGGCTGTGTTTGGTCTTTGTTGCTGCACGCGGGCTTTCTCTAGTTGTGGCGAGCGGGGGTTACTCTTAGTTGCGGTGTGTGGGCTTCTCATTGCGGTGGCTCCTCTTGTTGCAGGGCACGGGCTCTAGGCACGCGGGCTTCAGTAGTTGCAGCATGCAGGCTCAGTAGTTGTGGCTCGTGGGCTCTAGAGCGCAGGCTCAGTAGTTGTGGCGCACAGGCTTAGTTGCTCCGCGGCATGTGGGATCTTCCCAGACCAGGGATCGAACCCATGTCCCGTGCATTGGCAGGCGGATTCCTAACCACTGCGCCACCAGGGAAGTCTATCCTGCTATACTTATGAAGGGAACCACCCTGCCCATCTGAACAGCACCTTTTGTGGATTGGAGCAGATTTTGTGGTTCCACTCAGATACTTACAATCACTGACAGCTCTTTTGGCTCTGGAAATGTACTATATCTTTCTCTAGTAATTTTGACCAAGCTCCTTGGGTCTGGGAGCCAATGCAGTGAAAATATATTATACTAGCCCAAGAAGTCAAGACCCAGGTTCAGTCTGGGCCTTCACTATTTACTACCTGTGTGATTTGGGGAAAGACCCTTATCCTTTTTGATCCTGTCTCTCTCCCTCATTTGCAAATCAGATAATGACCCCAGGCTCAGATCAAACAACAGAGAAAAATAAGGTGGTTTGCAGAAGGAATCACAAAGAAAATAGTGGCTGTTCCCTGTGACGTTTCTGTCCTACTGGTGGCCAACTGGAGGCATAGGGACAATCTAGGCTCTTAGCCCCCAGAAGATTTTGTCAGTCTTGAGCCACAGAATGCTCCCAAGGGAAACATCTCGCCTGACCCTTTAATTAGACACCTTGAACTTGTGTACAATCTATTTCAACTCTTCTTTTGTTTCCCAAGTGCAGCTATATTGAGTCATTTTTCACTCAAGAAAAAGTGTCACATTCACAGTTCTGCCCCTTCTATTTTGATGTTAATTTTAGCATTACCTGTGCAGATTACAGGTTTCTGATCCAAAACAAGCCCTACTTAGGATAGAATGGAGGCAGCTCTCTGACTGATTTAACAGTTTAATATCAAGCTTTGCCATTTCTCAGTGAACAGATTCTGGCAACAAAGTCTACTGTGGTGTTCTTTTCTAATAATTTTCTGTGTGAGGATCTGACAAATTGGCTTCCAAAATCCACGGCACAAAGGTGGCATCTGTCAGCTAGTATTTGGGAAGAATTTGATATGATCAGAAGAAAGCATGAGGCAAATTGTTCTCTGTATAAGTCAGGGAAGCATGACTTTGTTTCTCATTCTAAGTCAATCTCTTAAAAATATTAACTCATCGCAGAGAGCAGAGACCTGCCTTTTCATGAACATCCACTCCTCACTTACACTGTCTCACAAGCAGACATTTTCTTGTTTTTCTTTCCTTTTCTTTGAACGTACGATCTGACCTGTCAAAGGAAACACCAAAATGCCAGAGCAGTCGAGCGAATAATCGGCATTTAGGCTGGGCTCTGCCACATTTTCTAGCCAGAAGGACAGCAGAGTTGAATGAGTGGGGTCTCTAGAATGTGGCTTTGTTCAGCAGGGCTGCCAAGCATTACTATTCCAGCCCTTAAGCCTGTGCCAGACTGTTAATGTCTTAATGCTTATTCAAGTGTCAGGGAGTGCTGGCAGATGTCAGGGAGAATGGGAGGCTGTCAATAAGGAAATTACTTACATTCACAGGGTGATTGCCGCAGTCTGTCAGGTAGCGTTTGGGAGGATGTCAAGCTGAAAACGAGGAAGCAGAGAAAAAAAGAAGGTGGCAGCAAACAGCATTGGGGGAGGGTCCTTTTTTTTTTTAATATAAATTGTTTCAAGATATTTTATTTCCCTTTTATTTCTAGAGCTAAACACCAGATACAGCAGTCATAGGTCAAGAAATAAACAAGCAGTTGTTTCCTATTTCTGAAGACCTTAAGGATAAGCGCTGCATGGCTGGAGGCTTTTGTTTTTGACACACGACAAATAATTCAAGTTCTTACCTGAGAAGGCCACAAGAGTCAGTTCCCTGGTCATCAGGAAACACATATGATTTTCCATACGTTCTATATTTCATTAGGCAACGACTTACTCACTACCTGCTACTGCTATGTGCCAGGCATGGTAGGTAACCCAACAACTCCATGTACACAGAAATGTATCTAAAAACACATTCTTGAAATGCTGGGGAGGCAAAGGCTTCATCTTTGCTGTGTGGTTTTCAGATTAAGAATTTGAATCAAGTAGAATCCCACCCATGTACCTTTGACAGCGCCTGCCTGTCTTCTTGCCTGTGTGGTGAGGAGACTTGGGGAATAGAGCTTTGGAGAAAGAGGCTTAAAGGCCATTTTGCCTTTAAAATCTTCTCTTAGTTCTGGATTTGCTATGCTGATTCTATTTATTGCCTCCTTGTGCCTGTAAAGCTCTGTTCCTGTCCTACTGGTCTTTATAAAGACCCTCTGTGTATGTATATGTGTGTGCTTGGAAGAGGAGGGGGCAAAAATACTGATGTCATTGGCCAATACAACAGTCTAATTACAAGGGGGGAAATGCACACGTGGTTATAAAACTTACCTTTTGTAGGTGAAAGGATGGGTCCCTCAGAAACACCCTGGAAACATGAGACCCCTCTGATGTTTATTCCCGATAACGAGAAAACCACCATTGCATTTAAAGGTGGTTCAAGGACAGGGAACTTCCTGGAACTTCCAGGAACTTCCAGGAATCAAGGACAGGGAACTTCCTCCCACAGTACCTGAGTCAACTAAGCTGAAAGATACTGATGCAAGGACTGGACTTGATAGGGGTGAAACGGGATGGGTGTAATGGGGTGAAAGTTGAAGTCTAGACTTAGCCTGGACAGAAAAATGGCCCAATGGCTCCTGTGGGCCCCTCTATGCCTCCCCTCCTGTCCCAACTGTTCAGATGACTCGGTGTGGAGTTTGGATTCTGGACAAGAATGTGCTCAGACCACATCATCACAGCCCCTCAGGAGCACCCCCACCCCTGCCACTCCAGCTGTGTACTCCTGGATTTCCAGGGCACATACTGCATACTTTCATGCTCTAGTGGTGGGTGAGGCCCCTGGCCTTTGGAGGTGTCTTCCGAACCTTTGAAGTGCTCTCCCCAAGGGGACATCGGCAAATTTCTCTCTGAAAAATGTGGCATTACTTAACCCATCCCCCGAGGCATGCTTCCAGGGACACCTCACATTTCAGCAAAGAGTAATAGTTTCTATTGGCTGAATTTACAACAGCTTTCCTTCTTTTCCTTGCTAAGTTGAAGCAGAGAGCATCAGGTTGGATGCTCTGTGATCCATATATGAGCTTTGAAACGTCTCTCCTCATCAGTGCTACAGGTTCTTTATCCTCCCCCCCACCCGCCCCCTGCCACCTTTACACACCCAAGTAAAGTCAGTCTAACCCCATCTCCTATATGCTGCAATATTAAGCTCTGGGTAAAAGAGCATATCAATCAGTCAATCAATCAATCAATCCAGGACTAAAGCTGAAAGAAATACCTAAAAATACAGGAAAACATGCTATCAGCCGACCTAAGCAATATTAGGACAAAATTCTAGAGGTGTCAGTAAAACATTATCAAAGCACTAGTTTTCCTGTATGCATTTATTTTCCCATTTGGTTACTTAAAATATACTGCTCGTTTTACTGAAACACTTGATTTTTAAAAACTTAAAATCCATAGCATTTTCAAAATATTTTCTTTTTTTCCCATCTTTCTACTTTTATGATTCCTATTATTATAAATCTTTGTTCCTTTTATCCTGTTCTCTAACTGGATACTGGTCAGGGAGTAATGAGAAAAATGAAAATAATGAGGCCAACAAACTGTGGCATTAATTAAGTACTTACTAAGTACTGGGTTAATCTTTTCACATTGTCTCACTAAGATTTTAGGACAATCCGTTACCCCTATGTTACAGGTGAGGATTGAAGCTCAGAAACGTTAAACAGCTCAAGGTCTCAGGTTTTGTAATCCCAGCTCAAGGTCATTTCCATGGGAACCACCCTCAGTTAGGACACATACCTCTTTAAATGTTCTTATAATCTTATAATATCTTGTACCTTTCCTTCATACTTCTTATGAGAGTTTGTAATTTTACATTTATTTCTATAATTATTTGATTAAAGTATTTCTCCCACTACACTCTGATTCTAGGATAGCAGAAGCCATGTCTATTTTTGCTATTACTGAGCCTGGTATATAGTAGGATTATAATACATACTGAATGAATAAATAATGAAATGACTTAATTAGTGAATAAACGAGTCTTTATCTAACCCCAGAATGTGAGAGTTTTAGATTAGGCAGTAAAAGTGCTCTTATTTATTTATTTATTTTAAGCAAAATTGCTTTTTAAATGAAGTCCTAGGTGACAGAATATGCAAAGTGCTATATAATATGCCACATTGAGAAGTACCAGCTCAATGGCCTGGCTGTGAATCCCAGCTCCACCACTTTTTAGCTGTTTGATCTTGGACAAGTTACTTAACTTCTCTGTGTCTATTTCCTCATTTGAAAAATGAACATAGTAATAAAACCCACCTCATAGAGTTATGAGGATTAAATGAATGTGTGCATTGTGCTCATAGAATGGTGCAGAACAGTGCATGGTGCTTAGAATGTTCTGTGTATACATTAGATATTATCATTATTCAGGAACTTACTTAGTACAGAAAAATAAAATGCCCCAGGCTAATTTCACTCAAAGACTCCCATGTGATAGTGTTTATTCATTGGCTCAAACCCCCTGTTTTGGTCCTTCTTAGAGGAGGATCCTAAAGGTGTTCATCTTAAAGATGTGGCCCCAGGTTTTTCATCTCAAACAGAAAATTCCCAACATGAGTTCATTTTGAGATTTTTACTAATCTTTCACCTTTTAAGTTCAGAAAGAAAATACTTAGTGAAATTATTTAAAAATATTCGTGGAGCGGCTGGGCCTGTGGGCCATGGCCACTGAGCATGTGCATCCGGAGCCTGTGCTCTGCAATGGGAGAGGCCACAACAGTGAGAGGCCCGCGTACTGCAAAAAAAAAAAAATTTTGAGCATGTATTATAAATATCCCTTTAAAAATATCTAATGCTCTCCCAACTGGGCCCAAATCCTCTACAATCTTTTATCATTGATCATAGAATGAGGCAGAATGATCAGGGGCCTGACCCAGAGTCCCACAGTCCCAGATTTCATCACAGCTCTGCCACCGATTAGTGGTCTGGTCCTGTGTAAGTCTGGTAACTGCTTCTTGTCATGTTTCCTCAACTAGAAAGTGGAGATGATATTTACTAGATGGTTGTGAGGGTTATATGAGAAAAAGTTCTACAGGCCCTGGTAAGTCAGAAATGCATAGTAAAATTTTTCTTTTCTTTTTTTAAAAAAATTTTTTATTGAAGTATAGTTGACTTACAATGTTGTTTTAGTTTCAGGTGTACAGCAAAGTGATTCCATGTTATATATATATATATAAATATAAAATATATATTTTACATATACTATATATATTCTTCTTCAGATTCTTTTTCCTTATAGGTTATTACAAAATATTGATTACAGTTCCCTGTGCTATACAGTAGGTCCTTGTTGGTTATCTATTTTACACTGGGTTGGTCAAAAAGTTCATTTGGGTTTTTCCATAGATTTTACAGAAAAACCCAAACGAACATTTTGGCCAACCCAACATATAGTAGTGTGTATCTGTTACTCCCTTTTATTTTCCAATAAACATCCCAACTAGGACCTGGACCAATACTCTGCTATCCTTTTGTGCCTTCTCTAATCACTTCTTAATGTTTCTCCAGTCTTCCTAGGACAACAGTCATCAGGTGGCCCTTCTTCATATTTTCCATGTGCTCTCAAGGCTCAAAGTGACAGAAGTACAGTAGTGAAAAGAAAAATGAGACGTTCAATGAAAACGCCTGAAGAGGAATTTGTCTTCAGGTCTGCTCTGACTGGCTACTTGGGTTTGAGCAAGTTATTTAACTTTTCTAGGTTTCCTGTTGTCCATCTGTGAAAACGAGACCAATTCTCCATGAAGCATATTCTGGAATTGCTTTTTTTTTTTTTTTTTTTTTTTTGCGGTATGTGGGCCTCTCACTGTTGTGGCCTCTCCCGTTGCGGAGCACAGGTTCCGGACTCACAGGCTCAGCGGCCATGGCTCATGGGCCCAGCCACTCCACAGCATGTGAGATCTTCCCGGACAAGGGCACGAACCTATGTCCCCTGCATCGGCAGGCGGACTCTCAACCACTGCGCCACCAGGGAAGCCCTGAAATTGCTTTTTTCCTTCCTCTGCCCTATCTGTTTAGATCTGTGTCATAACAGCAGTAACAGTAGTACTGTTTTCAATTTACACTTTCCAGAATCTTTCATATTATTTGGTCACCATATCAAAATTCTGAGGTTTTCCAGTTAGACACTATCACTGCATTTCCAGATAAGGAAAGTGAGCTAAGACAGGGAGAGGATATATGACTTGGCAAGGTCACAGAGACCCTAGAACACAGATGTATTTGACTGTGGTCTGTCAGACTTCTATGGTACGTGGTATGCATTGTGCTGGGCCAAGCACTAGCAATAAAACAATAGTCCATACTTTTTTGTAATAGATTACACACACAAAGATAACTGATATCCGAAGGTAATAGATGTTAAGAGCCAAATAAGTAAACCACAATTCCTTTTCATCTTATTGATTAGCCTGTGAAGAAAGAATCCCTTCTGTTCCTTAGGTGGAATTCCCCTATTGTTGTGTGACATAGCCCTATCTCTTGCGGATTCCATGAAGAGCTCCATGGGAGAAAGATTAATTTTACTTTATATTATTACTTCAATTTTATGAAAGCACTAGCCTTGGGATGGGTATCTTTCAACAATGGTCTATTTGGACTTTAAATAGTGTATGTTTTGATACATAATTTGAAATTCTGTAGCACAACAAAAATCAACGTTGGAAATTATCTTGATAATTTTCTTGTGAGGTTTTCTTTTCTTTCTTTCTTTTTTTTTTTTAGAAGATGTTGGGATAGGAGTTTTATTAATTTACTTATGCTGTGTTGGGTCTTCATTTCTGTGTGAGGGCTTTCTCTAGTTGTGGCAAGCGGGGGCCACTCTTCATTGCGGTGCGCGGGCCTCTCACTATCGCGGCCTCTCTTGCTGCGGAGCACAGGCTCCAGATGCGCAGGCTCAGTAGCTGTGGCTCACAGGCCCAGTTGCTCCACGGCATGTGGGATCCTCCCAGACCAGGGTTCGAACCCGTGTCCCCTGCATTAGCAGGCAGATTCTCAACCACTGCATCACCAGGGAAGCCCCGTGAGTTTTTTCTTGAGCCCGTGTTTTAGGTCTGATTGTATGAAAAGTATGCAGAGTTTCGGTTTCATTTTTAGTGAAATTGAGAAGCAATAGATTGACTTTGAAACTCCACAACAAGAATAAACACTAAAAGAATGTCTGGGGGTTTTTTTTTCTATTAAATTTTTTCTATTAAAAAATTACATTTTCTTAGGACTTTTGGTAGCGCTTTTAAGGAATATTTAAAATTTTTAATGTATCATGTATTCCCAAAATTCAAACATGGTGAAGCATGAAAAGGTGTCTTGAGAAGTTTCCTTCCTGTCTCTCCCTCTCACTGCTTTCCACCTATGTAGTTCCCATCTCTTCCCTCAAATAGTTAACCACTATCAGTTCCTTGTTTATCTGCCCAAAGATTTTTCTATGTAAAAAATAATACAATACAAATATATATTCCTTCTTGTTTCCTTCTTTTATATACATTATAGCACACACTACATAATAATCTGTACCTTTTTTCACTAAACAGTATATGAACATTTCATATCAGTACATAGTTTCCTTATTATTGTTTATTATACTAGCTAAGTGCTTGATTCTGTGAATGTATCAAAACGTATTTATCCAGTTCTCTAATGATGGACAGTTAGTTGCTTCTAATATTTTACCTGAGGAAATGAATTACTTTGTTCATGTGTTACTTCACATACTGAGTGGAGTGTATCTACAGGATAATTTTCCTTAGCTCATATGGGTGGATCAAAAGATGTGTGAGCTTGTAATCCTCCATGACAGTGGATTTTTGCTAATCTGAGGAGTGAAAGAAAAAGATATCTTAGTATAGTTTTAATTTTGTCAGTAGGAGTCAAACTGAGCATCTTTCATTTGTGTAAAAGCCTTTTCAGATACAAACTGTGTGTTCATATCCTTTGCTGATTTTCTCTTGGACTGATGATGATTTTCATTCAGAACAAGTACAATTAAATAAGTGTATATTCACTATTTCCTAACTTTGCTATGGGATAAGCATCTTTGTTAGGAGAAGGTGGCCATTCTTACCTCCTTTGTATTTGAAGCTATAGGTGGTTAGTTTCATCAAGCCCTAACGAACTCTGCATCTTTTCTCTCTGTTTTTAAGATTTGGCCAAAGTTGAATTTGAACAAATAGAAGCATAATTATCCCCAAAGTCCTTCTCTTTCTATTGCACTCCTCCACATGGTTGAAATCTGCTCAATATATTTGAAAGAAACAACCATTTCAACTAAGACAAACTCCCAGTCTTTCTTCCTCTGTAAGTCATTTTAAAATCATTTCACCCATTCTTACAATAAGAACTGGAAGAACTGATAATGTGAAAAGAAAAACAAACACGGAACTGTCTACAAAAAATGAATCTAATACTATCACTAAATGACTGCTTGCTCTTTTTTCCTCCCTTAGAAGTTTGAAAACCAATTTCTTTTCAATCGATTTACAGTTTTTAGAAACTTGGAAAAATAATGGCATGTTCTGATTTCTCTAAACATGCTGTAAAAGTAACCTATTGGCTTCCTAGTACACCATGTAGAAAACAAGGAAAAGCTGGAGTAAGAGAGGAGGATGAGGTGGCTTATGTGCTGAATATTCACTGATTGATTGATTGATTGATTGAGCATGTATTATTGAGCATTAATTATGAGCCACCAGGCTTTCCACTGAACACTGCAAATATGTAAATAAGGAAGGTATGCTCCTTGCCTTCTCAGAGCTGGTGTCCTAAACCCGTCTCTCTTTACCCTGATTACAATGAGAATCATCTGGAACAGCTTTACAACAATACCAATGCCTGGGCCTGAGACAAGAAATGCCAGGGATGCAACTCAGGAACAAATATTTCTTAAAATTCCCCAGATGATTCTAAGTGAAGCCGGAGTTGAAAACCACTGGTCTAACCATACCCCCAGAGGTAGCTACGAAACCACAAAATGTTTTGAAGAGGAAGTGGTCATGGAAATTTTGCTGTGATGTAATATGAACTACGTAGCATCGACTTTGAAGCATTCTTGCCATGTTTACCTTAAAAACAAAGCTTTAAGACCTGCTTTCCAATTTATGGATAACTTAGAGGATAGAAGGACAAGTTAAATGACACCTTGAGGAAAAATATCAGACAATTCCAGAAAGTAGTTCTTTCCCCGTGACAAATTGATTGGTTTCTTCACAAAAGGCAAGGTCAAGAAAAGCAGAAAAGGGCTGGGAGTGGGGTGGGGACTGGTACAGATTAAAGGAGAATAAAGAAACAGCAACCAAATACAACACTTTGATTATATCCTGGTTCAAAGAATTCTTGGGGATAATTTTGAGGGACAATTTAGGAAATTTAAATTATATACTAGAAATTAGATGATATTAATTAATATTTCTGATTTTTCTTAGGAGTTTAGATATATCAATATTTATGCCAAGAATGTCCTTATATTTAAGAGATGCATACTAAAGTATTTAAGAGTGTCAGTAACTTTCAAATGGTTCTTCAACAACCCAAAATGGAATCACACATACAGATAAAAAAATATAGTCATATCTTTTTAAGAAGTTTGGAAAGAGCCTGAGGTGTTACAGATGAAAGAGGCTGCTGTATAGTGATGATAATTATATTCAATTAACTACTTTTTATTGACTTCTCTGTTCTAGATACTGTATTAATGACTTTATACGTATGGTATTATTTCATTTTTAAAGCAAGCATTATTTTTTAAATTTCACAAATGAGAAAACTGAAGGTTGAATAAACAGCTTGTTCAAGTTCACACTGAGCCAGATTTGGAACCAAGCTCTTCCTGTTTCCACTGCGGGTGATCTTGATCTTTACGCAGCATTGCTCCACCCCCAAACTGCACCATAACCACTTATGTGGTAAAGGAGAGTGCACGCGCTTTGTATTTACTTCCGTGACAGCACTGACTAAAATGCAAGCAAACCCACCTAATACTTATGTGTCTACCCTATAGACTCTGTCCCCCTTGTCATACAAAGACCATGATCTTTGGAGTCAGGCCCACCTGGATCCAAATCTTGGCTCTGTCATTTATTAGATGTTTGTTCTCAGGCAATTTTTAAAAATTTCTCTCAGTTTTGGTTTCCTCTTCTATGAATATGGACATAATATTAAGTGCCTTATAGGATTGTTATGCAGATTAAATAAATATCTAGAGAAAGCACTTAGCACAGTCCTGGCATGTAGTAAATGCTCACTAAATGTCTCCCCTGTGGCCTCTCCTGCTGCGGAGCACAGGCTCCGGATGTAGCCCACGGGCCCAGCCGCTTTGCGGCATGTGGGATCCTCCCAGACCGGGGCACGAACCCGCGTCCCCTGCATCAGCAGCATCAGCAGGCGGACTCTCAACCACTGCGCCACCAGGGAAGCCCCTCCCCTCTCCCCACCTTTTAAAAAATTTAATTTAGATGGCCACAAAGGACTTCTGCTTATACAGAGAAACCCCTGATGCTCCATGATTGCCAATGCTGGATCCTGCAATTGTATCCATTACCTATCAACTTGGCATCAGGGTCCATGGCTTTGAATCCCTAAAACCTACAACAGAACTCAACTAGTGTTAAACAAAATGTGTTTGTTAGTATTAAATTATCAGTATGATAGCCATTGTGACTTTATTAGGTTGTGTCAGGTATTAAAAGTTCCCTCTAGGAACTTAAGATTAAGATATTTTCAATGGGTTTCTAAGATTCAGGCAGAAACAGTTATTTGTAATATATTTGGGGACTATTAAAGTTCAAATGGAACTTTCAGGTAAATGGAACAGTGTGAGAAAAATCATAGAAATGGGAAAATGAAAAAATTTTTTTCCAGAGATAGGCAGTGAACTCAATTGGATCCTATGTATATAAAAGCATAAATAAGAGGTAAGATTGTTGGGAGATTGGATTGACATGTATACACTAATATGTATAAAATAGGTAACTAATAAGAACCTGCTATATAAAAAAATAAATAAAATTAAATTTAAAAAGAGGTAAGATTGGAAAGTTTGGTTGAAAGCCTTCATGCTTCAATATAGCAAACCACCATCAGTTTTGGAGCAAGTGAACAACTCAAGTTCCTGAGAGACCACATGTCAGGGCTAGTCTAACCTAGAAGTATATTGTATGTGTATCTGTATGTGTCTTGTTGGGCAGATGCAAGGGTGGCAGTCAAGTAGGTGGTCATTTCTCTAATCTCTGAATGCAATGGGACTGGAAATGGCAAGGGAAAACAAGGGAAATTTGGGGGGTACAAAAACAACAGGATATAGCCGCTGACTGGATATAGGCAACAAGCCTGGATAAAGAGGCCAAGCTGGCCTTGAGGTCTCAAGCCTGAGTAACTGGGAAAATAAAGGTACCATGAGCAGAAGTGAGAGAGTCGTTAACAGTGAGCTGTTTCAAGGGATGTGAGAAATGTCCTAATGGAAAAGGTGAGTTTGCTAGACCTCTGCTTTCTTTTAATTAGTACCACCACAACCCACCGATAGAAGCAGGTCATCATAAAGCTGAAGCCTTAAAACTTGAGATGAGACCTCTCTCTCCTTAACTTAGGTAGCAAAACACCTAACATCCTATGAGCTGATACCTCGGCGCAGAGCAAAGGAAAGGGCTTGAAAAGTCTCTCTTGGAGCCAGTAGGCACAGACTGGCTTAGAATAGCCCTAGCCTGAAGCTTATGGGTGTTTCCATAGGATCTATATCTCCATCTGCTTTATGGACTGTCTGGTTGAGAAAAAGGATATAATTGGGGGAAAGTAAGTTTCAGGGAGCTACATTGTAGATCGAAATATTTCACTCCTTTATTTATTCAATAGACATTGAACACCTACTAAATACCAAGTATTGTGAATACTGTTGGCATTATAGATTGGGTCTTTGCTCGAGTGCATTTTATAGTTTAATTATTCTATTAGCATTTGTATGCTAAATCTAATTCTAATAGTAAGCACATAAATAGATAAATAAGATAATTTTAGAGAGTGATAATATTCCCCTAAGGTTTTCTTGAAGTGCCTCTTCATTCTTAGAAATGACCTAGAACTTACCTGTCCTGCCAATACTCATGACTGACTCCGAATCCTTCAGGGCTTACTTAAGAGGAATCTTCCCTGACCCCTCTAAGCAGAGCCCCACAGCTCTTCTCCATCCCAGGACTGATCATCATCTGTAGTGATTGGTTATTATTTATTCCCTTGTTTAATGTCTGTCTTGCCCACATGGATGGTAGCCCCATGATGATAGGAATCTTGTCTGTTTCCCTTTCTTTGGGTTTCCTTCTTCCAGGGCCTGGCCCATAGAAGGTCGTCAGTAAATATCTGTGGAATTAGGGTGAGCAACCATGCCAGTTTGCCAGGAGCTGAGGGTTTGCCCAAGACATAGGGTTTTCTGGGCTAAAACCAGGTTAGCCCCGGGCAAATTGAGATGGTTGGTCACCCTATATGGAATGCATATCCATTGGATAAGAAATTAGTCCCCAAAATTTATCACAGACTTTCCATCACTGAAGCTGAATATCAAGTCTTATTAAACCAGACCCAGAGCAGAGGTATCACTATTCCATGGGATGTTTAGTTGCAGTTATTGCCTCTAATGTAGGCCGAGCCTTAGGGGAAAGTGAAAGCAGATCCCTAGGGACTCTTTCAAGCATCATAATCAGTATAATAAGACAGACATTGAACTCCAGGGAAAGATAGCCCATAACCATGACCATAACCATAACCAAGTCAGTGGAGTTGGGTCAAGTCCATCACTTCTGGGCCATCTCAAGCCTCTTGGCCGGCTGCTGAGGTATCCAGATGGAACCAGTCTAAAAGCTGACAATTAAAAACAGTCTTAATATGAAGTAGCATTTGCCAGCTAGAAAACACCTCTGAAATCATATCTCCAATCCCCTCCTTTTACAGTTGAGGAAACTAAGCATCTGAGATGTTAACTTCACCAACAGAGAACCAAGTTCTATAGGATCCTTGTTATTTGTTCCTACACTGACCAGGGTCCCTTTGAAAGAATGGTCACTGCTTTCACTCTACAGGTGAGAAAATGAGTCCCTTCCATTGCTTGCTCTCAACAGGCTGTCCTGCTTTGCATTTTCTTCCTCATTTTGTGTGCTCTGGAACAAGTTCTGCTAGCCTTTTTGCAAATGACTTATTTCAATATACTGGTTGGTTGTCCCTAAAATAACTGTCTAACAGGTTCAAACATTACCTTTTTGTTGAATCATGGGTTGGTTACTCTGAGATTTAGAGTAAAAAATTTCACCACTATGTAAATTGCAGAGAAAGAAAGAAAGAAAGAGAGAGAGAGAGAGAGAGGGAGGGAGGGAGGGATGGGGAGGAAGGGAGGGAGAGGAAGGAGGAAGGAAGGAAGGGAGCAGGGGGAGGGAAATAAAGAAAAAGAAGAGAAAATAAAAGGAAAGAAAGTCTAAAAACTCCAATATAAATTTGTGAAGCCTAATATAGGCACCTCATCAGGCTAGATGTTCCTGGATTTTATGTCACTGTGACATACTTTAAAGTCTTGGTTCTGGCAATATATATGGGTTTTCTCCTCACCAATGGAGAGGCACAGTCCAAAATTCACATTCATTTTTATTTTGTTCTATGTTCTGAATCAAAAAATGACAATTGTCTACATTAGCCTTAATGCAAGAGCAGGGGCAGGGCTAACCAAAATCGCATCTATTTAGAAGTATTTTCAAAACAGTATGTCCTAGTTCAACTATTTTGGGTGGAAAAGTACAGCTTGTTAGTATCTTGGAAGTTAGAAAGTTTGGGCTCACAACTGCCTTTCGTAACAGCTGGTGTTTGACTTTTAACTTAGGAAGGCAGGGCGTTTCAAAGAGAGTTTGTATGAGTTCTTACTGAAGACAATTGTTTTGTTTATCTGGGGAACTCTATCCAGACTAAGACATTTTATTTGAGCTTCCGTTATGAATTTCTTGCTGTGAGAGGTGTTAAATTTATACCTCCACAGAGAAGGCCTTGGTCTTTCTTTGGCTTATTTCCTTACTTGCTTTTCCTTCAGAGATAATCTCTTTAAAGTCACAGAGCAACACAGTCTGGGCCAGAAAATTCCCATTTCTTCCAATTCTTTCCAAACTGCACCTCTACAGGCAGCAGACATGTCTTTCCACCTCATTTACTCATCCAAACACATCTCATAAGCATACACCCTGACTCTCTCAACAGACCTGAAGTAAGTGGACTATTCCACTAATAGGGATATATTTCCATATATTCAACCTCCATTTTCCTTTAGTTCTTTTTTTAAAAATTAATTTATTTATTTGTTTTTATTTTTGGCTGTGTTGGGTCTTCGTTGCTGTGTGCGGGCTTTCTCTAGTTGTGGCGAGCAGGGGCTACTCTTAGTTGCGGTGTGTGGGCTTCTCATTGCGGTGGCTCCTCTTGTTGCAGGGCACGGGCTCTAGGCGCGTGGTCTTCAGTAGTTGTGGCATGCAGACTCAGTAGTTGTGGCTCGCGGACTCTAGAGCACAGGCTCAGTTGTTGTGGCTCATGGGCTTAGTTGCTCTGCTGCATGTGGGATCTTCCCGGACCAGGGCTCGAACCCATGTTCCCTACATTGGCAGGCGGATTCTAAACTACTGTGCCACCAGGGAAGCCCTTTCCTTTAGTTCTTGTCCACTCTTCAGTGATAGCTAATTGGAGATAATTATGTGGGTAATTGTAGATTCCAAAATTATCACTAGTTAATTCCAAGCCCTAGAAATATTAGTCATACACTAATGGTGTTAGTCTGTGCAAGATTTGACTTTAAGCTTCCCTGGTGGCACAGTGGTTGAGAATCTGCCTGCCAATGCAGGGGACACGGTTTTGAGCCCTGGTCTGGGAAGATCCCACATGCCGCGGAGCAAGTAGGCCCGTGAGCCACAACTACTGAGCCTGTGCGTCTGCAGCCTGTGCCTCGAAACAAGAGAGGCCACGACAGTGAAAGGCCCGCGCACCACGATGAAGAGTGGCCCCTGCTTGCCGCAACTAGAGAAAGCCCTCACACAGAAACGAAGACCCAACACAGCCACAAATAAAAATAAATAAATAAAAATTTAAAAAAAGATTTGACTTTAAAGCAGTTTTCAGTCAAAAATCAAAGCTCTTTTGTGTGTTTACTCATAATACACATCACAGTCTGAGAGAGTATACACAGCATCACATCAAAAAGCAAGAGGAGGCTAATTTTGGGCTTCCCTGGTGGCACAGTGGTTGAGAGTCCGCCTGCCGATGCAGGGGACACAGGTTCGTGCCCCGGTCTGGGAAGATCCCACATGCCACGGAGCAGCTGGGCCCGTGAGCCATGGCCGCTGAGCCTGCGCGTCCGGAGCCTGTGCTCCACAACGGGAGAGGTCACAACAGTGAGAGGCCCACGTACCACACACACACAAAAAAGCGGAGGCTAATTTTGATAAACTGTGAGATGCATAACATTTTTCAACAAACTTTCCACATATTATACTTTTGTATAGTAGGACAAAATCAAATTCTCCGGATTTTTGATGAACAGTCATACTTTATAAATGTGATTTAATCAGTGAGCAGGAAAAGGTAAAACAATAACTTTGCCAGTATATATTGCCTTAAAATGTAAGCTTTAAATATAGAAGTTTAAGGTTGTATAACATAGTTAAATGACAACATCCAATTTTGACCAGAAAAATCTTTTGGTTTTTTTGGAGAAATTCCCCCCCACCAAAAAAAAGTATTGACACCTGTGTACCCACCACTTACAAATGATAATGTTGAACATTTTGTCATGTCTGCTTTATGTCTTTCTTTATGAAAGAAACAAACACTACACATAAAGTTGGAGACCCTTTGTCTCCCATCCCCAATCCCACCCGGACCCCTTCCCAGAGATGGATGTTCTAATTCAGTGAAATAGTTAAACTATGTGATCTGCTCCATTTGTTTTTGTGCAGAAAAATATACTTAGCATTATGTTTATCCACAGCAATATCTACATATATTGTACCGAAATGTTGATTTTACTATGAAAACAATGATTAACCATGAATCAAAGTGTTTGGACATTTTACAAAATTAAACTTCACAGAATTATCTAGAAGTCACAACAATGCTATAATATTTATAAAAGATGATACAGTCTTATGAAAGTCAATTATTTTATTACATTAAACAGAAAATACCTTAGGTATATGTTTTCATGATGACAACAGCAAATACTGTTTTTGATCAACATAATTTCTTTTGGGCCTCTCACTGTTGTGGTTTCTCCCGTTGAGGAGCACAGGCTCTGGACACGCAGGCTCAGCGGTCATGGCTCATGGACCCAGCCACTCCGCGGCATGTGGGATCTTCCCGGACCGGGGCACGATCCCGTGTCCCCTGCATCGGCAGGTGGACTCTCAACAACTGCGCCACCAGGGAAGCCCAACATAATTTCTTGAATATAGTTTATGAAGTCTGATTAATAGTCTAGACTATGGTTACTTTAATGATAAAGCAACCAAGATTTTACTATCTTGACTATTAAATAAAATAAATGATATTAGCAATATTTAGAGAATTCTAATAAAAGCTATTAGCAACACCTAAAGAATTCTCCTTTATCATTTCATCAAGACGTATTTAGTAGAGAATATTTGTCATAAATATTTGAAAACAAATTGTACTTCTATAACGTCAAAGTAGCTCCATAAATTTCAGCCCTGCAGGAATAATTAGGATGCAAAATCATAGTTTTTGAAGTTTGGGGCTTATCATTCAGGCTCTTTGACTTGTGTAACTTTGCTGTTATCTTGCTGGATGGCCTTAGAGAGATCATTTAATCTCTCTAGGATTCAATTTCCTCACCTCAAAAATGCCTTGGTTGGTGGCATTGGGGTGGGGAAAGACGAAAAGAGATGATCATTAATATTTCTCTCAGCTCTAAAATTTTATTATTCTATTTTTCATTTTCTCCCTCCCACTCAGTGTTCTAGGACATAGATTGGTAATTAGTCAAAACTGAGGGGACCTTCTAGCAAAATAATCAGACTTAACATTGAAGACTATAAGAATCTGAAACAGAAAAACCTTTTCTTAATTCATTATAAGATCAACTCACTCACAAGAAACCAGACAAAAACGGCTAGAAAGAGAAATGAGAACTAGAGAAATATATGTGTATTTACTATTCCCTGTAAGGATTTTACAGGATAAAGAATATTTATACAAAGAAACTCATGTTTATAATTGAATTTCCACTCAAAAGAATGATACATTGTGGGCTTCCCTGGTGGCGCAGTGGTTGAGAGTCCGCCTGCCGAGGCAGGGGACACGGGTTTGTGCCCCGGTCCAGGAAGATCCCACATGCCGCGGAGCGGCTTGGGCCCATGAGCCATGGCCGCTGAGCCTGTGCGTCCGGAGCCTGTGCCCCGCAACTGGAGAGGCCGCAACAGTGAGAGGCCCGCATACCGCAAAAAAAAAAAAAAAAAAAAAAGAATGATACATTGTATCAAAATGTGTTTAAGGTTATGAAATATTTCTTTGTCCGTATAGAAAAAATAAGTCACTATGCATTATATAATCAATGATGATAAGACTGTCTCATAACCTTATGATCAGGCCAAGTACTATTACTTCTCAATATCAATATCCCTCCTGAGTTTATTACAACTAATTACTTTGTAAGAGTAACTAAAAATTGGCAGATGAGCAAAACAACGATGCTTATAAAGGAAAAATAATAAATTTGCCGGTCAACAGTTCTTGTCTAGTATAAATGAGCATATGGTAACTTTGTACATCTTCTTAGGGGACGTTGAAAACCTACTATATCTGTTGTGGAATTTCCCATGCAGTTGTTACATTCTTTTGTACAGCTTTAAGATCTGGTAGACAAAAAGTGACAGTGAAAGAGGCTCACCTAGATGTGTGGAAGAAACTTCCCTGAAGTTATCTTTTCTAGTCAATTCCCTTCTATTTAGTGGTATCTTCTTAGCAAATCTAAATGAATGGTTCTCTGTAATATTTTTAGTGATCCCAAGAAAGGAAAATATATGCCTCTGTAAAGATTACCATTAGACTTGATTGACCCTCACAGACCCAATATTCTCCCTAAATGAGACAATGATGTGAAAGAACACTGTAAATGATAACAATTGTTAGGAATTATTATTGAGGAGACCATTCCAAGGCTGAGCCAATCATGTGTTTCATCACAAAAATTCCTCCTAAGTGGCAGGATTCATTTTGTATTTATGAAGGGCCCGGGACTCGGAATCTTGAATATCTAAATTTTCATGTCTGTTGTTCATCATCCTTCTTTCAAGTTCCAGGGAAAGGTATGAATGGAGGTCAATGTCAAACACATACATGCTTTATTACTATGAAATTCCAGCATGGCCCCCTCATAAGCTAGGTTGGTGCATGGGCAGAATCCCTTTTACTCAGGCTAGAATGAGGAAGGGGGCATGAAACCAAAGCATGCCAAGCAGCTTCCTTCCCCCTTTCACTCTAGGCTCTCAGAGGATGAGGAAAGGGAAGTCAGGGAAAATCATGCTAAAAAGCAAGGTAATATAAGGAGTTTTCTCTAAGGTCTAGAGCCAGGCTGGTCTAACTGACCTGACTAACACCCCATCATACTATTGCAGCCATGTGGGAGAGAGAGTCCAAAGAGAGAGGATCCCAAGAAATGGAACCCAGATCCCAAGAAATGAGACCTCTGGCTCCAAAATATCTTTGTCTCTACCTAGCCACACCACTACAGTATTTCCTCCTCCTCTGTGAAAGGGGTAGGGCTGGGGGGAGAATCATGTATTTTTTTTTTCTTCATCTTCCTTTAAATCTATTCTCTGTGCAAAAGCAATTGCTTTTTTCATTCTTTTACATAAAATAAATACTTTGGTATCTGTGCAGTACTTAGGTATTATAGGGTTTATTTCTTACCTGTTTAAAAAAAATAATTGGGTTTGTGTGTTCCAGAGAAGCTGTGATTAGTTCAGAAATGCTAAAGGGCAAGTTAACCAGCTACAAAGTTATATTTACATACCTTGCTTAGGAATTGTTCAATGATTTTCTCAAAATTGCATCTGATCATTCTTCATGTTTTTGCTTTATGAAATTCTTGTAATCTTTTATTGAAATACACAAGAGGCAATATACATCATACTTATAAAAAATGGGTTTGTCTTCCTTGGCTTTGAAAGTGAGAAGTTTGAGGCTGCGGTCTAGATTGGCTGTTGATAACTAGTGTGACCAATGCCTTCATTTCCTGCCATTTATAAATTGGGGCTAAGATTCAGTATTCTTGGACTCTTCATCTTCATATTTCAGAGTGACACTAAGAAACTAAATGAAAGAGAATACATGGAAGTGTTTTGGAGAGTTACTTGGCCATTTCACAAGGCCCTTTATGATCCAGAGAGAAGGAATTCAATACGAGAAAAAGCTGCTATTCTACTTGGAGTATCGTTAATGTTTTTCTTACCCTGAAGCCTTGATCCATTCCCTTATACTTTTCCCTCTTTAGTCCTCTCTGGTGTTCTGGAGCCTTATTCCTCTTTGATAGGACAATTTTTAAATATTTGAAGGCCGTTACGCTTTGTGAGATTTTCATTTAAAGTTCTTGTGTCTTCAACTGCTGAGCTGGCACTCCACAACTACTAAGCCCATGCACCCTGGAGCCCAAATTCCCAGCAGGAGAAGCCACCGCAATGAGAAGCCCACCCACCGCAGCAAAGAGTAGCCCCCACTCGCAGCAACTAGAGAAAAGCCCATGCGCAGCAATGAAGACCCAATGCAGCCAATAAATAAATAAATAAATAAATAAATAAATAAAATTAAAAAGTTCACACTGACTTTTAAAAAAAAGTCTACAACAATCTCTTAAAAAAATAAAGTTCTTGTGTCTTAAGAAGATCATAAATCACAAATAATGATATTAAACTTGCATCTGAGACATAATAAATGCTGCTTTGCAATGACAAGAACTGATCTCTGGTTTAAATACATATATCTACTAGTTTTAACAGCAATATCTTGGACATATAAAATGACCAAGAGGTAGAGGATTTTTTTTCAGACATTATTTCGAAAATCTTACAGTAATTAAATCCATTTTGTAGAGTGAGAAGATGGGAACACTGGAATCAGAGAGATATGGATTTAATTCATGGCTTCTCCAGCTGAATGGCCTTGGCAGTTATTTACCTTCCTAAGCCTTATTCCCTTATCTCAGAAATGGAGAAAACAGTACCTATATCTCAGAGTTTTAGTGAGGATGAAAGAACATGTAAGCAAAAACCGTAACACAAATATGGTGAAATACTCAACAGTGAGTAAACGGAGTGAACAACATCAATATATGTCAACATGGGTGGACGATCAAAATCAAAAGTTAGAGAGAAAACAGTGAGAAACAGAATGAGACAGATTGCACAATAACATTTAGATAAGTATACTCTTGTGCTCACATAAAACAATACGCCATTGTTCATGAAAGGCGGATCGAAAAACTCACACTAAATACAGTGTGAAGGAGGAAGTGCCTTTGGGATGGTGAAAAGGATCTTAGATGGGAAATGAAAGAAAGTGAAATAAAAGGAAGAACGTTGGACATGGATCAGTCATGACAATTGTTCTGATTTTGTGAACCTCAGGTCCAAGAGGAAAGGAGAAGAAAAATAATATTCAGCACAAAGCCGGCCACATAGCAGAAGCTCAATACAAGTGGCTATTTTTATTACTGGAGTGAGGTCTTACTCAGCAGGGGTTTATTTGCATCTATTTGACCAGTATTACTGAGCTTACCAAGACTTACAGAGACAAGCGTTGAGCCAATGGAGTCAAAAGACCAGAAAGAAACTACGACAAGTAAAGAATGGACAGAATATATTTTCATGATAGAGAATACGTAATACATACTCATAACAGCTATTATTTACTGAGTGCTTACCATGTGCTAGGCATTAATTAATTAATTAAGTAATCCAACCAACATGTACTTATTGAATGTTTATTGTGTGTGAGACACTGTTCTAGACGTTGGAAATACAGCAGGAAGACAACAACTACAACGACAACAACAGACCCGGCTCTTTTGGAGTTTATATTCCAGTGAGGAGAGGGAGGAGGGAATGATCAGTAAAATAGACAGTATGTTAAATGGTGGTATAAGGCCCATGGAGGAAACAACACAGCAGGGAAGGGAATGACAAGATGGAGTGGGGATGATGAGATTGCTTTGTTAAGTAGGAAGGTCAGGGAAGGCTTCTCTGAGGGACACTGTTCCAAAGTCATTTCGTGTATTATCTCTTTTAATCTTCTTCTGTGAAGAATTTGCTTTTCTAAACCAGGACTGCTGTTTCTCAGATGAGTAAACGGGGGCCCAGAATCTGTCCGCGCATTTTCTAAGGTTTGATCGCTGGCTAAGTGATAGAGACAGAGTTAGGGTTTGAGCCACCCAACTCTGGAGCTGTCTCCGTATATATTATCTCTCATATAGGGAGATGGAAGGGGTCCTGGGGGATTGGCCAGAATGCGGAGCAGGAATGTGGTTTGGTAAAGCATTGAATGAACAGTCTCACTGTATCCATTTTGTATTTTTGAGAAATTAAAATAAACATCTTTTGTTTTGGTGGGAAAAAAAACTTCAGAATGTAAAACTGGGCAAAATCTTCTGGGCTGGTGGGTGTAACCGGAGGTTACAAAGGATATGTCAGATATTTCCATTAAGAAATCATGATTTAGTCCAAGTCTTAATTTATTGCTACAGGATCAGGAACTTCAAAATTGTCAATGACTTGCCCAACCTCATACGGCTTGTTTGTTGCAGAACCAGGGTGGAAAACTGAGCTCGAAAGACTAGCCAACCAGCACAACCACAACAGCTGGGCTGGGCCGGGCCACCCAAGCCTTGGTGCTTTACTCTGAACAGCTGGACCCGCCAAGCCTTCTCGGTCTTAGGGCTCCTTCTTCAAACTGCAGAGAAGCTCAGATAGGTGAGAGTAGACAACGGAGTCACAGGAGACCCATTTACAGAAGAGAAGGGGGGAGTATAATTAGGCAAAGAGAAGTGAGAGGAGGCACAGATGAAGAAAATAAGGGGAGGAATCAGCTAAGAATAGGCAAGGTGAACTTCATGCTGTTTCCAACCCTGCAAGGAGGAGGCGGGAGGGAAGATGACACAGGGACAAAAAGAGTTCCTCTATCTCAGTAATCTTAATTATAGCCCTATAGGATAGGTATGAAGAGTGTTTCACACATGGGCAAACTGAAGCTCAGAAAAGCTACTTTACTTCCTCAAGGTCACATGGCAGGCAAGAGAGGCTCCTGATGATTTCAGATTTTGTTCTTTCCTTGCATCTCTTCCTTCCCTTATTTGTTTTCATCGTTTCTTCCCTCCAGCCTCTTTTTATTCGTACAAATTTTTAGTAGGAAAAAAGCTTTACCGTTTTTCCTGAAATAGTTATCAAGTATCCAATGAGAGAGCATGTGGTTACCATGAGGTCAGACCTCCCCTCTTTGCCTCCAGAAACGTATTTCACAGCAGCTCTCCTTTCTTTGTGGAACTTGTAACAGCCGCAATGTTACATTTTGTTTGGGTGATCATTTGCTTAACGTTTGTCCACCACGTAACTGTAGGCTTCCTAACGGCAGGGACCAGCCTGGAGTGTGCCCCCAGCGTTTGGCACAAAGCCTAGCACTCAGGTTTTCTGTAAATATTTGCTGAGCGAATGTTCTTGTGGTTTCTCTCAGCTCTCTTCTGAAAATTAGACGGACAGTAACCTCTAGCTCATAATTATGTTAATAGATACTGTATAACAGGTCAGGCCGGTATTTACAGGTAGCACACAGGTAAACGAACACACACAGGAATACACATGACTGCACAAACAGCCCCCGGCAGGTGCCCTCAGGAGGAAACGCACGCCGTCCGAGCGAGCCGAACCAACCTAGTTAAACACGCCTGCGCCGGGCTCCGCCGGCCTCCGCAGCGTGGGAGGACAACCGGCAGCCGCGCCACTGGAGTCCCGGGCCCCCGGGGACGCGTGGGCTGGCCGCGGGCGCCGGGGGCGGTGGCGGAGTGGGCGGTGAGCTGCGCCGTGATTGGTCCGCGGGGGCCGGCGGGGGGCGGGGCTGGCGGCGGGGGCGGACGCTCGAAGAGAAGGGGGTGTGCGCGGCTGCGGCGGCGGCGGTGGCTGCGGCGGCAGTAGTTTCAGTATAAACAAGGCACCCGACTGGTTGGACGGAATTTTTTGCGCGCTTTTGCTTCCTCTCCTTTGGTTGCGTTGGTGGGCACGCGGAAAACAGCCGGGAAGCCGAGGACCGCGGGTCCATCTGCAGGTGGGTTGTTCCCTGGTCAGCAGTTCTCACGGGAGAAACCGGAGCCCGGCAGCGGGAACGCGCCACCCTGCTACGCGCTGCGCTCTCCCAGGCGGCCCGGGAGCCGCGCGCGGAGCAGTCCGGATCTCTGACTGCGCCCCGGCTGCCGGTGCCCCTGGAGGCGGCGGGAGATTCTGGCCAGCGAGCGCTCGCTGGTGCAGAGCGTCGCGCAAAAGCGGGGGAAGTGGGGAGTCTTCCTGCCTGGCCGCTGAGGGCGTCTGGGGCCGCCCCGGGAGCGGACACGGTGCCAGCAGGTGCGGGCCCCAGCCACTGGGGCCCGGACGGGGACAGGCTTGGGTTTTGCTTTGCTTCTCTCGCCCCGATCCCGCAGCCAGGCCTTCTGTCTCGAGATCTTGGTAGTTTTTGAGGATTTGTCTGAGTTCTAGTCGCTTTCATCCTTTCTTCAACCTTTCTTCCCTTCCTGTGCACAGCTCGGTTGTTTCCTTCTACTTCTTGGCTAGTTTTCGTGAGTGTATAGGGGGGTGGGTGGGCAGGTGGGGGTCCTGCTTATTTTTGGTGACGGAGCCTTATAATCTAAGGTCTGACTCTCAGGAAGAGACAAGGGAACAGAGGTCACGTGCTCGCCACTGACGAGGTGATATTCTTTCCTTTCTCCGTTCAGCTGGTAACTTGGGACACAACGTGTCGCCTTGCTCTTGCCTGAGCTCAGGTGAGTCGTCTCGGGTCACCTGGCCGGGCGATAATAACGTGAACTGTGTGTACCTGGGGGCCTCCCGGGCTGCTAGCGGGGGGAAGCTCCTCTCTCTAGGGGAACCGTGGAAACAACTTCAGTGCTGTACAAGCGGAACAGGGCGGAACAGGGGGGCTGGAGTGAAAGTGTGTGTGTCTGTCTGCGAACCACTAGAGTATTGATTCCCACCTCACCCCAACCTGATCCGCGCAGCTCAGGCGAAAGCAGCGTAGCTAGGTCCTCTGACAGTGCGGAGGGCGGCACAAGTGTAGTAAACCGCAGGAGGGGATCTCTAGGGAGCCACTTTCTCTTCTGAATGTAGATGTGTCCGTCTTCGCCGACGAATTCGGTGGGTATAGTGTGTATGGATGAATATGCACAGAAATTTGTGTATGTGTGTTTGGGCAGAAGGCGTCTCCAAGGAGTTCTTCGTCAGCAGCACCATGTGACGATGGCCAGGGACCGCTGGTGTGCGTAGATCTATATTTAGCCCTGGATGATCTCTAATGGCCGAGAGAGGGTCTCTGAACTGAGTGCATAAAGGGGAAGAGTTCAGGGATCAGGGTTTTGCACTCTTGAATAATGTCTGGTACAGTCAGACTCAGATGGGGTGAATAATTTTTCTTTCCTCCCGAAAACAGTAGCTAGAGCTTGGCATGTGATAGCTGTGTCTTAGTTTAAAACATGGACCATGGTGATAAGCCTGTGCTAAGAAACAAGGAGGTTACAGTTAACCAGAGTATATGCCTGATTGGAGATTTGGAAGGAAAACAACTAGTCAGGTGAGGTTTAGAGCAAATGTAGAATTGACTTCTAAAAGGAAAGAAAAATTCTTGGCTGTCGAGATTTTCATAGCAGATTAAAGAGTGTGGCAGCTTGTTAGGTCCTATCATTAATGTTTAGTTTATGGGGGGGGGCAATTGTTGGGCCAAGGAGGACCTAAGGCACTTGACAGAAGTCAGGGTTCACAAGGGGTGCTCTGTTATGCCTTTCAAGCAGGTTTTCTGGCAAAGTGGAGAAGATCGGCTACTGATTAGCAAGTATCTTGTTGGCATTCTTCCAGGACATGTGGGTCAATCCTTTGTTTTCCTAGAGGTGGCAATATTTCTGGCTACTAAGTGTAGTACTTTTCAGTGGTCTAATGGAGTGTTAACTTCTTAGAATTGATTTCTCCCCTGGTACATTTTCAGTCTTGCTCCATTTTATATGCTCCACTAGACATTTAATCTGATTCCTGAGATCATTCTGTCTTTTGGAACAGAAAATCACCATAAACTATTTATATTTACTGTTTTTTTTTAAATTTAATTTATTCTTAGGCATATATTGTTAAGTATTTTAATTTTTTATTATTTATCATAATAATTCACATTTCTTATATTATTACTAACATTACATTCTTACAGTCTAACTACTGGCCAATAAACTACAATAGACCAAAAAAAAAAAAAAATCAATTGAATAACACCTATCTAGGAAAAAGTAAGAAAATTGAAGGGGCAAAGCTAGGTGACTGTTTATGTTGGTAAGTTACCTAATATGGCACCGGAAGTGGCGGGATCAACTTTATCAATCTCCAGAGGTGGCCTGGAAGAATTAGACTTTGGAGGAGCATTTGGATGACCCCAAAGAGAGTACCTGCTTGGACAGGAGATGAGAAAATTAGGGTATCCTCCCTTACTTGGGAGAAGAATCTGGAATCCCTGAAGCAGGGACTTAGAATCTTGATTCTGGTGCCACAAATAATAAATGGAAAAACCATTATAACATTTTGTAAGGTCTTCAAGAGACAAATTGTACTGTTGAAAATACTGCTTAAGATTGATGGGATTTTTGTCTTTAGTGGTTGAATTCAGGTGTTACCCCCCCTTTAGTTGTCCTTTTTGGTTTTCCAGTTAAATCTATAAAAATTAGATTTGTGCAATGCTTGATTATCCTAGGATGACAGATGTAGCCTGGAGCTGTGGGCAGATTTCTGCCTTGGGAATAGAGCCTAAGGGTTCTAATCAATCTGGAGCCCTAACAAGTCACTTACTCTCTCCCTATACCTGCAGGATCTGTGAAATTGACAAGGTGTTGAACTAGATGATTTATGAGTCTCTTTTAGCTCTGTGTTAACTGATTTATCTTGCTGTACTATCACCTCGTTCATTTGCACCCTTTATTAGCTGTGGAACAATGAAGGCTGAAGAATGGTCTGCAGTTAGATGTTCAGCTACTTGGTGTGTGGAAATGAAGAGAGGAGAGTGAAATTTCTTCTTATTGGTGAAAATTATGTAGAGATTTATTATCTGCTTGAGCTGTTTTTTGCTCTTGTTTTTCTCCTACAAGTGTATTTAAAAATGCTATTTTCAAGAAGTTTGAGTCAGGAAAATTTTTTGGACTTTTAAAGTCAGTGTTACTATTTTGTCATTTTAAAACCAGTCTTTTGGGCTTCCCTGGTGGCACAGTGGTTGGGAGTCCGCCTGCCGATGCAGGAGACACGGGTTCATGCCCCGGTTCGGGAAGATCCCACATGCCGCGGAGCAGCTGGGCCCGTGAGCCATGGCTGTTGAGCCTGCCCGTCCGGAGCGTGTGCTCCGCAACGGGAGAGGCCACAACAGTGAGAGGCCCACATACCGCAAAACAAAACAAAACAAAACAAAACAAACCAGTCTTTTGACCAATCATTTTTTTCTCAGGTTTGTGTGTTTATTATTTCATTTCAAGGTACATTTATATCCGGAAGTCATTCAATTGATTCAAATTTTATTAGGAAGCCCTGGTATGAAAATGAGTTTAACACAGGGAGAGTACAAATTAGTCTTGTAAGAAAGGAAAGCACTTTATAGAATGCTAGTATCCTTCTACTTATCTAAAAGGGAAGAATGGAGGGGGGTGTGGGATAAGGGTAATTTTTCAAGAACTTGCAGCCAAAAAAATAAAATTCTCCCGGTAACCATGTTCCACAATAAATTGTAAATAGAAAATTCTACTTGTTTACTGAATGTCCTCACTAAGTATGCTGAGGTAAACGGGGTTTAGAAACATAAACCCTTTTAGTAAAGGATGCTCCCCATTTGATATTCTATAATTTGGCTTGAGCTCTATCATGTATAAATGATTCAACTACTTATATCTGTGCTGTTCAAGGTAATGGCCAGTGCTGTTCAGTAAATAGCCACATGGGGATATATGAACTTAAGTTTAACTAAATTAAAAAACGAAAATTGTCCTAGCCCCATTTAAGTGTTCAATAATAGCTACGTGTGGTGAATGGCTGCTGTATTGAACAGAAGAGGAACATTTCCAATATTCCAGAAAGTTCTTTTTTGACAGCACTTAATTAGATAATGGTGATTCTGATTTTCCAGAAGACCACTTTTATTCCTCTGGGAAAATGACAATTAATTCTCATCATAGACAGGCACCCAAGACATAAGGAAATAAGACTGGCTTTATATGTTTTCAACTGTATATCATGAGCAATGCCACTTTCCAAAGTTCAATAATATTCCACGATCCCAAACACCAATTTCTCAAATTTTTCCCCCAGAACTCTAATTATCCTTTGACTTTTCTAAACCAGCACCTACTGTTACTGCTAGAAAGCACTAATCCTTTCAAAGACAAGGCACGTGGAGCCATCTACTGTTAAGCTCAGGAACTGCATGGCAGTTGTAGATTAAAAACGTTGCAGGAAGAATGTCAACATGTGCTGTGATCAGTTCGTACAAAAAAAAATTAGTAAAGATTTATCTCATAGAAAAGTTTTAAATGATTCTTCAGGCCCATTTCTAGTTGCCACGTACTGAATTGTTGTTTTGTGTCTTAATAAACTGCTGACAAGATATTCCCAAGACAAAAGATGACAAATTTTAGCTTTGTTTTTCTTCCAGGGAAACCAAAGATGGTAATTATTTGAGTCAGAATCCCTTTCATCCATTAATTAGGAATTAGTGAAGAAAAATTTAAGTAGCATCTAGGACAAATCAAGCAAAATGCACATTCATTTTTTAATGTGGAATCCTATAATAAATCAGGAAATACCACCATTTCATCACTGTAGAGAGAAATAGGACCTTCTTTCCTCAAAAATACTGATTATTTCCCCTTGACTGTGAAATCTACAAAGCATTTGGGGCTCAGTTCCAAAGAATGTACTTATCTGGGAGTTACTTACTTTTTGTTCACATGCCAAAGAAGTGAGTTGATTCTGAGTCGTCTACTCTGTTTTGTTTGTAATCGCAACACAATACCTCTTTTTTCAAGGAGGTTTGCAGAGGTGTTGCATTTCTAGTGTCCAGAGATGCTGCTAGAAAGAAATGAGAAGATAATCTTTGAGACTTTTTTCAAGCTCAAAATAAGCATGTTTTATACAGTGTGGGAGACTTGACTTTTACTTTCCCCAACTTGAATCCATAGTTAGAGAAACACTCTCTGAGCTGACAGTCAGCACTTGTATTCTGAGATCCAGCCGTGCCAAAAGTAAAAGTACTTGAGATCCCAGCTGGAGTAAAGTTGAAATATGTGAACTCTTTCTCATTCCGATCTCTGGAGCCTTAAATGAAAAAAGGAAGAGGCTGCATCTCACCAAAGTGCAAAGTTCCTTTGGAATTTAGATGGGAATTTGGGAACCAGTCATTGCCGGATCTTAAATTAAGCCTCTCCTCCCTAAACAAATATGCTTTCAAAGTTCAACTGTGATAGGGAGGGCTTCCTCTACCTCGTTTGGACACATGCCCAGCATCTGAACAGAAGCGAAAGGATAGCAATCAATATAAAGACATTGGATTTATTAAATATTTCACTGAGGTGCTCTATGATGAAATAGGGGCTGAAATAACCCCTTTTTTTCCTTGGACTCCTACCTTTGCTATCTCATTCTCCTGAGTGTAAAGGAAATGCTGACTTGACATCCTGGCAGAGATTTACCAAACACCTAAAGCAGATGTTGAAGGATGGCTTTTGATTTAGTTCCCACACCCATCTTTTCCTGGCCCTCTTCCAATTTGAATTGTCACCTGAAACCACCTTAGACTGATACACCTGCCTCCTCATAAATAACCGTGTGCAAAAGCAGTCACTAATTCAAACACAGTCTGTTGTTTCGAAAAAGGCAGCTTTTCATCTGGTGCTTTAGTTGGTTTGAAACCATTAGGCATGCCTTTCAAATCCATTCATCCCTTAAATCACCTAGAGCTTGCTTCCTTGCTGCTGGATCAATGTCATGCTGAACTTTTGCAGGGTCCTTGGAAGGACATGATATATCTTTGTGACTGAATTAGCTGCCCCCGTAAGATATCTTGTCTGTCAACCAACTTTTCAGCTTCCCAAATTAAATTTAAGAAAGAACATTCATCTTGTATACGTGTGTTGGATATCTTTTACTTCCCCTTGGGAAGTTTTCCAGAAGAACCACCAAAATCTGTTTCCCATTGTCTCATTGCCTCCCCCTTATCCCAAAGTGCTCCCTCAATGTCTGTGGGGGGGAGCTATTTAAATATCTCTACGCAAAAAAAAATCTCTATGCAAACCGAAAGAACTGTCTTTTTCATTCTCTTTAACGCCATTGGATCAGTACTACTAGAAAATATTTACATGTATTGGTTGATTTCTAAGGAGCCAGTCTTCAATGTGTTAAACCAAGGTTCCCTTCAGAACCACTATGTTCTCCTTCTTTGAGGAAGTAGATAAATACGATCCAGGTTCTGTACAGGCCAGCACATGTGCTTCCTAATCTGGGGCCTGAACTCCCTGAAAGTATATACAAACCTGTTGGTCGATTTCTCTGGGGGCAGTGTGTGGAGAAGTTTGTGATCTTCCTAAAAAGTTAAGAGCTACTGGCCAAACAATACATTCTGAGTTTCCAGCAACTGGCTTACAAATGAAATTTTGCAAGGTGAGAGTTGCTTGTGAGATTAACCTGTCCTCTGTCTTACCTTACTGGTAGTGATTTGAATAGAGTCAGCAGCTTTTTCAAGCGTCTCATATAAATCTCACCTTTTCCAAAGGAGTTAGCTACTTTGAAGTTTGACTTAACAGCAAATTAAGGCCAGTACTGAATGCTGTCACATATTCTCATTTTGGAAATAGTCAGTTTTTCCTAAACCAGAGTTTTGGTCAGCAGGTCCCCATAGCAGGTACATTGGGTTGGGCAAAATTTGTGCTAAAGAAGGATGGCAGACAGTGGAGAAGTTGGTGTTGAGATTATGTTGGAAAGGGTAGAGAAGAGTAAATTGAGAGTTTACAGAACCCGACAGGCAGAAAATAGTAATTGTGAGAGCTGTAAAGAGAAGGTTTGCTGCAGATAAGAAGTCAGAGCTACGTTGAGATTAAAGAAAATAAATGGAAGCTGTGGGGTAGGAACCGCCTTACACTTATCCCTTCTTCCACCGGGGAAGCTTTAGCAAATGGTTCCTGGAGTTAATAGCATCCGGGGCTAAATGCTTCTCTGGGTTCTCATGTGCAGCACTTGGATATTCTATGAATTTGTTTTCTTAAACAAGAACCAAGCCAATATTTAATATTCTGAACTTCACTTTCTTTTATTTCAGAACTGAAGCAGGTAGAACTAAAGTCTTGGATGTCAAATTTGAGTAATGCTGAACAAACAGTGGTTCTTGATGTGGGTAATAAGAAGAAAGGTACTTGAGAGGAAAAAAATCTACTATGTTTATCTGCTTAGGTGCTTAAAAATCCACTTCACAAGCAGTACTTTCTGTGCCATTCTGCTGACCTTTCCCCTCGTTTATCAAATGCATCTATTACACAAGGCAGTTGATCTTTCTGGAAAATGGTTAGACTGGCCATTTGCTAGAGATTGTCCAGAAATTAGTTACATGTACCATGATCCATGATCTCTCTTTTGGTCATTTGTATCATCAGATCTTTTTTACTGGAAATCTGTAAAGTATGTACAAGCAAGTATTACTGTATATCGTTGAATCTAAGATGGCATCCATTGTAAGATGCTCTTTTATTTTATATATTGCTAAAAAAAAGACTGTCAGTTAAACAGATTTTCCTATCACTCAACTATTTATGTGCATCCCAATTTCAAAGAAAATAAAATATGAAGAAGTGTATATTAGAATTTCTGAAGTCTCTGTCTAGATAGGACTATGCTTTGATTGCAAAGGTCAGTAGCTTAAATACTTTTGTTGATAGTGTTGCTTTTTAATAAGAGTAATTAATGATGTTCGTACATCTTTGGGGCAAGGATTTATGTAGAACATGTAAAACATGTATATTTTTCTAATAGCATGCAATTTGGGACAGACTGACAGGCTTTTCATTTTATGGTTAAACATTAAAAGTTCAAAGAAGACCATTTGCAGTATAACATGATGTAGTGTAATAAATTTTGAACCTGGAATCTGAAGACCAGGTTTGAAACCCTGCCTGTTTGTCCCTTATCCGATGTGTAACCCCAGCTGAGTAATGAAGTTTTTCTGAACCTGTGCTTATGCAGTCAAACAGAGTAAGGATCCCTGCCAAACAAGGTAGATATAATATCCAAAAAGGTGTTTGTAGGCAGTAAACCTTACATAGACGGGAGCTGCTGACATTCTCAGAGCCTTGCATACCGTGCATCTAGGCATTTCTCAGGGGAGCAGCCTTGAGCAAGAATCAGAGAAGTAAAGGGCTGTGGACTGTGGAGACCTTTTCTAGCACACAGGATCCCATAGTATAAGGATGCACACTGAGGAAGGTGGAGGCCTAAGGAGTTGACAGTATATGGCAAGGTGGGAAAATAGGACCATTGTGCATGTAAGTAAGGGGCTGGGTCTCTTGGAGTGACTTAAATCTCAGCCATTGGTTGTTGCTCTATGTAAGTTCAACAGTCAAGTTCGTTTGTGGTCAATCAGCTGATTGGCAACAGAACTTTGGGCTAATTAGAAGGCAGAAAACAACCTATGATAGATTCTCTTCTTAAATTTGATTTTTAAGTATAATAAACTATAACCACAATTAACTTGTCTCGGTTTGGTGTCCATTACTATTTGTAGTATTTTCTTTTGGTGCCTGGTTGGAGGGTTTTTTTTGTTGTTGTTGATATTTTGTGCCTCCTCAAAGAAATCCTGTGACACATTTCCAAGGAACAATACAAAGCCTTTTGCCATTGCTCTAAAAATGCTCTAACTTCGCTATAAAGAAAATTGGTAGTTTTGTTATCATCTAGAATTTCGGAAGGAGTGAGCAAAATTGGAAATAATTTTCCAGATGAAAAACATACCTGGGATCAGGGGCTGAGTAAGTGACTTTCCGAAGTTTTCACAGCTCTTAAGCCCTAGATTAGGGCTTCGTTAAATCTGGGTCCTTGTCCAGATCTGAGTCCTTGTCCACTTTATGGGAGTAAATAATTATAAGTACAAATATTTGGTGGCTTTTGGTGCTGATTCTTTGAAAGGGAACTCTGAGTGACTTGTGACTATTTTGTGGCTAGTGCCTCCTGTCAGTCAACCAAAGGCAACAGGGGTGCAAGATTCAGAGGAGTACCGTGGGGCTCACGTGGTGCTTTAGCCACGTGGCTGTGTGGTCCTAGCCTGGTCACTTCACCTCACTGCCCAGGGTCTCAGTTTGCAAATTGATGGACAGAGGAGAGTGGACCTGATTGTCATGACGCTTGGGCCTTGGCCTCTTCTGTGACTGTTTTGCAGTCATTTCTAATCCCTTAGCACACATTCCCCACCTGGTTACAGGCTTTGCATCCTCACTCTTCATCCGGCCTTTTGGCAACCACTTTGGATTGATTGCCGTTAGGAAGTGAAATGAAATCTATTTTCCATCTTGGGCCATTTGATTTCTATGGTCCTTTTGAACTTTTAACATTTTCTGATTTTTCTGAAATTCCCAAATCCTGGCCAACCTTCTCCCCAAAGCACTTAATATTAGGACGGTTTCCGTAGTCATGAGTAAGTGGAGAAATCAAGGAAAATTCATGGTTCTTGGCAGAAAAAAAAAAAGAAAAACAACTTCAAGGGCATGAATAGAGTGAGTTCCACTTGTCATCCTAGATACCAAGGATATTGTGTAGTTTTAACCATCTAACACTTTTTTTTAAGCCAGAGGCAGGAAAACCACATCCAGAGGGAAGGTTCCTTCCAGGCTGGAAGAAGTAATTTTCAGGTGCTTCTCATCTCAGGTTCTGGCGTCCCAGTTTAGGACATTTTGAGTTTCTCAGGGCAAAGGTAGACAGGCTCTTGTTTTTCTTCCCACCAGGGACAACCCATTTGCAAAGATGATATTGCACATGAAACATACTCATAGAAAACTGGCAATTTGAAGAGGATAGAAATATACTTTGTCTGTTGCCTGATAAAATGTTACCATTGAGTTATTCATCTAACCATGATTCCTATGTGTGAGGTCTTACCAACTGAGTGGGGAGCATTTGTGTTAACATTTACATCCTCAGTTCCTGCTCCTTTGGCCATTATGACCATGTCCTTCCCAAGCGAGAGGGATGGCGATGATGACTCTGGTAGTGACAATTCTCCCCAGACAGAGTGATTCTCAGTTCTCACTTTCTTCCCATTTGTAGCTATTTTTTGAAGTATAGTTGGTTTACAATGTTGTGTTAGTTTCAGGTGTACAGCAAAATGTTTCGGTTATACATATATCTATTCTTTTTTGGATTCTTTTCCATTATAGGTTATTAGAAGATAGTGTATATAGTTCCCTGTGCTATAGAGCAGGTCCTTGTTGTTTATCTATTTTATATATAGTAGTGTGCATCTGTTAATCCCAAATTCCTAATTTATCGCCCCCACCTCCGCTGCCACTTTCCCCGTTGGTAAACCCAAAGCATTGTTTTCTACGTCTGTGAGTCTGTTTCTGTTTTGTAAATAAATTCAATTGTATCATTTTTTTAAGGTTCCACATATCAGTGATATCATATGATGTTTGTCTTTCCTTCTCTGTGCTGGATCCTTTTATGTTCTCCCTCAGCATTGGTTTGTGGATGGGACAGGGCACAAAATACTGAAGCTTTTTTTTTTTTCTATTTCTCTTTCCTTATGCTTCTTTCCCTAAATGCCACTTTCACCTGCCAAGTCGCCTTATAATGGACGTTGTTTTTTCCCAGCACTCCACCCCTGGCCACCCCCTGCCCAGGCATGCGCACACATTGTGATGCTGTGGCCCCCATTAGTGGGAACCGGAACAGATGCACTTGGAGTAATGGATGTGCCTCCTCAGACAGGCCCCACGCCCCTCCCCCTTTCAGATGCAGATATCTTTCAGCATCTTGAAAAGAAGGATTAGCCCAGGTTGTGTCCTCCTGCAGCTTCTGCACACCCTGTCCCCGTCAGTCCAAGCCCTGGAGTTTGGCTTCCCCTCACTGTTTGCCTCTGAAGCCCCCACTCTCTGCAGCTTCTGAATTCTCTCCATTGTCCCAGACATGCTGCCAGAAACTGGAGTCTGTTTTTGGGGCCGGGAGCTCTGTCCCTAGGAATCCAAGTAATAACTTAATAGCCTTTGGCCTCTACCAAGCATCCTCTGACAAGGGCTTTGTGAGTTGCAGAGCACACAGATGAAGGCAGTGCCCCTTGTTCCCAAAATCAGGTGTTTTCTTAGCCTGTGTGTTTACTGAGAATTGAGGCTTTATAGAGCTCTCCACCCCAAAAGAATTTGACACAAAGGAGTAAAAATCAATAGCATCCAATCTTCCAGAGAAAGCTGGGGAGTCAGCATTAAATCTCTTGATATATGTGTGCATCTATAAACACACACACACACACACACACACGCATACTTCAGTTCTACGCCTCTTTTACAATTTCATTTTTTCAACTTCTGTTTTGGTTATCTCCTCATATGCCCAGTGCTAGTCTGGTATTTTTTTTTTTTTTGCTGTACGTGGGCCTCTCACCGTTGTGGCCTCTTCTGTTGCGGAGCACAGGCTCTGGACGCGCAGGCTCAGCGGCCATGGCCCACGGGCCCAGCCGTTCCATGGCATGTGGGATCTTCCCGGACCGGGGCACAAACCCGTGTCCCCTGCATCGGCAGGCGGACTCTCAACCACTGCGCCACCAGGGAAGCCCCCATAGTCTGGTATTTCATAAGTGTTATGTAATTCTTCCCATCCAACTTTCAAGGCCTACACATTTCCACCTTAGGATAATACTTGATTCAGGGGATTAAAGCAACTTAAAGCTCAGTTCCCCTCCCTGACTTCATAACCGAATGTGAAGGAATGATATCTAAACACGGCAGCCAGAGACTTGAATTTAAGTACAGATTGGAGCCTTTGATCCAAGTGTTTTATGGTTTATTGGATGACATTGGTACTCAAAAATATACATACATGTGTTATTCAAAGAGCAATTTGCTTCTTGATGGGTTCTCAGATTGTATCAGAACCTAACCTATTTTAAAAATTGCCTGTTTCCTCGTGATTATGAAAGCCTAATGCCTATTAAAGTTTACTTTCACTTTGCATATTACTGACACTGTTTTCTCCTTTTTTATTCATTTTAGGAAAGCATGCCTCAAACTCCTCCCTTTTCAGCAATGTTTGACAGCAGTGGTTACAACCGAAACCTCTATCAGTCTGCAGAGGACAGCTGTGGAGGGTTGTATTACCATGACAACAACCTCCTCTCCGGATCTCTGGAAGCACTCATCCAGCACTTAGTACCTAATGTGGATTACTATCCGGATGTAGGTATCCATGTGCCCCTGAAACACGTCCTCGGTATCCAGCAGAATTTACAATAGAATAGACAGGGACCCTAGATGCTTCAGAATTCTATCTGGATTACTAAGAATTTTTCGAATAAGAAATTGCATATTGATTATTGAGTGCTTTGAGATCAGATTGAACCTGGATATGATATGTCTGTGTATCAGTTTTCCTTTCAGGGTTAGTATCACATTATAGTCAGTCAGAGACCATCTAAATGAAATACGTGTAAGGTTTGACTCATGCATATACCTTGGTCCTTAAATAGAAATGCCAGAGAACATTAGATGCTCCTAGAATGGTTAGTGCCTTTTTGTTTTCCAAAACTATGCTGAGAAAAGTGAAGTTACACAGGGAAACTTCACAGAAAAGAGAACAGGAGTTACATTCAAGATGCAATTCTTTATAGATTCGACATCAGATGACAGGTTCGCTTGTTTATGTTTTACTTTGATAACTGACATTTGTATGGATAATCCTTTCTCATTTAAGGCATTCGTTTACACTTTCTCAGTCTTTACAGCAATTCCAAGAGGCTAGAGAGGAAGAAATTGAAATTCAGAATGTTGAGGAATTTGCACATGGTCTCACTCCCAGCATCAACATTCAAACCGAGGTTTTCTATTTCTGGGGCATGTGATGTTTCTTCCCCCTTCCCTTGTGCTACGGCTGCCCCTGTTATGCAACAGCTGCTTGTTGATAAAGATTTCATGAACATATCCAGACAGTAGATTCGAATGTTTTTATAAATATAATAATGACCTTGGTGTGCAGAGGGTAGTTTGTGCTTGCCACTGTAGTTCACCATAATGTTTCTTACTGAGTTACCTCTGTGTGTGTGTGGTTTGTTACGTAGCATTTTCAAATATGTTGCCACACAGGGAAAACTTCTAATCAAAGGAAAAGGCATCCCTTGTTCAGCCCTGTAAGTGTTTATGAGCTACAAAAGGCACCTAAGGGGGAGAAAAACCCATGGAATTTTTCTTCTTATTGGGAGTATGAAACTATTATAACAAATAAGCTTTACTTCATTACTGGCTTCTGGGAAGACATTGTGGTTAAAGAAAAGTATATAATATGATATTATGTTTTATCAAATTGCTTAGCCTTTGAGCAAGTAAATAGATTACTTGAAAGCCTCTCTTTGAATGTTCTGACACAAGCACACAAATGCTCCAGTGTGTCATACTGGACCCACTGGAGATTTCTTGAGCTGATGTGGGTTGGGTGATTTTTTTGGTTTCCATTGAGTTACCATAATATTTGGACACAGAACAAGATTCTTTACGGGTGGTATATTTAAGTTAGATTGATCTCCCTGGGCTGAATTTCATTCTTTACTAGACTGTTATATGTCCTGGTATCCTGGCTCCCAGAGGATGGATGTAAAAATGTACTGTGAATAATTTAGTAGCTAAACTTACCCTGTACTTCTGTTATTTTTAGTATGGTTTAAGGGAAAATATATATCACAAAGTAAAGGAGAAATCCATCTTAGGTTGTTTTCCTACTAGTAAGCATCACTTTTGAAACTGTAGCATTTTAACTTTGCTAAAGAGAACTTAGTGATATGTATATTATATGTATATAGTGATATGTATATTATATGTATAATATATAGGAAAGATACTAGTTTCAGAGAGAATATGACCATGATGACTTTTTTTTTCTCTTGCCACAGAGAACGTACATATTTACCTTCCTACTGAGTTCTCGGTTATTTATGCATCCGTATGAGCTAATGGCCAAAGTTTGCCACTTATGTGTTGAGCACCAGAGACTAAGTGATCCTAGTGGTGATAAGGTAATGATACCTTATTTGAACTTAATGTTTTTTTCCATTAAGTTTGGTAGCTTTATGGCTTAGATTTTGTGAAGTTGGTTTCCTTCAGTAACCATAGCTTCTCCCCAGGCTGAGGTCCATAAATGGTACCATGGCTATGCAGAGGGAATTGGAAAGGTATAAAGAACAAATATAAATCTAGAGCCATGGAAGATCCCTCCGTCCTGCCTTAAGTTGGTAGCACTTGACATTGACTGGGGAAAGGGGGACAAGAGTCTTCTTTAACCCCAAAGACTTTGCACTAGAAGTTTACCATTAACCCTGTTTGTACTGATTTATTTGATAGATATCACTGAATTTGATTTGCTTTTTCTCCCTAGAATCAGATAAGAAAAATTGCACCCAAAATTCTTCAACTCCTGACAGAATGGACAGAAACATTTCCTTATGATTTTCGGGATGAAAGAATGATGAGAAACTTAAAAGATCTGGCTCACCGAATAGCCAGTGGCGAGGAGGTTGGTAACCTGAATTTAGTACAATTACTCGAATTTCCAGGCAGGGTCTTGGTGAGAAGTGGTGCTAAATTATGCATCGGCATCTCTACTGTTTCTTTTCTGTTGTTGCCTTTGGGAAAGTCCTCTCCATTGCATACTGGTCTGTTTGGTGTGTCAAAGGGGGATGATTATACAATCCCACTTCAAAGGGATGTGATCTAGAGTTTTATGTGAGTAACTTGGGGGTATGTTCATGTCAACTCAAGCACAGGATTCATGATGCAAATGTGTTTTCATTTTATTTTATTTATAACTTTCTTCCTTCCAAAAAGTTTTGACCTAGCAAGTTAGATTATAAATATCACATTAGGAAATATAAACACTAATACATGTAAAATAACATTTATATATTAACAGGTAATAAGTAATATATTAATAAATCAGAAATAGAGAGTTTGTATCATGGAAGGGAGAAAACAAATGTGCTAATACTGAGAATCAGTAGAGTAGGACAAGATTGCTGTATTTTAACTGTAAGCTCCAGGTAAAAGGGAAATACAGTTGGTTATGTAATTTTCACTGTCAGAAAAGCAAAAGCATAGTAATCCTTCAAAGCATTAAATTAAGTGAAATTTGTAAAAACTTTCCTGCAAGAACTTTGTGAATGAGATCATGGATACTGCTCTGTATAGTGTTTATAACAAATGTTCCTTGATAAAAACTGAGGCCATAAGATTAATATATAAATTAGCAAAGGTAATTCTTTAGGAGTGGAGAAGACAAAGAAAAAAGGATCCAAGTCTTGTGCCTGGAAGTTGATTCAAGGCTTAGCACCTAGACTTAGGTGGAGATGGAAAGTAAGTCTGCTAGATAATCTTTCATAAATATCACTTCCCTCAATTGAGCTACCTAGCTGTGACAAATTCAAGGTTTTCCTCTTTGAAGCAGGCCTGGAAGGCTGTTACTCTGTTTTGAGGCTTGTTGGGCAAGGATATCTTTGTTTCTGTACTTAGGCACAGATACAGTGTTAGAAAAAGGTAGATGAAGCATTTGGCAAAGGCTGTGATGTCTTGTTTCATTCATCTTAAAATGCATTTTCCCATTATGAATAACCTACCTGGAGAAATCATTCTTACAGTGCTGTGCTGTCAAGATCATGGAACAAGACACCTATCTAGTCTGTCTACTTCTGGTGAAAACATTTTAATACTGTTTCCCCTAACTTTAAAAAAAATCAGACAAATTATATAAGATTAGCACTTGAAAAATATGCACTTGCTTCCCACATTATGTTTTCATGAAAATGGAATTAACCCTTTTACACTTCCCCTATGACATTATATTGAAACTGGTGCTCAAGAGAGCCATTACTTCTGCAAGCCTGAATGAGTGGTTCCCTGAGTCCTTCTGCAAGTTATGAGTATTCTTATCATTTTGCTAGTTTGCGTGTAACAGGTTCTAGCAAGGTATTGGTAGGTCCGTCACTCACAAAGGCAAAAGTTAAGCATCACAGTTTTGTAGTAAATCTTTTCTTAGAGGGGAAGCTGTTGTGTTGCTTGGCAGGGTCAATGCTGGCTCTGTGACCTAAGTTTATGGCAAGCTGCTCAAAAGATTAGTGGCATCATAAGGGCTTTTCCTTGTGTGGAGGCTGAGCTCTGAGTCAGGCAGTGCTTCACTTCAGTTAAGTTCTGTTTCAGTACTTAACTTGATGTGGCAGTCAGCTTCCCTTCCTTCTGTTGCCTTTTTAAAAGGTAGAAATGACGACTTGTTTTTCCCAAAAGGAACACCTTAAAAATCTTTTTCAGATACAATGCCAAATGGATGGCTTTCTGTCCTTCTTGTCATGGGAGTCCATGAGGGGGGGGGTCACTTCTATCTGTGTTGGCCAGATTGGTTCCGATCTCTTTTTAACAGGATCAAGCCACTCAAGAATTGGATGGAACCAAGCATGGGGACCAAATAGCCTTGTGCCTGGGCTTCTTATCAGCCATCCTGTGTTAATAACAAATCCTTGATAAACCTGAGATCTTCAGACAGTTTTGAGTGTGAAAAGAGATGAGAAGATAAGCCTAGGGCTTGAGTGGAGAGATGTCACCTGCCATGATCAGGTTGGGTTTTCCAGTGAGATTGTATTCCTTTAGTCACTTCTAGACAGTATTCAGAATCAGGTCCACGTTTGGCAGTGGTTGATTTGAGTGCTTTGGCAAGTCCCCTAAAGTCTCTGCTCCTTCATTTCTACATCATAGAGGTAACCTCCCTGTAGTAATGTCCCTTTCAGCCCTAAAGTTTTGTGGTGGATGCTCTTTTCCTCAGTTCTGTGCTTGGAAGGCCACTTATCTGCCATGTGCTTAAGTGTCTTTCCTTGCAGACACCTTCCCTGGCCTCCCCAGCCATGGTCATCCCCCATTCTTGGCTTTCACCATGCTTTCCTTCAGAGCACTCTGGGATTAGTAATTACTTTCTTTATGACTTGTTTTTCCCGACTGTGCTCCTTTTGTTCAGATAGCATCCTTAACTCCTAGCCCAGTATCTGGCAGTTAATAGGCACTCAGGAGTGTTTGAATAAATGAATGAATGAACGAATGAGTGAACAAACTAATTGGTTACTGGAATAGGAAAAGAATATTTCCCTCCACTGAAAAGTTATCTCCCTCCATGGGAAGGAGTGTGCACTTGGGTTGGGACTTGCTGCTTCTTGCCTGGGACTTTAGGGATTTTCTTTGGCAGTCAGTGGATCCAGGTGTGCCCTCTATATAATTTAGTTGAGTTCTGAATCTGCTAGGACAGTTCCACATAGTATGGCTTAATATGTTTCCCCCTCCCTAAGGATTTGCCCAAAATGAAGAGGTTTATTAGGACTTAACAGCAAGAAACCCGAAATGAAACTGATGATTCAATTACATGACAAATGACTGTAGTGGGTACAATGAAATTTTCTCTTCTGTACGGGGCCTGTCTTTATTCTGTCTTTATTTGCCAGGTAATTACTGTCACTGGCATTTGAAGTTATAAAAAAGAATAAGTACATATTTGGCAATCCATGATTCAGTAAAAAAGCATGCTTAACGACACGAACCTTTGGTTTCTCGAATGGAATCAAATGGCAGCCGCAAACTTTTTAAAGAGGTCACACACATATTCCCTCTCTCTCTGTCTCTCTCTCTCACACACACACACACACACTCACTTTCTTTGTTATTTGAATAGCTTTTCCCCTATACCCTATTGCATACATGTTCTCATATTTTGCTGCATTTTGCTCACTAGCTGAATCCTCCACTATACATTACTCTACCTCTTTCCCTAAAAAGCATTTTTTTAAGTGTAGAATAAGAGTCTTTCACCAGATATGCTTTGCTGCATGTCAGAATCACCCAGGGAGCATTTATTTTGACATTTGGGACAGAAGACTGAAGAAACCATTTTAAGTTCATCGATTTTTATGTAACTCAAGATTATGAATGTAGAAGGAGCAAGGGAAATAGGGATGCAGGTTTTATTTTATTTTTATTAATTTATTTTTATTGAGGTACAATTGATATGTAACATTCTATTAGTTTTAGGTACACAGCATAATGATTCAGTATTTGTGTATATTGCAAAATGATCACCACAATAAGTCTAGTTAACAGGTCACCTTACATAATTAACAACATTTTTTTCTTGTGATGAGAACTTTTAAGATCTACTCTCTCAGCAACTTTCAAATATTCAATACAATGTTATTAACTATAGTCACCATCTTGTACATTTCATCTCCATGACTTACTTATTTTATACCTGGAAGTTTCTACCTTTTGACCCTCCTCACCCATTTTCCTCACCCCCAGCGAGGGATTTAAAATAGCCCTCAATTTGGCCTTAACTGCTTCGAATTCCAAAGAAAGAGGCATTTTCTTTGAGTGACAACCATATTACCAAATAGATACCATCTTCTAAACTGATAACCTTAATGCTGTGTGGAAGATAGGTTCTTTGAAGGCTCAATTTTTTAAACACTTAGGTATTTCATTAGTGACTTCAGGGTGGTCTGTGAATGTAGAAGGGAAAAAGGTCATCTAATGGACCAGTTTAAAGAACTCAGGAATATACACCAGACAAGTAGAGAAGAAGAAAAGAAAGAAGGTTGTGTGTGCCTTTTTGCCTTGACTATATGAGAATTGATCATTTCCTCCTGTTTTTAATTTTCCTTGGCTTAAGTATGCAAATATCGATTTATTTAAAGTTTTATAATATGCTCTGGTAAACCAAATTACTTCTGTAAAAAAAAGATGGTTCTTAGACTTGTAGGTAAGATGCCATTTAATTTTCAGATAATTAATCTCAGAAAATGATACTGTGGTACCTTTTTAAAAGGAGCTGATTAGTTAGTAAAGCATGGACTAGAGCTTTCATCTGTAAATTCACTAGGACTGTCCTCCTTTGGAGCTGTTAACCTAAGGACCACGTTAACATTGAAGCAGCCTGTGTGCCTTTCTTTGATAACAGGCGTCACAGTTTACCCAGAAGGATAAGTGTTAGTTTGGCAATTTTTGCCTGAAAAAGGAAGAATAAAAGAATACCCTAACTTACACATGTAACTCTACCTTAGGAATTGGTTGTTTGTGGAGCTCTTTCTTGGACTTAACAACTATTTTAAAAGTCAAGAGGTTGACATTTATCTATAATACACACATTGCTTTAAAACCAATTTCTCTTAAGTATTGTGGTGGTAGCATGATGTAGTAACAAACAAGGTGTCACCTGGTAGTAGCATTATGGGTAGAATTGCCATGTGGAAGAGTTCGGTGGTGAACCTTAGCACTGACTCATGAATGCAGAAGAAATGGACATGAACCAACTGGAACTCAGATACCAAAAAGGAATATCCACTGCTTTTTTTCGGTGATAACTCATGTTATATGTGGAAGTCAGGAAGGTGGTTGGGGGCTGAGTGGGAAGTGATGGTGTATTTCTGTTAAGTAGCTGTCTGTACCCTTAGACTAATGAGATTGGGAATGCTAGAAGGAGACAAATCTAGAAGGGGACCCTAAAGAAAAAGAATTAGGAAAAGGATGCTCTGACTTGAGATCAACACATTTTAGCCTAATAAAAGAAAACCAGTACATTCCTATGCCAGCCCAGAGAATATTAGTTATATGTGGTTCTTATTATATTGGATTCCCTCAGTAGCTCATCTAAATCATCCTTGTAGTGTTTTCATGACCCAACTTGAATTGTATTCTCAAGAGCAGCCTGAGAAAAGAACTAAGTCTTACAAGTCTGAAAAGACACCTTATGTGTATGTGTCTCTTTTAAACTATTAGAGTGAAGCTGAATCCTCTAACTGCCCTCAACCAAAGTGGTTGTCCAACGTGAAGGTAAAAGCATTGAAGTACAGAGTCTCTGAGTTTGCGTAGTGGTGAAAATAGACAAGCAGTGCAAGGAGGTAATCCTTTGCTTGTTTCCTGGCAGACATATAGGAAGAATGTCCAGCAGATGATCCAGTGTCTAATCCGCAAACTTGCCGCGCTCAGCCAGTATGAGGAAGTCCTGGCAAAAATCAGCTCCACGTCAACAGATCGGCTCACAGTTCTCAAGACCAAGCCACAGTCCATACAAAGGGACATTATTACTGTCTGCAGTGACCCTTACACGTTGGCCCAGCAGCTGACTCACATAGAGCTGGTAAGGCCATTGTCATCCTTGTCCTTTATAACCCACACTTGATTTGCTTTGACAACCAGACAGTGTGTTCGTCAGCAGTAATGTCAAGGGAGAGGTTAGAATAATCCAAATGGGAAATAATCTATGAAATAGCTGGAACGTGTTTTGTTTAGACATTTGAATATGACTATTTCTGATATGTTGGGAGTTCACTTTAAAATAAATACTAAGCAAGATTGAAGAGCGAAGAGTTTATTGACCTTCGTCATGTTCCCCCTCTAGTTAATTTTTCCATAACTCGCTCAGTCTTTTACTCTCTAGTGTAGCACTGACCCAAGCAGAAAACTGCCTCTGCTCAGACCTTGAAGATGATGACAATTTTGAGGGTTAAACGGCTTATTTCACAAGCTACATTAAAAGATGAGGGTAGTGTTAAAAGTCAGTAGACAGAACGGAAAGACCATTTCTTCTCCTTTTGTTTAATACTGTTGACCTGCTGGGTTTGTGTTTCAGGAGAGGCTCAATTATATTGGCCCAGAAGAATTTGTTCAGGCATTTGTGCAGAAGGACCCTTTGGACAATGACAAGGTAATTGGTCTACCCAGAGGTCAGCCCTGAAATTGGCAGTTGAATTCTTTAGTCTATGATAGTGGGTATAAGAGACAGAAATTGGAACAATTTTGTTTTAGGTTTTAAAAAAAAGTTTTTTGTTTTTCATTAGCCATATCTGATTCATTGCATTTTTTTCTTGAGCCTGGTCTCTAAGTGCCTTCACAATATTCTTACCCTGACACCAACTTTTAACCTCTCTTCCTCCTTATTGGGAAATTTAATAAGCGAGTAGGTGCGGGCATTTGTGGTGGTGAAGGTAGGAGATAAAAGGGTAATGGTTTTAGCAGATTAAGCCAGAAGGAAAATACAAAAGGATGCTCTGCTCATGATTCAACAATAGCAGGGGCTATAAAGACAGGATGCACATCCAGTGTGCTAGGATGGGTCTTTACTGCCTTCTTGTTTTAAGGTGGATCCCTCATGACAGGTTTGTTGCCTGATGCAGCCCATATGGAAAGAAACTGACACTAGGCATGGGCTATAAAACCGGTATACACACACATAAGAAATTTTTCCCCCAGTGACCTCCAGGAAGTATTTCAAATTGTTAAGCAAAGACTGCATCACCCACTAATGAAAGCCCCCCTTTGGGAGTAGGGGCAGCAGCTGTTTTCCGCCCTTAGAATAGTTTTGCTCAGTACAGGAAGTGAAGATTAGGTTTTGCAATAGGAGGCTAGTGGACTTTTTTGAAATTTGTTTGTTTCATTTGGAAGGAAGGAAAGAGGGGTGTAATTAACCCGTTCAAGTTTGGCCTTGAACTCTGAGATGAGCTTAACTTCTTTTTGTTTTTGAACAATATGTCACTCACCCTACTAAAGACCAGGATGATGTAGGCTTCCCTTTATCTACCTTGGAAGATATTTAGTTTCTTGCTACACAAAGTTACAAAATTCTCTCCTAGACTTAATTTTAAGAGAAAATTTTCTAGTCTTCTGCGCTCTCAGCTTCTCCATGCTGTGCGGACAGCAATTGGTATTCATACCCCATTAATTAGTCAAGATTGTTTTAGAATGCAGCCAAGACCCGTTTTTTTGTTTTTGAATTGTGTTTCTGAGGACAGTTCCCCCTGAGAGTAACTTAGCTTCCTGGAAGAGAAGGCACTGTCATGAATGCAGCAGAATAGATTTCTAGACCTTTGGGTTTTCACTGGACTATACTAAGAGATTTGATATTTCTGTAAGGAGAGTCAAGAATGTTAGTGGTTCCCTCTCTCTCTTTCCCCTCCCAACCCCTGCTCTCATCCTAGAAAGCCTTCCTAATTCACACACTGAGAATAAAGGCCCACATCTGAAAAAAATGAGAGCCGAATACACTCTTTTTTTTCTCCAACTCATCTGCTCACTTTCCTTTCTCTATAGAGTTGCTACAGTGAACGGAAGAAAACACGAAACTTAGAAGCTTACGTGGAATGGTTTAATCGTCTCAGCTACTTGGTTGCTACAGAAATCTGCATGGTGAGAAAATGAATTTTCTCTTTCTTCTAGCCCTCTATATTATCTTTTCATACTTATTTGACATCTGTTGGGTCTACATGTTGGATAACTGCCCTCTTTTTTCTCTTTCTATACAGCCTGTAAAGAAGAAGCACCGAGCAAGGATGATTGAGTATTTCATTGATGTAGCTCGGGAGTGTTTTAACATTGGCAACTTTAATTCCTTGATGGCAATAATCTGTGAGTGTTTTCTGAGAGATATGAGTCCTTTATTTTTATAGATCCTGTGAAATGTATCCACTGAAAATTTGCAGATAGTACAGTTTTGTTAATGAAAACTGTATTGTTTAATCTAGACTTGTTTCAGAACGTCCAGAATGCTTTAAATATCCAAATTGGTACAAGTATGTATAATCTTTTTTAAGTATATAAGAATTCATGGAATACATTTAGTCAGTTTATCCTCATCTGAATATTTATGTATAAAGGCTTATATGTGAGATATGTGCCTAAATTAAGGATTTTAGAAAGTGTTTGAGTAGCTTGTGTATCAAGCATTATAGAAATATATGATCTAGGACTAAATCAAATGATTCCATCAGCAAGATAAGAGGACAGCCTGAGAAACTGGAACATTTTCTGACTACCCAAGTCACTAGTACTTATCATCCTCCGACCTTATTAGCCTGGCATATAAACTTTGCTCCTCCCCTAAATCATGGGGATTTTAATGCCAGTGACTGTTCATTCTATAAACATAGGGCAGGGGGTAACACTGTGTCTTGGTTTTCCCAATTTATACCTGTTTTCTTGCCACAGTTATGGTTAATGACTCTTTCGTTAAAAAATATTCTAATTTATATGATAAATGATATGGCTATGCTACACATTTTAGGTACTCAGTAAATATTTGAATATTTGCCTGACTCTTCAGAGTCAGGGTCAGTTTGAAGCCAGAGAATCTACCAAATATAATTCAATAATTTTGATTCTAATAAATCCCTCTCACCAATTCTTTTTTCCATTAAAAAGATTCTTTTTCCCCTTTATCTCCCCCATAAAAATACTGGCCAAGCTTCAGTTCTCTATCTGGCTTACTCCATGAAAATAGTGAACAGATGTTCATCTACATCAAAGACCTGAAAGATCCACAGTCTAGGTAATAGAAGATTATTTAATTCCCTTCTTGTACTGTTAAGAAAATATCAAGGCAATCCATTTCACGGGAGAAAGTATTTGTAACACATCTAGCTAAAAAAGAACTTGTACTCAGAATCTATAAAGGACCCTACAAAGCAATACTAAGTAGACAAATAACCCAATGAAAAAAAGGGCAAAATACTTGGACACTTCACAAAAGAAGATATACTGTTGGCTGGTAAGTATATGAAAAGATGCTCTACATCATTAGTCATCAGAGAAACACAAATTAAAATGAAAACCACAGTGAAATAGCATTTCACACATGGGAGTGACTGAAATTAAGAAGACTAGTTGAACCAAATATTGTGAGGATGTGGACCAAGTAGAATTCTCAGACATGGGTGGTGGTATGAGATGGGACCACTACTTACTCTGGAAAATCATTTGGCAGGTTTTTTGAATAAAGTTAACTTCCTTCCACTTAGTAATGAACACTTTTTCAGAACATAGGTTAGAATAACCTCTCTTATTTCTCCATTTCCACCTTCTTTTCTCCCCCTCCATTTAAAATTGGAAGCTGGCATGAATATGAGCCCAGTCTCTCGACTGAAAAAAACTTGGGCCAAAGTGAAGACAGCCAAGTTTGACGTTCTTGAGGTATGTGGAGCTGCTGTTTTGCTGTTACGTAACATTTTGCGCCTGAATTATTTGGGATTTTCTATGTGGTGTTAAAAGTAAAGTCTCGTAAACTTTCTGCAGGTGAGAAGTATGTAGTTAATACTCTCCTCTCTTTTGTCTTCAGCATCAGATGGACCCTTCAAGCAATTTCTACAATTATCGAACAGCTCTTCGTGGGGCGGCACAAAGGTCTTTAACTGCTCATAGCAGCAGAGAGAAGGTATGGGTTTAAAGGAGTTTTATTTATAGTAGAGTTGCCATGTGTTGCACTGAAATGTGAACTACTGTACCGAGCTTCTTTTAGTTTAGATCTAAGAAAGCAAGGCCGTGTGCTGTAGTCATTTTTATCACTTGACACAGAGGGAAGGGGAGTGCTAAAGGAAGGGTGGAAGGAGGAGAGGGAAAGGGAACTTGGTGGAGAAATTTGCAAATATTATTATTGCATTATTTAAATGACTATTTTGTAATGTGTCATAGTTGTGTTTCAAGCGGTAAATATTAAGTCCTATGTTAAGATGACTAATAGCATTGGAGAGTAATTTGATTAAATGGAAAACAGACATTTACACTCTGCACAAAGTGGCTGACTTAATGTAACCTTTTCTCTTAAAGAATTAGCTTACCTCCTATGGTTAAGTCGTTTATGTTCAGAAAGTAGCTTAGTTGCTGTAGCATTAGGCCTGCTGTTACTAATTGGATATGTGGGTGGCAGAAAGTACAGCGATGATGTCTGAGAGATGAATGATCCTCACTCTATCTGCCCTGCCCTTAAACAATTTCACATTGTCTTGGATCAACTGTACTTCTGACTCAGAGGGTCCTTCACTGGCACATTTCATACATGGGAAGGATAAGTCATTTTGACATTTGGAGATCATGTTATTTGAAAAGTAAATACCTGGTTGCAGTAAATGGGCTGATGAAGGTTGCTTGATGAAAGCTATTTTCTGCTTAGATTCTGTCCATCTTCTAACTTAAACTATATCTTCAACAAATAAACGAAATGAGGGTAAAATATTTCAGGGCCTCTCAATCACTTCCCCCAAAAAGCTTCAGCCACCATGATCTAAAATAAAAACAAACACAAAAAGAAACCCCACCTTTTAAACATGCTAAATTGCTTCTCAACAAAATCCAAAATATCAGTTCTGATATGTTTGAGAGATATTGTAAATCCATTTTTTTTTTTTTTTGATAAAGAAACAAGGTCAGAGAAGGGATGAAGCAGAGATAACTATCTCAATTTAGCCTGAGGGTGTTTACCAGCTTTTAAAGCTTACCTGCCCAGGACTTCCCTGGTGGTCCAGTGGGTAAGAGTAAGACTCCGAGCTCCCAATGCAGGGGGCCCAGGTTCAATCCCTGGTTGGGGAACTAGATCCCGCATGCAGGCCGCAGCTAAGAGTTCACACGCTACAGCTAAAAAATCCCTCATGCTGCAAGGAAGATCCCGCGTGCCACAACTAAGACCCAGCGCAGCCAAAATATAAATAAAATTTAAAAAGAAGGTTAAAGCTCTTTGAGAAAGAACAAGTATGAGGAGGATGAAAAAGAAAAAAATAAAGTTTATTTGCCCACATCCCAGTAATCCTGTGACCACTTTGAGAAAAATCTAATCAGAAGTTTTTCAAGGGCCTCCCTGGTGGCGCAGTGGTGGAGAGTCCGCCTGCCGATGCAGGGGATACGGGTTCGTGCCCCGGTCTGGGAGGATCCCATATGCTGCGGAGCGGCTGTGCCCGTGAGCCATGGCCGCTGGGCCTGCGCGTCCGGAGGCTGCGCTCCGCAACGGGGGGGGGCCACAGCAGTGAGAGGCCCGCATACCGCAAAAAAAAAAAAAAAAAAAGTTTTTCAAGCTTTGGGAAATGATCACATGCATGGGAGGATCCCAGTACCCTGAAGTGTGAAGACCTGTGGGAGGCTGTCTGCAGCCTTTTCTTCACCTCTCCGTGTTGGAAGCAAGGCTTTCTCTGCAGGACCTCCGTGAGTTAGAGGGCCTCTGCCTTAGTGAGGAAGAGGCTGTAGAATCATCTCTCTTGGTCAGGAGCTGCAGCACTAGCCTAAATAATTCTGAAGTCCAGCCCTCCCACAAAGATCTCACTGAATGTTGTACTCGTGGGACTCTAATAGCTTTTTCCAGCATTTACCCTTTCCATCATTTACTAAATTCTGTCTGCTTTAGTTTTGTTGTTTTTTAACCAGCTTTGTGTGAGTGTATGGATTGTGTTCTCTAGTTCGTAAAACAAATGATCCCACCACCAATTTAAAGCAATACGCCATTTCTTTTTCACAACTGGTCTCAAAGGCCATGAATGAAAATATTTGGGGATAAAAATTCATCTCTTATTCAAGAGAATTGGGATTCTGTTTTCTTTTTTGAAGTGAGGGTAGACTCTCTTTATTCCTAAGTCAGTTCCTATTTTAAAGTCTTCCTGGCAGCGTGAATAAAGTTATATAATCTTTGATATTCTTTGAATTATGTTTAGGTGGCCAATGTGGCACGTCTCTAGGTACCATATAGAAAAAAATCTATCTCACATCGGGGCCATTAAATGATCTTTAAATTGCTGTTTTTTTCTGTGAGTCCTTGTGTCTTCTGGTTTTTAACCACTTCTCGTACAAGTGCATGGTTTTCAGTCCTTTCACCATTCCGTTTCTGATCATCAGCATTCATTTCTAGTTGTGGAAGTGAAAATGCCTTTAAGGTGTAGTTGCCAAGAATATTGTGAAAGGGAATTAGAAAACATTACTACTTGAGACGTTCTACCACTAAAGCCTTCATTGAAAGACCTCTCAGAAAGCAAACTTTTGCTCCTGTAGTAGCCTGTACATCCACCTTCACTCTGGGTGTCCGAAGCCCTTATAGTCTCCCGATTTTTACAGTGGTAGGTTTATATAGGGGCTGCACATCTGAAGGAACCATCCATGAGGAAATGACAAGTTGAAGAAGACTGGGAGACTTCTGTCTGGCATATGGGCATAAGGAACAGCGCAGGAATTATCATAAGGGAGATTGTTTCTATCACTGTGTTCTTGGAAGAGTGGTTCAGACAATTAATAGTGGATCAATCCAGTAATCCCACTTCTGGGTATTTATCCGAGGAAAACAAAAACACTACATATTTAGAAAAGATACATGTACCCCCTTGTTCATTGCAGCATTATTTACAAAGCCAAATATAGAAACAACCTAAATGTCCATTGATGGATGAACGGATGAAGAAACTGTACCCTGTGTGTGTGTATATATTTATATATACACACATATATATACATATATATAGTATATATACGTACAAGTATATATACTACAGTTTCTTTTTTTTTTTTTGCGGTACGCGGGCCTCTCACTGCTGTGGCCTCTTCCGTTGCGGAGCACAGGCTCCGGACGCGCAGGCTCAGCGGCCATGGCTCACGGGCCCAGCCATTCCGCAGCATGTGGGATCTTCCCGGACCGGGGTATGAACCTGTGTCCCCTGCATCGGCAGGCGGACTCTCAACCACTGTGCCACCAGGGAAGCCCTACAGTTTCTTTATTCCATTATATATATATACATATGTATATAAAATGATTCATGTGATCAGCACCATGTAGCCCAGAACTACAGAACAGAGCACAGAAGTAAAGTTCTTCCTTAAAAGCTGTTACACTACGCAGATATTGCATCTTGATAATAATTCAGTCCTCATTTTCCTTATGATGATACATCAGTAATACTTGTCCCCTTGTATGGGGCCCATTGGTTTTGGGGGAATGCTTAATTGAGGTCAAACCTGTGTTGTTGAATTTAATCCACACCACAAGTCAGTGAGGTACTGTTCCCATTTTAAGGTGAGGAAACTAGGCTTTCTTAGCCTTATACCAGGGGTTGGCGAACTCTTTCTCTTAGGGGCCAGATCCTAAATATTTTAGGCATTGTAAACCATACGGTTTCTGTTGCAACTACTCAGCTCAGATGTGGTGGCACGAGAGCAGACATAGACGGTACGCAGGTGAGTGGATGAGCATGCTTGTTTTCCAGTAAAACTGTCTGGACACTGGAATTTTAACTTCATTTAATTTCATGCTCATGAAAGATTATTCTTTTGATATTTTCCCAGCCATTAAAAAATGTAAAATGTATGGCTTCTAGGCCATTCCAAAACAGTTGGTGAGGTGGGCTGGCCCTCGGGCCACAGGTGGCAGACTCCTGGCTTGTACGTCCAGTCAGTTGTGGAGCCGCGTTTTAAACTGAGGTCTAGCAGAGCCAAAGCCCAGCACCCCCCAGTGACAAGTGGTCTTGCAAAGAAGTGAAGTTCGGGTGTGCTTTTATCCTTGTTACCATGGCTGTTTAGTTCTAAAATAATAGAGATATAGTCAGTAATATCTGAAGGAGAAGGTAATGAGGGGATCTTTACGAATTCAGTTTAGAGACTTCCAGACAATAGCAAATGATTAAAAGTATATTCAAAAGGGCTGTCGAAATTGAAGATTCCTTTTGGCTCTTTTCAGAGATCAACGAAACAAAAAATAATCAAAACCTATCTCTTTTTAAATGACTTTAGGGGAAAATCTGAATTTCCCCCTAGAAGTGAAAATTGATACTTAATGTTTTTAAGTATGAGCCGAAATGTATGTTTTCCAGACCTGTCATTCATCTAGTATAGGTGTACCACATGAGTCATAAGCTGAGGGAACCTTCAAAAACCTGCTCTTGGGTAAACAACATAGGTCCACAATTTGTGTCTGCAGCATTATTTACATTGTAGCACATTTAGAATCTTCAAAAGCACGTTGGCGTTTGAGAGAAAGTGGAAGTTACAAAGTGGAAGAACAAAGAGCTTTGTTCTTTGTTCATTCTGGGCTTCCTAGAATTTAGAGTACTCTCTTAGAGATTATTATTTTAGATTAATTAATTAAATACCACCATATCAAACCAAAGATGTGAGGCAGGAAAGTCTTACTAAAGAAGGCTCATTGTTTTTTACACAACCATTAATTTTAATTTGCACATTTATATTCCTCCTTCACCTGGGCCTGCCTCACAACATATTGTGCAGATCACTTCGGCGATTTCCCATGAGAACAGGTGCTTACTTGCTCTGTCACAAGAAGGCCAGGTTTACTCAACAGGAAGTTTGTAGCAACTATTACCAAAAACCCTGTGCTCTCACGTTATCTTGAGCAGTATCTTCAAGGGAAAAGAAAATGTTCCTCTAAGAAAACGTTCATCTAAAATGTCGATGTCTAAATGATAAAAACAGTGGACAGCTTCTCACAGAGAGATGGGTCACACATCTTAAGCTCTTAGTACCTGCAGTGGCAGGTATTCTATTAATATTTTGCTCTAACTAAATGAAAAGTAAGAGTTCTTTTAGATGTTTTTTCTTTGATTATAGCTAGAACTCTCAGATTGGATCATATGCTATTGCCCTGAGAAAAATGGGGGAAACTAGCAACAATGTGAAGCCAATCTGCCTCCCAGTGCCACCCGTCTTTGCTGCATTTTGGTTATTAACAGCATTTTCATGTTATGCAAAACTATATAAAGAAGGAAACTGCTCTCATGGGAGGCAAAGAAAACACTGTACCTGTCTTAATTAATTATAGCCTACTCTGTAATCCAGAGTCAATGCTGTTCATTAACATCTTATATTATTTGATGAGAGTCTAAATGTTTATTTGCCCAAAACAGACCAGAGCTTTTTGTTTTCTCTAGATTGTGATACCATTCTTCAGTCTTTTAATCAAAGATATTTATTTCCTCAATGAGGGGTGTGCCAACCGCCTTCCCAACGGCCATGTCAACTTTGAGGTAAGGCTGCAAGATCTGAGCCCAGAGAAGACTAGCTTCTCCAGCAACTGTAGAGAGCCCAGGCCATCTAAGCTGCTTCCGAAGTTCTCGAGCCAAGTTTTCTCTTTCCCTACTAATTTGTAAGAAGATAACAATGCTGACTAGAATAAATTAGCTGCACCATTATTATAAATTATTGTCCAGAGGTACTTGAGTAAATTTTTACCTCTACATAACAAATATCTGTTGCTAATTTTTCTTAAATTAAGAAAATTATGGAGTTCAGAAGATTAGAAGCCAGAGGAGAACATTAAATGAAGTGGTCTCATCCAAGCTCATGATTTTTGATAACTGCCTTTAACTTCAACTTTCATTTTATTCTTTTCTAGAAATTTTGGGAACTGGCCAAACAAGTGAGTGAATTCATGACATGGAAGCAAGTGGAGTGTCCATTTGAGAGAGACCGGAAGATCTTACAGTACTTGCTCACAGTACCAGTCTTTAGTGAAGATGGTGGGTAGCCTGTTCAGCCAGGGCCGCCACCAGCATCCACAGACCCTACGATCAGGAAATCAGCATATAAATGCTTGATGCCTCGTTCCTCATGTAGTATGAGGCCTGTCTTCTGACTTATTCCATCTTTAGAATTTTCTGTTGCACAGAAAACCGTATGGTTTATCCCTAAAATATTTGAGTCAGGCACTCACTATTCACCGATAAGCAGTACATTTCTGTGTTTAAACATTCTTTATAATATTAGATCTGCAGAGCTTTGGGCACAAATGGAAAGTTATTGAAGGATTACTTGCCCTTGTTTAGGCTTGTTTTAATGGAGAAAAAAAGTGTTTCATGATATGTTGTCATTCAAGGTAATTTGAAGAACAAAACAATCGCTAGCCCCTGCTGTTTGTCAAAACAAACAGTGGAAAGTCTTAACCTGTTAAAACATTAGGGAATTTGAGGCAGAAACAGTGATTGTGTACCCAAAAAATTGACCAGAAATTTAAAGTTTGTAAAAGACTTGGGGATTGATTATATTAATCTGTTATATCCTAATATTATAGAAATCAATAGCATTATTAACTATTTCTCATAGTAGATTGGTAGTGTTTGTGATAATGACTAAAGAACATCTTGAATTAATATGACCCATTCCAGAGGGGACTTGATTATTATTAGCCTCTACAAACAGGATTAATAACAAGCTTTTAAATCTTTGGAATTCTTTTTGACTTAGTATTAAAGAGAAAAACATTAGAAGAGTGAAAAACTGGCCTAGAAAACCTGACTTTTTACCTGCTAAAATGTCTTTTAAAAAGCTAACAGGAAAGGCTCCCCTTCCCGTCCCTCTTCTTTGTAAAGAACATAAATGTGAGTGTATGATCGCATCCTGTGGCTTGTCTTTTTAAGCTTTTTTTTGCCTCATAAATTGTCTTAGTTAACCAAGTGCCTTTTTGGCCTAAGAGGCCCTTGGGGTTATGTTGAGATGGTCAGTCAGGGGCAAAGTGTGGTATTCTGTGTTCTTAAAGCTCCCCAGTTGTAATTTGATATTTTAAAGAGTGTGTTTTGCTGTAGGGTTTGGTTCAGGTTGAATGGGGGATGGATGGAGGTGGGTAATGTATCAGGAAAAGACTTCAGCGTTAATGCATTCGTACTTTTGGTTCATTGTAGCTCTCTACTTGGCTTCCTATGAGAGTGAAGGACCTGAAAACCATATAGAGAAAGACAGATGGAAGTCCTTAAGGTGGGTCTCATTGCTTCTCATTGCTGTACAGATCTAATAAAGACGTTGCCCTTAAGTGAAGAAAGCCGCGTGCTTGTCATAGGGAGTCCCTGCCTGCGTGTTCCCAGTCCTCTCTGTAGCTTATCTCCTGTTAACTGAATCTTTGTGGCTTGGAATCCTCATCGCCATCCTTCAGTTTTATTGTCTTTTTTTTTTTTTTTTAGTACTGGCAGATATATAGTGACTCTGTTCTTCTTTCTCCCATTATTTTATGGAATGAGGAACTGAAATTACCCTTTGGTATGTTAAAAAGGGCACTGACACATTTTCTTCATCTAAAAGATAAGAAGTTCAGACTGTATTTCTGAATAGTTCTAACAGTAAAATCTTATTTCACCTGAGGTCAAAGAGACCCAAGTACCAGCTGGTTCAGTAAATTGGAGTGTGTCACTTATCGACTAGATCTTGGTCCCCTCTTTGGTTTGGGAGGGAGTTGGGACTTTAAATGTAATACAGAATCTCTCCAAATTTAAAAATGTTGTAAATCTAGTAGTATTTTCAAACAAAACTAGGATAGGTGGGTTTGTATTTTAACCATCTGAGATGCTTTAATGGGCAAAAGTAGCCCAGGATATAGTATTACTATAACCAAAATTGCCGTATGTGTATTTCTACTAAGAGACTCTGGGAATATGTGCCTCTTTTTTTTTTTTAATATTTATTTATTTATTTGGTTGCACTGGGTCTTAGTTGAGTCAGGAGGGCCCCTTAGTTGTGACTCACGGACTTCTTAGTTGTGGCATGTGAGCTCTTAGTTGCAGCATGCATGTGGGATCTAGTTCCCTGACCAGGGATCGAACCCAGGCCCCCCGCATTGGGAGCGTGGAGTCCTATCCACTGTGCCACCAGGGAAGTCCCATGTGCCTTTTTGTACCAGGTTGACAAGCCCATTTTCTTTTCTTCCCATAGTCACTTGGGAGCCTTCATTAACTTGATCTTGGGCTAAGTTTCATGAGCCAGGGTATCTAAGATGTATTTGGTTTTATGTGATTTTATTTGTTTCAAAGGAAAATTTAGGCCTTCTTTGAACCTTTCATTGAGGAGAGATGAGGTACAGAAGCATTGGAATTATTATGCGTACAACAGGTCATGGTGATAGGCAAAGGATTGGAGATGTTTCTTCTTTTCCCTATTGCTGTGTGAGCCCTTGAGGGGGAGCACAGGGTCTTCCCTCACATGTGCCGCAGCTCTGGACCTGCGCCTATGCTGTTGAGGAAGGACGTTGGGTTACAGCAGGTGTTGGCTGAGGCCGAGCATCCCCAAAGAGGATAAAAAAGAAGTACGCTGTGATCCTTTGCAAAAGGATCTACCCACATATGCTAAGTGGATAGGTACTAAGGCTCATTATTCTAGAATGATAGTACCTGCCTGAAAACGTGTACACACATTAGCTTTGCAGGCAGTAGGATATTTTTACATAGATGCTTCTCCTGCTGGTCCAAGAGTCACTCATTCAGACGCTTGGGTTCAGCAGTGGCAATGACAAATACACCTGTGAGGGGAGACACCTTTCTTGTCGCTTGATATTTAAATGCTCTCAGTGGGCACCGAATGTGAACTCGTTCAGATTTACTAAGTATCCCATCTGCCATGAGACCAGTATGGTTCTAAAAGCTTTTTATCATTAATGACCTTTGTGTGTGTGTGTGTGTGTGTGTGTGTGTTAATATAAAGCCACTCAAGGTATAGATTTACCTGTAAACAAAATTTTGGCCATCTCCACTAATGTATATTTATTTTAAGTGACTAGCAGTTCTCCCAGAAAACCTGAAGGACTTCAATGCTTAATATTTTTCTGTCCTTCTTTAAAATGTTTTTTAAATTAATTTATTTTTTATTAAAGTATAGTTGATTTATAGTGTTTTAATTTCAGGTGTACAGCAAAGTGATTCAGTTATATATATATTCTTTTTCAGATTCTTTTCCCTTATAGGTTATTACAAAATATTGAGTATATTTCTTTGTTGTTTATCTACTTTATATATTGTAGTGTGTTTATGTTATTCCCCAAATCCTAATTTATCCTTCCTCTCACCTTTCCTCTTTGGTAACCATCAGTTTGTTTTCTACGTCTGTGAGTCTGTTTCTGTTTTGTAAATCAATTCATTTGTATCATTTTTTTAGATTCCACATACAAGTGATACCATATGATATTTGTCTTTGTCTGACTTACTTTAAACTATGTAAAATCAAACTTCAAACATGGGAAAGATGAAACTAGTATTAGGTGAGGATTTTCATCCTCATTCAGATCATTTGCCACCTTCCTTCTTATCTTATCTTCTTTATTATTCAGGTCCAGCCTCCTGGGCAGAGTTTAACACACGGGATGCTGGCTGCTGCTAGCTGCTGCATTCAAGCAGATCATCGAGGGGCTGGCCTTTGTTTTTGGGCATCTAGTGCCACAAAAAAATCATGAAGTCCCTGCAAGCACGCTCCCTCAAGAGCAGATGGGGACCTTATTCCCCACAGCTGACAGATTGACTCAAATTTTGTGAGACTGAAATGTTCACTGGGGACACTTGAGAAAGAATCCTCTAAAGATCCCAGCTCTGCAATGATTCATCTCCTGGAATTTCCATGTGAATCACAGCTCTGCATCTGGATGGAGCTTTCTTTTGTGTGTGTGTGTGTGTTTTTTAATTTGGTTCAACATTTGCTGCTAATGGGACTTGCCCAGCTGAGTGCTGGCTCTTAGGAAGCCCATGTTTCTTTGTTAACTTAAAAGAAAAAGGGAGAAGAAGGAGAGGAAACAAGCCCTCCATTTAGATCCCAAACTGCAGCTCAGTGGTATTGCCGGGAGGGGCCAGGCTGGCTGGATGCCAACTGTGGACTTTGTTTCCCTGAGCGTGGGCTGTGTTGTGAATTCCCCTCCTCCCTCTTCCTACAAGGTTTTGAGTTGGCTGCTGGTTAGCAAACTCCTTTTTACCCATATAAGTTATTTAATATAATAATGAAGCTAACACTGTGGTAGGAAAATAGCCACTAGAAAAAAAAGCAGAGTTTGTCATTGGACTGTGTAACATTCTAGAAGGACCTTCTGTTTTCTTTACCCTTCTGAGCTGTTTACAACTGACCACTGTGTTCTACAGATGTGTTTTTCAGTAGTTTTTTTTTGTTACTTAGTTTCCCATGATGCCTATTTTTTTTTCCTCTTGTAAATTTAAATTATCTGACTTTAAGGGTCTTGGGAAAAAACCCATGGCCTAATTACAGTTTAATTTTTTAAACAGACTTATTTTTCACTACCTTTCATAGTCTGTTGGTGACTAAACATGTGAACAGAGAACAGATTGGAAAAGATAACCCCCGCCCATGAGAACAGTGAACAAAACAAATGAAAAACATCTTGCTGTTGACTCAGAGGTCGAACTAATTGTGAAATAGTTCACCTTGTTAAACATCTAAATAAATCTATAGTGGCTCTGCAACAGCCATTATATTTATTTACTCTAGGAGAAACTGTAGTGGTAAACTGTGCTAATGAAAAAAAAAACCCATCATGTTCAAAACAGAGATGTATTTGCAAACTTAATGACATGGTTTCAGAAAAACAGAGCATGTCTGTATGCTGCATGTCATCTCAGCAGACCTAAAATGTCTCCAAGCTGTCCCTTTACAACCATCAATACATTTGACACTCTGCAGCCAGGAGTTGTGGTGTCTTTGTTTTCTTTAATGGATGGGATTGGTGGGAGGTATTGGGGGAGCTGCAATCTCAGTCGTTCAACTCAAGTGACTGGCTGAAAATGTGTCTGTCCTTGGGGAAGTGGCCTTTAGGAGTATGTGCGTGGGCCTTGATTTTTTGAAAGTCAATCATAGTAAACAGTTAATAAGCATCACTTGCCAGGCACTTCTAAGTGTTCGGCATGGATCATCATCTTTGCTTTTTAGGCGTGGAAACAGGCATATTAATAATAATAATAATTTGTCCGCGGCCATATAACTAATGAGAGACACAAAGATTTGAACTAGACCTTTAATTCCAGAGCCCAGCCTTGAGATCACACTGCCAAGCCTTCTGAGACTTCAGTATAACCTTCAAGCTTGCAAGGAAGCTGGGGATCTCGCTGACCTGCAGATGTGGATTCTGTAGGTCTGGGATGGGACCCAGGCAATGCTGATGCTGCTTGTCCTGGGACCCTCAGAGCAGGGCTCCCTGCAGCACTGCCGCCTAGTCCCTGCCTTGCCTTTCCCTGAACTCTGCACCCTGCACGTGTTGCCATGACAGCAACAATGTCCATCTTTCAGCCTTCTATGTCGGGGGGTCTTCAAATGATGGGCTGCTGGCCAAGTCTACCCCTTTTGTTTGAGCCACAAGGTGGCAATTGTTGAAAAAAATGGAAAGAAGAGTATTTCATGATACATGAAAATTACATGAAATGCAAATTTCCATGTCCATAAATGAAGTGTTTGGAACACAGACACATTCATTTGCTTACACACTTCGTCATGGCTGCTTTCTGCTACAAATCAGAGTCTTGTAGTTGCAGCAGAGACTGGATGGCCCACAAAGCCTCAGATATTTACTCTCTGCCCTTTACAGAAAGAAAGTTTGCTGACCTCTACTCTCTAAGTGGTTGTTCTGAGCATTACAGTGAGTTTGCAAAAATGCTCTAAGGTCTCTATTAAGGCATTAGATACATAAATGTGGCTACTGAGAAATTTTTTCCTAAAGTGGGATTAAGCTTAACAAATTAGGGATTCTTAGAGATTCTAAGGCTATTTAAACAAATAGTCTTCACAGAAAGAGTTACCATTCTCATACCTGTCTCTCGTTTTCATGTCCAGATAAGACAGTGGTTTAAACCAGGTACTAACTTATCTGTGGAAATCAGTCACCATTCTCCTCTGTGCACCGTCTGTGGGTTTGGGTCTAGGTGCGTAGATCATTTCTGTGGCCGGGTGGAAGCCTGGGTAAACACAAGCATAAGCAGCATCACATGATGTCAGCCCCTAGATGTGGATTCAGGAAGAGTTCTGTCCAGGTACGCCCTGAATTCCTAAGCAGCAGGCTTTGAGCTGAGGCCAGAGGGAGCCTCACAACCAGGTGGGTTGGGTGGGGAAGGCAGAGAGTTCCTTTCACAATTTCAAGTGTCCCTTGTTTCTGGGGACACAGGCCTGAGTTCCCCAGCTGTGGCCTGCCTTTCATCTAACAAAGAAAATCATTGGAAAAGGGTTGACTTGCCTCTCTCTTTGAAGGTTTTCAGCTTTCCCTCTCCACTGGACCGGGCTCTGACATCCCTGCTATTTCCTCACCCCTCCTGTACCTTTAACACACTTTTGCTTCTTTCTGTACTTTCTTTTTCCAATTTCTGCCCATCTGCCTCCTGCACTTAGAATCCCAAGAAAGCACAGCCCAGCACTGGAAGCTGAGTTGCTAAGCTGTACAGGAATGTTCAACTGTAGATGACTGACATGCTCTGCCTTCCACTTCAGTGCATTCTGTTTACCCTGTGGCCCGTCTCAACAAAAGCCTCTGCCTCTATTCCAAACGTGTCTTGATATTCTGATGGAGAGCACACAACCAAGGATAGAAAAGAGTGTTAGGCTAATTTTTTTTTTTGGAGCTAAGGGTACAAAGGAATTCCTGAATTTGCTTCCTGGAGAAAAATGTGCTTAGTGACCTGGAAACTAACTAAACATATCAAACTCAGAGATTCTGATGGTGACTCTATTAATTTTACCCTTAAGACATTTTAAAAGGAAAGACTTTTGTCAGACCTGGGCTTCCAGAGTTTTAAGAGAAAATTGGGGCACTTCCTGGATAGGTCAAGCCAAAATTTTTTTCTGGGCTTGAATGGTTAGATAATTGCCTCAGTTCTCTGCTTCATGTAATCAAGATCACTTGACTCTACACAAGGTTAACAGAAGAGATGCTGTGGTTTGAGGTGTATGTATCCAAACCTTGCAGATTAAGGACCTGTCATTCAAAACTAGCAAATAAGGCCAGCTCCATGCAAAATAGACCCTAATTCAAAATATGCCTTAAGGGCTTTCCTGGTGGCGCAGTGGTTGAGAATCTGCCTGCTAATGCAGGGGACACGGGTTCGAGCCCTGGTCTGGGAGGATCCCATATGCCGCGGAGCAACTAGGCCCGTGAGCCACAACTACTGAGCCTGCGCGTCTGGAGCCTGTGCTCCGCAACAAGAGAGGCCGTGATAGTGAGAGGCCCGCGCACCGCGATGAAGAGTGGTCCCCGCTTGCCACAACTAGAGAAAGCCCTTGCACAGAAACGAAGACCCAACACAGCAAAAATAAATAAATAAATTAATAAACTCCTACCCCCAACATCTAAAAAAAAAAAAAACTATAAAAAAAATGCCTTAATTCTGTACTTAAGAATCAACTCGTCTTAAAGGATGCATTTTTTTTTTCTTTACTTAATGCAATGAGGAAATTCCCAGGTAGCCAATTCCTTCTTTAGTGCTAGCAGCCTTCAGCAGGCTTAAACCCCACTCCACAAGGCTGAAACCCTGCTTCATTTCTCTGAGCTTCGATCTAATAAGAAATGAAACATCCCAATGTGTACTCACATTCTAGGCAGCACGAGGCAGCTGTCTTAGAATAGTTAGTTGTTAGCATACTTAAGTTTGAATGTGCACAACATCCAGCATTTTAGGACTTCTAGGTAATGGTTCATGGAACACAATTTAGAGAATTAAAGAAGGGAACTAATATTTCTCAGAATAAGCAAGACAATTGTGTGTTCCTTGAAGAGTGCCAAACCATTGGGTTTTCTACCATGAAACCAAGTTTGCTTTCTTTCCCTCCTTCCACCTATGCTGCTTGGAGAAAATGAAAGTTAGCGTGAAATCATCTTTCTCTGGATGAATCACTGTGGGAAAGTCAGTTCAACAGAGTGTGTTGTTAACTTGGTTGAGACACAGCAGCTGGAGGACCATAGGCATTGTTCATTTTTTTGCAATGTGATTGTGGATCCTCGTAAGTGCAGGTGAGCCATGTGGGGAGTTCATGTGTGTTCAGTACATATATGCTGAACCCATGAGCAAGCCGGTTATCAGTCTTGGTATTGGAGCTTCACAGGTTTTTGCTTTATTGGAGTTGAATAAATCTCACATGTCCCCCTACAATACCTGGACTTTGGAAATGAGCATAAATTCAAGTGATTCTGATCCATTCTCATGGGTGGTACTATCCTCAGAGATCAGCAAAGGAAATCCAAAGCACTGAGGGCTTAGTTTTTATTATGATTATTAATTAGATTAACACACCTCTGTGTTTATTAGTATACAACTAATAATCATGACAAGAACTCCATCTTTAAAAACAATATAAAAATCCATCATTAAAAGAAAAACTGGGACTGACTGTTTAAGGTCATGGAATAAGTCTGAAATACACTCTGTAAGGGTACTAGATGAGGAATGGGAGGACTGTGGGCTAAACCTCACCCTCCCTAGATTTCTGGGGCTTTGGGGGAAGTCTCCCCACCTTTTAGACCTCAGTGTCCTCATCAGGAAGTAATGGGTCTGGACTAATTGACAAGAACTGGCCGGTCTGGATCTGAGAGTCTGTGGTTTGGGAAAGCACTTTCTCAGCTTGCTGGACAGAAAGGTGAATTAGCAAGTAAATACAGCATCCTGCATTTGTGCTTCAAACTTCCCTTCCTCTTGTCTGGCAATTTTGTGTTTTGTTTGCTGTGTTTGAAGAGGGAAGGGATAAGAGGCTAATTGCTATTTGATTGGAGACAAAGAAGTGATAAAGGCTCAGCTACCCCCGCCAATCCCGTGCCACACAACTGGATAGAGTTCTTTATAGTAAAGAGAGTTTGCTACCCAGACCAGAAACCAGATAATACCCTCTGTGCAAAACCAGTTGTATGATTTCAAAGGTGCTAGATGAAGAAAGCATAGTTTCCAAAGACTACAAAAATACTTTGTTGTGTAGAACACATCTTTGCCATGGCAGCTGTTGCAATTATGCTGGCTTATGTAGCTAAAATCATATATAAAGTGCCTGTTCACACCTAGTCATTCACAAATGAATCACTATTTGGCTTAAAATATCAAGACCCAGACACGTGATGATCAGAGTCCACTTCTGCATTTTGTCAAATTTCATTTCTTGAAAATGGGGACCTTCTCTGAAGACTGTCCAGACAGTGGTAAACTCCTGAATTTGACATACCTTTTACAGGAAGTCCTACATGGAGGGAAACCAGCAAGGGCATGGATCAGTCTTGTGAGGATGGATACCTCCTTTCCTTGGGCTACAAATGCTCCATGAATCCTAGTCCAGGAAGACCTCCGCAAAAGAGAAAAGATCAGAGAAGAAAAAGGCAAACAACTCAGAAGAGGGAGAAAACTGTAGAGGGATATGTAAATAACAAATCTTTGGCAAGCGGGAGAGTTTAAGAAGAGGTGTGACATTAGCAGTGTTGGAGCTTCTGTAATACTCAAACATTTAAGATCTAATAAGAAACAATGAAGTAAGAAATTCTGTTCTCTTGGGAAACTACAAACTATTAGCTGTTAAAATAAGTATTAGGTAAATGGATAGAACTAGATAACTAGGAGGACTTTTTTTTTTTTTTTTTTTTTTTTTTTTTTTGCGGTACGCGGGCCTCTCACTGTTGTGGCCTCTCCCGTTGTGGAGCACAGGCTCCAGACGCGCAGGCTCAGTGGCCATGGCTCACGGGCCCAGCCGCTCCGCGGCATGTGGGATCTTCCCGGACCGGGGCACGAACCCGTGTCCCCTGCATCGGCAGGTGGACTCTCAACCACTGTGCCACCAGGGAAGCCCCTAGGAGGATTTTTTAAATTAATTAATTTATTTTTGGCTGGATCAGGTCTTTGTTGCTGCGCACGGGCTTTCTCTAGTTGCAGCGAGTGGCGGCTACTATTCATTGTGGAGTGCAGGCTTCTCATTGGCTTCTCTTGTTGTGGAGCACGGGCTCTGGGACCACAGGCTTAAGTAGTTGTGGCGCGCAGGCTCAGTAGTTGTGGCTCGTGGGTTTAGTTGCTCCGCGTCAACGTGGAATCTTCCCGGACTGGGGCTCAAACCCGTGTCCCCGGCATTGGCAGGCAGATTCTTAACCACTGTGCCACCAGTGAAATCCCAGAGGATTATTTTTAATTACAGTAATTTCCTGAACCGACTCCATAAAATAAAGTTCGTAAAATTCTGGAAAATAATAGGCATCACCAACCCTTCTCCACGTATTCAAAAACGATCAAGGCCTTTGGACAGGGCAGAGAAGAGCTAGCAGGGCAGCTTGCTTTCTCAGACAGTTTAAACTTAGATGAGAAATAAGGCTAACCCACAGGGTTCTTAGGTGTCCCCACAGAGACTCAGGATTTATAAAATGCTTTTTTTTTCCTTCAGAGCATTCTCTTGGCTTACAGATAAATCCAGCCATGCTGCGACGGGATCCCTTAGCTCTGCCTTTAAATTTTATAAGGAGATGGGGGTGCAGGCCTATTACCAAGATAATCTTACAAATAGGACTTCCTCTATTCAGAGAGCTCAGAGTATGATGCAAACAGTGCTTCGTTTTCCTTGCGTTAATTTTTCAGCCTGTCCTCTGTCCATCTGGAAAGAACCTGAAGGGAGTTTTACTCTGCCCTCATGGAAGGCATGAAGGAAGAGAGTTTTATTACTGTCAGGATTGGCCCCTTCTTTCAGCACAATTCCTAGGTGCTGTAGTATCTATAGGATCTCTTTTCTTTACCTTATCAAAGAGCCCTATCAATTATCCTTGCTTGGAATGGGCCTGGGCCCCAGGAGGTCAGCAGTCATGTGCCCTAGATGATAGGGGATGAATGGAGGAAACTCAGCCTTGTCAATAACATACAACACTATTCCCAGTAAGGCTGGCCCAGTCCCAGCTCTAATCCTCCCACCTTCACATGGTCTGTGCCCTGGAGCTTCCCCTCACTCCTCTCTCCAAATCAAGATGTACATTTCTTCCGGGACTGTTGATTTTAACTAGCAATTTGAAGGTTTAAATTTATCAATCTAACTCATGGTTGTGTGATTGACTGAGAATCATTTCATGTTCACTTTCTAGCTGGTGGAATTTTAGGGCATATAGTAGAGAAAATTTTTTAAATTTAGGCAGCGAGGGGAGAAATGTGGACAAGAGAACCTTATAAAACCACAAAATAGAAGAGCTTTAAAGGTTTTACCAAGTGATTGATTCCTCTAGCCATCAAGCTGCTTGGTAAATGGCCTGGGACCAGAACCACAATCTAGGACGGCTCCCTGGCACTAAGCAGCTTCCCTCCAGAGCAGGCCAGCCTGCGTGGGACTTTGCCCAGGTTCTCACCATCAGCAACTTGTGGTGTTTTCAGCTATTCCAGCACTTTTGAATTCACAGATTTTCTACTTGTCAAGAAAAAAATGGAAAAATCTCATTTGAGATGTACTGAGTATGCTACACACTGTACTAAGTACTGACATAGCGGGGTGTGACTAAGACCCAGCACCTAGGTTGAAGGAGCTCACCTTCTGCTGAGGAAACCACCTTGCAGTGCAACAGGTGTTGGGAGTCGGTCCTGCCTTGATGTTCCCACAGAATCCTCTATTCTTTAGCTAATCGGCTTGGGAGATCAGAGAGATTTTCCTGGCAGATGCAAACCTGAGATCTTATGAATGTTTGCCTGGGGAATTCCTACTGCATGTGTGTACAGGGCCGGGAAGCCATATATGGTTATATTATTTAGTTCTGTACTGGAGTAGAAGGAGAAGGACTGGGCACTGAAATCCAGCCCCAAGCTGCGTATGAACTTATACGGAGGCCGCCTCCAACAGGAGGAAGGGGGACTTTATTGTAATTCATCCTCCCTGATGGGGTACCTTTTCCCACTTGACACAGACTCTTTTTTTTTTTTTCTCCCGGTACGTGGGCCTCTCACTGTTGTGGCCTCTCCCATTGCGGAGCACAGGCTCCGGACGCGCAGGCCCAGCGGCCATGGCTCACGGGCCCAGCCGCTCCGCAGCATGTGGGATCTTCCCGGACCGGGGCACGAACCTGTGTCCCCTGCATCGGCAGGCGGACTCTCAACCACTGCGCCACCAGGGAAGCCCGACACAGAGGCTCTTGATATGCAGGGAGCAGCCTTCCTATAGGGCACAAACAAAATGCACTATTCAAAGAACCACCTCGTGTTTGTTATGGCTGAGTTAGGGTTCAAGCTGAGGCTTGAGACGTAGTCAGGATCTAGAGGAGAGGTTGGAGATCTGTGCTGAGAAATTGTACTTTATCCAAAAGGTCTATGTGAAGCCACTGAGGGATTTTAGCAGTGAGGTGACAAGGTCAGAGGTGCATTTTAGCAAGAAAACACTGGCTGCTCAGCAGAGGATGATTTGGTGCTGGGGGGAGGGAGTGGGGAGGATGGGGAGTTGGGGCTGCGGTAAGGGTGATCATAAGAATAACGTAGAGGGGGCCTCCCTGGTGGCGCAGTGGTTGAGAGTCCGCCTGCCGATGCAGGGGATACGGGTTCGTGCCCCGGTCTGGGAGGATCCCATATGCCGCGGAGCGGCTGGGCCCGTGAGCCATGGCCGCTGGGCCTGCGCATCCGGAGCCTGTGCTCCGCAACGGGAGAGGCCACAGCAGTGAGAGGCCCGCATACCGCAAAAAGAAAAAAAAAAAAAAAAAAAAAAAAGAATAACGTAGAGGAACTGGGTAGGAAATTCTTGTCTTAGACCAGACAACAAATTAGGAGGGTCTGAGCCGAAACAGGGAAGATAGAGAGGAAGAAATAGATTCATAAAAGGTTAAGAAGGCAGAGATAAAAGCCCTGGGAGAAGAAGTGTGGGTGTCCTTGAGGACGAAGAGGAACTGAGGCTGGGGGCAGCAGTTGTTTGTGTTATGGGCCAAATTGTGTCCCCCCCTAAAAAGATGTGTTGGAATCCTGGCACCTAGAATTGGTACCTACGTGCTACTCCTAGTCTCAGTACCTCAGAATGTGACCGTATTTGGAGAGGGGGTCTTCTCAGACGTAATCAAGTTAAAGTGAGGTTATTAGTGTGGGCCCTAAAACAATACAACTGGTATCCTTCAAAAGGGGGAAATGTGAAGACAGACATACCCAGGGAGAATGTCATGTAAAGATGGGGTTACACTGCCACTAGCCAAGGAACCAACAGTAGGTAGGAGAGAGGCCTTCCCTTGTGTCTTCAGAGGGATCATAGCCCTGCTGACACCTGTATCTCAGACTTCTAGCCTCTAGAGCCCAGAGATAATATGTTTCTGTTTAAGCCACTCAGTTTGTGGCACTTTGCTACAGCAGCCCTAGAAAACTGTCTGTCTCTTTTATGATTAAATTATGTGTTAGTTGGAGTCTCCAGTTAATTAAATCCCTCTGATAAAGAGGTTTAGGGCTTCCCTGGTGGCGCAGTGGTTGAGAGTCCGTCTGCCGGTGCAGGGGACACGGGTTCGTGCCCCGGTCCGGGAAGATCCCACATGCCGCAGAGCGGCTGGGCCCGTGAGCCGTGGCCACTGAGCCTGTGCGTCCGGAGCCTGTGCTCCGCAACGGGAGAGGCCACAACAGTGAGAGGTCTGCGTACCACAAAAAAAAAAAAAAAAAAAAAAGAGGAGGTTTATAAAGGGATTAGGTAAATACAGTTTACCTTGAACTCTGCAACTACAATCATTCCATTTTATTGCCAAACAGCCTTTTAAGGTTCCATACTTTACTTATTACCTTCAAGTGCATCACTCTTAATCAACGTAAAATGAATAGGGAACTTGAAATGTTTACACAAATCAGTGAATGCTATTAAATACATATCATGAAAATTGATGTGATCCAGTCCTGAGTTCCAACCCATGGTGACATGGAATATCTGGGCAAAATGGCAGAGTCATAAAGGACTCTGGAGAAAATAATATATCCCTCATTTTATAGATGCATATACTAAGGTCCAGAGGATTTATGTGACCCGGAGCTAGTGAATTAATAAATTGGTGACAAGGCTAGAAGTTAAGATTTCATCTCTTGACCTGTAGTTTATTATTTCTCCTTATACTGCTGGTTAAATGCTGAATTTCTCTTTGAACTGAATTGATCTGAGGCCACCGCAGGTTTTTGAATGCAGGTGTGAACAGTCAAATGATCCAGGACTCTCCATTTTGCAGTAGTTCAAGAAAAGAGATGTAATAAAAAATAAATAAATAGCAGCGTATAAGGGAGCAAGCACAAAGTCCATGTAAATAGAAAAAAATTGTTTGTTATCAAATCTATCTCATTGGCTACTTCTCAGTTTCCTTTGCTGATTGCTTCTTTTTTTTTTTTTTTGGCGATATGCGGGCCTCTCACTGTTGCGGCCTCTCCCGTTGCGGAGCACAGGCTCACGGACGTGCAGGCTCAGTGGCCATGGCTCACGGGCCCAGCTGCTCAGCGGCATGTGGGATCCTCCCGGACCGGGGCACGAACCCGTGTGTCCCCTGCATCGGCAGGCAGACTCTCAACCACTGCGCCACCAGGGAAGCCCTGCTGATTGCTTCTTAATCTCAAAACACTGGATTACCCCAGAGATCGGGGACTCCTTTATTTATCATCACTACATACTTCATTCAGTCCCACTGCTTTAAAATCCTCTGTTACCCAGTGACTGTTACCGGGTGACTCCCCATTTGCAGTGCTAGGCCTTCTTCTCAGAGATGGATTCACTTCAAAGCTTGCATAGCTTAACCTTTAGGACCTCTCGCTTGTACAACCCCTTCTAAGATGCTGTACCTAATTTTGAATTGAGTCTTTAATTCGTTGTCTTTTTTTTTTTAAATTGAAGTATAGTTGATTTACAGTGTTGTGTTAGTTTCAGGTATACAGCAAAGTAATTCAGTTATACACATATACGTCTTCTTTTTCACATTCTTTTCCATTATAGGTTATTATAAGCTATTGAATATTAGTTCCCTGTGCTATATGGTAGGTCCTTGTTGTTACTCTATTTTATACATAGTATTGTGTATCTGGTTGTTTTTTGAGGGGGGGAGACACATACTGTTTTTTTATACCTTTATTGGAGTATAATTGCTTTACAATGTTGTGTTAGTTTCTGTTGTACAACAAAGTGAATCAGCTATATGCATACATATATCCCCATATCCCCTCCCTCTTGCATCTCCTTTCCACCCTCCCTATCCCACCCCTCTAGGTGGTCACAAAGCATCGAGCTGATCTCCCTGTGCTATGCAGCAGCTTCCCACTAGCCATCCATTTTACATTTGGTAGTGTATATATTAATTCCCAGCTCCTAATTTATCCCTCCCCCTTGAATTCTTTAACTTAGAAAAACTTCCCCTAGAATTATATAACTCTTGGTTCCACAAGCTAGGGTCCACCCCTTACTGTCCCCTGGGCCTCAAACTTGTGCACTACACCTCCACTTGGATGGCTGTGTCCAAAAACCAAAAACAAAAAACCTCCTGATTTTCTCTTCAGCGGTAGTCATTGGTACTAGTCACCAAATACTTCCACCTCTCGGATTCCCAGGCATGTGGTAGGGTTGCATTTCCCATCATCTTCTTTGAAGTTAGGCAGAGCTCTGTGGTGGCTTTATCTGATGAAATGTGAGGGAAAGTGACTTCACTTCCCAGCAGGAGCTTGAGAAGCCAGAGTACAATTCACTAGGTTCCCTAGGGCCTCAGTCCCCCTGGGTCCCCAAATTAATAATCAGAGAAGAGCTCCCTGCCATGGCAGTAGACATGCACTATGAGTGACAGAGAGAATTTTGTGGGTTAATCGAGTGAAACTTGGGGGTCTGTTTGTTACCACAGCATAACCTGATGGATACACTTCCCCAATCTGTGCCTCTTCTCATCGTTCCACTCAATAAATACCATTCAATCTTCTGGGTTGCTCAGGACGAATCACTTGGCCTCACCCTGGACCCCTCTCTTTCACTGTAGGTCAATAGTTCTGTAGACAGCACCGTCAAATACATCTAGAGACTGAATACTTCTCTCCACCTCCAACATTTCCCCCGTCAAGATGCTATCATGTTTTGCTGGATTATTGTAAGAGTCCCAAACCCTTGCCTTCCTATGGCCTCTATGCCACATACCAGCTAGGGTGGTGATTTAGAGCACAGGTCCCCTTATGCCACGCATCCCATCATTCACATTCCTATAGTGGTTTCACATTTCACTCAAAGTGAAATCCGAGGTCCTGTAAGAAAGACATAACCCTGCCTCTCCCCCACCATCTTCCCCCTTGTTCATTCAGATCCAGTCACGCTCACCTTGCTAGTCCTCACACACACTAAGACTTGTCCTAACCATTCCCTTGGCCTGGAGCACTCTTCCCCAGACAGCCCCATGGCTCAGTCCCTCTTCATCATCAGCTCAGCTCAGATGTCTCCTTCTCAGTGAGGCCTTCTGATTGATCCTCCCCTGTGATACTGTGCTTTAGAGTAAGAACTACATATTTGGTCTTCTTCCCTGTTTCTGGCGCACAGCTCCTAAACTCTTAGGATTTCCTAAGTGATGAGAGTGATAAAGGTATCTTTTGTTGTATTAATGAGGTGACTTTTGGACCAAACTTAAGGATGGGTGCTGGTTGCCCGGAGAATCAACCATGAACCAATCATGGGATTAAAGGGTTGGATCTTTTAGTCCCACCCCCATCCCTTGACCCCAGGGAAGGGGAGAGGGCCTAGAAGTTGATTCAATCACCAATGGCCAATGATTTGATCAATCATGCCTATGAAATAAATCCTCCATAAAAACCCAAAAGACGGTCTTCAGAGAACTTCCAGGCTGGTGAACACGTGGAGATTCACATGGGAAGAGTGGAGTGCTCAAAGAGGGCATGGAAGCTCCCTGCCCTTTCCCTGTACCTTACCCTTTGCATCTCTTCCATCTGGCTGTTCCCAAGTTATATCCTTTTATAACAAACTGGTAGTCGAGTAAGTAAATATGTCTCTGAGTTCTTTGAGCCACTCTAGCAAATTAATCAAACCCGGGGCTTCCTTGGTGGTGAAGTGGTTGAGAATCTGCCTGCTAATGCAGGGGACACGGGTTCGAGCCCTGGTCTGGGAGGATCCCACATGCCGCGGAGCAACTAGGCCTGTGAGCCACAACTACTGAGTCTGCGTGTCTGGAGCCTGTGCTCCGCAACAAGAGAGGCCGTGACAGTGAGAGGCCCGCGCACCGCGATGAAGAGTGGCCCCCGCTTGCCACAACTAGAGAAAGCCCTTGCACAGAAACGAAGACCCAACACAGCAAAAATAAATAAATAAATAACTAAACTCCTACACCCAACATCTTAAAAAACAAAAAAAAAGTATAAAAAAAATTAATCAAACCCAAGGAGGAGGTTGTGGGAATTTTCAAAATATAGCCAACAGGTCAGAAATTCAGGTGACAGCCCGGACTTGCGATTGGCATCTGGAGAGGGGAAGGCAGGCAGCCTTGTAGGACTGCGCCCTTAGCCTGTGGGATCCCACTCAGAGTTCAGCCGAATTGTAGGAGCCCCAGTTGGTGTTGGAGAATTGCTTGCTAAGTGTGGGAAAACCCCCTCCACACACTGAATTGGTGACCAGAATTGCTTCCCATAAAGCAGCAAGCCCCTCCCCACTGCCCCCATTAGTTTGTAATAACATGTATTGAACTTACTGCTGTATGTTAGGTTCTCTGTTAAACTCTTGATAGAGATAAACTCATTCAGTTACAACTATCCTATGCAATAGAAACCATTCTTATTCTTACTGAAGGGGTAGAGAAGCTGTGGCATATAGATGTTAGAAACTTGTTTAATGTCACAAAAACTGAGCGCCACAACTCAGATTTATCTGTGTCAGACTCTAAATTCATGTTCTTAATTGTTCTGTAATTTCACTCCATAGATTAGGAAAATTTCGAAGTCATAAGAACACTTGATTTTTGCCAATTTTTAAGATAAGTATTCATTTTATTCTATTGGTGAACAAATTCAGGCCTTTCACAGCACAGAATTCAGAGCTTGCTGAACAATGGTGCCCACAGACTGTGGATGGGGGTCAGTGTAGCCTGGATACAGTTTTCGAATGGAGTGACAGCATTCTCACTCTGTCCTGGTCTGCTCTCATTTTTATCACTGAAGACTGAAAAGGTCACAAAACTGATGTGGCATCAATATTAAAAAAATTTGAATAAAAACAAATCAGATGAAGCTTGACAGACTGTTAGGTTCAAAACTCACTCTTGTAAATTCAATTGGATAAAATGTGTCTTACAAAAGTTCACGTAAAGGACCCTAGTGATTTAAATTGACCTGTCTTTCCACTGGACCAATAGTGCGTCATCACACAGGTGCTTTTAGCAACCATCTCAGTCTCACTAAGAAAAATCCTGCATCCAGATGGAGGAAGACTAGAGGTCTATGGCCAACTGGGTTGCTAAACCGTATCTGTATTATTCCATCCTAACATTTTTTTTCATCCTATTGTTTTCAGTTCTGAAGCTTTTAGAGGGATATTGATAAATTCCGGAGAGCCAAGAAGACAGTGATAAAGATAGTGAAGTTTTAGGAATCAAAGCCAGGTGAGACTTTGGCAGGACCCAGAGTTGTTGAGCCTGAAGGGAAGACCTGGTGAGAAATAACCACTGTCAGAAGGTTTTAGTCTATTGTGTAAAAGAGAAGAGTTAGGGTCCAAAAGTGAAGATTACAAGGAAGAAGATTTCAAGTCAATGGAAAGAATTTTCTAATGAACAAATATGTCCTGTGCCCCTAATGGTTACAGGAGATATTCTCATGGATAGTAATGTAACCATCCCCCTGCCTTCAAAGTGCTCACTGACCAATAAGAGAGACAGTTCGTTGACTTGTAAACATTGACTTGCTTAAATGCAAGCTTTGAAGTTGCTGGAGAAGTCAGCAGTGGCACAGGGGAAGGAGTGATTGATTCTCTCTCCCTAGGTGGTCAGGGACACTTCACAGAAGTGATAATTAAGCATAACTTAGAAGCACAGGTATGAGTTTTGCAGGGGGATACGTGCGAGGGAAGTGTTCCCAGGAGAAGCCAGTAAGGGAGTTCGGGGTACAGTAAGTCTCCTACATAGGAACAAGTTCTATTCTGAGAGCTCGTTCATAAGTCCAATCTGTTTTTGTTTTTAAGTCCAACAAAGTTAGTCTAGGTACCCAACTAACACAATCAGCTATATAGTACTGTACTGTAATAGGTTTATAATACTTTTCACACAAATAATCCATAAAAAACAGACACAAAAAATAAAGAAGATACTTTTACTCTTAAAGTACAATAATAAGTACAACAGCTGGCATCCAGGGGCTGGCATCGGGTGAACAGGCAAGAAGAGTTACCGACTGGAGGAGGGAGAGGGGATGGGGGATGGTAGAGCTGAAGGATCGTCAGCAACAGGAGACGGAGGGCAAGCTGCAATTTCACTCACGCCTGACGTGGATGGCACAGGTTCTGGTTCCTTGCTGGATTCTATTCTATCTACTCTCTTGAGAAAACGACCCAGTGATGTCTGGGTAGTAGCTCTTTTATTCTCATCATAGATGACAAGGTAGCACTGGATTGCATTCTGAACGGCTGCTGCAACCTTCGTGCACCATTCTACATTCCCGTCCTGTGCCTCAAAAACTAACGGTACTTCCTCAAATAAAGAAAACCCCCTTGCCATTCCCTGTGTCGTGAATCTCTTCGGTTCTTCAGTTCCTTCTTCCTCTTGTCTCTCTTCGTCCTTTCTCTGGGCCTCCAATTCCTGGTGCTTCTTAGCAGTACCAGCTACATCACCGCTGCTTTTAAGCTTGCTTCCAGACATCCGGGCCTTGAAATAAAGATACTGTACTACTGTACTCTATACAGTACTGTACAGCAAAGTACACAAAAGCACAACCCCTTGTAGGGGATGGACGCATGGGACAATGTCTGTATGCCAGACACGTGAACTTACGTGTTTAGGCATGCAAACGCACGTTTGCATCTTTAAAAGTTCACAATTGAAGGTTCATATGCAGGGGACTTACTGTATCATATAAGGATGGGAAGAAGCTAAGCAAGAGTGCCATTTCACGCGAAGTCTCAGATTCACCCCGAGCTCTGGATCGTCAATGACACCTCAGTGTTTGTCCTCCTCGGAGTAAGAGAGCTGGGCTTCTCTACTTCCACACCAGTCTGTCACTGGTAATGGGCTACAATGATGGACGAGCAGAGGGAGGGGATGAAACTCCCAGGCATATCGGGAATAGGCAGGGCATCTTCAGGGTCCTGGGTGCCGGGAGGGAGCCATTAGCTGCAGAGCAGGCAGAAGTCAGAGGAAGGGTGCCAGCTATGGTTAAAGGATCACATATGGCTCCAGGGATCTGGGTGCACACCAACAAAGTCCTCTCTCAGAGTCATGAAAGGGAGGGCCTTCTAGCAAAAGGAAAAGCTGAGTGAAGGTATAAAAAATGATGTGTGCTTAGAAAAATAGACTCAGTGTTCCTCAACATAAAGGGCAAATAGAACATAAGGGACAACAGGCTAAAGAGCTATAGTGCGGTTAGACTTCTGTGGTGCCAAGGGGGAAAAATCCCAGCAGGCTCAGGAGAGGCAGGGATCTCAAGTAAGGCTAAGGAGAACTGCAGTATATGGACACGTGGTGGAGGCTGATTCTGGAAGGCGATTCAAGATTCGAGGATGCCCTGGGGATCTCACAGGCAGGAGTTAATGGATGAGTACTTTAGGTCTCTGACAGATTTTCTCAAACTTTCCTGGTTCAAAAATCCAGGGTTGAGAATCTCTTGGCCTAAATAAGCATCACTAACCTTGTCCGAGCAGAACTTTTTGTATCAGCACACTTCTGTATTTGCTGTAAAGCTTCGGGGAGGTACCTGACCCTGGTGCCCAGCAGCTGTCACCAGGGCAATATGTCATAGGTCACAGCTATCCAGACACATGTCACAGGACACAGCAGGGAGATTAAAGGACTGGTGGCTGTGGTACGGGCTCTGTGATTGGTCAGAATAAACCTTCCAGGAGCCAGATGGAGAAGATCCTTGTATCATTATCCATGGCTGTGTAACCAACTACGCAGGTGAGGTGAAGGAGGTCAGTAAGGCATCTTCGGTACAAAATGTAAGGAGGCTCAAGTTCAGGGTCATGGAAATATGAGTGCAGCCCTGCTTACATTTTGCACCCTGGGTGCCTCACTTTCCTGGCCCTATTCCAATCTTCAGCCACCCGAAAACTGAGTGGTTTGGCTCACAAACCCGTGGGTCAGTAATCTGGTGTGAGCTGAGCTGGGCAGTTCTTCTTCTGGTCTAGGCTGGGCTCGTCCAGGTGTCTGTGGTCAGCTGGGTTTGGCGGGTTGATGATGGCCTTGGCTGGAATGTCTAGGATGACTGGACCCTCCCTCCATGTGGTCTGTCATCCACTGACTTGCTCACGTGGATGTCTAAAGGTCTCAAAGGAAAGCAAGAGAGGGCTTTTTCAATCTCGGCATGTGTCAACTTTGCTCTTGTCCCATCAGCCAAAGCAAATCACACGCCCAAGCCCAAGTTAAAGCGGTGGAGAAATAGACTCCCTCTCTTGATGGGAAAAACTGCAAAGTCAGTTTGCAAGGGTGCATACACACAGGGAAGGGAAAATTTCATTGCCACTTTTCAATTTACCAAAATCTCATGTGCAGAGGAAAGGAACATGGTTTCCATCCCATGACCAAGGGAGCCGTGGATGTCTTTTAAGCTAGGGAGTCATGATCAGATTGTGTGGCGTGAAATGTCACTGTGGCAGCTGCAAGAAAGAACAAAGACTGGCAGCGTGAGATGGGAGATGGGAGATGGGAAACAATCAGGTGCAGGTGAAAAGTGATGAAATCTTGTACCAAGAGAGCAGCAGTTAGGATGGAGAAGAGAGGGCAGGATCAGGAATGTTTAACAGAATGAACAGTCACGGATGATACAAATGGCTGGAAAAGAAAACTGTGGGAGTGCAGATTGAAGCCACTTCCAGGTCAGGGTTTCCGGATTTAACTGGGCTCTCAATGATTCCCTCTTCCCGTGGTCGGTCCAGCCTTCATTTTTTTTTTTTTTTTTTTTTTTTTAACGGTACGCGGGCCTCTCACTGTTGTGGTCTCTCCCGTTGTGGAGCACAGGCTCCGGACGCGCAGGCTCAGCGGCCATGGCTCACGGGCCCAGCCGCTCCGCGGCATGTGGGATCTTCCCGGACCGGGGCACGAACCTGTGTCCCCTGCATCGGCAGGTGGACTCTCAACCACTGTGCCACCAGGGAAGCCCAGCCTTCACTTTTTTTTTTAAGAAATGATGTTTAATGGTCTTTTCCATTACGCTTTATCACAGGACATTGAATATAGTTCCCTGTGCTGTACAGTTGGATCTTGTTGTTTATCTGTTCTATATATAATAGCTTGCATCTGCTAACCCCAAACTCCCACTCCATCCCTTCCCTGCCCCCCAAGCCTTCACTTTCAAAACCCCTTCCATCCTCAGTCCTATTCTCTCTCAGCTGACCATCTTGCCTCCTGATTCACCAAGAAAACTGAGGTCAACAGGGGACCATCAACCCAACTTCCATCTTCCTCCATCTACTCCTCACATCCCTTTTTAACTGGTTTGTGTTTGCACCCAGTGTGACTATTTCCCAGGGCTCTCCAAGGACAGTCTCTTCCCACCCAAGGTTAAGACCTCTTCCTGTGATCACCATCTCATATTCTCTGCTCTCCTTGAATCTCACTCTATCCCCTTTTACAAAAGGTTATTGCCCCTGTTATAAAGTTTGAGCATTATGGGGACAAAGACATTAAATGTATTATAACATATTATAGAGGCACACTTGCAAAATTTCTGTTATGAGTACAGCTGGCAAAGAGTCAAGCACTTTGTCCAAAACGAGTTTGGACATTTTGTACAAATAAGGTGACCACCATAATGAAGTTTCTTTGTTCCTGGTTCCAACTTTGGAAAAGGGTATGAAAAGGGTTAACCCGAGGCCGCACACCATAGTTTCCTTCTGGGTAACTCTGGTGATGTTTTACCTGAGACAATAAATCATCAGTGAGGTGCTCTGGGGCCCAGAAGAGATGGAAATACTGGAAGAAGATCAGAGAGTAAGGACAGACATGACTGAGGGAGTAGGAGGGATTCATTTATGTGGAAACATGAAAGCAGGACTAACTAGGCAGTGACTAATGATATGATAACTGTCTACAAACACCCGTGTGTATGATGTGAATGCCGAGAAGTCATTGCCTCATTCGGCACAAAGTTGCAGTCTGAGCGGTAACACGGTAGATGAAAAAAAAAAAAAAAGAAAAGAAAAAGAAAAATAGAGCATCCTTAATTACAGTCACAGAAGAAAAAAAAGGAGTAGAGATTGACATGATTTCATGAAGATTACTTCCTTTCTCTAAGGACAACTCCTAATAATTAATTAATTCATTCATTTCTTTAACAAACTTGAAATGCTTCAGGAGCTATGAAGAAGACACCTCTTCAGTTTTCCTCATCCCATCTCAGAGGTCCCAGTCGCTAACCTTTCCTTCATTTCCTGAGTGGCTTCCTGAATCCTCTCCATTCAATGTTCAGCCAAGAAATTATTGCTAAAAAGGCCAAAGCAATAGCATCTTGATGTAAATTTAACTCATCTCAGGAAAAAAAAATCCACAGAAGGCTTGACCCTGCACTCAAGTTGCCTGTTGATCCTGGAAGCATGCCTTCCTAGAAGGATGAAGGTTCAGCCTGGGGGGTCACCACCACTGTAAAAGCCCACCAGGGTTTCTGTTACGGACTCCACATCAGCACACTGCTCAGTACTTCCCCGTCACGAACAAATTCTCCCCTTCTCCCGTGTGACATTGACTCGCCCCTACAATCATCATCTTCATGGATCACCAGGGCCAGTGCAAGGCCCATGTCAAAGCAGATGTAGTACTGACAGTGCGTCTCCTCTGGGGAAATTTATCATGAACATCACTGAAGCAAAGGAAATCGCAGTTTCACAATGAACAATTCATTCATTAAACCCACAGGGAGTGCAGACATCACGCTAGGCTTTCTGCTGAAAGCTTAAAGCTGGTCTCACGAAGAATGCCCGAGACATGGTCTCAGCTTCAAGGAGCTGTCTGAGGGCTGCTTGCACCACTAGGTACAATGAGTTAGGAAATGCATTACACAGTGTCGGTGTCTAAGGCTGTGTGGAATGATGGTAATGGAGGGTCATGGGAGTTAGGTGTGTGGATGGCATAGGGCCAGACAAGAAGGAGTTGGAAATTCAGAAACAATTTGAAGGAGGAAGCCAAGAAGGCTTAGTTAATTGTGGAGGGATGCGGATTAGAGGTGGAAAATTACTAAATGTATTAGACCAAGCACAGAGAAAGTGTGAGTCTGAGAATCCTGTGCTAGCTCCCAGAGACAGCTCAGACAGAGGGAAGGGCTTTGTGAAGGATCAGGCAACCTACTCACAGCATCTTGAACAGAATGAGACTGGGAACTGTGGATAAAGGCACAGACTGATGGACTTTTGGAACTGAATTACCACCTTTCTTTTTTTTAACTCCACTGATAACTTCAGGAACAATAAGAGTTTTTAAAAATGTATATTTAATTGAAGTATGGTTAATTTGTTAGTTTCAGGTGTACAGCGAAGGGATTCAGATACACACACACACACACACACACACACACACACACACACACACATATATATATATATATATATATATTCTTTTTCAGATTCTTTTTCATTATAGATTATTACAAGGTATTGAATATAGTTCCCTATACTATACGGTAGGCCCTTGTTGTTCATCTATTTTATATACAGTAGTGTGCAGAGTTACGAACTGTCAAAAAAGAAAATGGGCTTTAGATGTTAAACGGGTCTTTATCGCCATCAAGTGGTGGAACAAGGTAGCTCTAAAATAATCGGCTGTGAATTAATTTTTTTAAGCCACAGAGAGGCTGGAAGTTATTAAATTTGAAAGTAGAGTTTGAAAGTCTTTATTCCTTTAGCACACCATCACAATTTTGGAGCTTTTCCTCTTTTTATATGTTTTGTATTAGTTGTCCCCTGATTTCTACTTTTAGCTAGATCAGCTGATTCCTCTAGCTTTAGTTGCTGACGACTGTATGGTTGGAGAAATGCTGCCACCTTGTGGGCAATGTGAAAAGAAGCACTGAGGGCAAGAAAGAAAGGTTTAGCTTTGTGAGAGGGAAAATTGTGAGGCTGGCAGAACGAACCTTTGACATTTCTGTCTTCCTTTTTGTAGGGGAAGGACATACACTATTTTTGAATTGTAGTTTGGTCACTTCCGTGTGGCTATAGGTAAATGAATTTTTTAGCCTCACTTTCCTTGCCTGTAAAGTACACATAATGACACATATATAACACAATAAATATTATTTTCCTTATTTTTTTTTTTTTTTTTTTTTTTTCTTTTTGCGGTATGCGGGCCTCTCACTGTTGTGGCCTCTCCCGTTGCGGAGCACAGGCTCCGGATGCGCAGGCCCAGCGGCCATGGCTCACGGGCTCAGCCGCTCCGCGGCATGTGGGATCCTCCCAGACCGGGGCACGAACCCGTATCCCCTGCATCGGCAGGCGGACTCTTAACCACTGCGCCACCAGGGAGGCCCAATTTTCCTTATTTTTTGCCTTCTTTCTTACAAGAGCTTCTTGTATTTTTCTATCCCCCAAATAGAAGCAAAGCGCCCTGTTTACATTAATTCTCCTAAAGTATGCGTAACCGCTCTGCTGTTTTATAGTTATGGGAGTCCATGAAGTGCAGGGGTGCAAAAGTAAATCTTTATTTTTACAACTGAACATAATCTTCTAGACCTTGAATCTTCCCCACTCCTCTCTTTGGCAATTTCTAGCTTCTTGAATTCCACTCGGTAGAATTCCAGTCAAAATGATGATTCAGTCCACTGGGTCCCTGTTTAAAGCCTCCACGGCCACTTCCTCCCACAGGTCACCTTGGGCCAGTCATCATTTACTCTGGTCTTTGTCCTGCACACACGGCAGATCCTGAGCTCAGGGGAGCCCACAGGACTCACAAGACACAGGTCTCCCAGAAAACAGTTCAAGGACATTGTCTAAATCCTATCTACTTAAGAACATGAAACCCTGGCTTATATATTCTTCTTCTTCCTGTTTCTTTACAGTGATAAAGGGAGAGATAGATAATAAAACTGGAAAAATGCTTTTTAGGAAATCATTATTTTAAACAATAAATTAGAAACAGGGCCATTGATTTCCATTTTCCAAAATAAACACCTCGAAAGGTGGGAACCTGTGAACTGGAAACCTGGGAAATTCCTATATGATTTAAATTTCCCAAGACATTTTGCTTATTTCCTGCAGGTCCCAAGTGCCACCTGCCTTCTTTAATAGTACGGTAGTTGAGGAGAACACAGATTCCCAAACCTTATGTGGCAGATCCTGAGGGCTCTGGATTTTCTGGGGAAATCCTCGCCCTTCCCAGTGGCCAGCAGGGGGAGGCCTGCGGCTTTCTCTGAGAGGAAGGCTTGGCCGCAGCTTGGGGTCTCCTTGGCCCCTTCCCATTCCACAGATCTTTCTCCCTGCAGGATTCTTAGCTTTGCTTATCTTTAATTTACATATAAGAACAATAGAGTCATAGATGCTTCAGCTCGAGAGGGACCAGCCCTATTTACAAATATATTTCTTAGGAAACACTTAGAAGGCCTCAATCTTGAGTTTTAGGTAAATACGGAAGAAGGAGCAATTACATAATAAAGTCATTTCTGTGACAAGTGTAGTAATTGCTGAGGGGTGAGAAATGGGTTTAGGTGGCATTTCCAAAATATCTCCGAAAAGTACTCTGCAAAGTTTAGACACAAGTAAGATGGGTGGGTATTGTGGCTGGGTTGCTACCTGTTACCTGGTAGTGTTTTTTTTGTTTCTTTGTTTTTTTTTACATCTTTATTGGAGTATAATTGCTTTACAATGGTGTGTTGTTTTCTGCTTTATAACAAAGTGAATCAGTTATACATATACATATGTTCCCATATCTCTTCCCTCTTGCGTCTCTCTCCCTCCCACCCTCCCTATCCCACCCCTCCAGGCGGTCACAAACCACCGAGCTGATCTCCCTGTGCTATGGGGCTGCTTCCCACTAGCTATCTATTTTACGTTTGGTAGCGTATATATGTCCATACCACTCTCTCACTTTGTTACATCTTAGCCTTCCCCCTCCCCATATCCTCAAGTCCATTCTCTAGTAGGTCTGTGTCTTTATTCCCGTCTTAGCCCTAGGTTCTTCATGACATTTTTTTTTTCTTATGTTAGTACACGTGCAGGGCATTACCTTCAGGGAGAGGGCACCTGGTTTCCATTATCACCTTGGGTTCCTACTTTGTTTCTGAAAGGTGTTTCCGAATATCGCGACGTGCCCACCGGTGGGCCCAGCAGAGCTCACCGTCAGCCTGTCACTCAGGAATCCCGCGGGGGAGCATTCCTTTAGCTCATCTCCTTCCAATAGGGACAAAGGTAGTTTGCCTCCCACTGAATTCCATCTGTCCGCAGCCCTCTGGCTCCTTGGAAACGTTTCAATCAGAGGTGGGTCCTCAGGTAGGCGGTATGGACAATTCCTTTTCCTTGATGCAGGGGCGGAGGTGAGTCAGCCGACAGTAACAGGCACGTGAAACGTGTGCACGCGCTCCCACCTCCCAGGCGCCCATCCCAAGCTCTGCGTCTGGGTCTGACCCTGTCCTCACCAACACCAGGGACCAATGATCATGATACTTCCTCTTTTCTGATGCTTTGGCATAGAATTATTATAAGTAAGTGATCCTGACCTAGAGTTCATGGATAGGTTTCAGAGGACCTGTGACCTCCTGAAATTGTAAGTGATGTGTATTTGTATTGTGTTTTGCTATGTATTTTTTTCTGAAGAGAAATTCCATATATTTCCTAGAATTCTCAGAAGGACTCATAATTCCTCAATGGCCTGTTAAACGGCTTTCCAGAGAATACCAGTCTGGTCCTTCAGACCAGTGAGTTACCTTCTTGGGACCCAACTATTCCATCTGCTAAAAGGAAGGAAAAGATGAAAGTCAACCAACATCTACGGAGCTTCATCTCTATGCCAGGCACGTCCATAAAGAGTTGCTCATCTCATCATCTCAACAACCAGGCAAGGTCACTACCATTCCCCTGTTCACAGATGAGGGAGTGGAAGACCACAGAGGTCAAGTAAATTGCCCAACAAAACCTGGCATTCAAGTAAGAACAGGAAAACTTCGGAGATATTGCGGGTTTGGTTCCAGACCACTGCAATAAAGTGAATATTTCAATAAAGTAAGTCACATGATTTTTTTTTGGTTTCCCAGTGCATATAAAAGTTATCACTATACTATACTGTAGTTTATTAAGTGTGCAATAGCATTATGTCTAAAAAAAAATCAATGCACATACGTTAATTAAAAAATACTTTATTGCTAAAAAAAATGCTAACTATCACTTAAGCCTTTCAGCAAAGGGTGATCTTTTTGCAATAGTAACATCAAAGATCACTGATCACAATAACCATAACAAATATAATAATAAAGAAAATATTTGAAATATTGCAAGAGTTACCAACATGTGACACAGACGTGAAGCAAGCAAGTGTTGTTGGAAAAATGGCCCCAATTGACTTGCTCCACGCAAGGTTGCCAGACCTTCAATTTGTTAAAAAAAAAAAAAAAAAAAAGCATTATCTGCAAAGGGCAATACAGCAAACTGCAATAAAATGAGGCATGCCTGTATTCCAGACTCCAAGATGCACACGTCAGCCGCCACCCCCATGCACTGATGATCCGGCATCCCGCTTGGCTTCTTTGTCAACTCTCTCTTCATTCTTCTTCTTCAGCCACCCTCTGTTTTGTGAAAATCAACCCAATCCTATCTGGCGGGTGTCTGACCCTTTCCTCACTCGTTCTTTGCCTACACACTGGTGGGCCTTGGGTCAAATCTGCCCTGCAGGCATTTTTTATGATGAACAGTATTTTACCAATATTTAGGAAGTAGAATAATTCACATAAAGTTTGGATGCCAGACTGCTTTGGAAAAAAAATCAGAAGATCCGGCAACACCAAGCCCACGTTCTCTCCTGATCAGCATGGGCTGGAGCTGAGTAGACAGGCCAGCGTTCCTCAGTTCACCGCAGTCCCCACCACCCACTCTGGACTCTCCTCCTGGCCAGCGCATCACTCCCCCCACGTCATCTGCTGAGGGCCTTTGGCATCTGAGTATTCAACTCTTGTCTTCTCCCTTCCCTTGCTTTCTTCTTCTCCATCCCTCTGGCTTCCATACTCACCCAGCTATGGGCTCTCCCTCCCCACAGTAAACTCCTGGGTGTCTTTGCCTTTCTCTCTCATGCTCATCTCTGCTCTCGTTCCCCTTCTATCCTAATAAAGAACCACAGACAAAGAGAGACAAATGGAGACGATACTGTCTCTCCACTAGAACGTCTGAGCAGGGCACTAAGTAGGGCAAAATGGCCCAGGGCTTCCCCTGGTCAATTAATATCTCCTGTCTAGTGTTTCCCTTAAAAAGAAAGGAACAACCTGACACACATGAGCACTTTAGATGCCAGTTTTATCCCAACTGTCTTGCCTCTCAAAACAAACCGAAAAAAACCAAAATGATCAAATCGGAGGTACTAAGGAAACAACTGCAAGTACATTGATTCCATCCGTGCCTCCCATCTTCTGGACCCTGTCACACACTCAGACCTTTGTGGTTTCTTGGCTGCTGGAGGCTTTTTCTGGGATGCTGGGTGTGTGATTGATTTTCAACATTCGGCTCTCTGAGTTAAGTTTCTTAAGGCTAATGTGAATGGATGTGCCACAGCGTGGACTCATTTTATGGAGATTTTCTTTAGTGTTAAGTTATGCTCAAGTTCCAACGTGTCACCCTTTCTCTTTTGCAAATCTGGGAGGCAGGAGATGAGGGGGAAAGATGCCCTGGGGGATGGAGTAGTACTAAGGTTTCCCCTCCTAATGGCAAAAGTGCATTTATCAAGTTCTCTAGGGGCAAAGTTCCTGCTCAGTTCAGGGATGTGAAGAGGGGAAGGTCAGTCCCTCGGGGAGAGAGTGGAACATGCTATTTGTGAAGAAACCCACAAGGCCCTGCTGGTGGCTGTCATCTTTGCCCCTGCCAACTTTACACACAGAGTGGCCTTCAGTGCCCCACTCTTTGTTCAATGGACTTGTCCTAAATAGTATGTCATTGCAATGGGTTTGTTGAATGTAAACCTATTTTCCCATTGGCAGTGGGCGTCCCACTTCAGAGGTGTTTAATCAGAATCTCTGGCTGATCTTTAGTAGATAGTGGCTCTTACCTCTAAGTTTACTTACCCATACCAATTTCTTCATTACATTTTCTGTCGTGGTTACACCTCATATGTTTAACGAAATCAGCTAGTCCAATGACTTTAAACTTGAAGACTAGAGATCCCCGAGGGTAGCTAAGTTAGTGCAGGAGGCCAGAACACTAGCACTGCCGGTACTAGTCTGTACTGACTACTGACAGAATGATGAAGGATGGGCTAAACTGTGGGAGAACACAACAAGGTGGCAGCCGGGCACAGCCCCCAGGTGGAGCTCCCCTGCATACCCTGCACCAGCAGAAGACCCCGTAGGGGAATCCTTTGGCAGCAGCCGCTTCACTATGTCTGCAAAATATCGTTTGTGGTATTAGTCTGAAGCACTCCTTGTTTTCCTGCTCTTTAGTTTCCAGTGCGGTGTGAAATGGAAGGCCAGTGTATGGAGGAGTAGGTAGGGATAGAGAGTTACCTGTACTGTGGTTTCTTCTCATCTGCCTTAACTCCCTTCTCTTCGCTTGTGGGCCACAGTGGACATCATTCTTCTAGCGAACATAATGTACCTTCCAGGCATTGTGGAGTCTGTCTCTACTCTCCTAATGCCTTTGACTGAGGCCCTGATGTTGGTGTGTGGTGTGTCCAGGAATCGCATGAGACCTGATAAGATTTCCAGAAGCCCTGCCATCTGTCTGCTGTCTTCTGTCTCCTGATGGACCATCACCCACTGTGAAATCGTACATTCAGGGAACGCTTTATCTGACCTTGAAGAGCTTATTGAAGATTCAAGAGTTTTGATTTTAACCTGAGACCTGTCACCAATGTGCCCTATGGTCTCGGACTGTTCATTGGGTTTCTCTAGTTCTCTCTTTCACGCACTCATATGTAGGATTTTAAAATAAAGCGTGTCTTTCTGTTTGGAAAATATTAGCTGCTTCTTTTAAGGAATGTAGTTCAAATATTTCATGTATCTACCACATGCATGTAAAACACTATAGTAGATACTGGGGTAGGGAAGGAGGTGCAAAGCAAAGAAAGGAACCAAGAACTTTATGATGAGGGTGTTATTCCCATTTTACACATAAGTAAACTGAGGCTTGGAGAAGCTAATTAAATCATAAAAGGGCCACCGACCTTGGAAGCTCTGGTATTCAAACACAAGTAGATTTAATATCAAAGGCTATGCGTGTCCTTCTCAATGTCCCATATTTGCTACAAAAATGATTGAAATATGGCTTCTGTCCCCAAAGGGCTTTCAGTGTAGAATGGGTGATAGTACATAAACAATAGCTACAATTCAAGGAACAGTCTTAAGTTCTGCATAACAGAAAAAGCATACAGCTGTGGGAGAATAGTAAATGCAATAATTACTTAGGGTTATGTTTGGGTCTTTGTTATTGGTAGTGTTGTTACCATAGTTATGGCTTGAACCTTTCTTAGAATTCTGAATTAAAAGCCGCACAGGTGTCTATGATGATACTCTGACATTAATGGCTAAATCCGTGCCATAGATGACAGCAAATGCTGGTGTCAAAGATGTTCAGGGAGTCGTAAGTGTTCCAACAGCTGTGGGAATCAGGCACTGGTGCATTACCCCGACTCTACCCTGCCCTTTCTACCCACGGTTCACAATTTAAGCCTCTCTGTAGCACAGTGATGTAGCCAGCTCCTCTAGGAACCGGGGCTGATCTGAGCTCGCCCTGCCTGTGCTACCTAAGGTTAAGCGAACACCACTCCCCAAACGTGGGAATGAAGGATTTTGAAAGTCCCGCTGCAATATTCCGTAAGGAACCAAACACTCATGCTCAGCAAAGGTTAAACCCCAGGCCGGATTCCAGATTCTTATCCTCTGAAGCTCTAGGAGAGGGTTATTACTGCATTCAGAGAATAAGGATCTGGCCCAATAAAAACAAGCCAAGTTATAACTGTGCGACAGACACATTCTGCTTGTAACTCTCAACTAAGAGGCATTCTGTGCTAGATGTGCAGCCCCATGACTGTTGTTCCTGTCACACCCAAAGCAGCTTCATCTGATTTTTAGGTACGGCATTCCTGGGATCGGACCCACCAGGTTCTGCAGCCCCAGAGGCTGCTGGGTTTGGAACACCTGTAGCCAGTGCAAGGGGATTAAGAAGCACTTGTTCCAACCCTAAGCCTTGCCAAATGTCTCCACACCACAGAAATGGGATCTGGCCTGTGCGGAGGGCAGAGGGCCCCCCGGCTCACATCACATTCTTCCAGGCTTAATCTACTCAGCAACCAAAGTGGAAACAACTATCCCCCGACCCCGTGGCCAACCGAGTGTACAATAGAGTCTACTGTGGCCACAGAGCAGGCTTCATGGGTGACTGACTCTGCCCTGCATTCCCCCAGAGAGCTTTCTAGAACTCTGCTGAGGGCACGATTTGGGGGACAACAGTTCTTTCACAGGAAGGAGAATAACCTGATATGCATCTGGAAAAAGGTGAAGCTTTGAATGGCAATGACAGTCTAGTTCATGTTTATCTCTAAATTTCTTCTTTGATTCAGTGGAACAGGTAAGACGTTATGGATGTGGCACAATAATACAGAACAGGTGGTTCTGGAACTTCTGTTACAACTATGATCTTGTGCCTTCAAGTGGGACCCAGCTGGATGGGCGGACATACAGTGTCTTCAGTGCATCTCTCCATGACTTTATTCCTCAGAGCAGGAACTGGGCAAGGCAGCTTGGCGCTGACTTCACAAAGTGTGACCAGGTGAGCTCTCTGAATCGGTTCCAGAAAAGGCGGAGCCCTGATTGTGCTTCAGGTTTTCTTACCCCCCTCAGCCAACTCCCCGGAGGAGGACTTTTCAAAGACAAGAGGCAAGCGTCATCTAGCGTTTGTTTAATAGTTTTCTTCATACTAAATCTATAATTTCCAAAAGTATTTCTAACAAGGGCCCCTTTGTCAACTAACCTGTCTCATTTTCATCTCCTTTATCCTGTCTCTTCTTCCTTCAGAGGGAAGATAATAGAGTATCCTGCAGGAGACTTGGACCTGATTTTTTCCCCCCGAAACTCTGATTGAGGAGAAACCAAGAAAAATGTCATTTAAAATTATTTCAAGTATTTCCTGCCTTATTAGAAATGGTAGGTTGGATTTATCTTTGGGATATACTATCCTTTTGTTCTGGGAAAAACTAAAACAAAGCAGAAATACTTTTGGGTAGGCCAGTTTCGTCTTGAAAAATAGCCGTCACTGTTCTTGGAAGAAAAACTAAATGCAGTGAAGCAACTCAAAACTGAGAAATGAAATGTTCTGTTGGTAATGCAGTCAGTGAAGGTTAGTAACACTGCCTTTCTTATTTCTTGCTGTATTGTGAATGCTGAGAAGGGGTAATGTCTGTTGCCCATCAGGCACTCAATGCATATGTGCTGACTGATGGCCTGACTTGTGGCTACAACTTTAGAAGTTATGGTAGTTCCTTTGTTCCATATTGGGTGGGTTTCTCATCTTGGACTGCAAGGGGGTGGGCCTTACCTTAAGCAAATGCTATATGTTTCTCAAGTGGTGTCTAAATTGAATTCTGACAAAATAATCATTTAAAATGCACCAGGAAAAATCATTTAGAGGACCCCACTTTGAAACTTTTGTGGTGATTAACTTATAAAGATGAAGGTGGAATATGTCTTATTTGTTTGCTTTTGTATTTTAAAGCAGGCCATGTTTGCAATTTGTTGGGATTACTACCACTGATAGAATTGAGAGTTTCTTTTGCCCCAAAAACTCTCTGTGTTTATTTTTTTCTTACTTTTTTTTTTTTCCACTGCAAAATTTCCTTTTGGTCTTTATTTTTCATTCTTAAACAAGCCATCCATCCCACAGGCTATTCTCTGGCCAAATATGTGTTGCCTGAACTGATGTTCCATCAGCCGTTGGAAATTTCTTACATACAATTTCTTACATTGTTGCAATTGATTATATCTCACCATATTAATTTCCCTGAATATTCCTGCTGAGGTCTTACAGGAAATTTGTTCTGCATGCGTGCAACTTTTGTACACTGATGGGAAGGGGTCTCCTTTGAGCCCCTCAGGAACATTGAGAGGGGAAGGTTCTGGAAAGAGACTGTGAGTTTTGGTTTGTTCTGTTCTCCAAATAGCTCCTATATGAGTGTAGTGAGAGGCAGAGGGCAAGTGCATAGAAAACCACTCATAAGTTGGAAAAAAATAATTCAGATCCCCAAGGAAGAGAGGACAAATCAAGATAAAGCCCCAGGACAACTGAAGTCACCGTAAATATTTTAAAAATCGTCGTATTCATGCCTAAAGGATATAATGCATTACTAAGGAATGCACTACAGTCAAATGTACGGCATCTCAATTTAAAAGAAGACAAAGACAAAGAGGAGGAGGAGGGGAAAGAAATCCCACAAGCCAAAACAATAAAATTGTTTGGTTACGTAGTACTTATGGTTGCCTAATGTGTTTTTTGTTTGTTTGTTTGTTTACAGACCAGTCTTATCTTTATTTAAAACTTTGATAGTTTGCTCATCATAAATTTTTTTGCATTAACTTTGATTTTTTATTTTTAAAATTTTTATTTATTTATTTTTTATTGGAGTATAATTGCTTTACAATGTTGTGTTAGTTTCTGCTGTACGATGAAGTGAATCAGCTATATGTATACCTATATTCCCTCCCTTTTCTACCTCCCTCCCACTCGCCACATCCCACCCATCTAGGTCATCAGAGAGCACCGAGCTGAGCTTCTTGTGCTTTATAGCAGGTTCCCGCTAACTATCTACTTTATGTATGGTAATGTATATATGTCAATCCTAATCTTCCAGTTTGTCCCACCCTCCCTTTCCCCCTCTGTGCCCACATGTCCGTTCTCTATGTCTACGTCTCTATTCCTGTCCTGCAAATAGGTTCATCTGTACCATTTTTCTAGATGCCACAAATATGCATTAATATACGATATTTGTTTTTCTCTTCCTGGCTTACTCCACTCTGTACAACAGAATCTAGGTCCATCCACATCTCTACAAATGACCCAATTTCATTCCTTTTTATGGCTGAGTAATATTCCATTGTTTAAATGTGTTTGTTTTTAAGCACTATTTGTCTTCAAGTACAGAAGGATCTTCTCATAACAGCTATTGATTATATGGGTTCAATACCTTGTAGGTTTGATGTTTCTGGAATCAGGGCAGCTACAGAGGATGGTAGCCTAATGGATCACAGTTGTTAAGCTCCTAGGTTAAGTGTGAATCCAGTTCCTTTGTCTATGGCTTAAAGAGTTTCTACTGTGTCTGTCACTTAAAAATACTAAGCTCACAGTTCGGTCCCACACCAGCCTTGTGGGCTTCCTCGCTCCACAGCCTATGAGGGACAGCCCTTCACTCACACCTGACTGGGCCTCTGGAGTGAAGAGGTGCTGCACGAAAGGAAATCTGAGGCAAAGAGAAGTTAACTGTCTGGTCCAAGATCACAAAACTAAGCCATGTGGCTGACAGGGTCTTGGTGCTCTGGTCTGGTGTCAGGCCTGAGCCTCAGAGGTGGGAGAGCCGAGTTCAGGATACTGAACCACCAGAGACCTCCCAGTCCCATGTAATATCAATCAGTGAGATCTCTCCCAGATATCTCCATCTCAACGCTAAGGCCCAGTTCCACTCAACGACCAGCAAGATTCAGTGCTGGACCTCCCATGCCAAACAACTAGCAAGACAGGATCACAACCCCAGCCATTTGTAGAGAGGGTGCCTAAAATCATAATAAGGTCACAGACACCCCAAAACATACCACTGGACTTGGTCCTGCCCACTAGAAAGACAAGATCCAGCATCACCCAACAGAACACAGGCACTAGTCCCCTCCACCAGGAAGCCTACACAACCCACTGAACCAACATTAGCCATGGGGGCAGACACCTAAACAACAGGAACAACAAACAAGCAGCCTGCACAAAGGAGACCACAAGCACAGTAAGTTAAGCAAAGTGAAAAGACAGAGAAATACGTAGCAGATGAAGGAGCAAAGTAAAAACCCACCCAAACTAACAAATGAAGAGGAAATAAGCAGTTTACCTGAAAAAGAATTCAGAGTAATGATAGTAAAGATGAACCAAAATCTTGGAAATAGATTGCAGAAAATACAAGAAACGTGTAACAAGGACCTACAAGAACTAAAGAGCAAATAAATAATGATGAACAACACAATAAATGAAATTAAAAATTCTCTAGAAGGAATCAATAGCAGAATACCTGAGGCAGAAGAACAGATAAGTGACCTGGAAGATAAAATAGTGGAAATAACTACCACAGAGCAGAATAAAGAAAAAAGAAAGAAAAGAATTGAGGACAGCCTCACAGACCTCTGGGACAACACGAAACGCACCAAAATTCAAATTATAGGAGTCCCAGAAGAAGAAGAGAAAAAGAAAGGGACTGAGAAAATATTTGAAGACATTATAGTTGAACACTTCCCTAATATGGTAAAGGAAAGAGTCAATCAAGTCCAGGAAGTGCAGAGAGTCCCATACAGGATAAATCCAAGGAGAAACATGCCAAGACACATACTAGTCAAACTATCAAAAATTAAATACAAAGAAAAATATTAAAAGCAGCAAGGGGAAAGCAACAAATTACATAAAAGGGAATCCCCATAAGATTAACAGCTGATCTTTCAGCAGAAACTCTACAAGCCAGAAAGGGGTGGCAGGACATATTTAAAGTGATGAAAGGGAAGAACCTACAACCAAGATTACTCTACCCAAAAGGATCTCATTCAGATTTGATAGAGAAATTAAAACCTTTACAGACAAGCAAAACTAAGAGAATTCAGCACCATCAAACCACCTTTACAACAAATGCTAACAGAACTTCTCTATGCAGGAAACACAAAAGAAGGAAAAGACCTACAATAACAAACCCAAAACAATTAAGAAAACGGTAATAAGAACATACATATCAATAATTACCTTAAATGTAAATGGATTAAATGCTCCCAGCAAAAGACATAGACTGGCTGAATGGATACAAAGACAAGGCCCATATATATGCTGCCTACAAGAGACCCACTTCAGACATAGGGACACATAGAGACTGAAAGTGAGGGCATTGAAAAAAGATATTCCATGCAAATGGAAATCAAAAGAAAACTGGAGTAGCAATTCTCATATCAGACAAAATAGACTTTAAAATAAAGACTATGACAAGAGATAAAGAAGGACATAACATAATGATCAAGGGATCAATTCAAGAAGAAGATATAACAATTATAAATGTTTATGCACCCAACATAGGAGCACCTCAATACATAAGGCAAATGCAAACAGCCATAACAGGGGAAATCAACAGTAAAACAACCATAGTAGGGGACTTTAACACCTCACTATCACCAATGGACAGATCAACCAAAATGAAAATAAATAAGGAAACACAAGATTTAAATGATACATTAAACAAGATGGACTTAATCGATATTTATCAGACATTTCATCTAAAAACAACAGAATACACTTTTTTCTCAAGTGCTCATGGAACATTCTCCAGGATAGATCATATCTTGGGTCACAAACCAAGCCTTGATAAATTTAAGAAAATTGAAATCATATCAAATATCTTTTCTGGCCACAATGCTATGAGACTAGATATCAATTATAGAAAAAAATCTGTAAAAAATACAAACACATGGAGGCTAAACAATACAATACTTAATAACCAAGAGATCACTGAATAAATCAAAGAGGAAGTCAAAAAATATCTAGAAACAAATGACAATGAAAACACAATGACCCAAAATCTATGGGATGCAGCAAAAGCAGTTCTAACAGGGAAGTTTATAGCAATAGAATCCTACCTCAAGAAACAAAAAAAATCTCAAATAAACAACCTAACCTTACACCTAAAGCAATTAGAGAAAGAAGGACAAAAAAATCCCCAAAATGAGAAGCAGGAAAGAAATCATAAAGATCAGATCAGAAATAAATGAAAAAAAAAGGAAACGATAGCAAAGATCAAAAACTAAAAGATGATTCTTTGAGAAGATAAAGAAAATTGATAAACCATTAGCCAGACTTATCAAGAAGAAAAGGGAAAACACTCAAATCAACAGAATTAGAAATGAAAAAGGAGAAGTAACAACTGACACTGCAGATTACAAAGGATCATGGGAGATTACTACAAGCAACTATATACCAATAAAATGGACAACCTGGAAGAAATGGACAAATTCTTAGAAAAGTACAAACTTCTGAGACTGAACCAGGAAGAAATAGAAAATATCAACAGACCAATCACAAGCAGTGAAATTGAAACTGTGATTAAAAATCTTCCAACAAAGAGAAGCTCAGGACCAGATGGCTTCACAGACAATTTCTATCAAACATTTACAGAAGAGCTAACACCTATCCTTCTCAAACTCTTCCAAAATAGATCAGAGGGAGGAACACTCCCAAACTCATTCTATGAGGCCACCAGTACCCTGATACCAAAACCAAATATCTCACAGAAAAAGAAAATTACAGGCCAATATCACTGATGAACATAGATGCAAAAATCCTCATCAAAATACCAGGAAACAGAATCCAGCAGCACATTTAAAAGATCATACACCATGATCAAGTGGGGTTTATCCCAGGAATGCAAGGATTTTTCAATGTATGAAAATCTATTGTGTGATACACCATATTAACAAATTGAAGGATAAGAACCATATGATAATATCAATAGATGCAGAAAAAGCTATTGACAAAATTCAACACCAATTTAAATAAGAAGTCTCCAGAAAGTGGGCATAGAGGGAACTTACCTCAACATAATAAAGGCCATATATGACAAACACACAGCCAACTTCGTTCTCAATGGTGCAAAACTGAAACCATTTCCACTAAGATCAAGAACAAGACAAGGCTGCCCACTCTCACCGCTATTATTCAACATAGTTTTGGAAGTTTTAGCTACAGCAATCAGAGACAAAAAATAAATAAAAGGAATCCAAATCGGAAAAGAAGAAGTAAAGCTGTCACTGTTTGCAGAAGACATGATACTATACATAGAGAAACCTAGAAAATGCCACCAGGGGCTTCCCTGGTGGCACAGTGGTTGGGAATCCGCCTGCTGATGCAGGGGACACGGGTTCATGCCCCGGTCTGGAAAGATCCCACATGCCGCGGAGCGGCTGGGTCTGTGAGCCATGACCACTGAGCCTGTGCATCCGGAGCCTGTGCTCCACAGTAGGAGAGGCCACAACAGTGAGAGGCCCGCGTACCGCAAAAAAATGCCTCCAGAAAACTACTAGAGCTAATCAATGAATTTGGTAGAGTTGCAAGATAAAAAATTAATGTACAGAAATCTCTTGCATTCCTATACACTAATGATGAAAAATCTGAAAGAGAAATTAAGGAAACACTCCCATTTACCACTGCAACAAAAAGAATAAAATACCTGGGAATAAACCTCCCTAAGGAGACAAAAGACCTGTATGCAGAAAACTATAAGACACTGATGAAAGAAATTAAAGATCATACAAACAGATGGAGAGATATACCATGTTCTTGGATTGGAAAAATCAATATTGTGAAAATGAGTATACTACCCAAAGCAATCTACAGATTCAGTGCAACCCCTATCAAATTACTAATGGCATTTTTCACAGAACTAGAACAAAAGTTTCACAATTTGTATAGAAACACAAAAGACCCAGAATAGGCAAAGCAATCTTGAGAGAGAAAAACGGAGCTGGAGGAATCAGGCTCCCAGACTTCAGACTATACTATAAAGCTACAGTAATCAAGACAGTATGGTACTGGCACAAAAACAGAAATATAGATCAATGGAACAGGATAGAAAGTCCAGGGATAAACCCACGCACCTATGGTCACCTTATCTTTGATAAAGTAGGTAAGAATATACAATGGAGAAAAGACAGGCTCTTCAATAAGTGGTGCTGAGAAAACTGGACAGCTACATGGAAAAGAATGAAATTAGAACACTCCCTAACACCATACACAAATATAAACTCAAAATGGATTAAAGACCTAAATGTAAGGCCAGACACTATGAAACTATTAGAGGAAAACATAGGCAGAACTCTCTATGACATAAGTCACAGAAAGATCCTTTTTGACCCACCTCCTAGAGTAATGGAAATAAAAACAAAAATAAACAAATGGAACCTAATGAAATTTAAAAGCTTTTGCCCGGCAAAGGAAACCATAGAAAAAAAGACAACCCTCACAATGGGAGAAAATATTTGCAAATAAAGCAACTGACAAAGGATTAATCTCCAAAATATACAAGCAGCTCATGCAACTCAATATCAAAAAAACAAACAACCCAATCCAAAAATGGGCAGAAGATCTAAATACACATTTCTCCAAAGAAGGTATACAGATTGCCAACAAACACATGAAAGAATGCTCAAAATCACTAATCATTAGAGAAATGCAAATCAAAACTACAATAAGGTATCACCTCATACCGGTCAGAATGGCCATCATCAAAAAATCTACAAACAATAATTGCTGGATAGGGTGTGGAGAAAAGGGAACATTCTTGCACTGTTGGTGGGAATGTAAATTGATACAGCCACTATGGAGAACAGTATGGAGGTTCCTTAAAAAACTAAAAATAGAACTACCATATGACCCAGCAATCCCGCTACTGGGCATATACCCTGAGAAAACCATAATTCAAAAAGAGGCATGTACCACAATGTTCATTGCAGCTCTATTTACAATAGCCAGGACATGGAAGCAACCTAAGTGTCCATCGACAGATGAATGGATAAAGAAGATGTGGCACATATATACAACGCAATATTACTCAGCCATAAAAGGGAACGAAATTGAGTTATTTGTAGTGAGGTGGATGGACCTAGAGGGGAGGGGGAAGGGTAAGCTGGGACAAAGTGAGAGAGTGGCATGGACATACATACACTACCAAACGTGAAATAGATAGCTAGTGGGAAGCAGCCGCATAGCCCAGGGAGATAAGCTGGTTGCTTTGTGACCACCTAGAGGGGTGGGATAAGGAGGGTGGGAGGGAGACGCAAGAGGGAGGGGAGAAGGGGATATATGTATATGTATAGCTGATTCAGTTCATTATAAAGCAGAAACTAACACACCATTGTAAAGCAGTTATACTCCAATAAAGATGTTAAAAAAAAAAAAAAAGAAAAATACCCAGTTCACAAAAGCTATAGCTAACAAAGGGTCCGACAAGGAAGTTGAAAAATAGATTGGTTCCATTCCTCGGAGCTCAACATCAGCATGATTCTGGCTGACAGGTAAATAAATACTGACTAAAGCAGACCTGAGAGCTGAGAGGAGGCAGACATGCAGAAAAAAATCCCTTCCTCATTCCTGGGGCAAAGGCCACAGTTTTTATTTTTCTTAATGATAAAATGCTGTTGGAAGTCAAGCATCACATGACGATGGCAATGTGCTCTCTTTCACCTCTGTGAGAAATGTAGCTAATTCTGTCACCCTCCTGAGGCTATGACAGGAACTCAAGAAAATAGGCAGAGGGAAAAATCAGGGAGTGTGGTATAGTGGTTTTAACATGTTATAACAAAGACCAGAGTGGAATAACTGGCCAGAGGTGACTAGAGATATGGATTAGGGTAAATTTTTAAGCCAGGGATGTGGAAAGTTATTTCCAAGATGACCATCCTGTACTCACCCTTAACAAATTTGATTTTACAAATTCTGCTCCAATATAGCAAAGTGTCTTTCTAATCTGTCATTGAATATGAATTAATTTTAGGGTCTGCTGTAGGAATGATATTAAGTTGATGCAGAAAGTGGGAGAGTAACATTTTACAGCAAATTACTTTATGCTTCTTCTGGAAATGAAGACATGCTTCCCTGACTGAATAATGAATACCAGTAATAGAGAGCATTATTCAGCCTGAAAGGCAAATTGAGTATACATATCTAATGAAAATAATAGCTAACATTTATTGCATACTTCTGATATAACAGGCATTATTCTAAGTGTACTGCATGGATTATTAGTCCTCATCTGGTCCTTTGAGGTCCAGTGGCCGAGGTGGATTCGTCCTCCATGGCACTGCCATTGTCTCCCATGCCCCCTGGCCTGATGTTAGTCCTGCCTCCCCTTTTAAGTATTGGGATCCCCTGGGTCAGGGATCACAAGAAGTCACTTGCATCTAAATTCAGCCCTTAGGAGTCTGAGTTCAAATTTCAGATTCTTCAACCAGTTTACTAGACACGCGTATCCTGAGGAGAGGAGAGAGCATGAGAAAAGAGGTAAGAGCACGGGCTTAGAGTCAGACACACCTGGGCAGAAACCCTGCCCTTTTATAGCTGTGTGGCCTTGAAAAAGTCCCTTAATCTCCCTGCCTCAGGTCCCTTGATGGCAAACTGAGGATAAGAAGTCACTGTAGAAACATCTTAACAATTAGATGAGATAATATAAGTAAAATTATCATTAGCACAGACAGTGGTCCATAATAAAATCTCCTAAATGGAAATAGTACTTATTTATCTTGTACCTAATTGAGTGTCTGGAATATTGGAGGTATAAAATCATTATTTGTTGAATTTAATTGAATCCAAATTTTTTTTAACTGGACACATTCCAGTGAAGTGAAGTGGTGGAAGTTTAATACAAGGTTCTAGGGACTTCCCTGGTGGTCCAGTGCTTAAGACTCCGGGCTGCCAATGCAGGGGGCATGGGTTCAATCTCTGCATGCTGCAAAGCTTGGCCAAATAAATAAATTAATTAAAATAAATTAATTTTTTTTCCTTTTTTTTACAGTTAGTTTGACTCAGGTTTCAAACAAAGTGCACCCATTGCATTGAACTTTAATCCTTTTCAATCAGGAGCAGTTCTTAGTCCATCTTGAATGTCCCACATTCTGGATATTTCTGTGTATTTTCTCATTGTATCATTTAACTTGATTCTTTAGCTCCTGTATTTCTTGTAAACTGGAAGTTAGTTTTAATCACATGAAGTTAAACGTTTTGGGGGGTTTGGTGCAAAAGTCCTTTATAGGTGGTACCGTGTAGTTCAGTTGCATCACTATGGGGAGATATAAGATATCTGACTGCTCTACTTTGATGGTGATTTAATGTCATCTAACTCAGGTGTCATAAACTATGGTCCACGGGTCAAATCCCACCTACCACCCACTTTTGTAAATGAGGCATAACTGGAAGACAGCTACACTCATTCCTTCAAGGATTATCTACGACTGCTTTTGCCCTACGATGGTGGAGCTGAGTAGTTGTGACAGAGGTGGTATGGTCCACTGAGCCTAAACTGTTTATTATCTGGCCTGTAACAGAAAAATTTGTTGATCCCTGGTTTAGTGTGGTTATGTCATGACAGACTTATCCTCTAAATGAGGAACCTACGCTCTAAATGCTGAAGGGATTTGTCACACAGTCAGGGAGAGGAGGAAGCAGGGTCCTCCGAGCCTTTTTTCTGTAGATCCTGTCTCTGCTCCTTCCTCCACTCTTTGCCCTCCCAATATCCTAGAAATCAAATGGTCAGACACCAGTAAAAGTTTCATTCTATCCCTGGCCCGTCAGCATTCAAACAGAGCTGGAACCCTGATATTTGACAATGCACAGAGAAGGAGGTATAGTCTGATGTTTTTAGCTGTAACAGAAATCTGACTCAAAGTGGCTCAAAGAGGAAATGTATTAACTCTCATAATTTGAAGTTAGTGGCGCCCTCATGGGCCTGGGTTCCTTCTATCCCTCTGCTCTGCTCTGTGCCTATTTTGTTTTCAAGTTGGTTCCCCTCGTGGTCTCAGACGGTGGCCAATGGTAATCAAGGCTGCAAGCATCCTTGCCACACACAGCAGGAGAGAGAGAGATGAGAAACCTTATACTTTCAAAGATGGTGTATGAGTTCTTTCCTGTAGTCTGATTAAGTACTCCCTGTCCATCTCTGGAATAATAACAGTAGCCAGAGAATTCATTAATTGACAGAGAATAATCAAGAGTCTCCCTCTAGGGCTAGAAGTGGGGTGAACACTTGAACAGCAATTAAGATTCTGTTAAAAAGAAGGGAGGGGAAAATCAGTTTGAGGGAGAGCTGTAGTTTAGGATCTTTGGGGACTAATAAAACTACATATTTCCAGGGTGATTAAAGGATGTTAATTGTTAACTAAATTTATTGTCTCCAACCAATTGTGTTACTGTAAGTTAGTTTTTTAGTTCCGAAATTCTGATTTAATCACCCCCCCCGACCAGGTAATTCTAGCCTACACTCAGCTTTAGTTGGATCTAAAGACAAGCAAAGACCCCACAGCGGTGCCTTCTTTTCTGGGCCTAGACCTTAGGTCTGGTGCCTAAACCTGAGACCCTACCGGTCATATTTCATTGATTCTAAGATACCCTCAGCCTCCGCCCACTTCCACCAAATCTATATAATACAGTCTCTGAAATTGGGACGTAGTCAGCCAGGCTAGGTGCTCAGCCTGCCTGAGCGTGTGCGTCATCACCTGTGACAGCAGTTTGGAGGAAGATGCTGGGACCAGTGCAGTAAGTCCACTATATACGAACCTTCAAGGTGCCAACTTTCAAAGATGAAAACGTGAGTTTCATCAATGTCAGGTGTGAGTAAAATTGCAGCTTGTCCTCCATCTCCTATTGCTGATGATCCTTCAGCTCTACCATCTCCCACCTCCTCTCCCTCCTCCAGTCAGTAACTCTTCTTTTCACTCGATGCCAGCCCCTGGATGCCAGCTGTTGTACTGTACTACTGTACTTTTCAAGGTCCTGTACTGTAAGATTAAAAATGTTTTCTTTATTTTTTGTGTTTGTTTTCTTAATGTATTATTTGTGTGAAAGTGTTATAAACCTATTACAGTACTGAACTATATAGCCGAATTTGTTAGTTGGGTACCTAGGCTAACTTTGTGGACTTACTAACAAAGTGGACTTATGAACGTGCTCTCAGAATGGAACTCATTCGTATGTAGGGGACTTACTGTATTGCAGTCCTTTAAGAAACGTGGTATATCATGTGTTGCATGGACTCCCACAACTCTCAGTCAAAAAGTGACTCAGAAAAGTCAATTCTCAAAGAGAGGGAATTTTGGACATTCTTTAACCAGCTTATTTTGCATAGATTTTTCATTTTAGGCATGCACAAGAGCAATGCATAATAAAATCTGTCCAAACAATTCTAAAAAACCTCTGGCAATAGATATAAAAATAAAAATTCTAAGTGAGTGGAAAACTTTGGGTCATCATTGAATAGGTAGCAATGTTATCTCCTTTCTTGGTGATATAGAATATAATGGTATATCTCGCAACCAATGATATCTTAGATTTCATGAAATATGGTATCAATGTAGTGTTGGAATAAATATATTTTCAAAAGAAAAAAATTATTGATTATAAGATGGACAGCATCAAATAAACACTCTTATTTCTTTACTCTTCCTCCTGTGGTAACAAGATACTTATTTATTTGAAAATCAGCTTCTCCTTTTTATCTCAACAAGGTTGTCTCTGTACTTCAATCAACATGGGGCTGACTATCCAGATAGTTTTTCCGACCCTGCTTTCAATATCCTTTGTCAACACTGGTTTAAGGGGGAGTCACTAGCTGTTTTGATGGCATACTTTGAAGGATGCTGAGAAGTTTGTCGTAGACAAAAGCACTATCCCTCAGCAACACCCAGACTTTAATAGACAGAGATTCTTTACTTTGGGTTAAGGCATTATCATTAGATGGTGTTCAATATATGCTTGACAGAGGTAGTACATTAAATACCTCTTTCCCCACTAATAACTTAGAATATTCGCTTATTGGAGTATTTCAAGGGTGTGATCGTCTGAGGATAGGATTTGAGATGGGAGAAGGGGAGGGAGAAAGAGTAGAGAGATGTGTCCAAGACACTGGTATGCTGGTATAGATTTAACAACTGGCTGGATCTCCAGGGAGAAAAAAAGCCCTGATCTGTAGCATTTGCCAATTTCCATGGTGTAAATACTCCCACCATGGCTGATTTCAAGCTACAAAGCAGTCACTGAACACGGAGTCGGGAAGAGACTCACAGGGTCAACACACATGAGCAGGCAGGAGTTGGTTCCAGCACGCCCCTGGGACACCTGGGGGAAGTCGTTCTAAGAATCCAGGAGATAGAAGAAACACAGGGGAACCTGGGAAAGTTCTTCAAGCAGACAGAAAGATAAAGAGGGCAGAGAGGAGAAGATTTTGTGGCTTCCTCAAGCCATGCTAAAGGAATGTGCCTTCTGCCTCAGGATATGTCCTCAACCTATTTCTCTTTCCCAGTTTTTCAAGTATAATGGACACAGAGTTGTAATCTCACCATTATTTTTTTTAATTAAAAAAAAAATGTATGGAGTGTGCTCATGATGTCATAGTTCAATGGAGCGTGGTTTCTTTCTCCAGCTAACATGTATAGAATTGAGCTGTAAATCTGTGTGTCTGGCATGTTCAGTTAGCTCCAGTCACATGGCGGACGTGCAAGTATTTTTGGCTTTAGATCAAATAAATTAGAAGATTCTCATATTTATGGTCCTCTTGAATGGATATACCCCATTATTTGTGGGGAAAAGGCAGATGCCCAAGTACCAATTAAATCCAAGAAAAAAATATTGTGTCATTTTTATCTTATTAGCAGTTATTCCTTAAATGAGGATGTCTGTTATGCTTTGCCGTTCAAAAGAGAGGGAATCATTGGGAGGCTTATGAGGTGCCAAACATTTCAAACTTTTGAGAAAAAGCATGAAATAGTAAGTACTTGAAACAGGCATTTTAGACTCTAAAGAAAGAATAAACTTTTCCTAGAAAGACATGTGGGTTAAAAGCTGCCTTTGGGATTTTTTTTTCTAATTATTTCTAATTAGTTATGTGTTGATGGTATGTGTGTCCCACATCAGTCACTTAGTTCCTCCCCTGAGATCAGGCCCTCAGTCATCAAAAGTCAGGATCCTCTGGTCAGGAAGAAACTGAAATGATTTTATTTATAATGACATACTGTATATAAAAGGCATAATAAAAAAGAAGATTTTAAGTAAGAGTTAAAGAAGTATAATATAATCCCTTTACCATTTTTTAGCAGAAAAGGGATTTTAAATCTCTAAATTTATGATTCTACATGAAACTTACATATGGGCTCAGATTCAGAAGAGTAGTTTTTGTCAGGTTTTTCTCATTTAATGCTTTCCTGTCCTTCCAACTCTCTCCTTTCTCCCAGAAGATGAGGATCTCTATCTCGGGAGAGGCTCACAGACCACAGACAGTCAGTGAATAAATGCTTTCCGGCACCTTTGCTTTCACTGTAGTGATTTGTTCATTTCACGGTCATTCGGGCCCATCAAAAATGTTTGTTGAACTTAGAAAAGTGTCAGGGTTTGGATGGGTCTCGAAAATAATTGTAATAGTTTTTTTTGCCCTTGTTTTTGTTTTTTTAACAAGAATGTCATGCCCCAGAGGCCATTTAATAGAAAAACAAACAAGCAATAAAACACCCTGACATATAAATTCTGGTGGAATCCCTAATTTATAGATTATGTGTCCAGTTGAGTAAATCTTTGTTTAGTTAATACAAGTAGAGAAAATTGGACTAGGAGTTTTCAGCAGATAAGTCACAATTTATGAATAAATAAAACTAATTGTCACTAGTATCAGAGACAGATGGATATCTTTGTTTCTTTAAGTATATAAATTTTTAAAGATATATTTAAATACATATATGCATATATTTCCAGCCCTATGAGTTTTATGAAATGTTTTGTTGGCTGGCTTTGTTAGTGAGCACTCCTTAGCCCCGATTTGCAAGCAGACTGATTTCCTTGTCCTCCACTTGGTAATTTTTGTCAATTCTTTGGAAATATATAGTCCCTTGTAACTCTTCGATTGTGCATGCCTTATGACAACAAAGCAAATCTTTCCCCATGATGGCTGACTTCTAAATTGTTAAGGTTTTCCAATACTATGACTGGGTGAGGAATATACAGACTTCACGGAAGGGTGGCTTTGACTATTCGGGTTTGCCTTTTTGAGCTGGGGTCAGTGTTTGATACTTCTCTTTCTACCCAGGCCACCTCTTACTCTCTTCTTGAGTTACTAGCCATCTCAGCCACGAGGTCTGTATGCCTCCAAGGTGTTTATGGGGCACCTGCACCTGAGAATTTGATAAGGAATTCCTGCTGTGATAAAAAGTGTTCTTAGGTCAAATGTGTAGTGGTAAAATTAATAGTTCTGAGACCGTGTGTCTCAAGCCATCTATAAAAGCCATATTATTTACTGCCTAGGATGCCACCTGTACAATGCAGCTGTCTCAACCGTTTTGCACACGTATACACACCCACACACACATACAGATTTACAGATTGAGAGAGAGAGACAGAGAGAGAAAGGAAAATTATATTCAAGGGGAGGTTTTATTTGGATTAAAGCCCTACTCTCTGGAGGTTTTGCTTTCCCCTAATTGAAAACACCTACAATACTTCTGCCAAAGAAACCAGAAGACGGGTCAACCTGTAGATGGGGCCCTCTCGTCTCTAAACCATGAATCACGGATGACCTTGCCTCATATCTAGGCCCAAGTATTGTACAAGGTTCTGCTTATCAAATAAAAATAGTAGCAAACAGCAGGATCACTGAACTGACAGCTACCTGATTCTCAGCCAAAGAATTGTCATTAGGCTTTCAGTCCCCAAATGTTTCTTGGAAGTAGCTGAAGTGAGGCTAGTTTTAAATATCTCAGGGAGCTCAGGGAAAGGTCTTTTCTACTTGTACTCCCTGGTGCATAGTTTGTATTGCCATTTGGAATTTTCTTGCCCTCTATAGCCCAACTTCATTTCTTCTTATAGATTTGAATAGTGACAAGGCCTCGTTCAGTTCATTTATCTCTATTAATATATGAATCTCAAGTTAACTTATCTCTGAGATCTAGGACACAAATAGAGCAAAGACCATTCTGAGACCAAAAGAGGGGAGGCTGAGGAAGCTACTGTTTCTTCAGCCTAGATCAGAGCTTGGCAAACTGTAGACAACAGGACAAATCTGACCTTTAGCCTATGTTTGTAAACAACGTTTTTTAGAACACAGCCATGCCCATTTATTTGTGTCTATTGCTGCTCTGTCATAACGCAGAGTTGAGAAGGCGTGATGGTCCACAAAACTGAAGATACTAATTTTCTGGCTCCTTATGGAAATCATTTGCTGACCCCTGACCACTAGGGGTTAGTGTTTGAGGATTTTGCTGGGTGTTGCAAACAAGCAAGCAAGTGGCCAAACTCTTGAGCCTGTGAAATAAAGTATAAGAGAAACCTCTGGAAAATGATGGCAGCATGACAAATCTGGCCTTTGTATACATCAGTGGTGGGCTGTCTGTGAGAACTCACCACCCTGGGTGTATCTAAATGTGGAGAGAATATATGGAATTATATTTCCCAAACATTGTTTCATAGAACCTTCGTGTCCTTCCAAAGTGAAATCATTTCATGGTGAGGGGATTCCCTTGGGGAAGTAAGTTTATTAAGTACTTGGGCTAAACAAAGTTCAAGAGTTTTCTTTACTCCAGGACTTGTAATTCACTCATGTGCTGTGGAACACAAGAGGAGTATAATTTGTACTCAAATCTGACTTGCCCATAGAAACCTTTCTCTTGGGACATCTAGAGATATCTTATGAGCTACATTTTCTCATGGAACACAGTCTAGGAATCCTCTCCAGGGTCCCAGCACACATGAGATCTGAGTGTTTTCTTTTTTCAAAATCAATTGCTCCAATTCTCTTTTTCAGCTGGTAGCACTGGTATTTGCTAGGCACCCAACAGTACAGTTTGTCCAGTTGTTAAATGTCTTGAAATACATATCAGTTGGCAAATAACAGCTTCTCTGAGCCCTCAGATATCTCCTGCAGCCCTGGCTATCCTGGCTCCTTCCCTGAGATTGTCCAGACTTCTGCTCATTCTAATAAATAAAGGTTATCATGTGCAGAGTAGTGGGGGGAAGAGGCTCTAGGACCATGTTCTAACACTACCCGTGTGTGTTCTAACTGGTCACTGCCCACACCCTATGGGCTGTTAAATATATTGAATATCACTATCCAAATTGCAGCAAAAGTGGGTCGATTTTCTACACCACTAAGAAATGTCTTGCCTGCCATGATGTAAATGTCACAGCATTGCTGAAGCCAAACAGATTATGGTGATACATCAAGTTTAGTAACGTCAGGATATAACATAAGTGAGGAGCTGGAAGGTTAGAACAACGGCCTAAATTCTCAAGTAGGCATGTTATTTCTGCCAGCCAAGTAAAAGTAGCATAAGTGGTGTGGGAGGTATCGTGGGGGTACCAGGAGTATTCTCTAAACTATCAAAAAAAGAAAAAATAAAGGTAAAGTTTGAAATTTTAATGATTATTAGTAACAAACTGGTGAGACATCTGAAAAGTAATTAATCCATATCAGTATGTAAGAAGTGTTGGTCTAATGGGGGACTCAGATCAATAAATGGCCATTGTAATGTGATGGATAAAGGTTGTGATGGGAAGAAGCACAGAGCTGAGTAGTTCAGTGGCACTTGGGCAGAAGAAATAGATCATAAAATGTTTTCTGGAGGAGGAGACATGTGAGCCAAGTCTTAAGGTAGGAGCTGGTTAGGATGGGAAGAGGGTTGGGGAGTGTGTTCCAGGTAGAGGGAACAGGGTATTCTGAGCTGAATTCTGTTTCTCATTCTCTTCTGTCCCATTCCTGTCCCAGAAACTACCTGCTGTGAAAAGCTCAGCTCAAATGCTATGTTTGGCTTTAAATTCCCTTTTGCCCTCAACCTGGTGGCCCTCTGCTTTGTGCTACTGTAGGCCTTGGCATTGCAGGGCAGGAAAAATAATTTTCCCTTTACCCTTCTGAGTTCCTAGTTGAGACCCCTGTAATAAAAGACATGTTAACAAGAGAAAAATAAACAGAAGTTTACTAACCTGTATACCTCATGGGCTACCCAGAGGAAAATGAGTAACTCCCCGAGGTGACCTCTAATTCAGGATCAAACAGCATCTTATAGGGAAAGCAGAGGGAAGATGTAGGACTCTCAGGGGAGAATAAATGATTTTTAGGAAAGCTGAATGGGCCTTTAGAAGAATAGGTGGGAGGTGTGATAGTTTGTGACAGGTTAGTCAGACTGTGGTGTCCACTTCTAGACTCCTCTCCTGTGATGAGAGTCAGTCTTCCCCAGTTGATAAAACTCCCTGAAAGGGGATCTGTGACAATTGAGTATTGGGGGAGGGTGGGGCGAGGGGCGAGGAGGGTCTGTCTTTAGGCAGATAAGGGAAGTTCAGAGAAAGCCTCTCCCTGCAAGTGCTGTTTTTTCAAGTGCCTTCAGCTCAAAGTAATCAGTATACCAGAGCAGCATATTTTGGGGTGGCATGTCCTGCTACCTTTCCATACTTCCCTTGTAGTGCATTCCCAGACTTCTCAGTTTGTACTGAATTTGTACTTCTTATTTAGTACACTTGTCTTATCTCACCTATTAAACTGCAATCTCTTAGAGAGCAGAGTCTCACTATCTTTTTACGTATTCACCAATACTTTGTATGCTGTACCAGCTTAAAAAAACTTTTGTAAAATTAAGTTGGGAAAAGTCCTCATTCATCTGATCTCCTGCTTTTCATTTCTTTTTTCATAACCTGCCAGATTCTCTTGACACGTTCCTTTTTGGAACTCTTGGAGAGAGCTAGATAATGTCTTTTATGTGTAGGGCACAATGGCTGGTACCCTTTAGTTGCTCCGCAGCATGTGGGATCTTCCCGGACCAGGGCTCGAACCCGTGTCCCTGCATTGGCAGGCAGATTCTTAACCACTGCACCACAAGGGAAGCCCAATGGTACCCTTTAATAGAAAGTAAGTATGTTCTTGAGAGGTAAGCACTATAATCATCTGTGTCTTGAGAATCTGATATAATTTCACAGACAAAATATTTTTGGATAATTTTATTATTCACTTATTATATTTTGCCCATATTGTTTGGCTAAATATGAATTTGGAAAATAAGGAAGGGATAAATCCCAAACTGGATGAGTCAACATTTCTCATTGTAAACTCGATTTTATTGTCTTAGTATTTTTATCATCCAAAGATACATCTCCATCAATTGCTTTGGCAAACCCACATCAAACCAGTAAAATGATGTTTCAGTTCTTTCCTAGAGTTTCCTAACAAGCGTCTTAAAGATTTCTAAGGACTTCACACTCAAGCACATAAAGCGGTTACCAAAAGAGCTAATCACCACGTGTTAGGTGCTATTCTAGGGACATTAAGATATGGTTTTAGTCAAATCTCTTTTGAGTGCTAAGTGATAGAAATCTGTTTCTAACTATTTCACGTGTAAAGGGATTCAATGTGAGCCTATTGAATTAACTCCTGGATATAAGGTCAGGAAGCTAGCAAAATATCGTGAAGAACAGGGACTAAGAACTGGACAGCTATCCAGAACCCAGGGGACGTGTTCTCTCATTTTATTTTTTCATCCCCTTACCTCTTTCTCTTATTCTTTGGGCAGCTTTTCCTGCTTTGGCGATGCACAAGGCTAAATACCACCACCCACATTTTACCTCCTCAGCTCAAGTAACCAACCTAGATTTCCTAGGGTTTCTTATTTCTAGGCCAAGATTGTGGAAAGATTTGTTTGGATAACTTACTTTCTATACAGTCTTGGAGATGAGGCTACTGTCACACAGAATAAGAGCAGTTCCTGGGAGCCTTTTAGGTCCTATGGGGGTGGAATAGAGGTATAAAGCTTGTCTGTGATGCTTATGCCACTCAGTATAACAGCAATCCTATGAGGCAGCTCTTATTATTTCCACCTTATTGAAGAGGTAACTGAGGTTCAGAGGGACTAAATGACATCCTCCAATCACAAAGTCAAGATCCCAAATCAAGCATATCTGACCCCAAATCTGTTCTCACCTATTTCCTCTCAGCTCCTGGAGAGAAAACAATTTGTTTCAGATGGGAGACCGTAACACACTTGGGAAAAGTAGACTGAATACTTGTCTGATATGACAGGGGTCATGATGGTAGGCTAGTCATTCCCCACTTTTATCCCCTTTCTCATCTGAGAGCAGAACCAGAGGAAAACAGAGTATTTTCCTGGAACTTGTCTTAAAGGGAGGTGGCAGAGTCTTTGGTCCAGGGTGGCATGGACTTGGGTGATGCTTGAGGCATCCATAGTACCTTCTGATTTCAGAAGCTACCTGTACTCTCAGAGACTGTCTGAATCATGAATATCTTCAGGAGCACGTAAAAACTGTATAGATAGAAAATTTAAAAGATATCACCAAGATTCAGAAGTCAGCCTGATACTTTTCTTGTCCAATGAAATATATCTTCATACATAGAAAAAGTAGAGCTGCTTTATATTATTCAGCAAATGGGCTCCTAAGATTGTCTTGATACTCTTCATTCTTCAGTCCCTGAAAAGCCTGAAAACAGGTTTACATGTGGTCTCAATTATGGGTCTCACTCCCTTGAAGGTTTTGTTCCTTTTCACGTAAGCAGGATTTTTCAGCAGGTTTGTGACACTCAGCTAGACAAAGAGCTACACCTTCTTGCCTGTCCTCACTTTGCCCTCTCTTTGCCCATATTTTCCCCAGAGGAAGTTTTGCTTATTTTCCCCTCTCTCAAAGGGCAACTTTCTCCTGTTTACTTCTCATCTTTGCAACGTTTTTTCCTTCATTCTTTTTAAAATCCAAGGTGTCATAATGCATTAACTTCCTTAAAAATGTTACACTTAGTTCTTCATCCTTATTTAATTAAAGTTTGTATAAAGCAATTCAGGGATGTAATTTGGCAGTGCTGTTGTTAGGCACGTTTCTTCATTCTCAACTAAGCTCCCAGCCTCCCTGGTGAGGTGTTTCTATACATCTGTCCCGAAGTTCACATTGGTGAATCCTCCAGTGACACCTCACCACTTCTGTGATACCTCCAGACCCTTCAGCTGCCTTGCAAAGCATGCAGGCAGCACATCACAACCACCCAATGATTGCATAATGCAGACTTTCATCTGCATGGTCTGGGAATTGTCACTCAACAGCTATTGGTTAAGCACTTGCCTATATGGCCCTCCACACTGTGTGGAAAGCCCTGGAGACTGGAAAAAAAAAAAGAAGAAGAAGAAGAAAAAAAAATACACAGGTCTTGTTCTGAGGAAGTTTACAGTCTAATAGGGACAATACTAAGCCACACAAAGACAACTAACAATAAGAGGAAGCAGATAGTTAGTGCCAGAAGAGAGGTGTGGTCATTAGTGGGTTTTAGAGACCAGGCGCAGGAGGAGAGCACTTCTGCTCAGGGTGGGCAGGGAGGGCACAGGGGAAAGATGGGGAAGAGTGAATATCAAAAGACAGAAAAGCTCATAGAACGTGTTAAGCACTTTCTCTAAAATGGAGAGATCAACACTAGTGGGAGACGAAACTGTGAAAGTATTTAGGACAACTTGGGAACAGGACTTAGACATAAATAAAATAAAAGCAGGATTTCTCCTAAAGACAACCCCAAATTTAAATTCATGAATACTGTACAGTGTGATCTGTCGTTCTCCCTCTCTCTGTTCTCTCTCCATTTGTTTATACAGTTGACCCTTGAACAGCATGAGTTTGAATGATGCAAGTCCACTTATACGCAGATTTTTTTCAATAAGTAGTTACCACAGTACTACACGATCTGAAGTTGGTTGAATCTGTGGATGCAGAACCCTGGGTATGGTGGAACCACAGATATGGAGGGCTAAATAAAGTTGTACATGGATTTTTGACCGTGTGGAGCGTTGGCACCCCGAATTGCAATCCCACCACCTGCATTGTTCAAGGCTCAGCTGTATATGTATAGAGATATAATATTCATCAAATATTAAAAATGTTTATTATCAGGTGGTAAGACTTGGGATCATCTGTGGTTTTCTTTTTTTGTACTTTTCCTTGTTGCTTAAAACTTTTTTGTCATGAATGTGTATAATTTTTATAAAAACAAAGTCATCATTCTAAAAAATTATAGGTGTAAAGTCACTTGCAAAATGATATCCTAGGGCTTCCCTGGTGACACAGTGGTTGAGAGTCCGCCTGCTGATGCAGGGGACATGGGTTCGTGCCCCGGTCCGGGAAGATCCCACATGCCGCAGAGCAGCTGGGCCCGTGAGCCATGGCCTCTGGGCCTGCGCGTCCGGAGCCTGTGCTCTGCAACGGGAGAGACCACAACAGTGAGAGGCCCGCGTACAGCAAAAAAAATAAAAACAAAAAAAAATTAAAATGATATCCTAAGTGTCACGTAGAACACAAGTTACAGGGAGGCCATGCAGTCTCATTACACACAATGACTCCAAGTGACAGTGGGAAAGTCCAGGTGAATTCTTTGTGAGAGTTTGTTTGTTTGTTTTTTAACATCTTTATTGGAGTATAATTGCTTTACAATGGTGTGTTAGTTTCTGCTTTATAACAAAGTGAATCAGCCATATGTATACATATATCCCCATGTCTCCTCCCTCTTGCATCTCCCTCTCACCCTCCCTTTGTGAGAGTTTTTAAACATTTTCATTTCTGAGGTCAAGTCAAATGATTGAACCAGCTGGAAAGTGAAAACTGAAGTCTAATTCCTTAACACCAGCAAGTCAAATGGTGTCAATCATGTCAATAATTTTCTAAGCTTTTTAAAACAGGTCTGAGATTCACACATCCAACAACTTTCCACTTGGCTTCTTTCTATCCAAGTGAGAAATAAAAACAATTAATATGCAAACACTAAATGATATACACATTTAAAACACTTTTTTTTCAAAGTACAAATGGCTTTACTTATAATAGAAAAAACATATAATTACACACATATATAACTTGGTCTTATTAATCAGTTTACAAAATACTAAGCTTTTTTTTTTTTAAACCAAGGACTGAATAAATTGCCAATTGGGGTATGAGTCAAAATTGCAACAAAGATAAGGGAAACCAAGCTTATCATCACTCCTTTGAACCTAATATTAAACATGACCACTTTGCTTCAAAATGGAATCTTGATGGCCCCGTATTCTAGGAAGTGGTGTCAGCGGTTTTTCAGTGAGTTTTCAAAAGGAAATCACTTTTTCTGCATATTAGTATCAAAAGAACAGATTCACTGTTTCAATAGAAAATGTATCAAATATATGCACTATAATATCACATTCATATCTTAAACATTATCATTGATCTTTTTATCAAGTAATGTTCTAATTACATTTTATTAATTTTTGACTTAAGACATTTAAAACATTTTTAACAGTATCAATTTATTTGGGATTTCGCCACCTACTCATCCACACTATCTTGCAAATGTGTGAAGAGGCCCTGGGCACCCTGATAGTGTGAGGAATGCAGACTTTGAGTGCTTGCCCAACTTCAGGAAAATGAACAAGCACTGGAACATTCAGCCCCAAACTAACAATTACTGAGGATGTTACACTGTGCATTGACTGTTTCAGGTCATAGGGAGAGAGAGGTTAACATAGATTGACGTATAGATGTTAAGTCAGAACTCATTTTAGGATTTTGTTCTAATTATAAGGCATTTACCGTTCAGTTGGTTTTTGAGAAAATATACATTTGCTTATAGCAAAGTCCATTATTGCACAGTCTCATTTACATCATCAAACATTTCACCAAAACGCGCCTTCATAGATTACTATCTAAGTAAAAGCCTGATATATGTACTACTCTCGACCTACAAGGCTAGTTCGTCCTATACCCCAATGCCAGCAATTTGTGGCAGTCTGTAGATTTTTAACACTTGATAATTCCTCTGCTTTTTGATAGATATTTAAATTTCAATTAGTCAAACAACACTTTGGTGATTACAAGATTGAGAAAGAAAAAAAATGGAGACACCTCTGGAGCTCACACAGGATTGTGAAACTTAATTCCCAAAGGCTCAGTGTATAGATGGATGAGTGAATGAATCAGCTGGGTATTACATAAGCTTCATAAGGAGATTTTTTCACTCACTGAAAACTTAATATAAAGAAAACCTCTGACTTTTAAATGATTATCTGGATGGTTGTTTCAATTCTTCAGTGTGCTTTGTTAGAAAAAGAGGCCCAGTTATAGAACAATTGCATTTTAGAGCTGGAAAGGACCTAAGAAATGATTTCACTCAACTTTTTGAGGGTGAGAGCAAATGACACATTATTATCTATGATGCTTTCCCAATTCTTCATTGAGACTTAAAAAATCTTATTTATGATTATCAAGCTATTAGATGCACACTAAAGAAAATTTGATGAGTACAAAGTCTTATTTAAATCTGGTCTATTTCCTTCCAGAATGTTTCCCATATACCTATTACATAATGTCTTATCACAATACCCTTAAAAATGTTTTTAAAATTGTTGGGGGATATTCCATCATGTGGATGAACCATACTTAATTTAATACTTTAGTTACATTTTTGGACGCAGATTTTTTTCTGAATTTTTGTTATGATAAAGCTGTGCTTACCTCTTTTTGTGTGCACCTCTGATTATATTTCAGGATTAATTTCTAGAGGTGGAATTCTTGTTGAAAGGTAGGGATTATTAATCTGCTTTTCAGAAAATACAATAGCAGTAGAGGAAGGTGCCAATTTATCTTTCTTAACTGCAGCACTTTATGCTTTCATAAACGTGCAAATCATGTTGTTTCTAGTGCTATAATTAGTTGAGGACATGCCTACGTCATTATAGAGATAAGGAAACCAAGAACCAGATTGTGTGGTTGAATTGCCCAAGTTCACATAATTAGTGGCAGAGCTAAAGTTAGAACCAGACTCTCTTGATTTCCAATCTGGTGCTCTTTTGCTATAATTCTTTATACAGACCTTAACCAAATATATTTATTATCATTATGGCTCTAACTATATATTTTTATTCATTTTAAAGACATTTATAGGTGGACACTAAGACATCAATGTACTCAGTGTTTTATGCTGTGCTTTTTCCTTTATTTAGGAAATTTCCTTTTCTCCCCCTCATCCAAGTACCAGAGATTCTAAACTTGTAACATCAGTATCATCTTGTTAGCTTGTTAGAAAAGTAGAATCTCAGGCCCTATCCAAGTCAAGGAATCAGAATCTGCATTTTAACAAGATCCCTGGGTAGTTTACAGGCACATTAAAATTTGAGAAGTATTGTGCTAAAACATGTGGATTATCTTTCCTGCAAACTGGAAAATTTTTTTAATTGTTATATTAGAGGGAAATAAAAACATGTATTAACACCTTGAATTGAATTGATGGATGATATCTTTCCCCCAAATATGATTAAATAGTTCCTGGACAGACATAGATTGGGCCATAATAAATAAAACCTTTATTTTCTATAGTGCAATAATAAACTTAAGGATTTGTCCCTGGAAGTCAATTTCTACCATAAAGGCAGCAAATCTGATCACAAAATAAAGAAACATTATATAAAACAGAAATTAAAAATTTTAGACTATCAGGAAAAAAATATTTATTTGGTAAAACCAAGCATTTTTGCTGTCGTTTGAGGATATTTCTGTAGGGATTGAATTGATGATATACCTTAAAGTACACATCCAGTGAAGCTAGGAACATAATATAGATTTTTATCCCTGGCAACCATTTGTATTGCAAACAGAGGTATTCTTCATTGCTCCAGACTTCTAAATTTTATTCAAAATTATGGCAATTGCTCTTAAAAAAGTTCTTGCTAATTTGATGCATATGAACGTTGGAGAAAATCTTTGAATGAGAAATGCCAGGGCAGAGCTGGGGTCCTTTGTTACCTTGTGGTGGCCTCCTGCATTCCGTTCTTTGGTTGCTCATTAAGATGAACTTCGTTTTTCCTTTGGATGGCTTGTGTGTGACAGAAAAACTTGTTAGTGGTTCAAAGGGTTTTTTAAGCTCTAGATCTCTATTTTGATGCAGCTCTAGGGGAGGCCCATTGCCTACTGACTTCGTGGTCAGTCCTCTGAGAAGACTGATCTGCTGGCTGTGATGTGGAGAAAGGGAGGCCACTGTAGAGGGTACACCCCTGTTCACTAAAAGTCTTCTCAAAACTTTCAAGGAGTCAGAAGAAAATGTTAAATTCAAAGCTTTTGACTTTCAAAGAGTTAGTGTAAAAGGACCCTTGAAATTAAAAACTTAATATAGAAATTATAGCAACTGCCAACATTTAAGACACTTTTTTTGGTCACTTTATAAGATTTAATGACAATTTGCTGTAGGATACAAAAACATAGCTGAAAAAAAAGTTTTACTTTCTAAACATGAGATCCATTAATTTGGACTTTATGAAACCAAAGAACTCATTTGATTTCATCAACTTATCTCCCCCCCCATCACCCCACCCCAACCCCTTAAAAATGTACCACTAGATATTGATTCAAACTTACTTGCCCCTCTACAGAGAAAGCAGTTAAACTGCTTACCCACAAAAACTGTATCTTTTCCATTTCTGTCCAAACTTCTTTAACTTATGGAATAATAGTTCCACTTTCCAAAATGCTCTCAGAGAAAAAAAAGAATAATTTTAACATAACTTCTTTTTTAAAATTTATTAGCCAAAGGGGATTTTTCTCCCTCAGTCCCCCTCTTGGTAAAAATTGATTTCTTCTTTACAATGTTGATAATCAATAAAAGCCTTTACTTAAACTCCCCAAAGCACAGGTGGTAACCTAGTCCTTCGATAAATCTAGGGCCTCTCCCAGGGGTTTCCAGGCCAAACCACACCACCACCACTTTTATGATGATATATGGGGGTCAGAGCCAGGGACTTACCCCACATCCTCTAAATTAAAAGTCACTGGAGCAGGTAGTTTAAGGAACAGATTTATAACAAGTTTCAAATGAAACAAAGGTATTCCTCATAGCTGTGAGCCATCTGCAACCAATTTTCTCATACTCAGTGTATATTGAAGATAAATATTATCCCCATACCCATCCCACCCCGTCAAGCACACACAGAGACTCATATAACATGCCACCCAGAGGAACCTTAACATTTCTGAAGTGTACAGCTGCTCAGCCTCCCTTTGGCCTTTCTCTTGTAGTTCATATCAATTTCAAATCACTACTACACTTATTACGCAGACCCTTACATTGTTGTTGAGCCTGAATAAGCTGGTTGGAAAAGTAAGGATCATTTAATTGCCACGAAGTTCACTGCTATGACTGATTATTCAGTGTGGTGGTGAGTAATATTAGAATCACAGTCTGGATAATTTCCCATAAGAGTGCAGAGAAAAATAGGGATATAGAGCAATGTATCCCAATGGTCCAGAGCAGGGCTTGGATCTGACAGACCTGGGTTAAGGCCTTCTCCTAGCTGTGTAAACTTGGCCTCCATTTTCTCAACTATTACTTGGGGATATGAATAGTACTTGCCTCAGGGTTCTTGGGAAAAGTAAATATGATAATGCATGGAAAATCTCCAGAAGATATTTAGCTTCCAGTAAAGATTAGTTATTATTATCTTTATGAATGATAATATGTCCAAAGTTACTTTTATTAACCATGATGTCATATAATAAAATATGAAAAAGTGATCAGGTAATCTCTTTGATCTGTCACCTCATAGCACTGCATCCTACACTACACAGCACAAACTGTGTTTATTCCAGCATTTACTTCCCAAGCTGTCCTTCATAGAACATCAGCATCCCATAAGATGTAACATCTCCCTCTTTCTCTTTCTATTGATAAACAAGATAGAGAAATGCTGGGATGAATACAATCAAATAGTCTTTCCTGCCAGAACTTCCCAGAGTCTTTAATATACTGATTGTCTGTCAATTTCAGCATGGTGGTGGTAGCAGTGGTGGCTAGTTTAACAGGGGTGGGGGGTGGGGGGTATTACATTTTAAATCGTTTTCCAATCTTATTTCACCAAAGAACACTTTTTCATTGTTTGTTTTTGACAGAATATCCATCTAGGTGGTTTACTAAATGGCCTGAATTTGGGGTGTGTATCTTAGTCTGTTTGGGCTGCTATAACAAAAATATGGTAGACTGGGAGGTTTAAACACAGAAAGCTATTTCTCACAGTTTGGAGACCGGGAAATCCAAGATCAAGGTGCCTGCAGATTAGGTGTTTGATGAGAGCCCGTTTCCTGGTTCATAGATAACTGTCTTCTTGCTGTGTCCTCACATAGAAGAAGCAGCAAGGGAGCTCTCTACAGTGTCTTTTATTAGGGCACTAATCCCCTTCATTAGGAATCCATCCTCATGACCTAATCACCTCCCAAAGGCCCCACCTCTACATCTCACTGCATTGGAAATTAGGTTTCAACATAGGAATTTTGGGAGGACACAAACATTTGGTCTATAACAGTGTGGTATAAACATGAAATAATTTTTTTTTTAGTTACCTTCTTCAACTATATACCTTGTGCCAAAGTGATACAGTCAGATCCCATAGCTTTCTAGTCATTCTAGTCCAATCCAGTCCAGTTAAAAACTTCAGTCTCCTTTCCAGTGTGGTACTATACACCATTCTCTTCCCTCAGCACAGGCATTCAAAATAGGGAGGGTGCTTGGTTTGCCCTTTCACCTCTTTTCTCTAACTTCTGGGTTCTATTTTGTCTGTGTTGGGATAGGAAAGAAAAATTAAAGGTTACAAAGAGCAAATGTTCTTTCTGTGTGTGTGTAAATGGAAATGTAATTTAATACACTATTGTGTGTCACTTTTGGGTGACCTGCTTAACTGTGAAACCCTATGTGTGACTTGGCAAGACAGACATTCAAATGTTATTTCTCTCATAGAGCCCTTGTTTACTTTCTCTGAGATGTGGTTCTTCACTGCATAATGCACTGATGAGCTCCTGGATTGATCTCTTCCAACATTTCTCAGTTCCCACCTGCATGGTAGACCCTACAGCCTCTTGCTTCTGGGGACCCCTCATCAACTGGCTGCCCTCCCAGGTGGAGCACTGGCTCAAATCCAATGATCTTCATGGGAGTGCAGGTTGTTCCACTGCCACTTCTTTCCACCCTGGCTCCTCTCTCTCTGCAGCCCAGCTCAGACAGCCACAGATAGTAGACTAGCAAGTCCATCGCATACGTGGACATTTGACCGGGGACTTAGATGTCTATCCCTCCTTCTAGAAGGATTTGGCAATTTCTAAAGGAGTCTCAACTAGCGCCTTCTTTTCTTGGCTTTTGGGGTGAGGAAGCAACCCTTCTTTTCAGAAGGGGGAGAGGGAAGAGCTATAGTACTATGAGGAAAGCTTTGGCACTTCATGCCCTTGAACCTATGCCTTCTCTTCCCCTCCTCCCTCCCTATTCTTCATGCATGGAAAATGGATTTGGGCTTGAGTAACAATGGCAGTTATTGGAAGTAGTTCAGCTGCCACTTACTAGTTCAGCTGTCACTTACTAAGCCTAGACATAGTAAGAATCTGGTCTCCAATTGCTTACAATTCTCTTTATCCTTTAGAATAGGGATTATTCCTGACTTTGGTCCTGTTCAGCAGAAAAGTCTGCTCAACATTATGCAACCATTATTAAGTTCTTGTAGGACACTGGGGACCTGTGAGACACAGTTCAGCAAATGCTGGATTCAAGGTTTCATGTAGACAGGGTCTGTGATTGTTTTGTTCATTTGCATCCCCCAGTATTTTGTAGGAGCTCAGTAAATGTTTGTTGAATGAACATATTAATGAATAAAAGATCAAGCCTAGACATTCTTTAAATTTTAGAATAGAATAAGAATCACTTGTGGAGCTTATTTTAGTACAGATGTCTAGGCTTCAATGGCAGAAATTCTCATTTAACAGATCTGGGGAGATGGGACACAATTTGAGAAATACTGGTTAGTCCATGCACAGCTTAACGTTGTATGGTTCTACACTTACTGGCTAATGATTGCTTCAACACATGTGTTTAATGCTGATTTCAAAAACTTTCTCCTGACTGCATATGAAATAATTTGTATATATCCAGACATGCAGGCACAACTGCACACACATCACACATAGGTAAGAGAGGAGAGGAAATAAGATATGGGATTGATGCCTGAGTCAATGCTTTGGGACTCATGAACACATAACCTCGAGGAAACTGTCCTTGGAAAACCCTATAACCATTTCTGACTTTTACAAATGGGTAAAAGTTCCTTTCCTAATTGTGATTAAATCACATGTTTGTATGCTGCAAATCAAGATTCCTTAATTCCCAGGATCCTTGTCTGTGGTGAAACCCAGGAAGGAGCCATGGGGGGGGCTGTGGTGCTTCCACTTTGCAGGTGGTACCAGTTATAAGAATAAATTATGGTTTCCTTTGCTGTGCAAAAGCTTTTAAGTTTCATTAGGTCCCATTTGTTTATTTTTGTTTTTATTTCCATTTCTCTAGGAAGTGGGTCAAAAAGGATCTTTCTGTGATTTATGTCATAGAGTGTTCTGCCTATGTTTTCCTCTAAGAGTTTGATAGTGTCTGACCTTATATTTAGGTCTTTAATCCATTTTGAGTTTATTTTTGTGTATGCTGTTTTGGAATGTTCTCATTTCATTCATTTACATGTAGCTGTCCAGTTTTCCCAGCACTACTTATTGAAGAGGCTGTCTTTTCTCCACTGTATATTCTTGCCTCCGGTGAAAAGACAACCCTCAGAATGGGAGAAAATATTTGCAAATGAAGCAACTGACAAAGGATTAATCTCCAAAATTTACAAGCAGCTCATGCAGCTCAATATCAAAAAAACAAACAACCCAATCCAAAAATGGGCAGAAGACCTAAATAGACATTTCTCCAAAGAAGATATACAGATTGTCAACAAACACATGAAAGAATGCTCAACATCATTAATCATTAGATAAATGCAAATCAAAACTACAATGAGATATCATCTCACACCGGTCAGAATGGCCATCATCAAAAAATCTACAAACAATAAATGCTGGAGAGGGTGTGGAGAAAAGAGAACATTCTTGCACTGTTGGTTGGAATGTAAATTGATACAGCCACTATGGAGAACAGTATGGAGGGTCCTTAACAAACTAAAAATAGAGTTACTATATGACCCAGCAATCCCACTACTGGGCATATACCTTGAGAAAACCATAATCCAAAAACAGTCATGTACCACAATGTTTATTGCAGCTCTATTTACAATAGCCAGGACATGGAAGCAACCTAAGTGTCCATCGACAGATGAGTGGATAAAGAAGATGTGGCACATATATACAATGGAATATTAGCCATAAAAAGAAAGAAAACTGAGTTATTTGTAGTGAGGTGGATGGACATAGAGACTGTCCTACAGAGTGAAGTAAGTCAGAAAGAGAAAAACAAATACCGCATGCTAACACATATATATGGAATCTAAAAAAAAAAAAAATGGTCAGAAGAACCTAGGGGCAAGACAGGAATAAAGATGCAGACCTACTAGAGAATGGCCTTGAGGATACAGGGAGGGGGAATGGTAAGCTGGGACAAAGTGAGAGAGTGGCATGGACATATATACACTACCAAACGTAAAATAGATAGTTAGTGAGAAGCAGCCGCATAGCACAGGGAGATCAGCTTGGTGCTTTGTGACCACCTAGAGGGGTGGGATAGGAAGGGTGGGAGGGAGGGAGATGCAAGAGGGAAGAGATATGGGGACATATATATATGTATAACTGATTCACTTTGTTATAAAGCAGAAACTAACACACCATTGTAAAGCAATTATACTCCAATAAAGATGTTAAAAAAAATTGTAATCCCAGTACTTCCAAAGAGTGGTCATCATCACCATACTTGTAGAGAATCTACTTAAACTATATACCAGGGTTATATGAATCCCAAAGAATCTGATTTAATTGGGAAAGATTTGAATTGTCAAAGATAAATATTTTTAACAGAAGTGAACTCAAACAACTACAACTTATTTCATATATTTCTTAAAATTTTTTTTTATTAAATAAACATACATACAACAAAATGGACTTCATACACTTGCTCTTATTTTCAAGTTGTATAACTGAAATTCTGTTAGAAACAGGCTAAATATTCTAAAATATATTTATTATTTGAAATGAAGTTTCAATTATAACCATGGAATACATAGTTGTAGAGGTTCATTTCAGCAGATTAGATTATTATTTTGCAGGCCATGCTATTTTCACATGTTTTCTAGAAAGTTAGAGGACATCACATGACATTTTACTCTCAGATACAGTTGACATCTCAGAGAAAAATCAGGCAAGATATAAAGTGAAGGGGGTCACAGTTTCAAGGGTTTAAAGTGATGAACTTTTCAAAGCAAATGTCAGGAAGTACTTCCAGTCTTCAAACTTCTGAGTTTTGAAATAGCCCCAGTAGCCCCTTTGTCTCAAAGATACTGCTTAGAACGAGAGCTATGATGATACGAAGAAAACTCAGGGGGATTGATGCCAAAGCCTTCTTAGATACAAGTAGAGACTCAAAGATTCATGACACAATGTAAATTATGGGATTTAAAAATATGTCTTACCAAGAAATAAATCAGCAAAATTCAAATCTTCTATCGTGAAATGCAACAGGTCATTTGTAGTTGAATATTCTGCTATGCCCTCTCCTCCCCTCCCCTCTGTTTGTTGCCCCTCCCTTCTTTCCTTCCTTCCTTCCATTTTGTTTTGTAACTTCAGATTATTAATTTCTATTTGGACAGACTTAAACCCCTTATAAGGAAGAGGCTACAGTATGGATAATAAAAATGAACCACTACTCTGTCCCTAAGTCCTAGAAGAGAGGTCTTTCTTGAGTCTGTATTAATATCTCTGGCCCCTTGGGGACATGTGTGGAAGGGAAGAGAAAAAACTTGGGGAAGGAAATAGGACCAGGCATTTTTAATCACCTATGACATCTACTCAGGGCAGTCTTGTTTACTTGTCCAAAGCATTCCTGAAGTTTTAATTCCTTTCAACATAGAGCTCTAAGTACTTCTAGAGTGGTCATAGAAAACCTAGTTTGATCCAGACTCCAAAGGTAGACTTTAGACATCAACAGAAAATCTGGATAATCTCTATAGTGTCTCAGAGAAGCTGGGACAAAAGAGAGGTCTAGGAGTCCCCAGAAGGCAGGACATGGCTTCTGGGGTCACTTAACTCTGACTGTAATCCCCAATGGCTCAAGTATTGTCTGAAGCTCAGCACTGTTTACAGACCGTAGGGTGTGGCATTTATAGAAGCTATGTGGTACATTTTGATCTAACCACTTCCCAGATATGTTGTGATTAAAATTGATCTTTTATCTTTTTAAAAAGAATAAGAAAATGCAAAACAAAAACCCAAACCTCTCTGCCTGGACATAATTTCTAACACTGAAACTAGACATATTTGCCACTTCATTACCTGACACTGCGTTCAAAGCCCTGCCAAGATCCCAGCTGGTACTTCAGGAAGGTGTTAGGTTACTGAGCAAGGAAAAACCCAACCTCTGTGGGATATAAAGCCATAGTTACAAACCTAGAGGATTCTTATATCATGCTGACTGATTTATGGATGTGAAAGGGAAATTTTAAAATGTACTCTATCTTTAGGGCTCTCTGTAACTGTTAGGAATGAAAAAAATTCAGGAGTCCAATGAAATGTTTTAAAATGTTCTCACTGCTGTTTTTCTTTTCTTTTTGCTTTGATTCTTTAATAGAAGTACTCAACAGAAAACATGAAAACACATAAAAATGCATGGCATAATTATGACCTAAAATTACAGTTGTGAGTCACTATTAGCACACATTTATGCATCCCGCATGATGCTAATAGTTCTCTTGCAATGATACCCAGATACTTTTCTGCTGAATGAACACAAAGGCATCTTGTATTTTACTGTAAAATTTCTTTTTCAAGTGTACTATTCCAATCTATTTCTTTACAAATTTTTATGAATTCATGGTTATAGCTCATTTCCTAGTGGTCTACTGTATGTTGATGATTTTACAACTATTCACAGTCTGGGTTATTCTTCCTCATGACATGCTGGAGGAGTTTCTGTCAATAAAAAAAAAGAGGTGATGGAAACAGGCTGGGAACCGAAACAAAGATCAAAATTGTCTGTATGATTGGGATTGACATATATACACTATGTATATATGTATAAAATAGATAACTAATAAGAACCTGCTGTATAAAAAAATAAATTAAATTAAATTAAAGAAAAAAGTCTCTATATGTCTATGTGTATTCTTTTTTAACTGATATGCGTCTCTAAAGTTGATAGCCAAATATAAATTATTTTTTGCTTATTCACAATCTGAATCCAAAAAACAAAGTGAAATTTTATGACCCAAATAATTAAATGGATACTTGTTATCAAACTGTTTTCTGTCTCTTAAGTGAGCATAGCCTAGCAAGGTAAATTGTGCCCAATTTTCAAATGGATCAAATGCTAACCTTTGCTTCTTGTCCCCAAGAATAGCCTTGCCAGTGCAGTTGCTCTATACTATGACTTATAGGACAGCTTTGTATATCCCAAGTGAAAACACAGGGCAACTAAAGGAATATTGATAAGCTTCTATAACTTACATGTTTATTTGTAAATATATCTGTGTTATGGTCTGAATGTTTATGTTTCCCTAAAAATTCATATGTTGATCATATTTGGATGTGGGACCTTTGGGAGGTGATAAGGTCTAGATTGTTTCATGAGGATGGGACCCTTATAATGGGATTAGTGACCTTACAAAAAGAGAAAAAGAGAGAAATCTCATTGTCTCTGCACTAGCAGGCACTGAGGAAAAGCCATGTGAGGACACAGCAAGAAGGTGGCCATCTGCAAGCCAGGAGAGGGCTCTTATCAGACACGGAATCCTTGGCACCTTGATCTTGGACTTCCAGCTTCCAGAACTGGGAGGAATAAATTTCTTTTGTTTAAGCCATCAAGTCTACAGTATTTTGTTTTGGTAGCCTGAGCAGACTGAGACAGTCTGTTAGGAAAGTATTACTCAGCTATAAGCAACAGAAAACTCTATGAGAATGGGTGAGTGTAAGCACCTGCCATTAAGCTTGTGATTGTGGAGGCATCCATTTCAAAAGACACCTACTTTATTAAGCATATCCCCAGCTGTATGACTCTAGCAGAACAACCAGGTAAGGAACTAGGCCACCCACACCCCTGAAGTTCCCTGCACCGCCTGGATGACAGACCCTATGTGTGATCCTCCCTCTAATCTCCTGAGCCCTGATTCCCCCTCATGCTTCATATTAGCCCATAATGAGTGACCCGGCAAAACCCCAGACACCTCACCCTCGGACCCTAACCAAAGCAGAGCCCAGGTCCCTTCTCTCCATCTCTCTCTCTCTCTGTCTCTGTCTCTGACTCTCTCCTCGTGATCTCACTGTTTGGCCCTCGGGTGTGCAGTATACTTTCCAGGAACTCTGAGTAATAAATTTTGTTCCTTAAAGTTCCCTGAACTTTAAAAATTTTTTTTTTTATTTTACTGAAGTGTCTCCTGTGATCATAATAAGCACTGCAAGTGTGGGCCTAGACACAACCCTGGGCCCAGATGTGGGCTTGGGAATGTCTGTGGAGCTTGCTAGGAGGGACAGGGCCCAGGGCAAGTGCCTCAGGCCTTCCTAGCCCAGAGCATTACCATTAATAGGCTGGGACCGACAGGACAGAACAAGGGACTTAAATATTAGGATTCTTTTGACACACGAAGAAATGCAGGGAAGGGAAGCCAGTCCAAGGCAGGTGTGGCGGCTCAGCAGTACCATCAGTGACCCATTCCAGCATCTTTAACACGTAAGCCCTCATTTCCCTGCTTGTTGCCTCATGGTCACAAGATAGCTGCTGCACGCCCTAGCCTCCTGTTTTGTGTTCCAGGTGTGAGCAAAGGGGTGAAAGAAATTTTTTTTTTTTTTTTTTTTTTTTTTTGCAGTATGCGGGCCTCTCACTGTTGTGGCCTCTCCCGTTGCGGAGCATAGGCTCCGGACGCGCAGGCTCAGCGGCCATGGCTCACGGGCCTAGCCGCTCCGCGGCATGTGGGATCTTCCCAGACCGGGGCACGAACCCGTGTCCCCTCCATTGGCAGGCAGACTCTCAACCACTGCGCCACCAGGGAAGCCCGGTGAAAGAAATTTGAATGTTGTCCTGTCTTACTAACGAGGCCTTGTCTTTTTACTTGGGGAAGGTTGCCCTCACCAGGGACTTCTATCACTCTTTGGCTAGGTCACCTGACCACTCTGACCTGCAGAGAATGTTGTATGAATGTTGTATATCTGTCTACAGATTCAGGGATCCTTTAGTAGGGAAAATGTATTTTACCACTTGTACTCCTTGGACAATCTGCCATCCATCCATACCGTTCTTCACATAAGTGCACTTTATACTGAATGCATTTCCAGCCTCTCCAAGAGAATAACCCCAGGTTCTCCGCCTGCTGCTGTATTCCTCTTCAAGCTCAGGATGTCTAGCTGACATGTAGCTCTCCCTGGCAGATCTGCGTGCGGCTCCATTGTCCTGGGAGGCTCATCACCCCACATGGGCTGCACTGACCACTGACCTTTGGATGTACCACGGGGATGAAAATTGGAGACACCAGCGAATCTACGCATTTGTGTCCTTGATGCCTTCTATAATGTTTTCACTGGTTTTGTTCCTTTAGTAATAAAACCTAAGTGAAAGCAACCTTGAACTGAGTCCAAGTCCGAAATCTTGCTAACTTAGGCTAGATTTTGTGGTCAGGCCTAACTCATGGGGCTGGTTTTGCTGCTCTATGAATCGTCAGAACGGCTGGTGTGTTTCGCGGAAGAAAATAATCAGTGAAACCTGTCTGATTGAATCATGGGTTAATTCAGTCAGCCTGGTCAATCTTGTAAAGTTATGTAGACACAACTTCAGAGTTTTTGTTTTTCTGATACACAAACTCCAAAAGGGCCCACAACAGACAAACACAATATCTTGAATATACTCACATCTTTCACCTGTACTTCCTTCTAACAGGAGGCTTTTTAGAGAATTATTACCAGCCTCTCCGTTCTTCCTGCAAAGGCCCTGTTCCTTCCCTCAGTCAGATGAAAAGGCCAGAATTCCTAAGAAGTGGGCTGCATTCCACATTTATATTTCATTGTAAAAACAACAGTGCCGTCTGATTTACATTCCCTCTGGGACATGTAGAAGGAAGGCCCTGCTTGTAGAGCACAGGTTAATTGCCACCGCTGTCTTCTCTGTGCACTTTACAGCTTTTTCCTAGTTTCTGATCGATGGGGGGAGAAACTGAGAAATGCTTCCATACCCGAAGCTGATGAAATGAAGCATGTCTCCTTTGGAAGTGTCTTTCAGTCTTTCTGAACCCATATCCTAATCCTGAGTTACTGGGCAGGGACAGCATGTGGTTGCCCATGTGCCATTTAATATAGTCAGGCAAATTATTTTGAAGAATCCACTGAGTGTAGGATTGACCCTACGTTTGTATGTCTCTGGGCACCTTAAGAGAGCTTCTGAGCCCCTAAGATGGCTGTTACTGCTTGAGCCGAAGCTGCATATTACTTTAGCCACTAGGGGGCAGCACCGCACAGAAAGTGAGGGGCAGGTAGAAGACACTTGTTTGATTTAAAGGATGCGAAGCTTTCTGCGGCCTAGCGCAAGCAAGGAGGAAGTCCCCAGAAAGCAAACAATAAAAAAAAATAACCCCTACAATTACCTTGTGTAAAAAATTAAACAGATGTGCAAAGATTGCCACATTTCTTTGGAATTCATGGTGGCACTAGAGAAAAATACACGAATATATTTTAGATATTTATCTCCCATACCAGTAATGGAAGAAGGAACCAACTACTCAGTTAAACTGAGGGAAAGGTACCAAAATCAGGAAGAAAGTTTAAAGTATACTTTCACTCATTTTGGGGACACGACACTTTAAAGCATTTACACCTAGGTTTATATGTCATTTTTATCATTTGCTGAGCTTTGTGATGCTGGAAAGTGTTTAATTCTCTAAGCTTCAGTTTGTTCACCTGAGAAATGGGGATATAACAATAGCTACCTCATAGAGGGGTTGTGAGCTTAAATGGAATCCTGTATTTGAAGAGATTAACTCAGCTAGTTAGCCCTCATAAATATAGGCTCTGGCTATGATGAAGGTCATCCCACAGCTCATTGTTAGAAATAATCTTTGCCCTTCCCAAGTTTTTTAAATCCCGGATTCAGGCTCCTAAGAGAGATACAGGAGCCAGGAATAAATGGGGCCAGCAGGAGAAGGAGGCAGAGGTGACAAGGCCAGCACTGTGGCCAACAGCCTGGTCCTCCCATGGGCTTGGGCGAGCTGCTGTGCTGCAGGCAGGATGCTGTGGCCACTGGTTGCCTGGCTGTGTCCTCCAGGCTCCTTGCAGGAATGAGCAGGCTGGGAGCTCAGCTCAGGGATGGGCTGGAGGGAATGACAGTGGCTGATTCCTACCCCTCGTATCTTTGCCTTTAAAATGTTCTGCTGAGCTTGAAGCCACAATGATGGGAAAGGTGATGGAGTGGGTAGTTAAGCAGCCTGCCCAGCCCAGGGGGAAGCCCTTGCCTCTTTTTCTATTCTTACTACCCTTGGGAACTCTTTTCCTTAGTTCCTTCCTCTCTTGCTTCTTTCAGTCCTGCTCTAAGCTTATCAAACCCTCTGTTCTGCCAACAAGCATCTCCTTCATTTATTCATCCATCTAACAAGAATTTATTGAGGACTGACTGTGTGCCACATATTGGGAATACAGTGCTGAATGGAGGTCAGAACCCTGCTCTAATGAAACTCTTTAGTGGGGAAAACATACAATAAACAAACAAACAAAAAGTCAGATAATTTTGGATCATGGATAACTTTCAGATAAGGTAAAAGTTGAGGTGCATAAGATGGTGCAGTCAGGGAAGGCTTCTCTGAGGAGGTGACATTAAAGCCAAGGCCTAAAGGATGAACACAAGCCACCCAGGCACAGGTCACAGCATTCCAGGCAGGGCGAAGGCCCCAAAGTGGGCTTGCTGCACTGGGGGGACAGAACCAAGGCCCATGGGAGGAGACAGGGAGTGGGGAGAGATGACATCAGAGGTCAGCTCAGCATGTCAGCCTGTCAGCCTTTGGAGGTCAAGTTAGAGTCTGAATTTGCTTCTAAAGCAAAAGAAGAGTGATTTTTATGTCTTAATAAAGTATTCCCTCCTTCAATGTCATAGATAATGTCTAATGTTTTCTTCTATCTGTTTTGCAGTTTGGGTTTCTACTCAGTAGAAATGGCCTGTGAAGAAGATTGCTTCCTGTGGGGGAAGAAAATGATATGCAGAGAGATTTACAAATCAAAGGAACATAACCAAAATAATTGGGATCTCCTCTCAAGGCCCCTCCTGAGTGAATAATTATACTCATTCTTGCCTTACAATTTCCTTGCCTTCTAAAGAGAATGAATGTGGAGACTAACATCTGAATGGTCTTCTGGGCAACACTGGGGCTGGCTCAGATATGAGGCGGGGCAACATGAAAGCATGCTAGGAAGTACAAAGACAGCACATATGTTATCACTGGCAATTTCCAGCACAGCCCTTGCCAAACAACCCAAACACTACCTAAAAGAGTGAAGCCAGCTGAAATAACTCAGACGTTCCCCCTGCTTGTAAAGTAAAATACACCACAGTAAACGGGGAAAGATGACATCAAAGTAGTCCGCAAAGCCAGGGCCTTCATGGAATCAGACATCCCTAAAGCTTTCAGGCATCTGCTCTGTACCATTGCCTGCGCTCCTCCAATCTGGCCATTGTATATCTGGAAAGCACACATCTGGAAACAATGTCAAAAGTACCTCAAAAGTTAATTCTTTCTTTGATAAGAGTGTTACTTTCTTCAGGATGAAATAGTGCAGGTTTCCCAGTTAGGCAGATTCTTTATCTCCAAGAATAATAAGTAGTTTCCAGGTATAATCTAAAACAATAAAACAGAGAATCATAATAATTATAATTTCCAACAAAACCAGTTGGAAATTCTCAAATGTCAAAATCCTTACTCGGACTTGTTTTGATTAAGCCTGTGCATGGATGTAAGATCTTCTGACACGTTGTGGGTATGTTCTCCTCATATCTTCTGGGGTCCCTTACCATTTCCATGCACAGTGGCCAATACCTACTCTGGGCTGCTAGAACCTGCTTTGCCTATTGAAATGCCTAGGAATTAATGACTCCCTAGGGGCATCCTTACAAATTACTTGAGGGTGGGAATACAAATATCCCAGCTCCCCTGCCCCTTGGCAGGATAACTCAGGTGTGTATGTGTTGATGCCTTTTCCCAGAGCCTCTCATTGGATTAGGCTCTGGTTGCCCCCGAGGTAGCTGGCTTCATTCTGGGCTCCAATTGGCTGCCTTACTTGTTTTGTCTCATGTAACCCTGAACCTCCCAAATAAACCGTGCATTCAGTCCGCATCTTGGGGTCTGCTTCTCAGAGAAACCCGACTAATACACACCCCTGCTGAAATAATTTCTCTCTCCTTAACATTTATGTGGAAAGGAAGCACATCTCCTAAAAGATGAGGGATGCTGCAGGATAAAAATCAGCTGAAGTTTCCTATCATATGTGCAGCTGCAGATCCATGAAGACTTTAGTGTTACCAGCCCTGCCCTTACTCAGTCCCTTCCACCTTCTTGTGCTCGGCTCTTCTTGCAGTGTGGGAGGAATTCAAGTTTAGAATAGACCCCTTACCATGTCCCTTCCCATCACACAAAGCAATGAGGTTGTGGATACCATGAAATACTCCTGGCTAAAGAAACATAGGGGCGGTGGAACTTTTATGTTAAAATAGGAGGTTCCAAGATGATATATAAAGTGTATATTTATCTGCTTAAGAAAAGTTTGAGGTGTCTATTAAAACTAGATTCCCAGGGCTTCCCTGGTGGCGCAGTGGTTGAGAGTCCGCCTGCTGATGCAGGGGACACGGGTTTGTGCCCCAGTCAGGGAGGATCCCACATGCCGCGGAGCGGCTGGGCCCGTGAGCCATGGCCGCTGAGCCTGTGCGTCCGGAGCCTGTGCTCCGCAACGGGAGAGGCCACAACAGTGAGAGGCCCGCATACCGCAAAAACAAACAAACAAACAAACAAAAATAACACTAGATTCCCAGCCTCAAGCCTCAGAAATACTGATTCAGTGGGTCTAGGGTAAAATCTAACGATCTGCTTTTTAAATAAGTGTAGCAGCTTTAAAACGTGGCCCCATATTCTTTGACGCTCCTGGCATTGAGGGCTGAGGTCCATGTCCCCTCTCCTTGACTCTGGGCACACTCATCACTTGACTGATAGAGCACAGTGGACGGGATGCTGTGCAGATTTCTGGGCCCAGGACTTAAACCTGGCTTTTACTTCCTGCCTCTTGGGATGCTTATTGTTTGAACCCAGCCACCGTGCTGTAAGGAAGCCAAGCAGCTGTATGGCGAGGCTCTTTATAAGTGTTCCAGCTGAACCCCCAGTTGAGTGTTGACACCTAGCAACAACCCCAAGTCACGTGACTGAGCCCGTGTTCTGAAGATTCCAGTCCCTGGATATGGGTCACCTTTAAGCAGTACCTACTGACGTTTTGTGGAGCAGAGACAAGCCAAGCCTGCCATGCTCTGCTCAAATGGAGGAACAATTGCTGTTGTTTGCTAAACGGCAATACTAACCAGAACAACAAATTCTCCAGGTGATGCTTAAGTGGATGCTCATACTCTTTTGAAAAATACTCTTTCTGGCAATCGGCTGTGTCGGGAGATTATGCAGAAGTGAGTGGGATTAAAAACTATTAAAGAAAATAGTGGTCAGTAGGGGGATGCAGAGGAAAAATATTTTAATATGAGGCCTCCATCCATAATGTGGAGAGCGTGAATCTTAGTCTATCTATTCAGATGTATCGGAGAAATAACTTTGAAAAAATTTGATGACACAGCTTAGTTTGTTCCTTTCCTCATTCCATTCCTTGGCAGTGATGAGGCACTGGGGACTTCTGATCTTGGCCACCATGTGGTCACTCTTTAACATCCACTGATGCCTCCTTTGTCCCATGTCCATCAACAGAGATCACTGCTTGGGTTTCTAGTCTCCAACTCCGACTACAAGGTCCCTCAGCATCCAGTTTCTGAGCTACATCTGTCCCTCCTTAGGACGGCACAGCAACACACTGTCTGTAGCCCTCTGGTCACTACTCTGCCTCCTGTCGCCTTCCTCGGGCTTCAAGGAGAGAATAAATCAGTGAAGTGGACCAGTTCTAAGACAAAAGAGGCTGCCGTTACTTTGCTCTAGCTAGTTGCTGCCGTGAGGGAAAATGGGCTGGGGTGCCAGACATCCTGGTATTTTGAGAGAGTCCTGAGGTGAGAATTGCTATGTAGGCTCTCCCGATATTAACGGTGTGTAACAAAGACACGATTCAACACTTATCTGTGGGCCAGCCATACAGCCTGACGGTTTGTATGTTCTGACTTAGTCAAGTTTATGTGTGTGGAGCTGTGGAGGACACAAAGAACAAAGCAAAGAATAAAAAGAGATATTGGAACTGAGGTCCTATCTGTGAGTTTAAAACAATATTGTTCCAGTAAAGGAGAGGAACTAAGGAACAGTATAAAACTGGAGGAAAATGAGATTTCAATCTAGTTTCAAATGGGGGCAGTTTCTTACAACGTGTAGAATAATCAGCCATGCAATGAACAGTGTCCTGCCCAGATTTTAGAGTGCAGAGAGCAGAGAGCCCAGGGTCTGGAGTATTACATCTGAAAAGTAAAGGGGAGAGGAAAGAGAACTCAGTAGGAGCAGGCTGTGAAGCTCAGAGAAGTCAATTTATAGAGATTTAAGCAAGCAGGCTTTCTGATGGCCATTTTGATCCTTACGTTCCTCCTCAGATTCAAAAGCAGAAGCAATTGAAATTTACAGTCAGTTCCTCATTTTGAAACTGCCCACAAAAGTTACACCACAGTACATCCCTTCCTGGTACCCACACGAACTAGATACCAACTAGACTTAAAGGAGAGGAGCCAGTAAGACATCTTTCCCCAACTGAGGTAGGACTCACATCCTTTCCGTTAGAACTCAAGTGCCAAATCCAGACAGGAGGTAAACCCTCACCCTGACCCACACTGTCCTTCTCAGCCTTCATTTTATATGCTTGGGTGGTATCATGTACCCTCCCACTCAGACATAATCAGAGCTAAGAGGTTAGCTCCTAAAACATTAATTAAAACAATATATTAAACTTAGGGGTCCAAAAATGAACAAGGTACAGAGGAATGCAAAGGTTTGCTAGATGAATATGGGTCAACTGAGACCCAAGGAGGAAGAAGAGCTTTGTACAAATGTCCTGTGTGCAGCCAGGTTCCAAGATCAATGCTGTTGCTTTATTGGGGAAGGTCCAGAAGGAAGATTATATATTAGCTGGGAGATAGATAGAAAATTGATCTAAAGTTCTCCATAATATGGGATCTCCCTTTCCTTGTGGAAGGCATGGATGAGGGCATTTGGAGAATGCATAAGAGTGAAGGAGCATTTATAGTTAGGACTCTCATTGAAGGTGACAAAACAAAACCTCCACTAGTCTAAAGCAAGAAGGAAAATATTTGCTCATAGAACTGACCAGTCCAGGGATACGACTGGTTTAGCTCTCTCTCTAGGGCCTCAAATGATGTTACCAGGACTCAGTTATGCTCTGCTCTTGGCCCTGACTGGACACCAGCCCAGAAGCTCCAGGTTAACGTCTGAGGCCCAGGTTCAAGTCCAGTAGAAAAGAGAATATCTCATTCTGGTGGCTGAAGCCCAAGCTCTAAGGTTAGCTCTGATTGCACCAAAGTGAACTACACACCAACTCTTGAGCCAATCATGTGGCCAAGGGAAGACAAACCCTCTGACTGGTTCGCTCTAGGGCAGGTCACACAATCCAACATCAGAGTTTTTTATTTTGTTTTATTTCCCCCAGTCCTTTTTCTCTCTATGCTTCAGTTGGAGTCCTTTGCTTTGATCTTTCAGCTGATGAATTTTATCTTCTATTGTGTTCCATCGGTTGTTAAACCAGTCTGTAGAGTTCTTACTTTCATATGTTACATTTTTTTTCAATTTTAGAATGTCCACTGGATTTTTTTTAATGGATTCACCCAAAGCCATGTACAAGTATGTTTTTAAAAAAAGCATTAGGGCTTCCCTGGTGGCGCAGTGGTTGCGAGTCCACCTGCCGATGCGGGAGACACGGGTTCGTGCCCCGGTCCGGGAAGATTCCACATGCCGTGGAGCGGCTGAGCCTGTGAGCCATGGCCGCTGAGCCTGCACGTCCGGAGCCTGTGCTCCGCAACGGGAGAGGCCACAACAGTGAGAGGCCTGCGTAATGCAAAAAAATAAAAAATAAAAAAATAAAAAATAAAAAAACACATTATTTGTAATAGCCAACACTGAAACCAAAATAATTTCTATCAAAAATGAATGGGTAAATAAATGGTGTTGTATTCCTAGAATGGGATACCATATACTAGTTAAATGAATGAACACAACTATAGATAACAGCAGAAACTAAAGTTGAAAACATAAAATTAAGATAAAGAAATCAAATGCAAAATATTGTGTGATCACATTTATATAAAGTAGTTAGGGAATACTGTTTAGTTAGTAAAAGTGTAAATAAAGTCAAGGAAATAATTACAAATAAAGCCAGTACATGCATTTTTGGGTAGATGTATTATATTTTGTAATAAAGAAATAATTAGATAAAGGAAAGGGGTAACTGTGGGTTTTGAAAAACCCTTTAGAACATAAGCAATTCACCTCTGCCTCTTATCTCTATGGCCCTCTTCTCCTGCTGCCTCTTATTTTTTTTTTTGCGGTACACGGGCCTCTCACTGTTGTGGCCTCTCCCATTGCGGAGCACAGGCTCCGGACGCACAGGCTCAGCAGCCATGGCTCACGGGCCCAGCCGTTCCGCAGCATGTGGGATCCTCCCGGACCGGGGCACGAACCCATGTCCCCTGCATCGGGAGGCGGACTCTCAACCACTGCGCCACCAGGGAAGCCCCTGCTGCCTCTTTTAAACACCATCGCAAGCTTTCCACAATGATGATGAACTTTTGTCCTAGAAAAGTGGTAAATAACATTGTCTCCAGAAGTCTTCTGTTAAAATTAATCTAGCAAGGTAGAAAAGAAGTCAGTGTGTGCTCTAGAAGGAGTTATACCAACTGTCTCTACCATCAATCTGATAGGAGGTAGGTTCCAGGGGCCAACATGAGACAAACCTCAGCTATAGGAAAGGTGGATTTAAGAGACATGAGATGGTACCCTGGGAGTTAAACTATAAAATCAGATAATGAATTAAAGCAGAGATTTGCAAATTTCTACTAAATAATAGGTAATATTTATTTAATATTTACTAAGGCTAATGTGCTAAAAGCTTTACAAGCATAACCCTTACAACAACCTTGCAAGTTAAATGGGATTATGTTCTTAATATTGCAATGGAGGAATGAGGTTTAGGCTATTTTCAATAAAGTCTTCAAGGTCATGTGGCCAAGAAGTGGCAGAACTAAGGTCATCTGGCTCCCAAGTCTCTGTTCTGAACCCCCTCATTTTGATCCCTCGGCTGGAGAGATCCAGTGGCTCCCAGGCCTGAGCACAACTGGAGGATACATGCTGTTATTTAACAGCAGAAGTGTGGAAAATCAGAGCAACTTGAGAGGGCCAAATCAGGCAATCTTCAGGGAGAGCATCTATCCCGCCAATAGATTCTGGTATTCATCATCCCTTTGGTTTAAGGCTGTTTCTACAGTGGGACTGGATGTATTAAGTTTACTTAGCCTCATTATATTAAACATTTTAATTATGCAAATAATCTCTCATCTTCTGTGGTCTTTGTTAGCAAACAGCTTTCTAATTATCATCTGACTTTCAAAAAAGAACCCCTTAGAATTCGGAGTCTGTCAATTTGAGTATGCTGGTGTGTGTGTGACAGTTTTTGTTTTTCATTGTCTTCCAATGTATTAGCATTCTTATATATACATTGGTTTCTTGACTTATGTGAATGCGAATTTTTTTCATTAGAAATTGACTTTGAATGCCGCATCTACAAAAATCTGACTTCTGAGTCTGAAAGACTGAACACCAAGCTCTGAATTTTGGCAGACTCATCAAGGTAGAGTTATCACAGGAAGTCTTTTGGGCAATAAACAATTGACCTTTTTCTATTCAGATTTTTTTTTAATATCCCCTGTATCTATCTATCTATCTATCTTTCTTTCTTTCTTTCTTTCTTCCTTTCACATCTTTATTGGAGTATAATTGCTTTACAATGTTGCGTTAGTTTCTGCTGTATAACAAACTGAATCAGCTATATGTATACATATGTCCCCATATGTCCTCCCTTTTGCGTCTCCCTCCCACCGTTGCTATCCCAACCCTCTAAGTGGTCACAAAGCACCGGGCTGATCTCCCTGTGCTATGCGGCTGCTTCCCACCAGCTGTCTATTTTATATTTGGTAGTGTATATATGTCCATGCCACTCTCTCACTTCGTCCCAGCTTACCCTTACCCTTCCCTGTGTCCTCAAATCCATTCTCTACGTCTGTGTCTTTACCTGTTGTGGAGTTTAACTTTTAAAACTTAACTTCTCTAAGCATATCAGTTCACTTCACCTGGTGAACTGGTGAATGATTGTCATACTATAAGGCAGAATAAACCATGAAACCATTAAATTTCAGTGAATTGATATGGTAAAAGGCAGGTTAGAAAGGTGCTGTGAACTGAATTATACCCCGCCCCCAGATTTGTATATTGAGGTCCTAATACCCAATGTGATGGTATTTGGAGATGGGACCTTTGCTAGGTAACTAGGTTTAGATGAGGTCATGAAGATGGGGCTCTCATGATGGGATTAGTGCCTTTATAAGAAGAAACACCAGAGAGCTTGCTTCCTCTCTCTCCTTTACCCCACCTCCAACCCCCTCCCCATGCAAAAAGAGGTTGTGATAATGGCCATCTACAAGCCAGGAACAGAGCTCTCATCAGAACCAGAACACGCTGGCAGCCTGATCATGAACTTCTAGATGCTAGACCATGAGAAAATGCATTTCTGTCATTTAAGCCACCCAGTCTATGGTATTTTGTTATGACACGCTGAGCAGACTAATACTCCTTTCCTAAGTGTTCACTGGAAAACAGACAGGCAGCTCTTCTTTGAGTGACTGAGAGATGTGATGGCTGAGGCAGGACAGGCTCAAGAAACCTGAAAGGCGATCCCAAGAATACGAACAACCCAGACAGCATTCTTAAAGAGAAGAAATCTGAAAAACTACCTTTGCTTTTTTTAGGACTGTATTGCACCTGGTATTCCATACCAGGCCTTTTTTCTGAGATTTCTCTTTGTTTCCTGCTTCTGTTTCATTCAGCAGAAGAGTTGCACTAGTGTCATCAACACTTAGAACATTTTTAGAAATCAAAACATTTGACTCAGGAAAAATGTTTCATTACGTCATATTCCTTCTGCAGATCACTCTTTCCTTTCTGGAAAATAATCAGGTTATAAAACCTTGGAAATGCAGTTAGCAGGACTTTTAAATGGTGTTTGATTTTTTAAAAAGCTTAGGCATCTGACCATGGGTTTTCCAAGTCAAACAGTAGTATAAAATCTTAGAGGCTTGGAAGTCAGAGGCCTGTAATGCTGTGGGGTACTTCTCTGTCTCTCTCCTGAAATAGTAGGTGAGATCAGATGAGAAAATCTGTACAGATACTGTTTGTGTTTCTCTACATAGAAGACCATTTCTTAAGAGTCTGCCCTATAAACCTTACTAAGGTTCCATATACACTGAGCCACTTTTTGGAAATGTATTAAGAAAAAAATTCAGTGTGCTGAGGAAATCTTATTTAACCACACTGTTATTACTTTTTAAAAGTATCATTTTTTTCTTTGCTTTTCAAATAATGAATGGAAAGACCCAGAGTTTTGAAAGGCCACATAGCAAGCGATGACTAATCCTGATTTTAAACTCACGAAAATAATCTTTTTTTCTCTAAGTTGAAGTATAGTTAATTTACAATGTTGTGTTAATTTCTGCTGTACAACAAAGTGATTCAGTTATAAATATGTATACATTCTTTTTTTTAATACTCTTTTCCATATGGTTTATCATAGGATATTGAATATAGTTCCCTGTGCTATTCAGTAGGACCTTGCTGTTTATCCATTTTATATATATATAATAATTTTTCCACTCCTTCCCTCTCCTACCCCCCTCCCCTTGGCAACCACAAGTCTGTTTGATAGAGGCCTTTTTAAAGAATGCAAAGATCTCAGTAGTAATTCACACTCTACTATATATAAAATAGATAACTAATAAGGACCTACTGTATAGCACAGGAACTCTACTCAATACTCTGTAATGGACTATATAGGCAGAATAAACATGAGAAAAGAATCTAAAAAAGAGCGGATATATGTATATGTATAACTGATTCATTCACTTTGCTGTACACCTGAAACTAACACAACATTGTAAATCAACTATACTCCGATAAAAATTTTAAGAAAATAATAGCTACCCTTTACATTGTACCTACAACATGCCAGTCACAATCCCTGTCATCTTGGATTATTTTTCACTGTTGCAGGATGTCAACAATGAAGATATTTATAGTGGATGAAGAAAGGTTCAGAGTGGTTAAGTAACTGGACCAAGATACATTACTAATAAGAGGCTGGGTCAGAACTCTCCAACTCCCTGGCCCTGAAGTCCACATTCTTCCCACTACTATGCCATGTGACCTCCATAATGATATCTGCATTTCTGGAAATACCAGATCAATCTATTAATAACTAACTTCTCATCCTAGTGTAGTAGAAAATTCACAATGAGAGTAAAATGGATATTGGTGGTCTAGTGACTTGAAGGTTATTTCATTTCTCTGCTTTTGAAATTCTTCCAAAGCAAAGCTGATTTAAAAAATATATAGTGGTGAGAGTGTGTTGGAGAAAGGCCAGAGAGACTGAGGACTGTGCTTTACCAGCAGGTTCTAATCATGCCATGATGACAGACCATCAAGGTATCGATCTGCAGAGCTTACAGCGATCATAATAATTCACATTTGTAGAGAACTCTATTTTTAGGCCTGAGATAAATTGTCTAGAAGGAGATAAGACAAGTAACTGGATCAGAAAAGAAGCTGTGCCATGTAGATTAGATTAGCTTTCTTTGTGGATTGTGGGGGGAACCTTGACTGGATCCAAGTTTCTGTGCAGGGAGCTGGGGAATTGTAAGTCATGAATAGTCACCAGGGAAACAGTCTACCTACAAAATACAACAAACAGAAAAATATGAAATTGCGAATTGGTTTATTATGACAATGGGGGAAATGAAGATGGGTGATGAAGTTGAGGTAGTTACAAACACCCTGAGGAGAAGGAGAATTACCTGCAAAAATAGGGGTGAAAGGGCATCTTTGTGAGCAGTTTCCTGCACTAAAGAAGGAATGATGTCTAGTCTGCTTGACAAGTCTATTTCTGTAGAGAAGGAAGGGAACTCAGTAGTTTTCCCTATCTTCAAGGTAATGTTCCCAGGATCATCTAACTCCTGCAACTCTGATTCTGTATTCTCCAAGCAACCTTCCGATGGTAATTGAGTTTCCCCAATAGATTTCTCTTCTGGGAAGGAAATGAGTGGACAGACTGACATGACTATCCAATCGTCTTGGCAGTGTGATTTCTCACTGTAAAATTAAGACTCTGGCTCCTGCAAGCGATGTAGTTGGGTGATGTGTGTCAGGTCTTCTTCTGTGGTAGGCTAAGTATCAAGGACCTAGATATTGCTATTAGAAATGCTAATAGCAACTATTTACATTCATACAGTAATTTACAGTTAATAAAGCCATGTCATCTCATTTAGTTTCCATTATGTGTCCGTGAGATAGTTATTATGATCTCTATTTTATTAAGATTTGAAAAGGTTAAGTGAATTTCTCAAGGTCATATAGCTAAAGGCAGACAGGATGCAAAACCCAGGACTTCTGATGATAAATGTCGAACTTCTCCACCACAAGGAACAGGTGAGTACACAAATGTGTGGAGACTAGTGAGATGGAGTTTCCAACAACTTGCAGCCTCACTGATCTTTTGCTACAGCAGAGCCGGTGGGTAGAGGATGAACCTCTTTTTATTAAGCTTCTTTAGTCATCATCCCTGATCTCCCCATTATCTCCAGGCTTAGAAAACCACTAATCTACTTTCTGCCTCTATAGATTTGCCTGTCCTTGACATTCTACGCAAATAGAATCATACAATTATGTGCTCCTTTGTGACTGGCTTCTTTCACTTAACGTAATGTTTTCAAGGTTCATCCGTGTTGTATCAATACTTCATTCCTTTTTATTGACAAATAACATTCTGTTGTAAAGATGTACTACTGCATTTTGGTTACCTATTATATTTATCAGTTGATGGACATTTGGGTTGTTTCCACTTTTTAACTGTTTTGAATAGTGCTATGAACACGTGTACAAGTTTTTGTGTGAACATAGGTTTCCATTTCTCTTGGATATAAAATGAGAAGTAGAATTGCTGGATCATATGATAACTGTATGTCTTAATATTTGAAAAACTATCAGACTCTTTTCAAAACAGTGGTACCAGTTTATATTCTTACTAGCAGTGTATGAGGCTTTCAATTTCTCCCCCTGCTCACTAGCACTTGTTACTATCTGACTTTTTGATTACAGTTATCCTAGTGGGTATGCAGTGGTGTCTCAACTGTGGTTTTGGTTAACAGTTCTCTAATGTTTAATGATGGTGAACATCTTTTCAATATGCTTATTGACCATTTGCATATTTTCTTTGGAGAAATGTCTATTCAAATCCTTTGTCCATTTTTAAATTGTGTTGTCTTTTTATCATTGAGTTGTAGTAGTTCTTTAGATAGTCTAAACACAAGACCCTTAAGAGATATATGATTTAAAAAAATACTCTCCCACTTTGTGGGTTGCCTTTTCACTCTTTTGATGCCCTTTGCAACACAAAAGTTTTTAATTTTGATGTCCAATTTATCTATTTTTTCTTTCATTGCTTATGCTTTTGGTGTATAGATGAATCATTCTGAATAAGAAGAAAACCTGATTAGATGTCTAAATACTGTTAACTGTTACTGTGATATTAAATATCACAGTTACTGTGACATTAAAAAAAGAACAGTTTCAGAGCATAGGTATCTGCTTTCATGGAGTTGGCAAGGTGATGAAAAGGAAAACTAAATAAAGAAAGAAGGTAGAAAACAGTAAGAGAAGGATAGAAAAAGTTTTGGTAAGGGATAAATATTGAAACTGAAAGTTCAACAATAGCTTATTCTAGCAATGTTTATTGTCCTGTTTTTTGGTAGTACAAACACATTATGTCAGCAAAGTATAGCCCTTAAATAATATATTTTACATTTAGATTCTTGGATGTTTTCCTAGAGGTGGACACAATCATGGCTGTATTGTACATTTGCCTTCAAAACTAGTATAAGTCAAATGAGTTGTCCATATATATTTGTATAAGATTTAACTATTTATTTTAGACTGACACTTTTGTGTGTATATCATTACTAAAACAGCACCTTGGTTTATACAAAAGACTTAAATTTCCTGTGAAACTCTCATTTAACATAATATTGTCTGCTTATACAAACCAAGATATATGTAGCTTCTATCTATGACACAATTAGATTTCTTTCCCTGTCTGTTGACAGGTATTTTATGAGTAACGTCTGCGATATCCAGTAATCTGCTGCAAGAAAAAGTGCTGATTTCACTAGAAAATAACTTGCCTTTCAAAACACTTCCATAAACTCTAAGAACTCTCTAATAATGGATCTTAATAATAGATCATCAAGGAAAATTCTGGGAACAGTAAAAAAAATAAGTATATTCAGTTCAGTGTTGAAAGGAAAAGTGAGTGGAGAAACTTTCTTTATGCTTTTGCATGTATATATCATTATGATGGTTATAGTTGCTCTGTACCTACATTTATATCTAGGTTTAGGTTTATTAACTCATCACAGTTAAATTTTGACGTGCTGGTGAGCTGCAAACTCCAGGAATACTACTATGGTCCTAGAATTCAAACAACAAGGCTTAAGTGCTTAATCAAAGGTTTAACTAAACTGTTATTTAGAAAAACACATCTCCATTAAGGCATTTAAACCTCAGTAAGAGTCAGCAAACACTGTACTTAAGAATGAAGTTCAAGGGTAAATTTGAAATAAACCAAGTGTGGCTTATGATTTCTTACCTTCTCCATTTATTTTCAGTTTTTCTCTTTGAACGAATTCTAATTGCATTCTTATGCACAAATGCTTACCAGAAAGTTCTTCTCTGGTTGACCTTGTTTGTTCAATATGAAATTCAAATCTTCCTAGGTTTTGGGCCAGTTTCCCAGATTTGGGGATATTTTTGTAACAAAGTGACTTTAGGATTTTTTTTCTTCTCACATCTAACTGATTAAAAAGAAAAAAAATTAACTCCTTCTGATGCCAGAAATAAACATATGCACACACACACACACACACATAAAATACTATTTTCATTGTATTATATTATTTAATACTAACATTACATAATAATATATATACTCTACATAAAGTCTGTCTTTTTAAAAAAATAAGCTTTAAAAACATATTAGTGACAACACAGTGTTCAACATTAAAGTATCTTTTTGATGTGTTAAACATCTATAGTGAGGATAGTTAAATAAACTATATTAGATTTAAACAAAGGTGGCAATCCAGAGGAAAGTAAAGAAGAAATCAAGTTGTCATGGTTTACATTCTCAGTTATAAGTGTCAAGTGTTTGAACTACTTTAGAGAGGGCCTCTGATATTTTCCATATCAGGGGACCCTTTTGAAATAATCTGAGCCACAGTGACATCGCAGGATAGTGTACACTGAAGCAGCTCACAGCATTTTAAGATTAGGAAGGTGTTTTGACTTCTGCAAAAGAGGTAAAATCTCCCATTGAGGGAAAGGGACTGCTGACCCCGCAGATCAGTGTCCGTCCCCTTGTTCACATGCTCTACCCAGTCTTGCTAAGGAACGGCATCAGCAGGAGGAGGGTGAGGCCGCCCACAGGGCAGGGATGAGCCCAGAGTGGATTTCAGGCTCAGTGAAGTTATGACGGCAAATGGCCAGTCTTCTCACACGTGTTTTCTCAGGAAGGGGACTCTGAATGTGCCCATCTACCCATGAGTGTTTTAACTGAAACTCAGCCCTGTGATTCTGTGGCCACAGATACCATGTCTATGAAACAATGGATGCAGAATTGCTCTGGAAAGTCTGAAGTCCTATGCATTATGAGCCTTCTTCTTATTGTCAATTAGGAGTAGGCAGATGGGGAACTTTTCCTTCTGCCGTTCCTCATCAGATTTCAGTATTCCATTTCCCACTTAATGTTTTCCTCCACTCATAAAATTCACTGGGGCTTTGATTAGCAGCCCTCTGCCCACAGGGAAAGCCAGGCAAGCTCTGCAGGAAGGCCATCCCTCACTCTGTATCTGAGTGTCCAGAGCTCGGCTCAGACACCTGCACACTGGTTTATGATAGCAGGAATTTGTGGTTTTATTAACCAGCTCAGCACCCTTCAAGTCTGCTTCTGAGAAGTCTTCAGCCTTTTCTTTCTGAACGGCCTCCTTTCATCTTTCTTGGGACTTTGTCCTTAGTCTCCACCCTTGCCTGGAAACAGAAGCTCTGTTTTCCCATCACTCTGTCATTTTGGATTTGTTCCATGATCAGAGCTGGCTTCATGGGTGTGTGATAATTACATATGGCCATGTGCTCAGAAGAGCCCCCTTCTTGGTTTACTGCTCTACTGTCACTCTCTTGAAATTCTGAATAATTTCTGAACAAGGATCCTGGGGTTTTGTTTTGCACAGGATTCCACAAACTGTGTAGCCTGTCTTGTCCATGACACACGGTCATGAGCCAACCTGGCTGACTCTCATGGTTTCTTTCCCCTGATTCGCTAGCACAGCCTGAGACCCTGCGCAGAGGGAAGCCAGACCGATAGGGATGAGACTCCAAATACTTCTCTCCTTGCCTAAATGGGAACAACTGTTCCCATAGCTAAAGGAATTCTGTGACACCAGCTGAGGCTCCCATGGGGAAGCCAGGATTTGAGAGCGTATTTAATAAGCAGATGTTGGAAGCTAGGACTGACTTAATCTTTCCTTCTTTCAGACAATGTTTATTTAATGAAGACCAAAGAGAGAGATAGAGAAGCAGACAGTGTCCCTCCTCCACCTCCCAATCTTATTGCAGACCTAAATGAGACCTAAGCTTGTATGGCGGAGATTTAAATTGAATGTGAGTTTGGAGTTATGTGGTTACCACGTAAGATTAACTTTTTACTTATTTAAAAGTGACTTACCATTTAATAGTAACCAGGAGAGCTGTGAGACCTGTCCAGCATTCATCCAGGGTCAGAGAAAGAACCAGTTGAGGGAGTGGGTTCAAAGAGTTAGTGGCAGAAAGAAAAAGTTTGCCTTTTGCTTGTACTCTATGGAATCCAGCTTATTTAATAATAAGCTAGACACAAGAACCTTACTGCTTTAAGGCCAGTGGGAGAATGAGCAAGCAAATCATGAGGACATAACTTATATTAAACCACAAGTCCTATTCTTTTTATTCATGAGGTTGACCCTGAATTAATGCAGGGACTTATCTAGTCCCTACTAAAATAGTAACTACCAAGTTTTAGCTGTTTACTATGTGCCAAGCAAAGTAATAAGCATATTTTATGTATTATATGATTTCTACCTCACAATGAGGTCTTTGCTTTTTTTTTGGTTTTTTTGCAGTACACGGGCCTCTCACTGTTGTGGCCTCTCCCGTTGCAGAGCACAGGCTCCAGACACGCAGGCTCAGTGGTCATGGCTCACGGGCCCAGCCGCTCCGCGGCATGTGGGATCCTCCCAGACCGGGGCATGAACCTGTGTCCCCTGCATCGGCAGGCGGACTCTCAACCACTGCGCCACCAGGGAAGCCCCAGTGAGGTCTTTTAATAACTACATTCCATAAACGAGGAAATTGTATGTTAGAAAAATTAAAGCCACTAAGTCATATAGTGGGTAAGTAAAGCAGCCAGCATCTGAAGGCAACCCCATATAACTCCAAAGCTCATGCTCTGAACCACTAATTTATTCTGCTCTTAATGGAGCTAAAAGACCGAGTTATTCAGTTTTTTTTTAGCATGACTTTCTGTACATTAAAGTAGCATCATTTTCAACCAAACAAAAGCAATGAAATTCCTTTCTCATCCCCCTTTCCCTATTCTCTTGCTCTTTCATAATTATACATATAAACTGTAAAACGAACAAAAACACCTAAATATATTAATTATACTAACGTTAAAATTCAGCAATTTGTATAGCTTTTGTAAGTCCTGTTCTGCTAAAAACAAAAACAAAACTAAATAAACAAAAATACCCAAGTCTTATCCTAGTTTCCTGTCAATATCAATTTTCAGATGATGAAGGAAACCATGAGAATCACTGTTCTAGATCAAAATCTGATCAACAAGAAAGAGGACCTGGCTGCCCAAGAAGAGGAGGTTGTCCATGGTCAGATGTATCCTCAGAGTTCAACAAAGGACACAGAGTTAGGATCTCAGATTTCCAAATGTCCGTGAAAATATGAGGAGAGATGTAGCTGTACAGCATTCTCTCTAAAATCTTGGCTTCATAAAATCAGGGATAAGATGCAAAAGGAGGAAAATGCTTGTACCAGGAGTTACAAGAACCTGAAAGAACAATAAGAGATAGGCCATTATTCAGAATAAACAAAGGTTTATGGGACTGCTCCTGGTTTAAGTGCCTTACACATCCAACAAAGATCTTTAAAGGACTCTAACTCCTCTCTTGGGCTGGGGTTGGAGGAAAGGCTACAGACGTTTGGAAAAGGGACAGACCAGGCTCACCTTCCCAGAACCATAAATGACAGTGACAACAGAGGGACTGTCCCCCACTTTAGGAAACTCGATCTGGCCCTTCAATGATTCTCCCACAAACTTCAGGTCATCTGGGCCAGGGAAGGCAGCACCTTCAGAACATAGAATAGGATTTTAATAGGTTTTTTTTTACAGTTAGAAAAGAAGCCTATTTCCCTCCATCTGCAACTTTTCCTCTATAGCATGTGGTAGAAAAAATTGTAGTTATCAAAATTTCCTTCTAGCAGAGAATGTCATCTTCAGAGAAAATTTTCAGTGAGCCCATTTCGAGAAGGTGAGATCCCAAAGGACCTGCCAGTGGGGATCTGTTCCCTACCTATCTAGAGGGCTGCTGTGAGCATGAGATGTTAAGTCTCATAAAGTGGGGGTTCCCAACCCTGGAGCCATGGACTGGTACTGGTCTGTGGCCTGTTAGGAACTGAGCCACACAGCAGGAGGTGAGCGGCAGGCCAGTGAGCGAAGCTTCATCTGTATTTACAGCTGCTCCCCATCGCTCACATTATCACCTGAGCTCTGCCTCTTGTCAGCATTAGGGTGAGTTGTATAACTATTTCATTATATATTACAATGTAATAATAATAGAAATAAAATTCACAATAAATTTAATGTGCTTGAATCATCCCCAAACCATTTCCACCCACCCCTCCCCCCACCCCCAGTCCGTGGAAAAATTGTCTTCCACGAAACTGGTCCCTGGTGCCAAAAAGGTTGGGAACTGTTGTCATAAAGGACTGAGAACAATGTCTGCCATGTGGCAAGTATAATACCACGATTTTTTATTACTACTTTCTTAGAATCTTGCTCTGGATGAAACTCAAGATAAAGAGTCTTTTATCTGCCATAGCTACCTTCTCTCCTTTTTAAAAATGAGGACAACATTTGCTGATCTCGACATTTCATACCTTTTCTTAGAAGACCACCTGCTTTCCTGTAGGTGCTCCATGCTCTTTTCAAGCAGGAGGATATAATGTATGGGGGCCAAGGGGACTTGCACAGCCATTTACAATCTCCTCCCCTTTTTTGGACTTTGCTCCAATAATCATCACTTTCATTGATAGAGAAACATAAGTGAAACGAGCAATTGGTAGTTATTCATTATATTATCCATCTCCTCCAAGGACCAGACCTGTGTTTTACTTACCCTTGTTCCTTCTCTAAGGTTTAACATTTTCATAGCTCTACGCCCACTCTGCCTGTCACTCTACCCAACCCCTCACCCCCAGGGGGCAGTGAGGGCTTCTGTGAATCTGAGTTTGGGCAATGTCCCTTCATACTCACCCTGAAAGGTGCTTTTTTTTGAGAAATAAGAAGGTGGGGAGGGAACAAGATGAAGAGTTGAAGGATGATTCCCCCTTGGCTCAGATTCTGACACCAGCCCCTTCCCCAGAGCCCACCTCTGTCTCTGTAGTACCTGAGCCTTTGCCCACTGCTGGCAGTTAGAGACATCCCATGGTGACTTAACTCAGGCCAATCCCAAGTGAAAGATTGAAATCTACTGAAGAAAGGAGATTTGTGAAAATCAATGTAGAATGTGTGAAGGTAAAAGCTATATGAATACCAAACACAAAAACCTCAAACCTTATTTGAAGATAGAGGAAATTCCCCAAGAATATACCCTTGGAAATTCAACCTAACATCCAATTGGCATGACCACTTGTCCCAGGCCTGCCATGTCCTCATTTCATTAACCTTGTCACAATAACACTCCTATTTTACATGTTTGAGAAAGTTTTTGGAGCTCATTTCTCAATATCATCAGTGGGGTTGGAAGGTATTTGTTAATTTATGGATTAATTAATTTTGCAGGCATGCAGTAATATTCCTACAGTAACTTTGTATTTTCCCTGACATAACACCTTCTAAGCAATATGTTTACACTTAGAGATTGTCTTTCCCAGGGACCTCAGAATATGACTAGTGCAGTGAAGTGAAGGGGGACAGAGTGTTGCTATGAATTGGCATCTGGGTTCTATGCTCTGCTTGGCCCATAGGCAGCTGTGTGATCTTGGATAAGTCAAATAACCTCTCGGGTTCTCTATCCTTACTTGTAAAATAAGAGGATTAAGCTATGATCTAAGATATTTTAACTACAGTCCTCTCATTGCAATGGCTTTGCCCTTCTTTTCCTATTTATGTACAGATCTTGATCTATGAATCACAAAGTTCACATTTTATGACACTGATTATAACTAATTACAGAATCTTCTCACTTGGTTCCAGTCTTTCTCATATCTCTTTCCTCTTGGAGGAATGCCTATAATGGCATTTATATGGTAACAGATGATTTAAAGTCATTCACATCCTGATGTTTATATCATGCTTACGTCATTGACTTTCAAGCTATTTAATGGATATCTATGCACAAAAAGAGTTAACATAGCAGACCTGACTCCTGTTTTATGAATGGCTTGGCTGGCATCTGAGAACTTATATTTTGGGATGGATCATGTTATTCTAACTGGTAAGGGTGGCTCACAGTTTCTAAACTGTTTGTACAAACAATTTGGTTAATGCTGAACACCTGCTTTCTTCTAGAAGTCTAGAATTTTGGTAAGTGCTAGGCAGAGCATGCCTATGTGCCCATCCTCCAACAAAACTCCTGGACACTGAGTCTCTAATGAGCTTTCTTGGTAGAGAACATTTTGCACGTGTTGTTCCAGCTTGTTGCTGTGTGACTCCATTGGGAGAGGACTCTTGAAAGTCTGCTCCTGGTTTCCTCCAAACTCTGCTTCATGGGCCTTTTTCCTTCATTGATTTTGCTTTGTATCTTTTGGCTGTAATAAGTATAACCATAAATATTTCTATGTGCTGATCCTGTGAGTCCTCCGAGGGAATCATCAAAACTGAGGATGGTCTTGAGAACCCCTAATCCAGTATGTTTGAAATGTTTCCTTTTCCCTATATCATTTCAGGAACTAGTTCATTTCAGAGACATTTCTGGCAGGAACATTCTATGTTATATACCAATTTCCAGCCCTGCATAGACTAAATGAATGGGGTAGCCATGTTAATTGACCTAGGATGTAAAAATACTGTTGCCTTTTTATCCAAGTGTTCTCATGAACATAAATGTTATAGAAAAGTGATTTTCAAACTTAATTTTTCAGTCATAGAATCCTTTGAGTATAGAAAGACCTTATGGGAAAGCCAGTCTATGTAACATTTCAAAGTAAGGATGCTTTGATTGAGGAAGGTCTCAGAAACTTGCCTACACCCTATCCTTCCCCCTTCCTGATATCAAGCTAGGAAATGTGACTTGGAGGTTACTTTTTTCTTTTTATAATATGTATCATAACTGAGAGTAGTCCACAAGGTTACTTCTTCACAGAGGGAAGGAGCTAGATGATAAAGCAATTGCATTACTTATCAGTGAGCTCACTAAGTGGAATGACGCAATTAGATTGTGACAACATCATGTTTAACTCTTTAACCAAAAAAACAAAACCTGAGCACTGGGGGAGTCACAGATGTCATAGCTAAAGGCACAGCTGAAGTCACTTCTGTACCTGTTTTCCCTCAGTATATAAAGAGTAGGGGACTAATTGTTTTTAAACCATGTGTTATGAACACACTACATATTGTTGCATTTAATTTTTAGAAAACCATTAGAGGTATTTTCCTCTTCATTTTACAGGCCAGGAAGCAAAGTCTCACACTGGTGCAGAGTTGGGATTTAAATCTACCTTTGACTCTTTTTGCTGAAGCACATTGCATCCCTAGGTGTCAACCTGTTAGGTTGTCTACTATTTGGCCCAATAGCCCCACTCACTAACCTCATGTGCTGTGATCCTTTCTCTTGTGGCTGCTGAAGTCCTTTTATCTGAATGAAGAGTGGCTGCAAGGCCCCACTTCTGCATGCCCTGAGAAATAGACAGGGAGATTAACAGACTGTCATGTGGCCATCCTGCTCACAGAGGCAGTGTTGAAATCTGGATGAGCATTTAGCCAGAAATACCCTCAATGGTCTAGCAGTCCTTGCTAAACTGAGCACACAGGAAACGTTCTTTAATTACCACTGGCCGCAGCTATCTGAAAGATATTTTGCTGTTTTTGACTGCTTCAGCCTGAGTTTCCTAATTGTCTCCAGTTTTTCTGTGTTTTTGAAGTTATGCTTCAGTGAATGCGGAAAGCATTTCCTTTTCCTTCCCAGCTTGTGATTATCCCACTTCAGCCTGCCATACAACAGCTGTCTGGGATCCAGCTGTCACCCTCCAATGCATGTGAGCAGTCCAGCAGAATGACATTATTCTGTATTCTGGCTTCATCCCAAGACTGTGGGAGGACATCACTCCCCATGGAGGATGGAGGATTGAAGAACGAAGGAAATTAGGACAAAACTCATAGTTGTAAACACCCAATCCATCAGCAACATGTGGTCCCAACAGGTGATACAGATTTGAACTGGGGAGACAGTATGTATCCTTATTTTTATTCATTCCCTGTCCTGAGGCTTAAAGACAACATTGAGATAGGGTACGCTTCCCAACACTGGCTATGAAGCATGGTGAGAATAAGGGATTCAGCTCTAGGTAGAAGGTGGGTCACTAGGAAACCAGCCTGTATGACAGGAAGGATGGGATTGTAAGCAATAGAAAGAAGTTCACCACTCATTGGCAAAGAATGAAATAATGCCATTTGCAGCAACATGGATGGACCTGGAGATGATCATACTAAGTGAAGTAAGTCAGAGAAAGACAAATATCATATGATATCACTTATATGTGGAATCTAAAAATATGATACATGAACTTATTTGCAAAACAGAAATAGACTCACAGACATAGAAAACAAACTTATGGTTACCAAAGGCAAAAGGAGAGGGAGGGATAAATTAGGAAATTGGGATTAATAGATAAACACTACTATATATAAAATAGATAACCAACAAGGACCTACTGTAGAGCATAGGGAACTATACTTAATATTTTGTAATAACCTATAATGGAAAAGAGTCTGAAAAAGAATAGATATATATGTATAACTGAATCATTTTGCTGTACACCTGAACCATTGTAAATCAACTCTACTTCAGTATAGTCTCAGGAACGGGGGGAGGACTGGTTCCAGTCCTTTTCTTAGTCTCAGAAGAAAAACAAACAAAAAAAATCCACATTAACTAAAAAAAAAAAAAAGACCAAGCAGGAGCAAAATGGTTTCAGTTTGGGTTGAGATTGGGCTCAGGGAGGTCTGTAGAAAAATTACTAAAAGGATTACAGATTTAGTTACTATGGTGCATTTTAATCCTTGCAATTTAAGAAGTATGTATCATCAGTACCATTTTATGAATGAGAAAGTCACAGCCCTGAGGGTTTAAGAAATTTGCCCAAGGTAAATATCATTAGTTCATGGTAGAGCCAGGATATGATCCTGGTTCAGCTGAAGTGAAAGCCCTTGCCTGTCAACCATGCCACACTGGGATCAAAACCAAGGCAGCAGTATCAATGTGAAATGCTAAAGATGAACTCTTTATCTTCCTCCAGAAATGAGCCCTCCTTTGTTCACTCCCTATCTTGGTTAAAGGCACCATGATTCCTGAGCTTGCCGAGTCTGAAACCCCAGATTCATCTTGGTACCTGCTTCTCCCTTACTCTTTAAGACTCAGCTCATAGGTCTCCTCCTGCACAGGTCTTTCTCAACCTCTTCGGTCAACACTCCCTCTGCTATGCACCCACACCACCCTTAGCATCTTGTAACACTGTATGTGCCTGTCTTCCTCTTCCATTATAACTGGGCATCTCCAGAGGTTAGGGACTGTGTTCTACACCTCTTTATATGCCCAGTGCACAGCAAATGCCTGTCACATAACTGGTACTTTAAGTGAATAATAGAGAGAATTAATGAAAACCAGGATATCAAGGAAAATATGTTTCCTTTTATCTGTAAGTTTTTTCCCTTTAGCACTAACTGGTAGAGGATATTTCACCCAGGAGTGTTGAATATTATAGTGGGCATCATCTTTGGTGGCAGTGTGCAGGAGGGAAATGATTAGCGCACAATATGTTTATGCTTTTAATAATCAGTAATTAAGCACTTTGGATGGACACCACATACTTTTTTAAAAAATGGCTTCTCCAAATTAATTCATCAATCATTCAGTTATAGGAAGCTATTTAGGCATTAAGATTTATATTGACCATTCTTTAGACGTGGCATTCATTCATTCATTTATCTATCTATTTGCCTGACATAGACGCTGGATAAATGTGCATCCTGATTCCTTTCCCTTCATTGTATATAGCTTAGCAGAAGCCAACTGGCAAGTGTAGGGCTAACTGTGAGGCTGATCAGCTCCCCACCCTCGATCACTGTGCTGTACCTGAGTCCCATGTAGTTGTTACTCCATGTTTCACAAGGCTGGGGAAAAAATATGGTCATATCTCTTGCATTTTTCCCAACAGTCATTTGAGAAGACCACTTTTCTTATTCATTAGAAGTCCAGAATCACACTTTTAATACTTTCTCTCACTAAATTATCCAACAACCTTGAGGATGTAATTAGTTTGGGGAAGGAGGCTGGGATTAGCCCTGCTTCCAAATGCCAGGTACAAGGAAAATTGGAAAAATGGATCAGTCCGTGGCTGCCATTGTCTCTGGCTACTACAATCTGGTGTCAGACGGTTGGGGAGTGGCTTGCTGTCTGTCCAAGGAGTCACTGGAGCCCTCTGCTTAGAATCCTAGGCTAAGGCTCTTTTTAGCGCATACCCATATGGCCAGTGGCTGTTACCAAAAGCACAGCCACTGGGCTAAGCTTCAGAGTGATTTCTGGCTTTGGTTATCCCCATGTTGGAACCAGTCCTCCCCCCATTCCTAAGACCTTGTGCTGAATGAAGGTCATCAGAATTGACTTTCCTTGAACAATGTGAAGACTCTAACGATCTTTGCTGTCAGTAAACCCTAGTCAAAGCCCACTTGGCCCACTGGCTTCTCTAAGTTACACTCTTAGGTAACCATGAGTTCAATCTTCCTCCCTCCTTGCCCCCAAATTCTTTGCTTCAATATGCAAACAAATCCCACCTTTACCTCAGAAATCAATTCTGCTTTTCAGAAGGAGCTTGCCTTGTTCCCTTCTCCCAGATAAGTGGGTTTTTCAATAAGAAGGTCAACTCCAGTGTTATAAATAAATATAACAAATATTTTATAACATATATAAATATATATTTTAAAAATTCTGTTTTCCTCTTTCTGTAGCAGTCTCATCTATATATTCTATCACATATATATATATATATATATATATATATATATATATATATATATATATATATATAACCTCTTACAAATAATTTTCCATTTCTCCATTACTCAAGGGAGGAAAAAAATCACTAGATGGATCTGTTCACACCACTGCTCTTTGGCACAGATTCTATCACCAGTATCACTGGTCACAGAAAGAATAGCACCAGAGCCTGAGGACAGATTAAACCATGTTCCTGTAATAGCTAGAGAAACCTGTTAAACTCATTATACTACAAGTCTACTGTTTATGAGCTGAGCATCCGTGAGAAGAATATTTGTATATGGTAAGAACTGTACTTTTCAACTAGTTATTTTTTATCTTATGGACACTCTGAATGTAACATTTGATTGTATTCTTCTTGGGTTGAAAATTCAGAACTAAATGGATGGGACCTTGTGGTATGCATGTATTTATTCTAATATTCCCCCGATTTACCAAAAATAGTTTAACTATACTTCCATATTAACCCTGCTTTCTTTATTCTATTGAGTGAATACATTTCCTTAATGTATCTTTAAACCTTTAAACATATTTGGATAGAGATTATGTTTAAAAACTGAGGGTGTATTTGTAGTATCTTCTTCCTACACGAGGGCAATTTTTAGTATTATCTAGATCAGATGCTTTTCAGAAAAATAATCAGTGTGATTTACATCCTGTGCCAATTCTTAGTGTATAATGTAATAATATACCCTAATGGACAAAATCTCATTGAGAAGATAATGAACCTATTTACATCTCTGAGGGAAGCAGACAAGGTCATTTGAATTTAAATATAGAAATATCTTTTGCATTCACTAAAGAATGTATTTAAATATAGGCTATTTAAAATATGCATTCATCAGAAGATGACAACTGATATGTAATGAAGTTCATTTGCTTAAGCATTTCCTAGAACTGGTCAGGAAGTCATCTCTACGTACAGACAAAATTAAGAACAATTTAACGTCTAGAATTCATCTCTCACATGCCGTATTTGGAGCCTGTCTTGGATTATTACTTGAGATGTTAATTAACTAGTTAAAGGAATAAAAAGACTCTTGGTATTCTATCTGCTACTACTCAAGCAATGTTAAATAAAGGATTGAGAAGCTGCTGAGAAAATTCAACACAAGTTTCCCTCCCAATCCAAATACTAAACACTGGTTAACTCACTTCATTAGCATATGGTTCATTTAATGTCAAAACCAGGCTCGGTAACTTCAAGGGCCAGATAACTGCATGGAAAGAAATAGCCACAGGCTGTGTGCACAGAGTACCAGGACTGGAAGAGATGAGGTATGAGCAAGGCAGGCACAGCGCTCATGGCGTGGGCCTGTGTTCACCAGATCATATATCAAAGACAGAATGTTTGTTCACTGGCCTCATCATTTAAGTGCACTTCCAAGAACCAGAAGACCTATCCAGATGTGCCAAGCGCTGTACTAGGGGCTTTACATACATTATCTTATTCATTTATGAACTCGGAGCTGAGCTAAGAAAAAGACTAGAGGCCAGGGTGGTAAGAAAAATGCAAACTATAGGAGCTGATGTAACTTCCTCATGTTATCGGATTTCTTGTTACCTTTTTACTACCCTCAATTCCCTTAGAATGACAAGAACTTTTCTTTTAGGGGCACAAGAATATTTGGGGAGCCTTGTGGAGAACAGAGTTCAGGGTTGGAGAAGAAGGTGGCAGCAACAAGAAGATGAAAAACAAGAGAATCCCTGAGGCAGTGGTGAACTGGTAAATGTTTTAAAACTGGCTGTGGTGGTAGGGGAAAGCCCTGATTTGTAACGTTTGTGGATTTGCCAGTTCTCCTGGTGTGAATTTTCTCACCACTGACAAATTCAATACACTGACATAACGTCACTGAACGTGCAGTTGGGAAGAGCCGCATACACTCGGCTATGTGCGTTGGTTGAGAGCTATCTCCAGCACGTGCCTGCAAAGAAAAGTGCCAGGAACTCCCTTGAGCCCAGAGATTGGAGTCACCTGGGGTTCATTTTAATGTTCCTGCCTTAGCTTCATGCTTCCTAAAGCTAAGACTATGATTGTTCATCTTTATGTCCTTAACTTCTAGCACAGCATCTGACATATAGCATGCCTGTAAATGGTCTGAAAGATAAGAATCCAGATTCTAAATTTGGTCTCTATTACTGTTTGAGTGTTTCTCCTTGAGGATGTCACTTAAACCTCATTTTCCTCATTTGAAATATTGGAATTAAATTTATTTATTTATTTATTTATTTTTGGCTATGTCGGGTCTTAATTGTCGCACGTGGGCTCAGTTGCCCCGTGGCACGTGGGAACTTAGTTCCCAGACCAGGGACCGAACCGGCATCCCTTGCCTTAGAAGGTGGATTCTTAAGCACTGGACCACCAGGGAAGTCCCTGAAATATTAGAATTTAAAGTAATTCTGTTCCCATGTCATTTCTGTCTCTGAGATGTTATGAAAAAAGTATTTATTTAAAAAATGTATTAATTTTCTTCAATCAAGATGCATGTGTACTCACTACTATATATAAAATAGATAACCAACAAGAACCTACTGTATAGCACAGGGATCTATACTCAATATTTTGTAATAATCTGTATGGGAAAAAATCTGAAAAAGAATATATAGATATATCTATAGATATATCTATAGATATCTGAATTACTTTGCTGTAGACCTGAAATTAACACAACATTGTAAATAGACCATTGTAAATAGACCATCAATAAAAAAAGATGCAAGTGTACAATATTTCCCTGATTTCTCAGATTTTTTTTTAATTGAGAAATGGTGTTTAGTTTAATAGGAGTTATAGTTTGTAAACTTCTATGGGCTCTGAGCCATAAATCCTTCTTTTTCTAAGTGCTTAAAAGACAGTGGTATGAATTTTATAAGCCACAGCTTAGCTGTACAAAAACAGAACATTTGTTTTCTAAAACTAAGCTTCAATTCATTGTTGAATTCCAATTCTGCTCTTTAGGAGCAAATGTAATCTTACAAAATCAAAGAAAACTCCACTGAATTCTTCAATTTCTCAGGCAATTCAGGGGTTTCCCTCATCTTGACACATCCAGGCTTGTGTGCTATCATTTTCACTTCTGCAAATGAGGATCCTTCAGAATTCATTAAGAGCAGCATCAATTTGCTCTAAAGGCTCTTAACAAAAACACATGGGAATGGACCAGGTTATCCTGACATAATCAAGTTAGTGACTCCTGTGATCTCTCTGAGAAGAGACCCTGGGCCTTGGTCATATCTCCCGCTGAGGCTGATGGGGTTTTTTTCTAGACTCCAGTGGCAGCCTATCCCACTCCACGAGGACCAACTAGGTTGCTCTCGAAGGGAGAGATGTCCATTGTCTGCCTCGAGGACCTTGTGTAAGGATTTATATATGGAGCAGAAGCCTCACACAGGATGTCAGCAGACAGAGCTAACTCAGATATAATCAGCCTCCTCCCTACTGGGAAGGGAGACAACATGGAAATTTCTAAAGTGCTCCCTAGGGCTTAGAATCAACCTCAAGGAGGAAAGGAAGAGAAAAAAACACCGAGAGAGGGTCTTTCTGAATCATAAACCTAAATGAGAAAATGGCTGAGTTGCATTGAGTTCAACTTAGAAACGAGTAGATTGTTTTCTTTATCAGCTAGAATTGTAGCTGGTAGACAGAAATCAAATTTGATTATTGAGTTGGTAATTGTGAAATTCCGACTTGATAAAATAATAATCTGTTTTAGCATTTTGTTAGAAATTGACACCAAATATGTCTATCTCCTCTTTTTTGGAGTGGCAACTTTTCTATTTCTTGATTCTCAACGTTGCCTCTGTTTTCTGTAATTATGCAACAGTTACAAAAATGAGCAATATTCACATTTGCAATTCTCAGTTCTTCAGGAAGGAATTCATCTCTGTCTGGAGATTTGTGTTTATTTAAAGCCACTAAGAGCTTTATTTCCAACTGCTTTCCACTTATCCTGGGTTTCCATTCCCTTGCCATCATGCTTGTTCAAGTTTTTCGAGCCTGAAAATGACTGCTCCTTGTGGATTATAATGTACTTTATACTGAACAGATAGATAACACTTACCATTAGAATGAGTTGTGGTTGATAGATGAAGGGTTATTATAACTAAGTGAAGCCCTGTAGATCATACAGTTGAAGTGAAGTGGGGAATTAATATAAATATGCAAATGAACTTAGCCAAGAACACTTTTTTTTTTTTTTTTTTTTGCGTTACGCGGGCCTCTCACTGTTGTGGCCTCTCCCGTTGCGGAGCACAAGCTCCGGACGTGCAGGCTCAGCGGCCATGGTTCACGGGCCCAGCCGCTCCGCGGCACGTGGGATCCTCCCGGACCGGGGCACGAACCCGCGCCCCCCTCATCGGCAGGCGGACTCGCAACCACTGCGCCACCAGGGAAGCCCAAGAACCCTTTTTAATTGATCTAGATAACACGGTTTTGCAGCTTCAATTCTTTGGATACTTTAAGTGCTCAGGTTTGTCCCTTTACAGCCCACTGTAGATGAGGCTCATCTACAAAAAAAAAGACGCTGTGGACAGATCCTCAGACAATTAGAATTTCGATTCCCTCTTGATTGGCCCAAGAAAGTCCAAGTCAAAGAATTAAGGGAAGCTTTTGAGATGCTAATAATTTTTCAATCTTTCTGCAGACTCTTCTCTACCACTCTTTTCATGAAGACAGAGATAGTTCACCATGTCACTGAGGAAGCTTAAATTTCAAGGCCCTGGAGCAGCCCAAGCAATGTTTTCCTACAGACACGTGTTTTTGTAAGTTTCACAAAAGTAGAATATTTAACTGTAATCTGTTCGGACGTCTGAATTGTTCTTCTCTGACCTCCTCTCTGTCATATTTACTCTCCTGTCAGGAGGCATTGGAGTGTCTGTGAACATTTTGGGGACTTGAGATGAGAGCAGATTTAGGTTGGTATTATCTATGGGGTTTACAATCGTTAAATTATAACTGGTTTTTCCTCTGTGATGTGGTTTTCAGGTGTGGTGTGCGACACAAAGTGCAGAATTGGAGGTGTACTGTGACACACCAGTACTTAGAACAGGAAGCAGGTGGGTCCTAAGGAGAAACATGGCTTGAAATATATAGACTCAAAAGCTAATTTATGGAAAATTATTTCAATCACTGGATGTGTACAATTTTAAAGAGGATTTCATTCTTGTTGATTCCTAGTCAAAATAGAAATTCTCTCATGTACAGAATATACTCAATAATGCAACATATACAATTGTCAGCCTACTATACTGTTAATAGGAGCTACTGAAATAGAATTTATCAGAATTTATCTGTGTTTATTGGACAAAAAGCTGTACTCATTTTTTACAAACAGGGAGAAGGCCTGTGGCAGGTCATGTAATTTAATCATCTCAACTATTAATTAAAGAAAACAAATTTCAATTAGTCTTATTAGAAGAATGAATTATCTTTTTGATCTTTCTATAGATTATTTTAAAAAATTAACATATAAAAAGGTGATAAAGGATCATGCAACCAAAAACGTAGGGAAAAGCTATTACAGAACTATGTTAACAGTTATTTCAAAAAAAACCTTTTTGTTATTTTCTGGATTTTTGCAATGTCCTAGGTACTTTTCAGCTTCTTAAAATTTATAATTTGTGGTGATTTATTTTCTCATTTGAACTAATATTCATTTTGTTACCTAATTTTGATATTTCGGTCTTTTATTCTTTTTCTTAACAATGTCTCCCACAAAACTAAAATCTCCCTTCACAAGCCACCATATTTCCAACTGATAAATTCTTTATCATTCTCAAGATGAACACATTTCAAGTATTATTTATTGAGAAATTATGATGTACAAAAGCATTTCATAGTTATGGTCTGACCTAAGGAAATTTGCTCAACCTCCCTGAGCTGAAGATTTTTTTTTTTGTTTTGTTTTGCAGTACGCGGGCCTCTCGCTGTTGTGGCCTCTCCCGTTGCGGAGCACAGGCTCTGGATGTGCAGGCTCAGCGGCCATGGCTCAAGGGCGCAGCCTCTTCGTGGCGTGTGGGATCTTCCCGGACCGGGGCACGAACCCGCGTCCCCTGCATCGGTAGGTGGACTCTCAACCACTGCGCCACCAGGGAAGCCCTGAAGATTCTTTATCTATAAAATAGAAAGCACAGGTTGGCTCATAGCATTGCTTTCCAGATTCATTGAGGTTAAATGATGCACATGGAAATGCGTTCTAAATTATCAAGTGCTATTTAAACAGTTAGCCTGGCAGACAGGCCACTATGAGAATGGACCACTCTCTGTTATCTTCTGGCTCTACTTTACTAGTGACACTTTCTTGAATCTATTCATCTCTTCACTTGTAAAAATGGGGAAAACATATCCAATTCATAGGGCAGTTTGTTATAAGCCTTAAATGGGTAATCACCATTATTATTATTTAATTGGAACTGTTATTCATTACCAAGAGCTATGTCAAATAATGCCTCTAAAGAAATACAGGGAGTTACAGAGACCTTTTTAAATTAAAGTATTGTTTTTTATTAAAATGTATTAATTATTATTGTTGTACTTTTCATTTGTATGAGATTCACTTATTTTGCAGCCATGAATATTATAACAGCTTTTAGTTTTGTAACTGATTTTTTAGCTTAAGCAATATAAATAAGAAATACAGAGGGCTTCCCTGGTGGCGCAGTGGTTGAGAGTCCACCTGCTGATGCAGGGGACGCGGGTTCGTGCCCTGGTCCGGGAAGATCCCACATGCCGCGGAGCGGCTGGGCCTGTGAGCCATGGCCACTGAGCCTGCACGTCTGGAGCCTGTGCTCCGCAACGGGAGAGGCTACAACAGTGAGAGGCCCGCGTACCACAAAAAATCAACAAAAAAAAGAAATACAGCAATACATGTAGCAGAGTCTTAAATATTTGGTCACATCACTTATATTGTGAAGACACATCAGGTCAAAGAGCAATAGCAGACACTATTAAATATCTAGGACCTTGTAGGCATCATAAAATTTCATGAATGATTTGGCAAGACAAATTAATAAAACATCTTTCTTTTCTACCAGGCTTTTAAAAAATATGTTTTTCCTTATTCTTTCACTCCTCTATCATTTATTTCAAAAGAATAGAATTCAAGAGTAACCTTTTCTGGATTTCTTTCCCATTTAGGTCACCACATAGCATTGAGTAGAGTTCCCTGTGCTATACAGTAGGTTCTCATTAGCTATCTATTTTATACATAGTATCAATAGCGTATGTATGTCAATCCCAATCTCCCAATTCATCCCCCCAACTTTCCCCCTTCGTATCCATACGTTTGTTCTCTATGTCTCTGTATCTAATAAAATTTTTTTAATGAAAAAAAGAGTAACCTTTATAAAAAGAGCTTTCCCAAACTTATGCTCTTTTCATTTCTTACCCCAGAAGGAGAGACTTCTCCTTCTTTCAATTAAAAAATTTCTCCCCACTTACAGCTATATCTCACGTATAGTTAATCAGGGAAATTGTCTTGGAGCCATCTTTGAGGTATCTAGGGTAACATCAGAGATCAGACAACAAGTAGACCCAGAGGATTAGGAGGAAGATGACAACATTTGCTGGTACTAAAAAGATAAGGATAGGAAATGCTATATACCTGTACAATAAGCACTTGAGTCTGGTTTCCTGGCAACATCATCTTTCCATGTCCCACCCTCAAACAGTGTGTTTCTTTTTTTGCAGTGAATTTCCACCTCTATGGCTTCCCTGTGGCTCATGTTAAATGTTCCAGTTACTATTGCTGAAAAACAAACCACCTCTAATTCAGTGGTATAGAACAACAACCATTTTATCATGCTCACAGATTCTGGAGGCTGGGAATTTTGACCAAGCACAGTAGAGACCCTTTTATCTGCTCCATAAGTCTGAGGCCTCAGTTGGGAAGAGTAGAACAGCTAGTGGTGATTTGAATGGTTGAGAGCTGGAATCACCTGGAAGCTTCTTTACTCACATGTCTGACTTCTGGGCTGGAGGGATTCAAGTTTGGCTTCACCTGGAACCATTGACCAGAAAGTCTATTTCTGGCCTCTGCATACGGGTTGGGCCTTCTCTAAACAAGGCAGCCATGGCAGTTCAGGATTCCAAGAAACAGCACTCCAGGGAACAAGGTGAAAGATGGGAGCCCTTTAATGACCAACCTCAGAAGCAACATAGTGTCACTTCTGTCGTACTCTATTGGTCAAAGCAGTTATAAGCCCACCCAGATGCCAAGAAAGGAAACACAGACCCCACTTCTCAGTTGAAAAGGTATCAAAAAATTTTCAGCTCTTTTTAAAAAACTGTCTCGGTATACAACTTCACTTTAACAACCGAGGATAAGGGGCAAATGCACATAATTGATTTCCCTGGACCACACATCTCAAGATAGAAAACTTGGTGAGAAAAGTGAGATGAGATCTTATGCAATCTAAGAAAGGCAATATTCTGTACTAGAAAGGGCTTTGTGTGGAAGGGACTGATGAATCAAAATCCTGTATTATATGCTTGAGCTTTTTGCCTTCAAGGATCCATTTTCCGGTCAGGGCTAATAAAATGTGTTAGCATCCATGGTTGACATGAAGATCCACTGAAATAATGTGAAGACCAATATGTGGCTTTTATTAGCATGCCCTATCTCCAAGGCAAACCTAAGGCAGGAAAAGATCAAAATTCAATAGTCCCTTAAAATCCAGTCTGGATTTAGGTTAATGAATCACAGATTACGTCTTGAAGGGAAACTGTGACAATCTGATGAGCATTATAAAGTTCAATTTTATGAGAAGCTTTGTGGCTGGCAATTGGGAGTATGTTTCACTGTTTTAAAGACCTAAGTTACCCTTTAGGCCAATCATGCTTTATGACCACATATCAGATTTATCTATGACACAAAGTCATAATAATATAGCAGCAAACATTTATTAAGAGCTTATTGTGTGCCAAGTATTATGTTAAACATAGATCGTATTATTATTATCTGCATGTTAGGATGGAGAAACTGAGGTTTATGGGAATTATGTACTTGATGAAGTTCTGGAAGCATATAAGATATAGAGATATAATTTGAATCCAAATAGCATATATTATACTGACTAATGATACAAAGCCTTCTTTTTTGATAGCCCTTTTTGGACTATGCCAACAGGACATTAAATTAGGTTCTGATTCAGTCTAATTAATTTAACTCAATAAGTATTTGTTAGATAACTCTTCAATCTACCTGAACCAATATTTAATGAGAGGTTAATAGCAGCCTGGCACTGGCACATAGAGTTGACAAGATAAAAACTTCACTTTCAAGGAGAGTGCACAGTTTATTAGAAGAAAAGATTATTGCAATACTTGAGTGGTAAATCCCAGTCTAGTTTTAAACACTGTGTAAGTGCTACTGAGGCTAGAAAAATTAGCCAGGTACAATATCTGCCCTCAAATACCTGTAATTTACTTGAAGAACTGAATTATATTAACACAGCCTCATCAGATAATCCAGGCAAATATCCACTCTGGTTCCTGGTTTACGGTTTCTGATGACTATTGGTAGTTTCTTTAGATTTCAAGATAGTGCTTCCTGATGAAACATTCCAATTTTTTATGAATGTAGCCAAAACTGTCAGAAAATAACCAATGATGCTTTAAATAAAAGAACAACCAGCAGTGCTTGTATAGATGACTATAGCACCACACAGAATGACTGTCATTGTGGATGCATTGCCTTCAATTTTCAAAATGTTAGTTACAAAAGAGAAAACCCATCCTTGATAATTTCCTCTTGAATGGCTAGTGTTTTCAGTTAGTTATGTTTTGATCCATCTATTCATCCATCCATCCATCCATCTAACATTCATTGAACTTCACAAGAGTGTGATGGCATGTTAATATCATCTGTCAGCTGTGTGCTGAATCTGGCTCACACAGGCTTGTGAGTGACAATTGTTAAATTTCCAGGAATTTTCATGTTTTAAAAACAGCTATTTAAAAAATATTAAATTATATAAATCTACAGTGCAATGAATTACAAATAAAGTTAATAAGTACTCAAAACTCATCATTTCCTAATACTTTTACTACATTTCAGTATTATCTGTGCTCTTAAGGTTATTTAAATTTCTGATATCTGTATGGTAGAAATATTAGATAATGGTAAATTGCTTTGTCTCTCTTCCCAACTCCACACTCAGTGATGTCATGTTGGTAGCTTGAAACCAATCATAGTGGGAGTATTTACACTTTGGACACTAGCAAAACTACCTTTATGGGATAAAAATGGCTGGGGTCAGTGTTTTAAGTAATGGTGAGCTCAGAAGGTGTTGATTTCTTTGTTGTTCATTTATTTTGTAATGAATATCTTTTATTTTATTAAACATTTAAAATAGACTAAATATATATGATAGTTTAAAAAATGAATCATCTGGGGAAGCTTTGTAAAGGAAAAAAAAAGCCACAAAACCAGTTGAATACAGTCCTACTCTACATGGCAACTGCTTTTAACACTTACCTGTTTTTTCTAGTGGTTATTTTCATAGTTAGAAACAATATATTTTAAAGTTTAAGATGTACAGCAGAATGATTTTTAAAATTGAGATATAATTGACCTATAAAATTGTATCAGTTTATGGTGTATAACTTGTTGATTTGATACATTTATGTATTACAATATGGTTACCATTGTGGTGTTAGCTAACCCCTCCATCCTCACATAATTATCATTTCTATTTAGTGAGGACATTTTGCAATACAGTCTCTTAGCAACTTTGAAGTACACAACATAGTCTTGCTGACTATAACCTCCATGCTATGCACTAGATCTCCGGAACTCATTCATCTTGTAGTTGCAAGTTTGTACCCTTTGACCAACATGCAATATAAGAAACAATATTCTTAAAATGCATACCATAAAATGATTTCAGACACCAAGATACCAATCTTATATTGTCTTTTTCTGCCCCAAAATGATTAAATAATTTTCACTTAAATTTTTTTTTCAAATAGAAAATAATAATTTATATGACTTCATTTTACTTAATATTTATAACTAGTGATGATTTCATAAACTTGTAAAACTATGTCCCTTCAAATCTACAAAACAAAGATTTACTACAGTGAACACTTAAAATTCCACAAACCATCTCCATTTGCATTTGACTCTAGAATTTGATGTTGAAATTATTTTCTCTTGGAGTTTTGAAGGTACTTTGCCTTTGTTATCTAGTAGCCCATGTTGCTATTGGGATGTCTGCTTTCTTTGACCTTTGCATTTGATCTTTTCCTCTCTGGAAGTTTTTGGATCTCCTCTTTATTCCGAACATTCTAAAATTTCAAAATAATATCCCTTTGTGTGATTATTTTCAATTTAATGGGCTGGACATTCATTACACCTTTCATTTTCCTTCAGCTTTGTTACAAGAGAATTTCTTGACTTTATCATCCAACCATGTTATTATTATTTTTTTAATTTTAAGAACTGTATTTTTAAGTTTTCTGAAATGTTTCCAAATTGCTTTGTTTTAAATGTATCATATCAACATTTATTGGATTGTAGTCTATATCCAGTCTAAGAATCCTTTTGTTATTATAGGTGACTTCTAACCATTTGTTCATTGATGTGACATATATATTCAGTCTTAAATTTACCTTTTTAATGTTATGCTCTTTGCTTTTCATTCATTTTGTTTGGGCACTTGATGGGATTCTTCAAGCTGCAAATCAGAGCCTCATAGACAAATACAGCATGGTATTGGAGTTTGTTAATTTTATAACCTAAGGACTGAATCATCTTTTATTTCTCTAGACCTTTCCCAGCTATAGAAAAATGCTGAGTTTATGTTATATATGTAATATATATTGTCTGACATTCTACAGTGTATTTACTATATAGAGCTTGTCAGTGACCAAATTTATTTAATTCCCTCCAGTGCTTAGTGTTATTGGGCTTTATAAAAATTATTTATTGAATCACTAAGTGGTAAGATTAACCTATCCAGAGAATAGTTTTTTTAAAAAAACTTGTTTTCTCCAGATTAATTTTTATTTGTGCAGTATATGGTGCAAATATGTCAGAAAACCCAAACATGATCTATAGGATAGGAGAAAGACAGTTGTGAGCACTTCTTGGGTTATAGAGTTTTGAAAGAAGCTGCAGTCCTCAGTATTATACTACTGTTTTTCTCTGGGAATCCTCCAATTTGTAATAGAAGTCAGTAGGGGAAATTTTCCTTATAGAAACTTACTCTATGATCTAAGTCAATTGGGCCCATCTGTTCTATAAATAACACAATGCCTCTAAAAAACAATAACAAAAATATCCGGGGCTTCCCTGGTGGCGCAGTGGTTGAGAGTCCGCCTGCCGATGCAGGGGACACGGGTTCGTGCCCCTGTCCCGGAAGATCCCACATGCCGCGGAGCGGCTGGGCCCGCGAGCCATGGCCGCGGAGCCTGTGTGTCCGGAGCCTGTGCTCCGCAACGGGAGAGGCCACAGCAGTGAGAGGCCCGCGTACAGAAAAAAAAAAAAAAAAAAAAAAAATCCATTACACGATTTTCATACTTATCACATTATTAGATCTCTTTTAAGTAAGACAGACATTCAAATAGTTAAATGACACAGCGTGAAGTATAACCTAAGATTTTCCCAGTTTAGCCCCATTTTGTTTTTTTCTGGCTCCCTTTAATTAGCCTGGTGGAGTGAGTTCAAGATGTTAAGTCTCATGTGAGCCTCGGCCAAGTTCCCAGCTCCTTAATGTCCAAGTGTAGACAAGTTTCTCACAATTTTCTCCTTAAATGTAATGCATATCAAACTCTATAGAAAGGAGAGATCTAAGATGATTCAGATTTGGCTTTTTGTGAATCTAAAACGATATGCTCTGTAGAGTTTATTCTTATGTGAAAGTTGATTAGCACGTGTAACTAACTAGGCAGTTTCTGGGCAAAGTCCCACTCAGTTGGCTCCAAGATCAATTTAGAAAATTATCTCTCTCTCTCTCTTTTTAATCTCTTATTTCCTTCTTTCACATTTCCTCCCTTCCTTCATGTTTAGATGAGAAGGAACCTGTCTTAGTCCTTGACAATATTTCCATTAGCCTTTCCTTGTTCTCCTGACATTTGACATAGTCTGATGAGAAGTAGTGAGAGGCAGGGAAGTTGGCCAGGAGATAAGAGTGAGGAGAGTGGAGTTGGTGTGTGTCAGTTCTCAAAAGAATCATCAATAGCCTGTGCCAGGCCTGGCAAACAGTTTATTAGGAATTTAAATGGACATATCAATCTTGAGATCGCCATCTGGTTCTAACAATAGACTAAAAGACCTCTGAGAAGACCACATAGCTGATAGCCCTGTCTGCCTTCCTTCTTTCCCTTGGAGCACCACTCTGTGCCAGACACCATTCTGGTGAACAAAACACATAGGAGGAAACTGACAAAGAAACAATATACACACTAGGTAATTTACTTATCTAGGATCTTAGAAGGTAATAAGTACTGGGAAGAAAAGTAAAGCAGGGAAGGTCACAGGAAGAGCTGGAAATGGGGATTGCAATTATAGGCTCTACCCAAATCTACCGAATCAGAATATTCAACGGTTTGAGGATCAGGTATCTGAATTATGAACAAGCTCCCCATGGGATCATTTTGCATTCCAAAGTTTGAGCATCACTGATCTAAATAAAATTCCTTGTGTTGCACTATATGTCATTAGAAAGAACAAATATAAACATTCTTCTCCAAAAGTTTCATAGATTTTGTTGCTTATTGATGCTTTCTTCATTTGCTTTTCCTCTGAACAATTATTGAAAATTTCAGCATCCTCATGCTCTTTTCCATGGCTCTCACGTTGATCTCTGAAGGTTGGCTTTCAGAGGAGATGGTGAAGGTAAAAACACCAGAAATCTCTGTCTATAGGTAAGACTCACTGATTGGTTTCAGTAAAATAACCCAGAGAAGATGATATTTATACAACAATGAGTTATCATAACAAAATAATTAACTGTCATATTACTTTATTCAATTACATAGAAGTGCTTTTGTTTGGACTTGAGGATGCAATTCAATTTCCTTTTGCCAAAAACATGCATGGTCATAAATTTTTATTATCTTTATCTATGGAAACAGGCTACTCTGGATGACTCTAACATCATATGACCTGTTGACTAAACATTTGGACAGCCCAATAAATCTTGATGAACTTTGTCCAGTGTTCTTATTAGTGAAAGATTAAAAACTGAGATATAAAGTAAATGATTTAATAAGTAACGCCTGCTCTTCAGAGGCAGTGGGATTAGGGCTTGCTGTAGGGAAAGGCAGTGGAGGCATAATTCTTTCCTTTCAGCTTCCCGTAGCAGCCTCAGGTTTCTGTCTTAGTGGATCCTAGTGTCCTCACATAAGCTGGATGTTTGTGCAGGACACAGGGAAATGCCTTTCTCCTGACCTCTATCTGAGCCATGGGAAATAGAATAAAATGAGGACAGGAAATCAGTAGAACATTTCCCATTCATTTTACAGTGAGAGTGAGTTATTAGTTTAACTCTTTTTCTAAAAAAAAGTTACACGGGCCTCCCTGGTGGCGCAAGTGGTTGAGAGTCCGCCTGCCGATGCAGGGGATACGGGTTCGTGCCCCGGTCTGGGAGGATCCCATATGCCGCAGAGCGGCTGGGCCCGTGAGCCATGGCCGCTGAGCCTGCGCGTCCGGAGCCTGTGCTCCGCAACGGGGGAGGCCACAACAGTGAGAGGCCCGCATACCGCAAAAAAAAAAAATAAATAAAAAAATAAAAAAAATAAAAAAATAAAAAAAAGTTACTGAACACCAATATTGTTGTATATTTTAAGCATACAACTTGAATACACTCCAATTTAACTTTGGTTCCAAGCAAAGAGGGTATACTGGGATTTTAACTGATGAAGTAAACATATTCTCTTTTCTGTCTAGAGAGCCTGGTCCTTTACTGAATGATTCTTAACTTTGAATTTGCTGGTATTTTGTTTCAGAGCTTGAGAAATTAAATAAATGAGAGGCGTCTTGATATCGTTGAAAAAAATCTGGTGTTAGGTTTAGAAAACCTGATTTTGAATTCATATTACTACTAATTACCTCTGTAGCCTTCACTTTTCATTGGCAAAAATTGGAGTAATATGTAAATCCCAGGACTGTTGGGAGGATTAAATAAAATAACATGCAAAGGCAGCTGGCATAGTAGCTAGCATATAGAATAAGCTCAATTGATGCTAGTTCATATAACATGATACAGCATGGCAGGAGTTTTCATTCAATAATCAATGCATATCGTTCAGTTGGTAAAGCTTTCTATACCTGCTTGTAGGAGGACTTTCATATGGGAAATGGTAGGGAATTTAGTATCAATGATTTTAGCAGAAATTTTACACTTGCTGGTAACTTTTGAAAGCTGCAACTGCTGGACAGAATCATGCCAACTAAACGCGAAGAACTCTGGGGCAACATGCCATAAAATAGCATCCATACATTTTAATAATTCTCTTCATAAAGGGAAGATCCACTACAAAAGACAACCCCAATACTCTGTATGCTTGATTCTGTTGGTTCCCAAGAGAAAAGGAAATGCCGTGCAGTGTGTTTGGGTAGGTAGTGAAAGAGGCTGGTGTGTGTGTGTGTGTGGAGGGGGTGGAGTGTTTACCAGGACCCTGGGTTTAAAGGTTTATAAATATGGGGAGAACTAGAGCAAGATCACAACGCTGACCATGAGAATGTAACTGCTCGCATTAACTCACTTCTTCAAGTCTGGGAGACTGTTTAGCAACTTGGGACCCTGCCCTAGACAGGAGGATTGCTGTCCTTACATCCTTCTAGCTTCTGGCTGCCAGAGTACATATGACAGCAGCAGTGAAGTTTATCTCCATCCTTAAAAAGGCGAGCCTTAACAGCTGTAGTCAAGACTTCTAGACAACATAGAATAGATATGCTGTCTTGCTTTTCCTCCTTATTTGGGAAATATACTTGATCCTGTGACAGAACACTCTCTTGCTTGTGAGGCAGAAAAATGAAATGCTCACCTTCCAGACCAAAGAACCTTGGTGTCGCTATTACTATCCATCCGTGATGCACACCTTTCTAGTCTACAGATTGCTAAGCTTGGCACCACACGTCAGACTAAGAAGACAGAGAGTTTGTAGTATAAGGTCAATTTATAAATTGTTTTCTTGTACAAAGGACAGTCTCAGAGGGTCTTTCATAAAATACAATTCCTTTTTTTTTAAGTCCTATGTTTACACAGACTTGAGCCAGCAGACCTCTTTTACAGTTAGTCTTTACTTATTAAACATTTCATCAACACTTTCCAATGTGAGGATATAAACTTCAAAAGATTAGAAGTGGAAAATGAAGTAGTTCAATTCTAAAATAGTAATATTATTCCCAAATCAAATGATTTTTAAGACATCGCTATTTTCTTCAGCCCATTAGTAAGACAGTTTTGTCCATTCAGATTTGGTTTTTAATTGCTCCTCAGGAGAAATGTTTGTTACAGTTGGAAACTTTTTTGGAAAATTTGCCCAAGGGGCTACAATATAAACTTCCAATGTCACAGAACCAGTTTGTCATAAGGCATTTTTCCCTATAAAGGAATATAGTCCTACTCAGTAAAGTGATTTATTTCAAAGCAATTCACTTAAATTGTACACAGGATAAGGCACTGTGGGAGGGGTGATGAAGAAGAGGGGAAAAGTACTAACATAGTCCAAGGTCTGCTCCATACAGGCTCTCAGACTTATTGAAGAAGGTAACGGGTAAATAGGATGCAATTAAATGGTAAAGCAAGGCTGCACTGCAGGGTTCCTGTGCCAGATGAATTGTATAGGCAGAAAGCGTTCTAGGAATGGAAGTCCAGCCAGCCAGATCAGGCTCATGATATGAGTAGAGTTTACAATACTCTCCCTGAGGCCTTTGGACATTACTTGAAAGAAGGAGGGACTGAAGAAGGATGGAATGAAGCAGGTGGAAAGTGGTGTGAGTTTTATAGACTTGAACCTGGCGTAGCAACAGCTCTAGGGCTTGCAGATCCAAAATGCCATGGTGGAAGTTTTTCTTCAGCTAGGCTTAATGCTCCTGAGTCTCCCAGACACCTGATACAGTCCCTCATCTACCTAGGTGGGGATCTTTTTCCTTTAACTAAAGTCAAGTTGGTATAGGTGATGAACTGAATAGTCCAGTGACTTTGTTTATCTGCCTCATACTATTAACAGGGTGAAATTAATAACTCTGAATCAAGTCATGAAGGCAAGCCATATCGGGTCAGACAGACTTTATTTACTATCTCAGAGAGGATTTTAGGTGTAATTTAGACTCTGCCATTGATTACCATCCATATTTTCTCTTTCCACAGATGATGTTTATTACTGGAACCAAAGCACATACTGGAGACTTGTTTCTGGCACTCATTATAACAAAGTATTATAGTGCTTGGGGTGGATGTGGGGTTAGATCTAAGGATGACTTAAGTTAAAGAGAATTTGTAGAGCAAGTAGGGCAAATAAAATCTTCAATCTCAACCCTTTTCATTAAGGCTCCCTTCACCTTTAAGATTCTTTTTCAAAAACAAGGTTTCATTACAAACTAGGAAAATGATTCCTTGGCGTTTTCCTCCTGTGCCAACCATCTGGCAGTACTATTCTTGGTGACAGAAGCATATTTTCCCTGTTATTTGTTAATGTTGGGGTCACATGTCACTATCTTCCAGCATTTTGGGGGATGCACCTGTGAAACAACAGGGCTGATTCTCATCTCCTCCCATCCCAGGCCTAAAAGCAAGTATGCGAAACCATACAGGGCAGTAGGATGTGAACTAGGCAAAGTCGTGCTCTGACAGAGTCCTTTAAAAGTAAACAAATCAGGGCTTCCCTGGTGGCGCAGTGGTTGAGAGTCCGCCTGCTGATGCAGGGGACACGGGTTCGTGCCCCGGTCCGGGAGGATCCCACATGCGGCGGAGCGGCTGGGCCCATGAGCCATGGCCGCTGAGCCTGTGCATCCGAAGCCTGTGCTCTGCAACGGGAGAGGCCACAACAGTGAGAAGCCCACGTACCACAAAAAAAAAAAAAAAAAAAAGTAAACAAATCAATCCAAGTTACTGTCAAGGTGAAATGGAAACCTCTCTCACTTCATCTCTTATTCAAATTTCCTCAGACCAAATCTGGAAGAAATGCATAATTTTCTTCAACTCTAGAGTCAGTGAAAAAAGATCTATGATTTGATCCATTTCACTGTTAGAAGTTAAAGCAAATCTATAAGGTGCGTGGGATCTGAACAAACTCAAGATTCTGTGGCTCGAACACCTGTGGGTCTTTGAAGACTGCTACTGTGTGTGCCCTTCAACAAGGGGCCCTCTGCTCTTTAGGCTGTTGAAAGCTCATTCCTTTTGGCATCTGCATCTCTGGGCACAGTGACAAAACCAGGGGGCCCAAAACGCTTTGTCAGCTGCTATGTATGGGGTCCCCTGACACCACGTGCGACCGTATGCCTTTCCCGTGTGATTTAGCCATACCACACAGCGGTTGGTGGCCGTTTCATAGACGAGGTGCGAGGGCACCTCACAGCCCGTTCTCAGTGATCTAAAGAGGCATCATTTCTATTTAACCTCTCCTGACTCTCCCATCTCACTTGTTCTGCCCATAACACAGTGCTCCGTTACATGGCTAGCCATCTTGCCTGGTGTTTTTGATAACACTTTATTCATTATTTATATGCCATTTAATACAAACTGTTTTTTCAGATGATTTTGCAATGTTCTAGATCCCTATAAAGGTGGCTTCTGCTGAAAGGAATGGGCAATAGTCCTTTTTTTCCAAACTGATAGTGCTTGCCTTCACCTCAACTCAGGAAAAGGCCACAGATATATATATATATTTTTTAAATAATGTAGGCATACGTGCTGCAACGAACGTCATTCTGGAATAACAGACCAAGGTGACAATGCTCCTAGTCACTAAATAGCAACCGAAACCAATGAGAAGTCCTTCTCAATAAGCTACCCTCCTACAGTAACATAAAAGGCAGGTGGGATCCTAGCTCCCAGACCAGGGATCGAACCCAGGCCCCCTGCAGTGGAAGCGTGGCGTCCTGACCACTGGGCCACCAGGGAAGTCCCCAGTAACATAAAACTTTTAAACAGAGAAGTCACTATCCCACTAACAGAGTCTGAAATGCTTTGTGGCTGTTCTGCATTCAGAAATTTCCTTTAAATTCTTCTTATTTTAGACATGGTTTCTATTAGAAAACAGGCCTTTCCAATTTACATTCATATAGTACTTAGTCCAGAGTATAGTAAAGAAAATACTTTCCTCTGTTTAAATAAAGAGATTCTCCACCACATGAAGAAAACTGAATAGAATTCAGTGTTCTATTTGATTGAAATTTAAAAAATATATATGTATTAGAATTCAGAAAGAGGTTTCCTGCAAGTACATTCCACTGCCAAGCTCTAGACGTTTTACTTTGCTCACAAGGTTTTGGGTCACCATAAGAGATTTGAAACAAGAAAAAACAAAGAAGAGAGAGAGAGAGAAAAAAATATCACTCAGTAAACTGTCGAAAGAAAAAGTCCATATTACACATCTAGTTATGTGAAAAAACACCTATTTTCCTCTGTGGCCCACTGAAACAAATTGTTGGGAACAGGACCTTGCCTTTGTATGAGGAAAATATACATTCCACACTTTAGGTAGAAGGTGGACATGGTAAACAATGTGTGTGGGGAAGAAGTGGGAAAGATTTTGCTGCTTCATTAAGAAGGGGATGCATGTCCACGCCACAGATTGCGGGTAGAGGGAGGGAAGTACAAAAACAAAGGAATTCCCTTAGTAAGAGGGGTAAGATGGGCACACAGGGTCAGAGGCATTCCTCGGATCTCTCTCTAAAGACACTTACTGACACACATAATGATGATGGATATGTTGACTCCATGAGCTGTGCTTCTTGGTGAGTTCCGTAAATGCAGCATTTCTGTGTGCATTTGCCGCTAAATTTCTGGAAAGTTTACATCCAGACATTAATGACCCATCACATAATCTGTCAGATCAATGGATTTATTTTTCAGTGACTTGCTAGATGATCCTGATTTAAGTTGTCTACCTAAAAATCCTATTCAAAGAGCCAATTAAGATATAACCACTGCATGCCTAAATGGCTTCATTAGTAGTCTCCATAGAGACAGCCAGGGAGACCCTTTTCCCTTTCTTTGCTTCCTTCTACTAGTACCTCTAAGCACTCTAGCCAGGCCGTCCAAGGATTGATTCTCTCTTGCAATGATACACAGTCCAACAGACTCAAGGGGCTGTGATACCTCAAACCCTTACCTGTCCATTTTATATTAATAGCATATTAGAATTACTAGTAATTCTATATTATTAGTAATTTTAGTAATTACTAATATTATTAATAACTTAAAATAGTATGTGAGAATTAAAGGTAGCAGGCATATTAGAATTATTAGTAATATATTACTAATAAAAATATATATAATGTATATATTTTACTGAATATATTATATTTACTGAGACTAATCAAATATATTATTAATATAAACAGTAGTAATGTATAAACTATAAATATTAGTAATAGATTAGTCATTCATTCAGTAAATAATTTTTGAATACTCATTTGTCAGACATTCTTTTAGATCTATAAACAAACTTAACAAAACAGACACAAATCCTTGTGAATGCAGACGTTTCCATTCTACTGGGGGAAAAAATGAACAATAACCATAATAAATAAGTAAATTAAATAGTTGATGACTACTATGGAAAAATAAAAAGTAGAGCAAGACAAGGGAAATCAGTAATGCTGAGGGGAAAGAGGCAATTTTAAATGAGGCAAGAATCACCGAAAAGTTGAGTCTGAGCAAGTCTTGAAGAAGAAGAGGGAATACCTGGGGGACAATAGATCCAGGTAGTAGGACCAGCCAGTGCAAAGGCCGTAAGGCAAAGAGCTAGTTGGAATGTTCAACAAACAGCAAAGAGGCTACCGCAGGGCACGGAGGGGCCTGGGGAGAGTAAAAGAAGATGAGGTCAAGAACCAAAAAACAATGGGTGCAGAGTGGGAAAGCTGATCATGAGTGCCCCATAGGACAATACAAGGATTGGGGCGCTTATTGTGAGTGAAATTGGAAGCCACAATAGGGTTTTAAAAAGGGGCGTGATGCGGTCTGATTTACATTTTAAAAGAATTACCCTAGCTACATGGGGATAGAGTATAAGGGGGAGAGAAGAGGGACTGAAAGAGCAGTCAGGAGGCTGCTCTGATAATCCAGTACAGGATGAGGTGGCCTGGGCCTGGTAGTAGCAGTGACGGTGGTGAGAGCTATTCTGAAGTTACTGCCAACAGCATTTCCTTAAGGATTTGATTACATCAGACCCTGCAGGACTCCTGAGTGGCATCCTTTGGGACCACTCCTCTAGTGTATTTGACTTTGGGTATGTCTGTCTGTAGATCAGATTAGGTAAGACTATAGCCCCATTCCTTTGCTCTCTCCTTCTTCATCTATTTCTAATTAAATATTTGTTGTGCATGTTCTTTCTTTTTTCAAAAATTTTATTAAAGTATAGTTGATTTACAATGTTAATTTCTGCTGTACAGCAAAGTGATTCATTATACATATATATATATTCTTTTTCATGTTCTTTTCCATTATGGTTTATCACACGATATTGAATATAGTTCCCTCGGCTGTACAGTAGGACTTTGCTGTTTATCCACTCTCTATATAACAGTTGTGCATGTTATTTCTTGTTAATAATCTTCTTTCTTTGACAATTAGGGAAAAACAATAAGACAACGTGTTTAACAACTATATAAATCAGGCCTTGTGCTGGGCACTTTAAATGCATATAATGAATTAGCTAATATTTATTGAGTGCTTACTAAATGCTAGGCATTGTGCTAAACACTTTTATACAGATCATCTTATTTAACCCTCTCACCAATTATGTGAAGCTACTATTATTATCCCTTCTTACTAGATGAGGATATTGAGGCTTAATAAAAGGTGAATTACCTGCCTAAGATTATCTCATAAGCAGCAGAGCAAGGAATCAAACCCAAGTTTGTCTGGAGCACTTAAGTATTTTGCTTTCCATTTAATCCTCACTCCCCATCCCCCAAAAGGCTGTGAGGGAAGAATTATTGTCTCCATGTAAGTATAACAAATTTCCAGTCAATTTACTGATATTTTTTATTGCTAGCATGCATATGTATGCACTTGCATATAGAAAAATTGAGTATATGCCATAGCATCAAGTATGATGCCTTGAGCATAGTTAGGGTTGAGTAAATACAAGTTGATTGATTTTGTGCTGTGTTGTTTCATGACATCATCTTACACCACATGCAGGGTCAGATTCTACTTCTTTATGCCCCCAGAGTACGCATTACATAGTGTATGCTCCAGAAATCTTATCCACAGCATATGTTTGTTACTTAATCTATTTCTATCTTTGCAATTCTGCTATGACTCTTTCAGTTCTCACCCAGCTATTTTGTCTGCTATGACTCTTATGAGAAGAAACAAACACTATTTTTTTTCTGGAATATTTTTATTGTATTCCCACTTGGGCAGATAAAAATGAATCTGACATCAGGGCTCAAACAACAGCAGTGTTCACATGGACTTATTTTTCCTATCTTTACCAATCTCATGAGATCTGTAAATTTATAGTACTCTTAGTACTCTTCTTCAACAGGTCCTGCAGGCAAATTGGAAAGAGACAGACAGCAATTCGAGCCAGATCAAGGAAACAAGGACAGGTGTCACTGGATAATGTAAGGAAAAGGTATAAGCCTAGCTGCTAATCTAGAGGTCAGAAGCTTAGGTTGGGTTCCTCAAGAACACAGGAGATCTTGTAAAGAATTGTATGTCAGTTACACGCTAGCTTCTTGCTTTTCATTGAATAGTCTATTCTCGGGCCATATTGGGGAGCTCCACTTCTGAGAAACAAACAAACAAGTGAACAATAATGGCAAGAAGACATTAAAAAGCACATTCACCTACTACTTATCCTAACTTAAAAACGTTGATTTTTGTCACCCATGATAGGGTCTACATTAGTCAGCTCAGGCTGCCATAACAAAATACCATAGACAGGGTGGCTTAAACAATAGACATGCATTTCTCACAGTTCTGGAGGCTGGAAGTCCAAGATCAAGGTGCTGGTTGATTCAGTTCTTGGTGAGGACTCTCTTCCTGGCTTACATTCTTGCTATGTCTTCACATGGCAAAGAGAGAGAGAGATCTGGTCTCTCTTCCTCTTCTTATAAGGACTCTAATCCTAAAATCCCTTATGACCTCATTCAATCTTAATTATTTTAGTAATAAAGGTCCTATCTCCAAATACAGTTTCATTGAGGGCTTGAGCTTCAATGTATGAATTTTGGGTGGCCAGAATTCAGCCCATAGTAGGGTCTATCTTTGTGATTTATCTAAGACTGGGTTCTATTTATTAAATAGTTAAATATAAATTTTCTTTATCTATAGAATAGTGTTCTCACTTGTCATTGTTTTACCAGTGATAGATCTATTTCTAGAAAAGCTGAGTGTTGTATTATTCCTATTTTAAGATGAAGTGAACAATAACTTTAACAGCAAAAGCAGATGTTTAAAGCCAGCCTTGGGAGCCTGAATGCTACTGTTATTATTGTGTCAACAGAAAATCTCATTAACAATTTAGAAGGTCCCTAAAATGATGAGACAAATCTATTCTACTATTAGCTCTAGGATACAGATCATCCTTTTCAGGTATACTAATTTCCTTCATTGAGCACTGATCATAAAACAATAATATTCCAGGCTAACTTTAATATCATGTTGTTAAATACCACCATATCCTTGGCTTTATAACTTAGTCAAAATAAAATCATGTCACTAAACCAGCAACGTTAGGAGGAAAAAGAATATTGTTGATCCCTGGCTTTACCTTATTAAAGCCATCTTCATCTTACTAAAGCCATCTTCACCTCAAAGGTGTCTGTCTAATGACTACTATTACTATGTCTACATGATTTTCTAAACAACAGACAAGTTTTAGTCAATTTAGGGAAATAGCTATCCAATATAATCAGAGAGAAAATCAGAGTAGTCAAATTCATTTTTGGGATCACATACATGTCATCATGACTGTACTATTTATTATCCCACTTGAGTCAAACATATAAATTGTGACTGTTAAAGGCACTTTCGGAATATGGGCTGCAAATTCAGATTCTTTTGAAACAACCCTGAAAAAAAGGAGCTTAAGAGATCTTCCAGCTCAACCTCTTTTTGGTGGCTGAAACAATTATTGCAGAAGGAAGATAAAAAGATAAGAGCCCATACCAAGCAGAACCTCGACTAGAATGAGGGGCCAGGTTTCACCGTGTTGTATCAAGCTTCTCACCAATATCACCCCATTCTGGGTTTAGATTATTTTCGAAATATACTTCCATGTTCTTTCTGTGCCCAGTAAAACATTCTTCCACCAGTGATACCTGAAACATTTCCGATGAAAGGGTTTGAGATCCATACGTATTCTTAAAAGAGTATAAGAAGTTGCCTTTCCTTGATTTCCTAAGAACCGTGTGGACATGATGCCTGTAAATTGCCATATTCAGTTTTTTTCTTATAAACCTATAGTTTTAAAAAAGAGTTATAATTTGGGGGATTCAAAGAACGTTCCTGAGAATCATAAGTTTTTATTTACTAGTTCCATTCCTCCATCACAGCTATTTTGCTTTACATTCCTTTCCTGAAATCGTGAAACTTCGTTTCCCTCTCTCACTAGCCTGGAAGAATCTACTCGTACTAACTAGATTTGGTGATTATTGTGGGTGAGAAAATCATGTGTGCCTATGCATGTATCTTCAGCAGGAATTGGTGAGTTGTCACCATTTGTTTTTGAAGACTCTAGAAATACGAGAATATATCTGCATATCATACTTTAAAAAACATATTGGAATCATTTCCTATTTCTAAGTGGCATGTGATGTGCAACAGCTGAGATGTTTCAAAAATGGGGCAGATATATTAGAAAACACATGTACATGAAAGACTTAAATTTAGTATTGGGTTTTGATAAATAGCATGAGAACTTCGGAGAGTCTAAAGATTTTCCAGTGTGTGATAGACTGAGGGTGCTGTCATATTTATGTGGGCGTATGGTCAAACTCAAGCATGACAAATAGCTTGGTTTTCTCATGCAGAGTGAGAAGAGTCAGATCATTGTGTTGTTGAACTGAATTAAGCTATGGTAGATACTCTCTATATGGACATATATACATATATACATTTACATGCATGTATATGCATTATATAACTGTAAATATAAGTATACTATAAAACCATATATCAATATATAAATAAGATAACCTATATACAAATCAGGGTGCTAGATTCTGTGAGAACTGCAAAGACTAATAAGAGTGAGCTTGGGGAGGGAGGCGTGTAAACATTTTAATAACATTGGTTAGAAAATGACCAGGAGGGCTTCCCTGGTGGCGCAGTGGTTGAGAGTCCGCCTGCCGATGCAGGGGACATGGGCTCGTGCCCCGGTCCGGGAGGATCCCACATGCTGCGGAGCGGCTGGGCCCGTGAGCCATGGCCGCTGAGCCTGCGCGTCCGGAGCCTGTGTTCCACAACAGGAGAGGCCACAACAGTGAGAGGCACACGTACCGCAAAAAAAAAAAAAAAAAAAAAAAAAAAAAAAGAAAATGAACAGGACTCTTACAAAGAATCAGGAGACTTTAGACTCTAGGTAAGGGAGTCCTGAAAAGGTAAGGAGACACTGAGATCAGTGTTTCCCAAACAATGAAGAAACCCTTGGAACAAAACAAACAAAGCAAACCAAAAACAAATCCACCCTGTCTCCTTCACAGTTGTTTCTAGGACCCTTGATGAACCTAGGGAAGGCCAACTCCTAGGAATCTTGAATTCCAGAACCAGGTGGCATGGGTTCAAATCCGTGCTCCATCTCTTACTTACTGTGCTACCTGGAAAAATTACTTACCTTCTCTGTGCCTTTGTTTCTTCATCTATAAATTGGAGATAGTGCATGCCTCATGGATCTTCATGAGGATTAAGTGAGTAAATATATGTAAAATACTCAGAAACATGTAAGTGATATAACCCAGAGGGTAGGCCTCATCTTAAATACAGGTGTTGAGGAGAATTTGGGGTGAGGAGGGGAAAACAAAGTACTTTCTTTTGCTACTCCCAAGGACAGTATGTAATCCAGCTTTAAAGTCTTTTAAAAAAAATAGAGTGAGACATACTATGTTGGTAAAATATCAAGCTTGCAACTTCATAACTAATAGGCCTTAAGAAATCTGAGCTTATGGTTATTGTCATAGTCATGTCACAGAGGCTCCAAGTTTGCTTTACTGAAGATGAAAATTCAATCATTGTCCAAATCAGATTGCAGAGGAACAGATGAGTTAACATTGTTTTCTGGACTTTTCACTTCCTAACATTTGGGTCAGAAAGGAGAAAACACACAACCTTTACTTTACATGTTATTTTCTCCCCTTTATCTGAGAACTACAATATTCCTTCTCGAGTCAGTAGGGATCTCAGAATGTGCAAACTGCTCCCTGGGCTGTTGGATACTTTTAGAAGAAGCACTGAGGTAGCAAAACACAGTGAGATTTTTTTTTAAACTGATGTGCTTTATAAGTAACTGTCAAAAAATTACTTTCTTTTTAAGATGTAAATTAGACATCTTGGACTGTTTTCCTTTCAATATTTTTCTAGAGTACTTCGAAAGATACAACAAAAACAACTCAAGACAACTTCTGAGCAAGGGCTGCTGAGCTGAGGTGTCTGCGCAGGCTTTCCACACGAGGAACGAGGAACTCTGGTCTGAAGTGAAGCGTACAAGGCCTCTGCATGCCACCCGCTGTGAGCAAGTGACGCTAGACTCAGCGTAAAGGAAAAGAAAAAAAAAAAAGTTCAGGACTTCCGGGTAAGATGGCGGAAGAGTAAGACGCGGAGATCACCTTCCTCCCCACGGATACACCATAAATACAGCTACACGTGGAACAACTCCTACAGAACACCTACTGAACGCTGGCAGAAGACCCCAGACCTCCCCAAAGGCAAGAAACTCCCCACATACCTGGGTAGGGCAAAGCGGAGAGATCCCCACACAGAGGATCGGTGCCGAGCGGCACTCACCAGCCCGAGAGGCTTGTCTGTACGCCCGCCGGGGCACGCAGTGCTGGAAGCTGAGGCTCGGGCTTCGGTCAGAGCGCAGGGAGAGGACTGGGGCTGGCGGTGAGAACTCAGCCTGAAGGGGGCTAATGTGCCACAGCTAGCCGGGAGGGAGTCTGGGAAAACTCCGGAGCTGCCGAAGAGGCAAGAGACTTTTTCTTCCCTCTTGGTTTCCTGGTGTGCGAGGAGAGGGGATTAAGAGCGCTGCTTAAAGGGGCTCCACAGACGGGCGCGAGTCGCGACTGAAAGCGCGGAGCCCAGTGACGGGCGTGGGACGCTGGGGCTGCTGCTGCCGCCACCAAGAAGCCTGTGTGCGAGCGCAGGTCACTGCCAAAACCGCCCTTCCGGGAGCCTGTGCAGCCCGCCACTGCCGGGGTCCCGGGATCCAGGGGCGGCTTCCCTGGGAGAACGCACGGCGCGCCTCGGGCTGGTGCAACGTCACGCCGGCCTCTGCCGCTGCAGGCTCGCCCCGCACTCCGTGCCCCTCCCTCCCGCCCGGCCTGAGTGAGCCAGAGTCCCTGAAGAGGCTGCTCCTTTAACCCTGTCCTGTCTGAGCGAAGAACAGACGCCCTCTGGCGACCTATATGCAGAGGCGGGGCCAAATCCAAAGCTGAGACCCAGGAGCTGTGAGAACAAAGAAGAGAAAGGGAAACCTCTCCCAGCCGCCTCAGAAGCAGCGAATTAAAGCTCCACAATCAACTTGATGTACCCTGCATCTGTGGAATACATGAATAGACAACAAATCATCCCAAATTGAGGAGCCAGGAGTCAGTGCTGTGCCTCTGAGGTGGGAGAGCCAACTTCAGGACACTGGTCCACAAGAGACCTCCCAGCTCCACATAATATCAAACGGTGAAAATCTCCCAGAGATCTCCATCTCAACAGCAGCACCCAGCTTCACTCAACGACCAGCAAGCTACAGTGCTGGACACCCTATGCCAAACAACTAGCAAGACAGGAACACAACGCCACCCGTTAGCAGAGAGGTGGCCTAAAATCATAAAAAGTCCACAGACACCCCAAAACACACCACCAGACGTGCACCTGCCCACCAGAAAGACAAGATCCAGCCTCATCCACCAGAACACAGGCACTAGTCCCCTCCACCAGGAAGCCTACACAACCCACTAAACCAACCTTAGCCACTGGGGACAGACACCAAAAACAACGGGAACTACGAACATGCAGCCTGCAAAAAGGAGACCCCAAACACAGTAACATAAGCAAAATGAGAAGACAGAAAAACACACAGCAGGAGAAGGAGCAAGATAAACACCCACTAGACTTAACAAATGAAGAGGTAACAGGCAGTCTACCTGAAAAAGAATTCAGAATAATGATGGTAAAGATGATCCAAGATTCTAATTCCTAGATCTAAAATCTTGGAAATAGAATAGACAAAATGCAAGAAACAGTTAACAAGGACCTAGAAGAACTAAAGATGAATCAAGCATCAATTAAAAACACAATAAATGAAATAAAAAATACTCTAGATGGGATCAATAGCAGAATAACTGAGGCAGAAGAACGGATAAGTGAGGTGGAAGATAAAATAGTGGAAATAACTGATGCAGAGCAAAATAAAGAAAAAAGAATGAAAAGAACAGAGGACAGTCTCAGAGACCTCTGGGACAACATTAAATGCACCAACATTCGAATTATAGGGTTCCAGAAGAAGAAGAGAAAAAGAAAGGGACTGAGAAAATATTTGAAGAGATTATAGTTGAAAACTTCCCTAAGATGGGAAAGGAAATAGTTAATCAAGTCCAGGAGGCACAGAGAGTCCCATACAGAATAAATCCAAGGAGAAATACGCCAAGACACATATTAATCAAACTGTCAAAAATTAAACACAAAGAAATCATATTAAAAGCAGCAAGGCAAAAACAACAAATAACACACAAGGGAATCCCCATCAGGATAACAGCTGATCTCTCAGCAGAAACTCTACAAGCCAGAAGGGAGTGGCAGGACATAATTAAAGTGATGAAGGAGAAAAACCTGCAACCAAGAATATTCTACCCAGCAAGGATCTCATTCAGATTTGATGGAGAAATTAAAATGTTTACAGACAAGCAAAAGCTGAGAGAGTTCAGCACCACCAAACCACCGTTATAACAAATGCTAAAGGAATTTCTCTAGGCAAGAAACACAACAGAAGGAAAAGACCTACAATAACGAACCCAAAACAATTAAGAAAATGGGAATAGGAACATACATATTGATAATTACCTTAAATGTAAATGGACTAAATGCCCCCACCAAAAGACACAGATTGGCTGAATGGATACAAAAACAAGACCCATATATATGCTGTCTACAAGAGACCCACTTCAGACCTAGAGACAGATACAGACTGAAAGTAAGGGGATGGAAAAAGATATTCCATGCAAATGGAAACCAAAAGAAAGCTGGAGTAGCAATTCTCATATCAGACAAAATAGACTTTAAAATAAAGACTACTAGAAGAGACAAAGAAGGACACTACATAATGATCAAGAGATCGATCCAAGAAGAAGATATAACAATTGTAAATATTTATGCACCCAACCTTGGAGCACCTCAATACATAGGGCAAATACTAACAGCCAGAAAAGGAGAAATCGACAGTAACACAATCATAGTAGGGGACTTTAACACCCCACTTTCACCAATGGACAGATCATCCAAAATGAAAATAAATAAGGAAACACAAGCTTTAAATGATACATTAAACAAGATGGACTTAATTGATATTTATAGGACATTCCATCCAAAAACAACAGAATACACATTTTTCTCAAGTGCTCATGGAACATTCTCCAGGATAGATCATATCTTGGGTCACAAATCAAGCCTTGGTAAATTTAAGAAAATTGAAATTGTATCAAGTATCTTTTCCGACCACAATGCTATGAGACTAGATATCAATTACAGGAAAAGATCTGTAAAAAATACAAACACATGGAGGCTAAACAATACACTACTTAATAACGAAGTGATCACTGAAGAAATCAAAGAGGAAATTAAAAAATACTTAGAAACAAATGACAATGGAGACACGACGACCCAAAACCTATGGGATGCAGCAAAAGCAGTTCTAAGGGGGAAGTTTATAGCAATACAATCCCACCTTAAGAAACAGGAAACATCTCGAATAAACAACCTAACCTTGCACCTAAAGCAATTAGAGAAAGAAGAACAAAATCATCACAAAGTTAGCAGAAGGAAAGAAATCATAAAAACCAGATCAGAAATAAATGAAAAAGAAATGAAGGAAACGATAGCAAAGATCAGTAAAACTAAAAGCTGGTTCTTTGAGAAGATAAACAAAATTGATAAACCATTAGCCAGACTCATCAAGAAAAAAAGGAAGAAGACTCAAATCAATAGAAATGAAAAAGGAGAAGTAACAACTGACACTGGAGAAATACAAAAGATCATGAGAGATTACTATAAGCAACTCTATGCCAATAAAATGGACAACCTGGAAGAAATGGACAAATTCTTAGAAATACACAACCTGCCAAGACTGAATCAGGAAGAAATATAAAATATGAACAGACCAATCACAAGCACTGAAATTGAAACTGTGATTAAAAATCTTCCAACAAACAAAAGCCCAGGACCAGATGGCTTCACAGGCGAATTCTATCAAGCATTTAGAGAAGAGCTAACACCTATCCTTCTCAAACTCTTCCAAAATATAGCAGAGGGAGGAACACTCCCAAACTCATTCTACGAGTCCACCATCACCTTGATACCAAAACCAGGCAAGGATGTCACAAAGAAAGAAAATTACAGGCCAATATCACTGATGAACATAGATGCAAAAATCCTCAACAAAATACTAGCAAACAGAATCCAACAGCACATTAAAAGGATCATACACCATGATCAAGTGGGGTTTATTCCAGGAATGCAAGGATTCTTCAATATACGCAAATCAATCAACGTGATACACCATATTAACAAATTGAAGGAGAAAAACCATATGATCATCTCAATAGATGCAGAGAAAGCTTTTGACAAAATTCAACACCCATTTATGATAAAAACCCTGCAGAAAGTAGGCATAGAGGGAACTTTCCTCAACATAATAAAGGCCATATATGACAAACCCACAGCCAGCATCGTCCTCAATGGTGAAAAACTGAAACCATTTCCACTAAGATCAGGAACAAGACAAGGTTGCCCACTCTCACCACTCTTATTCAACATAGTTTTGGAAGTTTTAGCCACAGCAATCAGAGAAGAAAAGGAAATAAAAGGAATCCAAATCGGAAAAGAAGAAGTAAAGCTGTCACTGTTTGCAGATGACATGATACTATACATAGAGAATCCTAAAGATGCTACCAGAAAACTACTAGAGCTAATCAATGAATTTGGTAAAGTTGCAGGATACAAAATTAATGCACAGAAATCTCTGGCATTCCTATATACTAATGATGAAAAATCTGAAAGTGAAATCAAGGAAACACTCCCATTTACCATTGCAACAAAAAGAATAAAATGTCTAGGAATAAACCTACCTAAGGAGACAAAAGACCTGTATGCAGAAAATTATAAGGCACTGATGAAAGAAATTAAAGATGATACAAATAGATGGAGAGATGTACCATGTTCTTGGATTGGAAGAATCAACATTGTGAAAATGACTCTACTACCCAAAGCAATCTACAGATTCAATGCAATCCCTATCAAACTACCACTGGCATTTTTCACAGAACTAGAACAAAAGATTTCACAATTTGTATGGCAACACAAAAGACCCCGAATAGCCAAAGCAATCTTGAGAACGAAAAATGGAGCTGGAGGAATCAGGCTTCCTGACTTCAGACTATACTTCAAAGCTACAGTAATCAAGAGAGTATGGTACTGGCACAGAAACAGAAAGATAGATCAATGGAACAGGATAGAAAGCCCAGAGATAAACCCACGCACATATGGTCACCTTATCTTTGATAAAGGAGGCAGGAATGTACAGTGGAGAAAGGACAGTCTCTTCAATAAGTGGTGCTGGGAAAACTGGACAGGGACATGTAAAAGTATGAGATTAGATCACTCCCTAACACCATACACAAAACTAAGCTCAAAATGGATTAAAGACCTAAATGTAAGGCCAGACACTATCAAACTCTTAGAGGAAAACATAGGCAGAACACTCTATGACATAAATCACAGCAAGATCCTTTTTGACCCACCTCCTAGAGAAATGGAAATAAAGACAAAAATAAACACATGGGACCTAATGAAACTTCAAAGCTTTTGCACAGCAAAGGAAACCATAAACAAGACCAAAAGACAACCCTCAGAATGGGAGAAAATATTTGCAAATGAAGCAACTGACAAAGGATCAATCTCCAAAATTTATAAGCAGCTCATGCAGCTCAATAACAAAAAAACAAACAACCCAATCCAAAAATGGGCAGAAGACCTAAATAGACATTTCTCCATAGAAGATATACAGACTGCCAACAAACACATGAAAGGATGCTCAACATCTTGGCTCATTAGAGAAATGCAAATCAAAACTACAATGAGGTATCATCTCACACCAGTCAGAATGGCCATCATCAAAAAATCTAGAAACAATAAATGCTGGAGAGGGTGTGGAAAAAAGGGAACACTCTTGCACTGCTGGTGGGAATGTGAATTGGTACAGCCACTATGGAGAACGGTATGGAGGTTCCTTAAAAAACTACAAATAGAACTACCATATGACCCAGCAATCCCACTACTGGGCATATACCCTGAGAAAACCATAATTCAAAAAGATACATGTACCAAAATGTTCATAGCAGCCCTATTTACAATAGCCCCGGAGATGGAAACAACCTAAGTGTCCATCATCAGATGAATGGGTAAAGAAGATGTGGCACATATATACAATGGACTATTACTCAGCCACTAAAAGAAATGAAATTGAGCTATTTGTAATGAGGTGGATGGACCCAGAGTCTGTCATACAGTGTGAAGTAAGTCAGAAAGAGAAAGACAAATACTGTATGCTGACACATATATATGGAATTTAAGAAAAAAAATGTCATGAAGAACATAGGGGTAAGACAGGAATAAAGACACAGACCTACTAGAGAATGGACTTGAGGATATGGGGAGGGGGAAGGGTAAGCTGTGACAAAGTGAAAGAGCGGCATGGACATATATACACTACCAAACGTAAGGTAGATAGCTAGTGGGAAGCAGCCGCATAGCACAGGGAGATCAGCTAGGTGCTTTGTGACTGCCTGGAGGGGTGGGATAGGGAGGGTGGGAGGGAGACGCAAAAGGGAGGGGATATGGGAACATATGTATATGTATAACTGATTAAATTTGTTATAAAGCAAAAAAATAAAAAAATTAAAAAAAAAATAACAACTCACAACCCTCTCAGTAATTTCCAGATAAATGCCTCCAGTAATGTTTGTGTTTAGGCCTTTGAGCCTACATCATTAAACTGGCAACTCTTCTCTCCTTCAAGGATTCTAGAGTTTTATTGCACTGTCTCTCTCTCTCTCTGTCTCTTCCCCCCCTCCCCACCTTGACATTTCAGATTGAAACAATAGTTACCTTTATGCCCTTTATGTACTGAAAAGACATAAATTGTTTCTTTCCCTAGGAAGACTTATTTAATTTTCATTGATTAACATTTCCCTGGAAGAAGTTGTTGGGAAGGGGAAAATTTCCCTCTTGAGTAATAATAAAATTGACACAAGACTAGCAGTGGAAAAAGAAACAAATTTTAATTCATGCCCATGGAGGTCTCATAGAAATGGGATCTAAGAAGTGGTCAAAGCTGGTAGCTTTTATCCTTTTTAGACTGACAAAATATAAATTTGTGAGAAATTGACAGCACAAGGAAACGTAGGTTTTGAGTGCTCAATTAGTGAAGAATCAAAACAGAGTTTGGGCTTGAGGTAGTAGATTAAAGAAGTAACAGTGTTTGTTTGTATAGGCTTCTTGGCCCTAATTCCCTGTCTCTGGCAATTAAGGGTGCCCTTCTACCTCCAGATGCAGAGTGTACCTTTCACATGAGAGATTTAATTCTTGTTTCAGGGTGACGGGAAGGAGGGTCAAGGTGTCCCTCTTGTGTTGGCCATTTCTTAAGTTCCTTTAATTCAAAATAATCACTATGCCATTGAGGTGCATTTGGAGGTGGCCTGCCTTGAACCCCAACAAAATCTTGGAGGGAGGAAAGGTTGGGTGGACATTTTTACTTTAACTATTAACCAAAATGTAATAGTTAATATGAATAAACAGTGTGATCTTTCTAAAGTCATAGGACACAAAATTATTTATCTCATCAGCAAAAAAAAAGAAAAAAGAAAAAAGAAAAAACCCAGCAAGATTTGAAGCAACAGTCTCAACTTTTAGTTAACTATGAAGAAATCGGAATTCAGAGGTTTTACATATCAGACTTGGAAAATTCGCTTACCTGATGTTTAACAGAAAGAAAGTGATTTGTGATTAAAGTCAATATGAAGAGAAAATGTTTGCACATACTTAAGTGGTTCAAATATTTTTCCTCTTTGATTAATTACCAAATGGTTACTACAACCAAGTGAATTAAATTGAATAGCTTATCAGGGAAACAGCAATGGTCAAGTTTTCAAAGTGGTTGGTTGCTACCAAAAGTTATTAAAATATGCATGCTTGTGAGGAAACTAGATTTCTATTAACTATCCTCCATGTGGTATCTAATTGCATCCCAGACTCCTAACAGAGTCCAACGGGGGTAGAAAACGACACAGAGGAGACTGACCAGACCTTCGCAGCGGTGCAGGTAAGTTTGCCTGAAAGATCAGGTAGACAGGTGAGCCTTGGCTCTTCTAGAAAGAGGCACTAGGTGACTTAGAAGAACTAGAGGGATTAGGGAAAGAGACCAAGCATAAATGAAAGTGAAAGAGGAAGCCATCAGGAAAGACAGAAATTGACTTTTGTAGCAGACAAGTTACCACTTCCACGCACCCACGCCTGACTTCTAACTGTTGGCACCATTGGTCCTTGCCTGCAGGCTCTCTGACTGCCAGGAGAGGCTGGCAGTAAAGGGGAATTATTGCCCCTCAAAAAGGGGAGTTATTTTCCTCTAATCACTCATGGGAGTTTGTGGACAAAATGCCCAGCTCCCTGCAGGGAAAACTCTGAGCTGAGTCCTCACTGACTCCTAGGGCTCCCAGTGGGGATAAGGGCCACTTGCTTGTGGTGGTAACTGGCTTGATCTTTCCTCTTCACTGGCTTCCTTTTCCCTCTTGTTCTCTTCTCTGCGCTCTACAGGGTTTCCTGGCACCACCTCCTCGCTAAACTACTTACACTGGAATCTTGTCTCAGGGTCGGCCTCAGGAGGAATCCAAACGAAGACAACTCAACCCAGCAACGTACTTGGAGAAGAAGAGGACACTCTTTGTCAGAAGATGGAAAATGGCAATGTCCATACATTCCCTTCTTTCTCTCCACAAAGGCCACCTATGGATACAGATGGGAGCAAATTAATACCATTAACAATTCTTCTAAGCTATAGCAGCCCTTCTAAGTCTCTCCCATTGGAAAAAAAAGGACTGATGGTCTCTGGTGTCATTCACCTTCTTCCTTCTGAGGTATGCTTCAGGTTGCCTGCCTTGCCACCAACCAGGAAACCCACACCTGGCTGCCCCTGTTCCTGCCACCATCTGGGTGATCTACTCCAAGTGCCAGTTTCTGCTTCCTTGAGTGACAGCCAGGCACTAGGCAGGATGTACAGGATTTATGTTGCCATGAGAACAAATGTGCATGTGTGTGCGTGTGTGTTTAGATATTCCCCAGTTTAGCTCATCTTTATGAATTACCACTATTATACGTTTTATAGGCCAGCTAACAAAGAGCATTCACAAAGGACCTGACATTCTGCATTTCTATCTATCTCCCAGAAGATGCTGATGCTGATAGGCCAGGCGCCACACTTTGAGCAGCGAGGCATTGAACTATGCTATTTCTCACATCAGCTGCTGGCCTAGATTCCACCAGTAGGTTGTGGTCGTAGTACTCTGAAGATAATGGATTCTTGCTGCCTCATCGAATTGCACTACAGGATTTAAAATTGGACCAGAACCTGCCAGTAACCAAGTGCTGACCCTGCACCAGTGGGCTTTTCAGGCCTTAGTTCCTCCAGGTCTATCTGTTCTGTTGCTGTCAATCCTTATGCCAGGCCACAATAGACGGACTGACTTTTGGATTATGACATGGCTCTGCATTGTGGCCAAGATGTTCTCCTGTCCTCGTAGGTGGGTTACATTTACAATGTTTAGTAGAGTTTTTAGGCCTTCTGGTAATTCTCAGAAATCTCCATCAGATAAAAGCTTTTAGGAAACTGATTATGTTTTCCATAATCCTTATTAATGGGGAAAGAACTATGTTACTGACATCCAAGTAGTCAATAACACAACATTAGGTTTATATCCATTCTTATTTTGTTTTGATTTTAATTTTTGTTTTGTTTTGTTTTCTTAAATCTAACCTCTAAATAAACATGCATGCCTGTTTTAGGTGTCAGCTAGATAGTGGAGGGAAGTTAGGCAAGATTTTAAAATATGGTAGCAATTTAATGCTTAAAGAATGATTCCCCTATGCACCTGTTTTTGGCAATGGATTATAATAAAAAAGCAGGCAAGGCAAATTCCTAGGACACCAGGTCAGGCAGGACTCTAGCTATTCACTCAGCACAAAAAAGCTAAGACTCTAATTCATATCTCTGTTAGTCCACTATGGGTGATGTTGCAAACCTCACAATTTTAGGAGCTCTGATATGCAACTGGCACAGCATTTCTTGAAGTGTTCCATGGTATGGTGAGAGCTATCATGTAATGAAGATGAAAGAAACAAAGAAAGGAAAGGTAACTAACTAAATTTTGGGAAATATTAGACCAAGATTAAACTAAAAATTAGACTAAAGAAATTTAAACAGAGTTCTTTTATGAAGCACACCTTATAGACTTTAAGATGTCAGGATGCAATAGGAGTAGGAATTAGCTCATGTCTGCCTTTCCCAAACATTTTTTATAGCCAAACTTTTTTTTTTTTTTTGGCTTGAATTAGAAAAACATACGGCCTGGGTCAATTCTTTAAAATACGCAACTTCCACTGAATACCTGATGATCATACAGGTATCTTCAGCTCAGATGTCTCTATGAACTGGGTGAAAGCCTGAGGTGGGTAGAGATAGAGTCTGTGGCAAATTGGGAGATACTTTCCAATCCAAAAGCATTTAAATTCAAATTTCTAAAAGCATCCTGCTGGCCAGGTATATTAGTTGGCTGTTACTGTGTAACAAATTGTCTTAAGGAAATTAGCATCTTAAGACAACACATGGTTCAAGAACCTGGGAACAGCTCAGGGTCTCTCATAAGATTGTAGTCACAAGGCTGCTGTCATTTGAAGTCTTGACTGGGGCTACAGGATCCCTCCCAAGCCTAGGCCTTTGGCTGTTGGCTGGAGGCCTCAGTTTCTTGCCACGTGGACCTTTCCATAGGACGGCTCACAACATGGCATCTGGCTTCCTCCGTAACCAGTGATCCAAGACAGAAAAAGAAAAGGCAGAACATTTCAGTGCCTTCTATGTTGCTTCCAATTTTCTGTAATTATAAAATAGACTGCAATGAACATCTCTACAGTTAAATATTTTAGACATTCATAGTTTCCTTAACATATATTTTTAGGGATAGAATTGTGCTCACACTGCCATCATGACTCAAATATCATCGCCTTTGAGAGGCCTTCCCTAACCAGTCTAAAGTAGACATCTCTCCTGTCACTGCTTATCCAATTATTCTGTTTTATGTTCTATAGGATTATCACCATCTGAAAGTATTTTAATAATTTATTAATTTCCTTCTTCTCATAGAGTGTAAGCTCCATGAGGACAAAGATTTAGCTTGATTTGATTGTTACTTTACTATATTTCTGGCATCTGAAATAGTGCTTGGCATGTGTAATGTGTTCAATAAATTTTTAACACATAAATTAATGCATATGAGTCTCCATTTTCCTGCCATCTACATGTCACTATCATTAAGAAAAAAAATCTTCAAATAAGTAAAAACTGATATGTTGTTGATGGTGTCTTTTAAGTCTTTGATCAATGTTTAGTTTGAACTTTTTTTTATATGCTTACTGATGACTGTAGTTCTACTTTTAAAAATTGTTCTTTCATATTCTTTCCCCAGTTCAAAACATTGGGGCATTGTTTCTTTTCCTATTGATCAGTAACAGTTCTTTATATTTTGATACTTTGCTTGCCATTTATGTTGCTGGGGCAAATTGTTCTAAATTAATTTCTCTATGCAGGCCAGATCACTTGCAGGCATTGACCTTTCAATTCCAAGATGACAGTGACAGAGACTGATAGTTTGAATCGGAATGGCTGAAAGGACTCATTCTGTTCCTGGAAGTGCAGTTGCAGCTGCTATTTGCAGAATCTGAGCCTTTTGCTCGCTCTGAGTTTCATGTGTTAGCCTAAGGTCTTTAAAATTACTTTCCCATCAGACCAATGTGACAAAGCTGGGCCTCGTCATTTGAAGCTGTGCTTCAAGGAATCCTTAAAATAGTACTCTTGTCTCAACCTGCTTGTGGCTGCCCTAATTTCACTCACAATTATGAAAGTTCCTTGAGTGTCTGGTGGTCATCTGTTTCCCACATGGGGTCAGTTTCACAAAGCTATACCAAGATAAATGTCACTCTATTGTTGGAGTCCCTGGCAGGCCATTTCCTGGTCCATAAGTTCACAGGGAATTCCACTGGAAATGCTCGAACAAGAAGTGACTTCTGAGGTAGGTACGACTCTCGAAATGTTCAGAGTTGAGCTTTAGTCTTTCAAGTCACACTCTGCCTGCTGTCATCTCAAAGGGCTTAGCCTTGTTTGTTCAGGTTTCTTCTTTGTCAATCTGTGCAACATTGGATTGATAACTTCCTGACACATTTTGGAGATGGCTTCCACCTTTGCATGACTGAAGAAACCCTTTAAAATATGAGTATATTCCTCTGAGGCAGTTTAGCCTATCTTGATCTGCTTTATTTCTCTCTCTCTCTCTCTCTCTCTCTCTCTCTCTCTTTCTCTCTCTGTGTCTCTTCTTTCTTTCTCTATCTATCTTTCTATGAAGAAGAGGAGAATGGATTATGACAAGTGGCAAAATGCAAATAAATATGGTCCAGTACCTCTGGCTTATTCCTTTGGTGATGAGGGACTAAATTATATTATATATTCCTAGAATGGGTTTTAAATGAAACCATTTACAACAGCCTTTTCTTCAAATTAAAAAAAAGCAGGGAAATAGTAAGACCTTTAAACTTCAGCTCCATGCTAAGCTTCCAGTTATTATAAAATGGGATGACTGGCCTTGGGCAGGGATGGACCAGGAAGTGAAAGGAGGTCTTCATGTTGCCATTTAATTGGGTTGACCTCACGCTGCTCACTGAACTTTATAAGGGCATAATTGGAATGTGTAAATGTAGCACCTCAAAATCAAAGTGAGTCTTCTGTAAAAGTTCTGTGTGAAAATTCAGAAACACTTTGTTATGCTTTTTTTTTTTTTATAGACTTGGCCTCCTCGGTTCAACATGTAATTGAATCAGGCCAGTGATAGAATCTTCTACTCATAGATGATTGCAAAATTGTTCTTCTTGAATTGTTAATGCAGATGTGAAATTGAGGTCATGCTGTTAATTCTCTTGCTTTTTTTGTTTTTGATTGAAAACAGTATGACTTTTTGGTGTTTTCTTCTAAGAAAGAACAGTGCGAGCCATAATCTTTTGATTTCATTTTCTGAGACAGCACCTTAATTGGGCCATGGTCATCTTCATCTCCACTTGGGCTACAGCTGAGAATCTGAATGAATGCAGACTACAAATTCAGAGGTGCTGTAGAAATCTTGTTTTTGAAATTACTGGCTCTAAAGAATTCCTGGGCTTCTGTGGTTTGTTGCTAGTACACCCCTCCATCAGCTTGGGGGAAACAACTCTGTTTTTTAGAAAATGAACTCTACTAACTTTTTGACTCTGGTCTTTTCTTCTTTGCAGAGGACAAGGAGCTGTGCCTCCAAGTGTGGCTGACGAGCTAGTACCCCACAGTGTTGAGGTACTTTACACACCACACCAGCAAATCCACCAAAAGACCCGTGCTTTAAGATGTGCTGCAGTAGGGGCCATTATGGCAAGAATCTAAAACCAGTGGGACTATTGTTTTGTCTTCTTAAAAACAGGATTGGGGGCTTCCCTGGTGGCGCCATGGTTGAGAGTCCGCCTGCCGATACAGCGGACACGGGTTCGTGCCCCGGTCCGGGAAAATCCCACATGCCGCGGAGTGGCTGGGCCCATGAGCCATGGCCGCTGAGCCTGCGCGTCCGGAGCCTGTGCTCTGCAACGGGAGAGGCCACAACAGTAAGAGGCCCGTGTAAAAAAAAAAAAAAACAGGATTGGTACATACCATGCTACGAACGATTAGCTCCTTCATCTAGGAAGGCTTCTCTGAATAGCTGATATTTTTTGAATAGCTGATATTTTTTATGTCCTATATTTCCTTTTCATTCCCATTCTTGCTTGTACTTGAGTACTATAACTATTCTTTCTATGCAATTTGAACTGTTGGAGGAAGGACATTTAATATAAAATAGAAAGTAACAGTACAATAGCATTTTAATTGGACCCATGGTGCAGATTGTATGGCTCTTACTATCACACTTACCACTTCAGTGGTGTCCTGGAGATGCTTATACTGGCTTCTGAGAGCTACTTTGCTCCTCTCTTCCCAGCCCCACATTTAGTTGTGTCACGTTGGTAGCCTGAATTTAACCACGGTGGCGAGTCAGGTGTGATTATACCTTTAAAAATCAGTCGTATCTCCCCTCTCCCCCCACCACAAGAGGCCCAATTGTTAAACATTTCTCAATACAACTTGGCTATTGGTCCACAAATGAAAGCAGGAGGACAAAGGTGAATCATAAAAATCCACCACTGGAAGTTTTCATGATGGTGGGAATATTACAGCTACTTCAGTTATACAACAACCCATGTAAACTGAGACTATAAGGGCTGAGCAGTTCTTTTGAACAAGCACAACAAAATAGGGAGATCTAAATGTGTTTCCTTTCAAAATTCTTACTAGGAAAAATGACTCATTTTGTTCTGTTTAGCTGTCATTGCTCAAATTAGTTTTGAAGCCTCTTCTTGAAACCAGTTCCAGAGAAATGTTTATGAAGCACGTACACGTTTTATTACTTCATAGTCTGAGAAGTAAGGTGCAAAAATGCTGAAATATCTTAGTCCTTACCACACTCTGACATGCAGCTGGTAACATCAGCTGGCATTCCTCCACTAAGTTCTCTGCCCCTATGCTGCAGGGGTTCCCAGCAAGATTTCCAGTATTCCATTTTCCTTGCTTGAATGGCATTTCAAAGATGAGCCAGCTCAGTTCCTAATCAGATACGTAACCAAAAAATGAATTATCAGTGTCTACTTCCTAGTCACCACAAACCTCATCAGACTTCTTGTGGGGCTGCCCTCCTTTGGACTCAGGGAGGAAAAGTCCTCTCGTCCCAGTAGGGGTAGCTGAAGGGAGGAAATAGTTACCTTGTGTAACACACTGTGCTCCCCGAAAAGATGAAGTCTTTCTAGCTCCCATTTCTCCTCTTATACTGTTGAGGGGTGAGAAGAGGGGGAATAGAAATGCCTTGTCCTGACACCTCAAGCCTTGGAGAAGTGGTTGGATGCAGCTTCTCACAGTTCTCTTAGAAACTTAGCACCTTTTCTCTCAGCCAGGGCCATAATTGTTTAAAAAACCAAAGTCTCATCCAGCACCTAATCCCAGAAATCTGATTGTAAAAATAGTGGTTTTTTTTTTTTTTTTTTTTTACAGCTTTTATGCTTAGAAACTCAATGTGTGAAAAAATGGAGGCAATGCAACACAGATTTTTTTTTTTTTTTTTTTTTGTACGCGGGCCTCTCACTGTTGTGGCCTCTCCCGTTGCGGAGCACAGGCTCCGGATGCGCAGGCTCAGCGGCCATGGCTCACGGGCCCAGCTGCTCCGCGGCATGTGGGATCTTCCCGGACTGGGGCACGAACCCGTGTCCCCTGCATCGGCAGGCAGACTCTCAATCACGGCGCCACCGGGGAAGCCCGCAACACAGATTTTTAAACACTACGACAGAATAGTAAATGGTGAGGGTGTGTGTGTTTGTGTGTGCATGTGTGTGTGTGCAAGCTTGTACACAGAGGAATCAGGACTTTCCTCTTTTTAGCGGCTCACGGAAGTCTCCTCAGGGCTGCTTATATTACTGTTCATTTACTTTTTTTTTCTTTTTTTTGCGGTACGCGGGCCTCTCACTGTTGTGGCCTCTCCCGTTATGGAGCACAGGCTCCGGACGCGCAAGCTCAGCGGCCATGGCTCACGGGCCCAGCTGCTCTGTGGCATGTGGGATCCTCCTGGACCGGGGCACGAACCCGTGTTCCCTGCAGCGGCAGATGGACTCTCAACCACTGCGCCACCAGGGAAGCCCTGTTCATTCACTTTTTTGATCTATGATTTTTATCTTTACTCTCTAATCTTTTGGGGAACACTCTATCATAATTCAGAAACTTCTCTTTTAGTAGTCCTCTTGCCACTTGGAAAGAAAATGTGGAAGGTCAAGTAAGGAAGAAAAGCTATGAGAAACTGTGTGATAAGTAACATCTACTCATTTTTATCCTGTTGGGAGAATCACATTCACTTAATGTATGCCACTGATTTGAAACAGATGGACACAGTTGTAGAAAACTGGTAGGAATGTTAGAAGTTTTGTTCTTATCACAATTTCTCCCTCTCTGTGTGGTCAATATCAGCATCTGAGGTACTGGATGCAGTTGACTTAGAATTGACTTGAATTTGGGGATGAGATCAGAGCTTCATGTAGAAAGCTTAGAGTCAGGAAAGATTAAGAAAGAAGAGAGAGAGGACCTCTGGAGGATGGCAGTGGCGAAGGCAAGGGCAGGTGAGATGGGCTTGAGGTTCACCTGGATTAATAGGCAGGATGAGTGGAAGAAAGGGCACTGCTGGGAGGGAGATATTTAACAAAATTGAATTCTATCGTAGCCAGTCCCTGGGAAGTGCTGACACAGGCTGAAGGATGTGTTTGGGGATGCAAACCACTGTATAAATTATATTCTATGAATAACACATGGGAGAAGTCTTAGATGTGTACCTGATGAATAATGGAAATTCAATTAGTATTAGTTTTCCTTCCCTTCCTGCTGTTGATGATGCTACCAGGTGGCAGATAAAACACATTGTGTGAGTTTGGGTCAAAGCATCATTGTGACAATATTGTCTCGACAATATTGTCTCAGCAATATTTCCAATGCAGGTAAAAGTTGAACTCAATGTGTGAAATGGCTGAGTGAGAAAAACAGCAGTCATGAATCAGGATAGAAATAAAACTGCAGCCTTAGCTGGAGTTGAGAAAGAAATAATAGGGGTCTAGTTTCCCTTGGGGGAAGCAGGACTATCTTATATCCCTAGGGGCCCATCCATGAGCTAGTGACCATGACTCTGAGAGGAAAACTAAGCCTAGGGAAAAATGTTGGGAAGTCATAAAAAATCAGGTGATATGGGAGTCCATAGATAACAAATCTTAGCATTTGGACGCGTTCAGGAATTAAATCCATTTTCTATCTAAGGAAGCTAGGATGCACAGGGCAATTAAAGGGGCAGAGATAGGAAGCTGCCTGCTTCTATGTGCCCTCTGGGTAGGGCTTGGAAGTACTGAGGTTGGGCCCTTGGAATCTTCTGCTAGCTAACAGGGGTCTATAGTGTCTCAATTGTTTGAGTTGCCTTTTTAGAGTTCCCTCCAATTATGAAATTTACACCTATTTGAGAAAAAAATCAAAATGAAACTTTTCTTTTTACTATTTAATCAACCCATCAATCTATATTTAGATACTTCACACACACACTACAAATTAAGTTATCAATTTTCCACTACTCTGAAAGCCCTTCATATCTACTTGATCAGATATCACGTTATGAAGCCTTCTCTAACTCCTTCCATTAGGATAGTTAAGCTTTCACAATGCACTGTAACACTGTAAAACTTCAGAAAACTTTGGCTTGTGTAATGGACCTGCAACACACTTTTGAAATAACGCCGATTTAATTATCTTTGTATTCATTTGCAGGATAGTTGTTTATTGTTTTCTGCCACTCACAATCCATCACCTCTTCTTTTTTTGCTAATGGTGCCTTATTTACTTTGGAGGAGAATTATCTCTCTTCCATCGTGTTTGTGATCTTTTCCCCAAAAGAACATGTCCTGCCTTCTTCTAGTTGCAAGGTGAGTATATGAACCACGATGGCCAAATAGACTCTAATGGAACTCTCTCTAGCTATTTAAGTGGAAGGGGATTTAGTACAGAGAACAAGGCTTCCAGGAATTACTGGCAGTACAAGATTGGTGTGCAAAGAGAATGACTCCCATCAGGAAGGTGAGGAATTAGGAAGCCACCATGCCAACTTCTGGTGCCCACTGCAACTGTGGGCTCCAGGAATATGCCACCTTGGCTGTGACCTGGGGTTAGAATTCACTGCCAGAATTGGTGGTTCCAGAGCCATGACGTCTGCTGGGACTGTACCAATAATATGGATGAGCTATGCCATGCCTCTCAACACTTATTAAGCTAGTGGTTGGGTATTGGAACCTTGGCTAGAGATGTTGCAGAAAAATCAAACATCTTGATATCCATGCTCTGGAGTAGAAATTGCAGAAGCAGCATGAGTGTGGTCTCTACCTCACTTCTGCCTTTCCAATCTCACAGAAATGCATGTGACTAGCTGAACAATAATTCTCTTCCAGAACACTGGCTGCAAGGGAGACTGGGGAATATAGTTTTTAGCTTTCTAGCCTTTACCATAAGTGAAGGGATCCTGGAATAGGGCAAAATGAATAGAGAGCATCAATCCATCATGTGAGCAATGGACTCTTCTCCACACGTGGACTCTTGAGCCTAGTGACTGAAGAACAGAAGAAAAACGGTTGGAGCCAGTGCAGGGTCCTGGAGATCTGCCACTTAGATCTCCCCAAAGCCCTAGTTCTTGTCCTTTCAGGCTTCTGCTTCTTCAGGTTTCCCCTGTGAGCCCCACTCTGACCTCATCATGATTTCCCTTTCACCTGCAATTAGCCAGAGTTGAGTTCTGGTATTTATAATCAAAGACCGTAAATGATACATATATGAACACTGTTTTGCAGTGTAAACAATCCCCAAATTCTTGCTGAATGCATGCATTAAACTCTGTATTTAGAGGTGACTCTTGGAATTCTAGTTTCCTAGAACTCAAAAGCCAAAGAAGTCCTCAGAGATCAGCTTATTCAAACTCTTTTTTTTTTAAGAGATGAAGAATCTGAAGGACAGAGAACAGCTAAACTTATTTCTTTTCTCATCAGACACATTCCCTTATTATTAGCATTATAAGGATTCTTCCTGAAATATTTCATCTATATAACAGCACAGTCCTAATTGTAACAGCATGGAAATTTCCTTGGAAGAAAAAGGTAGATAAACGCACTTAAAAAAAATTAAAGTAACATAGGCTTTAGGTTGCTCTTGTCATTAGCTAAGAATTTTATTACAGAATTTGTAGCCAGACTTGTGAAAATCTATAAACATCTTATATAAGTTTCTTTGATAAAGAAAATCATGCTCAGTGGAAAGGTTTTTGGGGTTTTTAATGCAGCCATTGATCTCCCCTTCTTAAATTTTAAAACTACAATGAGCCCATCTGTCAAAACCTACTGTAATGTAAACTTTGCATATGGTCCAGCCACAGTCTTACATCCTATGAAGATTTCAAAATGTGCTCCATGTCCTCCCTGCAAAAATACTTTCTGATGAAAAATGTTTAACCACATGTTTTATAGTAGTGGCCCAAAGACTTTGAAAAACATCCTCAAGAAGCTACTACAGGAGCTTCCAATTTAATGAATTTTAACAGCTGTTCTGCCACTAGGTATATAAGTAGAAATTGATTTCCCCTTGTGGTAATTCTATTAATTGTTTTTATTATTTTAGGATAGCTACGATGCTTTAGCTGGCTGGGTTCTGACACTAGAAACTGTGTGCATGGCAAGGCAATTCTGGTCCTAATCAGTACTCCTCTGAGGGCTTCCGCTAAAGACCACCCAGACGGTGGACAGTGTAGGGCTGGGGTGTGAGCGGTGCTGAATCGCCCCATCTGGCACAGAGGGGTGGAACACTTCTGCTAAGCACTCTGGAGAAGTTCTTGGAAGCTTTCAGTGCTATTATATGCTTAAGATGTGGAAATAAAGATGAACACATTTTAAAAAGAAATACTTCTACGCACTTAACAAAAGTTTTCCTTAGATAGGAATCTAATATTAAGTTTACCTAAAAACTTTGTGCCTTATAGATCATTTCCCTCTCCATACAATGAGGTTGAGATCAGGTTTCTTTTTTTAACAATTTTATTGCCAAAGGTGAATTTCAAAGGGAAAGAAGTTAGGATATTTGGATTTTTTTTTTTTTTTTTTGGCCTCGCCGGGTGGCTTGCGGGTCTTAGTTTCCCGACCGGGGATTGAACCCGGGCCCCCTGCTACGGCAGAGCACAGTCCTAACCACTGGACCGCCAGGCGATTCCCAGGATATTTCCTTGAAGAATATGAACAGTTTGGTCAATAGAAATTCTCTGAGTGATTTATTTCCAATTTAATAATTTTAGTCCATTAAAAAAGTCTTTACATGACAGTATAAGGCACAGTTCAGTTCTTTTAGCCAAATTAATTTGTTAGCTTCTAACATAATCATTCAAAGTAAGAATGATGAACTTGAATTGCTAATTAAATGTTCAAATAGTTGAATTAATGCATTTTGGCACAATGACATGGGCTTTGTGTGTAAAATACATACATACATGAGAGCATGTAAGGAAAGAATCGAATCCTGCAATTGAATTGGCTCCCTGTGGTTTGTGTTGGGTTATGTCTCTATCATAACAAGTACATTGCTTGGGTCTGCCTGACTCATAGCACCAAGCTTTACTCTACAGCTGATTGAATTGTGAATGATTTCTCAATGAGTAAAACAACTCTGTTATTTTTATTTTGCTCTTTGTAAAGCTGACTTGAGTTTTTGTTTGATTATTGTTGCTGATTTTTGGAGTAGGCAGTCCTGAAAAGATGTGGATGTGGCTAGAAATTTTTTAAAATATATTTGTTCTCTAGTTTCAAAAAATGTACATATTCACTGTAGAAAATGTGGAAAATTCAACAAAGCATGAGCAAGGAAGTAGAAATCACCCAAAATGGCACTATTCAGAGCAAGCCATTTCTATCATTCTGGTATAATTTTTTCTTCTTTTTATTTCCTATGTATATTTTGGTTTTTAAAATATGTACTACTTTGTGATCTATTTTTTCCTTGACATTAAACATTATTTACTTGTTCATCTGATAAGTATTTACTGTCTCAATTATATGTTTTTAAAGAGCTACAAGAAATTCAACATTGTCCATGTTTTACTAACTATGATCAACAAAAGATGGGAAAGGTATGGCTTTTTTTCTTTCTACTGTGTGCTGCCCTGATTCACCTAATTGATGTATCTGAATCATTGCCAGTTGAATTTCTAAAAACTCTAAAGTTTGAAGAACTCCTTAAAATCAGGAATTATTGTCATTGTCTCTGTCTGTGAGTTATGAACCATTTTTTATGTTAATCTTTTTCAATTTATAGAACTGCTAGCCATCATCACTGACTATGGAAAGAATCTATAGTTCAATAAATAAATGTCTTATGGCAAAAACTCTCTCTGTACAATTAAATAAGCTAAAATCATTAAATATTTTTATTAAAAATGATAAACATTGTATCCACCTTTTCCTTTATATTGGAATAAATTCAACAAATATTTTATAGAATCTATAATACACAGACATTGAGCAAGAGAATACAAGGATAAATATAACATGATCCCTACTCACAAACAGCTCACATTCTAGTTGGGGACCCAGTCATGAATGTAATTATCTAACACAAACTTGGTGCTGTACTATAGATATAAATAAATAAAGTGCTATGGCTGCTTAGAGGAATTAGAGACTAATACTGATTGGGGACTGGGGGAAGTTTCACAGAGCAATTAGCATTTTAGTATGCCTTAGAATTCCCTAGACAAGACCCTGATATCTTAGCATGAGGATTTATGTGCAAGTGGTTTATTAAGGAGGTGCTCCCAGGAGAAATGAGTAAGGAATCTAGGGAAGCAGGACAAGGAAAGAAAGAAGCCAAGCAGAAGGGCAAGATTTCAGGCAAAGTCTGGCAGAATGTACCTTCAACTTGACACTGCAGGGTGCTCAGGGGTGTGTTTTATCTCAGAGTTAACCTGAGTCAGACAGCTGGGTTTTCACGCTCCTGGACTGGTCGGTCAGAGACAGAGTGATGCCCTGAGAGTGGGGGATAGGAGGTGAGGCAGGGCATAAACTCCCAAGCTCTCCGACCTCTTCCCCTTTGTGCACAATCTCTCCGGTAATTTCAGGACAGTCCTCTGAAGAGTCATAATTACAGGCTATTAGAAGCAAAAGCTGAGAGACACACAGAGCAGTAAAAGGGGTCTGAGAGGCTCTGGGTGGAACACTGGCAGTATTCACAATAGTGTTAGACATTCAAAGGAAAAATGTAGAGTTTTAAAAGATTTGGAAATAGGGAAGAACATTCTAGACCTGTGCTATTCAATATATCAGCCTTTAGTCACATGTGGGTAGTAGCTACTGTACTGGTCCATGCAGATATAGAGAACACTTTGTCAACAGAAAAAGTTCTATTGGACGTTACTCTAACTAGACTGAGAATAGGATGAATAAAATCATGGAAAGTTGGAGGAGCAAATAGTTTAATAGGACCATAATGAAGAAGGATGGCTGGAATACAGGCTGTGTTCAAATTTTAACAAGCTTTGGAAGCACTGATCCTATATCCTATATCACCTCCATACCTGGCCTTATGCTGGGTCTCTTTGTGCCCCTAGCTGAAGACCTGGTCTGTACTTTGGTCTCTCTTTTCCTTTGGCTCCTTCTCCAGCCACTTCTCTTGTCACTTGTGCCACTGCCTGCTTTCTCAGCTCTGGCTTGAATCTTAAATCCTGATTCAATGGCTTAGAGTACCTACCTAGCATTTTAAATTTCCTCCCTCTCTTATTAACTACTTCCCAGTCAGCTCCAATTTGTATATAAAGCCCACATTACACACATTAAGAACTAGGAAAGATAAGAGGTAGACTGAGGAAAATTGGGTTAATGGATTTAGGAGTCCCAAGATGTTGGGTAGACTGCATGAAAAGAGCCAGTGGGGATGGAGAAATGAAAGAAACAAATGACAGGGGAGATAATTAATGGAATAAGAAAACGTTAGAGAACAAGAAAGTTTTAGGAAAACAGTCTTCCTTGATTTCCTGGAAAGAATGTATTTCTTGTCATCACTATCTGCTATAAAATGGAGACCAAGGCTATTGTACTAAGTCCTTGTGTTTCCTCAAGCTTCCTGTATAGAAAAATCTTAATTCCATCCTTTCCTCAACTTACATTTTTTTCTACATATGAATCTAAAAGAGGAGAAAATGACAAGACTACAAGCTTAAATCATGGAACATTTTACCTTAAAAAATTAATTGTGGTAAAATACACAGCAAAATTTACAGTCTTGATCATTTTTGGTGTACATATGGTTCGATAGTGTTAAGTACACTTACATTGTTATGCAATCAATCTCCATAATTTTTCATGTCGCAAAACTGAAACTCTGGGAGATTGGTTCAAGATGGCAGAGTAGAAGGACGTGTGCTCACTCTCTCTGGCGAGACCACCGGAATCACAACTAACTGCTGAACAATCAGCAACAAGAAGACACTGGAACTCACCAAAACATATATCCCACATCCAAAGACAAAGGAGAAGCCGCAGTGAGACAGAAGGAGGGGTGCAATCACAATAAAATCAAATCCCATAGCCGCTGGGTGGGTGACTCACAAACTGGAGAACAATTATACCACAGAAGTCCATCCACTGGAGTGAGGGTTCTGAGCCCCACCTCAGGCTTCCCGACCTGAGGGTCCAGCAATGGGAGGAGGAATTCCAAGAGAATCAGACTTTGAAGGCTAGCGGGATGTGATTGCAGGACTTCAACAAAGCTGGGGGAAACAGAGACTCCACTCTTGGAGGGCACACACAAAGTAGTGTGCACATCAGGACCCAGGGGAAGAAGTAGTGACCCTATGGAAGACTGTACCAGACCTACCTGCTGGTGTTGCAGGGGTAGGGGGTGGGTAGCTGTGGCTCACTGTGGGGAAAAGGACACTGGGAGCAGAAGTTCTGGGAAGTAGCTCTTGGGGTGAGCCCTCCCAGAGTCCGCCATTAGCCCAACCAAAGAGCCCCAGTGCTGGGTCACCTCAGGCCAAACAACCAACAGGGAGGGAAAACAGCCCCACCAATCAGCAGACAAGCAGATTAAAGTTTTACTGAGCTCTGCCCACCAGAGCAACACCCAGCTCTACCCACCACCAGTCCCTCCCATCAGGAAGCTTGCACAATCCTCTTGGATAGCCTCATCCACCAAAGGGCAGACAGCAGAAGCAAGAAGAACTACAATTCTGCAGCTTGTGGAACGAAAACCACATTCACAGAAAGATAGACAAAATGAAAAGGCAGAGGACTATGTTCCAGATGAAGGAAAAATATAAAACCCCAGAAAACAACTAAATGAAGTGGAGATAGGCAACCTTCCAGAACAAGAATTCAGAATAATGACAGTGAAGATGATCCAGCACCTTGGAAAAAGAATGGAGGCAAAGATCGAGAAGATGCAAGAAATGTTTAACAAAGACCTAGAAGAGTTAAAAGAACAAACACCAAGAAGAATTAAAGAACAAACAAACAGAGATGAACAATACAATAACTGAAATGAAAATACACTAGAAGGAATCAATAGCAGAATAACTGAGGCAGAAGAATGGATAAGTGACCTGGAAGACAGAATGGTGGAATTCACTGCCATGGAACAGAATAAAGAAAAAAGAGTGAAAAGAAATGAAGACAACCTAAGAGACCTCAGGGACAACATTAAATGCTCCAAAATTCACATACAGGCATCCCAGAAGGAGAAGAGAGAAAGGACCCGAGAAAATATTTAAAGAGATTATAGTCAAAAACTTCCCTAACATGGGAAAGGAAAGAGCCACCCAAGTCCAGGAATCACAGAGAGTCCCAGGCAAGATAAACCCAAGGAGAAACATGCTGAGACACATAGTAATCAAGTTGACAAAGACAAAGAAAAATTATTAAAAGCAACAAGGGAAAAACGACAAATAACATACAAGGGAACTCCCATAAGGTTTACTGCTGATTTCTCAGCAGAAACTCTACAAGCCAAAAGGGATTGGCATGATATATTTAAAGTGATGAAAGGGAGCAACCTACAACCAAGATTACTCTACATGGCAAGGATCTCATTCAGATTTGACAGAGAAATTAAAACCTTTACAGACAAACAAAAGCTAAGAGAATTCAGCATCACCAAACCAGCTCTACAACAAAGTTAAAGGAACTTCTCTATGTGGGAAACACAAGAGAAGGAAAAGACCTATAATAACAAACCCAAAACAATTAAGAAAATGGTCATAGGAACATACATATTGATAATTACCTTAAACGTGAATGGATTAAATGTTCCAACCAAAAGACACAGGCTTGCTGAATGGATACAAAAACAAGACCTATATATATGCTGTCTACAAGAGACCCACTTCATACATAGGGACGCATACAGACTGAAAGTGAGGGGATGGAAAAAGGTATTCCATGCAAATGTAAATCAAAAGAAAGCTGGAGTAGCAATACTAATATCAGATAAAAAAGACTTTAAAATAAAGAATGTGACAAGAGACAAGGAAGGACACTACATAATGATCAAGGGATCAATTCAAGAGGAAGATATAACAATTATAAATGCATATGCACCCAACATACGAGCACCTCAATATACAAGGCAAATGCTTATGTATTGGGGTATGTATAAAAGCGGAAATTGATGGTAACACAATAATAGTGGGGGAATTTAACACCTCACTTACACCAATGAAAAAATCATCCAGACAAAAAATTAATAAGGGAACACAAGCTTTAAATGACACAATAAACCAGATAGATTTAATTGATATTTATAGGACATTCCATTCGAAAACAGCAGATTACACTTTCTTCTCAAGTGCACATGGACCATTCTCCAGGATAGATCACATCTTGGGTCACAAATCAAACCTCGGTAAATTTAAGAAAATTGAAATCATACCAAGCGTCTTTTTCAATCACAATGCTCTGAGATTAGAAATAAATTACAGGGGAAAAAATGTAAAAAACACAAACACATGGAGGCTAAACAATATGTTACTAAGTAACCAAGAGATCACTGGAGAAGTCAAAGAGGAAATCAAAAAATAGCTAGAGACAAATGACAATGAAAACACGATGATCCAAAACCTACGGGATGCAGCAAAAGCAGCTCTAAGAGGGAAGCTTATAGCAATACAAGCCTACCTCAAGAAAAAAGAAAAGTCTCAAATAAACAATCTACTCTTACACCTAAAGGAATTAGAGAAAGAAGAACATATAAAATCCAAAGTTAGTAGAAGGAAAGAAATCATAAAAATCAGAGCAGAAATAAATGAAATAGAAACAAGGAAAATAATAGCAAAGCTCAATAAAACTAAAAGCTTGTTCTTTGAGAAGCTAAACAAAATTGATAGATCATTAGCCAGACTCATCAAGAAAAAGAGGGAGAGGCCTCAAATCAATAAAATTAGAAATGAAAAAGGAGAAGTTACAACAGACACCACAGAAATACAAAGCATCCTAAGAGACTACTACAAGCAACTCAATGCCAATAAAATGGACAACCTGGAAGAAATGGACAAATTCTTAGAAAGGTATAAGCTTCCAAGACTGAACCAGGAAGAGACAGAAAATATGAACACACCAATCACAAGGAATGAAATTGAAACTGTTATTAAAAATCTTCCAACAAACAAAAGTCCAGGACCAGATGGCTTCACAGGTGAATTCTATCATTTAGAGAAGAGCTAACACCCATCCTTCTCAAACTCTTCTGAAAAATTGTAGAGGAAGGAACACTCCCAAACTCATTCTACAAGGTCACCATCACCCTGATACCAAAACCAAACAAAGATACTACAAAAAAAGAAAATTACTGACCAATGTTACGGATGAATATAGACTCAAAAATCCTCAACAAAATACTAGCAAACAGAATCCAACAACATTAAAAGGATCATACACCATGATCAAGTGGGATTTATCCCAGGGATGCAAGGATTCTTCAATATATGCAAATCAATCAATGTGATACACCATATTGACAAACTGAAGAATAAAAACCATATGATCATCTCAATAGATGCAGAAAAAGCTTTTGACAAAATTCAAAACCCATTTATGATAAAAACTCTCCAGAAAGTGGGCACAGAGGGAACCTACCTCAGCATAATAAAGGCCATATACGACAAACCCATAGCAAACATCATTCTCAATGGTGAAAAACTGAAAGCATTTCCTCTAAGATCAGAAACAAGACAAGGATGTCCACTCTCACCACTACTATTCAACATAGTTTTGGAAGTCCTAGCCATGGCAATCAGAGAAGAAAAAGAAATAAAAGGAATATAAACTGGAAAAGATGAAGTAAAACTGCCCCTGTTTGCAGATGACATGATGTTATACATAGATAATCCTAAAGATGCCACCAGAAAACTACTAGAGCTAATCAATGAATTTGGTAAAGTTGCAGGATACAAAATTAATGCATTGAAATCTCTTGCATTCCTATATGCTAACAATGAAAGATCAGAAGGAGAAATTAAGGAAACAATCCCATTCACCATTGCAACAAAAAGTATAAAATACCTAGGAATAAACCTACCTAAGGAGGTACAAGACCTGTACTCAGAAAACTGTAAGACACTGGTGAAAGAAATCAAAGATGACACAAACAGATGGAGAGAAATACCATGTTCTTGGATTGGAAGAATCAATGTTGTGAAAATGACAATACTACCCAAAGCAATGTACAGATTCAGTGCAATCCTTGTCAAATTATCAATGGCATTTTTACAGAACTAGAACAAAAAATCTTAAAATTTGTTTGGATACACAAAAGACCTCGAATAGCCAAAGCAATCTTGAGGGGAAAAAATGAAGCTGGAGGATTCAGACTCCCTAACCTCAGACTATACTACAATGCTACAGTAATCAAGACAATGCGGTACTGGCACAAAAACAGAAATATAGGTCAATGGGACAGGATAGAAAGCCCAGAGGTAAACCCCTGTACCTATGGTCAACTAGTCTATGACAAAGGAAGCAAGGATATACAATGGAGAAAAGACAGTCTCTTCAATAAGTGGTGCTGAGAAAACTGGACAGCTACATGTAAAAGAATGAAATTAGAACACTCCCTAAACACCATACACAAAAATAAACTCAAAATGGATTACAGACCTAAATGTAAGACTGGACACTATAAAAACTCTTAGAGGAAAGCATAGGAAGAACACTCTTTGACATAAATCACAGCAAGATCTTTTTTGACCCACCTCGTAGGGTAATGGAAATAAAAACAAAAATAAATGAATGGGACCTAATGAAACTTAAAAGCTTTTGCACAGCAAAGGAAACTACAAACAAGATGAAAAGACAACCCTCAGAATGGGAGAAAACCTTTGCAAACAAATTAACAGACAAATGATTAATCTCCAAAATATATAAACAGCACATGCAGCTCAATATTATAAAAACAAACAACCCAATCCAAAAATGGGCAGAAGACCTAAATAGACATTTCCCCAAAGAATACATACAGATGGCCAAAAAGCACATGAAAAGCTGCTCAACATCACTAATTATTAGAGAAATGCAAATCAAGACTACAACGAGGTATCACCTCACACTGATTAGAATGGGCAGCATCAGAAAATCTACAAACAACAAATGCTGGAGAGGGTGTGGAGAAAAGGGAACCCTCTTGCACTGTTGGTGGGAATGTAAATTGATACAGCCACTATGGAGACCAGTATGGAGGTTCCTTAAAAAACTAAAAGTAGAATTACCATATGACCCAGCAATCCCACTACTGGGCCTAAACCCAGAGAAAGCCATAATTCAAAAAGACACATGCACCACCACCCCTCCAATGTTCATTGCAGCACTGTTTACAATAGCCAGGTCATGGAAGCAACCTAAATGCTTATCGACAGATGAATGGATAAAGATGTGGTACATATATACAACAGAATACTACTCAGCCATAAAAAGGAATGAAACTGGGTCATTTGTAGAGAAGTGGATGGACCTAGAGACTGTTATACAGAGTGAAGTAAGTCAGACAGAGAAAAACAAATATTGTATATTAATGCATATATGTGGAATCTAGAAAAATGGTACAGATGAATTGGTTTTCAAGGCAGAAGTGGAGACACAGATGTAGAGAACAAACGTATGGACACCAAGGGGGGAAGTGGGAGGGTGGGTGGGTGTAGGGATTAAAAAAAAACAAACTTGTTACTTAATATGGTAATAAAGTGTTTTTATGTGGGAAAAACAAAAAAACCGAAACTCTGTACCAATCAAACAGCAATTCTCCATCACCCCCCTGCCCCTCCTCTTGGCAATCATCATTCTACTTTCTCTTTCTATAAAATTGACTATGTACTCTCGTTATCTCATGTAAGTAAAATCACACAGTATTTGTCTTTTTGTGACTGGCTTATTTCACTTAGATAACGTCCCCATGGTTCATCCATATTGCAGCATGTGACAGAATTTCCTTCCTTTTTAAGGCTAGATAATATTCCATCATATGAATAAGGTGAGTAATATTCCATTGTATGTATATATCACATTTTGTTTATCCAATTATCTGTCAGTAGATACTTGGTTTGCTCCCATATTCCAGCTATTATGAATCATACTGCTGTGTTCATAAATCATGGAATTTTTACAAATAGCTCTTTTAGAATATAGCCTTAGCTTTGTACCAGTCATCATCTTCTTCAACATCATTTTAAAAATATATATTAATAATCATAATGGGAAACTAAAAGCATGCCAAGATACTTAAAGCTATCAAAAGCATTGTTCTGGAGGCCAGATTCCTTATTCAGGTATTTCCTTTTTTATGTTCTATTTCCAAGGCCCTACATTCATAGTGATTACAAATTCAAAAGGCTACTTTTTAAGATATTTAATATCTTACTCTGTTTTTACGTTCCCATTTTTAAAGAAATAATTCAATTATATTCCATATACTGAGTTTCAAAGCAGAGAACACTAGTCTAACACGTTAGCATGATTCTCAAAAAATAAACATTGAAATAAAAATTGATTATGGGTAACATTTTATCTTACCAGAACATTCACTTAATCAGAACATACTAAGTATGTCAATGCTTACTGACTATACTGCAACCATAAAGAATTGTGCTTCAAAGGATGTGAACTCTTGTTTTAATCAAATGTTGAAAGACTAAAAATGGCATTTGTGTGTGGTTAATTTGGGGTAGTATGTCCTCAGCCACCTGCAAGAACAGCATTTCAAATAGGTCCTTTCAGGACTGAACTTAACCCCAATACATGAGGCAAATCTTTTTAGAAGGATGAAGAATTCCTCAGCCAATTCAGCCAAGTTTCACCAACCATAATTTTTACTGTTATGAATGCCTTCTCTCAGGATTTTTGTTCCTTTTTTTGGAATCTGTTAAATTGCATGGTGAGGTCTTTTTTGCACCACACACACTTGTGGTCCCAAGCCAACTAAAGACCTTGTAGCACATCTGTGTAGCTGATAAACAAGCTCACAGAACAGTCACAGGGAACAACAGAAAGCCCTGATTTTCTAAGTGACAGTGTTCTCTTCAGTGTGGGAGAAGGAATTTGTGATATTGAATGAAATAGCAAATAACCAGGCATTTAAATGCATCACTTGGGCCAAAAAAATTTAGTCAATCCGTTAGTTTCATTAACCAAAAGTGAATCACAGTACAGCTTGATTCACAATCTTATTTCTTTAGTCCTTTTTGGCTTGTCAAGGTGTCGATATTTATATTCGACTTGTAACACCCCCGTATTTTTTTCTCCATCAGGGAGAAAGTGGTTATTATAATATCCTGATCTTCTACCTCTCTGTTTAAACTTCTCAGTGTGAAAATCAGCAGGGCTGCCTTCCTGGATAAAAAAGACTTTGTTTTATATTTTCTACATCTCAGCACTCTTTAAAAAGAAGCATGACAGATACAAGGGACCAAAATTCAAAAATCAGAGCCTGCTGGCAAAGCTTGTGATCATGGCCAGCTAGCGTCCATGGTTTCCTACTAAACCCGTCCTTGAGTGGGTAATATCTGTTCTCTTTCATTCCAGTTCCTTCTCGAGGGATATAATTTTGTCACATGGGCACTGTCGACCAAACCAGCCCGAACAGACGGTGAGTTGTATGACTGTGTACATGGGCAAGGGCCTCGGGAGGAATTTGAGGCTGTGGTACACAGTCACCCCAAATGGGGAGGGATTTCCTGGAAACTGAACTTTAGCCGAAACCCAGGAGTTTAAAAAAGGTAAGAAAGTAAATGTCAGCTTATACCACTGGAATAAGTTATTGACGGTGGATTATGGGGGAAAAATCATAGTAATTATCTACACATCCCTATCAACTATGTCTTTTTTGTAATTTAATAATACTTCTACTGGGCTTTAAAATGGTTTCTCAATGTTCATATTTGTGTGTGTATGAAAACAGAATATATTTAAAAAAATAAGTGAAAACATAAAATATAAAAAGTTTGATTTTCTGTCCAGTTTATTTTCCTGCCTACCTTTTCTGGGTTCACAAATTTCAATGGGAACTCTGTAAACTAATTTGTCACATGATTCTTACTGACTTGAGAACTGCAAAGGAAAGATATTTGCAAAAGATGAAGCATATCATTGTGTTTCTTCCTCCTTTTCTCTACTCTGAAACTATCTACTTGCTTTTAGGAAAGACTTTCTTTCTTTGTTTCACTTTGGCCAATGTAATATGTATGGTGGAGACATGTATAACTCCTGGTCTACATATTCTTAAAAATTTTTTCCTGAGAACATTCAGAAGAAAGTAGAGAAACATGAAAAACTGTCATTAGACGCCTTTACTCAGAAGATCTGGGTTCAAGTTCCAGCTCAATTACTTAGCAACTTTGTGATCCTGAGTCTACATTCTAAGAATAATGATACCTGTCTCACAAAGTTATTTTCTGGATTAAATGAGATGATGGATGTAAAGCACTGAGTAAGCTGAAACATACCACATGAATTTAAGACATTATCAATATAAGGTTTAGGTAGGTAAGCTCAAAAGACACCAAGCAAAGAAATTCATATTCTGGCCTTGAAAGCACTGAACTGATATGATATGATATGATATGATATATATATATATAAAATACACACACACACTAATAATTCCTTGAGAGCCTCTAGATACTGTTCAAAACATGATTTTATTAATCTCCTTTATAATCCTCTGAGGTACTATTCTCCCATTTTACAGATATGGAAAAATGCTTAGCTGGGATACCCTGGTTGTATTTCTAATAGGTGGTAGAATCAGGATTCAACCACTGGTCTTGATGGCCTGCTGTCTAGGCCTCTCTACCAGCTACTTATCATATAGATTGTGTTCCCAAGAACTCTGTGAACTATTTTAAGAACTCCAGAAACCGTCTAATGATACTACCATAGGTTCTTATGGTTCATGTTTGTAACAGATAGATATTCACAGGATTTTTGAGATTCAGAGCAGAAGATAATGAGGCAGCATGCTTTAAGTGCATACTGTAAGCCAGAAACAGCTCTAAATAATGTTTATGTATTGCTCATTCAATCTTTTTAACCTAACAACGTAAGCTCTTCTTTAAGGCCATCCCCATTTTACAAAGGAGGAAGCAGCAGCAAACAGAGGCTAAGTAACTTGCCCAGAGCAGCACAGCTGATGAGAGGAAGAAGAGGTCTTTGAACATGCACAGTCTGGCTTCAGAGGCCCAAGTTCTTAACCACTACACTGTGCCTCTGATGGTCTGTGGAAGTAAAAGCATGGACATAGAGTACTTGATTCACATTACTTGATCCGAAGCAATATAACTTCAATTTTGTTGTCATTCTTTTCAGTCATCATTTACTCTGCAGAAAACATATACATTCAGGGTCTCCATGTTCAATCACGAGATGCTATCTTACACAACATACTTATCATTTTCCTAAGTTCTAGCATACATGGAAAATAAATCATGTATGAAATATGATCAAAATAAATCAATCCTATCTCCTTGCCTTTTCTTTTTTGCTTCTGCTTCTCAGCAATCCAGACAAGTACAGCAGAATAAGCATGGCCTTTGGAAAGGGGTTACAGTCCTGGCTTCATCATATCAGCATACTAGCCAGGGTGCACTGTGACTTCAGGCAGGTAGCTTAACATCTCTAGTCTTAGAGATATCAAGTCTTAGTTTTCTCATTTATAAAATAGAGATGTAAAATTTACTTAAATGTTTATTATGAGGAATACAGAGATCATTTTGCAACGTGTCTCACCTAGGGTAAATGCATAATAAATATTGATTCCTTCCACTTTTGCTTTTTTTGGTATGCATTCCAGTTATCTAAGCAGTTTTACCTTCTATTTAAAAAAAAAAAAAAAAAAACCAGGGCTTCCCTGGTGGCGCAGTGGTTGAGAGTCCGCCTGCTGATGCAGGGGACATGGGTTCGTACCCCAGTCCAGGAAGATCCCACATGCCACGGACTAGCTAGGCCCGTGAGCCATGGCCGCTGAGCCTGCGTGTCCAGAGCGGGAGAGGCCACAACAGTGAGAGGCCCGCGTACCGAAAAAAAAAAAAACACCAAAGCCCACAAATTTATCTGAATTTCTGAGGATATCTTATGCCTAAAAAGGTTTTCAAGCCATTTTCAAATATTTAGTGATCTTCGTGTATCTAGCGATACAGACAGTCCCAGGTGGTATCTGATGCCCCAAAGGGTGACCCCAGGACAAAACGTGCCTTAAGATTATTCTGACCCTCACAATGACTGATTAGTTTAGCTGATATGAGTTACATTTATCATTAAAACTGTCAGAATCATTTATTTAGATTAATGCTCTATGTCCCGGCCCCTGGAGTCCTAGTGACCACAGACTCAGAAATCTATTTTTCAAATGGTAAATCAGGGGAAGGTAAAGGTACAGTTCTGGCTGCTGTTACTGGATACACGTTTTATTTGTTTGTCTGTTTTTAGACGAACTGATATTCCTGGACAGAGAAACATTTCTTTCCAGATCTCTGGAAAATTTGTTGAGTGGGAAAGAAGTATTTTCTGAACGGGGGAAGCTGCTGGAAGCCTTGAAGAGGGGAATTCCAATGGCGATTTTTGCAAGAACACAGACACCAATGTCACTTCAACTTAGAAAGTTCTGGAGAAAAAAATTGTCTAATATGGTCTGGCACATAGACTTTCTGCTCAGGAAGGACGACATCAAGAAATTCTTCCTTGTTGATTCTGGCAAAATCAAGGAAATTAGATGAGAAAGAGACCCCTGAAGGAGCTAGAGCATTTCCAGAGTAAGGAAGAAAGCAAAGCAAAATTGGAGAACTCTCATGTCCTCCAATATGCAAAGATAAAAAGAAAATTTTAAAAAGAAAAAAGATGGTTATTATACTACCAGAGATGAAAGACAGAAAGAGGGCCCCAGCCAAAGAAATGATGATTATATGCCAAACCAACATTGTCCAGCTACAGACTATTAAAATGAAAGGTCAAAGCACAAAAGAATTTCTGGGCAGCCTAATGTTGATGGTAAGGCTCTTATCTGGTATAGTCAATTGGCAAGCATAGATGAAATTATCTAGGATTTACTCTATGTCCATAAGCCAGATAAATGCTGTATATTAACAAACTGAATTAGAGCCAGGTAGAAAGTAGCAGACTTCCTGGAACATAGGAAATGGCAGATACCCAGTTAAAGCCAATGCAAAAAGGAAAGCAGTGTAACCCTCAAGGAATGGCAAAACCTAGCCATGTCCCCAGATAGCCACAAGGGGAAAATGTTGACGCTTTGAAGATGAACAGTAACTAGCCCTCAATAGAGTGAGAAACTGTGGTGGTGGGAACATAGTGGTACTTTTGAGAGTAGGAGTGTCTGATTTTTGGTCAAGAATCCTAAAGAAACTAAGCTTTTACAAAAGTATTTTCAAAATAAAAATTAACTTGCATATAACATTGACTTAGGTTTAAATTGCATTTTAGAGCATGAGTAATGTTCCTTCAACAGCAAAAACATCTCAAATCTCAGCATTTTCCACATAGAGTAGTTGCTAAATACTTCATGAAGTTGGACAATAACATGTGCAATAGGCATGGAAGAGTTTTTGAGTGAGATTAATCCAGTTAAAATTAGAATCACAAATTATCAGTTTCCCAGCATGAGAATAGTAAAGCTTCATAACCAAGTAAAACTTTTAAAACATTTTTTGGTCACATTTTTAGCTGTGTTTAATATGTAGGAAATATTAAAAGAGGAAAATATGGAACTCTAAGCAAAGGTGAATAAACTAGAAAAACTTCCTGCTAGGTGAAGAAACTGCCCTTCAAAGCAACAGTTGGTTGGGAGATTCTTAAGAGCTCTGAGATATTGCCTGAAACATTAGGATACCCTGTGGAATACTAAGTCAAATTTGATGACCACATTTAACACTGTCTGTCAAAAAGTAGAATTGCTCATTTTAATATTTACTCAGTTGGGGAAACATTTCTTACTTGCATGAAATTTAACTTCTTAAGACTAAGTTTGGTGAAAATATTGGTATTTAGAGATGAACATTACACATAAAAATAAATAAACCATGCTTTCTATCTATGTGAGGGTGCTATGAGGTGTGATGATTTGATTTTTTTAGAAAATAGGCCTTGTTAAACTTGGTTAAGAACATACCTTGAATAACATACTTTTGGCAGAGATATCAATAGGAAAGTACTAAATCTGAGTTTGAAGTGATCACTGCTGTTGGAGCTCACAAAGGATAACCTGAAGGAAAAAATTAACTAGTTGTGGTAAATTACAACTAGCCCATCCTTGGAGTACTAGAGGGATTAAGTATGTTTTCAGTGAATGTTTATCACAGTAAGTTTTCCATGTAACCAGCACAGCTGTTGTAACTCACTTAGCGATAGCTGGAAAGTCGACTGCCATAGACTGAATGTTTGTTTTCCTCCAAATCCACATGTTGAAACCTAATCCCCAAGTGATGGTCCCTCAGGAGGAGGGACCTTTGGAAGGTGATTAGGCCAGAGAGTTGAGCTCTCAGGAATAGGATTAGTTCTCTTATAAAAGATACTCTAAAGAGCTCCCTCATCCTTTTCCATGTGAAGACACAGGGAGAAGATGGACATCTTATGAACCAGGAAGACAGCTATTATCAGACACCAAACCTGCCAGTGCCTTGATCTTGGACTTCCTAGGCTCCAGAAATATAAGAAATAAATGTTTGATGTTTACGTCACCCATCTTTTGTTATAGCAGCTCAAACAGACTGCTATAGTCTACAGTCTTAAAACCAAGTAGTAAGTGCACTGAAATTCAATTAAATATGGCTGTGCCAGTTAACCTGTGCTGGGTAACAAACTACTCTAAAATTTAGTAACTTAAAATAACAGCTATTTATTTGGCTCTATTTTGTATGTCAGCCATTTGGGCTAGGCTGAGCTGGGCAGTTCTCCTTGCTTTACCAATCTTGGCTAGTGTTACAAGGTGAATTGCGTGATTCCCCCACATGGCCACTCAAATGCATATTTGCATATGACTGGTGTCCTTGTAAGGAGAGAAAATTTGGACAGGGATGCATACAGAGAGAAGATGATGTGAAGATACAGGGAGAACACTATGTCAACATGAAGACAGCTGTCTACAAGCCAGGGCCTGGGACAGATTCTTCCCTCAGAGACCTTGAAAGGAACAAACGCTGCTAACTTTGACCTCAGACCTTTAGCCTCCAGGACTATGAGAAAATAAATTTCTGTTGTTTAAGCCACCCAGTCTATGGTACTTTGCATTTAAAAAAAAATTGAAGCAGAGTTGATGTACAATATTATGGTAGTTTCATGTGTACAACGTAGTGACTTGACACTTAAATACATTACAAAGTGATCACCATGATAAGTCAAGTCTAATCCCATACAGAGTTATTACAATATTATTGACTATTTTCCTTTTTCTGCATATTATATCCCCATGATTCATTTATTTTATAAATGGAAATTTGTACCTCTCAATCCCCTTCACCTATTTTTACCTAACCCCCCTACCTCCGTCCCCTCTGGCAACTACTAATTTATTCTCTGCATCTATGAATCTGTTTCTGTTTTGTTTGTTTCATTTTTTTAGATTCCACATATAAGTGAAATTACACAGTATTTGTGTTTCTCTGACTTATTTAACATAAACCCTCCAGGTCCATTCTTGTTGCAAATGGCAAAATTTCATTCTTTCTTTATGGCTGAGTTATATTCCATTGTGTGTGTGTGTGTGTGTGTGTGTGTGTGTGTGTGTGTGTGTGTATAAGCCTTAGCAGACTAATACAGCTGGGCTTTCTCATGCATCTGCAGGCAGCTGGTGGATTGGCCAGGCCAGCTGATTATGATGGCTTCCACTGAGGTGTCTGAAAGAACTGGGGTCTCTCTCACTGTGTTCTCACCCTCCAGCAGGCTAGCCAAGTTTGTTCACATGGCATTTCAAGTTTCTCAGAGAGTAAGAATGAAGCTATAAGGTCTTTTGAAATGGAGACTTAGAACTGGCACACTATCACTCTTGCCGTATTCTACTGAGCAAAATAAGTTCCAGGGCCAGCACAGATTCAACTGTTAGGAAATGGACTCTACTTCTTGGTGGAAGGAGGTACAGGGTCTTGTGGTCATTTTTGCCATTTACCACAATAGCCATTTGACATTATGGCACAAAAGCTTTCCCACAGATCAGAAGTGTAGGCCAACATTATGCTCCAATATCAATTCTGGAAACCTCTTGAACAGAACTTTCCATCAAGATTATATTGAGGCCAATATCCAAAAAATAAGGACTAGGTTGTTAAGCATCATAGATGTTTTTAAGTACATTCTATCCCCAAAAACCAAGTTCGTTTCAAGTAGATGCTAACATACAAGACTGGATCCCTGATTTTAAAAAAAAAGAAAATTAAATCTCTATCCAACAGGCTGGTTATTAGATCTTAATTTTTATAGATAGAATTAAGCAATTAAAGGGATTATAAGAAGTCATTATCTGCTGAAACCTGCCTTTCCCCAGTTTAGGTTTTTGAAAGCAGAGTTCATCTGCTTTGTTTTATAACTCAATGGCCTATCTGGACTCTTTAGTATTACCTTTTTAAGTGTCTTCCATTGATTGATAATTATTTCATGCATTTACTTATGAAATAAATAATGGCAAGGGCCTTATTACTTGCAAGGTCCCAGTAACACATCAGTGAACAAAGTAGACTTGATCTTTGCTCTTGTAGAACTTTAGTAAAGTAGAAGAAGACATTAAGTCAATAAAAGAACACATACAAACATAATTAAAATTGTAAAATTTTATATAAATATACATAAAATGTGTAATAAAGGATTACTCATTCAATAAATATGCATTGAGTGGCTTATTATGAGCCAGTTAATGTGCTAGGCACCAGGAATATCAATGTGAACGAGTCAGAGACACCTCTTTTTCTTTAATGGAGCTCACTTTCAGCCCCAAAGACCAATAATTTAATTAATTACAAATAAACAAAGATGTAACAATAACTTGTGATAAACGTTACGGGAAAACAAACGAACAAAGAAAGGGACAAAAGTGAGGCCATCTTTAGAGGCTGTGAGCTGATAAGATTTCCATACAGAAGGTGATATTTCAGCTGAGATCTGAAGATGAAAGAAGCTGTCATTTTAGGAAGAGGTAGAAAGTTTCCAGGCAGAGGAAACAGGAAGTGCAAAGTCTTGAGGGTGAATGATCACGATCGGATGGAGAAGGAACCTTAATGGAAATCCAATGACCAGAGCTGTCGGGGGCTGGGTGGATGGGGGTTGGGTGGCAGGAGCCAGGTCATGGGGCTTTCATGGGACAGCAAGAGAAGTGGAGATTTTATTCTAATGAAGTGGGAAGCCCCTGAAGGATTTTAATCAGGGAGTGATCTGACCTATTCTAATAGTCTGCTGCTGTGTGGAGAATGGATTGAAAGGATTAGAAGTAAGAGTAGTGCGACCAGTGATGCAGCTGCTACAGTAGTCTAGGTCAAGTATGATGGCAGCCCAGACCGGGGCCACGGAAGGGAGGAATAGAGGAGCAAGTGGCATTTAAACAGGAGTGAGGTAGAGCAGGAGGGTCAAGAAGGCTTCCCTAAGTAAGGTTAATGGAAGGTGACACCCACGGCTGGAAGGTAAGGAGACGCCTTCATTCACACAGTGAAAGCAGGATTAAATTAAGACCTAAAGAAGACTTAAATTCTGAAAAGATGATTGTTTTCCTCTTTCCCAAGACACATGTAATTGCGATGTAATTCAAAAGCGAAACAGGACTAAACCACAAAATAGGTGGAAGCAAGTTCCACCAGATTCACGGTTTTTCCACTACGACTAGGTTAGTGTTTTCACTTTTGAAATTTTGAATATTTAATAATTTCAAGATAGTTTTGCTGATCTAGATCTGCTGAGCCTTTCTGTTTAATCTAGCCTTTAACAAAGGCCCTGAGAAGGGAAAATGTTTGGAGTGTTTTTGACTGAAAGCAGGCTACCTCTTATTGATGGATCTGCAGACCATGCAGTGACCTGCAAGCTAAACTGGGGACTGGAACTTCAGAACAAAGCAGGAGAAGGTGACACACCTCGGGGTCCTGCCCGGGGTGGGTGGTGGAGAGTGGGATGGGGGCGACCTTGGAGCAGCACCTGGAGGACACAGTGAAGAATCCATCCACTGTTGGAGTCCTGTGCACAGGTTCACAAGGACTCGATCTGGGCTGCTGCAGAACACTGTCAGATGAGCATGCTGGGGCGATATTTGTTCCAGCCCAGCAAGCAGCTAAGCTGACCTTGGTCCCCACTGATATTCCTATGGTGTGTCTAGAATCAGGGAACATTATCATGATCTAGAAACATGATGGCATTACAACAGCGGTGCACAAAACGGCCTCTTGACATTTCATATCCGTTCCCCAGCAGCCTGTCACAGGGACTCAATCATACCTTGTGTTAATTATCTTACAGAACTATGAGAGTTCCAGTAGTTAGGTCAGTCATGGAATGTGCATTGGACACTTTTCCATTAATTTTAGAGTAAGCTGCTTTTGGACAGTCTATGGATTGACTTATCAAAATACTAGTTAAGAAAATAGCATGTTTTCTTTTTGGTCCAATGAGCTGAAGATCACAGATTCTTGGCTCTTGTCCCACACGGCTACCAATAAGCCATGTATGACCTTGGTTATGTCTCTTCATTTCTCCAGCCAATGAATGAGAGTTTGGAAATTTCTTTCTAAATCTAAAACCCTCTCTTTGTTCTTTTCTTTTTTTTTTCTTTTTAACATCTTTATTGGAGTATAATTGCTTTACAATGGTGTGTTAGTTTAGGCTTTATAACAAAGTGAATCAGCTATACATATACATATATCCCCATATCTCCTCCCTCTTGCGTCTCCCTCCCACCCTCCCTATCCCACTCCTCTAGGTGGTCACAAAGCACCGAGCTGATCTCCCTGTGCTATGCGGCTGCTTCCCACTAGCTATCTATTCTACATTTGGTAGTGTATATATGTCCATGCCACTCTCTCACTTTGTCACAGCTTACCCTTCCCCCTCCCTGTGTCCTCAAGTAGATTCTCTAGTAGGTCTGCATCTTTATTCCCGTCCTGCCCCTAGGTTCTTCAGAACCATTTTTTTTTTGGTTCCATATATATGTGTTAGTGTATGGTATTAGCATGTTTTGAAGGTATAGGTCACTTTGTAGACAGAATTTTGTTATGTTTAATAGATCTGGTTAGAAGGCGGGAAAAAAACAAAGAAGCCTATTAGAGAGCAAGAGAGGAGCAGGGAAGTTCAGACTGGACCCGACTGCACTGACCCTAGGGAGAAATGGGTGTGGCTAGATTACAGGTGCTGATGGCAGTGGCAGAAAAGTTTTCTGTCAGTCAAAAGTCAGGTCAGATGATTCCGGAGGCCAGTTCTGATCAGAAAATGAATACCTTAGCTACTCTACTATTTTTAAAAATATTTATTTGTATACCATTTCTCTATTTTGAGTGGAGCAAAGCAGAGTTGAGAGTTACTTTAGTTGTTGTGAATAAACTGTCAGAGGCAATGTATCGGTCTAGTGACTTCTTCTTCAAAAGAATTGAAAAATGTCATCATTTTTATATTTGGAAATTCACTCTCATTTTGTTCTGTTTTGATCTGTATGGTTTGCCTTAAAGATAATACTGTAGCTACCCTGGCCTGTATGTCTTGCAGTGGCTTTTAACCAAACCCATTAAAATTCTGACCTGTAATAATTCACTTTTGACTGTACCAACTTATTTTTTCTTTCTACATTTTTATTTTCTTTGACTCTCCTATTAGGCGATAAGCTCCTTTTCAATGTTTGAATTATCCAATTCTTTGGTCCACAGGTTTCAGAAACTTGAAGTGAGGAACCCATTCATCTTTGTATCTTGAGCAAAAGGACAGTGCATGAAACAAAACAGATGTCAAGTCTGCTTGTGGAATGGAATTTGGACAGCCCTGCCCTCAGGGAGATTGTGGGTGACCTGCGGAGTCGGCTGCATCAAAAATGACACAGTGCTGTTGTAAGTGGAACAGGGGAAGCATGTCATCATACAGAAGTAGAAGAGGGAAAGAGAGTAAGATGAGTTATGCACGAAAGTGTCAGGGAGAGTATGAAAGGGGAGGGGATTCCAGGGGAGCAGTTGGGGAAGGACACCCAGTTGGAGGAAACACCATGCAAAGCAGAAGCAAGAAATATTCAGCGATTATAAAGTTCCACAATTCTTAAATGGGCTAAAATGTGCTAAAGGTAGCACATATAGAAAGAGACAAAGTCTAGAGATAAGCAGGAGTAAAAACATCCAAGGCTTTGTAGGTCATGTTATGGAGTTTGGACCTTGTTTGGCTGGTTGTGAGGCAGTGGGCAGGGAAAGGTCTTAGTGTGGATAAGCTGAGTCTCAGTGATATGAGATTGTTAAGTCTCACAGCAACAGATCAGACTTGCATTCTGCAAAGAGCACTCTGGCTGTGTCATTGGAGTTAGTTCAAGTGTGCCGGGGGATTGACTTGGTAAGGTGCTGTGACAATAATGCAGATGGGAGCAGACTAGAACCTTCAGTAGAGCAGACGCCATGGAAATGAAGAGGCCAGGTCAATTCAAGAGATTTATAAGATGATGCAAGACTTGATGACTAGATATGAGGATCTGGGGAGAGGGAGGTAACAGTTTCATGGCTTAAGAGACAGGTAAATGATGGTGCTACCTACCGAGGTAGGGAATATAGGACTGTTTGTGGGGGAATGGGGCAAGTTGACAGTAAAGGGGACAAATCAATCCTTTGGGTCATTTTGAGTGTGGGGTAACTGCAGACCTTTAGAGTAGAGGACACTGCACCTCAGTGTCCTTGCATAACTGCCCAGACAGAGGCAGTTTTTCACAAATATTTTTAATAACATTCATGCCTTTGTTATCCCTGTATAGCACCCTCTACATTGCATTGTTATTCACTTCACTTTTTTAGAAAATCTGCATTTTCTCCTGTGCGTTCCATCCCCATTAATGGTGACATATTCTCCCCACTTAGCCAAGCTCATCACCTCAGAGTCGATCTCAATTCTTCTTTCTTACTAGTCACATCCAACATGTCACTCAGAATGTTCCTAATCACTCCCCTCCTCTCCTCTTTCTGGTCACTGTTTGGTCCAGCATACCTGTCCACTGCCATATACACCTATATCCCCAGCCCTCCCCAGTCAGTTTCTTTCTCCAGACTCTTGCAGTGATTTTCTAATTGCTATTTCTGCCTCTAAGATTTGCCCTGGGAAATTACTCATTACTCACACTTATTGCCAGAGTAACCTTTCTGTAACCAAGTCTACTCATATCACTTTGTTACTTAGAAACATCAATAGCTCCTCAATCCCTAAATGGTTATGTACAAATACCTTGTTATCTCATAATTTGGCCCAAACTTATTTTCTAGACATAGCAAATTATTCCTCACTTCACAAATGATACCTAAATTGACTTTAAACATTGTGAATCAAAGGTACTCTGATATATTAGTTTTATGACTCTGTATTATTTCAGGTAGGTGTTGGACAGGTGAAAGAGGGACTCTGTCTCACTCCACCACCACGGACACAGACACACATATACACACGTGCACGTGCGCACACACACACACACACACACACACACACTGTTAGATTCAGTTCCAAAATTAATTCACCAAGGATACTCTTATTCATTGAATTATATTACACTGAAAATGTATGTTTGAAGTCTTAATCCCTGGTACCTAGGAATGTGACCCTATGTGGAAACTGGTCTTTGCAGTTGGGATCAAGTTAAGATGAGGCCATTAGGGTGGGCTCTAATCCAATATAACCGATGTCCTTATGAAAAGGGGAAATTTGGACAACAGTCGCAAGGGGAGAATGCTACATGATGATGGAGGTCCTGTAGCTACAAGACGAGGAATGCCAAGGATTGACGACTACCAAAGAGGCAAAGAAGGATTCTCCCCTTCCACTTTCAGAGCGAGCATGGGACTGCCAACATCTTGGTGTCAGACTTCTAGTCTCCAAAACTGTGGGACGATATATTTCTGTTGTTTTAAGGACCTGGTTTGTGGTAGTTTTTGAAGGCAGCCCTGGGGAGCTAATACAGATTCGCGATTTCACAGGATGCAGAGTGGCCACAAAGCCTAGCTTCTCCTAGCCTCTAGCATTTCTGGTGGGCACAGCTGCTCTGGCAGCACTGTCCCTGCATGGCCGAGGTGCCTTGGATCTGGAAAAAGTGCCACCACTGCACTTTTATGTGTAAACTTACAGCATCATCCCTGAAGAATTTACAAACTCTGGCCTTCTGTTCAAGAGAATGTTTACAAACATGGCATTCTACTGGTTCTTGATCCAGATTCAACGTTGACAAAGCCACAACTTCATCCAAGGGGAGAAACGACAGCAAGTGTCAGGAATCTCTTAATCATATCTTTGCCTCTAGCTCCCTGGAAAGCCCATTTCCATGCAGACTCACTTTTTGATAAAAACTGTAAAATGTTATCTAGGCTTATACTCAGAAAGCTACTCCTGTTTGTCTTTTTTTCAGCATTGTGATTTACTTTATCAAAGGCTTTTATATCTTATTTTTCTTTGTAGGTGGTGTAGGGAGCGATTTTTGAGCAAAAGCAATGAAATCCTGACCTTACCTCAATAAGGACCTTGTGGCATTTTACTTGACCAACTTTATCAATTTTGTTCTAATTCATTCGTTTCCAGGATATGCTATGGTTTTTTTTACATCTCCTGGCTTTTGCATGTGTCATTTTCCTCACCTAGAACATATGCCTGATGCATTTCCAACTAAAGAATGCCATTACTTCGCTAATTATGGTAATCAACACTGTCCTGGGTACTACACAGACATGATCCCATTCGTATTCACAACCTTGTGATTTAGACTGAGAGAGGTTAGGGTGATGAGGAGGTGGCATTGGAACCTGGCTCTTTCAGATCACAGAATCAATGTTCCTGTTTCTTAGCCTCTTGCCAAGCCAGAAATCTTCCTTAACTTTCCTAGCCAAATATTCACTTTCTCCTCCAAGTTCCTGGAGAGTTTTGTACTTACTTTTATTGTGATAAGTCACAATAATTTATATTTTAATTACTTATTTGGGTTTGTAGCCCCAGTTGTTTGAATTCCACAAGACAAGAAATGGCTTTTTGCCCACTTGCTTTAATCATGGCTCATAATAGATGCCCCCCAAATATTTGCCAAATGGATTAGAGCATGCTGAATAAATGCATGCATGGATTATAAAGTCACAGCATCTTCTATTTGACTGTGAACTTCTAGAAGACAGAGACCTTGCCTTTTTAAATTTTGAATCCCCAAAGTTGAATAAAAGTCTGTTGGCAGAACGAATGATTTAGTCAATGAATGATTTGGCTGAATGAATTATAGGTGACTAGAAGCCCAGCATGTGGCAGTTTTCCCTCCGTGCTTTATAAGATTTAGGAGCAGGACTTCCCTGGTGGTGCAGGGGTTAAGAATCCACCTGCCAATGCAGGGGACACAGGTTCAAGCCCTGGTCCAGGAAGATCCCACATGCTGCAGAGCAAATAAGTCCATGCGCCACAACTACTGAGCCTGTGTTCTAGAGCCCACGAGCCACAACTACTGAGCCTGTGCACCACAACTACTGAAGCCCGCACGCCTAGAAGCCCGTGCTCCACAACAAGAGAAGGCACCACAACCAAGAGTAGCCCTTGCTTGCCACAACTAGAGAAAGCCCACACACAGCAATGAAGACCCAAAACAGCCAAAAATAAATTTTAAAAAAAAGATTTAGGAGCAAGTGATAAAAGATCATACAAAAAGGCAAAAATTTGTCTAATCTCTGTTAATCTCAGATTGAATGCAGCTAATCCAGCTTCATGATGGAGACTACAATCTGATTTTAAGATCAAGAAAATGAAAGTACTAAAATTGAGGAACAGTTTCATTATTTCATTCATTTATTCATTCATTCACTTACTTACACTTGGGAATTGAAAAAGCACCCGAGAGCTGAGTAATTCACAGCCTTCTTTTTTTTTTTTTTTTTTTCCAATTGTTGGAAGCCTGAGCTTGGGAAACCAATTGGGCTGAATCCCAAAGACAGCCACTGTGGTAAGATGCCTTTGGGACCATCCATGACATACAAAGGAGTATGGGTCTTATAAATTAGAACAGTGGTTCTTAAAGTGTGGCCTGGCAACCCATGGGAGTCCCCAAGAGCTTTTCAGGGAGTTACAGATCAGAATCATTAGGACAATACTGAGCTCTTATCTGCCTTTTTAATTCCCATTCAGTGGACTGTCCCAGGCACTACATGGTATGTGGTATAACACCAGACTGAATGTAGAAGTCAATATGCAAATCTAGCTATCTTCTATTAAGTCAAACATTAAAAAGATTTGCAAAACCATAAGACAATGCTTCTCTTCACTATTTTTTGGAAACAGTTATTTCTCATAAAATGATGTCATTTATGTTAATATTTAATGATGTATAGCAGTTATTTTAAGATAAATACTTACAAACATTTTCTCAGTTTTACTTTTGAACATGATAAATGTTGATAGATATAACCCACATAAATAAAAGTATGCTGGGGTCCTCGATAATTTTAAGACTGTTAAACTCATCTGAGACCAAAAATGTGAGAACGACTGACTTAGACAAACATGAACTCATAAGAAGTTTCAGACCCACTGCCCTCTCAGGAAGCATTGCCTAGAGTGTGCTTCCTTCTAGCTGGTGTGTAGGTGGGGTGTGAAGGCAGAAGGTGAATCATTTACAAGGATCTGGACACCCACTCCCTTCACTACTTCATTCCTCTGAACCTACTCTCTCCACAAGGGCAATGCTATTTCTGCTTCACCAGGGATCTGCAACTGGAACCAGATATTTACTCTCTGGTCTGAGGCCAAACTCTGACATCCATTCTCCCTACTGCAAGTCCCTCAAAGCCATCTTCTTCCAGCACCAGGGAGCCTCAACTCCTACAGAAAATCTGTTCAAGGGCGAGTCATTACAATCAGCTCCTGGAGAGTGCTAATTATGTACTTTCTGAAATGTTCTCTCAATGAAGGAGCCATTCAGTGATAGGGGAAAATAAAATAACTCTTAATCACAGTTGCAGAATTTCTAATAAAAATCTATAATTAAAAAAGAAATTGATCCTCAAGCATTTTCACTTTTATTAAATTGCCAGAAAACAAAGTGGTGTTCACCTCTGGTCTTACAGGAAGGAGCCTAGCAACATGTATACATCCACTCAAGAAATAATGATGGACCACTCGTTCTGTGTTAGGGATATTGGGAATGTTTGCAAATACCTGGCTGAGAAGATACTGTGTATCGTATGGCCAGCCCCTGATAAATAGTTACGGAAACTTGGCCTTTATAAAATGAAATAGAGATCAGAGCAAACGTAGGAGCCTGTTTTAAATGGACCACACTGATACTTAAATTGGTGGTTTACTCCCAGTTCGGGTCTCCAAAGGGAAGCTGGACATGTAAATTGCCAAGTTGGTAACAAAGCATACCATGGTCAGAGAAAAGGAGAGGGTCACGTAGCTTAGGTTAATCTGCGGTGATCCCGATTGGCCAGATCATGAAATAAACAGTGACATCTGACAGTATGCTAAGATAGAAGACTGCGTAGTCTTGTTTTACTGGCTTCTTCATGCAACATGCCGGCTTGATACAGGCCTGGAGATGATTTATTATTTGCTTTCCTTGAGCAGATGATTCTGCCTGGCATTATGGTGATCAATGAGCTCACTTAGCGGCACACTGTTTACACAGACTGAGCAAAATCTGAAAAACAACTTAACCCTCTGAAGTACTGAAACTAAACAGGGACCTCAGTTACCCTTCTTTCAGGGAAATGTTATTGCTGGCTGATTAAATGAAACCTTTTGTGTCTGGAGGACTTTCTGAGAGGAAGCATCAGTTACAGACAGTCTGGGTTTGGGAGATAGGACAACTTTATATCTTCACTGAGGTCCTAATGGCTTTAGTTCCTCTTGAATGGTTACATGGAAAGATAAATATAGTTCAAGCCAGGTTTTTGCTGTTTAAATGACAGGGTGAGCAAATAATAGCCCATATCCACATGGCACAATACTCTAAAAGAGCCAAATGAAAAACAATAATAGCACTCAAGTTGTCTTTATCTATCTTTCATTACTTTGGAAGTTGACGCTATGTCTAATACAATTAACGTATTAATAACAACGACATAAACAACAAATGGAACAAACCAATAACAAAACTCAGCTACTATTAACAAACAGTTTATGATATCCCAGTGTAACTGAAAGTGCAGTCTGGCTGCTTGTTACTCAAAAGCCAATAGAGAGGCAAGGTTGGTGGAAAGGAAAGTTTGCTTTATTTTGGATGCTGGCAGCCAGGGAGAGGGGAGTGTGGATGCCTGTCCAAAGGCCGACTCCCCACTTCCTACAACCAGTGGGCAAGAGCTTTTATAGTCAGAGGGAGGGGGTTACACGTAGAAACGGTACAGTTGGCTCTGACAGTCATCTTGAAATTGGTCACTGGTGGTCTGACCAGCATCATCTTGATTGCTTCAGGTATGGTTAATCTTCAGGTCGGTTTGTTTCCATTTCTTTGAGGCCAGTTCTCGGAATTGTGGCAGCTTATGTCATGGGTACATGTAGTTAACTTCTTCCACCTGGTGCGGGCTTCAGTATCTTTAAGACAGCTCACAGGATATGGCTCAGAATATTACCTGTATCCCTTAAGGAGGAACTAAAGGCCCTTGACTATGTTTAATGACTAAACTATTATTATTTGGTCTCCTTTGACTGTTTTCCTTTGTTTCTCTATTTTTTCACTTATCTGATTAAACTTATTCTTTGGCTAAAGTTTTTCCACAGACAAAAGGCAGGCTGAGGACATGGGGGGCATAGACCACAGGGTCCTGCTCCATTTCACTAGATATTACTAGATAGGCATGGGTGTTCTTTTTAAATTTATAGCTAGGGCTGCCATTTATAGAGCTGTCGCTAAGTGCTATTTCCATTTGTTGGGCACTCGGCAGCTAAATGTCAAAAGAGACAACACATCTCTAGTTACTGTACCAAGGTTGTCCTGTGGGATGGAATTATTTCCCAGCATTCCAGAACAATGTTGCCTTCTGGCTGGAAGTTATACTTGAATGGGGATTTAACATCCTTCTTTTATTAGTGGACTTCTACTGAATGATTACCTCGAAGAAGAACTCATCTGGGCTGCATAGGAGTTTACAGTTTAATCCTAAAACAGGTACATAAACATAGGATTATAAAACTGCTTGATAAAAGCTGTGACACAGGCAAAGCCTCAGCCAGATCCTAGCATTAGGGAAACAGGCTTGGGGGCAGGCCCAGGGCTGTGTGAACGTCCAGAGCACAAGTACACACAAAGGTAAGTGTATGTGCTTCTCCAGCTATCTCTCCTCTCACATTCAGCTCCAATACTGCATACAGGAAAGCATCGTGGTCTCTCAGCTTCTAATCTTTAAAATCATCTTCTTCTTCCACAAAAATTTTCCATCAGGTTACACGCATGTCCTAGCCCTTGAACCTCCAAACCAGTTGAGATGCTATGGAGCTCTTAGCATTACTGGAGTGGCCAGCAAGAGGCAAGGCTGCCCCTGGGGGTCTTTCCACTCTAAGTGTGACTTGTGGACCAGCAGCAGTGGTGTCACCTGGGAGCTTATGAAGAATGTAGTGCAGCATCTCAGCCTCCTCCCAGATCTACCAAGTCAGAACCTGCATTTGAACAAGCTCCTCAGGTGATCAGATGCACTGGTTTAGGGCTGCCTAGGAGGCCAGTGTATTCCTTCAATAGGGACACCTCCCAAGGCAAGCTACAAAATTCAGCCTGACGTGCTGGAAAGCCACATTAAAGATTTGAGACTTTATAGTCAGCGCAGTGGGAAGGCCTTGGAGGTAGAAATATTTGGGGATTTTTATAGGCCCTATGCACTCTGATTTTTGGAGGCTCCATTTCCCCAGCATATTAAGCAAATATATTGGCATCACGAAAATGCAGACATATTTTTTTGGAAAAAAATTTAAAAAATTAATACTTTTTAAAGTTGTTTTTTTATATGGCTAAATTATTCCTTTCGTTTTCTGCTTTAAAATTGATAATATATATGCATATACATACAAATATACACATATACTCACACATACACTTGAATTGCTAGTTAACATAATGTCATCCTTTGTAGATGTTTAATTCAACACTTTGTATTTTTCTCTTTTGTAGCACGGGGGGCAATGATTTTTTTCCAGGTCCCATATAATTCCACAGGTCCTTGCTAACATATGGCTCTAAGCACTGTGGCTATACGCCTATTAGATTAATGGGCTTTGAGCAGAGAAGTGACAAGGTCTGCTTTATGGTCTAAAAGATCACTTTGACAACAGGGAGGGGATGGGCTAGGGCTTGGTGTGGGAACAGGAGTGGTCGCTGAGAAACGACGAGGTGACTCTTTCGGCAGCTCAGGCAAGAGAAGATGTTGATGGTGGTGACGGAGGGAATCTCCTGAATATGAGAGAGATGCGTGTGGCAGAATTTTCAGGACCTTGGGACACGTTTCTTATGGGGAGTGAGGGAGAGAAGGAGACAGGGATGACTCCCTAAATTCCAGACTAAGAAATCTAACTGGAAAACAGCTTATTCGTATAAGAGACACTGAAGGAGTTCTTGGGGACAAGATGTTCCTTTACTTTTGGACATGTTGATATCGAGTGACTTGTATCTTGGTCCCTGAGTGGAAATATCATAAAGGTAGCTGAACAATCTGCTCTGGATCATGGAAGAAAAGTGCCACGTGGAAATGGAGATTCGGGAGTCACCAGCACACAAATAGGGATGGAAACGAGGGGTTCTCTATGCTTCTCCGTCTTTACTGCAGAACTGAAAGGGGGCGCTACTTTTAAGAGGTCGGTCACTGACAAAGAGGAAAGACAACCTTGCTTAGGGGAGCAAGGACTTTCAACATTTACGGTTAGAGACAGAGTCATTGGCAAGGGAGACTGGGAAGACGAGTCTACTGTTGTGAAGAAGGAAAGAAACTTGGGAGAATACATGGTCACTGAGGCCACTCCTGTGAGAAGTACCTGCATTCAATGATGCTGAGAGGTCAACTAAGACACACGTATTTCTAAGGAAACTAGAAATTGGTGACCTCTGGGAAAGTATCTTCGGTAGGGTGGTGGGAAGCCAGATTACTGAGTGCGGTAGGCAAAAGGACAGCTCCCCCAAAGTACACGCTCTAATCTCTAGAACCTGTGAAGATATTATACTTGCAAAAAAAGGACTCTGCAGATGTGATTAAGGTAGGGATCTTGAGATGACGAGATTATCCTGGATTATCTGGGTGGGCCGAATGTAATGACAAGGGTCCTTATAAGTGAAAGAGGGAGCCAGGAAGGTCAGAGTCAGAGAGAGCTTTGAAGATGCTAAGATGCCAGCCTTGAAGATGGAGGGGACCACGAGCCAAGGAACATAAACTTCCAGAAGCCGCAAGAGGCCAGGCAACAGATTCTCTTCCACGGCCTCCTGAAGGAACACGGCCCTGACGACACCTTGATTTTAGCCCAGTGAGACCCATTTCAGAGTTGTGACCTCAAGAACTCTAAGGAAATAAGTGTGTGTTGTTGCTTGGTTTAAGCCACTAAGTTTGTGGTAATTTGTTACAGCAGCATTAAGAAAGTGATACACTGAAGGTCAAAGGAAAGGCGGAGGAAATGAAGACAGTGAGTGTGGATGCTGGGAAATTTGAGGAGGAGCTGTATAAGATATAACAGAAGGAGCCTTTGCTTAAGGTGGGAGAAACTTATAAGCCATAAGGTGAGAGAGACTTAAATTCCTAATGTATATAAATTAGCATATATATATATATATATATATATATATATATATACACATATATATACACACACACACTAATGGAAAGATATCAGGAAGAACAGGAAGATGAAAGATTCAGAAGTAGAATCACGAGGTTGAGGAACAAAGAGGGGCAGGGAGGGATAAAGAGCACAGGTGGGAGCACAGACGGGATGAAGGACACATCATCCTAAGAGGAAGAGAGGGAGGAAAGGATGCATCCTGGTGCAGATGGGTTTCTAAATTTGATGTGGGAATACTGAGGTAGCGCCTTACTGATGAGCTGTACTTATTCTCTCTGTGCCTCAGTTTCCTTATTTAAAATAATAATAATAAGTAATAATGATAATAACAGTATCTCCTAGGGTCTTCATGAGGATTAACTGCCTTAGCACGTGTCAAGTGCAGTGCTCATATGCATTGTATGGGTTCTACACCTGTTAATTATTATTATGATATTTGTTTTTCTAGGGCTGATGTAACAAATCACTGCAAATCGGGTAGCTTAACAACCACTGGGAGCTTTACTGTCTCCCAGTTTTGGAGGCTGGAAATTTGAAACCAAGGTGTTGGCAGGGTTCGTTCCTTCTGAGGGCTGTGAGGGAAGGGTCTGTTCCAGGCTTCTGTCTTTGGTTTGTAGATGGCCATCTCCCTGGGTCACTTTACATCATCATCCCTGTATGCGTGTCTGTCTCTGTGTCCAAATTTCCCCTTTTTATAAAGACATCAGTCGTGTTGCATTAGGGCCCACACTGTAGACCTCATATTAATTAACCACATCTACAGTGACCCTATTTCCAAATAAGGTCATGTTCTGAGGTACTGGGAGTTAGGACTTCAACATATGAATTTGGAGCTGGGGTGGGGGGGGCCACAATTCATTTCATGACAATTATTATTACCCTTTTCTCTGCGAAGAGTCAGTGAGGCTACCTGCCATGAGTAAGAGTGGTGAGAAGAAGGTTTAAAGAAAGAGGAAAAGTTGGTCATTTTTATTATAATAGAGAGAAAGAGCTGACCAAGTAAATTCAGCAGGATTGCTAGGGAGTCTTTAGCAACCAGAAGTGGTTGGTATCAAGAATTTACAGAGGTCAAAAACCCTAAATTTTTTTTTTTTTTTTTTTTTTTTTGCGGTACGCGGGCCTCTCAGCACTGTGGCCTCTCCCGCTGCGGAGCACAGGCTCCGGATGCGCAGGCTCAGCGGCCATGGCTCACAGGCCCAGCCGCTCTGCGGCATGTGGGATCTTCCTGGACCGGGGCACGAACCTGTGTCCCCTGCATTGGCAGGCGGACTCCCAACCACTGTGCGACCAGGGAAGCCCAAAAAACCCTAACTTTTTATTAGTGCCTCCAGGGCCCTATGCAATCTGACTCCAAGCTTTCCCCCACTGACTTATCCTGCATCACACTCCTCCAAGCTCACATGTTCCAGCCACCATGGCCTTCTTCCTGCTCCTGCACCTCACCAAGCTCCTTGTGGCCTCCTGGCCTTTGCTCTTCCCTCTGCCCTGCATGCACTTCCCCTGGAACATCCTATGGTAAGTTTTATCTCATCACTTAGGCTTCACTCAAATGCTCCCTCTTCAGGGAGGTCTCCTCTGACCACCTCTTGGAAGTCGTCTTCAAAATACAACCTACGTTCTGTTTTATAGTCTTTATAACACTTGTCAATATTGGAAAATATGTCTCTTAATTCTTTGTTTCTATTCTATCTCTCCTTCTCCAGAGTTTTTTCTTTTTGCCTTATTCTTTCCTTTGTTCAAATATTCTACTCCCATTCCCCTTCTCCCACAGAGGCAAACGTTCCAATGTGCTAATTTTATATCTTTTTATTTGTATGTGTTTTTGTAAATTATTTTATGCATATTTTTGATTTATGCAAAGAGTATTGTGTTATATATATACATATCTCATATTTCTTTCATTTTTCTATTAGATACTATATATTTAAGGTATATTATTTTTCCTTGTGAATATCAAATCTGTTGTTCTAAGTACTGTATAATAGTCTATGGCATATCTCCATGAACAATTTACATATCCATTCTCCTGGAGATGGATACCTAAGTACCTTCCCTAACCACAATAACACAAAAGAAGCTTCAGTAAACATCCTTGTACGTGTCCCCATAGGGACCTGTGTGAGAATTTTTCTGGGCTATATAGTATACTTAGAAGCAGAATTGCAAGTGAGCTGTACTTAATCTTAATTTGAGTAAAGATGGCTCTCCGGAATGGCTTTACCAGCCTAATATGCTACCATTGACCCAGAACTTAAGTTCCATGAGAACAGGGCTTATAGTTACCTTGTTCCACTAGCACTCACTGTCTAAGTATAAGAAAAAGATTAAAAAAGAAAAAAAAAAGAAAAAGAAGGTGAGAAGTGGGATTCCTCCAGGATGGGGGCTTCATCTGGCTGTTGCAGAATACATCGTTGGGGAGAAATACCAAGAGTGTGAAATAATGGACTGCACACTAAACTGAGTAAGAAGCAGGGTAAAGACAGGGAGGAAGAAAACAGAGGGTCAAAGAACTAGAGGTCACTTTAAGGTCAAACACACATGAAGAGAAAATAACTGAGCAAATAAGCTTGAAGGATGGAAAGTTGTGGTCACAGAGTATAAGGGCTTATCTTAGCCTGGGTTCTCTAGGAAACAGAGCCTGAGGCAAAGCTCACGTGCTAATTCTTAATAAGGGGGTGTTATCCTAAGGAAACAGGAGTGAGGGAGAAAGAGAAAATGATGGAGAGGAGAGAAAGCAGATTCAAGGTGATACATTATCAATCTGTCACAGCTTCTCTAGAAAATAAAGCTGGTTGCTGAGTCATGCTTGAGTAGCCAGAAGTACAGAACCATTGCATCTCGGAACAGCTCCTGGATGGGCAGGAAGGGTGAGCAATTACCTGCTGGCTTCTTCCTGGCTGTTGTCTCTCAATGGTCAGAGTCAGCTCCACAGCACATTAATTCCACTATATCTCTGGGGTGAGTTTTGGGCCCCTCCAGGCAGCAGCTAGGGAAGCCAGAACTTCTGTGGGTCCAGCCAGGTCAGACCTGGGAGCTGGAACCACTGAGGCTCCCTCTCCGGTGGGTGTTATGGAGGCCATGCTGGTCTGGTCCTGACTCCAGAGGAGGCTGAGGTCGGTGACAGCATTCACCGGGGCTTTACAACCACGGGAAAGGCATGAGGTCCTGCTGAGACCACTGTGTCTAAGAAGAAAAGCAAAGGGCTAAAGGCTTGGGGACAGGCAGGGCCAAGTTGTTCTGGGGTGCACAAGCCTCCATGATTTTAGAGGAGATTCCAGGTCTAACTGTGGCAGTGAATGCCTGAAGCTGAGCGGACACGATTATTGGATACGAAGTCTAAGGAGTTGAGAGGCCAAAGTGCTGAATGGATGGTCCACATGGATTTTGAAATAGTACAGGATGTGGGATGCCAAACACTGTGAGCCTAGTGCATAGTTAGTGCACATTGGCTACACCCATAATTAGAAAAATTTAGGAACGTCAGTGCACTAGGGACTAAAACTCAGTATGTGCAGGTAGAAACAGAACATAAAATGTATTTGTATATTGGTCTTTTGTAGTAAAATTTACTATTACCTGCTTGCTAATTAGGCAGATTATTAATTTCTAAATTGTGTCATTATTCCAAACAATTGTCTTTATTCCAGAAGGAAAATCAAGAACACATTTCAAATTCTTTCTATAGAATTTCAGAAACTTAAATACAATTCTTCTAGGTAGTAAGTCATAACTCTCTCTATGCCTAGGATTTGGACCTTCAGTGGGTGCTGTGAGAGACACAGGGGAGATGAATCAGATGTGAACCATGCCCTCCAGGTATTTACCATCAAGTAGAGGAGATAAGCCATGTAGATAGATAACAATAATACAAAGTAGAGTGTGATAAATACCACCAGAAGGGCTGAGAAAAAGGAAGTACACTGAGAAGTGATAATTGAAGCTATGGTGGGGGGGGGGAGAGAGAGAGGGAGGAAAGGAAGGGAGGGAGGAGAGGAGGAAGGAAGGGGCTAAGGACAGAATCCTGGGAAAATTTAGAATGAATGGGAGTGGGGTAGAGGAGGAAGGTCTTTCAAGGAGAATGTGGGCAAGAGACTGGTCAATTCAAAATGGGAGGCACTTGCAGGCTCCGGCTGGTGCCTGGAAGGGCCAGGAGACTACCCTAATGTGCTGTGAGTTAATGCGCACAGGGCTCACCCTCCTCCCCACCAGGGATCAGCAGGGAGGGATTTGGCAAATGAGAAGCCATTGTCCCCTTGGAGAGACAAAAGTGGAACGGAGAACTCAGCACTAGGCCCAGAAGATTGTGTGATGTGTGTAATGGGCTCCCATAGGTTTCTTTCTCAAGTCTCTAGTATCTTGGCAAATAGTTTTTGTGCTTTTTGTTTGTTTTTTAAGAAAACAGAGACAGTAGATTAAAGAGTGGAATTGGGGGGGTTGTTTTTTGAATTATGAAAAGACTTCAGCTATGTATGTTCTGAAGATATAAGAGTTAAAACAACAACGTCCCTGCTCTGATGTCCAATAAAGGATGGAGACAAGCTGACGAGCCTTTGAGACTTGGGGCAGCATGCTCTTGTGGGGTCACAGAACCACCACTCTGCAGAATCAGGGAGACTTCAGGGAGGGAATAAATGGCTTTGAAGTGAAGAAAGGGATGGTGGGCTGCAGGGAGGTTAGATAGCAGGAACACGGTGGTGGAATCAATTGGTCCCGTTTCATAAGCATATTGAGGATGCCGGCCCCTGGACAGCAGGAATGCCAACAGCAAATGGTAGTATTTCTCCTGGGCTAAGGTTTGGTAAAGCTGAAGTGAAAGAAGGGCACAGTGACCTAAGGTTCTGGCTTTAGAAATTGAAATGGCTTCTCACGAGGTCAATCTGGTGAGATACATAAGCATGCAGACAAATGAAAGAAGACAAGAGAGAAGAGAGCAGAACCAAAGAGACAGGGAGAAACAAGAGGGAACCAGGATGGTGGATGTGCCCCTCTCGTGTCCTCAGAAGAGCTGCTTCTGGTGGCACATAGGAGACAGCTCAGCTTGCACCCCGGGGTTCTCTGAGCTGTGCTCAAACGTTGTGAGCACAAAGGCTGATCTAATGGGGTGACCAAGTGCAAGGGCAACTACAAAGTCTCCTGTGAGGGCACTTATCCCAAGAGAATAGTATTCCATCTAGATGAACATGAACCAGAACTCAGTTATGCAGGGCCTTGGGAGTCTGAGCTCAGGGGAAGCAACCTGTTCCCAGCTTAGTCCCTTAGATGCATGTCCATGTGAGAAAGAAAGTACGAGAAACAGATTTCTCTAAAACACCAAGGCTGCTTAAAGGCTTCTTAACACAAAGAAGGGCATTTTACTCTCCACATCTCCACAAGCCATCTCTGAGCTTTGACACCATGAGAGCGCTAGCGCTCTGGTGACAGTGCTTGGTGGGGACCATGACACCCAGTGGAGCGGAGGTACACACAGTACTAGAGGATTTATTCATGAACACGGGTCCTGCACTACCAGTGGGCCCAGAGAAACCTTGCAGATGGGGCCTGGAGGTGGCGCTCTGTTTCTCAGTCAGTGGCCGGGAAAGGCCAGTGAATTCTGGCTTCTCACCATCTCCGTAGAGCCGAGATTTTAGGCTCTGGAATTAGATTGACTGGCTCTGTGACTTATAAGCTCTGTAAACTGGATCACGTTATTTAAACCTTTGGGCTTGCTTCCTCAGGTACACTTACCTTTTTGGGTCGACATAGTAAATGAGGAATTGCAGGTACACCTTTAACACGTGGCACAGTCAGACCACACTCGCGACTCCCTCTGCCTGAAGGTGCTTCCTTCTCACTCCTTGCTGTTACTCATCTTAAGTTTAAATGTCATTTTTTTCAGAGGCGTCATCCCTGGGTTCCTGTAGCAGACTCTGGATTGGCTACTCAGTATCCATTGCCACCTTCTCCTTTTTGTTTAAGTATCGACTCCTCAAAGAATGCAATCCTGAAAAGTTCAAGGGCAAATCCTGAAGAGCCTTGACCAATTGCGGTAATCCTCAACTCCCCGCTGCCGCCGCCCTCATTCCCAGCATTTAGACATGCGTGGGTATGTGACTTAGTTTGGATTGATGACTGGTGAGAAGTCTGCTAGAAGCTTCTGAGAAAGATTTTTTCACTCTGGAAAAAGGACATACTCTGCTACCATGGGGCATTGTCAGGACTGTCTGTCCTAGAGGGAGCTGCTCTGCCTTCCTGGGACCATGGGTGGGGCAGACCCAGTACCATGCTGGCATGCTGGAGGTGGCAGGGGAATAACGGAACCGGCCCTGGGCCTTCCCTGACAGCACTGAGCTGCTGAATTCACCAGATAGAGCCTCTTGACCTTGGGACTTCCTGCCATATGAAACAATAAATTTCCTTATCATTGAAGACATTTTAAATTGGGTTACTTATTAATTGTAGCCTCCCTCACCTAAATTATGATGCCATCATTTTTGCTCTCATATCGTATTTTCCTTCATAGCATTTATCACATATATAGTTACTTCTGTGTTTAGTTGATTGATGTCTGTTTCCCCCATCGGATTCTAGAGTGACGAGATCACATGTTGACTTTGCTCACCATTAAGTTCCCAGATTTTAGCACCTGGCCTAAGGCATAGAAACTGCTCTAGCACATTTGTGGGAAGAATGAATAAAGAGCTCAAACATGTCCCTCTTCTCCTCCTCTTCCTCACCCTCCTCCTTGTTCTCTATAACTCTGCACTGTTGACAGAGCACAGGATCCCTAGGAAGGAACCTAAGTTCTCCCTCAAATTCTGACTCTGGGTAGCAGCCTGCACTACATCAGTGCAAGGAACAGTAAGAAAATACATATTACACGGTTGACCCAGTACACACACATTTACATATTTAACCAAAGAGAAAGGTTTATAGAGCATATTTACTTGTACTATGTGTAAATGTCTCTGATATTTTTATCCTATTCTATTTCATTTAAAAAATGCAAGTTCTGGCCTAATACATCAATTTTGGGACCCATTAATTAGTTACCCACAGCACCACCCCCATGTACTAAATTAAATGTAAGGACTTTGAAAATCTCTGATTTTCTCTTTTTTTCTGTTGTTTAACTGTCCATAAGGCCATTGACTTAAATGTCCACTATTACAGTGACTTAACAACGACTTAATTGTTTTCCCTTTTCCTGTGGAATTCTTCTCCATCCCCATCTCCTCTAGTTGGGCTATTTCGAAGGCCTGCGTCAGATGGAAAGACTCTCTCATGTGTTCATGAAAAAGTACTTTGTACTTTTGCCGATTTTTTTCCAGTTAGCACACACACACAAAAACCAGGACTACATTTTCCCTTCTTTGAAATTTAATGGCCCTATTCAACATATTTTACGTGGGCCTAACTTCTATGTAAGTTTATATATGTACTAGTGCAGACCGGCGTTACATGAGTCCCACTGCCACCCTGTGGTTTAAAACCCAAGGGAGCTGGGTTCTAACATTCTCTAGAGGCACAGTGAGTGAATAGACCCTCACTGTAGTGCCCATTCCTCCGCACAGAAACTGCCCTTGTCTTCGAGGATTTACCAGTGAAATTCCTCTGGAGGCAGGAGAAAAGGGGACAAGCCACACGGAGATCTCACAACTCCAGGGCACAGCAAATAATGCGGTGGGGTATATATATATTTAGAAAACCATAATGCGAGCCTCAGGAAAAAAACATGTAATCAAAAGGCGACGGGGAGAGGATTACCAGCTTGGGTGATCAAGAAAGCTCCCTGCCAGAAGACCTACAGATTCCGAAGGTCCCTTGAAACTCGGTTCAAACCACTGCCCCCAGCATCATGTGAACTGGCAAACTCGATGAAAGTTATGGCTCCAGAGTCCGGGAACAGCGCGTCGCCAAGCTGCTCCAGGGTCACATGTCTTCTAGAAGGGGACCGGTGTGACAGAGGAGGGCACGTCCGGGATACGTGCGCCTGTTTGCGCTCTGGGAGTGAAGGCGAGGTGGGAGAGAGCCTGCAGTGAAAACGGACCTGGGGGCGGGGGCGGGGGCGGGGGCGGGGGCGGGAGGAGAGAAGGAGGGGAAGGAAAAGACGAACACCTCCCTGAACTTTCCTCTAGCCTCGTCCCACACACTTGAAATAGAAACAATAACACGAAAAAAAAATGCTTACAACCACGACGCTATCTCCCTACTTAAGTTGTCTCACTCTGGGCGATGCTGTCGCCGCTAGCGTGTCTCGGGAGTAAAGGCTGGGGCCGGTGTGGGTGCGCGGGTGGGTGACCCCACCTTTAGGGAAGCCGGCTCCCTGTTCTTCCACTCCATCGCCCCGACTGACCCCCGCCCCCCTCCCTTTCGTCCTCGCCTCTCCTCCCTCCTTCCCCCCTCCCTCCCTCCCTCCCAGCGCGTCTCCTCTGCACCGGCCCCCGCGGCGGAGCCAGGCGGCAGCACCGGAGCCGCCGCAGCCTCTGCGCGCAACGCCCTCGCCCGTGGCCCCCGGTCCCACGTAGCCCGAGCGGCGGCGCCGGCAGCCCCGGGCCCGCGCTACGCGCCCCGCGCCAGGCCTGGATAAACTGACCTGCGCCCGGCTGGGGCGCCACGGGAGGCTGGGGAGGGAGGGCGGCGAGAAAGCGAACGCGGAGACGCAGGGGCGGCGGCGCCGAGGGGACGAGTTGCGCACCTGGAAAGTTCCCGGCTGTCTGGTGAGGCTCGCGGGCTGGGGGCTCGGGCACCGAGGGGCGCCGGGGGGCCGCGGCCGGGGTCCGCGCGGGTGTCGGCTGGGCATGCGGTGCGTGCGGTGCGCCTCCGTTCCACACCCAGCCGCTCTCGTGCCTGTGCTGCCGGCGTGTGGACGTGTGCACGCGGTGCGTTCGCTCGGGGTGGCAGCCAGCCGGGAGCTCCGGGAGGCAGGGGGAGGCTACCGGATTTCCAGAAGCTTGGTTCGGGACGGGAGGGGCGAGCTCAGCCCGGGTGGGGAGACGTCAGGTTCTCATTCCTTTAGCCCAGGCGGCCCAGACTGCTGCTCCGGGCTAGGGGCTTGGCAGTGCTCTCGGGGCGTGCGCTCCCGGCTTCGCTTCGCCGAGCTCCGGGGAGCTGCCAGGAGACAAGGACTTGGGCGAGCACTTGTAAACTTGTGTGGGTGTCCTGTGTCACTCTCGGCACAGTGAGGCGCTTTCACATTTCTCGCTCTGTTTTTCCTGGTGAAGAAGCAAGAGTAAACAAACAAAATCGAATCCGTCACTTTGGGGATGAGAGAAAAAGCAAGGGGTTCAAGTTTGAGAAGAACTAGGATACGGATGCATAGCAGTTGAAACCCTGCAAAGGCACAACGCAGGCAGAATAAGCAGGTAGAAAGGATGAAGCTCTGGTCTTCATCTCGTCGCTGCAGTTCCGGGGGCTTCTCTATAAAGGAAGAGAGCAACAGACACCTGCCTGCGCTCCCCACCCCGAACAGTGCCTTAGAAATTGTGGACTCTTCTTTGCAAGTTTCATTTAACTCTTGGAGAAGGCGATTACCTACAAACACACAGTAGGTGTTGCCAGTACTACTATTCAGGTTTACGCAGGAGGGTAGGCGCTAATATGGTGGAGAATTATCTTTGGAGAATTAGAGGCCATCTTCTCCATTGGAACATTGTGTAACTAAGAATAAACGACATAAAAAGATGGTACACAGAGATCTTTCTCTTTTACCTGGAATGCTCCATTTCAGTCCTCTGAAATCCTTACAAGTGAGGGCTAATTCACCTCACAGTGAAGGCGTATGTTGCCTGGATGCTTCCCAAGTCTTTTGAGCCCATATTGTCTTGCTTCCTCTAGGCTATTTTCCTGTCAATCATCCCCTCTTCTCCTATGTTTTCATTTTCTCTATATTCACTGACTCATTATTTGGGGCTTACAAATACTCTCAAGTTTTCACTATTCTAAAAATCCCCTGCATGAACCATGGTACCATGTTGAAGTCCCTACTCTCAGTGTCAGCTCTTCCCACCATCCTTTGTAATCCGGTTTCTATCCCAACTCTTCTGTGAAGGCTAAATTCAGTGCATTTCCCTCAAGTGCTTTGATATGTCTCTGGGATGTGAACTGCAGCTTGCTCACCTCTTGAAAATCTTGTCTTTATGGCTTCCAATGTACTTCTAGATATCCTATTGTACAACTGTTCCTTCTCTGCTTTTGTTATTTGCATCTCCTTCTCCTCTTCTCCTATAAATAATATCCACAGGTACCATCTAAATGTACATACGTAACCATAGAGGCATTCCTTTCTTTTTTCCCTCAGTGATCTCATCTACTAGTGGGACTTCAGTTCTTACCTATGAAGTGTTCTCTTGCCTTGACCTTTCTTCTTTGCTACCATGTGTTAGACATTTCCACCTTGATGACTCATAGGCACCTCAAAGTCCACAAATATAAATCCAGATTCATCACTTTTCCCATAAAGCTTGCTTATTCTCTTGACTGTGGTCAGTGTCACAGTGCCTAACCCAACGATGGTGCTCTATTCATTTTTAATGAATGAATGAGTTCATAGTACTGCCTTCCTCCCCGCCTGCCAAGATCAAAACATTGGGATCTTTTTTGACTCCCCTTTTGTGTGCACCCATTTAATTACCACGTTTAGAGATTCTGCCTCTGCAGTATTACTGCCACCATCTTGTCTTATACAATTAGTCCTTCCACATCCTTTCTCTAACACAATAGCTTCTTCTTACCGTCTCTAGTTTTTCTCTCAAACTTCATACAGACCTAAACACTTTTCTTCTCTTCATTGCCAATCTAATGGGCACTTTTATCTACTTCTTCAGCTTCAACCTTTACTTATGATTGCTAGGTATTTTCAGCTCCCCCTTTTTGATTTTCTAGTCCCTTGTTTCTTACTGCCTACTGAACTTCTTGACCTTAAACTTTCCACAGTTTCCTCAAACTGTCCAAAATTAAACTCACTGTCATATCCCTCAAATCTGCTCCTCAGTTTGGTTAAGGACATCTTCTCTTACCCAGTTGCCACAAGGGAAACTTCCAGATCTTCATCTTTCTTCTTAACATCACTCAAATTCCATCAGCTACCGTCTCTGGACCTACACCTATATAATTACATTTCTGTGTGTTTGCCTCCTTATCTGCTACTATGGCACCCCAAAATAGCTGAATGGAATGCTACTACATTTGGCAGTGAACATATGGGATATGCGGCATTTATAAGACTCACTGTAAACATTCTGTGGGGTGTGTGTGTTAGGGCGCCATTACAAGGAGATAGCCTCAGGAGTAGCTGAAACTTTGGTACAATAAAAGCTCATATGACTGCCTGACAAGAGAGAATTACTCCACAAATTTAAATGCCATAGACAGAGAAAACAAGCAGTAGATTCAAAACTGAGCCCGAGGTCAACAGTCACAAGGTCAGATGGACAGACGCTTTTAATTGTAGAATCAATATGAACGTGAGCTGTTTCTCACAAGGACAACTCTTTGTGGTTGCTTCAGGGAGGAGCAGCAGTGGTTTATATACTCAATGATGGTTAATTATTTTCTAAAAGACATTTGGTGAGACAAAGTTAAGAGTAACACCAGATGCATCGGTTTCATATGTACTTATAAAACTATCTCGAGAAGGCTGTGTCATTCATTTGACTTCAGGCTAACCTGCCCATATCGTGAAAAAGAATCTATTCTGCTTTTCATGATTTATTGAAGGGAAGGAAATTGCAGAGTTGCCTATAGCCATAGCTTTTGCCAAATCCCCTATGATAGTGTTTTTCTCTTTGGGCTACCGTGGAGATGGTTCACTTTTTCTTGAGTTCAAGATATTAGAATAAGGTGGGGACACTTTCCGATGTTAACCCTGTCCTCATCTTCTCTTACTTGGATTGGTGCAGTAGCCTCTTATAGCCTCTTATTTTGTCTTTCTTCCTCTGAGCTCTTTTGACTCCATTCATTTTTTTTTTTTTTTTTTTTTTTGGTGTGTGTGTGTGTGGTACGCGGGTCTCTCACTGCTGTGGCCTCTCCCGTTGCGGAGCACAGGCTCCGGACGCGCAGGATCAGCAGCCATGGCTTACGGGCTCAGCCACTCCGTGGCATGCGGGATCCTCCCGGACCGGGACACGAACCCGTGTCCCCCGCATCGGCAGGCAGACTCTCAACCACTGCGCCACCAGGGAAGCCCCTCCATTCCATATTTATTGCCAAGAAAAGTTGTTTATTTTTCTAAAGGACAGATCTGACCATATAACTTGAAAAAAAATTGACCTACACTAAAATCCAGATACCGTAAATGGCAAATGAAAATTTTCAGTAGCTCATTCTAGTATCTTACTGTTTTAGCTTCACTTCTCATCATTCTCCTTCACCCATCATGCATTTCAGCCTGTTCCTTAAATATGCCATCAGCTTTCTTGCGTTCACTCCTAGTACACGTTTTGTTTTGTTTTTAATTAATAGAATTTCTTTTTTCGAGCAGTTTTAGGTTTACAGAAAAATAAGGTGAAAAGTATGGAGCGGTTCCATAGTCTCCCCTCCCCTTCCCTATTCTTAACATCTTGCATCAATGTGATACATTGATGGGCCAATACGGAAAAATTATTAACTGAAGTCCATAGCTTACATTAGAGATCACTTTTTTTGTTGTTCAGTTCTATGGTCTTGGACAAATATATAATGACATGTATCCACCATAACAGTATCATACAACATAGCTTCACTGCCCCCAAATACCCCTGTACTCCACCTATTCATTCCTTTCTCCCTCTCCCCAATCTCCTGGAAACCACTAACCTTTTAACTGTCTCCAAGTTTTGTCTTTTCCAGAATGCCATATAGTTGGAATCACAAAGGATGTAGCTTTTACAGATTGGCTTCTTTCACTTTGCAATATACATTTAAAGTTCCTCCATGTCTTTTCAGGGCTTGATAGTTATTACTTCTCATCACCAAACAATATTCCATTGTCTGGATGTGTCACAGTTTGTTTATCCAGCCATCCACTGAAGGATGTCTTAGTTGCTTCCAAGTTTTGGCAATTATGAGTAAAAGTGCTGTAAACCTCTGTGTGGACCTGTGTTTTCATATCAGTTGGATAAATACCAAGGAGCATGGTATCTCATTGTTTTAATTTGAGATTCTCTAATAACATAGGATATTAAGCATCATTTCATATCCTTATATGCCACGTGTGTAGCTTTTCGGTGAGGTGGTTGTTTAGATCTTATGCCCATTTTGCAGCTGGATTGTTCTTTTTCTTGTTGTTGAATATTAAAGAGTTCCTTGTATATTTTGGATAGTAGTCTTTTATTAGATATGTGTTTTGCAACTTCTTTCTCCCAGTCTTGGCTTGTTGTTTCATTTTCTTAACAGTGTCTTTTACAGAGCAGAAGTTTTTAGTTTTATTGAAGTCCGACTTATCGATTTTTCCCTTCATGGATTGTGCTTTCAGTGTTTTATCTCAAAAGTCATCACCAAACTCAAGATCACTTCCATTTTTTCCTATATTTTCTACTAGCAGTTTTATAGTTTGTGTTTTACATTTAGGACTTTGATTCATTTTGAACTATTTTTTGTGAAAGATGTAAAGTCTGTTTCTAGATTCTTTTTTTTTTTTTTTTTTTGCATATGGATTCCCACTTGTTCCAATACAATTTGTTCAAAAGGCTATCTTTTCCCCATTGAATTGTCTTTGCTCCTTTGTAAAAGATCAGTTGACTAAATTTTTGTGGGTCTGTTTTTGGTCTCTCTATTCTGTACCATTGATCTATTTGTCTATTCTTTCACCAATACCACGTTTTCTTGATTGTTGAAGCTTTATGGTAAGTCTTGAAGTCTGGTATTATCAGCACTCTAACTTTGTTCTCCTATAATGTCCTGTTACTTTAGTACATATTTTTTGATCAATACGTTTTTCCACTAAAATGAGTTGTTTTATTGGCTAAATAATGTTAACAGTAATAACAATAATATTTAATATTTATTGAACACATACTATACGTCAAGCCCTGTGCTAAATGCTTATCATGGTTTATCTCATTTAACCCTCTAACAATTCTAAATGATATGCAACATTATTTTATCTATCTGTCAATCTATCTATGTGTCTATCCACCTCTTCTATTATTCACATTCCCGCCCAATGTCAAGGCCTAGGGCTTATAAATACTAAGTGAAAGTGCTTGGATTGGGACTCTGGCTCTATAACATTAGCCAGCATTATACCATCTCCTGTATTTATAGATATATATATCAGAATCCAGATGGGTAGAGAGGAAAATAGATACTATCTAGATCACAGCCAAGATTTTGGTTTCAAACTACTTTAGAGCTGGAGGAAAAACAGACAACAAAGGCTAATTCCTCCCACATTGGCTGTCAGGTGTTAATCTGCCTGCCAGAGCGTCCACAGTCAGTTTTGCTTTTCTTGTGTCTTTTCTAGTTACCTCTTGTATATGACATTTCCTAAATCGTGATTAAATTAATGTAATAATAATTTATAACTTTATATAATTTTCCTCTCTTTTGCTAGATGCCACTGCTCATTGTATTCCTTGCTCCTGTCCCTGGCTGCAGAAGAATATCCCCTTCAAAGTGAACCATGTTTTTTGTTGCCTTTGAAGATAATTAGGTGGGCCCTTTTGGTTTAAGGATTTCAGTGTAATATGTTTAAATAGATAGAGGCTACATGAGGGAATTACAAAGGAGTAGTCCTTGCAGTCCTGGAACCTGGGCTAGGTTGCTTATGAAACTTTCTGGTCTTCATCTTTTGGTGGGGCTTCGCTTAACTGGGAGGGTTTCCCAGGTTGTTTGTTCCAGAATGACTTTTTGTCTTAATGAAGACAGAGTAAGGATACCCCTCTCCCCTGCCCCCAATAATTTTCATCTTTAAAGACCTCTTTTCCGGAAGACATCCAGTCTACTAGACTTCTTCCCCACCCGGTAATGATACCCTCTGGGCATTTCCTCATACCAAGTCACTTAGTGCCTTGCTAGTCACATACTATAAACGCTACTTGGTGTGTACTACATGCCTGACAATGCACAGGATACCTTACAAACATAATCTTTATAATAAATCTATGAGATGGGTATAATTATATCCACTTTCTAGATTAGAAAACCGAGGATTCTAAGTAATTTATAGAAGGTTACACAGCTGGGAAAAGGCAGATTGTTTTTCTACCCTGGCTGGCTTGACTTCATTGCTTATGTCAAATCCTGATCTTCGTCTCCATGCTCATTTCTTATTACTTCACTATGCTATGAAAACAAACAAACAAACTCATAGAAAAAGAGGTCAGATTTGTGGTTACCAGAGGTGGTGGTGGTGGTGGGGGATTGGATACAGGCAGTCAAAAGGTACAGATGTCCAGTTGTAAGATAAATATTAGGGATGTCAAGTACAATATGATACATATAATTAACACTGCTGTGTGTTACATATAAAAGCCATTAAGAGAGTAAATCCTGAGCTCTCATCACAAGGAACAATTTTTTTTTCTATTTCTTAAATTTTGTATCTATGAGATGATGAACGTTCACTAAACTTGTGGTAATCGTTTCATGGTGTGTATACATCAAATTATTTTGCTGTACACCTTAAACTTATACAGTGCTATATGTCAATTATATTTCAATAAAACTGGAAGGAAAAATATCCTGATCTTTATCTCCAAGCTCATTTTGTATTACTTTGCATGCTGTTCTCTGATTACAAGAATGATTCTAAGAACCTATAGTTGCTAGATTGATGGAACAAAATCCTGTAGTTCAGTTGTGACTGGCAATATATATTTGAGAAATAGCGTGTCTCTCTTAGTGACTGATGCAGACAGGAAACAGAGGGAGTCTAATTAGGTTTTATGAAGCCAAACACTCGAAGCCTTGGCTTGAGGGACACCAGAATTGAAAGGGGTGAACTAAGTAAGAAATCAGACTTAGTATTGAGTCATTCAATAGTCCTTACATATCTTAAATTATTGACTTGAAAGATGGGTTCGTTACTCTCATTTCATCCCTCTTTAGAATTCTAAATAGCTCGAAAGATTTATTCAGCTTCCAAACTGACTTCATTAAAGCCAGAGAATAGCTGGTGTTTTGGGAGAATTTAACCACCTCTGCCTAATTGTGTTTCAGGTTTGTAAAATTGTTGGATTGGTACAGAATGTTTTGACTACCAAACATAGAGCAAAAATGATTCTAAGCCTTTTCATATTTAGAATGCTAGAGCTCTTCTCTGTGTCGAATTTGACTGCAAATTCATGGAGCTATGCCGCTGGTATAGTACATGACACTTAGTTTGGTCTTAGTAAACAATTGTTCTATGAATAAAGAATGAGTTGTTAGTTTAATATTAGATTTTAAAATGTTTGTGCTTACTTTTGTTCTTTATAAGGCAATTTCTTTTCTTCTACCCATTCCCCTCCCTCTATCCTGCCTTAGATTAGGAATGCTTGTCCATGAACCAAAAAAACACATCTAGGAGATGTCTCATTGCTGCATGTTAAAAACTTGTGCACACATTAATTTAAGATCCCTTTGGGGGTACCCTTCTCATGCCTGTCATTCAGAATCTCATTCAAGTTTATTCTCAGGTCCCAATCTAACATCTTCTGAATTGCTTATTTAGGTTACCACGGTGTCCTGGGCCACTTCTTTGAATTCTAGTCTCCTTAACCTTTTTATATATTCCTAATATATAAGAATAGTAAATGCTGCTGAGTCCACAGAAACTTAAAGGTTAGACCTGCCACAACTCTGCAACATATTACGGCAGTTCCCTGGAGGCTAATGTTTATTAACGACTACTTTGAACCTGAATTCTATGAAGAATGTCTGGGTATTGCAAGATTACTTTTATAAGTGCATTTATTTTCTGTTTCTACCATCCATCTTAGGTGACCTGCATTGACTATTTGGTTGCATCAGTTTGAAACTTAGAGGCTGTTTATGTCTTTGTCTTTGTTGTAAATGTTCATGATGATTCCGGTAGAGCTAGTGAAATCAGTCTAAGCTTTTATTTCTCTCAGAGTTTGAAATTTGGGGAGAGAGAGGGCCAAGAATGTGTGAGATTTATAACTTCAAAGTTCCATCTATCTCTTATTAGATAATAAGTGGTCATTCAAACTTAGTTTACAAGTTTCTTGGGTTATGGCTGTCAAAAATTACACGTGCAAAGGTATGAAATTTAAGTAGCTAGCTTAAAAAGACTTAAACCTTATGATAATTAATCAAAGCAGTATTTTCCAAACTTCAGCCTTTCCAGTTCTTTTTGATTTTGCTCGTATGTGCGTATTAACTGCAGATGATTTCTTTTCTATTTTCACTGAATTGACTCAGTAAATCAAGCTATCTTACTGAACCTCAAAATTTTGTGGTGCCAATTATTTATATTTCTAATGAATGTTAAATTAAATACATAGCTATTGAACTAAAAAACATTTTTTAAAAAATAAATTTTATTTATTTATTTATGGCTGCGTTGGGTCTTTGTTGCTGCCTGCGGGCTTTCTCTAGTTGCAGCGAGCAGGGGCCACTCTTCATTGCGGTGCGCGGGCTTCTCATTGTGGTGGCTTCTCTTGCTGCGGAGCACGGGCTTTAGGTGCACGGGCTTCAGTAGTTGTGGCTCGCGGGCTCTAGAGCGCAGGCTCAGTAGCTGTGACGTACGGGCTTAGTTGCTCCGCGGCATGTGGGATCTTCCCGGACCAGGGCTCGAACCCGTGTCCCCTGCTTTGACAGGCAGATTCTTTTTTTTTTTTTTCCTTGCTGTACGTGGGCCTCTCACTGCTGTGGCCTCTCCCGCTGCGGAGCACAGGCTCCGGACGCGCAGGATCAACGGCCATGGCTCACCGGCCCAGCCGCTCCGTGGCACGTGGGATCCTCCCAGACTGGGGAAAGAACCCGTGTCCCCTGCATCGGCAGGCGGACTCTCAACCACTGCGCCACCAGGGAAGCCCTGGCAGGCAGATTCTTAACCACTGTGCCAGGGAAATGCCTAAAAAAACATTTTTGAATCAACTAAAATCATGCCTCATAATCCCCAGTCTGCCTATTACATCCTGAGACTCACTGGATTAGTAACTACTTTGGGGCCTACACTGAGGATATTCTTTACAGGAAAATAATAGAGCATTGTACCATAGGTTGTCATTTTTTGGACAATCTTGGCTTTAGGATATAAAGTAAAGGATGTAGAAGAACCCCCATGCCTCTGTTTTACCTTCTGGTAACTGCCATCCAGAAGTTTGCAACAGCCAGCGTTGTCAGAAAAGCCAAACTTAATAGGCACACACGGCTGGAGAAAAGTGCTAATACAGCAACACCAACTGTGCCTCCTCCTCCCGAAGTGCAGATGTGTTATTTTCTAAACCAGGGGGAGGTTTCTTAGTGTAGCCACTCAGGGAGCTGTGAGAGTTGTGACATTAACAAGCCTCTGCTAGCAGCGGTAGCTGCTCTTGGTGTTTTATCTTTGCCATGCTGACATCCGAATCGCAGTTTTGTTGTGATGCTTTTGACAGCTGTCCGGAGAGAACAACCAAAGAGAAGAGCAGGTAACGCAGGCCATTTGTGCAAAATGCTTATTATGTGGGATGCTTGGGCCAGCAAAGGGATGGGGAAGAACGAAACCAAGTGCCAGCTCCTCCTCATTGAGGGACAAAGGGAATCAATCCATAGCTTTCCTTCTGGAAGCGTGGGGGAATTTATTGGTTACCAAAACGCCATGAGCGCTGTGTTTCTCTTTATGAAACAGAGCGGATTGAGAGGGGCGGCGGTGGCGGTTGGGAAGTGAAACTCCACTAGGGAATCCCCAATTCTCTGCCCTCTCTTAGGTCCTTGAGCAAAATGGGAAATGGTTCCGTGAAACCCAAACATTCCAAGAATCCAGATGGCCACTCTGGGAACCTCACTACCAGTGCCCTCCGGAGCAAGGTGACAGAGCTGGAGAGAGAGCTGAGGAGGAAGGATGCCGAGATCCAGGAGCGGGAGTACCATTTGAAGGAGCTACGGGAGCAGCTGTCCAAGCAGACTGTGGCCATTGCAGAGCTCACGGAGGAGCTCCAGAACAAGTGCATCCAGCTGAACAAGCTTCAGGATGTGGTACACCTGCAGGGAGGAAGCCCGCGTCAGGCGTCTCCGGATAAAGTGCCTCTTGAGGTCCACCGCAAGACCTCGGGATTGGTCTCCCTCCATAGCAGGAGGGGAGCGAAGGCTGGTGTGTCTGCTGAGCCCACCACCCGAACCTATGACCTCAACAAACCCCCCGAATTTTCCTTTGAGAAAGCGAGAGTCAGAAAGGACTCCAGGTAAGTTCCCACCCGCTTTTGGACTCAGGTGGCCTTAACTATTATGAAACATTAGAACGCTATTTATTGAGTCTCCTCAATGGAGAAGCGCATATGAACCCTTTCAGATTTTGGGGATAGAGGGGCTTCTGAAAGCGTTTTGTTTTGCAACAGGGTCTCCCTTTAAGTAGAACTTCTCTTTAAAGCAGGACTCTGCTTTACCTGGACTTTGAATTGTGATTTGCATAACTGAGGAACCGAGTTTACAAAAGTCATTTCTGTTATCCTGAAAACCCTAGGGGAGTGCAGAGGTGGTTGTAGGAAGTCTGCTCTTCTCTCTTCCAAAGAAGTAGACTTAATGGTGTACACAAATCACGCTGAATTATGAATATGTATAGCAAAAGCCACTTCTTAGCACTTAGTCTGCAGGTATCATGAAAAAGGGATAAGCTGATGCCTCTGAGGGGGGTACATTCATTCATTCATCCCACAGTTTTAGTTAAGCACTGCCTTCTCCCGGCCACTGTGTTAGATGCTAAGTATATATCAGTGAATAAATAGACACAGAGCAGTTCCTGTGGGAAGATAGTATACACGGAAACAAGTAAACATTGTGTAATTATTAATTAAGATTAATGAAATGATAAAACTGACAGTAGAGTGGGTGGTGTCTGGGATTAAGGGGGAGAGAAGGTCAAGGAGGGGACAGAATTGGGATTGTCATGGAGACCTAGTTGAGGAGGTGACCTTTAACTGAGACCCAAAGGAGAAAAAGGAGGATAGACCAGGTAGAAAGGACACTTACTTCAGGCAGAGGGAACAATTAAAAGCTAGAATTAATTTTAAAAATAAGGATTTTTAAAAGAACATGTAAATATTTCCCACAGTATTCGTGTGTGTGTGTGTGTGTGTGTGTGTGTGTGTGTGTGTGTGTGTGTACGTTTCTTTTCTGGCTCAAGTTTGAATTTCCTAACCAGGAAAGATTGATTAGAAACATTATGAGTTAGGGTCTCCTTTCTGCACTATTTTTAAATGAGTAAATATTTATTAGTTGAAATTAGATCTTTTGCCTTGATAATGTCTTGGCTGAGCCTGGATCCTTCTTGCAAAATCCAAGATTTGTGAAATTAAAACAACTTTAATTTATTCACACACATAAATAATATAAATCAAGATAAAACATCTGACTTAAACAAATAAATGATTAATTTTGATAACAGGATTATAAAGGGAGGTTTAATTCATCAATTTGTTGACAGTGCTTGGCACATAGTGAATGAGCAATAAATGTTTGTTAAGGAAACAAGTCATGCCGGATTATAAACGCATAATACTCTGTGGTTGAAAGAATCTGATTGACGTTAGAGTTCAGAAGACTTTTTTTAAGCCAAGAGTTTATTTATTAGTTGGCTTAGAAAGGTCTTATCTATTCCCATTGCAAAAATAATAATTATTTATTTTCAATGGTGTGAATTCAGAAATTATAAATGTTGCTTACAAACTTACGCTTGTTTTTCAAAAATTGAACATCATAGTGTTCTCTTTTGATGTATAAGAGATATATGCACATATAATAATTGTATTATGCATTCTCTCTATGTACTATACACATACATATGTTATGCATACTATATATATATACATAAGACAATATATTATTTACCCACAAAAATTCTTTCAATAACAATGTGCTTATATATCTAGGAGAAGTGCGAGAGAATTTAATAGTAATTCATCTTCTTTGACCCTCTTCCTACATATTCCACCAGATTTCTCCTCTTGAATGAAGATTATTTTCAATTATTTTTTCCAAAGACTTATGCCTGTCTTGAGGCAAAACACTATTCTCCTGGTGTTAGGTAACAGAACAATCCAAGATAAGTACATTCTTCTGTATTTTTTATTAGCTCTATTATAACGAGGTAAAGGAAATCAATAGCTAAGCACAGTTAGTTTTGGGGCCAAACCACCTGTCTGTAGTGAATGGGACACAGGAGAGGAAAGACATTATAGCCCTTATAAGGATGGATGAATAAGGATGAGCAGTGATTCCCCTCATCCATCATAAAGGCAGGCCCAGTGGGTATAAGTTTGTGTTGGGGATATGATGAAGAAATGGGATAACTGATTCCTTAATGATTAAATCCTAAAGAGACCAAATTAGATTATTTATGCCTTCATAATCCCTTTATGCTTTCATAGAGCCTTTTGGTTCTAAATTGAAAAATTAATTAGAATATGGGAACCACTCTTTTGTCATTGACGGGTTTATGTCTTATTTCCCCTTGCAGACATTTGTACCTGAATTTTCCCTGCAATTTCCCTTACAAAATGTCTTTCCCCTTAAGTCTGGAATAAGTGGCTAAACGCAGATAGCTAACATCAATTCAGAGATTTAAAAATGTCCAGTTCTTTGAAAGTGCTCAATATTATAATTCATTTTCCATTTTCAAATAGTTCCAGTTTTAGAGAAAGTCTGTAAGTAAAGTTTGGATAATTTATCCAAATATAAATTTTATACAGTCTTTATATACAGTCTTTATACAGTCTATCAAAAATTTTGTAAGAAAAAACTTTCTGGAAGTTAGAACATTAGAAAAGATGAGAGCACCATTCACTGATAAAAGGATGATGGACAGTGTCCATTGGTTTGGCTACTTTTCCAAGCAGTTCCTGTTAGATATTAGAGAATTTAAGATAGCAGTCAAAATGGAGCCTTCATTTAGTTTTAGGTTCTCATGATTTATTTGTTGAACTTTATAAAGTTTCCTGGCTGACTTTATGAATAAATTTGTTTTTACTAATACGTGTCAACTACATTTTGGATCAGGTTCCCCTTCCACACTGGATCAGAAAGTCATTGAATGGTTTTTTAGTCTTTTTGTCTAACAGGATGTCTCTGATGAGTATTTAACAGTGAGCAAGAAAGTAGGGGGAGATTCCAGCCCTCCTGCAATCAACAGCGTGGGGGAGATGTGAAGTACTGAGAGAAACCAGAGAATAACATTTGGGGGGATGATAGATTTCGAATTTGAGGATTCAGATTCGGTAATTCATGAGAGACTCTCAAACCCATGCCACCTCACTCTGTGAGTTTGCTGAGGCCCCTGTGCTCAGATGTATTATAAATGGCAAGTGGACCTCAGCAACTGCCAGGCAGCCCACTCATGCCATCTTTGTTGTCTTGTACCCAGCAAGTGTACTTGTAAGGTAGGAAGGGGGAGCTTAAATAGTATAGTTGCACCTCCCTGCTTTATCTGGAGGAACTTATATGCTCTAATGGCATTGGAGAACTCTTTTAATTTGTCTCTTGCAAAATTCAAGGGGCTACTTTTTTTTTTTTTTTTTTTTTTTTTTTTTTTTGCGTTACACGGGCCTCTCACTGTTGTGGCCTCTCCCGTTGCGGAGCACAGGCTCAGCAGCCATGGCTCACAGGCCCAGCCGCTCCGCGGCATGTGGGATCTTCCCGGACCAGGGCACAAACCCGTGTCCCCTGCATCGGCAGGCGGACTCTCAACCACTGCACCACCAGGGAAGCCCCAAGGGGCTACTTTTTAAGATCAGGTTCTAGAATAACTCAGTGCTGTTCAAGATAATTTTCTGCAGTGATGGAAATGTCCTATAATCTGTGTTGTCTGATATGGTAGCCAACAGCAGAATGTAGCTGTTGAGCACTGGAAATGTGACTAGTGCCACTGAGGAACTGAATTTTTAATTTCAAGTTATTTTAAAATTAAATAGCCACATGTGTCTAATGGCCACTGTATTGGATACTGCAGTTCTAGATTATGTGGTTTTGACTGTAACCGCTGTCTTTTGAGGTGGGAATTGTGACTGTAGTGAAGTTTGAGAGAACTTACAGACAAAATAAGACCTGTGTTCGGTATTAGGACAATGTCACAGAAAATTAAAATAAGCCTGTCAGATTGAGGTGGGCACAATGTGGAATCCCTCTTCAGCTGAATGGAACCTGCAGTCTATCATAGCCTTTTGTAGGGACTTGGCTTTGTGCCCACTGACCATTTTAGATCTTCAGAAGCATATAACCATGTGGGCATGTAGCCCATTTTTTTTATAGGTACTCAGCCTTTCTGAATTATCATAAATCATGATGAGTCAGAGCATTCCAGTATATCAAATACTCTGATCTCTGATTTAAATCTATTACAAGAACTATCTGAAGACCTTAGAGCTGGAAGAACCTTAGAGATTGTTTCATGCTTCTCCCCTATTGGAGAAGTGAGGAAACAGGTGCAGGGGAGTTGCAGAATAGGCCATGGTAAGTGGCAGAGCTAAGAATAGAACCCAAGATTGACTTTGAAACCAGTTCTTTCCCTCTACCATCCCAAAAACGGTTGTGCAAAGACTGGATTTGCCTCTGGGTAGGTGTCAAGCCAAAAGACACTACCAAACCAAAGAGCAGGAGAAGGAAGGATTTATTACTTGCAGCAAGTAAAGAGAGCACCGAAGATATTTCCCAAAGCAGTATGTCCCTGAACAGCAAAATTGGGAAAGTTTTAACTAAGGGTGCATGCATATTTATGAAGGGGCTTGGGCAATGTATGCATATTCATGGAGGAGAATTCAGTGTAGAAATGGGGCAAAGATTGACAGAGTCCTGGCTCTAGTTGACTGAAATCAATAAAGGTCAGCATGATCATTCCTTAGGTTCCAGTTAATCGGGTGGTTGAGTGCTTGAGGGAGTTTTGGATCCTGCAGAATAGCTCAAGAATATGCTTCAGACTGATCTTTACCTTTGAAACAGAACTGGGAGTCTTTACAACTGATTTATTGTCTCCAATATGGTTATTTTTCTGGCCTGATCAAGAGCAAGCATTGTGGCCAGACTTAGATCACAAAATGGCTTAGGCCTAAAATGGCTTCTCTTATGTCAAGAAAGATATGTCTGGTTCTCTTCCTCTGGGGGTCCCCGACCCTATCTACCTATACTAGTGTTCTTAACCCACAAAGATCAAAGGGCTCAAGTCAGGTTCATTTGGGCACCGGTCTGCTTTATTTTGATACACTGTATTGATTGGTAGGATGAACGATGCTACTTCCCCGCTTCTTCCAAGCAGAGTTGAGCAGAGTTTACCCATTTCATTAATATTCACCAAGTGCTAGATCCTCAGAGCTCAGGCCTGTGTGAAAAGGACACAGAGAATGGATTTGATCCATCTGATGGTACAGACTGATATATATGGAGGGGCACGAATGGGTTCTGAAACAGGTACAGAACTTCTCAGGGCTGAGAACTGAGTATCAGTGGCAAAGGTGGGTGAGAAAGAGCTCAGATCACATTTCTGTCCATGTCTGACCTGCCTTGAGCACCAAGACAACCATGCCTGCAGAGGTCAGACCTTTTACTGAAATTAAATTTTCTGTTGATGTAGACATTGCTTAACAAACTTCAGTACCAGCAGAACAAAATTATGAGCTCGTGCAGAATGTCTGGTGGAACACAGGCAAATTAATCAGAGACATCTGGCAAGTCGCTGGTATGACTTCCTTTCACTGAGAACGCCTTAACTATCATCTGAAACTATTGTTCTTCTTTGAAAAGGAGAGGTAAAACAAAGACTTGCCATCTGACTTCAGATGTTGACTCTAGTTTTAGGAAGGACAATGGGTCTCATTTGTCACTCCCACCCCAGGAGCAGAGAATAGGTAAAAGTTGAAGATGCTAGTGAGTAACGCATTTAAACAAGATGTGGAAAAACAGCCAGGAAGAAAGAGTGTGTTTGTTATTATTTGTTCTTCCTTTCTAAAGCAGTGCCGAGCATTTCAATGTGCATTATAGAAATACAGCTCTTTTACTGAGCAGAAGTGTTTGCATGGAAAGATAATGATAATAGTAATAACAACATTTATACATCGCTAATGATGTGCCAGGCACCACTCTGAGTGCTTCACAAATATTGGATTATTTAATCCTCACAACAGACGCATGAAATAGATATTATTATCACCATCATAATAGATGTGATTATGTATCATTTTATATATGAAGAAACTAAGGCTTACAGAATTAAATAACTTGCCTAAGGTTACACAGCTTTTAATATAGGAACCGGGATTCAAAACCAAGAAATCTGCTACCTAAAGTCTGTTCTAAATAAGAACTGACAGTATAGCACCGGGAACTGTATTCATTATCTTGTAATAACCTATAATGGAAAATAATCTGAAAAAGAATACATATATATAACTGAATCACTTTGCTGTATACCTGAAACTAACACAATGTTTAAACCAAGTATACGTCAATAAAAAGTCTGTTGTAACAACTGCAGTATCCCACTATACCAAAATGAAAATTAGAGGAGGATTCTTCATATTTTAGTTGGGAAGCCTTGTAAAAAATTAAATATTTTTTCATATGGTTACCAACAGTTCCCTACTATTGTTGTTAGGATGTTTGAAATCAGAATGTTTTATAGCAATAATGTTCATTTAGACATCCAGATCAGAGCTGGCTACTCAGGGATGGGGTGAGAAAATCAAGTGTTTGGGCAACTGCTAGGCGTCTGTTGTTTTCTGTGTATTATCTCATGGAGACTTGCCTAGTGAGGTAGGTGTTACTTTAACCTTGGACCAAAGGTGAAACGAAAGCTCAGAGGCGTTCAACAGTTTGCTCAGGGTCCTCTGCTGAGCCAGGTTTCCAGTGTGAGTCTGCCTGATGTGAGAAGTGTGTTCTCTACCGTTGTGTGCACGACTCTTAGAGCCGGAGCAGCCTGCAAAGTGAATGGCTCCCCCTTGGGGTTGGTGAGGGGTGTAGAGGGGATAGGCAGTGCTGTTAAACTTCAGAAAAAGGAGAGGTTAGGAGCGCGGAGGAATTGAAGAACCTGCCTAGAATTCAGTGGCAGCTGCCTTGACACCTCAGAGAAGGGAGATAGATTTTGGCAAATTTTCCGAGTCCTGGCACCCAGCGCCCAGGACTTCCTTTTCTTCCTGCCTTTTCTTCTTTCTCTCTAGAAGCCAAAGGGCCTGGGCTCTCCTCACTCTGCACCCCACCTAAGCCCTCTCTCAGCCTCTCAAATTACCCTCTGCTTGGTTTATAGTCGCCCTCTGTTCCTTCTCACTTTATCCTCACATCTTCCAGTCTGTCAGTTGCTAGGTGTTAGGAAAAATGTGTAATTAAGCCTCAGAAAACACTCAGGACCCAAGGACTAATCGTTGTGAAAATCAAAAATTGAAGTGCTCATTTTAAGTTCCCAGCTGACTCGGAACCACCCTTCCCTTGCCTGGTGGTCGGCGTTCCTGAGTTACAGCATGTTCTGTGATGTTTTTATACTACTGCACAATAACCACAGCCTTTTTTTTTTTTTTTTTTTTTTTTTTTTTTGCGGTACGCGGGCCTCTCACTGTTGTGGCCTCTCCCCTTGTGGAGCACAGGCTCTGGACGCGCAGGCTCAGCGGCCATGGCTCATGGGCCCAGCCGCTCCGCGGCATGTGGGATCTTCCCGGACCGGGGCACGAACCCACGTCCCCCGCATCAGCAGGCGGATTCTCAACCACTGAGCCACCAGGGAAGCCCCACAGCCATTTTTGACCCCATAGCCTTGGCTAGAAACATTCCCTTTACGCCTTCAGATGAACACATTCAGTTCAACAAATGTTTATCGAGTATTGAATTCTTTAGTTTTGTTTTCTTTCCTTTCTTTTCTGTAGTTCTTTCTGTCTCCTCTCCCCCATTCCTTTCACTTATATGTTTATTTTGTTTGCTCCTAATTTTCCTCCTCTCTCAGCATCAGACTAGTCAAGGGCCATCAGTACCAATTTCTAGTACCTAGTATAGGCCAGACACTGAGTTATCTCATTTATTTTCATAACAAACCTACCGGGTGAATATTATTGTATGCAGCTTACCAAGAGTAAGTAACTAGCCCATGGTGGTCGTCAGTAGTGCCTAAAGCTGGGCAACCTCACCTAGATCCCAAGACAGCTGCCACTTAATCAGAACAACTCTGAAACCTACACTTATTATATTTTGCCTGCTCTCTTACTACTTTATGGGATATTTATAGCAGCTTATGGATCTGCTGCCTCTAAGTAAGTTACTCCAGGTGAATATAGCAGGACTGACTTTGAATAGCTGTCCTGAGAGCCTGGGCAGAGCCTCCAGCTCTCCTTACTTATGGCTTTTAAGTGTCCTCTGAAATGGATTACTCGTTCCTGACCCATTTTTTCCCTCACACACATTTCATGCCTTTCTGGACACTGCCCATTTCCTTGCTAGATTCCCGGGAAAGAGTGTAGTAGAAACAGTATGGTTGAGAAGACAGTGACCTTTTCTCCTTGCTTGTCCAATCAGAGGGAAGCATCATCACTGACCTCGGCCAGTGCAGTCAGTTTCCAGGGAGCCTCCCCTTTCTTTGCAAAGCCTGAGCAGCTCAGCTCATCACCTGACTTTTTCTAGGGTTTAAACTGCTTCTCAAGAAGGGGGAAAAAATCTAAAGCCAAGGAAAAGCTTTTCAGTTTTTAGACTCTGGAAATACCTTCTGTGTGAAAGATATATTTGTTGTAATGATCCTTTAACTAAACCTGATTTCGTTCTTCAAAATCTCATTTTAAGATAATTTGCTCTCCTCCATGCAGACTTTCCTTAGACACATTGGTGAGTTGTAGATTTTTCAGTGCAGTCTTGTTTGACAGGTTTTTGTTTTTGTTTTTGAGATCTAGGGGCAAGAATCCCCAATTTCCTTTGAATCATTCCAGGAGTGTTTGTTTGTCATGACAAATTAATTTGAATTAGTAAATTCCAAGCATCAACTTTCTTAGTCTTTTTGGGGTTTACAAATCAAGCTCTAGAGAAATATGAAGGAAAGAAAGATCTGTAGCTTCCAGTCTCTTCTCTCCAGATGAGGTGAGAAAAAAGGAGGTAAAAAGTGAGCAGGAGAAGATACTACTTGATAGTCCTTGGAACCAGAAACTCAGGGAAACCCAGGTGTGTTAGTTTGCTATTGTTAGATAACAAGTTACCACAAACTTAGCAGCTTGAGACAATGCATATTTTTTATCTCGGCATTTCTGTGGGTCAGGAGTCTGGGTGAGGCTATTTAGATAATCTGCTCAAGGTTTCAGCAGGCTGCAGTCAAGGTGTCAACCGGCTGTGTTCCTTTCTAGAGCTTTCTAGTGGAAGAGGTCCTCCTCTAAGCTCAAGTGATTGTTGGCAGAATTCAGTTCCTTGTGGTGGTAGGACTGAGGTCCCCATTTTCTTGCTGGCTGTCAGCCAGGGGCTGCTGTCAGCTCCTAGAGGTCTGCCCAGAGTTCCCTGTCATATGTCCCCCTCATATGACAGGGGCCCTCTCACAACATGGCTGTTTACTGCCTCAGGGCCAGCTGGAGAATCTCTTTACTGTAGGCTAAGATGAAGTCTTATATAACATACGCTGGGTGACCCTCCCATCACAGTTGCTATATTGTGTTGTCAAGGAGCAAGTCCCAGGTTCCATCTCCACTCAGGGGGAGGGGATTGTATAAGAGCCTGACACCAGATGGGTAGAGACAGTGAGGCCATCTTAGAATTCTGCACACCATACTGGCCCCTTTGCATCTCTGGTATGAGATTCTCTGACTAAGAATCTGGCCATGCTAGATATGTAAAGCCATATATAAAAAGCCCAGAGTCTTATACATGCATATTCATAGCATATTCACAAGATGCAAATACTCACTGATGGATGAATGGGTAAATAAAATGCAGTATATACATACAATGAGATACTATTCAGACTTAAAAAGGAGGGAAAGCCCTTCCTTTTTCATGGTACAATATGAATGAATCTTGATGACTTTATGCTAAGTGAAATAAGTCAGACTCAAATTATTCCACTTTATATTAGGTACCTAGAGCAATCAGATTTCCAGACACATCAAGTAGAATGGAAGTTTCCAGGGGCTGGGAGGAGCAGGGAATGGGGAATTATTGTTTAATGGGTACAGAGTTTTAGTTTGGGAAGTTTAGAAAAGTTCTGGAGATGGGTGGTGGTGATAGGTGCAAAATAATGGGAATATACTTAATGCCACTGAGCTGTGCACTTAACAGTAGTTAAGATGGTACAGTTTATGTTGTGCATTTTACCACAATTGAAAAAAACAAAAGTCCTGGGGCTTATTTGACAGCATGCCTCTAAGTGCCAGGCTGTTTCAGTTTCCATATAGGATGCTGGAAGGAGGTACAGTGATGATTTTCTCTTTTCTTATTTTTTTTTCTCTTATTGGTTATCTTGTAAAGGAGAATAAGATACAGCAAAGTCTTGTGACAAATGAACATCAATTGATTATTGTTAATTAATCAGCCATTAATTACTTAATAGTAATTGATTGATTGCTTGTTGAGCCTTCAATGGAGGCTTGTTCCCAGTGCTGTGGGAAAATAGAGGGAACGAACAACTTCAAACTCCCTTGTGTTTTCTTGTTTACAGCTGTAATTCTTAAGCTTAAGTGCACATTGTAATCACCAGGGAAGTATTAAAAAATATTGATGTCCTGGTACGACCCCGAGGGAGTCTGATTAAATTGGTTTGAGGTAAAGGCCCTGGGTATCAGGATTTACAGAAGGTCCCTTGATGATTCTAATGTGCAGTGACAATTGAGAACCATTTTGTTATAGGAACAGGCTTCCCTGCAGCTGACTCTAGAAATATTCAGTTTGACACTCTAAGAGCAATGCTCATTACAGACATCTAAGAGAACTATTAACCATTTCTACCTAATTACCATGCAGCGCAATGTTGATTATGCATATCACTGAGTGTGTCAGATTAACTTCCTTATATGTTTTGGTTTTCAACATTTCATCATTAAGCTCTGTTCTTTGATGGTCCCGGAAATTAGATCATCTGCACACATTTAAGAAAGGGAGAGAGAAATGTTTGTTGTAAGCATGAAGTAACAGTAAACATGATTCAATTACAACTGTACTTAATTATGTGGGCATTAGGGTAAGAGAGTTGACAGGACAAAGTCATGCTCATTTTCTCATTATTCATGGAATGACCTCATCTTTTCATGCTGGTTTCTCAAATTATAAACGTGTGCATTTATTAGCTATTTTTTTCTTGCTGGTTTATTACTCAAAAAATTTGGGGGAGAAGTAAATAGATGTTTATCTTGCTTATTTTCTGTGCCTGTTTAGTGGGTGATGGACATTTCTCACCTCCACTCTTGTTTCTGTACCCAGGATTTTTAAACTAGGAGAAAGAACTTGAATGTCCTTTAGTATTAATTTTGTTAAGTCCCTATTTTGTGCCAGGTGCAATTCTGATTTTAGGTAAGAGGATGAAGAAAGTGTTGTCACCCTTGAAGATCTTGGTCTCTTTGGGGAAATCAAAATGTACTGCAGTCTTGTGTGATTGATATTCTAAGAGATGGGTGTACAAAGGAGGGAGGGAGCATCCTGTGCTTGGTGGGATCAGGGACACCTCCATAGATGAGCCGACATTGAGCTGGGTTTTGAGGAGGAATGGATGGCTGGGAGACCAAGCGGCCTGGCACATTTGGGGACCTACAAGCAGTTCAGTGGGCCTGGGGTACCCCGAGCATGGGGAGGCTGGCCAGGTGGGGGACCTGGATTGTCAGGAGTTTTACTCACATTGTGAAGGAGTCTCCCTTAATAAATAGTGGTGGTTCGCAAGTATAGCGTTTTTAGAGCTATTTTAACTCGAAGATTTTAAAGTTGCTGGTAATTTGCTGACATATAATAGTACAGCTATTCCTTCTGTAATATATTTTATGTGCCAGGCCATGTTCTTAGTGCTCAGTATTGTTAGCTAACTTAATTCTCATAGAAATCCTATGACCTGTGGACTGTGTTTATTGTCATTTTATAGCTGAGAAAACTTGAGATTAAGTGACTTGCCCAGAGTTCCACTGTTCGTAAGTGGCAAAATTAGGAATCAGACCCTGGCATCCCAGCTTTAGATCTTGGGCCCTCGACAGATATGCCTTCTAATATACTTCCTATTTGTATATATAATTAAACTATGATATGCCACACAAGTAAAGTTGCCTTGGCCTTTGTGCTCACAAGAAATTCTTGACAGATAAGAAAGTAGGTGGAGGCCGCTGGTCCCTGCTTGGCACTGAGCCTTGTGCAAAGAAGTTTGCAAGACACATGCTTTGTCTGACCTGACAAAAACAAACAGTGAGAACACAGGCTTCTAGTAAACAGGGCCAGAGAAGGAAGATTGAGGGCCCAGCTTAACAAGAACTGTCAGTGGACTTTGACAAATTAAACTTCCTGAAGCAACTTAGAGGACAGGAATTTATTGCTTCAGAGAATATTGATTATGTAAGTAGGGGGTGTAAAAGGATTATGGCACACTGCCACTGATGTACATAAATTCGAGATCCAACCCTATTGGAGGAACTTTGAACTAAGCAGAGAGTCTTGGCAGTGCCTCTTTCTTTCTTCGTGGTTTCTAGAACTTTTCACATCCCACCCTTCCCCACAAAAAGCATACCATAACCACTACTATTGCCAACTACTACTATCACTGCCATTTATTAGACATATATTAGCACCTTATCTGAGTTCATGTGCATAGTATCCTTACGATGCAGGTATGATTACTAAGCTCTATTCACAAAGAAGAAATCTGAGGTTCAGAAAGGTTAAGATCACACAGCTAGGAAGTGGCAGAGCTGGGATTTGAACCTAGGATCTTCTGCCTCCAAAGCTATGTACACATTTTATTTTTTAAATGAATTTTTTATTGACAGGAACAAATCATAAAGTGAACACGCCCATGTAACCACCAAACAGATCAGGAAATAGAACCTCACCAGCACCTCAGAAGCCCCTTCTGCTCCCTTCCAATCCCTATCCATTATCTACTTCGAAGGTAGCCACTATCTGCACTAGTATTATCATAGATTACTATGCCTATTTTTGAATTTTATGTTAGTGGAATTATAGATTATGGACTCTACGGACTCTGGCTCCTTTAGTTTATATAGTGAGAGTCATTTATGATATTGTGTGTGGCGATGGTTCATTAATTATCGTTGCTCTATAGTGTTTGTTGTGATTATGCTACAACTTATCAGTTCTACTGTTGATAGACATTTGGTTGATTCTGGTGTTTAGCAATTTTGAGTAATGCTGCCATGAACATTTTTGCACTTTTGATTTATATATGATTTATGATAGGTATATAACTAGGAATGGAATTGCTGGGTGGTACATTTTATCTAAGTTCACATTTTGGTTTTATAAATTTATTTGTTTTTTATTTATTTATTTTTGGCTGCATGGGGTCTTCGTTGCTGCGCACGGGCTTTCTCTAGTTGCGGCGAGTGGGGGCTACTCTTTGTTATGGTGAGCGGGCTTCTCATTGCGGTGGCTTCTCTTGTTGTGGAGCACGGCCTCTATGCACGTGGGCTTCAGTAGTTGTGGCACGTGGCCTCAGTAGTTGTGGCTTGCGGGCTGTAGAGCACAGGCTCAATAGTTGGGACACACGGGCTTAAGTTGCTCCATGGCATGTGGGATCTTCCCAGACCAGGGATTGAACCCATGTCCCCTGCACTGGCAGGTGGATTCCCAACCACTGTGCCACCAGGGAGTCCCTAAGTTCACATTTAATATAGATTGCCAAATAGTTTTCCAAAATGGCTGGACCAATATATACCCCCCACCAACAGTGTATGAGTATTGCTACTTTCCATCCTCACCAGCATTTAGCACTGTCAGTCTTTTTCATTTTCGCCATTCTGGTGGGTATGTTTACGTTGTGGTATCGCATTGTGGTTTTGACTTTCTTTTCCTTGATAATTAACAGGGTGAACACTTTTTAATTTATGTGTTTTCCATTGATGTCTGCTTTCCCTCTGTAGCTCTGTAGTACAACCGTTGTCATAAATCAAGTATCTATATATGTTTAGGTGGTTTTAGTTCTTTCTATTCAGGTCCAAAGGTCTTTTTTGTGCCTCATTGTGCAAAGAGTATAGTCTCTCAATTATTTTGATTAATAGTATTTTTTTTTTTTTTTGGCCACGCCGTGCAGCTTGTGGGATCTTAGTTCCCCAACCAGGGATTGAACCCAGGCCCTCGGCAGTGAAAACGCAGAGTCCTAACCACTGGACTGCCGGGGAATTCCCGATAATAATTCTTGATATCCATTACCTTAAGTCTTCTAGTTTTGTTATTGTTCTTCAACGTTGTGATGGCTATTCTTGGGCCTTCTTATGATTGTAAGAATTTTAGAATTAGCTTGTCAATTTTGATAAAAAATTTTTTAGAATGTCGATTGAGATTTCATTGAACCTGATCAATTTGAATAGAATTGACATCATTAAAAAATTGTCTTCTCATTCATGACTCTGCTATATGCCTCCATTTATTTAGCTATTCTTTCATTTCTCTTAATATTTTGTAATATTGTTTGTAGAGATTTTACACATTTTTGTTGTATATAATCTTATATAGTTGATATTTTTGATCTTTTTAAAATGATGTCATTTAAAAATTAGCGTTTTCACTTTGATACTGAGATATAGAAATACGATTGAGTTTGTTTACTGACCTTGAATCCAGTGAGATTATTGAAATCACCTATTAATTTTGATGATTTTACCCTGTCCATTCTTTTGAGTTTTCAATTTACATAACCATGTCTTTTGGAAAGAATGACAATTTTATTTCTTCTTTTACTGTGTTTATATCCTTGATATATTTTTTCCCTTTTGTTTCTTTTTTTCTCAATTTATTAAGTTTGCTCAGACTTTTTATTCAGGGTGGAATTGAAGTGTCCCATTTCTGATATCTGGAGGAAAGCTTTCAATATGACACATGTGATATGATACTTTCTGTTTTTGTTTTGTTTTATAGATTTTTTATCAGATTAAGGAAATTCCCTTCTATTTCTAATTAACTAAGTGGGTTTTTTCAAAATTTAAAACTCATATACAGGTGTTTAATTTTATCAAATACTTTTTCCTCATACAGTAAGATTTTGCTATGTATTTTTCTCCTTTATTCTTTTCATGTGGTTAATTACATTAATTTTCAATCTGGTCTAGACTTGTTTGTTTTTGACTTTTGTACCTATCTTCATTAGGAATATTAACCTTTAATTTTTCTTTCTTGTAATATGGGTTTTTGTTATTAGGCTATTCTGACACTATAAAATAAGTTGGGAAATTTTCTTTTTTCTATTTTCTGGAAAAGATTATGTAAGATTAATAATTTTTTCCTTAAATGTCTGGAAAACTTAACGGTAATGTCACCTGGGTCTAGAATTTTCTTTGTGGGATAGTTTTTATTTTTTATTTCTGTATTGCTAATCCGATTTTCTATTTTTTTCTTATATAAGATTTGGTATGCATATTTTTCTAGGAAATTTTCATTTAATCTAAATTTTTAAAATAGTTATTCATACTGTCCACTCATTTTTCCTATCTATAATATCTATAGTGATGTCCCTTTTCTCATTTCCAACACTGGTAATTATTCTTTCTCCCAACCCCCCCCATTTGCCATGAATTTTTCAGTTCTATTTGACTCTTCAAATAACCTATTTTGGGCTCTCTTGATCCTCTTCATTGTACTTTTTTCTTTCTGTGTTATCTGTTTCTATTTTGTTATTTCCTTTTCCCTTTTTTGAGCTCAATTGCTTTTCTTTTTCTAGCTCTTTGAGATAGACACTTAGTCATTCATTTTTAATCTGTTTTCTTTTGTGATGTATCTATTTAATACTGTAAGTTTTCCTCTTAGTATTGATTTAACTGCATCCCACAAGTTTTGATAATCACATTTTTATCATTTATTTCAAAATATTATCTGACTTCCCTATGATTTAATCTTTCTTTGATCAATGACCTGTTCAGAAATATATTACTCAGTTCTCAAACATTTGAGGATTTTCTGATTATTTTTGTTACTGATTTTTTATTGATTTCTAGCTTAAATTTTTAGCTTCTATTGTTTTCAAAGAATATACTCTGTATTATGCAATCCTGTGAAATTCGTTAGGTTTGATTTACAGTCCCCATAAGGTCAGTTTTCGTGAAGGTTCCACGTGTACTTGAAAAGAATGTGTATTCCGAATTGGTTGAATACAACCTTTAAGATAGCTATTAGGTCAAGAGATTAAGTAAAGTTTGATAATCAAGAGTTAGATCTTCTATCTTCTAACTAATTTTTGTCTGCTTATTCTATTATTTCTTAGAAAGATGTTTTAAATCTCTCAAAGTGATTGCGGATTTGTCTATTTCTTCTTTTAATTTTGTCAGTTATTTTTTTGTCAAGTTGATGGTATCTAACTAGATGGATACACATTTAGAATATATGTATTTTCCTGAACATATCAATATAAAAGATTCCTCTTCATTTCTAGAAATAATGTCTTTCTTTAAAGCCTACTTTCCTGTATCAAGGAAATTTTTCTTTCTACAGGCATACCTTGTTTTGTTGTGCTTCACTTTACTGCACTTTAAGATAGTGCATTTTTTACAAATTGAAGGTTTGTGGTAACCCTGTGTCCAGCAGATCTATAGGCACCCCATTTTTTTGACAGCATTTCTCACTTCATGTCTTTGTGTCATATTTTTGTAATTCTCACAATATTTTAAACATTTTCCATTTTTACTGTATTTGTTATGGTGATCTGTGATCAGTGATCTTCGATGTTACTACTATGACTTGCTGAAGGCTCAGACGATGGTTAGCATTTTTTAGCAAAAAAGTATTTTTTAATTAAGGTGTGTACATTGCTTTTTAGACATAATGCTATTGCACACTTAATAGTCTACAGTATAGTGTAAACATAACCTGAGAAACCAAAAAATTTGTGTGACTCACTTTATTATAATATTTGCTGTATTGTTGGGATCTGGAACTGAACCCAAAATATCTCTGAGATATGCCTGTAATTGGTGTTTGCATAGTATATCTTTTTCTGCCTTTTTACTTTGAACTCTTCTATATCATTATCTTTAAGGCATACCTCTTATAAGCAACATATACTCGGTATTTTCTTTTTTATTTATTTATTTTATCAGTCTGACAATCTGGTCTTTTAATTGGGGTATTTATTACATTTATATTTAATGTAAATACAAAATATTTGGGTTTAACGTTAACATCTACTTGTTTCTTATTTGTTTCATTTCTTTGGTTTCTTTTTCTCTATTTTCTTTCCATTTTCTTGAATTAATTAAGTACAAATTATTATTCCATTTTCTCTTCTAGTTAAACATTCTATGTCTAATCTTGTAGGGGTTACCCTAAATTGTAACATGCATCCCTAACTTGTTCAATTTCCAATATAGATTAGTGCTTTTAAATTATGTTAACTAACTCCATTTACTGACCATGCAGTTTTGGCTGTTTGTTTTCATACATTTTGTTTATCACATATTTCAAACTCTACAGGGTATTATTATTACTCTTTTATAAAGATGAGTTTCCTTTAGTCACCCACATATTTACTTTTCCCATTCTTTCTTTCTTCTAACATCTACTAGTTTCCATCCAGGATCACTTTCCTTCTCTGTTAAGTCTGTTGCCAACGGAATAACATTTTGAAAATATATTCATTTTGCTCTCATTTTTGAAGGCTGTTTTCACTGGGTAAAGATATTGGAATAGGCACTCTGAAGCACTTTGAAGATATTCCACTGTCTTCTGGTTTCCATTATTTCTGTTGAAGAGTAAGTCAGTCCTGTTGTTGGTCGTTTGAAGGTAATATGTCTGTTTTCTCCAGCTGCTTCATAGATTTTTCTTTTTGTATTTGGTTTCCAAGAATTTGACTATGATGGGACTAAATATTTTTTAATGTATATATTTTGTTTGGAGTTTATTGACTATGGCTTGATACATTTTCATTGATTTAAGAAAATTCTTGAATATGATACCTTCATGTATTGTTTCAGGACAATTCTTTCCCTTTCTTTGGGGGTCCAGATTATATATATGCTCAGCTTCTCTATCATGCCATATATGTCTCCTGTGTTTTGTTTTGTTTTTGTTTTTATTGTTCTATTTTCTATCCTAGATCTTCTCCAGTCTTCTATCTGGATATATTCTACCTGCCCATATTCAGTTTGTAATCATTTTCAGCTGTGTCTTATCAGATATTAAACCCATCTATTGAGGTCCAAGCTTCAGATATTGTATGTTTCAATTCTAGAATATCTACTTGATTTTTAAAAAGGTTCATGTTCTCTGTTGACATTTTCCATTTTATCTTTGATTTTCTTAAACCTATTATAGTTGTACTAAAGTTTGTGCTTGATACATACAATTTTTTTAATCTACTGTGGGTCTGTTTCTATTTTTTTTTTCCTCTTGGTCTTCAGTCATTTGATCTTTTCTCCTGGTATGCCTGGTAGATTTTGATATCATGCCAGATACTGCTTATGGAAAAATCATAGAGAAAATTTGAGTCCTAGATTTTGTGAACAGCCTACAGAAAAGATTCATCTTTGCTTCTCACAGGCAGTTAAGTAGGGGCAAATAATTTTAGCCAAAATAGGAATAGTTTCAAAGTTGGTTTGGGGCTCTTTTTGCCTGTTTTTTGTTAGTCTTTACTTCTAGTTTACAGCCCTTTAGATGTCCCATCTGAAATTCTGAGTGTTTACCAGGATCCTCTTTCATGGTGTGTCTTGAACACTGACTTATGTCTTCCCAACCCTTTGAGACTGCCAAAACTCTGCTTAATGCTGCCTACAAATCAATAAATGCCTTGAAGGAAAAAGCAGAGGTGAATGTCAAATTCATGTTCTCTTGCTGATCATCATTCATCAAGCTGTTGCTAAGTTGATAGGTCTCCAATGCTGTCAAACAGATTTGTAAATATAGATTTTAATCAACTTTTATACTTGTTTTGTGTGAGCAGGGAGAGTTGTGCTTATAATAGCTGGCCTATATCATAGTTATAGGAGAAGTTGCAAACTTCATACTCTTAATCACTGCTGTGTGCGGCTTTGTAAACAGAAAATTCCAGACAAGACCCACTCCTCTAAGTATTTATGATTTAGTTTGGAGAAAACCTCATAGAGAGAACTCTTTTCTTTCTTTCTTTCTTTTTTTGTTATAAATTTATTTATTTACTTATTTGGCTGAGTTGGGTCTTCATTGCTGCACACGGGCTTTTCTCTAGTTGTGGCAAGTGTCGTTGTGGTGTGCGGGCTTCTCATTGTGGTGACTTCTATTGTTGCAGAGAGACTCTAGGCATGCGGGCTTCAGTAGTTGTGGCATGTGGGCTCAGTAGTTGTGGCTCACGGGCTCTAAGTGCAGGCTCAGTAGTTGTGGTGCATGGGCTTAGTTGTTCCACAGCATGTGGGATCTTCCCAGACCAGGGCTCAAATCCGTGTCCCCTGCACTGGCAGGTTGATTCTTAACCACTATGCCACCAGGGAAGTACCAAGAACTCTTTTCTAATAGAATATTACAATGTGTTTATGGACTAAACTAAATTAAGAGGATCTGGGAACTCTTTGAGGCTATGGGCCATGCTTTACTAATTTTTATGTCTTAAGTATTTGCTTGATAAATTTGGTGAGTTGGATGGACATGAAAACAAGTACTCTAGGAGTTTAGGGTAGAACAGAAGGACTGTGTGAGCTACAGTATCCAGGCAGGGTTGAGAAGGTCATAAGGGGTTTCTTGGTAGATGTCTAATCTTTGGGTAGGTTGAGGGGAGAAGAAGCTAAATTCAAGGAGAAAACATGTGCCAAGCCTGAAGGTAAAGCTGGCAAGCATAGGAGACAATGAGGAGACCAGTCTATCTGTAACAAAGGATTTGTGTTAGGGAGTAAGTGTTAGATGGATAGAGTGGAGGCATATGGTGGGAAATGGGGAATACCAGATTGTGGGAAGTTGATTGTCTTCTGTGGCAAAAGGGTTTTGATAATACTTCCATGGAATGTTAATAGAAGTTAAGCCAAAAAAAAGAAATAAATAAAGGAGACACTGAGGTTTGGGAAACATTGGTTTAAACAGATTTGTTTCCTGCAAGATTTCTTTGAACCTTTAAACTGTGCGTGCTGAATTTCCAAAATTGTTTAAACTCAGCAAACTTTTGATTATAAAGGAACAGTGATTCTTGGAACATATTTTGGGAAATTGGATTATGTGGGCATTGAGGAAACTCTTGCTGGAATGTTACACTAGCATGAAAGACTTGTGAAATCTGGAACTTTTATGATATTGTTCACAGTTCTACCCTTGAGGAGAATATCTTGCAAAAGTATTTTTTTGGTGTATCTTAATTGAATGAATTGTTGGTTTTAGTGGATGAAGGAAGAATGAGATCAGGGTGAAGTCAAGATGAATTTACCAATGTGAATCTGATAGTGTGGTATAGGATGGACTGCAGGGGGAAGAGGTGGAAGCTGAAAAACCAAAAAGGAAGCTGTTAAAATTATCCAGACCTAAGATTTTTTCTTGGATGTGGTGACCCTTGAAAATGGAAACTAAAATGGATAACAGTGATATTTTGCAAAGAGAATTGACAAGACATAGTGATAGATTAGATGAAGGAGGAAGGAAATTCTCAAGGAACCCAGAGAGTTCAGATGGCTCTGAGGTTGATGGAGTAGGGAAGAAGGAATTTCTGTACAAGACTTTGTTCTGTTTCCTTCATGAAGCCTAATGATTTGATAGATAGGATCATAAAGTATGTAATTCCATGAATTTTTACCTTGTGTTTGAGAACTTTCTTCTTATTATTATTTTTTAATTTAGCCGCACCACCTGGCTTGTGGGATCTTAGTTCCCCGACCAGAGGTTGAACCCAGACCCCAACAGTGAAAGTGCTGAGTCCTGAATCCTAACCACTGGACCACCAGGGAATTCCCTTGAACACTTTCTGTGCAGAAAAGATCACAAGTTTTTAAACAACAAAGCTATGTATGGGAGAGAGTTTGAATGAAAAATACAGGAAAATACCCATATTTTAAAAGAATCACACTGAATTTTAGTGAAAGCAAATATATTGTGCAAAGATTCTGACTTAGGCAACTTTTCTTCCAGCTCGTAATTCTATGATATCTACATATAAAGTATGCTAATTAGAACATTAGAAATTTAAGTTGATGCAAATTAGGCAATTATTTTGAGCTACTTCTTTTCCAAAAGAAACTGGAGTGTTCTAGGATTACCAACAAGTGAGCTTGTGATTTGGGGAGTGAATAGGCTGGGAGGTTGGAAATGTAGGTTCTGTCTAGTCTAGACATACTAAGAGTCAAAACATAGGCAAACCTGAACTATCACCATCACCTGCTATGTCTGATCAAACCTTATGAATCCCAAGGGAGCTGACTTCTCCAGCTCAGAAGAAGCAACAGATGGAATGGAAGCAGCACAGACTTCAGACTCACAGACTTAGATTTAAATCCTAGGGGAGAATAAGTTGCTTCTTAGCTTTTAGTCTACTTATCTATAAAGTCGGAATAATCATCTCACAGGATAGTAGTGAGGATTAAATAAGATATAGAATGACTAGCACCATAGAAATTAGGCACGCGTGTATACATCAGTGAATGAATACTGTGTTATAGTCCCTTAGATACACCTTCTACCTACCAACTAGACCTGCTTCCCATCTGAAAATCATATGTCCATTAGTATTGCATCTAGGGACCTTGAAGGATGCTACCTTTGTGATGATGACAATTAGGAGTGATGATAAAATAGATTTAATAATGATTACCAGAAAAAAATATTCAAAAATGTTTTCAAAGGATTTCCAAGTAAAGTATGGTAGTTCTAAGGGTCAGGTGTTGGTGGGGCTAGAAAAAAATTTTTTCCTTGCTGGAAAAGTTGTAAATACTTAGGTAGTAATATCAAGAATAAATATGAAGTGACTCTAAACAGCAAATCATAGTTTTCACTAATTGTAACTAACATCTTCTTTCCATTATACCAGTGAGAAGAAGCTCATTACAGATGCCCTTAATAAAAATCAATTTCTGAAGAGACTGGATCCTCAGCAGATCAAAGACATGGTGGAATGCATGTATGGGAGAAACTACCAGCAAGGGAGTTACATTATTAAGCAAGGAGAACCAGGAAACCATATTTTTGTACTGGCAGGTGGGCTTCACAGATTTTTCCAGTCACCATATAATAAATATTTGCCTATAGTTTAATGATTTTTTGCAAACATTTATAAAAATGCAAAATTTGTTGCTCTGTTTGTAGAAAACATAACAGATTGAGCTCATGAAATAGTAACCTTGTTGATCTAATTGTCATGTTGCTAATACTTAATATTTACAGAATGCTTTCTATATGTCCAGCATCCTACTGAGAACTTAATAGAAAGATCTCATTTCAACTCACTGACTCTGTTAGGCAAGTGCTACTATCTTCATGTTACTATGTGGACTGTGTCACAGAGAGGTTAAGTGACTTACCCAAGGCCACACAGCTCATTAGTGGTGGAGGTAGAATGCAAATGTAAACAATCTTATTAGAGAGTCCATACTTTTTTTTTTTTTTTTTTTTTTTTTTTTTTTTGCGGTATGCGGGCCTCTCACTGTTGTGGCCTCCCCCGTTGCGGAGCACAGGCTCCGGACGCGCAGGCTCAGCGGCCATGGCTCACGGGCCCAGCCGCTCCGCGGCATATGGGATCCTCCCAGACCGGGGCACGAACCCGTATCCCCTGCATCGGCAGGCGGACTCTCAACCACTTGCGCCACCAGGGAGGCCCGAGAGTCCATACTTTTAATCACAATGCCACTCACTCAACATATGCAAGAAGGTGTTTCAGAGCATTCGAAACACTGCTGCTTGTGTTGACCTTTTTACATTGTTGTACCATGGAAAAGAAAACAATTATTTTTGTGACTTTGTAAAATATTTTCATTATATACCAATGATTTCAAAAGACAATTTAGGTACATTTAACCAACAGATAAGTCAAATGGAATGCCTTAAGGTTAAAGCTGGTGTTTTTAGAACCATTTAAATGGCTTCTTCCATACATGATCCCTTGAACATGCTTCCATGCTGGGTAGATTATAATGGTTAGATAGGAAAAGGATTTATTTCTCAAATGCTTATCAAACACATAAATCTTATACTGGAATTCAACAATTTTTTTTTAGATATAGAAGCAAGAAATCATCTGAACAGAGCTTACAGTTATTGAATGCCCTGTCAAATTCTGAATTGCCCCCAATTTTTGAGTTTTAGGGGGAAAAGTTAACTGGCTTGCTCAGAGGTAGTGGTAACCTGGGATGTGCTGTGGCCTTTTATTTTGCACTGTAGGTCCTGACGATCTAAGCAATGCTTTATAAACTTTATAATTTTTTATTGATGGCCAACTATAGCCAAAGCCCAGTGCTGAGTTCTGAGAGAGACACAGGTGAATAAGACATGATTCCTGTGGGAGGTTACATTCTGGTAAGTGGCCTGCAACTTTAGACAAATCCTTGTATAGCAAGAGGGGTAAAAAGAATCACAGAAACTAAGAAACAAAGGTAAGCAATGCTTTTATGATTCTTGTTTCCTTGAGGCCTTAGATGTAGAGCAGAAGTTGCCTATCCAAACAAATTAATACACATCTATTGACAGTGTATAAAAGATTGTTTTCTCTATTTTGATTCTTTAAACATGCCAGTTGCATAATTATGAGTGTATTATTTGCCACATACGTCTTTGTAGATGGCCTTAAAACTATAGTCATCCTCAAGTAATTATTCTCCCCAAGAAGTGAATTACAGTCTTAATTTAGCCAGCCTTCAAGTTTTAGGGACAGGTGACCCAGAACAATTTCCCCCCCTTTCAACTTTTCTCTTGGCTCTTTCATTTCTACATTACCAACACTAGAACATTCTGGCAAGAGAAGATAGGACATTAAGTCAACCAATATTTGGAAACCTGCAAGGAAGGATGAGAAACTCATGTCAGCTCATCTTGTTCTTTGCCAGCAACTCTGATGAAAGGCTTGGGGAGAAAAGGGTTTGAACAGAAGTCAGTATCAATATAGTTATTGAAGTCAGGGCTATAACACACATGGAAATGAAAATTGGATGCTTTCTTATTTGAATTAATTATGATGTTATCTAAAAATTGAATTGTGTGATTTAATTGATGGAGCAAATTAGTTTGTTAATTCAAAATCTCCCCTTTATAAAATATAGCAAGAATAGCAAATAGTAAAAGCATATTTAGCTTAAACTTTTGGTATTCCATATAATAGTTCAGTGTTGCTCAAGTCCCATGTGCCGTAACGAATTGGAAAAAAACTTGAAATGCATAAAGTTCCATGATTCTAACTCAACAGTGAAGCTAAGTAGTTTTGATGGAATAGAATTTAGTTATAATGAGAAATTATTAAATTGCATAACTAATATATAAGATTCAGAGCCAAAACAGTTTATTTCTTACTAGAATATAAGTTCTAACAGGATAAATATCTTTTCTGTTTTGTCTACCCTGTCTCTCTTTCACCTGGGCTAGTTCCTGGCACAGCATAGGTATTCATATCAGATGCATTGAATGAGTGGGTGGACAGAGATGACCCAGAGCTACTTAGTGATGAATTAGGAGGAGGAAAGACCAGTTCTTCAAGGGAAAGAGAAATAACCCCACCATTTTCTTCCTCTAAGAATATAAGTCATTTTTGCAAATGCTTTTGATTAGCTAAGGTTTTATTTGCATTTGTTTGAAGGGAAAAGAGAAGAGAATTGCCAGGGCAGAAGCATGGTGAGGAAGTTGCCTCTCCCTTCCCCCAAACTCTGCTTAGCCAAAGATTGGTGTCAAGCACTCTTCTTTTTCTTTTTTTATGACTTTAATTTTTAGAGCAGTTTTAAGTTTACAGCAAAATTGATAGGGCGGAATAGAGATTTCCCATATACCCCTGCCTCCCCACATCCACAGCCTCTCCTGTTATCAGCATCACTCACCAGCAAGGTACAGTTTTTTTTAAACCAAGGATGAACCTACATTGACACATCGTAATCACTCAACGTCCATACTTGGTATTGTACAGTCTCTAGGTTGCGACAAGTGTATAATGACATATATCCATCGTTATAATATCAAGCAGAGTATTTCCACTGCCCTAAAAATCCTCTGTGCTCTGCCTATTCATCTCCTCCCCAACCGCTGGCAACCACTAATCTTTTAATTTTCTCCGTCCTTTTCCCTTTTCCAGAATGTTACATAGTTGGAATCATATAGTATTTAGCCTTTTCAGATTGGCTTCTTTCACTTAGAAATATGTATTTAAGGTTCCTCCACGTCTTTTCATGGCTTAGTATCTCATTTCTTTTTAGCACTGAGTAGTATTTCATGGTCTGGTTGTATCACAGTTTATCCATTTACCCACTGAAGGACATCTTGGTAATTTCCAAGTTTTGACAATTATGAATAAAGCTGCTATAAATATCTGTGTGCAGGTTTTTGTGTAAACCTAAGTTTTCAGCACCTTTGGATAAATACTAAGGAGCACAATTGCTGGATTGTATGGTAAGAGTATGTTTAATTTTGTAAGAAACCACCAAACTGTGTTCCAAATTGGCTGTACCATTTAGCATTCCCACCAGCAATGAATGAGAGTTCCTGTTGCTCCACATCCTCTCCACCATGTGGTGTTGTCAGTGTTCCAGATTTTGGTCATACTGTTAGGTGTGTAGTAGTATCTCGTTGTTTTAATTTGCATTTCCCTGATAAATGTGATGTGGATCATCTTTTCACATGCTTATTTGCCATCTGTATATCTTCTTTGGTGAGCCTCTGTTAAAGTCTTTGGCCTTTTTTTTTTTTTTTTTTTTTTTTTTTTTTGTGGTACGCGGGCCTCTCACTGTTGTGGCCTCTCCCGCTGTGGAGCACAGGCTCCGGACGCGCAGGCTCAGCGGCCATGGCTCACGGGCCCCGCCACTCTGCGGCATGTGGGATCCTCCCGGACTGGGGCACAAACCCGTGTCCCCTGCATCGGCAGGCGGACTCTCAATCACTGCGCCACCAGGGAAACCCTGGCCATTTTTTAATTAGGTTGTTTTCTTACTGATGAGCTTTAAGAGCTCTTTGTATATTTTGTAAAACAGTTCTTTATCAGATGTGTCTTTTGCAAAGATATTTCCTCTCAGTCTGTGGCTTGTCTTTTAATTCTCTTCTTAGTGACTTCATTTATTAATGCATTTCAGTGAATGAGGGGTTAGGCAACAAGCAAGGCATGGTGAAGTAACGTACCCCAGGTCACATGGCCAAAGACTAGTCAGAGCCAGGCGGCCTGACTCCAGGGCCAGCATACTTCTCATTTATGACAAGTTAGTCCTTCTGCCAGTGTGAACACCTGTGCTGTGTTTTCAAGACATACAGTGATTGTTGTATTCCTTGTGCAAGAGAAGTAGTTTCATGTGCTACATTTTTCATGGGGTAGAATGAATTTTAAATGAAACACTTGCCATCCACTGCTTCAGGAAAGAACTTTGTAACAATCACAATAATAATAATATGGGATTTTGTTTGTTTGTTTTTGTTTTTTGTGGGGTTTTTTTTGGCTGCACTGCACAGCATGTGGGATGTTAGTTCCCCGACCAGGGATAGAACCTGTGCCTGCCTGCAGTGGAAGCACAGAATCCTAATCATTGGACCGCTAGGGAATTCCCAATAGCTAACACTTACATGGCATCTACTATGTGCTAGCCATGGATCTGTGATCCTTACCTATAGTAACTTACTTCTCACAACTGTATGAAGTAAATATTATTAATATTATCCCCATTATTGATGAGGAACCCAGGCAGAGTGGGTAACTCTTCAGGCTAATCAGCTAATAGAGAGTGGGCCTCAGTCTGCATCCTTAACCACTTTATTATAATGAGAATCATAAGATATCTTATCTGTATGCTTTGTATACCTTCTGATTGTTTTTTTTTTAACTTATGGAATCCAGGTGGATTTTGATTACTTGTGTTTTCTTACATTCTACTTGATAGAGGGTCGACTAGAGGTGTTCCAAGGGGAGAAATGGCTATCATCCATTCCTATGTGGACGACGTTTGGAGAACTAGCCATTTTATACAACTGTACAAGAACTGCTTCTGTGAAAGGTAACAGGAGATGAAATACTGTATTTTTAAAATTGTTACACAACGTTAAAGATAACCTAAGACACTCTTGCATCCTGAGTCTTTTTGTCTCCCACTGTGCCCCATATGCTCTTATTAATAGAAAGGCTATGCTTATAAAAGGATTTATATTGAAGCCCTTGTCTAAATGATTCAAGCTTAAAAAGACCTTTCTGTCAGATACCTGTATGTAAAATATGGCTTTAAACAGAATTGATTCCAGTATTTTCTATCGTTGCCACTTCAATTTTTTATTATGTAGACATTTGCCTTTGGCTCATCCAGCATGTTTGCTTTCTATTCTCCATGAGGTTCTGACCATATTACAAACCAGAAAATTTAATTAAACCAATAAAAGTGTATAAATATCAAAAAGAATATGAATTAATTAGTGAGAGTTTTCATGAGTGACTTTTGGGATTAGTTCAGTTGCTTCTCCTTAGGGTTCTTGTTTTTATCGGCTTTATTCCTGGTAATATCGGGTTTTCTTCTGAATTACTTAGATGTGGTGTTTCTCAGAGTTTGGGACGAGGTTATGTGTGTCAGCATTGTTGCAGTATTTGATAAAAATGCAGATTCTGAGGCTCCACTCCAAATAATCTCTGACAATGGGGCCCAGGGATCTCTATTTTTAACAAGAATGTCAAAATAATTCTAATTCACTCTAAAGTTTAGTAAACCAGAGATTTTGATTTTGATCTCTTCTGTAGGCTCTCATCACTCCTTTAAAAAATATCTTACTACCATAATTTCATACAGATTTTTTAGGGCTGCTACTTCTGCTCTTCTTCCTTTTTAGATTTTATTCTTGATTTTAATGTCTTTCCTATGAAAAGGTTGTCCCAAAAACTGTCTTGCATAATCTCTTTGAAAATGATTTTATATATTTTATGTAAAAGTAACCATAGAGATTCTTAAAATATATTGGCTCTCGTTAGCAACAGTGTCTAAACAACATAAAAGGACACAAAAACAGACTCACACGCAGAGATCTTTAACTTTCAATTATCTGCTTGTGAATTCTTCACTTTCTGGATTAGCTACAGGCTGGCTGGCTTTCTTTTGTATCACAGCACAAATCTAAAATACCTCCTGATGATGTAGTGTGTAATTAGGGATTGCAAACTAATTTTAATATCACCCTAAGCAAAACATAATTAGAATGGAAATATTTTGCTGCTCACTTTCAAATCATCATTTATTTCAAAGTCAAAAATGATTTTATAAAATTACCTGCTCTTTACATCACTACTTCCTTCCATTTGCATGCTTAAATAATGCATTGTTCAAGAAATATCATTTTATGAGAGTACCTGAAAAATTTATTGATTAACATGTTGGAATGTTTTCTTAATCTGAGAGCTAAACAATATTTTATTATTTTCTTGATTTTTCTAAAGCTATTACCAATGTTAAAACATGGGCACTAGATCGAGAGGTATTCCAGAATATAATGAGAAGGACAGCTCAAACTAGAGATGAACAGTACAGAAACTTCCTCAGAAGGTAAGAATAACACGCTGGTGGCAGAAAGAGCACAAGGTGGTGTAGCCATATTGTGGATATGTTAGTTTTATCAGAGTAATTATTTTACTACAGTCTTTCTTATTTAAACATTTTCCATATGATTAAGCCAAAGGAACAAAAGTATTCTCTTGCAGTAAATGCCACTATATATATGAAGAATTATGTTTCATTCCCATTAGTCTTGTTCACTGATTTATTTCTCTTGCTAATTTTGCCCTTGTGTTGATGGAGTCATTGCACATAGTATAGAATAATGTGCATAAAATCCTAAAATATTCACTTGGGTTGCTCAGTTGACTTTGAAAGATGTCCTGTAATTTGGAAGTAGATAACAAAAGATAATAATGCTTTGCTTAGAATAATATTAAAATAAATTATTTTACTGTCCTCACTTGCTTTACCTGAGACATTTTTTCTCATTGGCATAGCCACGCCATCTTCCAAATTACTATTATTTGCAGCAAATTAACTTGCCAAAAATGTTATTATGCTTGCTATCACGACATGGATCCTTGGAACATACACATTTTGTCAACTGTTCTGAACCCCCAACAACTTGGATGCATCAAATTACAGAGAAACAAGTACCTATGTAACTGAAAAGGTCAGCTACACACTAAAAACATTTTTTTGGAAAGTATAAGTTCCTTATTTAAACTATTTCTGTGTCTTTTGTGGGAGATTTGACAGTCTGTGAAACTGCAATACATACTGTAATGAAATGTAACCTTTGATAAGTGGTAATAACAATAAAATATCCTGTGGTTTCCAAAAATAAATTCTAAGTTCTTTTTAAGTATAGTGACTTTATCTTGCATAAGTAGCCTGCAAAGTCAATGATTTTAGGGCTGTGCCGTGCCTAGCATATAGTGAGGACTCAGTGAATAGTGAATGAAGGCATTGTTTATCAGTAGAACATTGCAGGCATTGAGGTTTTTCATATGGACGCTTGCTGATTTACTTTCCCGGAAACAATAATGACTCCTGGAAGAGAGCTGCAGTAATGACAGTATGACAATCAGTGCCTTAGCCATCATGTTGTGGGGTCTACTTGAGTATAGGTAATCTCAAAATCCAGCAACTGAGCAATGCAGGTCAGTATTTAAAGCTAATAAACTGCACTTACGCAAGGGCCAAAAAAGGATACATAAATAAACCGGTGCCCATGGGTTGCATCATGTCTGAGATAAAACCTGAGCCACTAGGTTTCCCCTTGGAGTGTAGTGTGTTCTGCCTTAGTGGAGGGAGCTCAGAGAATTTACTAGTACAGGTTCCTTCCCTCCTTTTCTTCTTTCTGGTATCTCATTCATGCATTCGTTCAATGAATACTTATTGCCAGGCGTAAACATTGTGGATTCAGTGGTGAACAAGATAAACCTGACCTCTGCCTTCATAGAGGGGAGACAGACAAAAGATATTTTCTCATATCAATTTCCTCACCAATCCCCTAAAGGTGATAGGCTTACAGGAGAGAATTTTCACTAACGCTAGAGTGCCCAGTTTAGACCCGAAGTAGAACGTTCATGACGGGCGTGTGTTAGTCAATTAAACCAAAGGAACAAAAAGTATTCCCTTTTCTTCTATATGCCACTATATAGAAAAAAGTTCTGGTTAACCCTTTTACCTTTTCATCCATAAGGTGACATATTAGTGAAATACATTTCTCTTTGTTTCATAATATACAGTAAGCTCTTTTCCATTTACATCTTTTTTTTTTTTAAAGAAGATGTTGCAGGTAGGATTTTATTAATTTATTTATTTTTGCTGTTTTGCGTCTTCGTTTCTGTGCAAGGGCTTTCTCTAGTTGTGGCAAGCGGGGGCCACTCTTCATCGCGGTGTGTGGGCCTCTCACTGTTGTGGCCTCTCTTGTTGCGGAGCACAGGCTCCGGACACGCAGGCTCAGCGGCCATGGCTCACGGGCCCAGTTGCTCCGCGCCATGTGGGATCCTCCCAGACCAGGGCTCGAACCCGTGTCCCCTGCATTAGCAGGCAGATTCTCAACCACTGCACCACCAGGGAAACCCTATCTTTTTATTATGAAGTATCTGACACGTATCAAATGATACATAGTACACATGTAAGTTATAATAACATAATAACAAAGTGAGCCCCATCAAGCTACGGCCCAGCCTAAGTAGAAAGTTAGCAAGTTGTTGACATTTTCATTTGCTCCCCTATGTCATTTTCTAGCTTTCCTTGGGGTACCTCCTCTCCTTGGAGTAGTCTGTATTCTGAAGTTTGGTAATTGTAACCTTGCTATTCTTTATTATTTTGCCTGTAGCTTGGTTTAGCCTATTTTTGAACTTTACAAAATTGGTGTTATTTTTGCAAGTCAGTTTTTTCACTCAATACATTTTTTAAGGTTCGTCTACTTGGTTAGTGCAGTCATTTCTCCTGTTGTAGAGTTCTGTTATCTGACTCGACCACAGTTCATTTATCTGCTCTCCCATTGGGCATGTTCCAGTGTTTTGCAATTACAAATGATTCAGATGCAGACATTCTTAGACCCAGCTCCTGGCTACGTGCCTCCTGGTCCTTGTGTTCAAGAATGAGTCTAGAGCTCTCTTTTCAAAACTCAGATCCAATCATGCATTTATGGAGGAGCATCATTTTTTCCTTAGGGGTGTCAAATTTTAGATGTTAAGAAAGAAGTATCTATCTTCTAGAAATTATATAAACAGTCCTGAGTAAAAATGGGTAAAGTAGAAATTTCTCTAAAAGAACAATTTAATCATACTGATGGGTTAATCATACTGAGTGGAATTTTTTGATTTTTTTTCAAACAATTTCAGTGTTCTATCATTCTCTGTATATTATTATTATCTGTAAAAATGTTCCTATTACATGCCTCTGGCTACCATTAATTTTAAAAGATGGTACAATATGACTAATAATCAAGATCATTTCCATGCTAATTCCTACATTCCCTCCTGGATTCAGTCTTTACTTAATTACAAGGATTTAGATGAAAATCTGATTCTCCTCTGGAAGCAGAGGTCCTCATCCATGCTAATAAAAGAGATATTGAGATGTGGAACACATTTCTGGATGTGATTCACTTCGAAAGCCAACAACAAATGTAATTTTTTTTCTCCAAAGAAACAAAATTTGATTTTTTTCCTTTCATGGGGTCTTACTATTTTTATTTATTTACCTGTGATAAATGTCTGCTGTTATATGTGATCATATAATTTCAATGTATCTGAAATTCAGTTATTTATGTGTGCTATATTTGGTGGTTTACTTTGGAAAAATTAAAGTGCATTATATTTTTTTAAATGCATGCATGAATCTATGTAGAGGTGTATATTTATAGTTTAATTTATGATGATAATTAAATAAAGGTTTCTTTTTAATTATGCAGCGTATCCTTGCTGAAGAATTTACCTGAAGATAAATTAACCAAGATCATTGACTGCTTGGAAGTGGTAAGAAATTTTAAAGTAAAAACTATATTTCATTAAAAGATTATATAATCTAATCATTATTAGCACTGTAAATGATTATAAAGGAAAAGATGGTGATCACCAGTCCACAGAGACCAAGAGCCTTTTTCTATTGTGAAAACTCACACTGATTAAGGGGCTGGGGTGGGGTTCGGGGACTCTTCTGAAATATATAAAAGAAAATTGGATTTGCATGTGTAAAGTGACATTTGATTTACATATTTTAATCTTTTTAGTATATTTTATAAAACTTATCTGCCTCACTCAAGAGGCATTTGATTTTCTGCAATTAACATCACAATCCCTTACAGAGTTTTCGTAGTATGAAGGAGTCTGTGATGCATAATTAGGTAATGGAGTAGAGAAAGGGTATATTGGGACTTTCGTGAACAGGCTTCTGAATCACGCTATGAAACACTCCATACTTGAAAACTCTAAGCTATGAAAAGACATTAAAAAACAAAACAAAACAAAAAAACCCTGTACTTAAGAAGCACTTTACCTATTTTAACATCTAGGGGAAAATGGCATATTGGAACATGTTCAAAAATTCATATTAAGCATCATGCAGATGGTTGGTTCTTGTCCAAGAGTAGTCAAGTCTTTTTGTGAATAATGTTTTTATGACATGTACCTTGGATTCTAATAATTTGCATTATACAAAAACCTCTTCAGAGATTAATATTCAAAGTAAATAACCTCCATCTAACTTTTTTTTGGTGTGTGTTGGTCAATTTCATTGAAACCAAATTGCTTTTTGGGAATTTAAAGGAGGTAAGGAATAGTAAAGGAGTCAGATGTAGACTTTAAGATTTTATAAAGCTCTTCTCAGTGGGAGACAAAAAATACCCTGCAAGACTGATTGTTGACAGATTCATGCCTCTGTCAATCTCAACATACAATGTAAACTAATACCTGTTGAGAAGGGAGCACCAACCATTTTATCCTTAAGTGTAAGTGACACCAGTAATGTTTCCATTTACAATTCATGGAACCCATCCAGCAGTTTATCAAGGACAGGCCATGATGACACAGTGCCTGGCCTTGTGTCCCCAGAGCGTTCAGATATGAAATCATTTTCAAGAGGACTGCTTGCCCTGCATCTCTTGGGATTTTCTCAGTGTAACATAACCCAATCACAGATGTTACAAATTAATAATTCATCCTAATTTCTGAGTGATTTTTTTAAAGCTGGAGAGGCCCTATATTTTTCTGTTAACCGAGGAAATCTGTTTTTAATATAACACTAATAGAGTAGATTCACCAGAGGGGAATTCCATGCTGACAGAAAATATTAAAATTTAGTATCGTTAAAAATAAATAGTACATTAGACATATTTATAGTAGCCACAAGCAATAGCTACAGAATATATAGATGGGGGCTCCAACCTAGTATTAATTAACACACAATTCGAATTTGCAAGTCTCACCTTTTAAAACACGCTAGAAGGTTTTATTATATATTAGCATTTGCAGACAGCAGTGTGGTTTATAAAGGGCTCTTTATTCATACCTGGCAAACAAATGTGTGTCTCTGTAATGTGTGAAAATTCACAAATTCGAAAGTGATTAACAAGGGAGTAATGGGATCTATTTAGTGCTAAGAAAAGCACATAATTTACCAGCATAGCTTGGACTAATGACCCATCAACTGGGTCCTGACCACAGCCAATCACTAATGCATTGGAGTTATGACAGAGCACCTGCTGAGTTCCAGGGCCAGCTGTCCCACAAACTGGCTCCATAATCTTTGAGAAAAACAGGCTGAATCTGGCATGCTATTTAGGAGTTGATTTGGGGTGGTTTTAAGTTTTTGTGAAGGGGGCGGGGAGGGAGTATCAGAATTTCCCATCACCATGCAGTTGGTCTGATGTGTTTGTTAAGACTTTTGTTTGTTGAAGTCCTAGACCACGTGGCCCGAATGTGCAGTGTGCCAACAGCATTTCTTGCTTTAACATACATCACCCAAAGTATTCAGTTCTGGAGGCAGACATTGCCTTTAAACTTCTTCTCATGGGCTAATGGGAAAAAGAGGGTGGGAAAAGTAGCAACATATTCACTGGTGTGCTTTAAGAGTTAACTAATGAACACCCTAAAGCACGACACAGATTCCAAATGCAGTGTGACTATTAATGATAATGAAAATGACACTGTGACTTCGTACCTGGCAGTTGGGTAGTACGGAAGACAAGAGTGGGAAGAGTTTCTGTTCCCACTCTCGGTGAGAGATCCGGGAAGCCTGGGATTTGACTGTGTGGTGGATTGAAAAGTTACGGAACTCTTTGTTACAGAGATTTGGTATTTGACCCAGTGACCCTCTACACTGCCACTCTGACATGGCATCTTTCATGAAACTGGAGCTCTAGTGGGAGTGGGACTGGGGTGGGGAATGTGAAATGTCCTTGTCCTTAATCAGATCACCAGTGATGCTGCTTAAAAGACAGATTCCCAGGTACTACCTCACACTTACTGAATCAGAAACTCTGGGGTAGGGACCCAGAAATCCACATTTCAACATTTTAAAAACACGATTCTTAAAGTTTAAAGTTATGAATTGAATATATATATTTAGGGTTTGCCATAGTCTGCCTCTTTAGTCACAAGTTTTCCATTTTTCATCATTTTTTGAAAGTCTGGTCTTCCTTTCTTGTAGTTCCTGCTAACACTTGCATAAGCCAGAGGGTTTTTCTCATTTTAATGGTTACATCTAGAACCATAAGAAAGTTGAGATAATTGTGGATTTTGCCAGTTTATGGACCCGTTAATTAAAGGGGGGGGCAGCTAGGTGTCCTAGAAAGTTAGTTAGTCCAAAGTCTGGAGATTAAGGTTTATGGTCAAGCCTCTATCCCTCGCAGCTGTCAGTTAATTGTGGTGGGCATCAGGGTCATCTCATCTATAAAATAAGGGGGTGCTGGGTCACATCTCTACGGGCTGTCTCAGTGTTTCAGTTACAAAATTCTATACAGTTGGCTCACCCAAATGGAGGAATTTCTGTTGATTTTCATTTTGTAGGCTCTGGTTCCTTAGAAATAAGCAATCAGATGCTAAATTATGCCGGAATGGTTGATAGGGTCCACCTAATCCAGGTGTGTTTGCTTTAAAATTTCTAAGGTGTTTTAACTACTGTACTTGGACAAACAAAACTAGCTGGTAGCAAACCCCAATAAATGTATACAGTTTTTTAAACAGTCAACTTAGGGACATGGTCACATGATGCAGGGTTTGTGTGTGTGTGTGTGTGTGTGTGTGTGTGTGTGTGTGATCATACATCTGACTGTGTATCATCAATTCTTCTTTGTGATGAAGATTTCTAGCCACACACTAAGGAAACTAAGGAAATCATAGGCTTGCTTCTTTGTCTTTGTCCTCCATCACCTTAGATTTTAATTCTGGTTTCATATATTCTATTTACAGGCACTCAGGCTCTATCTATCATTTTGCTAGCTATCACAGAATGAGCATTTTCTTTACATGAAAAACGCTTTCCGTCTTTAGCAGTTTCTGATGTATGGTTTTCTTCTTCTTCTTTTTTTTTTTCCAGTGTATGGTTTACTTTAAACCTCTATCTCTCAGTCTGCCCTGGAATTGATTTCCTAAGTTTCCTTTTGGCCATGTACTAAGTACCTACTCTCAGTGTTTCTAAATATCTTCTTTTAAATCATCTTTTTCAGACTGTGGGACACAACTCATTAGTAGGTCATGCAATCAATCTAGAGGAACACTTTAAAAAAATATCAGAGTAGTAAGCATAAGTATTGTTCAGATATGTTTCAGTTTTATAGAAATGTGTGTGTGCACGCTCACATGTGTGTATGTGGGTGTATATGTAAAATATGTTTCTTACTGTAGGTCAGGGTAAAAACTGCTTGAAAACCATCGCTTCACAGGGTAGGGTCTATGGCTTCTTGGTCCTCTAAGGGACCTCTTTGCAATGTAACCACAGGACAATAAACCACACTATTTGCAGTTCTCTTTTTGGTCTTGGTGACCACCCTGGCTAGACTGGCTGCACTCCCCAGTTGACAAACACTGGCTAGTCTGGCATCGTAGCCAGTACTTACCACTATATATTTTTGTTCTGATCTACATCCACAGTCTTTTCTGATCTATGAAGTTACTGTCAACACACTGGGAGGTATTATTTATCTTCCTTCCATGGTTTTGGGTGACAAAGACTCATCCCTGGGAAAAATACCACTAGGAAGCTTGCCCCTTAAGAAACAACAAAGCTCTTTCTCAGTGTTCCCTTTCCAGCTTCTGCCTTTTGGCTTCTCCGACTGACAGAAATTAAAGCTGCACATCTGCACAGACCAGAGGCTGTCTATTAACTGAAGAACAGCCTATAAGCAGTTCAGAAATTCTCCAGATTCCTTCTGCTCCATCTGGGTAATGGGGACTGGGACTGAGATAGGAACAGGAGAGCCTGAGACTGCCTGAAACAGGAACGTCCACCGTGACACTAGCAGTTCTAATAAAGAGAATTGAACATTAACTATATCATGAAGACCCCTGCACTGCAGTGTCATGGTCACTCACTTAACCTTTGCGAGTCACAGTCTTCTCAATGGTAAAATCACACTTGAATGGAGTGAAGGTTTGTGATAGAGCTATAATGAGAAAAAATAGAGAGTTGGAGTAAGCAGCTTGTGATGTAAAAACTCAAAATATTATTTTCCAGGTAGAACAGAAGCATGTTTCCTGCTCACATAACAGTCCAGGGAGGATGGTCCTAGGTGGCTATGCAGAATCCTTCAGGAACCCAAGCTGATGGCTACTCTGCCATCTTCCACATGGTCCCTCTCCCAAGATTTCTCTGGGACATGCCATTACAATTGGGGCACAAGTATGAAGGCACGTGTCTGGAATGGTTCATTGGCCTGGCATGGAAGTGGCATATGTTGCTTCTGCTCAGACCCTTTTAGCTGGAAGTTAACCACATGGCCACAGCTAACAGCAGGGAGGCTGGGGAATGCAGTTTACCTGTGGAAGACATTGATGACCAGCTCACAGACTCTTTCACAGGAATTAACAGTCACCAGGTGACTATCTCACCTAGTCCTCACACATCCTTAGGTGTGGTAGGTCATACCATCTTAATTTTACAGAATAGGAAACTGAGGTCCAGAAGATTTAAGTAACATCTAAGCAAACCGTTCTCAGCCTCCGCCTTAACATGGCAATCATTAATTGAGTATTTACTACATTTCAGATGCTTTTAATGCATCAAAAATTAATTGTCTTTAACTGACTTATGGTGGTAGGCAAAAATGGACCCCCTCCAAAGTATCCACATCCTAAACCTTGGAATGCATAAATGCGTTATGTGACATGGCAAAAGGAACTTTGCAGATGTAATTAAGGTTTGGGACCTTAAAATAAGGGAGATTATCTTGGACTATCTAGGTGGGTCAAGTATTATTACATGGGCCCTTAAAAGCAGAGAATTTTCTCTGGCTGGAATCAGAGAGATGCAGGAGAAGTGGAAGTCAGAGAGATTCCAAGTGTATGAAGAATTCCATGTGCCCTTACTGGTTCTGAAATATCGGGGGCTCTGTGCAAGGACAGGAGAGAAGTCTCTGGGAGCTAAGGGCGCAGCCCCCAGCTCACAGCCATCAGGGAAATGGGACCTTATCCTACAACCGCAAGGAACTGAATTCTGCCAACAACCTGATTACACTTGAAAGCAATTTTTTCCCCAGAGCCTCCAGAAAGGAGCACAGCCCTACTGACACCTTGACTTCAGCCTTGAGAGATCCTGAACAGAGAAATTCAGGTGAACCACACCATGCCTGGACTCTCTGACCCACAGAAACTCAGATAATAAATGGGGGTAGTTTCAAGCCACTAAGTGTGTGTGGTTATTTGTTACAGCAGCAATAGAAAACTAATGTGCTTATCTTCTCTCAATCTTTTAGTATAAATGTTCTTATTTGAATTTTCTGGATTGATGAAAGTGAAATTCAAAGCAGAACTGAGATTTGAATCTAGATTTCTATGGCTTCAAAAGTGCTTTTTCCCCTGAGATATTCTGTTTCCTTCCATGAGATGTTGAATGCCTTATAAAATGTACATATTGCTATGTAAATAAAAGGTAAGTTTATTAGTATTAGGAGTAATGTTTATTCCATAAATGTAAATATGTTTTAAGAGTAAATGACCCAAAATGATACTGAACTATAGCAGACACAAAAGTAGTTTTGTTTGGATTTTATTTTCAAGTCTAAAATAAAAATAAGAGAGAGCTATTGTGTTGTTCTTCATGCCTTTTACGAAAATTAAACAAGCCCATTTTTGTTTGTGTAAATAATTAAGAGATCCATTTTAGTTCTATGACTTTGTGGCAATATCAAATTAAAGCAAAATAGGAATGGAAAGTTTAATCCATCTTTTATTTTCTAGGAGACTGAATTGCTTTTTTGGTCTGGCAGGTGGATGAATTACTTTTCGCTGACAAGAATTCTCTGATTAGGGCTTCCCTGGTGGCGCAGTGGTTGAGAGTCTGCCTGCCAATGCAGGGGACATGGGTTCGTGCCCCGGTCCGGGAAGATCCCACATGCCGCGGAGCGGCTGGGCCCGTGAGCCATGGCTGCTGAGCCTGCGCGTCCAGAGCCTGTGTTCCGCAACAGGAGAGGCCACAAGAGTGAGAGGCCCGCGTACCGCAAAAAAAAAAAAAAAAAAAAAAAAAGAGAATTCTCTGATTACACTCACCTATATGAGGGAAACAAAGAAATAAGTGACAGTTTAGGATTTCATGAGGTTAAACTTTGTTGAAAAACAATTTACATGTAAAAATTCTAATGTCAACCTTTCATGATGATAAATCTTTGGAAAGAATCCATATGAAAGAGCTCCTTACTGTGTATGTAGAATTTTCGCAACGATTGCTCTGAAAGAAATTAGGAATTGAGGCTGATATTCCTCATATCCATTGAGGATAATATTTTCAATTTATTAGATAATATTTGTCCTTTTTCTAAACTCTAGCACCAGTTTCAGACTGTTGCAGATCACTAAACAGTTTATATTTAGATTATTTGGGTGAAGCCCACCTGTGGATCGGTGATAATTGCCTTGCTCTTGTTTCTTTGTGTCTTCAGTGTCCATGCTTGAAATTCACTATTCCAGGTGAACTTTTTTTTCCATGAAAGATAAATATAAATGCAGATAAACAAGCAAAAGTCTCCTTACTTTTTCATGGTTTAAGACTACAGTATTTAAGAAGATTACAATTACAATAAGCAAAAAATAACAGAAACAGGTGTGGAATGCTCATTTCTAAAACACCAGGAGTTCTATTTCATTTGTGTCATCTGAACGTCTCTGCTGCATCTAACTTTTTCTTTTTCTCTCATCCCCATAGGAATACTATGACAAAGGAGATTACATTATTCGAGAGGGCGAGGAAGGAAGTACTTTTTTCATTTTAGCAAAAGGAAAGGTAACTATTAGTTAAAGCTCACTTAAAGTAAATCAAAGAATCATATCAAATCTGTTGGCCATAAACGCAGCAGTGTTCTGCATTGCAGCCTAAGTCCTCTGTCTGCAGTGAGCAGTTAAAGAACCTTCTGCTCAGAAGAGTCCTGGGCAAGTGGCGGGGGCAGTCTGAGCACTGGCTTTGGGCCCACAGGAGACTTGTCTTGGGTTCCAGCTGATGTATTAATTTCTTAGTGACCTTAGTCAGGTCACTTGGCTTTCTTTGGATGTCGTTTCATTGTGTATAAAATGACTGGATTATTTCTAATAATCCAATGAGTGTGTGATTCTCAGCCCAGGGGTCTAAGATCAAGGGCTGGAACATTTCCCCATCCTACTGATAGGACAAACAGCAGGTGGAATAGAATGAACTAGACAATTGAGGACAGAATGATCAGGCATCAAGCTGTAGAACAATATGGCTCAGCACTTCAATTCGTACACAGTTGCTCAAGTTGATTTAGATGCTGATGAAAATTTTACGCTAATATAGACAACAAATCTTTTTTCTTAACTAGATGTTGAGTGGATAACATGTTGCCGGTTATTCCCAGCTTGACTCTTTACAATGTTCCTCAGAGACAAGAAGCATTTGTGGAATATTAATGGAAAGGATAAAATCTTGAGCACCTGTGTCTATAAACTGTCAGATTTTCACAAATGCTCTTTCTTCCATGGAAGAGTTTATCATCAGAGAATCAGACACTGCCCTTTATAAACTGGTTTGTGGTTGAACTTTGAACTGGGCCCCCAGTGACGGAAAAAACTTTTTTGACATAATAGTTTCAGAAACTCTTCAACACTCAGAACCACTTTTTCTCATTTCTCCTCAACCTGGACCTCATACTTTGAAAGAATTCTGGTTAATAAACAAATTGCATTTATCATTTAAAAAATTTTAAATTTATTGTGATTTCCATAAGTGCTAACCAGAATTTCTAATCAGAATGATGCAGTCCTTCTTACCATGTTGAACTGGAATAATTCTAGCCACAAAAAGGAATATTGAAGTTTTTGTTTGACTCTGCTATGGGGGTTCTTGAACCTTCCTGGGCTGTGGATCACATTGGGACTGTCATGAAAGTTGTGGATCCTCCTCCATATCCACATTTTATATTCAGTTTTAGAGGGTACACAGGAATCAATAAGTCAGTCATGGACATGAGATTTAGAAGTCTTGATACTCAGTCTTATTCTTGATTGATTTGTCAACTCCATTTAGCTTTTTGAAAAAATGAAATTCCCACAGGACCATTATTATTTGCTTTGAGCATCCTTAGGAAGGAATAAGTGGATTCATGTAAAAAATTATAACTTTGAGTGGTGAGGTTTGGATGGAGAAGCTTCCTCTTATAAAAGGTGGATTGTGTTCAATCACAGGATTTTCTAGTCCATCCAAATGAGGTGACTATAGTTAGATTGTCATAACTACTGCAAAATTAAAGCAAAGGCTTTAATTTTTCCTTATTGAGGCAAGTTTATACAGAACGGGAGGGTCTGGTTGAATGGGTATGTGTTCAGATTTTCCTTATTTTCTTCTCTCTCTCTCTCTTCTTAAATTATTTGACATCATTTAGGTAAAAGTCACCCAGAGTACTGAGGGCCATGATCAACCACAACTGATAAAAACTCTGCAGAAAGGAGAATATTTTGGAGAAAAAGCTCTTATCAGGTGAATCCATGAATTTATATTCCATACTTAGATAATTCTTCGGTTGTTTTGCATGTGCACCTCCCCATTGAGAGTTGTCAAACTGAGCTACCAAATTAATGGCAGCCATTATCCAGGAAATAAAAAAAATTTTTAAACTGAATTCTAAAAAATTCATTGTTAAGCAGGAAATAAGTATACTAATTTTGTACGGGAAATAATTTAGAAAGTCTTAAGTCTGCTAGTGAAAATAAAATTGGTGTTCTCTTAGAATTTTTAGCTTAAAAGAGAAAGAAATTAAAGACATGAAATTTTAAATTTTCCCATAAGAATGGGTTTTTATATTTTCAAGGTTTGAAATATTGTCCTGTTTCACCCTTTAAGAAATGATCAAATAATGACTTTACATATTTTTTGTGTTTTTAAATCATTATGTCAAAGGTAATATTTTCTTAAGAATTTTTATTGGCTCATTTTGCAAGCTTTAGAAACAATTCAAAATGGTGTATTTGACATTTCTACCTGAACCTTAGGCCTTTTGAGATATGAGTTTAGTTACTGTTGATCTAAGTTATGGAAGAAACATTTGTAAAGATTAATCAAATTGCTCAGGAGACACTATGTGCTTCCTGGAACTCAGAAAACAACTTCAAGTCTGAAAAAAATTTTACTTATATATAAATAACTTTATAAAAATTCAAGTTAGAATTTTGAGCAACACACTCTTTTTTGGAGTTACATATGTTTTTAAGTGAATACTTGAAATTAATTAAGAAAGAACTTAAAATTTATGTTATTACTAAATGCTTTTTATTTCATATTTATGCTTATAAAAATGAGTAGTGTGTCTGCTCATTTTTCTTCCCTTTTAATTTTTGTCTGTGAAGCCCTAGTTCTGCTGATTTACATGTCAGGATTACATTAAGTACAGAACAAAGAAAAAGTGTTCATATATTACCTGAAGACAAATTTGATTCTTTAAAAATCATAAAGCTCTTATTTTTTAAAGAAAATTAAACTACTTAACCCTAGTAAGTTAAGTTATGGTTATTTTGTAAACAATTTAAAAATTGAATTTAAAGACAAGTTGAATTTTTTTTCCCATTTTCTAGCTGGTAATGAACTCATTTCCATAACAGGGAAATTGTCCTCTTTTGTTTGCTTATTTGTGACAGAATATGAATTTGTTGACGTAAAGCAATCATGTAATACCATTATTCAAGACTTCAATGTATTTGTTCTTAACATTAACATTATTTTTCTCATACCTTCAAGCAAAACTATTAAAGTTTGAAAGTGCAGAGAAATTATTTATAAATACACTATAGACTCAAAATAGCTCTGGAAAGGAAATATGCTGTCTGGTTATGCTGGATCTGAAATAATTTGTGCTCTATGTTGCAACCAGACAATTACAGTGTTTTCCCATGAGAAACATGGGGATTTATATTTAATAAAGACACAACTCCCCAAAGCATTTAAAATGTAAAGCTAAAATCAATGAGGAGGAGAGTTGGATACAAATATTTTTCCATTTTTGTGCATTTTTATGCTATCACTTTTTAGGGCCACTGACTGTGGCTCAATGTTCCTTATATTCTGTGTATTTTCCATGTATTTCCATTAAATAGTCCCAGGAGTTCTTTCAGCATTTTATGTGCAAAAATAAATCTGTGGCACTTACACAGTTATTATGAAAGAAACAGATGTGTATTTGTAAACATCTAATACTTGTACAGTGTTTGCAGAGAATATTCCTAGTCAAAATCATGACACTGACAAGTGAAAGGGATGCCATACCTCTTTTTTTTTAACTAACAAAGCAAATAGTTTACCCATATCCAAGATCATATCATATAGATATCTACACACATGCAAGTTGAGTGTAAACTACCCAGCTCCCAACTCAAAAGCATATCAAGCTGAAATGTTTCACCAGTGTCTTCTAGCAAGGATCCTGTAAACTTGGGAGGGACTGTGGGTTATGTCAGAAGGTTTCTGGATGCCAGCTATGTGGATGGGGGACCTCTCTGGAATGAGAGATGGGCTGCCAGGGTTTTCCCTGTCCCATCGCTGAAGGAAGATGAAAGAACTATACTTTTTGTGATGCTGGTTTTTTGTTGTTGTTGTTGTTGTTGTTTTGCGGTACGCGGGCCTCTCACTGTTGTGGCCTCTCCCATTGTGGAGCACAGGCTCCGGACGCGCAGGCTCAGTGGCCATGGCTCACGGGCCCAGCCGCTCCACAGCACGTGGGATCTTCCTGGACCGGGGCACGAACCCATGTCCCCTGCATCGGCAGGCGGCCTCTCAACCACTGCGCCACCAGGGAAGCCTGTGATGCTGTTTTTGATGAAGTTGCTTAGAGCAGTCTTAATATGATTGCTGCTCCAAGTTACCTTAAATAAATCTCAGAGCACTGAGTACCATATGGATGTAACTTCTTTTCAGGGTCTTTAGTTTGTAACTAATAGAGGGAGACAACTAACATAAACAAAGGTCTCTAAAGAAATACTTTACCTGGTGCTTGACCCATTGGTATTCATTAGGTAATTAAATTTACCATCATTAGATCATATGCTATAATTCATTGTATCTAAGGGGATTATTGTGAGATGCATTATTATATTATGTACCCCTAAGAAAGAAAGACAGTGCTATTAATTACACTGTGACTCATCGTCAATTGTAAGGCATGCTCTGATTTCAGAGATTTTAATGGAAAATGTACATCTTAGACTATGAAATGAAAGGTTTTAGTATATCTTTAATTCACTGGGTGATATGACACTAACAACACTTTCTTTAGGTTTTATTCCTGACTGGTTTGTTAGAAGTTAATTACTTCAATGTTTTTCTTATAAATTTCTTTGATCAGTTCATTTCAATTTTGGCTGCTTATTAATTAGCAGTTCCTGTTTGGTCAAAGTAGGGCTATCTTATTTGGGCTAACACAGAGCACAGAATGAAATTCCATGCACAGTTATACTCACTGATTCCTTTACATTCTCAGTGCATTTAGCTTCTTCTCCTCTGTATTCCTTGTGTGCATGCCCTTTATTAGGACACATTTCAAATCCTTTTTTTGGGAAGGGGTAGAGAATAAATTATGATTTTAAAAAAAAGCATAATCTTTGGAAGGTTTAAGTGACAGTGTTTCATACCAGTAGCAGATTTCCCTAATAAAAACGGATGTTTAATTTCTCACTAGAAAATTGACTTTCCTGTTTTTATCTGCAGTGAAGATGTCAGATCAGCTAACATTATTGCTGAAGAAAATGATGTTTCATGCCTGGTTATAGATCGTGAGTGAGTATACTGATGTTGTCGGAGAATGCAGGCTACTGCCACCTTTGAAGACTTGGCCTTCTGTTACTACAAGGGCCCATCTGTCTTCCCTTTCATCATCACTTGGAAACGCTGGCCAATCCTCAGCTGCGAGTACATTCTATTAAAATTCATGGGAAGGAACTGGGCCTTCTGATCTGAATCTGTCTGCGGCAGTGGCAGATGCTGGCAGGCTAAATATTTTGTGTGCAGAGTTTGTACATAAATATCAGCAATAGACTGGTTTAAATTCTGCATCTTACAGAGAAATAAGCTTATTACTCTCATGGATTTTTCCCCATACAATGTAGTGAACAATTTCATAATTTATTGCTAAAATGCTCTAAGCCATCAAAAACCTCTCTCAAAATATAAAACGTTCATTAGCTAGATGTATTTCCAGAGAAGTTTTAATTTAATGTTTTTAGTAATTTGCAAAAGATGTGTGTCAATATTAATCTCTAAACGTCTGAGGTTATTTTTCAGAATATTTCATTTTGTGTCCTTAACTCACTTCAAATCAAATTTGAATCTGACTCCTTGGATCTCTCATTAATCAGTTGAATATTTATTGACTATCTAGATATAAAAAAGGAAATTCAAATATACCAAAACTAGGCCACTGTCTGACAAAACCCATGTATAGTCAAAAGAAATAGGGCATACTCATATGAAATATTAACAAAAAATAATAAAATGACAATAGGTATCACAAGAGTATGTAGATGATTGCTAATTGAACACAACATTTATTGAACATAGAATCATAGAGATTTAGAGCTGGAAAGAACGTTGGAATATTTTACAAAATCTTTTTATTATGGAAAATTTCATACATATTAAAAAATAGGATGATATTATGGACCCCATCATGCAAGCTCAAGAATTATCAATTAAAGCCTTATCTATACCACTTTGCCATCCTCCCCCTGCCTTCTACACACTATTTTCAAGCAAATTCCAAACATAAAATTATTTCATTTATGAATTTTAGTAGTATCTCTAAAAGCTAAGTATTATTTATAATACATGACCACAATAACATAACATGCCTAAAATGTTACCAATTCTTTCTTTCTTTATTATTTTTTAATTGAGGTATAATTGACACATAATATTAGTGTCAGGTGTACAACATAATGATCCAATATATGTATACATTGCAAAATGATCACTACAATAAGTCTAGTTAGCATCCATCACCACACATAGGACAATAATTCTTAGTATCACTTTGAGTTACTTTAATCTTTCCCTTACAGATAAAAAAAGTAAGTCCAGGTCAGTTAAAGAATTGCCCCAACAGTGTCATCTGTGAAGGAACAGGGGCTCCTGCCCAGGTCTTCTCGTGCCTTTCAGCAGTCTTTCCACCATGCCATATGGTTCCCATAGCATGTGTTCAGAAGGGAAGCAATCACAATACTGTGAAGTGGGAAAAGTTTTACTTTATTTTTTAAGTGTGGAAATGGGGCTTAAAATTCACAGGAGTTTTCTAGGCAAAGAGGAAATGTGGAAGTCTCTCCAGGTGAGGTAAACCTTAAAAACAAAGGCATAGGGCTAGGAAGTGCAAAGCATGTTCAGATGAAAATAATCTTTGGTGTCATCTCTCAAATGGAAAATATATTAATATGGTATTGCCCTGACAATGCATTGTTTTGTATATGAGTTCCTTAAAAATATATGCATGCACTAAATAGCATTGGCGGTGTGGTAAGATCTTATAAATTGCTCCAAAATGCAAGGACTAAAAACAGGATAGAAAGGAAGAACTCCTCCCCCTTTTCTTTATTATAATCACATAACCAAATATTTATACAATATCTCATGGATTCATAATCCATGTATAGGATGCAATGGTTTTTATAGAGTTTATAAATTATTTAGAAGTTTATAATTTTAAAATGCTTAATTTACATGTGCATAGTTGAGATTCTTATAACATAGAGAGTACTGTCCTGTTAGACACAATGAGACATTAAAAGTTACATGAATTTATTCTGTGCATAAGAGAAACTGAATATCAGGTATGACTGGGTTGACCTACATCCTGGATTTCCTGGGACAGTTCTGGTTATTCCAACATGTTTATGATTGGCATTCCCCTTCAGTCTGGAAAACATTCAGTTTGGATGTTAAATTATATGATCATCGTAGCTATCGCTTATAAAGCTCGATTAAGATCACGTAATAATTCTCCCATAGTACCCTTACATCATTGTTCACACTTTATTTGATTGCTTTATTTAACATCTGTCTTCTCACTCTTCTGTTTCTTCATGAGGACAGAAACATTTACTTTGTTCACTGCTGTTGCTGTGCCAGCATTAGACATAGTCCTTGGCATAACAGGAAGCGATCCAGATGTTGGCTGAATAAAGGGCACCATCCTTGCAATGAAATACAGTGGCTGAAAGCCTATGGCTCTTTATTTCTTCTTTCCTAATTCATCATTTTAAAAATGCATATTTGAATGTTACAGCTAGAATGTTGTAGCCATTTAAACTTTAGTTTGTGGAGAATTTCTATAGACCTGTGACACCAGTGTCACATTTAAAAAATAAAATTTGTTTATAACAATACTTCAATTAGTTTCATAGCAAGCAAGATAATGGTGATATGTAGAATAAATAAAATCAATGGGATAGGGAGGGTGAGAGGGAGATGCAAGAGCGAGGGGATATGGGGATATATGTATACCTATAGCTGATTCACTTTGTTATACAGCAGAAACTAACACAACATTGTAAAGCAATTATACTCCAATAAAGATGTTAAAAAATAAATAAATAAAAACAAAAAAAAGAGACCAAAAAAAAAAAAAGCAAAGTACAAGAAGTATTTCCTTTTACTTGAAAATTTCAACCATTGGGAATTTGAAATTTCATGGCAATACTCTTTTGTTTCTCACTACTGTACAGTCAGCAAAGCCGGTCCACGGAGCAGGGCAGAAAAGAGTGCAGAGTAGATCTGAAGGGGGAAATGGAAAATACCCAGCACAGTGCATAAGATGTACTTAATAATGTAAGTGTAGGTTGGTGGTCAGTTAAATGTGGGTAGAGGTCTTCAGGGCTAGGCAGGCAGTAAGTGGCAACAGTACACTAATGAGGTGAACTCTGGTTTATTAGTTTCAGTTTTAGGTGTTTTGAGGTAAATTTTCATTCCTTTCATTTCTTTATGTCCAGGAGCCTAAGATTTACTGAGGTGATTAAAGCATGGTTTCTAGAAGGATACTGTTTTGTAGTAGGAAAGAGAACTACCCTGAAAATCACGAATCCAGGTAGATTGTCAAGTGTGGGGTGCGGGAAGCACTGGAAGGATAATCCAGAAAATAGGTTTGTTTGGTGAGGAAGGGGATTATTTTTTTCTCATGGGCAGTGCCCTGTGTAAGAATTCTCAGAGACAAGGGACTGGGGACAGGCAGATTAGATGGGACACTTAACAAACCTATGATCCGTGAGGGTGAGGGAGGTAAGGGGAAGATGCTGGCTGAGCCTCAGGGAACTACTAAGTTAAGGTAAACAATTTGGATTTAATTATGAAGGAATGTGAAATGAGTAGTATTATCTAGGGACAAAGAAGAGATAAAATGTATCCTTGACTTTAAAAATCAATAGCTTAATTAATTTGGTTAAGCAAAGTTAGAAAAATCTGGAACCCATGTAACCTGTTGATTCAGTAAACAGATCATGTAGCGTATTTCCTTTTCACTGTCTTCTTTAAAACAAACAAACAAACAAACAAAAAACAAACAAAAAACAATATTGGTAAACCTGAACCACAAGGGGGAAAATTACAGAAATGGTGTCTCTTCTCATTGATAGCCTCTTTGTTTTCAGAAACTCAAAGGGTCAATTATATAGCTTCCAATAACTATTCTACATGTGACAGCAATTTTAATGTAACATAAATTATTGAAAATCAATTTGCAAAGCTGTGAATAACCATACAAATAGTCTTTTATGAGCTTAAGAAGAATGGCAAGTTGCAATGGTAACTCTCAGCGCTGAGCTTTTTATTTTATCTTATTTTATTCATTTAGAACATTCAACCAAACAGTCGGGACTTTTGAAGAACTCCAAAAATACCTTGAAGGGTATGTGGCAAACCTGAACCGTGATGATGAAAAAAGACATGCGAAGTAAGTGGAGGAATATTTTCCTAAGCTGGATGTGACTTCTGGCAGTTGATAAAGAAGGGGACTGAAGGGTGTGATTTGCTGTGGCGTAACTTTTAGTGTGTTGCCATTAGAAAATTTGGGGGAGTTCTTTTAAATTGTTCTTCCCCAAAGAGGATACCATTTGCCTGGTATCCTCTACCAGGATAATAATAGTATGGCTATTATTTTAGTCAATAAATAGTTTCTTATTTTCAGTGATGGGTAATAATGTTAGGCAGAAATTTCCTGATAGGGAACCTTGGGAAAGGGATTCTTTACATTGACTGGTGACTTAGTTCAAAAGGACTTTAATTCAGAAAGGAAGGCTCTCTTGCCCATGGAAATCAAACAGGAATACCAAGGCATAGCATAGCCCATTCATTCTGATTCCAGGTAAAGAGCTAGGGCTAGAGTCTGGGTTATTTCAAAATATAAGGGAGCTATTGCCCATGGTCTTGTGTGTTGGGTTCTAAATGTAGTAATACTGATGAAAATGTTTTTCTTTTGTTGTTTAATAGAAACAATACTTTGTAAAATTAAAATTATTTGAAAATCCTTTGCGAAAACATTTTGTAAAATGAATACTTAAGCATATATTCACCAGATAGTACCATTAAAATTGAAGAGCTGAAAGTTCTAGAAGACTGACCTTTGAGTTAAATTAGAGCATTCAGTCAGGACTGCATAAGTTTTTTTTTTTCTTGCAGGGAGTAACTTGCAGTTTTTATGCCAAAGACCTTTGTAGTAAGAACAATTTATAAATATGTAACCCAGAACAGTAAACTCTAATTAAAAGAGAATTGAGTATTTCCAAGTAACAATACTTAGACATAAAATATGAACTGTATTTTTCATGTTTCACAAAGCAGTTATTCTGGTTCAGCCAGAGAACTCTTCAAGATCTAACAAAAATAGCAAAATATGGCAAAGATTCTCAGTGTGGAATCCTCCTGTATGTGCAACAAAGGAAATGGCTCTCTTTTCTGGTTTTATTTCCTCTCACTGATTCTTTGTTTTTTAAACAGCTTTATTGAGATGTATTTCAAATACCACACAATTCACCTGTTTTTACCTCTCATTGATTCAGTTTGACTTTTGTCTATTTTTTATTGCGTGTGAGTATATCTGTTTTTATTTGTATAGTCTATTGTTTTTCTCCCCAGATGTAACTGAATCTGACCCTATAAAAGTTGAGATAAGCTCTGTGGTAACTATGGGCAGTAATTACTGGCAGAAATAAGACTGTTGTAAGGGTGGAATTTATGTGTGCCGTGACCCCTGCTTGCCCAAGGGAGTGTACGTAAAGTTTCTCTTACCTCCTACAGGAGATCCATGTCTAGCTGGAAGCTGTCCAAAGCACTCTCTTTGGAGATGATTCAGCTGAAGGAGAAAGTGGCCAGATTTTCCTCATCATCCCCATTCCAGAACCTTGAGATTATCGCAACACTGGGCGTTGGTGGGTTCGGAAGAGTTGAGCTTGTAAGGGGTTTACGTTTCAAGCATCTGAGAGAAGCCTTTTGACTTTTTTTTTGTTTTGTATTCCAGTGTATTTCGGAGGAATATATGCATTGTTATTGCTATCTAAACATTGCTTTGAACAGAAATTGAGAAAGTACACTTTTCACTCTTTATGTTGTGTAATAGCAGGTCTGTGCTAGTAACTTATAATAATATAGCTGCTATTTCAAGCCTCTTACATCACATCCTTTTGTGATTTTTTTTTTCTTGAGGGCAGTTATTGGAGAATGTACCAGTAACCATACCCAAAGGCTACAAAACATAAAATGTGTTTCCTAACAGCAAAATGTATGTATACATACGTTCAAGATGCATTAACTATATGCTAAAGCAAAGAAGAATGTGTCCAGTGAAAGTGTCATAGAAATGAAATCTTTAATATCATAGCTTCATTTCTTAAACAACTCCCCTGCCATGTCTGTATTTGGCTTTCATTATTCTATTTTTGGGTTGCCAAATTTTCTATCAAAAAAAAAATAAAAGCTGAATGCAAGGAGATGTTTGAAGAGCAGCCTTCTGTAGTTCTGGTCAGGACAGCTGGGGACTCATGGCCTGATTTCGGCTGCATCTTCCATATCACCACCTCTCTGAGCTTTATAATCAGCTTCCAAAGAGTAGCAGAGCGGTGCTGTCAGATCAAGTGCTCTGAGGAAATGGTAGAATGGAGATCTGTGACCTTACTGGGTAGAGATGGCTCTGAACCCTTGGCAATTACCAAGCCCTTCTTTGCCCAGCAGATTTGTAACAATTCACTGTACATTAACCTTGGGAACTATGCTGACACTTCCATCTGCTGGGTGGCCTGGGTGTGAGCAGATCTGAAATGCTTCCAGGAGACTCTGGGTAGTACACTTTACAGCCAGTCAATACTTGGGTAAGGGGGGAAGAAACAATTTCTTAATAGGCCAAAGAGTATTTGTAGTGTTTCTTCTGCCATATGGAGAGATAAGGGAGAGATCCATCTGCTGTATTTTTCATCAAAATCTTGGCAAAAGGATTGAATTAACAATGCTGAGGTTTCCTTTTTATATAGTTAGATAATAATAATTGAAACAATAATTCCACCATCGATTTAAAAGTCATAGGCAGCACTAATGGCAACTGTGAGCAAAATGTGGGGTGCAACCATTTCTGCACAGTTTCATTACTTGTCAAATATAAGCTGCTAATGGAGTTTTAAAAGTCTAACTGAATGCTTATTAAATTTTAAAAATTTCCTTTTAAGGGAAAATCCTGTTTGTCCATCTAGAGCATGATCTCCAACAGAGCTTTCTGCACTGATGGAAATGTTCAGTATCTGTGTGTCCAGTAGGGTGCCACTGGCTATATGTGGCTGGAGAGCTTTTGGATCACGCAACTGAGGAACTGAATTTTTAATTTTAATCAATTTAAAATTAATAACCTTATGCGACTAGTGGCTATTATGTTGGATCGTGCAGATATGAATCTTGATTTAATATGTTTTGTTTTGAAACTCAAAGAAGTGACTATTAAGAAAGAACAATTTTTGGCAATTCTGGCCAAAGTTTTTCATGTCACATACTCAAAACTGAAGAGATTTCTAAACATTCAATCTTCTAACTAGAGTATTTTTCTTGTTTCAATACAAGCATTCTAGAGCCATGTTCCAGATACGTGAACTCTTTTGGAAATTACAGTGAAAAGGAAGTGGGTACACCTGGATAAAATTCAGTTCCCGGAGGGATAAGTGGTTAAAAGCTTACATGCTATTTAAATGTGAAAGAATTCGAACTCTCATTAGTTAACATGTCCCTAGATATTGCAAATCTTTCCTAGTAGTTCATTTTGAGGGCTTGTTCTCTTCTTCCTTAGGTTAAGGTAAAAAATGAGAATGTTGCTTTTGCAATGAAGTGTATAAGGAAAAAGCACATAGTTGACACGAAACAGCAGGAGCACGTCTACGCAGAAAAGAGGATCCTGGAAGAGCTGTGCTCCCCCTTCATCGTGAAGTAAGCGAGCGTTTCGCTCCCAGAACTTAGCATCTTAGGCTCTCCTTTTGAGTGTTTCCATGCAAGAGGACAGAGGAGGAAGATGAGGCCCCGCTCTGAATTCTCCAGCCCAGTCACAGCGATGACACATAAAATGTTAGAAGTTTCAGATCTGAAGTCAAGAGTCCAGATTTTTTTATTCTTGGATAAATCTCAGGAAAGCGTATGGGGTGTATGTGTGTGTTTGTGTGTGTGTGTGTGTGTGAATATAAATTTATTGTGGCAATAATTTGAACTGCTTATTGAATTCAGACCCAATGCAGAATTTGGGAAGCAAGAATTCTTTCAGAACCCCTTAGGGGATGTGCTGCTGTTGAATTTCGACAAGAAGTGGCATCTGGACATATTTAGGTTGTTGAGGAGCTGGTCCTAGCGGTGCCTAGATGCCAGAAGATCCACCGCCTTTACAGTTACTGCTTTCTTTAGCTATCACCAGAGTTTGCAAGAGAAATGTATTATTCTAGGCCATGGCTCTCTTGTGAATTCATGGGTTAGTGGTGTAGGCCAGTTAAGGCATATTTTTTCCTACCTGTCTTAATGCTCCTGGAGTGTAGCTTTAGAGATTTCTGGGTGATGTAAAGTGCCTCTATAATGAGTAGCATCTATGCTTTTTGATCAAAATGCCTTGAGAGAGTCTCTCTGCCCATCCATATTCTCAGACCCATTTGTTTTCAAGATAAAAAATGTCTGAACCCATGCAATGCCGGCAATAGAGTCATCCAATTATCTTTGTCTGACTTTGTGCCCCTCCCCCCTTTTTAATCAGTAATTCATTAAAAACTATCATGAGCAGCTTCAGGGCATGGATTAGGTTTTATTCATTTTCTCATTTCCAGCTCTTTGTAAAGTATCTGGCATACAGTAGGGCAATAATAATATTAAGAATAAACATTAATGGCAGCACTTCTTGTTGAGAAAGTAACATGTGCCAGGCAGTTTTCTAAGCAAAAATTTAAAAATATCTTATATATACTGTATATAATATATTTATTTAAAATATGTTGTATTTATATTATAATTTATATTTATTTTATATTATATTTATATTGTATATAAAATAAATTAATACATGTAATCAATAATATGTAATCAACATGTAATCAAATGAATATATGTATCTGTTATGATCCTCATAATAAAACAGTTAAATGTTATGATTGTCCTCATTGGACAAAAACAATGAGAAAACTGAGGTTGCTTAGCTAATAAACGGCCAATCAGGGATTCAAGCCTAGGCAGCTTGGATCCAGAGCCCACACTGAACCACTTACTAGATTACTTCTGCTGTCTGTGTGTGATATGGCTGCTCTGCTGTCTGCATTAGCCTGGGCGTGGTGCTAGGGAGATGAGGACATCTCTTGAGTAAGACCCAGAAACTGCTTTCATCCAATGTTGAAATATGCCCAGATCCCACATCTGGACTGAGGCTTTCATTCCTCCAGCTTCTGGGAGTCTTGCCAGCTGGGGACTCTAGCTCATTCCCTCTCCAGCCGTTGATCTAAGGTGAAGAGAACCACATGGCCCAAGACCATACTGTTTCTCCAGGTACATCCTGCATCCAGTGATGGCAGAGCTCCTTGAAGCTGAGGCTTTTGTAAAATTAGGTCATAGCCCAACTATCCCTCTGCCCAAGTCTGCTTCCTTCCTCCCCCGTGGGTGTTGGTCCCAAGAGCATTCCCCACTAAACTTGCTGCTTACAGATTTCTGTCTCAGAGTCTATTTCCTGAGACCAACTAGAGGACATAAGACATGGGCGTGAATAAGTGTTACACAAGGCAGATCTTAAAGGAGACTATGCAGAGGTCTCTTTGGGGAGGAAGGAAAGGCCATATCTAGTGGGTGGGTTAATGAACTGCTTTTTCAGGAAGGAAGACCCTGAGCTTGACCTTGAGGGATGGATAACACTTTTACATTGAAACTGAGATTAAGAATTCAGTCTGTGGGTAGCGGGAGAGGAGTCCAAGTAAAGGGGTCAACAGGGGCACAAGTAAGGGAGGAAGAAAGATCAGAGTGTTCAGGGAGCAGCCTGCTGTAGCCGGAGGGTGTTTGGAAGGAGATGAGGACCATCTTCCAAAGTGTTATTGATGATGCTCTTAAGCAACTTGGAAGACATTTTAAAACTGGATTTCTAATAATAACTGTGCTTTTCTTTATCTTCACAGATTATATCGCACTTTCAAGGACAATAAGTATGTGTACATGCTTCTGGAGGCCTGCTTAGGTGGGGAGCTATGGAGTATATTAAGAGACAGGTAATGAAAAAGAATAATAAACATAACTTTTGCCTCCTGTGTCATCTAAAAGATGCTATGTTCATGATCTTCTAAAGAGGCCTGAAGAAAGTTATTAAGAAATGAGTCTAAGAACGTATTATCACGATAAAAAAGTAGTAATAGTGATAGTTTCGTAGCTAACATTATAAGCATGTAATAGGCACCCTGTAAAGCAGTTATTGTCATTCTCATATTAGGGATTAAAGAAGCCCAGGCTTAGAGTGTGAACCATCCATGCCACATGGTTAGTATGAGGCAGAGTAAGTATAAACCCAGATGTTACTAATTCTGAATCTTGAGAAGAGAGATGATGAAAGGGGTGGAGAGTGGTGAAGCCCGGACTGAAAGGCAGAGCGAAATGTCTGCAAAGATTCAGTTTTACAAAAGGGGTTATTTCCACACAATCAAAACCACAGGTATTTACTAAGCTCCACCTACTACAGGGCTCCATAGTAGACAGTGTGGGAGTTTTCTAAACAAAGTAAACTGTTCTAACCCCTCAAAGTATAACGTTTTCCTCCAATGAGTTTAGATTTTATTTTGGGAGATAATGTAATGTGCAATTCTAAAACATTTCATTATTTAACGTAAAAACTAAATATGACAAAGAAGTTGGCAGTTTGTAACTAAATGTCCAATGAGTGTTGTGGATAGTGAGCTTGGAGAAGAGGAAAGATAGAAAAATATGATGGTCAAGGAAGGACTTGAGCTAAACTCTAAAGATAAAATTTGGAAAAGCAGAGAGGAAGGTGAACCGCAGGAAAGTTAGGATAGGATTAAGTGTCTTAACTTGCTGAGTAAGAGCAGAATTTGAATAGAGGACAAGGGCAGCAGAAAAGGAGATGGGAAGATGGCTTTGCATTAGGCTGTGGAAGTTAATGCCACGCCAAACATTTAGACAGCATTCCCTGGCTTAGTGGTTCTCAGCCCTGGCTTCACGTCACAGTCTCATGGGGAGCTTTTACAAAGTAAAAATGCTGGGCCCTAATGCCAAAGGCTTTGATTTGGTTCAGCTGCAATGGGTCCAGAAAATGATTTTTAACTGCCTTTCAGGCAATTCTAATGTACATTCATGGTCAAGAATCACTGACCTAGGTAATAAGAGACTTGTGAGCATCTGAGTAGAGATTCATGTGTTGTACTAGGAACATATGGTTGGATGGATCTGAATAGGGGAAACCTGGAAGTGTTGAGGAAACTTGCATGATACCTGCAGAAGCATTTGTGTCTTCCATCTTTGCTTTCATAGGCAAATCTTTTTAGAAAATATGAATCTATTTAGAGGTGGGAGTTCCTACTCTAGTGTTAGGCACTTTATCTGATCCATAAAACAGTCTTGTTAAGTCAGTAGTAAACCCATTTTACAGATATGAATCTGAGGCTCAGAACAGCCGAACAACTTGCCTAAGGACGCAGTTAGTGGAAGAAGAAGGAGTCAAAAACAGTTTCTCTCATTCCAAAGCCACAGCCTTCTATTATACCATGCAGCAAATCACCACCACATTTTAATAATTCAGTATGTAAACCTACACACAGTGCTGACACAGGGCAACTCTAATATCATCAAGGTGCACTAAATAGGAAAGAGTTATGACCCCGTTTCTACATGGGTTATTGTTACAACCTATACAAACAGGAAACGAAAATGATCACTTGAGTCATTTTTAGTCAAGCAATCAAATGGAGAAGTATGGTTCAAGCACTCCATTGAAATAGTTTTCCCCAGAGTTTGCCAGAGATGTCTTTGAAAAGTCTTATTTTCTTGTCTTTCCATTTTATATGTTCATATATGATTGCCAGAAACAATTGTTTGGATGTAGACACTTTAATTTTAGTGAAGTGGTCCTTGTTTGCATCAAGTATCCCCCTAAATTTCTTTATAATCAGTGGTCTAATTAATTGGCAGCATGAAGTATTTTTTAGTGCTAATGCCATACAAAACGTTTATATTGCATAAATTTACTATATAATAATTGACACCTAGAATCTACAACAAGGATGTGTGTCTAGAGTATTAAGAGGGAAAATGATTTCATTGCAGAGGCAGCTTTGATGAACCCACCTCCAAATTCTGCGTTGCTTGTGTGACAGAAGCATTCGATTACCTACATCGACTAGGCATTATCTACAGAGACCTGAAACCAGAAAACTTAATTCTAGATGCTGAGGGCTATCTTAAATTGGTAAGACAAATTCTGCAACTTACAGTATCGTATGAGATATTTCTAAACACAAAGCTGTGTTACAGTTGCAATTCTCTTTTAATTTTGGTACATTTGTTATTTTAACTCTGGGGGATATGGCCTTTGAAATCAGCACACTTAACACAGGGGAGCGATGCTACAAGTACATTCTTTTTGGCCTAGGCACTACAGGTTTCAAGCATATTTGTGACTCCTACTAAGGATTCAAATAATAGAATGCCTTTAAAATTGGATTTTGTTAGCATTTTAATATAATTTCAGGTAGATTTTAATAAATTCCTGCTACATATAGGGATTAGCTATGAGGAATAAGGAAAGAAGATAGTACGGCTTCTGTCCCAAGACAGCCACTGTCTGTAGAGGGGGAAAAGATACACATACGAATGTTGGTAGTTTAAAAAAATATTTGTGAGTGAGGTACAACCAGGGTTGAGAATCAGAACACAAGACTGTAGTTTCCTTGAGGACAGAGACTTCCCTTGCCATGCATCTTTGTAATGGATAGCGTGCCTAACGTGAATCCCCTTGCATGTCGCACAACAGAAAAAAATGCTACCTGTCACGTAAACTGCTTCTGGTGCAAAACTATAAGAGAACTGGGCAGTCATAATAGTAGAAAGCAGGCATTTTGGATCTCAGGAGGGAACCTCGTCAGGATGGGGAACCCAGGATGAATTTTCCCTGAGTCCATTTTGTCAGGAGCTCAAGGACATTAAACCATCTCTGAACTTAACATTTACAAAGGTATTAGAAGTTTCTAATAACAGAACTTTTTTTTATATGGAAATAATAATAGCTACCATTTAGAGTGTAAAGCTGTGCTAAATAAACATTTTGCAGTTAATATATTTAACAATTGATGAGATGGGTTTTATCATCCACATGTTATAGTGTTCAATTTAACCTTAGGAATTAAATTCACAATGTGTAATTGCTAGGTGATTTCTCTCCATAGTGAAGGAGTAAAGTAAGTCCTTTCATGTGAAATCTGGCTAACTTCCAAGAAACATTTTGATGCATTCAAGCTTTATTTTATCCATGAAAGACAGCTTTGGGAACTGGTAAGGTACTAACACAAGGCCTTAATCACTTGTCTCCTTCACAATTCCTTCATTGGCTATGCTCTTACAGCTCTTTAGAAAAACCTTTTGGAATATTCTAGAAGTAAAACCATCATGAAGGAGGTAGATTATCCATTAAATTCTTTTTTTTCTATTCAATTATTTTTTTTATTGGAGTATAGTTACTTTACAATTGTGTGTTAGTTTCTGCTGTACAATGAAGTGAATCAGCTATATGTATACATATATCCCCTCCCTCTTGGACCTCCCTCCCACCCCACCCCCATCCCACCCATCTAGGTCATCACAGAGCACCGACCTGAGCTCCCTGTGCTATGCAGCAGGTTCCCACTACCTATCTGTTTTACATATGGTAGTGTATACATGTCAATGCTAATCTCCCAATTCGTCCCACTGTCCCTTCCCCACTGTGTACACATGTCTGTTCTCTACTTCTGCATCTCTGTTCCTGCCCAAATAAGTTCATCTGTACCATTTGTCTAGATTCCACATATATGCATTAAAGTATGATATTTGTTTTTTTCTTTTCATACCCATTTTTAAGAAATCAGGTAGTATATTCAGTATTTCTAGGCATAGACGTCCATAACCATCTCTTCTGTTAGCCATTGTTATCTATCAGCTAACTCATTTGACAACCAGCTAAATGAAGAGTAATAACTAAAGCCTTTAGAAATTAAAAAGTAAATGTTGAGTATTTCCATTTCTAGCTATATATCAAACCAGATATATTGAAATTCTCTTACTACAAAATGTCTCAAGTACTAGAGGAAACATGAAAAGCAGTATTATATGCCTGGCTGACTTTATAAGACAGCATTGGGAGCCCCCTGAGGCCGAGAACCAAAATTGGGCAGTAGTGAAGGGTGGAACTCAAACATTGAAGCTACTGTCTTGTGGGCACCCAGCAATCCTAGGTGGCCTAGAGGTTTTATTTTAATTGCTGTATGCTCTGGGAACAGGAGACCAAGTTTTGGACCTGGGCAGTGTGGAAAGTTGAATCAGAGAACATTCTCAAGAGCCAGGAATCATACAGATTGTACTCTCAGAGAAATAGAAAACAGGGGAAAAATCTAATGTCTAAAGGCAGAGTACATGCAAGAAAACATGCTTTTCTCATTATTGGGCTCTTGGTAGAGGAACAAAAGAGCCTAAGAATACTTGGCCACAGGCTGGTCTTCATGGGGTTTTGGGTGCCCAGTCTTCAAGGATGGAAAGCCCCAAGAAAAAATTTAAATGAAAATGGATCCATGTTGGTAGCATGCCCAAGTTTCCATGAATCAATGTATATTCTCTCTGGAAGAATGTTCTCTGAACTCAGGATACAGAGAACTCCCAGAGATAAACTTCCAGGGAATATAAGCTCACATTAAAAAATAATGTTTATATGCATGAGGAAAAAAGGTGCCAGGACCACTATTTGGCAGGCACATAGAAGTCTCATATATTCCAGTAATCAGATACAAAATGTAAAATAAATACATCTAAGTCTTTTAAAATTAAGAGAGGGACTAACAATGAGTAAGGAACAGAGACTCTCAAAAAGGATCTAACATGTTTAGGAAAAAAATAACAAATAAAACTTCTATTAAGAAATTAAGAATATAATAATTGAAATTAAATATTCAATGGAAGTTTTCATTAATGGTAGAGTAGCTTGCATTGGACTAATCTTGCTGAGGTTAATTATAATATATGTATAAAAATGTGTGAAAGCATTGGAGAGCAACAAGAAATAGACATTCAAACCTTGAAAATAGGGAACCACACTGGGTGAAATCCATATTAATACAGCTGTTCATTTCAAAGCACTCTTTATTGTATAAGGTATGAAGAATAAACTGTAGTTAACATCATACCTGACAATGAAATATTGAATATTTTCCATTTAGATTATGAACAAGATTATTTTCTTTCACTACTTTTTTTCAACATCGTAACAGAGGTATTAGCAAAAGAAATAGAACACAAAAAAGCAATGAAAGGCCAAAGATTAGAAAGGAAGAAGCTACCTGTCTTTATGTGCAGACAACATGATTGTTTATGTAGAAAAGAATGAAGAATCTACAAACAAGTTCTGGAAAGAATAAGTAAATTAAGCACAATTACAGGTACAAAGTCAATATACAAATAAAAATTTAAATTTTATATACTAGCAGTAAATATTTATAAATGAAATTAAAATGCCATTTGTAACATCAAAACATAAAATAAATTAAATGTGTAAAAATGTGTAAGACCTCTACATTGAAAACTACAAAGTTTTATTGACAGAAAAATGACTAAATGGTAAAATACACTATGTTCATAAATCATATAACTCAGTATTTCATAAGATGTTCAGTCTTGTCCAGTTGATCTACAGATTTAAGGCCAATGCAATAAAAATTGGAGCAGCCATTTTTAGAAACTGAGATGTTTATTCTAAAATTTACACAGAAACACAGTTTAGAAGAGTCAATAACCACTTTGAAAAAAGAACAAAATTGAGGAATTTATAATCTGATGTCAGACTCACTATAAAGCTATAGTAATCAAGGCAGTATGATAATGGTGTAAGGACAAATTACTTAATCTAACAGAATAAAGTCCAGAAATAGACATACACAGTCAACTGACTTTTAGAAAAAATGGAAGGGCCAGTCTTCTCAACAGGTATTGTTGAAACAATTAGATATACATGGCCAAAAAATGGAACATGACTCCCACCCCACACCATATAAAAAAATTAATTCAAGATGGATCATGGACCTATAAAGCACCCAGAAGTAAGCACAGAGTAATATCTTCACAACATGGGCTAGGCAGAGATTTCTTAGAACACAAGTAGTAGTAAGCTTGAAAAGTTCAGGCTACTATAACAAAAATACTATAGACTGGGTGGCTTAAACAACAATTTATTTAGTTCTAGAAGCTGGAAAGTTCAAGGTCAAGGTGCTGGCTGATCTGGTGTCTGGTCAGGGCCAATTTCCTGGCTTATAGAGAGCTGTCTCCTCTTTTCTTCACATGGGAGAGGGACACACAGAGAGACACACAGAGAGAGGGCTCTCTACTATCTCTTCTTATAAGGGTACTAATTCCATCATGGGGGTTTCACTCTCATGACCTAATTATCTCCCAAAGGCTTTACCTCCAAATTCCATCACACTGGGGATTAGGGTTTCACCATATAAATTTGGGGAGGGGGGATACAAACATGCAGTCCACAATAATTGGACTTCATCAAAATTAAAACATTCTCATCATCAGAATATACTGTTAAGAAAATGAATAGTCATGCCATAAACTAGTAGAAAATATTTGCAATATATCATTACATGACAAAGGACTTGTGTCCAGAAATATATAAAGAACTCAGTAATAAAAGACAAACAACCCAGCTTTTAAAAATGATCAAAGATCTTGAAAAATCACTTTACAAGAGAAGACATAGGCATGATCAATAGACACTATCAATAGTCTTTAGGAAACACAAATAAAAGCCACAAAGATGTGACATATCACATCCACTAGAGTGACTATAATTTAAAAGATTGACAATACCAAATGTTGGTGAGGAAACTTTCCTAAATTTTGAGTGGGAAAGCAAAATGATAAACTGTTTGAAGAATAATTTGTCAGTTTCTCAGAGTCAAACATACCCCTATTCTACAATAAGAAATTCCACTCCTTAGTAGAAATTCCACTCCTTGTTATTTATCCAGGAAAATTGAAATCGTGTTTTAAAAATTCTTAGACAAGAATCTTCATAACAATGTTTTCCTGAAAGCCCCCAAATCAGAAGGAGCCCAAATACCCATCATCAATTCAATGTATAAACATATAGTAGTATATTCATCAATGGAACTCTCCTCAACAGTATAAAGCAAAGAATTACTACAGGCAACAATATGAATGAAGTTTAAAAACTATGTGGAGCAAAAGCAAGACAGACACAGAAGACTATCCCTCTTTATGATTACATCTATTGTAGAATAGGTGGTAGAAATTAATGCAACAGTTGCCTCTGGGAGGAGCATTTGACTGGAAAGGGGCATGAGGGAACTTTCTGAGATAATGCAAGTGTCTGTCTCTTGAGTATATATGGTGGTTGTGGTTACATGAGTATAATCTGCATCAAAATTCAATGAACTGTACACCAAAAATCTGTGCATTGTATTGCTTATTAATTATACATCAATTTGAAAAATGTAATGGACAGGTTAAATAGTGGATGATTCCCAAGTGAACAGAAAAATCAGTGAATTGAAAGATAAACTAATTTACACAGAATGAAGCACAGAGACACAAAAAGATGGAAAATAAAAGAAATTAGGAAACTTGGGGAATAGAGTGAGAAGTTCTTAAAATGTTCAATTGGAGTCCAAGATAAAAATATAGAGAAGGAGAGAAAAGTATTTAAAGAAATAATGACTGAGAATTTTCCAGAAGTTATAGAAAATACCAATCATCAGGTAAAGGAACCCCAACAAATCCCAACTGAGACAAATTGTATTTATTGTAGCTTCTGTCTCTGTGTAACAAATCACTCCAAAATTTAATGGCTTAAAATAACAAGGATCGTGGATGACCTCTCACAGTTTCTGTGGGTCAGAGGTTTGGGAGTAGTGCGATTGGTTGGTTCTGACTCAGGGTCTCTCAGGAAGTTCTGTCAAGTGTCGGCTAGGGCTGCAGATCCACATTCAAGGTGACTCACCCCTCTGGCTGGCAAACTGGTGCTGGCTGTTAGTTGGTGGTCTTAATTCTTTTCCATATGAGTCTCTTTCTGGGTTGAACATCCTCATGGCATGGCGGCTTGGCTTCCCTCAGAATGAGTCATTCAAGAGACGGAGGAATAGCTACACTGCCTTCTAAGACTTACTCTCAGTCCCACACTGGTGCTTCCACTGTACTCTGTTGGCCACACGGGGCCAGCCCTGATTTGAGAGAGGACACCTCTGAATACCAGGACAAGGGAATCATTTAGGCTGTCTTGGATGTTGGTTATTGTAGTGGCAAAAGTGCAGAACAAAAGCAAAGTCTTAAAAGCTACCAAAGAGAAAGGACAGTTTACATATAAAGGAGTAAAAATTAGGCTTTCAGTTGACTTCTCAACAGCAGCCATGGAAACCAGAATGCAGTGGAATAATAGCTTTAAAATTCTGAGAGAAAATAACAACAAACTTGAATTATAAATCCAGAGAAATTATCTTTCAAGAAGGGTGAAATAAAGGCATTTTTAAACAAAGATAAAGAGTGTTAACCACCTACAAAAGGATGTGCTTAAGGGAGATGAAAAATCCCTGTTGAAGGGTTTGAGATGCAACAGGGAGTGGTGACTATAGAAAAATGGTAAACATGTGGTTAAATCTTTCAAAATTATGGTATAAAGTAATAATTCTCACTCTACTATGTAGTATTAAAAGTGAGAAAATGCTAAATAACTGAACAACAGCAGCAGGTAAACTGAGAGTAGGTGTAATTGGAATAAAAGTGGGAGAAGATGTCAATATTTTAAAAGAAGCCAACAAAGGAGAACAGGAAACCTAGAAAAATAATCAAAGAGAAAACACAAATTGAAAGTAGAAAGAAATTTAACATATGTAAACAGACTTAACTCTTCAGATAAAAGCCAAACACTGTCAAATAGATTTCAAAAATAAAAATGATGTTTACAAGAGACAGACCTAAAACATGAGGATGCAGAAAGTTTGAAATTAAAAGGATAGAAAAGAATGTGTCTGGGAAATATTCAGCAAATTGAAATGCAGGTTTCATTATGTTGGTATCAGGAAAGAAGTATTACTAAAGATAGAGAGGGTTACCGTATGACGATGGAAGGTTCATTTTACCAAGATAATGTAACAATCCTGATCTTTTATTTACCTACCAAAATGCTTCAAAAATAAGAAGCAGGGCTTCCCTGGTGGCGCAGTGGTTGAGAGTCCGCCTGCCGATGCAGGGGACACGGGTTCTTGCCCCGGTCCGGGAAGATCCCACATGCCGCGGAGCGGCTGGGCCCGTGAGCCATGGCCGCTGAGCCTGCGCATCCGGAGCCTGTGCTCCGCAACGGGAGAGGCCACAGCAGTGAGAGGCCCGCGTACTGCAAAAAAAAAAAAAAAGGAAAAAAAAGAAGAAGAATTTGACAGAACTAGTAAGGAGAAATGGACAACTGTTGGAAATTTTAATACACCTTTTGCAGAAATTGATAGAACATTCCGACCAAAAATCACTAAAACCTTAGAAGATGTGTACAACACAATTTATAAACTTGATATAATTGGCATGTAGGATATTTCCAATATTTAGAGAATGCACATGAACAAAATTTGATCATATACTAGGTCATTAAGCAAGTTTCAGCAAATATAAAAAAAATAGGAATTGGGCTGGCAGCTGGCAACCTAACAGTGCTGCTGCTTTTGAAGGTTCCTGAAGGGGTCACAGTAGAAGTGAGGGCAGTGAGGATGCCTGGTCCAGCACATCAGGAATGCATATCTGGGTGATGGACACTGGGCACTCCAGACTTGGACATAAATGTCCTTGAGGATGAAAGACTCCTTGAAAGGATGACCTTGGTCTCATTCTTCAAATTTTCATAAGTGCTGTTTTCATTTTCCTTTATCATTTCTTGGCAATATCAATGAGAGGTCAGATATCTAAGGACAACAATAAGGAAACACTTTTTTTCCCTCAGCAAAGAATAACCAGCAAAAGCCTGGAAAAAAGACCTAAGTAGGAGAAAGGTCTGCATTTTGAAAGTGTCTCTCGGGAGGCTTATAGAGGTTTGCTCTTTAGTGATCATTACAGAAGAGCGTTTGTAGTGAGGGATGAAGACTTGATTCTACTCTTCTTCCCCAATTCATGATCGAGAGTGCCAGCCTGGTTCAGTCCCACATGGAGCCCACCTGGTCTAAGCCGTCTCCATCAGGAAACGTATTAGGTGGAGATGAAACATTAGCAGATACTACTAAAGGACAATGGATATTCTCACATTACCATCTCTCATCTGCCCATCCAATAACTTCCTAAATTTTTCTTCACTTTCAAGGCCAGGGAGAGCTGATGAAGGCAGTCATGGTTATGAGTCCTCCTTCTGGTTATAATGAATGAATCTGGGGTGATATTAAGATGTAGGACAGTACTTAAAGAGTTAAAAACTGACCTTGTTCTCAACCCAAGCAGAATTTATATAGTAGCTAGCCTTCTTGGGGTTGCACAGGAGAAAACTTGGTTGTAGTCCAGTAAACCTCAGCTGTCACTCATTAATAAATGTTCTATATGACTGTGCTATTAATTCATGTGAGCAATACACCTCATGTGATAACAGAACACCTTAATCTTACATTTAGTATTGTATAAGAAAATACATTAAATGTTGATATTATTGCCTGCTTCTTTATGATCTCTGTGCCCGTCTGTGCTGATAGCCCCATAATGGCAGCAACTGTGCTATGGTATTTACTGCTGGACGTAACACACTGCTTAGCACAGAAGAATGAATGAAAGGTCGATGAGGGGACTTCCCTGGTGCTCCAGTGGATAAAACTTTGTGCCCCCAGTGCAGGGGCTGCGGGTTCAATCCTTGTTCGGGGAACTAAGATCCCATATGATGCATAGCACAGCCAAAAGATAAATAAATAAAAAATATGAAACAACCGAATAAACAATTTGTTAAAAAAAAAAAGTCATTGAGGTCACTTCCTCTTCACTCCCAAAATATTTAGGAACGTAAAGGTTTTGTTCAGTGACATCAAAGTATGTTAGGTAGAAATCAATAACAAAATTTAAAAAACAGGACTCCAATAAAGATGTTTTTTTTAAAAAAAGAACTGTATGGCTGACTTAAAAATTGCTTCAAAATTTAAAAGGCTAGATCTCATGTTAAGTGTTCTTACCATAATAAAATTTTAAAAATTTAAAGTAAAATAAATAAATAAATAAAAAACAGGAAAAAATCACTAAAATTTTTTGAATTCATCTCATTGGAATTTAAGGATATTTCAAAATAACTCAAGGATCAACGAAGAATAAATTTTAATGAATATTATAAAACAGAGTTGCACAGTAGAGAATACTACATATCAACACATGTGGGTTGCAACTAAAATGATAGAATAATGTTTATAGCTTTTAATGTTTCAACTAGGAAATAAAGAAGGCTAAAAATTAATGAGATAAGTATTCAACTTAAGAATATGGAAAAGGGAGGAAAAAACAAAGAAAAGAGAAGGAAAAAAACAACATGAATTAATAAAATATAAAAGGATATGAAGTCAGGATGTTTTGAAAAACTAATAAAACTAACAAACTGTGAAAATGCTGATCAAAAGAAAAAAAAGAAGCGGTACAGATAAATGCTATAATGAGTGAACACAACTACAGTTATAGTAGAGAGTTACATGATTAGAAAGTATTTGGGCAACTCTACTACAACATATAATATAGTATAAATTATATTATCTATATAAATGGTTGGGCTTGGGTGAGAACTCTCTTCCTGGTTTGCAGGAGGTTCAGTATTTTATAGGAGGCTCTACCCAATGCAGAAAGTTACAGATAAAATCAAAAGAAAGATTGGAACATAAACAACAAAACCTATTTTCCCATGTGATACAATTAACTATAGAAATCCAGAATGTAACAGCAAATTATTAGAATTTACTAGAGAGTTCAATATGGTTGCTGGATGTAAGGTTAAATACCAGAAACATAACTGATAAATAGGAATACAACTGCCATTTACAAAAAGCATAAAAATATAATCTATATATTTATATAATATAAATATAATGTATCTAGGAATAGATCTGACAAAAATATGTGAAAGCTTTACTGAGAAACTTATACAAATTTATAGAAAGACATTAAAAAGACCTAAATTAGTAGGTTCATTCTCCTTTCTTTTGGGCACAGAGCCAGAAAACTTACCTCAGCCTTCTTTGTGGCTAGTTGTGACCATGTGACACAGATCTAGCTTGTGAAATGTGAGGTGACATGCTTTGCACCGCTGTCAGACCTGGGCTGATGGTGATCTGTGCAGCTGATTTCTATGCAGTCTTTCTGGCTTGTGGCCGATGAGCACAGCCGATTTGAAGTTGGCAGAACCCTAAGATGGAAGGATCCTGCATCCCTGAACCACTGCTTGGAGGAGATTTCCCTGCTGCTCAGGAAAACCCATTATGTGAGGAAGAAGTAAATTAATGGAGAGTATAAGCTTCTATACTTTCTTGGATATCTTTGTTGCAGTAGCTAGCATTACTCTAATTAACTCAGAAAAATGTATTAGGTTTAAAAATAGGAAGACTCAACATCCTAATGGTATTGATACTTTGCAAAATGATCTGCAGATTTGATCCACTTCCAGTGGAATTCCAGCAGAGCTTTCCATAAAGCTTGGCAAGCTGATTCTAAAGTTTAAACAGACTGACCAAAGGCCAAGAATAGCCAAGACATTTCTGAGGGCAAACAAGAACATGGGAGGGAACTCTCTCACATATCAGAACTAAATATAATGCTGTAGCTCAAAATAATTGTTAATGGGAGGTTGCAAATTAAAACCACAGTGATTTAATACTTAGAGATGGCAAAAAATAAAAGTTGATGTCACTGAAGGATGGTGAGGATGTAGGACAATAGGAACTCTTTACCACTGCTGTTGTGAAGGGGTTGGTAATATAGGACCTAAGGAAAATAATTTGACAATAAACAGTGAAGTTGAACATACCATGTCTTTGACCCAGAAATTCTACCTTCTTACACATATCCAGTAGGCAAGATGGGAAATGATGTTAACAGCTCGTCACTATGCTCCATCCAATTCAACAAATGCAAATACATACCTGTTAATGTTAAATGATGTTTTTGTGTGATAACATGCTATTGGATATAAGACAAATTTCCATCCATGGCGTAATGGACAAAAACTTTACACCATTTACAGCATGTTCTTTCAGTGGTGTATGATACAGCAATGTAAATGTACTGCAAAATGGATTAAATTCAAAAATACGACTTTAAGTGAAAAAAGGCAATTTGCCCAAGAATAGATAAGATTTATCCTAAAATTTTAAAAATGAGAACTATATATCATATAAGGATATTAGATATGTGGGAACATTAGAAATGAAGGCAAGCAAATGATAAACTCAAAAAGTCAGGGTAATGGTGACCTCTTGGCAAGAGGTAGAAGGACAGTATGGAAGGAGCACAGAGGGCTTCTGCATTGGTTCTGTTCGAATTATTAAACTGGTCATGGATACTGGGGTGTTTTTATTCTCATACTTTATAACTTGCATGTATGTCACATTATTTTCTATGTGTCAAGTATTTCTTAACTTGAAAAATAAAAGTAATCATTGACTCTATATTCTTTTTGACAGACTGTTATTAGCTGTACTTATTAAGTGACAAACTTTTCCCACTAACATGCTTTTTATGTTGCTCCTTTTCCCTTAAAAATCTACTTACTAATGAATTTACCTGTAATGTGAAGGTTCCTTTGGAACCTGGTTTCAGTCTCATCTTATGTCTCCATGACCTTGCTAGACTTTAATTTTGTCATCTTTAACATTGAGATATAGTCCCTAACTCATAAAGTTGTTGTGAAGATTATACATGTACATCTTATTGAAACGGATGTTAACAGTTTTGTCTGCATTCAGATTCTTTCATCAAACACACGTTGACCATCTGCTGTGCTACACATGCTGTAGGGGGTACAAAATGAATAGGATGTAATGCCTCTCCTCCAGGAGCTAGATTTAGTCATGCACAACTAGACAGTGCTGCCGTAGCGGAGGTCATTGTGGAATAGAAACTGTTAAAGAACCTCATAAGAGAAAGGAATTGGTTCTGTAAATTCAAGGGAGGCTTCAAGGAGGCGGCGGCCTGTGAGTTGAGCCTCCGATGATCTGAGTTTTTTTGTTTGCTCTCTTGTGTGCAAAGCTCCCCATCATTGTTCCCACTTTCCACTAAACACTCTAAGTATTTCAGGTGAGTCACCACAGTCACCTAAAGAATGGGGTGTGGCTGTGAAGGCCTCATCTGTACCATACCTTTGCCTTTCTCACTTGCTCTTGCCTCCAGTGGAAGCCATCCACAGTTGTCCGTTTTAGTAGATGGACCTTAGTATCACAGGGACATGAAATCCTCCTTAGTTGTTGGTGGATAGGATAAATAGATTCCACTTTACCTTTGTCTAGACTTGGGCAAAGTAAGGGCCCTAAAAATGCCACATAAATATTTTTTTGGGGAATGTTATGTCTCTATGAATCATCTGGCTTAATTAGACTGGTCCTTTTATATCTTTTTTTTTATGTGACCAAGAGAACCAGTAGCTGACAAATTTACTGACCCAGAGAGAAACTTCTGGGAAAAAGCTAATACTTACTGGATACCAGCTCCAACGAGCCACAGTGCTAATTTTTCTTTCTGAATGAACCAATCATTGCTTCAGATATAGAAACATCTTATAACCTTCTGGTTTGTTAAAATCTTTGGAGACAGTGTTTTTAAGCTCTCAGCATAATGTAAGCTGTGTTTCATAATGGGAATTTAACAGAGACAAGGGAAAACCTGTGTGCAGCTTCTCCAGAGATTCTTCTTGAAAACCCAGTTCTGCTAGGAAAAAAACATTTTTAAAGGGAAGGTGTCTATTTTCTTATCTTCTAGAATGAGCCCTTTCAAACATTAGTCAAGCCATGCATACCCCGTCTCTACCGCTGGAGGCTACCCCTCCAGTGGCCTCCTAGAAAACAAATCTGAAACTCCTTCCGTGGTTTACTAGACCTCTCCACAATCTGCCCTCACTTCCTGCCACTTCCCCTCACACACTATGGCCCAGACACAGTGGCCTTCTTGCCAATCCTTGATCTTCACCTCGCATGTTCCCGAAAGTTAGGGCCTTTGTGCTAGCTCTTTATCTGTCAGAATCATCCTTGCTCAGATTTTTACAAAGCTCTCATTCTTATTTCATGCAGATTTCTGCTCCAATCCGCTCAAATGCTACCTCCTCAGAGAGACTTTTCTGATCACCCCATTTAAAGTATAATTCCTGTTGATCTCAGTACCTAACTGCTGTATGTTTCTCCATTGCATATATCACTATCTGGCAATATTACATATGCTATGATATATTTTTTGATTGTTTTATTGAAGTATAATTGATTTATGATGTTGTGTTACTTTCAGGTATACAACAAAGTCATTCAGTTATATATATACATAGGTATACATGTATACACACACACACACACACACACACACACACATATATATATATATATATACATTCTTTTTCAGATTCTTTTCCCCTATGTGTTATTACAAAATATCGAGTAGAGTTCCCTGTGCTACACAGTAGGTCCTTGTTGGTTATATGATATTATATTTTTTATGCATGTTCTCCTCTTTCTCTTAAATATAAGCTCTAAGAAGACTGGGGGCTTTGTCTGTACCCTGGTGCTTGGTACCTAATGGTTTTCAATAAATATTCATTGAATGAACAAAGGAAAGAACTTACTTTCTATTGACTAGAAGATAAAGGGTTAAAGAAAAGATTGAGGCTTCGTGGTGGTATCCATGCTGGTACAAGACAGAGGTAGTGTGAATTTTTTATAGAAAATACACAGAACTTCACATCAGAAGATCTGGGACCTTCTATATTTGGCATATGACTTTGAATAGGTCTGAGCATCAATTTCCTCCAACCAAATGGATTAGACTAAAGTTGATAAGATCAAAGGAGATAAAGGAAGTGGTAAGTTTTCATAAATCTTAAAACCTTAATATAATTATTGCCATCTCTTTGGGTCAATACGTAAATACAAAAGCAAAATCAGGAACTCAAATTAAAATTTCTTACTTTCAGAACTAGAAAAGCTCTCCTAAGCATCGAATGAACTTCCAGTCATCCTTACATGGGAAACTTAAGTGCAGTTTAAAAAATGAGTTGAAAGGCTGTTACAGAACAACAAAATATAATATTTCCATACATGCATGGATGCAAATGCAATTATAAACATTGCTTTCTTGTCTCTTAAATTTCAGTCTTTATAAAATTAGCTAAGTTTTTCATATTGGTTCTTTATCTGAGGAATAAGTAGATATGCTAATTTCAGCTAGTTAAAAATTTTAGTTTCATAATATTCCCAGCCATCTCTTAGGTACAATCTTTGTGAGTCATTCTGTGTAGATAAAAGAAAAGAGTAAAAGCCCACTTCAAATTAGGTTGTTTAAATTCCCTTTTTTTCTAATAAGGATATCCTTGCTGTTATGTGATAAATACTAAAAAGCCTTAGTAAAAAGGTAAATTTCTAAGAGATTTTTAAACATATGACAAATATTTTAAATATTAATATTTGAATAAATAAATGAGGGCTAGATTTTATAGTTCACTGATTCATATTTTTTAGGTGAGGGCCTATTTTGATGTGTTAACCTGATTTATTTAATTTTTTTAGCCAAGATTATTGCCATATTATTGAGATAGTCCATGTGTAATGAATCTATTAAAATGTGCATGTTGAAGCCCAGCTATAATTTATGTGTCTGTTTACTTGAGGGAGGTGGAGGGTGGTTTTACTAAAATAATATCTTATGTATTGGAGATGAAAAGTACATGCTAAATCGCCCCTGTGGAAGGAAACCAATTTTGTTTTGCAGGACAGGGCTTCAGTCATATACACTGCCTCGATTTAATGAGCGGGCCTTCTGTTGATCCAGCTTGCTTTCCTGTCTTTATTCAGTTCACGGAGTTCATTGAATAGAGTCTCAGAGAAGTGGAAGGGCCTATCCTGAAAAGACAGAAGAGGGTAGCACACATTCATCATGCTGGGAGAGTTCCTAATCCTCAGTCAGTGCTGAGCTCAGATGTTACTTCTTAATGATGTCTTTCCCCACCATCTTCTCCCTAATGTTCCAGAATTCTATGCCTTTTGGCTCTTTGAGTTTATATTTTGTGTAATCTTCGACTATATCCTGTCTCACATGGCAGTTTTTTAATCACATCTGTTTAAGTATTCCCAGTACTCTGAGCTTCTCCTAGTCAACACTGTATCTGCAGCACAGAGCCTGGCCTATTGTGAGTGCTGACAGTATTTTTGCAGGATAAATAAGTTAATGCAAGTGCTACCACCCTGAGAGAGACTGAGGGTGTACAGAGTTCAGCCAAAGTTGAGATGGGATGATCCTTGCTTTTACTTTGGACTGCCAGCATTTAGAGGGTGCAGACATTGTGCACTGTCCAGAATTTTAAGCCCCTCTTCTTCTCAACAACGGTCCCTTTCCCAAACTCTCAATTCTGCTATCATTTTTCCTTTTATGATGAAGCTCAAAGGGCACAAGGATCTATCACTTCCCCCTTCTCTCTTCTTGCCAATGAATACCACTATTGAGTTGCAAGTTACTTGTCTGCTTGCCCTGAGCTTCACCTAGGTTGTAAGGGTCTCTCCTTGCTAAACCATCCCTCTTGTCCTCGTGGGCGTAGAGGTGTGTGCATGGAATTTTCTCCAATGTAACGAGATTTACACTTGGCCCTGCAAAAGAATAAATGAGAGGGTCAGTGGAGTGTGTGTGTGTGTGTGTGTGTGTGTGTGTGTGTGTGTGGTGTGAAGGGTAGGATGGAGGTGTTGAAAGAAGATTGAAGAAGTTAGAGGAAGACAAAGAAGAATGTGAGTTTTATGGTCTCTGAAAATTTCTTTGATCTTCTTTTCCAGGTTGACTTTGGATTTGCTAAGAAAATAGGATCTGGACAGAAAACATGGACGTTCTGTGGAACTCCTGAGTATGTAGCTCCTGAAGTCATTCTCAACAAAGGACATGACTTCAGTGTGGATTTTTGGTCCCTGGGAATTCTAGTGTATGAGCTCCTCACAGGCAAGTAAGTACCTTGTGTTTTGTCTCTTCTTTAGAGAAGTGCAAAAATAACTTACTAATGATAAAAAATATATGATTTAAGAATTTAACATTTTGGAAGTGTTTTTGATTAAGCATGATGCCTTTTCCTCTTCACATTATGTCATATATAACATGCTTTCTAGCTTGTAGCATGGTGAAAAGATTCAGGAAGGTGCGGGAAAGGAGTACAATATTGCTATGGTTTACCTAGAATGGCAAGGCCTGTTATTATAGATAATATATCAAGTGTGTGAAGGTTTGGGGAATCCATCATAAAAATAAGAAAGGAAACTGAAGTTATGGACTGTTATTATTTCCTCATTTTTTTTGTAGTTGAGAAAATAGCAATCATAGTTCCATTAAATCCATTGATCAATTAAATTAAGCCATGTTCTTCCATCTTCCCAATAAATCATTCACCAGAAATGCTGAAAGAAGACAACATTTCTGGATTTAAATTTTAATCCCCTTGTCAACTGCTTTCTAGAGGTGCTAATGAACAGAGACAAGACACAGCAGGAGTTTTACAAGTTAAAATTGGATTGCCATTCCTGAAGCGATTAAAGGGCTGTATTAATGAATCCAGGATCCCAAATATTCAACCTGCCTGCACACACATACACACTTATACACACACATGTACACACACATATTACCTCACATTTATAAAGCCCTTGACAGCTAACAAAGCACTTACATGTGTATTATCTAATTTTGTTTTCACAAGCTTGTATGGAAGTTAAAGCAGAAATTGTTTATTATCTTATGATTTAAATTTATATTATGATTATTTTATGATTTAAATCTTATAGATTAGAAAACTGAGTCAGAGAGCTACTTGCCTAAGATCAAGGATTTAATCTCAGGTCTTCTGACTCTAAATATGACACACTTTTCATTAAACACGTGTGCCTTATACATAAGTTTTTAATATAATGCATGGCTGTATACACAGGATTCAGATCAGGTAGTTTTCTTTCCGGTTTTCTACCTCCATTTCTCATTAACTGATTTGGTCATTCTTTTAAGCCTTTACAACCAAATATTCTCAGTCTTGATGTCAGGGAGGATTTGCATTTGAAATGGCATAAGAAATGCTGGAATGAGCCCAGTGACGGGGATTCCAGTCTCAACCCCTGCGTTACAAAAGGAGAGTTTTGTAGAATCTTCTTGAACTTTTTACACTGCGTATTTCAATGTTGGGTTACCCATGGCTCCATTCTTTTTCCTTGTCCACATGAAAGATTATTTGATATTATCTGTAATCATTTTCAAATATTCATTGCTTAAGATTTTGAAGTAAAAAAGAGAAAAATTTCCAGGTAGTCATTCAGAGATAAAGTTGATTAAGGTCTCAGGACACAAGGATTTCTATTTCAAGAGTTTGTTTCCTCATCCCTGGAAAATTTGTCAACTGCATTTCTAAGACATTCATAATGGCTCTTTTTTTTTTATTGCTTCACAATGGTGTATTAGTTTCTGCTTTATAACAAAGTGAATCAGTTATACATATACATCTGTTCCCATATCCATTCCCTCTTGTGTCTCCCTCCCTCCCACCCTCCCTATTCCACCCCTCCAGGCGGTCACAAAGCACCGAGGAGCTGATCTCCTTGTGCTATGTGGCTGCTTCCCACTAGCTATCTACCTTACGTTTGGTAGTGTATATATGTCCATGCCTCCCATTACCCTTCCCCCTCCCCATATCCTCAAGTCCATTCTCAAGTAGGTCTGTGTCTTTATTCCTGTTTTACCCCTAGATTCTTCATGACATTTTTTTTCTTAAATTCCATATATATGTGTTAGCATACGGTATTTGTCTTTCTCTTTCTGACTTACTTCACTCTGTATGACAGACTCTAAGTCTATCCACCTCATTACAAATAGCTCAGTTTCATTTCTTTTTATGGCTGAGTAATATTCCATTGTATATATGTGCCACATCTTCTTTATCCATTCATCGGATGATGGACACTTAGGTTGTTTCCGTCTCTGGGCTATTGTAAATAGAACTGCAATGAACATTTTGGTACATGACTCTTTTTGAATTATGGTTTTCTCAGGGTATATGCCCAGTAGTGGGATTGCTGGGTCATATGGTAGTTCTATTTGTAACTGGAGAATATGCATTTCAGTCTTCATCAGATGGAATAAATTGTCACAAAAAGTAGGGAAATAAAGTGAGAGAATAAGGAAGGGGAAAAAAAATCCTCAATAACTTGGAGTTGCTGAAGTGACCTTGAGCTGTCATGAAGAAGGTGCAAAATTGCTGTTATAAAGGCTTTCGGGGTAGGGCGTGAGAAAAGTTCAATTTAAATTCCCTAAAGTCAGGAGGTAAAAGAAAAGAACTAAAAAACCAAACCAAACCAAAACACAACCTACTTGTAAATATATAAATAAGTTGAAGGAATTGTAGCAATGGTTTTTGTTTTCTACCTCATTTTCTTTTCAAGTGAAACATAGATTATTGAAAAGTTGGTGCACTGAACTTGTTTCAGGTTCATTACCAAGAGTGGGAACTCTCAGTATCCAAAGGTCTCAAGCGTGACCAAGATACAACAGAGTCATTCATGAAAATCATCTTTAATTTTCAAAAATTAAATGACACAATAGAATAGGTATGAAAGTGTTTTTTTTAATTTATTTTATTTATTTTTTTTTTTGCGGTATGCGGGCCTCTCACTGTTGTGGCCTCTCCCGTTGCGGAGCACAGGCTCCGGATGCGCAGGCCCAGCGGCCATGGCTCACGGGCCCAGCCGCTCCGCGGCATATGGGATCCTCCCAGACCGGGGCACGAACCCGTATCCCCTGCATCGGCAGGCAGACTCTTAACCACTGCGCCACCAGGGAGGCCCATGAAAGTGTTTTTAAAAGCAGAGTTCATGCATGAACATGTTATCCAAATCCAGTGGTTAATTTCCAGTGCTTTCTTACTCGTCTTAGCAACAGTTGCCTTGAAATTCTCTCTTCGTGGTTTCTAGGACCTCCCTTTCTCTCATTTCTCTTCCCATGCTAGAGGCTCCAGCTCAGCGTCTGTTGCTGGATTCCTCTTGTCATCCTGACCTTCTTCAGTGGTCATCGGGCTACTTCAGTCCTTGACCTCTTTCCTACCCACTCACTCCTTGGGTGATAACCAAGCCCCATGGCCCGTAGATACTGTCTGATGACTCCCCAGAATCATACCTCCAGCCCTAACCTCCTCCCTGAATGTCAGACTCATAAATGCAACTGTCTGCTTAGCATCTCTATTTGGATGTTCAAGATGCAACTCAATTCTCTTCCTCAGAACCTGCTCTGAACCTGTGCACTCCCAGCCTAACCTCCACACCAGTCTTAGTAAACAGTAGCTCCATTCTATAGGTCAAAACACTTCAGTATCATTCTTGAATCCTTTCTTTCTCCTGCGTACCACATTTACCCCAGTAGCAAATCCTGTTGACTTTATGCCATCGAAATAATCCAGAATCCCATTTCTCACCACCTTCACCACTACCGTTCAAGTCCAGGCTACCAGTCCTGCCTTCCCCCACCGCTAGTACCATCACAGTTTATTTTCAACACATTTTTAAAAAGCTTACTCTGGCTTCTGTAAATTAGATCACCTGACCTGAGCATATCCCCAGGTCCTTCCTGTAGCCCACTAGATCGAGATGACCATGCTGCCCTCATCTCTTATACTCTCTCCTGCCTCCTCACTCCACCAGCAGCACTGCCCTCCTTTCTGTTCCAAGAACGACCCATGTCCACTCCTGACTCCTGGCCTTTGTACTTGCTGTCTTGGAATCACTTGTCTGTGTGGCTCATTCACTCCCACCTCTGTTCAACTGCCAACATATGAGAGATGCTTTTCCTATCCACTGTATCTAAAAAAAGAAAAACACACCTCCTCTCTCTCTCACTCTCTGTCCTCCACTTTATTTTTCTTTTTAGTGATTATCACCATTTGACAGATTACCTCTGTGTGTATGTGTGTGTGTGTGTGTGTGTGTGTGTATTTTGTTAAGTGATATGAAATTATTTTCTAGCATATATCCAGATTTGCTATAAAACAACTCATGAGAGGGAGGGAGGGAGGGAAAAAAAGAAAAGAAATTTAGTTGTAAATGTGTCTCAGATGCTGGTCCTAGTGTCCTATTTTGGCTTTTCTCTAGCCCACCCTTTTCTGGGATTGACCAAATGATGACCTACAATTTGATTCTCAAAGGAATTGAAAAAATGGATTTTCCCAGAAAGATAACCAGACGACCTGAGGATTTGATTCGTAGGCTTTGCAGGTGAGAATGACTATTAAAAACACCTTGTTCTTGGGGGAAGGTGTGAAGGCTTCTCATTTCTGCTGCCACACATTTTAAAGTTAGGTGTATACTTACTTTTTGTACTTTTCTATGTAGTTAAATTATATTTAATGAAAATCATTTTTTATTTTGCCATCTGTGCTAGAAGTTTGAGTTTCCTTCATGTAATACACAGTACCTACTTATAGTTTAAAAAAGATGCAGATTGTTCAGATGCAGATTGAGAATCATCTTTGTCTGTTAGAAGAAAATAGAACCACAAAACTTAGCTTAATAAAGGAGTAGTTTACAGCCTTGTTGTTCTGAGAGAAAATGAGTGGTGATGCTAAAGTATTACTATATGTCCTCTTTCAATCTTCATTAAAAAAAAGTACTCCTATTTTAAATTGCTCCAAATTTCTACTTACCACTAAAAATAATTTATTGGAGAACAGAAGACTTCTAGAATTTTGTTTAAGCTTCATTTTTTTGCAGTTTTCTTGCACACTTGAACTTTTTAAGAAGCTTTAAAATTTAATAAATTTAGAACATGAAAACTAGCTGTGAGTTGCCCACAGAAATTTCTGCATGCTTCTAAAATTTCAGCTCTGTTGTAAATGATTCTCTAAAGCTTTCCCTCATTTCCTTAGGAGACTTGGTAAGGTGGCATCATCCTGTTCTTTTAAGCATTTATTCATAGCTCATTTAAAGCACTGGGAGATACCTATATCTATATATCCGTATGTATATACCTATATCTATATATTGGGATATATAGATATTGAATACATATATTCATATTCCTGACTATAATTTGACTGTGGCTCCCCCAGAGGGGGCATGTGTTTTCCATCTCCTTTATACTCAGATGTGCCTGGTCTATGAATATTGTTGACAAAATGAATGGATGAATAAAGAAAAATTGTTAAATTTTAATGTAAAATTCACTCAAACATAATTACTATAAATTGACTTAAAATTTTTATTTTAGGCAAAATCCAACAGAAAGACTAGGAAATCTGAAGAATGGAATCAATGACATTAAGAAACACAGGTACATAGTTACTTGTTTGCCCAGAAAAATCTAGAAATTTATTTTTAAAGTGTGGTAATCTTGAAGCTTCTCTCAGTCTGTAAAGATCCCTACACAGATGATCAAGTTTTCCTTTTTGGTGCTTTATTTTTAATTTGTGTTTTACGAGCTGTGATGAAGTTATAAAACAAATGACAAAATCACATATTCAAGTTATAGCAACTTAGCTTTTTATCTGCTGCAATCTCCATTACTATTTTTTAATATTAACTTGGATCTATAAAGGAATCAAGTTCTAATTTTGATGTTTCATTTACAGTTAAAGTAGGATAGTTATTGTTCTCAATATTCTAGAGAATGGGTCAGCTAAACCAACTGTTAAATAGTATTCTATTTCAGTTTTAATTAATATTATATATTTATTTTAAATTTAATTTTCCTTTGACCAGCTCTCCACATTTTGAAGCTTCCTATCGTATTTTACTTTTGGAGTAAAGTACATTGATTTCCACAAAACCTCAAACAGTGTTTTCTCCTTATGTAATAATCTAACAAGCACCTTTTTCAGGTCTGTGAATTTCTAAAGCTGGTCTTTAAAACCATCAATAACTTCCATAATATAAACTCTCTGATTTCGTTCCATATGTGGAAGTTCAGGCCTTGGAGTTTTTTTTTTTTTTTTTTTTTTTTTTTTAATCTATGCCTAGCTAAATCCTGCAATCCTTGAGATGTTTTGATTTTGTTTATGATTTACAGAAGTGAAACATCACCTATTGATAGTACAAAAAATAAATTTGAGAATTTCATTACTGAAAACCTTTGAGCACACTGCTGTGTTCACTTTCAGAAAGAAAAACACCTCTCAACATTTTATTCCTCTCTGGATATTTTTACTGAAGAATTAGGGGCACATCAACACAGTGTGAAAATAAAGGGAGAGATGCTGCTGAATAGAAACACTATTCGTTTTTCTGAACAGCAGTGGTGCAGCTCAAAAAAAAAAAAAAATCCGCAAGCTGCCAGCCCTGCTCTATCTATTCATGAAGTTTCTTGAAATAAAGCCATGTATTCAACATTGTAAATTCATATCGGGCTGTGCCATAAGGATATATCAGGACAAGGATGGGGAAGCAGGGAGGGAGGACGAGATGGAGACAGACACATCTGTGGATTTTATAGACATTAAAATACGTATTTTATTGTTCTTTGTCATCTTTTGGATTGTCTTTAGTGTAAAGCTCATTATTTGTCTTAGATTCCAATTTATCTCTCTTCCTACGTGCTGTTATCACAGTTTCTTTTCTCATGATAAAATGACACATAGACACACCATTCATATTGAACAAACAAGTGTCCAGTCAATTAAAGTCCCCCTTCCAATGTATTTCCTCTTTTATCTCATTAAAGAAGTGTCTTCATGTTTGCTCTGGGGTAGATGGGAAATAGAAGTGATATAATTGTTAACAGGTTCCCTTTTTATCTCTTCTTATTTACCTGAGGCTCATTTAAATATAGCTGTCAAATTGTGATTAGATGCACATGCAAATTCACGCTAAAGGATTTTCTCACTTCAGCATGGTAATGAAGAATTTTGAATTTCCTTCCCCATAGGGATTAATTTGCCCACTCTTCTTAACAGACAAGGTGTTCTTTGCCAAGTAGCTGAAGCATACAGTTGAAGCTGCTGTGTGTAGGGCAGAGTTCACTAATAAGATGTACCAAATTTACACAGTGCCTTCCGGTGAGCTCAGGAAGATCAAAAACATTATTTCATCTGATTTTCATAGTGCTTCTTAGCATACAAAGATGGGGCACGGGGGTCTGAAAAATAGAATTCTCTTTGCTTTCAAATAGGAGTGTTCTATAACCTTCCATAAGTCTCCAAGGCATATATAGCTTCACTACCCAGTATATTCTTGTAATGTTTTTTTTAAAAAAACATTGTTTCTAAAATTTGCCAGCAGATTTCCCCACTCCTCTCTAAAGTAAAACATCTTTTTTCCTTGGAGAATCATTTACTTCAATTTTGTATCTAAAAACAATACAGTTAAACGTGGCATATTGTTATATGTTTGTCCAGTCTGTGTTAAATCATCTTTCTTAAAAATAGAGTTCCTGGGCCTCCCTGGTGGCGCAAGTGGTTGAGAGTCCGCCTGCCGATGCAGGGGATACGGGTTCGTGCCCCGGTCTGGGAGGATCCCATATGCCGCGGAGCGGCTGGGCCCGTGAGCCATGGCCGCTGAGCCTGCGCGTCCGGAGCCTGCGCGTCCGGAGCCTGTGCTCCGCAACAGGGGAGGCCACAACAGTGAGAGGCCCGCATACCGCAAAAAAAAAAAAAAAAAAAAAAAAAAAAAAAAAAAAAAAAAAAAATAGAGTTCCTTCCTCTCCTGTTTATAAGTTAACTTATAAACTAGGTACCAATCATGTCTCCCGACACCTCTCTGAAAAGAGGGATAATACATTTCTAGGGTACAATTAAATCTTTCCTGCTAAGTAGAAGAGTAATTTGTTTCAGGTCTCTTAATGTTACCTTTAAAATTTCCAGTCTCTAGAATTTTACTCTCAAGAATAGCTACTACTCTTCTAAAAATGAAGAAGCAATTTATGTACAGTTGCTGCTAATATTTCTTTAGTGAATATTTTTCACACACGACTGCATGCTGGCACTTGGATTACTTAAAATGTGGTTAGTGTCAAAAAGGCCAGGTGTTAAGTGAATAACCACTCATGTTAAGTAAATATTGCCATAAGTCAAATTGTAACAAGTACTCAGCAAGAAATGCATAGGCTCTTTGATTCAGTAGAGTAACAGTAATGATTTTTATTAATATTTATGGAGTAGCATCTGGGTAGAGAGCATCGTAAAATATGTGAAAAGGAATTGTGTCAGTCATCGGTGGCAAAAGAAAAGAATCCATAGAACTGTGTGCCTAGAAATCCCTAAAAATGGAGCCTCGATCTGTGCAAAGAAGGTGATGGGTGGATCATGGAGAGAACTTCTGTGGTTTTGCAGCAAGGACAAGGGAAGTCATACATCTAGCATTGCTGTCTGACTCTCTTTGCTTAGAGACTCAACAGTGTAGACTAAAATGTCACTTTGGATTAAGAATGGCATATGAAATGGAATGTACTAAGAACCCGCCCTTTCTGTTTTTAGTACTTTTTCTCTTGCTAAGCTTAGACTTGGAATGGGAAATCCAGTCAAGGAGTGACCCAAAACCAACTCCACGAGAGGGAGGAGATTGAAAAAGGTAGAAAAGGGTAACTTCGTATACGGTTGACAGACCGATGAATATGAGGGCCTCCTAAAATCTCCCAGCCTTCATTCTCATACCTCCCACCACCACCCTTAAACCGCCCCCCCTGCAGTTATTCTTCACATAGCAGCCAGAATCGTCTTCTGAAAACATAATTAGATTGCATCACTTCCTTACAACTCTCTACTGGCTTCCTGATAAGCATAAAATCTTGATTCCTTGTTGTGTTCTACAAGACCCTATAGGATCTGGCCTCTGGCTGGTTCTCAGACATCATATTTTTCTCTCGTTTTCCCTCCACTCACCACACTTCAGCTCATTCCTATCACTTTCTTCCATTCAGAAGGTCATTGCCACAAATCTTCCCATGGCTTCTCCCTTCTCTTCATTCTGGCCTCAATTCAAATATCACTTCTTCAGATAGCACCCTAGCTAAAAGCAGCACCTCCCAGCCCACCCCTATCCCAGTCATCATTCACCATTTTATTCTCTTTTATCTTCCTAGTACATATTAGTGTATGAAATTAATGTAAATGTTCATATTGTTTACTTTTTTTGTTTGATTACTTGTTACCTCCTGCCAAAATAAAAATATCTTAAAAGCAGGGTCTTTGTGTTTTTGATGCCTGGGACCAAGTTGACTTTCCATAAATTTTTGTTGGCTGGCTGACCTGACCTCAGTGTCCCAGTAGAAGAGATCAGTGGATTTAAACAGTATTATTCCAGGTTCTTTATAAGATTCTGAGAGAGAGAGTACATTGTTTCTGTCTGAGAGGAGCAAGTCCTCCTCATTTCTGGTGTTGCATTTCCAGCTCACCAAGCCTGATACGTATCCTAAAGACCAGATCAGTCCTTCCTTTTAGATTAATAGTTTGGAAGCAATAAATGACAGAACTTCATCTGGCCATCAGCCTCCTCTCATTACAGATAACTGTAAAATACTTTTTATCTTGGAGCCTCTTATATACATTTCACCAATAGCATCACCACCATGGCAGTGTGATACTGTAAGACATGATAGTTAGAGGTCCTATGTAAGGGTGTTCTCTTGTAGAGTCATTCAGTTATTCAACAGACATTCATTGGAGCCCCTGTTTTGTGTCAAGTAGTGTTGCAAGTGTTAGGGACACAGAAGGAAAGGAAACAGACAAAAACCCCTGCCTTCATGGAGATTGCATTCTAGTTGGGGAGACAGAATATAAAGAAAATGATTAAGTCAAGTGTATAGTAGGTATATTAGAAGTCAGTAAGTTATAAGGAGAGAAAATAAAGTATGGAAGGAGGATGGGAAGTACATGGGGGTGGGGTTGGGGAGGGGTTTCCATGTTAGACTGGATGGCCAACAAAGACCTCTCTAAGAAGATGACCTTCGAGAAAATACCTGATGGCATTGAGGAAACAAACCATGTGGAAATCTGGGGAAAGGACAATTCAGCTACAGGGGCTCAAGTGCAAAGGTCTTGAAGTGGGAACATCCCAAGCTTGTTGGAAGAATGTTGAGGAGACAAAGGAGCAAAGAGAGAGAGAAAGAGAAAGGTAGGGCAGTGGCAGGGTGGGGGAAGGGAGGTGGTGGAAAGGGTGATAAGGCCTGTGGGTTTTAATAAAGACATGGTAATGACTTTGCCTTTTACACTGAGTGAAATTGGAAGCATTGGACAGTTTTGAACAAAGGCATGATGTGAACAAATGGCTTCAGGCAGGCAACATTTAGTGTTTACTGGAATGGCAGGCAACAGTTTTTTTTTTTTTTGTCCACAGTTGATACAGTGATTAGATTACTCTTTCAAGTTTTCCTCCAAACTTAAAATGTTGGAGGAAACATTTCCTCCAAATGACTTGCATTTTAAATTATCACCCTTGCTGCTGGGCTGTTTCCCATGGACAAAAGCAGGAGGACCTGTTAGGATGTTATTATACTAATACAGGCAAGAAATAACTGTGGCTTGGCCCATGCTGGTAGAGTGGAGGTGTTGAGTATTGGCCAGGTTCTGAATACCAATATATTTTGAACATAACAGACTAGATTTACATATGGACTGAGATAGGATGTAAGAGAAAGGATAACTCCAAAGTCTTTGGTTTGAGCAACTGGAAGAGTTGAGGGAAGTTTGTTGGGGAAAATTTGGAGCTTCAATGTGGACCTGATACAGCTAGATGCCCATTAGACATCCAGTGGGGAGACGGTGAATAGCACTTTTAGCTAGCAGCCTGTTAAGCAGTGTGTGTGTGTGTGTGTGTGTGTGTGTGTGTAGGGGGGCCGGGTGGTGGTGGAAATAGCAGTTTGGGAGTAATCAGTTTATACATGCTATTTAAAGCCATAAGAGTGAATGAGATTTCCTAGAAAGTGGCAGTGGTTGGAAGAAGAAGAGGTCCAAGGACTGAGCCCCAGAGCATGCCAACTTCCTATGGAAATAGCAATGGAAAATGAGAGAAAGCACCCAAGATGGTAGGAAGAAAGCCAGGACAACGGCATGTCTCTGGAGCCAAGTGAAGAAAGTGTTTCGGGAAGTGTGAGTGATGAGCTGTGCTAAGAGTAAGATGAAAACTGAGAATTGAGGGAATTCGCTGGAGTGGAGAGGGTGAAGCCTGATTGCTGTGTGCCCAGGAGAAAATGGGTAGTGTCGACTGAAGAAAAACACACAACCTAAAAGTTGCAAGTTATGTTTTATTTGGAGACCTTACTGAGGACTATAGCCCAGGAGACAACCTCTCAGCTCTCAGGAACTGCTGCAAAGAGGTAAAGGAGGAATCAGGATATATAAGAGTTTTTGCTTTAAAAACAAAACCATGTAGTACAACATTGGAAGATTACTGCTGAAGTGGGGAGGGGTCATATAGGGGTTGGAAAGTAAGAGGTACAAACTATTAGGTATAGAATGAGCTACGAGGATATATTGTACAACACAGGAAATATAGCCAATATTTTGTAATAACTATAAATGGAGTATAAGTTTTAAAAATTGTGCATCACTGTATTGTACACCTGTAACCTACATACTGCTGTACAGCAACTATACTTCAATTTTAAAAAGAAAAAGAAAAAAAATTTACCACTAATCACAAATAGAAGACATCTCAAGTCAACGATTTTACTGCTTTTCTATGTATGGGAAGATGTAAGAGTTTGGGCTCCTTGTAATTATCCCTTAGATATGCATCTTAACTATCTAGGGCCAGTATTCAGTTTTTCTCCATCCTGAATTCCCCATCAGGTGACTGCAATGGCTGACGGCTTCAGGGCAGGCAACATTTAGTGTTTACTGGAGTGGCAGGCAACAGTTTTTTTGTCCGCAGTTGATACAGTGATTAGATTACTCTTTCAAGTTTTCCTCCAATGGGAAGAGAGAAATGGAGTGAGAGTTGAAGGGGAGTTCAGGTCAAGGGAGATTGCTTTATGGTTGGAAGAATTTAAATGTTTCCATACTGATTCGAATGCCCCAGGAGAGACATGTTAAAGATTCAGGAGGAGAATTTAAGGAGCATGTCTGAATAGAGAATGTCTACAAGATCAAATACACAGCAGAGGAGCTGACCTTAGCGAGAAGCAAGGGCAGTTCATTCACAGTGCAGTAGAGAAAGGGAAAACACAGATGTGCGTACACAGGCAGGTTTGCTGGTGGAAAATTGTAGAAGTTCTCTTTTCTGCTCCTGGTTTCTTAGTGAAATAGGAAGTCAGGCCATCATTTGGGAGGGAAGATGGATAGGAGGTCTGAAAGTTTGAGGAGAGAGGACGAAGTATGGATTATGAGTCTAAGGGAGTGTGAGGAGGGGAACAACAGGGAAATCTAGACTGACTGCTGGGCAGTGTTAAAGGCCTCCCTGAGGGTAGTGGGCATGGATTTAATGTGAGAGATACACATGTGTGTGGGCATGGTTGGTATTTTCCTCTGATCACTTGCAGCTATACTGTTGCAGGCAGGGAGCAGGCAACAAAATGGGTGGACAGATGACTTGACAGGCTAATAGTTTATCAGATAAGTAATATTTCTTTGTACTTTTCTGATTTCTCAGGTGGTTAAATGGTTTTAATTGGGAAGGACTGAAAGCACGGAACCTTCCATCACCTTTACAAAGAGAGGTATGGCATCTACTATATTACTCTCTTGATTTTTTTCTAAGTATTTGTTTTTGTAAACAGATTTTAGATATGTGTGTGTGTGTGTGTAGAATAGATTAAAAAAATTTTTTAACAGTTTTTAAATTTAAGTGAAAGTGTCTTTGCAATTGTGACTATATGGTCTAAATAGTATTACGTATTCAATGGACCTTAGCTCAGCTCTTAAGAATGGATTACATGTAAATCTAAATCCCAAGGTAGCCAGTGTTGGTCAGGCTGACAGATGGTTCTAAAAATATAATATGAACCTACATGTAATTTAAAATTTTCCAGTATCCGTATTAAAAAAGGTAAAAAGAAATGGGTGAAATTAATTTTAATTATCATAATACATTAAAATATTATTTCAACATGTAACAAACACAAAATATTAATATATTAATAAAGATGTTACATTTATTTTTTTCATACTAAATTTTCAAAAATCCCAAGTGGATTTTCCACTTTCAGCCATCTCAGTTCCGACTAGCTATATTTCCAGTGCTCAGTCCCCATGCATTGCTGGTTGGACAGCACAGCTCCAGAGAAAGCAGAACATTTGCTAAGTTGGGGAGGGAGGGGGATGGCTCAGGAATAATCTAGTCCACACCCTACAAATGTTATGTTGTGTTCTCTGTAAAGGAATTTTTTTTTTTTTTTTTTTGTGGTATGCGGGCCTCTCACTGCTGTGGCCTCTTCTGTTGTGGAGCACAGGCTCCGGACGCGCAGGCTCAGCGACCATGGCTCATGGGCCCAGCCACTCCGTGGCATGTGGGATCTTCCCAGACCGGGGCACGAACCCGCGTCGCCGGCATCAGCAGGCGGACTCTCAACCACTGCGCCACCAGGGAAGCCCTGTGTAAAGGAATTTTGAGGATCTTTGTCTTTCTTTGTACCTTTTTTAGATTGACAACTGAATTTTTTCATTACATGTCTAAGGCATTGTGGAGAATGTAATTTCTAGTATGTTGTAAATATTGACATTTTACAGTAAAACATTACTCTTACTTTGCCCCTTTAAATATATCCAGTGTAATCTAAATGCCATTGAGATATGAAACCCATCAGCCATTTAAAAAATAGAAATATTACATGACTACTTTTTCTCTCTAAACTCCTATTTTCATATTTCCATTAGATTTTCTCTATAAAATTTCATCCTAATGTAAAAGAGTTTTATACTGGATGGTCTTCTATTAATCATTCTTTAAGTGCCTTTCAATTTTAGTTTTATAAAATTAAAAATTTTTGTGAGAATAAAAATTTCGCTGGCAACACAAATATTTCTTTTGGATTCAGTTATAATTACATTTTTGTAGCATGCAGTATCAAACAACATACATATATTAAAATTTTTTAAATAATTATTAAACAAAAATTTTTTGAAAAAAATTATTTAATGTACTTGCGGGTGAATATTATTTATTAAAAAATGGGATCAGATTCCACATCAATTCTCTTTCTTTTTGAAATTATTTTTCTATAGATGAAAGTGCTAAGAGTTGTGTTCACATAAATAAGTAAATGAGAGCAGAGGATTTTATAATAGCAGTGTCACCTTGAGCACCTTCTGAGTAGTCTCCTTATGCCCCCAAAAAACTCATTATGATGGATCATAAATAGTATTTTTAGTGATCTATCAGCTGATAATTCAATTAGGTACTAATGAAGATTGTTTGAAAGCAAAGGATTGGAAACCACTTGATTTGCAAAGTAATTTAATACCAGAGTCATTTCACTCTTTCAACAAGGTCACTAGTATTTTGAATTGTCCCTTTGTTTGACATTCTGGAGAATTTATATGGGTCAATTAACCCTATAAAAATACAAGATCAGTGAGAAACTTTATTATAAAGTGAAAGAAGGATTCTGGCAAATTTTGATTTTTTTAATATTTCCTTTAAAAATATTTTCCAATTTGAAAAAAAAAAAAAGAGGCATCATTTCTGTCACCTTTTCTTTCAGAAATAACTCCATAAGCCAGGTAGCTCCTACTGCACGTAATTCTGGGACCCAATCCATTTGTTCTAAAGGGGAGATCTCATGAGGCTGAGAGTATAACTCAAAAATGATAACTGGGGCTTCCCTGGTGGTGCAGTGGTTGAGAGTCCGCCTGCCGATGCAGGGGACACGGGTTCGTGCCCCGGCCCGGGAAGATCCCACATGCCACGGAGTGGCTTGGTCCGTGAGCCATGGCTGCTGAGCCTGCGCATCCGGAGCCTGTGCTTCACAACGGGAGAGGTCACAACAGTGAAAGGCCTGCGCACCGCAAAAAAAAAAAAAAAGGATAACTGGTTATCTTTTCCTTATATGTACATGACAAGTGGTTGCAGTAGAAAATTAGTGTTCAGATACTGAAAACATTCCCCATATGTTCTAGCATGCTTCATCAACATTATCCTCACCTTTGGTTTCATCCTTTTTCTACTAGCTAAGTGGACCCACAGATCACAGCTACTTTGACAAGTATCCTCCCGAGAAGGGGGTGCCTCCTGATGAGCTGTCAGGCTGGGATAAAGACTTCTGACAGAAGAAAAAATGATTACTGCCCTACATACACAAGAGGACTATAAGGACCAACAATCCAACACTGATTATTTCTCTTCAGAGTATTATACTATCTTTTAGAAGACCATTAGATAAAAGAAATCCCTGCCCATGGGCTGGGAGTGGGAAATAGTAGGTGCGGAGGTGGTTCTGAATGATAATGTCTCATTTAGATGCTGTGAAGTATTCTTGTGTTCTGTTCTTTGCTTTTCTCAAATGTTGAAGTCTATCCTATTCCCCTCTCCAAAGCCAGAACCATTTTTGTCAAAGGGACACCATTTTCTCTGCAATCTGTTGCTCCATCCCAATCATATTTGTCTCCTTTGAGTCCTGATAAGGTTTAAAAAGTGTCTTGCCCTTGAGCAACTAAGTCATTCAAATAGAAGGAAGAACAAGGGTGAATTCTGGAAGATTTCCCCCGTTCTCAACAATCCCACGTAAGCATTATGGCATCTTGAAGTCATGGCTTGCAGTAAACTTGGTAGTCAACAGAAGTTCTTGATTTTCACCTGTGTTCAACCTAATATTGATAAGCTTCTGAACCTAGTCTGGGGAAAGGCAAATTTGAGTATTAGTCATTGGTACCACTTTCTAACACAGATGAGTTAATGAATCCGGCCAGATAATTATATTCTATTGGGGAACTGAGAAACAAAGCAAAAAATATTTTTATTCTCCTGTGACCAGCTATGATACCTCAGAGACTTTTCAAAAGTCTTGTTAAAGATGGTTATAATGTCTGGTTAATTGATGGGCCTTTGGAAAGGTTTTATCTTATATATTAAATATTTTCACAATCAAATTAGAAAACATGCAGGAACTACATTGTGAAGGCTTTTCCTTTCCATTACATATGGAGGAAAAAAAAATTCTAAAAGGTATAAATGCTGACTCTTTGAAACTCTGAGATATTTTGGCCAGTTCTGTGATTGTTGCTGTTAATAAACCAAGAGTATAGAAATAACCACAGTTGATTTTAATGGAAATCCCATTGGCAAATATTGATGCATGCCTAATCACTGCTGCATTAATAACTTTTTAAGGAGACATTTGAGTCATGGGAGTGTTTATAATTTTAGATTGTTAAGGCAGGCAAGCCGCTAGAGAAGTGATGGGACGGTAAAAGGGACATCCAGCATCTGTCCCCCACCCCCGGCTCCTCCCTGCAGTCTTCCAAATAATGAATAGATTTGTTTCAATAGCATTGGACACCAGTAACCTAAGAACTTAACTAGTAGCATGTTTTTATGTATCGATCATGATCATTCTCCCACCCTCCTTCCCAAATGGATGGGAAACAGATTTTCTCTTTGTCTTTTTGATCTGGCAGAGTAAAAATAACATCGAAGTTCCTGCATTATTCAAGCTTCTGGTTATACTTTCATATGCTAATGTTCTATAGGAAAAACATCACTATCCACATCCACCCATATTTTCAGCATTCAGAGAGTCATCTATCTGCTTCTGAAGTGTTAAACCAGATAAGTGAGGCCCAACCCAGGAAGGTGCATCCTTAACAAATTAAATTTCCACATTTAGAATCCTTTTGCTGAACCAAAGAATTTTTCTTTCCTGTAGTAGTATTTTTAAAGTTTATGTATTGTACATAGAAGAACCATTTTTAATAGGATCAACATAACCCGCTTAATGAATTTCTAAGATTTTTAAAAGATTTTTATTTGAATTTGGTTTGTAAGCACTGTATGTTTTTCCATGTATATATTTTTAAATTACCCACCTATAAATGTAGGGAATTTATGTATTGGGTGGATATTAGAGCTGTACAGTTATACTAGCAATGATATTCTCAAAGGTGATCAATAGTTGTAATTCAAAAAAGACTTACATATATACAAATAAAAACCAACTTAGGGCACTACAAGTTTATTTTGGCTATGACTGGCCATGTCAATATATAATCTCCACATGTGATTTTATTGTGTTTCCTTTGGAGTACTTTATAAAGATGGAGAAATGAGAGACTGAACCATTAATACAATCCCATTTCTATTTTGTAGCTGGACAACTTTGTGAAAATGACTTTACTTTTTTAGTACTAGCTTTCTCACCTGTAGAAAAAGCACAGTAAAATAGTACCTACTTTAGGCGCCGGTTTTGGGGAGTAAATTGATACCTAGACAGTCCTTTGCCAATTTCAATGAAATAATCAATGCTGCGTAGATGGGAGCTACTGTTACTATCTCTATTAGAATTAAAGGGGACTTAATAACCATTTAGTCCTGGACCTTATGTATCATTGGTATCTGTATGCACAATTGTACCAATTAAATCCAGTATCAATCTTTTCTTTTTCTTTTAAATCATGAAGTAAAGATGATTAATCAAATTTTAGTGCATGTGATGAAGAGTTAACCCTCACCAAAATGAAGTGCTTTATTAAGAGTTCACTGCTCACCTAAGTTTCTAAGTTTTAACTTTTTATAAATTAAGGATATATATGTATATGTATATGTACATATATATATTCTTAGAAAATACAGAAAATTATCCCCCTATATACAGACCCATCATATTCCTAATCATTAAGTCATTCCTAATCTGTCTTTTCTGGGTGCAGAGTTAATTTTTCATTCTTGAGCCTCTTCTCTGCAGGGCCAACTTTTCACAATGGTAGTTTCCTGATATGTTCTCTAAATATTAAAATGTCTGGAGGGAGGAGAATGTAGTGGTGAAAAGTAAGACTTGGAGTCAAAATTTATGGGTTTGAATTCTTGCTCTGTCCAGATTTGTGTGACATTGAATAACAAACCACATCTTTATTCACCTATAACTTAGAGATGGTACAGATAAAGCTTTGGAACACTGGGCTAGAATATTATTACTTGTAGGTCATTGATAATAACCATTTGGAAATACGTCTATTTCTTTTTGGTATAATAATAAATCCTTGGTTTTTTATTGCCAGGTATTGTACTAGGAGCATTTACATCCATTATCTCATACACACAAGATTCTAAAATAATTATAAACACACTGACTATTGACTGCCTTCAAAGCTAAATATTGGCCTCAAATATGCCTTTCATTCTCAATTTAGCTGTGATGGTTTTACATAGCTTAGATCCAGTTGCTATAACAATATAACAAATTAACCCACAACTTAGTTGCTTGGAACACCATTTTATTCTTCAGGATTCTGTGGGTCAGGAATTCAGACAGCACATGGCAAAGATGGCTTGTCTCTGCACCACAGAATCTGGGGCATCAGGTGAAAAGATTCAAAGACTGGGGTGACTCAACAGCTGGGAGCTAGAATCACCTGAAGCCTTGTTCACTCATGTATCTGGAGCCTGGGCTGGGACAACTCAAAGACTAGGACTGCTGTTCAGTGTGCCCACACACGTTCTCAACATGGTTTGAATTCCTCACATTATGGCATCCTTAAAGTAGACTCCTTTCATGGTGGCTTGGGACTTCAAGAGCAAGTATTTCAGCCAACAGGGAGAAGCTGCACTAAACTTTATGAACCAGCCTTGGAATCACATCACTTCGCTTCTGCCGTACTCTATGGGTAGAAGCACAAGCCCACCCAGATTTGTGGGGAGGGAACATAGGCTCCATTTCTTAATGAAGAGAGTTTCAAAGAATTTGCACGCAAGTTTTAAAACTGCCACAACCCACTTTCTGGCCACAGACTACTTACATTACTGCCATATGCAAAATAAATTCATTCCCTCTCAAGAGTCTCCCTAAAAATATCATCTCATTACATCAGACTCAGGGTCAAGGTCTGGGATCTTGTCATCTAAGTTCAATTCAGGTGTGGATAAAGACTCCTCAGGTGTAATTCCTTGGATACATTCTTTTAGGTCAGAAGGCCTGTACACTTAGTTAACAAGTCATCTATCACCACACTCACAACACTGAATGGCAAGACGACCAGTGGATAACCACAACGGATTCTTGCATTCTGAGAGGGAGAAGATGAGAGGCACAAAGCAGCACTGGTCCATAGAATTCTGAAATCTGGTGTGACACGTGTTACCATTTCACTGCTCACGGCTCACTCCTACTCCCTGTGAGTTGTTCTCTGCAGCTCTTGGTCCCACCATGTAGAATCTGGGTTCTGCCTCTGAGTTAGCCTTTTTGTTTGTTTGTTTTTTCTATAAGATATGGCTGGTATTTTCAACTGAATAGACTTCTTAGCCTGTTTCCTGCCTGTAAATGTTTGGTGATAGAGATGCCTTTTTTTAAATTTGTCTCTCTCTCCATTGCAAGTTGATACATTTCTTTTAAAAACTTTGTGAATTTCCAATGTATAAATTCATGATCCACTCCATTAGGCAAAAGCTACACTCACAAATCTTTTCTGTGAAGATGCTGTGGAAATAATGATTCTTAGAAGTTCTATTTTCTTAAAAGTGAGGGTGTGTACAGCACATGCTTAAGATGCTTGGAAGGTCTTTTGCCTTTTGAAAGGCTCTGGTAGTCAGTTTCAAAGATGCTTTCCAATGATCCTTGCTTATGGTGTCCATGCCCTTTTATAATCCTCTCCTCTTGAGTGTTGACTGAATCTAGTGACTTCCTTCTAACAAATAGAATATAATAAAAGTGATGGGAAGTCACTTCTGAGATTATGTTACAAAGTGAATCTGCTTCTGTCCTGTTCACCTTCTCTTGCTCTCTCATTTGCTTGCTCTGATAGAAGCCAGCTGCCATGATGTGAACTTCTCTATGGAGAGGCTCATGTGGCAAATAACTAAAGGAACTGCTGGCCAAGAGTCAATGAGGAAATGAGGCCCCCAGTCCCACAACCTGTGATGAACTGAATCCTGCCAACAACCGCAGGAGTGAGCTTGGAAGTAGATCCTCCTTCACTTGAGCCTCCAGATGAGACTGTAACCTTAGCCAATACTTGGTCAAAGCCCAGTGAGAATCCATGAGCCAGAGGAGTCAGATAAACAACTCCCAGATTCCTGACCTGCAGAGACTGTAAGATAAGAAATGCGTGTTGAATTAAAGTACTAGGTTGGGAAGGAAAGACGGACATGAAGTAAGGGAAACAAGGACAAAGTGGACACAAGAGAACAAACTGGCAAGCCAGAACCCAAGAAGACGAACTTTTGAATCTGTATCTGTATTTCATGGTTGCCAACCTTGGCCATATGGGTGGCTTGCAGGATAAGCTGACACCTTTTACATGTACCTGGCTCGGGATGTGCAGATGCCAAAGGAGCAATCTGGCTGGAGCTAAAGGAACCACAAGCCTGAATGCTACCCTTCACCACCAAGGTGAGGCAGCAAATCAACAAAAATGTGCATGAGCTCCAACTGTGCTTGGTCTTGTGCCGACGTCTGGAGTATAAATATGGCTGCTATTCATTTTGGCATTTCAGGTCTTATGCAGATTTCTCTTGTGGCAAAGCCAAACTCAGAACCACACAGAGAAGGAAAATCTGGGAACATATTTCTGGCTTAGCTGAATTGACACAGTACCAAGTCACTCAATTTCAAACCTATATATGTCATTATTTTTATGTAATTTACTTAGAATTTTTAACTAATGAGATTTGCTTCCTGTCTTTCTACCCACCTTCACTTATCGAAGTGCACATAGAGCACAGGCCACATTACTCAACTGAAACCAGCAATATCAATTTGACTCAGGTAATTTACAGGCAAGCTCTAAATTGAGTTAGAGCTCGAGAATTTTCAGTTTTGGAAAGTACAAAACCAAGATATTTTTGTTTCTTTAATTGTTTGTTATAAATTTAAAATGGTGTAATCAAAAGTAACATGAAATTTGTTTTGACAAATACAAACTTCCTCAGTGAGGAAAAACCAAGTGGACATGCGCTGGGAAAATGAAAAGCAGAAGAAAATATGATGAGATCAAGAAAGAATACCAGCAATGCATCAATCCTGGAAACCAAGTAGAGCAAATGGGGCAAGGAGAGTTAAAACATTAAGGTATGCCTAGAAATACTTAAAAATTTGATCCATGAGTCAAGGCCAAAGAAAGTAAAGAAAGGCTAGTAAAAATATTAAAATATATATATATATTTTTTTCTTTATCAAAGGGAGTAAGTGGAATCATTCTAAGGAATAGTGAATATGAAGAAAAATATTTAATGCATGTCTTAGTAGATTCATTCAACAATTATTAATTGAGCACTGTTCCAGGCACTCTTCTAAGTGCTGAGGATACAGCAGGAAGACAAAAATCACAGTCCTAATATATATTCATACTTATTGGATGACTAGGTGATGATCTCCAGGCGGCGTGATCATGGATATTTTCTTCTATCTCTAAGTTTTATACATTGAACTTATATCTTATAATAAAGAACATTCACTTTAAAACGTATACTTGCATCAGAGAGATAGGATAGATACCAGAAAAATTATTGGAAAAAAAAGAGAGACTGGGGAACATCAAGTACAGATTTCACTATATCAAATCACTTTAAAGGCAGGTGACAGATATACCCTCTCAGGCCTCTCCAGCATGAAGCTCTTATTTACATAAATCTTTGCATCAAACTTTTACAGACTCTTTGTTCCTTACCTCTAAATTCTGACCTATTTCTACAGATCTAAATTAAGGCTTTCACTTGTTAGCAACAGGCGATTTACTTCACTGGGTGTTTTTAGCTGTTTTTGAAAAATATCTAGTTCTGCTTCTGCCAGATCTCCTATGCCTTGTTCCCCCATCTTCTCCATCATCCCCAGGCAGAGTATCTTCTGACACCAAATTCTCTCCACTACATGCATATGCATAACTTCATTAACTAGCTAATTAACCAACTGATTGATCAATTCCCTCCACAAATATTTGTGTGACTACTCTGTACCAGACCTGGCGTTTAGCAGTGAACAACATAAAGACCCCTTCCATCGTCAAACATATGTTCTAATTGCAAGAGGATGACAGTAAATTGTTAAACAAATGGAGGGCATTAAAAAATTTAACTCAACATCAAATCTGGATGTGCATAGATAAAATATAACTTAAAAAATTATCTGTAGTTTATCTCATCTCCTTTGGGCTTCCACCCACTGGTTAGAGGGAGAGACATGAAAAGTCTCATCTAGTTTTAAAGTTAATCCAATGAAGTAATTTAAACAGTCCTTTTAGGGCAGTGGTTCTCAAATTTTGGTGGATATCAACTTTTGATGGGAACTAATACAAGTATAAAGGCCTGGGCCCCACTCCACTTCAAAGAGCATGGGTCACTGTGGGCTTTATAAGCTCCCCAGGAGGTTCTGATAAACCAGAGTTTGAGAATCATTGCTCTTCAAAAGGTTCAGTCTCTCTTAGACAAAATTTATCAGATTCTCCTTTAGAGAGAATCTAATTACGTCCCTGAGCAAGATGGAGGATGAGTCAAAGCTCTTAGGCCAGATATCTACTTGGTTGTCATGTGTTTGACTGATGTTCATGGCAGAAGTTTATGGCTGGAGAAGCTCATCATTTGTCCTCTCTGGGCTGAGACAGGGCCCAAGCCCTCCCTCAATGACTGAGCTTCCCTGTGGTTACTCCTGGCACTAAAGACCTTTGGGGATTGACTGTGGTCCCTTCCAGCTCTAGCTGAGACCTGCTCACTGCAAAGCCACCTACTCCCTACTAAGGTGATGCCCTCTGATGAGCGACCTAAAAGACCTTCAGAATTATAGTTTCTGTTTTTACAATGCAGAAGCCTAGGGGACTTAGGATGAAATAGCTCAGAGTCTTGTACTGCAGGCTACGCTGTGTCCCCAAAGTTACTATGCTGACGTTTATCCTAGAGCAGCCTGTCATGAATCCCAAACATGGGAAGGAGCGCCTTCCTCTCCTCCTTCCTTCCTTCCACAGTTCCCTGAGGCTAGAAAAGGGCAGGCTTCCTCCTCTTTCTCTTCTGTCTGGACTTACCTTACTTACATAAAATTCTCTGGTCTCTTCCACAAAGCCTGATCCTTTATAAGCTAAAGGACATAGAGGAATTTAGATAATCCTTTCTGAGGACCAAAGCTTGGCTTTTGAATTCCAAAAGCATAATGTCACCTAAGACTTTCTCAGTTCTACCCTACTGGAACTAATCCTAATCGGCAGGTGGATGATTCTAGAAAAGAACAAAGATGTGTTCTCAGGAAGCCAAAAACGAGATCACATTAATAATTTAAAAGTAGAATTATTCCCTCTTTGAAAAAATAAGTAAGAAATTTTCATCACAGCAATAAACTCTATTAATACAATTAAGTAGGTTAGTGTGACAGAGTGAGGCTGAAGAGAGGTGAGAATGGTTTTGAATAAGTGGTAAGGAAATGCTTTCCTGAGTAAGTGACATTTGAGATGAGATTTGAATGGTACAAAGGAAACAACCTTGAGACTGGCTAGGAAAAAGTGTTCCAGGCAAAGAAATTAAATGCAAAAGTTGTTGGGGGTATTAATGAATTTGGCATGTTGGAGAAACAGAAGTCTTGTAAGTTTCCAGAATAGTGAGAGCTCAGAAAGGTAGGCAGGGCCAGATTAGCAGAACCTCATGGACCACAGGCAAGTGTTTGGTTTTTATCCCAAGAGAAATGTGAAGCCTTCTTTTTTTTTTTTTTTTTTCTCCTGTAGAACAGGAGAGTGACTTGGGCTGATCTATGTTTTCAAAAATCACTCTGGTGACTGTGCTATCTTCATAACACATAGCATAGATGGGGGAGTAAAGGAAGCAGGCAGATCAGTTAGCAGGCAGTTGAAGTGTTTAATTCAGGGGAAAACTAATGGAACTAGTTCAGACTAGAATGTCAAATGGGTCACATACAAGGAGTGATACTGAGGTTATGTTTTGGAAAGAGGTGACAGGTGAAAGGACTGGATGCAAAGAATGAGATAATGAGAAGAAGCAACAAGAATGATTCTTGGGATTTTCAACATTCTAGGTGAGTAAACAGATGTATACAGGTGTATCTATATGTGTGTATATATGTATATGTAAGTATATGTGTATATGTATATGTAATTTTTTAAAAAATATTCTTTCTTCTTCTAAGAACTGTTTGTGGTCTCAGTTATTTTTCAAGTAGTGTTGCCAGGTATTGGTGATTACATTGTTCAAGTTAAAAATAAAAAAAAAGTAAAGAGATTAACATCTTAAGCACTATGTGACAGGCAGTGTGCTAAGTCCATTATAAATTTTATCTCAGTTGAACTTTATGCCTCAACTTTATGAAGTAATAGTTTCTACTACTTAATAAATGAGGATATTTTACCCTGGAGGGAAAAGAAACACTTCAAACATGTATTCAACCAACATTTTTAAAGAAACTTCTGTGTGCATTTTATTCATAGTTGAAGGTCAGTATGGATAAATAACAGCATTCCCATTACTATGACCATTTACTAGGGGGAAAAAATGGTCTTAAATCCTACTCATTGTGTGGTATATTTTCTGGGTGCAAAACTAGTTAAAATGAAAGACCTTGCCTTTCATGTACTAATTTAAACCAGACATAACAGTAGTGCTCAAAAATACTATCAAGCATATGCTGTTCCAGGGTGTCAGTCAAAATATGTATATTATATACAAGTAATGTTGTAGTGGTTTTAGATGGTGGAGTGTTTTAGCTTTTTATCCCTCTTCATGCTAACTTCAATTTCTACTATATTTTTAGTTTTTCTTGGAACGAAGCAGAGTTGGGATTCCAGCTGCTCTAACAATCCTCTTCACTTCTTGGATTCATCACTTCTTTCTTTTGTAGGAGTCTACATTTCCTCTCTTCTATGGAATAGATCCAATCCATAGACTCCAATGCAGCTTTCTTAGTTCTCCTTGGTTAGTTTTCTAATTTTTTTCCAACTCAAGCTCAATTCTGGTTATTCCTAGCAGGGTTGTCCCATCAAATTTATCTCCTAGCTGTCACATAAGACTTGATTTATTTATTTATTTATTTATTTTTGCTTCTATGACTTGCATTCATGATATGCAAGTATGAAAATAAGGAACAAGATTATTTTTAGTGGGAAGAAGTATATATTCAAAAGATTCTTAGCTACTCAGGGAAGTCACCTATAGAATCATGCTATGAATCAAGTTATCCTTTACTCCAACTTCTCTCTAGATGGAAAGGGCAACCTAAAGATATACGGAAACACATCAGAAATCCATGCCAGCCAAGTGTAAAAATATAGACTAATAGGAATGATAAACAATACCATTTTGGTTCAAAATAATGTGCTGCAATCAAGAGAAGAAATGTACTTTCTTGTAACCCAGGAGATTGCCAAAATTTTTGGAATGTGTAGCCTCCTAAGGAAATGTCTTTAGGCATGGAGTAAAGTTCTAATATGCTTGCTAAATATTAGGTCATACCACCTTATTCACACCTTCCTCTTCCACTTGCCAGGTTTTATACATCTTTTTTTTTTTTTTTACTACCTGAATTAAAGCTCACTGTTATTTCTACTCTTTAGTCAGACTCTGGACATTTATTTACTATATTAGAAGTTTTTGTACTGGTTGCTGAACATATCTAAAACACAATTCCTCTTCTTTCATCTCCCAAATCCTGCTCTTCTTCCCACATCTCTCGAGAGAGGGTCAAATTGCTGTCAGACTCGGACTCCGTGGCCTATACAGGCCAACTAGCCTATATAAAGATACAACTATCAATTCAACACTTTGGACTTAATCCTCTATTCAGGACTCTGGTATTCACTTTCTCTTCATTCCTCACAACTGCTCTCTGTCAAATCAAATTTCCACCACTTTTCTCAATTCCTCTGGCCCCTCACTCTTTACAAATGGCTCCACCTCCTACTTTAATTTTTACTATTACCTGTGTAACTGTAACTCCAATTTCCTACCTCTAGACCGGACCTTACAGCTGAGCTGCAGGCCAACAGGACTCTGATCGTATACCCTAAATTTTCTAGCTATCACAAACTCAGTTCAAAACATAACTCCTCATTCTGCATCTCTCATCTCTGTTCAGGCTAACAGCATCTCTTGCTGAGATTATTTGAACTCTTTAGGATTGTTCTCCTTTCTTCCACTCTACATCTGTATCAGTAACCATTTGTACTTCTGTTAGAGTATTTTTTTCCAAGGCACAAATTTAATGACAGATAATTACTTTGTCTAAATTCATTTTTCTTAAAAATACTACATCCAAATTAAAATTGTTATATGTTAAATTAAATTTGAGATAAAGGGTCTTTAGATTTATCAAAGATGTATTTATTGTGTTCAAAAGTAGATCGGGGGGCTTCCCTGGTGACGCAGTAGTTGAGAGTCCGCCTGCCAATGCAGGGGACATGGGTTCATGCCCTGGTCCGGGAAGATCCCACATGCCACAGAGCGGCTGGGCCCATGAGCCATGGCCACTGAGCCTGCGCATCCGGAGCCTGTGCTCCACAATGGGAGAGGCCACAACAGTGAGAGGCCCGTGTACCGCAAAAAAAAAAAAAAAAAAAAAAAAAGTAGATCGGAAAAAACAACGAAACATGAAAGGCAATAAAACTAGAACCAATAATAGGGTAGCTCCCAAACAACTATCAAGTAGGAAATTACATTTTTTCTAAATGACTCTAAGTTTTAAAGGTGACTTTAAAATATAAAATTTCAAGGTAGAAGTTAATAAGAACATGAGCAATACATTTCAAAAACTTGTGAGATATAGTTAAATAGTACTCAGAAAATGTTTATTCTTATGTGAGCTTACTAAACCACTATAAGAACTGAAAATAAGTAAATTCCATATTCCCCATAAGAGGGTAGAAAAATAAATAAATAAATCCAAGGAAATTAGAAAAAAATATTTTGTTGACTAAAGCACTACCTAATGAAAGGGGAAAAAAGCTGAATTTTTTTGAAAAGATCATTATAATAGGAAAAATATGTAAGATCAACAAGGGGGAAAGACAGAAAACATAAATAAATGATGGTAGGAATAAGAAAAGGAAAAACTACAGATGTGGATTAATTTAAATGATAAAATAAATTACAAACGTAGATAAAAGGATAATTTCCAAGAGCATGTAAATCACTAAAAATCAACTCATGTAGAGGTATAACATCTGAATTGATCAAAATGAAATAACTCCCTACGCCCACAAAGCAATCAGCCCAGATCCTTTACTAGCATTCAGACCATTCTTTTGATACTTAAACTCTTTCTGCACAAAGAAAGAAAAGTACTTCCAAATTCATTCTCTTAGCTAATAAAACCATGATACCCAATTTTATCAATACTATATAACAACAACAAAATAAGTGCACCAATCCTACTTATAAAAATAGTTGCAAAGTCTTAAATATCAGCAAATCAAATCCAAAACTATATCACAAGATTTATTCACTGTAACCAGGTAGTTTAACTCTTAACTATTTGGAAATGCATTAATGGAATTTATAAGATAAATAGATTAAGGGAAATATATTTAATCTTACTGATAAATCATTTTATAAAGATAAAATTTAAGATCCAATTTGGAAAAATCTCTTTGTAAGAGAAGTTATATATATTTCTAATGAACTTGACAAAATGTTTCTGAAGTTGATCTGGAATAGTATATGAAAAAGAATAGTCAAAAACTTTAAAAATAAGAACATGATTAGTATCATATATTTGTGAAGAAATTTACAACTTCCAAATCATTGTCATCTGAATTATTAAATTTGGTTTGAGGCGCTGATAGCACAGGTACTGCTGCCCTCCCCATTCAAGCCACCATTATCTTTTACATAGATTATTGAAATAGTCACCTTGCTGGTCTCACAGCTTCTACTTCTGCCCCCATCTTATTAATTCCTAATATGGCAGCCCAGGCGATCCAGTCAAATATAAGCCAGACAATATCACTTCTCTCTACAAAACCCCACGATGACTTCTCATCACATTCAGAGGAAGAACCCAAATCACTCATTTCCTATAGTCTAACTCACTCCACCTCCATCTCTGCAATCTCCCTGACTTCCTGCCCCACTTCTTTCTCCCACTCACTCCACTCCAGTCACACCAGCCTTCTTGCTCTTCCTCAAACATGGCAGTTCCACTCCCACCTCGCGCTCTTTGCACTGGCTCCTCCCTCTGCCGGGAATGTCTTCCCCCACCACATTTGCCTTCCTTGATTTTGACTCAAATCTCACCTTCCAGTGTGTTTTTTCTTGATGACCCTACTTAGCATTGCAAATGCCTTGCTATTGTTTATCCCTATTCCTCTTGTTACTTTATTCCACAGCACTTACCATTCTCTAATATAATCTACATTTAATATATTTACCTATGTATTTTGCTGATTTTCTGTTTTCCTCCAGTAGAATATAAACTTGATGAAGACAGAGCGCTCTACCTGGTGTCTAGAATAGTGCTTGGCATGTGTAGGTATTTCTTGGATGAATGAATGAATGAATGAATGAATTGTGGGTGAGGTAACTGAGCCCAGAAGATTTATGTAACTTCACTGGTGTCAGCAAAACTATTAGTGCCTCAGTCTTCTGATTCCCTAATCCAATATATTTTTCCAGTATACTCTTTTACCACTATGATATTCATATATTGAATTAAATTTGAATTTGTTTGGTTGTCTGTTACCTTTAAATACTTCCCAATGAATAGAGTTTGTTTCCATTTACAAAAATCTCAGAATTTAACGCATGGCTTGAATCTGTTGATTTCACAAATATTTTCTTTTTAGAATTTAACTGCTTTTTAAAAAAACCCAACTATAACCTAACAGAGACCCTAAAATGTTCAGATTAGTATGTTAAATAAAAGAGCACATTAGACCGAATTGCACAAATATGCCAAATTATATTTTTATGAATGCAATGAGATGTTGATACATTATCCAGAAATGCCAACATTTACAGTAAATTCAGGGGATGTCATCTTTAAATTTTTATGGATCATCAACATTATCCAACATTCTGACCTTCACATCAAGTTGCAAGACCTAATCCATCCTCACACATTTTTGCTTGAGAATGTTAGTGTTTGTCAGAGAGCTAGGAAGAGAGAAGATAGATATTAGATTACTTTTCTGCCTGAACGGTATATTGTACATTAAGAGAAAACCTACAGAGATAGGAAATAATATGTATATTTTTAAGTATCAAAAATATACCAGGGAGTTTTGTTTTAACCTGAAATCTTCCTCTGTCTTGTAAAAGTCATACTTATGCTGCTCTATTACTGTCTGGTTAAATGGTTGATTATTTTCCCAAGCCTCTTTTAAATGTCTCAATCATTCTCAAGGTAAGTAATGTGAAGGTTGATGAAGGGGCGGCTCTGTCACATTTGTTACCCAGCTTGAGCTGTTTAGAGGGGAACAATATTAGACATACTAGTATAAACCTGTAAGGAGTTATTTTCTCTATTTCTAAATGAGGATTGTTAACTGATGGTAAACCTCCTAGGGAAGCTGGGGCAATTCGTTTTCATACAAATGAAGCGGAATGATTTTGAATTTTAAAAAGTACAATTGCTCAGGGTTAGAACTGCCACTTGGGGTTTTGTTTGCCCTACTTTCAGCCACGTCTGATTTGTGTTTATATTTGATAGGTCAGGGAAATGAAAGTGGCTTTAAAAAACTGCAATTTAAGCAGTATTCAAAGCATAGAAAAGGATGGCAATTGCAAAATTTGCCACATCCTCTCTGAAAACTGATCAAACAATAATGTGACAAAAGGCACGCTTAAGTATCATTTCCTGAAAAAGTTGTAATTGAACATGTGCTCAAGAGGAATTCCATTCCAGATCATTTGGCATTTAATCCTTTAGATTAAATGAGGAGGTGAAACTATTTCTCGATTTTTTTTTCTTATTTCAGTGCAGCAATATTCTCTCACCAGGCAAATCTAATAACTCAGAATGCTTTGGGAGCAGAAATATCTGACCGAGGAGAGATATCTGCCTGAGGGGTGCACAGAATACCCTTTCTCTTTAAAAACAATAAAAAATAAAGGAGAGAGAGGGAGGAGGAGAGGGAGAGGAAGTGGGAGTCTAGGAACATTTAAATGCAAACTCAAAATTCTGCTGAAGAGCCTCACAAAAGGATAATTAATTCACAACAAAGAGAAAGAAAAAACGCTTTGATCCGGGACTTATCTAGAATTGTCCCCTTCGGAAGCAAGGGCTGTCACAGAGCCTTTTGCACAGTGGCGGGTCACATTCTGGGTGACCATGGAAGCTGGGATGCCCTTCAACATGCAGTGTTGTCTCCTTCAGACTAATAACTGGACTCCATCTAGTGGTCATAATAACAAACCGGGATCTAGCTGCTTCCAGAAAGCAAAGCAAAATAGACCAGTCCTGATCTTGAGATTTGACTTGCTGCTGTTGTCCTAGGGGGCTGTCATGACCGAATAAAACAACAGCAACAACAAAGCACAAAGCCTTAGGCCTCTGTGTCAGACATTCTGCTACCCTCCTTTTGCAGGTAGGAGACTGTGTGGCTGAGGCCCTTTTGGCCATGCAGTGCTTTTCCTCCCTCTGATGGTTTGTGTGACGTATTTTATTATTATGTGAAACATGGGAGGTTGGTGGGCACATTACTGGGTGAAGCATCAGGAGCATCATTTCTGCTATGTGACTTCAGGCAGATCCTGGGGCTAAACCTCTGTGGGACAGGTTCTGCAAGTCTAGGGTGACAGCATGAGATGCATAGCTTTTCTCCACTCCTCTGTTTACTACCGGCCAGATCCTCTGCTGAGTGCTTTGTGGGACTCAAAAATTTTAAAGTTCAAGAAAGAAATGTGTTTGGGCCTCCCTGGTGGCGCAAGTGGTTGAGAGTCCGCCTGCCGATGCAGGGGATACGGGTTCGTGCCCCGGTCTGGGAGGATCCCATATGCCGCGGAGCGGCTGGGCCCGTGAGCCATGGCCGCTGAACCTGCGCGTCCGGAGCCTGCGCGTCCGGAGCCTGTGCTCCGCAACGGGGGAGGCCACAACAGTGAGAGGCCCGCATACCGCAAAAAAAAAAAAAAAAAAAGAAAGAAATGTGTTTAAAGTAAGTATTGAAAATACATTCTAGAAGGTACTAAATTCCATAGCAGAAGGCCACAAGAGAGTTCCATGTAGATGTCTGAGGGTTAGATAATTACTCATAGGTGTAGGAATGAGGAGGTGTCATAGAATATTAAACTGTATCTGTGTCTGTGACTGTCCTTGGCTATATCCTTGTCCATATCTATTCTGTGTGTGTATACATATGTAAATATATACACATATAAATATATACACACATACATCTCAGTCGATTTTTTTTTTTTTTTTTTTTTTTTTTTTGCGGTATGCGGGCCTCTCACTGCTGTGGCCTCTCCCATTGCGGAACACAGGCTCAGCGGCCATGGCTCATGGGCCCAGCTGCTCCATGGCATGTGGGATCGTCCCAGACTGGGGCACAAACCTGTGTCCCCTGCATCGGCAGGTGGACTCTCAACCACTGCACCACCAGGGAAGCCCTCACAGTCGATTTTAAAAATTCACAATCAGCCAAAGGCAGATGACCACTCAGGGAAAACATTTGGAACATGAACAACAGATAAAAAATTTATATCGCTAATGTATGAAGAATTTTTACCAATGAATAGCAATAAAAAAAAAACTTCCTTAGAGACAAGAGGAGCAAAGTACATAAACAGGTCATTCTCAGAAGAGAACTACAGATAGTCAAAAATCCATTAAAAATACATTTAAGCTTACCAAGCAAATAGATAACTTAAGTCAACTTTTAAGTAGTGAATTTAGTTTTAATTACTATTTAATTATGCAGTTAATTAAGTTAACTGTTAATAACAATATTTTATTATCTTTTATTATAAGGCTTTGTGCTTTCAATCAAGATGGGAAAGATTCCACTTTTAGTATATCTAAAAGAAACAACTGAATGGACAGCTACACAGAAATGTATTTCTAATAATCTTTGTTGTAGCATTTTGTATAATAGCAAAGGAAATAGAAAAGAACCAGCAACAAGCAACCAACCCTAAATATTTTGCTATTTAGGAATGGTTAAATAATTGGGATAGAGCCACATATTAAACTGTTATACTATAATGAAAATTTTTATAGATCTACATTTATAACATAAAATATTTATAATACATTAAGGACATCTAGCTTACAAAAGAATATATGTATGTCACAATTTTATTAAAATAGTGAATTGTGGGGGCTTCCCTGGTGGCACAGTGGTTGAGAGTCCGCCTGCCGATGCAGGGGATGCGGGTTCGTGCCCCGGTCTGGGAGGATCCCACGTGCCGCGGAGTGGCTGGGCCGCTGAGCCTGCGCGTCTGGAGCCTGTGCTCCGCAGCGGGAGAGGCCACAACAGTGAGAGGCCCATGTAACAAAATAAATAAATAAATAAATAAATAAATAAAATAAAATAAAATAAAATAAAGTAGTGAATTGTGTATGCACATGAATTACCATGGAAAAATATCCAGCAAGATATAAATTAAAACACTACTAGTAGTTGTCGCTTGGTGGTGAAATTACAGACAATTTTCACTTTCTTTTTATACTTTCTCTGTTGTCTGTATTTCTCACAAGTATGATAAATTACTTCTATTATCAGATAGATTAAGCAACTTTTATTGAAGATGGGAATAAAGCCTGAGCAACTGGGGCAAATTTCCACAAAAATCTCTAACTATGCTTTCCACAGTATTTCCTAATCTGAATGTATAATTTCCTGCTTCAGTTTATTGCACTACAGAGCTAAATAAAGGAACTAACAAGAGAGATGTATTTTTCACAGACCATAAAAGTTCCATTTCACTGGTAAAAAAATTCTCTCTTCTCATATCCCTTAGGCACGATATTAAGGCTCCATATGGAAGGAGGTAAAAAGGAAACTTGCAAAGACAGAAAGATGGTCTCTGCCCGAGGCAGGGTAACAAAGAGCTTGCATGGTCAGGACACATCCCTTCTGCCCTCAGTCATCCCCCCACGTGGTGGTGTGTGTGCTGTGGTCAGAATCAGGTGTCAGAGCTGAAGAAATGGCCAGTGAGAGATGAGCGTAGACAAGGGGGTGGTGGGGATGACTGAGGATACAGGCCTTTCCTGGGCTCACTGGTGACCACAGTGGTGACCATCCTGTCTCTATACTTATGGGCCAGGTCCTGATTGTCTCCCACCTAAGCTTCTCTGAGGACAGTCTTCCTCTTTAGTCCTTAACATTGCTGTCAAACTTACTCCATTGGCTGCTACAATGAGCCCAACAGCACTTGTGTTTAAATCCTGGCATTATCATTTAATATCTCTGTGATGCTTGGGCAAGTCACTGGACTCTCCAAAATTATAGTTTCCTCATCTGGAGAGCAGGGGTAATACCACTGCATCTAATTCTTGTGATGGGTTAGGTGGCGATAGCTGCAAGAACTATGATTGCTCATAGTCAGTGTTCCAGAAATGAAAATTAAGCCATTCACTGTGTATTAAAACGAAACAAATATTAACCTCCATTAGACATACGGTGGGCAACCATATAATTTATGAGAGTAAAAGGAGGTGCTTAATTAAGCCAACGCAGGATGTAATTTGGGAACTGACCTGGGCAAATTAAGATGGATGATCATTCTGGTTATAAGGTTCTTAATTTGATTCCCTCGAACTGTACAGCATTCACAATGGCTGGTGTTTTATTATCAGCCTCGAATCTGGATGGTTTCCTTATGGGACGTGGGTTGGGAGAATCCGATGGTGCCCTGAGTCCACGTCTATGGTGCACAGATGCCATATTCCTAGCATTTGCTTGCACGTCAGTGTCCCCGTGATGCATTATGTGACTTTTCATCCTTGGTGCCTAGCATATTGTACATGCTCAATAAATGTTTATTGAATTTATGACCAGATGCCCTGGAACAATTAGTCTCAGTTGCCAGGAAATGGCTCCTGCATTTTCTGGGTGGTTCCTGGCTGTAAGCCCAGGTTTCTAGCGGTTGGATAATTGTACTGTGATGGCCAGCCTGAGGCAGCAACAATCATCTCTACTGCCTGTCAGGTCAAGAATAGAGGTTGCTGACTGCTGCTCTCCATATGATGTGCTAGGAATTTTTGAGGGGGTAGGACACCACCTGGTCTTCTTTGCATCCTGGCGTGTCCTTCTGCTTTGCCGGCTGAATCACCTGTCTACTGGACTGTGAGCACTTTGAGAGCAAGCACCAAGATAATCTTGTTTAAGCTTGTATTCCCAACTTTGACAGAGTGCCTGGCACAAAACTCACTAAATAATTGTGGAATGGATAAATAAATATGGTAATAATGAAATAATTACAAAGTAAGAGAATCAAAAAATAAAAGGTGGAAAGTACCATAACTTGCCATATACATTTAGAAAATATTATCTTTGAGTCTCATGTTTACTATTTATAGAATTGGAGTAATCATATCTCACAGAATGGCATCCTCTTTGTCAGTTGTCATAAGTTGGAAGCACTATTAATAGAGCAAGTCTGTCAGTCATAATGGCTATGCTGTTAGCTTTGCATTCAGATTTGAATCAGAGTTCACATGGAATCTATCTACCTTTCCTTAACTGTAAGATCTTTAACATTTACTTACCTTTTCCAAGTCTTGGGTTCTGCTGTTGTAAAGATTAAACTAGATGTTACGAAAAGAAATTAGTATTGTCCATTGCTTAAAAAATGAAAGATACTATGAATATTATTATTCATACTGAGGATCTTAGAATTTTATGATTTTTGTTTCTATTATCTATGTAACACCTGTAAAATAAAAGAGTAGTCTTAGCATTCTTATTCACACTTAGAAAGTCAGGAAGATTTATTAGGTTTAGGTTATTGGGAATTGAGAATGAATTGATAGATACAATGCATAGAAACCAATAATAACTAAAAGTTATATTGTATTTTATGGTGCACAAAGTATTCCACAACAAAAAGATTCACAACGCTGGAATAAACTATGGGCTGTTGATAGGTTTCCATGAATTACTGTGGATTGTATTTATTCCTCTCCATATTATTTGGGAATTCCCATGAACACTAAAAGCCATGTGTAACTCATTTACCTGGCTGATTTAAGAGGCGTTTGATAGTTTCTGAAAGTTTCCACTCTCTCTTTCCTAGCCAGAAAATCAGAATGCAGGTGCATCAGAGAGACGGGAGAGAGTTTAATGTAGATTTGTTGAGTGGGGGAGAGTAGTTGGAAAAACACTTTTTGTAACTGTATGTGTGTGGGTGTGTATGTGTTCATAAACACACTCTGTCTACACACCACCAAAGAGAAAGAATAACAGCAGGGAAAGAGCTCTTCCTGCATGAAATGAGAGAAAGACTATGATAAAGAGAAGCATCACAAATTTGTTCTGGGCCATGAAAGAATTTCAAAGCAAGTTCTTTCCTCTCCAGTCTTTCTAAAACTCTCATTTAAATCTACTTAGCTTTGTAAGTAAATAAGTATACTAATTTATGGACTTCTCAATCAGAATTTATGAACACTTCTCAACCTCAACCAGCTCAGCTTCCACTTCAAAAATCTTAATTCAGTTATGAACTTTTTCTCTAAACTGACTTGTAAGCAAGAATGAAAAAAATCAGTGCTCATTTTCATTTATCCATTCATCTCTGCAGATGGGATTCTGAGAAAAAATATCCTAGAGCTACCCACACATTTTGAAAACATAACTAAGATATATTTTACACACATGATCCCATTCTTAGTCCAGAAACATTAACACTTGCAGTCAGCTGACACAGGCTTGTGTACCCTGGAAAGTTAAAAACAATTTTTAAAACGGGTTTTAGAGGGACATAAGTCCTTCAGAAAACAGAAAGCAAGTATATTCTCTCTGGGTTATAGAGACTGAAGATTTCCCCTCAGCTTCTCTGGGCAAAGACCCAACATCACACGGAAAAGAAACTGGCAAGTCTGAAACTGACTGCTTTTGTCTAGTTTATACCCACAACTTTCTATTTTAGCCTGGAAAATGGCTACCTTTAGGACATAATTATTTTTAAATATTTATTACTTATTTTAATAGCAATCAATCTGTTTCAAAGGAATGAGGACAGACAAGAAATTTGGATAACCATTTCACCTTTTTATAAGATACAAATATATAATTTTAACAATACTGTGATTTTCGGGCCTCCCTGGTGGCGCAGTGGTTAAGAGTCCGCCTGCCGATGCAGGGGATACGGGTTCGTGCCCCGGTCTGGGAGGATCCCATATGCCGCGGAGCGGCTGGGCCCGTGAGCCATGGCCGCTGGGCCTGCGCATCCGGAGCCTGTGCTCCGCAACGGGAGAGGCCACAACAGTGAGAGGCCCGCATACCGCAAAAAGAAAGAAAAAACAAAAAACAAAAAAAAAACTGTGATTTTCTTCTATAACATTTTACATGGTTGTCAAATCATTTGCTTGTAGAAAAATTAATGAGCAGAGTTACTATCAAAAAGGAACTGAGGGGCTTCCCTGGTGGCGCAGTGTTTGAGAATCTGCCTGCTAATGCAGGGGGCACGGGTTCGAGCCCTGGTCTGGGAGGATCCCACATTCCGCAGAGCAACTGGGCCTGTGAGCCACAACTACTGAGCCTGCGCGTCTGGAGCCTGTGCTCCACAACAAGAGAAGCTGCTATAGTGAGAGGCCCGCGCACCGCCATGAAGAGTGGCCCCCACTTGCCACAACTAGAGAAAGCCCTCGCACAGAAACGAAGACCCAACACAGCAAAAATAAATTAATTAATTAAAAAAAAAAAAGGAACTGAGATAACTGTTGATGAAAAACAGGGTGGGGCTTCCCTGGTGGCGCAGTGGTTGAGAGTCCACCTGCCGATGCAGGGGACACAGGTTCGTGCCCCGGTCCGGGAAGATCCCACATGCCGCGGAGCAGCTAGGCCCGTGAGCCATGGCTGCTGAGCCTGCGCGTCCGGAGCCTGTGCTCCGCAATGGGAGAGACCACAACAGCGAGAGGCCCGCGTACCGCAAAAAAAAAAAAAAAAAAAAAAAAAAAATGGTGAAATGGTTTAACAGTATTTAACGTATCTGTTCACCTATCACCCACACATATTCCAAATGTTCAGAAAGGGCTAAAGACCAGTTTCTCACAAAAGTGGACTGAATGGTTCAGGAATAACTGGGGACAGATCTAATGTTATCTTACGAAGTTGTTTAGAATCAAGGGACAGGCGTTGGGAGCTTTCTGTGGGAAGCAGTGTAAGGCCGGAAAGAGTAGCATAGCTGGGTTTGGTAATTAACATCTGTATCATAAATAGCAGGTGAGTAAAAACTGGATCCAGTGCCAGGAGAAATGACCTGAGGCAGATTTTAGGTTAGAGGGTGATTAACATAGAATCTTAAATAAGTACGGGTTATAAACTACACATTGTAATAGTTTTTTTTTTTTTTTAATGTTAGTTAGCCAGGAGGGCCCTGCATCTTTTACCGCGTTTCAGAACCTGCATATTGGCCGAGGATCTCTGTCTTTGATAGTGCACCTTGTCCAAATGAGAGACAATAAAACAGACAACATTTTTCTGAAGAGTCAAAGTGAAACTACTTCCTGTTTATCCCTTAGATTAGCTCTATCCAAGAGAACTTTCTGTGATGATGAAAATGCTCTATATCTGTGCTGTTCAATAAAGTAGCCACTGGTCACATGTGACTATTGGGCACTTGAAATGTGGTTTGCTGGATTAAGGAACTGAATTTTTAATTTTATTCAGTTTTAATTAACTTGAAGTTAAACAGCCCTGTATGGCTAGTGACCACCGTATTTGTGCAGCCTTAGATTCAAGCTCTCCTAACTCTTTGGTCTACTGAGGGAATTTTTCTGAATGGTTTAGTATCAGATGCTAGACCTTTAAAACCTGGACCAAAACTAAAATTTAAGTTTCCTATCATTCAAACTACTGAAGAGCCTCTTATTTAGGGTCCCTCCACTTTTAGCCACTACTACTTATATGGATTAATGAATACATTACTACTTAAGACTGATGGTCATTGGTCATGTAACACTCTTCAAATTCCCAGTGGTTCAAAACAGACATTTTTATTTTCTTTTTTTGAGTAAGAGGCTTTAAAAGCAAAATAACTATTTTTCATCAGTCATAAATGTCTAGGACTTGATGCTGTCATTTTCCCAGAAATGCAATAAATGTAAAACAAAATCCTTTCAATCAGTAAATATTGAGTGTGTAGATTTAATCATTCCATTTTGCACTTAGTTTTTTCTGTGTATCCTAATTCAGGTTTATAGACCATCATCTATATGTGCCTGGTAACAATTCTTGGGGCTATTGAGCCTTCTCACAAATTCAGATTTTATTCCAGAAAGCTGCAAGCGGCCTAAGAAAGAATAATAACACAGTCCAATGTTCTTTAAGATTTTAAAAAATATAAATAAAATACAACATTTTAATTTAAATCAATATACTCATGTTTGGGTGATTTCTCCCTTGTTCTCAAACCATGGGGTCATTTTCTTACATGTCTAATAGGTAGTTCAAAGCAGAATGTAGTAGAGGAGTCTGCCTTCTACAGGACGGAAATATCTCATCTCGATGATGAGTTCTAGACCTTAATTCTGTAACTAGTTGGAGTGGGATAGAATTTTAAAACAACTTCTATACATAATAGTTTGCATCTGCTAATCCCAAACTTCTAATATAGAATGGAAAAACAACAAAGTCCTACTGTGCAGCACAAGGAACTATACTCAATATCCTGGTGTAAGTCATAATGGAAAAGAATATAAAAAAGAATGTATATGTATGTATAACCAAATCACTTTACTGTACAGCAGAAATTGACACAACATTGTAAATCAACCATACTTTAATAAAAACAAAAACAAAAAACCAAACCAACAAACAAAATGCAACTCCTATACCACTCTGCTAGCAGAAATGGGAACTACTGATGACTTTAGCAACTTCAAAGTGCTCTCAGCCCAATCTATCAAATCTTAAACTTCGTAATATTTGTTGTTGTCCCTTGGAAGTGTTACAAAGTGAGCTTCAGATCAAAGGAAGTAGAAAGCACAGCTCCAAAGGGCTCAGTTATCTCCTGATGCATGTTCCCTTGCCAGGCAGGCTAGCCACCTCTGCATTGTAAACTCCTCCAAACACTACCAACAGCTCCAAGTTTCCCAACTCATGTTATTGACACCAGAGTAGGGGCTCCAGTTTCCATATAGTGTTTGTCTATGTGACTGTTTCGACTGCCAAAATTTTGATATTGTGTCATTAATTTCTCCCATTTCTAACAAATAAGATGACTTAATGAAATTACATATGCTGGACCCAATTTTAAAAGTCCATGCATGTTCATATGTATGTATGTCAGTGTTTATAGTGATGGAAAATCTCCAGAAAGCAGAGCTGAAGTCCTATAAACACCAAAATGTTTCTCTTAAGTAAGTCCATTTTGGGAAAAGTTCTGTCACATGGTTCTTGCACATAACTGCCTCACCTCTGAACTGCTGCATTCATATCTGGCCTGAGCCTCCATGAGGTGGGGCTTGGTTTGGACTGGAACCTGATGGCAGTTTGCCTGTGTTTTGAGCCTGAAAATGCAGTTGGCTACCATTTTGAGTCAAGGGGTTGGAAGATAACCATACCTCCCTCCCTGCTTCAGCGACATTGCAGTGGAGCTAGCATCTGTGTGTGTGTGTGTGTGTGTGTGTGTGTGTGCGTGCATGCATGTATGAGAGCAAAAGATACTGGGCAAGGGGTTGGGATGAAGGGAATGGGGGGGAGGAAAACACCTGCTACTCTCCAATTGAACTTTTTTTGGGACTGGATTTCTTATAGCCCTCACAACAGTGTTTCAATGCCCCAGATGGAAGTGAGGACAAAATGAAAACCAAGTTGTCACAAACTAAAATCGACACACTTAAGGGTGGGGGGAGGAGTAAGCTTCATATTCTCATCTTGTTAATTATCAGCAGCCTCCAATTGTCTCACAGGATAGACGTCTCTCTCCCTACAGGCTAGAGCTCAAATATCCAGACAACCTTGGCCTTGAGGCAAATCAAAGATGGGTTTTCTTTTCACATCCTCTGATGGGTCTGGAAAAAATCGGCATAATAAACAGGGTAGGGGAATTCTTTTTTTTTTTTTTTGGCTGCGTTGGGTCTTTGTTGCTGCGTACGGCTTTCTCTAGTTGCGGAGTCTACTCTTCATTGAGGTGCACGGGCTTCTCATTGCGGTGGCTTCTCTTGTTGCGGAGCATGGGTTTTAGGCACGCAGGCTTCAGTAGTTGCAGCACGCGGGCTCAGTAGTTGTGGCACACGGGCTCTAGAGCGCAGGCTCAGTAGTTGTGGTGCATGGACTTAGTTGCTCCGTGGCATGTGGGCTCTTCCCAGACCAGGGTTCGAACCCGTGTCCCCTGCATTGGCAGGTGGATTCTTAACTACTGCGCCACCAGAGAAGTCCCCAGGGGAATTCTTAAAAAGCAAATCCTAACATCTACCTGAAATGATTGCTGTATATTGTGTTTTCTCCTTTTAGGTTGATGACAAATGTTCATTATAAGTAAAAAAGTGATAGAAGACAGTTTTGATCACAGGGATGTTAGAGGAGGTATTTTACCCCATTCTTCACCTTTCCATAAATGGGGCTTTACTTCAACCCCACTTGGCAAGAGGGAACATAGCAGAAGGCACATCCTGGGGAGGAGTGGCTTCCCCCGGGGTAAAGGAGCAACGATCCTAGTGGTGACAGAGTCAGAACTGGCCATTCGCCAATTGGTCCCTATTTCTCAGTGGGGACATGTTAAGATTCAAGATTCCAGTCACTTGTGCTCTTGTTCTCTTGGGCTGTCTGAGCTGAATGGGATGTAAGGAAGTGCCTCACTTCCCAAGTGACCCCGTTATGGGGATTGGAGATGGAGGCTCTGAGTAACACCCCACCTCCCTCTTGTGTCCCACACAGGGAGTGACGGGTCCTTTGTCCTCTCTGTGAGGGAACAGTGTGGGAGCACCCTTTTTAGTTCCTGTCTCCATCTTTTCTTTTTAAAGGGAGCAACTGATCTGATTGATGTTATGAAGAAATGGAAACTGAAAGTACACAGTTCAGTCCCTCTCTGACTTTCCCCTTTTCAGAATTATCTGTTTGAAATACACATGTTTCCACGTTCCAGGATCTCAGCTCATGGGACAGTCTCTACACCACTTGGAGCTGGGCAGGGAAGTTCAGCTCCAGGGGAGAGGCCTCAGATCCAAACACTAGTCAAGCAAAACTTACTTTTTGCTCCCTATCCAATCCCTTTATTTCCCCCTAATTTTTCAGAACTCCAAGGGAATACATATTCTGATGGCTTTTTTAAAGTAGAGGCATCTGAAGCAAAGTGGAAAAGAAAAGAACAGGGTGAGTCAACCACTGCTTGAATTTCAGCTCTGAAGCTACCATGGTTCTGACTTCAGTTAAACCAGTGATTCCCCTTGATCAGTAAAATGAGGATAATCCCTGCGATCCTACATCTCAGGGTCAAATGAAGACTCATTCATGGAAATGTATAAAATGCATTTAATAAATCAAAAAGCTAATATTCTAGGACATTTACTTTGTGCTGTAAACATTTCTAAGTGTTGCATGTGTAATAACTCAAGTAATCCTCACAACTCTGTGAGGTAGGTTCTGTGTTTTGTTCTTGTTTTACACATGAGGACATGAAGCACAGAGAGGGTTAATAACTTGTCCCAGGTCACACAGCTAATAAGAGACAGAGTTGGGATTCTAATGCAAATAGTCTGGCTCCAAGCCTGAGCCCCTAACTCCCATGCTAGCCTCTCTAATTAATGACAGATGAATATAGTTTTAAAAATTATTTTCCTATTAAAATGAGAGAATGAGTGCTTTAAATTAAATACAGGCATGAAAGGTAGAGGCATCTCAAAAGCACCATCATAGGATAGAAGTGCAATAGAATCTCTGATCACCTAAGCTGAGGGCAGGTTGACCCCCTTTCCTAGTCCTTTCTCACCTGCTTCCCACTCTTCCTTTCATCAGTACTTTGGCTCTTTCTTCCGAAGACATGATCAGGACAAAAATGTTTGGAAGTTGTGATTTAGTAAGAATGTCTGGATCATAGAATCTGTTACACTTGAGAAGGAGGGGATTTTAAAGACCATTGAAGAGAAAATTAAGGCCACCAGGGGGTGAAGGAACATAACAAAGCACACAAGCCCAGAGCTTAGCAATGCCAGGGCCAGAATCCAGGGTTACACCAAATACAACTAAAAAAAATGAATATTATAACCCAATTTTAGTGTGAAAACTCATACCATGAGAAGATCCTTTTTTTGTGAACCTAAGTGCGTGAAGAGAAGACCTGTGGATCCTTAAATTTTGTGTTGTGGATCTAAATGTATAAACCTGTGGCATTGTGCTTTTGCCCACTGTGATAACGTTTTAGCATTACTTGTTGATATTCATTTGATAATAGTTACATATACCTAATTTCCAGTTCTGAGACTGTGGACAACTTAGACATTGTTGTTCTATATCGTCAAGCACATCTCCGCTAATTAAGATAGGGTTTGTGGTTTTTGTTGTTGTTGTTGTTTGTTTGCTTTTGCAGGGACAATGTCATCTTTATTTTTACATCCTCTAAACATCTGGCATAGGACCTTCTTCGCATTGAATTGATGCTTACTAGGTGTTTTCTGTTTTATTTTTTCAGTTATATCTATATGCATATAAATGAATAAGCAATATTGCCAAATATGTATAACATTTTACAATGTTCAAAGAGCTCTCCCACCCATTAGCTTGTTTGATTACTGCAACATTACAAAGGTAACTGGTTTTCTGACTTGGCAGCAAGCAAACCAAAAGTAACTTTATTCCAACTCACCACGGTCCCTTTAAACCTAACACTGTAGAATCAGTCTTCTCTGTTGCTGGATAAAATCCCGGAGAGTTCTTGTAGCTTTTCCCACCACTTCAAGATTTTGAAAGCCCCAGTCCAGTCTAATATTAAAGTTTCAAACCCTCATTCAATATCTAATTTCTCCCCTCCCCGAGCTTGAGTTTGTGCCAGGCTCAGAAACCTACATCGGGGAGTTGTAGGAGTGTGGACAATTCAGCTCTGGTTTCGCTTCGCCTCCTTCTGCACTGACCGTTTCTGGCCTCTGCAAAGTCAGGTAAACGGAAGGAAAAAGAGATAAGAAGGCCAAGGAAAGGTCTCTCTTGTTAGGCACAGGTGTAATCTGGTGTTACTGCCCCTCCCTGGGTGTGGCAGTTGTCCACACGTGGACTTGATTCTTTCTCTTCTGTGACCCCCTTTTTAAAAACTTTTTATTTTATATTGGAGTCTAGCCGATGAACAATGTTGTGATAGTTTCAGCTGCACAGCAAAGCAACTCAGCCCTACATATACATGTATCCATTCTCCCTCAAACTCCCCTCCCATCCAGGCTGCCACCCAAGGGATTAGTCTCCAAAATTTAAAAACAGCTCATGCAGCTTAAGATAGGGTTTTGTACAAGCTGAATAGTCTTTAGGAATACAAACATCCCATGTCTTTACACTTCGCAAATACTGTGTTTTTTACAAATTGAAATTTTGTGCAACCGTATCAAGAAAGTCTGTCGGCACCATTTTTCCAATAGCTTCTGTTTACTCTGTGTCTCTGTGTCACATTTTGGTGATTCTAACAATATTTCAAAGTTTTTCATTCTTATTATATCTGTTATGGTGATCCGTGATCAGTCTACTTTGATGTTACTATTGCAAAAAGACCATGACTCGCCAAAGGCTCAGATGAAGTTTAGCATTTTTTATCAATAAAGTGTTTTTTAATTAAGGTCTGTACATTTTTTTAAGAAATAATACCAGTGCACACTTAATAGACTACAGTAGAATGTAAACATAACTTTTATATATACTGGAACGCCAAAAAATTTGTATGACTCACTTTATTGCAGTATTTGCTTTATTGTGGTGCTCTGGAACTGACCCCGTCTCTGAGGTGTGCCTGTACTAAGTGATTTATAGGATGATATGGATTTGTACTCAGCGTTCTTATTCTCAACCCTTACCTCCACCATATCTTCTGCTGATAGCTGCAAAGTCTTATCCTAAGAGATATTTCAAGGCAATTCCTCTGGCATGAGAACTGAGTCAATGAATTACAACAGTGACCCTTTTGGAAGTCTTCACAAGTCACAGAACTGACCACCCTGATGGCATGATGACCTGGTTATTATTCCTCAAGGGCACATGTCACCCTTATAGTAACTAGAAGTGCCAGGATTCTAATATAAAGCTTTTTTGACCTCAAAGACATTGCTCCCTCACGATGCTTTCTCTCATTCATGATGTTACAAAGGGTTCTAATACCAGTTTTCCTAGTAGTTTGTCAGCTGACACTGAGCACACTCAACAACTCGATACAGCGTAGTCAAGATTCTTTGGGCTGCAATTTACAGACATGGGCTCAAACCTGCTTATGTGAGCACGTTACTGAGTTTGCAGGGATATCTCATGTCATCCAAGGAGAGAAAGTGCAGTTTCTGAGAGACAGGAGCAGAAACTGGAATATCATCAGGAGCAAGGCAGCCATTCTCCTTACTCTGTGTTCTATCTGTGCCAGGCTCAGTGTTCTATCTGTGCCAGATTCATTCTTCTCTCTCTGAACTGTCCGATGCCCATCTTTGTTGGTGTCAAGGAACCCATGTCTGTTGGTGGGAGCCGGTTTTCGGAAGAGGGTATGATGAGTAGACAACCAAATAGGTGTAAACCACAGCATGTCTACATTTCCTTATTTGGAAAATGAGAAGACTGGATTAGATAAAAATAATGATTGATAGTAACTAAATCTTTATTCTGCTTCAGGCGCTTGGCAACATAATTTATGTGTATAATCTCTTTAAACCTTGTAACAACCCTAACATAATTTATGTGTATAATCTCTTTAAACCTTGTAACAACCCTATAAAGCAAGAAGTTTATTTTAGATAAGTGAGGCATGGAGAGATTAAGGAACTTGTTCAACGTGATCTTTAGAGTGCCTGGCAGTTACAAAATGCTATGGTTTTTAATGAAACAACACAGTCTAACAACACAGAATAAATGTAACAGAGATAGATTAAATGAGTGAAAATAATATGAAAGTATATTTTGTTTCTTAACCTCAGGTCATTTTTCTTCTTAAAGAGAAAGGTATAGCCTAAACAAAAATGGTGAAATACATCACAGTGATCAGATTAATTAAATTAGATGCTTATCATCCTAAAATGGACAGGACATGGTAACAGTGACAGATGAAATAAAGTTATTGTCAAATAGCAGGCATCCAGAAAAAATTTTTCCAAGTGGAGTTTGTGGTTAAACAAGAAATGCCGAGAGAGAAAGAGAGGGAGAGAGAGAGAGAGAGAAAGAGAAGGAAAATATGAAACAATTCAAATTGAGTTTCTCAAGTTCGGAAGACATAAGAGTTTTCTCCTTATGGGTATATTTCAATATTGTCTCACAGTGTTAATTATGTTTCATGTTATGTTGTTTGTAGGTTATGATGCTCCATTCATGATACCAATTGAAATGTTCAACTCTGTGCCCAAACTTTATTATCTCTTTTCAAATGCAGCACAGTTTTTCAACTTTTTCAAGTTTTGAAACTGTGGTCTTTCCCAATGATAAGTAGAGGAGAATTGGGAGGCGTTCAGTTAAGCAATTTTATTTCCAAACTGTATAGTGAAAAGCTCTCCATTACTGGAGGAAAGTGATACAAAGTCAGCAAAGCTTACACATCAGTAGTGAAGCGTCCTTCACAGTTTCACTGCAATACGCCCCTTTAGCAAATGTACTGAAGAATCAAATGTCATTTTGCACATAATAATTGTAGTAAAAAGAACTTTTTCTCACCATCTAAGTATGAAAATTATTACCATTGTAGATAGGAAGGCAACAGTCATTAAATAAATTAAAAGCATCTTTAAAGTTTTTCCATATACATATATAATATATATTTTCAAAATTGCCATCGACTGTACAAGCATTCAGTTCTCAACTAAAACATTTACAGAAACTACTGTGGAAAGCCGAAGGGAAAGCTTGGTTTTTAGGAAAAGGGGATCATTTAAGCACCTATAAACTACATTAAAATACAATTCTCAAGGGAAAAAAGATATACAGAGAAGTCAGACTTAACCAAGGTATCATATTTAATCTCATATTTAATCTTACACATCAGGTGTGCAAAACTATTTTTTAACCTAGCCTTGATTCAACCAAGTCAATATCCAGGCATTTCTTACTTGCTAGCACAGAGAAAAGTGAAAGACTAAAACTGAATAATGTAATTATATAAAACATTTTTATAAGCCAGACTGATAATAGTAGTATACACATATGATTGTCTATGAAAATAATAAATGGGCAAAAAGGTTTTTTTTTCCAGAAATGTTAAGGTAAAAAAATCTTAGCTTAATGAATAAATGATCATCAGTTAATATATAGCTAGGTGAGTGTCAAAATTGATCTGGAATATTGTAGTCCTGAGATCTGGGGAGTCCAATCTTCCAGTTTAAATTCTACAACCCCAAATCCTGTAAATTGCATATTAATTTACACAGGTTACAACAAAAAACTTTGAAAATACTATATCGACATCAGCACTCCCTGAATTTGAATTCAAGGGAAGAGTTACTGAAAAAAATTCATTTTTAACTAACTATGTGTGTGTGTCTCATATGTAGGAATGGGGGTGGGAGGGTGGTTGGAAGAGAAAGAGGCATGATTTAGGAAATGGCATTATAAATATAATTTCTCTTCTCACTAATGCCACTTCAATATCAAGACATTTATAAAAAGTTTATATAGTAACTATATAGATACTAGTACCTAACAAATTGTGAAATAATCACTCAATTTTCCAACTATTTCATGTAAATTTTTATTAATTAAAATATTAACTCATTTATTTCAACTCCTACTTCAACCTCTTCAACCCCTTTAAAAGTAATCTTCCTTTACTTTGGGGGACTAAACATTTTCCCATTTAAACCATAATATTTGCTCAATACAGTAGAAAATGATGGTTACAAGGTCACCGAGAAATAACTACTGCTCAAACTCTTTCATTGTGTTGTAATTTTGTCATATCAATCGTTCTTAAAGATAAAATATTATTTAGAGATTTTTTTTTTGGCCATTGTAGGATTTAATCTGTAACAAGTGGTCATCAATTTAAATGAAGAAAGGTAACAGACAGACATCACGATAGAAGAAGGCTGAGAAGTACAACTGGGCATTGCTAGAGGTTTTGGTTGATACATTTCTAGAAAAAACTAAATTAAGAATTTCATTTCAACCTACCAATGAAAGAAAACTTTTCTTTATTGAAAGACACTATGACCAGGATAGGGCAGCCGCACACTGCCTCACTTCTACTATATAATTTTGCTTTCAAATTTTTGACAAAATTTAGTAAAAAATAATTTCATCCCTTGTTTCCTTTTGAATCATTAACTTTATGCTACCAGAACAAAAAATGACTGGAAGAAACCATAGTAACTCAGGCACCAAGACTTAATTCATTATTTAGAACAGGTGTGTCTCATTCATGGCATCAACACATACTCCAGAAGTGTCAAAAACTTCTTTTCATGGTACTTTTTTAATGGGTTTCCAATAAGATAGAAATACTACTTAAACCATGGAGGATGCCATACTCACTCATAAACACTGAAGAGTAGGATGTTTTTTCCTTTGGTTTATGAATAGCTATATTTGCAGTATTTTTAAGCTCTATTGCTACCATCCATTCAAGGAAGATGTGTGTGACATAGAAAGTACTGTATTGTAAACCCAAGCTTTCGGTAGCAGAAGGGACTTCCAGCTCAACTAGTCAGCCTCTTTATTTTACCAGTGAAGACACTGAAGTTAACACATGTCTTTCAGAAAGTAGATGCTCAATTAGTATTATTAAATTATGAACCACCCTAGATAGCTATAGGCAGGGACAGAACAAACCCCGTGTCTTCTGATACTTCACAGCCTCTGAAATGGCTTAGTTGACTCTAATCAGGTCAGGCTGAACTGAGATAAGGATTAACCACAGATAGAATATCAGCAACAATCCATGGTCTGAAAACATTTCTGTCACACACATAAATATAGTGAGGAAAAGATTTTTGAAACAATTTCTTGAAGGCAAAAGTGTTAAGAGGAGATATTTATGACAAATAGAAATTGGAAAACACCAAGAAGTGTCTATATTTGACTTCCATGCTTGTTGGATAATTTTTAGTGAGTTTTGCTAAAATGCAGATTCCCCATCTGAGCCAAAGACCTTGATCCATGTCAAAAAGTGCCTGGACCTGGACGTGGCTGAACAACGATATTGAACGTGTGATTGTGATTAGATTGGTCACTTAAAGAAATCTCCAATATTCCCTCCACCTCTGAGCCTTGGTATCTATTGATTACTTCATAGGAAGTAAAGGCATATCAAGAGAATTAAACATTTAACTGAATTTTTAAGTTCCATTTAAAAGAACAAATGAAAGCACTCATGGAAAATAGATATGGAAGAAGAATTACGTCTGGGTTTTTGAAAATTGGGTTGCTGGTTCCCTTTCCTGGGAGGCCATGAAATGAAAACATCAGTATTTCCAAATAAATGGCTAAGCCAAGTGATAACTCTCTGCATATGCTTTTGGATCAGTCTATTCTTTTTGGTAAAGTTCTCATAACTGAATGGAGCTTGTCAGAACATGAAATGAAAAAAAAAAAAAACAAGAATCCTGTGCAGACTGAATTATAAAGCCATGTTAAGCAAACCTTCCTAAAGAGGGCACACGCCCCTGGCAATGTGCTCACATCCATCCACACAGAGCACACACTCTGCACTCAGCTAGTCACACAATGACCTGTAGAGACAAACACAGGTAAACAAGTCTCCACAAATTTTAAGATAAACATCAGAGCTGATAGGATTATTTAGCACTTGATGCGTTGCTCAGGAATCTAAGGCAATAAGCCTACTTTAAGATATGAAATGATTCTATTCTCTATGAGCAGAGATCAGTGATAAGGTATTGGGTTTTTCCAATCTATTTTCAAAGCCCATTACAAAAATAAATCAGTTTGTTCTCTAATAGTTCTAAAAACAGTTTGATCACTTGTCTTGTGTGAATTTTTTTTTTTTTAAAGAAAGAGATGTCCGTATTTTCTAAAATCTTGCTTTGAGTTACATTCAGAAACAGATATAGTCCAGTTCTCCCTGGTGGAAATCATCAGTCTATTTACTCATTCTCTTTTGACTATTAAAATATCTTTTGAAATGAAAGGCATTGGCAGTGCAAAAAAAAAAAAAAAGTCCATAAAAATAAACTAATGATTGAATTAAGCATTCAGATGAGTTCTTTGCCGGGTTATCTGCAAGCGCAAGACTCTACCGTCATGTTTGGATATACCTTAAGTACCACATTCTTATTTTCATCAAAGAATAAGATGCTGAGCGAGGACATCTTTTCTGGCACACAGCAAGGCTCAGGAATCCCAGGAACGACGCCCACTGCTCTCACTATACTCTGGATGGTAGCATGATTTGATGGCTTCAAAGACTGGAAAAGAAAAGGGAGAACACCAATTAGGTGGAACTGCTTTTCCGCCCTCCAACCCTCGTCGCTAAAATGTATATATTATGAATCTGTTTCAACAGCTTACTAAAGCCCTGGCATCATTACACATTCAACCCAACCTCCAATATCACCATCACCAAAATGGTGATTTGACATTTACGAAGTGCCGGCTCAGTGCCAGGCATGTTCTGTGTAATATTTCTAATCCTTACAACAAAACAGCCATCTCGTACATTTTACAGGTAGAGACATAGACTCAGAAAGCTTAAACGACATGTCTAAAGTCATGTAGACATGTAGAGTGAGGATTTTAATCCAGTTTTTAAAGCAAGAATCGTTTAATTAAAAATGACTTACTCCCCAGAGAATTAATACACCCTAGGGTGTTTTGTATAACAGGATTGCAACAGAAACAATTTGATCTTGATCCTACGCTAATCATAAAGAACCCTTAACAAAAACCTATTTAACATAGATATTTTTGCCACTGCTATAGTGAAATTTATACTTTGTTTTAAAAATAACACCGGTGTGTCGAGAGGCATTGATTTATTTAATGATTACTACCAGGATGAATTGATGGTGATTACACAATTGGCCACTGGGGGTCACTGTTGCTCAATAGACTTAAGGTTGTAGCGTCTTCTATGTCTGGGGCATATCCTCAGGGAATAATCTAGAGGGCCTGAGGTTATCCCATGGCTGTCAGAAGTTTGACCAAAGAAACCTGGGTAAAAGCTGTTCCCCAGAAATGCCAAATGGGATCATTAACATCCACGGGAGATGTGTGGTTTTATCTAGAGAGTATCATCCAGCTTTGCTAAGCATTGAAGACTGGTCACTCTTCCAAGCCCAGAATGCTTAGGTATTGCCAGAGTGGTAAGAACTTCTTCATGAGCGGTGCCACAGTTTTCAACATTAGTTCTCCCCAGTGTCTCTTTTAAGCAGACGAAACCAGTTTTGTTTCAAACAAATTTAAAAACAGGAATTTGGTAACTTGCCAGAGATCATGTGTCAATTCAGGAGTGGGATTTAGGCCAAAACTCTGGTTTTCTAATGTCAAGATTTTGAGCCATGTTTCAGAGACACCTCTGCCCCCAGTGAATTAATTGGTATTCTAATTTTACACACCTGAAACTCCCAGTATGGGAAACTGGAACAAGTTAAAAGGTTAAGAGTATATACAAGCCAAGGAAGAAGCAAATAATATAGAAAGCTGGCACAGGGTAAAAAAAAAAAAGGATTGGGGGGGCAGAAAAAAGGCAAATCTGATTTGTCTCATCTCATCTTTCAATCTTAGTGAAAAAAAATTATGCATACATTAGACTTTAACATTATTGCTAACAGGCATAAATTATTTTAAAATTAGTCTGATGATGGCCAGCTGCCTTATTTACTCTTTCTTCCTAGAGATTTTAAGTGTAACAAGAGTAGTTAACTTACAATTAAGTAGCATTTCAAAGAAAGGTATTCTCTCCCCTTAAGGATAAGAAGTCTATGTTGCTCTATTTTGCATATCATGTGCCCTGTGGCAACAATACTATCTGTGTAACTGACAAACTGCAATCCATATTGTACAACAGGGCTCAATGGCCACTGTTTGCTATTTCATTAGTATTGGTGATTTCTAAAGAAAACTTTTGCAGCTACACTTTTCTCTATTAATTTATTTTTAAGATTCAATCATCCAAACAGCATATGATAATTTCCCAAAGGATTCCTTAAAAACCATAGATTTTATGACAATATTCTGTTATTGTTAATGTTTTACTGACTCCTATAGTATTTAATTTTCATATAAAGTAGATCTATTTAAGTAGACGAGGACTTGATCCATAAATCCTGCTGTGCACGGCTGGTCCTCAGTGCCTGAAGCAGAGCAGGCTCTCTAGGCACTGAATTAATACTTGCCAAATGGATGAAATACTTATAAATAATAACATACCCTCCACTGTACCTATTTCTGTGGAAATAATTCCCATCAACAAAAATAAAAGGTTCTGAGCAAATGACCTGGCGCAGATATGGAAAATATTCATGGGTGTTCCCTAGGAAAATTCCTGTCATTTTTTTTTTTTTTTTTAAGCTCTAACTCACAAATGATAGATTCAGGAACTCTGAGCTGTCTCTGGTGGGCTCACTGGAATCCAGGTGCAAGCCCTTGATTCCCTGCTGGTGTGTCTTATCAGCAACCTCAGTTTTCAAGGGAGTTGTCCCCTTTTTTCTCACTGTGAAGTTCTCTGATCAAGCTGCCATGACCAGGAATAATTATATCATGCACAAAAGATCCATGTGGTCATTTGCTAGTGTGGAGCATTTGCCAGTTTATCATTTTTGTTTGTTTTTGAGCTCCGATTACATTTCTCAGGACTCTCTTTACGTAGCTTAAGAAATTTAGTGATGACAAATGCAAACCTGTGTTGTTTTTCTCCCCAGTCTCCTTTTTTATTGAAGGTGAAACATGACATCGACATCTGTTTAGGTCATTTTTTTTTTTTTTTTTTTTTTTTGCTTAGGTAACTCGGTACATCAAGATTTAGGATTTTTAGAGTTCATCTTCATGATCAGAGATTGGAACTGGGAACCTCAGGAAATTAATTGAGGGCACATCATTTTGACCTCATCCATGTGAATTTCTTCTTTATATAGGATGCTTGGTTCAAAGTGTTTAGCTTCTCTGCTCCCTAATTCTGTGTTTTTGCTATTCCCAGCCTTAGCACCATTCCATGTAAAAAGTCCTTCACTGCTCCAATCCTTGCTGGCTCCCTTGGACCTCTGTCAGCAACAATGGCTCAATCATTTTCATCTGAAATCTCTGTTTTCTATCTCTTTTATGGTGGTGAGGGGAGGCAAAAGCATACGACTTGGCTAAAGCTACATGGGTATTTCTCATCTCATGGCAGAATGCCAGGGGTCTCTCTCCCTGGGAGGACAGATTGGCTGTAGAGGCTAGAAATCAGAAAAATTCAAGCTGCCATGTCTGTGAATGAAATCTGCAGTGGTCAGGCCCGCACCTGCCAAGCTGTGGATGATGTCCTCGAGTTGAATTTGATTACAAATACATTAGCAGGGGAGAGTATGTCATCAGCTCCAAGCCTTCATTCCTGACTCAGGCCATGGGGTTTTGCTCCACACTCTTCCAGCCCACATGGGTGTGATAGCCCAGAAACTATCTAATTGGAATCAGTGAAAGGGCAAAGCCTGGAATTTGGGAAAGGCAGAACACAGCTGTTCTGAATTACAGACAGGTTGTCAACTTTTGCAGACAAAGAACCCGCTCTAGAGAGCAGGCTCTCACTCAGGAGGCCAGAAGGAAGGAGGGCCAGCAGAGGAGTCTGGCCTGGGAGAAATTTTCTCTGGGGCAAAATGTATATCTACAGTCTGAAAGCTCTTTGGCACCTCACTTATTCCACATGTGTTTGTGCGGATCTGGTCAGAGACCTTGTTTTCCTCTGTTGCTCAGACTATATTTTTATTTAAATAGTTTACTCTGCTTACCATGCTGGACACTGCTGATAACAGGAACACTGATTAGTTACCCCTGATGTCACAGCTTCACACTGCTTCACGCTTCCCATCCTTTAGGTGACTGTACCATTTGAAAGACACAAAACCTGGAACACTTAAAGGGAACCACTAAAAAGCTTGAAAAGCAGATCCACACAAGGTGATGAGACTGAGAACTCCACATCACAGCCAAACTTCTACTCTCAACTTGGCAGAAGGAAATCTCCAACTCAGAGAGAAAACACCCTTATCCCTGTTAAGTCTCCCTGCAGTTATGATGCCATCTCAAGTTTTGACAAATATTATCATGAGTTCAGAGCTGCAACCAATGCCCTCCTGATTCTATTACCCTCCAAAGAGGTTATGGACTGTTGGACTGAAGGGAGAATCCAGTTTGTAGCTTTGTGATGTTTAAATAGGGGTAAGAAATATATACAAAACTTTTTCTTGTCTTACATCTTTTATTCTTTTGATCCCTTTTCCTAAGTGGTTTTTCTTCAGTCTCCTACATTTGATTTTCTATTCTCCTCAGTCCATTGGCCATTAATACAACAATAATAATAAGCAATGGCCATGAATAATTCATGTCAATGGCAAAAATTTGTTGAGTGCCTACTAAGCACAAGGTGCTCTATGATCTCATTTTCCCACTGTTTTCATTATGTAGATACTATGATATTTTTATTTACTGTGGTACCTGTTTCAAAGATGAGAAAACTAACATACAGAAAGTTTGAGTAGCTCCCCCCAAGCAAAAAACAAAAACGACAGCAAAACAAAACAAAAAAACCCCCACAAAGCTGGTAAGAAGTGGAACCAAGTTTTAAGGCAAAATGATTTGATGACTCAAAGTACGATGTGTGGACCAGTAGCATCAGCAACATCTAGGGGTTTGTGAGATATGCAGAATATTAACCTTGACCCTCAGAACCACTGGATCAGAACCTACAGATTAACAAGATCCTGAGGCAAATTGCAGGCATCATAAGGTTAAGAACCCCAGCTATGATCGAGCATGCACATTTAATCATTCTGTTGCACTACCACACTTCTTTCCTTAAACTTATCTCTTCTATTCTTAACTTAACCCTCATAAGTTTTTGAATTATTACTCTTTAGATCACTGAGAGCCATGATGAAGATCTATGGAAGCAAGTTTTTTGAACAGGAAAAGCAGGCGGAGCCAACAGGAAGTGGGAGAGGCAAATTGGGGTAATGTGGAGACCAGGCCAGGTAAGCTAACTGACTAAGTATCTCCATGTTATCATGGCTCCCTGGGTCTTAAAATCTGGAGTCAAGAGGAAAGAGGGAAACTCCTTCCCCAGGCTACCTAAAAGAAACCACAGTTTATGAGAGTGAGAGGAATTATTTGGAAGACTCAGAGACCCACTTAAAATCAGTCATCCCAGGTTTAGAGACAGTTTGAATCCATTTCTGCCTCTCAATACTACAAAGCAAGCCACATTGTAAAATAAAGATTCATCACTGCCTGTTATATTTGGCATATTTGTTGTGTGTTTTAAATGCTATCCCAGTTTGACCAAGTTTCGTTTGATCAGTAAAATGTCCTTTATAAATATTTAGACAAGATAAGGCAGTTTATGTCATTATAAATGTATATAATGCTTACTCTGTGTTTGCGTTGACAAAACACGGAATTCACAAGGTCTAGAAAATGTAGAAAGCTCATCCTCCTGAGACATTGTAACAGGAAAATGGGATTTCAGTCAAGGTCCTGGCCCTGAGGCTGACCTGGTCTTTTTCAGTCGGCCCTTTGCTTTATGGGTGGCCCTTAGCATCCCATGATCACAGGCCTGTAACATGAACAAGCTGCTTTAAAGATCTGTAAGCAGAAGTTGGTCACTTTTTGAGGCAAAGAATTTTTTTCCTCCATCAACATACAATAGCAGAAGTTGATTCACCTCAAGTTTTGCAACAAACAAACAAACAAAAACAAAATGAAACAAATAAACACTCTTATTCTTTCCCTGAATTCTATTTCTAGGAACACTTTTCACTGTATAATTCAAATTGTTACAAGCTAAGAATGAAAGTGCAGCAATAAGCTTAACGGAAGGCAAAGGGGTACAAATATGTTTTATTAACTCTAAATTCGAAAAGAACAGTCACTCGGACTTGCTGTGCAAGATGGAGGTGGGATTGGGAAGGCTTCTGAGAATATATCTGTCAGGATTCTGAGTACTGATAGGATGAAGTTCAGTCCATTGATTTGGGAAGAGGCACAGGTAAGCTCTGACTGGTTGAAATGAGTCTTAGAAGTCTACAGAGTCATTGTCCCCTATTCTGACTCCTGTTCTGATATTTATCAGAGAAGCAAATGATATAAGCATCTGGTGGATTTCATGAGGTAAGTTTTCCTAGCCCAACCCTGGTCCTAAGCCCCATGATGACAATTCATCTCACAAGAGACTATCAAAAGATGTTCTGAATCAGGGCATCAGTCCAATTAGTCCTTCCTTTTGCTCTCATGACATTCACTCATTCCCTGAATACTCCCTCAAAGATCAGCCTTCTACCATTTGGGGCTTGCTTGTTGTGGACCGGCACAGATTCACATGTGACCAGGTAGCTGAATATGCACTGTGTTTGGAAACAATGCAAAAAACATGTTTTACACATACATATTTTTCCTCATGTCCTTCTTCATACCAATATTGACTTCAAATTACTTTAACAACCATTAAAGAAAAACCAAGCATAACCATGTTACCTATTACACTTTAGAATGCAAGAATAAAGGTCCAGATGGATTCTGTAAATGAAAACACACACTCAACTTGTGCCTTTCTACTCTGTGGAAATAGGAAGGACAGGACAAAGAACAATGGCTACCTTTGGCATGGGGAACTGGCATGCTCCGGAGCAATAATAGGCATCAAAGGACTTGGGGGAGATAATCCATTCACTCCAGCCAATATCTGCAAAGTCCACTTTAAGGTACCGCCTGGCACAATTGCGAGGTTCAATCCATTGCTTTCTTCTTGCCTTCTTCAGGGTCTGTTCATCAAACTGGAGTGTCTGGCTCTTCTGGTGAGGTCCCTTTCTCTGTTTCTTTTTGTTCTTACTCTTTTCAGGGGGCTGAGTCTGAAGAGTCTTGTAAGGTTTTCTCTCCTCCCATACCCCATCCTCCTTATACCGATATTCTGCCCCAGGAAGCTCATTGTTCTGCAGAGGCAGCAGGACCCCAGCAGAGCGCTTCTTCCTCCGTTCAGTAGAAAGGGCAGCCCTGATATGGCTATCCAGTTTGGGCACAGCTCCAGTGGGGAAATTCCAGTGTCCTTGCAAGCTTGATACCACACTCTCGGGCTCAGAAATCGCAATATCATTGGCATACACCAAGATATAAGGCTCAGGAAAGGGTGTTAAGTTCTTTGGCAGCTGGTGGCCTTTGGAAGTAATGTTAAATCCTATGAGGAACTCTTCATTTTCCTTGGCTTTCCGCAAAAGTTGAGTGATGTCTTTAGACAACCAGGAAACAAAATCTCGATGAAGTTTCACTCCATCTACTGAAAGATGACCCAGGAGTTGACTTTGGTTTCCGGTGGATTTGAGGATCCATGTAGAGAGCTCAATCTGAATGTGTTTCCTTTGGGTATGATGTAAGCATCCTTGGGACACAGGACAACTCAGGCTGATATTTATTAGCTCTCCAATATAGAAATACAGTGTGGCAGATAAAATGTTTTCAGATTTGGTTAGAGACGTCAGGTTAAAAATATGCAGTTTCTCGTTTTCAAGGGCTCCTAGGAAGAAAAAAAAAAAAAGAAAGTAAACAGGAGTAAACATGACCCCTACCTCACATCTATACAAAAATTAACTCAAAATGAACGAATGACCTAAATATAAGCACTAAAATCATAAAATTCTTAGAAGAAAACATAGGGGTAAAATCTTCATGGCTTTGGATTTGACAGTGGATTTTTATATATGACACCCAAAGTGCAAGTAAGAAAAGAAAATAACATATAAATCAAAAAAGTAGATAAATCCATAAAATAGGTAAACTGGACTTCATCAAAACTTAAAATTATGTGCATCAAAAGACATTATCGGGCTTCCCTGGTGGGTCAGTGGTTGAAAGTCTGCCTGCTGATGCAGGGGACACGGGTTTGTGCCCCGGTCCGGGAAGATCCCACATGCTGCAGAGCGGCTGGGCCCGTGAGCCTTGGCTGCTGAGCCTGCACGTCCAGAGCCTGTGCTCTGCAACAGGAGAGGCTACAACAGTGAGAGGCCTGTGTACCGCAAAAAAAAAAAAAAAAGACATTATCAAGAAAGTCTGTACAACCTACAGAATGGAGAAAATATTTTCAAATCATATATATGATAAAATCTAGGACCCAGAATATAAAAATAGCCCTTACAACTCAAAACAAAAAGACAAACAAACCAATAAAAAATGAGCAAAGGAATCAAATAGACATTTCTCCAAAGAAGATATACAAATAGCCAACAAGCACATGAAAAGATACTCAACATCATTAGTCATCAGAAAAATGTAAATCAAAACCAAAATGATGTACCATTTGACATATACTAGACTGGCTATAATAAGAAAAACAAGATAACAAGTGTTAGTGAGGATGTGGAGAAATTGGAACACTTTTACATTGCTGGCTATAATGTAAAATAGTTCAGCTGCTGTGGAAAACAGTTTGACAATTCCTCAAAGTTAAACATAGAAATATCACATGACCCTGCAATTCTACCCCAGTTATAAACCCAAAAGAATTGAAAACAGGTGTTCAAACAAGTTCACGTACATGCACGTTTATAGCAGCACTACTCTTCACAACAGCCAAAAGTTAGAAACAACTCAATGTCCATCAATGGGTGAATGGATAAATAAATGTGGTATAGTCATATAATGGAACATTATTCAGCCATAAAAAGGAATGAGGGACTGATAATACTCCAATGTGGATGAACCTTGAAAACATTGTGCTAAATGAAAGAAGTCAGACACAAAATGTCCCATGTTGTACAATTCCATTTATGTGAAATATCCAGAACAGGTAAATCCATAGAGACAGAATGCAGACTAGTGTTTGCCAGGGGCTGAATGTGGAGAAATTGCTTAATGGGTAGGGGGTTTTACTTTGGGATTATAGAAATATTTTGGAACTAGATAAACCTGGTGGTTGCATAACACTGTGAAGGTATCAAATGACCTTGAGTTGTTCACTTAAAAATAGCTATACTTAAATTATGTAATTTTCACCACAATTAAACAAAAGGAGTAGTTTTATAAACTGGATGAAGATGAAGGCAAGAATCAGCCATTTTTTACTAATTTTCTCTTTCCTTTACTGAAACACACTTGTAAACTTAGTGGTATGAGAGCTGAGAGTTCTGGCTTTTAATTATGAGACTGCCAAGAACTATTGCTATAATTTTGGCACAGTGTCATGATAACATCTTATCTGAAGCAGCATCTAGCCTACTGGTTACAAGCATTGGTGGAAGTAAATTCACTTTGATTCAAATCCTGGCTCAGCCACTTATTAACTATGTAACTATGTAACTATATAACTCAGCCACTTATTAACTACGTAACTAGTGTTCTCATTCATTAAGTGGAATAATACTCCTGTCATCAGAATTAAATGAGATGTGTGTAAATCAGTTCATAAAGGGTCCAGTAAGTGTTTCTCGAGTATAAATTATTATTGTTGTTCATGCTGGTGTTAACCATAATACAGGGATTACCCCTTCTTCTATCTTCCTCACAAAGTTAAGGGTGCAGGATGAGGGTGGTTAAGCAAGACCATGTACCTCCATCTTCAGATAACATCTGAAAAATGAGTCACACATTCAAAGTGTCATGAAGAATGAGTGCTGTTGTGGAGCTTGTCTAAAGTTTATGTAATTACATGAATATAAGTGTTAAGTTGCTTCTGTAGAGTGCGACAAATTTATTGAAACTGGGCAATTTGTATTTCCAAGTCTTCAGATGCAGAAATGAGAGAGAGTAACAGAATGGGCGATTGATTAGTAAGGGCAGAAATTGGTTCCTGTTCTTGAGATCATCTAATGAGCTAATGGTAAGGCTGAGCTTAGGCTCAAGAATCCCCTGTCCTGGGATCGATCACCAGAGCCTGGACCCTCCTCCATACACTAGTTTCATATACATATTTGTTTCAGAAACATACATGCAATCGTGAAATTATGCTCTTGATCAAAAACATATTTTAGTAAACATAAAACATTTTTATAAAGATCTGGAAACTTAAAATGAGTTCATTGAATCCCCATTTATAAGGGAAGTGCAGTGGGAAACATATTTTACTCATTTCTAACATTGTGTGAGGGAAAAGGAGTAAACTGCCATTTGTGAATGTTTGTATAATCCATGACACCAAGATAATATTTTACAGAACTTTATAACAAAGCCATGGCATCAGGCTTGTTCAGACTCTAGCTTTAATTCATACTTTTAATTCATACATTCAAAGAGCGTGTACTTTTACCCAGATGGAAGTTTTAAATGGAAGGAAGAGAAGTCACTCTGTTCGAAGTATGTGGCAATCAGATGGTTGCCAAAGGAACACACGCAGGGAAGAAATGAACTCTGAAGGATGTGGGTGGTGGTGTCTTATTGGGGAAACCAATCCTACTCCTTTCCCCTACATTTTGCTTCAAAATATTTCCTTCTTTCACACATGTTTCCAGACACCTTGTGCCCTGTTGTTAACCAGCCTTCACCTTGTGTCTAATCTTCAATATCGTCTCATAAATGTCACGGAACTCGCCATACTGCCTCTTCTGATGGCTTTAATTTTAACTCAGTGCCTTCGTTTGAAGTCAAAGCCCTATGGCCCAGCCTCAGCTCCACCACACCCAATAGCTGTACTCAGGCAAATTACCTAAACTCTTCAAGTCTCAGTTTGTTCACCTGTAAAATGAACCCAATAGTATCAATGGCAGAGTTATTGTGAGAATTAATTGAAAGAATGCAGGTAATGCACATAGCCCTTAGGAAAAAACTCAATGAATGTTAGCTAACTAGACCTGCAATGTCCACTATGATAGCAACTAGTCACTTAAGTTTGAATTGAGATGTGCCGTAAGTGTAAAATACACACTGTATTTTGAAGCCTTAGTATAAAATATCACATTAATATATTTTATATTGATTATGTGTTGAAATCATAATATTTGGATACACTGGGTTAAATGTTGTGATACTATGATTTATAATAAGGAATACATATTTGGTCTTCGTCTCCATTGCTGGTCTAGAACTCTGAAAACTCTAGGAATTTCCTAAGTGATGAGAGCCATAAGGTGTCCTTTGTTATGTTAATGAGGCGACTTTTGGAGGTCACCTAAGAATGGGGTCTGGTTGCCTGGGAACCAACCTTGTGATTGGGGGTTTGAACTTTCAGCTCTAATCCCCACCTCTGGGGTGGGGAGAGGGGCTGCGGGTTGAATTAATCACCAATGGCCAATGATTTAATCAGCCATGCCTACAGAATGAAGCTGTAACAGGGAAGAGCCAAATGTGACTACATACTGGATCTGTTTCTTTTACTTTAACCTTTGCTTTCTGCTGCTTTTGTTCACTGAAAGGATACTGTCTATACATAATGGCCTGCCTCAGGGAACCCTGCCCCTCTGTCTGAATGTTAAACCAAAGTGCCTTTGTTCAGGGAAACATCTGGACCCTGCCCACCTGAGGATGGCATCAAGAAAGAAGAACTTAACACACCCCCTCCCCAAGGCTGGCCATTCCAGGGGATATTTGCAAAACTTATGGCCTTTTTACTTTACTTCCTTATCTCCTCCCCCTCTCTGTGCTCTAAAAGAAACTGGCATCCAAACCCTGATAAGATGGTTTTTCAGAGACACTAGTCTGCCATCTTCTCGGCTTTCCAAATAACATTGTATTCCTTGACTCAACACCTCGTCTCCAATTCTTTGTCCTGTCCTGTTGCGAGCAGAGCAAACTTGGACTTGGTAACCAAGCCTCCATAAAAATTTTAAAAAACAAGGTTTGGAGAGCTTCTGGGTTGGTGAACAAAATGGAGATTTGGGAGAGTGGAATGCCTAGAGAGGGCATGGAATCTCCAAGCCCTTTCCCCTACCTTGCCCTCTGCATCTCTTTTATCTGGCTGCTCCTGAGTTATATCTTTTTTATACTAAACTGGTAATCTAGTGAGTAAATGGCTTTCCTGAGTTCTGTGAGCCACTCTAGCAAATTAACCAAACCCAAGGAGGAGGTTGTGGGAAACTCCAAACTGTAGCTAGTTTGGTCAGAAGCACAGGAAACAACCTGGGTTTGGGACTGGCATCTGAAGTGGAGGACAGTCTTGTGGGACTGAGCCCTTTACCTAGGGAATTTGATGTTGTCTTTGGGTAGATGGTGGCAGAATTCAGTTGAATTCTCAGACCCCCTGCTGGTGTTCAAGAATTGCTTGTTGGTGTGGGTGAAGAACATTTAAAATGTAATATATTATTGAAATTAATTTCTCTTTTCGCTTCTCATATTTTTTAATGTGGCTACTAAAATTTTTAAATACATATGTGGTTCACATCTGTGGTTCAAAGTAAATTTCTCTTGCACAGTGGAATGACCACCATTTTTGTGGTCATATAGTCCAAAAGGAAAGAAAAAAGGCATTATTTTTCAAAGGCGATGAAGAATTAAGAATTTGCTAAACATGAATATGCAAACCAAAATGTAAATTGAGCAAAAGATTATTTTCTTGGAATGCAATACAACTTCCTTTATTAAGGACATTATATTAAGATAATTTTGGTGAATACTTTTAAATTTTCCCTCTAGCTGTAGCTAATCACTTCAACCTGCAATCAAAAGTCTAAGACCAGTAAACTGCTCTAAAATATAGTTAGATGGGCAGTTGAACAACAGTGCTTTATGGCAAAGCAATTATACACATAGCTTCAATTGTCTTATTTGTGTATTACACATATACAACCACTACAACCAACAAAGAACAGGAACTAAAGCAAAACAAATGTTTTACTTTAACAAATATGAATTGAACACCTATTAGGTGCTGGACCCTTGGCTGGGTCCCAGGGCTGCCCAATGGCCACTGCTGTCCACACCAGGACAAGGGGAAAAGATTAATATGCAGGTAGCTACGCCATGATGATGCTACTTTCCGTCAAAGGTGTTAACTATGCTTTTGGAGTACAAAGGAGGGAGCAATGAACTTTCACCATGTATGGGGAAGAGGGACATATGGGGAAGATGTAACCTTTAACCAGACTTTTAAGAATGAGGAGAGAAAGACAAATATATGATATCGCTTACATTTGGAATCTAAAAAAAAAGAACAATATAAATGTGCTTATATACAAAATAGCAATAGACCCACAGACATAGAAAACAAACTTATGGTTACCAAAGAGGAAAGTGGGGAGGGATAAATTAGGAATTTGGGATTAACAGATACACACTACTATATATAAAATAGATAACCAGCAAGGAGCTACTGTACAGGGAACTACACTCAATATTTTGCAATAACCTATAAGGTAAAAGAATCTGAAAAAGAATATATATATATATATATATATATATATATATATATATATATATATATATATATATATATATATATATAACTGAATCACTTTGCTGTATACCTGAGACTAACATGGCATTGTAAATCAACTATACTTCAATTAAAAAAAATTGAGGGCTTCCCTGGTGGCGCAGTGGTTGAGAGTCCGCCTGCCGATGCAGGGGACACGGGTTCGTGCCCCGGTCTGGGAGGATCCCACATGCCGCGGAGCGGCTGGGCCCGTGAGCCATGGCCACTGAGCCTGCGCATCCAGAGCCTGTGCTCCGCAACGGGAGAGGCCACAACAGTGAGAGGCTCGCATACCGCAAAAAAAAAAAAAAAAAAAAAAAAAAAATAGAGGGAAAAGGAGTGTTGGGGAGGAGATAAAAGCAGCACATTCTAGTCACAAGCAGTGCTGGACATCTGGAAGATTTTGCATAAGTAATATTTCCAATGTTTAATGGAAACTTAGAAAAATATCCCAGACTAACGTAGTTATTCGAAGTCCTTACAGACACCTAAACTGCCGAAATTCAGAAAAGGAATGGCCAATTCACATTTAGCTCTTAACTAAAGGTGTTGTATGATGCATAGCACTCGATGACTTTGCTATTTCCACCCAGATGAGGAGACGCATTACCTCTGCCTGTCCTAGATCTCCGTCCTCCCCATGTCTTTAAAAAAAATGAGCTAGAAGTCTCAACAGTTCCACAAAACATTCCTTGATTTCTTTAACCCATACTTTATTTTCGCCTTCTCTGACTTTACGTATTTCATTTCCGTGCAAGTCAATGCTCTTTTTCCTAAAACAAGTCAACAAATACTTAGTCTTGATAAATGGACAAAAAGAGTAGTGAGAGAGCTGCATGGAGTTGAGTAGATGAGTGCAGTAGAGTATATAAGATAAGATAAATACCTCCCTGCAAGTTGAAATATGTGGTAATAATATCTATGCAATTACTCTCATGCTTTTTTAGATTTTATATTAATTTTTTTCAAAAAAGTATCTTCTCGTATACTTAACAACAGGAGTTTTGCAGTAGCCTTCTCTCTCTTCCCCATGAGTACCAGACTTATCTGTGAAGAAGATATCTATGTTGAAATATCAGTGAATGAAAAATGCTTTCGTGTTCACTTTTTCTATTCTTCTGAAATATTCCGATACTTACCTATTTGGAATCGATGAATCCGGAAACGGAGGTATACTTTCTGGTTAATAAGAACAAACATATAATAATAATATTAAAAAGCAATGGCAGATGTTATCAGGTTACAAAACAATAGTTTATGTATTTTTAGGCTGTTGGTAGTCTTCAGGTATTAGAGAACGGAACTGTGCCACTCCAATCCAATCCTACCTAGGGTTGCATGCTTAATTCTGGGTGCTCTCATTTTAACTAGTTTATTGATATAAAAGAGAGCAACTAGGAAAGTAACCAAGATGTTGGTCTTAAAGTTATTTCTTACAAATTTGAGTTAAATAGAGAATACCTGCTCTGGAAGAAGAAGAAAAAAAGGTTAATCAGTGACGTGAGAATTGTCTGCAAATATTTGAGGGGCTACAGAGAGATCAGGGTTTTTCTTGTCAGTGTCAAAGATGAGAATTAAGTCTTAAGGTGATAGCTGAATGGAACCAGAATCAAGGTCAACATTAAGTAATGACTTTCTAAGTGTCTAGCCTGAGGGTGAGACCCCTGTGGGACCAGGCAGACAGAAGAGAGATGGTCATAATTCAAGACTATTACAGGAGGATCTCTTTATGGTAGGGAAGGTGTGAAAAGTGAACTAGATAACCTCTCAGATCCCTTGCAAGGAACTACGATAGGCTATATTTCCAGCTCTTCCTAAGGAAACTTTTTTTGATGCCAAAATATAACTACCAATAGGTGGTGCTGTTTTCTTACTGTTTGCTGGCACTAGCACAGGCTTGGATTTTCCTTGCTGAGAATACATACGTCTACTGTGGTCTAGTTAGGATGGGCCATTGGCATGATAATCTTATTCTGAATTTTCTAGAGTCATAATACCTGTGAATTGGAAAGGGGTATAGAAGTCAGGTGAGTTTCAGAACAAGCCATACTTTCCTTTGCACATCTGTTAGGACTTTGCGGCTACTGCCACTTCTCCCTGAAATGCTTTCACCCAACATAGTTCTCCTTGATTATTATCCAGATTCGATTTTTAAGGCAAAGCAGAGGCAAGCTTGTCACGACAACCCACTCCTTCGGTTCAGACCCCTCCTCTATTACTATTTTCATTATATTGTTATTCCTTCCTAAGACCATAAATTCCGTAAAGACAAGGCTCTGTAGTAATTACATCAGACTCTTCAGTCCCAAGCATGGAGCTTAACTCTTAAGCGGTGCTCAATAAATGCTTCTTTTGTGAATAAACAGATTTAGTCCAACCTATTCATTGTAGAAATGTAAAAATGAAGGACCGTAAAAGCCAGCCAGCTGGTGAGCATTGATTTTGGAGAGGAACCCAGGTCTTGGACTACCTATATGGACTTTTTTAGGAGTTTGGTTATTAGATAAAGGTAGAAGATCTGTTTCTGTTTTCATCTGAAAAGAAAGCACTTGCACCTCATGAAACCAAGGGCTCAACAAGGATACTGTGACTTGGGACCAGCTGTACTATTGCGACAGTTCAATTCCTCTCAGGGAGCAGCCGAGGCAGTGCCCAGGGAGTGGTGAGTGGAAGGTCCCCTTCGTGCTGGCCCACACAGAACGTTTTCAAAGGGAAATAGAATATACAATGGAAAGCTTTCTATGTAAAGTCTGATTTTAAAACAAATAGACTAAATGAAATCTTGATGATTTGTTAAATCCCCAGGAAGCAGGGAAAACATTTTAGTCATACAGAAAATATGTAACTAAGAACAACTCTTTTTTTCCACCTCTTTCTCCAAACAAAGCACAGCTGCTAGAAATGCAGGGGTGCCTAGGACAGGGCCATATATGCCCAAGGTCACTGGCTGAATATTTGCTGTAGATTATGAAGTCAAGGCTGCATTTCCTCTATGCCACCTTCTGTTTCCGGGCAAAGGTGAGATGGAGACATTCTAAATAGAACACAAAGTCAGAATGTGATTTTTCTTGCAGGGTTCCAGTCAAATGACTGACTTTTGTGGGATCTCAAAACAACCATTCTCTATGTCCAAAGTAAAACATGGCCAAAGATGGTATAGTGTATGTTTTTCTAAAACAGCAAAATGTTCACTAATCATTTTATCTGCTCTTAGCCTCCACCCAAGGGCATTCCTAGACTGTGAGCTCTCAGAGGGTAGACCCATGTCCAGCTAAAGTTTTGAACTCCTAGTTCTTTGCACAGTCTGGAGCATTGATATCCTGAAAAATACTTGTCAAATTTGTTGAATGAGCAATGGTATAAACTTACCAGATTCTAAAGTGTTTCCTACTTCACATTAAAGTGAAAAAGCTTTCAAGTGAAAAAACTTTCAAGTCAGCAAAAGGCCTTCTTGGGGATAAGTACAGTTGGAGTTTCAGTTCATCAGAAAAGAAGCATTACAAGAACAGTGGTATATAAAATAGAATAGTTTTGCCATTCAATGTATATGTGGTAAAGTGCCTTGTGGGGAATTCTTTCATGGCAAGTTTATTTTTAAAGGATCCTTTGCCTGGCAAACAGCTTTTCTACTATTTTTTCTTATCTAGTCCTCTGAACATCTAATTCAGGTCAACTGAAATATTTACTGAGTGACTACTGTGTGGCAAACTATGCCAGGCCTTCAGAATACAAGCATGAAATGAGATATGCTCTTTGCCCTCCAGAGACTTGGCCCCTGCCCCATCATCCTCTTTCTAGCAACCCTATCAGGTCCCAAACTCTCTGCAGCTGTGAAAGAAGAGTAAGACGTCTTTATCAACTTACTTTTGAACTCCTCCCCAGGGTAAAACTGTCATAAAGACATTAATATACCTTCCAAAGTGAAAGAAAGTTACCCTTACATAAATTAATAAACCATTTGTCTGGGGGAAAGGCCCACTAAAAGGGCCAGATGAGACCAGAACTAGAACGTTAATCAATCCTAGATTTCAGACGCTGGTTATAAGATACTCAAAACTCCAGAGACATGAGCTTAGAACAGAGTGTCTCAAACATGCATCAGAATCACCTTGATGGCCTGTGAAAACAGAGATTTCTGTGCCCCAAGCTCAGAGTACGATTCAGATGGTTTGGGTGGGCTGGAGAATTTCTAACAATTCCTGGGTGATGTTGCTGCTGCCAATCCAGGGACCATACTTTGAGAAAAACTAACTTCAAGAAATCACTATAAAAAGGTGCAACTCTGCTGCATGCAGCCACCAAGGTCAGGACAGAAACAGTAATTTCTTGAATGTAGGTTTGGCATAGCATAGACTGTATTATAAGAGGACTACTACCGCTTCGTATTTACATTGCTACCCAGATATATCCTTTATGCTACAAACAATTGCAATTATTAATATTTTATGTAGGTTTAAGGTTTTGTGGGAAGCTAGAGAGAAACAATATCTCCAGATATTAAGAATACCTCATTTATATAGGGCTTCCAAACTTTTAATGCATTTTCACACTCAATTTTTTTCAATTAAGTTGCACCATCTTTCTGTGAGACTAGTACAGTAGGTGTGACTTAAGCCATTTGATAGATGTCAACACTAGGCCTAGCAATATTAGATAACTTTATTAATTAGCAATTCAGCCAAGATTAGCATTTAGATCTCTTAATGCTTAGCCTCAAGAAATAGAAAAACTGAAACTCTAGGAATTTATTCTCTTCTTGAAAACCGTTTATCTTAACTCATGCTTAAGTGCAGCAAATTATACTCAATTCAAACAATCTTTAGATTAATTCCATGCAATTAAATTAAAATTTCCTTTGAAGGAAAAGCAAAGAAGATCATGTTGGGCCTCAATAGTTTTAATTGTAAAATCAGAGGACTGGGCAAAGAAGCTTTCATTTCTAAAGCTATTGGATGCAATTATTTTATAAAAGGAATATTTAACACTTACTATAAAATTTAATAGGAATATTTAATATTTACTCACTCAATAAAGGAAGAACATATTGAAGTTGGTAATACAGTAGGATCTGTTTGTCCAAACACTTTTATTTACAGTGTGGCTAAATAAAATCAAGGCACTGCATTTACTGTGGTTCTATTGCCAAGAAACGATGGGTCATAAAGGAAGGTAGATCATTGAAGGAGTCAATAAAACCCCATGGTCAATTGGCTTATGACTTACATGCCGATGTTTCAGATGAATAAAGAGACATTCATGCCTTTAATAATATCATCCCTGAAAATATTCTAGGACACAGCCACTACTAACATATGAATAGACTAGCAAATTTATGGATTTTTAAATATATTCCATAGATGAGGGCTCTTCGGTCACTGCCATGGTTTACTATGGTCCAAAGTAGATATTATCCTGGTATACTTGTGTCACTTGACTAATCTTATGTCAGTGTTTCCATTACAAAATTCTATTTTCATGTGTTTGTAACATAATCCTAAAAATTCATTCTGAATTGAAACTTGGCATAGGAAAGTTCAAATAGAGACTATTTGTGAAGCCAAACTTCTTTCCACCATACCACTGAAATAAAGTTATTAAGGTACTATTACTAGGGTATACACATTGGATATATGAGAAAACCATTAAAATTTTAGGAGAAAATTTCTGATGTAGGAGCACAAAAATCCTGAATAGCAAATACAAAGTATATACAAAGTTGCTCAATAATTTTCACTAGGCTTTTTGATAGGTATGAGCTTTATTATATCCAATAAATACAGCAAACAAATTGGGATTATATAAGAGATTTGATAGGTGTCTATAACTAAGGATTAATTGTGGTAAAACATTAAAGAAGTGATGTGCATGATCTCTAGCGAATCTTTCCACAAATAAAGTAGCTTTTCTTTTAAAAGAATAATACCAGATTAGATGTAAAAATAAATATTAATCTTATAGAAGAAAACAATGAAGGAGAATTCATAGGGAAACAGGCAAAATAAAATTTAATGACAGAAACTCTAAAATTACATTCAGAGAAGTTTAAGATATTTAATCAGGGAGATGGTAGAGTTGGCCCTTGGTATTTGCAGGAAACTGGTTGCAGGACCCCTGAAGATACCAAAATCCACAGATGTTTAAGTCCCTTATATAAAATGGCATAGTATCTGCATATAACCTACCACATCATCTTGTATACTTTAAACCATCTCTAGAGTATTTATAATTCAGCAAAATCAAGTTATGCCTTTGGGAAATTTCTGAAATTTTTCCCCTCAAATATTTTCAATCTGTAGTTGGATCCCTGGTAACCAGGGATGTGGAGGGCCAACTATACAATGCCAACTGGACTCAAGTCCAAAAGCTAACAATGTAAGTAAACATCCTGAATAAACAAATGAGAAATGAGACAGTTTTCAGTCATAATATTCACTTGAATTTTGCATACCTTCTTTCTTGAGAAATTAGGGAGGCTCTGAACCAATGTTTCCCCAAATAGATATCTTAGAACCATAATTCTCTGAAATGCTCTCTTGGGGAGAAAGTGATCCACTCTTAAGAGGGTCCACCAGCATTTAAAGGACCTGAAAGGTCCCAAAGCAAACTGATCATTTTTCCCAAACTTATTTGACCATGGAATGCAATTTTATGTAACACCTGTTAACATTTTGTAAAGACCCTCTTTTAAAAAATCTTCTCCTAGAAAATAAGATGATTAGAAATCATAGGTTTTGAGATGAGCTCAGTATGTTTGAAAAACTCTCTGACAAATACATCATGATGCCCATTTCTTCTTCCATTTAAGTAAGGGGTTGGACTTGCTTTCTTTAAATCCTCTTCCAAAAACAAAATTGTATAATCCCAAAATGCTTAAGAGCAGGTTTGACATCCACATATCTATTTAATTTTTAGAAAAATCTGAACCGGGTCAATTAAGTGCTTATACATTTCCATTGCTTTGATAAAATGTCTGTAACCCTTTTAATATATTCTTAATTATGTATATATTTTTAATGTACAAATATTCCCTGAGTGAATTATCTGCTTAGGGGATGTTTTTCATTGACCCTCGTGGTCTCTTGGTCTCTTTGAGTATGTCTAACTATACTAAAAAGCTAAATTTAAATTACTTTCTATGTAATACATTCTCTTTCTCTTTTCCATTAGCATAGATAATCAAGAATTCATGGTTTTATGGATTTTTAAATGTCAGAGATTGTAAAGCTGTCTTGCCTATTACAGTAAAAACTTCATTAAGGGCTATCATGTATTCAAAGTATTGTGTAATTCAAAGCAGCTGCACATCCAGCTCCCCCTCTCCAGATGTACTATTGTTCTTGGAATAAAAACATCAGATAATCTAAGTACTCTTTAATTTCAAGCCTAGTTTCTAGGTGCCAGGAATTTCAAGGTAACTGTGTTTTAATAAAGTTATTACATCCCTTTGCCATCAAATCCATCAAAAATGATGCTTTCCCACTGGCCCATGAATTTTACAGGACTGGCTCCTATTGGAACGATTGTTTAGCCCTTAATTATATCTTTCCTAAAGCCTTATATTTTAAACTTGCACTTCAGAAACATGTCACTTTATAATTCTTCATTTTTAAAGACTTTTGGTTATAGTAGGAAAGACTCTCCCCTTTCTCACTGAAGGAAAATATTCACTTTTGGGTCTGACTTTCCTCAATTTTCTTTTCTTTTTGTCTATGAAGTCTGTGTGATTTTTTTTTAAAGGTGACATAAATCCACTGAAATGCAATCATTTTTGTAGTTACATGTCATAAATTAAAATAATGATAGTTTCCTAATAAGAACATCTGTGCTCTAATTGCTTTCCCTAAAGAGGTTAAATTTATGATTAAGAAAAATAAGATTAAGTGACTATGGAAATGATGAGAAACTAATGAACACAAAGTATGTATCTTAAAGGATCAAGCCAGGAGAATACTTCATGTAAAATACTCTTTTTTTTTTATTACATAGAAGCCAAGGACAACTTAAACTAAGATTAAAATAAAAGTTGATTTCATATCCCTCTTGTCTTCCTTTAAGACGGTGTGTTTTTCTAAAGCCGAACTTCTCTGTCATCAATAATTTTGTAAATTACATTTTACAAAGGGAAAGATAAAACATATCTTTATGTAAACCCTTACACATCACAAAAAGACTTATGAGTTCTCCAAACTTACGGTTTTGGCACACCAACTGCACACCATTGAGGGAGGAGAAAAGGGTTAGCAGAAAGTGTATTTAGGATGAATGCCACCCACCATCAAGTAATGGTTTAAGTAGAAAGTAATCAGAGGGAGACCACAGCAGCTAAATTTCAACCAAAGATATTCTAGGTTTAGAACAATAAATAATTTTAATCAGGTATGTTCCAAGGAGCAAATAGGGCTCTAAGGCTATAACTCAACCTGAATAAGCACTGGGAAAGTCTGCCAGAACAGCAGCCACTCCATAGATACAGCACACACCTGACCTTCCATTAAAATCTGTAACATCCTTGGTACGGAGAAGCCCATACGTTGTGAAACTTAAACACTACGGACTAGAAAACATATCTAATTTATTAATGCAGACAGCATCTTTCGCCTGCATCGGAACATATGTCACAAGATGAAGGATGTTACAGAAATGCTCTTATGGATAAAGGAGAGAGACACACACGAAAGCCTTAGCACCTTCCTGGAGCCCTGCCTTATTAAAGCCAGAACTGCCTCATAATAAGGTCCTTCTAGTGTGTTAGTAACTAAACACTCTTGGAAGGGGTCCAAGGCGAACAGTCTCTCCAGGAGTCTCCAATGTAGTAACAGGACACTTCAGCTTCCACAAAAACCAGTGTCTACATTTGATGAATAAGTCATTAAGACAGTCTCTAGGATGTTAAAGGAATTACTTTTCTTATCAGGGCACGCAGCCTTGTATATATGCTTCAAGCTGCAATTCATCATTTCAAGGGAACTTCTGGCCTCTGTATCAGAGTTTATCATTTGATGGTATAAGACTACAGAGAGGCTGATAAGGGACACTCTGAAATTATAATGCATGGAGTGAGTTGGACCCAAAAAGTAAATGAGGCCTGAGTTATTCAAATCCTTATCCATCTCCCACTCATGGTTCCCTCAGTCTAAAACAAACATACAAAAACACTATACAGTAGGTGTGAATGAAACAAACTCACGTGCTACCTCCAAACCTCGTGATTCATACTAAAATGAAACTTGCTGATACCAAAAATGCTATTCACCTTTTGGGTACCTCAGCTATTCCCTAGGAATTGTACCAAGAAAATGAATATCAAGATAAGAATGATTCAAGTGTCTTCATTATTGCCACCTGCCTTGCCCACCCAACTACCCTTGTTTCTCCCACACTACTTCTTCCTTGAGCTCTGCCCTTGGAGTTGCACTAAAGTAAACAGGACATTCACTGGTGTGGTCAGCTGTCAGGACAGCCTTCTCAAGTGGCTGACACACTGTGGATGAACCAGAGCAGGTTTCTGTTTCTGTAGCAAAGGCCAACTCCTTATAGATCATGCTCGTGGTTTTAAGAAGAAAGTGAAATCTGGTTCAGCTCAGACTATAGCTGAAGACTTCTGCATTAGAAAGCATAATTCACGTTTATTGTAAATGTCATCATGCCTATGAGCTCTAGAGTATATTTACAGTGTCAACCTAGGGCTTTCCTTGATGGATGCTTTTGTGTGCCTCTTTTCCAGGAGTCCTACATATCAAAGCTTTGGGAGATTTCTTTCTAGTGATTCTGACAGAACTGATAGAGCATGAGGCATGGCCTCCTTACTTGAAGTTCTTGGCTATTTTTCAACGGTTCACTGAAGACAGGTCCCTTTATCATGAATGTAGTGAACAAAAAAGCCTGGTGCATCCTCAAAGCACAGAAACCGAGTTAGTGTCCAGGAAACTTTCCCTCAAGCTGTTAGCACAAGGGAGGCAGGCTGTTAGCATAAGTTATTCGCTCCACCGCAGGGGCCAGGAGAAACCTTGTTAAGCCATGAATTTCAGTCCGCAGTGATCTGTGTGTTGAAAAACGGGATGAGCAGATTTTCATCGGCGGATTCCAAGAGGTGTTTACATCCACGGCTGCTCCCCTCCCTCCCAGCTCCTCCCAGGGTGGGTGGTACGGCCCCTATTTGCCCAGATGGGTTTTAAATAATCGAAACACCCAAGCACCTGGTTTAGTTTGTGTGTTTGCCACCAAGGGACTATCAAGTAGAAAGTGTCAAATCTAGTAACAGAGGACACCAGTTAAGAGGAGGTGCAAGGTCTGGAGAAGCGACTGTCTAAAAGCCCGAGGGAAGGCATCCAGTTCAGGTGTGACTTTTCTCTCTGGTGCCCCCGTGGTTGGCATAAAATGACATCTGCCTCTAGGTAAATATGGCTAAAGCCCAGTCCAAGGAAATTTCCGCTGACCGACTTAAGAAACATCAGCACAAGGTACCCCAGAAAAGCTCCAGACACCCAGGGCAGGAGGACCCGGGGGGGGGGAAGCCCCTTCCCTTCTTTCACGCACTTCCTCCAGCCGACCCCCTCCAGGGCTCGGCGCCCTTCTCTCCGCTTCTCCCTCTCAATTCGGACTCTACCATTGGGCTGACTCACAGGCGGGATGCGGAGTGTGACAGGACCGAGGGGCTCGGAGGGCAGCTGGAGAGCGAGGGAAGGTCTCTAGGTAACACAGGGCAGACGAGGAAGCCGTGGGGGTCCCGGGAGACACCTGGGGCGGGACCGCGGAAAGGGGGCGCCTCGGGCACTCACCTGCTGCTCCGGCTCGAAAGCTGCGAACCGTGTTGCCCTCGCTCAGGGGCTGGGGGAACAGAGTGGGCGAGCCCCGCTCCGAGAACCCCGGTGTCCGCGCCACCTCGGCTCTGCCGCCGCCACTGTACCTGTCGTAGAGCCGCAGCATGTGCTCTGACACCTTGTCGAGCGGCTGCGGGAGGGGGTCTGGGCCACCACCTGCCGTGCGGTCGCCTGGCACGGGCTCGCGGAGCTCCGGGAAATGCTGCTTGAGTCTCTGTCCGTGCGCCAGGCTCACGCACAAGCAGCCCAGCCATAGATGGAGCAGTCTGCGCGCCCCAGCCATAGCGAGGTCCGCGTCCGCTGCTGCGTCCTGGGGGGTCCCTCTGCGGCGCGCGGGGCCGGCGGCAGAGAGGAAGGTTGAACTCCCAACGAGCTGGGCGAGGGCGCCCGGAGCCCGGACGCTCCTGAGCAGGACAGCGACCAGCCCCACTTTTTGCGCCGGTCGATCGCGGACCGGCAGGTGGGTTCTTCCCCGGCAGCGGCGCGGACCTCACGAGCGCAGGGCGCTGCCGGCGCAGTCTCCACTCGGACCCCAAGAAAGAGCTGAAGTCGTGGCGTGTGTGGCCGGGGTGTTTTCGGATCTGTTTGTACTCTCCCTCCCCGCTTTATTTTTGGGAACACCCGGCCGAAGTTGCCGCGCTGGGCACGGGGACTAGCGCCGGGTCGGGCGCAGAGACTGAGCGGGGTTGAGCGCCGCGGTCCTGAGGGCGCTCGCTCGCCTTTTGCAAGGATTGGAGCAGCCGCGGTGCGGCCAGTCCGAGTTTTGAGTGTATGCGTGTGTGTGTGTGTGTGTGTGTGTGTGTGTGTGTGTGTGTGTGTGTGTGTTGTGTGCAACAGAGAGAGAGAGAGAGAGAGAGAGAGAGTGCCTTCGTTCTCTGGCTGATCTGTACAGTCCGCAGCCAATCTCTCTGTATCCCTCGCCCTCGCAGACAGCTGGGACCCCGCTATAGCCGGGAGAGAAGGGAAGGGGAAAGTAACCAGCAAACCAGCAGGGGGAGGGAGAGAAGAGGAAGCAGGGCTGGGGGTGGTAGGGGAGAGGAGGGGGAAAGGAGAAGATCGAGGAAGAAGGAAAGGGTAGGAGGGACGGGGTATTATTTTTTTAATCCCTGCAAGAACATTGGCTATGTCCCTGCCAACAAGAGAGCAGAGGAAAAATAAACTTCTTCCTGGACACTTTCGCCTCTGATTCCAAACAACATCAAGATGTGAACACCATTCTCGCTAACTTTCGTGGGCCTCTCGAGACCCAGGTTGCGGACCCTGCACCTGTGCCGGGTTGCCATCTCTCCCTGTCTCTCTGAGAGCTTACCCATCATCGCTCCTTCTCTTCTGCATCTTCACTTGCATCCACCACCCCCCGCCCCCAGGAGAAAAGTACGTGTGAGTGGAGTCAATCCCGTCTTAAAACAAATAAACAAGCAAACACACTACAACCCCCGCCCCCAAATTCCCCCTCAAGAGGATTCTTGTGAGCGGTGGTGAAATGGAAAGTCTTCTGGAACACGCCAGAATCCAGAGTGGGCTCTCAGAGTTAGCACCTCTTAGATCCTTCCTCACCCTGTCTTTCCTGGCTGTAAAATGGCGATTGAACTACTAGCTAACTGACATTTTACCCCACACTTATCACGCTGTAGGTACTCGCTGTTCTTTTGATTTCAAGTGTATTATCTTTAAAGGATTTTAATGAGAAAGCCCATTTTACCGATGAGGAAACTGAGGCAAAAAGACACTCCTAGATGGCAGACCTGAGCTCCAAACTCAGGCAGTCTGATTCCTGGGCTCAAGCCATTAATCATCACACTATTAATAATGAAACTACCATTTATTTAATTTATTTTTTAAACATCTTTATTAGAGTACAATTGCTTTACAATGGTGTGTCAGTTTCTGCTTTATAACAAAGTGAATCAGTTATACATATACATATGTCCCCATATCTCTTCCCTCTTGCATCTCCCTCCCTCCCACCCTCCCTATCCCACATCTCTAGGTGGTCACAGAGCACCTAGCTGATCTCCCTGTGCTATGCAGATGCTTCCCACTAGCTATCTATTTTACATTTGGTAGTGTATATATGTCCATGTCACTCTCTCACTTTGTCCCAGCTTACCCTTCCCCCTCCCCGTATCCTCAAGTCCATTCTCTAAGAAACTAGCGTTTAAACTGAAGTTTCAGTGTGACAATTCAGGTACATGTTCTTAGCACAGTGCCTGGCCTGTTGCAGTAAAGGCCTCAGTAAATGTCTGTAGCAGCGTATCTGTCTGTTCCCTCGGTGGGAACAGAGTGGGGTTTATGGAAGAGAATATAGGCTGTGGGATCACATTGGGCGACCAAGTCTCCCTTTCTTCTTTGAAGGTGAATAAGGACACATCCCTTTTAGAGTTTTGTTTGGATGACAATAGAAGACAGTGCTAAAGTGACTGGCACACTGGCTAGCCTCCAGTAGGGGCTCAATCTCTTTGCATTCCAAATTTATCCCAAATGCAGACTACATCCTCCCCACTAAGTCACTTCTCAACCCTTTGTGGTTTGGATTTTGCCCTTGGCCACCCATGGAACTGTTCTGCAGATAATAACACAAACTTCAAGGCTGGTTGTGAGACTCATGTGAGATCGTGTGTGTGTGATCTTTGCCTGGCATAAAGAACATAATAGCTTTTGTGATTAATAATGAAGACCCAGGCTTCCCTGGTGGCGCAGCGGTTGAGAGTCCGCCTGCCGATGCAGGGGACACGGGTTCGTGCCCCAGTCCGGGAGGATCCCACATGCCGCGGAGCGGCTGGGCCCGTGAGCCATGGCCGCTGAACCTGTGCGTCCGGAGCCTGTGCTCTGCAATGGGAGAGGCCACAACAGTGAGAGGCCCGCGTACCGCAAAAAAAAAAAAAGAAAGAAAAAAGAAAATAATAATGAAGACCCAATTGCAAAATTTAATAGGCCCTGGAAATTCTCTCCCTCTTTGATTTTTTTCTGTGAATCTTTGGTTCTTTCCCTCTGCTTCTTGCTCTCTCTCAGTTCTGTGAGCTGCCTCCTCTTTCTTGGCCTGCCTTCAGTGTTTCTCACATGTTTATAACCTGCCCTGAGAGGATACCAAATTGAGAAAAAAATCTCCTGCTTTGGTGGTCACCTCTGACCTTCAAATATATAGTTCTGGCACTCTCCCAGTCCCAGTCTGCATTGCTTAAATTTCACCTTCCTCCATTTTGAAACCATCCCCAAGACTTCCCTTCCTTTAGCTCTAGTGCATAGCTCCATTGCTACTTCTGCTACTTTGTACTCGATGTAATTTATCCTTTTTAGAAGCTGTGCTGTGACTGCTGGAGTTGACCACATGTCTTCAACGTCTACCCTTACTTCATTCTAGATGTATATACTTTCCCTTCCTTGTGTTTCCATTTTCTTATTTGAGTCGTAAGTATAAAGTAATAGTTCCTGTTGACAGGGTCATTGTAAAAAATCATGGGACAGCCCATGTCAAGAGATTAGTACAGTGCCTAGCACATAACAAATGCTTAAGAAGAATCAGCTCTGAGCTAAGAGAGATTTCTTGTATGTTTTTGTCTAAAGCAGAGGTCAAAAAAAAAAAACAGAGGTCAAGCTATACTCATCTTTATATTTTAGTGACCAGCCATTACATTCAGAGTAAACAAAGTGACAAGGAGATATTAAGCGGGTAGACTAACCCCTACCTGGGACTCTCACCTGTAATTGCAAGACCAGATAAAAAAGTGTGGATAAAAGCTGGCAAACTGAAGAACACTTGTAGCAGCCAGATCCTGGACCAAAAGTGCCTCATTTACAGCTAACCTACACCCAAGTAGATGGAGCAAGGGATGAACAGATCAAGCCAGCAGCATAATGTTCTTCAATGACAAAGAAATGACACTCATGTCAGACCTTCTGAGTGACCTCCTGAGAAACTGAATTGAAAGCAAATTGAATTGGGAGTAATAGTTCCCTCATCAGAGTACCTAGAGATGCCATCTTATGATACTTCACATCCGTAGTACAATGTTTCTTTTATCAGAGTTCACAGAATCACAGATCTGGATGGTTTAAGTTGTCTCAGAATGCTGGTATCTTTAGATGCCTTCCTCCAAAATGGATGAAAGATGGGATTCATAATTCTGGCTCAGCATCTGGCTTACCTGATACTTGGAGGATTTGTAGCTATGCAAAACAAGGAACTTCTGAATTGAATCCGATGGTGGTACATGGTCTGATTTCTTATTGAGTCTGGTTAATTAAAATCTGTCTTATATTTTAGTAGTAGGAGTTTCCTATTTTTATCTTAGCGAGTAGCTGTTACTGTTACTGCCAACCACTGAATCAGAGGACACTTATCAGTCTCTTTTCCTAAACACAAGGAGAGTTAAAGAAAGACATTTCTGTAATTTAACAGCAGATGCAAATTAGAGATTTTAGTGGATTCCGTTGAGTTCAGCTCTACTTTTGACCACAAAATCATGTCTCTCTGTGTGTGTATATGTATATATATATATGTATATACATGTATGTACATGTATATACATGTATTTATGTATGTGTGTATACATGTATGTGTGTATACATGTATATATGTATGTGTGTGTGTGTATCTATCTATCTATCTATCTATATATATATATATATAATGCATGTCCTCTTATTAGCCTTCTTAAGCACTATATACATTTATTTTCTAAAAACATCCCGTGGACAATTTTTATTGAATACTTACACAAGTCTGCAGTAGCAATTGTGGGGAAAATATATAAGAAGATTGTGTCTTAGGCTTGGAGGAGTTTAACCTTCTAGTAGGTGAACCAAAGAAACCCACGTGGGCCAACTAACAAATAATGGGAGAAGTAGTGTTCAACCATGTTTTGTAGACTGTGTCACAATTTGCTGTGTCAGTCAAAAGGAGGAAATCAGTGGGAGATGGAGTAGCCAGAGAAGATTTCCTGGAAAAGGTGAGTCTCTTTTTAGCCTTGGAAAATAAGTAGGACTTTAGACAAGTCAAACACAAAGGACTTGTAATTTAGGAAAGAATAGCAGTAAGAGACGAGTTGCAGAAGTAAGAATGAGCTTGCCGTGTTAATAAGGCTGTGCCTGTTGGGACTGTGGTTGATCTGATTTGAATAGAGCATGTATGCTGGAGAATACAGGAAATAGAGATGGACTCTCAGCTGGAATGAGTTTATGGAGGACCTTGAATGCTAGATCAAGGGGAAAGTAGGGAACCATAGAATGTTTTTGAGAAGAGAAGCATTTCTAATGGTCCAAACTCTCCAAAATGGTCTGGAAAGTTTTAATAACTAATAAATTTCCTGCCTCTGGAAGTATGTAAACATAAGGTAGATGACAACTTGGAGAAATTTTAGAACTGATTCAAATATCAGAAGGTTGATTAAAGATATTTAAAGCCTTATTAGTTGCAAATTTACTTGACTGCAAGGATATATATATATATATATATATAGATAGATAGATAGATAGATCTGATTCACAGCGGCTTAAACATATAGGGATTTATTCTTCATCCTGTTGTAAGAAATCTGCAGATAAAGAGCTGTTGATACTTGTTCAGTGGGTTGACAATGTCATTAGTAATTTTTAGGTGACTCATCTTTTCTCTCTTACTGCCTCAGGGTCACCAGATGGCTCCTGCAACTCCAGCCATCCAGCCCTTGCTCAAGGAAGAAAGAAGGAGGAAAGGGGAGGCACCAGCTATGTCTTTTCCTTTTCATCAAGCAAAACAAATGCTCTCTCAGAGCTCTGGCTCTTATCGCTTATATCTCACTGGTCTAAATCTTATCTCATGGCCATCTTTACCTGCAGCCATTCAAAATTATCTGAATGAGGGGGACTGAAGTATCTTGTCTCAACCTGGGCACATTGCCATTGCAAATAGAATCTGAGTTCAGTTGTCAAGGAAGAAGGGACAATGGAAAATGTAAAGTAACTAACAGTGTTTGATATAAGGACCCTCCCAATGTTGAGAGTCTATGAATCTTCAATCCATTTATTAATTATTTTCTATTCTGCTGGTAAACTTGTTTAGTTTTTCTCCATTCTAAAAACAAAAACAAACATCAAAACTCTTTTCCATGTCTATTTCACAAACTATCATCCTCTCACTTTCTTTTCTTTGATCTCTGAGCATGTTTAAAAAGTAGTCTACACCTAACATTTCACTTTCTCACTACCTATAATCATGTCACTTCATTTTATTTCTTACCATCTGTAACAAGATCTTTGTACTCTACTGAAAATGTCCTTGTATTAGGCACTAACCTTCGAACCACCAATCCAACTGCCACCCTCCTCCCACCCCCACCCCCAGGCTTCATCCTTACCTGAGTGTTTGACAGTATCTACCACCATCTCCTTGAAACTCTCTTCCTTTTTTATCTTACCTATTCTGGTTTCTTCCTATCTTTTTGGTTACATATATTGTTGTTTCATTCATTCAACAAATATTTAGTGTCTACTGTGTTTTATTTATTTATTTTTGGCTGCGTTGGGTCTTTGTTGCTGCACACGGGCTTTCTCTAGTTGTGGTGAGTGGGGGCTGCTCTTCGTTGTGGTGCACAAGCTTCTCATTTTGGTGGCTTCTCTTGTTGCAGAGCATGGGCTCTAGGCATGCGGGCTCAGTAGTTGTGGCTCGTGGGCTCCAGAGCACAGGCTCAGTAGTTGTGGCACGTGGGCTTAGTTGCTCTGTGGCATGTGGGATCTTCCCGGACCAGGGCTCGAACCCATGTCCTTTGCATTGGCAGGTGGATTCTTAACAGCTGTGCCACCAGGGAAGTCCTCTACTGTGTTCTTGATGCTTAGTTTGGTATTGAGAATACAGAGATGGAATGAAATGGTTCCTATCCTCTAGAAACTTAGTCTACTGGGGAGATAGGGATATTATCACTTAAGAAACGATAAGATAATTTTGAATGGCTGAATAAAGCTGGAAGTGTTATGTGGAGGAGATGATACTTGAACTGAGATCTGAAAGTTAAATAAGTGGTTTTCCAGGACCATTTCAGATACGATATTCCAGGCAGAGGAAGTATCCAGAGCACAGAAGTAGGAGAGGCCTTTCTTCTGGGATCTTCTTCCAACTTCATACCAATCTCTCTCTCTAACTATTTCCTTGGTAGTTAAGTCACTTTAGCTATGTACTTTTATTTACTTTTCAGAAACTCCCCAAATGACTTTCCTTATCTACAAAATTTCAGGCTCCATTTTTTATAAACTTGTGGATGTTCTGTTGGCATCATAAATTCTGTGCCTCTGTAATGAAACTGATCAACACCCTCCCCACCATCTTATTCTTGGTTTCCATTCTTCTGTGAATGGCACCATTATCCTTATAGCCATCTACATTCCAAGTCTTAGAGTCACATTTGCCTTCTCTGTCTCTCTGACCACCATATCTAATCATTGCTAAGTCCCAGCAAGTTATTTCTGTGATATCTCTGCCATCTGTCTTCTTTATTTTTATTGCAATCTCTTTCATTTAGTTGCTAATATATTCTAATCTAGATGAGTTGTCTCCCAAATGGTTTCCGGTTCCTTGTCACTCCAAGTGTTTTTGATTTCTATTGCTGTATAACAAATTACCACAAACTTAAAGGCATAAAACAACACCCATTTATTATGTCACAGTTCTGTAGGTCAGATCCAGGTGGGCTCATCTGTGTTTCTGCTCAGGGTCTCAGATTGAAGGTGTTGGATGGGTGGTGTTCTTATCTGATAGCTCTGAGTAAGAATCTTCTTCTAAGCTCATTCATGTGTTGACAGAATCTAGTTCCTTACGGTTATAGGACTGGGTTCTCATCTTTTTGTTGGTCTTGTTATCAGCTCCCAGAAGCCACTTGCCATTTCTTCCCTGTGGTTATCTCCATCTTCGAACCAGCAATGGATAATTTCTTGCATGTTTTATACAGTGCTTCTAATCTCTTTCTCCAGAAAGAGTCCCCATCCTTTTAAAGGACTTGCCTGAGGTCAGGCCCACCCACCAAGGATAACCTCCCCTTCTTAAACTCAATTTTGCCATATAGTATAATCACCAAAAGGATATCCCATCATATCTATAGCTTTCTCTTACACTGAAGATTGTACAAATGACTGGAGTCAGTTTAGAATTCTGCCTACCATGGTAATCATCTAAATACTGCTACTAGATTTATCCTCCTAAAACCTAATTCAGTAATATTATAAGCTTTCTCAAAAACAAATAACTAGTTGCTCATTACCAACTAAACTTAAGCAAAACAAAATAAATCCTCAGTTTGATACTCATAACCTTCCACAGTATGTCTTCAGCCCAGTTTTCTGGTGTATCGCTATTCTTTCCCACATATTCTCTATGCTCTAGCCAGAGTAGATGGTTCTTTTCCACTTTTTTTCACTTGCAGTCTTCCTTTGCCTGGTTTGTAATCTTCAAGATCCATCTGAAAATGCTACCTTTTCTGTGCAGTGATTCTTAATCAGTCCAATGGCTTGTGAGCTCTTAATCCTTTAAATCTTCATAACATTTAGTACCTCTTATAGCACTTAAGAGATTCTGTCATATGCTGCTTTTGTTTACTTTTATAAAGAAATAGCTGTTTCTCTAATAAAACCCAACTCCCTCAGTGTTGGCAGCAATGGGAGAACATCCACCTGTGGAAGAAGTGGCTGAACCTCTTGTCTGACTCTTCGTCCCCAGAGATTTTCCATCTGCCCCATCTTTCTCTGGCTGCTTCATATTTTTACTACTGCACTGCACAAAAGGATTCTGCTACACTTTTCTCTCTCATTCTAGCTAAGCTTGAACACACAACTAATTTAATTTTGGATTTTTGTCACATAGTTGAAGCAAGCCTGGAACTTGCAAACAATAATTGACTAAAGGTTCATGGAAATAAACACACAGATATCAACATACAGCTCCATCATCTGACTTATACCACATTTTTTTTTTTTTTTTTTTTTTTTTGCGGTATGCGGGCCTCTCACTGTTGTGGCCTCTCCCGTTGTGGAGCACAGGCTCCGGATGCGCAGGCCCAGCGGCCATGGCTCACGGGCCCAGCCGCTCCGTGGCATATGGGATCCTCCCAGACCGGGGCACGAACTCGTATCCCCTGCATCGGCAGGCGGACTCTCAACCACTGCGCCACCAGGGAGGCCCATATACCACATTTTGATTTTCTGCTTTTTGGGTCTTTTTCTTCCTGGCTCCTGTCCTACCATAATTTTTGCTAACAATTATTTAACTGAACATCCATCATGTATCAGAAGTCCCTCTACGGTGCTGGACAGGCAATGGGAACAACATTTTTTTTTCAATCTGGGGTCAAGATAGTAAGACCCAGAGAGGCAGAGGCAAGTGCTTCCTCATAAATATTCATAAATATTCATTGAGCGTACATTATAAGCCATACGCTATTCTAGAAGTTGGGAATATAGCCACACAAAAGACCATTGAAATCCTACCCTCATGGAGTTTATATTCCAAGAGAAATGGACAATAAAACCAAGCTGAAAATTTAGGAATTTCACAGAAGTATCATGAAGATAATACAGCAAAGTAACAGGATCTAGAATGGTATGTGTGTCTGGAAGGGGATGCTGGGTTATTCCAGGATGATGAGGTGGTCAAGAGACATCCTCTGAAGACCCAGCATTTGAACTGAGACCTGGAAGTGTCCTTACATTTATCTGACTTCTTATTAGATTCAAAGGCAGGGAGAGTTATTCATCTTTTATGCCCACCACCTTCCTCTAATTTCCTTACACTTCATTACATGCTTAACATAATATTTGCGGAACAGAATCCAACTGACTAGTGACAAGATGAAGGGGTGTTGCACCAGACATCTCCCACCAAACACATTTGTTTTCCTATGTAAATACATAGAATAAAACATGTTTATCTTCCTATAACACAAAATAATTTGATTTTAGCTGTTGCATATTCCCTTTTTTTCTGAATTCATTTCAACTGCTTTTCAACTAAGACATTCCTTAAAATTTGAACGATGTGAAAATTAAAGATGACTAAACAAATATAATAAGGAAAAATAATTAGATCCTTAAGGGCAGAAACAGTATTTGATATACTTTCACATTACCCATCGTCATAGGGCCGAAACAAAACCAAAATTAGCATCTTGGGATATAACTTCTCAGTCTCCCTTCTTCTGTGCCTAGGGCATAGAATATTTCCACGTGTTAATTATATCTTTAGAATCACACTGTATTTTGACTTTTTACTGTTTAATAAAAAAATAAAGAAATTATACTGTGAGGGGGCTGGATCCTTTTTTATGCTTGACGATGTTGATTCTGCTTCATAATCAATATATCAGAACCACATGTACACTAAGGTTTTATAACTGACATGCCCAGTCATATTCTCCCTTGTATTATTCAATTCCACCTATACTGAAAATTTCAACTGATAATGATGCTATGAGAATATGCCATTACACCTCCTCCCTCCCCCAAGAAAAAGGAAAGGACTTTACTTATAACAACTGATGTTTTTCCCTTTGGTAGAATGTTTTATGACATGCTTGAATCACAGCATGAGAAATTTTGCAAGCCTGTCTTGAATCTTTCTTTCCACTGGCTGTTCATTTAGTCCTTGTGATTTGATAGTTGGAGTGTCTCCTCAAGTGCTGGTCCTACTGTTTTCCGAGTGTTGTCTATAGGATTTGCATGTGGAACTCTACCTGCCATCTTAATCAGCTTCTTCCTTCAGGCAGTTCAGGTGGCATCCTTCCTCTGGAATTTGTGTTTTAATTCTTATGGCCTCCTAAAGATCTTTTTACCAGCAGATTTCTCTCTCTTGGGCTTGGCTGTTTCTGTACATGACAGTTTACTGCGTTTGATTCTTTTGGGAAAAGCCATTACTTAAAAAAAAAATCTCCTGTTCTTAGAGTTCAACTCTCTGTTCTCCCTCACCCTTTTGGTGATTGTTTCCTAAACTGAGTTTCTAAAAGTATAACACTTAAATTATTTTGTGACCTAGCACAATTCAGTGAACATTTCCATTCATATGTCCATAGTACTCTCCAAGGTAGTCATGCCTCTAAGCCCCCAGAGGTGAGGATTAGCTGGCAATGCAGAAATACATGTGGCTGCCCCATTCCTCTTCCACTCTCAGGCTTACACCTCTCTCTCTACCTTTTCCCACTCTCTTAATTCCACCTCCTTTTGTCCCTCTTCCTTCCCAACTGACCCTACCTCTAAATGCAGTCCATATGATGGTTGGCAGTAGGACTATGGATTGAAAAGTTACTGACCCTCCAGTATCTGGAGGGAGGTGATCTCATTTGTCACTTTGGCAACCCAGGGATCCAATCATTGGCATGGCTGCAAGCATCTGCCTTTTCACCCTGCAAATAAATTTCCAGGCATAGCTGCTCAGAACACCCACATAAAAACCTTAACAAGATCAATTAAAGTTGCTTAGGTATGGTGATGAATCCTTTAAAAATGTAATAATCCTTTAAAAAGATGGGGGGTGTAGAAATGATAAATATCACCACTGGGAACTAATTTTATTCTCTACTTTCACTTTAGGATTTCCAGGTGTTTTTCTATCATTTCTTCCTTGAGGGAAGTCATTTCAAACTGCTCCTGGATATCTGCCCACAGAAAAGCAAACAGCTTTCTTTGACCAGAAATGATCAGCACCAACAACTCCTCCACCCTGTTTTTCAATTTTTGAACTCTGGGGTAAATTCTTGACTTATAAAATTAAGATCTAGATAACCCTGGCAAGGAGCCAGCCCCTGCAAACCCGTCTTTACTAGGCAATGAAGAGTGATTGCATAAATGCTATATAAATGTTTCAGGTATCCATGTCGTGAATCCTGATAACCATTGCTGAGCTGTAAACAGAGCAGGAGTGTCTGGGTAGTGCTGGGCGAGCTAAGTAGGATTTTGGCTGGACTGGAATTAACATTGAATGGAAGCTGACAGATCCTGAGCTCAGCAAGACCAAAGGCTGCTTCTTTTCCATCTTTGTCATCCTAAATCTATACTAACTATACATTTTTATTGAAATCCATATTTTGAAGGAAGTGTAAATAATTAAAAAGAGATTTGTGATGATCTTTGTAGCTAGTTCAGCATATATTTTTGAATTCTAAGGAACTGACAAGGAATACCCTCAAGGAATATGCTGCTGTCCTATGGCAGCTGTTCTTGCTTTAAAACACTCTGATGCAAATTTCCTCCTCATGTGACACCCAAGCCAAACCAAAATGTGAATCTTCTCCAGATCAGCACACTTCAGATTTTATTTTTTTTTGTAAAGCTTTCCTGGATGACTTCAGACCATTATTATCTGATACATAAACATATGAGAAGTTAACTGACCATGTAAAATGGGCATTTGTATACGTTTGCGTCTCTATTTAGAATGCAGCCTCCTAAGAACAAGAATCACGTGTAGTGCCTGGGAGAGCTTTTTGCCTACAGTAGATATTCAGTAGCTACCCTTTAGAAAAGTAACTGAAATAAGAACACTGAGGCACAAATATTGATATCCTAGTTCTGTCACCTAAGATGACATAAAGATGAAAAAGAGAAGCTTTAAACTTGGGATAGTCTATTATATCTCCAAACCCCAACAGGGCTGTATACAGAGGAAATTCATGTTGATAGCAGAAATGTGTTTCCTTTTTAGAGAAAAGCAGTACTACTCTTCCAGTGATGAAAACTATTGGGAGAAAAATTTTTTTCAATATTTTTCTCTGTTCATTCAGCACTTGTACATAATGTGAGTGTAACTGCCTTCTCCAATATTTATAAATGATGCATGTCATAAAATATATGCAAGTGATCATACAGCAAACCTCAGCCCCTGAGTGCCTATTTCCCACTTTCCTTTTGAATCCTGTGTAATAGACTGACTATTTGAAACTAATTTAGGAAATCAGATATAAGTTCCAACAAAGGGCAATAGACAACCAGGTATTTTTCTAGTGGTTTCAAATTGTTCCAATTTTTCCCCATTTAGGTAGGAAAAGGTCTTAAATGTTGCTGATCTTGGAATTGCTGTGGGAAATGTCTGTCCTGCTAGGTGAAAGAAATCCCAGCTGGTGGCAGTGTTTGGATTGTATTCCCAGTAAATATCAAGGCACAATTCACTTACTAAGAATATTTGGGCACAAAGAATGGAGCGACAAAATGTTTTCAGGTATCCTGCTGCTTAAAAACGAGGTAGCTCAGACAGAACAAGATGGGTCCTGATGTCAGAAACTTCTGGGCACAAAGATGATTTTTTGTTTCCACTTCTGTCCTTAAGACAAAGCAAAACCTCAAAGTATACTGGTTGATGTAGTAGGAGAAGAGGTTTCTCTCTGGAGATGTTCTCTGGGGTGGCAGAGCAGGGGCTGAATGGTCCCCTGGGCAGTAGACATTGTGAGCAATGAGAAGGGAACAAACTGTCCATCAACAGTTCAAAGAGCTCTTTTCCTTGGTTCTTGAAATTCATCCAGGCTTCAAGAGCTCCCTAATAAAAAGGTAGGTATCTCCGGGAAGGCTAACACTTTGAGCATTATCAACAGGTATGTTAACACCTTGAGGGCAACTAGGGAGAGTTGCCAGAAATAGATAGAAAAAGAAAGGGAAAATAGAAACAGTCCCTTGGATAAAGTATTATCTACCACCCTCTTTAGTCCAGGATGGGCCCTGCTTTAATCTCCAGAACAAGTGGACTTCTGTCTTACCTCAGTGGCCTTGGGCAAGTCATTCAGCTAAGCTAGTTTCTGCTTTATCTGTTAGTAGGGGAGAGTAATCATTCTTTATCTCATGAAGGGTGTTGGGAGAATTTATGGTCTATAAAACATTAGAGATTTTTCAGTGTGAGGCAATTCGTAAGTACAAAGTGTTATTAGTGGTTTTATTACAGGACTGTAAACTTGATCTATGTAATATCATAATGGTAATATCTTGTGGAAGTACTTATCTCTAGTTCTGCAGAGAGGTGGACCTGTTTGTATCCCCTTGCCAGGCCATGGTAGAAGTCCTACTAACCACTGATGAATATAGAAGTCCTGATAGAAAGGAGATGTTGTTGACTTTTATTACCTAACACAGGTGTTTTATAGTATTTCTTATCAGAGAGTGATATCCGAATGCATAGCTAAGCCCCGTTCCAAGCAGTTTGGATAGATTTTTTTTTTTTATCCTGTGAAAAAGTGGAAGGCCTTCTTTTCCATGTCCACAGTCATTTCTATTCTCCCCCTCTTCCATGGCAGCCACACTCGTCTTCATGCCAGCTTAGAAGAATCGCTTGCTGATGTCCCCTATCTCTGTCCACATAGCAACAGGACAAGGACAGCCAAGGATTGCCTGGTTGCTTCATGTTTTGGGAATCTACAGTGACTGTCCAGGGCCTAACAGAGTTAACACGTGAACTCCTCGGTCCAGAATTCAAGGGCTTCTAACTTCCATCAGCTACATTTCTATTTCCATTTCCATTTTTCCATGAACTCAGTACATCCAATCATTTTGCCACTAAATGGCTGACCCTCTGTGTCAACTCCATGACTCTGAGGACAGTTAGAGCCTCAGTACTATGAAAAGCATCTGGTTCATAGTAGCTGTTCAATAAAGAGTTGCTGAATGCAAATAAATGATTTAAACCCCATAACACTTTTCCTTGTTCTTTCTCATAATCTGTGTTGTTGAACCACCAGGCTTAAAACTCAATTCCTTCAGGCAGCCTTGTAAGTCAGTGTGATATATTTGCCAGAATAGGCAAGCTCATAGAGGCAGAAAACAGATTAGTGGTTGCCAGGAGCTGGGGAGAGTGACTGCTTAATGGATATGGGATTCTGTTTGGGGTAATGCAAAGATTCTGCAAGTAGCTAGTGGTGATGATTGTGCATTGGTATGTATAGCTTTATAATGGTTTAAATGGTAAATTTTGTGTTGTGTGTACTTTACCATACACACACGCAAGCTAGTGCAGTGTTAAATTAATATAGTCTGACTTGTGATTGGCTAGATAACTTTGTGACAACAATAATTGGAAAGATCCTGCAAATCTGTGTAACACTAATATTTCTTTTCGCCATACAATTTACTGCAGGAAGAGACACTTTAATGTGGGATGATCAACTCGTCTTGGTTTGCCCAAGTCTATCCTGGCTTTAGGACTTAAAGCTCCATGTCCCACTTAATCTCTCTATCCTTGGCAAACCACGATGGTTGGTCACTGGATTAGTCAGTGTTCTCCTGCTCTCAAGACCTTCAACTAATTGGATGAGGCCCACCCCACTATGGAAAATAATCTGCTCTATTTAAGTTCAACTGATTGTGAAAGTTAATCACATCCACAAATATCTTCACAGCCACATCTAGACTAGTGTTTGATGAAATAGGCACCATAGCCTAGCCAAGTGGACACATTAAATTAATCATCACAGTCATCACTTTAAATGCCTCTTGAAAAATTTGATGTCTACAATAATACAATCTTGAGGAAGCAATGGAAATAAGACATTTCAAAAAGAAATCTCATAAAAATATGGATATTGACAGTATACTTTGCAGGGCACTAAACGTGAAATGAGCTATTTTTTTTTTTATAAAACTGACATAGAATTGCAAATACTTCAGAGTGCTGAAATAGTTACATTCAAGTAGAGAATTTCCAATGTATCTGAAATTGAATCTAGAAGCACAGAGCAGGTGGAAGAGGGTAGCATGTTATGCTACGGTGCACGTCAACTCAGTGAGATAATTGTTCTTCAAATACAGATACTGCAGTGATGGACCAAAGAGACAGTGAGAGGACACATTAAAAATACACTGGCTGGAGTAAAAGAGTTGAATTCAAATCTTGGTTTATACACAGTACTATATATAAAAAATAGATAATGCACAAGGACCTACTGTAGAGCACAGGGAAATACACTCAATATTTTGTAATAACCTATGAGGGAAAAGAATCTGAAAAAGGATATATATATATATATATATATATATATATATATATATATATATATATATATGTATATATATATATGTATATATGTATACACAAACATATCTGAATCATTTTGCTGTACACCTGAAACTAACATAACAATGTAATCAACTATACTTCAATCAAAACAAAACAAAACAAAATAAATCTTGGTTTCTCGACTAATGGCTTAGGGGACTTGAACAGGTTACTAATCCTCCATGAGCCTCAATATACTCATTTACAAAATTTGTTGTAAGGTTGTTGGAAGGAGTACACAAATACTCTTTTCCTGGTGTAGTGTTTCACTCCATTGACACTCACTATATGGCAGCTACAGAGAGGGTAAGAGAGCATTTAAGTGGTTAACAGTCATTTCATATGCTATGAGCTGTACTAGTCATTTTACAGACATTATTTGTTTAATCCTCACAATCACCAATTATGTAGTGATTGTTATCGGTCCTCATTTTACCAGTGACATAATCAGGCTTGGAGGGGTTAACCAATATTCCAAGGTCAAACACATAGTAAATGGTAGAACCAGGATTTGAACCCAGCCACTGAGATTCTAGAACCTTCTACCCTAAGCCTTCTAGCACGTTGACTGTTTGAAAAACTTGGTTAAGGTTAAAGTCCTTAGATGAGGCTAAGTTTGAATAATTGTTGAGTCAGTTATTTCCTAGATGGATGTCCTTGGGCAAGTTATTTAAGCTCTCTCTATTTCTCTATTAAATAGGAGTAATGATAATTACGGTCAATCCTTATTATGTGCAGATTCTGTATTTGCAAACTCACCCACTTGCTAAAATTTATTTGTATCCTCAAAATCAATATTTGGCACTTTTGCAGGCATTCATGAACATGTGCAGTGTGGTGAAAAATGTGAGCTGTCCACCGTGCACATCTCCAGCTGAAGTTGAACAAGGCAACTCTCTGCTGTCTTACTTCGGCTCTCATACTATAAACAGGTGTCCTTTTCACAGTCTAGCTGATGCCATGTTTTTCACATTTTTGTGCTTTTTGTTGGTGATTTTGCCTCCAATATGACCCCAAGCATAGTGCTCTAGTGTGTCTAGTGTTCTTAAGCACAAGGCTGTAATGTGCTTTATGGGAAATAAGGTAATGTAATGGATTTAATAAGATAATGTAATGTGCTTGGCACAAAGTAGAAACTCAGCAAATTACAACTAGATTTTTTTTCTCTTTCAAGATACTCTATCACTTCTTTCTAATTTAGAGAATATTTAGTACAAATTTTACTATGTTGTTCTAATATGTCATTTCTAAAAGTTACCTTTTAAAATACATGTTATAACCCATATCTCAAAGAAACAACAGAAAACATTTTTTGAATATTACAGTAGGAGGCAAAAACTTGCCTATTAGACCTACTGTGAATCCTCATGCATGGATGCACAGAACTATGGAATAGAATCAAGGAATTACTGTTTCAAAAGACAAACTCTTATTGCCTTGATTCTCCCAATCATAAGAATAAAACATGGATTAAAAAAAATCAGGAAGCTTCTATAAATGCTCATACAATTGAACAGAATCCTTTACTTGGCGGGATTATTTTCTTTACTAAGGTCTTTTCAGTAGAACAAAGAAGAATGAAACACATCAAAAAACCTGTAAGAACTCATGTACTTGTAAAAATACTGAATGAATAGGTCACTATTTTAAAACATTTTTATCTATCTCTGTTAGATTATATGGAATTGTTAATCTTGTTCAGCTGTTTTTGAGACTTTCATAAAATTTCTTAATTTCTCTCAAACAGGATAATTTCTTTACATCCTATTAACCTCGTCTCAAAAGAATATATATTATTCTCTGGAAAGAAAACCTTTTAAGTTTAAAATTTACAAGATTGTTTCAAAATCATTTAAATGTCAATAAAATGGGTTTTAGTTTTCTGATTACTAGTCAGTTCTTTCTAGTAGGAAAGTCATCCACAGTGGAAACACGTGGCAAAGGCTTGTTCAACATTTGAGAGAGTGCAGATTTTATTTCCTTTGTGAAGTCTCTCCATAGCCAAGGGGAGCTTTCCAGTCTTCTCTGGAAGCATTCCCAGCATACTGTGTTGTCTTTTGTGTCACTATTAGTACCTTATAATTCTTCTGCCATCCCACAGGGTGGTGAACGGTGCCTAGTACAAAGAGGATGTTCAATAAAAGCTTGTTGAATGAATAAATGAATGAATCAATTCCACTAACTTCCCAGTGTTGTGTGTGCGTGTGTGTATGTGTGTGTATTTAGCTACAGCGTGTTTGTTGCTTTTCTTATCCAAGGCACATAGCTAGTAAGTAACAGGGTAGGGTTAGGAAAAAAAAAAGTTCTTCCTGATCGAGTGTTCTTTACACTTTATCCTTAATCTTTACCCTCTAATTTTAAATTTGGGATCCTTGAGACCTAGTGTGTTCTGACAAGGAGATCTTCTGGTCTGTGAAACGAGGTGAGTTGATAAAGCCACGTCCTTAAGAATAAATAAGAGGTCATTCTCAATGTGTTTTTCTTCCTCTAACACTTACCTTTTTTCGTGTAATGAATGATATCTCCACCAACTGTAAAACAAACTTAGCTCTAATGCAGCATATGTTAACATTAAGGATCTTACTGATGAAGTTAAGATAAGTAACCTAGAAATCTAAGAACCACTCTTGACCCTGGTGCCTGGAGAGCTGTGAGCATTTTGACGCGTCTTATCAGTTACCACCGGTTTGAGGAAAACTTACTGATTTCTTGGTTTTCTATGGTTCTTAGAATGACTTAGCTCATTTATATTAGGAAATTATTCCTTTTCATGTGGAATTTCTCAACCAAAAGCTTCTCATAATTTTGCAATCTTTCCTTCTTCTTTTACCCTCTGTTTCTAATTGTTCTAGAGTTTTGCCAGTTCTTCTGGTAAAGATATGATCCTTTTAAAAATATTCTCATTGACACCACTCTAGTTTACATTTCTGTGTCCTGAGGACTGTTTATGCAGCAACCTCATTAAACAGTTTTCCGACCTTTCAAATTCTTGATTCTCCTTCCCATCCATCTATTTTTGCATACAAGTAATGCATCATCTTTCTGCAGTACAAATTGATTCTTTTTTTTTTTTTCTGATAAAAACACATCTAACGGTCCCTTTTGTCCATCTGATTAAGGATGAAAGGCCTGGGTAACTTAGGGGAGCTTCATCATCACTCTTACGTTTCTGTGACCTGGACATAAAGTTTATGCATGCTATGCCTATCTTTGCTCACAGCTCTGTCCCAGAACTCAGCAAGGCATGTGACATAGAGGAAACACTCATACCTAATTTTTGATTGAACAAATAAATTTTAAAAAACGGTGTGTAAATTCCATTTGACTTGGGTTTAACCTCTAAATGAAATATGTAGTTCTGTGACATTTCATATTAATGTACACGGACTCACATACAAAGGCACTTTGAGTCTATAGGAGACATAAAGATATGAATTTGGTTCTAGTTCTTGCTTCCCAGCCCACCTGTATGTATTCAAGTTTCCTTAGCATTTTGCCTTTATGTATCAAATTATCCAGAAATAGCAATAGTTCTTGGATGAGTGATTGTGTCTAAGACTAGTTGTTGTTGTTATTGTTTTTGTTGTTTTTATTCATATTCCAGTACGGTTTAACATGGGAACGTGATGAAACAATGGGAGTTTGATTATTCAGTTTTTTCCTATTTCTTCCAGACCCATTCCTAATAGTCTTCAATTTTCCTCTCTTATCACCATTTCTGGGTAAAAAAGATTAGTGGGAAATCTCTCCAATAAATATTATGGAAGTTCAGCCTTTTCTGACTCTTCTCTATTTCATCTCTAGTGATATCGCTATTCTGCTCCATACTTGGGTTCTCTAAGGCTGCTTTATTTCTAAGCCAACTTTTACGCTAAGGAGAGGGGAAATCTGGTCCTCTTCTCACCAGGAGCAGATGTGTATCATTTCACATTATTAAGGCAGTATAGATCAGCTTGACCGTACTTACTTCTATATACAGTGGGAGAGTGTTTCAATCCTTAGTAATTGACCACTCTACCCACTAAACCTTGTGAATCCTTTCTTGGATTGTGACAAAGTCTAGGCTCAGCTGTGACTTTTTTATCAGCTTTCATGGGATGTCCATACTGGCCTTTTCTACTTCTTCCTGGCCCTTTTTCCCCTGCCCCTCCTCCTTTCTTCCTGTCCTCTCTGCCTGTTACTGCTCTTGCCCAACATCTGCCTTTGGCCCAGAGGGCAATTTCCAGCTCTGGGTATTGTCTACTTTTTTTCTTTTTTACAACATCTCCTTCAGGGCAATAAACACACATTTGCATTTCAATAGCAACTCCTGGCTATGTTTAAAAAGTACCACCCATAAATAATTAATATTTTAACACAAGAAACCCTGATTCCCCTTTCTGATCTGTCTCCTCTCTGCTTTCAGAAGGGAGAGGGTGTTGGCCTAAGCTTCTCACACACTGCTTGCTTTGAGTGCAAGCGCAGCTTAAAATAGTCATGCTTGACTAATTGTGCTTTTCACACTTTGAACTTGTGATGACTGTTCCTCCATTTATGGTTGTAACTGCTCTCACCTTTTTCCTTGGGGACTCACCACACCTTGTTTCCTATAAACCATCCAATGTTTGACTTACAGAGGAAAAAAATGGAGACTCCCTTCTCTCATTCACACCTTCTGCAGACAATCCCTCTCCATCATGGAGAAAGATGATTGAAGACACTTCAACTTCTTTTGTACAAATGCTCACTTCTCCCTTTCCCACTCTATCCTTAACCTCACCCCAACACCCCCTAGATAATGTAAAGGTAGATTGAAAGGGACAAAATCTGTGGAAACATACCAGGGACTTTTCACTTTTTTCAAGGAAGTGAAATAAAAATTACTTAATTGTGTAGAGCATTTGTAAATTCCAGAGTGCACTCATTTGAATATTACAATGACCCTTTAGGGTAGGAAGGATTATTCAATTATAATATTATTACTATATACATTTTCCTAAAGAAGAAACTGAGGTTTAGAGAAGTAGGTTACTTGATCACCCTTCTGTCAAAAACCAAACAAATGAAAAAAAAAAAAAAACCCAAACCCCACAACATATATTAGTCTGCATTTCCTATCTTCTTACAGTCCAAGACCAAACTCATTCATTTATTCATTCATCCAGCTAAGATTTCTTGAATTCCTACGATGAGTGAGGCTGTGTCGACTGCAAGACTGGGAGGTGCTTATGGTAGATGATGTGATTTAAAGTTGTTCTACAGGTGTCTTAATAAACCTCCTCCCCCTCCCGCCCCCCCTCCCCCACTTGGTGCTTTGACACTACTTTAGCACTACACAGTTGATTCTCACATATTATGCCATTCATCCTTCCCATAGTGGACCCATGGGACCTGGTTTTCTGCAAGCTTCAGTTAGAACTTTTGTAATTGTTTATTGTAATATTTACTTCTCAAGAATTAATGGATTCTTATTTGTTGGACTCAGATTCTCCTGCTCATGTGCTTTTCCAGATTATTACTTCTATTTACGTTGTTTTCTTGGGGGAAAAAATGTCATATATAAATATTTCTTATCCCAAGTTAACAAAAGTGCCATATAGATATTTCATTTGCCAACCTTCTATTAGACAGTGAAAATAAGATATATGATTTTTAAAATATGTATCAATGTTTAATAATAGACAAATCAGAAAAGAAAATAGCAAATGAGTATATCTTTGTTGCAATCCTTGAAATAATTTGGTCCTGGTGTAACAGGCAGTTCCATTTATTTGAAAATGTATGGAGGTAGGTAATGAGGAAGATGTGTTATTGTCATCCTAAAGGTTTTTTCCTTTAGTAAGCAATTAAAGTAATAACTTATTGACACTAAAAAAATGACAAAAATATTTTCTCACATTGTAAAGGTAATTATACAACAATACAGTAGCTATGCACTATTAATTAAGAGCAAGGTAGAAGGTGAGACAATTTTCTAGGAATGGGTTAAATTATATCACCAAATCCATAGTACAAATTGTACACCCTTCTTATTGTACAGAGCCATTTTTGAGGTAAGATGGCAATATACTTGTGTTGGCATCAGTCAATGGTCAATTAAATTGATTAATAGTCAGCCTAGATAAAATACTGAGTTAACTTTTATTGAGAACTTAGTATGTGCTCAGGACTACTCTAAGAACTTTATGTTGATTACCTTACTAAATTATCTTAACCCAGTGAAATGCATACTATTATTATTCACTTTGCAGATGAGGAACCTAAAGCTTCATGGGGTTAAGTTACATTCCCTAGTTCACACAAGTGAGTAACAAATAGGGACTGTGTTATGAACCTAGGCAATCTGGTTTCAGAAACATGAACTCTTGAAATTAGTTAATTCAAGTCCAAGTTCTATCAGATACATTTTGAAAGGTCACCCTCTTAAAGCTGATTGATGATGGAGAAAGTAAAACTCTATTCCGACCATATTTTCCAAACAAAAAATTAGTACACACAGTTTGACACACAGTAATATACTCTGTATGGCACAGAGGGGCCACTCAGTAATTGTCTGGGGTGAACACGGCAAGATGTTTGAAATCAAGGTTGTCTTGGAACCCCTTGGGAGATTTGGTGCTGTATACATGCTCTTCAAGGGGCCAACCATAGACCTTATGCATAAGGTGAATATGTGATATTCCTCCTCTAGAATGAAAGACTAGTTGATATTCTTTTTCAAGGTCTGTTGGTATCCATCTAGTCATTCACCTAGAACTGAATCATTTAATCGTTTGTTGACTGGTAATATTTATTCCGTGTTAATTCATGTATTGATTGAATACTTGACTTACCTGGTAAAGCACGAAGTCTAAAATCTTCTTTGTATTATTTATAATTAACTTTAATCTAGGTTTGATGTAGCATTATAGAATTTTTTCCTGTTCAACTGGGGTAACTTTGCTGGGGTTTTTCTTAAAAATGAAATAGTGTACACAGGTTACTATTTAGCAACCAAACATAAAATCAAAGCAAGGGTCGGGAAAAAGAAAGAGAAGTTCTTTCTCCTTTAATTTGTTTATAAAAATAAAACGAACATTTCAAGAAGAAGCATTGGCCAGTTCCAAACTTTAGGAGGTTACAGCTTCCTAAATCACTTTGGAAAATTCCAACAACTCTGTCTCTCTATGAGACAGAGACCCAGCAGCGATATTGGTGAGTACAGAGTGGAAATTTCAGGATACTGTGTTAAGTCAGGTCTTTACTTGAAAGAGAAGAAACAGTAGAAACAGATTGCATCTGGCCTATTATCATTCCTGCAGACCCTCACCTCCTTACGCCATGGAGCTTCAAAAGAATCTTTCAAAAATAAATATAAAAAGTAGAACTTAGTTCAACTGACTTGGAAGACGTCTTCAGCGTCAGCAGTGATGTGGTAATGATAGTATTATGAAATAGAAGGTGTAATTAATGAGTTCTTGTGATCCTGAAATAGTATATTGGTGAAAACATCCAGACACACATAGGAGGGCTGATATAACCATAGGAGAGAAGTGATGTATTATTTACATTATACTGTTTCATCCAGTTGGTTTTATATTCCCAGTGAAAATTTGTGTGTAGACTTTACATTATGTAATTATACATTTTTAAAATTGATTTGTTCAATCAAAATAATCCCTGAATGGGAATGGGTGCTATGCTTATGGGAAAGATGACAAATGGATATTATAAAGACAATTGAGTTTTTTTCAGGTATTCTCCTGTGTGTGTGATATATATAATGCTGAGTCACTTGTACCTTTAATTGTTACATTCACAATCTTTTCTTTAAAATGTCACCTGAATGTGGAGGTTTTGTCATCATCAAAGAATAAAAATAGTAAAAATAAGCATATGAAGTATTCTTAGAAGCAATATATCGGGGTGGATAAGAGAATGAACGAGGGCTCAGCTCCATGTGTTCAAACCTCAGTTCTGCTGCTTAGAGCTGTGTGACGCTCAGAAATTTACTTGATCTCTTTGTGTCTCTGTTTCTGCATCTGTAAAATGGGGACAATTAACAGTACTTCCTTCAGAGGGTTGCTTAATTAATTAAGATTATCTAAGATCACACAAGTCAAGTCCTTAGAACACTGTATATATGTGCTAGCTACTTAAATTAACTGCAAATCCATTCCCTGCTGAAGAAATAGTTTGCAAAAGTGCAATCAGGAAAGCATCCCATTCTAACTGATGTACCTAAGCTGCTTCTTCAGGAGGTAAAAGCAAGAACCATAGCCTCATTAATGTTACTGCACACCAACTGATGGTGTGTATCAATGGAAGATTGGAATTGGTCAGGGGAGACAAGGAGCAAGAATTTATCAGTCCAGACTAGATCTGGCCAAAATAGAGGTTCCCCTGTCAGGTTAGGCCCAATGTAGACCCAGACATAATGATGTTATTCTTGAGTTAATCCAAACCCCTTTGCACCTACCCCATGCTCGCTCACCAGTGCCCTTCTGAGAGGAGTTTAGTTTCTCATGTGCTGGGGACAGAATAGACCCAACCAACCTGAGTATTACCATTTTCTTGGCATCTATATTTCTTTTTATAACTCTTTCTATAATTACATTTTGGGTTATATCAAGTTCTGTAAGTTTTACTTCGAAAGGTAATATAGTATTGTGCAGAAGTTCTCAAATTTGAATGGGTAAAACAATCACTTAAAATTTGTTTAAAAAAATTTAGATTTCTGTCCCCCTTCCCCAGAAACACACACACACACACACACACACACACACACACACACACACACACACTCCTTGTGTGGAAGGTCAAGCCTGGGGTCCAGGAACCTACATTATAAACAGACACCCCAAGTGCTTCTGATGCAGGTAGTCTTTGGACCACAATTTGTATTGGCATATCAGGAAAAGTTAGCTTCATAATTAGGGAGACCAGGTTTGAAACAAAGCTCTGCCTCCTACAATTTGTATGATTTGGGGCATTTCTTAACATTTCAGAACTTCAGCTTCCTCATCTTGTATTAGATGGGACTGATGAGGTTCTAGTGAGTACTAAAATACGTATTGTGGGGAAAGTGCCTGACAGGGTCCTTGTGTGGCACTTATTATTATTTCATCAGTGTGAGGCAGGCTCTAGGAGCCTATTCATCTCAAAGAGAAGTGAAGCACCTATTAATATGCTCCAAACCATGAACGCTCGAGACTAGACCATAGAAAATGTGACCCCACCAAGATGCTACCAACTTAGTGTACTTACTTCAAACATCTAACCCACTGTGGGTGCTAATTGGAAATCAAATTCTTTCCCTCCTGCATAGACAGGTGGCATCCCTTCTTGAGATCTTTTACTTATATATCCTTTGTTTCAGAATTTCCAAGATGACCAAGCAAAGTTCCAAAGCACACACTGGTACTTCACATTTGGTCTCTTTGGGACAAACATCCCCAAAGTTAAAATACTTTGTTACTTGTAGAATCACTGAATCTTATCTATGAAGCTAAAAAAGTAAACTACACCCTAGTGATGCCTTTATTTGTGTTATAGAAATTTGAAGCTGGAAACGACCTTAAAATCATCTGGTCCAGATCCTGTCTAATGTAAAGATGAAGAAACTGAGGCCTGGAGGCACTGAGAGCCAGGTCTCAATTCCTGTTTCTTGTCCCTTCTGTTCCTCCAGTCTTTAATGGTTCTCTAGGTAGATGTTTCACAGCTACTCAGAAAGCTCTGTTCCATGAGTGTGGCTCAGGAGGGGCAGGTTTCTTGGAGAATGGGCTCTGGTCATTGTAAGAAGGTGGCTGTGTGAGTGACTTTAACAGCTTTGCTTTGCTTCCCAGATGAGAATCTGACAAAGTCCAGGCACTTTGGAGACTGCTGTGTGCTGACAAATGGCTTGACAAATGGGAGACGTGAAGAGGGTGCTGGTGGGTGGGAAAGGGGCTGATTCTTCCCTTGGGAATACTTTAGACCAAAAGCCAAGGGCTACAAAGTGATTTCTGAGTGTGTGGCCTCCTTGGATTTAACTGGAAGGCTTCTTTTTGTCACGAGTAGTTTTGTATTTCACTTGATATGCAACGTCAACTATCAGAGAATTGGTCCTTTTTCTTATAAAGGCTAAGTTAGAAATTCATTTTGGTGTTAAACAGTGTGTCAGGCAGGTTCATTATGGGAATAAAAGGAAGTGTACTTTGTGCATTCTTTATAGTACTATAATCTTTTTTCCCTGTAAGATATTAAGATCTGAAAGTTATATGCACAAACATTTAGACCTTAACCTTGGTTTGTACATACTGAGAAGGGTCAAAATTCAGCTGCTTATCCCAGAAATTAATTTTTCACTCCAAACTTTCAATGAGAGTGTTTTCTATGCCTGTGGGTAAATTTATTTGACCCTCACAACACACTTTTGTTCCCCCATTAACAGATCCTGACTCTGTGACTACTTTTTTGTATCCCATTTGGCCAAATGACTTTTGCAGGATGAATTATATGGGGTATACATCACTGGTAAACAGTGTCATATATAATTTCAGACTTGATAATGAAAGAGCAACAATAAAATAGTATTAGGGAAAGAAAGAAATGAGGAAGAGGGGAAGGAAGTAAGAAAGAAAGAAAGAAAGGAGGAAAGAAGGAAGGAAGGAGAGATGGGAGGGATGGAGGGAAGAAATGAGGGAGGGATAAAAATACAAACTACAAGGAGAAATTCATTGTGTGACTAAGTTAAGGCTTAAAGGAAAGTAGTGTGTTTCTATGAAAATGAAGGGCTTGTAAAAGTAGAGGGAAGATTATGTGCAAAGGCAAAAGCTCTATTCCTGTTCATCCTTCTCTCTTTCTGAGAATTATCACTATATGCTACCAGATATTTCTCCCCTGTTGAAATATTTTATTGAAGACTTGTCTACAGTGTGACTATTCCTTTGTGTTCTGCTTCCCTACTTCTGGTAGAAGCATCAAGGGACTGAGAAGTGTCTGTGTTCAATGTCCTTAATGCCATCACTTATTGACTCTGTCCAGACAGTCTGCTCTAGCAAGAAAGAATGGAATTTGTAATCTTACATGTCAGATGAAAAGCACATGTCTTCAATATATTTACAAGGTGGTCTTGCACAAGTTATAAAACTTCTCTGACTCTCAGTTTCCTCATCTGCTTAATGGGGATAATAGGCTTTTAGAGAGGTGTGCTGGAGGGGCTTGTACCAGCTCCTAAGAATCTGGTGTGCACAACTCTCCTAACTCTGTGATCAGAGATGTCCTATCAGTAGTTTGAAATTGAAATAGTAGTAGTAGAAATATTTACACTAAATAAATTGGTAAAGACTACAGATCAAGGCCCCCTTTTTATTTCAGAGAGCCTATTGTTAAACATTTATCAGTACATCTCTGCTTATGTATAAAATGAGATAATGAATAGGTTCTCATCAATTGTAGGGAGGCAGTATGAATTTTCCTTCACCTGAGCCATCCCTATAGAGCACATGTGTCTGAAAATCTTTGATTTCAACACCTCTAGACAAAACAGAATGATAATAGATTTTTACTTGGAAACTTAATTTCATATTATATTATGTGACTCAGTTCTCTACTCTCTGTTTCTCTCTTTCTTTCAGTCCAGCTCAGACAAGATCAGAAATTCAGCCTTTTTTTCTCTAATTCTCCTTACATATGCCTAATACAGTGTCCTGTGGAGATCGTTATAATATTGCACTTTGGTGATGGTTTTCAGTGTGGGTATAGATAGTTCAACATCACCTTTAACGGACTAAGAGGCACAAGTTTAACATGCTAAGAGTTATAATGGATTTAACACATACTAAAGGTGGAGACAAGATTTCACTAGGGAGATGGTATTTGTGCTGATTTGCAAAATATGGTAAAATTTCCCTGGGAGAAGGGTGAGAATGAAGGTTAAGATAGGTAAGTGAGAGAAGCCTTAGCTGTGTGAGGAAGGGCAGAAACCCAGGATACAGCTGATACAGGTCAGGCTGAGACTACGTCTTAAAAGGCAGACAGAGCAGTTTGTACTTCTTTGACTAGATAAGGGAAGGGCTGTGGAGTATGAAATAATCAGAATTTTACAAAGATAAATGAAGTAGTGTGAAAGATAAAATGAGGAGAGGAGAGATTAGAGAGTTGTGGAGAGTATCAGTCTCCCCTAGCTTCAGTTTCTTTGCCCATCAAGTGTGAACAGCAATGTTCTCTTGTAGGGGTTATGATGATGATCAAATGAAGCTTCATCTGTAAATGATGGACATGCACCTGGCACAGGGTAGGTATCAAGAGGACCCTTCTCTCTTTCCAAATTCCTCTTGTTATTGTTGACTTTCAATTCCCCAATTTCAATCTGGGGAAATAACAACATGTTTCAGACAGAACTGGGAGCTGATAACATACAACTGGATGGAAAAGATGCCAGGAGTCTGTATAGAAACAGATGGAAATTGTTTTCCTTAAAAAGACTGAAGACAAGAGAAAGATGTGTGAGAGGCAGACAAGCTATGGAAAAACCGTTCTAGTGTGTAGTCTCTGACTCTCAGCATTCACGTAATTAGCACGTCTTGACAGGGAGAGAGTGGCCACCCAGCCTCTCCCTTTGAAGGGCCAGAGGTCATTGACAGCTGCTGCTTGGGCCTTTGGGGGGATATGCTGCTTGAGACCAGCTGGGGGAAATAGATCCCCAGGAAGAGTGGTCACTCAGTGATGAGAGCTCTGTTCCTTTTTCTTGTAAACAGTGAACACCCTTGAAGGCCCATCTGCACTTTTCCAATACATTCTGCACCTGGGTTTTTGTTTTCTTTGCTGAAGAAAAGTTGCCTGGTATGCATCAGGAGTTCCCATCTGTCTCACAGATAGTCATGGATCTCTTGACTGTGTGCATTTTATCTAAGAATGAGTGACTCAGTTCATTCCCACTCCAAATCAAAATTTCATCCTGGTCCCAAATCTCAATATTATGAATGTTTCAGTGGCAGAATAGGATTGTAACACAAAATACAGAATTATATACCTACATAAGACTTAGAAATGATAGACTTCTTGCCTGTCATTTAATGTAAGTCTCATTCTTCTTCAGACTTCAACTTCAGAATTTTTGCAAACTGCAGTGTCTGTAAAAATACTGTTCCTCTGAAAATTCCCAAATGCTTTACTTTTGTCATTTGGTGCGGAATACTGAAATTTGGATTTTATAAGTTATAAAAAGCAGGAAATGCAGGAGGAAAATACTTGCCAATACCATTTTTGAAAGCCAGAGAAACAAAAGGGCAGATAATTTAGGAATCCAGAAGCACCCAACTTCTAATTCAGAGGACTTCACCACTAGGTGGCAGATCCTCTAGATAGGAGTAGGATTCCTATTCCCTCTTCCTGGGTTCTATCGAATTGCGTTCGTTGTGTGAAGTGGAAATCTGGTGGAGTGCCCTCAGCCAGGACACAATGATTCCAAAGTGGCTTTTTTACAGTGATGGGTTGCCACTGAAAAACAGTTCAGAACAGGTTTTGGCATTTACTGTCCAGTGTGCCTAGATGAGCAAACTAATTCCACAAAGATATGGATGACAGAACACTTATGTGTGCTTTTGACAGAATTTTATTTGGTTTTTCTCTGTCCAAGGATCTTTACCCTTAAAATGGGGGATAATATGTAACTTTCAGTGTTGTCTCGAGAGTGAGATGGAATAACCCTTGAAACGTTACCTGGCACATACTAGTTCCTCCATAAATATTTGTTCAAAGAGTGACTGAATTAGTCAACAAGAAGATAGAGGTAGATAGTTTTCCTGAAATGCTCTGAATTGAACATGGCCTTGTCCAAAGAAAGAGAAACTTAAAAATTATCTTACAAGAAAATAAAGTAGACAAAATCATTTTATAAAATACAAATATATATACATATAAATATAAAATACAAATATATATATAGTTTAAAATACACTCTTCCAAAAATTTCTGCTAAAAGGTGACCTACTGTCTGGTAATACTATGAGAGAAGAGTGGGTTATCACTCTAGGTCCTGGATGAGGGTCTATTGCAAATGCAAGGACCGTGGTAATTCACTAATAGTGTATCCTTTTTCCTTTGAGCTGCTATTTCTTTTTTTTTTTAAGATGTTGGGAGTAGGAGTTAATTAATTAATTAATTAATTTATGGCTGTGTTGGGTCTTCATTTCTGTGCGAGGGCTTTCTCTAGTTGTGGCAAGTGGGGGCCACTCTTCATCACAATGCATGGGCCTCTCACTATGGTGGCCTCTCTCGTTGCGGAGCACAGGCTCCAGAAGTGCAGGCTCAGTAGTTGTGGCTCACGGGCCCAGTCGCTCCGCGGCATGTGGGATCCTCCCAGACCAGGGCTCGAACCCATGTCTCCTGCATCGGCAGGCAGACTCTCAACCACTGCGCCACCAGGGAAGCTCCCTGAGCTGCTATTTCTTTGAGGACTCTGTAGTTGCAGATGATGGAAAATAAAGTGTAAACTACTCAGTATTTTTTAGATGTTTAAAAAAATTGTCGACAATAATATAAATCCATGTCTATGTATTTTGAATAATTAAGTAAGTCCATTCTAAGCTTAAGACAGCTTCCAGGATTTACATGGTAAGAAGCTTTCATTCTATCATTTAAAAAGCTATACAAATGGAAAGAGTAGGATATATGATGAACGTACAGTCTTAAAAAAAAATTCTCCAAACTCTGTCATGTTAGGATACTTAGACATGTTCAGACACTTAGACACTAACAAAATCCACTAAAAACAAAATAAACACACCCAGTACAGCCCCAGCTATCTCAACTCTGTCATGTGATTCATTTTGTAGATGGCATAACTGCAGTATAAGTTTTCATGTATTTCAAAACAAAGTCTAAAACATTTCACGAGTGAGTCAAATTATACACATTTTTTTGGTTTACTTGTTTCTTGGATGATAAGATTCCCTTTCATTTGACTCTTTATTTCATACACTATTTTCACTACATTTCCCTTTTCAACATCCCTGTAAGGTACGTTCATTATGAAGATGAAGACTCTGAGACTCTGAGAGGCTATTTCTCCTCAGCCACACAGCTATTACTACTCAGTAAAAACAGGATTCAAATCCAGATCTTCTGACTACAAGTGCAGTGCTCACTCACTTAGCAAGGCCGTAGGTTTCTGTGTGGTTTTAGGAAACTGAATTTGGATCTGAATTGAGTTTTAGCTGTAAAGAGGACTGCTGGTCAAGTCCTATGTCATTTCCAACTGTAGCAAGAGTAAAGGAACTAATACTAGGCAGGTTGGGACAAGAAAAAAAAAAGAAAAAGAAAAATATTTGTAATAAGATAAAAGAAAAAAAAGAAAAATAGAGGAGAAAATGAATGGAGACATGGGGAAGAAAGCCACACGTGAGTTTTCAGATCACTTTCTTGGAGTTTGCTCCCTTCCACACCCACAGATCCCATGACATATTTAGTTACTTCTGCCACGTACTTCTACAGAATACTCTATCTCTCAATTATCACCACATTATATTATATTGCTTATTTAATCATTTCCTTGTTATTTAGTAAGCCCCATAGAGGCAGGTGATATCTTTCACACCTTTGAAATTGGTATGTGATATGCACTTACTAGATGTATTTTGAATGCATTAATAAATAGGTAGGGGATAGTCTAATACCTTGGGCTGCTTGGATGTCACTAAATTTTGCCCACATATATTCTACAGGGAAGGGATCTAGAAGCTGGAATGTTTGCCTGAAAGTGGATCACAAATGGTTGGATCCTTAAGGAGTTGCCGTTTGGACTGACTAATTTGGTATTATTCAAAAAATGTAATGGATATTCAACACTTTAAATACACTGAGAGAACAAGTTCTCCTCTTTTGAATTTTGGATTATTTTCTGAATGAGTGCTGATTACACTCTGTTTCTTTTGGGTAGAGTTTTCAAATTACATAATTGGACACGATTCATGTTATACTCATATTAAAAAGTGAATTTATTCCATACTACCGAATACCATAATTTGGCAGTGGAAAGTTTTTTTTTCCTTCACTAATTTGATTAGGAAGCCCCTGTTTCATTCTCTTATAATAATAATGGCTGTAATGTTTTTGATCTGTGCCCGAGGTCATTTATACCTCAAGAGATTTATGCATCTTTTCTATGTTGTTTCACTTCCTGAGTTTAAGACTATCTCTATTAAAATATTAGGTAAGGGAAAAATGTCTCTCCAGGGACAGAAACAATTCCTTTAACTTTTATGTTATAACTAATAAGAAATATTTGAAGTTTATAGAACCCTAGAAAAATTCTCTCTCCCTGCTATTTAAATCTTACTTAAGCTGGAAAATAGGCATGTGTTTTTAGACCACAGAAAATCATAAAATGCAACTCTTCAGCTTACTCTATGTGTTAATTACTTTGACTAAATTGTATAATATGGATCATGTTATTAACATCAAACTTAAACAAGTAAAGATTTTGTTTTTTGAAGCTTAGAACCCCTTTAAAATTCTGAGTTTCTGAGACACTAATCATAATCTATCTGGTGAATAGTTCAGAAACGTCTTGGTTAAGAAGTCTTGAAATTATATTAAGTTTAAGATCAAAGACAGCTGTGTGTATGTGTGAGTGTGTTTATGTGTCCTGTTCTTTGACTATGCATTTTCAGTTGTAAAAATATCTTTCAGTGGGCATATTCTGACTATGGGTGCTAATACAGAGTCCTCTACATGGAGGCAAGGCAATTGCTTAGGCTGGGGATAGGGTCTGGAATTTCTGAAAGGGAAGAAAATTTTATAAATAAGATTATTTGGTTTAGTGTATCTTTTATCAAGAGTTTTAAATCTTTATTTGGTCTGGTGTTTGTTCCTTCCTCCTCCTCCTCTTTCTTTTTTCTTCTTTCTTCTCCTCCTTCACTATCTCCAAGTACTTAGTAAAGTCTATTTAATGTGTTGGCTTATTGCCAGTCATGCCAAGAGCAGGGAAGTCATGGATAAACACTGAGGCCACATTGACAAGAGAGCAGTGGCCCTGGATGATGCTGTGCTCTTGGCAGCCATAATTAACAGCCTTTCTCCCCTATGGAGGATGCATTTCCAAGGAGACAAAAGTTAAGGTTACAATGCCTACTGACTATTTCCCATGTGGAGATTATTTTCCATTGCCAACCTTGAAAAATCTTAGTTTATATTAGTAAATAAAGATAACAGTCCTGTAATTGGGTACTGAGATAATGGTTGGGGAGTATATAAAGAAGAAGAGAGTGTAGTCCCAAATTTAAAGAATTTGAAATAATAAGAAAAAATATTAATATTTGCATCCTATGTTAGATTTTACAAGGCACTTCAACACACATATATCATAATTTTGCCATCTTCTTCATTTTACAAATGGAGTGGTCACTTGCCTAAAGTCTCTGGTAGCTCAGCCTGGGTGACAGAGGGTGGCATAAAACAGATTTGCTGTTGTTCTGACTTCAAAGCCAAATGTTTTTAAAACTATTACATCATCTGGTGTTTTGATTTTTATGTTTTCCTTAAAAATTACAAATTATGAAATATTTATACATACCAATACCAAAACTTCAGAAAATAACACACACATATATACTACTACTAAGTCAAAGAAGATATTCATTTTCCCCTATATTTGTTTCAGCTTTCTCTTTTTCAAAACCTCTCATTTTGAACAATGTAATACGTTAAAAAACCAAACAATTAAAAAAATAAAACATTGAAGAGCACTGTTACAATTCCCATCTGTCTCATACCCACCAACTATGGGTAACCACTTCTACTAGCTCCCGTTTTTCTGTCTCTCATTTTTGCTTCAGCAAAGAACATCTACTAACTGCTTAGTGCCAGTGATACACTAGTAAAAAATACAAACAACCCTTGGACATTACAGTCTAGAGAGAGACGCAGACAGTAAAAATATACACAAATAGTGGAAGTACTACAGATTACAGTAAGTTACTTAAACAAAATAATAGATACTGAGATGTCAGTGGTTCTTAAAACTGAATGGGCACAAGAGCCATCTTGTTCTCTTAAAACAGAATATGTTAATACATCCACCTTGTAGAAATAAACTACATACCACAGAAAACTATATAGTGAAAAGCATATATATCCCCCAAATGCTTTTCCTCAGAGGTTAAGTTGTAATAATTATATGCATTGCTCAAGTTATTTTATATATTAATTCAAACATATTTATAGGTACATATATAATAAGATGTTAAATATGACTTTTTTTATCTCAGAATTTCTGCTGAGGCTCCAAAGCAATAGAGCTATTGCTCCTAGAGCAATAATAGAGGTACCAAGTTCTCCTTATATAGTAAAGCAAGATGCCAGATTGTCTATACAGGATGTATTGAGAAGCCATAAAGCTTGTGTGGCTGGTATTGGCTCATTATCCATCACAAGGTAATAAAAAAAATTGGGAGAACAACATTTTTGGAAAGTCATTTTTCTGCTGTATGGATTCCTTTCCCCAATGAGGGGCACTTGGGTGATCCTTCCTCTTCACATTAGCCCACTTGGGAAAGGACACTTCAAGAGAATTGCTTAGAGATCTTGTCTTGTGCCATCTGGGGTTTGGAGGACACAGTGACCTTGACTCATGTTTGCAAAGTCAAGGACAAGAGACTCTTGAGGGACAGAGCAGATTGAGGACTGCAAGTACCTATTTTCTAAAGGAGAAGATGCAGGGAGAGGCAAATGTAGGTGAGCGGGAGGGATTGTATTTGGAGTCATCTTAAAAGGGATCTCATGTAAGAGGACTGCCTGGAAGGGCCATGTAACCTCAATAGAAGCCTGGACTGTCTGAATCCAAAGGCTGAAAGAATGACCTAAACAATCAGCCAGAGAAGTAGCCAGAGACCATTTGAAGGTCTCCAGCCTGAAAACTCTGACCTCAAAAGAAACCCGTAGGAGAAGAATTTTAGTGACTGTGCAGCCACCTCAGTCATGGGGAACCAATGCCAGGTTACAACTGCACCAGCTACCTAAAGCTGTGTGCTTTCTCCCCAAGCTCCTTTCATTTGAACCCCCACCTTATAAAGATCAGGGACAGCAGGTACTGAGCGGCAGAGGAGAACTACGAAAGTAAGAAAAGAGAATAGATAAGATGCTTGTCATTGTTTCCAAGCTAGGTTTCCAAGTCTAAAGCTAGCCATAGTCTTGGGGTTAGGGGAATGGGGTATTATTATATTTTAACCTTTTTACTACTTTACTTTTTTAATAAAAACTTTTTATTAACATCCATTTAATGTAACATTTATGCTTATTGTATAGTGCACAGCCTTAGGGAGGGGGTAGTTTGAAGACAAATTTTATATTATTCTCTTTGACTGGTGTTAGTAAAACTATATCCCCTCCCCCCAATCTTGATTTTTAGCATTCACCAATTTTGTGAATGCTAAACGATTGCCAACATCAAGCTACCAAAACTTTAACAACTGGCACGAAAGGTCTCCGAATGTAGATACATTTTAACCTCAACTGAGTTGGTGCAAACTAGTTGAGATTGTTCTGCAGTAAACAGAGAAGGGAAAAGTTATAGGATAAGTTCTTCCTCATGGAGTCTAGGGTGGGGAATTGGTGTAGGTAAGAGAGCAGGCCAACAGAATCAGTTTAACAGGGAGTGTTGAGAAAGAATTACATATCTGTATGAGGGTTCTCCAGAGAAACAGAACCAGCAGGATATCTTTTTATCTATCTATCCATCTATCTATCTATCGATCAATCAATTTATCTATCTGTTAAAAGGAATTGTCTCAAACAATTATGGAGGCTGAGAAGTCCCAAGATCTGCAGTCTGCAAGATGGAGACCCAGCAGACTAATGGTTTACTTCCAGTCTGAGTCCAGGTGAGAACCTGGAGAGCCAAAGATAAAAGTTTCAATGCAAGTCCAAGTCAGAAGACAAGAGAAGACCCACGTCCTAGCTCAAAATCAGTCAGGCAGAGAGAGGGAGGGAGAGAGAGAGAGAGAGAGAGAATTCTTTCTTACTGAGCCTTTTTGTTCTATTCAGTCCTTCAATGGATTGGACGATGCCCACCCACATTGGGGAAGGTAATCTGCTTTGGTGAGTCTATTGATTCTAATGTCAATCTCATCCAAAATCACTCTCAGGGTCACACCAGAAATAACGTTTAACCAAATATCTGGGCACTCCGTGGCTAGTCAAGTTGACACATAAAATTAACCATCACAATATTTTTATTATTGAACTCAGCTGACTTGAGTTTAAGTATCTGTGGAACAGCGTGTTAAAGTGACTTCCTAAATGTTGGCTAAGGCAGAAAGTGGAAAAAAATAAGAGATAAGTATTTCCCTATTCTAAAGAGAATTACTAAATTTATCTCCTCTTTTTGCATGATGAGTGAGCTTGTCTCTTAACTAGCAGTACTCATCTAAAGCATATAGGAAAGAAAATTACAATTTGGAGAAATCAATTTCCTAAAGAAATGTGTCGCAGTAGGAAATATTTTGACTTTTGTCTTCCCAGAGAAGAGAAGAGGGTACTTCTTTTCTCAGCCAAAGGAGAGTCTCTAAGTCAAGAAACACTTAAGAAGATTGGGCAGGCATGCACCAGATATTGACTGGGCTGAAGCACAGCTATGGGCATGGACCAAAGCATCAGGTATGATCTCAATGCATGTTCTCTAGGGGTCAGGAGTGTATGTAGTTATAGGGATAAGTGGTTGCTTCCCACCTGGAGAATTATGAAAGTGGGAAGCTAGCAGAGTGAGGAAAGCAGTCCACAGCTGGGTAAGCTGCCTATTGGTGGAGAAATAGAGCATGCCATTTCCTGAAGATCAGGGACATTTGGGATGGTGGCTAGGTCTGAGCTGTCTTGAAAGGAGCCTCCCCCAGAGTGCTGCCTGCTGGGCTGGGCCATGGCACCCAACCGAAAGGGGATATCTCATGATTTCTAATGACAGTATATGAATGTGCCACTGCCTGAAGATGTTGATTGCTGAGAGCTAGGATGTAGCTTTATTTTTAAAAGACTTTCCCAATTACTGAGTCGAGTTTAAGATCCACTGGATTTTTAGATGATAACCTCCGTGAACATCCATCCACAACCACCTGCCTAGCTATCTTCATTGCTGCCTCCTCACAAGTGTAATAAACAATCTAGAAATAGTATACATTCAAACTTTAAAAAAAAACTTCATGTATAACATGTAAATACGAATATACATTTAATTAAAAAATGATGTTTTACTTCCCTTAGTGCTCAAACAAATGCATGCTCTCTTACTTCTAAACAGAACCTTTTTCTTTAGGATATTGCTCTTACGTTGCTGTATACCCAGAAACTGCTAATCGCTACTTAGAGAAGATATAACTATCCTCAGTTCCACCCTGTTTTAGAAATTGGCGGGATTAAAATCCAATAAAATAGATTAGCTTTCTGATATTTTCTTTTTAACCTTAAGATGATTTTGATCTCATATTTCAGCATCTTCTGTAATTTTCAGCAATCTCAGTTAAACTCACATAGAAATCATACTATACAGCAGAAGATAACACTTGAATGATATACACATATTATATGCTTTTCACATGGAAACACTTTTGCTGCTAGTGCTTTTTGTTTATTTTAAGGTATAGTATTTTCCACTGTGTTTCATAATATCACTTGCACTAGAAAGAGAATGGCAGCAGAGTTTAGGAGAGCAAGCTGTTATTGATGAGTACACACTTGCTCCTGAAGCAGGTTCAGCTTTGACAGCTGTTCCCAAGAGCTGAGCTTCACCAGGTGCTTTTGGTTATTATCATTTTGAGACACTGGCCAGGGAAATGGCCAAGATCTGTGCTTTTATGACACATGGCTGGCTTCAGGAATTTATTCATTAACTTTGATTTCTAATCTATTGTTAAGATCTAGCTATGAAAAGTTGGAGAAACGGTAATTTTCCTGGAGTATGAACCACCGAGGGACCTGGCGTATGACTTTTTGAAATTGTACAAGTCTGGCTGCAAGTCACATCCTTGAATCTCTCAAAACAAACAAACAAACAAAAAACAAAAAAAACCCCACCCATCTCTATATTCCTTCTTTTAGACAGGGAAAGTCTTATACATGCACAGATAAATCAGATAATGAGCCCCTTCTGCCTCATTTCCACGCACAATCCTTCTCCTTTTGTCTTAATACCAAACTCCAGCCAACTGACACTGTTCTCCTCATCTCTCCCGCCTCAAGTTTCTAATCTGGTGTTATGCTGCCCCAAACAGGTCCATATGATCACAGATTCTCCAATTTTGGGGACAATGAAACATATTCACACCCAGACCACATCTATATCAGAATATGTTCATCAGATGTGAATGCTGCAGAATTATTGACGCTCACATTTTGCAGTGGGGCAGAAATTATTTGAGTGGGTTCAGCTTCTAATTTCACTATGAGAAAACTTAGCTCTTAGCCTCCTGGAGTTAATATCCTGTGTATATCATTTCCTTCATTAAGGATAATATGATTGATCTGTTGCAAGTGTTTGGATGGACTGACTGGCAGGTTTAGCCAAATTGGCTTTTCTATTTTCTGTTGGTAAAAATACCATACAAGGCTCAGAAAGCCAGAGACTGAAAAGGATTTCAGAAATGAAGATTTATTATGTAAACCTGGTGTAAGACTGTCCCAAACATAGGGAAGTAGACTAGCCTGTTTAGAATATTGCCATCCAGTGTCCAAATGATATATTACAATTTTAACCTTTCACACACAAGACCAAATGGATTACCACTTTACCAAAGATGTACAAAGCTAAGTGCCCTCAAAAGATAAAGTATTATTCTGTCTATGGCCTATCTTTGTGCTCAGAAAAGAAAAGCATTTGCTAGTCTGTGGCCCTGGGCACAGAGAGCCTATAACTTACAAAGATAAGGTTTAGGCTATAGTCGGAGATGACTACCTCTAAGTTTCCTAAACTTTCCTGGACATCATTTTCTTCAAGTTTTGCGAGTATTAGAGGATATAGTATGCAAAAATACTCTAAAACAGTGCCTGCATATAACAGGTATTTGGCAAATATTAATGCCTTTTCCTTTGGCTAAGTAAAATTACATAGAAACGACTCTGAGACTGGTACAAAAGCCACTTCTGTGCATCTTCTTTTTGTATTAATGACATGTTTGGGCAACATTTTAGAAAACATTTTAAATGAAAAGTCATACTAAATTATAAACTTTTAGCTCTTGGATACTTTTCAGCTGCTCCATGAAGATGCTGGGCTAATGTGTGCGAGTCAACATAATAAATAAAGCAAGCTTTTCTCCCACCTCCGCCATGAAATCTGTGCCACTTTCACTAGGTTTACTATCGCTTAATGCCATCATCACTTTCCCAGTTTCCCAGGCTGGAGATCACTAGGTCATCTGCAATGTCTTCCTCCCTCATGGCCAATAGGTCTCTAAATCATGTTAATACTACTTCCCCAATATTTCTCACATCTGTTTTCTTCTTTCTAGACCTCTGTCACCCCCTGATGATTCTTTCATGAATTATGGCAAGTGCCTCCTAAGTGACCTTCTTGTCTCTCATCTCTCCAGCTCCAATGTTTCCATTACACTGAGTGATCCAGTCATATCTCTGCAGAAGCTCAAGAACTAACCAAGCCTCTCCTTTTCTCTCTTCAATCCCATGTCATCTAATCTACAAATTAAAATGCCCCTTCTTCCATTCTGTCTTACCTCAATCCTATTGATACTTCAGCTTTTTCTGTCTAGTTTTCCCAGGTTTGTCAATACAAAATACAAATGCATGGGTAGCATGCAGGAGGCCTTTCATGATCTGGCTGTTCACCTCTCCTTCCCATCTTGCCGGGCACATTCTGCTGCAGACACTTTGTTCCAACAAGCCTCGTTTATGCAGAGTTCCTTAAACACATCCTGTTCTCTCTCTAAGTCTTTTCCTGTAGATGTCTCACCTTTGCCTGGGTCTTTCCTCTCCTTCTTTAGGACTTATCTTAGGTATCGCCTCATCCAGAAAGCTGTCTTTGTGCATCTTCTTTAGACTATCAAATAATCTTGTGAAAACTTCTGTCATACTCTTTACCCCATTTAATTAAAATCATTTATTTATCTATTCCTACTACTATGTTTTCAGTTCTCAGAAATTCTTAGAATTTCTCAGAAACAGGTTAATTCACCAAAAGTTGAATCATTGAAAATAAATCATGGAAAGCCCATTAGCCCCTTAGTGAATTAAACAAGTATGAAGTGGCTGAGAATTTAAGCTTCCTGTGGGCAAAGCCCTATATTATTAGCTTTGGTGTCCCCAGTTCTTCCTCTAGTGCCCAGCAGAGCAGGCATTCAATACACAACGTCCCCAATATAATTGAATTACTTCTCCCTTTATGTCTCCTAAGTGTTGTTAGTTCCAACAACACTGATTTTCTTGTTTCATAGAAATACCATTTTCCAACAGTGCCCTTTTAGAAGTAGAGTCAATATTATGTAGGAATAATGAAGTTATTTTCTATGTCAAGAAGGTGATTCTCTTTTCTGAAAATATTGAACCAGTTTCCTTATCCCTCTGTATGACTCCCACTTCATCCCATATAATTTGCCCTTTCTTTGGTGAAAAAGTCCCAAAGCCAAGGAGGACATTCTTAAAACTTTTATGTGGTTATCATTTCTGGGAAAATCATTGCCCTGTCATCCATATGTTTGGCACATTTGTCTCACTCTGTCTGCCTAGGGCTCTGGGCTGACATTGCTTAGAGACAACAACATTGTCATTTTCAAAACATGGAAAAATAAGGAAATCAGAGAATGGAGAAACAAACATTGGAACATCATTAAAGAATCATATCAACCATAGGGAAATTGTTCAGACTACAAGAATGGTCATGGTCTGAAGATTATCTACAATGTTTATTGCATTGTATGTTACAGAGAGACCCAGATGATACTGTTGTATCAGAAGATTTTTATTATGACTGCCTTCTAAAACTGTACTATGATATTTACTCTTTAGTACCATAAAGATAATTCAATAAAATTAGTTTTAAAAATCTAAAGTGTTCCTTTTAAAGCAGATCAGATATGTTATACCAGTTCTTTAAACTAGTCATGAGGAAATGACGTAAATGTGCGCATTTTCTACACATTTATTTATTCATTCTTTTATTCTTTCTGTTCAACAAAAAAAATTCTTTAGTATTTATTTACAATGACCTGAACTCAGAGCATTGGGGGTTCAAAGATAAAAGTCAAGATTCTTGTTCTTGAAAAGCTCATAGATTTAATAAGGACAAAACATTTCTGTATTAAGAAGTTAGAAGGAACTAAAACAAAATTAAGAGACATAAACAGGGTAAAGAAAGCACAGAAGAGAAAATGATTCATCTCCTGCAGAGAAATCAGAAAAGGCCACTTGGAGGAGATGGCAATGGATTTTGAATTTGAAAGACAACTAGAATTTCAGCAAGTGGAGATAAAGAGGAAGCAATTCCAGACAAAAGATGTGCAAAGGCACAGTGGTGGGAAAGTGAACGACCGATTTGGAGAGTAGCTTATAGACATTTCTTAGGTATGTAATGGTGAAGGGAAATACTGGAAGATGTCTACAATAATATTATAAATTCTTTTATATATAATGTTGACTCACTGGAGTTACACTTGACAGGAGAATGGTTGCTACAGTCTTGAGCTGGAATAAAAGCATAGGGATGTTCTTAAATTGACTAAACTAGCAGCACATGAGTATTCATTTTCAATTGCTGCTGTACCAAATTAACACAAATTTAGTGTCTCAACACAAAATTATTATCTTCTAGTCCTGTATAAAGGTCAGAAGTATGATGTAGGTCTTGCTGGACTAAAATCCAAGTGTCTGCAGGACTGTGTTCCTCTATGGAGACAGTAGGGGAGAATGATTCCCTGCCCCCTTTTTTTTTTGGTCTTTCCAGCTTCAGAGGCTGCTTGCATTCCTTGTCTCTGGCCCCCTCCCTTCATCTTCAAAGCCAGCAACCTTGCATCCTCTGACCTTTTCCATTTAGTCACATTGTCCTCGGATCACAGGAGGAAAGCTTCTTTGATTTTAAGAATTTGTGATTAGCTTGGGCCCACCTGAATAATCCACAATAACCTCCCCATCTCTAGGTCCTTAAACTTAATCACATCTGCAAAGTCCCCTTTTCCTGTGTAAGGTGACAAAGTCACAGGTTCTGGGAATTAGGATATGGCCATCTTTGGGGGACATTATTCTGTCTTTCACAATGTAGGTGGATTGAAACTGGGAGGAGGCTTGTCTTAGGAATTAATTAGGTGGCTTTTGATCCTCCCTAGGTAAGGAACAGGATACACTTTGGCCAGGGCAGTGGCACTGAGAATGTAAAGAGGAATTGACACAGGATTGGAGATCTACTAGACAGACTTTGAACTAAGTAGAAATTCTTGGATATCGTAGGATATCAATGGGAATGGAAATATCAGAAGGACAATGTTTACAAAGAAATATTATGAATTCCATTTTGAATTTGTTGAGCTTAATGTGCCATGACTTATTCAGGCAGAAAAATTCAACAGGCACTTGGTAAAATGCATCTGAGTTTTGGGAGACTGGCTGAGGCACAGAAATGTTACAGTAAAAATATATGTTCCTGTAGCAGGGGGCTATGCATACCCCTACTGACTATGTGATATAACAACTTAGATGAAACATCCTTATATAATGTACAGTGTAAAAATAAAAAACAGACTGCATCTTGTCAAATGAATACAATTAATGGAGGAAAATTGGTAGTCCCCAAATTGAATTCTAATCTATAATATTTTCTCATTTTATGTTGTCAACTTTCAGACTGAAATGCAAGCATTTGACTTGGCATTTAATATTTCCACCCTAAATTTCATTATGTTTAGTAAATTCCTTTGGCATTTTTTAAGTGGGTTGCGTCTATTTCAAAGAAACATATCAAAATATCAAGCAATGGAATCTCAGTCTAATATCAGGGTATTGAGGTTTGCATCTCAAAAATGCTAACAGTTGAGATAGGATCATCTGTATTTAATTTGGGGTTTAGCCACCTCTTTCCTGGCCCTGTGCCCGTGTTGTTCTGCCATTGCCTACTGATGCTCTGCTGAAGCTAACAGAACATCAGGATATGTTTTACATTGGGCAACAGGAAGAATTCTGCACTTTTGGGTATTTTTGAATTGTTCACTAGCCTTAAAAAGGACAATTAAAAGAAGACATAGCACTGAAACAGAATGTACTTTTTGAAGATGACTTTAACCTTATAAATATGTTTCTCTTTTTCAATATTTTATTGCAAGGGGTTGTTTCAGGTCTTATATCAGTTAATTCTAACAAAATGTATATGATTATCACTTTTTTCATGTGAGGAATCTGAAGATTGAAAAATTAAATTGTGATTTATTTAAAATAATTCAGCTAAAAAGTGAATAAACTGGCACACAAATGAAGGTCTCTTGAGTCCAAAATCATAGCAATTTATATTATGCTACAGTTGTCCTTAATCTTAAAAGCACAGTTGAAAGTTATAGAATAATGCTATCCTTGGCTGTTTCTTTGTCTATTGTCTGTGTTCCTCATTGGAAGGTAAGATCCCTGGGATCAGGAGCTTTGACTATATTGTTTACTGCTTCAGTCCCGGGGCTTAGAAGCTTGCCTGGCACATAGTAAGTGCTTAGTATTTGTTGTATGAATAAATAAATAATACACACTTTAACAACATCATTGCTTAGGTAGTGAATATTCATATTTCTAGGCACTTCACAGTATGTGACAGTGTCAGATGCAGGCCTTCAGGTTGATGCTATGTGGTGCATGCAGACTCTCATCAGGAGATAACTGGAGGAGTGCCCACAGACTCTTCCTAAACCCCTATGAGGGGGAGAGAGGCCCTGTACAATATTCTAAACTGTGTTTGACTGCAGTCAAGGAATTATGACACGTGAGAGCTGCACGGCTGAATATGGACCCAGAGCAGTTAAAGAACATACTCAAGTATACTGCAGGGGGTAGAACATCAGAAAATGAACTTGGATCTTCTAAGACTAAGGCTGGTGAAGGTTTTTGGGATGTTTTGGTATGTATCGTGTGGGAGAAATAAGTAAGGGTACCTTCTTACTTTGCATTACAGATATGGCTGGTCAGAGTTACAGTCAACAATAACAGTTGTAGAATTTGGCAAATGTGCGTTTAGGTACAGCAATGCAAAATCATAGGTTTTTATAACTTACATTTCCAGGAGTCTCTTGAAGGTTTTTATTTGTTTGGTTCCATGCCCCTGCCCACCTCTGCCATTTGTATCTGATTTTCTAAGTTTTCAGCTTCCTTAGTACACTTTTGGACTTAGACTGGAATTTCTCATCATTATAATAGTTAATCCTTCATACAGAGATAAATTGAAAGAAACACTGACCAATTTAAAAATAATTGGCAGGAAGTCTGGGAAGGACACTGCTCTGTATGCCATGCAGCCTCCTGGGAGTAGTAGTCCTGGTCCTGAGGCAACTGGAGAGTGAGCTCATTGTTTATTTGTCTCTTCAAATCTCATCTTGCAGAAAGGATGGGGAATGAAAAAGACACTGAAGCCATGTGGCTGACAGGGTCATGGTGCTCTGGCCGGGTGTCAGTCCTGTGCCTCTGAGATGGGAAAGCCGAGTTCAGGACATTGGCCCACCAGAGACCTCCTGGCTCTACAAAATATCAAACAGTGAAAGCTCTCCCAGAGATCTCCATCTCAAAGCTAAGACCCAACTCCACTGAATGATCAGCAAGCTACAGTGATGGACACCCCATGCCAAACAACTAGCAAGACAGGAACATAAATCCACCCATTAGCAGAGAGGCTGCCTAAAATCATAATAAGGTCACAGACACCTCAAAAAACACCACTGCATGAAGACCTGCCCACCAGAAAGACAAGATCCAGCCCCACTCACCAGAACACAGGCATCAGTCCCCTCCACCAGGAAGCCTACACAACCCACTGAACCAACCTTAGCCACTGGGGGCAGACAACAAAAACAAACGGAAATTCAAACCTGCAGCCTGCAGAAAGGAGACCCCAAACACAGTAAGTTAAGCAAAATGACAAGACAGAGAAACACACAGCAGATGAAGGAGCAAGGTAAAAACCCACCAGACCAAACAAATGAAGAGGAAATAGGCAGTCTACCTGAAAAAGAATTCAGAGTAATGATACTAAACATGATCCAAAATCTTGGAAATAGAATGGAGAAAAAACAAGAAATGTTTAACAAGGACCTAGAAGAACAAAAGAGCAAACAAACAATGATGAACAACACAATAAATGAAGTTAAAAATTCTCTAGAAGGAATCAATAGCAGAATAACTGAGGCCGAAGAGTAGATATCTGACCTGGAAGATAATATAGTGGAAATAACTACTGCAGAGCAGAATAAAGAAAAAAGAATGAAAAGAATTGAGCAGTCTTAGAGACCTCTGGGACAACATTAAACGCACCAACATTCGAATTATAGGGGTCCCAGAAGAAGAAGAGAAAAAAAAAAAGGGACTGAGAAAATATTTGAAGATATTATTGTTGAAAACTTCCCTAATATGGGAAAGGAAATAGTCAATCAGGTCCAGGAAGCACAAAGAGTCCCATACAGGATAAATACAAGGAGAAATATGCCAAGACACATATTAACCAAACTATCAAAATTAAATACAAAGAAAAAACATTAAAAGCAGCAAGGGAAAAGCATCAAATAACATAAAAGGGAATCCCCATAAGGATAACAGCTGATCTCTCAGCAGAAACTCTGCAAGCCAGAGGGAGTGGCAAGACATAATTAAAGTGATGAAAGGGAAAAACCTACAACCAAGATTACACTACCCTGCAAGGATCTCATTCAGATTTGATGGAGAAATAAAAACCTTTACAGACAAGCAAAAGCTAAGAGAATTTGGCACCATCAAACCAGCTTTACAAAAAATGCTAAAGGAACTTCTCTATGCAGGAAACACAAGAGAAGGAAAAGACCTACAATAACAAACACAAAACAATTAAAAAATGGTAATAGGAACATATATATCGATAACTACCTTAAATGTAAACAGGTTAATTGTTCCAAGCAAAAGACATAGACTGGCTGAATTCATACAAAAACAAGACCTGTATATATTCTGTCTGCAAGAGACCCACTTCTGACCTAGGGACACATGCAGACTGAAAGTGAGGGGATGGAAAAAGATATTCCATGCAAATGGAAATCAAACAAACCTGGAGTAGCCATTCTCATATCAGACAAAATAGACTTTAAAATAAAGACTATTACAAGAGACAAAGAAGGACACTACATAATGATCAAGGGATCAAACCAAGAAGAAGATATAACAATTGTAAATAGTTATGCACCCAAAATAGGTGTACCTCAATATATAAGGCAAATGTTAACAGCCATAAAAAGGGAAATCGACAGTAACACAATCATAGAAGGGGACTTTAACAACACACTTTCACCAATGGACAGATCATCCAAAATGAAAATAAATAAGGAAACACAAGCTTTCAATGATACATTAAACAAGATGGAGTTAATTGATATTTATAAAACATTCCATCCAAAAACAACCAAATACACTTTCTTCTCAAGTGTTCATGGAACATTCTCCAGGATAGCTCATATATTCAGTCACAAATCAAGCCTTGGTATATTTAAGAAAATTGAAATTCTATGAACTATCTTTTCCGAACACAACTCTATGAGACTAGATATCAATTATGGGAAAAAAATCTGTAAAAAATACAAACACATGGCGGATAAACAATACACTACTTAATAAACAAGAGATCACTGAAGAAATCAAAGAGGAAGTCAAAAAATACCTAGAAACAAATGACAATGAAAACATGATGACACAAAACATATGGGATGCAGAAAAAGCAGTTCTAAGAGGGAAGTTTATAGCAATAAAATCCTACCTTAAGAAACAAGAAACATCTCAAATAAACAACCTAACCTTATACCTAAAGCAATTAGTGAAAGAAGAACAAAAAATTCCCAAAGTTAGCAGAAGGAAAGAAATCATAAAGATCAGATCAGAAATAAATGAAAAAGAAATGAAGGAAACAATAGCAAAATCAATAAAACTAAAAGCTGGTTTTTGAGAAGATAAAAAAATTGAAAAACCATTAACCAGACTCATCAAGAAAAAAAGGGAGAAGACTCAAATCAATAGAATTAGAAAGGAAAAAAGGAGAAGTAAGAACTGACACTGCAGAAATGCAAAGGATCATGAGAGATTACTACAAGCAACTATATGCCAATAAAATGGAAAACCTGGAAGAAATAGACAAATTCCTAGAAAAGTACAACCTTATGAGACTGAACCAGGAAGAAACAGAAAATATAAACAGACCAATCAGAAGCACTCAAATTCAGACTGTGATTAAAAATCTTCCAAAAAACAAAAGCCCAGGACCATAGGGCTTCACAGGTGAATTCTAACAATCATTTAGAGAAAAGCTAACACTTATCCTTCTCAAATTCTTCCAAAATATAACAGAGGCAGGAATGCTCCCAAACACATTCTATGAGGCCACCATCACCCCGATATCAAAAGCAGAAAAAGATGTCAAAAAAAGAGAAGACTACAGGCCAATATCAGTGATGAACATAGATGAAAAAATCCTCAACCAAATACTAGCAAACAGAATCCAGCAGCACATTAAAAGGATCATACACCATGATCAAGTGGGTTTTATCCCAGGAATGCAAGGATTTTTCAATATATTCAAATCAATCAATGTGATAAACCATATTAACAAATTGAAGCAGAAAAAACATATGATCATCTCAATAGATGCAGAGAAAGCTTTTGACAAAATTCAACACCCATTTATGATAAAAACCCTCCAGAAAGTAGGCACACACTCACAGCCAACATCATTCTCAATGGTGAAAAACTGAAACCATTTCCTCCAAGATCAGGAACAAGATAAGGTTGTCCCCTCTCACCACTATTATTCAACATAGCTTTGGAAGTTTTAGCCACAGCAATCAGAGGAGAAAAAGAAATAAAAGGGGGCCTCCCTGGTGGCGAAAGTGGTTGGGAGTCCGCCTGCCGATGCGGGGGATGCGGGTTCGTGCCCCGGTCTGGGAGGATCCCATGTGCCGCGGGGCGGCTGGGCCCGTGGGCCATGGCCGCTGAGCCTGCGTGTCCGGAGCCTGCGCGTCCGGAGCCTGTGCTCCGCAGCGGGGGAGGCCACAGCAGTGAGAGGCCCGCATACCGCAAAAAAAAAAAAAAAAAAGGAAATAAAAGGAATCCAAATCAGAAAAGAAGAAGTAAAGCTGTCATTGTTTGCAGATGACATGTTACTATATAGAGAGAACCTAAAGATACCACAGAAAACTACTAGAGCTAATCAATGAATCTGGTAAAGTAGCAGGATACAAAATTAATGCATAGAAATGTCTTTCATTGCTATACACTAATGATGAAAATTCTGAAAGAGAAATTAAAGAAATACTCCCATTTACCATTGCAACAAAAAGAATAAAATACCTAGGAATAAACCTACTTATGGAAACAAAAGACCCGTAAGCAGAAAACTATAAGACACTGATGACAGAAATTAAAGAGGAAACAGATAGAGAAATATACCATGTTCTTGGATTGGAAGAATCAACATTGTTAAAATGACTATACTACCCAAAACTATCTACAGATTCAATGCAATCCCTATCAAATTACAAGTGGCATTTTTCACAGACCTAGAACAAAAAATTTCACAATTTGTATGGAAACACAAAAGACCCCGAATAGCCAAAGCAATCTTGAGAAAGAAAAATGGAGCCCAAGGAATCAGGCTCCCAAACTTCAGACTATACTACAAAGCTACAGTTATCAGGACAGTATGGTACTGGCACAAAAACAGAAATATAGATCAATGGAACAGGATAGAAAGCCAGACATAAACGCACACAAAAAAGGTCACATATGGTCACCTTATTTTTGATAAAGGAGGCAAGAATATACAATGGACAAAAGAAAGCCTCTTCAGTAAGTGGTGCTGGGAAAACTGGGCAGCTACATGGAAAAGAATGAAATTAGAACACTCCCTAACACCATATACAAAAAGAAGCTCCAAATGGGTTAAAGACCTAAATGTAATGCCAGGCACTATAAAACTCTTAGAGGAAAACATAGGCAGAACACTCTATGACATAAATCACAGCAAGATCCTTTTTGACCCACCTCCTAAAGAAATGGAAATAAAAATAAACAAATGAGACTTAATGAAACTTAAAACCTTTTGCACAGCAAAGGAAACCATAAACAAGACAAAAAGACAACCCTCAGAATGGGAGAAAATATTTGCAAATTAAGCAACTGACAAGGGATTAATCTCCAGAATTTACAAGCAGCTCATGCAGCTCAATATCAAAAAACAAACAACCCAATCCAAAAATGGGCAAAAGACCTAAATAGACATTTCTCCAAAGAAGAAAAACAGATTGCCAACAAACACATGAAAGGATGCTCAACATCATTAATCATTAGAGAAATGCAAATCAAAACTACAATGAGGTATCACCTCACACCGGTCAGAATGGCCATCATCAAAAAATCTAGAAACAATAAATGCTGGAGAGGGCATGGAAAAAACGGGACCCTCTTGCACTGTTGGTGGGAAGGTAAACTGATACAGCCACTATGGAGAACAGTATGAAGATTCCTTAAAAAACTAAAAATAGAACTACCATATGACCCAGCAATCCCACTACTGGGTATATACCCTGAGAAATCCATAATTCAAAAAGAGTCATGTACCACAATATTCATTGCAGCACTATTTACAATAGCCAGGACATGAAAGCAACCTAAGTGTTCACTGACAGATGAATGGATAACAAAGATGTGGCACATATACACAATGGAATATTACTCTGCTATAAAAAGAAATGAAATTGAGTTATTTGTAGTGAGGTGGATGGACCTAGAGTCTGTCATACAGAGTGAAGTATGTCAGAAAGATTAAAACAAATACCATATGCTAACACATATATATGGAATCTTAAAAAATAATGTTTCTGAAGAACCGAGGGGCAGAACAGGAATAAAGATGCAGATGTAGAGAATGGATTTGAGGACACAGGGAGGGGGAAGGGTAAGCTGGGATGAAGTGAGAGAGTGGCTTGGACATATATACACTACCAAATGTAAAATAGATAGCTAGTGGGGAGCAGCCACATAGCACAGGGAGATCAGCTCGGTGCTTTGTACCACCTAGATGGGTGGGATACGGAGGGTAGGAGGGAGACGCAAGAGGGAGGAGATACAGGGATGTATGTGTATGTATATATATAGCTGACTGACTTTGTTATAAAGCAGAACTAACATACCATTGTGAAACAATTATACTCCAATAAAGATGTAAAAAAAACCCAAAATTGGCAAATTAAAAACTAAAAATTTGGTTTATAATCTTACTGACCTTTTGACTTTGACATGTGGTTATAACTTGCATAGTAAGCACATTTTTCCCCATTATCACATGCCAGCTATGGAATTAATGAACTGCCAAGAAAAAGCAGAAATTATTTTTCAATTTTAAATTTTACTTATTATATAATGAGATTAGCAAACACCTACTTATTTGATTTCTTGAAAGAAATAACCACAACACATTACTGGATGAATGTTCATATTTTTTGGAAGAAAATTTTGCCTGAGAAGGGGAAATCTTTCATATAATGTTCTTTTTTTTCCATTATGAGCCATCTGAAAATGAAATAAAATATCTTTTCTTCAAAATTGACAGTTGTGATCTTTAAAAATAGATATTATTAAAATAAGAATCATCAGTGGCAAGGATTGGGAGAACCAAAAGGAAGATTTGAAAGCTGGTAGTACTCACTCAAGTATTTTCCAAAGTGTAAGAACAGAGCAAATCAAATATTGGAGAAATTGAGATCCAAATTGGTCCGGTGAGAAAAAAGTGAAAGTAAAATAAAGACTGATTCGAGGTATCAGTTACCAGGTGTCCAATTCTTATACATGTTTTCATGGACTACTGGAGGCTGAAACCCACCAATGAGAAAACATTGCTTGATTTATGTTTATTTGCTGTTCATCATTAACTAATAATTTTCTGATTACTATGGCAGTACCATACAATTTAAAATCTTCAAGGAGGCTGGTATTAAGTGCTATCACACTAGGAGGACTTGATGCAGTTTTCCTAACCTTATAAACACTAAATTACTAAATCTAACAGAGCCTGGAGGGTACCCCTATTAATTAAAGTCTGATAAAATGGATTGAAAAACATAACTTGTTATCAAAAGCAAACTTGTCAAACTGAAGAAAGATATGAGGTGCTTCACACAACCGCTATTATGGCCTCAAGATGCCAAGGCATGATCTATACCTGTGGTCCTCAACTGCTGATGATTTTGCCAACCATGCGAGTTTTGGCAATGTCTGCAGACATTTTTTCTATTACAAGTGTGTAAGGATTGCTACTAGCTAGAGGCCAAAGCTGTTGCTGTACATCCTACAACTCACAGAATATCCCCCTCTACAATAAAGAAGCTTGTAGCCCAAAACATCAATAGTGCTGATGCTGAGAAACCCTGGCCTATACTACCTAGAGGGTTAGATAGGAGTCCTCTGCTGTCTTGTCCTCCATTCCCCAACCTTTATTTTTAAAATAATTTCATCATTTGTCCCAATGAAGTATTTCTTGAAACATAAAGAGGTGTTGTAGCTGAAAATGCACAGGAATCTTGGAGCTCCATTAGCTCTGCCTTCTATTGCACTTTGAGATGGTCCTTAAGGCTTTTAACTGTAACTTCAGGGCTCTGAAGAATACAGTTTAAAAACAGCCACTGTGGAGAACAGTATGGAGGTTCCTTAAAAGACTAAATATAGAACTACTATATGACCCAGCAATCCCACTCCTGGTCATATACCTTAAGAAAACCATAACTCGAAAAGATACATGCACCCCAAAGTTCACTGCAGCACTATTTACAATAGCCAGGTCATGGAAGCAACCTAAATGTCCATCAGCAGAGGAATGGACAAAGAAGATGTGGTACATATATACAATGGAATATTACTCAGCCATAAAAAAGAACAAAATAATGCCATTTGCAGCAACATGGATGTACCTAGAGACTGTCATACTGAGTAAAGTGTCAGACACAGAGACAAATGTCATATGATATTGCTTATATGTGGAATCTAATTTTAAAAAGGGTACAAATGAACTTATTTACAAAACAGAAGTAGAGTCACAGATGTAGAAAACAAACTTATGGTTACTGGGGATAAGCTGGGATATTGGGACTGACATATATACACTACTATATATAAAATAGTTAAGTAATAAGAACCTGCTGTATAGCCCAGGGAACTCTACTCAGTACTCTGTAAATGGCCTATATGGGAAAAGAATCTTAAAAAAAAAAAGAGTGTATATATGTATACGTATAACTGATTCACTTTGCTGTACACTGGAAACTAACAGAACATTGTAAATCAACTATACTTCAATAAAAAATAAAAAAAAATAGCGCTGCTCTCTCACATGTGTACTATTATTTTACCACTCTTAAAATAACTGCACAAGAAGAAGAAGGAATCCTTGCAGTAGTGTGTATGTATGCCCCAGGTACAAGACCCTTGAGCGGATAGGAAGAATCTTGGTAAAAGTGCATGCTGGGAATAACAATTGTCACAGTATCTTTGGTGCTTGGCAAGATGAGCATAGGAGAAAGTCCTAACTCAGCCTAGGACAGATACCCAATATAAATGATTGCTAAGGACAGCTGCATGCATTTTGCTGTGGTTGAGGAACATATGTGAGTAGATAATTCAAGCAATATCCAAGTGCAGAGTGAGTGGAGACAGTGGAAATGTCACCATCTTCTCAAGGTCTAGATAGATTTTACTTCATTGGACAATTAATTTAAGTGGCTAAAATTTATTGAGTATTTATTATGTGACAGATATTATTCTAAATGCATACATTCCTTATATGCCCTTTTGGAATTTGAAAATTATATTAAAGATAATGTAAAAAAATATTGTGTGAACTATAAAAAACATAATGAAGATGAACGTGCTCTAAAGGACATTAAAAGTTATTGTAAGAAAAAAGAAGTTAAAGCATGCAATGACCCAGCAATACATGAGATAGAGATACTAGAAATGAACTAAAAAAAGGGTGAATTTATTATGATAAATTTGGGATTTTAAATTAGTGAAGAAAAAGTGAATTGTTTTGAAAAATACTGGGACAAATTAATAGCTATTTGAGAAAAACATTATATTAAATTTCCTGCATCATCCCTTATATCAAAATAAATCACAAATGTACAAAAATGTACATCTAAACAATGACAAAAGTATCAGAAGAAAATTTTAAATGTTATTACCATCTTGGAGTGGGGAAATCTTTCTGCCATTAAATGCAAAAGCTAAGCACAATTGAACTTGACTATTTAAAAATTAAATCCTTTTGCACAACAAATGTTACCATAGAAAATCAAATAACAATAAACTGAGAAAAATATTTGCATCACATCTTTCAGAAAAAAATAATTCTTTATATATCCCAAACTTTCCCAAATCAATTAGAAAATAAAGAACATCAAAATAAGAAGTAGGCAAATTGCAAAAATACATAAAGGTATTCAATAAATACATAAAAATATGTTTAAACTCACTTATGATTAAATAAATACAATGAAACTACAATGGAAAACAAATATTTACCTATTAGTGAGGCAGATAATGAAAAGATCACTAAGATGCAGTATCAGTGAGGAGAAAGATGCACCTTCATATACACTTTAGGATTATGAATTGGTGTAACATTTTGCGATGGCAATTTGATAATACCCATAAACATTTAGACATACCTTTTGACCCAGCAGTTCTATGTTCAGGAATTTCTCCTACATGTAAATTCACTCCATGGCAGAAAAATACATGAAAAAGGATGTTAACAAAAGTACAGATTGTGACAACAAATAGTTAAATACCATAAATACCAGACTGGTTAAAAACATTATGGTGCATTTCTACAATGGAACAGCATGTAGTACTTAGGAAGACTGAAATATGTTCATGTTCTCTTGGTCTTTGTCTTGCGTAAATGCCTACAACAGCAGGCATCTTAATATTTATTGAAGTGAGTGGGTGACCTTCATTCTAAGTGTGGAGCAATAAGAAGTGGCATGTAGCAATGCTCCTAAGTATTTAGGGGAAAAAAAGCCACACATACATATACATGCAACCACAGACAGTTTCCTGGAAAGAGAGACAAGAAACCATTAGCAGTAGAGTCTTTTCTAGAGTGGACTGAATACAAGGAAGCAGAGCCAGACCTACAGTGAGGTGAATGAGGCACCTAGGCTACAGGGTAGAGGAAGCACCCTGAGATTAAATACCTCCTTAAATTTTATGCCCAGGCATCTAACTCACTTCACCCTCCCCCTGACCTATGAGGGAGGGGACTTGACTTCCAGTTTTCTATTTTTCAATCTTGTTTGAGTTATTCACCATGAGAAGGTAAATGTAATTTTGGAATTTTTTGAAAAAGGAAATTACTTGATAAAATTAGAATTTAAGAATACAGATTTCATTCTATAAAAAATTCAGTCCCTTATAAAGGGACTGAAGGTGACATTCAAGCACTTTAAAAAACAGAATCGAGAACAACTATCATAAATATTGCTACAAAACTGATTTTAAATTTCAGTAGATATTATTGAAAGAGAGGATATATTAAAAATGAAAATAATATAGCCTTATAACTTAAGATTACATTAATAAGTACTGAAAAATGTTGGGAGTGGTAATAACTTGGGCACTTATTTATCAGACAAATAAAAACAGATATAAAGTAGGGTTGGTATTTTAAATTTCAGAAAAAAATAGGATTCAGGTTAAAAAAAAAAAGGAAATTGAAGGTTCTTTTCTTTTAGTAAAGGTAAAACCAATGTTGACAATGCCCATGAAGAACAGCAAAAGAAGAGTTTCAAAATTAATTAAACAAAAATTTTTAGATTTACAAGGAATAATAAACACTTTTTAGTAGAAAGCTAGACTATATATCTCTGTTAGCCTCTGATGGGCCAAAATATATACATTCATACATATGTACATACATACACAGATATACACATAAAAGAAGAGATATAGGTACTTGGATAATATGTTAATAAAATTTAAATGCGTATTAAAACAATACTCAGTTTTTTCAGCCATCTGTGGAACACTAAACTAAAAAAATAAAAAATAAAACTAACTGTAAGCTAAGTAACAAAAGAAAGCAATAAAATCCTGAAAGTAGGAACTATAAAGGCAATGTTCTTTGACAACAATGCAGTAAAATTAGAAATCATGTTCACAACCTTAGATAAAAGTAATTAGGGTTACTTTGAAATTAAAAAAGGATTCAACAAAAATTTTGTGCTAAAGACAAATGCAAATCTACAAGTTTGGAGTACTTACAAAATAAGAAAAATGAGAACACTAATTCTCAAAATTTGTTGATTGTGGCCAAAGCTGTTCTCAGAAGGAAAGATTTTGTGTTAAAAAGCTTTCATTATTTTAAAAAACAGAAATAAATAATAAATGACTAATCACAACTCAAGGAGTTTGGGAAAAACAACAAAACATACCTAAAAAGGCATAAAGAAGGATGTGGTGAAGAATAAAAATAAAAATAAAATTAATCAGAATCACAATCAATTAAAAAATAAAATGGTAAGCGCTTTAAAACCAAATAGCTTATGAATATAATTAAGGGAAAAGGTCAACACAAATTTAAAAAATAGGAATTAGATATTTGACATCACAAAAAAGTATAGAGGAAATATACTATGAAGATATTATATACTATTCTATGAAAATATGTTAGAAAATTTCAATGCAGTAGATATTTGAGAAAAATTTAACATCCAAATTGGCTCAAGAAATAAAAAGCATTATTTTCTCTTATCCGAAATAATCAAAATTTTTTTGTGAAAAGCTATGAGCCATGTGGTTTTACTGTTGAGAATTATGTCAAACTTTTTAAAAAAGATAGTCCAAATTCTACATAAAAATTTTTCTCAAATATGGAAAAAGCCAACTTTGATTTTTAAAGAGGCTTTTAAAGATAGTATGAAAAAACTATACTGTATACTTTAAGAGAATGAAAAGAAAAGCCACAGATTGGGAAAAAATATTTGCAAATCATATCTGGTAAAGGACTTGTGTCCAAAATATACAAAGAACACTTAAAACAATAAGGAAACAACCCAATTAAAAAGTGACAAAATATTTGAACAGATACCTGACCAAAGAAGATATACAGATGGAAAATAAGCATATGAAAAGATGCTCAATATCATATGTTATTAGGAAATTGCAAATTAAAACTATTACATACGTACTAGAAAGGCCAAAATCCCAAACACTGACAACATGAAATGCTGACAAGGATATAGAACAATGGGCACTGTCATTCACTGTTGGTGGTATAGCCACTTTGGTAAACAGTTTGACAGTTTCTTGCAAAGCTAAACATAGTCTTACCATATGATCCAGCAATCACAGTCCTAGATATATACCCAAATGAGTTGAAAATCTATCCACACAAAAACCTGCACACAGCTATTTATAGCAGATTTATACCATAACTGCCAAAACTTGGAAGCAACCAAGAAGATGCTTCAATAGGTAAGTGGATAAATAAACTGTGGTACATCCAGACAATGGACTATCATTCAGCACTAAAAAGAAATGAGCTCTCAAGCCATGAAAAGACATGGAGGAATTTTAATTGCATATTACTAAGTGAAAGAAGCCACTCTGAAACGGCTATGTACTACATGATTCCAACTATATGACATTCTGGAAAAGGCAAAACTATAGAGACAGTAAAAAGATAAGTGGTTCCCAGAGGTTAAAGGAGATAGAGGGAGAGGGATGAGTACCTGAGGCACAGGGCATATTTAGGTCTCGCTATTTGGATATCTGCTTTGATAACTGTTATGGCGGATACAAAAGAGTACTTGTGTTATATGGAAACTATACTTTCTGTTCAATTTTTCTGTAAACCTAAAACTTATCCAAGAAAATAAATTCTATTAATTAAAAAAGTTACCTAAAATTCAATATCCAGTGTCCATAAATAAACTGTTGGCAAAGAGAAAAACTACATACATAGAAAGCACTCTCATAAATAGAATTGCAGAAATCTCAAATAATACATGAGCAAAACAATTTGGATGGTCTATTGAAGAAATCATTCAAGAAGCATTTTTACCTGGAAGACATCTCAAAATTTATACACATAGCACACTGTATAACTTAATTTTATTCATAATAATAATTTCAACTGATGGCAAAACTGCATTTGGAAGGAAACACTGACATCCATTCCTGGTTAAGTCTCAAAGCAGCATTAGGAATAGGAGTATATTTCCCCCCAGATTAAAATATTAATATTAAATCAAGAGTCAACATCACACTAATGATTTTTAACTAAGTGTGTTGCTAGTTTCAAGAGATTTCATAGTAGATATTTCTTGGATGTCTTCCCAACTTATGATAATTTCCCCCTCTCTAGAAACAGCCCTTGAGACATAGGGATGAACTTCCAAGTGTTATGTCTGCCATTTGACCTTGACCATTGCTGACTGATGCAGTGGGGGACACCTAACCCTCCTGTGGCTGATCAGGTTCCATCTCCTGAGAATTTGGAATTTGGGATTGACAGAGACTGGGAAGTGGATGGAACTCTGCTTATTTACTGACAGTGTTTGACAGAGAGTCTTCCAGAATTCTTTATTCTTTCTTTCCTGAGTCTTAGCTTTCAACCATTCCTTGGATTCTAGTATACTCCTATATCTGCTTAAATGTGTGAGATTTGTTTTTGTGGCTTGCAAATAACAACAGAAATCCTCTGGTAACTCAGACACTAATAGGTGTTTGATGGTGAAAATGGAGAGGTGTTGATCAGTGGACAATTTGTGTGGGAACTTAAACACACTTACAGAGCTGTCTTTATTTTGGAACTTCCCAGAGTCAAAAAAAAATGTCACATTGTGAGTCTCTAGGAGAAAGCTGTGGTGTGCAATTTCTCAGCCTTATTCAACCACAGAAAATTTTATTTTTTGGAAGATACTTTAAAAAGACTAGTGTGCTACAGAACACAGAATTGAGAAATATTTCCCTAGTGGTATTCCCAATAAACCAGCATGGTCATCCTCATGACTTCATATGGTTCTGGAAAGTCTTGGCCAATTCATGGAATACCTGTAACAATCTATTGGTAGCTGTAATGAGGAGGAAATCCATCCATAAGAGCAGCAGCAGCAGCAACAAAAATAAAAGCGTAAGATCCCTCAGATTTCTTTTTAATCCAAGTTGGTGAATTTCTTGAGGGAAGCACTTATTCACTATTGTGCCCCTGGAAGAGTATGTGGCTCACAAGAAACAAACAAATGAGTAAGTAGTGTGTCCTCTATAATTAAATAAGTAGATATTTCTTTTTAATTTCCTTGAGATTAATATAGTTTCTGGTTATTGTCGATTGTTTAAATCATATTATTCTGGAAAATACAATAACATTTGAGGAGGTTGGTCATAGATCAGGCAGGTTTAATTGTATAATTTCTTATCTTAGAAAGCTGTGTTATAAAGCAGGAATCATACAAAAAGAATATTCATCCAGTCACATTGTCACTGCTGCTTTTCTTGCTTTTGTCACCACCAGTGAAAAGAGGAAGAATGAATTGCTACTCCAATGACTGAGTACCTTAGCATCCCAGACTTCTCCCTTTTCTCTCTCCTACACTCTGTCTCTACTCCATTGAACTGGATGCATTGTTTTGTCACAGAATTACCTGCTTTTTCAAGATTCTTATTCATTCACAAAATTGTTATAGTTGTATTAAAGAGAACATAAATCTGCCCAGCCTGACCGTTCTAGATTTTAGTGGAGCTTGGCTCCCGACTGATGCTGAGTCAAGTTTCCCTTCTCTGAGAAAAAAAAGAGAAGGACTTGGTGATAAAAGAGAAGAGGGAAGGGAGGGAAGAAAAGAGGGAGGAAGAGAGAGAGGAAGAGGGAGAGGAAGAGAGAGAAGTGTGTCTGGAGAAACAGAGAGGCTGTTTTGTTGGAAGAGAATAATGATGCACAGAGAAAAATACAGTAATGAGATAGAGCGGGATGTCTGATAGTGTTCAAGTGTTTGATTATGATTATTCCTGGGATGCAGACATATTCATTTCTTTAGTTCTTGGAGACCCCTCAGTGTTTTTATAATAAAGCTTCAAACTGGATAACCATCACTTGCAACTAGAGTCTTGGACAATGAGCTTAAACTATCACTTGGAGAAAATTACACTTACCTAGCAAGGTTATTCTGTTCATCTGATGGAGTCTATAAATAGGTTAGAAAAACAGCAAGGAGAAATCATAGATGTTTTGCATTTTGAAGGGACCTTCAAGAGCCAAAGTCTGGAGAGATAAAGTGATTTGGCCAATTACTAACATCAGCTTGCCAAACAGTCTGGTTCTTAATGCTCTTTACTTTGTACTGCATTGCTCGATTTCTGGTTTCATTTCCTCTCTGTTGGCTAGCTCATTCTTTGGTCCTGTGTCTTTGGCCTGCTGTTCTGCTGATTCTCACATTCATTTCACATATTCCGTTTCCTTGGCCCTGCATTCAACCATTAACTTCAAGTTAAAATTACTTTCTTCGTGTACCCTGGACTCAGGCACAACAGCTTTCTAATTGCTCTCTCTTCTTTACTGGGAAAAATTCAACCTAATGAACTTCCATAAAAGGAATTTCCAATTTCTAATAGTTGCATTAGTTTGACCTCAGTACTGCGACCACAGAGCAACGTAAGATGTGAGAGATAAGCTCAACAAAATGGGATGTTATTTAAACATTACTAGGAACTGTGGCTCTGCTGACAGAAAGAATATGAAAAACAAATCAGAAATAGAATGAAACCTTGAATATCAGTCAACCTGGGTGGGTGCTGCAAACTTAAATCAGGCTATAAAACTAGGCAATATGACATCTGAATCCAAGGCCATTCACATTTAAAAGACACGAACCTCAGAAGGAACCCTCAGAAGTCTAGACTTGGCTTAGCATTGAACGAGAGGTTCTAATCATGAGAATGTCCTGGGTATTTGTAGTCCACAACCCATGTTATGGGCCAAATTGTGCCCAAATTCATAACTAAAGCTCCACCCTGCCCCCCCCCCCGGTACCTCAGAATGTGATTGTACTTTGAGAAAGGGTGTTTAAAGAGATAACTGAGTTAAAATGATTTCATTATGGTGGATTCTAATCCAATCTGACTGTTGTTCTCACAAGAATAAGAAATTTTGACACATGGAGAGACACCAGGGATGCCTGCACAGAGGAAAGACCATGCAAAGAACAACAAGAAGCATGTCATCTGCAAGCCAAAGAGAGAGGCCTCAGAAGAAACCAAACTTGTTGATAACTTGATCTTGGACTTACAGTCTCCAGAAGTGTCAGAACGTAAATTTCTATTGTTTAAGCCACCCAGTCTGTGGTATTTTGTTATGGCAGCCCTAGAAAACAAAAACATCCCATAACCCAACTCAAATCTCTGTTCAGTATTTACTATCATTAAATTCAGTTCAGAAGGTAAAGTAAAAATTACTTGTGATGACATAATTAATTTTTGTGTCTTAAACCATGGGACTAAATATAGGAATAATCTGTAAATATACAAAGTATTTTAAATATTTGAAATATTTAAATATTTAAAATAGTTAAAACATTTAAGAAACACTGGCATATTAGAGGATAGAGTATTTAATAGGTAAGCATTATTTTTCCAGTTTAAAATGTATACAAAACAGAAACAGACTCATAGACATAGAAAACAAATTCAGTAAGTCCCCTACACACGAACAAGTTCCGTTCCGAGAGTGCGTTTTTAAGTCCAACAAAGTTAGTCTAGGTACCCAATCAACACAACTGGTTATATAGTACTGTACTGTAATAGGTTTACAATACTTTTCATACAAATAATATATAAAAAACAAACAAACAAACACAAAAAATAAAGAAAACATTTTTAATCTCACAGTACAGTACCTTGAAAAGTACAGTAGTACAGTACAACAGCTGGCATTCAGGGGCTGGCATCGAGTGAACAGTCAAGAAGAGTTACTGACTGGAGGAGGGAGAGGGGGTGGGGGATGGTAGAGCTTAAGGATCATCAGCAATAGGAGACGGAGGGCAAGCTGCAATTTCACTCATGCCTGATGTTGATGGCACAGGTTCTGGTTCCTTGCTGGATTCTATTCTTTCTACTCTCTTGAAAAAATGACCCAGTGATGTCTGGATAGTAGCTCTTTTTTTCTCATCCTAGATGACATGGTAGCACTGGATTGCATTCTGAACCTTGCAGAAGGTTACATTGCTTCAACCTTTGTGTACCATTCTACTTTCGGGTCCTGTGCCTCAAAAACTAACAGTGCCTCCTCAAATGAAGAAAATCCCCTGGCCATTTGTTGTGTCGTGAATCTCCTCAGTTCTTCAGTTACTTCTTCTTCCTCTTGTCTCTCTTCCTCCTTGCTCTGCACAGCAAGTTCCATTGTTATTGCTTGGCGTTTCTTAGCAGTACCAGCTACATCACCGCTGCTTTTATGCTTGCTTCTGGACATCCTGGGCTTGAAATAAAGATACTGTACTACTGTACTCTATACAGTTCTGTACAGTAAAAGTACACAAAAGCACAACCACTTGTAGAGGATGCACACATATGACAATGTACACCAGACACGTGAACTAACTTACGTGATTGGAGATGTGAACGTACTTTCACATCTTTGAAAGTTTGCAACTTGAAGGTTCGTATGTAGGGGACTTATTGTTTATGGTTACAAAGAGGAAAGGAACGTGGAGGGGAGGGATACATTCGGAGTGTGGGATTAACATATGCAAACTACTATACATGAAATAGATCAGCAATAGGATTTACTGTATAGCACAGGGAATTATATTCAATATATTGTAATAACCTATAATGGAAAATAATATGAAAAGTATATATAATTGAATTACTTTGCTGTACACCTGAAACTAATGCAACATTGCAAATCAACTATACTTCAATAAAAAAAAGAAAAAAAATATCTAAATTAGATCAGCTGAGAGACAGCTCCTAGAAAAAAAGGATTAAGAGAAATTTAAATCTTGATAGAAGTTACTTTTATTTAAAAACAAAATAAAATGTGATATTTGAATAGTTAATTCAGACTATTTTAAATTGAAATTTTATAAATTTGTGAACTATATTGAAACTTTATTGAACTATATTGAAACATGAATCATTACAATTTTAATTTATTAAATTTATGACAGCTATTTAAATGTGTATGAAAGTTTATTTGTTACTTGGAAATTTGAAATCATTACAAAATTGAATGTAATGAAGTTCATAAATAAAAGTTAAAATGTTTAAAGGAATTTAGTTAACTGAACTATAGAAGAAATAAAAATGATTGCTAAAATTTCATCAAATCTATAGATAGAACAAACTAATTTGTATACATACTTAAAATATAAGTAGAGTTTTGAATTGATAAATATAATAAATCAAATATTTATTTTATTTCAAAAACAATCTCAGACTTACATAAAAGCTGCAAGTACAGCACAAATAATTTTTCCCCATAAAATTTTATAAATAATTTGCTGACATGATGCCCTTTGACTCCCAAATGCTTTAGTGTAATTTCCTACAATCAAGGACATTTTCTAATATAACCACAATATAATCATCAAAATCAGGACATAAATAGTTTTATATTACTTCCATCTAATCTTCAGAAATCATTCAATTTTCACCAGTTGTCCCCAAATTCCCTTTATAGGGTACGGATGAAACTCAGAGTCTTGTGTTGCATTTGATTATCATGTCTCTCTAGTCTCACTCAATCTGGGACAATTTCTCAGTCTTCTACTTTGATGATCTTGACACTTTTGAAGATGTCAAGCCAGTTATTTTGTTTAATGTCCTTGGATTTGGGTTTGTCTGTGTTTTCTCTTGATTAGATTCAGGTTATGCAACTTTGGCAGGATTATTACAAAAGGGATGCTGAGTTCCTCTGTTGCATCTTATTTGGTGGGGAACAAATTCAGTTCACCCCATTACTAATCATATTCTCTTTGATCACTTATGGAAGGGTGTCTTTCAGGTTTTCCCATTGTTCCCTCTGTAATTAATAAGTATTTTATGTGAGATACTATGTAAATATCCCATTCCTCATCAATTACTCATTTACATAGATCAGTATAGACTCATGGTTTCCTATTTTATGCCTGTTGTTATCACTACTTATTTTGATGCTCAAACTGTCCCAGATTTGGTCAGTGGGAATACTTTCAAGGTGGATTCTGTGTTCTTTTGATAAGTCCCCTTCATTTTTCCAGAACTGCTTTTCTTTCTGGCACAGAAAGAGATTCCAGACTCTTTTATTTTACCTGCCTCAGCCCTGGAATCAGTCATTTTTCTAAGGATCCCTTCTTCCCTTTGGCAGAAAATGTTGTTGAGAAACTAAGATCTGGGTGCTAGGTGTGCTCACTGATATAGGGTGCTGCTGCTCCAAGGCCCTCTCAGTGGATGGAGCATTGGAATATGCAGACATACACACATTAACATATATTCTGTACCTGTTGTATATATTGAAAATGATGAGATCACACCAATATATCCAATTCTAATTTAACACCACTCTACTCACCTAGATTGAGATCTGACACCTCGTGCCAGACCATCACCTCCACCATGAATACAGCCTTGTCACCCCATTGTAACTGGGGAATTCCTGCTCCGGGTTCTCCCACCCCCATACCTACACTGAGCAGACTTCTACCTTGCTTGTCTCCACCTAATTGCTTTAGAACTGGATTGTTTAGAAAGGGAAGAAAGACAATGGAAAGGAGAAGAGGAAGAGCCAAATATGAATCTTAAATCACAAATGGCCTCTGAACATCTTTTCTGCATAAAAGCCACCTGCAGGGGCATATTAGGAAAACGTGTTCTTCAGTCTTCTGAGGTCCTCATTTCTCTAAAATCTTCTGGTTTCCTTTAGATTTCATTTTCTCAGCTTTATTGTCATGGGGTTCATACTGTCCAGGTACATAAACATATCAAACACTTCAATCATTTTATAAATCATCTCATGGGATATTTCAGATTATATTTACTCTTGTAGTGCTACTAAAAACCTTGTATTTATATTTCCTTATGCCTGTCTTCCAGTGATTTCGGGAGATAGCACTGTCATGTGGTATAAGGCTTGGCCTGCTATACTTGGCAATAGTAGGACCCAGAACATTTTTGGAACATTTGGAAATGTGGAAAATCTGAGGTACAAAAGATGTCACTAATTACTATATCTTTGAAGTAGCAACAAGATTTTCTCCCATGAACTATCGCAATTAGCTTCAGTGTTTAGGGGAAAAAATTTTAGAAAAACCTCAAATCAGATTAAGAAGTTATTTGTACCACAATACAGATAGTCAAGATCATGATTTTCTTTCTAATTTCTTTATCAACTTTTATTATTCTGATTTGCCTTATAGCTACAGGACTCATTTATTATTCTAATTTGCTTCTGGTTACAGGAGTCATTTAAATTTAGCAAACCATTAGGAAACCATCTAACATGTTGGTAGTTAAGTCTTTCTTCTGGAAACGTGGTCAAAAATGACAGCTTGTATGTAGAGCTCTGTCTGGATAGGGGTTCTAGTAGAGTTGTCACCTGGTTGAGCCTAAAATATATAAATTATATCGTTAATCAGTCGAGTCCATGCAAATAATTAGCATTAAATGAATTTTCTTCGTGCTTCAATGTTGTAGCAAACAGAATTAAGAAGGCTGTGGCCATGGAAATATGTTTGTGTTTCCCCCCAGATTATTTTTCTCAGGAGCGGTAATAATTCCAATCAGGAGCTTTGAGGCCCTGGGTTGTGACATTACTGAAAATATCTAGGATCAAAGCAGTGTTCCCCAGGTTCATGCTTGTCTAGATTCTGCTGAACCCCATGGGTCACTAACTCTGTAAAGTTCCCAGGGAAGGGTAAACACATGTGATTGCAGGGTAATAAGTCAAAAAGAACACTATCTTGATTTCAAGTTTGTCAAATAAAAATGTCTCAAGTTTGGAATTGGTTCAGACTAGTGGAACTAACTACCTGAACCTGGTGGGTTTCATAAAAATCTTCTTATCAGTTTAAAAACTATTTGATCTACTTTTTTTTCCCCTTTGTATTGTAATCTGTGAAAAAAGGTTTGGTCCTTTTGCCTTTATTCACGATAGTCTGTCATGCTTACAGGCTCCTAGGGAACACCTATGGGGGCAAGCGTTCACTAATGTGATACTGGTAAGAGAAAACAGTTGCTAAACAAGTCAGACAATATCTACAATTGCAAAATATTAGTCATTGGGCCTTTTCTATATTTGAAGTACAAAAGAATGATGTTACTCGCTCTCTCTCCTTCTCTTGTAGGAAGAGATGATAAGAAATTTAGATCTGGGAATAGAGAGAAGCTTTGATATTGCCTTTTCCCCATAGTATTCATTTTCTTACACTAGTGAGAAATAATATATTTGACCCATCTTTGGTTAAATAGAGTTTGTAAAATTGTAAAGATTTTGAAATGGGTAAAACAAAAAGAGTAGGTGTCTCGAGTGGCTTACCCGTCCACGTTTTTGTGCCATTTTACCAATATTTAAGTTGGAGAAAACTGATAATAATGCAATGTATTCTGGTCTACAAAGATGCAAATTAATTGTGCCCAGTGGCATGCAATTGATTATTGCCCTGTATTGGGACCTGCTTTGTACCAATTTGTAAATTAATTTTATTTAACTTTGTTGATCCTCTGTTACTTTATATAGCTTCCTTTTTGCTATTTTTGCATTTTGTTTGTGTTTTTGGAACTTTTACAATGAATAAATTATTCCCCCACCCACATTATTCCCACATTTATTATTCCCACATTATTATTCCCATATTCCCCTAATGTTGTCACCCATTGGTGACAACAATTATTTGAAATTTGATTTTATGTCTTAACCTTAGTGATCTCTGTAAATAGATTAATAGATCACCGAGATTTATTCTTTCTTGAGGGAGAAATAACAGAGAATCTGATTTGTTAGCACTTTTTCTTTATTTGTTTACTTGTCTATTTTGAAGAAATTAAGAATCCCACGTACATGAGGAAAGAGGACAACTCTTTGATATATGGACTGGCAAATTCTTTGCGTTTACTTTTGAACTGTGGCTAATGTTTAGATTTGAAGCTATAAGTTCCCTACATGTCTCTGTGTATATATGCTTAGAATTCAGAAAGGCCTTTGTATCTTTATGTGTGAGTATATAATATTTTCCTATCTCTGGAGGAATTCATAAATTAGATTTAAAAGTCTCCTAAATTAAAGAAACTCTGTTCTGATTGGCCTATAGAGTTCTTATACAAATAAGTTCTTATGTAAGTCAAATATTTATACACTTCCAGGAAAATATGGAAATTAAAGTTTGGATACTTTAAATGTGCTATCCTTAAAAAGTTATTCTCACAGAAATGTTTAAACAACTTAAGGTCATATAATTGAGATAAATATTTGGTAAATCAGACTACTGTAATAATTTTGGTTTAATGCAAACAGCTTGTCCTCTGATTTATCAATGTTAGGTATAACATAAGCATATACATTTTATTCTACTGTACTTGGATTTACTTTTTTTAAACTTATTGAGATATACTGGTCAAATAAGTTAACATTACTCCAACACAATCTTTAAGATAATGAGAAATGTAAGTCTGTATTCAACAAAATCAAATCATTATTCTGACAACTTTATGTCAACAGTAATTTTGTTTATTGTGTCAGCTTGAATATAATTCCCCAGATCTTTAAGTAACATAAAAACTTAGATGGCTATTAGGTTGAATTACATAATGAATATTCATATGATATCCAGATAGTTTCTAATTATGATAGAATACTGAAAATTTGATGCCTAATTATTAGGCATAATTTTAAGTTTATATACTTTGCTTATAACCAATGGAAAGTTCCTATCTTGGGTCATGTTAATGAACTGTTCATTTTGTCTCTTTAAAAAGATCTGTGGGTGGCTGTACAAAGATGTAATATAAACTTTGCTTGTCTGTTAAAATGCTTTTGGGAGAGAGACAGTACTTAGTTATCTACCTCTAGTTTTCTCTATGAAATAGAAGTTACTTTGGTTAAAAATCACAATTAATATGAATGGTTGAGACTACATCATAAGCAATAGGGACAGACTAATAACACTGTCTCTTTGCTTTTGTGTTTCAGAGAGAAAGTAGTTATATCCTATAGTGGAGGCTTTATAACAGTATATAGTAGTAATTAGACATATCTATATACACATATAACAAATTTACATATAACTTATACATTTATATATTTATAATTTATATATTTATAAATATAATTTATATACTTTTTATATATTTATAATTTATATATGTTTATATATATATAATCACTATTATAGAAACTCCTCTCGTGGCTCAGTGGATAAGAATCTGCCTGCCAATGCAGGGGACACGGGTTCGATCCTTGGTCCAGGAAGATCCCATATGCCGCGGAACAACTAAGCCCATACACTACAACTACTGAGCCTGTGCTCTAGAGCCTGCAAGCCACAACTACTGAAGCCTGTGCTCCTAGAGCCTGTGCTCTGCAACAAGAGAAGCCACCACAAGGAGAAGCCCGCACACGGCAACGAAGAGTAACCCCTGCTCGACGCAATTAGAAAAAGGTCACGTGCAGCAACGAAGACCCAATGCAGCCAAAAATAAATAAAATTAAATCTTTAAAAAAATCACTGCTATACACTGTTATAATTATACACCATATATATTAAACATAACTATATAATGTATATATAGTAGTGCTTTTCAGGCTTTTATTTTTCTCTCTTTTGTTCTATCTCAGAACCTCTGTAAAATCTTGGGACTTACTGAAGACCACAAAGAACTTTTATGTGGATTATAACTGTCAATATTTACCATACTAGAAGTGGAAATTGAGCAAATTTAAAATACTGATTCATATGATCATAGCTATGATGAATATAATTGAAATGTTAACAGAAATAACATCTTACTATTAATATAAAAATTATTTTGAGTTCATGGATCTCCTGAGAATTGTTGTGATATGAAAAAGCAAAATGAAGGACAAAATTCGGAAGTAAATTTTCCTTTCCTTGGTTTATAGTACTTGAGTCTGAATAGAAGTGATGAAATGTGCTAAATTTTAGTTAAGTTTGACCTGTCTTGATGGACTTGATTACTGGCTAATTCCTTTGCCTACTATATGAAAGTCTTTTCTTTTCTTTTTTTTAAAACCTTCTGTGTATTCTGTCTAGGTAGCAAATTGTGTCTTACAAGAATAATTTTCTGTGCTTTATGATGAATTTATTACATCCTTGATTGTTTAAGAAAAATAAAAAATAAGAAACAAATAAAAGAAAGCAAAGAACAAAAATTCCTCACTTATAAAGAGCTAAGGTTCTTTACAATCATGTTAATGTAATCTTTATTTTTAAACGTTTTGTTGTCTTAAATGTTTTAGTTAACTCAGTATTATTTTTTTTTGTAGCACCCTGATCCTATCTTGATCAAGTGTCCAAATATCTTCTGATAATTTTTTTTCCTGATTTTTGACTTTCCATAATTGGATCCTAAGTATAGAAAAAATTAAATAAGACCTTCCAGATATATTTTACACCAGAAACTATATTTGCGATTTTCCAGAGGGCCGCTGGAAAAATCACAAAGATTTATTTTTTCACCTTTGAAAAGAAGTGCCAGAAAGAATTAGATTTTTCTGTAGAATTCTGCGGGAAGAGTTTAAATCAGAAGAGGTGCTCAGCCTTGCCGAGGTTAGATTTGTATAGGTATAATGTTATTAACATAAATATTTCAGATATTTTGTGTGCTTTTTGGGAAGTCCCTGGAGTTATGTCATTGCTCTTGCTGTCTTATAATATGGCTTTACCCTCAGGGAAAACACTGATTGCAACTCTTAGGAATATTTTCATCAGGTTTTGGTATATTTAACAGAGTTCTGGTGGTACTGAGTCTGATGATATTAGACAACAGTAGTATAATGTTATCTGTCATAATTTCAGCTCTTGTTTTTAATGATACAAATGTTTAGGTCCTACTGCAGACTTACTGAAACTCTTACTTGATGTTACTGGTATAAATAATTATATCTCAGGATTATTTTATGTCACATCTCAATAGTTCTTCCTCTATAAAATTATTTTCATCCATTTTTCTGAATCAAATACAGCACTCACAAACTTCGTTTAAAATAAATTTAATCATTATCCTTAGATGGTTTGTCATATTTTTGTGGGGGGCAGGGAATGGCTTTATCATCTTTGTTTTGCATGCCACAGAAATCACTAACCATTTTGTTTTCTGCATTATTCTTATTATGAACGCTCATCAGACCGTTCACATTTGAAAATTATTAGTAATAAATCACTCAACCATTTTAAGTCCCTATCACCTACAGATGGTATTGTTTTACTCTGATGCTTCCTTGAAGTCTCTCTTATAGTTACAGGTGAGAATCTGTCTTCAACTAAGAAAAAAAGTGTCAAAATATTGTAGAAAAGAACTATACCAGGTACTTCAATTATTGACACTTCAAAACTGAGGTGACATAGATTAGACAACTTCCAAACTGCACCGCCGATGGACTGAGTCAGGATTTCCAGGTCCTGTTATGACCAAACGAGAGGACTGCATAGGACAGCTAACCAAAGATCCAGTGGAACAGGAATCAATTATAATAAGACTGAATGAACTAATAAGAGAAATTATACTGTGGCTATTTGTCTGGAATATTCTTGATATTCTTTTAAGGTTCTATTTTCAGATATATAAGAACTACCCTATCTCTCTCTTGTTAAGCAATATGTAACCCATTGCAATTTAGTAAAGTCTGCTTTTGTAAACTGAAGTGAAACTTTTTTTTTTTTGTGCGGTACGTGGGCCTCTCACTGTTGTGGCCTCTCCCGTTGCGGAGCACAGGCTCCGGACGCGCAGGCCCAGTGGCCATGGCTCACGGGCCCAGCTGCTCTGCGGCATGTGGGATCTTCCCGGACTGGGGCACGAACCCGTGTCCCCTGCATCGGCAGGCAGACTCAACCACTGCATCACCAGGGAAGCCCTTTTTTTTTTTTTTTTTTTGAAGTGAAACATTTTTAACTGATACTTGATTCCCACTTCTCTTCCAGGATTCAGAAATTTATATTAAGTCTCCTGACTTTCCATGGCCATTTAGCTATTTGCATAGGTTCAATAATGCTCTGTCATCTATAATTGTACATAATATAATTGTACAAACTATAAAATCAGGGCCTTGCCTAGAATGTCATACTTGAAAATAATGCTTATTTAATCAGGTAGAAACAGCCACTCTTTTCAGGGATTAAGTTTGACTTTACTTATGGAAGCAATGCCTACGAAGCCCTGGCCTATTTATTGGATTAAAAAGTCCAAGAATATTATATATTCTGTGTAACTAACTTGAGCATTCCTTGGGCTTGGTTTCCTAGCCTCAGGTCAACAAATAATAGAGGTTTTTAAAAATCCAATTTGAGAGTTCTTATGAAAAATTTCCAAGCACAGTTTAATTTAGTATTTGTTCAAAATTTTATGGATTTAGGGTTTACATGGGCAACTTAAGGTGTCCAATATGGTAAAATAAAATTTTTACTTCACCTATGTAAAAAATCAGTCAACTCTAATGAGACCAGCTTTATTTTATAAGAATAATCTTTCTTTGAAATTATTATGATAAAAAGAAGGGAGGAGACTGTCAGGGAAAATTGTGAGAGACTGAAAGGGCAAGAAACAAATGGTGACTATCTTGACTACTTACTAATTTAGCTTTTCTCATCTTTGATTGATATTACAACTCTGTAAGTGGTAGAAATCTGATAATAATGCAAACAATTCTTGTCTGTATAAATGCAAAGCAGTTGTGTTTGATGGACTGCAACTAAGTTTTGCACTGATTTTGATAGACCAGTTTTGCATCTAGTTGTAAATTCATTTCAAAATTTCTTTTTCCCTTTATATGTCTCTGCTCTGAATTCTTCTTGGAATCAATAATAACATCTACCAGTTCCTCATTAATTAATGAGTTAAAAATCTTTGATACATGCTCATTTTATATCCTTAATGATAGATAACAAGAATGCTAGAAATAATATCACATATACAACAACAACAACAACAAACAATGCAGTTCGTTGAGAAAATTCTGCACTTAGAAAACTCTGACTCCAAGTTCACAGCACTGTAAGGACTTGCTAAAAGACTTCTGCCTGGGCTTTCCTGGTGGCGCAGTGGTTGAGAGTCCGCCTGCCGATGCAGGGGACACGGGTTTGTGCCCCAGTCTGGGAGGATCCCACATGCCGTGGAGCGGCTGGGCCTGTGAGCCATGGCTACTGAATCTGCACGTCCAGAGCCTGTGCTCCGCAACGGGAGAGGCCACAACAGTGAGAGGCCCGCGTACCGCAAAAAAAAAAAAAAAAAAAAAAAAAAAAAAAAAGACTTCTGCCTGAAGTCACTACTAGGTCCCAGGAGAGATGGGGACTCCAAGACAATTATAAAATATGAGTAAAACAAGACACTGGGATAAGATCATTGGTTATAAATAACTGAAAAAGAATAATTGACCAAACAAAGTAAAAGGACCCTAAACTTACTCTACAAAATCTGAGAAAAGTTATAGGTTTAAATGTATAAAGGAAACCATAAATGAATCTACAAGAAAATATCATTAAATACTTGCCCATTCTTAGTATGGGAATCTTTTTAAACATAGAAATATGGGAAGAAATCAGAAAGGGAAGTCAATAGTTTGGACTATATAAAATTTAAAATTTGTATGCCAAAAATATTATAAATGTGAAAAGATAGGTATCTAAATTGGAATGTGTCACAAAGAAATATGAAAGCCAAAGATTTTCTACATTTCATACTTTAAATTTAATGAAAAAAAACCCCTACTAAAACGCCATAGAAAAGTGTGTAGAGGGCAATATACTAACATGCATGTGAAAGAAATGTTCATCCCTGATAAAAATTGAAAATGAAAATCAAAGTGACCCTCAATTAATCTGAACTATAAAATTAACAAAGCTTCAAAAGTATGCAAAATAAATAGAGCATGGTTTGGGGGCAGTCTTAAACAATTCAGGTATAATTGTAAATTGATATGGGTTAACTGCCAAGTGATTTGACAATATCTCTCTAAAGCTTTACAATGTATGTATCTTTTGACAAAGCAATTTTGTTTTTAGGAGTCCAACTTAAAGAAAAAATCAGAAACTTGGTTATAGAGAGTTGTTATTTAAACCTAGGGAGAAAAACAGAAACCAACCTAAATGTCCATCAGTGGGAAGTTCTTATATAAATGATGAGTACTTTATAGGGTAGAATATTGTTTTACAGCTTGCTTTTTCCATTTAATAGTGTAAATAAATATTTATCCATACTAACACATCAACTTCAATAAGTATAGCTTTAAGTCGTTTTTAAAACTGCTTCATACTATTTCACTGTGATGATGTATCATAATTTATTTAATCATTGCCCAGTCATGGACATATGGATTATATCCAGTTTTTAACTATTCCAATAAAAAAATGAAATTCTTTTAGAACTTTCATTTTTTTTTCTAAGTTGATACACCACCAGGAAACAATATCTATTCACAGAGCACCTATTCAATAGCACATTAAACACGTTCTCTTATTTAATCAGCACAAAAACCTTGTGTAAAATGGTTGTTTTTTACAGATTTAGCAGATGAGAAAACCGAGGTAGAGAAATGCTCCAAAAGGGTTAAGTAATTTGCCCTAATCACGAAGCGGATAAGATCTATTTAACTCCAACTCATTTTACCTATTGCCCCTCTTAAACAGCTTTTCCCTGGCTGAGTCCTTGTGGTTGTTCCCCACACTTTCCCACTTGTCCTGTTGTTCTTCTAGCCCCTTTCAATTGATCCCAGGCATTTTGGAGAGCCCTTAGGTCTTCAGTTCTCAAGTGGAATTCATTAAGAGACTTAGGCAGGTCTTGTGAATATCCTAAAATATTATTATATTACTCTGTGTGTGGCCCCATGTGTGCATTTTCTTTTCTGAGCAAATCCATAAAATGTATCAGATTGTTAAAATAAGTTGTGTTTCCCAAAAGGTTAAGAACCTATTCTCTGGAGAGCAGCCTCATGTGCTTGTTAAGGCAGTGTTCTGGGTTACCAAGTTGGGGCTGCCATTTGTTTGTTTGTTTTATTGTGTTTTTTACTCTTGCTTCAGCTATTTGAGGCTATGTGTATCACTGAGGCCACCAATATTTATGCTGAAGACATCCCAAGCAGCAGTAACCATTTAGAAGTTATCAACATGAGATTTTTCTCTCTTGCCAGTGGACTTGATCACTATTCATGTTAGTGTGTTCCATTTTCCAATATATTTCAATATCCCTCAACCTGCTTTAGGATTTCAGTGACTCAGAAGCTGTAAGCATCTGCTGGGGTGGTGAATCGTTAAGGAGCTGACTACGTGTTCAACTGTTGAGACCCAGAAGAAATCATGCTCTCTTTGAATTAGAAATGATCCATTAACTGTGGTATTGCATCAACAATGACTCCACACCTGATTCTGTGTTTCTGGTGCCTGCTTCTCTATCATTAGTTATCAGTCTTTGAAATCATGAAGGAAACAATTATTTTGTTCTTATTTAAACCTTTCATTTAGCCAAGAAACTAACCTTCCACTCTTTCCTTCCTTGTCCTGATTTGTGACAAATTTTGCAAAAAAGTGAGCATGAATTAGGGCTAAAGCTCTCTTCCTCAAATTTCTCCATTCTCATTTCTGTTTTGGTCTGTTTTACCATTGGCATAATGTTTGATTAGGCTTTCCTAGTCGGAGGCTTAAAACAGCAATTTTCCTTTGTCATGTATGTTTTATTGAAATATGTACTTTTCTTTTCATAGCAGATATTCAACTTGGACGGTGAAGGGTTATCATTCATACTTTCATTACTAAGCATTGATATATATATATATAATTTTTAATTATATATATATATATATATATATATATATATTTTGTTTCTTTCTTCCAGCTCAACTTTTCTGTGCTACACCTTATATATGAGTTCATATATTGGACAATTAACAACAATGTGCTTATCTCTAGGGGTTGTTGCATAATACTGCATAAAAATTAAAATCAGTTTTCCAGGTTGAGAAGAGGTCATCACATTTAAGTTTTAGGAGTTTTAATTCATAAAAGCCAAGCTCTGTTGTGTAATTTTTAATGTATTCCTCAAGGCCATTGATTTTAGCAGTTAGTTGAGTAAATACTTAATTTATATGTGGTGGACTTCCAGTTCAGGTATACCAGGTGATTTCCCAGGGGAGAAAATGTTTAAAAGCTTCTTAGTATGTGGGTGTTTTAGGGGTATAATCAACCAAACATTCAGTAATTTGGGCAGCAAAACCAGAAAGTTGGCAAGGCCTCCGCTTTACTTAATAACTGTGACTGTGCCACAGTTAAAAAGCAACTTTTACAAGAGCCCTCTGAGGAAAATCCAGGAGCCAAAAAAGTGGTGCTGGTGATTCAGTAAGTATCCCCTGTCCCATTAATTCAAGTTTGCATGGAGTTGAGGGAATGCTGTTGCAGACTTTGAAGAAATCATAGCTTCTCTTAAACCTATTCTAGTCAATATGGGTTCTTTTTAAAACTATCCAATAGGAAATATACCTGGGCCCTGTAAAAAGACAGACTGTAAAACTGAGGACCTTCAGTGAGGGTGGAGCTTCAAGAGAATAAATTCGAACCATCTGCGGAAAGGATGTAGGAATGTTATGGGCCACCATTTTGAGAAGAGAAATTTCAGCCTGTGACAAGCCCAGATGAGTCTAACATAGTCAATGAACTGAGAGGCAGCATTAGGAGGCAATTAACACCTTTCCTACTAATAGTAGCAAGTGTTTGGTTAGGGGTTTGCGGAACAGAGGAAAGAGGAGCTGTGAGGAGGTATTGCTGGAATCGTCCTCTAAATTCAGCAAACAAACAAGCAAAACCCCCCAAAACGAAAACATATGTTTTCATTAGTAGAAGTTAATTTAATTTTAAACCTTGTTCACCTAGATATTGTTTTGCTCATAGAAAAAGAAAGTAAAATTTGGCTTTTTGATTTTTTGTGTCTTTTTGCATCTGTATCATATACAATAATGACTATACATTCATTTAAAAAAAATAATAAAATACCAAGAACCTAACACAGCGCCATTGTCCTAGACACCTAGATTCAGCACTCCAAAGTTCAGCAAAGGACCCCCAGGGTTAACTCACCTACCAAGGACAGAAAAGCACCAGAGTCAATTACTCTGGCAATTTTCAACTCTTTAAAAATAGTATTAACTCTACATATGTTTCAAATGTCTAAGATCCTAAAATGTTTCAAAGTTAACCTCAAAAGTTTCCAGGAAATTTTTGGCCCTCCTATTCATTTCTTTAACAAATATTTAATATTCAGTTTATTCATTCCACAGATGTTTACTAAGCACCTGCCATATGCTAGCACTAGAGACCAGAAAGGGTTTCTGCCCTACGTTTCAGTTTATGCTTTATAAGTCTCTGTCATGTATGTTTCATATAAGCCTCTGGGCAAACCTACCTGACAAAATGATTCTTGATGAGGCCATGACAGCAAGAATGAGTACCATCACCCTCATTCTATAATGATCCAAGTAAGGAAGGAAAAATAGCAGCGATTTATCAGTGGAAACATCTACTGCGGTCATTCATATTACTGTGGAGGTTATCCAGAAGCCTTTGGTGTATGGTTTGTACTTTGTAGTCAGTTTGTGCAGTTTCAGGAATGTGTAATTTAGACTACTTAAAATTAAGACTGTTGACTTAAAAGGTGTTTTAGAGGAATGAAGTTTGATTACTTTACTGACATATGGTAAGGTAAAACAATAGCTAATGATATATCACTATTGAAAGCAGTATATATCAAATCCAGCTAATCTTTAAGCTCACCTGAGGAGATATTTAAAAATACTCCTGGTCATATATCTGGAGAAAACCATAATTCAAAAAGACATATGCACCCCAATGTTCACTGCAGCACTATTTACAATAGCCAAGACATGGAAGCAACCTAAATATCCACTGGCTCATGAATGGATAAAGAAGATGTGATATATATATATATATATATATATATATATATATATATATATACACAATGGAATACTATTCAGCCATAAAAAATAATGAAATATTGCCATTTGCAGCAACATGGATGAACTTTGAGGTTATCATACTAAGTGAAATAAGTCAGACAGAAGACAAATATCATATGATATCACTTATATCTGGAATCTAAAAAAATGATACAAATGCACTTATTTGCAAAACAGAAATAGACTCACAGACATAGAAAACAAACCTATGGTTACCAAATGGGACAGGTAGGGTGGGGCATAAATAAGGAATTTGCGAGTAACATATACACACTACTACAAACAAAACAGAAACAACAAGGACCCACTGTATAACAAAGGGAACTATACTCAATGTTTTGTAATGACCTATATGGGAAAAGAATCTGAAAAAGAAAAAAATATATATAAATGTAGAACTGAATCACTTTGCTATACACCTGAAACTAACACAACATTATAAATCAACTATACTCTAATAAAATAAAATGTTAAAAAAATACAAATTCCTGGGCCTTGCCACAGACTGATGCAGTTTCAACCTCTAGGGGGTGGAGCCTAGTGTTCTTCTGATTGGCTGGCGTTAAGAGAGAGGAAGGGGAAATGTTATATTGAAGTGAAGGAAATTGCTACTAATCAAGCCATGGTGGGCTGGATGTTGATGAAGAGCTCTTGTGATAACAGTTTGCATTCCAAAGTAGCACATTTTTATGTTTGAACAGTTGTAATTTTCAAAAAGAGGAGACTGGGTTGGGGAGCGCTTGCTGTATAGACAGGAGTATTGATATGTAAAGAGAAAAGAAATGCATCCTGCTAAATCAATGCACAGTCTGCATTGCATACTGTCCAAGTTCTGTGACACTCAGGGTGAACCAGAAAGGTTTATGCTATAATAATGTCTTTTGTTTCAATTTTTTACATCTAATAGAAACCACGCATCTCTAAGATCTGTTAACATTTTTGTTTGTTTGTTTGTTTGCTTGTTTTTGTTATCAGCTATTTATCAGGGAACTATATTCAAATGCACTCTATTAGACACTGAACAAAGTAACAAAAAGGAGCCTCTGTCTTACTGAATTTCACATTTTTCATACAATTGATTTTCTTTTGAACACCAATTGGAGTTTAGCCAACAGAAAAAAATCCTCCTTTCAAAATGTCTTAATCATTTTTGTACTCAGAATTTTTGATTCTAAGTCATAACACAAATGGTACAGATTTTCATTGAACTGTGCAGAATGGCAAAAACTCATTAGATTTGGCTTCCACTCTTGGAGTTCAATTTTCTCTCACAACTTCTCTGCTATTTCTCTATCCTGTACCTTGGTCTCAACCCTGCTTGCAGTTAAGAATCACCTGAGAGCTTTTAAAAAGTATGGATGGGACTTCCGGGTAAGATGGCGGAAGAGTAAGACGCGGAGATCACCTTCCTCCCCACGGATACACCAGAAATACAGCTACACGTGGAACAACTCCTACAGAACACCTACTGAACGCTGGCAGAAGACCCCAGACCTCCCAAAAGGCAAGAAACTCCCCACATACCTGGGTAGGGCAAAGCGGAGAGATCCCCACACAGAGGATCGGTGCCGAGCGGCACTCACCAGCCCGAGAGGCTTGTCTGTACGCCCGCCGGGGCACGCAGCGCTGGAAGCTGAGGCTCGGGCTTCGGTCAGAGCGCAGGGAGAGGACTGGGGCTGACGGTGAGAACTCAGCCTGAAGGGGGCTAATGTGCCACAGCTAGCCGGGAGGGAGTCCAGGAAAACTCTGGAGCTGCCGAAGAGGCAAGAGACTTTTTCTTCCCTCTTGGTTTCCTGGTGCGCGAGGAGAGGGGAATAAGAGCACTGCTTAAAGGAGCTCCACAGACGGGCGCGAGTCACGACTGAAAGCGCGGAGCCCAGTGACGGGCGTGGGACGCTGGGGCTGCTGCTGCCGCCGCCAAGAAGCCTGTGTACGAGCGCAGGTCACTGCCCACACCGCTCTTCCGGGAGCCTGTGCAGCCCGCCACTGCCAGGGTCCCGGGATCCAGGGGCGGCTTCCCTGGGAGAACGCACGGCGTGCCTCGGGCTGGTGCAACGTCACGCCGGCCTCTGCCACTGCAGGCTCGCCCCGCACTCCGTGCCCCTCCCTCCTGCCCAGCCTGAGTGAGCCAGAGTCCCCGAAGAGGCTGCTCCTTTAACCCTGTCCTGTCTGAGCGAAGAAAAGATGCCCTCCGGCGACCTACACGCAGAGGCGGGGCCAAATCCAAAGCTGAGACCCAGGAGCTGTGAGAACAAAGAAGAGAAAAGGAAACCTCTCCCAGCAGCCTCAGAAGCAGCGGATTAAAGCTCCACAATCAACTTGATGTACCCTGCATCTGTGGAATACATGAATAGACAACACATCATCCCAAATTGAGGAGCCCGGAGTCAGTGCTGTGCCTCTGAGGTGGGAGAGCCAACATCAGGACACTGGTCCACAAGAGACCTCTCAGCTCCACATAATATCAAACGGAAAAAATCTTCCAGAGATCTCCATCTCAACACCAGCACCCAGCTTCACTCAACGACCAGCAAGCTACAGTGCTGGACACCCTAAGCCAAACAACTAGCAAGACAGGAACACAACGCCACCCATTAGCAGAGAGGTGGCCTAAAATCATAAAAAGTCTGCAGACACCCCAAAACACACCACCAGACGTGGACCTGCCCACCAGAAAGACAAGATCCAGCCTCAACCCCCAGAACACAGGCACTAGTCCCCTCCACCAGGAAGCCTACACAACCCACTGAACCATCCTTAGCCACTGGGGACAGACACCAAAAACAACGGGAACTACGAACCTGCAGCCTGCAAAAAGGAGACCCCAAACACAGTAACATAAGCAAAATGAGAAGACAGAAAAACACACAGCAGGTGAAGGAGCAAGATAAAAACCCACCAGATCTAACAAATGAAGAGGTAATAGGCAGTCTACCTGAAAAAGAATTCAGAATAATGATGGTAAAGATGATCCAAGATTCTATTTCCCAGATCCAAAATCTTGGAAATAGAATAGACAAAATGCAAGAAACAGTTAACAAGGACCTAGAAGAACTAAAGATGAATCAAGCATCGATTAAAAACACAATACATGAAATAAAAAATACTCTAGATGGGATCAATAGCAGAATAACTGAAGCAGAAGAACGGATAAGTGAGGTGGAAGATAAAATCGTGGAAATAACTGATGCAGAGCAAAATAAAGAAAAAAGAATGAAAAGAACAGAGGACAGTCTCAGAGACCTCTGGGACAACATTAAACGCACCAACATTCGAATTATAGGGGTTCCAGAAGAAGAAGAGAAAAAGAAAGGGACTGAGAAAATATTTGAAGAGATTATAGTTGAAAACTTCCCTAAGATGGGAAAGGAAATAGTTAATCAAGTCCAGGACGCACAGAGAGTCCCATATAGAATAAATCCAAGGAGAAATATGCCAAGACACATATTAATCAAACTGTCAAAAATTAAACACAAAGAAATCATATTAAAAGCAGCAAGGCAAAAACAACAAATAACACACAAGGGAATCCCCGTCAGGATAACAGCTGATCTCTCAGCAGAAACTCTACAAGCCAGAAGGGAGTGGCAGGACATACTTAAAGTGATAAAGGAGAAAAACCTGCAACCAAGATTACTCTAACCAGCAAGGATCTCATTCAGATTTGATGGAGAAATTAAAATGTTTACAGACAAGCAAAAGCTGAGAGAGTTCAGCACCACCAAACCAGCTTTACAACAAATGCTAAAGGAACTTCTCTAGGCAAGAAACACAACAGAAGGAAAAGACCTACAATAACGAACCCAAAACAATTAAGAAAATGGGAATAGGAATATACATATCGATAATTACCTTAAATGTAAATGGACTAAATGCTCCCACCAAAAGACACAGATTGGCTGAATGGATACAAAAACAAGACCCATATATATGCTGTCTACAAGAGACCCACTTTGGACCTAGAGACACATACAGACTGAAAGTAAGGGGATGGAAAAAGATATTCCATTCAAATGGAAACCAAAAGAAAGCTGGAGTAGCAATTCTCATATCAGACAAAATAGACTTTAAAATAAAGACTACTAGAAGAGACAAAGAAGGACACTACATAATGATCAAGGGATCGATCCAAGAAGAAGATATAACAATTTTAAATATTTATGCACCAAACGTAGGAGCACCTCAATACATAAGGCAAATACTAACAGCCATAAAAGGAGAAATCGACAGTAACACAGTCATAGTAGGGGACTTTAACACACCACTTTCACCAATGGACAGATCATCCAAAATGAAAATATATAAGGAAACACAAGCTTTAAATGATACATTAAACAAGATGGACTTAATTGATATTTATAGGACATTCCATCCAAAAACAACAGAATACACATTTTTCTCAAGTGCTCATGGAACATTCTCCAGGATAGATCATATCTTGGGTCACAAATTAAGCCTTGGTAAATTTAAGAAAATTGAAATTGTATCAAGTATCTTTTCCGACCACAATGCTATGAGACTAGACATCAAATACAGGAAAAGAGCTGTAAAAAATAAAAACACATGGAGGCTAAACAATACACTACTTAATAACGAAGTGATCACTGAAGAAATCTAAGAGGAAATTAAAAAATACCTAGAAACAAATGACAATGGAGACATGACGACCCCAAACCTATGGGATGCAGCAAAAGCAGTTCTAAGAGGGAAGTTTATAGCAATACAATCCCACCTTAAGAAACAGGAAACATCTCGAATAAACAACCTAACCTTGCACCTAAAGCAATTAGAGAAAGAAGAACAAAAACATCCCAAAGTTAGCAGAAGGAAAGAAATCATAAAAATCAGATCAGAAATAAATGAAAAAGAAATGAAGGAAACAATAGCAAAGATCAATAAAACGAAAAGCTGGTTCTTTGAGAAGATAAACAAAATAGACAAACTATTAGCCAGACTCATCAAGAAAAAAGGGAGAAGACTCAAATCAATAGAATTAGAAATGAAAAAGGAGAAGTAACAACTGACACTGCAGAAATACAAAAGATCATGAGAGATTACTACAAGAAACTCTATGCCAATAAAATGGACAACCTGGAAGAAATGGACCAATTCTGAGAAATGCACAACCTGCCAAGACTGAATCAGGAAGAAATAGAAAATATGAACAGACCAATCACAAGCACTGAAATTGAAACTGTGATAAAAAATCTTCCAACAAACAAAAGCCCAGGACCAGATGGCTTCACAGGCGAATTCTATCAAGCATTTAGAGAAGACCTAACACCTATCCTTCTCAAACTCTTCCAAAATATAGCAGAGGGAGGAACAGTCCCAAACTCATTCTACGAGGCCACCATCACCTTGATACCAAAACCAGACAATGATGTCACAAAGAAAGAAAACGACAGGCCAATATCACTGATGAACATAGATGCAAAAATCCTCAACAAAATACTAGCAAACGGAATCCAACAGCATATTAAAAGGATCATACACCATGATCAAGTGGGGTTTATTCCAGGAATGCAAGGATTCTTCAATATATGCAAATCAATCAACGTGATACACCATATTAACAAATTGACGGAGAAAAACCATATGGTCATCTCAATAGATGCAGAGAAAGCTTTCGACAAAATTCAACACCCATTTATGATAAAAACCCTGCAGAAAGTAGGCATAGAGGGAACTTTCCTCAACATAATAAAGGCCATATATGACAAACCCACAGCCAGCATCGTCCTCAATGGTGAAAAACTGAAACCATTTCCACTAAGATCAGGAATAAGACAAGGTTGCCCACTCTCACCACTCTTATTCAACCTAGTTTTGGAAGTTTTAGCCACAGCAATCAGAGAAGAAAAGGAAATAAAAGGAATCCAAATTGGAAAAGAAGAAGTAAAGCTGTCACTGTTTGCAGATGACATGATACTATACATAGAGAATCCTAAAGATGCTACCAGAAAACTACTAGAGTTAATCAATGAATTTGGTAAAGTTGCAGGATACAAAATTAATGCACAGAAATCTCTGGCATTCCTATATACTAATGATGAAAAATCTGAAAGTGAAATCAAGGAAACACTCCCATTTACCATTGCAACAAAAAGAATAAAATATCTAGGAATAAACCTACCTAAGGAGACAAAAGACCTGTATGCAGAAAATTATAAGACACTGATGAAAGAAATTAACGATGATACAAATAGATGGAGAGATGTACCATGTTCTTGGATTGGAAGAATCAACATTGTGAAAATGACTCTACTACCCAAAGCAATCTACAGATTCAATGCAATCCCTATCAAACTACCACTGGCATTTTTCACAGAACTAGAACAAAACATTTCACAATTTGTATGGAAACACAAAAGACCCCGAATAGCCAAAGCAATCTTGAGAACGAAAAATGGAGCTGGAGGAATCAGGCTCCCTGACTTCAGACTATACTACAAAGCTACAGTAATCAAGACAGTATGGTACTGGCACAAAAACAGAAATATAGATCAATGGAACAGGATAGAAAGCCCAGAGTTAAACCCACGGACATATGGTCACCTTATCTTTGATAAAGGAGGCAGGAATGTACAGTGGAGAAAGGACAGTCTCTTCAATAAGTGGTGCTGGGAAAACTGGATAGGGACATGTAAAAGTATGAGATTCGATCACTCCCTAACACCATACACAAAAATAAGCTCAAAATGGATTAAAGACCTAAATGTAAAGCCAGACACTGTCAAACTCTTAGAGGAAAACATAGGCAGAACACTCTATGACATAAATCACAGCAAGATCCTTTTTGACCCACCTCCTAGAGAAATGGAAATAAAGACAAAAATAAACACATGGGACCTAATGAAACTTAAAAGCTTTTGCACAGCAAAGGAAACCATAAACAAGACCACTTTTTCTTCATTGGTATATTCTCTAAGTTTTGTCTTTACCTGGATGGCCAAGTAGTTGTGATACTAAAAACGTAATTCAGAAATATCCTAACTATGGTAGGGTCCCTAATTCTGGTTCTCTTTGCTCTTCATCTGGATTACTGTTATGCTCTCGTCTTCTCCAGTCTTTCTCCCTAGTCTGTCATAATCTACACCCTCTAATCTCCTTAGAACACAACTTTCTTCCTGTTATTTCCCTGCACAAGAGCCTGGACATATTTCCCCATTTCCTGTCAAGTCTACTCCAAGGTCCTCATCAGTCTTGCATTCAAGGCTTTTCATGACCTTTCCACGCTCAATTCCCATTCTGCTCCTTCTCCAAACCAATTCAGCAGCCAAATTGAACTATTTAGGTTTTCTTTGCCTTTGTTTTACACTCATCAACCTTATCTTTGTTAATAGGTTTCATTCCTGGCATTATCTTCTTATCCATCTCTATGAGTTCAATTCTTAATCATTCTTCAATTTCAGTTAAAAGATTACCTCTTCTATTAATAATCACCTAATAACCCCCAATGCTGTCCCCTCACCATCCCCTTTCCACTGGCTCCTGCCTTAGATCAAAAGTCATCTCTTCTTCCACTGAATCCCCAAAGCATTTCTCTTTTTTGAAACATATCACTTTCTTCCTTATGTTGCAGTTATATTTTTTACATGCCTGTTTCCTTAAAAATCTTTCAAGCACTTAAAGGGCAAGGGTTGAACTCTTGCTCATCTTTACATTCCCTATGGTGTCTCAAATTTATGTTTAAGCTCCATTGCTAGATTCTACTAATGATGAACTCTGTGACCTTGAGCAAGTCATTTAACATGTTTGTGTCAATTTGTTCATAAATCAAAAACATATTCTAATTTAACAGTCTTAATTTGAGACAGCTTAAATTACATATTCCTGGGACTGCACAAGAACACCTGAAAGCACATACCAAAATAAAGGTTTCTGCATAACCTCAACAAAGCCTATAATTATGGCAACACTAGCTGTTTCCACCAATAAGTTCCTGTAATTTATTTTCTGACTTACTTGGATCAATACAGAATGGTGTAACTGTACCCTTTCTAGCTATCACTGTTACCTCAAGCATCTGTGACATAATCCACTCCTCAACTTTGAATTACTATAGCATTATATTTGTGTGTTTGGAGGGAATCATTCATTTAATCATTTGTTACATGAATATATATTAAGTACCTATCAACCAGACATTTTTCCAGGTGATGGGTTCTCACATTAGTAAATAGAAGAGGGGAGGGGAAAGGAAAAAAGCTGGTATAACTGTGGAAGATTTTTCCTATTTTAACCATTTTATACAATCTCTCATTTTATTAGTAGATCATGAAGGTTTTAGACCACCTATGTTAGGCTAAGACTCAAAGCAAACTCTTTCAGGTTAATGTTTCCTAAAAGCAAAAGAAAAATGCCTAGTTTTTCTCATTTGTCCAGATAATGCAGAGGAGTGAGTGCAAAGTGCGTCCCTTCAATCCTTCTAAAGATAATACAATGGAAACATTTTGGTGGGTGTGAATCACTTAGACAAGGATTCTTCACTCAAAAGTAGAAACTGACCTTATTTGTTCCAGATGTTATACAGCTGCAGGGAAGTTAAAGCCAGTAGTCCTGTTTTCAGTGCAACCAAACTCTTATTGCATTGGGAATTTCTTAACCAATGAACTCATATTACTTGTTCTAAGACCTGCACAATTTTCTTTTTTCCACTCTTACCATTCACAAACAACTATGTTTCATAGGAACCATGCTTCAGAATTAATGAGTCTACATCTGTGTTGTACAAAGGAAACACATCCTGTTTACCAGTATTTCCACTTTTCATTTATCTTGACCCCTTTAATTTTAAGCATAAAATATTTCAAAGAGAGTACTTGAAGGAGAGTTGAGTTGTGCTGTTCTTACAACATTTTATAGCATTTTAACTATGGAGTTATTAGAAGGTGTTCATCTTAGGAAGAATTGTCAGCAAAATTATTAAGAAGAATACTGCCTATAAAAATGTAACTCGTATTGTTATTTGTAGTTAAAAAAACTTGACATATTAGCTTATTTCTTGACTCTCCTGCAGGCCTGTAAGAGCTGCTACGTGGATGCATGAAATATAAAAGGATCATGGCTCTTTGATGAAGGTGAAAAAGCTAAGAAATCAGGTAGGTGATGTACATGCTACTTTTATATCTAGTCCATAAAAATGAAAATATGTGTTATATTTTGTTTGAGAACACTTGTGTTTGGAAATAGAGTACCAGATCTCTTGAGATTATTGTGTTTTTATAGATAAGACTTTTTCAAATTGTGGTTCATGGCAATCTACAGCTGAATCACACTGGCCACTTATGAAAATATGTACTTCTGGGCCCAGTTGAGTCAGAATCTCTGTGAATCATGTCTGAGCCTGTAGAGGGACTCCAGAGATCAGAAAACAATGATAATAACAACAACAACAGACTCTCATCTTCCAGTTGTGAACAGTAAAGCCTAGGGAGGTAAAGTGAATTTCTCAAGGCCATGCAGCCAGTTAATAGTAAAGTAAGGCCTAGAATTTTGTTTATTAATGCTGAGACCAACATTCTTTTCCAGTAAGGTTTTATCTGTAAAAAGATAAGCTTAAAATAAAATTTAAAGAAATAAAAGTACCCAAATATCATTGGATGTCTCACCCAATAATCCTTAACTCTTATCATTAGTTAACCAAATCCTTGTTCATTCTCCAAGATTTTGGAAGTACCTTTCCTTCAGACTCATCATGAATCTTTTGAGCTATAATTAAATTCTTCCAGGAAAAAAGAGGAAGATGTTATATTTCATGGATTGTTGACTAAGTCTTTGAAAGATCATGATTGATTACTTTGTAAATGCATGTTTTAGTTAAAGTTATTTGAACCAGTCAAGCAGCAGTTTGGATTCAATAATGATTCTTCAAAGACATAGACAAAAACTCTAATTCATGACATACATTCTTGATATATGTATATGGCATCAGTTAAAATAGAGCCCTGAAAGAATCTGTGTCATATCATTCAAAACTGATTCAAAAATTTGTTTCATACATCTTAATGATTCTATAAATCAATTTATATCTTTTCTTATGTACATAGTTTAGCCTTCAAAAAGGAAAAGACTCTGTGAATGCTATTTATTAAGTTTTCTGTAATTTGCCTCAAATGATAACATTTTGACACCCATCTATGATGAGTATAGAGGCACCACCAGAGAGAAGATGCATTCATAAACTTCTCTGCTATTCATAGATTCATAATAAATATGGCCCTACTGATGCTCAGGTCCAGTCCCTCATCTTACTAATGAGAAACCTGAGAACAACAAAAAAAAAGGGTAGTGTTCTTTTGAAGGAGATAGTGTTGGGTCAGAAACTGTCACCATGGTTGTTAACTCTAACTCTCCCCCTCCCCCAAGAGAATGTAAGCTGTGGAGAAGGGTTATCTTTGTCTCACAGGAAACTGCCAGAAGAGAAAAACAGGAGGCCACCAGAACTAGTTAGAACCGGCCAAATCTAAAATGGCCGATGACCTGGTCTTCAGTAGACCTTGAGCCCCATCATACGCTCATTGTAATACACGATCATGCTAAGTGACATGCCTGCCAGTGGCCATAACAGGAAGTACTGCACCATAGAAGGAAAAAAAGGAGGTGGCAACCAGTTCCAGGAAGCACCCCACCTATTCCCAGAAAGCCAATGCATATGCCTCCCTGTCGTTAACCTTACCTTTAAAAATCTTGCCTTGATCACCCCCTGACTAGAAGTTGATTTGTGCACTAAGTTCCTGCTTCTCCATTCTCTGGCCATTGAATAAAGCCTGTGTTATTTCAATCTCAGCATCAGTTTTGTTATTGCCTGTGCAAATCTGAACAGGAAAAGAAGCTCCCCTGCCAAGGCAGGGGTCTTCAGCTGGGCTAGGACACAAGGGTGGGGGGCGGGGTCCATAAGGCCAATCTAGTAACAGAACTGCTAGTTGTCTGCACAAACTTCTCTTCTCCCTTTTGTAGAACTCTTGTTTCTAGCTGGACATATGGCTACCTAAATAAAGATTACATTTCCCAGCCTTCCATGTAGCAAGATATGGCCGTGTGACTAAGCTCTTGCCATGGAACATAAGGGACCATGAGTGTGGTAGCTTTGGGGAAACTTCCTTACAAGGCAGTGGGGGCATGTTCTTTGTACCTACTCACCTTCTTCCATACATTCTGTTTAAAAGGTGGTTGTTTTGGCTGGAGATCTATGTTGGCCTAAGAGGATGAGGGCCACCTTGGCCCAGATGACAGTGTAGCTGCCACTCCAACTTTGGACAGCCACTATCTAGACTTACGAGTGGGAGAGAAAGAAGTCTCTTTTCTCTTTAAGTCACCAGCTTGGGGTTTCTTGTGTTTGAAGCTGTATCTGATTCAGACAAGAATCTATTTCTTGCTACAAAATTTCCTTTATTCATTCTTTGAGCACATAGTTACTAAGTACTTTTTATGAGCAAAGAACTACATTAAGTGGATATGAAATTAAATATTTTTTTATTTTGAAAAACTTTTTGAAAACTTTTTTAGATTAAGACTCCCCTTTACCTTCGGTCCATCCTTTACCTACCCCAGGCATATCACACAATTTCTGTTCTTTCACTATGAAGAATTATTTCTCTTGACTTTGGATTTTAGACTGATACTGTCATGTGAGTAACGTGTTTTCCAAAAGTTAAAAAACAAAAACAAAAACACCAAAGCAACCCAAGCATACGACTTTTACGTTTCAACCTTCGCCCCCAGCTATATGACAAATCATGATTAAAAGTCATGATGTAAATGTAGTCTTTGAAAATATGTAAGATGTAAACATTTGTCTTTGAACAAATTCAAAATATCATGGGACATGTTTTTAAAATATTTAAATCAAATCAAATGTATTTTCTAAGTTAATGTTCAGAAATGCACTAAACACAATACTGTTTTCAGTGTTAGTCACATTAAAAAAGGTACGTATGTGAGGTGAGAGTCTCTCTTCCCTAAATGACTCATCTCCCTTTTCAGAGCAGAAAGTGACTGGACTCCCCAGAATCAGAGCAAACAGATTTGCTGTCACTGGCTCCCTTACCTAATTCTGCTGTCAGGCATGGAGAAGTGTTCCCACATGTGAGTTCCATTTAAATTCCCCCAAAATTCTTCCTTGTTGATTTCTGATAATTTATTGTTTTGAAGTTTTTTTCTTTAAGGATAGTAGATGCTCTAAGTTTCCACATAGCTTTTCATTTCTAAATTTAAAAGCTTAAGGTCAAATATTTAATAATTTTTGAATGATGGTAGAGATACAATAAAATTTGAGGAGATACATAAGTGTAAAAGCAGACTTACCTTAGGGTCCACGTTGAGAACTTTTCTGTCTCTTTTGTATTTGAAAAGTAAGCCTTCTGGATTATCAGCAATCACTTCATAGTTGGGAGTTGAATTCCAAACAGCAACATGACTGTCCCAGTTGTAAAAACTATAGAAATAAATATTTATTAGGAGTTAATATGCATAATGAATTAAATTGACAAATATATTTCAGAAAATATTAGGGGCAGTTCAGCTTCAAAATAAATGGATAGGATCACAGTCCATACAACCATGTAGACCACATGTGTGATTAAAATTCTTGCAGAAAAGATTAGACTGGGCTATTTTCAAATCATTTAGATACATATTTATGACTGTTTTGCATGATTTCCTGGTTTGGACACTCTAGGACCTAGGACCTATTCCAGTATCATATTCCCAGGAAGTCAAGAAGAAAATTGATGCAATTTAAGGCTATTTCTTCTAGTTCAGACTCTTCAGGATATTGAGTATTCAGGGTATTAAGAGACTGTTTACTGGAAGAAAAGGCAGGCTAAGTCACCTCTTTTCATTCAAAACAAATTAATTCATTTCTTTAAGGTTCTATTTTTCAATAATATGTTTCCCAGGCAGTAAGAAAACTACTTGTGTTTGAGAGGTTACCAGAGGCCAGGCATGATGTGATGTATTCTACAACAACACCCATACGAATTTGCTCTTATTTCACAGACAAAGCAAGGATACTACGGGAGTTCAACTAACATAGTTAACACCCTGCAACTGATACATCATAGGGCTAATATTTCAACCCAGATCTGCGTGTTTCAAAGCATATGCATGTTCTTTCTACTGTTCAACATTGCCTGTTCAATCCTTTCTTTGGATGTTCATCTATGGAAACTTTCTATTTTTTTCCATCTCTCATTTTATACTTACTTGTCAAAAACAAATATAATGCTGTTATGTGCATTGGAAGTATCCTCAATACTCTTATTTTTACATATCATATTCCCATTAACATATTTCTAATATTATGTTTGCTTTAAAAATGACAGCCACAGAGCTAAGTCATGTAGAGCTCACAGCCCAGTATGCCTCTCAAATATTTGTAATATTTATTTTTAATCATTTTCCCCTTATCCTATTTCTGGGTTGTTTTTCCTTTATTACTCCTCTTCTTCATTTTGAAAGAGTAGATTTCATTGATTAAACTCACTCTGAATTACATTGTTTTCTGAGGCATCACCTTTTTGCTACTACCTGAAAATGTAATATGTTTACCCTCAAATTTTTTAATACTCAGAAAAAACTGATTATATAGATCATATATTTATATCTTTGGGGGTGCATATTAGTGAGAACTATTCTCTCTCTTCCCCTCTAACTCCTTCTATGGCCAAGACATAGGAGTGTCTGCCCTTTCTGAGGCACAGTGTTAGGAAAAGTGGTTTTCCAACCATCTCTGTCTGTTTAATCAAGCCTCCGCAAGAGAGCAGGAATGACTATCTGATTAGTGAACTGAGAAAAGGAGCTAAACATTCATGGCTTTCTAGGTCCTCACTTTAGCTAGCTTTCATGAGTGAAGTTTATAATGGCAGGCTCAATGCCCAATAGGGTGATGATAGGAGAGCAGCCTATAGTACTGGTGATAAATTCAATCCAGTGGTAAAAGTATTACAAGCCAATTTGACTATGCACCAAAGCTGGGTCCCCCAATTCAGTTTAATCCATAATAAAGAAGATAAATTGACCTCCATCCTCCTGCCTGTTCAGTTAGGAGATTCACAAATTGGAATAGGGGACATGGGTATGATCCTCAATCTTATATATATATATATGTATACACACACATACATATATTTCTGAGATATATAGATATACATAATCCTAATAAAATGTTTGAGTCATAGTTATGCTCAGAGTGGCATGGTTTATATCACACATTCTTATCTTGTTGCTCAGACCTCAAATTAAAAGACTTATTGAAGTACAGGCAGATTTTATATATATACACTTTATCAAAAAATGTTAACTTGTGTAGCACGTGGTACTTTTGATGAAGTGATTTGGATTGTTAATCAATACTTTTGTTTTACTAGGCAGGGAAGGGAAACAGGTTTCATTTCACATACCAATTCTAATAGCTAATAATTATTAGTATTTAATAGAGATTACTAACACTTATTTAATAAGCACCACACCATGTGTTGGGTACTGTTCTGAATGAACAAATGAATCTATTATCTCATCAACCTTATTGTCAACACCATGAAGTAGCCATAACACTACCCCCTTTTATACATGCAGAGCCCAGGTGATCTTGAAGTGTACTTGTGGATAAAGATGAGGGACTGGATTTGAGAAGACATTGAAAAGTGGATTTAATGGTTATGAGAAAGACATCAATGAGATAAGAGTCTAGGATTACTCTCAGATTTCTGGTTTGAATACCTAAGTGGATGGAATTATTTACTAGGAAATAAAATACAAGGTAAAGAACAGATTGCAGGAGGTGGGGTGGGGGGTGTGTAGTTCAGTTTTAGACGTCTTGAACTTGAAATCCTTATGAAATATCCAAGAAAATGAAAGCAAGGATCTTGGTTTGTGTTTTTTACTGCCCTATTTCCAATTCCTTTTTTCAGCCCATGCCTCACAATGGTAGATGTTAAATGCATATTAATGGAAGAAATAGATAATGGATGAAAACCTGAAGTTAGAGAGTTTTCTTAGATGGAGTAATGTATCTAGAAGTATCAGCAGTGTTTAAATTCAAAGAGGTGACTGAGATGGACAAAGGAGAAGATGGAGATAAGAATGAAATCTGGAACATCAATTTTATTGAGTAGGAAGAGAAATCAGCAAAAGAGAGTAAAAAACAGTGATCTGAAGCATCAGAAAGAACCAGGAAAGAGTTACTTAGTTGCAAAAACTGAAGAGAGGAAAATATATCAAGAAATAGTACTTTAAGAAAGACAATAGTGTCAAATGCCTCATATATTAGATAAGGAATGCAGAGAGTTCATCAAAATTTGCACTTGGAAGGATATTACAGGAAAAGCAGTTGCAGTAAAATGAAATGGTAGAAGCAAAATTCAGTTATAGAGAATTTAAGGGAAGAGGGGAACAGATTACTGAATAAAAAATTCCTTTATTAATTTAGTTATAAAGTAAACAAGAAAACTAAGGCAGCACTGGGGATATAAAAAATTAAAGGTCAGCTTTTTATAAAAAAAAGATGAAATATTCTTGAACATGTTTCCATGGTGTGAAGAGGGAAAAGTAGAGAAAGCAGGATCCTAAAGAGGCAGGAGCTATAAAAAGGCTTTGCCATAAAAAATTCTGTATGAGAAGATGTATCTAATATACAACAGAACTATGATATTCCTATATCTATGTGGTTTAATTTGATTTTAGTAAGAACCCTATATATTATTTATTACTATTCCTATTATATAGATGAGTGAACTGGAGCTAAGAGAAGATAATAAAAAATTTGAAGTTTACATTACTAGTAAGTACTAGAATACAGTCTCAGACCTAGTCTATAGAATCTAAAACAAGTACGTTTTCTAAAAAAAATTTATTTTATTGTGGTAAGAACACTTAACAGGAGACTTGCCCTTTTAACAAATTTTTAAGTGTACAATACATTATGTTGACCATAAGTACGATGCTGTACAGCAGAGCTTTATAGCTTATTCATCTTGTTTAACTGAAACTTTATGCCTGTTGATTATTAACTCCTCAATCCCCCTTCCTCCCCAGCCCCACGTAACCACCATTCTATTCTTTGAGTCTATGAATTTGACTATTTTAGATACCTCATATAAGTGAAATCATACAGTATTTGTCTTCCTGTGACTGGCTTATTTCACTTTTCGTAATGCCCTCAAGTTTCATTCGTGTTGTCACATATTGCAGAATTTCCTTCTTTTTAAAGGTTGAATAATATTCCATTGTATGTATATACCACATTTTCTTTTTCCATTCATTTGTCAATGGACATTTAGGTAGTTTCCACATCTTGACTGTTGTGAATAGTTTCTCTTAGACCACATATATGTTGTTTTTTAAAATCAATTTAGCCACTCTGTATTTTGATTGGGGAGTTTAATCCATTTATACTTAAAGCAGTTATTGATAGGGAAGGATTTACTCTTGCCATTTTATTAATTGTTGTCTGTTAGTCTTGGAGTTCTTTCTTCTGTCTTTTCCTCTCTTGCTGTCTTCCTTTTTGTTTTGTTAATTTTTTTATTGATATATTTTGAATACTTGATCTTTTTCTTTTGTGTATCTTCTATAAGTATTTTTTTTTGTAGTTACCTTGGGGTTAACATAAAATATCTTATAGTTGTAAATGTTAATTTTAAGATGATAATAACAAGTTTAATCACATACACAAACTTTACATTTTAACTTCTCCCATCCATGTACTTTATGCTATTGTCAAAATTTATATCTATTCATACTGTATCTTTAACTTTTTTGTTATAATTATTTTTTAATACTTTTGTCTTATAATTTTTATAGTAGAATTAAAAGTGATTTACCCACTGCCATTACAGTAATACACTACTCTGAATTTTTTAATATATTTACCTTTATCAATGAGTCTCATACTTTCTTATGCTATCATGTTTCTCTTTAGCATCCTTTCATTTTAATTTGAAGAACTCCCTTTAGCATTTTTTGTAGGGCAAATCTAGTGGTGGTGAACTTTCTGAGCATTTGTTTCTGTGTGGGAAAGTCTTTATCTCTTTTTCATTTTTGAAGGACAGTTTTTCTGGGCATATTACTATTTGGTAGTAGCTCTCTTCTGTCAGCAGTGTGAGTCTATCATCCCACTCCCTTCTGGCCTGCAAGGTTTCTATTGAAAATCTGTTAATTGTCTTATAGGAAGGCGAGGAGGGTCCATTGGATGTGACAAGTTGCTTTTCTCTTGCTTCTTTCAAAATTCTCTCTTTGTCTTTGATTTTTGACAATTTAATTATAATGTGTGTCTTGAAGTAGATTTCTTTGATTTATCTGATTCGTGTCCCTTAAGCTTTTTGGATTTGGATGTCCATTTCCTTCCCCAGATTTTGGAAGTTTTCAGTCATTACTTCTTTGAATAATTTTTCTCATCCTTTATCTCTCCTCATTCTTGGAATCCCATAATATGTGTATTGGTTCCTTGATGGTGCCCCATAACTCTTTTAAGGTTTTTTCACTGTTTTTCATTGTTTTCTTTTTGCTTCTCTGACTTAATTATTTCCAATGACTGGTCTTTGAGTTCATCAATGTTTTATTCTGCTTAATCTAGTCTGATGTTGAAAGACTTTAGTGGGTTTTTTTTATTTTTTTTAATTTTAATTTTAATTTTTATTTATTTATTTTTTTTTTCTTTTTGCGGTATGTGGGCCTCTCACTGTTGTGGCCTCTCCCGTTGTGGAGCACAGGCTCCGGATGCGCAGGCCCAGCGGCCATGGCTCACGGGCCCAGCCGCTCCGCGGCATATGGGATCCTCCCAGACCAGGGCACGAACCCATATCCCCTGCATCGGCAGGTGGACTCTTAACCACTGCGCCACCAGGGAGGCCCCAGTTTTTTTTTTTTTAAAGTTTAATTATTGTCTTTAGCTCTATGATTTCTGTTTTGTACTTTTTAATATTTTTTCCTTGTTGAATTTCTCCCTTTTTTCATGAATTGTTTTCTTGACCTCAGTGAGCACCTTTATGACAGTTATTTTGAATTCTCTTTTAGGTATACTATCAGTACCTTTCTGTAGTGTCAGTATCTGGAGATTTATCTTATTCCTTTTGGGGGGGACATTCTTGCCTGATTCTTGATTTTCCTTGACTTTCTGTGTTGCTGCCTGCATATTAGACAAAGTAGGCACTTCTCCCAGTCTTCATGGACTGGCCTTATACAGGAGAAGACCTCCACCAAGCAACTGGACAGAGATTCACTGGCCTCTTCTAACTTTTTCCCTCCCCAGGGAGAAGCAGGCAGCTGTGGGTTTTGTCACTTGCTCTGTGATGAGCAGGGAGTAAGGTCTATATATGATGTCTACCAGCCCAAGCTGCTGTCGCCATTTTCCTCCAGGTGCATGGAATGTGCCTGGCCCACCAGAACTCCAAGACTGGCAAAATTGAAGTTAGTCCTCTGGGGACCCTCCCCCCCCCTTAGAAGAGCTGGGAGTCTGGATACACAAACCAACCCCTGCCTCCCTTGGGAGAAGCTGAGAGCTAGGGTGTTTCTTTTTCATAGTATGGTGCTATGCTGGCAGTAAGGATTCCAGTAAGAAGGTGTCCCAAACCTCTCTACTGGCTTTGGTGAGGCTTGCTTTACATTTGCCTGGGGGTACAGGGACCTTTCAATTAGTTTCTGGATTCCTCACAAAGGGAGTTTGTCTAGGAATTATTGCTGAATCTGTGTATTTGCTGGAGGAGAGTCCAGGGCTTCCTACTCTGCTATCTTGCTGATGTCACGAATCCAAATGCTCTTTTTAATCTGCTATTTCTTGATTTCTTTTATTTTCAATTAATTTTTATTGGAATACCGTTGCTTTACAATGTTGTGTTAGTTTCTACTGTATAGAAAAGTGAATCAGCTATACGTATACATATGTCCCCTCCTTTTTGGATTTCCTTCCCATTTAGGTCACCACAGAGCATTGGGTAGAGTTTTCTGAGCTACACAGTAGGTTCTCACTATTTATCTATTTTATACATAGTATCAATAGTGTATTTATGTCAATCCCAATCTCACAATTCATCCCACCCCACCTTTCTCCCTTTGTATCCATACATTTGTTCACTATAAAACTTTTCCTAGAACTAACAAACATATAAATTTCAGCTAAACAAGGAAAAAGTAGAAAGAAGGAAGAAAAAAGAGAGGGAGAGAGAAAGAAGTAAAAAAGGAAAGAAAGGAATAAAAAGGGGAAAAGAAAAAAGAGAAAAGAGATTTAAAAACTTCCCCAAACTTAGATTCTCTCCAGGTCATCACACTTTTATCCTAATATATTATAATTAAATCTATCTTCTCTATGCCAGCTTACCCCGACCACTGTTCCATATCAGTTCTCTCACCTGAGCTGCTTATCCACATGACCTGTTCAATTGTAAATACTTACTGGGATAAATCATAGACTCCTCAATCTCCACATATCAGAAAATAAATTTTTCCCACCTTCTAAACCTGTTTAAACTTGCTGTACTGTCTCTATCAATAAGTGGCACTCGGGGCTTCCCTGGTGGCACAGTGGTTGAGAGTCCGTCTGCCAATGCAGGGGACACGGGTTCTTGCCCCGGCCCGGGAAGATCCCACATGCCGCAGAGCAGCTGGGCCCATGAGCCATGGCCGCTGAGCCTGTGCGTCCAGAGCCTGTGCTCTGCAAGGGGAGAGGCCACAACAGTGAGATGCCCGTGTACCAAAAAAAAAAAAAAAAAAAAAAGGCACTCAAAAAATGTTCATTGACTAAATTAATGATATATGTCCATCTTTATTATTATTTGTGATCCAGTTTATTACAGTATTTTTAATTATTACAGAATTAAAGTAAAGAAGTAGCAAGAAAATTTATTTTAAAATGTAATTAAGAGAATTGATCTAAAACATTGATCTGGGACTTAGGAAATTGAAACCCTCATGCAGTGGTTTCAGTTTTCTCTTATCTAAAGTTTAGAGGTTGAACTATATATTGCAAAGTCTCTTTACAATGGTAATAGACTGTTATTATGAAAGCCTCCTTTGATTCAATGAGTTCTTATATGTTATTTTAATTTATGTCTAAGTGGTCACATCTAGAAAATACTTATAGAAAAATTCAAACATACTGTATCTAAAATAGATAGAAGAAATTAGGGGGTAACTTATGTGAAATTATTTAAGGTTTAGGAATAAAAGAACAATTTTCCATTTGCTCCCCATGAAAAACAGCCAAGGTTTGGGCATTTTGTTGTATGAGAGTGTACTTATACACAACTTACACAAATAAGTTGGGATAATGAATTGAGATAAATATGTGTGAAATCTGTTCACTAAGTAATAAGGGGGTCCTCATGTATGTTTTTGGAAACAGTTACCTGTTTGTCATCTATTTTACATGATAACTCTTGATACCAGAGAAAATATTTTTATGACATTACACGACAACAGAGCACTGGACCACCAGGGGGAGTAAATTTCAAAGCCGTGTCCCCAGAATACTTGTTTGCTCTAGTTTTGCTCAATATCTTCCTTCAAATGGAGTGGAAATGGCATATTTAGGGAAATTATGGAAGCACAAAATGGACAATGATATCAAAGATTAGAAAAAATTGCACATAAAAATACATTTAAAGGCAATCCAAGGCCTTAGGGGTGAATACAGAACAAAAATAATGACTATAACAATTGTAGTCTCCAGTACATAAAGCATAGGGAAAAAATAAGATCACTACCACAAGAACAGGAAATTTGAAATCACAGAGAACACATCACTGAAATAGAAGCTATTACCACCTAAGAGATTTTCCCCATGAATATAACCAATAGTTCATAATGATTAGGAGGGAGTTGTTTCAATCTCTATTATGGAATATTTTTGGGTTTTAAACAGTTGGACCAGTAGGCATTTACAGTACCTAATACTTGAATATGCTTATAAAGTTAAAAAAACATTTCATTTGAGAGAAAAATAAAGAATATTTATAAAGTATAATTTTTAGGACAGAGAGATATTCATATTTAAAGGAAATTTGTAAAAAACAGAAATAAAATAAAAAACCTACAAAAACGGTTTTTGTGAAATCAAAAGATTTTTATTGAGGGGCTTCCCTGGTGGTTCAGTGTTTAAGAATCCACCTTCCATTGAAGGGGACTCATGTTCGACCCCTGGTTGGGGAGCTAAGATACCATATGCCGTGGGGCAACTAGGCCCGTGCACCAGAACTAGAGAACCTGTGTGCTGCAACTACTGAGCTCGCACACTCTGGAGCCCCCATGTTGCAACAAAGAGTGTGCTCGCAGAAGCGAAATATCCTACATACTGCAACGAAGATCCCACGTGCTGCAACTAAGACCTGATGCAGCCAAATAAATAAATAAATAGAAACACAAAAAACCAAAAAAAAACAACTGACAGTGGTTTACACCAATATTTCATTTCTTTTAAAAAAGATTTTTTATTGACAAATGAAAATTCAGGGGATTTTATGAGAGTCATGGGGACATTTAAGCATTAAACATTATTGTCTCCTTTTTAATCTCTGTGTAGACAGTCTGTAAGTAGGATGGCTTTACAGTTTTACTGTCCAAACTAGCCTCCTTCTGTGAAAGAAGAAAGCTGCTACTAATTGTGCCAAGACAATAAGAGTAAGCCCAGACGATGCCAGGAAAACTGAGATGTGTGGTCTCTACACCTACAAACCATTTAAACACTGCTGTTTTAGAGCTGATTTATCCAATGTTTGTGCAGAATGTTTCCGAAGTTTGCCAAAAATATGATAAAGTTGTTTAAAAAATGCTAAAACATGTTTTCTTATGGTTGATACTTTTTATTTTATTTTATTGCTGTGGAAAAATTATATTATATGAAATTGCAATTGTGGTATAGAGACATGAAATTTAATCTAGAATAATAAACACTCCTGTTCTTTTTCTATTTTTCAAATAATATCAAAGCAGTAAAACATTCTATAACAAACTAATTTCCTGAAATATCATATTCCATGTAAAAATATAGGTTTGGTCAGTTATTTTGGTTGGTAAGAATATGAAATCTAAAGTTTAGTGTTTCCATAAGTTAGTTAACTTGGCTTCTATTCATGACTATATAATGTATCTCTAACTTCAATCAGCTATTTAATAAATGCATATGTCAGTTGGGAAAATATAAATAACTGTTGAACAACCTACTGTAATTACTAAAATAATTGAGAACGTTAAAAGCCCTAGTGACAGGTAGTCAGAAGTGTCATTCAATTCAATTCAACATGTCAAAAATGCAAACAAAGGATTATAATACAGCATGAAAAATGATACAATAGAAATTTGTGTGAGGTATTTTTGGATGGTAGAGGTTAAAAACAATACATATCTTGCTGAAATATATTTCTAATGAGATTTTCCTGATGGAAAGAAGCAGGGCCAAGCATTCCAGGTAGAAAAGATAGTAAAAGTTAGATTAGATAAGAACTGAAAAATGTTCATAATCAGTGTTAACATTTATGAGAGATATTCAGTAATTTACTGCTAATGAGGCAGAAAGCAAATTACTGTGGATTGAGAATTAAATGTGAAATGTGATTATTAACTGCCTTCTACCAAAGTGCAGAAAGTTTGGGTGTGCATTCCCTTTGGGGCCAGAGTGGCTCAGAGCAAAGGAAGCAAGGAGAGCTGGTAAGGTTGGCTTTCCTAACCCTTTAAGGAAGTGGATAGAAGGGAGTGTTCATTGCCAGCAGGCTATTGCTCCTAATTTTCATTTGAGTCAGAAAACAGATGGTCACCTGTCTAGCACGTTCATCATGTTATGTGCTCTGAACCCAAAGTGCAATGTCAAGTATATGGACTGGTTATGGAAGGTGCTAAGGGAGAAATGAATGTAATATAATACCTGGGATACTTGACTATTTGTGATAAGTCCCCAACAATAGAGAATAATGTAACCCTTGTCAAGAGGAACCCTTCTTACAGGGAGAGATTCTGAGGAAGTATTCCATAACTTCTTCCATACTCCTATGCTGGCCTCCTCACTGAAGACCCTAGCCCTCTGGTGGGATGTCTGGAATGCTTCATTGCTAGCTCCATGCAATGGGAAAGAAGCAGGTGATAATCACAGATGTACTTATAACCATATCTTCCCATAGTAAGTCTATGGAGATAGAATTATGAGTTACACAAAGCTCTTTCTGATTTTGCAATCAGAGCAAGTATTAGAAACATCCTGAGAAGTATTTGCAACTTCTCAGTTGCAAATCATAAAGTGAGAACCTCAAGGTCAAGCAAGAATGCCAGTGGCTAGTCATATAGAAACTGGGCTATGTGGCCATTCCCGGTGAAGAGATTGCAAAGGAAGCACTTTCCCAAGGCAGAAACCTGAAAGAATTTCTGGTTTCTTTCTTCAGGGATGGGGTGGGTGTCCCAGAGAGCCCTACCTTAATTTCATTCTCTTTCTGATATTATTATTGAAACAACTGCCACTTGTTATTTTATATTGATGTAGTGCTTTGTCATTTACAGAGCTTTCACCTTTATACTCTTGTTTAATGTCCAGAATAATGATGTATTAGGTAGGGTATTTATTTGTAGCTTATTACAAAATATTGAATATAATTTCCTGTGCTATACAGTAAATCCTTGCTGCTTATCTATTTTATGTATAGTAGTTTGTATCTGTTAATCCCATACTCCTATTTTGTCCCTTCTCCCCTCCCTCTCCCCTTTGGTAACCATAAATTTGTTTTCTATGTCTGTGAGTCTGTTTCTGTTTTGTTATATGCATTTGTTTGTTTTATTTTTTAGATTCCACACATAAGTGATAACATAAAGTATTTGGTTTTCTTGGTCTAACTTATTTCACTAAGCATAATACACTCTAGGTCCAACCACATTGTTGAAAATGGCGTAATTTCATTCTTTTTTATGTCTGAGTAATATTTCATTGTGTGTGTGTGTGTGTGTGTGTGTTTGTTTGTGTATACACCAACTCTTCTTTATCAATTCATCTGTTGATGGACACGGGTTGTTTACAAACCTTGGCTACTGTAAATAGTGCTGCTATGAACATTGGGGTGTATGTATCTTTTAGAATTAGTGTTTTCATTTTTTTTTCCATATACACACCCAGGAGTGTAATTGCTGGATCATATGGCATTTTTTTGTGGAACCTGTTTTTCACAGTGGCTATATCGATATATATTCCCACCAACAGTGTACAAGTGTTCCCTTTTCTCCACATCCTCACCAACGTTTGTTATTTGTAGACACATTTTATGTTTTTGATGTCACAGTTTGCACTGAGTATAGATAAGAGTCGAGCCTGAGAAGGAGACAGAGAATTGCATATGAATGTACGAGGAGTAAGACAGTGCCATGAGAACCAAAAGGAATAGAAGGCATGAAAAAACAATGAGGAGATCCCCTTGTCAAATGCAAGGAAAGAATGAGAAAATGACCAAAATTTGATGGCTATCGTTGGTAACTGTTCTCTTTGGGGTTAGTGAGCATTTATCTTAGGCTAAGGAGATTGTGTAGATAAGTAATCTCTGTTGCTTCTACTGGAATTACAAGATTAGAGTTCTGTTACTTAAAAATAACAAACACTCTTTGACTTAACATACTCTTTCTATCTGGAAGTCTTGACGCCTCAAATTTTGTGAATATGAATATATTTTGAACTATTGCTCCAGTCAGCAACCTCACACTCATTTTTACATTATGAATATTGAGATGTTCTTTAGGTTTACTGATCTTTCTATGAGTAGTATGCCAATTCTGCCCTGTAATCACCATAGTTTTCCTTCATATCTGTGGATATATTTCTAGAATTAGAATTTTCTAGTCATGACTATGTGACAAGGCAAGGCTTTTCATTAAAGAAATGTCAGTATACTAGGAAGAGGAAATCATGGTGGGTCTTGGGTCCTAGGGACCAGAGAAAGAAACCAGAAGGGAAAACTAGAGTGTAGGTATGTTGTGAGGGAGACTGGCCACTCCCCCAGGCTCAGGCACTGTAATTGTGCTTTGAGGTAAAATGGCTTTGAATTTGTGTAAACTAAATGAGATGTGCAATTTAGAACTATATTATAAGTGAGTTTAATGAAACAAAATTTAGGCAGCGTGAAGCTATGATGGAGGAACTTAATGCTGGAGGAGAGAGACTTCCTTCTCCGCTGCTATACTTGGAGACATCACCCAGATTAGCAGTAGAACCCCAGGTCATTAAAGTACTTTTCTTAAGTGGATAGGAGTTTTGCTAGGCATTATCTGCCTGGTATGCTATGTTTGTCTAGGAAATAGGATCATTTGGCAGTACAAGTAAGATGATTTTATGAACGTTAGAGTTTCTGTGTTTAAATCACAATTCTCTAGAAAGGGAAGGCATCTAAGCTTCTAGGTGGCTGGGTTTCAACAGGGACAACGTGTTAAAAGGCGGCTCCTTGGCTACTGAAGATGATTTTGTGACTTTGTGTCCTTTAAAGGATAGTAACCAAGACTTACTCACTTTGGAACAGGTAGGCTTGGTAGGCAGAATTCAAAATATCTTCTGTGATCTCTGCTCTTTGGGGTTGGATCCGCAATATGTTATGGCACTTGGCAAAAAGGACTTCACTAATTGTTTGACCTTAAAATTGGGAGAAAATCCTAGATTATCCAGATGGGCACAATGTAACCATAAGAGCCCTTAAAAACAGAAAAGGAAGCCAGAAGTCAGAGAAATTCAAAGCATGAGAAGGATTTGATGCACTGTTGCTGGCTTTAAGATGGAGGGACCATGGGGACCTCAGTTCTATAACTAGTTAGAACTGAATTCTGCCAACAGTCTAAATGTGCTTGGAGTGTATTCTTCCCCAGAGCATGCAGAAAGGAATACAGTTCTGCTGACACCTTAATCTCAGTCTTGTGAGACCCTGAACTGAGAATCCAGCCACACTGTGCCGACCTGTGGACGGTGACATGAGAGTTATTTTAAGCTGCTAAATTTGTGGTAATTTGTTACTCAGCATTAGAAAGCTAAGATAGTAGGCATTGTAAGTGCTTTGGAGTTAGCTTAAAGGAGTATGTTGAGGATGAAATAAACATTTTATCACAGTTGGGAGGCTGGGATGGATCGGAGGCTCAAAATATATTTTGAATATTAAAAGGAATGTGACCTCATTTTGTACTCGAGATTGGTGAAGCAGAATATCAGTTATAAATAGAATGTGATCAGGGAGAAATAACGAAAATAACACTGAAACAACACAGATGAAAGCAATGAGAATCCATGTAGTAGAAAAACAACCTTAGGCAGAAAGAGAAGCCAAACACTTCATAGCCTTTGACTTTTCAGTGGACAATTTTGTATTTCTGTACATGCTATGGAAAACTATCTTCAAAAAAATTTATGTCTGGGGCTTCCCTGGTGGTGCAATCGTTAAGAATCCACCTGTCAATGCAGGGGACATGGGTTCGATCCTTGGTCTGGGAAGATCCCACATGCCGCAGAGCAACTAAGCCCGTGCACCACAGCTACTTAGCCTGCACTCTACAGCCCATGCTCTGCAACAAGAGAAGCCACCTTAATGAGAAGCCCATGCCCCACAATGAAGAGTAGCCCCCGCTCGCCACAACTAGAGAGAGACCACATGCAGGAACAAAGACCCAAAGCAGCCAAAAAAAAAAAAAAAAAGAGAGAGAAAAGATGTGCTGGCTCTTCTGGGACAGAATGAAAATGGGAGCACTTATTCATTGGGGCCCATCATGGTGAAGGTAGTAAGAATTGAGGGGGCAAAACATTAAGTGGAAAGAATCAGAGCTGCTCATTCAGCTCTCCTTCCTCAACTGACATATCTCCCTTGAAGGCCTTCTTTATTTAAATAATAAAGTGTTTAATGATTTGTATTTACAAGTGAGACCATTATCTTATACTTGTTCTTTTATACCAGAGCTCTTTCTACTACACTACAATGCTACTCAGTCTTTTTCCTACAAATGATTCTCCTTCTTCCTTTGATATTTTTTAACAGTGAAACAGAAGAAACAATGTCTTATCACGTTTATGAGCCATGATCTGATGAATGTGAGTCATCAGTAAGTGATACCACTATCCACCCTGTTACCCAATCTAGAAATGTGGGTCACCTCAGGCTTTTCCCACTTCCTCACCCTGCATCTTGTCTCCCATCAAGTCTCATAGATGCTATCTCCATAACCTCTCATGTCCACATACTCCTCTCCAAATGCTGCATAATATACCAATTCTTACCTGAATTAATACAATACTTTCACAATCAGTCCCCCTCCCCCTTTTGTCTGCATTCCCTATTATCTATCATTCTTGCAATCACAGATATCTTTAAAAATATCACATCAGATATTATATCCCTGCTTAAAATATTTTCTTGACACCTATGGCTTTTTAAACACACTCTGTAGCTTAGCACACAAACTCTCCAAAACCTGGAAGCTGCCTCTCTGGCCGCCCCACACACTCCCAACCCCAGATTTCTCTTAAGCTTTTCCCACTATCTGCATTTCTTTAAACATGTCATTCCAGGCCCTGTCAGTGCCTCTCTACCATTGGACATGCTGTTTTCTTTGCCTGGACTGTCCTCTCCACATTTCTTTTTCTCACCTAATTAAGTACTACTCATTCTCCAAATCCGATATCATGCAATACCTCCCAAGGGAACCTCCAACCCTCACCTAGCCTAATCTATATGCCAGTCTCTGGGCTGAATAGTTACCTACTAACAGAAACAAAAGTTCTGTCCTGTAACAATTGATTTACTATTCTGTCTTCGCAATTAGCCTGTGAGCCTCATTAGGGTAGGAACCAGCTTTATCTGACTACTCCTAGAGCTTCTTGTGGTACCTGGCACTTGGTTATTTCCAACAAATGTTTAACCTTTCCCTCCACTACCATGAGATTGCCATGAGAGGTATGACTTGACTTTCATCTTCAGCATCAGCTTCTCTTTTGCTCTTGGGTCTACTGTCACCTTCTTTGTCCTTTTGTCTTCACTGCTCTGCTAAGAGCTTTGAGTCAGGACATTATGAACTACTCATACATTAGCACAAAATAGTATGTGACTTCTTTCATTTGCCAATTTCATGGATCTCTAATTGTCGGGGTGTATGCTCTGTCACTTTTAAGAGGACACATTTTTTGTGTGGGAGGTGAGGCAGTTTCCTGACTGTCCTTCAACCACATCACATACTCATCAACTTCTTTTGTTTATACAAAGCATAACTCTCTTGTCAGTATGACCAGAGTATCAGGCACCCCATTGGAAACTGAGTGGCAGAGATCACTATAGTTGGGTAAAACACACTGCATTTAAAAATCCATTGTTTCACCCTTAATAAAGCTGGTAAGATATGCCTTTGACAAGTATTTGAACTTGATAATAATGACAAAATATAAAAAGGTAAATTAGCAATATTTTGTTCAGTAAAGATAGAGTAAGAAGACCCAAAGAGATTACACATTGAATGTTATAAAGCCTCCAGAGGAAATGAAAGGGAAGACATGTAGGTTACTGTTTATTTGATTGGCACATACCAAGGGGTTTCTCAAGCTTAAAAGTAATGGAAGAAATCCTGAAGGAAAAGATAGATCAGTTTAACTTCATAACAATTTAAAATATTTTTATGTCATGAGAAGTCATAAATAAAAACAAAGGCAAACAAAAAATAAGGAAATATGTCATATAAATATCCTTAAATTATAAAACTCTCTTATAGAGTAATTTTTTTAAATTTCAATGATCCTAAATTTTAATGTTGGGAGAGACCAAGGATAGACAGATCATGAAAATAAAATAATAACCAAGAATAATTGAAATGAGCATAAACTTTGCTAATAATAAAAATAATATTTTTGACTTTTAAAATGGGGAATAATTAAGAAGCGTGTAAAACTTCCTACTAGCAAGGGTGCCATGAGACCAGCATGTGCATTGATAGCTTGTGAGTGTGCAAGTTATTACATTTTTGGAAAGCAACTTGGCAATGTGCATAATAAATCTTGTAAGTATTTATATCACTTGACCCAGCAATTCCACTTCTAGGTACTATAGACAAAGATATATGCACATAAAGACTCTTCACAGTATTATTTAAAATAGTGCTGGTTTGAACTCAACTTATGTGGTTATTCTAGGCAATCAGGAGGCCAAATTCTTACTCAAACTGGGTCTGCAACTAGTAGTAGCGATGAGGAGTTAGTAGTGGGAAAAGGCAGACTGGGAGGTAGAACATGTAGAGAACAGTGGTTTTTAAACAGCAGCTATTGTGAGTCTTTTTTGAATTGCAAAATCAATTTGCTGGACCACAGTCAGAATGAAAATCCAGAATGGTGTAGAATGGAGTAGAAAATATTGGAGGGCATTTTACTGGGTAATTTTTACAAAATGTTTATCTAGAGTATTTATTTAGAGACTCAGGGATCTCCTCTTCCCCTTTAAAAAAATGTTTTTTGGAACATTTCAAACACACCTAAAAGTAGAGACTGGAGTAACAAATCCCTATGTACCCATTATCTAGCATCAATAATTATCCACAAAGCGTCCCTCAGTTTCATCTCTCCCCTCCCACAAACTCACTCCCACCAACCAAATTAGCAAGTTCCGGACTTTATATCATTTCATCTGAAAAAACTTCAGTATGGATTTCTGTGATATTGTGATATAATCGGAAATATATATTTGGTCTTCTTCCAATAAACCCTTGTAATTTCTTGAGCAGTAGGAGTGAGAGAAGAATGTTTTGTTATTCAAACTAAGCCCTTTTCAACCATCCCTGAGTGTATGCTAATGAGCAGACTCTAGGTGGGGTCCTAGATAGCTTCAGGATGAGGGTTGGTTGCCAGAGGAATTGACCTTGTGATTAGAGGGTTAGAACTTTCAGTCCCACCCTTGAACTTCTAGGGAGGGGAGAGGGGCTGGCTGGAGGAGCTAGAGATTCACCAGTGGTCAATGATTTAATCATTCATGCCTACATGATGGGACTTTTATAGAAACCCCAACCAATGGGGGTTTGGGGAGCTTTTGGGTTGGGGAACGCATCCCTGTGCCACGAAGATGGTGCACCCCAAACTCTACGGGACAGAAACTCCTGCATTCTTGGACCCTTCCAGACCTCACCCTATGAACCTCCTTCTCTGGCTGTTTGTCTGGGTCTTTTATAATATCATTTATGATAAACTGGTAAACATAAGTAAATATTTCCCTGACTTTCATGAGCTGTTTTAGCAAATTATCAAACCAGGTGGGGGAAGTGGGTGGTGGGAACCCCTGACTTTGCAGCCATCTTGGACAGAAACTTGGGGACCCATTACTTGCAACTAGCATCTGAAATGAAGACAGTCTTGTGGGACTGAGACCTTAAACCTGTGTAGTCTGACTCTAACTCTGGGTAGTTAGTGTCAGACTTGCATTAAATTGGAGGAGACCCAGTTGGTGTCCTGAGAGTTGGAAAATTCGTGAAGGGAAACCCCACACCCCATATCAGGTGTCAGAAGTGTTATAAGTCGAGAAACAGCTTTCCTTTAATCTCTAAAAGATAGCCTTTAAAAAAAATCTAACTACCAGTTTTTATCATACCTTAATATGACAATAATTATTCAATACCACCAAGTACCCTGTTACCATTCAAATTTCACCAATTGTCTTATTAGTTTCTTTTTTACATAGAGTTTGCTCAAGTCAGAATCCAAACAAGGTCCATATTTTGTAGGAGTCCTGAGACTTCAACCAATGGAGGACAAAGAGCCTTAGAGGGCACTGAAATTATTTTGAAATAATGCTTAATAATTGAAAATTGTTTAACTAAAGACAGCACCATAAAGTGAGGTACTGGCAGCTGTTGTAACTGATATCCATGAATAATTTTCAGAGAGAAGATAAAGTGCTTACTATATAAGATTCAGAGTTGCATATATACAATAAGACAGCAAAAAAACAAATCCATGAACACACCTACACATACAATTGACTACTTGACAGTTGCTGCCACCTTTGATAGAACTTTTCCCTCTTTATAGTAATATCACAGTAAAAAATGGCAAATATGTTCTTGAATGCTTACTGGACCTTAGAGTGACACATACACTATACATGCTGTTTTTGTATATATCCTGAGAGACTATAATGAAAGGCAAAAGTGAAAGGTTGTAGTGGAAGAGATAGTGGTAGAGGTGGTGAGAGGTACACAGTTTAGGACCCAGTTAGATTCAATTCCAACTCCACAAACAGGTGTGCCTGAGAATGTCTGTAACCCCCTCTCTGATTTGTTAGGGGCAAACTTGTATTAGCAGCAATCCTTTGAAGGCAAAGCCCTTAACAACCAGGAAGGAAACCCTCCTTGAGTTAGTGATGTTTTCCCCCTTGGAATAGGTTATTTAAGAAAAATGTAAATGATTTGCTGCTCTTGTCTTTGTTTAGCAAGTAGCAGGCATGTAACTGATTACATGGCACACATTTGACCTACAGTCACTGAACTGAACAGAATTTTGCCCAATAGCCAATCTTCTATCTTTTCCTAACATATGTGTGTCTATGTATGCTATATATACATATATTATATATGTTATATATGTATGTATACTGTTTATATTTATAACATTTAAAATTATTGTAAAATTTTCTGTTTATAACATTTTAACATTTATAACACTTCAGGATTTTGAGTTAGGAGAGATTTTGATTTTCTCTTTTATACTTTATACGCTTTTATAGTTTACATGTTTTCCACAATGAGCATACAACATTTTTAAGTCCAAAAAGAGCAAAATTGTTTCTTTTTAAATAGAGGAAAAAGAAAACTCTTTATTATAATATGTGTATTAAATAGATAAATAAAATACATGATTTTCTTTGTTTCCAAGTATGTCTGGACGTGATATGCTTTGCAAGATTATATGAAAAATCTTGAAGTATAAACTGGGGGGCTGATTTTGAGAAAAAAAGTATTCTTGAGTTTTTATCTGGGACACTAAAAATTGACATGAAGTCCATCTATAAACAGTAAGTTATTGTTTTATTTTTGAGAAAAATATTTAAAATTACCTCTCAAGCTTTTAGGCATAAAATCATGAAAAAGAGTTGTACCTGTTTCCTTACCTTTATATATTTTAATTTGAAAGTAAAAGTTAATGATATTTGTCAACTGTCTATCTCAAAACATATGTGCTATTCACATATACACAAAATAATAATAGTCATTCTTCAAAAACAGTAAACAAAACTGGTACTCCTATAAAAGGAGCATTATCACTGCTAATGGTATAAAGAATGGCCTCCTTGGATAACTTCATTTTCCCTCATTGTGTTAGTTATTATTTATATTTTAAAAATTCTACATCCATTTCTCTGCCTGGACATCTCAGAGATTCAGAATTATATATCTATCTACTGTATTTTAGATATTCCACTGGCACTTTAAATGCAACATATCCAGAACTGAGTCCTTGATCTTCCCCCTGAACTAGAGTTACCCTGAATTTTCCTTCATATATTTGTTGATACCTCTGTTTATAGAGACATTCATGTTTTAGATCTGGAATTGGGCTTAACTCTCCTCTCTCCTCTCCACATAGCCAGTTTCCACTCAGTTCTGCCAGTTTCCCTTCATTAATATTTCTCATATCAGGTCCCGTGTCATCCTGCCTCCCTCGCTACTGCCCTAATCCAGGCTCTTAGCTTGTCTGTCTCCTTTCTTCCTGTCTTATATCTATTCAGTCCATCTTCAACACAACCTCCAGGATGTTTCTCATACTCAGTTTTAACCACGTTGCTTCCCAATGCAAATCCGTTTCAATGACTCACCATCACCTGTAGCATAAATTCCAAGCTTCTTAATTTGGTTTGCATGGGCCTTCATGTCTTACAGCTCTCAGTTTGAAGTTTATGCTGTAGCAACCTTGAACTGTGAATAGTTCCTTTCCTATGGCTTTTGTTGTTGTTTAGTTTTTTGCCCTTGTTCATGCTGTTCCCTCTGCCCAAATGCCATTTCCCCATCTTCCATGCCTGGAAACGCCTATGCATTCCTTAAGAATGAGTTCTGTTGGCACCTCCTCTAGAAAGCCCTGTCTTTTCCCCACATGAATTCTTTCTATGTTTTCCTCTATAATTGGATATGCCCTGGGCATATCTATATCTTTCTATTTCTAAACTGTTTTATAATTGTTTCTCTATGTCTCTAACTTTTTCTTGGACAATGTGCTCCTTGAGGGAAGGAACTGTATCTTATTTATCTTTTATAAAATCACTTAACACTATGCCCAATGCATAGTAGGTTCACAAATAGAAATTTAGAAAATAAAATAATAAAGATATGTGGGAGGATAAGCTGAACTATTTAAAGATTAAGGATATGAGAACTGGGCTTGGTGCTTGCATTTGTCAATTAATATGGGGGGAACGGTGTCATGAAAATTTAGACTGGAAGGAGACAAATGTGCATATTAATAAATAAGAAAATGGTTATTTAATTCATGAGAAATAGAATAAAAGTCATGTTAATAGAAGTACTTTGTGGGTTTTAGAAGGATTAGGTTGAGTAACTCTCGATAGGGAAATAATATTCTATTGGTAAGTTGGCTTTACTTTTTGGGTTTACTCAGTTACGTTTAGAAAGTCAGCCACGGCCCAGAATAGAAGTCCTCATCCCTACCTTAACCAGATCTCAACTTTTCCTTTCCCAAATCCCCATGTATACTCCTAAAAATATTAGAAACTGAGGCCAGGGCTTCTCGCTTCCTGTGGCAGAAAGAAGTCATGGATATTTAGGGGACTTCTGGACATCATTAGAAAGTAACATAAAGAGACTGGAGGCTGAGGCATCACTATTTTGTAGTAAAAGTCACATATCTTAGGGAAGGCTGGCTCGGAGACATCACACAGAAAGGAGCTAAAAGGAAGATGCATTATGGGAAGAGAAGGTAGGAGAAGGGGTTAGTACTAGAGGGTAAGAGGACATCCAAGTGGCATAACCTCTCAAGACCTAAAGACATCATGTGAAGACCTAAGTCATGAATCTTGGCCTCTTCTGCAGTCCAGGAAGCAGGTTAGATACACTGACACTACAGTCTGGCTCATATTCTATATGACCCACCCCCCTTTGATTTACTTAGCATTGATTCAATTTGGTTTAGTTAGGAAATACTTTCATCTCCAGTGGGATCTAGTGTGTATTCAATGGAGAAAACATAGATGAGTCACATTCAGAGTGAGGAGCTAGGAGTCCAGCTCCATATTCATTTGATGGATATTGAAAAATTCTGCTTATTACCTTATTTGTCAGGAAGGAATTTTGACCAGGATTATTGGTCTTGCTCTATAAGTTTGAAAAGGTATGTATAATTGTAGAAGTAACTTCAGTGCAAGATCCTGGGGTGGGGCTGGAGATGGAGAAGTGCATCACGCAAGAGTAGTATTTTGCATAGAGGAGGTTTTACAAGTCCAAATTTTTACTAAGAATTAAAAAAAAAAACAGGTTAGATAATTCTTTAAGATAGAAGTTATGTTTGTGGCCTATATTGTGGAGCTGGATGGGGTATCCTAGAAGGCCCATGTACACGGGGGCACATCAAACCCTGCCTATGCAAATGATCTGGGGTAGGCATCCTACTTTTGACAACTGAGGGAATTAGGTTCATGTAAGAAAATTACAGCTCCCTTTGATTTTATCTGGATGGCGATCTTTGCAATAGTAGTATCTAACATTGGCCTGGAATTATAGACACAATAAATTTTCCTTTAATGAACTTGATGTCCTGATTCTATGTGAACCAGATAAACTTGGACCAAAACAATAGAAAATGATGCCCACCTAGAAATGAAATGATCCAGACACTGAACTTGTGAGTCATGGATTTGACTCAGAGGGAAAATAGTTTCTCATGTAGCTTGTAAAATGAGAGGACTGCTTAACTTGAAGTAATGGATAATTCAGTTTCACCTGAGGATCTCATAGTAATAGCTGAAGATGGAAAATATTGCAATAGCCTGAAATTATAACAGAAAATTCTACCCATTTGACTTATAATGTGCTGAGAACTGTAGATGACTGCATTTCTGTCTTAGACATGATTGTGACCTGAGGCTAAATTCTTGAACTTCATGTACGACATTTGTCCAGTAAGTTGAATTAGAGGGTTGCATGGTAATTCAACATGGTTATTAAAGCATATGGAGGCTAAATACTGATATAATACATTGGATTATAACCTGAATTGTGGAATCTGGAAACCATTCTAACTAGGAATATTCTGCTTTTTGTAATTTGCTCCTTGTAGTATGCTTTAGGAATTAACATTTAGAACTAAATGTGCATTTACTGAAATAATAAGAAGAAAATAAATCTAAGTCCTCAGGGTTTTGGGTTCAGTGCCAAATTGTGGAAACTACAGACAGTCCCTGGCTTTTGCTCATACAATTTACAACCAACAGTTACACATGCTATTGTGTGTGGGCTCTTCCTTTACCCTCCTGATTGACAGAAGGGCCTGTGCTGCTGCTGGAGACCTCAGCCACAACACAGTCTACAGATCTTTTACTTCTACTTAGCTTCCTTACAGATGGAAACTGTAAATAGAACTTACATCCTCAGAAACCACTTCCGTGAACCCAGAGTTTCCCCTGATTTAGGGGAAGCTGCTATTGAGGCAGCCCAGACACTGCCTGTAAGATTCCATTCAGCCTCTCTTCCTTATCTATCCCCCTCTCTTCCTCTACTGGAGCTGGATTGTGACACTTGTGCCTGAGTAGGGTAGGAAATTTTTTACCTTTAGGGTGGGAAAATTATGTTATTGGATATTATATATTATTAAATTATATTAGATATATTATTATATTAGATATTAGGTATAAACATTAGAACTTATAAAATGTTTTTTACATAAAACCACTACTATAGATAAAAGACAGTTATCAGTTTGCCATTAAAGTTTACAGACACCCACACCCACACAACACACTACAGAAGTAATAGTATCATTGAACAGATCTGACTTCGATATGTAACATTGTTGGAAAAATACAGTAAATGTTTCTAATAGCCAGTTTGCAAACTTCTGGAATATAAATCATTTGTAAATTGGGGTCTACAAGGATAAGCTAGATATGATTAATCATAAATTAGATTCTATCATTTGTTAGTTTTCCCCACCATTTTAAAGTGGGGGGAAAATTTACTTTGTTATTCATAGCCATGGAAACTAGAAATTCATCTCGTAATTAGAATCAAGGCATGCAGTAACAAAAGAGATATAGGCAAAATGCTTGTTTTAGATGTGTTGTGAAATGAACTGAATCATCGTAGGTCAATTGGAGATTATGCAGTATTACCCAGCTGCTTTATGAGTGCAATAGAAAATCAGGGCAATGTAAGATACCAACATTTAAGGTGAATAAATAAAAAAAAATCATGCTTGATTGGCATCTTCTTATCTTAAGAGAGGCTTTAAAAATACTTTCAAGGAGCAGAGATAATGGTACAGCGTGTAGCACTGAACAGACATCACATTTAATTATAGTTCTAACTGTGTCATTAATCTGGACAGGAAAGTATACCATTTCCTACCGACAATTTCTATATCTATATAGGAAAGCATCTGGAGTTGGTGATTTCTAAAGTCTCCTGGAATGCTATAATTTATGTTTTTGTCTAATGATTAATTTAGAGTAACAGTGGTGAATGGATTGCTACCCTAGGAAATTATACAGAACAGAAAATTGTGTGATGTATTCTGGAAGCTGTCTGTATTATGAAATGAGCAAAATAATAATCTATTGTGTTTTTAGAGCCTATTTATGCTGTATGAAATCCTTCCTCAAAGCACAAAAGGCTCAGATTCTTTGGGAAATGTGCCATGGAAAGGAAATGAAAGCATTAGCCTGGCAACTGCTGGTGGTGACTATTGAACGATTTGGAGGCTTGTTTATCTGAAGGTTAGCCAAATTTCTGGTAAAGAATATGAGCTGGAGTTCCCTCAAACACAATATCTTACGTGAGGCTTCCAATACTTGTGTAAGTAATTACACAGAAGAATAGCTTCCCTTGAATTATTATTTCAAATCTAGAAACCAAAAGACATTCAAAATCTAAAACAGAGAAAATATTATTATTAGTTTTTCTTTTACCAAAGAAAGACTGACATGAGGATAAAATTTTGAAGGGTAATGCATTTGAGAAGTGACTAAATTCATCCATACTGACCATGTCATTTTTTGTCTAGACTTAGGTCTCCTGCCCTGATCTATTATGTGTAACACAGTTGTCTTTCAACAGCCTCCAGGACATGGTTACTTGGACGTGCCACCTTCATCAGGAAACGCAAGTCCAAAACTTGCTCATCTTCTCCTCTTGAAAGCTATTTTTCCTTGCCCATCTCTTTTAGTATCACCCTGGCTAGAAATCTTGGAGTCAGCTTTGACTTTTCCATTCCTAATATCTTATATCCAGTGTGTCACCAGGCCTTTCCTTTCAGATAATTTCTTCCTTCCAAATGTTGCTCATAGTAACCACCTTCTCTCTACTGCTCCATACTCAACACTGTTGGGAAACACTGGGTTACTTAACTTCCTAGCTGGTCTCCCTATTTCCACACTTTCTTTCCTTGAATACACAACACAAATTACTTCACCCCAGATTTTATTCCCTTGTATTTTATCAGTTACCTTTTCAAAAACCCATAATAGTTCCATCCTTACTCTTGAATTGAGTTGTAACTTGGCTGCTCAGCTAGACTTTCAATGTCTTTTATAACTTATTTTCTCCTAATTATATAATCCCAGCAACCATTATTCCCTTTCTGTTAGAATTTTCTGGAACCTGCCCTGGCTGAATTGAAAAATAAGGAATTTATTAAAGTATCGGAGGAAGAGTTCCCAGAACTCACCCAAGGGATTAAAGTAGTTCAGGTTCCCTTCAGCTGGACTGTAGGAATCAAGCTTTGCCCAAACACAGCTTGAAAACAAATGTCAGAAGGATCTTACTGATTCCATATATCTTAATTACATTTCAGGACAAAGTGCTACACTCTTTAAAGGAATACAAAAATATCCAGCACCCAAAAATGTAAAATCCACAATACCCAGTTCTAATCAATATACTAGATATACAAAGAAGTAGGAACATGTGATCCACAGCCAGAAGAAAATATCAATTAATGGTAATATACTCAAAAGTGACAAAGATGATGGGCCTCGTTTGTAAAAGAACCAGTATATATGTTTTAAATATGCTTAATAATGTACCTGGTAAAGAGAGAACATGGAAAATATGAAAATAACCCAAATGAAATTGTAAAGAAAAAAAAATATAGTATTGGAAATAAAAAATAAATTTGATGGAATTAATAGTAGATTAGACATTGCAGAAGGAAAAACAATACCAGTGAACTTGGAGACACGGCAATAGAAGCTATCCAAAAAAACTTAACAGAAGCTCAGTGAGCTAACAAAGGTGTAATTGGAGTCCTCAAAGGAGGTTAGAAGAGAGAGGGAGGATCCAGAGGGGATAGGAAAGAGGGAATTCAGAAAAAAATACTTGAAAAAATAGAGGCCTATAATTTTCTAAACTTAGTGAACACTACAAGCCTGCAGCTGTAAGAGGCTCAATGAACTTCAAGTAGAAGACACATTAAAAAAATGCACCAAGGCAGCAATACACCAAAAATTGTGGAAAATATACCAAATTGTAGAAAATCAGTGATGAAAAATCTTAAAAACCAGAGAAAAAGATACATTATGTGCAGATTAAAAAAAGGGATAAGAATGATAGACAATATCTCATCAGAAACTATGTCTTCTAGAGAAAATGAAGTGACATCTTTAAAGTACCTAAGGAAAAAAAAATCTGTCAACCTAGAATTCTATACACAGTAAAAATATCTTTCAAAAATGAAGATGAAATAAAGATGCTTACTAAGATAATTGACAGAAATTTCCAAACATTTTAAAACAACCCACAGATCAAAGAAAAAAATCACAAGAGCATTTAAAAAATACTTTAAATGAATAAAAGTGTAAATAAATATATAAAAATTTGTAGGATGAAGCTAAAGCAGTGCTTAGAGAAACAGCAATAAGTACTTATACTGGAAAAGAAAAAAAGAACTCAAATCAATGATCTAAGAAAAAAAGGAAATAATAAAGATAAAAGTGTACTTTTATCAGTAAGATTGAGGACAGAAGAATGACAGAGAGAAAAATCTATGAAATTAAAACCTTGCTCCATGAAAAGATCAATAAAATTGATAAGACTCCAGTTGACTTGATCAAGAAAAAAGAAAGTAGACATATCCTACAAATGGTAAAGAGGATAATGAAGGACTATTATGAATAACTTTCTGTTAAATAAATTTAACAAATTAGATGAGACTGACAAGTTCCTTAAAAGACACAAACTATCAAAGCTCAATTGAGGAGACAGGTAACCTGAAGAATCCTATATATATGCTCATTTAGAGATTCACACTGCCTTCATTATTAGAGAAATGGAAATTAAATTCAAAATGATACACCACTACGTTAGAGGTTCTCAATAAGGAGGTGGTTATTTGCCCCCAGGGGACATTTGACAATGTTTGGAGACAGGTTTTGTTGTTATAACTAGAGGATTGTTATTGTACAGGCATGTTTCTAAACATCCTACAATAAACAGAAGAAAAAGTTATCTGGCGTCAAATGCCAATGGTGCTGAGCTTAAGAAACTGACACTACACACACAGTAGAGTGACCAAAATTAAAAAGTCTCACAATACCAATGTTGGTAAAGATGTGGAGCAAAAGGATCTCATAAAATGCCGGTGGAAGCAAAAAATGTTACAGCATCTTTGGGAAAAAGTTTGGCAGTTTCTTAAAATGTTAAACATGAACTTATCATATCCAACAATACTACTGCTAGGTATTTACCTAAGAAAAACAAAAACGTATGGCCACAGAAAGACTTGTTTATTGCCATAGCCATTTTATTCATTTTAGCAACAAACTGGGAAGAACTCAAATATCCATCAACTTGTTAATGAATAAAGAGATTGTGGCATATCTATATAATGAAACACTACTCAGCAATAGAAAGAAATACACCATTGGTGCATGCAACAGCATGGATGAATCCTGAAAGCATTAATCTAAGTGAAAGAAGCCATACTTCAAAGACTACATGCTGTTTAATTCCATTTTTATGAAATTCAGGAAAAAGACATATTATGGTACCAAAAAGCAGACTACTAGGGCCAGATTGGGGGTTGGGGATTGACTACAAAAGGGTGAAAGTTGTATTTTAGGGGGTGATGAAAATGTTCTATATTGATTCTTGACTGTGGTGGTATTTGCATGACTGCATACATTTGCCAAAACTCACAAGTTGTACATTTTAAAATCAGGAAGTTTTATTGTATGTAGATTACATCTTGGAATAAACTGATTAAAGGCAGAAATAAAGAAAGAAACTGCATGCCAAATGAGGGAAACTCCTTCTATAACTCTGGGTTTCAGAACCACTCAGCCTCTGTCAAAATTGGGAAGCTCCTGCCCAAATAGGAAGCTGCCTCTACAATTCCAGTTCCCTCTACCTCCTTCAGAGCCATAGTTCACACTCCCAAACTGGATGCTTACCACCCACCTCCCTCTCCATAAACACACATCCAAACTGAAGTAGGAAAACCTATTTCTCAGAGTCTAGCTGTACTGGAGTCTGAGCAATGTGATTTTTAGCTCCAGATTCCATAGCATATTAAGGCATATTAGATGGAAGTTGGAACCAAAAACAAATGAGCCAGTCCAAAGTGTTCACCACAATTCTTCAGCTCACCTTAAAGTAGTGACTGGCTAGTCTCTTCCCTGCTTCTCACATGTAATTTATTTTCTTCTTTCTCATTTGGGATCTCTCTCTTGTTACCTTCCAACCTTTCTCTCTCGCTTACTGTCAAGTCCTTCTTTATTCTTATCTGGTTCCTTACTATCTTTCCAAGCCTAGCTCCAGCCCTTCTTTCTGACAATACTGCTCCTAGACCCAGGGAAGCAGGGCTTACATATCAGGGGCCCCTATTTTTGGAGTGCCCTTCTAAAAAATGTCAAAATACCCTTACAGTGGTACTTAGTGGTGGAGATCAACTGTGGTAGGCAGTGCTGTATGGGTGGAGAATCAGACCATCAAGACCTGTGTTTTCTCTGGTCCCCGTTTTCCCCCTTGAAGGTCCTCTCTGACCCTCCTTTATCCCTAACTCATGCTTGTGGGATCCACCAGAAGACTCTAGGAGCTCTAGGATTCATACTTTCAGGGTCTTCTTAGACCCAGTAGCTGGATCCTCTAGCATGAGATCACAAGAGATTGTGCTGCTAAGAATGAGGATGAAGTTGATTTTGAGTGAGCCTCACTTATGTCTGACACAGGAAGTATTCAGGACACCAGGTTAGCCCTGATGGATTTGTCAACTTTCTCTGTCTGTTAGGATTGCAGCCCTGCTCAGGTCTACAGCACTCTATGGCCTCCACAGGTCCAACACAATGAAGAAGGCAGTGTTCCAGGACTGGTCATGTCTATCCTCTCCAAGGGCTTTCAACACTGTTGCTCAACTGTGCCAATTAGCTCTTCTGATTAATGTTCTCTCTTGACTCTGACTAATAAGATGACATATTATTTGCCTAGGTCTGTCTTAGGTCATATGGATCTAGGGTTGTACCTACTTCATTGCCACTGACCATGAGTCCCTTGCCTGTCTCCTGGTAAAGATAGGTGTGTGGTGATAATCTGATGCCGAGGTATTATCTAACTGCAGCCTAAATATTAATTATGCTGGTGGAGGTAGAATAAGTTCTTGGAGAAGGAGCACTGAATCTTACATTTCTTTTGCATTTTCAGTGCATCTAGCTCTATTAGGCACTAGCATGAAATTACTGTTGTATGTTTGTTTGTTTTTTCTCTGACAGATTGAAAGGCCCACAGAATACTTAATCTTCTCAATAAATCAAACATTTAATTCAGGGGATCAAATGCTTAATATTTTCTCTGAAAAAAGAAGCTATTAAATAATGTTGGCCTATTGCCTTGAGGTCAGCATTCCTTAAATTAAAAAAAGGAAAATACACATTTTTATCTTTAGATAATTCCAGCCAAATTCTGCTTGTGAAATAGAGTTCTATGTCAGTTATGTCAGAGACTAAACCATTTTGCATGGTATAAAAAAATTCCAAGTAAATAGACACAGGTTTCTTGAATGTAAAACAAGTGCCTCTTCTTTTTTTTTGTAAGTCATTTTCCCTTTCAAGAAGTACTTCTTATGGCATTATGTAGATCCTGACAGAAGCAATTCTGATTTCCTTCCTCTGGTATGTGGTATGGTTTTAAAGGTTGGTGTGATGTGCTTTGGTATGACATGAAAGTCATCATGAGATTTATGGAATTGACCAGCATCTTATTGCAGCCAGATTTTTTCCTAACAACCTAAGCCTGACATCAATTTGGATGATAAATGTACTCAACTTAAATTTCTTTTTAGCATACAGACAAATAAATGGTAAAAAAAAAAAAAAAATCTGCCATTTGGAATAGATACCTGGTTCCGAATCTATCCAACACCTGTGTTGGTCATAAAATTAAACCAAAAAATGTTTTGATTCTCTTTCTCCTTTAATCAACACATTCACTAGTATATTTGATATGAAAATTCTTGTAAAACCAATTTGTATTTATGTCAGAATAATGTCTTCAGAAGTGAGTTTGGCAGAATAGAATGGGAGGAGTGTATGAGTGAAAAAGACAGGAAAGGTTAGAAAAAAGAGTGATTGCAATAGAAAAGGAGATATTTTATATATAAGATGGCTTTAAAAAACCAAAATCAAGCAAAAACTTTAAATAATGGATCTGACCAGAGGCAGAGAAACAAAAAAGGAACAAACCACTTATGTTTCATTTTATTTAGGTACTCTTGAAGTGCTCAATTTTAAATGTATAAATACTTTAAATATACTTATTTTAAGAATAAAATGTTAAGTTTGGGATGAGTCAAAAAACTGAAAGCCAAAGATTAGGAAAAGTTTGTAAGATAAAGTGTTACTGAACATTTATTACATTATCCAAATTGCTTTTTTTTTTTTTAATAAGGAAGCACTTCTAATTATCTTTTTTTTTTTTTTTTTTTTTCGGTACGCGGGCCTCTCACTGCTGTGGCCTCTCCCGTTGTGGAGCACAGGCTCCGGATGCACAGGCTCAGTGGCCATGGCTCACGGGCCCAGCCACTCCACAGCATGTGGGATCTTCCCGGACCGGGGCACGAACCCGTGTCCTCTGCATCGGCAGGCAGACTCTCAACTACTGCGCCACCAGGGAAGCCCTAGTAATCTATCTTGAGAACTAGAGAGGGAGGTACAAATCTTGCAGAGAACTTTGACTTTATATTTCCCAGACTATTTTCCTTTTGGAGTAGAAAATGATAACACTGACCATTTTAATGAAGTCAATAACTTATGTAAAATAAACTGTCTATTTGGAGATAAAGTTCAGATGTAAATTTTGGTGTGCTAATCTGCTGGGTTAAGAGGACGTTTTATGATCAAACATATATTTAGTTATTCTGAACCTTTTCCTTGCATAGTGAATTTAGATGTAAATATCAATTTGTGGACTTTTTAAAGTATGAATTAATTCAAGCAATTGTTATTAAAAACATAATTAATAGCAGGTTGTTTGAATTCCATTTATGGTTTTCAAAAATTCAATTATCTGACTAAATTGAACCATTTAAAAAACCTTTTTTCATTGCAAGCCTGCTTCAGAAATTGAATAGAGAGTTTAAAGCACACTGTTTTCTAAATTTTACATAGGCCATTTTTTCCTTTTAAAATCACAGAGATTTTATTTATTGTTTTGGAATATTGAAATGAAATAACTTGTAAAAATGAATAAGAATTTAAAAATTATGGTAATTTCTCTTTCCACTTGAAGTTTAAGAAAGGCAAGGCATAAAAAAAAACAACTTTCTCAAAATGAAAAATTTACAGCAGCAAGGCATACATTGTACATCAAATTTAAATGTTTCCTAGGACTCTAAAATACATATTACTGGTATGTATTCCTTTGGAATCATTAGACCATTACATAATATATTCATTTTTCATATCTGTTTAGAACAGCTAATTATGAATTTATCATTAAGATTGTCACAATTAAATTGCAAATTTTAATCTGGTGCCATAGCTGGAAGGAAACTAAATCTTGTAACAAATATCCAGATAAATTCTAGAAAATACTGAACCCTTTTTTACTGCAACCATGAACTAGCCCAAACACTTGCTAAAGTTTGGTGACTATGGAACAAAATATAGTTAATTGTTAGTATTCAAGTAGTAAAAAATATAAAGTCAATTGGTAAAATAGATTTGGATTTAAATTCACAGCCACCACTCTAGATGTATGTTGTTTACAGGTTTTGCATTTGGAAAATTGGGGAGAATTGTGAGAATTAATGAAGTTGTGTATATATTTGGTAGAGTAAAAAGCCTTTACCATGCTATGAGACTTTCCAGAAGTTTGGGTCATAATGTCAGCATCAGGGCATGACTCTCATTACCTGAGGGCTCAAATCAGGTGGGACTAAGGCAGAATGTGAGTTCATATGTGTGTTTGTGTGCACACACGCACGTTAATGTGTGTATGTTTAAAATGCATATTCAAATATTTGCATTAGATCCAGAGTTATATTTTTGGTATAGATCACGCACAAGAGTAAAGTGGTGATGAAAGAGGTGAGCATTAACACCTAAAGATAACTTCAATAAACTTGCAAACTGCTTCAGCAAATATGTCAATTGACAATTTGAACAACCTTAGTGATATTACACAAGGTATAGTACACCAATACCAACAAGGCAATTTGGCTTGCACACTTACTTCCAAAGGCCATTTTAATCTGGAGGTGTAATGAGAATCAGCCCTTAAAGAAATGCTTTCTCTCTCCTGACTCTAATGTGTAGGGGCGGGTGCATCATCAAAGCAAAGTATGGAAAAATAAAATCCTGGCATGGGAGCAACTCTATCTTGGATCACTTCTCCACTAATTTTTCCCAAACCTTGTTACTTAAGCAGGTAGGAATGTCATGCTAAACTCATATTCTCAAAATATTAAACAAAGAAGCGGTGGAACACAAAACTTGAACTCAAAAAAATATTCTTAAAGTTTAAACTCTATGGGACATCCTATCAGCAAAATAAATTAAGTGTACTTGATTTTGTGTTTTGTGGCTGTTTTCACAACGTTGATAAATGTAACTCACAGGATTTGTCCACTACCTGCAGTCAAGTTGTCATCATATACAGATGTAAAGTGTCTCAACTGAAACACCAGAGTTCATTACACACTCACTAACAGTGATTATTGGGGACCATTGAAAAAGTAGTAGAAGCGTTTGTGAGAACTGAGAAATTCCAACACCAATGAACAAGACATTTCAGGCTCCCTGAAGCAAAGTTTGAAACCATTTTGCATTTGCCTGTTAATCTCAAGATGAAAAAGCATGATGAAAAATTGCAAGGACGAACGCTTTGCCACAGGGAAACTGCCTTGAAAGCTAACGGTAACTAAAAGAACCGTTTCTCCACTGCAGAAACAAGGTGATGGGGCATGAGCTCCCTTAAGCTTCCTGGCAGGTTTCTCCTGGTGAACTTGATGCACTTTTGGGAACCTTTCTGGGTGAGGGAGATTCAGAGTAAAAACAATGTCAGGAGATTTTCTTTGAGTACTAAGAATATTACTGCTGTGTACATCCAAGTCTTTAGAATTCTAGTCTTTTTTATTTTATTTTTATTTTTATTTTTATTTTTATTTTTTTTGCGGTATGCGGGCCTCTCACTGTTGTGGCCTCTCCCGTTGCGGAGCACAGGCTCCGGACGCGCAGGCTCAGCGGCCATGGCTCACGGGCCCAGCCGCTCCGCGGCATATGGGATCCTCCCAGACCGGGGCACGAACCCGTATCCCCTGCATCGGCAGGCGGACTCTCAACCACTTGCGCCACCAGGGAGGCCCTAGTCTTTTTTAAAAAGACATATTTTCTGGTTAAAAACTATTTTAGTGATTAGAAGAAACAATGGAAAGCAGCCCAGCAGTCTCTGTTGAAGAGCAGGAATTAGATAGCAGTCCTTATCAATGGGCAAACTCACCAGTAATTTTGGTTTAATAGCTGTTTTCCTCTATTCCTGGCTTTTTTCACTGAACGGACTAGATTCAAATATAGTAACCATTAAGTTGGACTGAAATGATCAAATAATTGAAATGATAAAAGTTGGTTGGCAAGTAGTACATAGGTTTGCATTGTAACCAAGGAGTGTTCTTTTAGTGTAATTAAGCATTTCCAGCTTTTTCCCAATTTCAAGAAATGGGGAACTTTAAAAAGTATAGGGAGTGGGAGTACTGTGTCTTTTAAAAATTGTTTTAACTTATAAAATTTTGATGTCTTTATTACAAACTCATGTAGAATTTCATTATCTCACACATACTTTTAAAATATCATAAAGCTGGATATTCTAACAACAGCCCATCATATCGCAAAACCATTTTGTATTCATCTCCCACCGTACAATGCTTTCTTCCTCATATTTAGCAGACGGTTGTTATTGCCTGTGACAAAGGCTTAAGATACTCATGTTTGCTACTTATGACACATATCACCTCACCGGCTTCCCTGAGGATCAATATCGGTTTTACTGCATATCAAAAGATTCACTTCTTCTCACTAAGATGTATACGTGGATGATTTTTATTATTAGGCTTTTCTTCCAAATTCCAGTGCATTCTCTTGAGAGCTGGGCTGAACCATGGATGGCTTTCCTAGACCAGGTTGACTTAAGGCCTATAAAAAACATGCTGAACAGCCTCCTTGTTCCTTTTATCTTGGCCTGGTCTCCAATATAGGTCTCTCCAGATATTACCACGCCAATTGTGAGGAAAGGCAAAGCCCAAGGAAAAGTCCTTCAAGGAAAATGAGGGGGAAAAGAGCATTCCCTTAACTAGGGTATGAAACAAAAGATGAAATTATCCACTGTAGAGCTTCTTAAAGCATTCCCCATAGCATCCAAGCAAAAGGACCCTACCTGCCAATCTGACCAGGAACTTGGGGTGGGATGGGGTGGAGAGAGGCAGGTGTCTTTATGTCGTTACTGCAGCAGGCCTCACTCACTGACTTGCCAATATGCACTCCACAACTCTAAAAATAGTTGAAGCTGTTCCCACCTGACTTTGAACCATGTTCTGAGATGCATTGCTTGGATTCAGGGTTCCTCAGACCAAACATGTCATTCCTCCAATTGAATTGCAGGATTAAGCCAGATAACACTTAGCATCATGCTTGGCAGAGAGCAATGAAGGCAACATTTCCAAAAATGATACACTTGAAACCGGGAAACCTTCAATTTTACTTTAAATCCATAGATAATTAACTAATTGCACTGCACATGTATTGCTCTAAGTAGAATCTAAAGCACACAAGTATATCATACGAATCATTTTGAAATAATATTACCTCTATGAAGTGTATTGCCAAATAAAAAGTGATAGAGTTTCTACTAAGTATATGTGTCTTTGGGCAATTCCGAAATGTTTCTCTATGCTCCTGATTAAGTATAAATTTAAATTTAACTTTATTTTTCTGTGAATCCCTGTATAAGTGCAGGGAATAATAAAAATTTCTTGAGACTACTGACTATGTGTTACACTGCTGTGTACGTTATAGATAATCAAAATTATTTAATGGGTTTCACTGAATTGACTGGTAGATGCCTCTCAGATATATGTTTGAGGAACTTCCTTACAACAAATGAAATAATTACAAACAGTCCCCAGCTTAACGATGCTTTAACATACAATATTTTGACTATATAATGGTGTGAAAGTGATATGCATTCTGCAGAAACTGTACTTTGAATTCTGAATTTGGATCTTTTCTTGGGCTGGTGATATGCAGTTTGATACCCTCTCATAATGCTGGGTATTGGCAGTAGCAGCAGCCAGAGCTCCCAGTCAGCCATGTGGTCACAGGTACATATGGATAAACTACCCATATGCTTACAATCATTCTGTACCCATACAACCATTATTTTTCATTTTCAGTATAGTATTCAATAAATTAAGTGAGATACTTGACACTTTATCATAAAATAGGCTCTCTGATAGATGATTTTGCCCCACTGTAGGCTACTGTTAACTCAGCAGTCCCCAACCTTTTTGGCACCAGGGACCGGTTTTGTGGAAGACAATCTTTCCACAGACCAGGGTGGGGTGATGGTTTCAGGATGATTCAAGTGCATTACATGTATTGTGCACTTTATTTCTATTATTATTATTACATTGTAATATATAATGAAATAATACAACTCACCATAATGTAGAATCAGTGGGAGCCCTGAACTTGTTTTCACTTGCCACTCACTGATAGGGTTTTGATATGAGTCTGCAAGTAATTGATTTATTATGGTCTCTGTGCAGTCAAACCTCTCTGCTAATGATAATCTGTATTTCCAGCCACTCCCCAGCACTAGCATCATTGCCTCAGTTCCAGCTCACGTCAGGCATTAGATTCTCATAAGGAGCACATCACCTAGATCCCTCATAGGTGAAGTTCACAGTAGGGTTTGCACTCCTATGAGAATCTAATGATGCCACTGATCTGACAGGAGGTGGAGCTCAGGCAGTAATGCGAACAATGGGGAGTGGCTGTAAATACAGGTGAAGCTTTGCTTCCTTGCCTGCCACTCACCTCCTGCTGTGTGGCCCAGGGGTTGGGGGCCCCTGTGTTAAATGTTTTGGGCAGTTTAAGGTAGGCTAGGCTAAGCCATAATGTTTGGTAGGTTAGGTGTATTGATGCATTTTCAATTACAATATTTTAAATTTACAATTGGTTTATGGGGATATAACCACATTATAAGTTGAGGAAGATCTGTGCTCTAAAAAAGTATTTACTAGAGCAATTGAAATAATCTTGTATGACAGCATGATTCAAATTTTGAAAAAAACTTGTATTAGGATCTACTTATTTATGTGTACCTATATTGATATCAATTTTGCTATTGCTAATTTTATATCTTCACAACTAAAGGGATACCAGAAGGAAATATCAAAATAATAACAGTAATATCTTTGAGTGATAAAATTATGGATGATTTTAATTTTCTTTATACTTTTGTATACTATTTGTCTTCACTAAAGGTAAATTATCTTTATAATTACAACCAAAATAAGGGTGATGATAAGAACACTTATGAAAATAAGTGTTATGATAAGAACACCTAGGAAAAGTTCTTTGTATTTGATTTTAATTTTTTTTCTATGTAACTGTGATAGAACTAGAAATCTGCCTTCTGGATAATAAACAGAGGTAAACTTATCCCTTTTCCATTCCCCAATTTCTCTGGAATTTTAGGTTCTTTGTTGGACCACTAGGAAAAATCTCTCCTTCCGCTAGGCAGACCAACGATATACAGTCATGGACAACACTAACACTGAGGATTTCTTATCCCTGACACATCTGCAGACAGACATGTGATTTGAATTCTGAGGTCAGGGTGTCCCAGTGGGGCAACAGCTGTCAAAATGAAAGATGCTTTGTAACATTCCATAGTCTCCTCTATCCAAAAAGGTAGGAACTTTCAATATCATCTCACTAAAGATTTAGGTTTTCCCACTTTGTCTTTGCCAATAAATTCATTTAAAAGACTTATCTTTGACTGAGGATTGCTAAGAGTCTAGTAAATCATGATGACCTGGTTATAGTGTAATGCTTTATATGAAATTATCCAAAATATTGAAATAATCTAAATTTATTTGTAGCATAATAATATTCACTGATTAGTTATAATATATATACATAAATTGCATATTTATGTGTAAATATAATTCAATAATCCACTACCATAATATCCTATATACAGGTATAGCTCAGATATATTTCAAGTTTGGTTCCAGACCATCAAAATAAAGCAAATATCACAATAAAGCAAGTTATATAAATTTTTTGATTTCCCAATGCATATAAAAGTTATGTTTATACTATACTGTATTCTATTAACTGTGCAATAGCATGTCTTCAAAAAGTGTGCCTTAAAAGTGTGCATAAAATAATGTACATAATTTAATTTAAAAATACTTTTTGTTAATGTTCATAGCAGCACAATTTACAATAGCCAAGACAGGGAAACAACCCAAGTGTGCATCAACAGATGACTGGCTTAAGATGTGGTACATATATATACAATAAAATATTACTCAGCCATAAAAGAGAATGAAATAGTGCCATTTGCCACAACATGGATGGTCTTAGAGAATATTATAGTTAGTGAAACAAATCAGAGAATACAAATACTATATGATATCATTTATATGTGGAATCTAGAAAAAGAATAAAAATTAATCTATATACAAAACAGAAACATACTCAGAGACATAGAAAACAAACTTATGGTTACCAAAGGGGAGAGGGAAAGGAGAGGGGCAAATTAGGAGCATGGCACTAACACATACAAACTACTATACATAAAAGAGATGAGGAACAAGGATTTATTGTATAGCATAGCAAACTATATTTAATATCTTGTAATAACCTATAATGGAATCTAATCAGAAAAAGCAATTTGAAACACTTTGTTGTATACCTGAAACTAACACAACATTGTAAATCAACTATACTTCAGTAAAAAGCAAAATAGTAGGATTTTTTAAATGTTTTTTTTTTGCCTAAAACTGTTATCATGGGGCTTCCCTGGTGGCACAGTGGTTGAGAGTCTGCCTGCCGATGCAGGGGACATGGGTTCATGCCCCAGTCCAGGAAGATCCCACATGCCGCAGAGTGGCTGGGCCTGTGAGCCGTGGCCACTGAGCCTGTGTGTCTGGAGCCTGTGCTCTGCAATGGGAGAGGCCACAACAGTGAGAGGCCCGCATATGGAAAAAAAAAATGCTATCATGCATCTAAGCCTTCAGCAAGTCATAATATTTTTGCAACAGCAACATCAAAAACCACTGATCACAGATCACCATAACAAATATAAAAATAATGAAAAAGTTTGGTATATTGGGAGAATTACCAAACTGTGACACAGAGACATGAAGTGAGCATATGCTGTTGGGAAAATGGTGCTAATTGACATGGTGGGGTTAGTGTTGCCATAAAACTTATATTTGTAAAAAATGCAATAACTGCAAAGCACAACAAAACGAGGTTTGGAGATTGGTTCAAGATGGCAGAGTAGAAGGACGTGTGCTTACTCCCTCTTGCAAGAGCACCAGAATCACAACTAACTGCTGAAAAATTATTGACAGGAAGACACTGGAACTCACCAAAAAAGATACCCCAAATCAAAAGACAAAGGAAAAGCTGCAAAGAGACAGTAGGAGGGGTGCAATCACAATAAAATCAAATCCCATAACCACTGGGTGGGTGACTAACAAACTAGAGAACAATTACACCACAGAAATCCACCCACTGGAGTGAAGGTTCTGAGCCCCACCTCAGGCTTCCCAAACTGGGGGTCTGGTAATGGGAGGAGGAATTCCAAGAGAATCAGACTTTGAAGGTTAGCAGAATTTGATTGCAGGACTTTGACAGGACGGGGGGAACAAAGATTCCACTCTTGGAGGGCACAAACAAAGTAGTGTGCACATAGGGACCCAAGGGAAGGAGAAGTGACCCCAGGGGAGACTGAACCAGACCTACCTGCTGGTGTTGGAGGGTCTCATGCAGAGGCAAGGGGTGGCAGTGGCTCACCACAAGGACAGGGACACTGGCAGTGGGGATTCTGGGAGGTGCTCCTTGGCATAAGCCTTTTGGAGTCTGCCACTGGCCACACTGAGGAGCCTCTATTCTCCAAGGCTGAGTCACCTCAGGCCAAAGAGGGAAGGAACTCAGCCCCGTCCATCAGCAGAAAAGCAGATTAAAATTTTACTGAGCTCTGCCTACCAGAGCAATATCCAGCTCTACCCAACACTAGTCCCTTCCATCAGCAAGCTTGCACAGGCCCCTTAGATAGCCTAATCCACCAAAAGGCAGACACAGAAACAAGAAGAACTACAATCCTGCACCCTGTGGAAGGAAAACCACATTCACAGAAAGATAGACAAAATGAAAAGGCAGAGGGCTATGTACCAGATGAAGGAATAAGATAAAACCGCAGAAAAACAACAAAATGAAGTGGGGATAGGCAACCTTCTAGAAAAAAGAATTCAGAATAATGATAGCGAAGATGATCCAGGACCTTGGGAAAAGAATGGAAGCAAAGATGGAGAAGATGCAAGAAATATTTAGCAAAGACCTGGAAGAATTAAAGAACAAACACCTAGAAGAGTTAAAGAACAAACAAACAGACATGAATAATACAATAACTGAAATGAAAAAATACACTAGAAGGAATCAGTAGCAGAATAGCTGAGGCAGAAGAATGGATAAGTGACCTGGAAGACAGAAGGGTGGAATTCACTGTTGTGGAACAGAATAAAGAAAAAAGAATGAAAAGAAATGAAAACAGTCTAAGAGACCTCTGGGACAACATTAAATGCACAAACGTTCACATTATAGGCATCTCAGAAGGAAAAGGGAAAGAGTAAGGACCCAAGAAAACATTTGAAGAGATTACAGTTGAAAACTTCCCTAACATGGGAAAGGAAATAGCCACCGAAGTCCAGGAAGTGCAGAGAGTCCCAGGCAGGATAAACCAAAGGACAAACACACTGAGACACATAGGAATCAGGCTGACAAAAATTAAAGACAAAGAAAAATTATTAAAAGCAATGAGGGAAAAATGACAACATACAAGGGAACTCCCATAAGGTTAACACCTGATTTTGCAGCAGAAACTCTACAAGCCAGAAGGGAGTGGCATGATATATTTAAAGTGATGAAAGGGAAGAACCTACAACCAAGATTACTCTACCTTGCAAGGATCTCATTCAGATTCGACAGAGAAATCAAAAGCTGTACAGACAAGCAAAAGATAAGAGAATTCAGCACCACCAAACCAGCTCTATAGCAAATGCTAAAGGAATTTCTCTAAGTGGGAAAAGCAAGAGAAGAAAAGGACCTACAAAAACAAACCCAAAAAACTTAAGCAAATGGTAATAGGAACATACATATTGATTATTACCTTAAATGTGAATGGATTAAATGCTCCAACCAAAAGACACAGGCTCACTGAATGGATACAAAAACAAGACCCATATATATGCTGTCTATGAGAGACCAAGTTCAGACCTAGGGACACATACAGACTGAAAGTGAGGGGATGGAAAAAGATATTCCATGCAAATCAAAATCAAAAGAAAGCTGGATTAGAATACTCATATCAGATAAAATAGAATTTAATATTTTTAATATAAAGAATGTTACAAGAAATAAGGAAGAACACTACATAATGATCAAGGAATCAACCCAAGAAGCTGATATAACAATTATAAATATATATGCACCCAGCATGGGAGCACCTCAATACATAGAGGAAATGCTAACATCTATAAAAGAGGAAATCGACAGTAACATAATAATTGTGGGGGATTTTAACACCCCATTTACACCATTAGACAGATCACCCAGGCAGAAAATTGATAAGGAAACACAAGCATTATATGACATAATAGACCAGATAGATATAATTAATATTTATAGGACATTCCATCCGAAAACAGCAGATTACACTTTCTTCTTAAGTGCACATGGAACTTTCTCCAGGATAGATCACATCTTGGGTCAAAAATCAAGCCTCAGTAAATTTAAGAAAATTGAAATCATATCAAGCATCTTTTCTGACCACAATACTATGAGATTAGAAATTGATTACAGGGAAAAAAACGTGAAAAACACAAACACACAGAGGTTAAACAATACATTACTAAATAACCAAGAGATCACTGAAGAAATCAAAGAGGAAATCAAAAAATACCTGGAAACAAATGAAAATGAAAAAATGACAACCCAAAACCTATGGGATGCAGCAAAAGTGGTTCAAGAGGGAAGTTTATAGCAATAAAATCCTACCTCAGAAACAAGAAAAATCTCAAATAAATAATCTAACCTTTCAACTAAAGGAACTAAAGAAAGAATAACAGGGGCCTCCCTGGTGGCGCAAGTGGTTGAGAGTCCGCCTGCCGATGCAGGGGATACGGGTTCGTGCCCCGGTCTGGGAGGATCCCATGTGCCGCGGAGCGGCTGGGCCCATGAGCCATGGCCGCTGAGCCTGCGCGTCCGGAGCCTGCGCATCCGGAGCCTGTGCTCCGCAACGGGGGAGGCCACAACAGTGAGAGGCCCGCATACCGCAAAAAAAAAAAAAAAAAAAAAAAAAAAAAAGAAAGAATAACAAACAAAACCAAAAGTTAGTGGAAGGAAAGAAATCATAAAGATCAGAGCATAAATAAATGAAATAGAAACAAAGAAAACAGTAGCAAAGATAAATAAAACTAAAAGCTGACTCTTTTACAAATTTTTTTTTAAACTTTTAAAAGTTTTTTTTGTTTGATTGTTTATTTCTTTTCCTTACTTTTTTAATAAATAGTTTTTTCCTATTTTTTTATACAGCAGGTTCTTATTAGTCATCAATTTTATACACAACAGTGAATACATGTCAATCCCAATCACCCAATTCATCACACCGCCACTCCCACCCCCCCATGGCTTTCCCACCTTGGTATCCATACGTTTGTTCTCTACATCTGTGTCTCTATTTCTGCCCTGAAAACCAGTTCATCTGTACCATTTTTCTAGGTTCCACATATATGTGTTAATATACGATATTTGTTTTTCTCTTTCTGACTTACTTCACTCTGTATGACAGTCTCTAGATCCATCCGCGTCTCAACAAATGACTCAATTTCGTTCCTTTCTATGGCTGACTAAATTCCATTGTATATATGTACCACATCTTCTTTATCCATTTAACTGTTGATGGGCCTTTAGGTTGCTTCTATTACCTGGCTATTGTAAATAGTGCTGCAATTAACATTGGGGTGAATGTGTCTTTTTGAATTGTGGTTTTCTCTGGGTATATGCCCAGTAGTGGGATTGCTGGATCATATGGTAATTCTATTTTTACTTTTTTAAAGAAACCTCCATACTGTTCTCCATAGTGGCTGTATCAGTTTATATTCCCACCAACAGTGCAAGAGGGTTCCCTTTTTTCCACATCCTCTCCAGCATTTGTTGTCTATAGATTTTCTGATGAAGCCCATTCTACCTGGTGAGAGGAGACACCTCATTGTAGTTTTGATTTGCATTTCTCCAATAATTAGTGATGTTGAGCAGGGTTTCATGTGCTTCTTGGCAATCTGTATGCCTTCTTTGGAGAAATGTCTATTTAGGTCTCCTGCCCATTTTTAGATTGGGTTGTTTGTGCTTTTAATATTGAGCTGCATGTGCTGTCTATATATTTTGGAGATTAATCCTTTGTTGGTTGATTTATTTGCAAATATTTACTCCCATTCTGAGGGTTGTCTTTTAGTCATGTTTATGATTTCCTTTGTTGTGTGAAAGCTTTTAAGTTTCATTATGTCCCATCAGTTTATTTTTCTTTTTATTTCCATTACTCTAGGAGGTGGATCAAAAAAGATCTTGCTGTGATTTATGTCAAAGTGTGTTCTTCCTTGGTTTTCTTCTAAGAGTTTTATAGTGTCTGGTCTTATATTTAGGTCTCTAATCCATTTTGAGTTTATTTTTGTGTATGGTGTTAAGGAGTGATCTAATTTCATTCTTTTTCATGTAGCTGTCCAGTTTTCCCAGCACCGCTTACTGAAGAGACTGTCTTCACCATTGTATATCCTTGCCTTTTTTGTCATAGATTAGTTGACCATAGGTGCATGGGTTTAACTCTGGGCTTTCTATCTTGTTCCATTGATCTATGTTTCTGTTTTTGTACCAGTACCATATTGTCTTGATTACTGTAGCTTTGTAGTATAGTCTGAAGTCAGGGAGTCTGATTCCTCCAGCTCCATTTTTTTCCCTGAAGACTGCTTTCACTCTTCGGGTTTTTTTGTGTCTCCATACAAATTTTAAGATATTTTGTTCTAGTTCCATAAAAAATGCCATTGGTATTTTGATAGGGATTGCATTGAATCTGTAGATTGCTTTGGGTAGTATAGTCATTTTCACAATATTGATTCTTCCAATCCAAGAACATTGTATATTTCTCCATCTTTAATTTCTCTCAACAGTATCTGATAGTTTTCTGCATACAGGTTTTTTGTCTCCCTAGGTAGGTTTATTCCTAAGTATTTTATTCTTTATGTTGCAATGGTAAATGGGAGTGTTTCCTTAATTTCTCTTTCAGATTTGTCATCATTAGTGTATAGGAATGCAAGAGATTTCTGTGCATTAATTTTGTATCCTGCAATGTTACCAAAATCATTAATTAGCTCTAGTAGTTTTCTGGTGGCATCTTTAGGATTCCCTATGTATAGTATCATGTCATCGGCAAACAGTGACAATTTTACTTCTTCTTTTCTAATTGTATTCCATTTGTTTCTTTTTCTTCTCTGATTGCCAAGGGTAGGACTTCCAAAACTATGTTGAACCACAGTGGCGAGAGTGGACATCCTTATCTTGTTCCTGATCTTAGAAGAAATGCTTTCAGTTTTTCACCACTGAGAATAATGTTTGCTGTGAGTTTGTCGTATATGGCCTTTATTATGTTGAGGTAGGTGCCCTCTATGCCCACTTTCTGGAGAGTTGTTATCATAAATTCGTGTTGAATTTTGTCAAAAGTTTTTTCTGCATCTATTGAGATGATCATACGGTTTTTATTCTTCAATTTGTTACTATGGTGTACCACATTGATTTATTTGCATATATTGAAAAAAACCTTGCATCCCTAGGATAAATCCCACTTGATCATGGTGTATGAACCTTTTAATGTGTTTTAGGGTTCTGTTTGCTAGTATTTTGCTGAGGATTTTTGCATCTATATTCATCAGTGATATTGGTCTGCAGTTTTCTTTTTTTGTAGTATCTTTGGTTTTGGTATCAGGGTGATGGTGGTCTCATAGAATGAGTTCGGGAGTGTTCCTTCCTCTGCAACTTTTTGCAAGAGTTTGAGAAGGATGGCTCTTAGCTCTTCTCTAAATGTTTGATAGAATTCACCTGTGAAGCCATCTGGTCCTGGACTTTCCTTTCTTGGAAGATTTTTAATCACAGTTTCAATTTCATTACTTGTGATTGGTCTGTTCATGTTTTCTATTTCTTCTTGGTTCAGTCTTGGAAAGTTATACCTTTCTAAGAAGTTGTCCATTTCTTCCAGGTTGTCCATTTTATTGGCATAGTGTTACTTGTAGTAGTCTCTTAGGATGCTTTGTATTTCTCCAGTGTCTGTTGTAACTTCTCCTTTTTCATTTCTAATTTTATTGATTTGAATCCTCTCCCTCTTTTTCTTGATGAGTCTGGCTAATGGTTTATCAATTTTGTTTATCTTCTCAAAGAACCAGCTTTTAGTTTTATTTATCTTTGCTATTGTTTTCTTTGTTTCTATTTCATTTATTTCTGCTCTGATATTTATGCTTTCTTTCCTTCTGCTAACTTTGGGTTTTGTTTATTCTTCTATCTCTAGTTCCTTTAGGTGTAAGGTTATATTATTTATTTGAGATTTTTCTTGTTTCTTGAGGTAGGCTTGTATAGCTATGAACTTCCCTCTTAGAACTGCTTTTGCTGCATCCCATAGGTTTTGGATCGTCTTGTTTTCATTGCCAGTTGTCTTTCGGTATTTTTTGATTTCCTCTTTGGTTTCTTCAGTGATCTCTTCGTTATTTAGTTATGTAGTGTTTAGCCTCCATGTGTTTGTATTTTTTACGTCTTTTACCCTGTAATTCATTTCTAATCTCATAGTGTTATGATCAGAAAAGATGCTTGATATGATTTCAATTTTCTTAAATTTACTGAGGCTTGATTTGTGACCCAAGGTGTGATCTATCCTGGAGAATGTTTCGTGCACACTTGAGAAGAAAATGTAGTTTGCTGTTTTTCAATGGAATGTCCTATAAATATCAATTAAATCTATCTGGCCTATTGTGTCATTTAGAGCTTCTGTTTCCTTATTTATTTTCATTTTGGATGATCTGTCCATTGGTGTAAGTGAGGTGTTATTAAAATTCCCCACTATTATTGTTTTACTGTTGATTTCCTCTTTTATAACTGTTAGCAGTTGCCTTATGTATTGAGGTGCTCCCATGTTGGGCGCATATATATTTATAATTGTTATATCTTCTTCCTGGATTGATCCCTTGATCATTATGTAGTGTCCTTCCTTGTTTCTTGTAATATTCTTTATTTTAAAGTATATTTTATCTGATATGAGTATTGCTACTCCAGTTGTCTTTTGATTTCCATTTGCATGGAATATCTTTTTCCATTCCCTCACTTTCAGTCTGTATGTGTCCCTAGGTCTGAAGTGGGTCTTTTGTGGACAGCATATATATGGGTCTTGTTTTTGTATCCATTCAGCAAGCCTGTGTCTTTTGTTTGGAGCATTTAATCCATTCACATTTAACGTAATTATTGATACGTATGTTCCTATTACCATTTCCTTAAGTTTTTTGAGTTTGTTTTTGTAGGTCCTTTTCTCCTCTTGTGTTTTCCACTTAGAGAAGTTCCTTTAACATTTGTTGTAGAGCTGGTTTGGTGGGGCTGAATTCTCTTAGCTTTTGCCTGTCTGTAAAGCTTTTGATTTCTCCATCAAATCTGAATGAGATCCTTGCTGGCTAGAGTAATCTTGGTTGTAGGATTTTCCCTTTCATCACTTTAAGTATATCATGACACTCCCTTCTGGCTTGTAGTGGTTCTGCTGAGAAATCAGCTGTTAACCTTATGGGAGTTCCCTTGTATGTTATTTGTTGTTTTTTGCCTTGCTGCTTTCAGTAATTTTTCTTTGTCTTTAGTTTTTGCCAATTTGATTACTATGTGTCTCAGCATGTTTCTCATTGCGTTTATCCTGTATTGGACTCACTGCGCTTCCTGGACTTGGGTGGCTATTTCCTTTCCCATGTTAAGGAATTTTTCAATTATAATTTCTTCAAATGTTTTCTCAGGTCCTTTCTCTCTCTCTTCTCCTTCTGGGACCCCTATAATGCAAATGTTGGTGCATTTAATGTTGCCCCAGAGGTCTCTTAGGCTGTCTTCATTTCTTTTCATTCTTTTTTCTTCAGTCTGTTCTGCAGCAGTGAATTCCAACATTCTGTCTTCCTGGTCACTTATTTGTTCTTCTGCCTCAGTTATTTTGCTATTGATTCCTTCTAGTGTAGTTTTCATTTCAGTTATTTTATTGTTCATCTCTGTTTTTTTGTTCTTTAATTCTCCTCATTCTTTGTTAAACATTCCTTGAATCTTCTTGATCTTTGCCTCCATTCTTTTCCAAAGTCCTTGAACATCTTCACAATCATTATTCTGAATTCTTTTTCTGGAAGGTTGCCTATCTCCACTTCATTTAGTTGCTTTTCTGGGCTTTTATCTTGTTCCTTCATCTGGTACATAGCCCTCTGCCTTTTCATCTTGTCTGTCTTTCTGTGAATGTGGTTTTTGTTCCACAGGCTGCAGGATTGTAGATCTGCTTGCTACTGTTGTCTGCCTGCTGGTGGATGAGGCTATCTCAAAGCTGGTTCTTTGAGAAGATAAACAAAATTGATAAACCATAAGCCAGACTCATGAAGGAGAAGATGGAGAGGACTCAAATCAATAAAATTAGAAATAACAAAGGAGAAGTTACAACAGACACTGCAGACATACATAGCATCCTGAGACTGCTCCCAGCGACTCTATGCCAATAAAATGGACAACATGGAAGAAACTGACAAATTCTTAGAAAGGCATAACCTTCCAAGACTGAACCATGAAGAAACAGAAAATATGAACAGATCAATCACAAGTAATGAAATTGAAACAGGAATTAAAAATCTTCCTACAGGGGCTTCCCTGGTGGCGCAGTGGTTGAGAGTCTGCCTGCCGATGCAGCGGACACGGGTTCGTGCCCCGATCCCGGAAGATCCCACATGCCGCGGAGCGGCTGGGCCCGCGAGCCATGGCCGCGGAGCCTGTGTGTCCAGAGCCTGTGCTCCGCAATGGGAGAGGCCACAGCAGTGAGAGGCCCGCGTACAGCAAAAAAAAAAAAAAAAAAAAAAAAAAAAAAAAAAAAAAAATCTTCCTACAAACAAATGTGCAGGACCAGATGGCTTCACAGGTAAATTCTATCAAACATTTAGAGCAGAGCTAACACCCATACTTCTCAAACTCTTGCAAAAAATTGCAGAGGAAGGAAAACTCCTAAACACATTCTATGAGACCACCATCACCCTGTTACCAAAACCAGACAAAGATATTACAAAAAAAGAAAATTATAGACCAATATCACTGAGGAAAATTGATTGAAAAATCCTGAACAAAATAGTAGCAAACAGATTCCAAAAACACATTAAAAGGAACATACAACATGCTCAAGTGTGATTTATCCCAGGAATGCAATAATTTTTCAATATATGCAAATCAATCAATGTGATACACCATATTAACAAATTGAAGAAGAAAAACCATATGATCATCTCAATAGATGCAGAAAAAGTTTTAGACAAAATTCAATACCCATTTATGATAACAACTCTCCAGAAAGTGGGCATAGAGGGAACCTACCTCAACATAATAAAAGCTATATATGACAAACCCACAGCAAACATCATTCTCAATGGTGAAAAATTGAAAGCATTTCCTCTACGATCAGGAACAAGACAAGGATGTCCACTCTCACCACTATTATCCAACATAACTTTGGAAGTCCTAGCCATGGCAGTCAGAGAAGAAAAAGAAATAAAAGGAATACAAATTGGAAAAGAAGAATTAAAACTGTCACTGTTTGCAGATGACATGATACTATACATAGAGAATCCTAAGGATGCCACCAGAAAACTACTAGAGCTAATCAATGAATTAGATAAAGTTGCAGGATACAAAATTAATGCACAGAAAACTCTTCCATTCCTATACACTAACAATGAAAGATCAGAAACGAAATTAAGGAAACAATCCCATTCACCATTGCAACAAAGTAATAAAATACCTAGGAATAAACCTACCTAAGGAGGTAAAATACCTGTACTCAGAAAACTATAAGACACTGGTGAAAGAACTCAAAGATAGCACAAACAGATGGAGAGATATACCATGTCCTTTGATTGGAAGAATCAATATTGTGAAAATAACTATAGTATTCAAAGCAATCTACAGATTCAATGTAATCCCTATTAAGTTACCAATGGCATTTTTACAAAACTAAAACAAAAAATCTTAAAATCAATAGATGGCACTTCTTCATTCTTTTTTCCCTAGATTTACTGAGTTATAATTGACATATAACATTGTATAACTTTAAGGTATACACTGTGTTGATTTGATACCCTTATATACTGCAAAATGATTACCACCACAGTGTTAGCTAATACCTTTATCACATCACATAAATAATATTTCTTTTTTTGTGATGACACTTAAGCTCTACTCTCTTAGCAACTTTCAAGTATATAAGAGTGTTGGGCTTCCCTGGTGGTGCAGTGGTTGAGAGTCTGCCTACCAATGCAGGGGACATGGGTTCGGGCCCTGGTCTGGGAGGATCCCGCATGCTGCGGAGCGGCTGGCCCCGTGAGCCACAATTACTGAGCCTGCACGTCTGGAGCCTCCACAACGGGAGAGGCCGCGATAATGAGAGGCCCGCGCACCGTGATGAGGAGTGGCCCCCATTTGCCACAACTAGAGAAAGCCCTCGCGCAGAAACGAAGACCCAACACAGCCATAAATAAATAAATAAAATTTAAAAAAAGAGTGTTATTAACTATAATCACTATGCTGAATTCCATCACATGATTAGGCTCTGCTTTTCCTTTTATGCTACTGTACCTTCCTTCTGTTTAGTTTACTGGGTTCTTTTCCCTTCCCAACATCTAAAACTTGGCATTTTCACATTATATCTCTTCTATTCTTTTCCCTAGTTAGCAACATTTCTTCCCAGAGATTTAAATACGAATTTTCTGTTGAATACTTTCAAATTTGTCTCTCTAGACCTATTTCATAGATAACTCAGAGTTAACATGTAGGAAAAGTTAATGACAATGACAACCATTTTTACTGCACATATTATGTGTCAGTCACTGTTGTAAGTACTTTACACACACTAAATCATACAATCCTCACAGTAACCTTCTTTGGTAGTATTATTATTATCTTTGTTTTATAAACAAGAATAATGAGAGAGTTTGAGTAATTTGCCCAAGATCATAAAGTAAGCAAGAGGCAGAGAATGTTTTTGACCCAGTTTGGTTCTGGAGATCTCACTCTTTACTAGACTCTATATATCTCTTTGCCTAAAATCATCTTTCCTCACTCTTCGTGTGGAAAGTTAGGAAGCACTCTCCTCTTTTAGGAATAAGCCTACATTTTACCTATTCAGAAAAGCTGTCCTTACTCATCCTACATAGAGCAACTCCTGCCTGCTTGTTCTCTCTTAGCCTCCTATTTATTTCTTTGAAATTATTTATTACAAATTGTTAATCATGCAATTTACTCTTCATTTACTTTTGTCAGATAACATGGATTGTTTTGCTCAATATCCATTCTAATCTCTTTCTGGTGTGCCTTCCTGAACTGCTGAGGTGGGAGGCCTAAAATCTACTTTTGTAAAATTACCTTGCAGCTGGGTTTTTCCATGTGATTTAGTTTCCACCATTTAGAAGCTCTCACAGGGGTAATTAATTTAGAAATAACTTATGGGGGGCCATAAGGAACAGTTTTGCTCAAACAGATTTTGGCAGAAAAGGCACAGTTCTAGAAGTGGCAGATGTGGCAGAAAATTCAAGATACTGCAGCTCCTGATTGTTGCAGAACCAGCATGGTTCTGGAGCTGTCAACAGTGGTAGAAGCTTCTTGATAATGTAGTTTCCTGATTGTGGTGGAAGTTGCAGCTTTTTGCCAGCTCAGTTCTGCAGTGTGACTTAAGTGTAGAAACTCAATCTGGAGTCTGTTTCTTCAGTCCTCCAAATGATTTTGTGAACTATTTATATTCTTATTAAATGTCTTTGTGCTTAAGCCAGCTTTAGTAGACTTTGTTGTCTGCAACTAAGAACCTTGGTCATTATATCTAATAATTTTTGTTTCTGTCTTATCTGCCAGAATATAAGCACTTCAAGAGAAGTTAGCCTTTTACAGTTGATTGCTGAATTCCCACTGCCAAGTCAAGCTTAGCTCATACTAGGTGTTAATATATTATTACTGAATTTCATGACAAAGATTTAAAAATGTTTAATTTCTTCTACAATTATAGAAACTGCTTTGGAATACCAGCTAAAATACTTCCTGCCAGCCTACCTTCCTCTTTCTCTATGTGTATTATATTTCATTTCAGCTTGGTCCTAGAATATGATGTATCAAGGAGACCAAGATTGCTGAATAGGTATCAGTTACTCACTGTTCCTAAAATATGTCATGGTTTCCCATGAGATTTTGCTCCTATTTGGAATACCCCATCCTCCACTTTTCTACTACATAGACTCCTACTTGTTTTTCAAGGACAAGCCAAATTATTTTCATGCAGCAGCCTCTCCTGTACTTCCCCCAAGTGATTAATTAATCACACCTTAAACTGTGTTCTTGTAATACATTGTAGATATTTTATTATAGTATTTATAACATTTTAATATTATGTTATTAATGTTATTAATAATAATAACATTTTATTATTCTGAGTCATTGTGTTACAATTACTAGTGAAATAAAATGTATGGGTGAAGAATTTTAAAACAACAAAATGCTTGTGAAAATGTGCTATAAACTCACAAATGTAAGTTATTTTTTCTTTCCATGTGACCAAATAAGGTTTATTCCAATAGTACACTCTCAGGAACTCTAACAACATAATATTTATTCTTTCTCATTTGAAATCATGTCAAACTCACAGAACAGTACAAGAACAGTACAAAGAACTCTCATGTACCCTTTACCCAGAGACATTACTCAAGTTTTGCCAACTCTCCCAGTAATGTTCTTTAGGAAAGTGATCCATCCAGGATCATGTGTTGCAACTAGCTTTGTCTAGTCTCTGGGAACATGTCCTCAGCGCTCCCTTGACTCTTATGACCTTAATATTTCAAAAGATCACAGGTCATTTTGTAGAATCCACAATTTGTGCTTGTCTGATGTGTCTTCACAATCACATGAAGATTATGTGTATTGGGCAGGAACTACATATTGATAGAACGATGTGTGATGCTGCATCCCCTTGAGGGGCATTTGAAGTTGATTTGCCCCATGCCTGGTAGTTTTCTCACTAGAGTAAGGTGGCATTGCCCAGATGTCTCCACTATAAAGTTTCTCTTTTTCCCTTTGTAATTAATAAGTATTTTTGTGGGAAGATACTTTGACACTAGTAAATATCCTGTCCCATGTCCAACTTTCACTCCCTAGTTTTTTTTTTTTAACATCTTTATCGGAGTATAATTACTTTACAATGTTGTGTTAGTTTCTTCTGTGTAACAAAATGAATCAGCTATACGTATACATATATCCCCATATCCCATCCCTCTGGTGCTTCCCTCCCACGCTCCCTATCCCACCCCTCTAGGTGGTCACAAAGCACTGAGTTAATCTCCCTGTGCTATGCAGCTGCTTCCCACTAGCTATCTATTTTACATTTGGTAGTGTATATATGTCAATGCTACTCTCGCACTTCGTCCCAGCTTAACTTTCCCCCTCCCCATGTCCTCAAGTCCATTCCCTACATCTGCATCTTTATTCCTGTCCTGCCCCTAGGTTAATCAGAATCAATTTTTTTTTAGATTCCATATATATGTGTTAGCATACAGTATTTGTCTTTCTCTTTCTGACTTACTTCACTCTGTATGACAGACTCTAGGTCCATTCACCTCACTACAAATAACTCAATTTCATTTCTTTTTATGTCTGAGTAATATTCCATTGTATATATGTGCCACAACTTCTTTATCCATTCATCTGTTGATGGACCCTTAGGTTGCTTCCATGTCCTGGTTATTGTAAATAGTGCTGCAATGAATATTGTGGTACATGTCTCTGTCACAAATGTAAGTTATTGTCTTTATTTTTACATGCAGAAGCAGAGGAAAGTTATTGCACAATTTCACTTATTTCTCTTTCCAGGTAGGTATACTTCCAATTTATTCGATTTATCTTCTTTTGTGGACTGACTTACACATGACCTGACTTTTGGAAGCCCAAGAAAGAAGGGCCAGGAAGCCTTTGGCATACACATGCTAATCTGTATGGCTGACTTGAAGTGTAGAAGCCTCCCTCAGAGTAATTCCTCAGAAAATTAAGAAACAATTCAGTTTGGAGCTAGTTCATTCCTGCATACAAAACATTATAATACTGTGCTCAAATAGATAAACACAAGTGAATCATTTTTACTTTCTTTGCTCCTTTTAAATGATTTATACTCACTTTCAAAATCATGTTGTATTGCAAGTATACCAAAATGACTACTTCTCTGGTCATTTAGAGAATTTTCTTTCATAGCATTTAATATATTAGGTGACTCATATTCAAAAAATAAAAAGGGTTATTATTTCCAATATTTTCAATTTTCTTCTTTAGTGGTTTTTGTTAGCACAGGTTAGAAAACAGGTATTATTTTGTATTTTGAATATTTTATTTGAAATATCTAGCATTTGTAACATTAATATATCTCTCCACTGATTTTTATTTTATTTTGGTTAATAAACAAAAATTTACATCAAAAATAAAGTAAAAAATCAAAGAGGTAATATTTACAATATTAAACATAAGTCAGATGTGGAAGCATGCTTTTCCAGATTAAACGTTTACTGAGTTGGCAGAAAAAGACTTTCTTCCTCATTCATCCAAGTTAAGTTTTGTTTAAATGGATTCTAATTTCTTATTCCTTTACCCTTTTCACCATCTTTCTGTTGCTTTGTTTACCGAATAGTGATTTTTCCTTACCACTGCCTTCCACAGTTCTGTACAGCTGCTTCCCAGATGAGCTAAATAGCTCATTTTCATCTTTATACAAGTCTAAACTATGGTTTAATCCTACATGGCTTTCACAGACACAGTGACTGAAATCTCTTTGTGACAGTTCTCATATATACATGTATGCTTTTATTTTCTGCAGGTATTCAAGTAAACTTGCCTATAAAAAAGCACCGAACATCATTATCTGGTTCTGCATCCTTCAAATCTTATGTATTCTTTGAAAACTAGTGGAAACAAGGTCTCAAATTACGAAGAACATAAAGTATGCATTTGGAAATAAAGAAAATGGACCTTTCCAGCAAATTGAGAAAGTTTCTAATTTTGTTCTTTTCTACTAAAGGTTGATTAACTAATTTCTAAAGAGTATTTCACCCAAATGCCTTTAAAGTGGCTTCAATCAAAATGAGCTGATGAACTAAAGCAATAATTTTCTTTCCTTTCTTTACTGTGTTCATTTTTCTGCACTTTCTTGACAGTTCATCACAGACAAAGGACTTAAGCACCAGCATACTCTTCAACTTAAACAGTAAAATCCCAAGGATCGGACATGCAGGCTTCCATTCAGATGGATGTTAATGGATAGAGCTTATGGGGACTAATAAGAAGGATTGTTGGCATTCCCAATGACTTGCCTTTTCATGTTGGACTTGTTTATTGCTTTCCTTATTTGAAGGTAAGGGAGGGAAATGAGAGGCTGAATTCTGGGTTATGACTAAAGACGCTAAACCATTTAAAGTGCCATTATTCCATTTCATTAAATTTCGGCACAGAAGTGCATGCACATGTTACCGGATTGTAAGGTGTGTTCATGAATCAGAATTACACAGCTTGAGGGCTTATCTGGTTCACATTCTTTCTCGAAAAATTATTATGTAAAAATAAGTAAAAATCAAATATAAATTTTGATATAAAGTAAAGATCCTGAGAGTTAAAAGAATAAAATGTTGGTATAGAATTTTTAGATGCATGTCATCAAGTTAATTTCCCTTCTGTTGTGCCTTTACAAATTTATGTGTGATGGAGCATAAATGACTCAGAATATGAATGTGTTAACAAGCCTTTACAATATTTGTGTGTGTGAGAGTTTGAATATATACACTGTATTGCTGTTTCCATAGCTAAATAACATCTAATTGTGCTAATGTGGGAAAGTCAGGAAATCAAAGAATTATATTAATTGTTCCTGAATTTCAAATACTCAGGCAAACTGCAGTTGGGTTTGCCTTCTTCAGCTGAGTGTGCCTAGGACTAGGTGTGAAATCTTTGTATGTTCCTGGATCCTCTTATAGAAATAGACAAAGGCAAGACATAATTGAATCGGGATTTTGATTTCATTCTTCTAATTTGCTCATGAAAACAAATTGAGAAATCATCAAATTGAACTGAATTATCTAATTCTTTTAAAATGAGCAGCCTTACTCCTAAAAGTAGGGGTAGGGAAAATAAAAAATAACACACAAGGGTTTCCCTGGTGGCGCAGTGGTTGAGAGTCCGCCTGCCATTACAGGGGACACGGGTTCATGCCCCGGTCTGGGAAGATCCCATATGCTGCAGAGTGGCTGGGCCTGTGAGCCATAGCCACTGAGCCTGCGTGTCCAGAGCCTGTGCTCCGCAATGGGAGAGGCCAGAGCAGTGAGAGGCTCACGTATCGCAAAATAAATAAATAAATAAATAAATAACACACAGAGTGTTCTCTTTACAACAAAATCTTTAAGATCAGCTTGATTTTTCAAATTGTTATTCTGGTTTTGAAATTTATATGAAAAATTTTGTAACATTTGAAAATGAAATCATATATTGTTTAAAGAAACTGGTCTCACATTGCTTCATTCAATTTCACAAATTAGTAGAACTGGAATGAATTTAATTTTATAAGTAATTTGGCAGTTCAAGTTCTACATTATATAAGCTCTTGTATCCTGACTTACTGCCCTACAAACTCCTTTTATGTAACAAAGTAGAACCAAATGGAAATTTGATAATATAAAGGAAATCATTTCTATACAAAACCCAGAAGGAAATTCAGACACTTTGTACATATCACACTCTATATTCTTCATATTTATGAAAACAGTGAAAGATTATACTAAAATTTAAATTAGTTTTTGAATAAAAGAGGCAAGAATGGGCATCCTTGTCTTGTTCCTGATCTTAGAGAAAATGCTTTCAGTTTTTCACCATTGAGAATGATGTTAGCTGTGGGTTTGTCATATGTGGTCTTTATTATGTTCCATCTATGCCCACTTTCTGAAGAATTTTTATCATAAATCAATGTTGAATTTCAACAAAAGCTTTTTCTGCATCTATTGAGATGATCATATGGTTTTTATTCTTCAATTTGTTAAAGCAGTGTATCACATTGATTGATTTGTGGATATTGAAAAATCCTTGCATCACTGGGGTACATCCCACTTGCTCATGGTATATGATACTTTTAATGTATTATCGAAGTTGGTTTGCTGGTCTTTGTTGAGGAGTTTTTCATCTATGTTCATCAGTGATATTGACCTGTAATTTTCTTTTTTGTGTATTATCTTTGTCTGGTTTTGGTATCAGGGTGATGGTGGCCTCATAGAATGATTCTGAAGTATTCCTTCCTCTTTAATTTTTGGAATAGTTTCAGAAGGACAAGTGTGAACTCTTCTCTAAATGGTGGAATTCACCTCTGAAGCCATCTGGCCCTTGACTTTTGCTTGTTGGGAGTTTTTAAATTACTGAATTAATTTCAGTACTGGTAATTGGTCTGTTCATATTTTCTATTTCTTCCTGGTTCAGTCTTGAGAGATTGTACCTTTCTAGGAATTTGTCCATTTCTTCTAGGTTGTCCCTTTTATTGGTGTATAGTTGCTTGTAGTAGTTTCTTATGATCCTTTTTATTTCTATAGTGTTGGTTGTAACTTCTCCTTTTTCATTTCTGATTGTATTGATTTGAGCCCTCTCCCTTTTTTTCTTGATGAGTCTGGCTAAATGTTTATCAATTTTGTTTATCTTTTCAAAGAACTAGTTTTTAGTTTCATTGACCTTTTCTACTTTTTTTTTAAGTTTCTACTTCATTTATTTCTGCTCTGATCTTTATGATTTCTTTTCTTCTACTAACTTTCTTCTACTAACTTCTACTAACAGACAAAACATTGGGGTTTTATTTGTTCTTCTTTGTCTAGTTGCTTTAGGCATAACATTAGGTTGTTTGTTTGAGATTTTTCTTGTTTCCTGAGGTAAGATTGTATCACTATAAACTTCCCTCTTAGAACTGCTTCTGCTACATCCCATAAGTTTTGGATCATTGTGTTTTCATTTTCATTTGGCTCTAGGTAAAATTTTATTTCCTCTTTGATTTCTTCAGTGATCCATTGGTTGTTTAGTAGCATATTGTTTAGCCTCCACATTTGTGTTTTTTGCAGTTTTATTTTTTCTCTTGTAGTTGATTTCTAGAATCACAGTCTTGTGCTTGGAAAAGATGCTTGATATGATTTAAGTTTTCTTAAATTTACTGAGGGCTGCTTTGTGGTCCAGCATGTGATCTATTCTGGAGCATGTTCCATGTGCACTTGAAAAGAATGTGCATTCTGCTGCTTTTGGATGGAATGCTCTATAAATATTAAGTCCATCTGGTCTAATGTGTCATTTTAAGGCCTATGTTTCCTTATCAATTTTCTGTCTGGATGATCTGTGCATTGATGTATGTGGGGTGTTGAAGTCCCCCACTATTAATGTGTTACTGTCAAGTTCTCCTTTTATATCTGTTAACATTTGCCTTATATATTGATGTGCTCCTATATTGGCTGCATATATATTAACAATTGTTATATCTTCTTCTGGGATTGATCTTTTGATCAGTATGTAGTGTCCTTCTTTGTCTCTTGTAACAGTCTTTATTTTAAAGTCTATTTTGTCTGATATGAGAATTGCCACTCCAGCTTTCTTTTGATTTCCATTTGCATGGAATACCTTTTTCCAACCCCTCACTTTCAGTCTGTATGTGTCTCTAGATCTGAAGTGAGTTTCTTGTAGGCAGCAAATATACAGGTCTTGTTTTTGTATCCATTCAGCCAGTCTCTGTCTTTTGGTTGGAAATTTAATCCATTTACGTTTAAGGTAATTATCGATATGTACATTCTATGGCCTTTTTGTTAACTGTTTTGGATTTGCTTTTGTAGCTCTTTTTCCCCTCTTTCTTCTTTGTTCTCTTCTCTTGTGATATAATGACTATCTTTAGCGTTATGTTTAGGTTCCTTCTTCTTTTTTGTGTGCATATCTATTACAGATTTTTGTTTTGTGGTTACCATGAGAATTTTGTATAGGAGTCTGTATTTATAAATACTTGTTTTAAGTTGCTGATCTCTTAATTTCAAATGCATTTTAGATACACTGTATTTGTACTCTCCTCCCCCCATGATTACCATTTTTGATTTTATATTTTACATCTAATTGTTTTGAGTATTCCTTAACTGTTTATTGTGGATACAAATGATTTTTGTCTTTTAACCTCCCTATTAGCTTTGTGTGTGGATGATTTCCTACCTTTATTGTATGTTTGGCTTTACAAGTGAGCTTTTCCATTTTGTAACTTTCTTGTGTATAGTTGTGGCTTTTTCTTTTCTGCCTAGAGAAGATCATTTAGCATTTGTTGGAAAGCTAGTTTGGTGGCGCTGAATTCTTTTAGCTTTTGCTTGTTTGTAAAGCTTTTGATTTCTCCATCAAATCTGAATGAGAGCCTTGCTGGGTAGAGTATTCTTGGTTGTAGATTTTTCTCTTTCATCACTTTAAGTATATATGATAAGTATATCATGCAACTCCCTTCTGGCCTGCAGAGTTTCTACTGAAAATTAGCTGATAGCCTTATGGAAGTTCCCTTATATGTTATTTGTTGCTTTTCACTTGTTGTTTTTAGTATTCTCTCTTTAATTTTTGTCATTTTGATTACAATGTGTCATGGTGTAGTCCTCTGTGGGTTAATCCTGTAGGAGAATCTCCGTGCTTCTTGATTTGGGTGACTGTTTCCTTCCCCAGATTAGGGGAGTTTTCAGCTATTGTCTCTTCAAATATTTTCTCAAGCTATTTCTCTCTTCTCCTTCTAGGACTCCTATAATGTGAATATTAGCATGCTTGAGGTTGTCCTACAGGTTTCTTAAACTGTCCTAATTTCTTTTCATTCTTTTTGCTTTTTTTCTGTTTGACAGCAGTGATTTCCATCACTCTGTCTTCCAGCTCACTGATCCATTCTTCTGCCTCATTTAGTCTACTATTGCTTCCTTCTAGTGTATTTTTCATTTCAGTTACTGTATTCTTTAATTCTGTTTGGTTGTTCTTTATATTTTCTAATTCTTTGTTAAAAACTTCTAATTTCTCACTCTATGCAACCATTCTTGCCACTTTTATTCAACACAGTTTTGTAAGTCCTAGCCACAACAATCAGAGAAGAAAGAGAAATAAAAGGAATCCAAATTGGAAAAGAAGAAGTAAAACTGTCACTGTTTGCTATACAGATCCAGCTTTTCCTCAGGCAGCCCTGATGCCTGGCATTGACAGGGGGAAGTAGAGGCATCCTCTAGACCAGTGGTTATTAAAGTGTGGTGCCTGGACTAGCAGCATCGGCATCACTTGAGTATTTATTAGTAATACAATTTCTCAGGTCCTACTTTAGTTTTACTAAGTTAAAAGCTCTGGGATTAGGGTCCAGAAATCTGTTTTTAACAAGTCTTCTATGTGATTCATGTGTATGCTGAAGTTTAAGGACCCATGATTAGACCAACTTTAACAGAAAACCCAGTGTATGGAATTACTGGACTACCACTGAGAAAGTTCACATTTTAGATCCAATAGCCTCTGTTTTCTCTGCTTCTATCTTTACTCTCTCCATAGTTTCCTCTTAATTCTATAGATAGCATGATCATGTAAAAATTTAATTCACATCACTTCTATTACATTTACCCTTTTGTGCTTAAGCAAGCCATTAATCCTCTTCTCACTTGTGAGATTTACACTTAAGCATCCTTAGATATCTAGATTTTCAATCATCACCAGATTGATAGTGTTCCCCAAGTTATGAATGTTGGACTTTTGAACAGAATCTACCCAGAATGTATTGATTTACATGTATTCAAAGAATAGGAACTCATCTTGCCTACTGCTCCAGAGAGCAAGATGTGTCCCCTGAAGCATATTACCTTCCTTTTTTGATTCCATGATGGTCACAGATATGTTATCAGAAGGAAGATTATCATGGTGTGTCCCTACTTATTTAATTAACCCAAATGGAATGGTCACCATATACGTGAGGCAGGGAACTTGCAAGAGGGTGGAGACATTATTTGTTGTCACAGAGTTTCTTCTTGTTACATAAAACAAAATTAATTTTTCAAAAGAAATAATGGGTTTGGCATTTTGTGAGTTGACCTAGGAAATGGAATAATAGTTTCTCTAGGAAAATGGTTCTGAGTTCCATAAACAAGTGTAGTTTTGGGGCACAGTTTATCTACATATTGGAAATTGTTTATGATTTATGACAGCTCTATGGTATAACTTTATTTGAATTCTGTTATAAAAATGCTGTCTTTTATTTTGATTTAGAAAATTAAATGAAAAAACTCTGGATATCAAGGTTAATTTGCTACTAATAGTCTTTCTTTTAAAAAACATAGATTTTAAATAGGAAATAAACAAATACATAAATGTTAGTTCATACTCGTTTAGCTACTATAAAATTTTCCCAAGGAAAATAAAGTGTAGCTTTTCAGAAGAAATATTTAACAATTCTTCTTTAACTAAGGGGTCAAATTGAGCATCATTAACTATAAGACAACTTGACATTAAGCACCTTCTGATATTATGCAATACATAGTTGTCACCAATAGAGAATTCTTACTGAAAAAATATTTACACAATACAATCAAGCTTTTAGACTTATCTCCCAGTTTAAAGAAAATACAGATATGAGAGAAGCAAATCAAATAATACTCCAAGGAAACAATCAGATAAATCCAGAATACAGGACAATGTAAAAGGCAGCTGGCCTTATCTCTTAAAAAAACAATGTCACAACCAAGAAAAAAATACCTTTTTGGAAAGTAGGGGAGAAGGTGTTATCTTAGAATAAAAGAGAGTCAAAATACATAAGCAATGCAATTTTTGTACACTGTTTGGATGATGGTTCACAAAACCAGCTACAAAACACTTTTTGGAACAATTAGGAAAATTTGAATATGAGCTGGATATTAGATAATAATAGGAAATAATTATTAATTTTCTTATATATGATAATGGTAATATTATATAGGAGAATGTTCTTATTCTTAGGACATGAATGGTGAAACATTTAGGGGTAAAATCTGCAAGCTACTTTAAAATGGTACACACACACATACACACACCCCAACATACTAAAGAGAGTTAAAGCACATTTGGAAAAATGTTAACAGTTGTTCAGTGTAGGTTGTGAGTATATTGGCATTTATTGTACATTTATTCAAACTTTTCAAAAAAATTTTAAATTTTATAATAAAAGTTGGAAGGGTTGTACAGTTTGAATGTACTTAATGCCACTGGACAGTACACTTAAAAATGGTTAAAATGGTAAATTTTATGCTATGTATATTTTACCAAATTGTTTTAAATGCTGGAAAAAATCTTGTGTAAAGAATAATACTGTCACAACCACAGTAAATGTTGTCATTGAACTAGAGGTTGTCTCAGATCTCTAATTATTCACTTAAGGTTTACCCAGAGACATAATCTTCAGGGAAACACATTCTAGACAATTAAAGATACTACCAGATAATTGTTCTGGGATTCTGACTTTTTTTAAGGCAATGAACCAAACAGCCTAGATAGAATTCTACCATAGAATAATGTAGACAGATATTTCAGTAGGAATTCGGTAGGAACTATTCTAGTATATTTGGGTTTTATAGACCAACAGAAGGAGGTCCATCTTTCAGATCTCTCTTCTCCATCCTTGAGTCTTCCATGAGAGATAGTAGTTAATGTTTACCTTTGGATAAGGAAAAACTAAAATGAGTTAAGTATTAGAAAATTAAATTTATTTGTAAAAGAATTCCATGTAAATATTACAAAAATTATGTGAACCACAGTTCAGAGGATATGAATAGATTCTAAAAGTATCCTGGAACGTAACTGAGGTTCAACAAGTCAGGACCAGTTTTTTCCCTAAAGATTTTTAGGCTGAAGCCATAATTAAAGGCCACTTTTAATCCTGTCCTGAGCTCTTCCACACACAAAGCTGTGGGACACTATAATTCTTACTCATAGTGACTGAAAATAAAAGCCTGGTCAAGTACAAAGAGTTGTTTTCTGCCAAGCTCAATGAAGGGAGGAAGTGGTAAGGGTGGGTACAGGATGGCTAAAATTCCCCAGTCTTAACCATGGATAGCAGGATTGCTTAAAGTTCTGAAAAACAACCCCAAATTAGGTCTTGTCAAGTCAGATACACATCTGCAAAAGAAATATATGACCTGACAATGACTAGGATATGGATATGAGACCAAAGGGGAAAATATCTTTTCATGACAAAGTCCTAAAGTAGAATCATGTAGCATCGATTAAAAAAAATCATGGCATCTGGGGTTCCACAGATCTCTATTTGGTCCTGGATTGTGAGTGCAACTATCTATGTGTAACTTTGGTTAAGTCAATTAACACCACTATGATGCATGTTCTTTGCTGTTAAAATGTGAAAAATATTCCTAACCCATAAAGTTGTTGTAAAGAGTAAGTGAAATGATGTATATAAATTATTTAGCACAGTGCCTTGTGCATGGTAAGCTCTCAGTTAATTCTTATCAGCATCATAACCATCTCAGGCTTTGAGTCAGACCAGTCACAGTGGTATGGAACAACCTGAGAGAGCCCAAGGGCTGAAGTTAAACCTACCCAGAGGGGTCGAGCAAAGGAGTTCAAGACTGGGCTAATGGCAAATATGACTTTAAAAACCTAAGGTGGGAATTTAGACTGGAAGTAACCAACTCAAATGCCTAGAAGAATCTGATAGGTGTTATCTGAATGAGTGACTCAAGGATGACAGTGCAGTTACCAATAAGTATGAGTGGGTAATTCTCTGTTAATCTGGTGAGAACATACCTCATCTCACGGATCAGCTTCTATTTAATTCAAGATCATCACTGGAATGAGAGAATGTAGGTCCAGTGTGGGAAGACCTTATTAGTTTTTAGGAGAATCTGCAACTCAAAGATATTTTATGTGACATTTCCTGTTTCTAGAACATTGACATTGACACAACTTTTAAATATATTGTGCAGGCCAAATAAAACATGTCTGCAGCCAGACACTATTAAATAGTGATCTCTGGTTTATGACTTCTCATATCACACCTACCTAAGATAAGTATTGGCCTTAAAGATCAGGATGGGAGTAAACCTCTGGGTTGGGGACCAGCAGACCAGAACAGTGCTGTGTGTGTGTTTGTGTGTGTGTGTATAATGTGAGCCATAAACATGAGCCATATATGTCATTTTGAATTTCCTAGTAGCCACACTAAAAACAAGTAAGAAGAAATAGGTGAAAATAATTTTAATAATATATCTCATTTAACTCAATATATCTAGCATATTATTATTTTAACACATAGTGAATGTAAATTTATTAATAACATATTTTATATTTTTATGATGTCTTCAAAATCAGGTGTGTATTTTGCACTTACAGCACATCTTAATTCAGGGTTACTTACACTGAAAGTACTCAATAGACATATATGGCTAGTGGCGACCCTACTGGACAGCACAGGTCTAGAGTATGCTTCTCAAACTTTAATATGCATATTTAAATTTGAGGTATCATGTTAAAATGCAATTTCTGCTTCACTGGTTGGGATAGAGCCTGAGATCCTTCACTTCTTACAGGCTCTCAGGTGGTGTCAGTGCTCCTGGTCCATGGACCACACTTTGAATATCTAGGAGCTAGATGGTTATGGCAAATCTCCTTCAATCAGCACTTTTGCCCCCAAAGCACTCCCTTCTCTTTCAAATTTAGCAAATATCTGTTGAAGAGACTAAATTGATATTCTAATGTTTGGTCACCATTTTTAGATGTGGAATAATATTAATAACTTTAAAATAGGCAATATTTTATATACCACTTGTAGAAGCACTGAGTCATTTACTCTTTTTTTTTTTTAACTTCAGAACCTGCCAATATGTTACCAGATGTTTTCATGAGAATGCATTTAAGCACAGGATAAGTGCAACTTTATAGTTCTAACTTCAGAGATTTGGCACATTCAACATTTTAATAAAACAGACAATGGGACGGCAAGGGAAATTTGACAATAATACCTCTCTAAGCTTTAGTATTTAGGGGCATTCCTCAGTCAAGGGTATGAATATTTCATGGACTCTCCAAAGAGAAACACAAAGAGAAATTTTTCATTTCCTCCTGACCATTCTATTTGAGGGATGGGTAGAGCTCAACAGGCAGACCTTAGATCTTTGTTCAACAATACATAAATACATAAATTTAAGCAGCTAAATGTGGGGCAGAATGTAACTCAAGGATTCTACATAGTGCAAATGTCCTCAGGATACAAACACTTTTAAACCTAGAAGAGTGTTTTGGAAGTAAGCAGTGAATTCCTAAGAACTTATTCTCACTTATCACTGTTTCACTTGTGAACTTTAGCAAGTGAGTTATCCTCTTTTATCCTCCCTCGGATGTTAAGAATAATGCTTGTTGAACTTATTTCACAAAGTTGTTCTAGGGAAGTGTAAAGGAACTTGGTAAACGGTAACATGCTATTTGCTTATAGTTTATTCACAATCATGCCCAAATGAAGGTACTGAATTGTAAACACGTGGTCAAGATGAAGTCTGAATTGACAAGATGATCAAGTTCTCAGCCCTTTCTACTGCTGCACTTCATAACAGTTGCAGCTGTCTGCTCATATTTATGCTTTCCACAGTAAAAATGCAAGGCAGGATTCTAATCACAGAACTACTGTCTCTTCCTACACAGAATAAAACAGCATGTCAAAAATAAGTAAATAGAAAGGGACATTTTGAAAGCTTTAAAAAGTCTTTGTTTTAGTTCTGAATCAAACTAAGTGTGGAATTATGGATACCAAAGATATTTTTTTCCTCTAGTAACAACTGTTTAAGTCATTTAATGGCATGAAATCTCTTGAGTGAAAATTCTGAAGTATGATTCTGATGGATGGCTTAAATTAAACTCAACATGGTAAAATTTTACAGTGGGGTCTTCTTAATAGAGCTAATTTTGTTTGAAAGCTCAGAAATTATCTGGCACCAAGGAGGAAAAAAAACCCAAAATGACAAAACTCTCTAATTGAGAAAATTATAAAATATTATTAAAAGATATTAAAGAGGGTATAAGTAAATGTAAATAAATAAATGGAAGACTTAATACCATAAAGATGTCAATCAGTGGTACATTGGTCATAACTTGAAAACAATTCCAATCAAAATTACACCATTTTTTGTGTGTGAATATTTGAAGTTGACTAAAATTTATATGAGAGAGTAAAGGACAAGCATAGACTAGATACTCTTCAAAAAGAAAAACCAGATGGAGAAATTGCCTTTCTTTATATCAAGAATTATTATGAACATATAACAAATGAGTAAGATTTTATTATTTTAAGGAGAGACCAGTAAAACAAAAGAGTGAGCCCAGAAACAACCCAGCACATACAGAACTCAAATTTTGACACAAATGGTGTTGCAGATGTGGGAGAAGGGATAGTGGACTTTTCAATAAATGTTGCTAGGATATATCATTAGTCATATGGAGGAGAAAAACAAAAAGTGCATCCTTACCTGACCACCATATACAGACATAAATTCGGGTAGGTTAAAGATATAAAATAAAAAGCAAAACTACAGTACTTTATAGGACAATATCTTTACGACTTCCAGAAAGGTAGGAATTTGTTAAACAAAACACAAAAAATGCAAACCTTTGAGGAAAAGATTAATAAAATGAACTACTCTATCAAAACTTCTGGCTTCTGACCATCAAAAGTCCATGTAAAGGAAGTGAAAGGAGAATTACATACTGGAAAATTATATTTTTCAATATGTATAAAAGGCAAAGGATTAATCAATATTCAAAAAATAAAAGGAACTCCTACAATTTATAAGAAAAGGAAGAATAAACAACCAATAGAAAAAATGAGGAAAAGTCTTAACAGATACTTCAAAGAAAGGAAATCTGAACAACCAATAAAAGATGCTCAATCTGACTAGTAATCAGTCAGATAATAAAATAAAATAAAAATTAAGACCACCATGAGAGATCATTTATAACTTAGCACAGTGGGAAAAAAAGTTTGTAGATGTCATGTGTTGGTAAGGATGAGGGCTAATGAGAGCATTTATATAGTATTTTTGGTGGATATAAAATAGCATAACCACTATGAAAACAATTTGGCACTATCTGTATACTCTTGTGCTTTCAGCTTTGCATTTTTTCATAAACTAAGGAAAATAATAAAACATTTACTTTGTCTTTCTGCATGAATTGAATTCTATTTCAGGGCAATCAAATAAACAATGAGGAAAAGTTATTCTCTGTGGAAGGATTCTAGCTAAAAATGCAGAATGAATGATAGAATTAGAAAATCACAATTATACAAACCTTTGTAAAAACATTTAGGTAGCCTTCATTATTGTATGCTAAAACCACTGGGTGAAATTTGATGGGAACTTTATAATAGAGTCATCAGACTGACACCACCTGAACCCACTGATCAAACTCACAGAGCTTCAAATTTAAATAAACTTACCTAAAAAAAATTGAAACTGAATTTCATCAAGCCAGTTGACAGGAAATAGGAGGATAGAGGGAGTATGTAACAAACAACAGCATGAGCACGATCAGTCACATTTAGAATATGACATTGCTTAGGACAAATGACCTAGTTTCTCCAACAAATCACAGCATAAAAGATAAAAAGAAGGAAGGGGGCTGTTATAAAGTAGAAGAATAACACAATATTGTTTGGATTTTGATTTGGTCAAACTAGCTATGGAAAGATAACTTTAAGATAGTCAATGAAGTATGAATAAGGACTAAGTAGGTATTAGATGATATTAAGGAATTATTTTGTTAGGTATAATGTCATGATGGTTTCATTTAAAATGTTATCACATGAAGATTCATACTGAAGTGTTTACAAGTGAAATGACATATTTTATATTTGTTTTAATATAAACAGAGCTTTTAATATAACAGAATCTAGTATTTTTAGTAAATCATTAGTTATAGAGGTGGTGGTGATGGAGAGGAAGAGGTCTAGGATAACATTTGGATTTTGTCTTGGGTTACCGGGGTGGTACTATTTGCCAAGAAAGGGGACACAGAAGCAACAGTAGGTTTCACAGATAAAAATGATTTTAATTTTGAAAATAAGTTTTAGATGCTAGTGAGATACTCAGAAGGTTCTCAAGTGAGTGATAATTGAGTCTTAAATAAAGAAGAGATCTGTGCTAGGGTTATAGTTTCAAAGACAACACCACTCCAAAAAAGTGATCAAATCACTCAAGAGAATGCATATGGTAAGAAAAGAAGTCCAAGGATGAACTCTGGTGATTATCAACATGCATGAAATAAACGAGGGGAGAGTTCAATGAGAGATTCTGACATAAAATGTTAGAATATTTGAATAGTTTTGAGAAGAAAGAATTAATCAGCATAAGGATTAATCAACAGTAATTAAATAATGTAGATAAGTTAAATAAGATGAGAAATAAAAATAGTGCATAAGATTTTGAAACTGGCAGTCACTGTTGATTTTAGCAGGAGTTGTTTCATTTGAATAATGGTGGCAGAGGGCTAATTACAATGGGTTAGCACCTACATGAGAAGTGAGAGTTGGAGACACTTGTTCTTTTGAGGAGCTTAGCTGGAAATTATAAGAGAGGTAGAGGATTTCTTTTCTTTAATATAGAAATGGTTCCAGCATGTTTAGAGACAAGATAAAAGAGACAGTTGGGAGAGTCAGTTTGAGAATGTATATATATAAAAAAGAGAACAATAGATGAAGTATGGTTTCAGTGAAAAGAAGGGTGAAAAGGATAAAAAAACAAGTAGAATAAATTAGCTCTAAGCAAGTCAAGGAGTCCTTTTCTCTCTGAATCTGGAAAAATGTGGTGAGAGTAGATGCATGTATAAAGGAATATATCACTTAATAAAAATGAACTACTAATTTTTTTCCAGAAAAAAACTGTTTCAAAAAGTAGAGAGTGCAGCCACTTATTTTATTTCAGAAATGTCACCAGAAAAGCCTGAGTCACTCTGAGGGCATATACTCCCTCGTGGTCTTTGGGGAAGCCTAAGCCTTGCTGTGTTGGGGGAATGTGGACAAGTGTGCAGCAAATTGGGCCTCTGAGAGGTGGGCTGAGGGAAGGAGGGCATGTGGTGTTCTAAGAGTTAGGGGCAGATGTGTTCTGAACATGGATGGTGGGCCCAGGGGCCAGTAGCAGCCAGAATGGAATTGTGATTGGGAATAATCAGAAGAGCACTCTGAGGGGGGCGCCAGCTAGTGAGGAAGCTGATTTTGGTTGATAGAGAGACAGACAGATCAGGTGTTGGCTTCTGTGTTTAGACTCAACGTTCTCCATGAAATGTGTGGCAAATATGGACAGGAGTCAGGGTCAGCAGTTGAGAACAATGGTTTTGAGAGAGTGGTGCAGCTTCAGAATACTTTGGGGGGAGAATGGTGAAACTACGAATTGAGAAACAGCAAATAAATGGGTGGCTGGGGGCCAAAAAGGGGCTGGTTGAGTTTGGAGACCATAAATTATTGGTAGCAGCCATCCACACCTTTGTGAAATTTCTTAAAATTTCCTTCTGCTTTACCCAGGGGTCAAGCTAACGGTGCAAGCAAGAGGATAATTGGGTCAATCTGCTTTTGAGGGTTATCAGAACAGATACAAACAAAGCACAAAAAGACATGGGCAGCTGGGATTATTGCAGGAGACAAGTTAAATGATTTTGCTATGCATCTAGGTTGGATAGGAAAAGGGGTATGTCCATGAAATGGTGATGGGTTATGAAGTCTTTAGATAATAGCAAGAAGGATGGACACAAGAGGGCAGGAATGTCAGAGGAATAATGTTGTTAAAAGAGTCAAATAATCTGCTGTACAGTGAAGTGGAGTTCCCTGTGCTATACAGCAGGTTCTCATTAATATCCCAATTTTAAAAAGTGTTAAATAATCTGGATACAGCAGTGGAGAGTTAAAGCAGAATGCTGCTACTACTTTTGTGTTCTATGGTAAGTGAGAGTTGTAGAATAAAAAGTTTAGCTTGAGAGCTATTCAGGAGGTGGTAGAAGGATCGAGATCTACAAATAGGTTGACTTTATAGAGTAGATCCTATGTGGTGGGATAAGGGTTACAGAGGAAAGGATGGGGTCAATAGTAAAAAGAATCATGAGTAGAAGAAATCCCCATATAGGCCAGTGGTGAAAGTAAATGAGGGTGAGCTACTCAGAGGCCTGGATTTTGGTTGGTGACCAAAAAAAAAAAAAAAAAAAAAAAAAAGTGGGAGGAGAATGTGTTCCATGGACTGTTCTTGAGGCTTCTAGACAGATGAAGTCCCAAGTGGTGCAAGAGCCATGTGAGAGTAGCAAATTTTAGGCTCTACTTATCATTTAAAAGGAATGTCACTGAGACTTTACTTATCTCATCTCTGAAGAGTTCCCTTCCTCAGGCTGTTAATGGAAAATATGCATCTATATTCATTCCCTGTTTTAAAATGTATTTACTTTTTATTCAAACCACTCTTACCACATTCCTGTTATATATACATTAGCATTCCAGAAAATAAAATTAAAATCCTTATCTTTACCTCTGAGAAACTTGTTGAAGTTGTGAAAAATATGCACAACTTACCTCATATCTGTGGGTCTTGGAAGAAGTCTTTTTTTTCCACTAAAGTAGACTTCAAAATCTTCAATCTTTAGCCTGTGGGCATAGTCAATGTATCCTGACACCTCCTGCCCATGAGAATTTCTGTCACGAATAAAGATCACGGACTAGTACATAGAAAAATAGAGAATGGAGAGAGTAAATGAACAAAACTCATTTCAGTAAATTTTACATGATAATATAATCTACAGTTATTGAGTGATACCTGTGTCATATCCTATTCTAAGTGCTTTATGCTTCATACTTACCATGATCCTATGGAGTAGGTATTATTATTTTCTCCTGGCAGTGAAGAACTTTATGAAAAGTTAACTGAACATGCATACAATGTTTATATATAGCAGTTGTATATAACAATATCAATAAATAACTCATAGAAGTCTTCCTAAGGACAGACATTATTTTCAGTATTTGAAATACATTATTTACTTTTTTCCCAATCCCATTGTCTTCTCTTTGTCATCATTTTAAAGTACATATTTCTCCTTTGTATCAATTCCTTCACAAATATCTTTGAGCAGCTACTACATGTGAGACACTGTTGAATGTGCCAAGGATACAGTGATAAGCAAGACAGTAAAGGTCCTGATCTCTTGGAACTTACGTTTAGGTAAGCAGAGACAGACAATAGACATGAAAAGAAAACAATACTTACAGTGAGGGATAAGTGTTATAAAGCAAATAAAGAAGATGGTTGGCTAGAGGAGTTGGTGGTGGTGAAGGATGCTCTAGGTAGAGTAATCAGAAAAGACCTTGAGGAGGTCTTTAAGCCAAGACTTGAAGGCTAAGAAGAGGTAAGCCTTGTAAAGATCTAGAATAGGAGCCTATCAGGAAAAGGGAACAGCTGGTAGAAAGGCCCTAAAGTGGAAACAAGGTAATGCAAATAGAAGAATTGTAGTCTTTTCCTGCTCAAGCCATTAGACATTGATCTCAAGTTCTAGGAGGAAAAAAAGAAAAAGAAAAAAACCCTAAGTGTCATTGGAAAAGCTTGTAATGTATTCATTTCCAAATCTAAATCAAAATGAAGAATTTCATGGAGCAGTTCTATATTTGGAAGAACCTGCAAACAAGCCTTCCTGTTCCTCTTGAGCAATTACTGGATTGTTACTTGTTGGGTCTTTGTGTAGTCAATTATAGGGAGCACTAACACAGGTCACCTTAGATAACAGAGTTTCCAAAAGGATGAAGTTAGAAAATTGAAATAATTCTTTTCCCTGCTACACCTATGAAAACAGGTTGCTAACAATATGCCAATGGAAAAATGGAGGAACAGAGACACAACTTACAATTATTTGTTATTCTGCTGATGCTTCATCTTCCAGCTTACTATGGAACAGCATTGGGTGCTGAGAAGACTGTGCTAAGAAGAATTCTGAGGCACTTTCTTAGTTCAAGGGGAGGGAGGGTTGTGATGGATTAGTGATGTTTCCCATAGATATGCCTGGATGGACTAATATTCATTGTTATTCCTGTGCCCAATTGTGTATAAACTCAATCCATAGTCCTTCTCATTTCCCCCATGTAACTCCTAGTTAAATTTATAGGGATTTCTCCATGCTTTTGGTCACCTAGTTTTTAGTTTATATAACACAAAATTTAAGTGGATAATAACTTAGACTTCTTGAGATTCTCACACAAATAAACCAATAACTAACTTTGCTGTCCCTACTTAAACAAGGCCATGAGCTATACATATTTCATATGTAATACGAAAGGTGCTTGTAATCTTTATTCAATCAAGGCTTCTCCTGATGTAAGGCAAGTCATGCAGGGACAGAGAGGGGGAAAAAGATCCAAAATAAGTCCTTTACTTTCAAATGGAATTCTATTAACAGAAGAGAAAGCTCCTCTGTCTCTCTCTGTCTCTGTTTTTGTCTCTCTCTCTTTAAATGAGAGATGGACCAGCCTTATTCTTCCAGCAGAATAGCATACCAGATATTGTAACTGATCTTCCTGCTGAAAACAAATACGAAATCTGGATAAAATCTAAAAAATAACTTGTAACATGCATTGATACACTGGCAAGAAAATGATGAATACTCAGAGTCCAAAAAATAAATGAAAGCAGGACCCCAGAGAGGAAAGCAGAACCCTAAAGTCATCCTTGTCTTGCAGGTATTTGCCCAACTTTAGAGAATCTCAGCAAAGATTTCATTATTATGTCAGGTGGGGGTGACAGGAAACAAAATCCAGTCTTTCAGATAGAGAGACTAACAGGACCTATTGCAGCAACATAAAGCCAAGAAACAAAAAAAAGGATGAAAAAATATCTCCACTGTGTTCAGAGAAAAGAAGACTCATTCCAGAGTTACGTCCAGAGAAAACACTTTTACGATGAACAATATATAGATTTTTTAGACCAAATAAATAACTAATTAAATAAGAGACTTGGCTAACAACAGCCTCTTGTTCAAAGAAATTCTGCCGGATGTACTTCAGGCAAAAGCATGTGACTCCAGCTGGCAAGTTAGAGATAAAGAGTAGAATAATAAGAAAAAATAGAATAGATAAGGAATAGAATCAAATATTATAAATATATAGGTAAATATAAACAAATGTTGACTGTGTTAAATAATAACAGTATCTTCTGTAATAAAAATAACAGTATGCCTAAAATTTTTTATATAAATGTATGTTTGGAGAAAGTTGTCAGAGTTAAAGTTGGAGTGTCTAAATTTTTTTAGAATGAGGGCAGTTATACTGATTAATTTTAGAATTTGCTAAATATGTATGTATAAATTTGGGTCACAACAGGAGATAGTGTATATCATCTTTAAATTATTAGAGGATAAAACAAAGTGAGGAAAAAAAACAATCAATCAATGAAACAGAAGGCAAGAAGGAAGAGGAAAAATTTGGAAGAGTCAGGACAAGTAAAATACACAAAAGTAATGACAGTATTATGGGCTGTATTGTGTTCCCTCAGAATCCATATGTTGAAACCTAACCCTGAGTACCTCATAGAATGTTTTAGACAAAGGACCTTTAAAGAGTTAATTAAGTAAAAATGAGCCCATTAGGGTAGGCCCTAATGCAATCTGACTTTATAAGAAGAGGAAATTTGGACACACAGAGAGACATTGGGGAGTTGTGTGCATGGAGAAAAGACCATGTGAAGACACAGTGAGAGGAACCATCTTCAAGTAAGGAGAAAGGCCTCAGAAGAAACCAAATCTGCCAACACCTTGATCTGTTTTGGACTTCTAGACTTGAGAACTATGAGAAAATAAATTTCTGTTATTTAAGCTACCCAGTCTATGGTATTTTGTTATGGCAGCTCTAGCAAATTAATGCAATAATGATAAATTAAAATAATTAATTACAATAAATGTAAGTGGCCAAATGTTTAAGTTAAAAGACAAAGATTATTAGAGTGAATACAAAAATATGAAGTAAAATATAAGGTTGAAAATTAAATAATCAAAGAATACACATAAGATAGTTTCTATCCAAAAGAGAACTGGTATTGGCATATTAATATTAGGCAAAATGGACTTTAAGGCAAAACTCATTACTGGAGATGAGGAGTCACTAGATAATGATGAAATGTTCCATTTACAGAAAGATATAATAATTCTAAACTTGAATGAACCTTTGAAAACATAGCCTTAAAATATCTAAAGCAAAAATTGATACAACTGTAGAATAAGTCATCATCACTGTGGTAAATTTCTCTCTCTCATTAAGTTCTAGATCCAAGAGAATAAATACTTAAATATTATAGAATAAATATAGATTGTAAAGAATTAAAAAATACAAGCTTGACTGTTCAATTTTTAACTTAGTCAATTACCTAAACATCTTTAGTCTTTAATGTTCTTGTGGATAAAATGACTGATTGTCTAAAATGATATATATTTGACCATAATTTCACTATTTTACATTATTATATATATCCTTCCCATGTGTGTTAAAGCCCTCTGTCCATGGAAATCTGAATAACTTTCAAATCTCACTTCTCTAGTCTTGTGAGAGTTAAGTGCCTGCTCTGTGATTTTTGTGAATCCTGAGATTTTGGGGGTTTCTGAAGCTAGATAAATTCAAGTAAGGCCAAACTGAGTATAAGTGTGATTCCCTCCATGTTCACTGTGTGTCTTTGGGGGGGTTGTTCAAACTCTTAATGCCTCTCTATATTCATAAGTCCTATGCCCTTAAGTAGGTTCCTGCAAAATCCAGCAAGTCTCTACACCAAACCAAACTGAACACCCACCAAAACAAAACAAAACACACCAAAATAAACAAGAGGCCAAAACTCTGCTTAGACCTAAGCATTTAGTTAGTTAAGCCTCCTCTTTCTTTTTTCTTTTTCTTTTTTATTGAAGTATAGCTGACTGATTCTGTATATTTTCACTTACATGTGAAATCTAAAAAATAAAACAAATAAAACAAAAACCAGAAACAGACTCACAGATACAGAGAATAACCTAGTGGTTACCAGAGGGTAGTGGGGGGGAGGGGCAAAATAGATGAAGGGGATTAAGAGGTATAAACCACAAGGTATAAAATAAATAAATTACAAGGATGTAATATACAGCACAGGGAACATAGTCAATGTTTTGTTATGACTTTGTATGGAGTATAACCTATAAAAATATGGAATTACTATGTGGTACACCTGAAGCTGATATAACATTGTGGTTAAGCCTTCTTGCAACCTCTCCCTTCTACCTGTTTGTCTTTCCACTCTACAGAGTAACAGAATAATTTCTTCCTTTTGTCTTTCATGAAACTGCTAAATTCACATTTAGGTGTTGCCAAAGCCTTACCTTCTGCCCTATTCACTCAATTTGTAAACAACATGAAAATACTGTTTCTTTCCCAACAGGAATTCTTGTGATCATTGTATCTATGATTCATTTTATTTTTCAATAAAAACAAAATGTTCAACTAAAATTTCTATAATTTTAGACCTAAGAAAATAATCAGAAGGAGATGTTTTCACAAAAATCTGTACAGACCAAATGAAAATTACTTTATTCATATCTTTCCAAGTATGGTTACATATGTGTAAAAGTATATATATATATATATATATATATATATATATATTTGCTGCTTTATAACAAATTTAATCAGTTATACATATACATATGTTTCCATATCCCCTCCCTTTTGCGTCTTCCTCCCACCCTCCCTATCCCACCCCTCCAGGTGGTCACAAAGCACCGAGCTGATCTCCCTGTGCTATGCGGCTGCTTCCCACTAGCTATCTACCTTACGTTTGGTAGTGTATATATAAAAAATAAACTTTTAAGTAAAATTTAAAAAAAATTGCTAAAATGAAAAATCTTCCCAATGAACAACACACTTTATGAAATTATTTAAAAAATCTGATTAGAACTGTTGATGTATAGTAACTGGTGATAGTCAGGAAATTACAAATTTAACTTTAGAAATGCATCATTAAAAACACAGTGTAGGGCTTCCCTGGTGGCGCAGTGGTTGAGAGTCCGCCTGCTGATGCAGGGGACACGGGTTCGTGCCCCGGTCTGGGAGGATCCCACATGCTGCGGAGCGGCTGGGCCCGTGGGCCATGGCTGCTGGGTCTGCGCGTCCGGAGCCTGTGCTCCGCAACGGGAGAGGCCACAACAGTGAGAGGCCCGCGTACCGCAAAAACAAACAAACAAACAAACAAACAAAAAACCAAAACGCACTGTAGGGACTTCCCTGGTGGCGCAGTGGTTAAGAATCTACCTGCCAATGCAGGGGATATGGGCTCGAGCCCTGGTCTGGGAAGATCTCACATACTGCAGAGCAACTAAGCCTGTGTGCCACAACTTCTTAGCCTGAGCTCTAGAGCCTGAGAGTCATAACTACTGAGCCTGCATGCCACGACTACTGAAGCCTGTGTGCCTAGAGCCCGTGCTCTGCAACAAAGATGAGCCACAGCAATGAGAAGCCTGCGCACCACAGCGAAGAGTAGCTCCCCGCTCGCTGCAACTAGAGAAAGCACGCAGCAACGAAGACCCAACACAGCTAAAAATAAAAAAATAAATTAATTAATTAATTTTCAAAAAAAGCACAGTGTAGGGTAGTAGAAAAACAGTGAGATAGAAGAGGTGAGAGGTAGTTAGAGAATTAGAATGAAGCTAACTAATGCTCTTGATTAATTAATTTAATGTGTTCATTTATAAAATGTGTATTTTCCTCCAACGGGAATACTAATTATTCCTACCATTAATACTACTATCTATCATCTATTAAGAACCCACTATGTTTTGAGCAAAATATTAGCTTTATATTTATCATCTTATTTAATTCTCTAAAATATATATAATGGCTAGATAGCATTATTATCATCATTTTATAAATGTAAGACCTCAAAGCATTGAGAGTTTGAGGGACCTCCCAAAGGACATGCAGCTAGAGAGTGGGGCACACACACTCACACACCTACTTCCCATGAAGCCCATGCTCCTAACCACCATGAAGTGGACACACAGACCTGGATCAAAATGCTGACGCTGACACCTACTTACTTTGTGACATTGGTAAGTTAGTTATCCTTTATAAGATTCAGTTTCCTCTATTACAAAATGGTCATAACACCTTCCTCTTAGGGTTGCTGTGTGAATTAAATAAGACTATTTTTGCTAAGCACATAACAATGCCTAATACATGATAAAACCTCAGTAAATATTATCTATTGCTTAAAAAACAATTTACTATATTGTCACTATTGTAGTTGTACTGTGTTAAGAGTTTTGTCAATTCCTTTGGGATAAGGAAATGGAATGATCATATCAGAATTCCATTATCTAAGTTTATATAATTATGTTTAGCTTGAAGTACATGGTTCAATTCATTTGTTAAATTTAGTCATCCTCAGTTAAAACTTTGGATGTATTTTGAAGTTAAAATTTAAACAATCTTTCCAGGTATTATACAGGATGGGCCTAATTGACAGTAAAATCATGATTCTGGCATCCAGAATGGATATAATAGGTTAACGGAGCCCCTTTGAAGAATCAGGCTTATTTCAGCTTGAGTGTGACATATTTTAGTAATTGAAAGCTTTCTTATTTGGATACCTCTGTCGTTTCAATATAACTAGAAAATGTTATAAATAATTGTTTTAAACTTCTCTACTAACCTTTCTTTTTCTTTTAAAAAATATAATAGCTTTATTGAGGTATAGTTTACATAATATAAAATTCATCCTAAAGTTTTAAGTGTATAATTCAATGAATTTTAGTAAATTTCTAGAGCTGTGCAACACAATGTAGCTTTAGAATATTTTCATCACCCCAAAGAGATCCCTTGCAGTTATCCAGTCCCAGGCAATCACTAATCTACTTTGTATCTCTATAGACTTTCCTTTTCTGGATTTTTTTTCATATAAATGGAATCATACAATATATGGTCTTATCCATTCTAATAACTTTTTAATCATAGTTAATTTCCCAAAAGACACATGAAAACTCTATACTTTATATATCGAAGGGCTCTTTTAAATGATGATGCTATGTTTATAAAAGGAAAACTTCCAAAATGCTCATAGTCCTTAGATAAGACCCTTTAATCTTTTCTAGAATAATTCAAGTTACAACCAACACAAGTATTTCAGTAAGTCAAATGATACTCATTTGAAATCATGAATAATGGTCTACATTTATTTGCAACCTAAGCAAAAGACACAATTTTTTTTAAGTAACAAAAACAACAATGAAAAGTACAAGAACAAGCTCTTGATCAATATCAAGATACAAGCATTCCTGAAATTGAAGTGGGGGGTCAGACACCAAGGAGCATGTGGAACCTGAGACTTTACTGAGATTGTCTGTGACCTCAAGTGTGAATCAAAAGACTTATGGAATGCTTATTTAGGTCCTCATTACTTCTCATGTGTTGGGAAAAGATGAATTAAAGTACAATTTAGACCATTAATATATCATTTGGATCTCTGGCTGCTTGTCTTTTCCCAAAAGTGGATTAAAATACAAATTCATAAACTTGTTGTGAGTTGAGTACATGTGTTGCCTGATTTTTCTTGCCAATCCCTAATGAGGAGGCATAAACCTGATACATCGAAACGGGACTTTTTCAACAGTGAAGCCAAAGTCAGTTAAACAAAAAGCGCACTAAGCAGTATGTTGCTGCACAAAAACTGAAACATCCATTTCAGGGTATGAAAGCTGTCAGACAAGCTAAGTACTGGTGACTCCCCCACTGAGACTGTCAGCATGCCCCTGATAAAGACAAATGAAGAAAGAATTTTATCTCCTAGAATTTTAAGACTCTGGAATGACTTTATGAATCATTAGTTTTAGGGAATTGTTTTGTTTTGGAAGAGAAATGATTTTGCAAATGGAATCTAAGTTTGGACAAACAAGTGTTTTCTAACATTTCAAAAGGTCTGTCATTATAAATTTCTCTGATACAAGTTATTTTCCGAATTTTTTATGCTGATAATTATTTCAAAATTCTATATCTTTTTATTCATTTGCAATTAGACATATCTTTTCACTATTCACACACTTCTCAGGGTTATGTGAAAGACAGCTTTTGTCCTCCCTGTTGGAGGCTTATTCTCAGAACCAGCAGACTTTTCCTTCTACATCTTGTTGCACAAAGCAGGTCACAGGCCAGCTGAGATTCAAGAGGCAGGCAGAGTGACTTCTCTTCTTGATGGGATCACTTGCCAAGTGTCATTGCAAAGGGGCATGGATAAAAGACAAAGTGAAAAATGGTGGCTATTTTTTGCAATCTATAAATATTTACCATAAAGAACCTAAGAGTTTTGCTCATTTTTTGACAGTTGGAGATTTGATTTCTGAAGAGAATCATTGACTTTATTATTATTTTTTCTCTCCCAGCTTACAAAAATGTCCATATTTAAAAAGGTTCTTCTTTTCATTACCAGTGAGGTTAAGAACTTAGTAACGTCTGACATCACTGTTAGTATACAAAATGTTCTGGAAATTTTAATGAATGAAAATAATATTAAAAGTATATATAAGGTCTAAATACTTGAAAGGAGAAAAATATCATATTTGTATATAGACTGATAGCTTACTTAGAAAATCAGAGACAGCTAACTGAAACCAGTACAAAATATCTACACAGAAAAAATAATAGCTTGGATTCACACTAGAAATAAACTATTAGCTATTGTGCATGCAATCTTTATTTGCATTATGCTTTTTAAAAATTATAACATTCTTCCAAACATTTTTATGAAAAACTTTTCTAAAATAACATAAAAACTAAACAAAGAGGCTACATTGCTGAAGGAAATATATTATTATAAAATAAAAGTATTAAAATTTTAAGCAAAATACCAATGGAGTACTTTTGATTCCTTAGAATTTTACCTTGAACATCGTGGCTAACATTATCTAAGATAATTTTGAAAATGAAGAATAAACAGCAGAACTTGCATTATTAGATATGAAGTTACAATAATTAAATCTTATATCATTGGTACAGTGATAGATGGATAATGGAAAGTAATAACTTCAGAAACACACCCTTATACACAAATGTGTATGTGTAGAGTGTATATGTTTTTCTATAGCATGATATTTTCTAAATTTTCTATAATGGACGTATACTCTTTTTTAACTACACGATTCCAAAATCTTTTCTCCAAACATACCACTCTCTGAACCTCCACCTCCTATTTTTCTAGCTCATATAACCTGGAGGCCCTTTCAGACCTTTGGAACTGCTGATCCATTAAACTACCATGTTTCAATCTTTACTACCCTTTTTATATACTCGCTTTCCACTTTATACAGCTAAGATTCCATGGTGGAGCATCATAATTGTTCACTTGCATACCTCTTCAAATTCCTTGCACATATCCTGTTACACTCATTGAAAAAATTCCAGTACTGTTTTGACCCAACTTTCCTTTTATTGTTTTTGCATAGCTATGACTGAGTTTGGCAAGAAAAAAAGAAAACTATAATGACTCTTCTCACAAATATTAATGACCATAAACTCCTTTGGACCTATAGTGCTTGCATAATAATTGTCTATGATAAGCTCTTGCTCTCTCCCACACTCCCATTTTTTTATATCTTCTTTCCTCAAACTTTCAACAATACCCTTTTTTTCCCCTCACATTCAATGATTTTTCCCTCTGAAAATAGAAGTATCTTGGGAATTTCCTCTGCTTGTTACCTGAGCTCCCATAACAGTTTTAAAAATATTTTTCTTTTTGCACTTACTATTTTATACTGTAGTGTTCAAGGTCCTTGGAGACTGGAGACTATATCTTTATCTAACTTTGTATGCTTAATATCTCCCCTGGCCCTTGGTTCAAAGAAGGTGTATAACCAACATGGTTTTGGATTTGAGGTGATTAAACAAAGTCCAACAAGATAAACTGCCAGCGTGCTATTTATTTAATCATGCTTCACAGAAAATGTCACCACATAACAAAATAATACTAGTGCTAAGAGCTAACTTTTAAAGAGTGTTTACTAAGTGTCAAAATTTCTCTCATTTAATCCTAACACAAATCCCATAATGTAGGTAACATTATTAATCCTATTTTACACATAAGAAAACTAAAGCAAGAGGAGGCACTAGGGCCCAGGCTTATATGGTTAGTGTGTCAGTCAGAATTCCAACAGAAAACAATGGCAACATTTGTGTACGTACGCAGGGATTAATGGATGGCATATAGGGTCATCACAAGGGATCCTGCATGAAGCCAGGGCTACTAGTACTGAAACTGACACTATCCCTACCACAGGCCTCTCCCTCACCCCGAAGTGGGAGAGTTTATCAGAACCCAAGAGGGAAGGAGGGATGCACAGGCTGAGAGCATTCTGGAGCAGAGCAGATAACTGATGTCAAAGGACATAAATAGCTATAGGTAATCTCACAGAAGGAGGATCAAGGGAAAAAATACCTTCCTGCTGGAGCCTCATATTGGCCAAATCTAATTGGGTCCAGATCCCTGATACCATGTGTGTACCCCATAGAAGCAGCCTCCCTAGGTAGAGAGTAGGGTGGAGAGAAGAATGGAAGAGGCTATCAAGAAGCAAAATCAATGTATGTGGAATAGTTAGTGATAATGCTGGGATTTGTACCCAAGCATTTGACTACGAAACCTCTGCTATGCTCGTGGGGTGGCAGGCAGGAAGGGAGGTTTCGTTTTCAATTCAGATTCCAAAAACAAAGTGATTCTTATGAACAAAGGGATTTTTACTTCCTTTCCACCATTAACATTGATGGAACATTCATTTTGCAGGGATGATACAACTGCTTAGGAGAATAAGAGACAATCTGGGAATAAGAGAAAAATGACTATGACATCACATGTGGCTTCTTTTTAGCAAGCTGATAGGCACTTAGAAATTTGCATGGTGTTATTGGTTTGGATCAAAGGGCTTCAGGCATGATCAAAGACTAAGAAAGCAGAAATAAGAGAGGCTGACAGAACATGGTCATCCCAGTGGGATAACTGCATCCTGACAATGAAGATATGACAAAGCCAGAACATAGTCTCTTCAATTAACAAGACTAATTCTGGGTTAAACCCACTTCCTTAGTGAGGAGAAACTATAAATTGATACCTGAACTCATTATATAGTGAGGTTCTATAATTCACTGAATATGAATGTGTAGTAAATTATTTATCATTCTCATTATAGACTGATTTCTGTCAACCTCAAAAGATTTTTTCATTGTCTCCATACAATTTGAAGTTAAAAAACTCATCTATATCTTTTAATATAGGCTACTGAACAGAGTTAATCATACTTTGCTTTGGAGGAGCTCATTCAAATATACTTATTGAAAGACGAGTGTGCACCGGGCGCTGTCTTAGGTGCTGGAGATACAATACTGAACGAAATAAGAACCTGACCTCATGGAGTTCACAGTCTAATGAAGAGACAGGCAACTTCTCCATATGGAAATCTGGAACTTCTTCTCCTTTAGCATCTGGGCATTTTCTCTTATTCTTAGAACTCATTTTCTTGGAGGATTTTGTGGACCCACCCCCTGCCCCTATGCAGTATCCCCACAGAACCCATTTCTTAACTCTCCTCTCAACTATCATACTGTACCTTATTGGTCTCTTGACTGTCCCCCTGTTAGACTGTAAGCTGCTTGTGAGTAGGGATGTTACCATCATGTACCTTTGTTCTTCCACAGTCAAGTCTCATGCCCAGCACAGAGAAGACATATGATAATGTTTATTGATTAAATGCATAACTGAACAAAAGAGAGAAGAAAAATATCTTTCTTCTACCCACTTTCCAAATGTTAACCTCAAAATGGGCATGATTCATATGCACCCTTGATGGTGAGAAGTATAAGAGTCACAATTTATTGATAGTCCTCTATGTGACAGGGGCTTTACTTGCATTTCTATTAAGTAAGTTAGGCATTTCTATTTTCATTTTTTAATCACATAAGAAAAATATTATATTTTTCCCAAGGACTCACAGCTAGTAAATGGCCATGTTGGGACTCTGAATGAAAGTTTCCAAACTCAAGTCTTTGCTCTCTCCAACACCAGACTACCTCCCAGCAAGCATGGAAGAATGTCTCAAAATTAGTTGTAAATTGTTGCTATGACAATGAGCACATCCTCTAGTAAGATGTCCTCAACCCTATGTATAAATTAGGAACATGGTGGGATTGGAAAAACTCACACTGCCATACTTTGCCTTCTATACAAGATTGTGCATGGTCTAAAGGATATTGCCATTCAACATTGCCTGGAAGTGAGTACCTTCTGGAGGAAACAAGGGCTTATCCAAGGGTTTAATAAATGTCCACCTCTCCACCCTCAGCCCCCAAAGAGAGGTGATGGTGCCCCACCCAGCAATCAGTAAGCAAATGAACAAAGGAAGCCTGTGCAGCATTACCTGGAATGTGAAATGCAGGGTGGCCATGTAGAGCAGAAGTCCCCAACCTTTTTGGCACCAGAGACCGGTTTTGTGGAAGACAATTTTTCCACGGACGTTGGGGGGCAGGGTGGTTCAGGCGGTAACACGAGCAAGCGAGCGATGGGGAGCGGCAGATGAAGCTTTGCTCACTCGCCCACTGCTCACCTCCTGCTGTGCGGCCCGGTTCCTAACAGGCCAGGGGGTTGGGGACCCCTGATGCAGAGAGTTAAAGGGATTAGATAAAAGCTAACTGATATAAAAGTAGCAAAGTCCTAAACAATATTATGCAATGCTGAATACATTTCAGAGGTATGGGACGGGGAGTCAGTGGAGACGAGACTACGACTAAAGAAAGATTTCAGGTCATTCATTCATTCTCATGTTTAATGAATATTTATAGAGAATCCATAAGCAAATCGCTGTTCTAAACACTGATAATAAATGGTGAATAAGATAAGGTCCTTGTTCTCACTACAGTGCTTTTCATTAGAGAAAGAAGAATCATAAATATGTAAACAAATAATTGTAGGTATAGATACTATGCTGTGAGAACAATGAAGTTGATATTAATTGGAAAGGACCTAACTACTTTAGATAGTGAGGTTGAATCAGGTCTCTCTGAGAAGAAAATGTTTTAATTGAAACTTGAATAATACAAAAGCCATGGGAAGATGCTAGGTAATAACATACGAGGCAGAAGGAATAGCAAATGCAATGGTCCTCTTACAGGAAATCGTCTGGCTTGTTCAAAAATACAGAAAGAAGGTCATTGTGTCTGGATTACTGTGAGAACAGAGAAGTGGGTGGGGAAGGGATGACATGAGATAAACTTTAAGATTAAGTAGGACCCAAATTTTGTAGGCTAAGTGGGCTCTAAGAATGGCTTTCAATTTGATTTAAATGAGATAGGTCTCCATCTTTATTCCTGCCCTGCCACTAGGTTCATCAGTACCATTTTTCTAGATTCCACATATATGCGTTAGCATACGGTATTTCTTTTTCTCATTCTCACTTACTTCACTCTGTATGACAGACTCTAGGTCCATCCACCTCACTGGGGAGGCTGGGACGAAGTGAGAGAGTAGCACTGACATATAGACAATAGCAAATGTAAAATAGATAGCTAGTGGGAAGCTGCTGCATAGCACAGGGAGATGAGCTCCGTGATTTGCGACAACCTAGAGGGGTGGGATAGGGAGGGTGGGAGGGAGGCTCAAGAGGGAGGACATATGGGGAATATATGCATACATATAGCTGATTCACTTTGTTGTACATCAGAAACTAACACAACACTGTAAAGCAATTATATTCCAATAAAGATGGGAAAAAATGCAATAGGAAGTCACTGAGTAGTTTCATGTAAGAGTACGATGAGTTTTAATTTAAAGACATCGCTGGAGAATTTAAAAGGTCTTCTGGAGAAGAAAGTAGGGGGCTGGAGCAGACGGTGCTGTGATAAGAATGGAGGATGGAACAGAAAAGACAACTGAGATGTATAAGACTTTGTCCCAGTCTTCAGGACTAGAAGGCTGCTGCAACCAATATGAACACAACAGTCATAAATTCTATTTAGTCATGTTTTAGGCAGTAAATTGGCATTTAAGTTACATTATTGTTGAAGAAATGATAGTAAGATTGGATTTAGCAAGAATACGCCAGACCCTCAAACCCTATCCACTACCCACTCCTGCAAAGAGTCTGAAGGAAAAGAAAACTTAATGCTAGTGAACATTCATGATTACTCGGAGGTTCTGTTGGCAACACCTGCTGTCATAGCCTAAGGACTTAGGCTGAATCACGTGAAAGGGCAACTGTTATTAAGGTGCCCAAGGTGACCCTGAGTCTAAGATTATAGGTGGCTGAAAGGCATCCTCTTCCCACATCCCATTTAAGCTCACATCAAAGCTTCGGCTATTGTTATTAAAATCTAATATTTATTAAATGATCAAACTGGTTCATGCATTGTGTAGACTGGGCCATGCACTGTGCTAAACACTTCACATGCATTATTTCATCTAGTACTCACAATGAACTAACTAAACAAGCACACTTATCACCTCCACTTTACTGATTAGAAAACTGTGACTTGAGAGAAGTAATTTCCCCAAGTTATAACTATATGTGACAGAGCTAGAATTAGAAGCCAAGAGCTTCCTCTGGCTTGTTTTCTTGCCAAGATTTTCTCATTAGCCTGGTAAACAAAGAATTACAGAAGACGGCTTGGGTGAAAAGGAGACACGAAGTTCCTCTTAGTCTATTTCAAGTGTCTTGGGTCACTTCAGACAAAATCTAGTACAGACAAAAAGGTATCCTTCTTGTGTTTTAGTTTCACTCATTATGGGATTTGGGACAAAAATCTCATTTTAAATGAGGGTACCCATTTGCCTGGATTATTATCTTAGCATTCTATTGGGGAAGTTTGTTGTCACACAAGTTTTAGTTGTCTGGGGATCAAATATAATTTTTTGGATTTAGATTGAAATATAACTGTACTACTACCTTAGATGTACCTTACATTACCAAGCATAATTTTGTAATATTTTAATTACTTTCTTGGTCTCTAAAAATCTTGTTTAAGGAGTATGTTATAATAGGAATTTCTGAGCCTGTGTGGATTTGTCTGCTCATCTGGGCAGCAGAACAATACAGTGAGGGACTGTGTTGGAACATCAACTTGCGGGCGTTGTAAAATGTTATTTGCACAGGGACCTTTGTATGGTCACTTTGAGCATTAAGATCTTCAAGACCAGTGTTCTAGAGGTTATTTCCTTCTAGATAGGAAGAGTTTGTGACCTTTATTGCCCATGAGACCACAAAATCAAGGCTAATTGAACAGCTAGGCTTCAATTAAGATGCCTACCTCAGGCAAATATGATGCACTGATTCCACTGCTGTGATAGAGCAAAATGAGCACTGGTCAGCAGCTCCACTATTCAGTGTATGTTTATAAAGTGTTTATTGTTATTGTGTGCTAGGCACATGGATGAATAGGACACCATCTTTGCCATCAATCTTCCTCCATTCTAATGTATAATGACATATTCATCCTTCTTGGAAACACTTAGTTGTCATGAGTGGCAGTTTGGGATACTGGAAAGAGTCTAGACTGGGTAGGAGGGAAAGCATCAGGGGCCCTTCTAATTTCTGCTTTTAACCAGCTATATGACCAGAGATAAGCAACTTAAGCATTTTGTGAATTATTTTTCTCATATGTAAAAGGAAAGTGGCAGGAATGATTAGACATCTGAATCTAAAAATCTAAGAGGTAAACATTTTTTGGAGGCTATTTTCATTTGGTGTTTTCCAAAAATTCTGGAATAACTTGTATGCTTAATAAATATTAAATAAAAATAAGATCATCTTGATCCTCTTCTTCCTTTGCTCATAAGTCCAGAGGATCTTTAAAGAACTTAAAACTCTTATGTATCATGCTAGGGGAAAAAAATCAAAACAAACTCTGAGAATAAGCATAAGATAAAAAGAACTGCCCTTAATCCTAAACTCTCTGAAATTCAAAACATGCAGGATGTGGTTTAAGGGTAATGTGCAAATACAACATTGTGATCTCAAGATTAAAAAAATAATAAATGTGTGTTTATCTTTGTTATCTGCCCATTTAAAATAGTTTTATTTTTAACCATGATAATTATGCCAAAATAACCCAATAGCATCTACTTTTAAAACAAAATACCAACTTGTCTACTTATATTTATGTAATTTTAAAATATCAAGTCATCCAAGTCCTTTCTGTCTGTATGATTTGTTTAGGCACTTTAAGGCTATCAAACATGTAAACATTTTTGATAGTCATAGCCATAGAAATAGTTGATGCTATTTATTAATGAAGATTAATTAATGAAGATTAAAGCATAACATACAGCATCTAGTTCAAATCACATATATTGATTATGAGAAACATGAACTGAATCATTCAAATCTGAAATGTCAGATTTGTGAATTTTTAATAAACATGAAGCTATTAACATCAGCAAAGCAGATAGATTAATAAATGAACTTTTTCAATTTTCCTGAGTTAAGCACCTAAAAACAATGTCTTTGCATAAGGGTTTTCACAAATATTTACTCATTTGCAACTCAACAATCCTGTAAGGCAGTTTCATCATCTGTAGAATGAGTACAATCTGTAGAGTGGGTATAACAATAACACTTCATATAAATTAGGCTTCAGCATGGGCTGGGGTTTTCCTTGCTGGGACCTTGATCGTTTCTTGGACATTTTCAGAAACTTCAAGGTCTCAGAAGCAAGGAAGGCAAGTAAATTGCTCTAGTGTCTCCACACTATAGCAGAGGAGGGGAGGGGCTTTTATTACCTTGAAACACATTCAAGGGAGTTTTAAAATGGGAATTCCACAGAGAATGTCTTTTAAATACCATTTATCCCCTTGGAAATTCCCATTTGAGAATGTGATTTTAAGATGACAATGAAAGAGAATTTGGTTTTTATGAGAAATATACCTTTTTAAAATAAATTATCTTCTATTTTTAAAATATACCTACAGTATAGCCTAGTGGTACATGTAGGAAAGATATTGCTACAGTGGCAATTTTGCAGGATGAGGAAACAGCACAATGACCAAGATAACTTAGCTTGCCTAGAGTTAGTCTGCTAGTGAAGGCCTGAAGGAGTAGGAAACAGATCTCCTGATTTTTTTTTAATCCCTTAAAATGTTCATTAGATTCCACTGCCTTTTTGTGCTCATAACTGGCCCATGAATTCACCAGTACAAGAAAGTATTTCCTTTCCTGTGTATGATGCAAGAAAAACATGTGTTAAGCATTTCTGAGGACATTCTTTGCTGTTCTAGACAATGACTTGTCATTTTCTCAGTAAATGCTTACAGATGATGCTGATAATGATGATGAGGATGGGGATGTGATACTGCTGAGCAACAAACAAATGTGCTATAATTACCTACAATGGGCAGAACAGTATGATCAGCACAAGTGGAATATGAAGAAACATAATGAATATCATTTGCCACCACGTAGTTCACAATTCATTTGGAAGAAAATGTTTATCCATAGAAAAAGTAATGCATAATTCAAGGCAGCTCACATGTACCAAATGAACAATATACCAAAGAAACAGTTTAAATCTTTGGAAGAACCATATCACTGTGGACTGGGATAATCAGGATAGGTTCATTGGAAGAGAGGGACATGAATACATTTTGATGAATTTGTGGATTTGAGACAGGCAGAAATGTCCACATACCTAAGAAAAAACATCGGCAGATGAGAGTCTGCTAGTTTTCTCTAATGTTTAGGCAACACATTCAGTTAACATGTTAGAAAAACACAATGAATCAATAACTTGGTTACAATGGAATTTAAAGAACCACAAAAAGGATTATAGGTAAAATATTTGTGGCCTCTTATTTTAGCTCTTTTTTTCCTTTTTGATAGGCACTGGTAAAATCAATATCTCCATCTCATCTTGTTAATTTATAAAAATAGGATAATTCTTGTCTTTCACTTCAAGAAAGATCATCTAACAAGTAATTAAACAATATATTTTAAATAGTACTACTAAAATTATTATATAGCTTTAATTTAGGAAAAATAATTCCAGTATAAAAATTACTCTAACAATGATTCTCAAAATGGCTGAAAGCCTGGAATTGTATTTAGCAGCACTATACAAATATAAAATATTTGGATGATTAATGTTTTAAACAAGTATTTTACTTAAAGTGAGTGACTTTAGAAAATAGTTAAGATTAAAAAATCAAAAAGGCTCTTTTATTTTCTAAAAGTAACTCGAAATATTAAAATCTCCTACATCATGAAAATTAGGCTGCGGAACTAGAAAGGCTAGATCATGGACCCCAAGGATATCCATGTCTTAATCTCTAGAACCTGTAAATATGTTGCTTTACATGGCAAAGGGACTTTGAATATGTAATTAAGGTTAAGAACCTAGAAATAGAGAGGTTAGCCTGGATCATCTGGGTCAACCCAATGTATTCGCAAGGGTCCTGAAAAGAGGAAAACGTTTCCCACTGTGATCAGGGAGGAGCTGTGACTCTTGAAGAAGGGTCATCAGATAGTTTCAACACTGCTGCATTGAGTATGAAGGAAGGGGGCCATGGGCCAAGGAATGTGGGCAACCTCTAGAAGCTAGATAAGAAAACTAATTCTCTCTATAAATCTGCAGAAAGGAACTCAGCCCTGCTTTCACTTTGATTTTAGCCTGAGAAAACTCATGTCAGACTTTTGAACTATAAACTGTAAGATACTAAATTGTGTTGTTTTAAGCATCTAACTTTGTGCTAATTTGTTATAAGTTGCATAGAAAACAATGCAGCAAGAAATTTAGACTACTTACTTTGCTTCTACATTAGAAGGGGTTATTCAATTATTAGCTAGAACCAGGGATTATTTAGAAAAATCAAATCCTATCATTATACACAGGCTGAGGGTAAAAGTGCTAAATTAATTTAAGAATTACAATAATTAAGAATTAAGTAAATAGGGCCAGTAATTGAGATACAGAAATTTCTCAATGCTAAATATGTAACTGTATCTGAAATTGAAAAGTAAAATGGAAAAAAAAATGAACAAGTTATGTCATTCAGTAATATGAAGATATCAGACAGGGACTTTTCACTCATTTCATTCACGTTCCCTAAAAAGTGTTCTCAGAAAAGTATATGAGTCTTAATGGCACCTAAGGATGAGAGATATTTCATTTAAAAAAGAATTAAAGCTGGTATATTTATTTTCCTCTTGCTGCTATGAAAATTACCACAGACTTGGTGGCTGAAAGCAACAGATGTTTAATTCAATCTCAGTTCTGGAGGCTGTTAAGTCCCAAATAAAGGTGTTGGCAGGTCTTCACTTCCTCTGGAGGTATTAGGGGGATAATCTGTTCCTTGCCTCTTTAAACTTCTTGTGACTAAATTCCTTGGCTTGTGGCTACATCACTCCAATCTCTGCCTCTGTCTTCACATGGTTTTCTTTGTGTGTGTCTAATCCCTCCATCTCTCTTATAACACTTGTGATGGCATTTAGAGGCTGCTTGCTTAATTCAGGACAATATTTTTTTCATTTCAAGGATCTACTATAATTATATCTACAGAAACTTTACAATATATGGTAACACTCACAGGTTTCCAGGATTAGGACTTGATAGCTTTGGGATCACCATTCAGCCCACTATAGCTGATTTCTGGAGTGCTGGTAATAATGTTTTTGTTTTTTGTTTTTTAATCCTGATGCTATACTAAGTTGCATTTAGTTTAAGAAATATGTCCGACCCTAAGTCTTACCAAAACCTACATTTTAACAAAAGCCTCAGTTGATTTCTATGTACATTAAAATTTGAGAAGCACTATTCAATAAATAGTTGAAGGTGACATTGTCAGAACTTGAAAAGTGATTGGCTGGCAGTGAAGAGAAGTAAGGAATAAGTAAGAAGGCAGTATGTAAGACTTTAGCCAAACTTTTATATCTTAAAGGAACAAAGTTTTAGGCTAAAGGAACAATGATTTTTGGTTCTAATGAACACATTTCCAAAATGAGAGAAGAATGGCAGAGATATTTGAGTCAGTCTGTCACTGAAGTCTCTGAAATTATTCTCTGTAGGTGGATGCCCATTGTCCAGAGGTGCAAATCTCTCCTGTAAGTACTGATGACAGCCTCCAGCCTCATCCAATATGTTCCACAGCTAACACCATACACAGTGACAAAAAGCTGAAAGCATTTCCTCTAAGATCAGGAATAAGACAAGGATGCCCACTCTCACCACTTTTATTCAACATAGTTTTGGAAGTTCTAGCCATAGCAATCAGAGGAGAAAAAGAAATAAAAGGAATCCTAATTGGAAAGGTACAAGTAAAACTGTAAGAGGCCATCAGAAAACTACTAGAGCTCATCAATGAATTCAGTAAATTTGCAGGATACAAAATTAATATACAGAAATCTGTTGCATTTCTATATGCTAACAACAAAATATCAGACAGAGAAATTAAGGAAACAATCTCATTTACGATTGCATCAAAAAGAAAAAAATACCTAAGAATAAACCTACCTAAGGAAGTAAAAGACCTGTACTCAGAAAACTACAAGACACTGATGAAAGAAATTGAAGATGACACAAACAGAAGGAATGATATACCACGTTCTTGGATTTGAAGAATTAATATTGTTAAAATGACCATACTACCCAAGGCTATCTACAGATTCAATGAAATTCCTATCAAAATACCAATGGCATTTTTCACAGAACTAGTGAACATTCTTTTAGTCATAAAATTCAGAGTTTCCAAAACACTTTGGCCTCACATGAAGCATCAGCCATTGTAGCACTGGTAACAACATAATTGATACTTGCAACCATTAAGGGCTTATTTGATGCCTGGCACTCTCTCTGAAAGAGCTTTATGGTCTCAAATAATGTATACAGCAACCCATGAAGTAAGGGAGGCACTTCACAGATGAGGAGACTATGGCCTTTCTTGCACATCAGGCCCCCGGTTGCTTCAGGATGCCTCTAGCTCACTGGCATAGTGTCTTAAAGTAAAGTAAAATATCATTAAAATATATGGTTAAGAAAACATAATTACTATAAACTCACAAAAGTTCAAGTATAATACTCTCTTCCAGGTATGAATATTTCAGGTTTAAACTCTTTTGTAATACTTGGATTTAGAAGATTAAGAAAGCAAACATCAAGAGTAAAAGAGATATGCCTGATTTTTTTTTAAGAATAAGAATTTTTTAAAGCTAGGTATCTCTAAATGGTAATAATTATGTCAAATTTCTTGAAATTTTGAGATATACTATCTTCTTGCTTCTAATGTACATGTAAAGTGAAAATGTTTATATTCAAATCTCTGATAAAAACATTTACTTAATCATTATATGTCTGTAATAGAAAAAACACATTCTCTAAGTGGGACCTCAGGTTTTGTGATAACAAACACTATTGATTTGCGAACGAATTAAAAAAGCAGTTTATTTTTTACATAGGCAGTCAAGATTATAATAAACAATCTTAAATCTTTACATTTTAAATTAAAGCCAAATTAAGGAAAAATTAAAACTTTACTTTAAAATTTAATATTTTAAAAAAATTGTATGAACTTATTTTGACTAGCTGCAACAGTTTTTTTATAATTTTTTGAACCAATTTATCAATGATCTTATCTTTGGTGAGTACATGTCTTACTTTTATTTACCAATGTACTTCCGAGCTATTTAGTCAACAATGTACATGTACCATTTCAAGTAAAGGACATATTTCCCAATGTGATGCCATAGAAAATAGTAAAATAAGACTTAATTTAGAATTTAAAAATTTCTTTGGGATTTAATTACTGCCTCTGAGAGTTGTCACCATGTTGCACGTCATAGAGCATAGTATGCATGGTGTCCCCTGGAGTTGTGCAGTGCACATCCTGCACCACTGTACATGACAGCCCTAACTAATAGACATATGGGAAGCCAATTCCTGGGGAGACTCAAAGCCCATTAGCATTAAACAACAAATATTTTGAATCATCAGAGGAGTAAAAATCCATTCCTATTGCGCTCTTTGTTCTGACACAGAAAAACAATTCTGACACATTTCTGTGGAAGCGTTATTTGGAAACAGCTCCTGTAACCTTGCCGTGGCCTAGATTTATTACGAATGGGCATAATACAGTTCTGACATGCAAAATTATTTGGAACACCATTATGGAGGACCAGTTCCTATTGATTCAAGGATTTGTGTTCTCTCTTTCATACAATAGTGACTGATATGGGAATGATTGGAAATGGAGTATTATACTTTTAAAAAGTAAACAAAAAGGAACAGAGAATTATTAGATGTTAAAATGGTATGTCCTCAATATATAGTATCACTGTTACACATTTGGAAGATTAAATGGTATAGCTTTTATTATTAAAATACCTCTATAATATGAATGCAGATAAATACCACATACTATTAGTTGTCAAAATTTATTGTACATAACTGTCTCTTGAGAAGCCAGTTAAAATGTAGTTTCTGAGCCACACTCCCAGAGATTCTATATAGAAGCATGGGAGGGGACCTAGGACTTGCATTTTTAATAAGTACTCCTGAATTCCTAATGTCATCAGTCTTGCTCTCCCATTTTGAAAAACACTGCCATAAATTGTATATAATGGCAGCTCTCAGCCCTGGCATCTCTGAGAACTTTTAGAAAGATACAGATACCTCTCCATATATTTATTCCATGGGGTGAACTCCAGACATGCCTTGATTTTTCTTTCTTCCTTCCTTCCTTTCTTTCTTTCTTTCTTTATGGATGTGTTGGGTCTTCGTTTCTGTGTGAGGGCTTTCTCCAGTTGTGGCAAGCGGGGGCCACTCCTCATCGCTGTGTGTGGGCCTCCCACTATTGAGGCCTCTTTTGTTGTGGAGCACAGGCTCCAGACACGCAGGCTCAGTAGTTGTGGCTCACGGGCCTAGTTGCTCCGTGGCATGTGGGATCTTCCCAGACCAGGGCTCGAACCTGTGTCCCCTGCATTGGCAGGCAGATTCTCAACCACTGCACCACCAGGGAAGCTCATGCCTTGATTTTAAAAATGCTAAAGGTGGGAAGGTGGGAGGGAGGGAGATGAAGAGGGGAGAGATATGGGGATATATGTATATGTACAGCCGATTCACTTTGTTATAAAGCAGAAACTAACACACCATTGTAAAGCAATTATACTCCAATAAAGATGTTAAAAAAGAATAAAAATAAATAAATAAAAATGCTAAAGGTGATTTTGACTCGCAGCTAGGCTGAGAAACAATGGGGTAAATAGAATTAACTTCTATTGGCTGTTCATTATTAAATGCTTTTAATATTTGACCTGCTTAACTTAAGAGAAATATTAAAACTTCGTTTGATATCTAGATCATGAAACTAATAAATTATATATAACATCCACTTCCATTAAAGTGTTTAAAAAATATTTTCATTATCTTGACCCCCTTCCCCAATACACCCTCTCCCATTATTGTTCAGTAAATGGCCATACCTTCTACCCAGTTGATGAGAGACTGTCTAGATAGTGGTTATGAGCATGGGTTTGGGAGTGAACCGTCCTTGATTGCAGTCCTAATTCTGCTATTTCCAATCTGTGCTACACTGCACATGTTACCCAGCATTTCTAAATTAGTAAATACCTCATAGAGTATTGTGAGAATTAAGTGAGATGATTTATGTAAAGTGCTTAATACAATGCCTGGGCCATGATGAGCTTTTTTAAAACTCAGTTGTTGGGAATTCCCTGGCGGTCCAGTGATTGAGTCCACGCTTTCACTGCTGTGGACCAGGGTTCGATCCCTGGTTGAGGAATTAAAATTATCCCACAAGCCGTGCAGCGCAGCCAATAATAATAATAATAATAATAATAATTTTTAAAAAAGGTCAGCTGTTATTATCATTCTTAATTCCTTGTTCTTCTCATAGGTAGTCACCATTTTCTGACTCTTTCACTTGTTAATTAGCTTGAATATTGCCCACTTGTATCCACTCTTGTTGCAATTACCCTAGTCCAGCCTATATGACCTTTTACCTGGATTACTACCATAATTTCAGGCCATAATGAACATTTTCATTCCTGGTATGTGCTAAATTCTCTGTTGCTTCTGGTTCTATGCACATATATTTCCTCTGCCCAAAGCACATATCCATCTAGCCTCATCTTCTCCTCATTCCTCTGGAAGGTTATCCTTCCCTTCAATTAGACTTGATCACTTTTCTATGGATTTGCCCCCTTCATAGTATACATGGTATTTTATTGTGATTATTTGTTCATTTAAGTGCTTTTCATGCTGGGATATGGGAATCTGGATGGCCTTCACATGCATTATTTGACAACTGTGAATCCTATAACAAATTTAAAAATTTGATGACAATCTATAAAAATAAAATAAGTATGTTCTGGAATAGCTGGATGACTATGCATTTTAGTGTCTCTATTTATTTTCAATTTTTTTAAATTGTAAAATACATATAACATAAAGTTTGTTATGTTAACCACTTTTAAGTGTACAGTTCAGTGGTGTTACATATATTCATACTGGTATGTAACCTTCACCATCATCCATCTCCAGAATTCTTTTCATCTTGCAAAATGGAAACTCTGTATCATTCCCTCTTCTCTCCAGCCTGTGGTAACCACCATTCTACTTTGTCTCTATGATTTTTCAATACTCGAGGTACCTCATATAAGAGGAATCATATAATATTTGTGCTTTTGTGATTGACATTTCATTTAGCACATCTTCAAGGTTCATCCATGTTGTAGCATATGTCAGAATTTCCTTCCTTTTTAAGGATAATAATATTGCATTGTATATGCATGCAACATTTTGCTTATCCATTCATCCATTGATAGACACTTGGGTTGCTTCAACATTTTAACTGTTGTGAAAAATGCTGCTATGATCATAGGTGTACAAGTACATTTCTTTGAGACTCTACTTTCAATTCTTTTGGGTATATGTTCAGAAGTGGCATTGGTAGATTGTATGGTAATTCTATTTAAAAATTTTTTGGAACTGCCATATTGTTTTCTATAGAACCTATACCATTTAATTTCCATCAGCAGTGCACATGGGTCCAGTTTCTCTACATTCTTCTCAGTATCTGTTATTTTCTGGGTTTTCTTTTCTTTTCTTTTTTTTTTTTTTTGATAGTAGCCATCTAATGGTGTGAGATGGTATCTCACTGCAGTTTTGATTTGCGTCCCCCTAATGATTAGTAATGTTGAGGCTTTGTTTTTGTTTTTGTTTTTGTTTTCACGTGCTTGTTGGCCATTTGTATATCTTCTTTGGAGAAATGTCTATTCAGGTCTTCTGTTGATTTTTGAATCTGGTTGTTTTGTTTTTGTTGTTGAGTTTTAGGATTTCTCTATATATTCTGGATATTAATCCCTTATCAAATATGTGAATTGCAAATTCTTTCTCTCATTCTGTAGGTTGCCTTTTTAATTCTGTTCATAGAATCTTTTAATGAAAACTATGGTTTAATTTTCATGAAATCCAATTTGTCTATTTTTTCTTTTGTTGCCTGTGACTTTAGTGTCATATCCAAAAAATCACTGCCAAACCTAATGTCATGTCATGAAGCTTTTGTCCTATGTTTTCTTCTGAGAGTTTTATAGTTTCAGCTCTTGCATTTATGACTTTAATCCATTTTGGGTTAATTTTTGTATATGGTGGTAGTTAAGGGTCTAATTTCATTCTTTTGCATGTGGATATCTAGTTTCACCAGTACCATTTATTGACAAGACTGTCCTTTCCCCCACTGAATGGCCTTGGCACCCTTGTTGAAAATCATTTGTCCTTATATGTGAGGGTTTATTTCTGGGCTCTCTGTTCTATTCCATTGATCTATATGTCTGTTTTTGTACTACACTGTTTTGATTACTAGAGCTTTGTAGTAATAGGTTTTCAAATTAGAGAGTTTTCCAATGCCACTCATTTTCAAGATTGTTCTGGCTGTTGAGGTCCTTTGAGATTCTATACGAATTTTAGGATGGATTTCTCTATTTCTTTAAAAACTTCATTGGGATTTTTATGGAGATTGCATAAAATCTGTAGATCACTCTTGGTAGTAAGCACACTTTAGCAATATTAAATTTTCTAATCCATGAACATGGAAAGTGTTTCTACTTATGTCTTCTATAATTTCTTTCAGCAATGTTTTACAATTTTCAGCATACAAACTTTTTACCTCCTTCATTAAGTTAATTTCTGAGTATTTTATTCTTTGTGATGCTATTGTAAATGAAACTGTTTTCTTAAATTCCTTTTCAGATTGTTCATTGTTAGCATGTAGAAACGTGATTGAGTTTTGTGTGTTGACTTTGTATCCTGATCTTTTGCTAAATTAATTTATTAGCTCTAAGAGTTTTTTTGTGGAATTTTTAAGGTTCTCTACATATAAGAATGTATCATGAACAGACATAATTTTACTTCTTTTTTTCCAATATGTGTGCCTTTTATTTCTTTTTCTTGCCTAATTGTTCTCAGTAGGATTTCCGGTACTATGCAGAATAGGAGTGGTGAGAGTGGGCATTTTTACTTTCTTCCTGCTATTAGAGGAAAAGCTTTCAGTTTTTCACCATTGAGTGTGATGTCCACTGTGGGTTTTTCATATATGGCTTTTATTATGTTGAGGTTGTTTCCATATATTCTCAGCTTGTTGAGTCTTTTTATAATGAAAGAATGTTGAATTTTGCCAAATGCTTTTTCTGCATCAATTGAAATAACCATGCAAATTTTTTCTCCTCCACTCTGTTAATATGGTGTATTACATTAATCTATTTTCATATGTTGAACCATCCTTGCATTCAGTAGTAAATCCCACTTAGTCATGATGTATAATTCTTTTAGCATGCTGTTGAATTCAGTTTGATAGTATTTTGTGAAGATTTTAGCATTAGTGTGTATGTTTACATTTACTGAGATCTTTATTTCCTCATATGGCTTCAAATTACTGTCTAGTGTCTTTTCATTTTAACTTGTAGGATTCCTGAGCATTTCTTACAGGGCAGGTCCAGTGGTCATGAACTTCCTCAGCTTTGTTTATCTGCGATTGTCTTAATTTTGCATTAGTGTTCATAATGTAGCTCCACATATCGAATATCAAATTAATCACAATCTGATATATCGAGGAAAGCTTCATGGAAATGAAAATAGAAGTGATTTTACTCTTGACATTTTATTATGAAAATTTACAAGCATGCGGAAAAGGTGAAAGAATTATACAGTGAATCCTCACGTACTTGGTGCCTAGATCCTATAATTAACATTTTTGAAAGCAACTCTATTCAAATATTAATTCTATAACTTCTTAGCTGGGTAACCTTGGGCAAGTTAACCTCTTTGAACTTCAGTTCCCTTATCTAGAAAAGGGGGATAATGACAGTACTTACTTATGCATTGCTGAAAAGTTTAAATGTTATGATCTGTGCAGAATATTTAACACACTATCAGGCACAAATAGATATATGCAGTCAGTGAAAGCTATAGTCGTATTTGTTGAATAAATGAATGAATGGATGAATGAATAAACAAAGGCATAATAAATTTCCTGAATCTTCTAAAGGAACTTTAATATCTATATTTCAGCTGCTGGATGTACAAAAGTGGTGTATCTATTTAAGAATAAGCATTCTGAAGAATATGAATATGGAAAGGTTTTTTTGGGGGAAATTGTTTCTTAATAGCTGAAACAATGTACCTAAATAAGCATTGTACCAGCCAAGTTATTTATTATTTAAATTCTGGTTACATGCAGTGAAAGAAAGTCCCCAGTATACCCCTTGGATTTCTTTCATAAAAACAATAAAAAGACAATATGAGGGAATTGCTACAGTTTCTGATTTATTAATATGTAGCAGTGATTGACTACTGGCTTACTGAGTTTCAATTATCTGCTGGAGCAAAGAGGAGAGGTATGGGAAACAGGAAATGGAAGGGTCCTGGGAGCAATCTTGGCAACACAAACCAAGCCTCTTGCTCTCTCCAGGTTTCATTCCTGTCCCTGAGGAGTCCAAGGGCATGTGTTTAGGGTTAAGTCAAGGGAAGAGGTGCTAAGTTGGTCCAGGTGGAATTTTTTAAGGCAAACTGGCTTTTCTCCAGCTTCAGGTTTTGCTCACATACTTTCTACAGCTGCATTGCTCTTAAACTGCAGCTGGTGCGTTCTCTCTGGTCCAAGAATGGTTTTGACTATTCCTAAGATTGATGTAAGTTGTTTTAAAGACCATCAGAGAGATTGTTAATGAGAAAAAAATGAAACAAAACCAAAATATTTCAATTTGCTAGAATACCTAAACAATTTGAGATAGTACCCATTTTTTTTTTACTCATTGTTCTTACAGAAAATTACTGTACCATTGACAAATACCAAAGGAAGCCATGCACAAGATAGGCTGTACAATATTCTAGAAAGAGTATATTGTATTAGAAGCTTGAAATCTAGTTTCTGTGCTAACTCTGTGCCCCTTCTTATGTGGCCCTTGGTTATGTTATGATACATCTTTGGGTGCAATAATTTTCTCTTTTTATGCCCTCTCATACATCTTATCCAGTTTAAAAATATTATAAGTGAATTGAATCTTAGGTTTTTGAAGCCACAACATTATAAAAGTTAGCTTTCCTTTATTTCTCCTGTCATGAATAAGCATTAATCAAAAGCATTGAGTATACTGAATATTTAAAATACCAAGCAGGCTCCTTAAAGATGTTAATTATTGTATTTGAATATATTTGAAATATTTATTTCATAACATGATGAATGTTACTACATATATTCCCATTTATTCACTACCAACTTAAATCATATTTTCTGAATTATTTAGAAAAATATTTCAAACTCAAATTCATAGAAGAAAAAATAACCTTTGTTGTCAATTCCAAGAAATCCAGTTCTGAAAAGTTTTCAAATATTAGTGAAGGCTTTTCAGGTTACATGAATGCACCTGCTTGATCAGACCTTCAACTAAGTATTTTCATTGGCAAATGTGTAATTTATGAATAAATAAGAAGTGGATCCTGAGAAAGTGGAATAATAAGCTCCATGCCTTCAAGTCTTTGTGTAAACTCTTGCATGAAGTTTCTACCCAACTTCTGCAAAATTAATTTCAGCAAGTCCAAGTGCTTGGGATACAAGGGGATGACTGCATACAGAGGTCTTTTCACAGTCAGCTGTTCTTTTCTATTAGCCGTCTTGGCAGTCCAGCAAGCCCTCGGGAGGGTCCTTGGTAAACTTCTTTCAGATGTGTATGTGTGTGCGTGTGTTTGTGTGTGTGTCTGTGAGTGTGTGTACTGAGCCAGAGGATGGTTACCCATCCACCCTCAGTCCAAACGTTCCCCCTTGGATGAACAATCCTGCACTGTGAGTGTTCTGCAGGTGTCTCTGGTGTCAGCCGGCCTCTGTTTATTATTGGTGTGCTGTGCACAGGGAGGCCTAGTGGGCCATCAGTAACAACTCTTGGCAAATGGGTCAAGGAAATGAAAATAAAGCCTGTGCAGCAGGAACTTCTAACGTCTGGGGTTTTGCTGGCAAGGTCTGCCTGAGTTCCTCTTTAGGTGCTACTTTAAAATTGCTACTTGTTTGACTTGGACGAGACTTCACATGGCGAGGCCGTGTGAGATATGTGAAGGGGGGAACCAGCTGTGAGCAGGTGTGCTGCTTTTCCATTTTAGCTTTCACCAGAACACATCTTCTGCTTGGTCCTGAGGCAGTTCTCTTCTTCAGAAGTTTGTTTGTATAATTTGTTTTCCAAAAGTGAGGGAGGGGTGTTACTATTAAAGGAGCTAAGAATCATTCATATGATTTTGAACTTTTTTATTTTTCAAGTCTATTATGCACAGTTGAATAAAAAGAAATAAACTTCTTTTCAAATGGGAAACCTTTTCCTCCTCAAGTTACATTTTCAGAGACCCAAAACTAAGAATGGAGCTTCTTACCATGATTGTTCTGTGATGAATTTCCAAATGCCCCTTCATACATGGGAAGGTTACTGGTTTATTTACTAGGCTCACTCAAAGTAAAGTGTATGAGATTTACTATCTTAATTATAATATTCAAAACCAATTTCTGCTGAAGGAATTGCTAATTTGTAGAAAATACTTAACATAATTATTTTATGATACTTCAGTTCTGTGATCCTCTTTTCCATCTTTCCCCATAACTACTCTAATAATATTATGGACCCTATTCACTACATTTAAAGGGATGTGGTAAAGTTAAAAGTGGCTCAGGATTATTAGGTTGGGAATCTTTTAACTGGTTCTCAGTGCTTAAAATATTCCTCTTTGCCTAATGACCTCTATTATTCCAAATGACAGCTTATATCGCTTGAGAAGTTGCTATTTATTATATTCATAAAATCTATCATCAGTCATAAATACCTTCATTCATTCATTTACTCACTCAGTGAACACTGACTGAACCATCAATGTGTGCCAGGCAATGTGCCCGGCGAGGCAAAGTGAAACAGAGAATGATAGTGTCTTTCCAGCCCCTTCTCTGCCCGCCCACCACACTGATCCATAGCGTCCACAGGTAACCTTTAAAAACATGAGTCAGATCACATCGCCCCTCTGCCTAAAACTGAGCTACACCTCTAAGGCTAGCACCTCACTCCCTCTCACCTCATGTCCTGCCCCACTCTTGCTCTTAGTCTGCTCCAGCAGCAATGGCCTTCTTGCCGTTCCTCAAACACACTGCCCCCAACTGCCTGTTCTACAAATTGTAGCTGCATATTTCTTTATTAACTCCATGGTATTTATCTCCTGATCTGATCCCGTTCTCATTAATCTCTAGCTTTGGTCTGATCTCTTATTCAAGTTTCACGAGGTTAGAGGTTTTGTTGTTTCCCTCTTGTATCCCCTGGGTCTGGAACAGTCCTTCATATAGTACAATTTCAAAAAATATTTGTTCAATAACTGAATGAATGCATCCATATGTGGTCTTTAGGCTACTTAGAGATATGTGAAAAAAGAACCCTAATATATCACCATAAATCTTTAGTGTTATCGTATAAGATGTAATAGTGATCATATACCCGTCTATGTTTCTTAAAATGGAAATTTACTGAAGTGTAAATCCACATGCTACTAAAGAAGTGTTTAGAAGTCAAGGAAAGCATCATCTGTTTCAAACTTTATTATATTACTAACATTTCTTTCGGCTACTGTGATACAACCACTTTTATCTGTAATTCTCTTATCACTTCTCAAATTGTCTGGAGACCAAAAAAAGAAAAAAGGGAAAAAAAAAAAAGAAAGAAGGAAGGAAAGAAGAAAAAGAGAGAGGGAGGAAGGGAGAGAGGAAGGAAGGAAGAAAGAAAGAAAAGCTACTTTCTGAAAATTTTCAGCTGGTTCTCAAGAACTTTGGCTAGTTAGCTTTTAGAGTTAGTCTTAGGAAAACTCATCACACTTTGTCCATGAGAATGAAGCCTTTTAAAAGGTCTCTAAAATAGGAGGCTGGTGTTGACAAAACTGTTGTATTTGTTTTTGCCAGTTTTATATTAAGACTCTCACAGTACTTACTCAAGCTAAAAGCTTTTTTGGATTTTATGAGTTGGGATGTTTCCCAATAGACTTTTTTTAGTTTAGGTAAATAGAAAAGAAATGATTAAGGTCAGTGTTCTCAGACATCATTCCTGTAGCCTGGAAATGAATAATTCTACTGTTCTCTTACTTATCCTTATTGAGATTGTAAGTTACAGCAATTTCCTCCTCTATACCAGTTAGCTGCTTTTTTTTTTCTTTTTATTTGTCTAGACATCAAGTTAATTTTGACCACTTCCCTGGATTACTTGACCTGGAAACTTGTTTCTTGTGGACTTGGTTGGCTCATTAGTACAACTTTTGTGTGAAGCCATTCTCAACAGTCTCCAAAATCTACCAGGTGGTTTGATCTTTGTTTTCAGCTAACACACTCTTAACACTCCTAACCATAAGTCTTAGGTTGCCTGCACTCCCTGATGTGGTTTGCCTTTCATCAGTATCTTTACACCGAGGCGGTTCTAAAGACCTCCTGTGACTTTTCTGAAGCCCGCAGACAGTTCTTACTCTCTGAAATTTTTCTCACATACTTGAAGCCCTCATAAATCCTACACAGCTTCTTCTCCTAGTTGAGGACTGACTGCTCAAATGTTATCATTTTCAGCTTTCTCTTGCCGCACATGAAATCAGTTTCATATACAATGACTTCCTAATATACCTAAGTCAAAGAACATCACATTCCTCCAGTTCTCCTTGTATTGCACGTGTCCTCCAATTCATATAAGCAGTCATTTTTCTCACTCTGAGTTACATGTATACACTTTCCAAACTTGGTTTATAACAGTATGAAGTGAAAGTATCTTCGTTCCCCTCCTGGGTTATTTTCTGTTGAGAGAGAACCTCTCAGCTTACCTCCCTTCAATGTGCTCCAGTGATTTAGGTGTTCCTTTCCTTTCTTTCCTTTTTATTTTTTCTAACATTTTTAGTGAGTGAGTTTTATTTAATTCAATTGAATCATACCATAATGACTTAATAAGCAAAAATCTTAAAGAGTGGGTAAAAGGACAGCATTTCAAATAGGCAATATGAAACCTGAGGGAGGGGGAGAAGCAGACAGAAGGGATGGTTCAACAGCCACCATTTTGCCAGGACAGTATATTATCCTGTTTGGTTTGATGGAACAGGTTTTTACGGGTAATATATTTCCCAATCCCAAATCAGGGACTACTAGGTTGTTGTTATTGTCGTTTTTGTTTCAATAAAAATCATATGTATTTAAGGTATACAACATGATTTGATATACATATACACAGTGAAATGATGACATCTACATCACATTTTAATGTGAAACTCATTGTTTTTACTTCCTTATGTCAAAGTGTTACCAAGGCTCTCCAAATCTCTATTCTAATAGTTCTCTTTGATCTGCTTTTTCCAATTTCAGCAAATTATTGTACATCTAGATTATTTTTTTTGGTGGGTGAAGGTGACTTGATACAACAGTTCCTTATATTTCCTTGTGAGAATGTAAAAGAATCTAATGATATGTTAAAGAGAAGAGTAATGATGCATTTACAGTTGAACTTTAATATTCTATTACCAGCTAAGATGTTGTCAGATAGAGCAGTGGAACCAAACATAATATAGTAGACATAAGTACATATAAAATAATTTAGTATATGAAAAAGTAGTGTTTTGAAACAGTGGTAAAAGAACAGTTTATTCAATAAAAAGCTATTGGAAAAAAAATTGGCAAACTATTTGGACCCAAACAAAAGAAAAATTTTAAAAATTATTTTCTAAAATCAAAATAGATTACATATCAATTAAAGATGATTAAAACATAAAAGGAAAACTATGTAAGCACTAGAAGAAAAATAATAACACTAGAAGAAAGTTGGGATGATGATGAACATACCGAACATGGCACCAAAGCCATAAATTAAAAAAAAAATTATTCCATAATAAAAAGTTTTTTTAAAACCTTCATTTTAAGACATGGATAAAATTAAGAGGCAAAGAAAAGTTTGGGAAAAAATATTTGAAACTACCTATAAAAATGTTTTGAACAAGAAATAATTCTAATTACATATGTGTCAGATTTGTCCTATATGTGAATTACTGATGGCCCTTGCTCTCATAAAGTTTCTAGTCTAGTGGAATTAAACATATTTTATTATATTAAACAAATATCCACATGGGTGAATATACAGTTAGAATCTATGATAAGATCTGTGAGGAAAAATTGCATGATGGTATAAAAAAATAATACCAAGGCAATCTAATTTGTATTTTGGGGTCAAGAAGGCCACATTAAGGTAGCTGGATTTGTAATGTAATTTTAGTATGTTCATATTAATATTTTAAAGCTAATTAATTTTAATTTATTCATATATCAATACTTACAAAATGTATAAACTGTGAATATATACATGTAAATTATATTATCATTTATATATCAGTCTGTATATTAATATACTATATATTATATCCCATGTATTCTCATCAGCTGATGAGAAGAAAAGGAATGGATTCACATTAACACAATTCATAAGAATGATATGCATATCAAAACTCCAATCTATTAATTTTCACAGAGTATATAACTGACATGAGGACCAAAATGTTTGTCTTGGCTGACAGTTGAAAAAAATCTCCTTGTGAAAACAAACTGATATCAGAAAGTTTCTTGATTTGTATCGTATCAGGGAAAAACAGTGATGGTACTAAAAGATACCTGCTTTCAAATCGAAATAGTCCCATTATAACATTTTCTATATTATAAGGATGCATTTTCCTTTACTGCTGAAGGTACAATGATAATTTTTTTCCAGACTTAATGCAGATTCTACATTTTATTTTGTCTTTCTTATAGTTTACTTATTGGTTCTAAATTTGGAAGAATCTTATCCACAACCATTCACAAATCATTTGTAGCGTGAGTTGCTCCTGGGGAAATTTTGCATATATTTTATATGAATTATTATCCTAAAGAGGGTGTCTTTTATAAAAAACCTTATTCTCTAATTCTGATGTACTCTACTAATTCATTGACTTTACGAGTGTCTTTGTAGAAATGGTTTGTCAGATAGGAGTTTTATGATTATGTTGTAATAATTTTTTTCTGATTTCAAAATGTTTTTATTGATACAATTATCTTTGGAAAGTAGCAAAATATTTCTTATTTTTAATGTTACAAGTATTGTAAAAATATTTTATTGGTAAAAAATATTCACTGCAGTTTTCCATCACCACTCCCAACCCTAGTTCAATTCCTACTCAGAGGGAAACAATGTTAAAATTTTGACATATACCTTTCTAACCATTTACCTATGCACTCACATTTAATCATATGTACTATACACAACGTTCAAACATAATTATGGTCACAATTTACACATTGTTCTGCTACTTGCTATATTTTATTTTTATGATTGACTTGGAGAACGTTTTAGGGCTCCACAGTATGCTTATAACAAATTGATGGCTATAGTACCTATTTTAATAGATAATTGTTATTAATTAATGTTTATTGTGATTAGCAATGTTTGCTACTTTATTTTTCCTGTCATCTAATTAATTTTTAAACAAATGCCTCATCACGCAATACCACTATATATTTAGTTTGATGTCTTCCTCTTTCTTGAGTTTTTTCATGTTTATTATTTCAACCTTCTTATATATTAAATATAACTAGAACAGAAAGGGTCTGTAGTTAGTGACTTTCTGAGACCTGACTCTGAAAATTATTTTCAATACTGGAAGTTTCTTTTATTTCTTTTTTTATTTCTTTCCTTGCATTTTCTCAGTCCTATCCTTCTAGAACTCCTTTTAGACAAGTAGTGGAAATCGTATATTTATCTTTTATGCTTTGGCTTTTCTTTCACATTTTCCATCTCCAGGTCCTTTTGTGTTACATTTTAGAGATTACTTTATTTTGATCTTCCAGCTCATCAATTCAATCTTCAAAATGCATCTATTTTGTGCTTCAACCCATATATATATATATATATATATATATATGAAGCTGTATTATTTAGATTATCACATATATCAATCAGGGTTCCAGCTGCCCTCTGGCTAGATTAGGTAGAAAATATTTAATAGATTAAATTAGACGTTTACAAAATCATCTGAAGGTCAGGAGAAGCAGTCCGTAATTGGGAAGTCCTGGAACAACTCCCAGAGCATGACAGAACTGGCCAGGCTGAGGGCTGCTACTTGTGCTGCTGAGAAGAATCTGCCACCACAACTGCTGGCTCCATGTCTAAGTGCCTCAGTTCCAGCTCAGGGATAAGGTGTCATTACGTTACATCTCTGCTGGCTATAGAACATGCAGCCTCAGCCATGACATGTACCAGTAAACAGATGTCACATGCTGCTTCTGAATGCCCCTGAAGCCAGAGGACAGACATTTGGAACTCTGCTAGAGCTATCTCAGAAAAGCCAAATGCCTCCCTGACTGTACTTGCCAGCAGACACAACAAAAGCAGCTCAAGTGTGGCCTCCATTTCAGCACGTTCACGTCTGCCTTCCAAACTTCACACATTGCATTCTCCTTTTAAGAATCCATCTAGGTCCCACGCAGATACCTAGAGGGAAAGGAGTTTGAGAAATACAGACTTCCCAGTCTCTAGCATGCAATAGGGTATGTTACAAAGGGGTCGGAACAGAGTTGAGAAAGGAAATCTACTGCATTTGCCACATCATAGTTTTAATTTTACAAAGGTTTATTTCTCTTTCTTAGTAGCTTAACTTTATTTTATAGATGCAATATCTTCTTAACTCTAAGTATATTAAATGCCAGTTTTAAAGTTTTTCTCTGTTTAGTTGCTAATTCTTCTGTTGAGTTTGACACTTCTCTTTGGCTATTGGTTTGCATCAAATGTTTGTCAAGTTTGTTTATTTGTTCATATTTGTACTCAATAATTCCAGTTTGCCTTTGGGCAATGTAGGTGCTGACTGCACTGGCCAACTTCTTCTGACTGGTGTGTGTGTATGTACATTTGTATGTGTGTATGTATACGTGTGTGCACAGAACATGTATCCATTTGAGATGTATGGGTGGCATGTCTTCTAGATTTTATATGTCTTGGGTGGCATGTTTTCTAGATTTTATGTGTCTCGGAGCACTATCCTGATACCTGGGTCAGAATTTTCAATGCAAACTTTATCCTAGGAGCAAATTTTATTCTTTATTTTATTTATTCTCCTTTACGTCCTTATGCAGTTAAGAGGTTACCTTAGGCTTTTCCTGGCTTATTTTTCTAGCATCAATATTCACTAGGGACTTCCTCTCAGCCAAGCTGTTTAATTTGTTAAGAAAGAAAATGAAGAGTTTTTTTAACCTTCATTTTAAATTAATAACTAAAAGCAAGTAAAAAGAACTCTGCTAAATACTCCAAGGAAGTATTTTAAATCACATATGTAGAGCTTAAACTAGTTGGAGACATTAAAATGACTCCCAAATTACAAAGAATCTTAGAAAAAAGTCATATGAACACAAAACTCACTGGGGAGTTTATTTCTTGCATATTTTTCTCTGGAATGTGTGTTCTGGCTCAAGTATTCCCCTTTTGTTGAAACTATCTAAAGGCCTTCAAAATCCACTATAAACATGAAAAACATGCCTCTCTATGGGTTTACTAATGACATGATGACACTCATGTCCATCTGGGTTTGATACCAAATGCCAACATCAAGTACACTTCCAGAGCATGAAACAGGCACGTGCTTTTAACAAGTTTGGGGGTTCCTGAGGAGCACGTGTGGATGTCTCAACAACATTTTAAAAGGAAAGAATATCATTAGCTCACTTGTTTAAGGGAAGTGATGAAGTGTAATTGACTTCAACTTATTCAAACACACTTTACAAAGCTTTGAGAAGTAGAAGTCTGCTTCTTAAAGTTCTGGGATAGCGCAATGACAAAAGACAGAGAAAGAAAAATAGTTGTGCTAAATAAAACCTTCCAGTACTTTTGAGAGATAGCTAACATATATGCAGTCACAGCAGATTGTAATATGTAGAATAATGTATACCAACTTTTAAAAACATAATTAATTAGAAAAGAGAAAATAAACATGATCAAATGTAACCTATCTTTACTTAGCAATGATAATAAATTCAGACAAACCGATTTTACAATAAGCTAAGGACTTTTCCAATACACCTTCAAATTTGATTTTTTTTTTCTGGGTAAGAAATTATACCAAATTTTTGGCTGCATTGGGTTTGGCTTCATATCTATACTTATATTTCTGACAATGATTTTTGTCAGAGTGATGATGTTATTTTCATTTATTTGTTAGTTTCATAAACCCCTTATGGCTACTCCACATATCCCCTCCTCACCCAATAGATGTTTAAATAAACTCCGGTTTCCTAAACTTCTGAATTCTGTGTGAATTAAATCAAAGTCTTGATTCATGTAAGTTCTGCCTCATTTGGTACAGATTTAGTTGATGAGCCATAGGTTTTATTGACAAGCCCAGAAGACATTATTTGTAACAGATACCTACTGCCAATAAATATACTAGGATAAAAAGAAGATGTCCTTCCTGGAAATACATATAGAGAGCCACTTTTCCTCATTGCTTGTTACCCTATATACAATGCTCCTTGATTTTCACAAAAAATCCTTTGAAGAATTTAATATAGTTTTAAGAATAAACCTTTAAACTCCAGAAACATTCCTTTGTTCATGGAAACCTGCCTTTCATAAATCTAGTTGTTGAGTGATAGAAAACTGCTTCTCAGTTTATGTCAAAGACCCAGTATAATAATTTTCCTCATCTATTTAATGACAATCTGAACTTTAGTAATATAAATGTTTTCTTCTGTGTTAATAAGTGTACTTTAAGCATGTGGATTTTTACTTGCATATCAACATCCATGCATAGAGGTAGAATAAGCATTTATATGGATCCTATAATTTAATATGTGATGAGAGGTTTTCATATTAGTCTTATATTATGAAGTGTTCAGTTAAAATATTTTAAAGTTTTAAAGAAACACAGTTTTCTCCTCTAATTTAACATTTTCTGAAAGTTAATAGAACACTAAAATAGAAAATAACACTTCATGTGAAAAGTCAATAATCTCTTAAAGAAATGTCTGCAGACTTTAATCGGTATACTTGTAAATAAATATATTAGTGATATTGTTAGACCCAAATGTGAAATATGGAACCAACATACATTGTAATGATTAATATAGAAGTCTTAACCATATTGTAGCCAGTTTTTAGGATAAAGTGATCTGAAAATTGTTCATGCAAATTATGATTAACCAAAGTGTTTCCTCTGTAGCCATTCCATTTTTAACACAAATGCTCTAGTTTTCCTAGGTGAATGTTTTATTGGTTTGAAAGCAATGTAAAAACTATTCCTGCTAATTTGACCATATTTGTTGTCTGCACTGGACTGCAAGGTTCAGATTAGATTGTAAAGCTCTAAAGGTTTTTCAAGCCCTCTGCAGTGCCTTGAAAATAGTAGGTGGTTCAATAAGTACTTACTAACTAAATAAATGGAATAAATGCAAGCTACTTTTCATGATAAATTTTAGTGCTTCCACCACTTTTTAGAGCCTCCTTCTTCAGTTTAAGTGCCATTTCATCTTGGAAGCTTTCCTTGCTGAATTCCAAAACAAAGGAGGGTACTCTTTTATGTAATATGTAATCCCACTACATACAAATTTCTATCAAAACATTTGTCACCTGTACTTTAATAGTGTCAGTACATCCAACCACCTCTGCAATCTTGTAGGAGGTAGGGACTATGTGTGCAGAGAAGCTTATGGCACCTAACAGGTGATCAATAAATGCTGAAGCAAAAAAAACAAAAACAAAAACAAACAAACAAACAAACAAACCCAAGGCAATCAGAAAACCGTTCCTTCCAGCTATGACTCATTGGTCAACTCGGCTTACTGGGTACAGACGATAGACACAACCTAGTCGCCATTTTTACAAGTTTAACTTTTGGAATTTTGGAATGTATAAATACATTACTGACTCATTAAAAAGAGACTTTATCTCCCACTGTTGAAACTATGTGGCTGCTATTGCAATCCCCTTTCACATCACTTTGTTATTCTTCAGCTACTTCATACATTGCATTTTTATGTATTTATGACCTTCCATAATCCTGCCTTATTCTAGCTTTTTTTGATTCCCTGATTCTTTCCAAATTTCTGTCTTTGTGTTTTGTTCTGCTTTTACACCTGCTCCCCTTTTCATCCAATTTTGGCTTTGGGCCTTCAGTTTACACCAAGATTAAGCTCTCAAGTCTGAAGTGCCAGATGCCTTATCTTCAATCTTTGATGCCCTTTACAAGCAGCTCTCCAGTAATGCAGCTTCTCAACTCACTGCCCTTTAAACACAAAGTGGACACATCTGACCCAGTGTCACAAATTTTTGAGTCAGCCAGCTGTGGTAAAGGGGACAGTCTGTAGCTGCAAACCTAAGTAGGCCATAAGGAAATAAAACCCATGGCCTTAGTTACAGTCTTTGAAGCAGTAACTATGAACAACTCAATGAAACAGTCACTAATACATCTGTCATATTAACTTGGATGGCAAAGTTGGATTACATGTTTTCAAGCATGCAAACATTTTCATCTAAAGAATTTACATGAGAAACAAATTATTATCGTAGCTGATCACAATGTATACAATTAAGTCATATGTTAAAGAATAACTACACCATGATGGCCATATATTACATATAATATTTGTATTTGTTTTGGGAATATATCATATTTTTTACAATTGATGATGGATACATACGCTTCTGGCTATCAATGTGACATGTATCACTGAAAAGGTATTTAAATATACATTTTGCATATTTTAAATATATAATTATATACTAACAATATCTTGATAAAAGATGACTGCAACTTAAATGAATTGTTTTTAATGGCAGAATTTTCAATAAATTTACAGAATCATATTATTCATAAAGTTCAGAGGTGATTTGGATCAATTAATTAACATTTATCACAGCCTATGGCATTAAAATTGCTCTAAGGGGTATAAAAGTGTGTGGGGATAAGATTTCAACCTTACAAGGTTTATAGTCCTTCATGTGCAAAGGCAAAAAGGGAAGACAAGATAGGAACCAAATGAGTAGGGCTGATGGCCTTTCAGTGAAGGTTCAGAACAGAGAGCATTTGTGTCAGGCTGGAGTGATTTAATTAGAGAAGGTTTCACCACATAGGGAGGAATTGAACAGAGGCTTGAAAGATGGATAAAATTATGCTTACATATTGGCTTCCTGAGGCTATCATAACAAAGTACCACAAACTGATGGCTTAAAATAACAGAAATTGATCACAGTTCTGGAGCCCAGAAGTCTAAAATCAAGGTGTAGGTAGGGTTAATTCCTTCTGGCAGCTCTAAGTGAGAAAGCAACCCATGCTTCCCCCTAGGCTCTGGTGTTGCAACAATCCTTGGTGTTCCTTGGCTTGCAGATGCAACCCTCTAATCATTACCTCTGCCTTCACATGATTTTCTTTTCAGTGTCTTTCTGTGTCCTCTCTTCTTAGAAGGATATCAGACAAGAGATTTAGAGCTCACTGTAAATCCAGGATGACTTAGCCTCAAGATTCTTAAGTAATAACATCTTCAAAGCTGCTATTTACAAATAAGGTCATATTCTGAGGTTCTGGATGAACATGAATTTTGGAAGGACACTATTCAACCCACTGCAGATGGCTAGGTAGTGCTCACAGAAGTAGAGGACTCTGATTATATTTCTTCAAGGACTAGGAAGTAACAAGTAAGTTACCAGACATCAAGATCAGTCTAAAAAATTGCAAATTCAAAAAATAATTAAAACATGGCTTTCCAGATAATATACTTCTGGAGGAAAGATTTAGCCAGAGGATACCTGGTATGTATTCTCCAATAAACAACAACAGCAATAAAAATAGCTCTCAATTTGAGAGTGCTTACTATATGCCAGACACTGTTATAAGTGTTTGACATGTTGATTATCATTTAGAATTTTCACCAAGACCCTAAAATGTGGATGAAATTATTAGAGCCACTTAGATGAAGATATTGAGCCCCCGAGTTGTTACATCACTGGCTCCCAGTCATGCAGCTGGTCAGTAATGTGACTAGACCTCAAACCTGGACAATCTGAATTCAGTAGGCCATGGGCATTTCCAAACACAATATTGATGTAGCCCTATAGGAAGGGATACACCAAGAAGAGGAGTTTGGGAACAGATTTGGAAGTCTGTGAAAGCCAGGTATGGGAAGTTCTGCAAGGAACAGAGTCACTGAAGTTTTTGGCAGGATGCATAACATGATAGAAATAAGGAAATGGGAAGATTGTGCCAATGGTTAGTGTCCGGGAGAGGCTGAAGAATGAGGATCTTGATGCAATCCGTTAGGAGACATTTGCACTAAGAATCCTTGCAATCAACAGTCAAGAACTAATAAGGGCCTGAACTAGGGTGGTGGTAATTGACTCATTTCAAATATACACTTGGAGGGAATAATCCTGGCTGTGTAGAGATCTCTCATTCTCCTTTTCTCTTTCTCTTTCATAGAATTTAAAGATTCTCTCTATGCAGTTAAGAAAAAGTATGAAACATTATCGTAGAACACTTTTATGATTTATTCTGTGGACAATTTTACTTCCTTAAAAGTTGCACCTAGATCGAAACAATGCAATCATCCTCTTTCCACCTAAAGGATTTAGCTATAATACACTATCAACAAAATCATGAGTGATGCCTTCCCATATAATTACAGGGTGTGCCATGGTACAGATGTATCCATGCAAAGCAGGAGTAGCCTGCAATTAGTCAGAATTCTGCAGCAAATGTGGTTAGAGGCAAAAGGTTTACTCTAAATTTGACAGCTTGAGCTATAGCTATAAATAGTTTGTTGGGTTAAATTTTTTTTTTTTTTTTTTGGTCTTTGTCGGGACATTTTTGCTTCATCTGAGCATTTTCTGCAAAATAGTGAGTGTTACAGCTATGGATGCCATATGTAAAAGCTGTTTTTGCTTTGGATTGTTTTTCTCCCCCCACTCAAAATGGTCTGAATAATCCATTATGAAAATGTCTTTGCATTTTCTCTGCATCTGGAAGGTATACATATGAACTTATAATGCTTATGTGAGGCATAAGTTAGTGGCTAATCCATCTGATTGTAAATCCTGGGACTATGTACTGTGACCACATTAAAACTTAACCACAAATAAAAAGGGAGAGTGGGCTCTAACCTATAATTGTGGCTCTTAGAATCAAGACTCTTGCAAGCATTTAGTCCTAAATGTGTCACATGTAGGAGATGCTTGAAAAATCATATTAGTTAATGTCTAACATGTGCAGCACATGAAGTGACAGGTTAGCACCTTTTGTAATGCTTATTTTATGGAAAGAGAGAAAAGGATCACTACATACTCAGTGCAAAGGCAGTAGTGTTGACCACATAACATATACTGAAATCAAAGATCTTTACTTCACAAAACTCAATAAATTCCCTGCACGTTAGAATTAACAATGTATTTTAGAGTAATGTGGAGTATACATTTGAATTCAGAATTAAGTTTAACAATTTTTTTTATGAAATCACAGTGCTATTTTGCAGGAAAATAACTTAAAATACAGACTGACAACACATCACTATGTTTGGCATTTCACGTTAAACTAATGCTTCCACCGTTGTGCATGCAAATGCCTTCACAAAGGTCATCCAAGGTAGCAGCATGATCTATGAATGCCAAATTCCTTCTTCAAACAGAATTGTGATTAGTAACTGGCGAATCTGGTTTTATCATAAACATATGGATCTTAGAAAATTTTAACAGCCAAATTAATTGGTTTGACTCAGTATTTCAGTATCAAAATGGAAATACTGAAATATAATCTTGTGAACTTTTGAGTATTTATATACGGAATCCTTTAATTTATGCATAATATTTTTTAAAGTTCCATATTAAAAAATTAAATGCTTATGTCCCCCTTTGTTTTCTTTGCTCCTGACTAACAGGGTTTAAATTGCTCACAGTCCATAGGCAGGTTCTCTTCCTGGTTTTTCCTGTTTGTGACGTCTGCACACAAATTTTTGAAATAGGGCGATTCAACCAATGAGGTCCCCCCACCCACCTCCCCACCTCAACCCTGACTTTTAATTATGACACAGTGAAATGGGTTATGTCTTCATTTTAACTCCAAGATCCACCATTACTGAACTGAGGCTCCCTAGCACGTAAGCTTTGAAATGTCTGAAAACTGTTATTCATCAGGAGAATATAATAAATTACTATCAGAATTTTTTTTTAATGCATGCTCTCTATCATGTTTATTCAATGTGAAAGCCCTTCTTTAAACTACTTAGAGCAAAAGAACAGCATCTTTTCAGTTCATTGTGCCATAACCTAGGATTGATGCCCAGGGACCTTTATTAAAGATTAGATTTTAAGAGTGTATTTTCCTACTAAAGTCTTTTTATTAAAAATTAAATCATTTTTGTGTATTGTACCCGAGTCACTGAATTTTTTGATGGATGAAATAAATGTCTCGAATACTTTCTGATTTTTCTCTGGTGCTTCTTTGTGACGAGCACAACCTAAAATGTGTATGTTATTGTGTAGTTCAATATCTATTAGTTACTTCACAACTGACAGACATATTTATTAATTCTGAATTTAAACCAAATTAACTCAAAAAACTGCAATTTAATTCTATGTTTTAATTCGTGAGATGGTTATGCATTTACGGCATACATACATTTCACTGTAAAGATAAATTTTCTTTAAAATATTTGGCTTTATCTGTAGGCAAAATGGAGGACCAAAGTGTTTTATATTTATTCATCACCCGCATTATAAAAAACTTTATATATATATATTTTTTTATTTTTTGGCTGCGATGGGGCTTTGTTGCTGCACGCAGCCTTTCTCTATTTGCAGCGAGTGGGGGCTACTCTTCGCTGCGGTGTGCAGGCTTCTCATTGCGGTGGCTTTTCTTGTTGCGGAGCATGGGCTCTAGGAGCGTGGGCTTCAGTGGTTGCAGTGCGCGGGCTTCAGTAGTTGTAGCACGTGGGCTCAGTGGTTGTGGCTTGCGGGCTCTATAGCACAGGCTCAGTAGTTGTGGCCATGGGCTTAGTTGATCCGTGGCATGTGGGATCTTCCTGAACCGGGGATCAAACCCGTGTCCCCTGCTTTGGCAGGTGGATTCTTAACCACTGCACTACCAGGGAAGTCCCAGTTTATATATTTAAACAAAAAAATCAGTCTTTAAAATAGAGAACCCTGTTTAAGGGGGATAATTTACTTCTACGAGAAGAAGCACAACTTTACTTCTATAAAACGTCAGCCTTCCTTCAGTTGACAAGTTTGACCCCTCATGAATAGGTCCCAGGGTAATTCTTTCTTATCTTTAAAGCATACTTAATATGATTCAGCCTATAATTTTACAATTATTAACAGAGAAACTGATGTCTTCAGATGATTAAAAATCAACAGGATACACCCTAGAGGTATTCTGGCATTTTCTGCCATCTAATAGGTTTTAGATTTCCTTAATATATTATCATCTAAGAGGAAGTGAGTGCTGTGTGTGAACAGATACCTTATAAGCCCTGTCTCCCTCAGGACCTTTGAAAGCCTTCAACTTCCTTTAGCGATGTCTGACACCTCCTTGTTAACTCAGCAAATTCCAGTTCATCCTTCAAAGCCTACCCTAAATGTCCAGGCCCTCTGTAGTTTCTACTGACTCTTCTCAATCACTGGAATTAATTATCTCTTCATTGTAGGTCCAATTGCATTGGAAAATGAACTCCACAGGGCAGGGACTTTTGCTGGTTTTGCTTGTAATGTATCTCCAGTGGTACACCTCTAGAACACTGCCAGGTTCATGATAGGAGTTCAATAAAATTTGTTGAATGAAACTCTCTTTGTAAATTCCTTAGTATTTTCACATTATATTTTGGTTCTGTATCTGACTGCCATAGAAAAGTTTTTCAAGGACATCTTTACAACTCCAGACCCTAGCACAGGGCCTGCTACATAGTAGATGGTCAATAAATACCTAATGGACTAAAGTTTAGTAACACGGTTTTAGAAAGCAAGCAAAGGGTCTTTTTCTGAAAACATAAAGAGAGGTAGAAGATGCGGAATTATGAATTAACCTCTTTAACAGGACTTGATGTTAAATGATAACATCAGCAGTGTGCTCATCAATTACTGGCACGTAGAATATATTTAAGAACTTGGGCTTTTCAATCATTAAATCAATCAGCATGGTTTGACTTGCCTCATTTTTAAGAATGTGCAAAGAGAAGTGAGTCCACAACCTCCCTTAGTTGCTATTTAGTAGTTTACTGTTCTAGCATTTAAGACCTCCTTCTTATATCTGATTTATTATTTTTTTACATGTTATTAATTATTATAGTTCTCCCCAAGTATGTTATAGGATTCTTGAGTGCAGAGATTATTACATTTGTTTGTATTCTCAGAGCTTTTAGCACATTATCATGCTCTGAATAGGTATTCAAAGATTACTTGCTAGAAATATTTTTGCTTTAATTTAAAATCACTTATTTTATGAATTAAAGAGATATAGTCCCTGATTTTGTGAAGCATTATAATTCAGTGGGACGACCTTACTTGCATCACTTTCCTCTGAAGGTTTGTTGTTCTTTTTTTTTTTAATGTGTGGTTACAAAAACTGCACTCTGATAAGCGTTAGAGATACAGAGTATAGTGAAAACTTGCAAGTGTTATTTTTGTATTTTTTGTATTTTTGTTTTTTGTATTTTGCATTTTTTATATCATCTATAACAGATGCCATTCTCAAAATTTCTTTAACTTAAACACTGCACCCTGAAGTTTCTGTTCGTGTTCCCAAAATGTAAATTTTAATAATGAAAATGTAAAGTTTAGCTTCTCTGTACCTTAGTTTCTTTTACCTGTAAAATGGAAATGATAATAATGGGATGACTGCAAAAATTAAGTGATAATATAGTAAATTCTCAAACATGGCAACACTCATTTCTTTACATCATATTTTCTGTAAGTTTGACTATTCTCAATTTGTCAAGGTCATCTGGAATTTAATAGTACTCTGACATAGTATTGTTCCTTGAAATTATTTAGAGATCAAGTATATGAATAAAGACGATAAGGAGCATGTATAATAATAGCAAATCAGTAGAAATAGTATATAGAGAGTAGAGAAGAATGAAAGAGGCAATGGTTAAATGCTTAAATTTATGTATTATCTGCATGAAAATTTCACAAACCACAACAGAAGTCTGTGTAACTATATGGATAAGAATAAAGTAAATTTTCTTAAGTTCAGTCATGTTTGCTAATATACTGACAATATGTATGCCTCCATTATACTCACAAGTTGATTTACAAAACCATTTTAGAGGTATGTTTCCTAATATTTCTAATGATTCCACTGTTAGATGTAAAGGTAAAAAACAAATCAGCAAATTCTCATTTATCTAGATGGGTTGTGGGTGCTCCAGTTAATTGAATATTTTTGTTATAAGAGTGTTATTACCTCATAATTTATACATAAATGATCAATGTTCAAGAGATTAAAGTTATAGCTGACACATAATTTAATAGTTCATTAACCACTGCTCTAAATGCTTTACATTTATTAACTCAGCTAATCCTCACAACAACCCTCAACCACAGTTTAAGTAACGTGTCCAAAGACTCACTACTAGTAAGTGTTAGAGACAGGATTCACACCCAAGAAGACTGACTACAGAGTCGTGGCTCTTAACCCTTACATTATGTTGCACAGAGTCACATATAAAACACTTAGGTTAAGAAGACAATCAACTAAGACTTTTCTAGATCAGAAACTATGCATCATTCTTGGAACCCTGCTCCCTCATACCCACTATCAAGTTGATAATGTCCATTCAGCTCTACTATCAATCCCCATTTCCATGGCACCCCCATGATCACCACTTTAGTTCAAAATCTCCTCGTCCTTATAGGGACTACTGCAATAACTTCTCAGTCAGTCTGTTTTCTTCCAATCTGTCCACCTTAATCCATCTTTCAAATTGCCAACAGAGTGACACAAGTTGGTCATATTATTCCCCTGCTTAAAATATTTCTTATTGTCTATAGCTGGATCAGTCACTGTGGTGGCTGTGTGGCTATTCAAGCATTTGAAATGTGGTTAGTCCTAATTAAGATGTACCATGAGAGTAAAATACACATGGGAATTTGACAACTTAGTATAAAATATGTAAAATATCTCATTAGTAATTTTTATTTTGATGATATTGAAATGCTAATAATTAGCCATATTGAGTTAAATAAAATATATTTTATATATTATGTATAAAGTGCAATGTATTTTATTCTGTATGTTACATATCACTAAAATTAATTTACCAGCTTTTTTCTTTCTTAATATGGCTACTAGAAAATTTAAAATTACATATGTAACTGGTGTTGTTTTCTACTGGACAGAACTGACCCATAGGATAGGATAAATGTAAGCCTCCCCTTGCTCCAGTTTCCACCTTCCTCTCCAAACCCTTAGCTGATCATTGAATCAGCCCATGGTCCAGGCTGTGATCCAGTTTGGTATACACTCTGTGACCCAGCCTGTGATAATTTTACATTCATTCAGACTTCTAAATATCCTAATCTCTTTGATGGAAAGCCTTTAATTTTTTTATTCCCTTGGTGAAATCCTAGTAACATTTCAAAACTTATTTCAATGCTTTTCTTTACGAGATTTTCTCTGAGCTACCCAGCTAACATTGACCACTTCTTCATTGATGATGCTCTCATATCTATATGTATGTTAATAATTTCCCTTATTGCACTATATTGTAATCATTGGTATACACCTATCTCCTGTAACAGGCTGAGAGTTCTTCCACAAACTCTAGATGCACTTAATAAGTGTTCATAAGCTAAAAGAACATAAATGAAATTTGGAGTAAAAAATTATTTTGAATTATGTCCTCAACACTGATTACATGGGTGAATTTTAAACTTTTATTTAAATTCTAATATGCAGATGATGTAAGAGATTGAGCTGAATCTGTTAATTATTCTATTGTATGCCATTTGACACTCCTTTAAAAAATATATCCTTTATATCAACTTCCTGCCATTAACTTTTTGTCAATAAAGGATATTTCCAGGTTTTATAAATAAAGATGTTTCCAGGTTTTGGTTTAAGGTTAATGAGAGATTTCAGTATAAAAGATTTACCGAAATCATACAGATTAATAATGCAATAATGCATAATTTAGAATGGCAATTTGTTACATATTGTATTTTTTTAACCTTAGGAAATTCATTATAGTTAAATGAACAAAAATTACTTGTATAGAAGAAAGGCCAAGTGAAAGACAATATAATCTTTTCAAATTATACCAAGTGAGGGAGATGGAAAGGAATGAAGGAAGGCATGGCGGGGCTCATTTCAAATATTGACCTTTTTCCCAGAATTTTTTCTAAACACTGGAGGTTTCAAATATCAAAGAATGTTTTTGATGGCAGAAAAAGTGGAGTGCATCTGGGAGCTTCTAAGATGGTGGAGGGAAAATCTGAAGTGCTCATAGATGACCACTAATGAACCGACATCATAGCAGCTAATAATAAAACCGAGTTGAAGGCATGTATTAGGGAACCCATAATTCTATTATTCTTTTAAAATGAAATATGATAGAATGAGAATAAGAAATGAAAAATAAACAATACCACAATCATATATACCACAACTCAAAGAACTCTCCCACTTCTAAAAACATATATCTTGAGTAAATCCAGGCCTCAAAACGGATACGCTTAAGTGTTCTAAAACCTCTGTCCCATTGCATTCAAAATACATTTAAAATTAGTTATTTACTCCCTCTTTCCATTTCTACATTCCCTGCATCTAGTCTTTCTGTTGTAAAAGAAGACAGGTGTTGGAGATAACAATGTTTCCAAATCCTTTAATTAAAATGATGAATAAAACAATCTTATTTTGAAAGTTTTAGGCTAATTCATTTTGAACATTTAAATCATGTTTTGAAAAATACAGTGTTTTGTTCTTTATGCTAATTTGTAACTTCCTGCTTCAGCAAAAATGGCTTTATAGAAACACACAACATGTTTCTCTGACATCAAAAAGTGCCTGCAAAACATTGTTGTGCTGAATTAGTTGAAAATGAATCAGAAACATAAAGATTGCATTTCTACTGAACGTCACAGGAGCTTGAATGTGAGAAAGCAAAGAGTGCTTTGGGCAGAATTGTTTTGAGACTTTACTTAACCCATTCTTGTGAAAGTCAGAGACATCTTTTTCTGCACAAAGTTTTGCCTCTTCCAATTTGTTGGACAATCTACTTTGCTCTCTTTCGTCCTTCCCAGTTGATGCTATAACTCTACAGAGCTTGAGAAGAATCTGAAAACAATCCACCAGTGATGAGTGGAACATGACTGACACCACTTCATGATTTCTTCTGCTAACCATGAGTAATAAAAAGCAAGATTCTGACTTAATTCATAAAACTGATTTGGAACAAATGCTTTAAAATGCAGCCTTTATTCTCTCTTATATATGTAAATTTAATGAACAGCCTATCAACTTCTTGTCAACCATTGTTTTAAGTAATGACTAACAATACATTTTTCTCTTTATTTGGATTTCACTTCACAGAAAATTTCACTAAAAATTTTAGAGTAAAGGGATAAAAATCAATACATTACTTACATTTGTTATTCATGAATTTTATTTTATAATGCTTTTTTGGGGAGAGGAATAACTATTGCAGGTAGAAAATTCTCAAAAGCATTGTTTCAAAAATTAATCATTTAGCATACAGAAAATAATTTTTGAAGCTCAAAATTCATTGTTTTTGTTGTTGAACAAGAAATAGCTGTCTCTCAATTACGTGTTCAGGAAATAAGAAAATTGGATAGCATTAGATCCCTACTTTCAGATAAATATTGTGGGAGGACCAAGCTCAGAATCTCCCCTTGATCCATAGCTAAATATGCCCAAAACATAAGATGACCAAGTTTTTGTTAGACCTAAGAGTTGTACATGGATATATGTTGGTCTTGCAAAATTCAAATTGCTTACACAAATTGGGTTGTGGAAGGGATAAATGCAGAAAATCTATCTGAACAAACATTTCAAAATACAGATTTTGTTTATGTCGGGATATAAAGAAAAGAATTTCCAAGTGTGGTTTACTTAACAACCTTCAACTATTTGCCTAACAATACTGTCTCAAACCCACAGCCACTGAAAAATGTAACATTTTCATGATTAAATAAATAAAATTATACTTAAAATTCATAATCACTATAATGACAGCATCATATATTAACACTATGATTCACCCAGAATTTCTAGAGTTGTAGTGCATTTCTATCTTTTCTAAAGGTTGTTTAATTCTTTCACTATCACTAGGAGGCATTTTCCTACTTACTTGTCTGGTCTATCACTCATGGTTTATGAATTTAATCCAAAAGAATACTAAATCCTACTGCAACTCAGTCAGAAATTTCAACTTTCTTACGAGACCAAATCAACCCAGATACAATTTTGCTGTACAGTCCTACCAGATGCCTACAAAAGCTTTACTAAGTCAATAGTGTGAAACAGAGATTATATTCTGTTTTTTTTGTTATTGAAGATCCAACTCGGTGCCACTGAGATTAGATTTTCATTTAACTTTACATAAATATTAATTTTAATATTCACATGTAGTAGATGACCATATTGGAAAATTATTACCTGATAAAAATTTCAAGCTACATACATAAAATTATAGAAAATAATCTGATAACACTATATAAATTTTCAGATCAAATTTATTGTAACATCCAGTTATTAATTTCAACTGATTTGGTGTGTTTTCTGTTTAGTAGCTCTTGGTCAAAGTTGTTAATATTTGATAACCCTGCTCCTCGATGTTGTCTGCCAAGATTCAGAACATGTGGACAATTAAGATTTTATGCATTTTAAATATATATTTGTCAATATTTCCTTGAGAGGGAATATGGTCTCAATTTCCTTTTTCAGTGAGCTTCTATAGTTTATATTGATCATTTATGTAGGCAACAATACACCTTAACTCCTTGAAATCTTTATTCATTCGTCATTATTCCTAGGCTCGTTTTCTTTCTAAAGTCAGCTTGCACCTATTTAAGGGTCTGCAAAAGTGCAGTAAAGTGAAGACTGGGGGGAGGGGTGGAGTCAAGATGGCAGACTAGAAGGACGTGTAATTCACATCTCTGCACAACTAGGGCACCTACCAGGCACTGGTGGGGGAACACGGACACCTAAGGGGATGGGAGGAGCCCCCAGTGACTGGGTAGGATGTGGGGTGTGGGGGGGAGTGAGGGGGGAGGAGAAGTGGATGCAGGAGGGGACTGGCGCCCTTGAGGGGCAGCTGGGGGAGGGGAAGGGACCCCATGCCTGAAGGGGGAAATTGGGGGACCATTGGGAGGGTAGAGGATCAAAAGGGTGTGTGGCCAGATTTCCCCTGCCCACTTGGGCCCCCCGGCAACCTGCTGAGATCCCCGGCCTGATCCTCTGTACACAGAAGCCCCCTCCAGCTGCCAGCATCCTGAGGGAGTGGGAGGGAGGGAAGGCAGAGCAAAAGTAAAGGCCAGACCTATGGGACCCACACCCATGAGGGGTGGCTGGAGGAGGGGAGGAGTTCCTACACCCAGTGGGATCCACCCATGGTTAGGGGTCCAGCAGGGTTTGGGGAGACCCTGGGGGGGAGCACAGAGGAACAGAATGTGGCCAGTGATTTCCCTGTCCACTTATTCACCGGGGAGCCTGTTGGGCTCCCAGGCCTAATCCTCTGCCCTCAGAGCCTCCCTCTTACTATTCAGAGCCCAAGTCCCATCCCTACCCCCCCACCCAGGGCCCTACCTCTACACTTGGAGACGCCCTCTGAGAACCCCTCCAACCGTGCTGGGCCTAACCCCCACCCACACACCCTCACCCAGGGCCTTACCTCCAAACTCCAGAACTCCACATTCCAGAGGTCCCCCTTTAGACATGATGCCTCTCCCCTTCCATGTACATCCTAAGCAGAGGCCCCTCTCTGTGCTTGAACGTAGCCCCACCTAGGCCCCACCCCCAAGGGTTTTTCCAGCTGCATGGGTCCTGAGCCAAGCCCCCCCCTCCAGCTGCCTAGGTCCTGCCCCACCCTAAACCCTGCCCTTGCCTAAGTTCCACCCCCACCTAAACTCTGCCCCCATACTCAAGGCTTTTTTTTTTTCTTCTTCTTCTTTTAGGTTGGGGTTCTTTTACCTTGTTGTCATTGATTCATTTATATTTTTATTTTTTCTAATAAATCTTTTATTGTTCTAATTTTATTTTATTCTTTATACTTTGTTATTGTTCTACATCTTTTGGCTTGTGCTCACCCCCACTTTTTTTTTCTTTGTTCTGTTGTGGTTTTGTTTTACCTTGTTGCAGTTGTTTCAATAATATTTTTATTTTTCCTAATATATTTTTTATCTTTCGAATTTTATTTTTATTCTTTGTTATTGTACTGCTCCTTTTATTCTTTTTATTCTTTTTTTTTTTGCCATGCCACGCAGCTTGTGGGATCTTGGTTACCAGGACAGAGGTCAGCCAAAGCTCCTGTGGTGGGAGCACAGAGTCCAAACCACTCGACTAACAGAGAACCTCAGACCCCAGGGAATATTAATCAGAGTGAGGCCTCCCAGAGATCCTCATCTCAGCATCAAGACCTGGCTTTACCCAACTGCCCGCCAATGCCAGTGCTACACACCTCAGGCCAAACAACCAGTAAGACAGGAACACAGCCCCATCCATCAAAAAATAAAATGAAACGACAAAAAAATATGTTATAGATGAAGGAGCAAGGTAGAAACCTACAAGATCAAATAAATGAAGATGGGATAGGCAACCTACCTGAAAAAGAATTCAGAGTAGTGAGAGTAAAGATGATCTAAAATCGCAGAAACAGAATGGAGAAAATACAAGAAATGTTTAACAAGGATCTAGAAGAATGAAAGACCAAACAAATAGTGATGAACAACACAGTAACTGAAATTAAAAATATTCTAGAAGGAATCAATAGCAGAATAACTGAGGCAGAAGCATGGATAAGTAAGCTAGAAGATAACATGGGGGAAATAACTGCTTTGGAGCAGAATAAAGAAAAAAGAATGAAAAGAATTGAAGACAGTCTCAGAGACCTCTGGGACAACATTAAATGCACCAACATTCGAATTATATGGGTCCCAAAAGAAGAAGAGGAAAAGAAAGGGTCTGAGAAAATATTTGAAGAGATTATGGTCAAAAAATTCCCTAACATGGGAAAGGAAATAGTCAATCAAGTCTAGGAAGCACAAAGAGTCCCATATAGGATAAACCCAAAGAGAAGCATGCAAAGACACATATTAATCAAATTATCAAAAATTAAATACAAATAAAAAATATTAAAAGCAGCAAGGGGAAAACATCAAATAACATACTTGATGGAATGTTAAGGGAATACCCATAAGCTTAACAGCTGATATTTTGGCAGAAACTATGCAAGCCAGAAGGGGGTGGCAAGATATATTTAAAGAGATGAAAGGGAAAAAACTACAACCCAGATTACTCTACCTGGCAAGGATTTCATTCAGATTTGACAGAGAAATCAAAAGCTTTACAGACAAGCAAAAGCTACGAGAATTCAGCACCACCAAACCAGCTTTACAAAGAATGCTAAAGGAACTTCTCTAAGTGGGAAACACAAGAGAAGAAAAAGACCAACAAAAACCAGCCCAAATTATTAAGAAAATGGTAATAGGAACATACATATCAATAATCACCTTGAATGTAAATGGATTAAATGCTCCCACAGACACAGACTGGCTGAATGGATACAAAAAAAAGACCCTTATATATGCTGTCTACAAGAAACCCACTTCAGACCTAGGGACACGTACAGACTGAAAGTGAGGGGATGGAAAAAGGTATTCCATGTAAATGGAAATCACAAGAAATCTGGAGTAACAATACTCATATCAGATGACTAAAAAAAAAGAGTGTTACAAGAGATAAGGAAGGACACAGCATAATGATCAAGGGATCATTCCAAGAAGAAAGCATAATAATTATAAATATTTATGCACACAACATAGGAGCAATACACAAGGCAAATACAAACAGCCATAAAAGGAGAAATTGACAGTAACACAATAATAGTGGGGAACTTTAACACCCCATTTACACGAATAAACAGATCACTCAGAAAGAAAATAAATAAGGAAACACAAGTATTAAATGACACAATGGACCAGATAGACATAACTGATATTTTTAGGACATTCCACCTGAAAGTGGCAGAATACACTTTCTTTTCAAGTGCACACAGAATGTTCTCCAGAATAGATCACATTTTGGGTCACAAATCAAGCCTCAGTAAACTTAAGAAAACTAAAATCATATCAAGCATCTTTTCCAACCACAATGCTATGAGACTAGATATCAATTACAGAAAAAAACTGTAAACAATACAAACAATGGAGGCAAACAGTGCACTGCTAAATAACCAAGAGATCACTGAAGTAATCAAAGAAGAAATTAGAAAATACCTAGAAACAAATGACAATGAAAACATGACGATCCAAAACCTATGGGATGCAGAAAAAGCCGTTCTAAAAGGGAAGTTCATAGCAATTCAAGCTCACCTCAAGAAACACGAAAAATCTCAAATAAACAATCTAACTTTACATCTAAAGCAACTAGAAAAAGAACAAAAATCCCCCCAAAATTAGTAGAAGGAAAGAAATCATAAATATCAGAGCAGAGATGAATGAAATAGAAATGAAGAAAACCATAGCAAAGATCAATAAAACTAAAAATTGGTTCTTTGAGAAGATAAACAGAATTGATAAACTTTTAGCCAGATGCATCAAGAAAAAAAGAGAGAGGACTCAAATCCATAAAATTAGAAATGAAAAAGTAGAGATTACAGCTGACACTGCAGAAATACAAAAGACAATAAGAGACTACTACAAGCAACTATATGCCAATAAAATGGACAACCATGAAGAAACGGACAAATTCTTGGAAAAGTACAACCTTCCAAGACTGAACCAGGAAGAATTAGAAAATATGAACAGACCAATCACAGGTAATGAAATTGAAACTGTCATTAAAAATCTTCCAACAAACAAAAGTCCAGGACCAGATGGCTTCACAAGCAAATTCTGGCAAACATTTAGAGAAGAGTTAACACCTATCCTTCTCAAACTCTTCCAAAAAATTGAAGAGGGAGGAACACTCTCAAACTCGTTCTGAGGCCACCATCACCCTGACACCAAAAGCAGACAAATATATCACAAAAAAAAGAAAATTATAGACCAACATCATGCGTGAACATAGATGCAAATATCCTCAACAGAATACTAGCAAACAGAATCCAACAACACATTGAAAGGATCACACACCATAATCAAGTGGAAATTTTCCCAGGGATGAAAGAATTCTTCAATGTATGCAATCAATCAGTGTGATACACCATGTTAACAAACTGAAGGATAAAAAACATATGATCATCTCAATAGGTGGAGAAAAAGCTTTTGACAAAATTCAACACCATTTATGAAAAAGGGTATCCAGAAAGTGGGCATAGAGGGAACCTACCTCAACATAATAAAAGCCATATATGACAAACCCACAGCAAACATCATTCTCAATGGTGAAAAACTGAAACCATTTCCTCTAAGATCAGGAAAAAGACAAGGATGTCCACTATCGCCTCTATTATTCAACATAGATTTGGAAGTCCTAGCCACAGCAATCAGAGAAGAAAAAGAAAAGGAATACGCATTGAAAGAGAGGAAGTAAAACTTTCAGTTTGCCAATGGCATGATACTATACATAGAAAATCCTAAAGATGCCACCAGAAAATTACTGGAACTAATCAATGACTTTGGTAAGGTTACAGGATACAAAATTAATGCACAGATATCTCTGGCATTCCTATACACTAACAACGAAAGATTAGAAAGATAAATTAAGGAAACAATCCCATTTACCACTGCAACAAAAATAATAAAATACCTAGGAATAAACCTACCTAAGGAGGCAAAAGACCTGTACTGAAAAAACTATAAAACACTTATGAAAGAAATCCAAGATGACACAAACAGATGGAGAGATATACCATGTTCTTGGATTGGAAGAATCAATATTGTGAAAATGACTATACTACCCATAGCAATCTACAGGTTCAATGAAATCCCTATCAAATTACCAGTGGCATTTTTCACAGAACTAGGAGAAGAAATTTTACAATTTGTATGGAAACACAGAAGATCCTGAATAGCCAAAACAATCTTAAGAAAGAAAACAGAGCTGGAGGAATCAGGCTCCCTGACTTCAGATTATATTACAAAATTACAGTAATCAAGACAGTATATACTGGCAGAAAAACAGAAATATAGATCAATGGAACAGAATAGAAAGCCCAGAGATAGACTCCCTCACATATGGTCACCTCATCTTTGACAAATGAGGCAAAAATATACAATGAGGAAAAGACAGCCTCTTCAATAAGTGATGCTGGGGAAAATGGATAGATGCATGTAAAAGAATGAAATTAGAACACACCCTAACAGCTAACAAAAATAAACTCAAAATGTGTTAAAGACCTAAATGTAAGGCCAGACACTATAACACTCTTAGAGGAAAACATTGGCAGAACATTCTATGACATAAAATCACAGTAAGTTCCTGTTGACCCACCTCCTAGAGTAATGGAAATAAAAACAAAAATAAACAAATGGGACCTACTGAAACTTAAAAGCTTCTGCACAGCAAAGGAAACCATAAACAAGATGAAAAGACAACCCTCAGAATGGGAGAAAATATTTTCAAACAAAGCAACTGACAAATGATTAATCTCCAAAATATACAAGTAGCTCATGCAGCTCAATATCACAAAAACAAAGAGCCCAATCCAAAAATGGGTGGAAGACCTAAATAGACATTTCTCCAAAGAAGACATACAGATGGCCAACAAATACATGAAAAGACGCTCAAGAACACTAATCATTAGAGAAATGCAAATCAAAACTACAATGAGATATCATCGCACACTAGTCAGAATGGCCATCATCAAAATATCTAGAAACAATACATGCTGAAGAGGGTGTGGAGAAAAGGGAACTCTCCTGCACTGTTGGTGGGAATGTAAATCGATATAGCCACTATGAGAAAAGAATGGAGGTTTCTTAAAAAGCTAAAAACAGAACTACCGTATGACCTAGCAATCCCACTACTGGGCATATACCCTGAGAAAACCATAATTCAAAAAGATACATGTACTACAATGTTCATTGCAGCACTATTTACAATAGCCAGGACATGGAAGCAACCTAAGTGTACATCAACAGATGAATGGATAAAGAAGATGTGGCACATATATACAGTGGAATATTACTCAGCCTTTAGAGAAATGAAATGGAGTTATTGTAGTGAGGTGGATGGAGCTAGAGACTGTCATACAGAGTGAAGTAAGTCAGAAAGAGAAAAACAAATACCGTATGCTAATGCATATATATGGAATTTTAAAAAGTGGTACTGATGAACCTAGTGGCAGGGCAGGAATAAAGATGCAGGTATAGAGAACAGACTTCAGGACATGGAGAGGGGGAAGGGGAAGCTGGAATGAAGTGAGAGAGAATCATGGACATATATACACTACCAAATGTAAAATGGATAGCTAGTGGGAATCTGCCTCATAGCACAAGGAGATCAACCTGATGCTTTGTGATGACATAGAGGGGTGGCATAGGGAGGGTGGGAGGGAGGCTCAAGAGGGAGAGGATATGGGCATATATGTATACATAGAGCTGATTCACTTTGTTGTACAGCAGAAACTAACACAACATTGAAAAGCATTTATACTCCAATAAAGCTGTGAAAAAATGCAGTAAAGCACGTGTTAATTTACTTCTCCTTCACCAATCATGTATTCATTCTCTGATTTCAGTATTAGATTCTAATGTGCATGACGGGTTTACTCCTAACTTATCAAAATATGTACCACGTCTCAGTAATTGCTGTAACTGCTAATATATATTGAAGACCTCCCATGTGCAAGAATGGTACTAAATACTTTCTGTGGATTATCTCACTTAATCCTCTCTACTGTTCTTGAAAGTAGGTATCATCATCCCCATGGTTATCCCCTCGTCTAAGAGTCAACGAGGTTAAATATTTGTCCAAGTTCACACAGGAGACAACAGAGCTAGGAATCAAATCCAGTCTGTCTGACTTTAAAGCTCACAGACTTAAATAGTTTTTTCCCCTGAAATTCTCATCCATAACAGGGAAATTTTATCTTTTATGTTCATGAAACAAAAGGAGACTTGTTAAGTAATGTATTTCCTTTCTCTAGAATAATAATGAAAATTACAACCAGTCAGAAAATTCAAGTTCAAACTTTGTTAATGTTAAGATCTGGTTAAGGTCTAGTCATTGAAAATTTAAGAGATTTTTTGTTTTTCCTCTGAGGGAGAAGGCATGCATGTTTGGTGTTATATCATTAGAAATTGCAAAACCTCACTTATATAGTTCATGGTTTGAGATATATTCAAAAATAAGTGTCCCATTAGAATTTTAACATGGGAACCATTTCTGCTATTTAGGATTTTGGATGGAATATTACTAATCTCATCCTTAATTAAATGTTCTTTGCTCACATGTGATGGTTGTGATATCTTTAGCAGGTAAATCTCCTAGTTTATCATCTGTATGCTGATTGTGGTTCAAGATGAATCCCAGTGTCTATGAAAAAGAAAATCATACTGTGACAATTAAGACAAGGACTTCCAAACCTTTTGGAGTTTGTGAAATCTGTCTGTGTTATACTGCAAAGTGGTAGTGTGAACTAGAAAACAATGGAGAACATCCTTTGGCCACAGGTAAATTCATATTTCAAGGAAACCTACGCATTTAAAATGGAACCTGGTGGTTTTCAAACTCGTAAATAGTAAATTAGAATAATGCTTTAATAAAAATGATAACACTTGATCCTACTTTATGCACAAAAGAACTATAACAGGACTTTGCATGGAAATGCAAAAAAAGTGGATTTGTGGGGAGAGAATACAGTGATGTAGACCCTGACTTATTTGATGGATGATCTTGAGCAAGTCTCCTACTGATTCTTACTAAGGAAATAAAATACTGGTATATTAGTACCTACCTTACCTAGCCATTATGAGTAGAATATGTGAGGGTAGAAAGCACATTTTTATTTTTTTGAAAGCAAATTAACTCTTAGTTGAGGGGTCTATATCAACAAAATAATTGGATGGCTAACATACAGAGAAAGTTAATGCAGTTTTAAAATGTGTGAACAGGTGAATAGATTTTCATCCTTGATGAGGAGGATTTAGCTGAAATATAGTAAATTCTAGATTTGCAGTCAGGAACTGGTCCCACATCTGCTTACTAAGAGTTATTTTCTTGGGCAAATCTCTCTTATTCAGAGGTTCTGCTTGTTCATCTCCAGGGAAGTGATAAACATCAGCCATGTGAAGAATAAACACATGCCAAAGAGCCTAAACATAGTATACACTTAATAATGTTTGGTTTTACATTCACAGATGGTGAAAATAACTGAGCACTGATTTATAAGGATGTTTAGGATAGAGTGATTTGTCAGCGTTTTAACAAACTCATAATAATCTTATATCAGGTAATTTTCTATTAGTATTAACTTTTACCCAAGTTAATGAAGTTATTTAAAGTAAGTAGAGTAGATTAGGTTCTAACTGAAATCAATTCCAAAAGTTCATTCTGCTTTCCTCGCAAACCCCCGCCTAAGTATACTAAGAAATCAGTTTGGCACTTAAGTCACTCCAACATAGGAGTAAGATAGTTCTCAGTTTTCAGGATTTTGGTGGTAAGAATAGCTTCAATGACATTCTAAAGCCCTGACAGACTGAAGCACCTTCCTTCCTGCCCAACCCTGGTCAGAAGAGGCCAGTTGTATATTTCAATCAGATGATAGCTGTTCACCTATACTTCCTAGAATTTGAGACTTTCTCTTAGTCAAAATACCTCCATGTTTTAGTGTACACACATGCAAAATCTCCAGATGGAAAACTAATCTCACACTATATGTTAATCATTATTCAAGAACTGTATTTCAGCAATCCTCAAATGACTTGGCAATGTGCCAAGGAGAGCAGCTATAGGAGATGAAGAAAGTATTAGATGTTTATGTTAAGTTAACCACATTTAATTAAAAGGCTTATCCATTCCAATGAAAACCAAAGCTTTGAAAATTCAAGAACATATTGTCTAACCCTAAACCACTTTTTAATAAACAAGGACTTTCCAGTTACCACAGAAAATCATGTTTCAGAGACCTATCATGTGTCCCCTTGTCCTCTATGTAATAGCTTTTTTCATCCTCTTGCTCTCACTGCTCACCCCCACCCCTCCATAGAAGCTGACCAGTACAAACTCTGCAGTTAATATGGTTAGTAGCCAGAAGAGAGAGACTTTTCAAACAAATTTATTCATAATTCTAATAAGATACTACTTACTAAGTACTTAAGATGCACTAGCAATGAGCTCATCACTATACACACACACATACACACACACACTTCAAAACCAATAGAGAGGATTATATCAAACATATATTTATATATGTAACATATGTCAATACATTTCATTTAATAAAATAACCAGATATGGGGTATCCTAGTTTTTAATCCATACATATAGATGAGGAAACTGAAGGTTTGACAGCTAAAATTAGATACCCAAGTAACAGCTAGTTCAGCTAGTTGCTGGTACAATAAGATGCATTTCTGCCTCTCTCCCAAGTCTATAAGATTTTATTTCTCAGTACTGATTGCTTACTGAGTGTCAGGCACTGTGCCCAGGTACTGAAAGTACATAGAGTTGCCCCTTGGTATCTGCAGGGGGATTGGTTCCAGGGCCCCCTTGGATACAAAAATCCCTGGATGCTCAAGTCTCTTATATAAAATGGCTTATAGTACATTAGGCTCTCCTCATCCGTGAGTTCTGCATTCACGGGTTCTAAACCAAGTCCTTTGCCTTCAAAGAGTTCACAGTTGAGTTGGGGAAACCCTACATTGTCTTATCATTTTCTATGTTTGATTAGAACCTGGAACAGTGAGTCTCAAAGTGTATCCCTACATTACCAGTATCAACTTCTCCTAGAGACTTGTTAGAAATTCAAAATTTCAGGCCCCACTTCAGATCTACTGAAACAGAAACTCAGGAATCTGAACTGCAGCAAGCCCTGCAGGTTTTGGTGCACACTGAAGTTTGAGGGCCTAAATACAAAGGGATTAGAAATAAACACACGGGAGAAAAGGGAACCCTCCTACACTGTTGGTGGCAATGTAAATTGGTGCAGTCACTATGAAAAACAGTATGGAGGTTCCTCAAAAACTAAAAATGGAGTCTCCATATGATCCAGCAATCCCATTCCTGGGCATATATCTGGACAAAATTGTAGTTCAAAAAGCTACATTCACTCCAATGTTCATAGCAACACTATTTACAATAGCTAAGACATGGAAACAACCTAAATGTCCATTGACAGATGAATGGATAAAGAAGATGTGATACACATATACAATGGAATACTACTCAGCCATAAAAAAGAATGAAATAATGCCATTTGCAGTAACATGGATGGACATAGAAATTATTATACTAACTGAAGTTAAGTCAGAAAAAGACAAATACCATATGATATCACTTATACGTGGAATTGAAAATATGACACAAATGAACTTACCTACCAAACAGAAACAGACTCACAGACATAAAGAACAGACATAAAGAACAGGTTGCCAAGGGGGAGGGCAGGTGGCAGAGGGATGGACTGGGAGTTTGGGATCAGCAGATGCAAACTATTATATATAGAATGGATAAACAAGGTCCTACTGTATAGCACAGGGAACTATATTCAATATCCTGAGATAAACCATAATGGAAAAATATGAAAAAGAATGTATATATATATGTATAACTGAATCACTTTGCTGTACAGCAGAAATTAATATTGTAAATCAACTATAGTTCAATAAAATAAATTTAAAAAAAAGAAGCACAGATGTTAACTTGGAGGTTAACTGATATTTGAGCTGTGGGGAGAATTTATAAATTTTTTTCCAGGCAGAATGGACAACATTAACAAAAGCAGAGAGGAAAGAATACCATTTGTTTGACATTCCTAGAAATTGAAAGTAAGAGGCAGTGGATGGTAATAGATACACTGGAGTTGGAGTGTATGTGTATGCCTTAAATATTGCAGGTCTTGTCTCATACAGTGATTGGTATAAGGGCTGGAGCAAATAACTTCAGGGACCCACTGTGAAAATGATCTGGAATTGATGTAAGATTTGGGTTTCCTGTTTGCCATCTGCTACAGACCATGGCTTTCTGGGGCTTCCTCAAGATGCTCTCAGGTAGTGTGAGGAAGATACTTTGTTGTCCAGTGCTGGGAGAGAAGGAAAGAATCAGAAGGGAGGGAGCCTCAGACTCAGGTGCTTCCATATAGGTGCAGAAGCTCAGGGATCCAGCTGGGCTGTGACAGATGTAAGCAAAGGTGACTGAGCTGGAGTAAAGAGAGGGAAGAAAAGGGGTGGAAGGATAGCAAAAAGTGCTTTTAACTAGAGTTCCCTTTATTCTAAATAAAACAGACACACACAACAATAACAAAAACAACATGGGGGAATTAAATTAACCACATAGATATGTATGGCTACTATATGGTTACTATAGATAGTTCACAGGCCAGGTGATAAATAGAACATTATCTGTATTTCATCGTTATCTAAGATACTATTGACAATGACAGGGTCAAGCATCACCTCTGTACACTTTCATTTATTCCTTCTGTTAGTTTCCCAGCAATCTGTTATTTACAAGTTTGGGAGTGTTATTTTATAATCATCAAGCCCATTTTATGGGGACAATCTCTGAATATCTTACCTGTCCATTTTATTGATCCAGTGTGTCAGAGGGACAAACTTCTTAGCAAAATGGTATAAACATTTTGAGCAGTGAGGGATTACATTTAAAGTGAATATTTTGTATCAATCACTGGGGAATCTGAGTTACAGAATGTGGCTGACTTGAGAATTGGTAGCACTACAGCAACCCAAAGCACTTTCGAACTCCGGGGCCTCCAGTGGCTGAGGCACAGCTACAAATTTAGCATTCCCTCATTTTAAGCATTCCAAAATATTTTAGTGATTGTCTTGATAGGATTCCAGTAAAAAACAGCTGTCAAAATGTATCATATATTTGCAAACCTCCTACACAGCACTGTTACTATAATTGTTTGAGGGTTTTTTTTTTTTTTTGACTTTAAAAAGGTTGGGCAAAGTGTAATTTAGGTTTGGTCAAACTTTTATTAATGTTCACTGGAGGACTATAGTCCATAATTAGACTTCAGTTTTTAAGTATTTCATATTTGAAAAGTAAGCAAGCATAGAGGTGGCAATTTTTCTTTACAGCTTCATTAATCTGAAAGTCAAACCCTCTTGGACTGTAGTATGTACATAGTATTGCAAATCACCACTTTTTAATCTGATGTATCTGCTCCATCAAAGAGCCAAAGTAATTTGGTCAGCAGTGTTTTCATTGGTTTTAATATCTCCTTCCCCACCCCCTTTCCACTCCAAACTATGACTTAATTGCACTAGGGTTATCCTTTTAAAGCCCTGACATTAAAATAGCCTGGAGTACTATAGTTCTTTCTGAAGAAACCATAGTCCACTAAACAGAGGGTCTATTTCACCAGCCACATGTCTATCACGAGGTCTTAGAGTTTAGGGTAACTAGTTTACTGGTTAAATCAGAGCCAAAGACAATAGCAATTCCAAATTACAAGATTTCTAGAAAATATGTGGAGGTCCTTTCTGACATTGAAAGAAAAAGAATTAAAACTTATGAGAGTTTTCTTTTTTTTTTCATTATTCCGTTCTGCTTGGCCCTGAGCATTGAGCTTTATTGCCAGACTCAAGAAGCGTACCTCAAAAATATTATTTTAGTGCTCTGAGTTACTTTAACTGTGTTTTGAAGCAAGGCACATTCCTATATTGATGAAACCAATTCTAGACTCTTTCAGTTAAAAAAAAAAGTTACTCTGTGAAGAATATTAACTCTAGTAATCACTGGGAAAAATATCTATTCATATGGCTTCAACAGGCAGCTCTAATCACTGGGAAAAATATCTATTCATATGGCTTCAACAGGCAGCTCTATATGCCTCATGATTAAAACTTCTATCCTGACTTTTTATGCTCCATGCGGTCTAATGACTCTTACTATCTAAAGATGTTGCTGTGTCATCATTATCCAAAACAAGTGTGTTTACATAAGACTCCATAATTTCATATTTTCACTTTAGTAAATGAATGTTTGGTGCATTTAATGCATGAGCCCAGCAGAGTGTTACTGGGGTGATTAGAATATGGACTGAAATTTTGCCCATGGAAATGGAAAGAAAATGGTGATCCTAGGAATGCTCTGCAAGAAAAAATTCTAGACATGATGGAGAAGAAAACACCTTAGAGAGACTTCCGGGTAAGATGGCGGAAGAATAAGACGCGGAGATCACCATCCTCCCCACGGATACACCAGAAATACAGCTACACGTGGAACAACTCCTACAGAACACCTACTGAACGCTGGCAGAAGACCCCAGACCTCCCCAAAGGAAAGAAACTCCCCACATACATGGGTAGGGCAAAGCGGAGAGATTCCCGCACAGAGGATCGGTGCCGAGCGGCACTCACCAGCCCGAGAGGCTTGTCTGCTCGCCCCGGTGGCACTGGAAGCTGAGGCTCAGGCTTCAGTCAGAGCGCAGGTAGAGGACTGGGGCTGGCGGCGAGAACTCAGCCGGAAGGGGGCTAATGAGCCACAGCTAGCCAGCAGGGAGTCCAGGAAAACTCTGGAGCTGCTGAAGACGCAAGAGACTTTTTCTTCCCTCTTGGTTTCCTGGTGCGCGAGGAGAGGGGATTAAGAGCGCTGCTTAAAGGGGCTCCACAGACGGGCGCGAGTCACGACTGAAAGCGTGGAACCCAGTGACGGGCGTGTGACGCTGGGGCTGCTGCTGCCGCCGCCAAGAAGCCTGTGTGAGAGCGCAGGTCACTGCCCACACCGCCCTTCCGGGAGCCTGTGCAGCCCGCCACTGCCAGGGTCCCGGGATCCAGGGGCGGCTTCCCTGGGAGAACGCACGGCGCGCCTCGGGCTGGTGCAACGTCATGCCAGCCTCTGCTGCTGCAGGCTCGCCCCGCACTCCGTGCCCCTCCCTCCCGCCCGGCCTGAGTGAGCCAGAGTCCCCGAAGAGGCTGCTCCTTAAACCCTGTCCTGTCTGAGCAAAGAACAGACGCCCTCCGGCGACCTACACGCAGAGGCGGGGCCAAATCCAAAGCTGAGACCCAGGAGCTGTGAGAACAAAGAAGAGAAAGGGAAACCTCTCCCAGCAGCCTCAGAAGCAGCGGATTAAAGGTCCACAATCAACTTGATGTACCCTGCATCTGTGGAATACATGAATGGACAACAAATCATCCCAAATTGAGGAGCCAGGAGTCAGTGTCGTGCCTCTGAGGTGGGAGAGCCAACTTCAGGACACTGGTCCACAAGAGACCTCCCAGCTCCACATAATATCAAATGGCGAAAATCTTCCAGAGATCTCCATCTCAACACCAGCACCCAGCTTCACTCAACGACCAGCAAGCTACAGTGCTGGACACCCTATGCCAAACAACTAGCAAGACAGGAACACAACGCCACCCATTAGCAGAGAGGTGGCCTAAAATCATAAAAAGTCCGCAGACACCCCAAAACACACCACCAGACGTGGACCTGTCCACCAGAAAGACAAGATCCAGCCTCATCCACCAGAACACAGGCACTAGTCCCCTCCACCAGGAAGCCTACACAACCCACTAAACCAACCTTAGCCACTGGGGACAGACACCAAAAACAATGGGAACTACGAACCTGCAGCCTGCAAAAAGGAGACCCCAAACACAGTAACATAAGCAAAATGAGAACACAGAAAAACACACAGCAGGAGAAGGAGCAAGATAAAAACCCACCAGACCTAACAAATGAAGAGGTAATAGGCAGTCTACCTGAAAAAGAATTCAGAATAATGATGGTAAAGATGATCCAAGATTCTAATTCCTAGATCCAAAATCTTGGAAATAGAATAGACAAAATGCAAGAAACAGTTAACAAGGACCTAGAAGAACTAAAGATGAATCAAGAATCGATAAAAAACACAATAAATGAAATAAAAAATACTCTAGATGGGATCAATAGCAGAATAACTGAGGCAGAAGAACGGATAAGTGAGGTGGAAGATAAAATAGTGTAAATAACTGCTGCAGAGCAAAATAAAGAAAAAAGAATGAAAAGAACAGAGGACAGTCTCAGAGACCTCTGGGACAACATTAAACACACCAACATTCGAATTATAGGGGTTCCAGAAGAAGAAGAGAAAAAGAAAGGGACTGAGAAAATATTTGAAGAGTTTATAGTTGAAATCTTCCCTAAAATGGGAAAGGAAATAGTTAATCAAGTCCAGGAGGCACAGAGAGTCCCATATAGAATAAATCCAAGGAGAAATACGCCAAGACACATATTAATCAAACTGTCAAAAATTAAACACAAAGAAATCATATTAAAAGCAGCAAGGCAAAAACAACAAATAACACACAAGGGAATCCCCATCAGGATAACAGCTGATCTCTCAGCAGAAACTCTACAAGCCAGAAGGGAGTGGCAGGACATACTTAAAGTGATGAAGGAGAAAAACCTGCAACCAAGATTACTCTACCCAGCAAGGATCTCATTCAGATTTGATGGAGAAATTAAAATGTTTACAGACAAGCAAAAGCTGAGAGAGTTCAGCACCACCAAACCAGCTTTACAACAAATGCTAAAGGAACTTCTCTAGGCAAGAAACACAACAGAAGGAAAAGACCTACAATAATGAACCGAAAACAATTAAGAAAATGGGAATAGGAACATACATATTGATGATTACCTTAAATGTAAATGGACTAAATGCTCCCACCAAAAGACACAGATTGGCTGAATGGATACAAAAACAAGACCCATATATATGCTGTCTACAAGAGACCCACTTCAGACCTAGAGACACATACAGACTGAAAGTAAGGGGATGGAAAAAGATATTCCATGCAAATGGAAACCAAAAGAAAGCTGGAGTAGCAATTCTCATATCAGACAAAATAGACTTTAAAATAAAGACTACTAGAAGAGACAAAGAAGGACACTACATAATGATCAAGGGATCGATCCAAGAAGAAGATATAACAATTGTAAATATTTATGCAGCAAACATAGGAGCACCTCAATACATAAGGCAAATACTAACAGCCATAAAAGGAGAAATCAACAGTAACACAATCATAGTAGGGGACTTTAACACCCCACTTTCACCAATGGACAGATCATCCAAAATGAAAATAAATAAGGAAACACAAGCTTTAAATGATACATTAAACAAGATGGACTTAATTGATATTTATGGGACATTCCATCCTAAAACAACAGAATACACATTTTTCTCAAGTGCTCATGGAACATTCTCCAGGATAGATCATATCTTTGGTCACAAATCAAGCCTTGGTAAATTTAACAAAATTGAAATTGTATCAAGTATCTTTTCCGACCACAATGCTATGAGACTAGATATCAATTACAGGAAAAGAGCTGTAAAAAATACAAACACATGGAGGCTAAACAATACACTACTTAATAACGAAGTGATCACTGAAGAAATCAAAGAGGAAATTAAAAAATACCTAGAAACAAATGACAATGGAGACACGACGACCCAAAACCTATGGGATGCAGCAAAAGCAGTTCTAAGAGGGAAGTTTATAGCAATACAATCCCACCTTAAGAAACAGGAAACATCTCGAATAAACTACCTAACCTTGCACCTAAAGCAATTAGAGAAAGAAGAACAAAAACATCCCAAAGTTAGCAGAAGGAAAGAAATCATAAAAATCAGATCAGAAATAAATGAAAAAGAAATGAAGGAAATGATAGAAAAGATCAATAAAACTAAAAGCTGGTTCTTTGAGAAGATAAACAAAATTGATAAACCATTAGCCAGACTCATCAAGAAAAGAAGGGAGAAGACTCAAATCAATAGAATTAGAAATGAAAAAGGAGAAGTAACAACTGGCACTGCAGAAATACAATAGATCATCAGAGATTACTACAAGCAACTCTATGGCAATAAAATGGACAAACTGGAAGAAATGGACAAATTCTTAGAAATGCACAACCTGCCAAGACTGAATCAGGAAGAAATAGAAAATATGAACAGACCAATCACAAGCACTGAAATTGAAACTGTGATAAAAAATCTTCCAACAAACAAAAGCCCAGGACCAGATGGCTTTACAGGTGAATTCTATCAAGCATTTAGAGAAGAGCTAACACCTATCCTTCTCAAACTCTTCCAAAATATAGCAGAGGGAGGAACACTCCCAAACTCATTCTACAAGGCCACCATCACCTTGATACCAAAAGCAGACAAGGATGTCACAAAGAAAGAAAACTACAGGCCAATAACACTAATGAACATAGATGCAAAAATCCTCAACAAAATACTAGCAAACAGAATCCAACAGCACATTAAAAGGATCATACACCATGATCAAGTGGGGTTTATTCCAGGAATGAAAGTATTCTTCAATATACGCAAATCAATCAACGTGATACACCATATTAACAAATTGAAGGAGAAAAACCATATGGTCATCTCAATAGATGCAGAGAAAGCTTTCGACAAAATTCAACACCCATTTATGATAAAAACCCTGCAGAAAGTAGGCATAGAGGGAACTTTCCTCAACATAATAAAGGCCATATATGACATACTCACAGCCAGCATCGTCCTCAATGGTGAAAAACTGAAACCATTTCCACTAAGATCAGGAACAAGACAAGGGTGCCCACTCTCACCACTCTTATTCAACATAGTTTTGGAAGTTTTAGCCATAGCAATCAGAGAAGAAAAGGAAAGAAAAGGAATCCAAATCGGAAAAGAAGAAGTAAAGCTGTCACTGTTTGCAGATGACATGATACTATACATAGAGAATCTTATAGATGCTACCAGAAAACTACTAGAGCTAATCAATGAATTTGGTAAAGTTGCAGGATACAAAATTAATGCACAGAAATCTCTGGCATTCCTATATACTAATGATGAAAATCTGAAAGTGAAATCAAGATAACACTCCCATTTACCATTGCAACAAAAAGAATAAAATATCTAGGAATAAACCTACCTAAGGAGACAAAAGACCTGTATGCAGAAAATTATAAGACACTGATGAAAGAAATTAAAGATGATACAAATAGATGGAGAGATGTACCATGTTCTTGGATTGGAAGAATCAACATTGTGAAAATGACTCTACTACCCAAAGCAATCTACAGATTCAATGCAATCCCTATCAAACTACCACTGGCATTTTTCACAGAACTAGAGCAAAAAATTTCACAATTTGTATGGAAACACAAAAGACCCCGAATAGCCAAAGCAATCTTGAGAACGATAAATGGAGCTGGAGGAATCAGGCTCCCTGACTTCAGACTATACTACAAAGCTACAGTAATCAAGACAGTATAGTACTGGCACAAAAACAGAAAGATAGATCAATGGAAAAGGATAGTAAGCCCAGAGATAAACCCACGGACATATGGTCACCTTATCTTTGATAAAGGAGGCAGGAATGTACAGTGGAGAAAGGACAGTCTCTTCAATAAGTGGTGCTGGGAAAACTGGATAGGGACATGTAAAAGTATGAGATTCGATCACTCCCGAACACCATACACAAAAATAAGCTCAAAATGGATTAAAGACCTAAATGTAAGGCCAGACACTATCAAACTTTTAGAGGAAAACATAGGCAAAACCCTCTATGACATAAATCACAGCAAGATCCTTTTGACCCACCTCCTAGAGAAATGGAAATAAAGACAAAAATAAACACATGGGACCTAATGAAACTTAAAAGCTTTTGCACAGCAAAGGAAGCCATAAACAAGACCAAAAGACAACCCTTAGAATGGGAGAAAATATTGGTAAATGAAGCAACTGACAAAGGATTAATTTCCAAAATTTATAACAGCTCATGCAGCTCAATAACAAAAAAACAAACAACCCAATCCAAAAATGGGCAGAAGACCTAAATAGACACTTCTCCACAGAAGATATACAGACTGCCAACAAACACATGAAAGGATGCTCAACATCTTTACTCATTAGAGAAATGCAAATCAAAACTACAATGAAATATCATCTCACACCAGTCAGAATGGCCATCGTCAAAAAATCTAGAAACAATAAATGCTGGAGAGGGTGTGGAAAAAAAGGAACACTCTTGCACTGCTGGTGGGAATGTGAATTGGTACAGCCACTATGGAGAACGGTATCGAGGTTCCTTAAAAAACTACAAATAGAGCTACCATATGACCCAGCAATCCCACTACTGGGCATACACCCTGAGAAAACCATAATTCAAAAAGAGACATGTACCAAAATGTTCATAGCAGCCCTATTTACAATAGCCCGGAGATGGAAACAACCTAAGTGTCCAACATCAGATGAATGGGTAACGAAGTTGTGGCACATATATACAATGGAATATTACTCAGCCATAAAAAGAAATGAAATTGAGCTATTTGTAATGAGGTGGATGGACCTAGAGTCTGTCATACAGAGTGAAGTAAGTCAGAAAGAGAAAGACAAATACTGTATGCTGACACATATATATGGAATTTAAGAAAAAAAATGTCATGAAGAACATATGGGTAAGACAGGAATAAAGACACAGACCTACTAGAGAATGGACTTGAGGATATGGGGAGGGGGAAGGGTAAGCTGTGACAAAGTGAAAGAGCGGCATGGACATATATACACTACCAAACGTAAGGTAGATAGCTAGTGGGAAGCAGCCGCATAGCACAGGGTGATCAGCTCGGTGCTTTGTGACCGCCTGGAGGGGTGGGATAGGGAGGGTGGGAGGATAGGGAGACGCAAAAGGGAGGGGATATGGGAACATATGTATAACTGATTAAATTTGTTATAAAGCAAAAAATAAAAAAATAAAAATAAAATAAAATAAAATAAAAAGAAAACACCTTAGCTTAAGGACAGAAGTACGTGGGATACCATTGGTAGAGGTGGGAAAGTGGGGCGCCATATATAGATATCCCTGAAAGTATAACCTTTTGTTTTCATCAGGGAACTTTTAACACATGTAAATAAGAATCTTAGCTTTAAATAAATAAATAATGAGAAGTTAAAGATGAAGTGCTAAAGCCACAGTGACATGGAAAAAGAGGTTTCTTTTTGTTGTTAGGGTATTCACAAATACTTTCTCAAAGAAAAATGATTCTAAAATTTGGCAAAATGTATCAGCCAACTTGATTCTGTTAAAATAATGTTTAAATAAAATTATTGGATACAACTTGTCTTCTTTATTAATCACAAAACATTTACCTGTTCTGTAATATGGAACATGCCATATGAACAGCAGAGCATAAGGGTATTTGTACAGTCATTAAACTCTTGACTTTATCAATGGGTAAAGCCTTCTAAACATACTGTTGGTCCAAAAAAATTCAATATGAAAGGATTAGGAAAAAAATGCTATTTAAAGCAAGAAGAAAGAAGGAATATGGATGAAATATTAACCATTCAGAATATTTTGGTGAGCTAAAATTTTTTGGAAAATCCCCTAAAACTGTGCTCTACATAGGGTTAATTTTTCACTTTGCTTACAATTTGCTTCTTTCCAAGTAAGTTATTTACTAATTAAAGGTGTAGGGATGTTGGGCTTGTAATTCTCTTTTTGCCTCAGTGGAACTTCTTTGCCTGTTTCTGCCTGTCTCCATTCCCTGAAGACTGATCCTGAGAAGTGCACTCAAGTCTCCCAAACTGGTTGGCTTCTGTTTGGGCTTGGCCAATGGATATGCCAGGAAAGTTATTCCAAATGCCTTAATATACATGAACTCTCTTTGAAACAGCCTTTTGCAAAGATACATTATTTTAAGCCTCACTAATATTTACTATAGTTTTAAAACAAAGACATGTTTCAACATTAAAGTGAGAGAGACATTGTTTTACATTCTATAGTTTTACATCAATATATGAAGGAAAATGAGTTGCTGAACACATTATAATTAAGTAATAAATAACTTTTACTGAGACAGTTAACTTAAAAGCATTGCATTGTGATTAAGAGAGCAGATTCTGGAAAAAGACTGGATAAGTCCCAAATCTTGGGTTTTTTAAAAATATTTATTTATTTATTTATTTATTTTTGGCTGTGTTGGGTCTTCGTTGCCACGTGCGGGCTTCCTCTAGTTGCAGCGAGCGGTGACTACTCTTCATTGTGGTGCGCAGGCTTCTCATTGCTGTGGCTTCTCTTGTTACAGAGCACGGGCTCTAGGCATGTGGGCTTCAGTAGTTGTGGCACACGGGCTCAGTAGTTGTGGCTTGCGGGCTCTAGAGTGCAGGTTCAGTAGTTGTGGTACACGGGCTTAGTTGTTCTGCGGCATGTGGGATCTTCCTGGACCAGGGCTTGAACTCGTGTCCTCTGCGTTGGCAGGTGGATTCTTAACCACTGTGCAACCAGTGAAGTCCCCAAATCATGTTTTATCATGTAATAGCTATGTGACCTTGGACAAATTACTTAAATATTCTGCCTTAATTTCTTCATATTTAAAATGGAGATAATAACATACTCTTGTGGGGTTAGCCAGTCTCCACGGTTGCCCCTGATGGTCCCTGCCTCCTGGTCTTCATGTCCTTGTGTAGTCGCCTCCTACACTGAATAGGGATAACTTGTGTAAGCAATAGGATGATATGCAAGTGGCAGAGTATCACTTCCAATACTCAATCATGAAAGATAGTGAAGCTTCTGTCTCTACCGGTTCATTTACTCTTCTCTCTTGAAAGTGGATTCTCCAGCCCCAGTGAAGTCTTCGGGTGTCTGTAATCCCAAATGGCATTTTAACTGAAACCTCAGGAGAGACTATGAGTCTGACTACCATCAAATAAGCTGAGTCCAAACTCCTGACTTACAGAAACTATGAAACAATGAATGTTAAGCTTTGGTGTAACTTATTATGCTGCAATAGGTAACTAATATACCCTGCCTGATAGGTTGTAAGATTAAATGAGATAATTATGTGAAGCCAACAGAATGGTATCTAGAATATAACGAATACACAGAAGTGTTTGTAATATTCCTGCACACCAGTGTGTTTTAGAAACTGGGATATATATATACATATATATATATGTATATATATATCTCCTATCCTCTATCCTCGTTCATATATATATACATATGTATTGTCTCACTTAAACCTCATATGGTTAGCATTCTTTATGTTTCAGGTGTCTGAAGACCCAACTCAAACTGGCTTAAGTGAACCCCCCTCCCCTCATAAAATAAATAATTTTTTGGTTGAAGTAACTAAAAAGACAAGGCACGAGCTTCTTTCACAAACTGCTAGATTCAGGGGCTTAAACACACCTTGTCTCTCTCCATCCTTGTGCTTCGCCTTCTTCCCATGTTATTTTAGTTCTCAAGCTCTCCCCAGCAAAGGCTCCCAGCAGCTTCGGCCTTACATTCTTCTCGGTTCCAGTCCAGTGGGAAAGAAAATGCCTCTTTCTCTCCCAACAATCCCAGAAAAATTCTCATTGTATTACTGTTGCTCTGACTGGACAATATAAATGTCTCTGACCCAATCACAGAGCCAGGGGAAGGACACCATAATTGGTCAGGTTACATCACATGCTTCCTCTGATGAACATAGGTTAAAAGTAGGGGAGGGGGCTTCCCTGGTGGCACAGTGGCTGAGAGTCCGCCTGCTGATGCAGGGGATAGGGGTTCGTGCCCCGGTCCAGGAAGATCCCACATGCCGCGGAGCGGTTGGTCCCGTGAGCCATGGCTGCTGAGCCTGCACGTCCGGAGCCTGTGCTCCGCAACGGGAGAGGCCACAACAGTGAGAGGTCCACGTACCACAAAAAAACAAACAAACAAAAAAAACAACAAACAAATAAAAGTAGAGGAGGACTGGCTGCCAGAGGAAAACTAGGGTATTAGGGTCTCATAATTAGAAGAAGGGTAAATGGATACTGGGCAAAAATAATAAATATCTCTCATACCTCACAACAATTATATGAAGTAGTTGATATGACTATTATATTCCACAGGGGACACTGAAGTACAGAGCTTGAGTGGCTTGCCTGGAATTGCACAGCCACACCTGGAAGGGCCAGTCAGATTCCTGATTCCATGTGCTACACCACATTATTATATTACCTCTCTAAGTGACCCTATGAATTATTATTTTACTGTGGCTTGGTGATTTGAGTTATTCAGACACTACACCTGTTCCACTCCCTGTCTTCTAAATTATACTCCTACCCTGTATAATCTGGTCAATTTCTTCAATTATCCTATATACTCAGCTATGAAACCTAAATTTTTGAGTCATGGTCTGGGCTATAGAAAATCAGTGTACAATCTTGTTAATTAAACCTTCCCCTGTGGTTACTGGATGAACAAGTCTTAATAATTTCCCCTCAGGCCTTGCAAATCGTCTTATTCTAGTTTCCAGCAAACCAAGATCAAGGGCTGTGACAGTCAAGTTTTTATTGGCTATCCTTTCTGCTCTTTATGTAATCTAACCCTTGAAGATTAAATCTCAAAAACAATCTACCATTCTAGAGTATTATACAAAGATATAGGTGCTTACCTATTCCTCTTCATTTAACATATCAGTATTGCATATATCTGTTTTATTTGACATTCACTCTTATCCCAGGCTCTTTTTTTTTTTTTTTTTTTTTTGCGGTACGCAGGTCTCTCACTGTTGGGGAGTCTCCTGTTGCAGAGCACAGGCTCCAGACGCACAGGCTCAGTGGCCATGGCTCACGGGCCCAGCCGCCCCGCGGCATGTGGGATCTTCCCGGACTGGGACACGAACCCGTGTCCCCTGCATAGGCAGGCGGACTCTCAACCACTGCGTCACCAGGGAAGCCCCCAGGCTCTTTTGAAGTACCACTTTAATATTGTTACTGATTATTAAGACCATTCTTAAGTTTTTCAAGATCAATGATATTAATCGAACAGTTCTGATGATGATAAAATAATTGCCCTCTTTGTCACTTTCCCTGAAGCAAAGAAAATAGTATGACTTTTCCCCAAAAATAGGATTCTTTAAACTACTCAACAATATCAGATACTTGAAGGCATCAGAATTTTCTTCTTCCCTTCCTTAATATCTCATACTATGAGATACTAATATCTTAATATCTCCTTAATATCTCATACTATGACTTCTTGAACTTAATTATAAATCTCCTTTAAAGAAAACAATATGGTATGATAATGTCTAAATATGAAAAGTATACAATTATGAATGTGACAATTATGTAATACACATTTTATATAAATTTCTTATGGCTGAAGTTTGTCACAAAGAATCAGCATAAGCATGAAAATACATGAGTTTGGGGTCCAATTCATAGGCATAACATACTTAGGGAAAAAGATCAACTTAACCTTTTTTATTTATACCAACTGCATTTCTACCATAAACATAGATTTTTATTTATACATACCAACTGTATTTCTACTGTAAACATAGACTGTGTATATTTAGTCACTGACTGTGCAATCACTGACAGGCTTAGATATTATTTTTACATATGTTTCTTTCCCAGATTCAGTTGTATAGGCGTATAAGCAAAACTATTTGAATTTTCATTAGTATAAGTCATTAGCAATAACTCTATGCATATGATCAAAGACAAACATTTTTCTAACTAAAAGTCTGTAGCAACAGATTTGAATGGGATTCTTGGTTTTAAGTGAACTATGAGGCCAATAAGAATCATTTGCTTGTTTCTAAGGTTACCCAGAATTTAAATATTTTCCTTAAACACTGTGTACCTCATATAATTTCTATACCCCAAGCTATGATGTTGTAAACATTTCAGCTATTCATTTAACAAAAAATGTCTGTGTAGGCCTTATATGTAGTATGCTCTGCTAATTGTTATGGAAATGCAAAGAAGTACTTTGCCTGATTATGTAGTGGCAAAGATGGGATTCTGAGAAAGTTGCACTGCCATTCAAGAGCTTGTAATGGAACAAAGAGACCATCAGAAGTCATAAATCCCAACATAAGCCAACATATTATTAAATGTCAAAAGGATGCATTGGTACAGGCAATAGCAGCCAAAGAGATGCTGGGGAGCGAAACAAGGAATTGGAGTGGAGTGAGAAATGGAGGCAGTGTCTTAGAGTTTGTTTGGAGAATTAATAAGAATTGCAAATGTGGAGGGGAGGAAGGAGAACATTTCAGGTAAGGACAAAAAAGTATGAATCAAAGCAAACAATGAATAACCATGGCAACAAAAATGGAAATGTGGAGAAGAGGAGAGGAAGGTCCAGAGGGGTGGAATGAGTTGTATGAAATAATGTAAAGGTGGAATAAATAAAAGCAGAGGTGTTTTTAAGCTGTGTTCCACAGAGCCTGGAGCTTTTATTCAATGGGATTCTGGAGACCTTTTTTTTTTTTTTCCCAATATCTATTACATACTGTAATTTCACATATGCTTTCTTCAAAGAAGAGTACTACTCTTCTCACAAATAAATAAATAAATAAATAAATAGAAACTGATTGAGAAGAAGACACTACAATGCTGAGTAGGGGAGTGACAAGGTGAAGATTTAGGAAATAATGTGCCAGCTGGATGAGAAGAAGAATAAGTGTCACTGTGGTGGGTGAAGAGCGGAGGCAGGGCTGGGAGAAGCTGGAGGAAATAAAAAGGCTACAGTCTGATACAGTATATATATGAACAGTGTCTGAATATCTTAATTTATTATCTTGAGGAATTCAGGTGTGTAATGACAGGGTCTGGACCCAGCTGTGGTGAAATGAAGAAGGAATAACAGATTCAAAGGGAAAGAAGGCAAAAAATTCTTGTTATTATCTCTCCAACACTGTGCTAGAGAGTTGACTTGCTGGGTCTCACTTAATCCTCATGCCACTCCAGTAAAGTAGGATAGATAGCTAGCTGGGTGTTGGGCTGGCTGTGACCTGAGCTTAGAGTCACAAAAAATAAATTTTCTGTCGCAGAACTAGATGACATATTGAAATAGAAATGTTGGCTCAAAAAATTCTCAATTAGTAAGCCCATTTAGAAAGTATGGAAGAGCTGAAAAATGAACTAATTTGTCAGGGCATACAGTGTAAATATTAAGAGCACAGACACTGGATCAGAATGCCTTGCTCAAGTTTGCGCTTTCCCCCTGGTTTGCTATGCAACACAGGAATGAAGTACTTAAACACTCTGTGCCTCAGTTTTTTCATTTTTAAAATGGAGAGAATAAATAGTGCCTACTTTCTAAGTTTGTTCTGAGTACTAAGTGAGTTAATATATGTAGGATGCTTAGAACACTGTTGGGCATATATTAAGTACTATATGTGTTAGTTATTTTTATGATGGTTCAGTTAACACATGGTAACTGTACAAAAGCATACAAGTGAAAATGTGTGGGTTAAACTATACATGCAGCAAAACTGCAAAAACCAAGTACATATACACAAATAAGTACAAATAAAATTGAGGAAATCTGGATAAGATTGATGGGTTGTATCAATATCAATATACTGGTTGTGATAGTGTACTATAGTTTGTAGGATGTTAGCAAAGGGGAAAGCTATGCAAGAAGATATTATTTCCTACAACTGAATGTGAATCTACAATTACTCAGAGTATAATTTAAAAAAGGTGTGGGTTGTTCTCTATCCCTTTCTAAATCTGTGGAAAAAATGGCTGTGTTGCAGTGCACTGGTTTACGTGAAGGGGAGGATTTCATGTCATATGGAGAGAACAGTCATCTTTTAAGGGCTTAAAAGCAGTTTGCACCAGCAGTGTGAAAGAAGGTGGTTGAAAACCAGTGAGAGGAGGAGGGGGTAGTTAATCAGTAATTTTCTATGAAAAAAAATCTGTTTGAATAGCAGAGCCTGGATGATGGAGAAAATATTCCATAATCCTAAGGCTGTCTCAATAACTTGTTTAATTTGTTCATTAAACAATAATGCCCAGCTGAGGGATCAGCAAAGGCTGAAATCCAGATCCCAAACAAGTGGCCTCCACTAGGACCTTTTCTCTAATTCACACAAAGGAGCTCTAAGGACCAGTACAGGTACACAGTAAGACTTGCTCCTCTCCAAATTGGTGTATAAAGCACATTCTGTACAGGTGGTTTGTAAATATCTGTTGCATTTTAGCTAGGCATTCTTGAAGCAGTGTCTACATCACAAATTTGAAAGAAAGAAGAAAAATTTTTAAAAATGATTCTAAACCTCTATAAAAGGACTGAAACTTTGGAATCTAGAATTGTTGCTTTGACTTTTTGTGTTTCTGAGGAAATAACTGGGACTTAGGTATAATAAAATAATTCCACAGATATGGCTTTTTAAAATATCAATTGTAATCTCATTTTGTTCAACTCAAATAGCTAAAAGTAATTTCTTTCTCTTTTTAAAGTTTTGGCTTTTTTATTATAGAAATGTTCTAAAACACAAATATAGGTATAGTAATATGATAGATTTCCTATATTCATATATTCCTATATTCATCAACAAGCTTCAAAAATTATCACCATGGTGGGACTTCCCTGGTGGTGCAGTGGTTAAGAATCCTCCTGCCAAAGCAGGTTCAAGCCCTTGTCCAGGAAGATCCCACATGCCATGGAACAACTAAGCCTGTGTGCCACAACTACTGAGCCTGTGCTCTAGAGCCCACGTGCCACACCTACTGAAGCCCACGCGTCTAAAGCCCATGTTCTGCAACAAGAGAAACCACCACAATGAGAAGCCTGTGCACAGCAACGAAGAGTAGCCCCTGCTTGCCACAACTAGAGAAAGCCCGCATGCAACAATGAAGACCCAACACAGCCAAAAATAAATAAAATAAATTAATTAAAAAAAATCATCAACCTGGTAAATCTTAAATCTCCACTGAATTCTATTAAAGTAAGTCATGAATATCATACTATTGTGTTTGTAGTTTGGTATATGTCTCTAAGAGTCAAGGGCTTTAAAAAACATATCCAAAATAGGATTATCACACCTACAATTCCCCAATTGTTTTGCAAATGCCTTTTTTCAGTTTATTAAAATTGGGACACATGCAAAGTTCCAGCACTACATTAGATTAATATGCATTCAAGATAATTTCTCCTCCTCCTCCTCCTCTTTTTCCTCTCCCTCCCCCTCCCCTTCCCCTTCCTCTTCCTCTTTTCTTCTTCTTCTTCCTTCTCCTCCTACTTTTCTCCTCTCCACTTCTCCTCTTCTCATTCTCCTCTTTGTTCTTCTATCTGTCTGATGCAGAAACCATATGCCATTAGAATTTTCAACATTCTGGATTTGGCTGACTTTATACCTGATGACATTTAACATGATCTTCTATATCCTTATGGCTTTTATAGTTATATTTATAACTCTGATCAGAGTCATCTGGTTTCCATAGTTTCCATAGTTTCTGGTTCATGGTTAGGTGTCAGTCTTACTACAGCTTCACTGAGGGAATTTTTTTTTTCTTCCTCTCTCTTGCTGTTTTTACAATTTTTTCCTGTCTTAAATTTTCAGAAGATTTTTTTATGGTTACATAGGTGTGGGTTCTTTTCATTCATACTCTTTAGGATTAATAAGGTTTTATTAATTTATGATGATATCTTTAGTTTATTATTTTTTTAAAACTAGTATCTCTTCAAATTGTGCTTCCACATCATTATCTCTCTCCTATATATTAGAACCCCTGTGACAGGTATATTATGTTTTTTCACTGGGTCCCATGTCTCTTACATTTTTTATGTATCTTCCATCTTTCTTTCTTTCTTTCTTTCTTTCACTGCTTTAGTCTAGTTTTTATCTTCTGCTAAACATATCTGTTGTGCTCTTAATTTCATTAATTGTATTTTTCACTTTTAGAATTTTCAATTTTTGCATACATTATGACTGTGGTGAGTTATCAATACTGTCATTTATTTTCTTAAATATACTAATCAGTTGTTTTAAAGTCTACACCTGGTAACTTCATTATCTTGACACTTCCAGGTTCCCTTTTTATAATTTTTTTCCTCTCTTGCTTTTCACTTGTCTCCTGACATTTCTGGTAGTTATTGATTAAATGTAAGGCATTGAGTATGAAAAATTATAGAAGTTCCGGATAAAGTTATGTTCTTCCAGAGAGGATTTACTACTCTTCAAGTTGTCAAGAAGAGTTGGTAAAAGAGTTGATGCAATCAAGGGCCAAGAGGGATCAAAGATGGGAGTTGGGTTTTGTGAAGTCTTTTTATTTTGAGTTTGCTCTTAGTCATAGACCATAGACCATAGCCTTTCTGAGGTCTCAACTGAAAAACATGTATTTTCCAAAGCTCTTTGATACTTTTAGGTTTCCTTTCTATTATGGCACTGGCAGCCCTAAAATCCAATATTTGTCCCTCCATTTCTGTGAGAGAGACATAAATTCATGTCTGCTTTACAGGCTAGACAGTCTCTGAGAAAACCACTCAACTCTGCCCTTGTCCTGCAGAGCAGCCACAGACATTATGTAATCCAATGGGCACGGCATATACAACAGGCCAGATTTGGCCCTCAGGTAGCAGTTTGCTGACCCCTGCTTTAGGTTATTGTTTTCTGTTGCACCTCAGTTCTGTGACTAAAATTTGCCTAATATTCCATTGGGAAAATGGCAAAGAAAGTTGAGTCACCTAAATTTCTTTCTGGAATGTGGAGCCCTCAAATGCTGGCTGCTTTGGTTGTTGTCCACTGATTAACTGTAAAACATTGTATTTATTTATCTATTAATTTTTTATCCTGTCTTTATAATTATACTCAGTAGAAGAGATGGTCTGATGATAGAGATTACTGATAGATGATAGATGATAGATGATTGATAGATGATAGATGATAGATGATAGATAGATGATGATAGATGATAGATAGATGATAGATGATAGATGATAGATGATAGATTACTGATAGATGATAGATGATAGAGATTACTGATTATTGTGTGGACAATAGTAGAATACGTTAAAGGGTAGAGGGATGCCTACGGTATATGGCCTAAAATTTGCTAAGCATTTACTGAGCATTCTTCAGTTTTCTACATGTATATAATATAATAAAAATATAAATGCTGTTAAAAATTGAATGTAGAAAAGATGGAAAGAAGAAAGCTGTTCTAGAAAAATATGTAGAGATAATCTTTTCTAATTCTTATAACACTATGAATTGTATATTAATATTTCCATTTTATAGATGAAGAACTTGATGCCTTGAAATGTTAGATAAAAGGTCCAAGATCACACAACTAATAAGAGATAGAACTAAGAATCAAACTTCAGTGTTTTACAGCTGTATGACTTATATTTCTCCATATGCCATGCTGGAAAATGTAGAAGTGTTAGTTAAGATCAGCACTGATGTAATTAAAGAGAACCTTGCCTAGTCTGAATGAAAAGTCAAAGCAAGCACATGAGTGACATAACAGAAGGTGAGGCCAAACAATCAAATGTCCTAGTGATAGAAAAGAGTAGATGAAGTAGGTATGGGGGCTGGAGTAGAAATGGGGGATATGCAATTTCATTATACTTTATGGAATTGTAGCAAATATTACATCTGAATACATGAAAAATTATTTGATTTTCAAAGATGAGAAACATTTGTTATGGCTCCCTCCCAAAGGTAAACATTTCTCTATGAGGGTACAGAATAGGAGGAGGATTAATCCCCTTTGGTGTGTGTGTGGTTTAGATCACACCTGAAATATGCAAGCTGGGAACCACACTTGAAGAAGCAATAAATGATCAAAGTGGAGTATATATAAAAGAAAGTGGACATGGTGATGGGGCAACCAGTCTTCAGAAAGGAAATGTTTAAGAAAATAAGAGTGTTTAGAGTGGAGGAGATTTTAGGATTAATGGTGAATTATTTGTTCTATTAAAGGGTTATAATCAGCTCAAATTACTAGACTTATTCTGTTTTGTCCCAGAATGAATGTGTGTGTGTGTGTGTGTGTGTGTGTGTGTGTATGTGTGTGTATTTTTTAAGTACTTGATCTATTTGAAAATGTAATCAGCTACCTCTGCAATGGTTCTTAATTCTTTTGAGGATGCTGACATTTTTGGGAACTTAAGATATGAAAACTAACACATGGATCCAAAAATTTGCATGTAACTTCAAGGTGTTATATGATCCCTAAAACTTGTTTAGGTACTCCTCTGGCATTTGTGATCCCAAGTTAAGAACCTGGGAGAGATTGAGAGTTCTCTGTTCTAGAAACATTTAAGTAGAGGCTGAGCAACCGCTGAGAAGCATGCTTTGTTGAACTTCTGGCTATGGTCCTAAAATAAGTGTGAAAATTGCCAAATTAGCATGATATATCTGTATGTTCCCTCTCTTGATCACCCGTACAAGGATATCCTTGTATCCTAAACAGTCATAAGAGCCTCATTACCTTGAAGCATTTCATCCATTGCACTTTTAAAATTATTTCCATGGTGTTAGAATTGGCAAGAGAATACTTTGAACCTGGTGGCAACAATCTCAATCCAGGGGTACAAAAAAAGTAAAAGAGATGAAACCTGAGCCAGAACCACCATCTACTCTACAAGACAATTTCTTTTATAAAATTCCAATATCCTCAAATGGCATCAAATTGTCATATTTATTTTGTTGACTCAGTTGGTTCCTAAATTGCAATTCAAATCACTTACTGGAATATTCCAATGTGTTAAAAATAATATCGAAGCAAACAAAGACTCATGCGTTTCTCACTTCATACAACCATTTTGTTTATGAATTTACATCCCAGACAAACTTGTTTTATTTGGATGGCCAGTGTTTCAGAAATATTCTCCAAAATGTCCCAAGTCCAAGATTTTAAACTTTTGTACAAACATATTTGCACTGATTTTTTTTTCACTTTTAGTGTTCTGGTGCTTCTTTTAGTTAATTTTCAAATTATTTCTTGTTTTGCAGTGTAGTCTCAGTCAAAGAATGCTTGGTTGGAATTTGGAAGTCTGTGCTCTAGTTTCATTCCCTAAACTGATGAACTAGATGATCTAAAATTACACCAAATAAACAGAGCCAAATAGCAAGAAAATAAATATGGTATGTTACAGATGGAAGAGGCCTAGTCATGAATTAGTGAATAGAATGAATGAATGAATATATAAAAATTGAATATCCCTTATTCTTGTTATTACACTTTAAATACATAATGTATTATGTATAATTATTAAAGTAATGCATAACCATTGAGGAAAACCTGGAGATACAGAGATGCATAAGGAAAATATATTTTAAAATCTGTAACTCTAGCAACCTGAGATATTGAAACTATGTTGTAATACTTTCTTGTCTTCTTTGATACCTTACAAATATATCTCTCTATACTACATATTCATTTTGATTAGAGCATATTTATACATAGGTTTATAGCTTAGTTTTCCACTAAGCAATATCCTCATGAAATTGTTCTGAAACAAAGTTTTTAATAGCTACATCATAGTTCACCAAATGAAGACAACTTTTTAATGAATCTTTTCTTTGGATGTTTAGTTTTATCCAATTTTTTTAAAAGTATGACTGTGATGAATATCCTTGCCTGTAAATATTTTGAAACAGAACCAATAGATCAAAGAATATGGATGTTCTAAGCTTTTTGACATATATCACCAATGTATCTGCCAGAGAGTCTGCGTGTTTTCCAGATTCATTTTACCAGGACACCATTACCCTGATATCAAAATTAGAAAAAGACACTACAAAAATAGAAAATTACAGGCCAATATCTTTGATGAATAGAGACGTAAAAATCCTCAACAATGTATTAGTAAATTGAATCCAGCAATATATATAAAGTATCATATAACATGATCAAGTGGGATTTATTCTAGGAATGCAAGGATGGTTCAGTATCTGCAATCAATCAATCAATGTGATATGCCACATTAAGAAAAGAAAGAATAAAAATCACATGATCACCTCAACAGACACAGAAAAAGCACTTGATAAGTTTAACATCCATTCATGATAAAAACTGTTCAAAGCTGGTATAGAGGGAACATATCTTGGCATAATAAAGGCCATTTATGACAAACCCACAGCTAACATTACATTCAATAGTGAAAAGCTGAAAGCTTTTCCTTCAAATAAGGAACAAGACAAGGATGCCCACTCTTGTCACTTTTATCTAACATAGTATTATTGGAAGTCCTAAACACAGCAATCAGACAAAAAAAAAAAGAAATAAAAGGCAGCAGAATTGGAAGGGAGGAAGTAAAACTGTCACTATTTACAGATGACATGATGCTATATATAGAAACCCTAAAGTCTCCACCAAAAAACTATTAGAACTAATAATGAATTTAATAACATAGCAAAATACAAGCTTAATATACAGAAATCTGTTGCTTTTCTAAATATATACTAATAATGAACTATCAGAAAGAGAAAGCAAGAAAATAATCTGTTTAAAAATCACATCAAAAATGTCTAGGAATAAACTTAACCAAGGAGGTGGAAGACCTATATTCTGAAAACTATAGAACATTCATGAAGGAAATTGAAGAGAATACAAAGAAATGGAAGGATATCCCGTGTTCACAGATTGAAGAATTAATGTTTTTAAAATATACATATTACCTAAAGCAATCTACAGATTTAATACAATCCTATCAAAATATCCATGACATTTTTCACAGAACTAGAACAAATAATCCTAAAATTTATATGGAACATAAAAGACCTCAAATAGTCAAAGCAATCTTGGGTAAAAAAGGAACAAAGCTGTAAGTATCATGCTCCATGACTGCAGACTATACTACAAAGCTACAGTAATCAAAACAGCGTGGTACTGGCACAAAAACATGGTACTGGCACAAAAACATTGATCAATTGAAGAGAATAGAGAGCTCAGAAATAAACCCACACAAACCCACACACTTATAGTCATTAATCTATGATAAAGGAGACAATAATATACAATGGGGAAAAGACAGTCTGTTCAATGAGTGGTGCTGGGAAAAACTGGACAGCTACATGTAAAAGAATGAATTTGGAACATTTTCTCTCACCAAATATAAAAGTAAATTCAAAATTGATTAAATACCTAAATGTAAGTCTGGAAACCATAAAACTCTTCAGAGAAAACATAGGCAGAATACTCTTTGACATAAATCATAGCAATATTTTTTTGGATCTGTCTCCTAAGGCAAAGAAAACAAAAGTAAAAATAGACAAATGGGACCTAATTAAACTTAAAAGCTTTTGCACAGCAAAGGAAACCATTGCCCAATCAAGAAAACAACGTACTGTAAAGAAAATATTTGCAAATGATATGACCAATGAGGGATTAATATCCAAAATATATAAACAGCTCATACAAATCAATGCCAAAAAACAATCTAATTAAAGGATGATATGAATAGACATTTTTCCATAGAAGACATACAGACGGCCAACAGGCACATGAAAAGATGTCAAAATCACTAATCATCAGAAAAATGCAAATCAAAACCATAATGAGATACTATGTCATACCTATCAGAATAGTTATCATAAAAAAGACCACAAATAACAAATGTTGGTGAGGATATGGCAAACAGAGACCCTAGTACACTGTTGGTGGGAATGACATTGGTGCAGCCACTATGGAAACAGTATGGACGTTCCTCAAAAAACTAAAAATAGACCTACCATATGATCCAGCAATTCCACTTCTGGGCATATATATGAGGAAAATGAAAACACTAATTTGAAAAGATACATGAACCTCAATGTAGCATTATTTACAATAGCCAAGACATGCAAGCAACCTAATTGTCCATCGACAGGTGAATGGATAAAGTTATGTATACTACTCAGCCATAAAAAAAGTGAAATTTTGCCATTTGCAACAACATGGATGGACCTACTGAGTAATAAGCTTGCTAAAATAAATCAGAGAAAGACAAACACTATATGTTTTCACTGATATGTGGATTCTAAAAAATAAAACAAATGAATGAATATAACAAAATAGAAATGGAATCACAAATATAGAGAATAAACTAATGGTTACCAGAGGGGAGTAGGAAGTGGTGAGGGACAACATAGGTATAAGGGATTAAGAAACACAAACTGCTATGTATAAAATAAATAAGCTATAAGGATATATTGTGCAGCACAGGGAATATAGCCAATATTTTATAATAACTTAAAATAGAATGTAGTCTATAAAATATTGAATCACAATGTTGTACACCTTAAATTAATATAAATTGTAAATCAACTATACTTCAATAAAAAATCTTTGTCCAAAGAAGTATGCTTTACTCAAAAAAGAGAAAATAAACTTTAAATGCTTATACATATAAATGTATGTATTTATATTAGCAGAGAAAAAAATGTGGAAGGATATATGCCACTGGAAGAGAATGTTTAGAAGTGCACAAAAATACTTAGTTTTTTTTTGTTGTTGTTGTTTTTAACTGGGAAACTTTTTAATTAAAAAAATTTTTTTCACATCTTTATTGGAGTATAAATGCTTTACAATGTTGTGTTAAGTTTCTGCTATATAACAAAGTGAATCAGCTATATGTATACATATATCCCCATATCCCCTCCCTCTTGAACCTCCCTCCTACCCTCCCTATCCCACCCCTCTAGGTGGTCACAAAGCATCGAGTTGAACTCGTGCTATGAGACAGCTTCCCACTAGCCATCCATTTTATAGTTGGTAGTGTATATATGTCAATGCTACTCTCTCACTTCATCCCAGCTTCCCCTTCCCCCTGTGCCCTCAAGTCTGTTCTCTATGTCTGCATCTTTATTCCTGCCCTGCCACTAAGTTCATCAGTATGGCTTTTTAAAATTCCATATATATGTGTTAGCATATGGTATTTGTTTTTCTCTTTCTGACTTACTTCACTCTGTATGACAGATTCTAGGTCCATCCACCTCACTACAAGTAACTCAATTTCATTTCTTTTTATGGCTAATATTCCACTGTATATATGTGCCACATCTTCTTTATCTAATCATCTGTTGATGGATATTTAGGTTGCTTCCATGTCTTGGCTATTGTAAATAGTGCTGTAATGAACATTGTGGTACATGTAAAAGATACTTAGTTTTTATATGCACTTTTGTTTTGTTTAAATTGGTATTACTCTTATTTTTCAAAATATAAGTATTACTATCCTTCACCCTAAGAAAATATTTGTCTGTGTCAAATTTTGGTGACTGTGAGATTAACTCTTGTGCCTAGAAAAATTAATTATAGCTATTTGGATTCTTTAAATACTAAAGTTAATAAATTCACAAAATCACAGATCTATTTTACCTAAGACTTTAACTTCAAATTTTAAATTATCTTATATTTTTCTTCATTATTGTTTTCATAAATTGAATAAATTTTAACAATATCTTTCAAGAGAGCCTTTGATTAATGTTTAACCAGTCTAATATAAACAAACTGAAATTTCTTAACAATCTCTACCATTTACAAACTTAGTTAATTGAATTTCTTGAAACACTTTCAACTACAGCTCATGTATAAATTTATTATTAATTTTCTTTTGAAGTAAGTCAGTTATTCCAAGTTAGCAGTTTGCTAGAGTACTTAAATAACTTTAGTAACCCAAATATATTAAACTCTGAAGTATGACACCTAAGACTCACTAATAACATGAAACATTCTTTTATAACTTTAGACCTACAAATTGCAAGTCTCAAAAAATTACTCAGGTACACATTTAATTGAAATCTAAGGCTCACCTGCTAAATATCACTTCCAATTTCCTTCTTAAAATATTTAAAATATCAAATAAAATGACTGATAAAATTATTTTAAAAATCTGCATTTCTAGATTTAACAAAAACATAATAAGGCCATGCTTACAATTTACTCTTTATCACTTATATTTTCAATTCTAATACTTCTGGAGTTCTAAAGAAAAATATCCACTAAGGAAAAAAGAAAATTGGGATCATCATTTTTTTTTTTGCAGAATGAAAGAAAAAATGGACTGCAGACATCCAGATGGATTTTTCCCTTGCCAATGAGGGACATATTGGGCCACTAGTCACAAAACAACCATGGATTCAAGTCCATACCTTCCACATGGTGCTGGCTAACATCAACTCAGGGCTCTCAACTCAGCAAACTTTAGCAAAGAATATCTTCTGTCTGGTTTGAGTCATACGCTACTCACTTTAATATTTACTAGGATTCCATGAATCTATCCCCTGTTTCATGCTATTCTGAATTTGTTTCATATTCTTACAGTATGCCAGGCCACAATTCTTAAAGGATATTTAAATGATATCTGATTATATTCCTTATATCTGAGCTATGCTGGTTCTGTGGTTATATCATTAAATTCATACTAATGACAGTTATAAAGAAAAGAGTGCATATTAGGAAAATGTGCTTTCTCAAGTGGTTATAGACAAATATTAACCTAATTATATGTGAGATTTTAGTTTAATGATTTATATAGAGTCACTTTTATCCAGCCTAGAGATGAGTTCCCTGAAATGAGAGCATCATCTGAATAGAGCTGAATGAAATTAATAGCACTTATTCCCCCACACTATTGTGTTCCATGTCTTTATATGTCAGTCATATCCTCTTTTCCTCACAACCTCTGAAGCAATCAGATGCCTGCACCACACTTTTTTCTGGCAACTCTTGACATTTTTGTCATGTTTCTTCAGGCTCCATTGATGTTTATAATGTCCTTTGTAAAGGAAAAATTTTCTACTAATTTCTTATTGACAACTGATCTTTATTTGGTTGCTATCTTAAATGTGCTTCTCTGCCCAGAGTCAGTAAAACCTTAGATTTCCATATCCTATGTGATTTGCCTACTGTTGTTAGCCAGAAATGATAGGCCAAAACCAGTCATAACAACCTGAAGTACTGGCCAACAACACTCAGGGTATCAATTACAAAATATATGTCAGTCACTGCTAATGGTCCTCTGATCTTCATTTTCCTTTTTTCTATGATAATAAAATTTTTTGGCTGAATCTGCCATTGTCCATCAAGACTAAATTTCTTAGAGAACTTTGCAGCTAGGAATGGCTATTTGACTAGGCTCTATAAAAAATGGGATGTGAGAGAAAGTAACTGTTAGTCATTCTCTTAAATAGAAATATCCATGGACATGCCCTCTTTGTTCCTTCCCTTGTCCATGTTAGCTAGAGTTACATCAGGGGTCAGAGGAGCCACCTTAGAGTACATAATGGACATAATGGAAGACATGTTTTTAGGATGGCTGAGCAACAACATGGAAGGGGCATGGGTCTCTACCATACCAGACCTAATTGCTTATAGTTAGCCTAATACTTAAGTGAGATTAAAAAACCTATCTTATACTTTACCATTTACTAGTACTTGAATAGACTTCTAACTAATAATATAAGCTGAAAAGATGCACACAAAAGTGCCAAAGTAGTTTTTTTTTGGTTGAGATCATGTAATAGATTTTATTCAATTGAATTGACTGGGTACAAGAACAAATTTAGTTATATTAACTGTACTAACCAGTATTGTAATTAATGTTTATATATGTAAGATATTTCTGTATCAAATACCTATATTTCTGAGCAAATATGGATTTATCTCTTTATGGGTTAGAGGTAAATAAATTTGGTCTGTGCCTGATACTTTGAAAAAGCATGTACATCTATCTTGGCTTTAACATATTAAATTATGAAATATGCTTCAAAATAATTCTAGGAGATGGCAGTATAACCTAACATTAAAAGAAGAAGCTTTAAAGTAAAAGAGGTCTGGATTTAGATTATGCCTATTTCAAGAGATTAAGAGTTGTCTCACACACTTCAACCAAACTGGAGGTCCTCTAAGAAGAGGAGCCAAAGAGAAAGGAGTTATCTCACAAAGATTTGTGAGTATGGCTTTGCCTAATGGAGTGAATGTCATGGAAATCCATGGAAGGCCCAAAAAGTCCTTGAAAAAATTCTATTAGTACAAACATCTCAAGCTTGGCCTGAAAAGGACAGAGGAAGTACAAAATGAAAAGAGGCTGTCAGACTGCTCCTCCCCACCCCTGCCCCGAAATTCTGCTGCCAAGAAGCAGGCAGATAAACTACTCAACTGCAAACTACTTTTCATAAAGAGAAAGGATGACTCAGAGGGTGAAACCTAGAGCCCAGAGGGTGGAATGAAGAGCCACAGAGAATTATTCACAGCCTTTACAAAGTAATCAAGAAACTCTGGATTACAGAACTGTTTTGGACCAGTGACTCCTTTTGACCTTCCATTTCTCTGCTTTTGAAACAGAATGTTTATAATCTGATATGTCTGTCTCACCTTGTATGTTGGGAATGTTGTGAACAGACTAGTTTTCTGTTTAATTTTATAGATCTACAGATGGAGGGGAAGTGTGCCCCAAGAGTTGTATTTATGGATTTTGGTAGGAACCTCATCTATACTCCATTAAGATAAGTTGGATGATGAAATGTTTTTACTTTAAGCTAAGGAGATTTAGATACAATTTTGGACTTGACCTGAATGGATTATGAAATTTTTGTTTAGATGATGAGATTTTGGACTACAGCTGATGGTGTGATGGGATGAGTCTTTGGGGGACTTCAGAAGGGGAGTGAACGTATTTTGCATTTGTAAGGGCAGAGAGTTCTGAGAGGGCCTCCAAGATTTTGCTCCCCTGGTGTATACACCTTGTATAGTCACCTCCTTTCAAATGTGGGTGGAACCTGTGAATATGATGGAATAGTCACTCATTTTCAGGTTAAGTTTTATGCCAAATGGTGATAGGATTGTCACTCAGTGATTACTTTACATTATATAAGACTCCATCATAACAATCTATAAAGGTATTTAGAAGTCAGAGGGATCAGCTTCTCCTGGTCTGGAAGAAAGCAAACACACACATTGTGAACTTCTTATGGGCGTCAGCTGGAAAGGAACTGTGGGCAGCCTCTAGTTGCTAAGAGCAATCCCCTGGCAACTGCCAGCAAGAAGACAGGGACCTTAGTCACAGCCACAAGGAAATGAATCATGCCAACAACAGATAAGCTTGGAGGAGGTTCTTGAGCTTCAGATAAGAATGACAGGTGTGGTGAGACCCTGAACAGGGGACTGAGCTAACCTGGACCTGTACTTCTGACCTATAGGACTATGAGATAATAAATGGGAATTGTTTTTAGCCACTAAGTTTATGGTAATTTGTTGCACAGCAATATAAATCTAATATAGCTACGAATAAGCTATGCCACACTCAGTAAAATTCTATAACAGACTCACTAATCCTGAGTTAGAGAATCAGTAAAATAGGATAGTAATAACTCTGTCATACTACCATGTATTGAATGAAATAATTCTCATTAAGCCAAAGCAAAATGTCAGGCACCTAGCAAGCAATTAACAATATATATATATATCATTATTTCCAAGAAGATTATAAAAACCTTAAATTTTTCTTTCAACTGACTATATTGACTTCTATCAAAGGCTTAACCTAAGGTTATCTAATCTGCTCTGCTTACCTACTTATTCTCCATCTTTAGAAAGTATTGCTGTACATCACAGATCAAATTAATATCTCTTGCTGCCTAAAGCTTTACTTGAATCCCCTCAGACATCATTAATCAGTCCATCCTTGGAGCAACCACAGTATTTGTTATTTATAGTTCTATTTAAGGCATACTTTATTCTACCCTCTATCCGGATGTTTGCATGTCTATATTCCCCTTAAATGGCAGACTGTTTGAAATGTGTTATTCTTCCTGGTATCTCTGTCTTCGACCCTTGACCCCAGAATCTAACAAAGCATCTGGTACACAGTAGAAGCTTAATCAATATGTACTGAATTAAAATGAATCATCAGAAGGAAATTCTACATGATGTATTCAGTTAACAAAACACTTTGATTTTCCCATAACAAAAAAACTGGTGATTTTCTGTATACTTGTGATGGTTAAATATTGGACCTACTTAGGCAAAGCAATAGAATAGGCCTGCTCAGTAATAAATTTATTTTCATGTTGCAAATATGAATCTATCTTTAACATTGCTAGTAATTACATGCTAGTCTTTATATAGTATGGAACAGCCAGAAAATTTATAAAGTTCAGTTAAAATCAAATGTTTTGTTCAGTAGATATGAATAAAATATCATCTGGATAGATTGGATTTTTTATATTTCCACTGATTTTTTTTCTCATTAGAGATTGTTGAACCACCTCTATCTCCTTGACTTTAGGGTAAGCCATTATACTTAAAATAGTAAACAGATACAAGTTACTATTAGGTGATGCCTTCTTACTTCTCAGGTGTATGGATCGTACAACTTCTTGATAACATCTGTGGAAACCTCTACACTTTTTAAAAGCTGTGTTTTAGAATCTTAGGTAGCATTTTTAAAGTTTGGTTACTGATGATTCAGCCTTCCTGAAAGGGAAAAAATGGGTGCTAATAATGTTAATGGCACTCTGGACCTCATGCTCTCACTTGCAAAACTGAAACACTAAATATATTTTCAAGTCCAAAGCAAACATATTGTGTATAACTAGAAATAATACATTTTACTAGAAATTATAGCACTAGTTTTAAAACATCAATGCTAATATTAATTTATTTGACAAAGATGTACATAGGGTAATTAAAAGGAAATGATAATTAACTAGTGGAACAAAAAATAGAGATTCTACTTTGATGAAGGAGAGTTGTATTTGATAAATAATAAATGGAAAAATCAACTTAAGTTCTTCAAAAGAATGAAAGTCATCCAATAATAGAGCAATAAGTCAGGTGATAAAAGTCATAAGAAGGAGACAATTGAATACTGAAAATAATAGTAAGTCTGTTACTGTCCTTATTGCATCATTCAGGGCTCAACAGAAATGCAACAAGACTCATATCTGCTTAAAATTAAAATCTGCTCCTTTAAAACACATACACATACACACAATCACACACAGTTTTTAACAAGTTGACTCTCCACTTAAGATTCTTAAAGCAAGGAGTTAAATAGGAATGAGGAAATGGCTTTATAGCAATTTGCAAAGCAAAATTTGATGAGATCTGGCAAAATTTCAGTTACTTAGACCTCAAATACAAAATGTCATTTCTAGAATGTTATCTGGCACTCACAAAATCTCAACATTCATGATAGTTCTTTTTTTGTTGTTTTTTGGTTGCTTGCTTGGCTTTAATTTGTGTGGCATAATAAAGAGAGCAAAGGAACGAGTCAAAAACGTCTGAAGAAGTCTCAAACTATTTTAGAACCTCAATCTCACTCTCTGTAAAAGAGAAATGGTACTCCTGTCTGATTTAACTCTGTGTGTGTGTGTGTGTGTGTGTGTGTGTGTGTGTGTGTGTGTGAGGGCTATGTAGAAATGTTGTCAAAGTGTTGTATTAGCTGAAAAGACCCCATAAATGATATAAAACTAGTCTTTGGCCATTGCTAATGATTTCATACTGCAACTGTGTAGAGAGGGTAAAATTCAATTATCTTAAGTGCTTAAAAATGAGCAAATTATTTCCTGTATATATTACACATCTGTATAAGTAGAATTTTTACCTAAACAACTGTTTAGAATTCTAGTGTAACATTTATTGTCCTTGTGAAAGTTGAAGCTATTTTCTCATTGTCTTTTGATCTCTATTGTCGTTGACGTTTCATACTATTGTGTACATTTTAATTGTCAATCTGTTTTTATTTGGTAGATTACCTGGATTTTTTCTATAGTTATTTTGAGTATTTTCTCTTTGTTCTTGGTGTTATACATTTCACTATGTTCTGTCTAGGTGATTGTTTATTTTTATTTATCTTGCTGTTAACTCATTATGCTTCTCAAGTCTTAAGATTCATGACTTTCATCAATTCAAAAAAATTGGGGACTATTGTTTGTTTAAATTTACTTAAAATTTTTTTTACTTTAAAAAAATTGAAGTATACTTTGATTTACAATATTAGTTTCAGGTGTACAACATAGTGATTCAAAATTTTTATAGATTATACTCCTTTTATACTTATTATAAAATATTGGCTATATCCCCTGTGCTGTACAATATATTCTTGTAGCTTATTTATCTTATACATAGTATTTTGTACCTCTTAATCCCTTACCACTCTCTTGTCCCTCCTGGCTACTGTTTTTTCAAGTACTGCTTCACTGCCATTTTCTCTGTTCTGTCCTTCTGAAACTTATAGTAGATGTGTGGTCCAACATCTCATTTTATCATTTGTGTGTCATAACCTCTTTATTAATTACAAAATATTATATCTCTATACTTCATTCTGGATAATTTATTTAATTCTATATTCTGAAATACTAATTTTCTCTTCCATTTCTTTAATGTTATTTAATCTGTCCATTGAGGTTTTCCCCTCCTTTAATTATAATACAATGTTTTTATTACATTTTAGAAGTTCACATTAGTTCTTTTAAAATTTAACATTTTCATAGTGTCTCGTTCTTTCTGATGACCTATTTATTTTATTTTTTAATCTATTCATTTAAAAACACTAATTTAAAATTTTCAATCTAATTATCTTAAATTCTTGAAACTCTAGTTTAGTATATTTATGTCTACCAATTAATATAAAGTGAATTTTCTTGATATGTTTTATAAAGCATAAAGCTTCCTGAACCACGTGGGTAGAGTAAATTTGGACCTCAGCATGGGCTAGGCCCACATCCAGCAGTTAGACTTCTCAAATAGTCTTTTTTTCCCCCTTCCTATGCAGTATCTTGGAAAAACAGATAACCCTCTTGTGCCATTAGGCAGGTTACCTGTAGTCCACTCTTTCACCAAGTGTACATGTCACGGATTGGGTTCTCTGAAATACAGACTGAAAAAGAGTTTAGTGCTCAAACCATTTGTTAGGAATGCTCTTGGGATTAACACCTCTGGAAGGAAAAGAAAGGAAATAAGATTGGACAATGGAAGAAGTTAAGCTGTATGCAATTACATTAAATGCCTCTGCTGACCTTATGTGTGGCTTTGAAGTTGGGATGGCCCTTTATAGTTTTTTTCTCACTGAGGAAACAGGGCCAGGTCTTTATGCCCTTGTCGATCAGTCATTGGATGCTGGCCGTCCTGGGAAAGGGGCAATGGCTCTGGTGAAATAGCTCTCTTTAGCTGTGGCAATTTCCAAAGGGGGCTGGTAACAAAGGACTGTCTGCCAGGCACTCCTAAGAACTGGAATAATAAGTATTTTATTGAAAGGGGATCTAGAAGTATGTCATTCACTACAGTACAGACTTTAAGGGCCCCAACTCCCTTCCTCTGGTGGGCTCAAGACCACATATCCTATTCCTACATGAGCATTAAACTTACGCTCTAACTTACTGACATCAAAACTACAAACTCAATTCTCACCATATTCTATCCCCCACACCAGGACCAGGTGCATTAATAGTTCATGAGCTTCTAGTTCCTGTTTATAATTAGTGGAGTCATCCAAACCAAGATATTTTTTGAAGTCCACTTACATTTGGACGGCAGGACTGTCCCAGGCAAAAGGAAAAGCATATCATTTATTTCATGTACCTTTCTTTCTTGTGATTTTTATCCATGAGATCAACATTTTTATATTTCATCCCCAGCATTTCTATGAATATGGGGAAGTTTTTGATGTTATCTTAGTCCATCAACTTGCAAGAAGAGAAACGTAGGTTTTCAATTTTTAAAACTTAACCTAAATTTGTCAGAATTGCATCAAATTAATATACGCATATACTGTTATATATATATATATATATATATATATATATATATAAATATAATTTTTTTTTTTTTTTTGCGGTACGCGGGCCTCTCACTGTTGTGGCCTCTCCCGTTACAGAGCACAGGCTCCGGACACGCAGACTCAGCGGCCATGGCTCACGGGCCCAGCCACTCCGTGGCATGTGGGATCTTCCCGGACCGGGGCATGAACCCGTGTCCCCTGCATTGGCAGGCGGACTCTCAACCACTGAGCCACCAGGGAAGCCCGTGTTATATTTTTTACCAAGTTAAAATCCAGCACCATTTATGGAATAATTAATCACTTATCTATTGATTTAAAATGATACTTTATTATATTTGAACCCCAAACACACATAAACATGCACAAAGATATTCAATCACATTTCTGTTCTTGTGTTTTCTATTCATCTCCATTAATTTGCTTATCTGCTTCTGTACCAATATCACATTATCAGATATTTGTAGATTCATATTTTTTTTTTTACTATACAGGATTCTCTTATGCTCTCCTAACATAGGTTGACTATTACTTAAAAGAAATATTAAAATCGCCTTTTAAATTGCATAAACTTGCATTGGAAATTTGATCAGAGCTTATTAACATTATTTAAAGCCTGAATTTTTTTGTTAAGCTATTTCTCTAATTATTATCTAATTATATTATATTTATTATTAACTTTTGTCCTTTACAGAGTTGGCTATTGTAGATATAGAGGAAATCTTTTGCTTTTCTTCCTGTATACATTGTGTAGGCATCTACTTTATTGAATATATATATTTTAGTTTTTTTCTTAATAAATTTATTTTTATTTATTTATTTTTGGCTGTGTTGGGTCTTAGTTGCTGCACACAGGCTTTCTCCAGTTGCGGTGAGCAGGGGCTACTCTTTTTTGTGGTGCGCGTGCTTCTCATTGCGGTGGCTTCTCTTGTTGTGGAGCATGGGCTCTAGGCACATGGGCTTCTGTAGCTGTGTCTCGTGGGCTCTAGCATAAGCTCAGTAGTTGTGGCACATGGGCTTACTTGCTCCACGGCATGTGGGATCTTCCTGGACCAGGGCTCGAACCCATGTCCCCTGCATTGGCAGGCAGATTCTTAATCACTGTGCCACCAGGGAAGTCCCTATACTTTAGTTTTTATAGCCTGGGTATTTTAATCTAAGGTGAAGCATTCTCTCTTTTCCCCCTATATTGATACAAATATATAAATTTTTCAGGTTTGAATACTGCTGCATATCATGGTAACTAGAGATTGACCATGCTGATAACAACAGGAAGTAATGCACCCATGATTGTGGTTTCTTTAGTAGTCTAATTCTAAGCAAAGTTCCACTGTGGTTTAGTTTACAGGAGAGTCCTCTTATATTTTCCTTTGGAAAAACAAAGACCACCATAGTGACCACCCAGAAGTAAAGGACTTGTTACTAAGAGGATATGGAGAGAGAAAAAAACATTTTCTTAAACACACGTTCTTGTTTATATTATACTTTTAGACAAATTTAAATTGAGATTTTTAAAATAAAATGCAGTTCCTATCTGGTATAATTATTTCTAAAACATCTGCTGTGAGACAATAATACCAATTAAAGCACACTCTTATCTAGGACCAGAAGAACTTTTAAATGACAATCCTCAGATAACTGAATTACTATCAAAATGAGTATGGGGACAGGAAGAAATTAAATATATTTATAACAGTTTATCAAATAAACAGTAATTTGTTCATCACAGGTTACGCTGTCCTCCTGGGGACTCAGCATTCTATTGATAGCTATCCTGAACTTTTTTCAGTTCTCCCAAGACACCATGATATCTCTTGGTTCTGGGGCATTTCACATGTTACATTCCTTCCTCTACGTTCTCTCCCCCATCATCCATCACATCTGTTCACCCATCAGGTACTAGTTTAGATGTCTCTTTGCCCAGGTAGTCTTCTCTGGTGAGCTCTTTTGGAAAGGCCTCTGTTGTTCCCATTTTTACCGGTACTTCTTGTTACACTATTATTTTGTTTCTTACATTTTTGTCCCTGAAAAAAGTTGAATTTTGAGGAGAAGTGGCATTCTTGTTTAGAACTGTATCTTCAACAACTAACAAGGGGCTTGGAAACTTGTAAGTGCTTATTAAATAACTGTAAAATAAGTGAAAGTATATATAAATTATTTTTTAAAAAGAGCAGTGTGGTAGTTTTGTACTGCGTCAACTTAGCTAAGCTGAAACTGTTTCCAGAATCCCCTTCCCTAGATAGTTCCTGGCTAAAGTTAGGCAAAAGAGAAATTTGCACAGGGTTTGGAAATTGGAAATTACCCAGTGACCATTGTGCTTTGAATGTCATTGTGGTTAGATATGGTGGAAATAGACGTAGAGGGGGTAGTGGGTCTTAGTTTGTTCCATCTCTCCCTTGCGCTATGTCTAACTCTTCTTCCTTTCAGACACCTAAATTATTCCCCAACTTCTTCCACAGCTATGTAAGATGGAATTCCTACAATGGGTCCATTATTCCATAATGCTCATAGTAGAGTAGTTCTGCTTTGTGATGAAACCCTGATTGATACAAAAAGTAATAACCACTATTTCTCTCTCTTTCAGGTTATTTCATACTTTGTAAAACATGCTAAAGATCAAAATTCAGGTTAGTGATTTCCTAGTAGATGTTCATTGCAGAAATAAATTGAACCAATATGAAAATTTAAAAAGACAGTCTAGCTTTGTGAAGAGTTTATGAAAGCCATAAAGTTGACTAAATCAGGGTAAGCTAAATAAAGATTTTTCTCTGTCCTTGGATATATTTCTTAGACTTGTAAAAAGGTTGTCTGCAGCTATGGGCAAACTTACCCATAACACAATCCAAAATAAAAAAACTTCTGTGATAAGATCTAGAGGGTTTTTTTAATATATAAGAATAAAAACTTAAGGAGATTAAGTCCACATTGAGGTAAATAAAGCTGGAAAATCAGGAATAAAATATGGAATAAAGTTATGGAATTAATTAAGTTAGTAAATAAATTCACTGTAAAAGTTATGTAAATCATCATTATTTCTATTTTTGTTAAATCCCTGTAACATTGATATCAAATACTTCCAGTTTTCTATGTTTATGGAAAGTCTGTCCTATACTCTAATAACAACAAGAACAACAATAAAATAATTCCACAAAAAACTATAATAATTCCACAAACAAATGAAATAATGGTGGTGTCAAAACTGACATGGATATACAATAGTCAGTATTATTAATTTGATATTTTTCCCATTTCTTAACATAGGTCAGAATAGTTGTTGAAAGGAGCAACATAAAACAACAAAACCAAACATATAAAACAAAAGACAACTTTGCTCACATTTTTCTTCTATGGTTCTTAAGCACAACTATAATCATAACTACCCTCTACTCAAAAGTTTTTAATGAGTACAAATGAAGTTCAAAGTATAACCATGGCATTCAAGTTTTTCGCTTTAATAGGATCTCAGACTACCACTTTAAATCTTCTTTTTCTCATAACCTTATCTGATACACATTTGGCCATGTAGGAATTTTCCAAATTCTACATCAACTGTTGGACTGTGAGTACCTGGAGAATCAGTCTACATACTGACCAAGTTTATATCCTCCTTCAGAGCCTAACACAGTGCCTGGCAAATAGAGGCATTCAAAAAGATTTATTGAAATAAAGTGATTCACTGAAACCACGCTAAAAAAAGAAATAGGAAGTTTTAAGCACGAATATTACACAAATCAAGTTTTATGTCTTTTTGTGGTCATGACTTTTATTTTTTATAAAAATATAAATATATTTTTCAAAGTAATTTGAGTGAGCTTCACCACTTCTTTTCCAGAGTTAATTTTAAGAATAAGAATTCAGGACAGTACAAAAAACATTAATAATGCTTTCCTGCTGTTTTAATATTTAGAAGATGTTAGGAATTCTTTTTGGCCAATGCAATTTACCCTGATTTTATCCATATCTGAGGAAGTTTACTTCTGCTTTCTGGACACCTTTGACATATAATTCTCTCTGTTTTGCTAGCCTTAGAAAATATGCCATCTTTACATGCCTGACATACATTTTTTTTGCAATCAATTTAATAAAAACTTTGAAAAGGGCAATATTGTTATATCTGTATTAATATCTTTTAGGTCCACAAAGTTATGTCCTTTAGAAATTCTTTATTATCCTTTATTGTTTATATAAGTCATATGTTGTAAAACATAGGCCCAGGAGGAAACATCAGTTTAAGTCCACTTAGATTGGGAAAATTAAAAAAGTGATTTTGTGGAAAAGTTAGAACTGATGTTTAACAATGAAAAAATGTCTACATTAACTTGCTAATATCTAATACTAAGCTAGCAATATGAATAATGGAATCTTAGCTCTGGTAAGAAACTATAGGAGCTTTCAGGATAAAGGTGACAATCCCAATTGTTTGTAGTCATGAGAAATACAATTTTAAAATTATTTTTTACTGAATTTTGAATCTTAAACAATCTTTTGATTAATAATATATTTTTAAAATTGAACTTTCAGTAGTTATCAAATATCCGATATTTTACTTCTAATTATAATTTTGCTTTCTTTTTTAAAAAAATTCTGTCCAATGTCTCATATAAACTAATGAAGAGAGATTATAAAAACTGACTTACCAGAACATAAGAAAAACCAAACATTGATGTGTTATGAGAATAGAAAAATAGTACTGATTTCTAGGTGTTGTTTGAGTGATTATTTTCATTATTTTAAAACTGATTAAAACCCCAACCATGGTGTGGGCATTCTTGGGGAGGAATCAGTATTAGCTGCATGTAACCACAAATATCAACTACATTATTCTGTAAAAATCCAATACATTTTAGGACATCATGAATTCTAGGTAATGATAACAATGATAACTCCTTTGCATCATCTACTGTTTGGCACACTTCTTTCTCCTTGAAATATTCTTGATCTTGATCAACCTAGATACTTTATAGACAGCAGAGGCCAACAAACATTTCCTGTTAATTGGCAGATCAGTATTTTAGGCTTTGTGGGACATACAGTTCTGTGGCAACTACTCAACTCTGCTCTCATAGCAGAAAGCAGCCATAAATATTTCAAAGACAAATGGGTGTGGCCATTCCAATAAATTTTTGAAAAATAGTAAGCAAATAAAGTTCTAATAAAACTCGATTTATGGACATTGAAATTCGAATGGCATAATTTTCATGTGTCATAAAATATTACCCTTCTTATGATGTTATTTTAAAAATAATTTTAAAAATATGAAAATCATCCTTAGCTCCTGAGTGTACAAAACAAGTGATGGGCCAGATTTGGCCTGTGGGCCATAGTTTGTCAACTCCTGACACAGAGTACTGAGGAACCTGTCAACTGAGTTCAGTTGTGGGATAACAATCTTAAGCCCACTGATGGTGGTCAAACATAGGAAACTAATCACAGGTTTTCATATTTACAGAGTAAATTGTAATATGTTTGTATAAAGACAAATAGATGCAGTGACACTGTGTAAAGGCAACCAGCCAAATATCTAAACCATACTTTCTTCAAAGAAAGAAAAAAATGAAAAACGGGGCACAGAAAACAAAACTAATGAAGCCACACAGATTAATCTAACATGCTATTTGATTGTCTAGATGGAGAACTATTACAATTGATTCAAAGTTGGCACAGTATTTTCTATATTAAAACTACCTAAATTGCAAAGCAGAAGTACATGGGCTTCCTCTGAAAATGAAACAGGCTGGGACCTGGGACCTGGGACCCTTTGCTGCAGTGCTTGCATCTAGACAAACGTCTCTCCAAGCAACAGAATACAAAGAAAAGATAAGGGACTAAAAATAACATACTCAGTTGGAGCAAATTATGAACATGATACAAAAAGACCAAACCCCAAGTGCCACTTCTGAGGTGTTGGAGGTAAAAGCAGGGTCCTGCATAGGATCCCTGCACACAGCACCACCAAGTGGGTGAGCAGAACACCCAGGCCACCCCTCCTGCCTGACCCCAGGACCTGCCCTTACCCTCACCTTACTTAAGGGACCAGCTCGCCCCCCACTCAGGGAGTGAACAAGGGAACCTGTTACCTGTTTTCACTCCCTCATGTTGCAGCATGAGTCCCAAGAAAGCCTTGCCTGAATTTCTTGTCTGGCCTCTTATCAGTTTCTATTGATTAAGGAATCCAAGAACCCTGGTCAGTAACAGAAAGATGAAATTTTGAGGGACAAGAAGGGCTCTAACGGAGGACATGTGTTTTTCCCTTCATTTAACGAACTTGGGTAACATTTTCTTGAAGGTAGAGAGAGCAGAGTCCACACAATATAGCTCTCAGATATCTCTAATGAGAGACCATGGGCAGGATGGGAGGGCTGCCCTAAAACTGACACTAGCTCTTTGTTACCAAAAGCACCAAAGGAAAGAAATAGGCCTGCTTGAACCAGTCTTTTTTATTTACTTATGTAGAAGTACAAAAATACTTGCTAGTAAAATGAACTAAGCGGATGTTTCTGCTGGCCACAGAGTTCTAATGAAAACGTCACTGCTCACTGCCCAAGAATTAGAAAGGGAGCCCTTGAGTTTCTCAAGCATTCACAAAGACCTATCTAGGACCTATCTTGGATTATGTTGGATTTCCACTTCCAATTTAGCTCAACTTCTACTTTCATTATTCATTATCACCCTGAAGAGTAAAGGGTGAACTTAATAATTGAATGAAATCATTTTCTACACAATGTTTTAAGTATTTGTTCTACATGATTTATGGTCCTGTAACTTCAGTCTCAAAGTATTCTGTCATAATATATAATTGAAAAAACATTGAAGAATGGTTTCAAACTCAATCAAATGAAATGGAAAGAAGTACTAGATTTTAATGTCTTACAAAGAGTTTAGCATTTTTTACCCATGATTTGTGTTTGGTTGTTTCTTTTCTATTGTTAGATCTGACTCCAGAGCAGGCAATTTTGTATTTAGCCTAATGCCTATTGGTTCTACTCACTTCTCTCAAAGAGCAGACCAAAGAATGGTACATTATGACTCTTTCTATAAAACTATCAGGCAACAATAGTAGAGAAATAAAACCACTGCCCATGTATCTACCTCTTCCCTCTTCACCCCGTCCATAGACTATGCTCTATCTTACTTGGTTACTATTGACCTAGAAAACCTCAGACTGCCTGGACCTCTAAGACTAAGATCCTTGTTGCCGATTGACCATTAATGACTTAGAAATGAACACCTGGTTCCACACAGGAGGTAGACAATACCTACAATACCTTCGACAACCTGCAAACACAACTTTTCTTGAACTCATCAGAGTTGAAGTCACTAACTAACTAACATGAAGTCTAAGGAAAGGCAGGCATCTCCACAGACAGAATACAAGTTTTCTTGCTTACCTAGAGTGGATCCCAGTGAACATCTGGAAGAATTCAGCTAAAAATTTTAACAAACTGCTGAAGGCTGACTGTGGAAAGCAAGAGAATATAGAACATGTGAGAACCACAAACACAAGGGAAATTCACACAAGCACTCAGGTTCTTCCTGCAAAAAAAAAAGAAAAAGAACAATAAGAGTCATGAGAAAGTATATGTAAGGCACATGCCTAGGGGAGTTGAAGAGTGACCACTTTTAGAAAAGGTGCAACACCTGACCAGATCTTCCTCTCATTTCCCTAGGGGGGGAAAAGGCCTTAAAATGGTGGGGGAATGACAAAAAAAACTGTCACCCTTAGGGACCTCCTGAAAACTCACTGCAACTAGAAGAATGGAACTAAGAAAAAGTCCACATTGCCCCTGGAGGAGGAGAGAGGAGGGGGATACATGTATGACCCAGACCTGAATCTGGGATTGGGACAGAGTCACTGAGAATGCCCTATTTCAATACCCATTGACAAAGTGCTTACCTACACCTAGTTCTTAATCAAGAAAAAATGCCCCTGTCCCCCACCCCAGCAGGATGGCAAGCACTGGGTAAGAGCAGTCTTCTTACTCTTGGGAGAGGGACAAGAGGTGGTAGGAGGACAGTCTAAGGCACTATGCAAAGGGAATACCTAAAGTACAGGGTGGAGCAGCCTAAAATATGTATATTAGAACAGAAAAAAAAAAGAAGAAAATCAGTAGTCCCTAAGTATTCATCTCAGAGAGACAGAAAAACAATAAAAATAAATGTAGAAACATACAATGAGGGGAATATAAAAGATAAAAGCAATAGAGTGGAATCTCATAGACAGATTTAGATCTTTGATAATAATAATAAAAATGTCACCTGGTGATACTGACTGTTCAAAAAAAGAGAGAGAGAGAGAAAGCATAATCAATTCCAAGAATGTAAAAGGAACATTACTTCAGGTCATACAGACTTTAAAAAGGTCAGAAAATAATTTTATAAAGTCTATGCAAAGAAATTGGAAAGTCTGTGAAGATATAAAATTCCTAGAAAAGCACATCCCACTACAATGACATAAGAAGAAATAATTTCATTGAATACATAAATTAAAATCTTTCCTACAACAAAACTCTAGCTCAGATAGTTTCATCAATAAGTTTTACTAATCACTTAAGGAAGAAACAATGTTAATCTTGTAAAAACTCTTCCAGAATACTGCAAACGAGAAAATACATCCAAATTTGTTTTATGGGGCTAAGATAATCTTGATGCCAAAATCTGAAAACATTACAGGAAGAGAAAATTACAAGCCGATCCCATCGATGAATATAGCTGTGAATATTTATGTTTAAAATATTAACAAACGAGGGAATCCACCTTCCAATGCAGGGGACACGAGTTCCAGCCCTGGTCTGGGAAGATCCCACGTGCCGTGAAGCAACTAAGCCCATGCGCCACACTACTGAGCCTGCACTCTAGAGCCCGTGAGCCACAATGACTGAAGCCCGCATGCCTAGAGCCCGTGCTTTGAAACAAGAGAAGCCAATGCAATGAGAGGCCTGTGCACCGCAACGAAGAGTAACCCTCACTCGTGGCAACTAGAGAAAGCCCGTGTGCAGCAACAAAGACCCAACGAGGCCAAAAATAAATAAATAAAATTCTATATATAAAAAAATTGACAAACGAATTTTAGTCATATAAAAAAAATCCGTCATTGCAAGGTTAGGTTTATTAATATTAGAAAATCAGTTGAGGTTATTCAACACATTAAGCAGAATAAAGGGGGAGGTGGAAATAAAATTATTCTCTCAAGTAACATCCAGAACAAAGCATGTGTAAATTTGTGATTTAAAATATCTCAGCAAAATTAAAATTAGAAGGGAATATTCTTAATTTTATAAAAATTCAACAAAAAAATCTAAGCATAACTCATACTGGTAAATCTTTCCCTCTGACACCAGGAAAAAAAAAAAAGGATGCCTGCTATTAGCAATTCTACTCAAACTGTAGTAGAAAACCTCATCAATGAAATTTTAAAAAAGGAGAAAAGAAAAAAAGCAACATCTATGAGTTTTAAAAGAAAAAAATAATAGTTTATTTGTATATAATATGATTGTGTATATAGAAAATGCAAAATAATTTTTTAGAGTAAATGAGTTAAACCATTTGGCTTGATAGAAAGTTAATATTTTAAAAAATCAATCATATTTCTATTTAAGAGCCATAAAGAGTTAAGAACATGACATTTTCAAGTTATCATTTATGATAATAACATCAAACACTTAGAAATAAATCCAGTAAAAATTTTAAAACATTATCTTGAAAAATGAATAGAAGGAAATATCATATTCATGAATTGAAAAGACCATTTTTTTACAGGTTCCCAATTTTCTCAAAATGGTTTATGAGTCAATAAAATTCAAAATTCCACCCAATATTTTTGTGAAAATTGACAAAATCACTGTAAAACAGTTATGGACTTGCAAAGGTCAAATAGCCAAGACAACCTTGAAGAATAACAAGATGGGAGAACTTGTTCTGCTTAACATCAAGGTGTGTTTGTGCAAGTACAGACAAGTAGATCAATGGAACAGAGACAAAAGTAGAGACAGTTCTATGGAATCAATCATCTCATTTACAAGAAAGGTGCCTCTAAAGGGTAGAGGGGAAAGGACAGTTGTTTCAATAAATGGTCCCAAATCCAAGGGATATCCATACAGGGGAAAAAAATAAAACCTGACTTCCCTACCTCATTTTATGTACAAAAACCCATTCTAGGTGTTTGGTAAACATAAATATGCAAGATAAAATGGGATAATATGGGAGACTATATTCATGTCACTAGGACAGGGAAATGTTTCTTAAACATGGCAAGAAAAAGGCACTAACCATAAGAAAAAGATTGATAAATTGGAGTACATTCATTTTGGGAGCTTCTCTTCATCAAAGACACCATTCAAAGAATGAAAATGCAAGCTATACGGCAGAGATGATATGTGCAACCCATGTGTATTAGTTTCTAAAGCTTATCTAACTGATTACCAAAAACCAATACAACAGAAAGGTATTCTCTCACACTTCTGGGTGACTGAGGTCTGAAATCAACATCACTGGGTCAAAATCAAATTGTCAGCAGGCCCTAGAGGGAGAATCTCTTCCTTACCTCTTCAGGCTTCTGAGGCTGTGACGACAAGGCTCTAAGTCCTTGTCACCTTATCTTCTATGTCTTCGCCAAATCTGCCTCTGCCTCCCTCTTAAAATGATGTCTATGATTGCATTTACAGTCCATCCAGATAATCCAGGGTCATCTCTCCATCTCAATATCCTTAATTAATCACTTTTGTGAAATTTTTATCACATAAAGTAACATTTATAGGTTTCAGAGATTTGGACCTGATATATCTAGAGGGCTGTTATTCAGCCTATCACACCATGTAACCAACAGAGGGCTCAAATCTAAACAATATAAAGAACGCTTACAAATCAACAAGAGAAAGGTCAAGACAATAAAATATGAAACACATAACTTCACAAAATAAGATATCTAAATGGCCAATAAAGATAAAAAAAGTCAACTCTATATTAGAGTTTGTAGGAAAATGCAACTCACTAGAATAGCTAAAAAGGAGACTGACAGATCTCAAATTTTGCTGAGGTTCTTGAGCAACTGGAAGTCTCACACATTCCTGATGAGGATGTGTTAAAACTACTATGGAGAACTGCTAATATTTTGTACTACACGAGGAACTAACGACAAAGCAATTCCACTGCTAGGTCTATTTCCTATATTGATGTATAGAATGTACAGAGAAGTATAGAAGTATAGATGTATAGAGAAGTCCACCAAAAGACAAGTCAAAGAATGTTCAAAGCAGCATTATTCATAATAGCCAAGGGTTGGAAACCAACCCAAATGTCTGTCAACCATATAATGGATACATAAATCCTGGCATACTTATACAATGGTATATTATTTGTAACAGATCTTCAGCACTCCATCCGTATGTGCTTGTACTCCTTTGCCATCTTCCTTGGTGTACTTTCATTTTCAGCAGCCAACACTTGCACCTAGATCAGAAGGTTGTCTTTAGACTACAGGAACCTAATTTATTGTGCACCCAGAGAGCCAGAAGTGCCTGAAAATTTATGTACCTTATGGTCAACCCTTAACCAATGAGTGACAGGTGCAAGAGTCTAAGTTTCCCAACTCCTCTAGCCCTGATCCAGACAACTCTGTATTCAAGTTACACTCTGCACAGGGCTCCCCTGTGAGATTGGACACAATTCCTCCTGGCAACTTTGCTGTATATTGTACTTACCTTGCTTGGCCTCTAACCTTCTCTATCCCCCTCCCACAGTCCCCTACCATTTTTTTCCTTTGGATTTTATTAGGAATGATAAAATCAGTTTAACATAATCTGTTATCCCAGGATTCTGGGGAACATAATTTAAGACATTTTCAAACATGAAAATGAATAGACTATTTCTACACACAACAACATAAATCCCACAATAATAATACTGAACAAAATAAGCCAAACATAGAAGAATACTGCATGGTTTATTTACATAAAATTCAATATCAGGAAAAACTAATCTATATAGCTATAAATCAGGATATTGGTTTGCTTTACAGAGGAGAATAAAAAGGAGGAATAATGCATTGGTGATGAAAGAGGTAAAAGGAGGGCTTCTGGGATGCTGGCAGTGTTTTATTTCTTGATCTTGGTGGTATTTATGTGGGTGTGTTCATTTTGTGATAATACCTTGAACCACAGCTTGTGATATATGTCTTTTTTTACATTGAATAGAATATTTAAATAAAGGTTTAAAAAATTAACAACTGCATACATAACTATCATAATAGCTATAGCATGGTCTAAGCTATCCATGAATCCTCTATTTCTAATTTATGTTACAGCAGAAATAAATTTCAAATTAAAAAATACATAGAATGAATTATTTAATATATGACCAAGAAATTGGATCATGTCTTAATCATAAGTAATTATTCAAATCAAAATAATAAGCTGGATGCGCATATAAACTCTGTGATATAAAAGACCAATTTTAGGTAATCATGTAATTTAAATACACTTATTTTGCTAGCGTACCACTTTGCCTAAAATTAACCTTAATAATACTCTTAGAAAGTTCTTCTTAATACCATTTCAGTTGCACTGAGAATTATCTTGGTAGTGTAACAGAATTGAGAGGTAGATAATATATTTAGGTGTAGAGAAAGTACAGATTTTGAGAACCAGGTGCTAGATAATGGGCTTTCAAAAATGTTTAGAGTTGTCTGCTTCCTCTGGACCAAAAGTGATAAAGGATAATCAAAGACAATTTTCAGCTACTTAATAATTTTGGTTATTCATCACCATTACCATTATCATCATCATCCTTTTCCTAATTTTCAACTTTGTCATAAGTAAGTACTTCTACTTCATATCCTTAAGTAAAGTCTCCATATATCACAGTCTGCATTATTTTAAGAACGTATTAGATTTCATCTATTGAGATTTTTCTTATTTAAAAATGCTGAAATGGCTTCCCCCCCCCCAATGACAGGTGCATTTCTTGAAGTTGTTCTTGGTATCCAACTTTACAGAGACATTGTCTGTAATACCACAGACTGGATGGCATATAAACAACATAAATTTATTTCTCACAGTTCTGGAGGCTGGGATGACTAATATCAAAGTGCCAAAAGATTCAGCGTCTGGTGAGAACCTGCTTTCTGGTTCAGAGATGGCTAGCTTCTTACTATGTCCTCACATGGTGGAAGGGAGAAAGGAGCTCTCTGGGTCTCTTTTATAAGGGCACTGATCACATTGATGAGGTCTCTGTCCTCAGGACATAACTACCTCCCAAAGGCCCCACCCTACTTCCAAATACCATCACACTGAGGCTTAGGTTTAAACATATGAATTGGGGCGGGGGCTCAAGCATTTGGTCTATAGAAGACATAATAAATTAGTATGTGGAAAAAATAATAGAATGCTTCATCTTTTCAGTATAGGAATAGTTGCAAACAATAGAAATGTAAGCTGAACTTAAACCAGTCTGGTTATTTTTACAAAAATATAACACCATTTCTTTCAAAAGAAGATTTAATATTTAACAAAAAGAAGACAACTCAAATTAGGATGTCTGCATACCTTTATAATTTTTCACTTCCTGGTTTACAACTTGTTAATTTTTTAAAACTTAAATGTACTAAAAAAATGGTCTTTTTTCCCCTTTTAAAGTAAATATACCTAACTCTTTTTCATTTCAGATTTTTATTCCAGAGTGATAACAAAGAGGTAAAACTATAGGGAAATGTATTAGGGCACATACACTTGGAAATAATTTTGGAAAACAGACCATGTATACACTTATAACTAAAACAATCTTTAATATAGAATATTTCTTTGAACTGAATGTTAATGCAGAGGGCTTGGAATGTTTCAAAATTTCTCTTGCATAAATAGCAGCTAAGGACATTATACTTACTTTGCTCCCTGAAAAATTAATCCTACTCATGCATACAATATTATTATATTCAATATATTAAGTATTTATTGAAAATGACTATAGCCCTAAAATTCAAACCTGTCATCATGTGATATGTATGTGAATTTAGGAATATATATTCCCTCTACCATGAAACTTCCCCAAATTTCTTTGGCTGGAATTAATTGTTCTACTATTTTTGTGTTCTAATTTGCTCAAAAACATACTATAGAAACTTATATTGTGTTCCCCAAAATTCATACATTGAAGTCCTAACCCTCAGAATGAATGGATTTGGAAATTGATCTTTAAAGAGGTAATTAAGGTAAAATGAGGTCATGTGGGCTGACCCTAATCCAATATGACTAGTGTCTTTACAAGGAGAGGCAATTATGACACAGAAATACACAGAGGGAAGACCATGTGAAAACACCAGAAGAAGAAGACCATCTACAAGCCAAGCTCAAGAGGCACCTTAGAAGAAATCAAACCTGCTGACACCTTGATCTTGGACTTCTAGCCTCCAGACTGTGAAAAAAAAATTTTCTGTTGTTTGAAGCCACCCAGTGTATGGTATTTTGTTAAGGCAGCCCTAGCAAACTAATAGAGTATATAATTTTACTCTTTAGTTAGAGATAATTGTACAGGTGAATATTTTAGACATTGGAGAGCAGGGATCTCATCCCTTTCCCCTTGTTCTGCTTCCTCTTCTTGTCTTTTCTTTGTCTTCTTGCCATTCCTTCCCATCTTCTTCTTCTTCTACTCCTTCTTCATGGTATTTCTCACAGTCCCTGTTTGTCAGTTAAATTTTTAATAAATAAAAATTTGTGAGCAGCAACTCTGATATTCAGAGAAGGCAGAGTAGAGAAAATCATGGAAACACTTTTGGAAAAATGAAAGTAATAACACTAACCTGAACTTTTCAAAGAATAAACTTTAAAAGATAAGAAAATTGGAAAGACAATTCTCTCTTTTGAACAAAGCTCCTCACTTCCTTCAACTTTTACTACTCTGAATGCATGTACTTGATAAGACTTTGTGTTTGGAAATTTATCACGCTGCCTGGAATCCATGCTTTCCTTTTCCTCCCTCCTTTCTCAGGACTACATTATAAGTTGACAAGTAAAATGTGAACCAAACTTCTGAAACTCTGAACATGGTATTAACTTGCAGCATTCTTTATGATTTTGTCTTTCTTGAAGAATAGTTTAAGCAGAGCCTGACATAATCCAAAGCATTTTTCGTTTCTGATGTTGTCACAACATGATCAAACCATGGTATTGCAAAAGTAACTCACACAGGGGCTGCAGCTTTCAACATGACTTAAACACAAATAATCCTCTTCCCATTTAAGTATGCAAAACACTTAACAATGATCTAGATGTGTCAAGCATATTATGAATACTTTAAAGTGATATCCTTTAATTTTTTAAAATATTATTACTTTCGAATGTAATTTGAAAAGGGTGGCAGAGAGAATTTTCATTATAATACTATTTTAAACAGTTTAAATGATTTGTCATGGATTTGTATAACTTATTCATACAATATTAGAAATTTTACTTTAGAAAAAATAAGTATTGGCATATGTCATATTTTAAAATATATTTTATAGTATAAGCAATCATTTCAGACAAAAGATTTATCTTCTTAAGTTTCATTTTAGTAATTGCTAAGATTTATTAATTGCTTACATAGTGCTAGGTACTGTGAGAAATGCTTCTTTTTTAATCCTCACAGCAGCCCTATAAGATGAGATTTTATTTCCATGTTATACATAAGGAAACCAAAACAAGTAGCTTGAACAGCTCCTATGTGATGCAATGAAGATTCAAAACCAGGATGTACATTCCAAAGCCTTGTACCTCATACTCAGTATTACCTCCATGCGTTGAACACCATGTAGCATTATTATTCATGATTCCCTAACTATTCAATAAATGTTTTAAAATAAGTAGATGAATGTTCTTTTTCTATTTAATGGCATGTAAATAGAGCCCTACCATATATGTCTGCACAAACGTTTCCTATTAACTAGTGAATGTGAAATGGTTAAAGAGAAAAAAATCATATCATTCTATAGAGAAAGAGAAAATTAAGAGAGTTGTTAATTAGGAAGTAGTATGGTATTCATGCTGCTGTATTGTATATTTGGGGAGAAGTTTACTTTTAATATTGGACCCCAAATGTTTACCAAAAAGAAAGAACGAACCCCATCCATTGTTGCAATGTGGCAAAAAATACACAGGCTGAACACATGGGCAAATAATCAGAATGTACAATCCTTCCAAGAGGGCAAAGCCAGTCCCAGGTCTATAAGTAAATGGTGGCAGAGCATATGGATAAGAAGAGATCGCCTTAGGGATATGATAAATAAAGACACTGTATTAAAATCAACTTGAGCAAATCCACAAACAGTGATAACATCTAAAACCAAAAAAGGGATATTCCATCATAAATGAGAATGTGGAAAACACCATGATACATTCTATCCATTCAGCAAAAATATTCTAAATAGGGCTTCCCTGGTGGCTCAGTGGTGTAGAGTCCGCCTGCCGATGCAGGGGACACGGGTTCGTGCCCTGTTCTGGGAAGATCCCACATGCCATGGAGCAGCTAGGCTCATGAGCCATGTCCTCTGAGCCTGTGCTCCATAACGGGAGAGGCCATAACAGTGAGAGGCCCGCATACTGCAAAAAACAAAAACAAAAACAAAAAAAGCCCCTAAATAGTTACTAAATGTCAGAAAAAGAAAAAAATAAGTTATGTTTTCCTGGAGTTTACAATCTAGTAGGGAAAACAGACACTCATCTAGGAGAGTGAAAAGAGATGAGGTCGAATAAGTCAACAAGATGAAATTATGTCCAATTGTTTAAGCTACTTTAAGGGATAAAGGGATTTTTATTACCCAAAAAGCATGGGAAATCACTGAAGGGGATTAAACAAGGGAATGACAACTTAATATTTGAATTCTATCCTTTTTTTTCGGGGAGGGTGAGCCTCAAGGCATGTGGGATCTTAGTTCCCTAACCAGGGATCAAACAGACCATGACCCCTGCAGTAGAAGGGTGGAGTCCTAACCACTGGACAACCAGGGAATTCCTCTGCATCCTAAATAGATTACTCTTCAATGTGAAAAAGGCACTGGGGCTACAGGGTTAATGTAAGGGTACTAATTAGACAGTTGTTGGTGTAATCTATGACTTGGTGGTGGCTGAAAAGAGAAATATTTAATAAATAGAAGGCAGGATTATGCAGGCGACAGTATATAACAGTTGAAAAAAGAAAAGGTGGGTATAAAGGATGATTCCCTAGAACTTGGACAATAGGTTTGATTTACCTAACAAGAGAACATTGGAGAGTTGTAGAAAGTTCATGAGTTCATTTTTGGACATATTTGATTTCAAGTGTCTATAAGCTGATAAATCAGGAATTCAGAAAAAATGTTTGATCTGAAGATATAAGTGTGTAAGTTTTCAGCATATAGCCATGAATACAGATAAGAACACCTGACATGGAATAAACAGTGAGAAAAGAAGAAAGTTTATGAGTGAGAGTGCTATGAATTTTACTATTTCAAGTTGGATATCATAGAATTTGACAAAAAAGACTGAGTAACAAAAAGTCAGCTAAGTACTAGCTATGTCAGGGTAGACAAAGGAAAATGCTAATTGAGTAAAACTAGCATGCAGTCAACTATGCAGAATGCTACCAAGATAATATAGAAAGTGAGAATGTAAATAACACACAAAGAAACCATAGGAAATCCTAAACATGCCACCAGAAAAATACTATAACCTATCAATGAATTTGGTAAGGTTGCCAGACACAAAATTAATGCACAGAAATCTCTGGCATTCCTATATAATAACAATGAAAAATCAGAAAGAGAAATTAAGGAAACAATCCCTTTTGCCATCACAACAAAAAGAATAAAATACTAGGAATAAACCTACCTAAGGAGGCGAAAGACTTGTACTCAGAACACGATAAAACACTGATGAAATAAATCAAAAATACCATAAACAGATGGAGAAATGTACCATGTTCTTGGATTGGAAGAATCAATATTGTGAAAATGACTATACTACCCAACACAATCTACAGACTCAATGCAACCTCTATCAAACTACAAGTGGTATTCTTCAGAGAATTAGAACAAAAATTTTTACAATTTGTATGGAAAACAAAAGACCCTGAATAGCCAAAGCAATCTTGAGAAAGAAAAATGGAGCTGGAGGAGTCAGACTCCCGGACTTCAAACTATACTACAAAGCTAAGTAATCAAGACAGTATGGTACTGGCACAAAAACAGAAATATAGATCAATGGTACAGAATAGAAAGCCCAGAGATAAACCCATGCACATATGGTCATCTAATTTATGACAAAGGAGGCAAAAACATACAATGGAGAAAAGACAGCCTCTTCAATAAGTGGTGCTGGGAAAACTGCACAGCTACACATAAAAGAATGAAATTAGAACACCATCTAACTCCATACAAAAAATAAAGTCAAAATGTATTAAAGACTTGAATTTAAGACAAGATATTATAAAACACTTAGAGGAAAATATAGGAAAAACACTCTTTGACATAAACCACAGCAAGATCTTTTTTGACACACTTCCTAGAGAAATGGAAATAAAAGCAAAAATAAACAAATGGGATCTAATGAAACTTCAAAGCTTTTGGACAGCAAAGGAAACCATAAAAAAGATGAAAAGACAACCCTCAGAATGGGAGAAAATATTTGCAAATGAAACAATGGACAATGGATTAATCTCCAAAATATACAAACAGCTCATGGAACTCAATATCAAAAAAACAAACAACTCAATTAAAAAAATGGGTGGAAGACCTAAATAGACATTTAACCAAAGAAGACATACAGATGGCCAAGAAGCACTTGAAAAGATTCTCAACATCACTAATTATTACAGAAATGCAAATCCAAACCACAGTGAGGTATCACCTCACACTGGTCAGAATGGCCATTCTCAAAAAATCCAGAAATGATAAATGCTGGAAAGGGTGTGGTGAAAAGGGAACCCTCCGGCACTGTTGCTAGGAATGTAGATTGATACAACCACTATGGAGAAAAGTATGGAGGTTCCTTAAAAAACTAAAAATAGAACTACCATATGACCCAGCAATCCCACTACCAGGCATATACCCTGACAAAACCATAATTCAAAAGGAGACATGCATCACAATGTTCATTGCAGCACTATTAACAATAGCCAGGGGGGAGACCTTCAAGATGGCAGAAGAGTAAGATGTGGAGATCACCTTCCTCTCCACAAATACATCAGAAATAAATCTACATGTGGAAAAAACTCCTACAGAACACCTACTGAATGCTGAAAGAAGACCTCAGACTTCCCAAAAGGCAAAAAACTCCCCACGTACCTGAGTAGGGCAAAAGAAAAAAGAATAAAAACAGAGCCAAAAGAATAGGGATGGGACCTGCACCTCAGGGAGGGAGCTGTGAAGGAGGAAAAGTTTCGACACACTAGGAAGCCCCTTCACTGGCAGAGATGGGAGGTGGCGGGTGGGGGAAGCTTTGATCCATGGAGAAGAGCACAGCAATAGAGTTGCAGAGGGCAAATCAGAGAGATTCCCACACAGAGGATCGATGCTGACCAGGACTCACCAGCCCTAGAGGCTTGTCTGCTCACCTGCTGGGATGGGTGGGGGCTGGGAGCTGAGGATCCAGATTCCGAGTTCAGACCCCAGGGAGAGGACTGGGGTTGGGTGCATCAACACAACCTGAAGGGGGCTAGTGCACCACAGCTAGCTGGGAGGGAGCCCGGGAAAAAGTCTGGAACTGCAGAAGAGGCAAAAGGACATTGTTTTGGGGTGTGTGAGGAGAGGGGATTCAGAGAACTGCCTAAACGAACTCCAGAGATGGGTGCAAGCCACAGCTATCAGCATGGACACCAGAGATGGGTACGAAATGCTAAGGCTGTTGCTGCAGCCACCAAGAAGCCTGTGTGCAAGCACAGGTCACTATCCACACCTTCCCTCCCAGGAGCCAATGCAGCCCGCCACTGACAGGGTCCCGTGATCCAGGGATAGCTTCCCCAGGAGAACACATGGCACACCTCAGGCTGTTGCAACGTCATGCTGGCCTGTGCCACCGCAGGCTTGCCCCGCATTCCATACCCCTCCCTCTCCCCAGCCTGAGCGAGCCAGAGCCCCCAATCAGCTGCTACATTAACCCCATCCTGTCTGAGCAAATAACAGATGTCCTCAGGTGACCTACGTGCAGAGGTGGGGCCAAATCCAAAGCTGAACCCCAGGATCTGGGCAAACAAAGAAGAGAAAGGGAAATCCCTCCCAGCAGCCTTAGAAGCAGCAGAGTAAATCTCTACAATCAACTTGATGTACCCTGCATCTGTGGAATACCTGAATAGACAACAAATTCATCCCAAAATTGAGGGGGTGGACTTTGGGAGCAATGATATATATATATATTCTTTTCCTTTTTCTCTTTTTGTGAGTGTGTATGCGTATGTTTCTTTGTGTGATTTTGTCTGCATAGCTTTGCTTTTACCATTTGTCCTAGGGTTCTCTCTGTCCATTTTTTGGTTTTGGGTTTTTTTTAGTGTAGTTTTTAGTGCTTGTTAGCATTCGTGGCATTGTTTTTTGATTTGGTTGCCCTCTTCTTTCTTTCTTTGTGTTTTGTTTCGTTTTTATTACTTTTAATTTTTTTAATTTTTAAAAAGTTTTTTTTTATTTGAATAACTTTCTTTCTTTCTTCTTTCTTTCTTTTTCACACTTTTCTTGTGACCCACGTGGCTGACAGGGTCTTGGTTCTCTGGCCTGGTGTCAGGCCTCTGCCTCTGAAGTGGGAGAGCCGAGTCCAGGACACTGCTCCACGAGAGACCTCCTGGCTCCATATAATATCAAATGGTGAAAGCTCTCCTAGAGATCTCCAACTCAAAGCTAAGACCCAGCTCCATTCAATGACCAGCAAGCTACAGTGCTGGACACCCTATGCCAAACAACTAGAAAGGCAGAAACACAACCCCACCCATTAGCACAGAGGCTGCCTAAAATCATAATAAGGTCACAGACACCCCAAAACACACCATCAGACACTTGCCCAACAGAAAGACAAGATCCAGCCTCATCCACCGGAACACAGGCACCAGTCCCCTCCACCAGGAAGCATCACAGCCCACTGAACCAACCTGAGCCACTAGGGGCAGACACACAAAAAAAAGGGAACTATGAACCTGCAGCCTGTGAAAAGGAGACCCCAAACACAGTAAGTTAAGCAAAATGAGAAGACAGAGAAACACACAGCAGATGAAGGAGCAAGGTAAAAACCCACCAGACCAAACAAATGAAGAGGAAAGAGGCAGTCTACCTGAAAAAGAATTCAGAGTAATGATAGTAAAAGTGATCCAAAATCTTGGAAATAGGTTGGAGAAAATACAAGAAACGTTTAACAAGGACCCAGAAGAACTAAAGAGCAAACAAACAATCATGAACAACACAATAAATAAAATTAAAAATTCTCTAGAAAGAATCAATAGCAGAATAACAAAGGCAGAAGAACAGATAAGCGATCTGGAAGATAAAATAATGGAAATAACTATTGCAGAGTAGAATAAAGAAAGAAGAATGCAAAGAATCGAGGAGAGCCCCAGAAAACTCTGGGACAATGTTAAAAGCACCAACATTTAGTTGAATTATAGGGGACCCAGAAAAAAAGAGAAAAATAAAAGCACTGAGAAAATATTTGAAGATATTACAGTTGAAAACTTCCCAAATATGGGAAAGAAATACTCAGTCAAGTCCAGGAAGCACAGAGAGTCCCATACAGGATAAATCCAAGGACAAACATGCCAAGACACATATTAGTCAAACTATCAAAAAATAAATACAAAGAAAAAAATATTAAAAACAGCAAGGGAAAAACGACAAATGACATACAGGGGAATCCCAATAAGGTGATAAGCTGATCGTTCAACAGAAACTCTACAGGCCACAAGGGAGAGGCAAGATATATTTAAAGTGAAGAAAGGGAAAAGTCAACAACCATGATTACTCTATCCAGCAAGGATCTCATTCAGATTTGATGGAGAAATTAAAAACTTTACATACAAGCAAAAGCTAAGAGAATTCAGCAATACCAAACCAGCTTTACAACAAATGCTAAAGGAACTTCTCTGGGCAGGAGATACAAAAAAATTCCTACAATAACAAACCGAAAACAATTAAGAAAATGGTAATAGGAACTTACATATCGATAATTACCTTAAATGTAAATGGAGTAAATGCTCCAATCAAAAGACTTAGACTAGCTGAATTGTTAAAAAAACAAGACCCATATAAATGCTGTCTACAAGAGAACCACTTCAGACCTAGGGACACATACAGACAGAAAGTGAGGGGATGGAGAAAGATATTCCATGCAAATGGAAATCAAAAGAAAGCTGGAGTAGCAATTCTCATATCAGACAAAACAGACTTTAAAATAAAGATTATTACAAGAGACAAAGAAGGACACTACATAATGATCAAGGGATCGATCCAAAAGATGATATAACAGTTGTAAATATTTATGCACCCAACATAGGAGCACCGAAATACATAAGTCAAATGCTAACAGTCATAAAAGGGGAAACTGAGAGTAACACAATCATAATAGGGGACGTTAACACCCCAATTTTACCAATGGACAGATCATCCAAAATGAAAGTAAATAAGGAAACACAAGCTTTAAATGATACATTAAACAAGATGGACTTAATTTATATTTATGGGACATTCCATCCAAAAACAACAGAATATACTTTGTTCTCAAGGGCTCATGGAACATTATCCAGGACAGATCATATCTTGGGTCACAAATGAAGCATTGGTAAATTTAAGAAGATTCATATTGTATCAAGTATCTTTTCTGACCACAATGCTATGAGACTAGATATTAATTACAGGATAAAATGTGTAAAAAATACAAACATACGGAGGCTAAACAATACACTACTTAATAACCAAGAAAGCACTGAAGAAATCAAAGAGGAAATCAAATATACCTACAAACAAATGACAATGAAGACACGATGACCCAAAACCTATGGGATGCAGCAAAAGCAGCTCTAAGAGGGAAGTTTATAGCAATACAATCCTACCTCAAGAAACAAGAAAATCTCAAATAAACAACCTAGCTGTACACATAGAGCAATTAGCAAAAGAAGAAGAAGAAGAACAACCAAAAAAACCCCAAAGTTAGCAGAAGGAAAGAAATCATAAATATCAGATCAGAAATAAATGAAAAAGAAATGAAAGAAACAATAGCAAACATCAATAAAACTAAAAGCTGGGTTTTGAGAAGATAAAAAAATTGATAAAACATCAGCCAGACTCATTGAGAAAAAAAGGGAGAAGACTCAAATCAATAGATTTAGAAAGGATAAAGGAGAAATAACAACTGACACTGCAGAAATACGAAGGATCATGAGAGATTACTACAGCAACTATATGCCTTTTTATTAAATGGAAAACCTTGAACATATGGAAAAATTCTGAGAAAAGCAAAACCTTCTGAGACTGAAGCAGGAAGAAACAGAAATTATAAACAGGCCAATCACAAGCACTAAAATTGAAACTGTGTTTAAAAATCTTCCAACAAACAAAGCCCAGGACAAGATGGCTTCACAGACAAATTCTATCAAACATTTAGAGGAGAGCTACGTCTATCCTTCTCAAAATCTTCCGAAATATAGCAGAAGGAGGAACACTGCCAGACTCATTCTACAAGGCCACCATCACCCTGATACCAATACAAGACAAAGATGTCACAAAGAAAGAAAACTACAGGCCAATATAAGTGATGAACATAGATCTAAAAATCCTCAACAAAATACTAGCAAACAGAATCCAGGAGCACATTAAAAGGATCATACACAGTGATCAAGTGGGGCTTATCACAGGAATGCAAGGGTTCTTCCATATACGCAAATCAATCAATGTGATACACCATATTAACAAATTGAAGGAGAAAAACCATATAATAATCTCAATAGGTGCAGAAAAAGCTTTTGACAAAATTCAATACGATTTATGATAAAAGCCCTCCAGAAAGTAGGAATAGAGGGAACTTACCTCAACATATTAAAGGCGATATATGACAAACCCACAGCCAACATTGTTCTCAATGGTGAAAAACTGAAACCATTTCCACTAAGATCAGGAATAAGACAAGGCTGCCCACTATCACCACTATTATTCAGCATAGTTTTGGAAGTTTTAGCCAGAGTAATCAGAGAAGAAAAAGATATAAAAGGAATCCAAATCGGAAAAGAAGAAGTAAAGCTCTCACTGTTTGCAGATGACATGATACTACACGTAGAGAATCGTAAAGATGCTACCAGAAAACTACTAGAGATAATCAATGAATTTGGTAAAGTAGCAGGATATAAAATTAATGCACAGAAATCTCTTGCATTCCTATACACTAATGATGAAAAATATGAAAGAGAAATTAAGAAAACACTCCCATTTACCTGTGTAACAAAAAGAATAAAATACTTAGGAATAAACCTACCTAAGGAGACAAAAGACCTGTATGCAGAAAACTATAAGACACTGATAAAGAAATTGAAGATGATACCAACAGATGGAGAGATATACCATGTCCTTGGATTGGAAGAATCAATATTGTGAAAATGACTATACTATCCAAAGCAATCTACAGATTCCACGCAATCCTTATCAAACCACCAATGGCATTTTTCACAAAACTAGAACAAAAAAATTCACAATTTCTATGGAAACACAAAAGACCCCAAATAGCCAAAGCAATGTTGAGAAGAAAACCAGAGCAGGAGGAATCAGGCTCCATGAATTCAGACTATACTACAAAGTTACAGTCATCAAGACAGTATGGTACTGGAACAAAAACAGAAGTATAAATCAATGGAACAGAATAGAAAGCCCAGAGATAAACCCATGCACATATGGTCACCTTATTTTTGATAAAGGAGGCAAGAATATACAATGGAGAAAAGACAGCCTCTTCAATAAGTGGTGCTGAGAAAACTGGACAGCTACATGTAAAAGAATGAAAGTAGAACACTCCAAAACAGCATACACAAAAATAAACTCAAAATGGATAAAGAACTAAATTTTATAGTGTAAGGCCAGAGACTATAAAACTGTTATAGGAAAACATAGGCAGAACACTCTATGATATAAATCAGAGCAAGATCCTTTTTGATCCACCTCCTAGAGAAATGGAAATATAAACAAAAATAAGCAAATGGGAACTAATGAAACTTAAAAGCTTTTGCACAGCAAAGGAAACCATAAACAAGATGAAAGGGGAACCCTCAGAATGGAGAAAATATTTGCAAATGAAGCAACTGACAAAGGATTAATCTCCAAAATTTACATGCAGCTCAATATCAAAAACACAAAAACCCAATCCAAAAATGGGAACAAGACCTAAATTTACATTTCTCCAAAGAAGATATACAGATTGTGAACAAACACATGAAAGAATGCTCAAAATGACTAATCATTAGAGAAATGCAAATCAAAACTATGATGACATAACACCTTACACCAGTCAGAATGGCCATCATCAAAAAATCTACAAACAGTAAATGCTGGAGAGGGTTTGGAGACGAGGGAACCCTCTTGCACTGTTGGTGGGAATGTAAACTGATACAGCCACTATGGAGGAAAGTATGGAGGTTCCTTAAAAAACTACAAATAGAACTACCATACGACACAGCAATCCCACTACTGGGCATATACCCTGAGAAAACCATAATTCAAAAAGAGTCATGTACCACAATATTCATTGCAGCTCTATTTACAATAGCCAGGACATGGAAGCAACCAAAGTGTCTATCGACAGATGAATGGATAAAGAAGATATGACACATATATACAATGGAATATTACTCAGCCTTAAAAAGAAATGAAACTGAGTTATTTGTAGTTAGGTGGATGGACCTAGAGTTGGTCATACAGAGTGAAGTAAGTCAGAAAGAGAAAAATACCATATGTTATCACATATATATGGAATCGAAAAAAAAAAAAGGTTATGAAGAACCTAGTGTCAAGATAGGAATAAAGTTGCAGACGTAGAGAATGGACTTGAGGACATGGGGAGGGGGAAATGTAAGCTGGGATGAAGTGAGAGAGTGGCATGGACTTATATATACTACCAAATGTAAAATAGATAGTGGGTGAGAAGCAGCCGCATAGCACAGGGAGATCATCTCGGTGCTTTGTGACCACCTAGAGGGGTGGGATAGGGACGGTGGAAGAGAGATGCAAGAGGGAGGAGATATGGGGATATTTGTATATGTATGACTCATTCACTTTGTTATAAAGCAGAAATTAACACAATATAGTAAAGCAATTTACTCCAATAAATATGTTAAAAAAAATAGCCAGGACATGGAAGCAACCTAGTGTCCATTGACAGATGAATGGAGAAAGATGTGGCACATATATACAATGGAATATTACTTAGCCATAAAAGGAAACGAAATGGAGTTATTTGTAGTGAGGTGGATGGACCTAGAGTCTGTCATACAGAGTGAAGTAAGTCAGAAAGAGAAAAACAAAGACCGTATGCTAACACATATATATGGAATCTGTACAAGAGAAACTAACACAGTCTTGTGAAGCAATTATACTCCAATAAAGATCTACTTAAAAAATAAAATTATTGCTTAAAAGTGCCAAAAGAAAAGAAAAGAAAAGAAATCATAGCCAGGATTATTCTTATTATTCATGGTTGCTGACAAGGGAGTAAAGAAAAGGAAGTGAAAATTTGCTTCAGAACTCTACTATATAACTATCTTATATATAGCTATAGTCTCATGAAGAAGATTAACAAACTGGACTACATTCATATTGGGAGTGTCTGTTCACTTTCACCCATTAAGGAAATAAATGTAAAGGCAAGGTATAGAGTGAGAAATCATGTTTACAATCCATATAATGGACAGAAGCCTCAATACAAAGTATGTAAAGAACACTTACAAATCAACAAGCAAAAGACAAACCAATAAAAAATTCACAACTGCTTCCACAACCTCAACAAAGAGATATTTAAGTGGCCAGTAAACATATGAAAAAATTGTCAATTCCATTAGAAATCAAGAAAATGCACATTTATACCACAATGTGGCACCTCTATAAACTCACCAGAATGGCTATAAAAGGTCAACAATCCCATGTTTTGGTGAGGTTGCAGACAAATTGCAAGTCTCACACACCAGTAGGCATATAAACTGTTAAAACTACTATGGGCACCTGTTAATATTTTCTACTAAATGTGGGCCTAAAAACAACCTATGGTCCAGCAATTCTACTGCTATTTCATACACACACACACACACACACACATATATGTATATTTCCTATAGTAATGTTTGCACAAGTCCACCATAAACGAATGTTCACACCAGCATTATTTGTGATAGCCCAAACCAGAAACAACTCAAATGTCTGGTGTTTGTTTCCTCTATCTGTTATTGACCCTAATCTTTCTCTTACAAAGTTCTGCCCAGTTTTAAATCATATTTCCTAAGAACTATGTCAACTCTCATATATATCACATCAAACTCACTGAAATTAAGGAATCTCCCTATCCATATCAGAAATAATTTTAATTAGGTAAAATTTGTGTCACAGTGGAACAGACACATGCACATAGAAACAAAATCATCACTGGCTGGCTAATAGCTGCCTCTTGCTATCCCAAGACAAACTACAGGGCTAAAACCTGTGGAAATCTGGGAAGTGTCATTATAAGAATGAAGTAAAGAGATACGGAAAAAGGGAAAGAGAAAGAACATGATAGACATCAATCTTTGCTTGGAATATTGATTTTTAAGAAATCCAGACAAGGGCAGTTAAATCCCAGCAACTCTATTCAATGTGATAAATCTTTATCACTCCATTAATATGATGTGTACCTACTAACTGCTGGGTGCTAAAGAACAGCTCCCTTTAAACCATTGATAATCCCAATGAGCAGATTAGAAAGCCCTCAGCTAACAATTGCACAGCTATGAAGGCATACCACTGTGCTTAAGGTTAAGTACCAACAGTCTTGGCACTCTCCTTTTTTTTTTTTTTAAGTGACTTCTCCTTATCAAAGTAATTTGATTAGTCGTGAAATCACAGACTCTGACTGTTTAGAACTACTGCCTTGCTTTAGGGAAACAGAGTTGGATGCTTCGGCTATTGTCCATAGATACGCTAATGGCATCTGTACTGGAAGAAGAAAACAGACTCATCTGTAAGCCAGCTGAGCTCTAAACACAAGGTTGCCATTTGTTTGCTCACTGATTGATTTCACTGAGGCTTTCTAGTTCCACCATGCTCCTCCTTAAAAAAATTAAAATAAAATAAAGAAAGCTTGGACCTAAGAATATTTCTTTTTTGCGCATGTAGCCATTCTTTTTTTCCCAACTTTGCAAAATGTGTTCAGAAATATTGGCTATACTGAGAGCCTCAAAGTTCATTAATTTTAATGCTGTTTTGTTATCTCGAAGCAGTAAACAATTAGACTACCAAATGAGTCTGTATTTCCTATGAATATAATTATAATTATAATTATTATCTAGAAATATGTTCAGTGTGAAGGCTGTTGAATGTGCTAACTTGGGAAGAGCACGTGCCTTTAACAGAGACAATAATATTTGCTTTCGATGGCATTTTACAATTTTCTAAGTGTTTTCATTTGGAGCCTATACCAGATTTAATTAATCTGCACAACAATATTACTTATAGATAAAACAATTCCAACTTATAGATGGTCCCAACATGAAAATGTTTGTTAAAAAATAGAGATTTTAAGCAACAAACCTAGCTGGAACTCAGGATTCTGGTCAAAATACCTTTTTCTCCAGTTTCAATTTTTATTTTATATTTAATAGTGACACTATTAATGTGACAAACTGCATTCTTTAGGCCTTAATTATATAATCAACTCATTCGGATATAATAAGCATCACCTTAGCATCACTTGATTATTCAGTTTATTAATTGCATATCTTCTTTGTTATTTTTGGTTCCTCTTATTCTATTTGTGAAAGCTCTTCCACTCAAAAATGACAACCCCAGTCCCTAGAGCTGGAAAGGAATTATTTTGTGCATCATCTACTTATGTTCTAAAGTTTCATAAATTTAATTAATTGTTGATTTGAGATATTCTGCCAATTGTTTCAACCAATTTACTTTTGAGTCCACCTTAGACTTTGGTGTCTGGAATTGATGGGATAAATATTATGCCCTTTGCTTAAAACAGAATTTGACTACACTTAGTAAAATTAAGATCACTATCAAGCTAGCATGTACATTTATTGAAAACTTAAAGAGCCGTGGAGTAAGTTCATTTGTAAATTTCTCAGTCATGTACTGTGTATATATTAAACTATAAAGTTCCTTCCATACCTGATATATTCTGAAACTTTACTTAGTAAAAACTTAAAAGGCGTTTAACCATAGTACACATGTAAAAAGAACTTCTATGTACTACTTGGAGCAAATAAACTTATATTCCTTCTGGACGTATTATTTCTAAGTCCTCTTTATATTTAGATATACTTTACAAATATGTGGAACCTATTTCATGGAAATGTTGTCTAGTAAATCAAACTATTCCAGTGCTCTTTTGAGATTAATACAATTCTATTACAATAATGGAGGACAGATTAGCTAAACTATGAAACAAAGAAAAACAATCAAATATCCAACTCACCCAGGCAAAAGCTATAAATCTCTTTTATATTACAGAGCATCAAATCCTATCTGCAAATATTTCGACGGTCTCTCTGACATACGCCAGTGGCGCCCTTTCCTTTTCTTTTCCTGTATCTTTCTCTGCTTCTCCATCTTAGTAGGCTTAAAACCATCTTCCACCTGCTTCAGATAAACTTAAAATTGGCCTGTAAATAGAGATTTCTTCCAAAACCAAATTAAATAGAAAGCAGAAAGAAGAAGCAGAGAACATTAAATTTCCTTTAGGCTCCCTGCCTAATTCTTCTTGGGCTCAGAGCCCAATTTCCATTGAGCCCATTCTGGTTTCTTTAAAGCCATGGATACAAAGACCAGTACTTATTATCATGATCATTCAGTCTTACCCCACTTGTCATATTCTGACAACCATTTCCTAGTTCCTAGTTTGTTTTTCTAATGCCCTTATTTGTGCACACAAGATTTGAATGGGCTTGATTAGGTTAATTTTTACAGGCTAAATGAAAAATGCATTTCAGTTAGACTATATACTACTTTTTTCTATTTTCACTATCCACTTGAATAGAAGTCTATAAAAACAGCCATCTGTCCCAATACTAGATTATTTTCACTATAGAATTAACTCTTGTTTGACTATGAATGTAATTTTAATCATTAGTTACTCAAGGGTGATTAGACACTAAAGAGCTGACCCATCTCTGCTCCTGAAGGAAGTCACGACAACCTGATTGATATCAACCTCTAAGTTTGATGAACAACGAAATTTTAGCACCCTAAAAGCTGAATAGATTCTAGTGAAACCAAGTGCAAAAAATGTTACTTCCCTTAGTATAATAGTATATATTTCCAAATTAAATATTTTCACAAATTAAGTAGGCTTACTTCTCAAGTCATTCATTTTTAATAGATTCTTATAAATCCCTATGCTGTGCCCAGCTCTTTACATGTGGTACCTAATTATATATCTATATCTATATCTATATCTATATCTATATCTATATCTATATCTATATATATATATTTTTTTCAGTACACGGGCCTCTCACTGTTGTGGCCTCTCCCATTGTGGAGCACAGGCTCCGGACGCATAGGCTCAGTGGCCATGGCTCACAGGCCCAGCTGCTCCGCGGCATGTGGGATCTTCCCAGACTGGGGCACAAACCCATGTCCCCTGCATCAGGAGGCGGACTCTCAACCACTGCGCCACCAGGGAAGCCCTCTAATAATATTTTTAAAGCTACTACTTATTAAGAACATTATGTCAAGGAACTATATCAGAAATGTAGCATGCTTCATTTATTTTAATCCTTAGAACATCCTCTAAAGTAGAAGGTTGCCCTTTACTGATGAGTAAACTGGCTCTAGGAGATTAATTTATTTGACTCAGTACAAAAATCTAATGAGTGGTTGAACCAAGACTCAGGCAAACTTTTTGTTTTCTGTGATATTTCCAATGTTTTACTTGCAGAAAAGCTCCAGGTGCTAAATTGCTTGTACCTTGGGTTTTTACAACATGACTATCTCAACTCAGATAGGATTGATAGCCAGAAGATTCTACGAAATTGAGGTAGAATTTGAATTCCTTGGGAAATTTCTTAGCTCAAGACACATATCAGGCAAATGAAAACACAATCACACAAATGCCTACTGAGGGATGTTCTGACCAGTACTCCTCCAAATTGTCAAGTCTTCAAAAACAGAGAAGCCAAGAAGAGCCTAAGGAAACATGGTGACTAAATCTAATGAAGTATCCTGGATGGGACCCTGGAGGAGAAGAAGGACCTTCAGTAAAAACTAAGGAAATCTGAATAAAGTAGGCACTTTAGTCAATAATAATGAATCAATATTGGTTCATTAATTCTGATAAATGTTTCAAACTGATGTAAGACATTAATAGTAATGTAAACTGGGAATGTGGTATATGGGAACTCTATATTACCATCACAAATTTTCTGTAAATCTAAATCTATTCTAAAATAAAAAGTTTATTAAAGAAGTTAAAAAAATTATACTCTATACTTCATTTTTACTAAATGAGACTTATAAACACAATTCTCAAACTGAATGCAATGTTTTTGAAGACTTCCTAGAAACATATAAAGAAAATTTTATTTGGCGCATCATACCCACACGCAATATTCCAATCTGCAACTTAATTAATTAAGGTTTGGTTCATATTATATTGGATCTGCTGGTCATTTTAGTAATATTTTTAAACAAACTATGTCATTAGTTTCATACATACCATCAAGGCATAACCTTTCACAGACTCCTTAACTCATCTCATTCTGCTTCTTTTTTCTTTTTTTTAACACCTTTATTGGAGTATAATTGCTTTAAAATGTTTTGTTAGTTTCTGCTATATAACAAAGTGAATCAGCTATATGCATATGTATATCCCCATATCCCCTTGCTCTTGCGTCTCCCTCGCACCCTCCCTATCCCACCCCTCTAGGTGGTCACAAAGCACCAAGCTGATCTCCCTGTGCTATGCAGCTGCTTCCCACTAGCTATCTATTATATATTTGGTAGTGTATGTATGTCAATGTTACTCTCTCATTTCGTCCCACCTTACCATTCCCCCTCCCCATGTCCTCCAGTCCATTCTCTATGTCTGTGTCTTTATACCTGTCCTGGCCCTAGGTTCATCAGAACCATTTTTTTTTTTTTTTTAGATTCCATACATATGTGCTGGCATATGGTATTTGTGTTTCTCTTTATGACTTACTGCACTCTGTATGACCAACTCTAGTCCCATCCATCTCACTACAAATAACTCAATTTCATTTCTTTTTATAGTTGAGTAACATTCCATTGTATATATGTGCCACTGTATATATCTTCTTTATCCATTCATCTGTTGATGGACACTTAGGTTGTTTTCAAGTCCTGGCTATTGTAAATAGTGCTGCAATGAACATTGTGGTACATGACTCTTTTAGAATTATGATTTTCTCAGGGAATATGCCCAGTAGTAGGATTGCTGGGTCATATGGTAGTTCTATTTTTAGTTTTTAAAGGAACCTCCATACTGTTCTCCATAGTGGCTATATCAATTTACATTCCCACCAACAGTGCAGAGGGTTCCCTTTTCTCCACACCCTCTCCAGCATTTATCATTTGGACATTTTTTGATGAATGCCATTCTGACTGGTGTGAGGTGATACCTCATTGAATATTTTTATTTTTATTTTTTTTGCGGTATGCGGGCCTCTCACTGTTGTGGCCTCTCCTGTTGTGGAGCACAGGCTCTGGATGCACAGGCTCAGTGGCCATGGCTCATGGGCCCAGCTGCTCCATGGCATGTGGGATCTTCCTGGACCTGGACCAGGGTACGAACCCATGTCCCCTGCATCAGCCGGCGGACTCTCAACCACTGCGTCACCAGGGAAGCCCCTCACTGTAGTTTTTATTTTCATTTCATTAATGATTAGTGATGTTGAGCATCTTTTCATGTGTTTGTTGGCAATCTGAATATTTTCTTTGGAGAAATGTCTATTTAGGTCTTCTGCCCATTTTTGGATTGTGTTGTTTGTTTTTTGATATTGAGCTGCATGAGCTGCTTACATATTTTGGAGATTAATCCTTTTTCAGTGCTTTGTTTACAAATATTTTCTCCCATTCTGAGGGTTGTCTTTTCATCTTGTTTATGGTTTCTTTTGCTGTGCAAAAGCTTTTAAGTTTCCTTAGGTCCCATTTGTTTATTTTTCTTTTTATTTCCATTTCTCTAGGAGGTGGGTCAAAAGGATCTTGCTGTGATTTATGTGATAGGGTGTTCTGCCTATGTTTTCCTCTGAGTTTTATAGTGTCTGGCCTTACCTTTAGGTCTTTAATCAATTTTGAGTTTATTTTTGTGTATGGAGTTAGGAAGTGTTCTAATTTCATTCTTTTACATGTGGCTGTCATTTTCTCAGCACCACTTATTGAAGAGGCTGTCTTTTCTCCCCTGTATGTTCTTGCCTCCTTTATCAAAGATATGGTGACCATATGTGAATGGGTTTATCTCTGGGGTTTCTATCCTGTTCAATTGATCTATATTTCTGTTTTTGTGTCAGTACCATACCATCTTCATTACTGTAGCTCTGTAGTATAGTCTGAATTCAGGGAGCCTGATTCCTCCAGCTCTGGTTTTCTTTCTCAAGATTGCTTTGGCTATTGGGGGTCTTTTGTATTTCTATACACATTGTGAAATGTTTTGTCCTAGTTCTGTGAAAAATGCCATTGGTAGTTTGATAGGGATTGCGTTGAATCTGTAGATTGCTTTGGGTAGTATAGTCATTTTCACAATATTGATTCTTCCAATCCCAGAACATGGTATATCTCTCCATCTGTTTGTATCATCTTTAATTTCTTTCATCAATGTCTTACAGTTTTCTGCATAAAGGTCTTTTGTCTCCTTAGGTAGGTTTATTCCTAGGTATCTTATTCTTTTTGTTGCAATGGTAAATGGGAGTGTTTCCTCACTTTCTGTTTAAGATTTTTCATCATTAGTGTATAGGAGTATAAAACATTTCTGTGCATTAATTTTGTATCCTGCCACTCTACCAAATTCATTGATTAGCTGTAGTAGATTTCTGGTAGCATATTTAGGATTCTCTAAGTACAGTATCATGTCATCTGCAAACAGTGACAGTTTTACTTCTTCTTTTCCCCTTTGGATTCATTTTATTCTTTTTGTTTTCTGATTGCTGTGGCTAAAACTTCCAAATCTATGTTGAGTAATAGTTGTGAGAGTGGGCAGCCTTGTCTTGTTCCTGATCTTAGTGGAAATGGTTTCAGTTTTTCACCATTGAGAATGATGTTGACTGTGGGTTTGTCATATACGGCCTTTATTATGTTGAGGTATGTTCCCTCTATGCCTACTTTCTGGATGGTTTTTACCATAAATGGGTGTTGAAAAAGCTTTTTCTGCATCTATTGAGATTATCATATGGTTTTTCTCCTTCAATTTTTTAATATGGTGTATCACATTGATTGATTTGCATATATTGAAGTATCCTTGCATTCTTGGGCTAAACCCCACTTGATCATGGTGTATGATCCTTTTAATGTGCTGTTGGATTCTGTTTGCTAGTATTTTGTTGAGGATTTTTGCATCTATGTTCATCACTGATATTGGCCTGTAGTTTTCTTTTTACGTGACATCTTTGTCTGGTTTTGGTATCCGGGTGATGGTCACCTGGTAGAATGAGTTTGGGAGCATTCCTCCCTCTGCTATAATTTGGAAGAATTTGAGAAGGATAGGTTTTAGCTCTTCTCTAAATGTTTGATAGAATTCTCCTGTGAAGCCATCTGGTCCTGGGCTTTTGTCTGCTGGAAGATTTTTAATCACAGTTTCAATTTTAGTGCCTGTGATTGGTTGTGTTTATATTTTCTATTTCTTCCTGGTTCAGTCTCAGCAAGTTGTGCTTTTTTAAGAACTTGGCCATTTTTTCCAGGTTGTCCATTTTATTGGCATATAGTTGCTTGTAGTAATCTCTCATGGTCCTTTGTATTTCCACAGTATCAGTTGTTACTTCTCCCTTTTCATTTCTAATTCTATTGATTTAAGTCTTCTTCCTGTTTTTCCTGATGAGTCCAGCTAATGGTTTATCAATTTTGTTTATCTTCTCAAAAAACAAGCTTTTAGTTTTATTGATATTTGCTACTGTTTCCTTCATTTCTTTTTCATTTATTTCTGATCTTATCTTTATGATTTATTTCCTTCTGCTAATTTTGGTGGGTTTTGTTCTTCTTTCTCTAATTGCTTTAGGTGTAAGTTTAGGTTGTTTATTTGAAATGTTTGTTGTTTCTTGAGGCACTGCTGTAAACTTCCCTCTTAGATCTGCTTGTGCTGCATCCCATAGATTTTTGGTTGTCATGTTTTCATTGTCATTTGTTTCTCAGTATTTTTTTAATTTCCTCTTTGACTTCTTCAGTTATCTCTTGGTTATTTAATAACATGTTGTTTAGTCTCCATGTGTTTGCCTTCCTTACAGATTTTTTTCCTGTAATTGATATCTACTCTCATAGCATTATGGTTGGAAAAGATACTTGATATCATTTCAATTTTCTTAAATTTACCAAGGCTTTATTTGTGACCCAAGATATGATCTATCCTGGATAATGTTCCATGAGCACTTGAGAACAAAGTGTATTCTGTTGTTTTTGGATGGAATGTCCCATAAATATCAATTAAGTCCATCTTGGTTAATGTGTCATTTAAAGCTTATGTTTCCTTATTTATTTTCATTTTGGATGATCTGTCCTTTGATGAAAGTAATGTGTTAAAGTCCCTTACTATTATTGTGTTACTATTGATTTCCCCTTTTATGGCTGTTAGCATTTGCCTTATGTATTGAGGTGCTCCTATTTTGGTTGCATAAATATTTACAATAGTTATATCTTCTTCTTGGATTGATCCCTTGATCATTATGTAGTGCCATTCTTTGTCTCTTGTAATACTCTTTATTTTAAAGTGTATTTTATTTGATATGAGAATTTCTACTCCAGCTTCCTTTTGTTTTCCATTTGCATGTAATATCTTTTTCCATCCCCTCACTTTCAGTCTCTATGTGCCCCTAGGTCTGAAGTGGATCTCTTGTAGACAGTATATGTATGGGTCTTGTTTTTATATCCATTCAGCCAGTCTATGTCTTTTGGTTGGAGCATTTAATCCATTTACATTTAAGGTAGTTATCAATTTGTTTGTTCCTATTCCCATTTTCTTAATTGTTTTTGGTTTGTTTTTGTAGGCCTTTTCCTTCTCTTTTGTTTCCTGCCTAGAGAAGTTCCTTTAGCATTTGTTGTAAAGCACGTTTGCTGGTGCTGAATTCTCTTAACTTTTGCTTATCTGTAAAGGTTTTAATTTCTGCATCGAATCTGAATGACATCCTTGCTGGGTAGAGTAATCATGATTGTAAGTTTTTCCCTTTCATCACTTTAAATACGTTTTGCCATTCCCTTCTGGCTTGCAGAGTTTCTGCTGAAAGATCAGCTGTTAACCTTATGGGGATTCCCTTGTATGTTAATCATTGCTTTTCCCTTGATGCTTTTAATGTATTTTCTTTGTATTTAATTCTTGATAGTTTTTTTTTTTTTTAATATGTGTATCAGAGTATTTCTCTTTGGGTTTATCCTGTATGGTACTCTATGTGCTTCTTGGACTTGACTATTTCCTATCCCGTGTTAGGGAAGTTTTCAATTATAATCTCTTCAAATATTTTTTCAGATGCTTTCTTTCCCTGTTTGTCTTCTGGGACCCCTATAATTCGAATGTTGGTGCATTCAGTGTTGCCTCAGAGGTCTCTGAGACTGTCTTCAATTTTTTAAATTGTTTTTTCTTTATTCTGCTCCCTGGCCATTATTTCCACTGTTTTATCTTCCCCCTCACTTACTGTTCTTCTGCCTCAGTTATTCTGCTATTGATTCCTTCTAGAGTATTTTTCATTTCAGTTATTGTGCTGTTCATCACTGTTTGCTCTTTAGTTCTTCTAGATCCTTGTTAAATGTTTCTTTTATTTTCTCCATTCTGTTTCTGAGATTTTGGATCATCTTTACTATCATTACTCTGAATTCTTTTTCAGGTAGACTGCCTATTTCATCTTCATTTGTTTGGTTTTGTAGGTTTTTACCTTCCTCATTCGTCTGTAACATATATTTTTGTCATTTCATTTTTTTGTTTTTGTTTTTGATGGGTGGTGCTGTATTCCTTTCTTACTGGTTGTTTGTCCTGAGACATCCAGCAGTGGAGTTTGCAGGCAGTTGGATAGAGCTGGGTCTTGGTGCTGAGATGAGGACCTCCAGAGGCCTCACTTAGATTAATATTCCCTGGGGTCTGAGGTTCCCTGTTCGTCCAGTGTTTTGGACTTGGAGCTCCCACCACAGGAGCTTGGGCCTGACCTCTGGTCTGGGAACTGAGATCTTGCAAGCTTTTTTTCCCCTTACCTTTGTGCTTAGTCTGGTTTCACTTGCTCACAAGGTGCTGTGTGTGGAGGCCTTGCCCCCGCACCTCAGACCAGAGTTCCTGGTGCAACGTGGCTGTGCCCATCACTTCAGTTTCAGGACCGTGGGCAGAAGTTGCAGACAACACTCAATTCAAGATGGCGGTCTCTCATTCTCTTTCTTTGTGTTTAAAGTGAGGATAACAAGTGATAACCCACAGGATTGCAGTTGGGATGAAATGAGATAATGATATCAATACTAGTAGTACAGATGAACCTCTTTCCAGAGCAGGAATAGAGACGCAGATGTAGAGAACAGATATGTGAACACAGTGGGGAGAGGAGAGGGTGGGATGAACTGGGAGATTAGATTTGACATAAATACACTACCATGTGTAAAATAGATAGCTAGTGGGAACCTGTGGTATAGAACAGGGAGCTCAGCTTGGTGACCTGTGATGATTTACAGGGGTGGGATCAGGGTGGGGGGAATGGGAGGAAGGTCCAAGAGGCAGGTGATATATGTATACATATAGCTGATTCATTTTGTTGTACAGCAGAAAGTAACACAACATTGTAGAGCAATACTCCCCCAAAAAAGACTAGTGGAAGATCTTTATATGTTAGCTCTTAAAATATATTGCACCCTATTCAAACATTATTTTTGTTGAGTATAGGACATCATATTTTGCTTCACTGCTTGTAACCATCTGAACAGTTTCAGGGGGCATGTGGAGCAGATTAGAAATATCCCTTTGAGATTTCACTACAAGATGGGCTAAGGCACATGGCCTCTGGATGAATCCCCAAATATGAGTATTGAGGTGTTACAACACTGTGATGTGCAGCCACCATTTCTGAAGGTTTGTTGTGTCACTGTTTCGAGGTCATGTCCTTCTCTGCCTACACTGTGGAGTTGGCTTAGACACTTTGTATATTTATGATCTTCATTTTAAAATCAGTGTTTATCTGTCCTTTCCAATTATTATTTTTATTTTTTGGCCAGATGAGTCATTTGGCTTTGTCTTGGTTGAAACAAATAATACATTAGAAATTCCTCTTTGGTAGGGCAAGCCTTAGTTCAGAATGCTTTTATTCATCTATCAGAAATGTTTTCTTATCCCTCACTGCCACATATAAGGTGACTAACCCAACTTCCCAACCAATGGAGTAGTATTTTGCATAATTTTTGAAGTGATCTGTATCTGAGATGATTTCAATTTTTTTCAATCATGGAACTCACTTTCTCAAGTTGAGGAGAAATTTGAGGCTTATTATTATAAAAGGTGGTCAAATTCTTAAAAAAATCAATGTACTTCCTGTAAACTATATAAATGACTAAAAGGAATAATTTATATGCTGGGTAGGTCTTATGTGTTAATAGGAATTAATAAAGTGAACAGTCTTTAAAAAGGAAAAAAAGAAAACCATAAAAGGTAAGACAAAGGAGGTGCTCATAGGCAGGGAAGCAGGACTATCTGCCCCAAATGGTGCCCTAACATTCAAAATGTCAAGGCTGACCTGCATTAGTAATATATGTATATCAAGTTTTTCAAAAGTGAAAATAAGTGCCTATTCATCTATTTTCCACTATTTTCTCCCTGTTCCTATGAACTATAGTGAACATCTCTGAGTTGGCTGGTCAGGGTTACAAACAGAGACACAGGCATAGCAGGGATTACAACTAGGACCTAAATGAGGCACAGTGTCCTTGGATTCTTTCTAGGACATCCAAACAATGGAAAGACAGCAATGGCACTTCTTATAAGGTCATTATATTGCTGTCTTTAAAATGAGATGTCTCTGTTGTGAAGAAACTGCCATCTTATTTTCCTACCCTTTTCTTCTATTATCTTCTTTCACAAAAATCATGAACATTCAGTTTTAACCGGAATTACTTAAGTAATGTTATCGTATTCCTTTAAGAGATAAATGAAATAATCTAACTTACAGTTTGTAGCAAAATACAAAGATATTATCTTTATGGAAAACTCACATCTGTAAAGAGTTGAAAACAGATTGAACCAAATTTCCCAAGGAACAGCCTGGGTCCATATTTACAATCTGGCAGTAATCATATTTACTATAAATGATGAAAAAGACCACTTGTGTTATACATGTAGGCATGAAAGACCTTTAGATACATTTGCTTTTATGGCTTCTGACATGTGGCAAATTAAGTCATATTTTATAGATTTCAATTCTACTCATTCTCAAATACCACTGAGCAGCTGAATATTCTCTTTTAAAGATCCTTACTTAGTAAGCCAGAAAATAGTTCATGAAAACCAAGTCATTATATATTGTAGACTCAAAATTCAATTTAACATTATTTTATATTTATAATCATTTATATGCATGTATTAATGGCTATCATAAAATGCATTTTCTATTTTATCAGAGGTCAAAAGCTAACCACGGGATCAGATAAACCTGTGTGTGTGCGTGTGTGTCTGTGTGTATGTATGTGTGTATATATGGAAAATAGTATAAATAAATATAAATTATCTAAAGAATTAGGTTGGGTTATGATGTTCAAAATTTTTCTTCCTTTTTTGTCATTTCTAGCAACACGTTATATGTGTATAAGTCATAGTTCTACAAATACTTTTTGCTGAATATTTCTGTGCTAGTTTGAGATTGCTCCTTTATCATTTACATTCCAAGTTACAGGATTAGCATAGGAAATTCAAGGAATTATGGACCAAAAGTGAGCATTGCTTAATGTAGAATGAAGCTTGGCTTCTGACCACACATGACAGTACATTAACTTTTTGAAATCAAGTGTATTTTATGAATTTAAATGCATATTTATCAGTTATTTTTATGATTTTTGGGGACAATGATTTAGATCTCCTCTATAAGGTAGAAATAAGAAGTGTTTTATCTATCTAGACATATTCTTTCAAAACCTAATATTTCCTTGTGTAATCAATATCTCACTAAATGGGAGTAAAAGAGTTTGATTTAATTTTAGAGGCAATATGTTCTCTCAGATCCAACTCCTAACTGCTGATGAAGAGAACAAAATTCTATCTTGTCTGAAAATGTTACCAGCTACCTGAACTTGAAAAAGAAACCAATGACTTCAACCCAACTTCTTCCTAGAGATAAAAATCATACCCGACTGTTTTCTATTAACTAATTACCTGCCAACATGCTTCAAAGAAACCCTAATACTTTAATGATCATTTACAAAATAAGTTTAAAAAGTTGCTTGAACCTTGCTATGAATGAAACACAGTATTATATAACAGACATATTGTGTGTATAAACATACACAATATATATACTCACACAATGCTTCAATGACATATAAAATAAATATCAAATTTGACAACAAGCTACACAATCAGGCTGAGTTAAATACAGAAGTTGTTAGATGCATATATTCTTCAAAATTATCTCACTTGTAGAAAACCTTTTCAGATCCTGATCTCGACATTCTGATACAGAGCTCTCTCCTTACCACCTATCAAAATAGCCCACTCATTCTCTGACCTGTCAGTTTTCTTCATAGCACTTATCAGAGGCTGACATTATTCTTTCTATCTGTCTGTTTATCTGTCTGTGTCTCTTTATCATCAGTATATGATAGATTTGTTTATGGTCTATCTCTACTACTATAATTTCACCTCCTTGAGGGTAGGGAATTTGTTTTCTCTCCTGCTACAGCCTAGAACTAGAATGGTGCTTGGCGCTTTTTAGAAACTCATTATTTCATGAATGACTAAGGAAATAAATAAATAAATTTAATGACTTTTATTAGAAACTGCCTTATTTTTCCTATAAGAGCTCTATCTATATACTTCTTATTTTATTCCCTTTCTAATGCCCTACGTTAAACTGAGACAAAATTAGTTGTTCATTAAAATTGGCATAAGTTCAAAGAGTAACTTGGTAGTTCATTAAAAATTTATTTTCATGCCTTTACAAGTGTTAATTTAGATTTAATACCCATTCATAGATTTTCAGTTATCGTTCAGGCTAGTAGATTTATGTAAACTTCAAAATTATTATGTGCAGAACTTAATATATTATTGTCTCAAAATTATAGACACATGCAGATGATAAGCAACCATAATCACATTACTGATATGGGCCCAATTAACACTTATTTAGTAGTATACGTGTATATTCCAGGGAGTTTTGAAAGTAACCCATGCCAAATGCTTCAATAAGGCTTATGATTCATCAACAGTTAGAAAACAATGCTAAATTTATTATCATAGCTCTTGGCAAATAATGAAAAATTTATCCTGAAGTTCGTTCTTGCTGCCTTTCCTCAAAACATTTGTTGAGAGTCTATTATGTAACAGACTCTTTTCTAACATGAGGAATACTGAGAAGAATGAGCTCAAAGTCTAGGGTAAACAAAAGAGAATACAGCAATGTGACAATTATTCAGTGTGGGGACTAAGGAAAGGGTACCAGAGAATACTTTTCTCAAGTTGATCTTGAAGTTAGAAGAGGGATTCCTGGGGAAAAAGGCGAAGAATAATGACCCTTAGGGACAATTGCTACTCTGCATCTAAAAGTTGAATTGGAACAGTAATAATTAAATATTACAGTGTTGCAAAATAATTCTTCTCCAGTTGCTGTTTCTTTTCTTATTTATAGATGAAAACTCGTATGCATGTCTTAACTAACCCTTGTATGTGGTCTCACTGTGTTCTGTATTTCCAGTCAAAAGGGAAGATAATTTCTTAATTATTGAAAAGCTGAGGAAGCAAGGTTAATGTGTAATCAAAGAATAAGCAGCAGGTCATTCTATGCATCTGGAAACAGCAAGGAGATCTAATAGGTCAATTTAAAGCAAATTCCCAGAGTATCTATGGCTTTCCTCCAAGTAAACAGCAAGATTTATGAAGGAAAACCATGAAACTGAACGCTTTCTTTCAAATATTCCAACCTTCCTGGAACACTTCCAATCAGATTGGTCTTTTTCCTGCTTTCAGTGTCTACACTCAAAACATACAATATATATTTTTTTAATGCAGGGGAATATTTGTACAGCATTTTAAAGGAGAAATCATATAACAAAAAGAAAAGTTTATGAAAGCTTTCAGAAATGAGGCAATTTGGGGTTATAGCATAGCAAACACATGAGAAGCTGATAATAAAAATTATGAATTATAGAAATAAATCAGTAAAGAACCACACTGAGGGTTGATGAGAATTTAAAAAATCAGGGATTTTTTAGAATTCTATACCTAGGAAATGGACTGGTCATAATCGTCACATTCATTATGAGAAAACGCATGAAAAGCTGATGAAAATCAACTTGGCCAAAGGCTTCTATAGTTTTAGGCCAATGAATTTAAGAATACAAGGTCACTCACTACTAGATTATGGTGAAATCAAGGAATTATTTTCCTTTCCATTGGTAAACTGAGCTTGAGAAGGCAGTGCTAAATGAGTGAACGATGAGGGCGAACAGACGGAGTGGGCACTGGGATAACAGGCAGTGATAACGGGATTAAGTAAAAACAAAAACGTGTTAAGAACCAACCACACCTGCACCCATTAAACCTTAGTAATGGCCACTGGGTCCTGACAGAAACCAGAACGTTTGACTTCTTGTAATTTGAAAGTTACTTTACAAGCCATTATTGTGCATTTCCTCACGCGTGCCTTCCTTTTTATTGTCAGTGGAGGTTTCTAGGAAAATTGCCACAGGGCATTTTTTTTTTTTTTTTTTTTTTTGCGGTATGCGGGCCTCTCACTGTTGTGGCCTCCCCCGTTGAGGAGCACAGGCTCCGGATGCGCAGGCTCAGCGGCCATGGCTCACGGGCCTAGCCACTCCACGGCACGTGGGATCTTCCCGGACCGGGACACGAACCCATGTTCCCTGCATCAGCAGGCTGACTCTCAACCACTGCTCCACCAGGGAAGCCTGCCACAGGGCATTTTTAAAATACAGAAGATCTGGTGATTTTACTGTGTCTGTTTTTTTACCCATATAGTCTAACTTAACGTTTATTCCAACAATGTGGAACTACTTTGTACCTGCTTCAGTATGTGATTTGACTGGCATTTTGAAGCTTTCAAAAGCTAATAAATAAATAAATAAACCAGGGACTTACTACTCTCACAAAGGTTTTACTTTTTATGTTCCAAGAGGAAAAGTAGGTGTCATCTTTAAACACACACACAGAGAAAAGAGGCACATAGAATTAGGTTATGTATTTATGAGTCAGAAGATCTCTCACATCATTACAATAGAAAGTCAACAGTAGGTACAAAGCATAGAAATAATAGAGAGGAAGTTCTATGTAAGTTTACCATCTCAGGAAGCTCCGAGTAAGACTAGAAAACAAGTGAAGATGAAGGGCAGATAGGAAGAAGACAGGCATGCGAAAAGCAGGGAAGAAATGAAACAACTCGGTGTGTATGGGAATTTCTAAAGTCGTTCAGTACTTTATCAGTGTAATTAAGGTAATGGCAGCCAATGCATTGCATGGAGGGGTGACAGTTGTAAGGAACAGTGTATTGGTTATTTACTGCTCAAATGACCCCTAAAATTTAGCAGCTTAAAATAACAAACATTTATTATTTTACAGCTTTTGTGAGCTAAGAATCTGGTCCCAGCCAAACTGTGTCCCTCTGTCTCAGGGTCTCTCAGGAGACTGTGGTCAAACTGTTGACCAGGGCTACAGTCACCTCAAGGCTTGATTGAAATAAAGGATTAATTCCCAAGCTCACTCAAGTGGGTTTCTTCCCAGGACTGCTTATAACATGTCAGCTTGCGTCCCCCAGAATGAGCCATCTAAGAGAGAGTGCTCAAGAAGGAAACCACAGTCTTTTTATAACCCAATTTCAAGAGTGACATACCATAATCTCTGCTGTATTCTATTTGTTAAAAGTGAGTCATAAGGTCCAACTTATTTGAGGGAAGGAGGTAGAGTAAGTGCATGAATATCAGGAGGGGAGGACCATTGGGAGCTACCTGCCTAAGAGGCTGCAGGTCACAAACATATGTAAATTTCCTTCCAGGCATGCTTAAGGTGGCATTGCTGAGGCTGAGGGGTCAGCAACCTATAAAAGCTCTGAGGTGGCACTGGTATAAGCCAAAGCTTTCACACAGAACCTTATATACTGTTCTGCCTATGAGACCAAACTGGTGGCCTCAGTTCCACTGATGACTAGGAAATCTGTGAACGCTTTGTGGCAGCACCCGGAGTAGACACTTATTAGGATAAAGATGCGTCTACCTTCCATTCTTTTGTGTAATCTCAATCTCATCACTGAAGGGGGACAGCCTACAACAGCAATCTGCAATCTTTTTTTTCCATCTATCTAAGAAACTTTGTCTTGGTTAATCGAACTCACTTTTCCTGATCACAGGAAAAAGGAGTAGATCTCTTTTGGTTGTATGTGGGTTGGGGGGAGCAAAAGCATCCTTTAAAAACTGAGTCTAAATTGGTGCAAAGGTCAAAGCAAGATACTGAATAGGTAGGCAGGAACCAGCAAAAGTAGGCTTTATCTCTCACCCTAAAAAGCCTAGATTTGCCCTATGGGCAATGTGTGACTTCTGAAGGTACTACGTTTTATAGAGATCACATTGACAGTAATGTGGAAATAGTGGGTTTGAAGGCTATGTTTCAAGGATGATTATTTCTTCAAGTCCTCATATTTGGGACTGGTACAGGAACTAAGATAGGGACAGAAAAGACAGAGAGAGAATGGAATTGAGAGATTTTTTAAAAGCAAAATGCATGAGGTGATTGATTGAATGTAGAGTATATGGAAGAAGGAAGGATTTAGGTTGGTTCCCAGTCTCCTAGTTTACTTGATGAGATCAATTGGGAAGACAGAAGGAAATGTAAGTTTGAAAGAAATTATAACAGGAAAAGATAAACATAGAATATGGCTCTGAATAGCTTCATAAATCTGAGGTCAAAAGCAAATGAAGAAAGAACTAAAATAAGTGCTGCTCCTGAAAAAAGAGTATTTTTTTAAAGAAAACAGAATCTATACTAACATTCTTCAGTCTACTGTTTTTGTTTTTCCACAATATTTTTAGCCTATTACTCTGCTATCATTGTAATATGTGGAAAGTGCTAAGCCAAAGTTTTTTTAGACTCAGAATTAAAGAGAAAAGCACTAAGATTAGAGGAAATAATATTCTACAGGTTTGGAAAAATAAGGGGATAAAAAAGGAATATCACTATTGTGCAATAAATCATATCAGTTTTAAGATTACTTACTGAGGATTGAATATGGAGATATTAAGGAAAGTTTCCTTTCCAAAACCAACTGGAATTTTGTTATTGGTATTAATTTTTAAATTATAATATGTTCTGAAGGAAAATCCCTGACATTGATGGTTTTAGACATAGCAATTGTTCTTTTGTTATTCATTAAATGCATAATTGACTTGAGCTTTTCTTAGACTGCCAATGAACAGTTGCAAAAAGAAATTCTAGTTATAAATTTATTAATATTGCTGTCACTTCAAAATAGGATAAGGAATTTCCTAACATATTTTACCAGTAAGTTCACATTTGTTTTCTAGACCATTTTCTGAAATATGTTTTGCTTGTCAATAGAAGCCTAGGAAGTCAGGACTCAAGACCTAAAGATCTGTCCCAAGTCTAACAACAGAATATTCTTAGACAACATCTTAAAATGATCTTCCTTGATTTCATAATAATGATAATAATATTGTTACTAGTTTATGACAATAATGACAATTAATACATAACATTTATTGAGTTTTTACTAAGTAACTGGCCCTATGTAATGTTTTTTATGTCTTACCTTTCTTTAAATTTCTTAACATTTTTATGTGGTACTATTATTAGCCTTATTTTGAAAATGAGGACACCAAGGGCCATGCTTCCACAAGACAATAAGTGGTGGAAATAAGATCTGAACTCAGGTAGTCTGGCTTAAGAGTCCATTACTCTTTTTTTTTTTTTTTTTTTTTTGCGGTATGCGGGCCTCTCACTGTTGTGGCCTCCCCCGTTGCGGAGCACAGGCTCCGGACGCGCAGGCTCAGCGGCCATGGCTCACGGGCCCAGCCGCTCCGCGGCATATGGGATCCTCCCAGACCGGGGCACGAACCCGTATCCCCTGCATCGGCAGGCGGACTCTCAACCACTTGCGCCACCAGGGAGGCCCGAGTCCATTACTCTTAACCACCTCTACATATTTCTCCAGGCATTTGTTGTCCTTTAAGCAATAACACATGATAGTGCATGTAAGTTAATACAATTCATCTTCTACATTCTTTATCCTCTTGGAGGACTAAAGTGAAGTACAGCCTAGTTAAATAATTTTCAGAAGATATTCTAGTAATTTTAAAATATTATAGCAGTAAAGTAGTAAATAAAATGTTCCAGAAGGAAAATAAGAACATGTAGATACCTTCGTTAAATGACCTGGAATGCTGACTATGTCATATTTTACTAGTGAGCTGAAATAAAAATATTTTTTCTAGAAAGGATACATAGACGTTCTTTCACATTGAAAGTAAATATTTTCCTTAAAATATCTAAATGTTATCTTGGAACATATAGGACATTGCCCTAACTCATGGCGATCTATTTTCTTTTATTTATTTTTTACTTTATTTTTCCTGGAAGGCTGGGGGTGGGGTGTGGAAAGAAGACACCTTTAGATTTTCTCTGAGGGAAATTACTGAACTGAAAGAAAAACAATACAATCATGAAAAGTATTCCTAGATGAGAAAAGACCAACTGATAAACACATATCTGCATCCAACTGATTATATAATACCTTATGGGTGTTGTGGTAATACTGTCAAAACATGGATTGTATCTTTGAAATATCAGATTTAATTTAAATCAATTTCAAGCCAACTACTTTATTTCACCATTGGTGAGTAATACAGCCAGTCCCCACAATGTTTAAGTTAGTGAAAAAATGGAAAATCAGGAAAAGAACATATGCTAGTTTTGATCTGCTATGAATGTGAAGTGCCAAAAGCATTACAAAGAAAGATAGCTCATAACACATTTCAACACCAGTGAAGTGTGGGGAAAAAAGTTAATCTTCTTGATACATTTTGTTTCTTCTTTCCTTTTAATTCTCATTATTTGATAATTACTTATTCAACTTTGAACACAGGTTGTATAAATATATTTATTTTTAAGTATATTTAAAGTAAGTATACTTTAAATATACCTAAAATAAGTACAAAAAATTTTATTTGGAGGCTTTTTAAGAGACATTTTCTTCTCTCTTCTAAGTTAACCTTACCAAGTATTAGTGATCACCTAATGGGACAGTTTTTTAAAAATGCAAAAGAAAACCCACCCAAACGCTTGAAAATTACAGACAGCTTCAGTATATAAATTTTAATGTTATTATTCTAATTATGTCATACAGGAAGAGTCTTATACATACAAGCTTCTGGTTAAATTTGACAAATTGAACACACTCGTTTACCTCTGCTCCCTCTGGAAAGCCTAGTGAAACAACAGTAAAAGGATACAGATTGCATAAACTCACAAGAGAAAAGAGAATTAGGGAGGAAATGAGTGACAAAGAGAGAAATCCACAAAACCACAGAAGATATCAAGCAGATTGTTGAGCACTAGTTAACAGCAGAAGAGGTTGATGCCCAAGTGTTGTCTGCAGAGGGGAAAGAAAATTAGAGGCACTTGGTGTAAGAAGGTTCCTCTGGGAATGGGACAGAAATCAAAATTATGGGAAAGCCTAAGTAGATACCACTTAGAACTATCTTCCATCCCCTCCCTAGGTTTGGCAGCCAGGAAAGTGTCTCTCCTTCCCTTACCAATGCAAGAGTTCAGAGAAGTTGAAAAACATAGGGTCTCTGGAACTCAGAGATCAGTCAAGCAGGAGGATCAGAAGCCACAGTGAAAACAGAATCATGAAGTGAAAGACAACAAACCAGAAAGTCTGAATAAGAAGACTCCAGGGCTTCCCTGGTGGTGCAGTGGTTGACAGCCTGCCTGCCGATGCAGGGGACGCAGGTTTGTGCCCCGTTCCGGGCCACATGCCACAGAGCGGCTGGGCCCGTGAGCCATGGCCGCTGAGCCTGCGCATCCAGAGCCTGTGCTCTGCAATGGGAGAGGCCACAACAGTGAGAGGCCCGTGTACCGCAAAAGGAAAAAAAAAAAAAAAAAAAAAGAAGACTCCAGCCCCTTTTTCTTAACTCTCAGGTTGGCAGTGAAGTCTATAGTTGCCCCCTTTTTAATCTCCATTGTGGGCAGAAGATTAGAGAAGTCCTCGCTGGTGCTGACCTCTGGAGAGAAAGAATCTGACTTGGGGTAGGGCTCCCATAACTAATTAGGTTCTTCTTCACTCAGTACCTCCATGGTGAGATCTACTTTTGTACCTTTGGAAAAACTCAGCCACAGGGATAGAGACATTCTAAATGGCCTTTTCAGTGCATTTTCTTAAATATAAGTAAACCAAGGATCTCCAGACATTGGAGGGAAATTTCTAACATTAAAAATAAAAGGTGATAAAAAAAGACAAACTGAAAATGAGACTCAGGGGAAATATAGTCTCTTCATACTAATGAAGAAAGCAAAATAAAAACCTCAAAATATATAAAATTAATATCCTCAAAGAGTTAAAAGAAAGAAGTACATCCATGATATAAAAAAGAAACATTCAGAGAATAAGGCAAATCTGGGAATTAGAAAAATAATGAAAATAAACTATTCAATAGGAAATATTACGAAAGTAGTTGGATGTAGTTGCATATCAAGGGTGGGATGATGGAAATGGTCTTACCTGGGTACAGGCAAGAAAGGGGTGCACTGTGTGTAGAAAATTTTAAAAGAATAAAACCAACTAAAAGTAGTCTGCTTTTTATTAGTATCATGAGCCAACAATTCTAAACTGTCAGTGATAAAACAGTCTTATCCATAACAAGTTTGTGTACATCTAACTTCTAAACAGTTGTTGCAGTTGCTGTTGAGTCTATGAAGAAATGAACTCAAGGAAACAAAGATATGGACGGTAATAAAATTTCTGGAATTTATTGTGAAATGAAATGAGATATTTATGTTTTAACAGAGATCTATGTATTATCATTTCTTACCTTGTGTAATTTTGCTTCCCTTCCCTTTTTCCTTATGAAATTAGCTGGTGGTTTGTCTATTCTCTTAGGGTTTTTTTGTAACAGCAAGGTTTTGAATTATTAGTTAGGTAGGCTATTTATCCACTGTCTACCTCATTATCTCTACTATTATATTTAATAATTCCTCCTTTGAGCTTCCTTTGATTTGTTGTTTTTTATCTAGTTTATTTTTTGTGGGGGACTGTAGGTATTCAATTCATTTATTCATTTTATTTTTATATTTTAATAGGTACCATTGACATACATTAAAATATGCACACATATAAAGTGTACTATTTATGTTTTACCTGCATAAAATCTGTAAAACCATCCTGACAATATGGATAATGAACATACCCATTACCCACAAAAGTTGTCTTGTTGCCTTCCATAGCCTTCCTCCTACTTCTCCCCAACCTCTCATCCTGAGACAATCACAGATCTGCTTTCTTACACTGTAGATTAGTTTGCATTTTTAGAATTTTGTATAAATGAAATCATCTATGGGCCCTTTTATCTGGCTTCTTTCACTCAGCGTAATCATTTTGGGATTCATCCACGTTGGAACATGTATCAGCAATTCATTCCTTTTTTGCTAAGTAGTATTCCTTTGTATGTCTATACTACTGCTTTTTTATCCTTTAGCCTGTTAATGGATATATGGGTTGTTCCCAGTTTGTGACTGTTATGAATCATGCTCCAACCATTCATGTACAAGTATTTTTGATAACTGACTAGGAGAATAAGTCATATAGTAGGTGTATGTTTAACAGTTAAGAAACTGCCAAAAAAGTTCTCCAAAGTGATTGTACCATTTTACATTCCCACTATAGAGTATGAGAGTTCCACATCCTTGCCAACAGATGGAATAATCAGTCTTGTTTATTTTAGACATATTAATAGGTGTAAAGTGGTATCCCGTTACAGTTTTAATTTGCATTTCCCTAGTGAAATTAGTGACGTTGAACAATTTTTCAAGTGTTTATTTGCCATCCATGTATTGTTTTTGGTAAGGTATTTGTTCAAGTCATTTGCCTGCTTTTATTATTGAATTGTTTGTACTCTAATAATTGAGTTTTGAAAGTTCTTTATATATTCTGGATACAAGTCTTTTATCAGATATATGCTTTAAAAGTATTTTTCCCAGTCTGTGGCTTGTGTTTTCATTCTACTAAGAGCATCATTTGAAGAATAACATTCTAAAGTTTTATAAAATACAATTCATCAATTTTCCTTTTATGGATTATGCTTCTACATATGTTAGAAAACCCACAACTTGAAAACCCACAACCCACAACAAAAAACCCATTATTTTTGCTTTAAACAGTTTATTATATTTTAAATATATTTAAATAAATTTAAAAATCTATTTACCAATGTACTTACCATTTCTGGTGTCCTTCATTCCTTTGTGTAGATCCAGGATTCTATCTGGTGTAATTCTCCTCCTGCTTAAATCACTTCCTTTAACATTTCCTGTAGTACTGGTCTGATGGCGATGAAGTATTTCAGCTCTTCTATGTTTCAAAATGTCTTTATTTTGCTAGTTTCTTGAATAATTATTTTGTTGGGTAAAAAGTTCTAGTTTGACAGTTTTTTCTTTCAGTTGTTTAAGGACGTTTCTCCATTGTCTTCCCACTTGCATTGTTTCCTACCAGAAATATGCTGTCTCCTTTATCTTTGTTTCTTTAGATATAATGTACTTTCTCTCTCCTCCCCTTCTTCCTGCTGCTTTTAAGATTTTTATCTCTGATTTTTATCTCTATCACTTGCTTTAAGAAATTTGATTGTGCTGTGCCTTAGTGTAATTTTCTTCATACTTCTTAGACTTGGGGTTCATTGATCTTTTTTGATCTGTGGGTTTATAGATTCCATCAAATTTGGAATTTTTCAGCCATTATTTCTTTTCATTTTTTTTTCTATCCCTGTCTTTTCTTTCTGAACTACAATTGTACATATATTAGGTTGTTTGAAGTTATCCCTCAGCTTTCAAAATTGCTATTTTTTTTTCATTTTTCTTTCTGCATTTAATTTTGGATAGATTCTGTCATTAATTCAATAACTGCATCTTTTTTGTTAATATTTTTTTCCTCAATGTCTAATTTACTATTAACCTTATCCAGTATATTTTTCATTTCAACTGCTATAGCTTTTATCACTAGAAGTTCAATTTGGGTCATTTAAAAAGTATCTTCCAACTCTTTTTTTTTTTTTTTTTGCATTGTACTTGGTATTCTTTTTTTTCTTTTCTTTTCTTTTCTTTTCTTTTTATTTTAACATCTTTATTGGAGTATAATTGCTTTACATTGTTGTGTCAGTTTCTGCTTTATAACAAAGTGAATCAGTTATACATATACATATGTCCCCACATTTCTTCTCTCTTGCATCTCCCTCCCTCCCACCCTCCCTATCCCACCCCTCTAGGTGGTCACAAAGCACCGAGCTGATCTCCCTGTGCTATGCAGCTGATTCCCACTAGATATCTATTTTACATTTGGTAGTATATATATGTCCATGCCACTCTCTCACTCTTTACTTAACATGTTCAGTCTTTTCTCTAATTACTTGAACATATGGAATACAGTTATAATAACTATTTTAATATCTTTGACCATTAATTTTATCATCTGTATCAATTCTGAGTCTGTTTTGTTGGCTGAGTTTTCTCCTCATTCAATAGAATATATTATGTGTAGTATTTTTCTGTTTCTTTGTATTTTTGGTAATTTTTATTAGATGCCTGACATTGTGAATTTTACCTTTTGGAGTGCTGGATATTTCTGTATACCTATAAATATTCTTGAGCTTTATTCTGGAAAGTTGTATAATTACTTGGAATTAGTTTCATCCATTCAGCTTTGTTTTTAAGGTTTGTTAAGTGGGGCCAGAGCAACATTTAGTCTAGGGTTAATTTTTCTTATTACTGAGGCAAACCCTTTCTGAGCACTTTACCTAATGCTCTGTGAATTGTGAGGTTTTCCACTCAAGTTACTGGTCCTGTGTTGGCTTTAAAGATTGTTCTTTCTCACCCTTTCAGGAAATTAATTCCCCCCAACTCCAGACAAGTTGCTCACATGCATCACTAATACTCAGCTGATTGCTTGAGAGGGACCCTTTACAGATCTCAGATGTTGTCCCTCTGTGTAGCTTGCTCTTCTCCAGTCAACTGCTCAGTGAACTATAGCTGCCTTGGCCTACCCAGGTTACCAATTTCATCTCTTCATCTTATGGAGACTTCTGGGCTCTGCCTGGTTTCCCCCTCCCTGCATTGCAACCTACACACTTTCTCCAGGCAGCAACCTGGGAAAATTGCAGGGCTCATTTCATTTATTTTCCATTTTCAGGGGTAACTGCCCTTTATTTTCTTGATATCCAATGGCAGGACAACCATTGTTTCATACATTTTAATTTATTTCTTTAGCTGTTTCATGAAGAAGGTAAATCTGGTCCCCATTACCCCACAATAGTCAGATATGAAAATGTCTTAACTGTTTGAAAATTATCCAGGGCTGGCATCTCATTCACCTGCTTCTCCCCCACTTCTCCACCTATGCACTAAGATGGTAGCAGCAAAGGTCTTAATTCAATGTTATTGGATTTTTTTTCTGATTACTGTTTAAATATATGCCATTGGTCCCGATATGTAGTATTTTTAATTATTATTACTGTTTGCAAATTCTGTTAGATCAGTTTATTTTTCCCTTTTTATCTGAAAGTTGTTTAATAGAAGATTTTATTTTTAATTTACAGATGGAAGGAGCTTTTTGGTCTTTATTTTATGAATAATTTCTAATTTTATTGTCTTGTGATTGAAGAATATTTTTTGTAATATTTTTACATCAGAATACTTACTGATGTTTTATTTGTGATCTAATATATAATTGACTTTTAAAATACAAATATGTTTTGGGCTTCCCTGGTGGTGCAGTGGTTGAGACTCCGCCTGCCGATGCAGGGGACACGGGTTCATGCCCCGGTCTGGGAAGATCCCACATGCCGCGGAGGAGCTAGGCCCATGAGCCATGGCCACTGAGCCTGCATGTCCGGAGCCTGTGCTCCACAATGGGAGAGGCCACAACAATGAGAGGCCCATGTACCACAAAAAATAAAATAAAATAAAATACAAATATGTTTTTAAGAATTATTTTATTTTTTGTTCTTACTTTCAGTACTTTTAAAACCTTCTCTTCTATTAAACTACTAAAGTCTCCCTACCATCAATTGTTTACTCTTTTTTTTTTTTTTTTTTTTTTGGCTGTGCTGTGTGGCTTGAAGGATCTTAGTTCCCTGACCAGGTATCGAACCTGTGCCCCCTGAACTGGGAGCACAGAATCTTAACATTTGGACCACTGGGGAAGTTCCCAATTGTTTACTCTTGACAACTGTTACAAAATACTATACAGAGACACTGCTACTGTATGTTTGCATGAATGAAAATAACTGTTTTAAGCACATTCCTTAGTGTAGAGATCCTTTCCCCCTCCACTTGTATATTCAATTCACAGAAACAGTGACAACTGTTCCAAAATACTAAACAGAGACATGGCTCCTATATGTTTGTGTTGATGAAAATAACCATTTTAAACACATTCCTTATTGACGAGATTCTTTCCTCTCCATCTGTATATTGTTACTTTTATTTTTTACTTTTTTAATTTAATTTTTATCTTATATTGGAGTATAGTTGATTTACAGTGTTGTTGTGTTAGTTTCAGACCACCTGTGTATTCTTCAGTTCACCAAAAAATTGAGCATAATGTGGGTACCACAGATACCAAGTTGAAGACTTGGTCCCTGTCCCAGAGGAAGCATGGTAATCTGCCATGTCTTTTGTTCTCCTTGAGTTTTGCTAGAATCACTCATGTTTTTGTTCCATATTTTTAGGTACAATGTTCCAAAGAATTAATACTGCCATGCAATGTTACTCAAATTATTGTAGAGTCTACGTAGAAAAACTATATTAATGATCACTATAACAATATTGTGCATCATCTTCACCTCTTCATGTTCTTGCTTACCCTTCCTTGAGTTACATAGACTCTGGTTTCAACAATTAGTAGGGCATTACTATTACCAAGTGTAGAATTAAAGGAGAGGTCATAGAAATATAATACATACTGGAGAATTAATACACAGTTATAATTATAAAACTAAAAATGGTCAAAAAATTATAGTGATTAATAATAAGAAGGTATTTGTGAAATGGGGAAAGTCAAATGCTTTAGCTAGCACACAGTTGCACATGTAATATTTTATAAAAGTAAGACTTCATGATTAATAGAATAAGAATTATAGGGGCTTCCCTGGTGGCACAGTGGTTGAAAGACCGCCTGCTGATGCAGGGGACATGGGTTCGTGCCCCAGTCCGGGAAGATCCCACATGCCGCGGAGTGGCTGGACCCATGAGCCATGGCCGCTGAGCCTGCGCCTCTGGATCCTGTGCTCCAAAATGAGAGAGGCCACAACAGTGAGAGGCCCGCGTACCGCAAAAAAAAAAAAAAAAAAAAAGAATTAGACAAACTGCACCTCAATTTTTATTTGCACAGTATGGTGATAAAAATATCAACTTATGGCATTGTTGATAAGATCAGAACTAATGAATGCAAAAGCTTTCTTGACACATAGCAGGCGCTAGATATATGGTAGTTCTCATTTTCATTATTAGTGCATTCTTTTTTTTTTCTTTTCTTCAGTATGCAGGCCTCTCACTGTTGTGGCCTCTCCAGTTGTGGAACACAGGCTCCGGACACGCAGGCTCAGCGGCCATGGCTCACGGTCCCAGCTGCTCCACGGCATGTGGTATCTTCCCGGACTGCGGCATGAACCCGCCTCCCCTGCATCGGCAGGTGGACTCTCAACCACTGCGCCACCAGGGAAGCCCCTAGTGCATTCTCATATAAAGATAGACATTTAAAAAAAAATTTTAAACAGAGATCCTGAAACATAAATAACTTAAAGGCCTTTCCAGGATACATTTTGGGGGAATTTAGATATTTTGTCTACCAGTAGTTGGAAAGAAAGAGTAATAGTCATATGTGATTTCTGCTGACCTGAGTTTATTTCCAGTAACACACAGTGGTCACAACAAAGCATTCAAATATGACTTTGTATATCTCAAATGTCATGGGAGAAGCTGGAACTACACAGAACAAAATCATTGACGGACGTTCTGGTTCTCTTCTCTCATTTAAAAACAGCTAACTCAACTCATCCTTCAGTTTTTTGCTTAAACATGCTCACTTCCTTAGTTAAGCCATTCCATTTAGGCTAGACTCCTCTAAGTGTCCTAACCTCAAATTCCCCTATCATAATATGCATAGCATTTTTTCATAGTTATTTTTTAGCTGTATATCTTCTCAATATATTGCAAACCCCATAAAAAGAAGAGGCCTGTCTGTCTTATTCATTGTTGTTGCCCCAGCACTACACAGACTGTTTGGCAGAATGTTGGCAACTCATTATTTATTAAGTAAATGAATAAATTCCCTAACAGACATGGAAATTTCAATGTACAGCCAGAGATAGTTCTAGAATCTGGGTCTGAAGCAAACACCAGAGAACATGTAAGCACACTCCTCCAAACGTCTTGATAGAATTAGAAAATTTTATCTGCATCCCCAGGGCAAATTCTCTATCATTGATAATAATGGCAGACCTTCAGGATTGGCATTGCTTTGGAACCAGCAAAGATTCCTTAATCCACAGCTATGTGTTGAATACTTACATATTCAGATTCAACTAAACTAGATTGTAGAGAACTAGCTATGTACTAGGCTAAGAGCTATGTGCTTTATCATGCCATTTTACTCAGTGGCACAAACTATAAGGGCGCAGGATGATCATTTCTACCATAAATAAGTAGAGTGGCCATAAAATATGTCATAACTGATCAAAGTCATGTATCTTGGTAGTAGAAGAACCAGGATGCATATACAAGATGTAAGCTTACATGTTAGGAGTGAATGTTTTAAGGTAAGACATAGTGAAGTGATTACATTCAAGTTGTATTTGCATGGATGTAAGCAGGAGCACATGTCACCAATGGACTCAACTGAAGCTCAAATTAACATAGTTATATCATATATTAGGAGGGAGAGTTATCCTTACTGACATTCACTTGCTGTCAGACATTAGATATTTTAGCTTTCTAAGCTTCCTTTTCCTGATCTGCAAAGTGAAACTATGTACTTTGTTTCTCTCACAGGATCATTGGGAGGAACAAATAAGACACCCATATAGAAGCCACATTGTGTTAACATATTGCTTCAAAGTTTTAAAGGGATTGTTAACACACCTATCATATTGATTTTCTCACTCTATTTTACTGAGCAAGGTCTGCTTTCTTCCTTCTTTCCATTTGGAGGTTTATAGCATTATAGGTTACAACTCCTGCATTCTTTCAGTCCCATGAACATTATCCTAGTAAGTTTACAAATAAAAGACTTATTTTCAGTTTCTGACATAATGAAAATCAAATCAGGGTCCCAGAAAAATAACAATTGCTTACAGTACAGGTTTTCTATCTCTTAGTTACATTGAAATGGGTACAAATTAAAGGGTTGGTGGAAACACTGGACATGACTTTTAAACGTAGCTCTGCATTCATTATCATTGCAAAGATTAGTTTGAAGTCCTTGCCAATAAAATGGGGATAATAAACTCTAAATTTCTTAAAATCATCAAATGCCATCAAATTATTTTTAATATTTGAATTTTATTTTATTTATTTTTTATACAGCAGGTTCTTATTAGTTATCCATTTTATACATATTAGTGTATACATGTCAGTCCTAATCTCCCGATTCATGACACCACCACCACCCCACAACCACTTTCCCCCCTTGGTGTCCATACATTTGTTCTCTATGTCTGTGTCTCAACTTCTGCCCTAGAAACCTGTTCATCTGTACCATTTTTCTAGGTTCCAGATACATGTGTAAATATACGATATTTGTTTTTCTCTTTCTGACTTACTTCACTCTGTATGACAGTCTCTACATCCATCCACGTCACAAAAAATGAACCAATTTCGTTCCTTTTTATGGTTGAGTAATATTCCATTGTATATATGTACCACATCTTCTTTATCCATTCATCTGTTGTTGGGAATTTAGGTTGCTTCCATATCCTGGCTATTGTAAATAGTGCTGCAATGAACACTGGGGTGCATGTGTCTTTTTGAATTATGGTTTTCTCTGGGTATATGCCCAGTAGTGGGATTACTGGGTCATATGGTAATTCTATTATTAGATTTATAGGGAACCTCCATACTGTTCTCCATAGTGGCTGTATCAATTTACATTCCCACCAACAGTGCAAGAGTGTTCCCTTTTCTCCACACCCTCTCCAGCATTTGTTGTTTGTAGATTTTCTGATGATGCCCATTCTAACTGGTGTGAGGTGATATCTCATTGTAGTTTGATTTTCATTTCCCAAATAATTAGTGATGTTGAGCAGCTTTTCATGTGTTTCTTAGCCATCTGTATATCTTCTTTGGAGAAATGTCTATTTAGGTCTTCTGCCCATTTTTGGATTGGGTTTTTTTTTTTTTTTGAATATTGAGCTGCATGAGCTGTTTATATATTTGGAGATTAATCCGTTGTCTGTTGATTCATTTGCAAATATTTTCTACCATTCTGAGGGTTGTCTTTTCATCTTGTTTGTAGCTTCCATTGCTGTGCAAAAATTTTTAAGTTTCATTAGGTCCCATTTGTTTATTTTTGTTTTTATTTCCATTATTCTAGGAGGTGGATCAAAAAAGATCTTGCTGTGATTTATGTCAAAGAGTGTTCTTCCTATGTTTTCCTCTAAGAGTTTTATAGTGTCCATTATTATATTTAGGTTTCTAATCCATTTTGAGTTTATTTTTGTGTATGATTTTAGGGATGGTTCTAATTTCATTCTTTTACATGTAGCTGTCCAGTTTTCCCAGCACCACTTATTAAAGAGACTGTCTTTTCTCCATTGTCTATTCTTGCCTCCTTTGTCATAGATTAGTTGACCATAGGTGTGTGGGTTAATCTCTGGGTTTTCCATCCTGTTCCATTGATCTACTTTTCTGTTTTTGTGCCAGTACCATATTGTCTTGATTACTGTAGCTTTGTAGTGTACTCTGAAGTCAGGGAGTCTGATTCTTCCAGCTCCGTTTTTTTTTTTTTTTTTTTTTTTTTCCCTCAAGACAGATTTGGCTATTCAGGGTCTTTTGTGTCTCCATACAAATTTTAAGAGTTTTTGTTCTAGTTTTGTAAAAAATGCCATTGGTAGTTTGATAGGGAATGCATTGAATCTGTAGATTTCTTTGAGTAGTATAATCATTTTCACAATATTGATTCTTCCAATCCAAAAACATGGTATATCTCTCCATCTGTTGGTATCATCTTTAATTTCTTTCATCAGTGTCTTATAGTTTTCTGCATACAGGTAGTTTATCTCCATAGGTAGGCTTATTCTTAGGTATTTTCTTCTTTTTTTTTTGCAGTGGTAAATGGGAGTGTTGCCTTAATTTCTTGTTCAGATTTTTCATCATTAGAGTATAGGAATGCAAGAGATTTCTGTGCATTACTTTTGTATCTGGCAACATTACCAAATTCATTGATTAGCTCTAGAAGTTTTCTGGTGGCCTCTTTAGGCTTCTCTATGTATAGTACCATGTCATCTGAAAACAGTGACATTTTTACTTCATCTTTTCCAATTTGTATTCTTTTATTTCTTTTTCTTTTCTGATTGCTGTGGCTAAAACTTCCAAAACTATGTTGAATAATTGAGGTAAGAGTGGACATCCTTGGTTTCTTCCTGATCTTCTAGGAAATATTTTCAATTTTTCACCATTGAGAATGATGTTTGCTGTGGGTTTGCCATATATGGCCTTTATTATGTTGAGGTAGGTTTCCTCTAGGCCTACTTGCTTTTTTTTTTCTTTTTTTACCATAAATAGGTGTTGAATTTTGTCAAAGCTTTTTCTGCATCTATTCAGATTATTATATAGTTTCTATTCATCAAACTGTTAATATGGTGTATCACACTGATTGATTTGTGTATAGTCAAGAATCCTTGCATCCCTGGGATAAATCCCACTTGATTATGATGTATGATCCTTTAAATGTGTTGTTGGATTCTGTTTGCTAGTATTTTGTTGAGGATTTTTGCATCTATATTCATCAGTGATATTGGTCTATAATTTTCTTCTTTTTTTTTTTTGTAATAACTTTGTCTGATTTTAGGTGTCAGGTTGATGGCGGCCTCATAGAATGAGTTTGGGAGTGTTCCTTCCCCTGCAATTTTTTGGAAGAGTTTGAGAAGGATGGGTGTTAGCTCTTCTCTAAATGTTTGATAGAATTCACCTGTGAAGCCATCTGGTCCTGGACTTTTGCTGGTTAGAAGATTGTTAATCACAGTTTCAATTACATTACTTGTGATTGGTCTGTTCATATTTTCTGTTTCTTCCTGGTTCAGTCTTGGAAGCTTATACCTTTCTAAGAATTTGTCCATTTCTTCCAGGTTGTCCATTTTATTGGCATAGAATAGCTTTAGTAGTCTCTTAGGATGCTTTGTATTTCTGCAGTGTCTGTTGTAACTTCTCCTTTTTGATTTCAAATTTTATTGATTTGAGTCCTCTCCCTGTTTTTCTTGATGAGGCTGGATAATGGTTTATCAATTTTGTTTATCTTCTCAAAGAACCAGCTTTTAGTTTTATTGATCTTTGCAATTGTTTTCTTTGTTTCTATTTATTTCTGCTCTGATCCCTATGATTTCTTTCCTTCTGCTAACTTCGGGTTTTGTTTGTTCTTCTTTCTCTCATTCCTTACAGTGTAAGGTTAGATTGTTAATTTGAGATATTTGTTAATTCTTGAGGTAAGATTTTGTTGCTAAAAACTTCCCTCTTAGAACTGCTTTTGTTGCATCTCATAGGTTTTGGATCATCGTGTTTTCAATGTCATTTGTCTCTAGGTATTTTTTGATTTCCTCTTTGATTTCTTCAGTGATCTCTTCATTATTTGGTAACATATTGTTTAGCCTCCATGTGTTTGTGTTTTTTACATTTTTTCCCCTGTAATTGATATCTAATCTCATAGTGTTGTCATCAGAAAAGATGGTTGATATGATTTCAGTTCTCCTAAATTTACTGAGGCTTGATTTGTGACCCAAGTAGTGAACTATCCTGGAGAATGTTCTGTGTGCACTTGAGAAGAAAGTGTAATCTGCTGTTTTTGGATGGAATGTCCTTTAAATATCAATTAAATCTATCTGGTCTATTGTGTCATTTAAAGCTTGTGTTTCCTTATTAATTTTTTGCTTGGATGATCTGTCCATTGGTGTGAGGTGTTAAAGTTCCCCACTATTATTTTGTTACTGTTGACTTCCTCTTTTATAGCTGTTAGCAGTTGATTTATGTTTTGTGGTGCTCCTCTCTTGGGTGCATATATATTTATAATTGTTATATCTTCTTATTGGATTGATCCCTTGATCATTATGTAGTGTCCTTCTTTGTCTTTTTTTTTTTTTTTCCTTTCTTTTTGCAGTACGCGGGCCTCTCACTATTGTGGCCTCTCCCGTTGTGGAGCACATGTTCTGGATGTGCAGGCTCAGTGTCCATGGCTCATGGGCCCAGACGCTCCATGGCATGTGGGACCTTCCTGGACTCGGGCACGAACCCATGTCCCCTTCATCGGCAGGCAGACTCTCAACCACTGCACCACCAGGGAAGCCCCCTTCCTTGTCTTTTGTAACATTCTTTATTTTAAAGTCTATTTTATCTGACATGAGTATTGCTACTCCAGCTTTCTTTTCATTTCCATTTGCATGGAATACCTTTTTCCATCCCCTCACTTTCAGTCTGTATGTGTCCCTTGGTCTGAAATGGGTCTCTTGTGGACAACATATATGTGGGTCTTGTTTATCTATCCATTCATTGAGCCTGTGTCTTTTAGTTGGAGCACTTAATCCATTCACATTTAAGGTAATTATCGATATGTATGTTCCGATTACCATTTTCTTAATTAGTTTATGTTTGTTTTTGTAGGTCCTTTGCTTCTTTTGTGTCTCCCACTTAGAGAAGTTCCTTTAACATTTGTTGTAGAGCTGGTTTGGTGGTGCTGAATTATCTCAGCTTTTGCTTGTCTGTAATGCTTTTGATTTATCCGTCAAATCTGAATGAGATCCTTGCAGGGTAGAGTAATCTTGGGTGTAGGTTCTTCCCTTTCATCACTTTAAATATGTCCTGCCACTCCCTTCTGGCTTGTAGAGTTTCTGCTGAGAAATCAGCTGTTAACCTTATGGGAGTTTCCTTGTATGTTATTTTTTCCCTTCCTGCTTTTAATAATTTTTCCTTGTCTTTAATTTTTGCCAATTTGATTACTATGTGTCTCAACGTGTTTCTCCTTGGCTTTATTTTGTGTGGCAATCACTGTGCTTCCTGGAATTGGGTGGCTATTTCCTTTCCCATGTTAAGGTATTTTTCAACAATAATCTCTTCAAATATTTTCTCAGGTCCTTTCTCTCTCTCTCTTCTCCTTCTGGGACCCCTATAATGTGAATGTTGCTGCATTTAATTCTGTCCCAGAGATCTGTTAGGCTGTCTTCATTTCTTTTCATTCTTTTTTCTTTAGTCTGTTCTGTAGCAGTGAATTCCAACATTCTGTCTTCCACATCACTTATCCATTCTTCTGCCTCAGTTATTCTGCTATTGAGTCCTTCTAGTGCATTTTTCATTTCAGTTATTGTATTGTTCATCTCTGTTTGTTTGTTCTTTAATTCTTGTAAGTCTTTGTTAAATATTTCTTGCATCTTGTCGATCTTTTTCTCCACTCTTTTTCCGAGGTCCTGGATCATCTTCCCTATCATTATTCTGAATTCTTTTTCTGGAAGGTTGCCTATCTCCACTTCATTTACCTGTTTTTCTGGAGATGTATCTTGTTCCTTCATCTGGTACATAACCCTCTGCTTTTTCATCTTGTCTGTCTTTCTGTGAATGTGTTTTTTTGTTCCACAGGGTGCAGGATTGTAGTTCTTCTTCCTTCTGCTGTCTTCCCTCTCACAATCAAATTTTAAATAGCAATGTTATAAAAGAAGTATGTAAGGAAGACATCCATTCAAGGGAAAAATATGTATTTTTTATATTTAATAGCAATTTTTCTTTTTTAAAAGACAAATGCTTTATTTCTGAAAAGCACTTTCCCATAATGTTAACTAAATTGATGAACAATGGAATATATTTCTTTGACATCACTCTATAGGCTCATTTAGGTGTTTCAGAAGTGCAATATTTATGACAACCCTCGGGAAATTAAAATATATGCTATTTCTAGATGAGAAACAAGAAAAATAATTTATGCCATCACAAAACACAAAACAAAGCCTTTTGTGGAAAATATTTCTTGATCTGTTATTATCAACAGCAAACAGACCTAAGTATTGCCAGGATTCATGGGGATATCAAAATTTATCTGTGGTAAGCCAACTTACCTCTTTTTTTTTTTCTCCTCTCTTAAAGTTCGGGTCATACAGAGGCAGCAAAATGTTTTGTGTTTCTTTTTCTGTGTTCCACCCAAATCATACATCCAAGTTTCAGTACTATTATGTTTATATAGTGAACTTTAAATACCTATTTCCTAATTTAGATTGATCAGAACATCTTCAAAACATCTGCCCAACTTGGTACACTGCCCAGAAAGTCTAATGACTTTTGAGAAGAGAAAATTAGATTTATTGGCTAAGACAGGGAACTACCTGGAAAATTATGAGGTTTTAGTAAGACTATCAGTACTCCTAAGTTTGCCAAGAGTCAGCCATGTGGAATGCAGTAAGAACTCTAGGCAGCCTTAAAATAAACTCTTTGATTAACTGCAATTATAAAAAAATTGTCAGCTGTCAGAATTGATATTTTTCCCTGGAATAATGTAAGAAGTCATCAATGTCAGAAGCATGATTAGTAGATTTCCAAAATGGGCTCAATTTTCTACATGATATGTTCTAGAGGTAATGGAGAAGCCAGCTTTCTCAGAACTCTATCATCTCCCTTCCAAGTTCTAAGATGGAGATGCTTACAATTTGAATTTCTAAACAGGTCTTGTAAAACTTTCCATAGGGAAGCGACATATAGCGAAGTAAGGGTGTAACATAGGAAGACAATCTGGATTATTGCAAAAGAGCATTAAAAGAGAGTATTTTCCTTGATGGATTCACTATTACTCCAAGCCTATCCTCAGTGTGTCAGACTTAGAATTTGATCTGGGAGCATTCTGGGAATGGATTTGCATCTCAGAAACTGACTCACATTAACCAAAGGTGATAGACATGTAACAGATAAAACCAGATGTTATTTTAGGGATTAAAATTGAGAACTATAATGGACTGTGTATCCAGGTACTTCACCTTTACTCAGAGCACCCTCTCCAGGCAGTCCAACCACAATGAAAGTCATATTATAATCAGACGTTTGCTTTGAAGGACAGAATCTGAATACGGATTTTTTGACTATGTAATTTGCATGCTTATATTCATCATATACGATGACTATTTTAAAATTACAGTTAGTCCTTCTAGGAAGCAACCCATTCCAAGTACTTCTGAAGCCTCTCTCTTTGTTATCTTTCCTTGCATAGCCCACTCTTCATATAAAAACATCCTCTAGGAGAAATATCCCACTGAGTCACTAATAATCATAGATGTTAAAATCAGTTTCTCAGATAACTTTTATCCCAAGAGGTGGGAAAGACAGCATTAAATCACAGATAACCTAGTGAAGAGGATAAAAGTCAACAAGAGCTGTTTGTAAATTTTGGAGATTAATCCTCTGTCAAACAACCCAATCCAAAAAGGGGCAGAAGACCTAAATAGACATTTCTCCAAAGAAGATATACAGATTGCCAACAAACACATGAAAGAATGCTCAACATCATTAATCATTAGAGAAATGCAAATCAAAACTACAATGCGATATCATCTCACACCAGTCAGAATGGCCATCATCAAAAAATCTACAAAAAAATAAATGCTGGAGAGGTTGTAGAGAAAAGGCAACCCTCTTGCACTGTTGGTGGGAATGTAAATTGATACTGCCACTATGGAGAACAGTATGGAGTTTCTTTATAAAACTACAAATAGATCTACCATACAACCCAGCAATCCCACTACTGGGCATATCTCTGAGGAAACGATAATTCAAAAAGAGTCATGTGCCACAATGTTCATTGCAGGTCCTTTTACAATAGCCAGGACATGGAAGCAACCAAAGTGTCCATTGACAGATGAATGGATAAAGAAGAAGTGGCACATATATACAGTGGAATATTAATCAGCCATAAAAAGAAATGAAATTGCGTTTTTGGTAGTGAGGTGGATGGACCTAGAGTCGGTCATACAGAGTGAAGTAAGTCAGAAAGAGAAAAACAAATACTGTATGCTAACACATATATATGGAATCTAAAAAAAAAAAAAAGGAGAACCTAGGGGCAAGACGGGAATAAAGACACAGACCTACTAGAGAATGGACTTGAGGATATGGGGAAGGGGAAGGGTAATCTGGGACAAAGTGAGAGAGTGGCATGGACATATATACACTACCAAACATGAAATAGATAGCTAGTGGGAAGCAGCCACATAGCACAGGGAGATCAGGTCGGTGCTTTGTGACCACCTAGAGGGGTGCAATAGGGAGGGTGGGAAGGAGGGAGACGCAAGAGGGAAGAAATATGGGGACATATATATATGTACAACTGATTCACTTTGTTATAAAGCAGAAACTAACACACCATTGTAAGGAAATTACACTCCAATAAAGATGCTTTATTAAAAAAAGTCTATAAGAAATAAGGGTGAAGAGACAAGAAGGGCGGAAACTATATTCTACTACTTCATAAATTTAATAGGGCCTGCTTCCAGCTTACTTCTGCTTAGGTATGAGCAGACTCCTCTGGAGTTTAAGCACCTGTCAAAATGACTGCAGACTTGGAAGTTAAATGCCTCTTTGAAGGGTGGGCAAAAGCAGTCACAAAGCCCACTTACTTGACTACTTTAGTAAGCAAATTTATTTAGTTTTTATTCTGAAAGTCATTAGTATTTTATGCAAACTTAAAGTTATAAATAAAATAAGCTTGGTTGCATAGCATAGTAGTTAAGACCATAGCTCTAAAAAAGATCTGGCTTTGAGTCTCAGTTCACCCAATTCCTAGCTCTGTGACCTTCTCTCAACATGAAGATAATGAGTACCTAACTCAAAAAGTCACAGTAAGGATTGTGCTGGAGCATATAAAGTCTTGGCAGAGTGCCTGGCACCAAGTAAGCTCTCCATAAATTCTGGTTGCTACTGTTGTTGCCAAAGATGTTACCATTGTTGCTACTGGTGATGTCTTTGTGGGATTCTTCTGATATCCTCGAATTCTTCCTACATTCTAGAGAATGATTTATTTTCTAAGGAACAAGAACAGCTTACTTCAGACCATCACCATCCCTTGCTTGGCCTCTTGCCTTAAAGTCTGATAGTTCTCTTTTCAAAATTGCACACAGCTGCCTGTTGCACTGCTGGATATGCAGTTCTTCTGACTTCAGCTCTTCAGTGGACTCCCTTCAGGGGCTCAAACCCATTAACAGAATCCTTGTAGCCAAGTTTTGCCCAACTCTCCAGCCTTTTCTTTTTACTTTAGGCTCCATAAACACCATTAACCTTTAGTCCTTTATACTTAGTGCTGTCTCTCACCTCCATGCCCCTGCTCCAGTCTCTCTGCTCTCTTGGAATGCACTCTCATGCCCCATCCATCAGGTTAACTCCTGCATATTCTGAGGGTGTAAATAGTTCTTACACCCTCTCCTAGGCTCCCAACTCAATGGTTGGCTCACCACTATTCCCTAGCACCCAGAATAGCGCTTGGCACACTGTTGGCTCTCAAAGAATGAATGGATGAAAGGATACCCCTCTGATAGGGTACCTCTCACCCCTACAGAGAGATGATGAAATGGAGGCATACAAAAGTTTCTGTTTGCAGGTTCAAAGTACAATACTGGTCAGAGTGTACAAAACATATGAACATAGCAGAACCTTTAGTACCATTTTGTTAAATCTAAAGGTCAACAGATCATTTTTGAACAAACTATTCACTGATTTGTTGAAGTAATCAAGTTATTATGGAAAGACAAATGATTCCAAATCATTTCTATATCTGATTTTTAAAAAGTCTTTGGCTCTATTATAATACATTTTGTTGTTGATTTGAAAGTTTACAGTTTACTCATTTTAGTGAAGAAGATAATTAAAAATTGTTAAGTATGGATCATACAATTAGTCATCATTACTTATTTACACATTTAATTTGTTCAAGTCAAAATGAGATTTTTTTTTTGTACAGCCAGCACAGCAAGCTCAAGCTAGTAGCTAAGAAAAGAAGATTGCCATTGTTAGCTGGTCTTCATCATACTTTATGTTATCACATATAACCTAGATTCTGGACTTAATATTTATCTGAAGTTTATGTTGATACATGAGGTTAAATGAAGCCAATCTACTCTATCCTGGCTGTACTGGCTTTGCAATATTAACAGTGGTACAGATGTAGGGTTTTCTTCTTAGTATGCTAAACAGTCATAATTCAGATAGTACTTAAGGAGCAGATGTTAGGAGATAATTGTTCTCAGGGCAGTATGGCTTTTGAGAAGTAACCAAATGTGTTAAATACATAAAGGGTGCATGTTGTCAGACACCTGTACCTTTAGCTTTCAAGAAGTATGGTTACCTCATTACCACAGCCTCAGCATGTGTGAACTTACAAGAAGTTTGGCTTCATTAAACTTTTGAGGACTTTTTGAACAACATTTTAAACTAGATAACTATTGCTTCTTCGTTACTAACATGAAAATTTAATGTTAGTAAAATTAACATTACAGAGGATCCTGCATTTTAGAAATGCAAGCAAAATATAACTTTAAACATTGGGATGATAACTGCAACTTTACATTTTGATCTGCTTTAAGAGAACAGAATCAATTCTTAGAATTTGTGTTCTACAATGCTCGGTCAAAGAAGTATCTCTTAAGCCTACTGGGAGGGTCTATCTTGAAGTAACCTTATTTGATGAACGATAGCAACTCATTTTTACAGCATAATTAGAAAATATGTCACTCTGGATAAGGACATCTCCAAGATGACTAAGTACTTCCACTTTTTAGGTTCATAATTTTAAAAATAGCAATAGTGAGCAATAGTTTAAGGAAGTATGGTACAATGGGAAGACCTTCAATCTTGGTTCCAGTTAGGTGAGAATTAGGACCGTGGCCCTGCTACTCACAAGGTATGTGGCCGCAGACAAGTCATTAGCATCCCTTAGGCTCAATTTCATCATCTGTAATGTTACTTACCCTGTAAGGTGTTTCTGAGGGTTACTGTCAAGCACATAAAAGGAGGCCAAAATCTAGCCAGTATTACTGTTCATTTTATCATTATCTACAGAGACTGATGAAATTTTAGAGCCAAAAACAAACAAACAAACAAAAACGAAACACACACACAAAAAAAACAACAGCAAAAGACAATAGAAAGAGAAGTAGAGAGACTTCAAAATCAAACACTGTCAAGGGCAAAGCAAGTGCTTGAGCAAGGAGGACAAAGGGTAGAGGAGGGGAGTCCTGGTAGAATCAGGAAATGTATAAGAGCCTCTTTAAGGCTTTAGATTCAAATCTTTCAAACATCATAGACAAAAAGTCTCATTTCAGTTCTTCAAATTAGAGACCACGCCATCAATCTGTAATGCATGATATTCCAACATAATTATTTCAAAAGTAAGAAAGTCATTGTTTAGAGAGACTGTTACTTGTCTTAATCACCCAGCAGCTTAGCAGAAGAGTTGGAATTAGAACTTGCGTCCCTGGTAGGTTTACTTGAGCTTCTTTCTCTCAATCCCAAGTTTGTCCCTTTTTGGCATCCTTAAAAAAAAATCAAATTTCCTTTCCTATTTTCTGTATGTTGCTTTCCTTAAACAAAGAAAACCTTTTTTTCTCAATCATACTTGCCAATGAGAAGACTTCACCTACCTCTACATTGGGTCTCAAATAATGAAGCTCAGATAAAATTCTCTCCCAGTTCACATTATTCTGATTTTTTGCTCTTGAAGATAGCTGGCTACAGAGCTTCCTTCCCTCTTTGAGCCCCAATTTTTAATCCCATAAAAATTTGTTCAGCTACTCAATTATCACCACCGCCTTATATAATTCAATCTTGAATTTATCATTCTCATCATTCTGAGATCAATTTCTCCAGCTGGTATTCAGATAAATTTGATAGTTTCCTAATAGCCATTGATTTTTATTGGTTATCAGAGATATGAGAAGTCAATCAATTGTGCACTACTTACTGTATATGCATAGCTGTAAATATTAAGTATATGTGTCATAGTGTGCTGTGGCTGAATAACTGTGATAGTTGTTAACATTCATTATGTGCTTAATAATTGCCATAGGGCCTTTAAAGTTAAAATACTTTTTAAAGAAAATGAGAGTCCCTGTTATCTACTAGCCCAAGCTCCCTCCTTATCTTCCTACCTTTCTTCCCCAGATATGTCTTGAGCTCCTACAATGTTGAAGCAACATGCTTAAGCAAAAACCAAGATTTTTGTACACTGCCACCAACATGAGTGAAATCTAGATCACTGTATAAGTGTTGACTTAGCAAAACACACTTCTTGTTCAACCAGTCTGATCAACCCTGTGCCTGATGACCCAAAGGAACCAGGCTGTGTTTGTGTTGCATTTTATCTAGCTTACAGATGACAGAACACCATGGGCCTCTACTGAATCAGATTCTCCAGCATCTGAACTACTAGGGGATAGGTGAAGCACTAATACACTCAGATTGAAGAAGAAATTTAAACTTGGGAAGAAACTTGCTCAATAATTGTTCTTAATCATAAGGGTAGCGATTTATATCAAAATATGAATGAGGATAGGAGTAATATATAACAGTGCTTCTGACGGCTGTGATATTTAAGCCAGATTACATATATGTTTTACAGGCTTATACTTGTTTGCAACCTTGGCAAAATTTTCTTTTGTCTTTATACTTTACAACAGCATCATTTACTTTCAGTTACCCATACAACAGAGAGGCTGTAAGTTAAAATGTTTTTCAAAGAAGCCACATCCTTTAACAAATGTAAAACATGTGGAAGAATCAAACAGCTAAAGTCCAAAAAGAAAAATGGATTTTTCTAGCTACTGACCGATATCTAAATGCAAAAGCACTTGGCTATAAGAATATATTTGCCTTCGTTATAACATTTACTGGGCTTACATTGGTTTGGTACACTTTTTTGAGCTACCGAAAAAGAAAGCAAAAGTGTTAATAGCTATAGTATTTATAATAGTAAAAACAGAGATGACATTTATTTTGTGTGACTGTTACAGGTTTAAGACTGATACTCTACAGATCAGATATCAAATTAACCATACCCTGACTCCCTCTTTAAATATAGCTTTTCTTTACATTAAAACAATGCATATAGTCATCTATTTTAATATTTTAAGTTGTGCTCTTGGTTATTAGTAACTGAAAGTTCAAATTCAAGGGCATTTTCTTATGATTTATCATTCTTACATGTTATTTGCTTTTTAACCACATTATTACTGCCTAAGTGACTCTCTCCACTGAAAAAGCTATTTGAACATGTCCATATGTACTTCTTTCAGTATGTTAAAAATACTAACATCAAAGGCATTTTTTCATAAATATTTTACACGAATTTAAAATAGAATCCTAGCAAACCTTGTAAGAAAACTACCAACTGACAGTCTTTCCCAATTAAATATCTCTATAAAGATAATAACTTGAACTGTAAATAGTACAATGAACCTAATAAAGAAAATGCCAGACATCATGTGGAATGTTGGACTCACTTTCACCTATATTCAGTAAAGTAAAAAGAATCTGGAATACATTCACATAAAGAACAAAAAGATTTAAAAAAATATATTCCCTACAAGGATTGGACTCTTTTCTAGGTGGTCTGCAAAGACAACAAGAATGTAAAAGCACATATATAAGTCACAGGATGTTATAAAAACAGAGGAAATATAGTGAATAATATTGTAACAACTAGTGATGGATGATAACTGGTCTTATTGCAGAGATCATTTCATAACATATGAAAATACTGATTCACTATGGTGTACCACTGAAACTAATATAATATTATATACTAATTATAACTCAATAAAAAAGTGTAAAAGCATAAAGCATAAATTGGATCAGTTCTTTTTTTCCAAGTCAGCTCAAAGGGAGAACTGGTTGAAATCTAAAAAGAAAACATGGTGTAAGCATCAAATGACCAAACTGTGAAAATCATATCAAGTGAAACAATTTAAGTGAAAAACTTGCCCACAGTTGGGTTTGCTGGTAAGCAGCTATCACTCAGATATACTAGTAAAGTTAACATTCCTGATTGCTATTGATACTGGGTCCAGATTTCCTGATTTGAAACCAATAGTGTCAAGATTAAACTACCTGTCCCTCATGGATGAAAATAATTGGAAGCTCCCGATTTGTTTTGCCTAGACCTGCAGATAGTCCCTCATCAGATTCCTGAAGTTTACCTTCCTCCGAAGACCACTTTCTCTAATTCATCACAGCTAAAGTGGTGGTGGCAAATAGCCACATATACAATGATACTTTCGTGAACTAAAAGAAAATGCTCATTTACTACCATTTTGTGTTTGCTGCACAGATAGTTAAAATTTAGTAACATGTGTGACTCATTCAATGAAGTTTTAAATATTCAAAATTAGAAATAATGGGATTACAGTCCAGAAAAGAGACAGAAATAAACTTAAATGAAACATTTGGAACTTTAGAATTTATTTACAATGTCTAGAACAGGAAGGGTTGGAATTAAGAAGTGTTGTGAAATAAATAAATACTTGGCAGGTTGAGTTATTTATCTGTAGTAATGGTGAGGTTGTATATGCCCTAGAAGTTACACAATTCTAATACAAAAAATAAATGATAATTATGGCATGGACTAAAGTAAAGGTGATCTAAACAGCAAAGTGAAGAAGTACATTATTGGTGATTATAAAGATTACCAGGAGAGAAAGATACAATGAGGTTGTGTTAGTTGAGAGACTGATAAAATGGCAGATTAACCAGTGTAGCTAAAAGAAGGAAACACATTGCATAAGAATGAAACTGAAGACACAATACACTGGTGAGGAAAAACTGGAGGCTGCTATGGCAAGGTAACCATAAATAATGAATGAGAATGAGGGGAAGTTGAAAATATTGGAGTTTCTTCTTTTATAAATTTGATAATGCTGGACATGAGCAGTGTTGAATGACACATGAAGCAGTCTTGCAAGTGGGTAACTGCTGTGATGTACCAATGAAACCTAAAAGAACCAGGAAAGATGAGAAACTGTAAAATCAGAACATTAAGACTATCATTATGTAAATGTTGAAGTTACTAAAAATAAATATAATTAATGGGTAAAAGAAAAAAGTGTGAGTTTGCTATTAATATACTTGAGGAGGATAAATTCATTCAGTCTTTCATATAACCATCTAACATTTATTGAGTTCCTTCTGCTTTTCAATGACACTGAATCAAGTGCAATAAATTACATATTTTTTAATCTTAGAGATAAAGGTGGGAACCAAATTTATATGGGAGTAACATGAATATCAAAAGAAACTCAAAAGAACTTAATATGTTCATCAATACTAAACCAACCCTAAAAGAAATGTTAAAGAGCCTTCTCTAAGTGGAAAAGAAGTAAAAATCTATAGGAAAGAGAAAATCCCACAGGAAAAGCAAGTATATAGTAAGGACTGAGGATCAAACACTTAAGCCAGTATAAAGATTGTAAAAGACAAAAAATTGTAAAAGCAACTATAACTACAATAAACAGTTAAGGTATAACCATGAAGATGTAAAATATAACACCCAAAACACAAAATGTAGGGGGAGGGAGTAAAAAATTGTAGATCTTTTAGAATGTGTTTGAACTTAAATGACTACCAGTTTAAAACAAATAGATATAGTTATAGGTCAAGGTATATGAACCCCATGCTAACCACAAATCAAAACCCACAATGGGTACAATACTAAAAAGAAAGAAACACAAGCATGCTAACAAAAATCATCAAACCACAAGGAAAGAAACACAAAGAAATGAACAATGAAGAACTACAAAACAACCAGAAAACAAGTAATAAAATTGTTACTTGCAGTAGGTAAATACTTATCAAAAATTACTTTAAATGTCAAAGGACTAAATGCTCCAGTCAAAAGACATAGGGTGGCTGATTGGATAAAACAAACAAACAAACAAACAAAACCAGGACCATTTGATATGCTGCCTGCAAGAGACTCACTTCAGGGCTAAAGACACACACTGACTGAAAGTAAGGGGATGGAAAGAGATGTTTCATGCAAATGAAAACAACAAGATTGTTGGGGTAGCAATACACATATCAGACAAAATAGTTTTAAAACAAAGGGTATAACAAAAGACAAAGAAGGGCATTACAGAATGAAAAAGGGATCAATACAAGAGACATTAAGCTCATTAACATATATGCATCCAATACAGGAGCATCTAAATATACAAAGCAAATACAAACAGACATGAAGGGAGAAACTGACAATAATACAATAGTAGGGGATTTTAACACCATACTGACATCAATGGACAGATCATCCAGACAGAAAATCAATAAGGCAACAGTGGTCTTAAATGATGCAACAGACCAGTTGTACTTAATAGGTATCTGTAGGACATTATATCCAAAACAGCAGAATACACATTATTTTCAAGTGCACATGGAACATTCTCCAAGATAGGTTACATAATAGGCCACAAAACAAGCCTCAACAAATTTAAAAGGATAGAAATTATATCAAGCATTTTTTCCAACCACAATGATATGAAACTAGAAATCAATTACAGAAAGAAAAAGGGGAAATAACAAACACATGGAGACTAAACAACATGCTACAAAAGAAAAAAATCAGTGATACTAAACAACATGCTACTATAAAACTAATGGGTGAATAAGGAAATCAGAAAATACCTTGAGACAAAGGAAAATGGGAATACAACACTCCAAAATCTTTGGGATGCAGCAAAAACAGTTCAAAGAAGGAAGTTTATAGCAATACAGGCCTTCCTCAAGAAACAAGAAAAATCTCAAATAAACAACATAAACTACCACCTAAAGGAATTAGAAAAAGAACAAAGCCCAAAGTCAGCAGAAGGAAAGAAATAATAAAGATCAGAGAGGGAATAAATAAAATAGATATCAAAAAAAAAAGAAAGAAAAGAAAAGATCAATAAAACCAAGAGATGTTTTTTGGAAAAGACAAACAAAATTGAAAATTCTTTAGCCCAGCTCACCAGGAAGAAAGTAGAGAGGACCCAAATAAAAAAAAGAAGAAATAAAAGAGGAGAAATAACAGCTGACACAAATTGGACAACCTAGAAGAAATGAGCAAATTTCTAGAAAGATTCAACCTGACAAGACTGAATTAAGAAGAAACAGACAATTTAAACAGACCGATCACTAGCAGTAAAGTTAAATTTGTAATAAAAGCACTCCCAGCAAAGAAAAGTCCAGGAATGGAAGGCTGCATGGGATAATTCTATCAAACATATAAAGAGGAGCTAACACCTATCCTTCTCAAACTATTCCAAAAACTTGAAGAGGACAGAAAACTCCCAAATTCATTCTACCAGGCCACCATTACCCTGATATCAAACTAGACAAACACTACAAAAAAAGAAAATTACAGGCCAATGTCTTTGATGAATATACAAGCAAAAACGCTCAACAACATATTAAAAAACTGAATCCAGCATTACATAAAAGGATCATACACCATGATGATCCTTGGAATTTACTCCAAGGAGGCAAGGATGATTCAATATTCACAAATCAATCAATGTGATATATCACATTAACAAAGAAAGAATAACAATTATATTATCATCTCAATAGACAGAGGGAAAATATCTGACAAAATTTAGCATCCATTCATGATAACAAGTCTCATCAAAGTGGGTATAGAGGGAACATATCTCAACATAATAAAGGCCATTTATGACAAAGCCACAGCCAGCATCATACTCAATGGTGAAAAGCTGAGAGCCTCTCCTTTAAAATCAGGAACAAGAGAAGGATGCCCATTCTCTCCACTTCTATTGAACAGCAAATTGGAAGTCCAGCCACAGCAATCAGACAAGAAAAAGAAATAAAAGACATACAAATTGGAAGGCAAGAATAAAACTGTCACTAGTTACAGATGACATGATACTTTATATAGAAAACCCTAAAGTCTCCACCAAAAAACTATTAGAACTAGTGAATTTAGCAAAGTTGCAGGACACAAGACTGACATACAGAAATGTGTTGCTGTTCTATACACTAATAATTAACTATCAGAAAGAGAAAGTAAAAAAAAAATCTTGTTTAAAATTGCATCAAAAAAGAGTAAAATACCTAGGAATTAACTTAATCAAGGAAGTGAAAGACCTATACTCTGGAAACTACAGAACACTGATGAAGGAAATTGAAGTTGATACAAAGGAATGGAAAGATATCCTGTGCTCTTGAACTGGAAGAATTAATATTGTTTAGGTGTCCATACTACCCAAAGCAATCTACAGATTTAATGCAATCCTTATCAAAATACCCATGACATTTTTCACAGAACTAGAACATACAATCCCAAAAGTCATATGGAACCACAGAAGGTCCCAAATTGCCAAAGCAACCTTGAAAAAAAGACAAAGCTGGAGATATCATCATTCCAGACTTCAGATTATACTACAAAGTTACAGAAATCCAAACAGCATGGTACTGGCACAAAAGCAGACACATAGATCAATGTAACAGAATAGAGATCCCAGAAATAAACATACACACCTATGGGCAATTAGTCTATGAAAAAAGTGGCAAGAATATACAATGGGGAAAAGACACCCTCTTCAATAAGTGGGGCTGGGAAAACAGGACAGCTACATGTAAAACAGTGAGATTAGAACATTTCCTCACACCATATACAAAAATACACTCAAATGGATTAAATACCCAAATGTAAGACCTGAAACCATAAAACTCTTAAAAGAGAAGATAGGCCAAACACTCTTTGACATAAATCATAGCAATATATTTTTCTATCTATCTCTCAAGGCCAAAGAAGTAAAAGTAAAAGTAAGCCAATGGGACCTAATCAAACTTAAAAGCTTTTGCATAGCAAAGGAAACCATTGACAGAACAAAAAGACAATCTATGAAATGGGAGAAAATATTTGCAAATGATGTAACTGACATGGGGTTAATATCAAAAATAAACAGTTCATACAACTCAATATCAAAAAAGCAAACAACCCAATCAAAAAGCGGGCAGAAGACCTGAATAGACATTTTTCCAAAGAAGACATACAGATAGCTAAAAGGCACATGAAAAGATATTCAACATCACTAATTATTAGAGAAATGCAAATCAAAAACCACAATGAGGTATCACCTCACACCTGTCAGAATGGCTATCATCCAAAAGTCTACAAATAACAAATGTTGGTGAGGATGTGGAGAAAAGGAAACCCTTGTACACTGTTGCTGGGTATGTAAATTGGTGCAGCCACTATGGAAAATAGCATGGAGATTCCTCAAAAAACTAAAAACAGAACAACATATGATCCAGCAGTTCCACTTCTGGGTATATGTCTGGAAAAAATGAAAATACTAATCCAAAAAGATACACACCCCCCAATGTTCACAGCAGCATTATTTACAATAGCCAAGATATGGAAGCAACCCACATGTCCATCAATAGATGAATGGATAAAGAAAAGGTGGTATATATATAAAATGGAATATTATTATATATGTATAATGGAATATACATATAATGTATATTATATATTATATATATATATTATATATATATATAATAGAATATTACTCAGCTGTAAAAAAGAAAGAAAAGTCTGCCATTTGCAGCATCGTGGATGGGTCTAAAAAATATTATGCTTAGTGAAATAAGTCAGACAGAGAAAGACAAACACCATATGATATCACTTACATTATGTGGAATCTAAAAATGAAACAAATGAATGCATATAGCAAAATAGAAACAGACTCACAAATACAGAAAACAAACCAGTGGTTACCAGTGGGGAGAGGGAAGGGGCAAGGGGCAGGACAGAGGTATGGGATTAATGGACACAAACTACTATGAATAAAATAGAAAAGCAACAAAGATATATTGTATAATACAGGGAATTATAGCCATTATCTTGTTATCTTGTAATAACTTTTAATGGCATGTAAGCTATAAAAATGCTGAAGCACTATGCTGTACACCAGAAACTAACATAATATTGTAAATCAATGTACTTCAATAAAAATCTTAATTCTTATAACTCTTAATTTGATACAGAATTTTACTTTATAACATCACCTATTTTTCTTATGTTTTTAATTTAAAATAAATACATCAGATATTTACCACTCCCAGTCCTTAACCTTTATGAAATATCACCTTATTTACAGCAGAATTGCTGGACCGATTCAGTATTTTTAAAAACATAATCTGAATTGGAATCTAAACTCAATATTTTCCTCTTTTTCTATCCAAATACACTTATCCAAATTATGATGACCACAACAGTGAAAGTGATGAATTTTTATAAATCCACCAGAGAGCCTCCTGGAAATTACAGTCACTATTAAAAAGTAATATTAACTAAATCTTATATTAGGAGATAAAATGTTTCATGGTTTTCTTTATTCAGTCAACATTTTCTGAATACCTGCTATGTTGCAAGCACAGTGAAAGAAGAAGATAGAAACATAAGTAAGATTTGGAGCCTGTATTTGGAAAATTCATGTTCAAGTCATTGGAGACAAATGCTAACATGTAATATAGAATACAATAATATCAAAGCTATAAAGAACCTGATGGGGTGGGAACAACTAAATCTGCTAGGAGAGTCAGGAAAGGCTTCAAAGAATAGTTAGTAATGAAGCTGTGTCATGGAATGCTGATAGGGCACAAAATGTTTAGGGAATGACATTAAATGTAGTTTGGTTAGACCACTGAGTGAAGGAGAGGATCACATGCGGTGGTGGTGAGTGGGAATGATGTAGTAAATTACTTTCTCAAAACATGCATGTATGATTTTATCCTTCACGTAGAACTCTTTAATGGCTTACCCTTCACTTTGAATAAATCTAACTTCCTTTTAAAGTGTGAAATACCTTGAATAATGTCTTTTCCCTCCATCTTATACCACTCTTTTCCTCACATGCTATGCTACACCCCACAAAAACAAATTTAGAAACATATTTACTGAGACCTACTGGGTGCTGGGGGTGCTGATGACCAAAACAGGCTCTGTCTCAGGATCTTTACACACATTGTTCCCTTAATTAGGACACTCTTCCTTCCATTTCTTGTAAGAACAGCTCTTCTTATCATTTAGGTTCAACTTCAGTGTTCACCATAGAAAAGGATTCCCGATTCTTCGATATAATGGCAACTGATCATTTATTCTTTTTCAGTTTTGCTTGTTTCTTCCACTAGAATGTAAACTCCATTAGTAAAAGGATTTTTGACTATTTTTTTTCTCCAGTAAATCTACAGTTCCTAGAATAGTGCCTGGCTCAGAGAAAGGAACTCAGTAAGCATTCTGAATGAATGAATGAATAGCATTAGCTACACTTTATAAATATTTCACACATTTATTTTTTACTTTATTTTACTTAATTTTATTTTATTTTTGTTCTGCTATCCAAACTAGAGTGAAAACCCATGAAAGCAGGAATTAAGCCTGTCATTCACCCTGTAACTTCTCACCAAGACTAACACAGTACTTGGCACCTAATAGGTGCTAAATATTTATTAGATTAATAAATGGAAAGAAATGAAGGAGTTGAGGAGGTTGAGGAGTTTAGTAACCACAAAGATGTAAATCATAGAGACATTCTTGATGAAGGTGCTGTATAGCCAATACTATATATGACATCACTATCATCATTGACCCACAGACAGCTGCACCATTCTAAAGCAAGGAAACTTTTCCTTTAAAAGGACAGATAGTAAATATTTTAGATTTTTGTTGGTCAAGACACAAAATTAAGGAAATTATATACTTATGTAATTATAACAATAAACATTTTATTGATGAAATTCAAACAATAATAGTAATGATAGAATTCAACTTTTTATAAGGAAAGCCTATTACCAAAAATTGGAATCCTTGTTTTTTTAAATAATAATTTACTTAATTAGAGTTCAAATATATTGTTCAAATCAATTGCAAATGCTCATCTGTTAATGCTGATCTTCGATGAGGTTTTATGTATTTCATATTTGAGAATGTCTTTTCACAAGACAGATATTGCCAACTACTGATATCAATCTATAAAAATACGATTTTAATTGAGTATATTCATTCCTTGGAAGGAATCTGTTTAGTTCTACTACATTAATCTTTTGATATTTTCCCTTAAGCATGTTATTACACTGCAGATGGATCACTTCTAATTGGGAGTTATGTCAAAGCTTCTCAATGGCACAGTTAAATGGATTTTTAATTATTGAAATTTTCTTTGTACTTACATAGAGGTCTGAAAAACACTACTGGATCTATAGTTTGAGTTCAGAAAATATACCCATTGCAAAGTTGTGTGGAAATGGAGATCTTGCTTTTCATTTTACCATTCAACAGCAATGGAAGTGCATAAAGCACGTTAACATCACTAATGTGTGGTAGGCAGAATTCTAAGATGACTCCCAATATCCCCACACTCTGTGTATACACCCTGTATAATCTCTGAGACTGTGAGGGGATGGAATTTACTCCCATGATTAGGTCTGACCACAGGAGCCCTTCAAACCTGTTCTAGAGGTCAGAGATAGAGGAAGTCTGATATTCTAAGGATGAAAAGGATTTGATGTACATTGCTGGCTTGAAAATGGAGAGTACCATGTGGAAAGAAATGTGGGCAGTCTCTAGATGTTGAGAGTGGTTCTTTGATGAAGCTGTCAAGGAAACAATTTTTTTGTCCTAAGACTAAACGGAATTGAATTCTGCCAACAAAAAGAATGAGCTTGGAAGTGGGTTTTTCCCTAGAGCACCCTTAGGAGAACTCAGCCTGGCTAACATCTTGATTTCAGCATACAGACCTGTGAGTTAATAAATAGGTTTTGCTTTAAGCTGCCTACTTTGTAATAATTTGTTACACACCAATAGAAAGGTAACATTTAATTCAAATAACATAAGTCATTGTTGAAATGACTTTACTGCAATAAAAGTTGCACATATAAGCACTGTTTTGCTTATAAGTTTAGGTTGAATCTATTAAGAAACAATATCAAGTCTGAAACAAAGCTAATTTCCAAAATCATTTAATATTCAAAAATAGTCATTAAAGGTTGTTCTTCCTATTCAGAAATATTTCAATCTCAGTCTTGAGTTTAAAAAAGAAAACTATAATAAAACTTGACCACTGTTACACCATTGAACTGCCACATGGTGGGGCAACTCAAGATATTCAGTCTCTATTTCTGACAAAAAAATGCCTGGAACTGACAGTCATTAAAGCCACAAGAGTGAACGAAGTTCACCACTAACACAATTAGTGCAATAAGACACTATAAATTCAAATATTATCCACAAAGTCCCTGGTGATGAATAATAGTTTAAACATCTTTTCATTTTCACAAACTTTGTAAATTTGTATAACTAATCCTTCTCTGCTCGATACATATCTTCAACACTATTATAACATCTTAGCTGATTCCACTTCAGATTGTACTGAATTAGTGTTTTTTCAAATTCTTTACAAATTTCTTGCCTATGGTCTATTGATAGGGGCTAATTCTTCTGTTACTTTACACTTGGCATTGACTGCTCAAATTAACAGCAGTATCAGCAACATTCATGGGCTGATCAACAGCCAAGGAAATCACTTGTTTTGTTTTTCAACTGACTATTGATGCTCCTCCCAACATCCTCAATTCTTTCAGCAACTGTTCTTACAAAAAAGCTAATAGTCTTAAACAAGTTTATTTTCTCCCAATAAATTTCTTTAACTATTGCAATCAAACATGACTTAACTCAACATCATCAAATGACTTTCCTTGTTTATCAAGTGAATGATTCAGAAAGTTACTATGGTTGCATCTTCATTCTCATTTTTATTTTTATGAAGGAATTCTGCTATGGTGAGAAATTCCATTTTAATTATATAATTTTTTGACTATTGTTTTCTTATCAATTGGGAATATTACTAGTGAGTGCTTAATTTGGTGATGTTGACATATTTTATTATTTTAGCACAACCACAGTGCCACTGCTTTGCCAATGATGTGATATGACCATACGTGTGGAACTTTAAAGACTACACAGAATTATAACTGTGTCACTGTGATTTGAAGTGTGCTGAACAGCAATGCAAAGTGATGACAGCATACCATACAGTGGTTGCTACTTAATTTTGTCATTATAGCATATGAACTGCCATAGGTCATATGTAAACAGATGAGCATAAATAAAACTAAAAAAGCTTTATTTTATGGGCACTGAAATTTGAATATAATTTTCACACATCATGAAATATTCTTTTGATTTTTTTAAACCATTTCAAAATGGAAAAACCACTCAGCTTATAAGCCCAACAAAAACAGACAGGCCAGATTTGGCTCACAGGCCATAGTTTCCAAGCCCCTGTTCTACAGCTTAGATATTTCATGTTCAAAGGGAAACTGGGTGGGTTATTAATCAGGAACTTCATGTGTTACTACAGAATTCAGGTTAAATATGGGTGGCACAAAATATTCATTTCAGAAACATCATTTTGCATAAGGCTTGATGTAAGATTCATGATAAAGGAGTTGAACATTGAAATATTCCTTGAGCCACTCCTTAAGGCAGTGTTTCTTTTTTTTTTTTAACACCTTTATTGGAGTATAATTGCTTTACATTGTTGTGTTAGTTTCTGCTGTATAACAAAGTGAATCAGATATACATATACTTATATCCCCATATCCCCTCCCTCTTCTGTCTCCCTCCCACCCTCCCTATCTCACCCCTCTAGGTGGTCACAGAGCACCAAGCTGAACTCCCTGTGCTATGCAGTTGCTTCCCACTAGCTATCTATTTTACATATGCATTGACATATATACACTACCCAAGGCAGTGTTTCTTGACATGTGGTCCATGGAGCGAGCACCTTGGAGGGGGTGCTTACATAAATGAATATTCATGCCCTTCTAATTGTATTTCATTAGAAATCTACACTTCTGGGCTTCCCTGGTGGCGCAGTGGTTGAGAGTCCGCCTGCCGATGCAGGGGAAATGGGTTCGTGCCCCGGTCTGAGAAGATCCTACATGCTGCGGAGTGGCTGGGTCCGTGAGCCATGGCCGCTGGGCCTGTGCGTCCGGAGCCTGTGCTCCACAATGGGAGAGGCCACAACAGTGAGAGGACCACATACCGCAAAAAAAAAAAAAAAAAAAGAAAGAAAGAAAGAAAAGAAATCTACACTTCTATTAAACTATCCACTTAATTTTTGTGTATACTTAAGTTCAAGTACAACTTTCTTGATATGGAGATACTTTGGTAGGTATTACTTAAGTGATGAAATCAATGTTTCATGCTTATTACTGAAACCAGAGAAGCCCATATGTATATCTCATTATCCATAGAAATGTTGTCAAAACTGACTGTAGCATAAAACTATTCAGTAAATTTCACTCTAACAAATTGGTATGAGAGCAAAGGGAAACTGTAAAACTCAGTCTTATATGCATGCTAAACATACACACGTGGTACACACACAGAGACATACACATTGTCACATAATCCTCTGTCCCATAGCAGGAAGAAATTCAATGTATCTATGAAATTTTTATAAATTTCTCCTTACAATTATTCAGGCTATAATTCCATATATGATTTCATTAATTATTATTAGGAATTTATATATTTGCATGTTGGGAGGGTATTAGGAGAGAAGAGAATAATAATTTCAAATATGATTTGAATCCATGTTTTTCCCAGAAACCTTTCTTTTTTGGGAAAACCATTATTCTTTGAAGCTTGTGCTAACTAGTGAGGACAAGACTTAATATAAGTAATTTTTCCTTTAATCCTTAGACAATATAGGGATTCTGGAATATTCTCATTTATTTTAATTAAAATTTTTAACATTTTAAGATATGTTCACACAAACCCAACTCCCAAATATGAGAAAAAATGAACAATATTTTCTTAAGACATAGCACAGACCACAAAGTAACAAAGGTCAATAATGATGACAATTTTTTAAGGAATGCATCTGGGCATACTTGCTAATGAGAGCCTACATTCAAAGTCAAGTTAAGATTATAAAAGAATTATAATCTGAATTTTAAAAAATCCATACTAGGCTTTTAAACATAACATTTACATTAACATAACATAGGCACTTAAACACATTTGAGAAACCTGTACTCACCATTTAAAAAGCAAGAGTTTTTTATTTATTGCATAAACAGTATTGAGGCAATAGCAGACATTTTTTAAATGAAAAAAAATATGTAAAATCCCACTACTTTAACAAATGAATATTATCATTCTCTTTAGTCAAAACACACTCATTATTTTTTTTAATTTTTTAAATCTTTTGTTAAGTGAAAATTTTAATTAAGAAATAGCCTGGAAATTCATAAAGGACATATCAGCTAAAAGTACTTTTGTAACAGCTTTATCTCACTACAATTTATATACAGTAACATTCACCCATTTAAAATATATAATTCAATCATTTTTACTTTATTTACAGCATTGGCCAATAACTAAATTTTAGAACATTTTTTTTTAACATCCTTATTGGAGTATAATTGCTTTACAATGGTGTGTTAGTTTCTGCTTTATAACAAAGTGAATCAGTTATACATATACATATGTTCCCATATCTCTTCCTTCTTGAGTCTCCCTCCCTCCCACTCTCCCTATCCCACCCCTCTAGGTGGTCACAAACCACCTAGCTGATTGCCATGTGCTATGCGGCTACTTCCCACTAGCTGTCTATTTTACGTTTGGTAGTGTATATATGTCCATGCCACTCTCTCACTTTGTTACAGCTTACCCTTCCCCCTCCCCATATCCTCAAGTCCATGCTCTAGTAGGTTTGTGTTTTTATTCCCGTCTTAGCCCTAGGTTCTTCATGACCTTTTTTTTTCCTTAGAGTCCATATATATGTGTTAGCATGTGGTATTTGTTTTTCTCTTTATGATTTACTTCACTCTGTATGACAGACTCTAGGTCCATCCACCTCCCTACCAAAAACTCAATTTCATTTCTTTTTATGGTTGAGTAATATTCCATTGTATATATGTGCCACTTCTTCTTTATCCATTCATCTGTTGATGGACACAAGTTGCTTCCATGTCCTGGCTATTGTAAATAGAGCTGCAATGAACATTTTGGTGCATGACTCTTTTTGAACTATGGTTTTCTCAGGGTATATGGCCAGTAGTGGGATTGCTGGGTCGTATGGTAGTTCTATTTGTAGTTTTCTAAGGAACCTCCATACTGTTCTCCATAGTGGCTGTATCAATTTACATTCCCACCAACAGTGCAAGAGTGTTCCCTTTTCTCCACACCCTCTCCAGTATTATTTTTTTCTAGAAATTTTGATGATGGCCATTCTGACTGGTGTGAGATGATATCTCATTGTAGTTTTGATTTGCATTTCTCTAATGATTAATGATGTTGAGCATTCTTTCATGTGTTTGTTGGCAATCTGTATATCTTCTTTGGAGAAATGTCTATTTAGGTCTTCTGTCCATATTTGAATTGGGTTGTTTGTTTTCTGTTATTAAGCTGCATGAACTGCTTGTAAATTTTGGAGATTAATCCTTTGTCAGTTGCTTCATTTGCAAATATGTTCTCCATTCTGAGGGTTCCCTTTTTGTCTTGTTTATGGTTTCCTTTGCTGTGCAAAAGCTTTTAAGTTTCATTAGGTCCCATTTGTTTATTTTTGTTTTTATTTCCATTTCTCTAGGAGGTGGGTCAAAAAGGATCTTGTTATAATTTATGTCATAGAGTGTTCTGCCTATGTTTTCCTCTAAGAGTTTGATAGTGTCTGGTCTTACATTTAGGTCTTTAATCTATTTTGAGTTTATTTTTATGTATGGTGTTAGGGAGTGTTCTAATTTCATACTTTTACAGGTACCTGTCCAGTTTTCCCAGCACCACTTATTGAAGAAGGTGTCTTTTCTCCAATGCACTCATTATTTTTACAGTTGCCAATCACATTGGGGATAAGACTTTGCGTCCTTGGAAAAATAAGAATTTTCCACATTGCCTCATCATCAAGGGTCATGTATAATAATGGCACTGAGCAGGTGAATTCTAAAACTATTCAACAGTTTTCAAATGTTGGATAATGAGGTTAATTGCTGATTTCTTAATTTTAAAAATGTATCCAAACATTATCTAACTAGAAGGAAACCAGCCACGTTTTCCCAAACATTAAGTGGCAATTAGGGTTAGGTAAGAGATAACCTTCCATATTAGCTTAATATACCAGTTACTGTTGTCACAATGCCTACTAAGCAGTTAGCATGGCACCAACTGTGAGTTGTTCTACACCCCTTTTCCTGTTCTCCTAGGCCTACAGCTAGATTACATTCTTAGCTTCCCTTACAATTAGGTTTGGCCCCATTACAAAGTTCTGGATAATAGAACAAAATTTAGGACAGTCAACGTGCTACACTTCTATATTGGCCCATCAAACTTCCCAGAAGCCAATTTCCAGGAACGTTCTCATTCTTTCATTTGAAGGAGACAACTATACAACCTTGGAAGCCATGTCTTGAGTATGACAGAGACTCCATTAACCTGGGTTCCTGAATGACTAAGTGGAATGAAACATTCTTTACTTTCCACTAAACTGGAATAGCTCAGGACTGTTTTTTTGAGCAAGAAATAAGCTAGTTGTTCAAGCAATTATAAACATTGTGGCACATTTTTTTATAGCAGTTACTATTACCCTATTATTATTTTTTTAAGTGTAAGGACGGACTTTATTTTTTTTTAAAAAGTCTTTAGGGACTACAAATTACAAAGTAAAAGCAGATCTCTATGTAGAAAGCTAGTGAGTACATTTTGTGCATGAAAGCTTTATCAAAGTCATTCATTTAACAATTTCACCCCCTTCACAATGGTATCAGTTATAATGCTCTTCTTCATAAGGTTATTATACCTTTATTTCAAACTATATTACATGTTATTCCCTCAAGATAAACTTTTAAACACCTAATTTTTAGCTCCTAAGAATGGCACCTCTGAAAGGGGCAACTCCCACTCAGTCTCTGGTTGCATTATTCCAAGCTCATTTCTTTCACCAATGAAAAAAGCTTTCAAAGTGTTCACTTTTAACATGAAATGTTTCCACCAAAAAGTGTGGCCACATTTTGTTTTCTAATGACTACATAGAAAGATGGGTAGCAGCAAGAAAAGAAAGATGGAAATTAAAAGGCAGCCATTAAAATAAATGGATCAACTGTACAGAAGAGATATTTGGCTCATGGCAATTTAAAATACTGGCAACTGGGGTAAGTTAATAGGCAGATGCTTGAGTCATATATCAATCTGTGAAGAGAATGAGGCTGGCCCAGTATGACCAGTAGGATAATCATTATCACTGCACTTCATTCTTTGCAACAAATACTCAAAGCCAGCAGGAAATATGAGTTATATTTAGAATCCCAATTAGAACATGCTAACCACTTTTCTTTCAACAATTTTCTGGGTTTAGTACAGTCATTTGCTTTACTTATACTGTTTTATGAGTCCTTTCTTACCAATCTAAGTGTATGACAACTGTAAAATACTTTATTTTATTTTATTTTATTTTTTTTATTATTTTCTGCTTTATAACAAAGTGAATCAGTCATACATATACATCTGTTCCCACATCCCTTCCCTCATGCATCTCCCTCCCTCCCACCCTCCCCATCCCACCCCTCCAGGTGGTCACAAAGCACCGAGCTGATCTCCCTGTGCTATGTGGCTGCTTCCCACTATCTATCTACCTTACGTTTGGTACTGTATATGTGTCCATGCCTCTCTTTCGCTTTGTCACAGCTTACCCTTCCCCCTCCCCATATCTTCAAGTCCATTCTCAAGTAGGTCTGTGTCTTTATTCCTGTTTTACCCCTAGGTTCTTCATGCCATAAAAAGAAACGAAACTGAGCTATTTGTAATGAGGTGGATAGACCTAGAGTCTGTCATACAGAGTGAAGTAAGTCAGAAAGAGAAAGACAAATACCGTATGCTAACACATATATATGGAATTAAAAAAAAATGTCATGAAGAACCTAGGGGTAAAACAGGAATAAAGACACAGACCTACTTGAGAATGGACTTGAGGATATGGGGAGGGGGAAGGGTAAGCTGTGACAAAGTGAAAGAGCGGCATGGACATATATACTCTATTATTATGTAATTGTGGATATAGGCAAAGAGGAGGTTCCATTTTCTCTCTTTCTTCTTTCCAAGACAAAACTGCTAGCAATCCTTTCAAAAAAAAAATTTAAAAAAGAAGAAGAAAACTGCTAGCACTCTTGTCCCTCCAAAGCCTGTCAAGCACCTCTGACTTCATTGTCATTACCATGTCTAGTTTCTACTTGAACCTGTATTAGAGTCTAAGGCCAATGGTTCTATGATCTCCTATCTATACAAAAACTGGGTGAGCCTTATCCAATTACTATCATTGTATCTAAAATGGCAAAATAACCATTTAATCCTGTAGTTTTAGTTCTTCTTAAATGACAGTTCCAGTAATGTAAAACCATGTATATTAACATTCTATAAAACAGAATTTTATATTTATTAGAATTGACTGAAATCTCCATAAGTGCTTGGTACATCTGCAGATATAGTTCTATCTAGGACAAGCTGGTATTACATTAGATTATTTTTTAGCAACCAATAGTTATCCATTTTGTTAATATTAAAGGCTTGAAGAAAGGCATGCTGCTTCTGCAATTTCAGGAATGTCTGATCTGTTGCCAACAATAACACTGACATGTAATTATGCCTTTTATCTGCTATGTCTATCAGGAACCTAATCATAAGATTTAACTGTACTCATCATGCCTTATTCTTAGAAATGAACAAAATATGAGATTCCTTAATTGCAACTTGCATCATCTCTATATGTATCTAATCTCAACTAGGTCTTCAATTTAACTTTGCATTCCTTAAATTCAGCTGACAACCTATCTTATTTCCTATGATAGCCTTTCCAGAACCTTTCTGCTCTTCTTAAGTGTCCATCATCTCCAACCCTGCATTTCTCATTTTCAGCAGTTATGTTACTGAGAAGATGCAGGCCATGATAATGAGTTCACTCAAATTCTTCAACTTTCACCTATCTATAAAAAACTCTCCAGCATCTCTTTGAAGCCTTATCATGCACTACCTCCTAGACTCTAGATACAGCTCCATCTTTACTCTTGATTCAGTTTATTTTCACCTCCTCCAGGTTTTCTCTATCAAGCTTCCTCATTTTCCCAGTACATACAATTTTCTCTTCTTCTCTATTAATTTTCTCAGCCTAAAGCAAAATTCTAAGGAAAAAAGAAAAGAGAAAGGAAATCTTCCTCAAGGACTCGCAACATTATTTCACATTTCTCTTTTTTACTAACAAACTTTTAAAAGGATAACCTACATTTTCTGCTTCTTTTCCTTTCCCAGCCGCTGGTTTCTTAATCAGTTTTAATCTAGATTTATGAGCAAGTGGGCTGGATATTGTCCACTGAAGATGGACTAAGATAGGTATAGAAATAGAAGAGCAAAGTTGAGACAAAAAGACAACGTTTTTGGAAGGAAATATATTTATCTTGTTGGGTGGTTGCAGAGAAAGAAAGGAGAAAGGGCTGGAAAGTAGACTATGATAGAGTGTAGAGGGTCCTGAATATCAACATCTATGTAGCATATCCAGCAGTTTCATTATAGTTATTTTTAAGCAAATAAATATTTCATAACCTATAAAACCACCAGAATATGAGAATACACTTTAAATTCAGGAAAATGGGTAAGTAAGGAAATTTAGCTACTCTTCTTGGTTCCAAATCCTTGTATTTTGCTACATCCTGTCACTTATTCCTTGCTATTATATTCTTCTGCCTTTAGACCAAATCTATCTATCTATGTCCTTATCACATTACAACAATTCACAGCTTTCTTTGCCACTATCAGAACTGACATTTTCATATTTTATATTTCCCATAATCAATGAAATACAGTGAAGAGAAATCTGAGTGTGTAAATAAGCCATTAATACAGGATATTCTGGTTAAAAAATTAGGAATAACTAACCATTTACCATCACTTCCATTATTTCTTATGGGCTTTTGAGATATGATTCTTTCACAAGATTGCTGTGACTATAATGGGGAACTTATTGAAGCACTAATTTAGCCTTACAAATAGATTTGCTCTTTCAGGAATATATACAATTGTCACTGTTCCTTCTAAGCTTTCTCATAGAGTTACGGTGTGTAATGGGTTTTGGGTGCCTGCTGAAGCAAAGTCCATAGGCTGACCTTATATGTGCATAACTATCTACAGGCATTGATTTATTGATTGTTGGCTTGTTGATTTTTCTGTGTTCCATACACTGTTCCATATGCTTTACATTTATTAAATTATTTAATTCTTTTTAAAAATAGAAAGGTAGCTCGGAGAAGCCAAGGGTTTGAGTTAAAGTAGAAGAGACAGGATCTGCCCACGTAGATGAGTAGGTGGCCCATACTCTTTTCATCACATAACTGGGACTTTTCCTAAGGCACCAAAAGCTGCTACTGCTATGTACAACCTTTCCCAAGTCCCAGTAAAAATAGTTCATGCAGACAACAAAGGCAAGGAGTGTTTTCACAAAAATATCACAATTTAAGGGAAAGTGACCTGAGAAAGAGATGTTCTATTTTCTCCCAATTACAAGCAAACTTGTGTGCATCAGTTTACCTGGTTTTCAGATTAGATATTGCTCTGTAATAATTAAATAGAAATTTGCTTATTTTTCTGTATGGAAGTGAAGGGCCAAGATTATTTATGCACTGTTGATTACAGAAGGACAACTGGGCAGCAACAGAGAAGACAGGGGCAGAGACCAGAGAGAATTCTATAGATATTTCTAAAAATTTCTATAGATATTTCAATTTTGTTTATAGGTCTTAATTTCCCAGGGTTCAAGTCTTATTGTTTAAAATTTTCATCCTTGGTCACAAGAAAGTTGCTGTTATTCTGTACAGAAGGACAAAAGATATGCCGATGATCAATATCATTTCAATAACTGACTATATTAACACTTCATTGTCTTTAAGGAGATATATATATGTAGGGCAAGCTAGACTGCTCCTTCCTTAGGTCTTCAAAAATTGACATTTCCTCTAAGGTCATAGGGTGTTAGTTACAGACAGTAGTAGGTCAGTAGATCCAGGTCCAATCAAAGACAGTCTTTGATCACAAAGATTTCAGTTTAATGAATAAGAAAACTACAGATGTTAATTGGGGTTAACCTGAAGCAACCAAGACCTATTAACTTCTTTATTAAGAAGACATATGCTATGTTTGTGTTAAGGGGCAGGAGTAGATTCCCCTCCAGTCCCACTAAGACAAAACAGGTCATGGAAGGTGAAATAGACGTAAGTAGGAAGAAGACAGCTGAGTATATGTCAAGCTGGAGGTTGATCTAACTATGAAGGATGGCATTAGCACAGTTTATTTCCATAATATCTTTCCAGAAAGTTAAGCATTTTTTCTTCCATTATGTCAACTTTTCCAAGGCTAGTTCCGAAATGCTCCATGAATCAGAATACAGACTCAATTGGAATAGTTTCCAGTTTATCTTATGAGGCTTATTTGTTATATGATATAAGATTTTAAACCCCATTAGCAGTTAACTAGCATGAAATACTTAATATAGGCAAACTTAATTGAGACTTAATATGTTTATTTTTAAAAATATAAAATGTAAAATATTTGCAGATTCATTTCTTTCTCACTTAGCAGATGTTGTGAGGCAAAATGGGCAAGAAAAAATATTCAATGAAATTCCAGAACTTACCCAAATAGCAAAAACTTTAAAAAGGGACAAATAAAAGTAGTTGTATGGTCTTATCTGAGTACAGTTTTCTAGAATGACCTAATATCCATCACAGACATGCAGATTAGCTTGTACCAATGCCAACGTTTCAGACATTTGGTAAGATATTTATCTCCCTTTCACTAAGGGACAGCTTAGTGCTGTATATTAAAGCAGAAAAATAAATTATTTCTGCAGCATTTCCAAGAGAAATTTTCCGTGCCATAAGTTTTTTTAATTGATAAATGTCTTTTAAACAGATGGGAAAAATGCAATAAACCAAGTATGGATTCGTGAAATGTATGGAAAAAGAGTTTCTGAAAGATGAATATTTACAAACATTGAAATACATCCTCTATATTGTGTTAAGCAAAAGAAAATACAGGGTAATGAGTATTGAGAATGAGAATGAGAACGTCCTAACCTTGTGATTAACTTGAGTAACTGAAAAGGGCTGAGGAAATTTTTGAAAGGCCATTATAAAAATAAATCTATTTATGCATCTCCTCAAGCATCACTGTAGAGTTTTTCCACTCCACCTCATTCTCCCACCTGTTTGGAAAGATATGTCCTGGCAGTGTGTCTAGAACCTAATATCATTCCTAACCACACACAAATTGAATTCCAGCCTCATAGCATCAAATCTCTGGGAATAAAATCTGGTCACATACAAAGAACACAAACTGTTCCTTAACAAGATGGCAGGTATTTGGCACATGATTTGGGTTTTGTTTAAACAAGCTGATTAGTAGTATCACATTGGCAAGTTCATTGTTTATAATCATTCTATTTCATTTGCCTATTAAAAGTAGAAGCACACATTCTGTTTTATAAGCCTGGTATGAATCAGTACGGATTTTTTTCCCCCTCAAGTAAATACTGCATAGATAAAATAAGGGGGGAAAAAGATAATTTAAGTACAAGGGATTTTAAAGCCCACCAACATTGCTATAAGGAGAAGGTTTCTGCTAACAATTACCCCATTAACAACATTCAAACTATTGTGGAAAAAAAATTGACAGATAGACATACCAGTAAATCTCACTGTATTTCCTGCCTAAAATCAGTTTAGATAAATGGACTCACATCTAGGATTATTATTTTTAAATATCACTTTCAAATCCTTCTTGCCAAAGGAGTCTTAGCACTTCCTCAAGAGAAGCAACAGATTTAGGTATTCTTGAAAAAGCAGTAAGTTCATTAAACTTGTTTGATGACTGGTGTTTGACAACTGAATATTAGGATTTAGACATTTTTTAATATAAATAATATTTCTGTTTTCACAGTGTCCAAGGTATGAGAAATCTGTTCTCCATATCCTCTCATTCATTTAATATCTTCCTTTCTAACCCAAGCCAAAGATTCTTCAACCATATCTTCAACTATTTGATGCTCTTGATTTATTCATTTAAAAAAATATTGAAATATAGTTGATTTACAGTATTGTGTTAGTCTCAGGTGTACAGTAAAGGGATTCAGTTATACATATATATATATATATATATATATATATATATTCTTCTTTTTACATTCTCTTCTATTATAGGTTATTACATCGATTTTTCCATTTTTGTTCTCAATTCTAACCCGAACTCTTGTTTTTAGGATCACTGTCTATTATCCCTTTTATTCCATGTATGGGAAGCAAAATAGTACAGTGCTTAGAGACAATAACTTTGGTAACAGGTAGTCCTGGGTTCAAGGCCACACAGTCCAGCTTAGCCTCTCAAACTCCAAGCTTCCTCATCTAGTACACATCTTGCTTGGTTCTGAGGGTCCAGTGGGATAATGCATGTAAGTACTTAGAACAGTGGCTGACACAAAATAAGTATGCCTTTTCATTAGTAAATAATTAATATTAGTTTTTATTTTGATTTTTATTAAGCATTTTCCTTTCCTTGCCATCCTCTGGCTTTGTATAAACTCAGTCTATAAATATATTAAATCTATTTTTTTATTTAAAATATTTTAAGATTTATTTTTAAAAACTTTATTAAAAAATTCTTCCTCTCTCTGACTACTGCCATACATATTTTTCTCTCATTTACAACTTCTTGAATGAATATGCTAGACATCCTATCATCACATTCTCATTTTATTTTTTCCTGAACAAACTGGTTTCTGTTTAGTTCCCAAACTCTAGCACATTTTTTTAGAAGGCAATCTTACCTACTCACATTCTTCTAGCCAGACCCCTTGCTAGAACTGCAGGCTCATCTTCTGGTGGTACGTTGCTACCTGAACATAGGACTGGCACCTCAGACTCAGTAAGTCTAAATTAAAACATTACCTTAGTTTTCAAGTATACTTTGCCTCTTCTATTGCCCATTCCAATTAGTGGCACCATTACAATCCATTAGATAAAATAATAAGTATTATATTAACTACGAACTATAACAGTAATAACTAAAGCTATCTGAATGCTTACTGTGTACCAAGCACTGTTCTACGTATTTACAAATATTAACTCACTAGTGGTCCAAAAAATCCTAAGAAGCAATTACTACCATAGCTGATGAAAAGCAGGCTTAAGTAACTTGCCCAAGGTTACAGAGCTAGTAAGTAGTAAAACCAAGTATTCTGCCTTTGGAGACTGCATATTTAACAACTTTGCTATACTGACCTCAGCTTAGAAGACAGAAAGATGAAAGTCACCTTTAACTTCTCAATTTCCTTCACCTCCTTTATTGGGCTAGTATACCAAATTCTACACATTTTATTTCCTTTATACCTAACAAATAGATTGCTTCAGATTCTCATTTTATCTCACCTATATGGTTACTACATTCTTTGCTTCTATTTCTTTCCAATACATCTACCCTAATCCTGCCAAAAGGATCTAATATTAAATCCTGATGAGTTACTTCCCTGCTTCAATGGTTCCCAATAACTTTGAGGATAAAAACTAAGTTTCACTATACAGATACTGCCTACCTCTTCAATGCCAACTCTTGTCATTTTTATCCACACATATAACTAGGGATCCCAAATTGAGTATAGACTGTGTCCAGAGCTGAAGTTCAGGCATGTGTGATAACCTAGCAATCTATTGAGCCAGGGACTTAGGAACTTTCTGGGAGAATTTAAACCCAGGGACAAAAAAACAAACAAATCCAATAAACCAAGAACTAGCTGAAAAAAATGGGACAGAAGATTAGGATTCAAGGTAAGTTTGAAAGGTAACATAATGAGTTAAAGTTTTGAAATATTGAGTTTGAAGAGCCAGTGGCATATACATATGGCAATGTACAATAAACTAGTGTAAACTTGCACTAATAACAAAGCCCTGGTTATCAGAGGTAAGGAGCTATTTCATATATAGCCATTGACCATCTCTTCAACTGTTCTCTGGAACTTGACTACCTGTAACAATTGAAGAAGCCGTAAAATATTAGCTAACAGCATTTCTCGGGCAACTCTAATAAGGTATAAGTCAGAGGAAAGTGAACTTCCCATTGCCCATTTTGCCACAGATTACTTCCCATCTTGGGCACTATGGGGATTCAGAGTGTTTCTGGTACTGCCTGGTGGAATAATAAGTATGCTTTCTGCATCTGGGGAAAATGTGGCAGGTGGCTGGAAATTATGGAGTCTGGAAAAGCAGCCATAGATAACATGGTATCTGTTGGAGCAGCAATGAAGTTGTAGAGTGAAATGTTGACAGGCAACACATAGCCCAGCAGACAGCCTGTCCTGCCCAACAGAGCAAATGCAGAAACTGTTTGGAACAAAGTTTTTTTTTTTTTTTTATAAACACGTCTGAGATAATACTGACTAGTCTCAGACAAAAGTAAATTGCTGAGGTGAAGGGATGTATCAATTATACCCCTTTGGGGTTTGCAAGCTTAAGGCACTTACTGCAGAGGAGAAAGAAGTTGCAAAATTTAATTATCACTGTTAAGTGATTTCTTTGGTACCAGTAAGCTTATGAGGACTGAGGAAGTTCAAATTGTGCCAGAAATATTAAACATTTAGTAATTTTCCAAATAAGCTTAACATGCTTAGGATTCTAATTCTTATCTGTGTTGGAATTATTTTGTGGCATATGTTGTGAAGTCTTTGAAGGCAATGATCATCTAACTAAGAGAGTGCTTAATATGTAGTAGGCACCTAAAAAATATTTACTGGATTGAACAAAAGTTGAGAAAGAAATCCAATTAATTTAACTGATTAAGAAACTCAATTGCAGTAGAGTCATTCATGTATTCATCCATTCTTTTATTTATTCAAAAACATTCATTGACTACCAGGTCACTGGGCTAGATTCTAGAGATGTAAATGTATTAAAGAAAATATCTGTCTTCAAGGAGCCTACGGTGATAGAAAACATTAATGGCAACTGCTAATTTGGGGCATTTACTATAGGACAGACACTATGTTAGTGTCTGTAAATGAATTAATTCATTTAATTCTCACAAAAATAATGATGAAATTTGGAATACTCCCCCCATTTTATAAGATGTGGTCCCTCAGAGATTCAAGTGATTTGCCAAAGTCATACATTTAGGAAGTCAAAGCACCAGAATTTCAATTTTGGTATCTGTGTTAGGTCAAGGCTACCATTCCTCAATCTTCCATCGTTCAGCTATGAGTTGACAATTTTTGTCATATAAGGTACTATTTCCATTTAAATATTACCTGTCTAAAGCAATACTGTCTACAAAATCCTTAGTTTGATTTGTTATAGTTCTTTTCCTCATAATATTCATTAAAATAAATATATTTCTAACAAAATTAAAAGTTTGTCCTCATACAACCACAAGTTATCTTGACTGCCACTTTGTATGGACAGATCTTGAGACATACTGCCCCATGTCATGCATGGTAAATTGGAGGGCTAAAGTGAAGCTGAGTAGTAGCATCCATAAATCTTGCTCTTGTCCACTTCCATTGTGAGAAATTTAAATGTTATGATCACGCTTACCTTTCACTGTGGTCCTAAGCCACAATTCTACAAATCTAAGAGGTTTTCATGACCCTTCCCAGGGAGTGGTCTCTACTACTGTCACCCAATGTCACTGCTGAGGTTTAGCCTAAATTGTGTAGGTTAATAACACCAAGTCCAAAAGGCAGGAGCCACTTGATTCTTGTTTCAGTCTGTCTTTTGCAGTTGTGGTTTATTCTGTTTATTTATTCATTGGTTTGGAGATAAGGCTAGTCGTGGCTCCTGTACTTATTTGAATAGACTTGGAAAGCTGAGGTAATAGGGTTCTATTATGAGAGTGACAGCAATTAAAAAGACAACAAGAACAGTGATTGCACAAACACAATTTGCTTCTAAAATTACCCCCAAGCCTTAGGCTATCCTATAAAGAAATTCATCCTCCTCAAGGTCACCTTTAACCAGGATCTCTATTTCTGAGATAGATCATTTTCTTGGTAACTAGAAATTTTAAAAGCATCAGCTTTATATGGTCTCAAATATATTGAACTTTATTTTTTTCCACTGACACAAAAGAATATAATCCAAACTGTTTCTCTTCACAAAAGGTCACACGTGATTTGTGTCTGGCTACCTCCTCCCACCCTCGTCTCATACCACTCTTCCCAGCACTTACATAGTCCAAGTATATTGGCCTTCTTACTGTTCTTCATGCACGTTAAATTCATTTATGCCTCAAGGTCTTCACATTCACTATTCCTTCTGCCTGGAACACTTTCATCAGTTCTTCCTTTTGCTCTTCCGGCCATTTAGCCCTCTTCTCAAATGTCACTGTCTCAGATAAGCCTTTCATAACCACCCTTTGAAAGTCTTTATCATGCCTTGTTTTTATTCCCTTTTGTATTTTTCCCATGAAATGATCAAGTTTATTTTTATTTATGTGTGTCCCCACATAGAACATAAATTACATAGAAAGAGGAGCTTTGCCTGTTTTATCCTCTGTTCTACATTTTCAGTGTCCATATCCTTACTTGCTGTTCTATATCCTTATTCACCATTCTGTATCCTTACTATATAGAACACAGAAGACAGTAATTATTAAAGAAAGAAGCATTTTAGAGACCAGGTGATGAAGTCTGTAGATTCACTGTACTTTCACAGATCATGTGTTGCTTTCTTTATTTTTCTGTCTCTTATCTTGGTATTTGATTGTCATTTGTCACTTTTAACTGCTGTCAGGAGGTTCCCCTCTCACATGGTTCAGGAAAACCACACTATTCTGAAGAAATCCAGCTTCTCCTCTTTCCTATACGTCCACTGAACAAATGAATCATTTTAAATTAGTAAATTTAATACATAGTGACTCAAATTTTTCTTCTATAGTTTTAAAAATCCTATATACATGAGGTTTTTGTCTATTTATGCCCAAGTTTGTGTACCATTTAAGATGATAAAAATGTGGTTTGCATTGGTGGATTTCTGATACAGTCAACTCTAGCTTTATGAAAGGAGAGGAACATTTGAGGATGTGGTGGTGGGGAGTAACACAAACAAAATTTATACAGGTGCTCACATCCATTTGGGCCATATTTTCATTCTGAAAAAAACAAAAACAAAAACAAAAACCATGTGGATGAATAAAATACAGCTTGTCCCATCTGGGTAGTGAAGGTACCTGCCAAGGACAGCAACTGGACCTCACTGCATGTGAGGAAGCTTTCCCTGGAATAAGGTAAGTGGGAATAAGCTAGGTGGTAAAAAGCAAAAAACAAAAACAAAAACAACAACCAAAAAAAACGCCAAGAAGGTTCTAGCAGTCCATATATTATCACTAGACTTAACTGGTAAGATATGCTAATGAAATCAATTTTATAATATACCTAGGATTATCCAGAATAGTCCACACTGCCTATTAGTTAACAACACAACAAATATTTCCCCGAATGAATGATGAGGTATGAATGTGCTATCGAAATATTATCCTGTGCCTAAATAAGAAAACCATGTGCACATTCATATTAATGTGGCCCTCATCACATACTTAATTTGTTTAATGATGCTATTTTGAGACATTTCCAAACACTATAGAGTGTATAGGGTTTGTTAGCAAACCTAAATGGTCTGATAACCACTAGAAAAATTTTAGCACCCCAAATTTGGCCCCTGCATCTAAAAAAAGGTCAAGTTATGGAGACTCATCGAAGCTACACAAATGAAGTCTTGGTTTCTGCTTTGGACTCTAAACCTTATAATGCATTTGTTCTGCACAATTAAATCACAGTAGTTTTTCTTTACGTTATTTTAAAAAGTGTCAGATTCAAGACACAATGAAAACAATTTCAACTAAATACATGCTGTAAATAATCTGAGATTTCTTAAAAATAGTAAACATGTTTTCCACCCACAATTGACATTTATGAATAATAAACACAACAATTTCTAATGAAAGTGAAACTTTTTAAAGACCTATTGCCAAGTTAGAATTCAAAATATCAATTAAATATTAATTATTCTGGCAAGTAATAATTAAATTCACAAACACTACGCAGATACTGGCAACTCTTTTGCACACCTGTTATTACAAATTACAATGATATTTAAATATTCAGTGTATTTGGCAAGTCATCTACTTTGAAGCTATGTTGGTAGATAAAGTTGAGAGCAGTATATAGATGTACCCTTCCTTCCTACTGAGAAAACATTACCATATATAAAACTACTGGTGACCAGCATCTGGTCTTGCAAAATAAGAATAAAAAACACAGACTCCTCCACTCTCAGTCAGGTGGCATGAGTGCTGAGCTTTTTGCTTTTCATTAGAATCTGCAGGAAAGAGCTGAAGAACGCCTGTCTTGTGAGACATATGTATTGACCTCAAAGGGTGAAATGCAGGGCACTATTTATTCAGGTGAAAAAATACAAAGCTTTGCGTGTTGTTCAGCAGTGATCAAACAAAGAAGATTCCAAAGAATGTACTCCACGTGTGACTTTCAGAACTCAACTGTTGTATTTCCAATATTAAGTGGTGAGACAGAAACACCAGTTCTTAGGGCAGTGACAATTTTATTCATAGTAAACTTTAAAATGGAAGTTTTAAAATAATTTTTATGTATAAATAGTAAATACTAGGAATGACTCCCTCTATGATTAAATTTAGCTGTTTGTGACAGCTATAAGGGCATTAATCTGCTGAGATGAAAGAATGATTTTTACAAGTTATTGTTTTGGTCAAAAAGGTCATTTGGATTTTTCCATAAGATGGTACAGAAAAACCTGAATGAACTTTTTGGCCACCCTAATATTTTTGTTGCAAAGTTTCTAATGATGGATGCCAATACTCTACATTTTGGATAGCCTTTAGATGATGAAAAATGGTCACCATTTTCTATCATGTAAATCTGATCAGGATGTCATCATCAAATTATTTACAAAGCACCCGTTACATACTTGCTAGGTGATGGGTATGAGACCCAAACTCTGATCTCAAAGAATCTGCAATTGTGATGCCCACCCTCCACCCACCCCCTTCCCCAGGGATAAATCCTTCCTCTGTGTATCTTTAAAGCTTTCTTCAATAGCAAGCTATTAATTTTATCTTCCATGGCTCTCAGTTTTCTTACTTATAAAATGAGCTTATTAAAATAGGTCACTTATAAAGCTCCCTTTAGGTATGAAAATTCTGAGATCCTACAATAACTAATTTCAAGAGTTTTAAGGCTGAGGAGATCAAGGGTGGTAGAGCTGGAGTTTGAGATAAGAATGTGAAATATGGAAGTTTAATAAATAGAGAGGAGGGAGGAGCACATTCCAGGGAAACGGAATTGGGCGAGCACAGATTAGAGGAGAGTTGACATAACAGTTTCAAAAGTCCAGTGATGGGTCAGATTTGTTCAAGTGAAGACACACTGGAGGGTGGCAGGAGTTGACCAGTATGTTGGGCCAGATGGCGTAATGACTTAATTATCCAGCTCAGGGTTCAGGATTTATTTCAGAAGCAAGAGTGTTTCCTAAGGAGAAGGGGTAACTTTTGCAAACTACGTTTTATAGAGGTTTATGAAACTGATATGTGTGGGTATTTTAGAGGTGATAAGTCCAATTAGCAAGCTATAGGGATATAGGAACAACTGTATAAGGAGAATAACACAGGGGGTTTCAGCTGGAAATGTAAAGGGAAAAACAGAAAATGCACATGGTCTCCAAATCACTGCACTATAGAGTGGAGATCAGTTTTACATTCAACTTCGGAGGAAATCAGCCCATATTTTCATTTGGCAGGGCAGATGCTTCACATCACAGTAGAAATCTAGGCTCAGGAAGGGCCATATCCTGGTTAAGTGCCAAAGATATGATCAAAAAGTACATTCTCTGGAAATCTTCTTGCTCCTCAGAATTAAGAATGGCATCTATGTGCTGCCACTGCACCATAAACCCTGCCGTTGTGCAATAGCAATAAGACCCATGAAATAGGGAGACCTGGGGCAGCATTTCTGTATCCAGTAGGGTGACAAGATTTTTCTTCACATGCATTTGTATGATGATAATGAACTAAAAAATTACTCAGCTCTAACGATTCTTTTAGGAAGAGAATAATATTTGCAATGCAAATAAAAGGATATAAAAGGATAAAATAATCTCAAAAAGGAGCAAGAAGAAAGTACAAAAAAGCTAGAAAGGCATATGAGCAACTGGAGGGCAGAAGGTTGCAAAATGTGGATTTCACTAGATAGGTCAACAATCTAAAAAGTTCTCTTAGGAGTTGATCCTAATAGCATCCAAATGAAATTTTCACCAAAGTTCTCATGGATTTATTTAATCCTCAATATGTAGGCTATATTTGGTTGGTTAGGGCAAATTTGCAATTAAATTGTGAAAATGGTTCTTAGCATGTTACCTCTGGGGTCCTTTTTTCTAACTTAGTTCCCACAAGAAGATGAAAAATATTAAGAACCTGAATCACTCAGTAATACTTGTGCCAGATATACTATGTAGATCCCATGGCAGGCATACTTAATGAGGGAGTCAGTTGCTGCCTCAGTTCTAATTTGGCCTTTCCCAATGTCCAATATGTTTCTCTCAGATGAACTGGTCCACTGGGAGCTTCAAAAAGTCAGGGTGTATGAAGAGAAGGAACAGGAAAAATTTCAGCATTATGACAGTTTTCTGCAAGCTTTATTTTTTACAAAGTTATGTTAATTGATTTCCATGGTTTAAATTAACCAGAGCATAGGCACCTTAATTAATCAAAAAATCCCCCTTAATATAAATTCACACACATGCTACCATTCCACTGTAGAGTAACATATTTCTTCATTGTCCTACATATGGTCCAAATTAGCACCTGCATAGTTCAGTTATTAAATGAAAAACAGCCCTTTACTTGACCTAGAGAGTTCTTGTATACAAGAACCTATCCAACAGCATTATGTCTTCCCTTATCAGATGTGTGTGGTATGACATAATGAATGTAACACTTCAGTGCAATTGGCAAGATTTCAATTCCCAAGCACGGGGTCACATTTCCCTGCTCATTGTTTTGAAAGCAGACATTATGTGTTGGGTAGCTAATGGTGATGCTCTGCAGTTTTCCCCTCAGAGATCTCAAACCAAATCTAAAAAACTAGTAACCTAAATTTAATAACATTCTGAAAATTCATTCGCTGAACAAGAGCGTCTTAGAATAAGTGATGAAAACTACAGAGAAATGTTAGCTGAATGTGTGCGGCCAGCCCCAAAGTCTCTTTTATCTGAAAATTTTAAAGGACAATAGCATTGTATAGAGTATTCAATTCTGGCTTTGTGGATAAGTTTCCTATTTTTGTCACCTTGATAAAGCAACATCCAGATACAAATTTTAAATAATTTTCTAATATTTAAATTGTATATAATTACACAAATAATACATATTGCTATCATTGTACTGTTTATATGAATGTTAGTATTTTACCATTTCTATTTTTAAAATTTTTTCTGAGATGTTACTGGGACAGACATAATATACATGCATGTCTGAAGTGCCTAGGCTTCAATGGAAGAGAAACAGTTTTGTTTTTGTCTTTTTTTTTTTTCGGTACACGGGCCTCTCACTGTTGTGGCCTCTCCCGTTGCGGAGCACAGGCTCCAGATGCGCAGGCTCAGCGGTCATGGCTCAGGGGCCCAGTCGTTCCGCGGCATGCGGGATCTTCCTGGACCGGGGCATGAACCCCCGTCCCCTGCATCGGCAGGCGGACTGTCAACAACTGTGCCACCAGGGAAGCCCCGAGAAACAGTTTTGAGGCTGTGTAAACAGATATAATAGAACCTACAGAAAGATGTACTTTTAGTCAGAAAAAGAAAAGTGTGAAGGTAATTGTAATGAGAGTTTTTAATGATGTAAAGCCTAGTAGTCCTGGGTAAGAGTGGCTAAACCTTATCCATTGGGTGAAGAACAAGAAAAAAGGAATTCATTTCAAAGAGAAGGGGTCTAGTTTAGATAATATTAATGACTTCCTGATTCTAAAAAAATAAACCAGCATATAGTAGTTAGAAAGATTAAAAAATAGCTATCTCAGGATAAATGACAGAAATAAAACAAAGAAAAACATCTTAAGATGCCCTGGAACAACAAATAATGGTCACTCATACCTAGAAGCTTACATTCTGATTAATCAGTTGTGGAACAGAAAAGACACAACTACTCTGGCAAAGATTCAGAAATGGACAACTGCAATTAGCAAGGATGGTATGTAGCTCTCATACAAGATTATATTAGAAACAACTGGGACTACAGTTTAGAAATTGAAATTTAAAAATAGATATGATTAAAGTCTATAAAATTCTAAAACTTATAAAAAGGGACTACTCCCCCAAATATTAAGACTAGAACTAATGTGCACTCCTTGACACTCAAAGAAAGACATTTTATAATACAGAAAAGAAAATACATGAGATTTCCATAACACAAAAGCTCTTTAAATAAATACTTATTGAGCATCTGTTATGGATAAGGCACTGTGTAAATAGTATGTACTCAATAAATATCTCATAAATTTTGTGCTATTCTTATTTTTCAAAACTAAAATTATAAAAAAAGTTATAAAATATTTATTTTAGGCAGTTCAGTAGTAAACATATGGAACTCATTAACCTTAAAAGTAAAGCTAAAAATACAAATATGTTCAAGAGATATTTCATTAAATTCAATGTGGATAGATCCACATTAGGTTAATTAAAAGAAAATGGCGATTTTCCAGGTAATCCTGTAGGTTTTATGTTATAAAATAAATACCAGTCTCCTCTATTAAACATTTTTGGTAATGATAAAATAAGAAAATATTAGATAGAATGTTCAAGGGGATCTTCTGTAAGACTTTTTGAGTTTATGAAAATTTAGACATCAGGCACTAGGTTTTGTTACTAAGAAGCATGAGGACTTATAGATATTTAAGAAATAAATAATATACTTATTAATATATTGGCATGGAGCAGAATGTATTGGGAGATCCCTTGAGATATTTTCACTTTGTGAACTTAAAAATAATAGTTTATATAGTCTTCATATTTACACTGTATTCTGCCCACCACGATCACCACATCAGCCCATAGAACAGCAAATTCATTCTCATATTATCTTTAAGATAAAGGTGTTATACTAGGGAAGGAAAAAATAATTTGACAAAATCTGTGGACCAGGTTTTTAAAAATGGGCTGAATGAGAGTTAATTCACAACCTGTAAATCAGCAGCCTGCATAGAACGTTGAAGGATGAATTGATACAACGTAAGAACTGCTCTCTGGCAGTTGACCTCAGGGCTCTGCTCTTGGTACCAATCTGTTCAATGGTCTTATCAACAATTGGGATGATGACAGGGAAGGTTTTATCCATTGGCAGCCTTCAAGAGCTAGGAGAAAGGGGTAGGATGTCAGAAACATTGGAAGGATCTCAGTGGGCCAGATTTGATAGAGTGAAACTTGAAAAATGAAATCTAAGTGATATGCATAAAATGCTGTCTTAGTGGGGAAGATCTAGGCTAAAAGCAGTGAAAATATGACCTTTGAGAAAGGGACTTCACCTTCTCAGTCTCAGTCTCCTCATTTATGTGATGGAGGCCATAATATGGTTGTCACAAAGAATAAATGTGCTATGCACATAGAATGCACAGCTTAGCACTCAAATTTTAGCTATTGTTCTTCTTATTCAAAAGAATATGAAATAAACAATGAAACAGATCACAGTTTCCTACCCCAAATGTAAGGTGAGACCTTATCTGATAATAATAATTGTGCATTAGACTAAAAGTTTGATTTAGACTGGACTGGACTTTTAAAAACTGAAAGTGAATTTGAATTAACCGTAAGACTATTTTTTGTGGGATAAAAAATAGAAAACTAAGCCTGCGATATTGTCCAGGGAAAAGGAAGGCAGATTCCACAGGACAAATCTAAAAGCAGTGATTGGAGAAGAATAAAATTGACCTTTTTTGTATATCCCACTGAAATCAGCCCGTTCAACAGCTAATTTCTCCCTTTTCTCTTTCACTTATATTCCAATATCACCTTGTATCTCTTTTCTCCACCACTTTCTAAAGTTATAAGTTTCCAAGGCCTTCCCCAAAGTTCTGGGAACTTTTGGTGGTCTAATATTCTCCAAGTTCTTGAATTCAAGGGCTGCCTTTGCATTGGGCTACATGGATGCAGGCATGAGAATTAGCCCTTTGGCAGTTTAAACACACCAAAATGTTTCTCACACAAAGCATTCATGAGCTTAGGGGACTTTATTGAATATTTCGTAGTTACTGGTCAGGATCATAATTATGCATCTTACACATCTTGCCATCTGTTAAATTACCTTTGGCTAATGCTATGCTACATTACATTCTCTTTCTAATTTAATCTAGTTTTTATGCTTCACCCTTCCCTTTCAACACGTCAGGAAGAGTTCTCTCCTTTTCTCTGCTTCTATATCTCTAAGTCCCTGAGCAACTAAAGATGTGGGTAGTCCTAATTCTAGTTCAGATGCATAAGTGGAAATGTCCTCTACTGCCCCAGTTTCCAGCATTCCAGTCCCAAACTTTCCAGTTCTACAAGCTTCCCACCGCCTTTCCTCCACTGGCCTCTCCTAATTGTTTGCTTCTGGTGCTAACCCCTTGTGCTTTTTCTTGTTTACCCAACTTACTCCTTTCTGCACACCTGGGTACAAGTTGTCTTTCATCCTTTGTTAAACTTCCACCTCATCAACCTCCTGATTGATGGGGCATTAACAAATATATGCATGTACAGAATTCACAAGAGATTTCCCTTTGCCACAGGAAGGGCTACACCTACATTTGAGAGAGAGAAGGACTAATTTTCATAATCATAATATTAGCTAGGAGTAGGTAGGGAAAGGAACTAAAATGCTATCATGCAGAATTTCCAAAAAATATATTTTTCATAAAAATTTCAGAGCTAGAACACATCTAGATATAATCCATTTCCATATCCTCAGTATAAGGATAAAGAAACTGAGTCTCAGATGGATTAAATAGCTTGCTGATGACCACATAGCTAGTTAGAGGTTAGAAACAGAATCTCTCAACTTCTCAACTGCTATTCAAGGTTGTTTCCATTACACAATAATGTCTTCTTTGTATTCTGATGGTTCAGGTATTATTAATATCCCAAAATATGCAATATTCTACTTCACAAAAAAAACTGATGGAATACTAATTGCTTTTATTCTATGCCCATTTGTGTGGCTGAGTAAAAAGAGGACAAAGAAATGTGGTTCATAAGTAAAATTCATATGAAATTTCAAGGCACCCCAAATAGTCAAAACAACCTTGAAAAAGAAAAAAGTTGGAGGTCTCACATTTCCTGATTTCAAAACTTACTACAAAGTAATCAGTGTTGTACCAGCATAAAGAGAAGTATAGACCAAGAGAATGGAATATAGAACCCAGAAATAAACGTTCACATGTATTCTCAAATGATTTTTAACAAGGGTGCCAAGACCTTTCAACAGAGAAAGAATAGTCTTTTCAAATGGTGTTGAGAAAACTGGATATCCACATGTAGAAGAACAAAGTTAGACTCTTACCTTAGAGCATAATCAAAAAATGAACTCAAAATGGATCAAAGACTGAAACATAAGATCTAAAAGCATAGAACTCTTAGAAGAAACAAAAGGGGAAAATCTTCATGACACTGGTTTTGGCAATGATTTCTTAACTATGACAGTAAAAGCACAGACAAAAAAAAGAAATGTAGATAAATTGGACTTTATCAGAATTACAAATTTTTATGCATCAAAGTATATTATCAACAGAGTGAAAAGACAGTCCACAAAATGGAAAATATTTTCAAACCATATATCTGATATGGGTTTAATATCCAGAATATATAAAATAACTTCTATAACTCAACAGCAAAAAAACAAACAACCCTATTAACAAATAAGACAAAGGACTTGAATAAACATTTTTCCAAGGAAGACATACAAATGGCCAATAAGCACATGAAAAGATGCTCAACATCCCTAATCATTAGGGCAATTAAATCAAAACCACAAAGAGACACCACTTCACACCCACTAGGATGGCTACTATCAAAAACAAACAAACAAACAGAAAATAACAAGCATTGGCAAAGATATGGATAAATTAGAGCATTGCTTGTGGAAATTTAAAATGGTATAGCCACAATGAAAAACAGTAGAGTAGTTATATATAGAATTGCCATATGATCCAGCAATTCCACTTCTGGATATATGCTCAAGATAATTGAAAGCAAGAACTTGAACAGATATGTTTACACCCATGTTCACAGCAGCATATTCACAACAGCCAAAAGGTGGAAGCAACCCAAATGTACATTGACAGATGAATGGATAAACAAAATGTGGTATATACATACAATGGAACACTACTCAGTTTTAAAAAGGGATGAAATTCTGACCATGTGACAACCTGGATTAACCTTAAGGACAGTATGCTAAGAGAAATAAACAGTCACAAAAGGAAAAATATCGTGTGATTTTACTTGCATGAGGTACCTAGAGTAGTCAAATTCATAGAGGCAGAAAGCAGAAGGGTGGTTCCGTGGGGCAGGGGCTAGCTATTGTAGAATGGGAAGTTTTGGTTTAATGGGTACAAAGTTACTGTTAAGGAAGATGAAAAAGTCTGGAGATGGATGGTGCTAATAGTTGCACAACCATCTGAATATACGTAATGCCATTTGACTGTACAGTTTAAAAAAGTAAAATAGCAAAATTTATGCTATGTGTATTTTACCACAATATAAAATATTGGTCAATAATTCCATTCATATCTCAGTAATCCTTAATCAAAACCATGCATACATTCAAAATATTTAAATATTCAAGGTTCAAAGACTGAAAGCTAAAAGCTGTGGGGATACAAAGAAAAAAACATAAACAATTTCTTAAAGAAAATTACAAAAGGGTAGAACAGAAAAAAATCATCATGTAAATAAATGAATTCCAATGTATAAAACGATAAGAGAAGTAATAGAATTTGAGTGATCTAGGAACTGGAAGATTACATTTGTAGGGGTGAGGTTAGGACCGATTATGGGAAGAAAATGCAGAATAAAGGCTTGACCACAGGAAATTCTGGTTTAGGTATGAATAACAAAAGCAGTTATAACAAAAGTCAGTCCTGTTTGTCTGAGTAATGGAAGGACAAAAAGAAAATAAAAGTAGATGAGCTGATCTTGGAGAACCTTGAATGCCAGACTATGGAACCTGAAGGCAGGTCAGTCATAAGAAATGTTCAATCACTCTTCATCCCTTGGGAACCTTGATGTTAGGGTTTCTGCTTCAGTTGTCCAAAATAATCAGATGGTACCCTCAAGGTTTGACAGAAGATATGGTGCTTGGTGAGTGTGACTACTGCATCTTCTTGCTTAGCTCCTCCCTATTTGGAGGTATCTATGTCACATGTAGAAATCTAGTTGCAAGACAGTCTAGAAATATGTAATTATATTATTTTCCAGCATCTAGAATTTGAGAAGTCAAAATAGAAAGGGGCTGGAATGGCTGTTGAATGAGATACTCTGCTATCAGTATTGAGAAGCTAAAATTGATAAGCCTTGATGAGTATAGTGAGAGATTAGGTTAGAAGGAAGATATTATCTATAGGATGATGTCCATGTTCCTGGCCTTTTCAAGTAGTAGTGGGGAAACACAGGGCTTGGAAGAGGGGGAAATGAAAAATAATAAGTTCTGTTTTGGAGAAGCTGAGTTTAAAGTGTCTGTAGAACAACTCAGTGGAGATTTCCAGCAGCACTTGATATGGTTCTGGAGTTCATAGGAGAGAGCTGAGATGAAGAAAGATATGTTAGCCTTGAGCATGAGGTGAAAACTTGGGGAAAAAAAGAAGTAACCAGGGTAGAATAAGTTTAATAAGAAAGGAATATACAAACATGAATAAAATTCAGACATATTTAAGAGGCTAGCTGTGACATGAGATGCTGCTATGAAAAAGTACGAGCTCTGGAGTAGGAGGGAGAGTTAGAAAAAGGCAAAAAGCTTAAATGGCTAATACTATCAAATGCTACAAAGAGAATTCAAACAAGTCTTAGAAGTGAGCAATAGATTTAGCCACGGTAAACAATTCTAACCCCAGAAGTCTCATAATTTTGAGACATACAAGTAGTATATTAAAAAATATTTTAATGATACTTTTGCATTATCATATTTAGAAAATATTTTTAAAATATTGATAATAATTCAAAATCATTTTTCACATCAAAATTCATAATAATGGGTATAAAAACTTTTTTTTATACTTTAAGTGTTAACTTTCCTTCCAAGGAATCCTTTAGAATTTAGAATTTTCATGGAATAAACAAGATTACTATAGATGAAAGTTACATGTTTTCAGCATTAATTTAAATAGTAGATGCTGACCCCAAATACAAATGATAATCAACATTTTTCTTTTTGTTTGGAGATTCTTTATGAAAAAATCCAAAGCTTTTTATAAATAATAAATTAAAATTTAAGTTAATAATAAGGTATGCTCAGAGAGGTAACGTTTTCAAAACGTTAAAAATTTCAAAAAAATTAAAAAGAAATAATTTAAAAATAGAAGAAATGTATGGCTGGACAGACACAAGAATTGAATAAAAAAAATGAAAGCTAATGAAAAGTCACAAAGTTCCAGCTTTGTCTTAATAACAAGAAATATATGGCAGAGAGCACATTAATTATTTCACATGGCTTAGATAAAAGCAAATGACTATCTTCAATAACACAAAATTGTATTAATAATTTTGAGGGGTAATCATAAAAAATACTAAATAGAATGTTTTGGAAACTTTGAAAAGGAAAAAATTTTTCTAGCTTCTGCCAAAGAATTTTCTAAAAATTTTCAAAGTGTACATTAAGTAAATTAAAATATATCTCAAAGGCCCCATAACAATAATAGTCCATTTTGTAGAGTATCGAAATGCAACAATAATAGTTCTGCCTTAAAAATGTTCAATGCAAACTGAAATAGCCAAGAAAATAAAGTCACAGTTTCTTTTTAATCAGAGCTGAGCATTGGTCTATGCATATGCAGAATGATGCTGCACAATTTACTGCAGCTGCTCATTTTGAGCAGATGAGAGGAAATCATTAAAGCAACTTCAAACCACCTGACTTCCACCTTCAAATAGAAGAAGTACGTGGTAGAGATCAGGGAGATGGTTTACATGTCAACATAGGGAAGAGGGTGACAAAATGTAAATTTCTTTGTGATATCTGTGAATGTTTTCATAAATCACAGCTGGCAGCTTTCCAGCTTCCCTTGAAGGGTCCCCACGTTTATAATTTCAGCAGCTAAAATCCACATAATTACAATTTCAATTTCACTTTGAGGATATTGTTGGGCTTCTTTTGTGCCTGATCAACTGAACAGCTGTGTCTTCAAGTTGAAGTGTCTACTCACTGTTTCAAACATTTTAAGGAAATAAAATGAAGATAATATTTGGGACTATTATTAAAAGGAAAAAAAAACATTCTCATGCCCTTGGAAGATGAGGGGACTGCTTTATTATTCGCTCTTCAAGAATGATACATGCAAAGCATTTGTGAAGCCAACACAGCTGCAGGACCCACTTACCATACCAAGTCTGTCTACCCAGTATCCTTTCTAGCTTTTATATAGATTCAAATTTAAGACACATGAAATGTATTTCCTGCCATGATTCCAGAATATTGGTTTTTAAAATAAGTATTTCAGTGATATTGTATAAGGCACCAATGGAAGTTAGCTTATCTTAGTACTTTTCAGTGTCACCTTTACTTCATAGTAAATCCTTTCTTTCTATCCACTATGCTAGAGAGACTGTTTAGCAAATAATTACTGGAAATGATAAATGGACAACTGATATGTTATCAATACTTTAATGGAAAAAACCTATTCAACTTAATCAGTTTCACTGAAAACCTTCACTGTCTTTCATTAATTCTGTGCAGAATACAAACTCTTAGGACATTATTTTTATAAATAAAAGTAATATGTTAATATTGATAATTAGGTGGCATTGCCTAGAATTCACCCTTAATGTCTTTTATGAAAATATTCCCTTGGTCGGGGGGGGGGCTCTGACTAAAGGGATTAGGAAACAGAAGTCTTGGAATATTTCTTACTTATATAAGTGGAAATATCTATTATTTTTTAAAAACAATATTTAGAATAATGAATATAAAATTGTACAAATTAATAAATTAGTACAATATAGGTGGTGTATCTGTGGACACTCTTATAGTTGTGTGCTTACTTTAAATTTCTATTGACATTTTATCCCCGGATAATCATTCATTTACGACAGTAAACTTCACAATAAGATTAATCAGACCTGAAACACAGCGTGACCAAAATGCTGAAAAAAGGAAAGATACCAAGAAGCATAAACACATTATTTAGTATAGAGTCTGACAAGACCTAATAAGAACTATCAGGTCTTTGGAACACTGCAGAATTTAAGAAAGTTCCATGAGCCACCTACACTGACCAGTAAATACCACCTAAATACCTGCCATCTAAATTCATGCCTTTCTTTTTGTGCCTCTCTTTATCCTAAGAACATAATGAATCATTAAATATGCTTCATCTTCCTTGAACATCAGCAATTAGAAAGATACACATGAGCCCAATAATGTATTAGTATTGTTGATCTTATTAATCAGCTTTCAGAAGATACCTATCATTCCCCAGTACTCCAAAATCATGGAGCTTTATAATCAGGTTAGCCACAATTTGAAGCAAATCTTATGCCTGAAATGGAGTAACTGCAACGAGTGAGCATCTGAAAAAAAAAATCAGCTTAATGCTTGCCTATTGTATTCGTATATAAAAATGAATTCTCCTTAATTAGCACACCATGCATACCCACATCCACATAACAGATATTACTAGTATGTGAGCAAATTGGACACAGACTTCATGGCAGTGAATAATTTCATAAAACACTCACATGAAATGTCCAGTAAGAAAAGAACACTACATGGCTGTCTAATTCATTGAGAAAAAAATATCTTAGACTATGAAAAATTTCAATATTGGAGGGTAATAATTCAAGTGATAAACTTCAAATAAGGACTTCCGGGTAAGATGGCAGAAGAGTAAGACGCGGAGATCACCTTCCTCCCCACGGATAAACCAGAAATACAGCTACACGTGGAACAACTCCTACAGAACACCTACTGAACGCTGGCAGAAGACCCCAGACCTCCCAAAAGGCAATAAACTCCCCACATACCTGGGTAGGGCAAAGCGGAGAGATTCCCGCACAGAGGATCGGGGCCGAGCGGCACTCACCAGCCCGAGAGGCTTGTCTACTCGCCCGCCGGGGCGAGCGGCACTGGAAGCTGAGGCACAGGCTTCGGTCAGAGCGCAGGGAGAGGACTGGGGCTGGCGGCGAGAACTCAGCCTGAGGGGGGCTGGTGTGCCACAGCTAGCCGGGAGGAAGTCCAGGAAGTCTCTGGAGCTGCCGAAGAGGCAAGAGACTTTTTCTTCCCTCGTGGTTTCCTGGTGCGCGAGGAGAGGGGATTGAGAGCGCTGCTTAAAGGGGCTCCACAGACAGGCGCGAGTCGCGACTGAAAGCGCGGAGCACAGTGACGGGCGTGGGATGCTGGGGCTGCTGCTGCCGCTGCCAAGAAGCCTGTGTGCAAGCGCAGGTCAATGTCCACACCGCCCTTCCGGGAGCCTGTGCAGCCTGCCACTGCTGCGGTCCCGGGATCCAGGGGCGGCTTCCCTTGGAGAGCACACGGCGCGCCTCGGGCTGGTGCAACGTCACGACGACCTCTGCCGCTGCAGGATCGCCCCGCACTCCGTGCCCCTCCCTCCCGCCCGGCCTGAGTGAGCCAGAGTCCCGAAGAGGCTGCTCCTTTAACCCTGACCTGTCTGAGTGAAGAACAGACGCCTTACGGCGACCTACACGCAGAGGCGGGGCCAAATCCAAAGCTGAGACCCAGGAGCTGTGAGAACAAAGAAGAGAAAGGGAAACCTCTCCCAGCAGCCTCAGAAGCAGCGGATTAAAGCTCCACAATCAACTTCATGTACCCTGCATCTGTGGAATACATGAATGGACAACAAATCATCCCAAATTGAGGAGCCAGGAGTCAGTGTTGTGCCTCTGAGGTGGGAGAGCCAACATCAGGACACTGGTCCACAAGAGACCTCCCAGCTCCACATAATATCAAACGGCGAAAATCTTCCAGAGATCTCCATCTCAACACCAGCACCCAGCTTCACTCAACGACCAGCAAGCTACAGTGCTGGACACCCTATGCCAAACAACTAGCAAGACAGGAACACAACGCCACCCATTAGCAGAGAGGTGGCCTAAAATCATAAAAAGTCCGCAGACACCCCAAAACACACCACCAGACGTGGACCTGCCCACCAGAAAGACAAGATCCAGCCTCATCCACCAGAACACAGGCACTAGTCCCCTCCACCAGGAAGCCTACACAACCCACTAAACCAACCTTAGCCACTGGGGACAGACACCAAAAACAACGGGAACTACGAACCTGCAGCCTGCAAAAAGGAGACCCCAAACACAGTAACATAAGCAAAATGAGAAGACAGAAAAACACACAGCAGGAGAAAGAGCAAGATAAAAACCCACCAGACCTAACAAATGAAGAGGTAATAGGCAGTCTACCTGAAAAAGAATTCAGAATAATGATGGTAAAGATGATCCAAGATTCTATTTCCAAGATCCAAAATCTTGGAAATAGAATAGACAAAATGCAAGAAACAGTTAACAAGGACCTAGAAGAGCTAAAGATGAATCAAGCATCGATTAAAAACACAATAAATGAAATAAAAAATACTCTAGATGGGATCAATAGCAGAATAACTGAGGCAGAAGAACGGATAAGTGAGGTGGAAGATAAAATAGTGGAAATAACTGATGCAGAGCCAAATAAAGAAAACAGAATGAAAAGAACAGAGGACAGTCTCAGAGACCTCTGGGACAACATTAAACACACCAACATTCGAATTCTAGGGGTTCCAGAAGAAGAAGAGAAAAAGAAAGGGACTGAGAAACTATTTGAAGAGATTATAGTTGAAAACTTCCCTAAGATGGGAAAGGAAATAGTTAATCAAGTCCAGGAGGCACAGAGAGTCCCATACAGAATAAATCCACGGAGAAATACGCCAAGACACATATTAATCAAACTGTCAAAAATTAAACACAAAGAAATCATATTAAAAGCAGCAAGGCAAAAACAACAAATAACACACAAGGGAATCCCCATCAGGATAACAGCTGATCTCTCAGCAGAAACTCTACAAGCCAGAAGGGAGTGGCAGGACATACTTAAAGTGATGAAGGAGAAAAACCTGCAACCAAGATTACTCTACCCAGCAAGGATCTCATTCAGATTTGATGGAGAAATTAAAACGTTTACAGACAAGTAAAAGCAGAGAGAGTTCAGCACCACCAAACCAGCTTTACAACAAATGCTAAAGGAACTTCTCTAGGCAAGAAACACAACAGAAGGAAAAGACCTACAATAACGAACCCAAAACAATTAAGAAAATGGGAATAGGAACATACATATTGATAATTACCTTAAATGTAAATGGACTAAATGCTCCCACCAAAAGACACAGATTGGCTGAATGGATACAAAAACAAGACCCATATATATGCTGTCTACAAGAGACCCACTTCAGACCTAGAGACACATACAGACTGAAAGTAAGGGGATGGAAAAATATATTCCATGCAAATGGAAACCAAAAGAAAGCTGGAGTAGCAATTCTCATATCAGACAAAATAGACTTTAAAATAAAGACTACTAGAAGAGACAAAGAAGGACACTACATAATGATCAAGGGATCAATTCAAGAAGAAGATATAACAATTGTAAATATTTACGCACCAAACATAGGAGCACCTCAATACATAAGGGAAATATTAACAGCCATAAAAGGAGAAATCGACAGTAACACAATCATAGTAGGGGACGTTAACACCCCACTTTCACCAATGGACAGGTCATCCAAAATGAAAATAAATAAGGAAACACAAGCTTTAAATGATACATTAAACAAGATAGACTTAATTGATATTTATAGGACATTCCATCCAAAAACAACAGAATACACATTTTTCTCAAGTGCTCATGGAACATTCTCCAGGATAGATCATATCTTGGGTCACAAATCAAGCCTTGGTAAATTTAAGAAAATTGAAATTGTATCAAGAATCTTTTCCGACCACAATGCTATGAGACTAGATATCAATGACAGGAAAAGAGCTGTAAAAAATACAAACACATGGAGGCTAAACAATACACTACTTAATAACGAAGTCATCACTGAAGAAATCAAAGAGGAAATTTAAAAATACCTAGAAAAAAATGACAATGGAGACATGACGACCCAAAACCTATGGGATGCAGCAAAAGCAGTTCTAAGAGGGAAGTTTATAGCAATACAATCGCACCTTAAGAAACAGGAAACATCTCGAATAAACAACCTAACCTTGCACCTAAAGCAATTAGAGAAAGAAGAACAAAAACATCCCAAGTTAGCAGAAAGAAAGAAATCATAAAAATCAGATCAGAAATAAATGAAAAAGAAATGAAGGAAACGATAGCAAAGATCAATAAAACTAAAAGCTGGTTCTTTGAGAAGATAAACAAAATTGATAAACCATTAGCCAGACTCATCAAGAAAAGAAGGGAGAAGACTCAAATCAATAGAATTAGAAATGAAAAAGGAGAAGTAACAACTGACACTGCAGAAATACAAAAGATCATGAGAGATTACTACAAGAAACTCTATGCCAATAAAATGGACAAACTGGAAGAAATGGACCAATTCTTAGAAATGCACAACCTGCCAAGACTGAATCAGGAAGAAATAGAAAATATGAACAGACCAATCACAAGCACTGAACTTGAAACTGAGATTAAAAATCTTCCAACAAACAAAAGCCCAGGACCAGATGGCTTCACAGGCGAATTCTATCAAGCATTTAGAGAAGAGTTAACACCTATCCTTCTCAAACTCTTCCAAAATATAGCAGAGGGAGGAACACTCCCAAACTCATTCTACGAGGCCACCATCACCTTGATACCAAAACCAGACAAGTAGGTCACAAAGAACTAAAACTACAGGCCAATATCTCTGATGAACATAGATGCAAAAATCCTCAACCAAATACTGGCAAACAGAATCCAACAGCACATTAAAAGGATCATACACCATGATCAAGTGGGGTTTATTCCAGGAATGCAAGGATTCTTCAATATATGCAAATCAATCAACGTGATACACCATATTAACAAATTGAAGGAGAAAAACCATATGGTCATCTCAATAGATGCAGAGAAAGCTTTCGACAAAATTCAACACCCATTTATGATAAGAACCCTGCAGAAAGTAGGCATAGAGGGAACTTTCCTCAACATAATAAAGGCCATATATGACAAACCCACAGCCAGCATCATCCTCAATGGTGAAAAACTGAAACCATTTCCACTAAGATCAGGAACAAGTCAAGGTTGCCCACTCTCACCAGTCTTATTCAACCTAGTTTTGGAAGTTTTAGCCACAGCAATCACAGAAGAAAAGGAAAGAAAAGGAATCCAAATCGGAAAAGAAGTAAAGCTGTCACTGTTTGCAGATGACATGATACTATACATAGAGAATCCTAAAGATGCTACCAGAAAACTACTAGAGCTAATCAATGAATTTGGTAAAGTTGCAGGATACAAAATTAATGCACAGAAATCTCTGGCATTCCTATATACTAATGATGAAAAATCTGAAAGTGAAATCAAGGAAACACTCCCATTTACCATTGCAACAAAAAGAATAAAGTATCTAGGCATAAACCTACCTAAGGAGACAAAAGACCTGTATGCAGAAAATTGTAAGACACTGATGAAAGAAATTAAAGATGATACAAATAGATGGAGAGATGTACCATGTTCTTGGATTGGAAGAATCAACATTGTAAAAATGACTCTACTACCCAAAGCAATCTACAGATTCAATGCAATCCCTATCAAACTACCACTGGCCTATTTCACAGAACTAGAGCAAAAAATTTCACAATTTGTATGGAAACACAAAAGACCCCGAATAGCCAAAGCAATCTTGAGAACGAAAAATGGAGCTTGAGGAATCAGGCTCCCTGACTTCAGACTATACTACAAAGCTACAGTAATCAAGACAGTATGGTACTGGCACAAAAACAGAAAGATAGATCAATGTAACAGGATAGAAAGCCCAGAGGTAAACCCACGGACATATGGTCACCTTATCTTTGATAAAGGGGGCAGGAATGTACAGTGGAGAAAGGACAGTCTCTTCAATAAGTGGTGCTGGGAAAACTGGATAGGGACATGTAAAAGTATAAGATTAGATCACTCCCTAACACCATACACAAAATTAAGCTCAAAATGGATTAAAGACCTAAATGTAAGGCCAGACACTATCAAACTCTTAGAGGAAAACATAGGCAGATCACTCTATGACATAAATCACAGCAAGATCCTTTTTGACCCACCTCCTAGAGAAATGGAAATAAAGACAAAAATCAACACATGGGACCTAATGAAACTTAAAAGCTTTTGCACAGCAAAGGAAACCATAAACAAGACCAAAAGACAACCCTCTGAATGGGAGAAAATATTTGTAAATGAAGCAACTGACAAAGGATTAATTTCCAAAATTTATAAGCAGCTCATGCAGCTCAATAACAAAAAAACAAACAACCCAATCCAAAAATGGGCAGAAGACCTAAATAGACACTTCTCCACAGAAGATATACAGACTGCCAACAAACACATGAAAGGATGCTCAACATCTTTACTCATTAGAGAAATGCAAATCAAAACTACAATGAGATATCATCTCACACCAGTCAGAATGGCCATCATCAAAAAATCTAGAAACAATAAATGCTGGAGAGGGTGTGGAAAAAAGGGAACACTCTTGCACTGCTGGTGGGAATGTGAATTGGTACAGCTGCTATGGAGAATGGTATGGAGGTTCCTTAAAAAACTACAAATAGAACTACCATATGACCCAGCAATCCCACTACTGGGCATATACCCTGAGAAAACCATAATTCAAAAAGATACATGTACCAAAATGTTCATAGCAGCCCTATTTACAGTAGCCCAGAGATGGAAACAACCTAAGTGTCCATCATCAGATGAATGGGTAAAGAAGATGTGGCACATATATACAATGGAATATTATTCAGCCATAAAAAGAAATGAAATTGAGCTATTTGTAATGAGGTGGATGGACCTAGAGTCTGTCATACAGAGTGAAGTAAGTCAGAAAGAGAAAGACAAATACTGTATGCTGACACATATATATGGAATTTAAGAAAAAAAATGTCATGAAGAACATAGGGGTAAGACAGGAATAAAGACACAGACCTACTAGAGAATGGACTTGAAGATATGGGGAGGGGGAATGGTAAGCTCTGACAAAGTGAAAGAGCAGCATGGACATAAATACACTACCAAACATAAGGACATTTAAAATGAGTGAAATATAGCAGAACTCATTTGCTTGTTGGAGATAATTGACAGAAATAATGGAACACGTTGGAGATAATTAAATCTACTGATACTTCAACTGATTTCAACTGTTGATTTTACTCCAAAAGCTATTCTTTTTCAGCATTCTAATGTTAATATAACTCTTCTTTCCCCTAAAAAAAAAATTCTCAAAGAAGTTTATTTGCTATCTATACCTCCTGTCGATTCATTCTTTCTTAATTCACTCAGTCTGGATTTGATGTCCATGTTCCTAAACCTGGTCATCAATTCTCAGGTCTTTCCTTACTTTGACCTAGCAGCATTTGATACTGCTGCTGTTGATAACTCCCTTCCTTCTGCATTTTCTTTACCTGGCTTCCACAGCACTGCTATTCCCATGGTAAATCCTTATCATTCTTAATTGCTTGATACTCTTTTCTCAGACTTTTTAATGCTGGAATGTTCCAGGGTACAAGTTCTGGTTCTTTGCTTTTCACTTCCTCTACTTTTACCATTCTAGTAATTTCATCCAGTGTCATGATTTTATTAATATAATCTCTTTATATATCAATGACTCTCAAATTTGTATACATAATCTAGTTATGTGTCCCAAAGTTTATGCTCATAAGTACAATTTTCTATTAGATATTCACATTCAGGTGTCAAAAGTGAACTCCCAATCTGATCTCCCCAGAAATCTGACCCAGGATTATCTTTCCACAGTTTTGTTAATAGTAACTCCCTTATTTCCACTTGTTCCTCTATCCACCTTTCCTTCATACCCCACTGAATTCATCAGGAATTCTTTTTACTTTATTTTCAAAATGTATTTGAAATAAAGCAGAGACCATCCTTATCTCCTAAAAAAAATAAAATAAAATAAAAATAAATTTAAAAAAATCTTCAAATAATTTTAGTGAAAATCAAAACCATTTTAATAAAAAAAACAAAGTGTTTCTTGATACCATCATGAATATCCATCTTGTATTATGTAAAGTATTATACAACTGAGTAAACACTTTTGAGATAGTTCTTAATTTTCCCTTTGCTTTCAGGATGTCAGCTGTCTCCTCACATTTCTTTGCCTGTGCCTACCTCACAAGTACTTTCCTCTAGGAGAACTGGGAAACCAGATAGCAAAATTTATTATACACTATATTTAAATTAGATGGTCAGGATTATGAATAGCCCTATTTATCTTGTCAAAACTTTTAATTTTAATTTTATCCTGCCTTTCCTAAATAGTATATATTCCATAACTATCCTAAATTTATGCTATTTTATTAACCTTTTAAAGAATATGCACTATAAGTGAAAATAAAACACAGAAGTATTTTGTTTGTGCCTTTTTTATTATAAATAAATACATATATATATTTATTACTTTACTAACATGGATGTATGTTTAAACACACATCAAATATATTTTTTAAAGGATGCAATAGAGATGAAATATAGAATTTTTTAAAACATCTTTATTGGAGTATAATTGCTTTACAATGATGTGTTAGTTTCTGCTTTATAAGAAAGTCAATCAGCTATACATATATGTATATCCCCATTTCTCCTCCCTCTTGTATCTCCCTCCCACCCTTCCTATCCCACCCCTCTAGGTGGTCACAAATCACCAAGCTGATCTCCCTGTGCCATGCAGCTGCTTCCCACTAGCTATCTATTTTACATTTCGTAGTGTATATATGTCCATTCCACTCTCTCACTTTGTCCCAGCTTACCCTTCCTCCTCCCCCATCCTCAAGTCCATTCTCTAGTAGGTCTGTGTCTTTATTCCCGTGCTGCCCCTAGGTTCTTCATAACCTTTTGTTTTTTTTTTTTTTTTTAGATTCCATATATATGTGTTAGCATATGGTATTTGTCTTTCTCTTTCTGACTTATTTCACTCTGTATGACCAACTCTAGGTCCATCCACCTCACCACAAAAAACTCAATTTCATTTCTTTTTATGGCTGAGTAATATCCCATTGTATATATATGTGCCACATCTTCTTTATCCATTCATCTGTCGATGGACACTTAGGTTGCTTCCATGTCCTGGCTACTGTAAATAGGGTTGCAATGAACATTGTGGTACATGACTCTTTTTGAATTATGGTTTTCTCAGGTATATGCCCAGTAGTGGGATTGCTGGGTCATATGGTAGTTCTATTTTGAATTTAGAATATTTTTAAAATAAACATGCTTCATTTCCCACCCCACCCCCCAAATTTACATCTAACACTTTGTAAAATAGTGCTTTAAAAAACTGGTTCTAAATTTGGATTAGCTGCCCACTTGCTCTTGATGTCTGTCAGACTGAAAAAAGATAACTCACAAACTTACTTAGATGCAAGTAGAAAAGTTACAAACCAAGATGCACTCACTAAATCATGACACTCATTTTTCAATTACATCCACAAATTACACAATTTTTTTGGTTAAAATTCAGCTAGCAAATTTTCATCTTCTCTAATGTTATTTTTTTCCAGACAAATTAATTGAAAGATATTAGATATTAGAGCTTTTATCTACTTTTAAAATTTCTTTTATTTAATCTAGTCTCCCTAAAGGAAATTTTTCCTCACTTAGACAATTTATTCAATAATGTGTGGGAAAGACAATGTTTAAGAAATACAGTTTTTATTTTTAACAAATAGTGCCCTAAAATCACAAAAACCTCTTCATTTAAAAATAATCTAAAAGATTTAAAGATTTATTTTCTAAAATTTTAAATGCATGGATGATTATTTGGAATTGTCCTAAAATTATTTTCATCAATGAAATAATATAATAGTGGAACATATTCAAATCTGTTTTCAAATGTTTTCTCCTATAGCAAGCAAGAGTTTGCTTCAAAAATTAGTTTGTCTTCAGGTTCTAGGTTCTTGACTTGGCAAATTGTTGGAGCCTCATATTTTCATCACTAATAGCTGAAGTCTCAGTATATACTTCCGGTAAGATTTACTGTTAAAGATAATGGCTGTAAATCCACATTTCCAACTGTCTTCTTTCTAAAATCTAATTTTAAAAGTTAATTTAGTTTGGCCAACTTCTTATTCTAATTAGCTCACCACGTTTTTATCTCCAATGTGAATTATTTGAGTTTGTACCAAATGTAGAAGGGTCAGCTATGCCACTTGCAAACTATTACTTGTGTGTTCATCGTTAGTATTATTCCTAATCAGCAGGCTTTCCTTCTTTCCCACCCTCACTTTCTCCTTTCTTCCCTCCTCCCAACCTTCCTCCCTTCCTTCCTGCCTTCCTCTCCCCTCTCCCTTTCTCCCTCTCTCCTTTTCTTTCATTTTGCAGAAATATTTGTTAGTTTCTTGTCCATTTTCTGAAGGTTAGTTTAATTAAAACTAGATATTATCATCAGTAAATTCAAGTAACTTGTCACACATGAACTGCAATACGTTAATATATGCTGAAAGGAAGAAAATAAGTAAAGGTACCATTAGCCAATTGCTAGAGTTTTTTGTTTGTTTGTTTTTGTTTTTGTTTTTTTGCAGTACATGGGCCTCTCACTGTTGTGGCCTCCCCCGTTGCAGAGCACAGGCTCCGGAAGCGCAGGCTCAGCAGCCATGGCTCACGGGCCCAGCTGCTCCATGGCATGTGGGATCTTCCCAGACCAGGGCACGAACCCATGTCCCCTGCATCGGCAGGCAGACTCTCAACCAGTGCACCACCAGGGCAGACCTGCTAGAGTTTTTAAATTCCCACTTGCTCCTCAATATATCTTGTTACTGTTCATAACCAGTGGCCATAGACTATATAGATTGAATGAAAAAAAAAAAACAGTGCCAATACAGCCAAAACACATTTTAATACTAATAATGGTTAATTTCTTCCTAATTTTATATATTCACAACAAACACAAAATGTTCTCAGCACAAAAAAAGAAATTTTAATTATGTGATGTGATAGAGGCATTAGCTAAAGCTACAGTCTTAATCATATTGCAATATATAAATGTATCAAATTGACTTGTGGTACACCTTAAACTTACACAATGTTATATTGTCAATTATACCTCAATCAAAAATAAATTAAAAAAACAAATATAAGTGTTAATGTTTTCTTCCTGCACTACACTGATATGTCTTGCCCACCCTTAAGGTTTGTACTTTGGAGACCACTGATATAGACATTGAGGAGAAATGGTTTTTGAACAGGAGGATGATATTAATAGATCGATGTTCTAGGATGTTCACTCTGTGTAGAGAATGAATTTGAGTAGGCAATATGATAGGTCAATAAGGAGGTCATTTGTAATTTTTAATTTGTTACTACATACATAATCTAGCTGAGTAAGAATGAAGCCCTAAAACTATAGCAGTGAGACGGAAGGAGGAAGGGAAACAGATGGCCAGGGTGAAGTTAATGGAAATGAATGGGGGGACAAGTTCAGGGTGCCTCCTATGACTCTTATCTGCACCATTTGGCAGTAGCCCTGCAGTTCATCAACACATAGCACAGGAAGAGGAGGTTTAGGGTAAGTGTGAGGAATTATGTATCCACATTAGTATATGTTTGCTATACAAGTAGGGCATGCAGCTGAATATAGAAATGTGGAGCTGAGAAAAGAGGTTTGGGATAAAAATTAAACATCATTTTGCAGTTTTAAGTGGACAGCAGAAGTGTGGGCCATTGTCTCTGAAGGCCATCAATAACATGTGACAAAGGAGAGAAGAGGCTCTATGTCTTTTATTAACAGTTTTCATATAGTATTAATGTTTTAGACTTGTCAATTCACCATTTGGAAAACAGGGGGGCCTGAATCTGAGACTCTATGGCAATAGGGCACATGTAAGATAAGTAAATTGGAAGTGAGTCAGGTTTAGAAGCTCAAGCTCATTAATATGCTTCTTGGGGAGAACTTACCCAAGGTATTTTGGCAGAGAAAACTGAACAGCCATATCAGGAAGGCATCCACCAGAGAGCAGTGAGAGAGCACCAGAAGCAGAACAGAAACACAAGACAGGTAGGAAGGAGGTCAATAGAGTGTGGAAACGTGACGGGGGAAGGGGAACCAGACATGAAGGAAGTACCTGGCACACAGGACACATTCAGAAGCATTGACTATCACTGTATTTATTTTAGATATTTTTGTGATTTCAAAAATTATTAAAATATTTTAATAGCTTCTTCAAACAAAGCCTAGGCATAATGTATACATAATAATGATAATAACAACTTGTGTAACCACCACCACTTTGAACATTCTCAGTGACTTTTTGCCCCATTTACCCTATTCACACTCCCTTTCCTCTCTCCCAAAGGTAACTACTAACCTAAAATTTATGTTTTTCATTCTTTACTTTTCTCTATAGTTTTGTCAAATATATAAATACATATTTTCTAAAATACTGTTCATAAAATTTTTGTACTTGGTGAAATTTCACCGCATGCAGAGAATTCACTTGATGAAATAATTTTGGCACTGTTGAAGTTCTATATCCATTAACAACAGTATTTCATCATCTAAAATGTACAGTGTCCCTTCTAATGGGAAACATTTATTGGCAACCATGCACTGAGTTTCGAGTTCTCATCAGATGAAAATTTCATTGTGACAATCACAGCCTAATTTGTCTTGAGTGTTTTGAGATACTTAATCATACCACTGACTTTTTATCTCCTAGCATAAGTGTAGATTTTCATTTTTGTAAGAATTCTCTCTTCTGTTCTATTCTCAAAACCACCCAAGTACACTAATACTGAGTAGGGTATGTCCTAGATTGTAAGAGCATTATCTTTCTTTTAGAGAGAATTCATTAGCCCCAGAACATTTTTAAGGCCTTAACCTTGCAACTTAAGTTAATCCTCAACTTCATAAATATATGGACTGTTTAAATAGACTTTGACTTTGTCCTGAATGCAATTGAATAATATGTAGTGGATTAATATTTCAAAATTTATCTGAATGCTTTTTCCTTTTATGTGCCCATTTACAGCCCCATACCACACACAGACCCAGACACACACACACACACGTGCATGCACCTAACAGCCTAGACAAAGAAGCAAGATATTTAGACTAGACAGATCAAATTATAAATATCTGCATTTCAAAAATGCCATAAACAAAATATCAAAGCAAGGGACAGGAGGAGGAAAATATTGGCAACCTAAATGACAAAAGATACCATATAAATTCACAGAAAAGTACATTAATGTGCAGTTCACAAAAATATAAGTAGCCAATAAATGTAAAACATGTTCAATACCAAAGAAATGATTTTTAAGCAGAAAACTACAAAGAATAAAAATAATAAAAACAATGATGAAATAATGATGCTACCTAGGATGGGAGAGTTCAGAGAATGTAGGCATTTAAATTGGATAGCCCTTTCACACTACAAATCAAAAGCCTTAAGACGCTTACTGCCTACATCCTTGTACTGTCCTCTAAGAGATGGGCACAAATATTTAGGTCTCAGGTAGTTCACCTTCATGGTTATATTAGAGGTAACATGAACAGTGTAAATGCCCACCACAGATGACTAAATTAAATATGATATATCAATATGATAACATGTGTGTAAGCCTTAAGATCTGGTTCTTAAAAACTGATTTAGAATATTAAAAAAATGTTAACGGGATATGCTAAGTAAAGAATTGAAGCTTAAAAAATGATATATCAATATAATTTTTGTAAGAAAACAGTAAAAAAAATAGGCTACATAGTTTTATGTATCCATAAAAGATATATGCTACAAAGTATTTTGGAGGGATGGTAGGATAAAAAGTACTTTTTTTTTGTCTTACTGATGTTTCTAAAAAGTTTTTCGTTAAGTATTAATTTAAAATTGTTATTTAAAAAATAAATACCTAATACACAAAAATTACAGCTCTCAATATGTGAATACTATGAATTCTGCAAACGCTTGCAAATATTAACCTTCCCAACATATTTTTAAATGATTCTATATATGAACTGTATTCATATTTCTTATACCACATGTATTATATAAGGCATTTCTGTATTATGAAGCTATTTTGTCACTATTTTGCTTATTACAAGCTAACCTCTCAAAAGAAAGCCCGTATAGCACAGAAAAAAAAGACACAATTGTACTTCTTTCCCTTATTAATCATGAATAAAACTGAAAGACCATTTCACAAGGAACATATTTTTCAATGATTTATGAAAGGAAACTCGTTAATGCCTAAACATACATGAAACTGAACCATATGACAACAATTAGGAATCTTTCAAAAACATTTAAAATCCAACTTTAGTGGTCTTTTAATAATAATACAATTTGAGCAAACATTTTATTTTTCTACAAAATAAAATTGTATTTTCATTTTATATTTCATTTTATTTAGAAATAATGATCAGTTTTGATCTAAAGGTTTTTTAAATTAATTTTTCACTTCAGTCAAATGCCTCCAAGTTAGTTAGTGGTGGACTTTCTGAATGTAAGAGAAAAGGACAAATAAAGCAGGAGGAAATGATAATTTCTTAATTTAAATTCTGCTAATTTGGAATTTATTTTTAAACTTCAAGAGTAATTACCTTAAAATGAAGGGAAATTGTTTGACTAAAGTCACAAATTACTTTCCATTGTACCATATCAGTATCACTGTCTCTGCCTCTGGTCTCTAGCTCCTTCAAATTATGCCCAGTAAGTAGATCCGAAATATGGATCCATCAGAATGAATTAAATTAAAGTTAAAATGAAGTGTCATCTCCTCTATGAAGAAGCTTCCCTACAGGCAGAATTAGTCATCGTTTCATAGGTTCTCCCATAATACTTCATACTCTTCTTAACAGATGTTCCATAAATTAACAATTAGTGTCATTTTCAGACTCAGGCAACGTCAGTGGCTCAAAAAAGACACTTACCTAAAAGGTCCAATGCCTTGGCCTTCAGGCAGCTCCCTCCCTTCCCTGATTCCAGGACCAATGGCTTCTACCCTTTTTATAAGTACTTTCCGCTTCTCTTGTACCATCCTTTGCTGAGTTTCCTCTCTGCAATTACCTTTCCCTCTATCTGCCAGAAAATTTTAAGGTATTTGAAACATATTTTGATAAAGAAATACTTTTTTGATGAAACCTTATATAAATCCCCCAATATATCAAAATGTGCTTTAGAATTTCTTGTTTATGTTTGCATTTATGATCTTTACGTATTTTGTAGTTAATCAGTGAAAACAATGAGGCTGTTTTGAGAGACATTTGAAAAGAGAATCTGAGTAACATTTATTTTCATGCCTAACAGCTGTACTTTTTCACTTATTTCTGAATTTTCTCTAGGTTGTACAATATCAAAAAATCATGACTTACACAATTAAGTTGCAAATGGTAATAGATTTTTAACTCCTTATTTTTCAGTCTCAAGATCTTTCAGTAACATTGCCCCAGAAGCAAGAAAGAGGAATAAAAGGAAATGTCAAAGTTGAATTATGGTAGAAGGCCTCTTTACTGACAGTTAGTCTGGTAAGTAGTCTGTGTGTCAAAAAAACAGTTAAGCAGAGGATTATGAAAGGATACAAACAATTTAATTTTTCATGTAAAACATACAAAGGTCCACATTGTGGCCGTTTTAAAAAAATTTTATTGTGGTATAGTTGATTTACAATGTCGTATTAGTTTCGGGTGTACAGCAAAGTGAATCTGTTATAAATATACATATATCCACTCTTTTTAAGATTCTTTTAGATTATTTTCCCATTACAGAGTATTGAGTAGAGTTCCCTGTGCTATACAGTAGGTCCTTTTCAGTTATTTATTTTATATATAGTAGTGTGTATGTGTCAATCCCAATCTTTCAATTTATCCCGTTTTAAAACTATGGATAAGCCTTTTCTAAGTAAGCAGCTGCTCCTCAGAGCTTCTTATGCATCATCTATAAAGTCTAGTATCTGTTTCTTTAAAACATGACAGGAACTCAAAGATATTTAGAAGCAACTGGCACAGGAAAATCATCTAGGTTTTTATGATTCTCTTTCCAATAATTTATAATTATTTTTTCTACACCTAATTTAACTGTGATTTTAAACAAAACTTTCCAAAGCATTTACCTTACTTTTCTTAGAAACAACATTTTTTTTGGCTCCCGTATTTCATCTCCTTACGTAACACTCAATTACGTGAACAATTAAATATTAAATTTAATGTAATAGTAAATAAGATAACAACTAGCATACACAGGTAGGGAAACAAAAATAAATGGCTCTTGAGTGACATGGACATATATACACTATCAAATGTAAAATAGATAGCTAGTGGGAAGCAGCTGCACAGCACAGGGAGATCAGCTTGGTGTTTTGTGACCACCTAGAGGGGTGGGATAGGGAGGGTGGGAGAGGGGGCGACACAAGAGGGAAGAGATATGAGAACATATTTATATGTATAACTGATTCACTTTGTTATAAAGCAGAAACTAACACACCATTGTAAAGCAATTATACTCCAATAAAGATGTAAAAATAATAATAATAATAATAAAATAATAAAATAAATGGCTAATGATTAGGATACAGCACAGCTAGAGGGAGCAGGAGTGCACAGGGCCCATCCTACCATGGGCTTTCAGAGGAAATGGATCATTTCATAGTCCAGTGAGTCATGAAATGTAGATTTAGAGGCTTTCTACTGTACTAATTACTTAACAATATTTGGAATCCCTGTTAGAAATATAAACTAGAGAGAAAACATAAAATACATGTGAAATCTATATGTAATACCATTTTAGTACTTGCCATTAAAACATTATTTCATGTTATTCAACTGACAACAAAGATAAGAGCATCCACCAAACAAATGTATCTGAGACTTGACTGATTTTTAACTGAGTTCTATGCGAGTGAGTTGAATTGATTAATTAATGTTCATTGACTCCCAAAACGTGCAATAAACTGTGCTCAGTTCAAGAAATATACTGATAAAAAGATCCATTCCCTTATAGAACCTATATTCTTGAGTTGTAGTCTCTAAACTTATTGTTCACACATCTCTACCAGTAAAAATATTTGAGGATTATCTATATCTCTTTATTTATAAATATATGCTTATCTATATACTTATCTATGTACATATATGCATATATACACATATATGCATATTTATATATGTATATTTATAAATTATATGATGTACATCTGTACATATTATGCTTTATGAAATATTCATAGTCAACTTTGGATTCCATGGTTCTGAATGTAGGAAAATTATTTGTTACTTCCACCATTTTACATAAGGGGACACGCACAGAAGTGAGTTTTTCTTTTTAACATGACTAGTGCAATGATACAGTCATCCATTTGATAAAAGATTTATCAGATGAGCCAACTGCACCCTGATTGAGAGTTTATTCCATGGTCTACACCAGGGGTCCCCAACCCCAGGGCCATGGAGCGGTACAGGTCCACAGCCTATTAGGAACCTGGCACACAGCAGGAGGTGAGCAGCGGGCGAGCAAGCAAAGGTTCATCTGCCCACCTGCCGCCCCCCTATCGCTCGCATTACTGCCTGAACCATCCGCCCTCCCTGCCCCATCCGTGGAAAAATTGTCTTCCACGAAACCGGTCCCTGATGCCAAAAAGGTGGGGGACCGCTGGTCTACACCAGAAAGAAATACACCTGTCTTCATAAGTAAACAAACTGGTGGACCTAAAAAATTTTACAATGCAAGTGAGAGTTTTTTAAATTATATTTTAGGGAATGTTCAGAGAGTTTCTGTGAAACCTAGCATTCATTAGCACGTGGTTTGAAGGACACTGCTCTCTGGTCTAGGGCATGTAGGTCCACTGTCTGGCACAGATGCTTTCTCCATAATATTTATGATTTGACACGTTATTTTAAGGAGAATTGTTCATATACTTTAACAACAAACTACTCCTACACTTCATTTTTCAGTGCTTGGAAATATTTATATATTCAAAAAACTGAAAAACCTAATTGAAATCCAATTTCAAGTCTTTTTTTTTTCACTTTATATATTTCAAAATCACAGTGTCAGATTGGAGAATATAATATAAAACCAAAACATTATTAAATATTATTAAATAATTAATAATATTTAATATTATTAAATATTATTATTTATATTTTAAAATATTAGTAACCCATTCTGCATTTATGTTACTTTATTAGCACACAAAATATGGCTTATAGTTTGGAAGGAGAAAAAAGAGGGAGAGGGAAGAGACAGGGGCAGGGAGAAAAGGGAAGGTGGAAAGAAGAACAAAACAATATCAAGAATTTCCGGGGCTTCCCTGGTGGCGCTAGTGGTTGAGAGTCCGCCTGCCGATGCAGGGGACACGGGTTCGTGCCCCGATCCTGGAGGATCCCACATGCCGCGGAGTGGCTGGGCCCGCGAGCCATGGCCGCGGAGCCTGTGTGTCCGGAGCCTGTGCTCCGCAACGGGAGAGGCCACAGCAGTGAGAGGCCCGCGTACAGCAAAAAAAAAAAAAAAAAAAAAAAAAAAAAAAGAATTTCCATGTTATCTGGAGTCTAGGATTTGGAGAAGACAGTGAATATCACCAGTCAAAATACATTGTTTTCCAGGAATGAATATGATAAAAGTGTGACACATTACCTTGTTTTCTGATAAAACTTTCAAAATGATTTGGATTGATTTTTTTCTAACCTTTCAAAACACTCAAAAATTAAAGTGGCTCACACAGGAGATAATTAATTAAATGTAGAATTTGTAAACATGAAACTGAGAATAAGACTTTTTTTGGAATAAACTGCAGCACTCATATTCTGGGCAGTAGATCTATTGTAATCAGCTGATGAGAAATTAGGATAAGTCACCAGCAATCAACAATTTAAATTGGATGCAGGAAGCCAGCATTGGCATGGTGCTGTTTGGTGACAGGAAAGACATCATGGAAGAATTTCCAAGCTGACTAAATATCACATCTGGATGAAGCATGTCCACTCCTTTCTTTTTCTTTTTTAACAAATACTGCATGGGATGAAGGAATGTCAAGGCAAAACTTTCTAATACAGATGCAGAACACATGCATTTGTGCCAGCTCAAAGCAAGATTACAGACACTGGAGGCACTGTTGTGGTTTGGCAGTTGAAATCATCCATTTTCATTAACTTATGGTTCAAAGATACAACCACGTTTAGGAAAGGATGCTGCCTTTTCGGCGACTGTGTGTTAAAAGCTCAGTCCTAAAAGCTAAAGAGTGAAACAACCACATGTTTGGAGATCATGCTAAATTTCAAATATTTCGGACTGAAAGCAATTCAACCACAGTAAAAACACAGGTTCTAAACAAAAATTCTTTGCAGATAATGTCTACCAAGCACTTTCCTCATTTTTACTTGATATTGTTTGTGAGAAAAGGCACAACAAGCACTTAACCTTCCGAGTCATGAAGGCCTTGGAAAATATGCCAAGCAATAGAAAGAACCCCACACAACAGAAGTCAAATGTCTCTTCCCCACCTCAAAAATAATCCAAGTGATGGGAAGACATTTCAAGCACCCAGAGAGCTATTAGTTCTCCCTTTTTTCCTAGTTATTTTACATTTCATAAGTTAGATGACTTGGAACTGACTGTTGCAGGATGACCTAAAGAAATAATTAATTCAGCTTCTGAATATAACATTAATTTAAATCACCTATAATTCTAGGCAGTTACTTGCATTTTATAAATTCAAACCTCTTGCTCTCAATGTCATCTACTTGGATAATGACATTCTAATCTTTCAAGGCAAAATAAAAGTCAGACTATCTCTACAATATAGAGGGGAGTTTTCCCTGGCAATATGATTTTTGACTAGTATGGACCATAAAAATCACAGGGTTTGGGAAGTGGAAGAGAATTTTTCATTTTCTAGTTGGGGACACAGGTCATACTTTGCCCAAGAAAGGGAGCTAATTAAAGGCGGGGACCCAGCAGCACCATTCTGCTGTGGGATGCTTCCCAACTGCATAGCTCCAGCCACACTGAACAAGTGTGGCATCAGGAGATTCACTGTCACAAGTAGCCTAGACATAGGGGAAAAAATAAGTACTAATTATGTCCAATAACCAATTTATGTTATTCTTTTAATTCTCTTGTGTTTCCAAACTCATACATTAAACTCTTACTGTACAAGTGTGATTTTATTGGAACACCTAAGAACACATCAGAAGAAAGGATATTCCTGACCCCAAAGCCTCATGCTACTCATATCATGTTTGCTTTCACATTCTCTCACTCCAATTACTTTATAAATATTTGACACCCCACTCTACTCTCCTTTTGTTGTGTGTGCATCTAATTTGCACACATTTTCTAGGGTGAACCCATGTGTTAGGTAGAACAGTGGCCCCAAAAGACACTCACATCTTAATCTATAGAACTTAAGAATATGTTGGTTACTTGGCAAGGGGGAATTAAGGTTAGAGATGGAATTAAGTTTGCTAATCAGCTGACTTTGAGATGGGAAGATTAGCCTGGGTTATCTGGGTGAGTCCAATGTAATCATAATGGTCTTTATAAGTGGAAGAGAGAGGCAGAAGAAAGTAAACACAAGAGATTCAGCATGGGAAAGATGCAGCCCAACATTCGGAAAGGGATGGCAAACCAAGGAATGCAGGTGGCCACCCGAAGCTGGAGATGGCAAGGAAACAGATTCTACCCTTGAAACTCTAGAAGGAATGCAGCCCAGCTAACACCTTCATTTTACCCCAGTGATACCTATTTCAAGCTCTGACCTCCAGCATTTTAGAATCACGAATTTGTGTTGTTTTAAGTCACTAAGTTTGTGGTAATTTGTTACAGCAGCAAAAGGAAACTAATACAGGGAAATAGAAAAAAAACAAAGTGGATAAAAGATGCTAAATATCAGACTTTCTGAAGGCTCAAGCTGGGGAGAATCCACTTCCAAGCTCATTCTCACGGTTTCTGGCAGGATGAGATGAAGTAATTCATGGGCTATTGGACTGTGGGCCTCACTTCTTTGCTTGCCATTGAAGTACAACTCTACAACTGGATAAATGATAGACATCTCTCTGGTTCCCCCTCTTCTGCCTCTGTGTGTTACAGTTATAAGAACTATAAGTATTTTAAGGACCCTCAACATTTGTTGAGATGGCAAACATTGGAGAACAGTGATGGGAAAGATGCACAATTCAGCTTGAGCAATGTCAGGTTTCCAGTCTTGATCTAATGAAGAGCATCTGTGTGTAAAGTAGGTACTCTGGAACTCAGGGAGGAAGTCTGAGCTGGAAAACATAAATGTGGTAAGGTTTCTGTGGGAGAATGTTGTGTCACAGAAGCTAGGTTAATAAAGTCTTTCAAGAAGTAAAGCAACAGACACTGATGAAAGATCAGTGAGAGTGGAGGTGAAAAATACTTCTGCGTCTAATATCCTTTTTTCTGTTTTTGCTCACAGTTTTGCTATGAATTAGGCATTTAAAAATTTATTTCATTTCATAATGAAGCATGAGAAATATTGCCCTATGAAGTTAGGCAACAGGCCCAGTCATACATAAGCCCATTACAGGGGCAGCAGCTGCCTCAGGCATAAAATTCTTCCAAATAGGTTGCAAAATCCACTCAAGGAACAGAAGTTGGCATTCTCTAAACTTCTGAATCAGGCTTCATAGAACACTTAGACAAATACTTATTATTGTTTCCTTCAATCCAATTACCAACTGATCTGTAATTCCATGGGGATAAGGAAGAAGAAAATAGGATAGTGGTACAAAAAGTCCAAAATATGAAAAAAGTCGATATAGTTTTTTTCATAAAAAGAACCACAAAATGGAATTGTTAAGTCTGGTTTCTGGTGTTGGGTGTGTTACTGAAGGATGATATTGAATAATTCACAGTCTCTACACCTGTTTGCTCTTTAATTTTTAATTAAATAAAAGTATATTCATTTTCATCAGTGAAACAGTGAAAAGATATGTAAAAATAAAGCTATTAATCCTTCCATCACTCTTTCATTCTCACTCCCCAAAAGTCAATTAATGCTAATAGCTTACTATGTATCCTTTTGCATTGATTTTTCATATTAATAACATGATATACAAAAATATACACAAGACACAAGCTTTGTTTTTTATAAAATCTGGGATCATAATAACTACATTACCCTATAACTGGCTTTTCTCACCTGACAAAGATATATTGGAAATACCTCTAGTCCAGTAGCTGTAGAGCTAACAAATTTATTTTCTAATAACTTCATAGTATTCTCCAGTGTGGATGTACCATAATGAATTCAACTACTTCCCTATTGATGGACATTAGAGCTATTGACACTATATCTTAGAATTTGCATGATGCAAAAATCAATATCTCATACAGATACTAAAGCAGCCTGTACTGCCTAATGTTACAAATATCTTTCAAAAAGACATATTACATTGTAACATGAAAATTTTCTCTTTTTTCCTTTAAATCTATTATAAAATATGTTTCTGATTATTGATGAGAGTTACACAAAAAAACTCATTCTCAGCTAATTTCCTTGATTCTTATTTTTCTGAAGCAAAGAGAACTGAAGCAGTAAGAACAGAACTTCCATATGTTCCCTCAATCATACCTACCAATCCCTTCATCTGGACCCCAAAACTCTGTTTTCCCTTATCATACAGGATGAATCATCCATCTTCCTATCCAAGAGCCAACTCTCCAACTTGCATGCTGGATGCCATTGTCTCTCACCTTTCAAAGACATTGCTCTAGAATTCTTCCCTTTACTTACTTCATCATTATGTTTCCTTCTTTAGTGGATTTTTCCATCAATAAACAAATATCCTACAATTTCATCCACTTCAAAACAGACAAGCCAATGACTCCATGACCCCTCTTTCCTCTCTAGCCACTGGCCTCTTTCTATACTCTTCATTATGGCAAAGTCTTCTGATAAATGGTAGGGTCTTTCACACTTATTCCCTCTTCTTCTTTTTTTTATTGGCCCCACTCCACTCAGGTGTCTATCCTCATCCTTCTCTTCAAAGCAATTCTTCATGAAGTCACCAACAACTTTCATCTTGCCAAATCTAATGACCATTTGTTTGTCTTCCCCTTCCTCTACCAGCAGCATTTGACCCAGTAGGTCACTCTCTCCTTCTTTAAACAATTCCTTTACTTCTACTCCAGTTTAACATCTCTCTGGATTTTCCTCCTATTTCATTCAAGTGTCCTTAGCTGGTTTTCCACCACTAAAATGTAAGCTCCATGACAGGAGGGTCTTAGTTTCTGTCCCTTTTATTAACTGTTTAATATCCCAGCACTTAAAGTAGGGTCTGGCATGTTGTAGCCCATGTAGTAGGTCTATGGTATGCTTGCACAACTATTGACTTTTCATCAAATTACTAAGGTAGATACTGGTAATTTTGGCACAGTGAACCTCAAGAGTTCCTACTAATTTGTAAAATGTCTAAACAATTGATTATATTCTGTCATAAATCAACTTTTCTCCTGACTTTCCTAGTTCAGTTAATAATGCCAATATTCATTTTTCTGGCTGGCTAGATTATTCAGAACAGTACTTAAATCCAAATTTAGTCAGTTGCCAACTCCTGTGAGGTTTTATGTTTACCATATCTCTTCCAACTGGATCCCGTGGCCTCTATCCTTCCATAGTTTAAATTACTCTTCACACTGTTAACAGATTAATTCTCCTAGACAGAAGATTTAGAATGATAATTTGCAATTTATAAATTTTTTAACTCCCTAAAAACAACAGATTAAGCACAAACTCCTCAGACTGGCCTTTAAAGGCCCTATTAAATGCAAACCCATGCCCCCTCCATTAGCTTCATTTAGTTACCCCTAAATATCCATGAAACAGAACCATCCCTTTTTCCTGAAGTAGGTACCTGCCACTGATTTTACAAGTTCCTCGCTACCCCAAATGACCCCTTCATTAAATATTTGCCCAATTGTACTTTGCTTGATTTCAGCTTACACAGATTCTCCCTATCCCATTTGCTTAACTCATATGATACCTTTTCCTGTTCAGCTCAATGATATGTGAATGTCCCCCACTGTGTGGCCATATCCATGTGATGCCCTTTCTACTCTTTCTTGTTACAATCATTTTTACTTTCATACGAAATGTAAGCTGTGGGTAGATTTCTTATTCATGATTAAATTCTGTATAGCACCTAGCACAATATCTTGTACAAAGTATATACCTAATTTGAAAAGTAATTAAACTAAGGTGATAAATAGGGCAAAATGTTGTGCAATCTCTGAATAAATACCACTGTGATATTGGATTTAAAAGAGAAACTGTTTATGTAGCCAAATATGCTATGATGAATATATTAAATTTGCAGAAATGACTTTTAAGTTATAGATATGATGATGTTATATCTGCATAACTATACTGATTTAGTTTTTAAAATGCTTTGTTGATCAAAATATCAAGTCTTTCAAAATAATATTCTGTATAATAAAATTTTTCAAATTCATGTAATTCATCTGATATCATATTTAGCAGTCATTAAATTTTTCTATCTATAGTGACAGACTTACCCAGAAAATTTAGCTAATGGACATAGCATATTTATTTACATATCCCATTAATACCTGCATGGAAATGTAAAATATTTTTATCTAGAGTTTGTTGATCAAAGTATGGATGATATTCCCTAATGATTAACTGCAGAGGTTGTCACTTTCTATATACAGGGGGCCACTAATTAATCTTGAGTAACCCTCTGAGACACAGAATGTAAGCAATGTGCACACAGGAGGAAAACAATAATTCACCAGAAAATAGACACAGATTAAAAACAGACTACATTTAAACAAATACAATGAGTATTACAGGTGATATCTAGTGTCACTACCAGAGTTCACTTTGGGGGAATTATAAAATTCCCAGGACATGAAACATGATTACATGTGTTTCTTAGCACTCCGTGGAGGAAAATATGTGAAGATGAATTTGGGGCTGCTGCTTAACTAACCACTGGCAATGGGAATACTCTGAGTACTGCTCTGTTTTCACAGGCTAATCAGTATTAAGCTCTGAACTTGAGATAGGGTTACTGTGCCCAAGGGCACAAGACCTGAACAAAACAGGTGGCCAATTAAGAGGAAAGAAGGGTAAACCTCATTGGGTAGGCAAGCAATGCTACGGGCCAAAATGACCTGGTCTCAGTCTACTGTTCCAGCTCTCGTCTCCTCTCAGTCCTGACACACCCACACATATGCCTCTGGCATTCGAGCAGATCTAAGGAATCAGCATTTTCCTAGCTGCCGCATATCAGAGGTGGATTCATGGGCATACCTTCCAGCTGTCACATAGTGCCCTGGACTCAGAAGAGCCGCACACTTGTTTTATTTATTTTTTTTATTGTGGAAAATAGACATAACATAAAATTTAGCATTTTAATCATTTTTAAGTGTACAGTCCAGTGGCATTAAGTACATTTACATTGTTGTGCAACTGTCACTGCCACCCACTGCCAAAACTTTTCATCATCCCAAACAGAAACTCCATATCCTTTAAAAAGTAGCTTCCCATTCTCCCCTTCCCCAAACTCTATAGCCACTTGTCTACTTTGTCTCTTTGAATTTGTCTACTCTAGGTACTCCCATATAAATGGAATCATACAGTATTTGTCCTTTAGCCCATACTTGAATACTTCACTGTCACTGTCTTGACATTCTTAATAATTTTAGAACAAAAGCCCCTCCAGTTTCATTTTGCACTGGTCCTCTCACAAGTTATGTAGCTAGTCCTTCTGTGAATAATTGTAATTACCTCTGTCTTCTCCACACCAAAATCATCTCCATGTCCTTCTGAGCTTGACCTAAATTTCATCTCTTCCATGAGATGAATAACAGATGATACAGCCCACTACACTCCTTAGAGTGTTTGTATTTACTCATTGATGGCACTCTTCACATTGTATTGTGATCCTTTCTTCTTAAATCTGTCTTCCCTGCTAGAGGAAATGTCTTACTTATCCTTGTATCCTTCATGCCTGGTATAGTTCCTGAATTGTGCCCCCCCCCCAATTCACATGTCGAAGCCCTAATCCCCAGTATGATAATATTTGGAGATGGGGCCCTTGGGAGGTAATCAGGTTTAGATGAAGTCATGGTAGGCGGTTACTGCACTCATGATGGGAATACTATCCTTATGAGAAAAGAAACCAGAGAGCTTGTCCTTGTTCTTCTGTTGTGTGAAGACACATTCAGAAAGTGGACATATGCAAGTCAGGAAGAGAGTCCTTATCAGAAATTGACCATGCCAGCACCCTAATCTCAGACTTCCAGTCTCCAGAAAATGTGAGAAAATAAATTTCTGTTGTTTAGGTCAACTACTCCATGATATTTTCTTATGGAAGCTCAAGCAGACTAAGACAATCTGATACAAACTGAGTGCTCTAATATTTTCACCAAATATAAGAATGGCTGCATGCTCCCATAGTGGATCACAATTGGAATTGTTAAAGGGCTTTAAATTTAGTAAGAACTGATGGGGAAATGATAGAACACTGGGAAATGTGATAGCTTTAGTGTCCAGAAACTCTAGTCTGGGACTTGTTCTAGTCACTGAAACTGTGAGCTGTAACTTAGCACTTATATTCTCAGGAAAGTGTGACCCAAGTCTTAGACTCCATGTGTTAGTCATCCAATAGGCATGCCCTAGTGTTTCTGATTCTGGAAGTCTCTAGCTCCCTTTTTCTGGAATAAAAATTAAGAATAAGTCTACCTTACCTCTTTGTATCTTTCATGTCCACCTTGTATTCTCACCTGGGGACCTATGACTAGACCTAAGAAGGATGGCTAAATAGGTTTCAAAGCTTATAGTACCACAAGCATACGTATCAGTAAAGTTCATGATAATATTTAAATGTTGAAGGAAATGTCCTCAAATTGGATCCCTTTGGCATAACTTAACTCCTTGTTGCACCTCAACAAATAAACTGAATAAAAATTCTCCAAGTAGGGAATTAAAGTGGTACTGTGCAGAGTCTACAACAGAAGGTTGGTGTCATTTGTTTCTATTCTATCAGCCACACTCTTACACATTGTGTAGCTCTGGAAATAAGGCTCTCTGAGCCTCAGTTTCCTTATCTGTCAACACAAGAGGGTTTGGTGAGGTTAATCTCCCTGAACTCTAAACACTACAAAAGTCAGCAGTTTCCCTCCCATCTATGTAAGTGCAAGTAGAAAGTTAAAGAAACATTGTCTTTATTGCTAGAAATCAACCATGATACTATAAATTAAATATTATTTTAAGAGAGTCAACTATGTGTGACAAAAGAAACACATGGTACTGACTCTTTACCAGTGGCTTCTCCAGTGAAGACTGGGAAGTCAGGCACCATGACCTTTGGTTGAACTGCTGCTTGGACATGTTATTTTTTTAAAGGACATGATAGAGATTACAAACTTTTGTTAATTACTCCTTTGCCATTCTTTTAAGTCATCTAATCGGCTCGTTCTAGTGTTTCTGTTAGCTCCTTTTCTATGGAATGAGACTAGCTTACTTGCTTGTACCTTTCATGTCAACCTTATATTCTCATTTGGGGACCTATGACAAGTAAACGAGCCTGGCTGGTGAAGAGCTTTACATAAAATGAAATGCTATAGTGCTGGGAATTCTTCTTTAATTTTAACTTTAAACTCGATCTTTCGGTTGCATGACTGACCACCTTATTATTACCTGTACTGAAAAAGGTCCCATCAATACTGAATGTCTTAGGTCCACAGACCAAAGACAAATGCTGCCATTGTGCACCATGGTATAATCTGTCAAGGAAATGCACAGGCATTGACAACCATTTCTTTCCAAAGTAAGGGAGTTTCACAAGAATGAAAATGCATGTCTATCACTTCTCCTTTTTACTGTACATTATATTATATCTATTATACCTTGCTGACAATGACTTTTTTTCTCATTTATCCTCTATTTTGTTGGAATACAATTTAGAGAATATTAGTCATACCTTTTATATAGCCTTTCCATACTAAGATTTTATGTTCATTAAACATAATACAATGGGTTTTAGATTCTTGATCTCTAAAAAAGGAACAAAAGTAATTTACGAAAGACCCAGGCTTTATAACATCCATGGATGGCTATAATCTTTATTTTTGATTGGAGATTCAGAGTAAAGTTTCAAACTATTTTTTAATAGGCACATTGAACAACAATTTTTAAAACACTGCAATTGTTCTCTTTTCTAGCACACACTCATACCTTAGTTCTCTATACCAGGGGTTGGTGAACTTTTTCTGTAATGAGCCAAATAGTATGTACTCTATATTTTGGGAATCATACAGTCTGTGTTATAATTAGTTAACTTTGTCATCTAGCACAAAAACTGTCATAAACAGTATGTTACTGAATGAGCATAGATGTGCTTCAATAAAATTTTATTTACAAAAAAAGGCTGCATTTGGCCCACAGACCATAGTTGTTGACTCCTGCTCTATCCTATTCTATATATGGTGTTGTGCAAATCATAAATATAGGATGCCAAGATATGTTCATTTAGAACAAGCTTTTTCAACAACTATGTCACTTTGGGCACATCTCTTAGCCTCTCTGAGTTCCCTAATTTGTAATGTGAAGATGTCTGGTCGAGGTGAATGTTAACAAACCCTAACATTTCAATAGTCACTTAAGCATCCCCTTCACTACTCATGGACAAATGCTAAAGAAGTTAAATGCTACAACTTGTGAACAGTTTTTTTTTTTAATCTTAAAAAAATTCTTTTGAAAAATATTTTTTTATTGCTTTGCTTTGAAAAGTAAACTTTTAGAACCACTCAATAAAATTTCTGAGTGGTTATAAATGAAACGCTCCATTCATCCACAACTGAACTTTTAATATTGAAAAGGAAGGGTCTGAGAAGGATCTGGCTGTGACGTCTGATACTGCTTGAATAGCCAAGGTTAAGGTTGCTGTTCTGTCCTCTTTCTCCCTCTCAAATTGCTGTCTGTAACCCTGAAGAAGAGAGTGAGCCTTCAGGAGAAGGAGGGGCCTTTATTTTCTGAACCTTCTGAGGAATATTAGTGACCATGATACATGACAACTGTGATAGTATCTAAAAGGTTTGTCATTTTGGTAATAATATAGTACTCCTATTAACTAACTGAAATGCTGATAAGATTTGCTTTTCATGGTACACTTACTTTGGGTATTAGTGAATTTATGTGAAGTTTCTTCCAAGAAACATATAATTTATAATTCTATCAGAATGTAAAACTATCCAATTATCAGTGGGCCATATTTAACCAAAGATCTAAGATCTCCAAATTTTCTGCAGTTGCCTAAGGTAGTAAAGTTGAATAAGTGAGGGCCCATGGTTGTTAGAACACTACAAATTGACAGATGAATGCCTGCTGCTACTTTCAATACTAACATGGGTCATAAAAATCCACTTCCTAGCAAATTAGTGCTGTATTACCTGAGGGGAATCTGAGGGCAGCTGTGAAAACGTAAATGAGCATGTAAAATAATGAAATAACCTACTTATTTTACCTTTACATTTCTCTTCTATTAATTTCAATTCTAAGAATAAGTTACAGATAAAGAGTAAATAGCAGTCACTAACATACATTAAATTTATGAGCAATTTTGTTTCAGAGAATTTATCTTAGCTTTTAATAAAATGCTGTATTTTAACAAAATTTAAAAATGTATATCTATTTTCTTTGAGTATTATTTATTTTGTCTAAACGTAATGGAAGTAAAGTAGGAAAGTGAAAGTGGCTGTTTGTTATAAGGTGGCTGTTTGCAGCAGGAAGAAAAAAGGAGAAGGAAAAGCAGATTCTAGATCTTTACTTCATGTTAGGGAGATTGCATTCCAGATTCAATATTCTGGGGGGGTGGGTAGTTCTCCTTCATGAAACACACTTCCTGTGGGGAAAGCTGCATGTATGACAATCACTATTTCAGCTATTTCCAGCTTAGTTCCATGTATGTTAAATGTCAACATGAGCTAAAATGTTATAAATGAAAATTTTCCATAAACATGCATGAAATTCATTTCCTACTTTATAAGAATTGCAGAATTTTATAAAGCTAGATTACTCTAAAGGTGCCTATATTAAGAAAGTACAATTTTTGTACAATTAATCAGTTCATATATTAAATTCCTTTGGTAGATAGCATAATATGAAATGATTTACAATGACCTCAGTGGAATACATAATGTTAATTGTATTTCACTATTCACATTTTGATGATTTCAAGTTAGAGAATGCATAGCCTACAGCCTTTATATTTTAGCAATTCAAGTTTAACAGGCATTCACTAAATGGAACTCTGTCAACATAACTTTAATACAACTACAATTAAATGATAGTAGACGTTCATAATGATGTCTCCAAAGAACTTAAAAAAAAAGAAAACTGAATGCTTTTAGAAGCTTACAAAATTCAAATTAATAGATCCAATGTGGTTGTGATTTTGAGTACAATTTAATAATTCAATTATAGTAGCCTACCAAAAAAGTGTGTTTTGTCGCACATGTTCAACCTCTATGCTCTAAGATCACACTACTTTACAATCATTGCAATCAAGGTAGAATGTTTAAACAGTTAAGTGAAAATGTTAAAAAATAATAGCAAACATTAATAGAGTGTTTATAAAATAGGCACACTCTTTTAAATGTGCCTATGTACATATACCTATATATATACACACACACACACACACACACACACACACACACATATATATATATATATATATATATATATATATATACACACATATATATATAATGAAAATGATAGTCTGAGGAAGATATTATCTTCTCTATTTTACATATGAGGGAACTGAGAACCACAGAGATGATCTTGCCTAAGAAGTTGACAGCAGAGCTCATTTGAAGTAAGCTTAATCTGGCTCTAGCCCCTTCACCTCTACTCTTCACCATTATTCTGTGCTATCTCATGAGTTTTCCTCTCAGTGAGAAAGAGTTTACACTCAGATCTTTGTTTTAATAGTTTCATGGTTCTCATTCTCTGCATATTAAAAATGTTTAAAGAGGGAAAAAAATAAACCATGAAGAAAAAAAATCTGTAATTAAGACTATTTTCATGAAACATTGCTTCTCATACATTAATGCAGTTGTTATTAGTGTACAAATTTGAGCAAAGTAAATAATCAGTACAGTTCAAAATAAATTATTCTCCCGTGAAATTCAGAAACAAAGGAGCAAGATTTAATTTTTTAATGGTAGTTATAATCTTAATTAGACTCAAAGAAAATTGAAGAAAGAAAGTATCTACGTTCCTGATAGTATCCTGCCATATATAAAACCCTAAAGCCATGGCATAATCTAATAAAATGTGTCCTAAGAACAAAAAATTAAACCAAGTAATACAGTCTATTAAAATTAGCAGGTAATTTTTAAACTCTAATTTAAAAAGTTAAGTAGTCATGTTCACATTTTTTAAAAAGGAAGATTTTATTACCATGATGTATATGATTTACAAGTTTCCCAATTTTAAGAAGTGCTAAGATAAACATTTGATTTTTTTCAAAATTGGCATTTTAAAGAGATAAAGATAATCATGTTCAATATATGCCCTTTCAGCATATTTTATGTCTTAATTGTTATATCAAATAAAAGTCACTCATATAAAATATTTTATTCATCATATTGTGAGTTTTCAACACAATATGGATTGTGCTTATTAAAATTACATTATTCACATAGATTATTTTTACTCTCTTTTCTCTCTTCTTTTACAAATCAGGTAAATGGGTTTAAAACATTTCCACTAGTGAGATCTTAGGAGATATTTAAATTTCTATTTACTTGATAACACATGTTCTCTTGTTCAATTATCACAGTGTTGAATATATACAAAGAAACTTGCAAAAAGGCACCTGCCCACCAAAAAATTATTTTACTTCTCATTATATGCATGAAAAGTGGTAAGTGTATGTATTCTCATAAGCATGTATATGTAAATTAGTCTGCCACACATAAGTCATTATTCTTGTTCTTTGTTTTCTTCATAGTATTGTAGTTACCACTCTACACTTACTTATTGTTTATTGTCTATATCTCCTAGGGAGCATTAATTTCCATGATATCCAGGGACTTGTCAAGTTTTATCACCAGCAGCTAGCATTTGCTAAGCACATAAAATAAGCTGAATAAACGTAGATGCATTGAATGAGTGAATAAATGGATTAACTAATATGGAGAAAAGAATAAATAAATAATGCAGTGTTAATAATAACCAGGAGTATTTGGCCTTTGTGAAAAGAAAGCCATAGTGTTATAAAAACAATTTTGATACAAGAAAATGATTTTTTATTACAAAATGTTCATATCATAATGAAATAAATCAATAAAATGAACTACAAAATGAAACCTCAGATAAAATGTTCTGAATAACTCTAATTTTCCAAAATGCTTTTACTATTGTTAACATGACAAAAGCAATCATAATCCATGATGATATGGCGTAAAAAGAAAAAAATTTGAAAGGAATTTTATGCAAATTGATTTGAAAACAATATGTTCATACAGTCAGAATTATGCTAGTATTTGAACATTGCAAGAGGCAAAGTGAAGTGCCTTCTCATTTTCAAAATGAAACAGATAAATACTTCAACATCTGATCTACTAGGATTATAATATACCAAAAAGCATAAAGGAAAGGATGCTAACTTAATGGAAAATTATTAAAAGGGAAGAATGCATATGGCCAGGAATCCCACCATATATATTTTTCTTTTTTAATGTTTAATCTTATCAACTACTAATTTCCAGCCCTAGTGTTTAATTCATAATTTGTGCTTAATACTTATATGAGCATCTATTTTAAGTATTTGCATTAAATCTCATGATGTTTATATAATTTATCACTTAATAATGTATATGTAAATATAATTAACAAAGCATATATTATATAATATAATATCAACAGATATTTCATATAAAATCAATTATAAAATAATAATGCAGTTTACTATTTATATCTACTAATCTGGTAACATTCAATAATCACAAAATCAACACTTTTATTGTGTTTTTTATTAAAATACCAATGTATCTTTTATTAAAGTTAAAAAGATAATCCTAGTGACTATACCAGTTTAACATATCAAAGACTGGGCCAATTGATGTGAACACAATGTTAGTTTATAATTAATTTAAACAACACTATTCTCTAATACAGGAAGTAACTGTATTTTATGAATATCCCTACAACTGATCATACTTCTCTTATACTTTCTAATTTTAATATTTTAACAGTCTAAATGGCATCTTCCTGTCATTAAGGGGATTTGGTGAGGGTCTATTCTCATATTAGACTTAATTAATCTCCAAAATATGTTGTGCTAAAGTAATATGTTAACATAACTCTTACGTATGCTTGAGTGAAAAAAGTAATTAACAAGTCTACCTATACTTGGCATTGATTTCATGGAAAATCTACCATGAATCAAGTAATATCATTTAAGTTCTTATAAAAATATATCATGCAGTTATGGTCAATATATTACTTAATAATAAATGGATCATTAATTTCTATCTATAGTACTAACATGTAATGAATAAATAATTTAATGCCATGTACTAAATAATTAAGTGTATATGATGAAAACTTTAACGTCATAACTTTGTTCTTCTTTGAATGAGTCCCATGGCCCTAAAGCAATGCATTTTCCAGGCCCCTGGGCTATTTCAAACTTTTGACAAGTTTATCCAAGTAGAAGAAACATGAAAGATTTTCAAGGAAGAAAATCAAAATACAGAACTATTTATGTTTCCAAAATATAAAGACAATTGATATTTTCAAATACTATACCAAGGAAACTACTTTATAAGTTGTAAAGTTTTAGGAAACTATTGAAGATACATTTATAAGCAAGCCCTTAAAAGAAAATAAGAATCCTGAGATATTGATTTATAGTTGTGATGTAGTGTGTGTGTGTGCAGATCATATACCTTAGCAAAACTGGTACTTTTACAATTGAATTATTAATATGGTCTCAAAATTTCAACATATTGCATCACCTAATTTGGTGGTTTGTTTTCTTAATTTTCTAAGAAATTGTGTAATTTGGAATGTGTCTAGAGTCAGGATTATGATCACCAACTATCACTGAACTGTAGATCTACTGAAGTGGCAGTTATCAAAGCTTTTGATATTAAAAATTAAGCTTATGTCTTTCATTTGCCTTGAACAAAATATGACTAGAAAAATATCAACGTTATAGTTGTCACTAAGGTCTTTTCTAAAGCATTCCAAAACATAATACTTCTTAAGTTTATTATCTCATAATTTATTTAAATATTGCACTCTTCTAAATTTAGTTATCACTCAAGCTACAGTTTTTAAAACAATGGTATTCACCAATTTACAAAGTAGAAGAAAAATTTAGAGCAGGCTGCAAATTTTCCTTTTAAGATATCTTTAAAGACAGGACTTTTCTGATAACTGCTATAATGTCTGGCATATGCAACTTTCACAGATGCAGAGTGATGAGGTTGAATTTGAAATAATTTTACTCTACCATTAGCCAGTGTTTTCCTTTTCTTTGTCACAAAATAAAATAAATAAACAGACAAATAAGAAATATTGCTTGTGCTCCATTACTTCCATTAACTGCTGGAAGTCCTATTGAAAATATGTTGAGCCTCTCAATCTATCCTCCATACCTCTTGGTTGTTTGATATTTCCCATCTCTCTGCCTCTCTGTGCTATATTCTGGGTGAGTTCCTGAGTCCAATCATCCAGTTCACTAATTTTCTCTTAGATGATGTTCAATCTAGAATTTATTCCATCTAATACTTTTATTAACTTCAATAAAAATAGTTGTATTTCCAAACGTGTAACTTGGCTCTATTCATATCTAATTATTTTTATTTCCTTTCTGCCTTTTTTGTTTCTTAATTTTTGTCATGAATATTATTATCAGACTATTCCCTAAAATTAATTTCATCGTGGGTGCATTCTTGTGAACATTTACCTAGTTTGTTGGCTTTGTTTCTTAACATTAAGTTTGCTCATATACTTTGGAATCTTGGTTTGCAAGTTCATTTGAATGAAAGGAATCCCCTCTCTCCTCCACCTTTTCTTTCTCACTTCTCTCTCTCTCACCTACTACAAGCCCTTCTAATTCTTCTGTACTTTAGTTGTATCCACTTAGGCTCCTAATGAGTTAAGTCCAGAATCCAACAATAAAATAGGTCCTTCTTTGTGGTATATCAGTGATAACACAGGCTTTAACCACTAAGCCAATGAGCAACTTGACTCATTTTCAATTAAAAAAAAAGTGATGTATTGGTATTCTTGCCTACTTTGACCTACTGTGTCTTATAATGCCATAGTCCTAGGCTCACAATCACAACCATAATTCTAACCTCCTTTCCTGAGTGGCACCAGAATAAGCAAGAGTCATTCCCATCCCAGACATGAAGCAGTAAGCCCACTCTCTTTAGTTTCAAGTATTACATAAAGATTTTTAGACCATGTGACTCAAACCATGTTTTGGGTCTATAGAGATACTGATCTTGCTTTTGAGCCCAGCTATATCTTTTAGATATTCTTTATTTTCATCTTTCACTGCTATTTTTTGAAGCAGAGGTGGTGCTTTAAATATGAATTCACTGTGTTATCCCAACCTGAAATGCAAGTTATTGTTAAAAACATATCTATAAGAAAAATTATAAAGACTGGTAAAGTTAACATATTACGAGACAAGATGGTTTTAGAAAAGATGCTTATGTAAAAGTCTTTATCTAAGAAAGAACGTTTTGGCATACTGAGATTTGAAACAGAATGCTGATCAACATTCTCTTATCTAACTCATCTGAAGATGGCCTGATCCAGACAGTAGGGCCATGGTGCAGGCAAAATCATTCCATGTTGATGTGAAGAAGAAAACAGAAGCTCCCCCGTATAAGTCACAGTACACCTGGACTGTTGTACTCCTATTCAATGCCCTTCTTCATCTTACATCCCCTCTCACCTGACTATTGCCACAGTCTCCCAATTAGTCTCCCACTATCAGTTTCTCCTCTTCCATGACCAGAAGAATTACTATTCCAATAAAAATGATCATGGCAGATCTTTGTAGTAAAGAATCCAATTGTTCCCCAACCTTACAGGAAAGAGACTGACTTTCTAAGCATGGCACTCAAGGCCTTTAGCATCTGACCCCAACTTATTTCTGCATTCTCAGCTTGTAGTATTGAACTTTAAGTGCCTTCTTTGTCCACAAAAACATTCCTAACACAATGCTTCACTCTAAGACTATAAAAGCCTTTTTCCTTAATACATTACCCTCAGCAGCCCACACTTCCCCCAATGTCCTAGAAAATTCTCACTTCCTTAAAGATCCAGGCCAAATATCTGCCTTTTCTGCATGCCCCAGCACTGGGTTGACATCTCATTTGAAGCACTTATCATACTGTATTAATTATTTATAAGCAAATAATTACAACTAAGATCTTCTAGAAAGAGTCCTTATCTCCTTCACCACAGGATCTCCAATGTTTGTCTAACTATTAGTTGAGCTTTTTACTCAGTGAGTCCAAAAGCAATATTTTTAGAATCTGGTATTTAATCTTTCATAAGTCTTCATAATGTTAACTACTCTCTTAAATAGGTTCTAAGCTTACTCCTTGGGAAAAGGGAAGAAGTCATCTTCAAGTGGCAACATTCACAGCACACATTTCAAAGCATCTTGGATAAAACTGATGTGGCTTCACACCCATAACTGGATCCCAGAAAAAAAAATATTTCATAATATACCAAATATTTAAGGCAATAATTGAAGGAGGGAAGCTCTCCACTGGAAATACTCACAGGGACCACTAGAAAAGGGTGTCAGTAACTTTACTAAAGGTCACTGACTTGATGAAGTAGATAGAGCTGTTGAGACAGTTCCAGAGCCTGGAAGTAGCAGTCACAGAAATAGCTCCAATTTATCTAAATAATGTAGGCCAAGTGCTCTAAATACTTGTGTCATTTAGTCTTCATCACAAACCAACCCCCAAAGGCAGACATCATTTTTCTTATTTTATATACTAGGAAAGTAAGGTTTATAGAGGATAAATAGCCAAAAATCTCATAGCTAGAAAGTAGCTAGGCCAAAATTTGAACCCAGATCTACTTTGCTATAAAGCCAGGGCTCTTTCTACAGGGCACAGATTTAAGGATACAAAAGAGACAGGAGAGACTATCACTCAGTCAGTGTAAAGTTGATTAAACATGACCTCAAAGAACTAATTAAATCAAGGGATGAGAATGATGACAGGAATGAGGAGTCCAACCTGAATTTATCATCAGAAATAAAGCCATTCCCCTGAAGCAACAGTAACGTAGTCTAAGTTCACTCAATCGTAGATCAAACAGAAAATACAAATGAAAGATTTATTAAATTCATTTCAAAACTGTTTTATGAACATCTTTGAATAAAGTCTCAATAGCTCTCAATCACAAAGCCCTTTCAGAAGTCTTCCTGTGCTATCTCTGAGAGTAGAACAACACCTCCTTCATTACCAAGACGTCCCTGGCACCTCTGTAGTCACCTCCTTTTCAACAAATTGCTCTTTTCATTCTTTTCTGGAGTCATCCACTGATAAGCCACTCATAAATAAAGTTATACATTATATTACTGCCCTTATCAATAAGCAAGGGTAATGGCAAACATTCGACTCCAAAGATTCTTATCTATAAATTCACTGCACAGCCTTGACCACTGTACTCTGCCTACAGGTGTTGAGAAAAGTGTGTACTGTTGCATGGATTTTTTTTGTATCTTTTTTTCATAAATGTAACTTGTGAAAATACATAGCATTCAACCTAAGAACAATAACAGTAACAAAATGCTTTGTATTTTATATCACATATTTTAAAATTGTTTCCACAACTCTGTATTATCTCATTCTCTCAATGTTTTTGACTACTAATGGCATTTTTCATTAATATATCAAAATGTTTATATGGGAATTGGAAAACAATAAGTTTACAATAAGATTATTTAGTCATTTTTATAGTAGAAAATGGACTGCTAACAGCATCATGACAAATTCTCTCAACCTCAGCTTAGCACATTGCAATAGAGAAAAAAATATTACAAAATCATTGCATTAGACGCAATCGCCCTGGAATATATCCCTAAACATAAAATGCATATGTGGACAGATATTTTACATAGGCAAATCAAATCAACTGTCACAGAGAGTGATAGGAGCTTAGAGAGTGAGAGGTTTAATAGGTGCTTGGTAAAGATCTGTTTGCACTGTGTTTTGAGATGAAGGAAAATATACTTTATATCGGTCCTTCAAGAGTACTAAATATCTGCTGAATATTTAACTACATTCTAGATACATAATATGTGTAAGGCATCTAGTTGGGTGGCTGGCACATTGAATATAATATTTTCTTCTTTCCTTCTTTTAGGATTGAAGAAGATAATAAAGTTTAAGGAAATGAGTAATTAAATGTTTTCCAACATTAAATGTATTCAGAAAATGCCATGTGTCTAAACAGGAGTTCAATTATCAAAAAATACAAGATAGAAATAGAATGTCAACTCTAAAGGGCCTTCAGTGCCCTCTGAAAATCCACTGTCTTGAGCAGGCCACTGCGACCTCGTGGCATTTTGATTCAACACGTTTTGATAAGTGATGTATCCCTAATATATCGCAATGAAGTGTAAACTGGAGTAGGGATCTTTCCCAATTATTTCCTTTGGTGGTAAACTGATTCTCACTGGATTTTAATGCTGTATAGGTAACTCTTTTCATATCTAGTTTGTATTTTCACAGGTTCAGACAAGTCAATCAATTACCTTCTAATAAAATATTCAACAAGTTAAAATTGTCCCTGAGTTCTGAATGTCTTTGCAAAACTGAAAGGTAACCAAAGATCACTTTGGTAATTGTGATATCATGAGTTATAAGAAATAAATATAGTCTTGGTCATCCAGATGACCAAAATATATTTCTCGTATATATTTGATCTTCATCCACGTTTCCTGGCTCACAGCTCCCAAAACACCTGGAATTTCCTAAGCAATAAGAAGAATAAGAACAACTTTTATGACAATATTTGGTCTCCTATCCTCAGTCCCTGAAACTGCCTCAGAGCCACAAAGATGAAATGGGTGTTCTGTTATTCTTGACAAACCCCTTTCCATCACTATTGAGTCTACATTCATATTATGAAAGGTGACTTTTGGAAAGTACTAAGGATGAGGGCTGGTAGCCAGGAGGACCAGCCATGTGATTAGAGGGTTGAAAATTTCAGTTCCCCCCATGATTTCCAGGGAGAAGAGAGGAGCTGGAGGTTGAATCAATCACCAATGGCCAATGAGTTAATCAATCATGCCTATGTAATGAAGCTTTCATAAAAACCCAAAAGGAGGGGGTTCAGAGAGCCTTCAGGCTGGGGAACCAGATCACTTCCAGGTGCCACTATGCCAGGCCCCAAGCTCCACGAGTATGGAAACTCTTTTGCCTGAGACCTCACCCTATATATCTCTTCATCTGACTGTTGATCCATATCCTGTAATATCCTTTGTAATAAATCAGGACTCTAGTGTGTAAACGGGTTTTCCTGAATTCTGTGAGCTGTTCCAGTAAATTAACCAAACCCAAGGAAGGGGTCATGTGAACCACTGATTTATATAGTCAGTGGGTCAGAAGTACAGGTAACAAACTGGACTTGTATTTGACATCTGAAGTGAAGAGTGGTCTTGTGTGACTGAGCCCTTTACCTATGTAATCTGATGCTATCTCCAAGTAGATAGGTCAGAATTAAGTCAAATTCTTGGACATGTACTGGTGTCTGTCTAAGAATTGCTCATTGGTGTGAGGAAGCCTATACACACACACACACACACACACACACACACACTCACACATGCTGGAATTGGGTCATCCTGGAATAATAAATTGGGTTCCCCAAAAAAGTAATAAGTATTACATATATAGATGTCACACTCCCTCTATTTTTAAAAAATAATTTTTATTATGAGTTTCACCGGTGCTTTAAATAAAAATTTTATTTCATTTCTGCTATTAGAAGGTACTTACTTTAAGCCCTTAACTAGTAGTTTGTTCTATTTATAATATAGTAAACCCTACTCTAACTACAATAAGTAAAAATCCACTTTTTATTAGCTATCTCCTCTTCAATTGAATTGGGAAAAATTGATATATATTTTTTTAGTTTATTAGTAATAAAAATCATGGAAATAATCAGAGTTCATGTGACTGATCTGGCTGCAAGACCCTTCAGAAAGAACTCCCTTCCTGCTACCTCAACTATTTTTATATGATTTTAGTTTGTGCTTCCATTTTATCTTCTAAGACTTCATCTATATTTACCTAATATGATTTCACCTCTAAATTACTTTTATATACCTCTAATTCTTTTCTAACACAGTAGAGGTCCTTAACTTTTTTGTATCCATGATACAATTTTGAATATAAGAATACTTGATCACAAACTTGAAAGACTTAATATTTAATTATTATCAAATTATGTATTTGCTTGGTTGTCCTTCAGTCCTGTGTCTGTTTAAGAAAAGCTGTTTACTCTCTTTACTTACATGCTCATGAGATAAAAATCTTACATGTTGCAGATAATACTTTTTTCTTTAAATATAACTTGACTTCATACAATACCTCCTACCACTTAATTCCAAGAGTAAACCTTGCTCGACCTCTTATTTTTTCTTCAAAAACCTGAAAGAGTAAAAGCTTATTCTTTCCAGGTTTGACCTTCCTTAATATAACCATAAGATGCTTATAGGTTAGAACAGATTCTTAACCCTTCATTGTAATTTTATATGTTTGGGGGCAGCCATAAGTGTAGGGCTCACAAAAAAGAGCTACTTTGGCCTGGTTCCAGTCTTGACACCCAAAATGAATAGTTTACAGTTTACCTGGGAAGACACACAAACAAAACTTACATGAAAATAGAATATGATACAACATAATACAACACAATACTGTGATACTTGTTATAATTTTACGTGAGGTTAACTCTTAGACATCAGAGTTTGTATTAACCAATCAGAGGAAATAGCTCCCCTTTCCTGGAGAGGGTTAGTAACTAAGCAGTGGATAATTAAGGCTAATTACCAGCTCCCAAGCAGCTGAAGGAATGGTGTTGAGAGTAACCCCCAGACTGCTCTACTTTGAAGGAGATAGTGAGGGCCCAGATACGCACCCAACTAAACCTACTCTACTCCATGTGCACAAGCAATAATGTGGTTTTTTCAATAATGTCTTTCAGGTCTTGTAAAGGTTGCTGAGTGAAACAGGGGGGACAGAAATTAATTCTAAGCTAACATTTTTGAAAATACCAAGATGCATGCCCACCTAGGGTGAATCAGTGGTGTCAGTTTTCTATTCTAAAGTAGACACATTGCAGTTAGGCATTAAAGTATTCCTAAAGATTTACTTTGTAAAAAAGTTTGACTTCCAATAACCCATAATACTTTGTTACAAATAGATGGAAATATTAGAAAAAAGTAAACACATTGTTATTCACTTTGCACTTGTACAAGTTTGCTTCCATATCATTATTTACCTAGCCAATGAACAATGTTTGACCAGTAAATAGCCAATGATTTCTAAATTCTGCACTCTGTTTACAGTTCCCTAAGCTCAAATCAGGATTTCTAAAACTTAATACACTAATTTGTTCATATTAGTAAATATTAGCAATTTCAGTTCTCAGTATTAGCCAAAAATTGACTACACAGAGAGAAGGAAAGAGTTAATGAAATAAAAATAAAGAGATTTTCAAGGAAAGTATACTATTAAAACACAAATGAACTTTTAATACTCTTTACCATTGAGGAAATCCATAATAGAATATGGTATTTGAAATATAATCAGTTGATAAACATTTAAATATATCCATAAAGAAATGGGAAACTTGAGTCTATAGTTAAAAATAGTTCATAAAGTTTTGGTACAAGTGCAAGCAAAGGTGTCTTCTTCTTGTTGACATTAAAATCATGTTTTCCTCTTCTGATCAGAAAACATTTCAAAACATGTCAACGTCAAACAACATTTTAATAGCATGTGTATGCAATGCTTTTTCAAAACTTTTGGTAAATGGGACTAACTCATCTACTTTTTTATAGGCAGGGATAACTAGAAATTTTATTATTTAGTTTTGAAGTAAAGATCTATTAATGCTGAAATCCAGGTAACTGACATTCAATGCAATAAGATAACACATTACTGAAGTATAGTTGAGTTACAATATTACATTAGTTTCAGGTGTACAGCATAGTGATTCAGTATTTTTACAGACTATGTTCCATTAAAACTTATTACAAGATAATGGCCATAATTCCCTGTGCTATGCAATATATCCTTGTTGCTTACCTATTTTATAGATAGTAGTTTGTATCTCTTAATCCCAAACCTCTAATTTGCCCCTAACTCATTTAAATTTGACTTGCAACCACATTTAAAAAGAGCCACATTGCCAGAAATTGACAGCATTTATTCTTACAAAAAAAAAAAAAAAAAAAAAAGCACTGTCCCATATTACCTAACTTCTCTGTCAAACAAACCACATGAACTTTGCCTCCTAACTTTTCAGGAGTGCAGCTAGGCTTCCAAGGACACAGTGACACATGCTTTTCCAGCAGAACACCTGGCCCCAGTTCTTCCCCATCACCCACATCAAATCAGAGCCATCTTCTCTAATTACAGTATCTGTGATATCTGCTACAACAAGATCTCCTTTTTCAGAAGTGCCTTTAATTTAGAGACGATGCCTCCCCACTGCCATGTACCTCTGTCATCTGTATTAAATATAGAGCTACAGGGACCTGGTCACTATTAGTCATACAAATGCACTTCCTAGGACACTTTCTGTCAGGAACACCCTATGTGTTTTGAATCACCCCTTGAGATGAAATATTCTAAGATAGCAGTTAATTTTACTCAAAACTCTTCTCAGTAAGATAGGAAAAATACCATAATTTCAGTGTAACCTTACATTAACAATCTGTTGGGGTAAACCTGACTTGTAAATGGATGATTTGTTATATATACGGAGAGAAAAAATGGAATACAGATTACAAATGTACTTAACAAATAAGACGGGCCCATGAATAATAGCATCAATTAACAAAACCTAATTCCATACTAATTGGGAAACAACAGTAATAACTTAAAATAATTGGAGAGAATGAATCAAATATGTCCCAGCCTGCTTTTTTTGGCAAAGGAATAGGAAGAGCATGGTCAACAGTGTTCAGAGTTATAAACCAAAGACAGACATTTGTTTTCCCCATCACTTCTGTCTCAGTTAACAGGGTTTTGGGCAAGCATTAACTTTGTAGGTGTAGACGGATTGTAAAATGCAGTCAGTGCAAAACACCACCATCGTATGTGCAAAGGGAAATGATGTTGAACTGAAAGACAGTGGTTCTCAGATTTAAGTGCCTAAGCCCCAGTCCCTGATGACCTAATTCAGCTTTCTACAAAGAGGAACATAGGTGATTCTCATGGAGGTGACCTGTGGATTGCATTTTGTAAAATACTGCTACATGGTAGGGGTGCATATCAGTAAAACATAAAAGCCAGCTGAAATGGGGCAGGAGACAAGTGCTTCTGTTTATCCTGATTGGCATTATGTATGTGACCAAGTTTTGGGGAGAGAGTGAAGGAAATAATGTAATTTGGGATTATAATGAATTGAGTTTAAGGAACTGAGTTATTTAAATTTATTTGAGACACCCGAGGGGTCACATCAGTTTTAGAGTTAAATGATTCAGGCAATGACAATAAAAATATGTAAAATAATGTACTAATTATCTTTAGAAAATGAGAGGTTCCACAAAAGACATTATACCAATGACTTCAAAGCTCTGTATATTTTAAACATTTCTATGAATCTCCCTAAAATGAATTCTCTACTTCTTGCTCTGACAAACACACTAGACAACATTTACACTCACTGTATAGGTGACATGTCATCCTTCTGACTCTTCCCCACTGGTTGAAGGTAAAATATCCTGAGTTAATATCCCAATTCTGTTGCTTATTATCCTTGAGGAAAATTGCATTCCTTATGCCTTAGCCTACTTATTCGTGAAATAGTAATGTACCTCATGTACTTATTTGTGAAATAAGTAATGTACCTCATGTAAGGTTGTGAGCATTAAATGTAAAAGAGACTAATAAAATGTCTAGCACGTCATTATTATTTTCCTTTCTCTCCTTCGCTGTTACTTTTTACTTTCTCACTATGGTACTTAATTGCTTTGTTTTGGTGCTTCTTATCTTCTAAAGGTGAATAAAACAGAAAAACAAGCTTCTTAAGAACCATGCATTAAATGGAAGAAGACTTGGAGTGATAGCCCAAGGCCACAATATTAGGGTTTGGGGTGTTCAGAGGCATTTTGCACCTAATTGAGAGGACTGTTCAAAAGCTATTTAAGTGGAAATAGTATTAGAACACTTTAAAGCACAGAAAATTATTTAGTATAAGGATTATCTGGGTAAAGAACTAGGAATAACTCAATTTTCACAAATCACTTATATAGATAAAGAGATTCACAAAACACAATACATTTTTTTGGAAGTCCTAGCCATGGCAATCAGAAAAGAAAAAGAAATAAAAGGAATCCAATTGGAAAAGAAGAAGTAAAACTGTCACTGTTGGCAGATGACATGATACTGTATACAGAAAATCCTACATATGCTACCAGAAAACTACTAGAGCTCATCAATGAATTCAGTAATATTGCAGGACACAAAATTAGTACATGGAAATCTGTTGCATTTCTATACACTAACAATGAAAGACAATAAAAATAAATTAAGGAAACAATCACATTTACCATAGCATCAAAAAGAATAAGATACCTAGGAATAAACCTACATTAGGAGGCAAAAGCCCTGTACTCAGAAAACTATAAGATACTGATGAAAGAAATCAAAGATGACACAAACGGATGGAGAGATATACCATGTCCCTGGATTTGAAGAATCAATATTGTGAAAATGACTATACTACCCAAAGCAATCTACAGATTCAATGCAATCCCTATCAAATTACCAATGGTATTTTTTTGTAGATCTAGAACAAAAAATCTTAAAATTTGTGTGGAAACACAAAAGACCCCAAAGAGCCACAACAACCATGAGAAAGAAAAATGAAGCTGGAGAAATCAGGCTCCCTGACTTCAGACTATACTATAAAACTACACTAATCAAAACAGTATGGTCCTGGCACAAAGACAGATTTATAGATCAATGGAACAGGATAGAAATCCCAGAAGTAAACCCACATACTTATGGTCAACTAATCTACAAAGGAGGCAAGAATATACAATGGAGAAAAGACAGTCTCTTCATTAGTGGTGCTGGAAAAACTGGACTGCACATGTAAAATAATGAAATTAGAACATTCTTTAATACCATACACAAAAATAAACTCAAAATGGATTAAAGATCTAAATGTAAGACCGGATACTATAAAACTCTTAGAGGAAAACATAGGCAGAACATTCTTTGACATAAATCGCAGCAATGTCTTTTGGGATCCACCTCCTAGAGTAGTGAAAATAAAATCAAAAATAAACAAATGGGACTAATTAAACTTAAAAGCTTTTGCACAGCAAAGGAAACCATAAACAAAATGAAAAGACAACCTACAGAATGGGAGAAAATATTTGCAAATGAAGCACCCAACAAGGGATTAACCTCCAAAATATAAAAACAGTTCGTGCAGCTCTATGTCAAAACAAGAAACAACACAATTAAAAAAAGTGAGCAGAAATCTAAATAGACATTTCTCCAAAGACGACTTACAAATGGCCAAAAAGCACATGAAAAGATGTTCAACATCGCAATTTATTAGAGAAATGCAAATCAAAACTACTATGAGGTATCACCTCACATGGGTCAGAATGGCCATCATCAAAAAGTCTACAAACAATAAATGCTGGAGAGCATGTGGAGAAAAGGGAACCCTCCTACACTATTGGTGGGAATGTAAATTGGTACAGCCACTATCAAGAATAGTATATAGGTTCCTTAAAAAAATAAAAATAGAGCTACCATATGATCCAGAAATACCACTCCTGGGCATATATCCGGAGAAAACCATAATTCAAAAAGATACATGCACCACAGTGTTCATTGCAGCACTATTTACAATAGCCAACACATGGAAGCAACCTACGGATAAACAGAAGCAATTGACAGATGAGTGGATAAAAAAGATGCAGTACATATATACAATGGAGTATTACTCAGCCATAAAAAAGAATGAAATAATGCCATTTGCAGCAACATGTATGGACCTAGAGATTACCATACTAACTGAAGCAAGTCAGAAAGAAAAAGACAAATATCATATGCTATCACTTATATGTGGAATCTAGAAAAATTATACAAATGAACTTATTTACAAAACAGAAATAGACTCACAGACTTAGAAAACAAACTTATGGTTACTGAAGGGGAAACATCGGAGGGAGGGATAAATTAGGAGTTTGGGATTAACATGTATATGCTACTTATATAAAATAGATAATCAACAAGGGCCTACTGAACAGCACAAGGAACTCTACTCAATATTCTGTAATAACCTATATGGGAAAATAATCTGAAAGAGAATAGATACATGTATATGTATAACTGAATCATTTTGCTGTACACCTGAAATTAACACAATATTGTAAATCAGCTGTACTCCAATAGAGATTAAAAATTTAAAGAAGAATCAAAAAAACATCACATTAAAAAATAGTAATTCATTTTTAGTCTTATATGTGGTTGAGGTTGTTTCTATAAATAGGATATTAGTTGATAAAGCTTCAAATAGATACTTCAGACGTTTTCTCATCAGACTCTGATGTAATCATTTCCAGACAAATTAAATTTGCATTGTGCTTTTGACATATTTTTTTTAGTTTAGTAACACGCTGAGTCAACCCACCCTTTTCACTAAGTTTTAGGCTCTGTTTTTTTAGTTTACTGTGTTTTTTTTCTCCTTAGGGGAAATAAGAAAATGGACAACACAGGGTAAGTAACAACGTACAGAGACAGAAGAATTATATATTTCTTTGGTGTTCTGAAAAAAATAAAATTCAATTTTTTGCTAATAATTGTGGTGGATAATGGTATTCATGTCTTCTTCACAGTATCACTAACCTAAGAACAACTGGCACATACTTTCTCCTTGAGGGATAACAACAACTACAACAAAAACTCTTTACAGTATGACCATTATCAGTGATTTGTGAAGTTCACACAATACTCATTCATTTACCTAGTTGAGCTTTAGGAAATTGACCCAAACTTTTCTCTCACCCTCAGGTACATCAGACCAAATAGATTTGTATTTCAAGAATTCTCTACCTGGGACAGTGTATGGAGTTCATGGTATGGACAATAATGACACAGTTCGGTTTTTCTCATTGCTTAGATCCAGACCTACCATAGAGAGTGGTAGCACTACGAGTAATGTATTCAGTCTCCCGGCCTCCCTTTCATCCTTCAGTAAATGGGGAGTTAAGAGACCAAGTCCTCAGAACTTTCAAGAGAACTCAAGAGAGTTTGCTCAATGGAGTTCAAATATCAGGCTGAAAGCAAGTTGCAGTTTTGACTTGAACCCTGCTTCCTACTAAAGTCTCAACCCAGGTGTGACCTGCATTTGATAAAACATTAACTTTGTTCTCTATGTAAATAAAATGGTGGCTGTCCAGGTGCACCTGCTGCATGGTATTACAGGCAAACACAAAGTTATCAGAGGGTAAGGTAGAAAAAATAAACAGAACAAGTGTGCTAAGGGACACATTTAGATTGCCGTTGTAGATTATGTATACAGTTAAATCTTTCTGTCAAATAAGCTTAATGCAGTTACTGAATATAATGTATAGCTCACATGGAAGCTAATTTCCTCAAGGTTCCCCGATTTAGGGGAATATTTTTTAAACCATCTTACGTGAGAATGTTTTAAATTCTCTCAACAATTACATAACTGGAAGGTATTGAAAAGTACCGTGGAGAAAAGAAAAAAGTGTTGCTAACTGAATTGGAATAAGCTATGTTTCCTTTTAATATATTTTGTGAAATGACAATGATAGAGAGTACTGGTCACATTTATTACTGACAGGTGTAATTTCACCCCTACTTGAAAGGCCATGACTTTAAAAGGAGATGAAAGCCTCCAGCTGATGAATGAGGGAAGAAAAGTCTGACAGGAATAACACGACTGTCTCAAGGGAATTGAGTCATGTGGTCCTGCGGTTTACCATTTGGCCATGAAGTTACAAAGATTTACAGTGTGCTCTGAAGGGGTTTGGAACCCGTTTATTTGCATTTACTTCTGGAAAGCTGATAGAACAACTTAGTGAACCTACAAACAGTGTGACCAGCTCATCCTGCAGCTGATAATGACATAATGCTTATAGGCCACCCAGAGCAATTGAACCATTACTGATGAAACCCTCCTGCCAGCAAGTTTCTGGGCTAATCACAAGATTTAAGACAGGGACCTGGGTATAAAAAGTCTTTATAATTATCACTGAACACAAACCATGGGTTTACACTTAGAAAGGATCTTATGTCACTTTTTTAGATTGTATAGTATTGAGAATAAGGTCCCAAAGGATTTTTTAGCTTTAAGTCCATTCTGATAAAAGGTCTTTAAATCGTATTGATTAATTAAACCAACATACTATTATCATTAAGGCACTGGGCTTAGCAACAGTGAGTTTAAGAAAAATTTTAAATGTGGAGAGAAGATGTAAGAGCAAATTACTATAATATAAGGGAGTATGTAATGAGTGTCACAGGAAAGACATGGGATAGAATGGGAGACAAAAACAAGAAGTGGCTATTTCTCTTTAGATATCAAATTAGCATACCATTTTGTTAGAATTTACTCTTTGGGGAGAATAATAATTGCAAACCATATATCTGATAAGAAGTTCATACACAAATTATATGAGGAGCTCATGCAACTCAACAGCAAAAAACCAAATAATCCTGTTAAAAAAATGTGCAAACAATCTGAAGAGACATTTTTTAAAGCAAACATACAAATGGCAAACAGGTATATGAAAAGGTGCTGAACATCACTAACCATCAGGAAATGCAAATCAAAACCACAAAAGAGATCACCTCACCCCTGTTCATATGGCTATTATCAAAAAGTTAAGAGATAAGTGTTGAAGAGGATATGGAGAAAAGGGAACTCTTCTATGCTGCTGATGGGAATGCAGTATATATAAATATATATATTATTCAGCCATAAAATTATAATTATGAAATATTATTAAGCCATAAAATAGAAGGAAATTCTGCCATGTGCAAAAATAAGGATGAACCCTGGGAACATTACACTAAAAGAAATGAACCAGACACAGAAAAACAAGTACTGTATGATCTCAGTTATATGTGAAATCCTAATTAAAATAGCCAGACTCAGAGAAGCAAAGAGTAGAATCGTGGTTGCTAGGGGCTGTGGAGTGGGGGAGTGAGAGAGGAATGGGGAGATATTAGTCATAGAGTATAAGACAAATAGTTATAAGATGAATAGATTCTGGGGATCTAATGTACAGCATGATGACTATAGTTAACAATACTGTATAGTACACTTGAAATTTGCTATGATAATAGATCTTGTGCTCTCATCAAAAAATGTATGTGAGGTGATGGACATGGTAATTAGCTTGATTGTGTTAATGATTTCATAATATATATGTAGCTCAAATCATCATATTTTACATTTAAATAGATATGATTTTTATTTGTCAATTATATCTCAATAAAGCTGGAAAAAAATTGCTCTCTTTTCCTTAAATGTGCATCTTTTTACTACTTCGGCACTATGTCCAGTTGGGGTGGACTGGGGGTTCAGATGAATTCAGGGGTACTCATTCCCATGAAACCAGTGTAATGTCTTCTGTGAACAGAGAGCAGACCTTCATTTCCCTCTGCATCTTGCTGATGTTATTTATTTTTATTAGAGCTTCTATTAAATTAAAGAAGTTAATGTGATCAGAAAGAGGCACTACAAAGGGGAACTGAAATCTCTTCAATTAATAAATTAGAACTATCTCATAAAATATAAAGATTAAATAAATATGCAAATTACCTGAAAATCCACAGATATTAATGAGTATTATTCTGCCTTTTGTAAAGTTTCAAGAAACTTCCCATGGGTAAAATGTTGGCTGGATATGATTCAAAGAAGGAAATAACTACTAAAATGCATTTGGTTTGTTCAAAGACATTTAGAATTTTTGGCTTCTTTTCACTTTATCATTTTGAGGGTCATTTATGAACTATTAAAACAAAATCATTATTTTACCAGAAAAAAATCCACTAGTGGGCACAGAGATGTGGTCACCAAAAGTCACAGAATGTAGCATACAAACAGGCAAATATATAGGCGGTTAGGTACCACTGAAAAGTTACCAAAACATACTGTTATACATAAAATAGAAATTATAAAAAATTTCACTAATGTCATATAAACAAAAGACAGGGAAAGTTGTAAACATTCAAAGCACCATTAAAAAATCATCAGACCACTCCTTGATATTTACCCAAAGAACTGAATGCTTACATCCACAGAAAAACCTTCACACAGATGCTTGCAGCAGCTTTATTCACAACTACTAAAACTTGGAAGCCACAGAGATATCCTCCGGTAGGTAAATGGATAAATGACCTGTGGGATATTAGTCCGTACTAAAAAGAAATGAGCTATCAAGCCATGAAAAGATGTGGAAGAAACTTAAATGCATATTGTTAAGTGAAAAACGCCAATCTGAAAAGGCTACATACTATATAATACCAACTCTATGACATTCTGGAAGAGGCAAAACTATGGAGACAGTATATAAAAATCAGTAGTTGCCAGAGGCTGGGGGACAGTGGGGAGTGATGGAGAGGCAGAGAACAGAGGATTTTTAGAAACCCATAGAATGCACACCACCAAGAGTTAACTATAATGCAAAGTATGGACTTTGGGTGATCACAGTGTGTCAATGAGGTTCATCAATTGTAATAAATGAACCACTCTGTTGAGGGATATTGATAATGGGGAGGGCCATGCATGTGTGGAGGAAGGGGACATATGGGGAGAAAGTGATAACTATGAATATTATTCAGATTTCACTATAAAATTTTGTTAGTATAAATAATTATAGACAAGGCAAGAGTCCTACTGATTTATAAAGTCATGTTATTTAACAAAATGTAAACTTTTTTTCCCCCCAAAACAACCTTAAGTTTCTGGATATAGTAAGGTGCTCAAATAGCAAATAGTAGAGTTATACAAAAAGCCCTCAGAAACTTTTCCAAGAAATTCATCCCTAGATTTCTTTATATTGAGTTATAAGCCCTAATTTAAAAGTCTCACACACTTTGTGAGCCTCAAACAATTGAAATAAACTTAAATGTAGGTAATCCCAAATCATTTGTAGAATTAAATTTTATCATGAAATATTTTCACACAACGTTTCCTTATTTTCACCTCCTTTTAATCATCCACTCCCTCTCAACCTCTCGCTCTTTCTTTCTCTCTCTCTTTCTGTATATATGCCCACAGATGCACACACACACACACACACACACACACACTGTTAGCTTTACTCAGTTGTATATAAGAATTCTAACCCTTTTCTGACCCTCAGCATGATTATTCTAACTCTCTATTATTCCTCATTAAACCTCCTGGCTTCATCCCATTAGGTAACACCTGCTTTCTATCAATGCCAAGAAAGACAGGTTCTTTAAATAAATTTCTTTACAAAATAAGAATAAAAATGTAGGAGTTGTAGGGATCTTTAAAAAGTAGAAATCTAGGTTCTTTTATTACATCCAAAATGAGTTTTTCTATATGAAAGCCCTTCATTTACTTCATGAAAATTGTGGAAAACAACAACATCTGTGTATTGCAATAAAAGCACTACTTGTAACTGCCATTCATCAAGCCAGTGAGTAATCTGGAAAACGGTAGCAGTAGAACTTGGAGTGTAGTATATGTAGGATGAAGGCAAAATGTTTTTCTAACTTGTAAAGGAAACTTTTCCACGATCACTACTTTCTGCCAGTTGCTTCTTCAAGGTATAAGCAGCATCAGCCTCCTGTTGATTTAACTCCAATAAATTGAGAGGAAATCCAAATGAGGCATGTTCCATAGGTTAACAAATGGTCTTATTAGAGTATAATTTGAATCCCACTTTCTGTTATTGTTGATATCAGTCATCAATCAGGCATATTGATAATATGAGAATATTGATAAGTAAAATGAACAAAAAATGTGTAACCTGCTATTAATCATTTAAATATTTCATTTACTTTCCTTTCAAGAACCCACTTTCCATTGTTGGTGAAAACAGACATATGGCCCCAAAAAAGGAGAGTGAAACAGAAAAAGCAAGAAGCTTATAAATTGAATAATCTACTTCCTAATTTTTTAGGTTTAACAACACTTATGAATGATATTAAATTTAAGATGGTTCATTTGTGAATGTGAATGTCTCTATGCATATAATTATATTTTGTATGTATATAGAGACATAGAAATATAGATAAAGAGTTATATAATTATAATGTAGTAGATTCAAAAAGAAATTTTAGCTAGGAAATGTTTTATAAATGTCTCCACTACATTACATTCTAATCTAAAATAAAAATAAGCAAAACTACCTCATATAACCTTCATACTCTTATGTTACATGAGCTTTGAGTCCAGTGCAATTTTCAAGTGGTCCCTCTATGATGGATTCATGATCATAATTATATTCCTATTCCCACAGCGTTAGGAATAGAAAGCAGATATTTCACCTTTACAGTGTTACCTTTCCCAGTTCTCTTTGCACCACTTTATGGAAAAACAAGTCCTCCAAACAATCCTTCTCGTTCTGGACCTTCCAACACTCATAGCTTTCACTCTGCAGTCAGAAACCAAGCTATGGTCAACTCCTCTGGTTTGCTGAAAAATGTCCCAGTGTTTCCTGATTCTAGTCAGAAAATACTGAGATTCTTATATCTGTGAGGTTTTTTTTCTTTCTTACCATTCATTTTTACCTATTTCTCCCATATTTACAGCTCTAACTCCTGGCATCATCAACCTTCTCATCTCCCTCCTCTCCTCTCTCCCTCCATCACTCCTTCCCTTCCTTCTTTTCTTTCTCTCTCTCTATTTTTCCCTCTCTGTGTCTACTTCTCCCTATCTCTCTGTCTCCCTCTCTCTAATTCTTTCCTCCCCGCCACCTTTATTGCTTTTAACAAATGCTGAACACCCAGACATCCTCATGTAGAGAATACACTGACAAACAAGACACACACGGTCTCGATCCTTATGGCGCTTCTTGCTTCTGATCTAAGGAGACAGACATTGAAGGAAAATGCAAGTGTGATGAAGAAGTTTAGGGTATGACAGGACCATACAGTAAAAATATTTAACATTCTATTTCTTATATGCTTTCTGAGGAAGTAAGAGTCAAGCTGGACTCTGAAAGATATAAAAATTACATAATATTTTAAAAGTATGCAAATACAAAGATATAAAGCATAGTAGAAAACTTGTAAGTAAAGGCAATCATAATCTTGTCTGAAAGGTCCCTCTTCTTCTTCACTTAGGTAAAGGAAACTGTCCCCAAGAGACTAGTCTTCTTTACTTCTTTCCCTCCCTTTCTACCTCCTTCCCTCCCTTCCTTCTACAAATATTTTTGAATGCATATTGTGTTCCAAACACAAGAAATAACAAATAACCATTATCAAAATTATTTAACAATTATTATCACAATTTAAATGCACAAATACCCTGCTACAATTTATTTTACAGAAACTCAGTTAAGATAAGGATATTTGTTAGTTCTGTAACAGCAAAAGGTAAAAAGAAAAAAAATTAAATGCTATCGTTTGTAGTATGGATTAAAAAATTATGGCATATACACACAATGAAATATTATGCAGCTTTTAAAAAGATTGAGGTAGATCTATATGACCTAATATCACAAGCTAATTCACATATATTGCTATGTGGAAAGAGCCAGCTACAGAAGAGTATATACAGTATAATCTCATTAGACTATATATGGAAAAGGATTTCCAAATCTATATCTGTAATTCCACTTACAAGTGTATTTATAATTCTATATATGTCTATAACTATTGGGTTTGCCAAAAAGTTAGTTTGGGTTTTTCCATAACATCTTATGGAAAAACCCAAACTAACTTTTTGGCCAACCCATTATATACCTATTTCTATAGTGATGGCCATACATCTTTGTACATCCATAGAAATTTTCTGGAAAGATTTACCAGATACTGTTAGTTGCAGAAGGAGTAGTGAGATTGGAAAATGGGACTTTCACTTTTAAAATTTATACCTATTGTTAAGACTTATTTACTTGCTAACACATTTATTTATTTATTGTTTTTTAATTTATTCATTAGGTAGAATAGTTGGGAGCTTCACTGACTTTTCTTTCATCAGGTGGAGTGGCCCCTCCTAGAATTACAAAAGAAAGGCAATTTGGCTCCTGTTGCCCTAAGAGGACTTGTGTGGACTGGCTAGAGCTGTCCTTCCCTGGAAGCAGGGATGTTGCCCATGAAACACACAAAACAATGCAGCATGACTAAATTTTGTTTAAGTACTCAATATATTAAAATTTTGAAAAGTGTCCTTAAAAATGATAGATAACAATAGGTGAATCTGGGTAAAATGTATACAGATGCTGTCTATATTATTCTTGTGTCTTTTCTATAGTTTAAAATTATTTCTCAAGAAAAAGACTCAAAAACAAAAAAAGAAAGTTGGCATAATGAAGCGTTATCAAGTAGGTGACAAAACAAACTGTTTTTGGTTTTCTATAAAAACAAATAAATGTCCTCATTTCATTTGTAGGTTATGTTTAGAGCCAGAATGAAATATCACAAGCAAAAACTATTCTTGAAAGAACATTCCTAACATTTGTTTCTATTTCTTTTATTTAAAAGGTAATGTAGTAAATCAGTAGGAGTATTTCATAATGTTATTTCCTCTTGGCTATATAATCTAGTTTTTCAGTTTTCCAGTCTGTATCTAGAGTTAGATGTATTAGTGTAACTTCTTTTATGTTTAAGGAAAAATTATTATTATGGAAACACATTAGGAAAATCATTTTGGTATTTTTCTTCTCCCATTAGGCCACTTTTTACCCTTGGAAAATAAAGTCACAGACATACTTATTAAGCATTTGGTCGAAAAGTAAATGTTGATCAAAAGAGAATATATTTGTACAGAAGTATCTCTTCAATGAAAATCATCTAACTCCCACTTTTTAAAATATGAGTAAATTATCTTAACATGACCTCAAGTAGGATACAAATAACAATTTCTCTTTTCATTGAGGTATGAATTTTACATAACTCAGCCATGAAAAATGGAGATTTAAGTGTTTTTTTCTGTATAACTGAACTTACCTCGTGAGTCCCCATTTCAACTGGTGGAAAAATATGTAATTGTGCCAGTGTAAAATAAACTCAGTTACTTTAAACACACTTTTTCTGAGAAAAATATTCTGATGGCTCAGAATTCTCCTCCTCCCTGTTCTCTTTTTGATCCTCCCAGGGTTAAATTTTTCCTCCTGGTATCACACTGGCCTCGTGGGACACATCCAATCCAAGGTCACTGACATCTACCCATTCTGCCTTTCTGATGTGATGTGCAATTCATACTTTTGTACGACTCATACTTTGATTATTGATTGTTTTCCTGTGTTCACCTTGAAACATGGGTGTCCCTCTTTGCTTCCTAGTTGCCAGTCATGGGTAAACACCACCAACACTTTACAGTGCAGATAGAACATGGGGGTTATCAAGAGAAAACTGACAAGCAGAGAAGCAGTAGAACACACAATATTCCCAGCCCTCAACTCTCATCATCCACTGCTCATATCCATGTGCACACAGCCAATGTTCCAGCAGAGAGGAAGTTCGCATCAGTAATACCCCACATATTTGTAAGGCTAAGGGTCAGGGAAATCTATGGGATCTGTATCAGTAGAAACCTCCTCATCAGGGGATGGCCCTGTTAGAAAGGTGTTGCCTCTGGACCCCAGTGACTGTTCTTCTGTTGAACTAACTTACACCTTCTGAGCCAGTTCTCTGCTAAGCAACCAAGAGAGGAAAAGAGGTTAGTCACCAGGGCTGCTGGATTTGTCTCTCATCAACCTAAATCTAATGATTAATTACTTTTTATATTTAAATTTTTATCCTGGAATTCTCTGGCAGAAGGCAAAGATCTGATATTTGGTCTTCTCACTTAGTAGTTTCAATAATTTTTCATTTAGTTCTCTTGAACTTTGAAAAAAAATGACATCATCATCCACTATTGATTCTTTGATTCTTCCTTTCCATGTTTACATATATGTTTTTTATTTCATTAGGTTATTTCTTAAGCTAGAGCCTTTAGGATAATGATAATCTTACACAACTGCAGTGACTGCCAACATTCTTGCCAGGTAGTCCAACTTTAACAGGCCTGCATCTAGTGTTTCATCCCTGCATTCTCCTCATCTACACTTACTTGGAACCTCTTGATTTTTAAGAAAACTGCCTGTTCTACCTCTTACTCCTCCCTACAGAAATGGACAAGTTAGTAATCCTTGCTTCTCTCAACTAGGTAGAGCTAAAAAAGCTGTAACTGTGAAGTGGTGTAGTGATCCTAGGTAAACGTAAACTCCACTCTGTAGAGCGAACTTTCCCTTTAAGCTAGTTGCTCCAAAATCTATCCTGAGAAAAAGAATAGCAATGGCAAGCCCATTTGCTTTCATCCTAAGCCACCCATTCAATATATATTTATTTATCTGTTTGAAGATCAATATCATTTTCCCATTCTGTCTGATTTTAGGATCTTCTCTAAATCAAATCCAAATTTAGGTAAGGAACAGAGAAATCATATATAATGTCCACAAACTCCAACAGTATTTATTGTTTATTTACTCATACCACTTACATCTCAAAATGCACAAACTATGGTATATTTTCCATTAAGAAAATTTCATCAAATGAAAAATTTTAAGTACCCAAATCAGATAAACTCAAAACTTAGGCATAAGTTAAGTTATACTAGCACAAATTTCCACTTTAAATAACGCTGTATGATAAAACAGTGAGATTAAAAGCTTAACCTCTTCAATTTACCTTTTTAGGTAATTAAGTTAGCTATAATAACCTGTCACCTCTGAGTCTCAATTTCATCACCTGTATACAAAAGGTAACTGAACCTTATAAATCTTTCCTAGTGATGCCATTCTTCAACCTCTGGGAAGGTCACTACTTTATATAATAATCTTGTGTGTAAATCTTAATAATAACTAATATTTATTGAGCACTCACTAAGCACATCACACACTCTATCTCATTTAAAGCATTCCATAATCTAATGACTGAGAGCCACTATCATCCTTATTCCATAACTGAGGAAACTGAGGTACAGAAAGGGCATATCATTTTTCCCAACGTGCTCAAACTAGTAAATATCAGAGCTCAGCTATAAATCTAAAACCTGAATCCAGCACCTACTATTTTTTTAAATCACAGAATAAGTCTAAATTCATTTATTAGAAAACTTCTTCCTTATATTTTGGAAACCCAGAACCATTCCTTTAGGAGCTGTCCATTCCCATGGAAAAACATCTTAATTTTTCAATGATGAAAAGAAAATAAACAGCCACAGTATTTAATAACTGCCATGAGAGCGACAGTACAGACTTGATGAAGCACTCTTAATTTTGCCACTTTTTGCATCTATAAAAGACTTTAAGACAAAAGCTTATTTTTTGTTTCAAACCTCAACAGCACAGGGAGGCCAGTCTGTATTATCATACATTTGCATTTGGAAAATAAATTTACACTGTCAAAGGAGAAAACCGACAAACAGAAGCTGATTAAATACTTGAAAATAATTCAAGTCACTATACCACTGAAGTGATTCCAAAAAGTGACATGGATGTAATATAAGATCCTGAACTACATCAGAACTCCAGGAATTAGCAAAAGGGTAAGAGGGGAGTTCATTCACATAGAGGAAGAGAAAATTTTCTTTGGACTAGTTATATCAGATAATATGTTTGTTTAAGGAAAAATAAACAGGTGGGAAAAAGTTCTCCATGCCGAACATGGAAGGAAAGCATATTTGTGCCTAATATACAGCAGAAACTGTTTTAGTACAGCTCACTCTTTCAAAAGTACTGCTCCCATACGGTGGCCATGGTCAGTTTGAATTTAGGTAATCTGCTATATATAAGTGCGGATCATATATGTTAAACTGATCTCAGAGGTATTCTGACACCCTACCTTTTAAAAATATTTTCTCTGTTTATTATTCATGGGTTACTAATTTTTCTCTTTGAGATCTGGTCATCTTTAGCTTTTTGTTTTGTTTTGTATCCCAATTTCAAGTGTATAACATCCAAGTTTCCAACTGATAATCAACAACATTTATTCCTTCATCACTAAAGGCACATATTATGATTTGGTCACATGCCTTATAAAAACACTACTGTAAATGTTTCAGGAATAAATGATCCCTTGTAATCTAAACACAAGTTTCAGACCTCAAAGATTTCCTAGGAGTGTAACAGTAGTAGCTTGCAAGATCAGGAGCGGCAGTACCTCATTTTACATGAAATTCACAACAACATGGTCATGAGGTACACCCAAGAGAGTTTTGAGTCTGTATTTATTGTTAATAAGGGTCCTTAAATTCAGTGCCTCTGCAATTCTGAAGTCCCACTTTGTGGACTAGTGAAAAAAGAATAAAACTGGACATGAGGGCATTTATTTTCTAGACCCCGCTGGCCACAAACTACATGACTTAACCTCTAAAAGACTCAGTGTCCTTGTTTCTCATTACCAACACTCTGTATGACAGTAGAGAATCAGAGGTGGTTCACAGGATAGGAATATTAGGCATGTGGCTGTAAAGAGTCAAATACTGTCACTGCTAGAAAGAACTTAGAAAAGCACCTTGTAACGAAGAGGTGTCTCAAAGAAACAATGATAGCACAGGAAATGATCTGGGAACAAATTACGTGGAAAATGAAGAAAATTACAGAGCTGTGGACTCACTAGCAATATAAGTGACAGACCTCTAAATTAGGTATATGGTGTGATGGCAGGAATCCATAATTCATGTTACACTCTTCATAACATCTAAAACAGTGCATTGCATAAAACAGGCACTTCGTAAATGTTGCAACTGAAATGAATGCACGCTCAGGGACTTTTTCTTCGTGAATTTGGCTGAATAAAAGCTGCTCTGCACAGTTTTTACTTTCACACTGTTGGAGGTGGCTGGAGGCCAAATGTGACATTTGGGCATGCATCATACCATCTTGTGGATATTCCTTCTTGCAGAGGTGAAATAAATTGCCACTGGAAGTAATTTACTTTGACAAGAATGTAGGCAAGATTTCAGCATTAGGTGCCCCACTCAAGACTACCTGAAGTGAGAATTCAAACAAAGATGGCTTCTCTCAAGATTTCCTTCCTAGAAAAGCTGAGGAAATACCATCTGGATGACAGTAAGTTAGACATAGTTGAACAGTTTTGCTCAAACAAGGTTTGAGATTGGGAGCAATGTCAGCTAGAGGAGGAAGGTTTCTAGTGTACCAAAGATTTCAAGATATGATCCTATAGTATCCAATATTCCCTATTAGTCCCTTGCTTATCAAATCTATAAATGTTGAATGTCTGTATGTATGACAGATAGCTAACATGTTGGATTAATTATTTAGAATTCCAAAATATTCTGATAGGTTGAGACAAATAAGCCGAATAACATGAAAACCTCATAAAATGCTCAAGAAAAAAATATAAATTGTTGCTTTTATATGCCAACTAATTAACTCCATTAGTGCAGAATGAAGCATTTGGCTTAACAATTCATATTAAAAAATATGACATTCTGGCTTTCCATAACATTGAACTAAGTTTATGTTCTGCCTTGACTGTGGCATAAGCCAATACAATCATGGGATGCACTACTGAAGGTGGTATCCAGATGGCCAGAATCTATAGTATACTCTGCCCTATGTTAGTATGCTGTACTCCACACTAACATGTAGCAGAGTACTGAACGTAATTTTAGGTGATGTGTTGGCATGCCCCTGGGCTCTGTCTTCAGGCTTCTTCTCAATCTATGCTCATTTCTCTAGCAATAGCAATCAATCTCATAACTTTAAGCAGCATCTTGCACACTGAACACTCCTAAAACTTTAACTTCAATGCAGACCTCCATTTAGAAATTCAAATTTTTATATCTATGCCTGCTTGGTGTCTTTGTTAGGATGTACAATAGGTATCTCAGTGGAATTTGACCTCTACTTCACACCATATTTGAAAAAGTAATTGCAGGTAAAATATACATCTAACGTAAACATTAAGCAATAAAACTACTAGCAGATAACATAGGAATATATATTTATGATCTTGGAATAGCACAGATATCTTAAACAGGATAAAGAAAAAAGCTCTAGCCATAAAGGAAATGATTAATAAATTAAACTACATTAAAACTAGGAACTTTCATTAAGAGAGCACAAAGTCAAGGTACGGAGTGGGAGAAGATATTTCCAGCACAAACAATCAACAAAGACTTTTTATCCTGAATATATGGAAAATGCCTTAAATCAATTAGAAAAAGGCAAAAAAATACAGTAGAAAAATGGAAGAGTCTTGAACAGACACTTCTCGGAAGAGGATATCCAAATGACCAATGAACATATGGAAGACCACATCAATAATCAGAGAAATGCAAATTTAAACCACAATAAGATAACATCACACACTTATTAGAATTTCTAAAATCAAAAATTAAAATAAATGAATGTTAATGAGAATGAGTCAATAGGGACTCTCATACATGATTGCTGGGAATGTAAATTGGCTCAATCACTTTGGAAAGTGTTTAGCATTATCTACTAAAGCTAAACATATATATATAACTTATGACCTGACAATTTCAGTTATAAGCATATACTCAATAGAAATAGAAATATTCATGCACATATGCACACAAAGGCATGTGCAAGAATGTTCATAGCACCATCATTCTTAGCAGTCCCAAATTGTAAACAATCCACAGTCCATAACAGTAAAATAGAAAAATAAATTGTGTTATTATTCAGTGAAAAGCCACAGAAATGAAATGCTATATACTACAACTACACACAACAACATGGATGAGTCTCACAAACAACATATTGAGTGAAAGAACTCAGACAATCTGGTTTTATTTACATAAAATTTCAAAAATGACAAAACTGTTCAATGGTGTTAGAAATCAGAATATGATTATATTTGGGGGTAGGGGAGTAGTGAATAAATGGGCACAGAGGGGGCTTTTTTGATATCTGTAATGTTCTTTTTCTTATTTGGGGTATTGATCAAAGGGTTTGTTCATTTATGGTAATTTATGAAGCTGCACATTTACAAGTTGTGTACTTTTATATGTATGTTATAATTTAATTTTAAGAAGTTTGTTAAGGGACACTGAAAATTAGGGAGTTTCAAGAAAAAAATCAATCAGAATACTGAATGTTTAAATAAAGAATGATTGAAGGAAATAAAAAATTTAACTTAAAAAGGCCAGAAAATGTAAAAGAAAAAAGTGAAAGCTATCCTCAAAAATCAGTGTGGCAGCAGCATTATTTATATTATTCCAGAAGACAAGGAACTAAGAGGAGGCAGATTTTTCCCAGCTCTAACTGTTAGACTCTGAAATGTAATGACAACCTACAGAGAAATGAGCTCCCTGACAATGAAAGTATTTAAACTATTCTGTCAGAGAAGCTGAAAAAGGGATTTCCATATTGGAAAAGGGCTGAACAAGATGCACTCTGCTCCCTTCATTTCTAAGATGCTATGGTTCATGATTAAATTGGTGTCAAATGTATCTTGTCTTTCTCTCCTCCCTCCCTCCCTTCTCTTTGCCCTCATTCCACAATCCCTCTCTGTCCCCCAGACTCTAAAAAGATAACAATAGAAAATGAGATCTTTTGTTTTCCTAATTCTATTTCCTTCAGGTGAATCACACAAAGACTGGTAAGTGTGATGGGAGCCCTCACCATGGGCCAGATGGACAGTGCTACATAGTCCGTGCCCTGTCAACTTCCCTTCTCCCAAAAGAGAAAATATTTTGGAACTGGATGTTTCTTCTCCCCAAATATTACACCAAGAATCTTTAAGAACTCCACTACCTCGGAAAACACACAAGTAAATACATACATAATAAATGTTTCAAAACTGACTACAGATGCCAAAGTGGTATGCAGAATTCTTCCAACAATACCTTATCCTTTAGGTCTTCAGAACAACAGCATTTGGTTGAATTTTATATTCATTTCAGCATATTAGTTCTCAAATAATTGAGATGTCATTTTATTTTTAACCCCAATCCAATAAGGTAGAAAGCATTTAATTAGGAAGTCATCTTAGTTCTGGCCTATCAAATAACACCTATTGCAAAGCCACACATACACACAAAGTGTTGAACAAGTCCCCTCAACATAACACCCAAAGACTTCCTATATAATTTGGTGCATATATTACATTTCTTAGTATTCCTAGAAATCTTTAAAATATGGGAAAATCTGCTTTACCAAAAATTACATTAATAAATGAACAGAATATTTTCTTGTATAATTTATAAATTATACATGAGCACACTATGCTCATATCAAACGTTAGATTCTTGGTGGTGAGGATACAATGGCATAATTCTGTTTTAAAAAAATAAAGCTCTGTAACTATCAAGGATTAAAATATACCTGTCACTATTAATAAAAGAGAATCATGTATAACTGGGCCTATTCACAAAGGAGGAAAGGAAGAAGGGATGGCAGGAGGCAGTGGGGAGAGGACTGCATCCAAGTAGGAGACCAGTTTTATCAGCCGAGCCTTGGAGAAGCTCAGAACTCAGAGATTCCACTTACATAAGTGTCAAAGGCTAAGAAGTGAGCTAGAAACAAGAAAGCCAATCAAAATATACTCCACCTGCATGAACAGAATTATCAGTAGCTAGACAGTCATGACCCTCAAACACCCAAAGAATTGAAGATTAATATCTAAAGAAACTGCACAAAGTCCCTGGGGAGAATCAGAACAGCCACGGAACAAAGTCTTCCATGTTTAAGAGGGCTGCTGCATTATGGTAAACTCCTTGACCAACCACAGGTTAATGCAAAACCCATCAGAGCTCATAGTCAGTTTTTATGCTGCCTTTTTCTTAAACATGAATGAAGAATCTTGCAAGATGATAGACAAAAATACATACAAAATGATTTCCCCCAGAAGACAAAGAAGTAATTTAGGCAACAGAGAAAATTAACAAACAAAAAACCAAAACCTCTAGTCTCCTCAGGGATCACATGAGAACACAATACTAGGATGAAAGAACATCAGCTAGAACAGTGATATATTAGTCTGTTGATCTCAAATGATAAGACCATGGCAGTAAAGGAAGAAAAGGCACAGGTAATCAAAGTTAATAAATTAATCTTAGACCTTGGGGTAATCTCAGAAGCTGAAACATACCCAAATATTTGGAAACTAAATAATAACTTTTAGATAACTCATGGGTCAAAAAGAAATCCAAGGAGAAATCAGAAAGTAACTTGCACTGCATATCAAATGAATTGCATGAAAATGAAGACATGACCTATCAAAATATCTGCTGGAGCTAAAGCAGTGCTTAGAGTGTAATATATAGCACTAAAACACCTGTATTAGAAAAGAAAAAAAAATCTCAAATCAATGACTTAAACTTTCTTCTTAAGAAACTAGAAAAAGAACAAATTAAACCCAAAGTAAGCAGGAGAAACAAAATAATAAAGGGCAAATATCAATGGCATAAACAATATGAAATTAATAAAGAAAATCAATGAAGCAAATAACTGGTTCTATAAGGAAACCAATAATATTGATAAACGTCAGGGCCAGACAGCTCAGGAAAAAAAAGAAGACACAGATTACCAATATCAGGAATGAAAGTGGATATCACTATAGATCTTACAGATAATAAAATGATCAAGGAATATTATGAATAAGTTTATGCTAATAAATTTGACAAATTACAAGTGCCAACAAAAAGTGAACATTCAATAAAAGACAATTATCTTAATTGTAATTGTAATTTGTAAACACTGCAAAGGCTCTATGTTGATCAAATATGAAGAGGAATAGAGATTTCTAAAAAAAAAAAAAAAAAAAGAGTGACAGATAAAATGATCCTTCTGAGATTTTTCTTCCATCTCTCAAGAACTAAAGCTGAGTATAAATGTATTTGGCCCCCTACCATGCCAAAGGAAGCAGGTATTCTTGCTATCTTGAGTTTAATGAAGACATTGGTATAGATCTGGTCCCTCCCCTGGAGCCTCTCTACCCAAGATTAGTAAATATAGAGACCAGCAATGGTCAGACGTGTAGAACTGGTCCAAAGAAAGACACCTGGCAACACTACACTGTTTTTCTCATCTAAAGGAACACAATCTTGTCACGTGTTTAGAGCTATAATATATACCTTTGCTTGGACTGGAGAATATGGGAAAAAAGAAGAGCACTTAATTAATTCACCACATACTGGAGTTAAAGAGGAAAAGAGAAATCAACATGGCTGCTAAGTTTCTGTTTGTGATCCAGACCTTGCTAAGAACATATCTACTAATCTCTTAAAGTTCTAAATTATATTCAATTGAAAAAGCAAAAGAAAAAATCTTTTGAATATAATATAACATATTTTTTTCCTAACACCACAAACAGTAAAGTAGAACTATTAGGTATTACAACTTTCTGTCAAATTCACCAACACGTTTTGCAAATTAGGTTGAGCAAAAATGTTAATAAATTTTAAAGAGCAATCTTTGTTATATCCCTCTTATTGTTCTGAAGGTCAGCTCTATTATTTATTATAGTAAACAGCTAATTTCCAGTAGAAACTTCCTTATGAGATCCTCTGTTAATTTCAGGAAGTGAAACTATCTGTTGACAGAAGAGCTAGTTAATTCATTCATTTCTAAGAGCATACTTTATGTAACAAGAAATTTTCTTTTCCTGTTGTTTTTGTATCACTCACTTTATGAAAATCATCGTGTTTGTTAACATTAAGCAGCCAGAAGTTTTTTCTTAAAATTTATGGATTTGAAGAAAGAAATATTACTATATGTTGCATCAATGGTCAAATAGCCTCATGAATATACTGGGCCTCCACTGCACATGTCCAAGTACAAAACAATCTGTAAATGTTTCCTTACTTATATAGAGTAACAGATGTATAATTTAATTAACATATAACATTTAAAAAATAAAAGTCCTTGTGTATATCACCACTATTGGCACATCCATTAATTTTACATTTCACTGGACTCACAGCATTTTGCATTGCATCTCTCAAAAATTTGTTTCAATTAACCTTTGAATTGCTGTGTGAAAAGTAAGTACACAGAACTGGGTTTAGAAGAAGTAATAGGTTTCTTAGATTCACATGGAACATGAATCCATATATTCCAAGTCTACCAATGCTTTGGGAGGTTTCTTCTGGATGAAATTGGAAATATCATATTCCCACAAAAGGATTCTGCTAAATTATTATCCCCTCTCTATCAGAGATAAACTTTACTAATTTTAAGATTGTAGGTTCCCTTGCTGTAAGCCAGGAATTGGACTCTAATTTAAGCAAAATGGAGGTTTTATTGGAACAGTCCTGCAATACCTCCCAGATTCAAAGGCAGGATTGAATGTTCAAAACATAAGAGTAGATACATAGGCAGCTCAGATAACTCAGCAGTTGGAGTTCATGGACCATTTCTCTTAGCATCAATGACTTCTTGGTTGTGTATCTCAGCATTTCTAATGTCCCTTCCCACCAGAGAACATCCTATTGGCCCAACATGAATCAGTCATCTGGGGCACAGGGGAAAGCAGGACACCTGCGGCCTCTGGAGGTCCTCTTCTGGATCTGGGTTCCATTCTCAGAGGCAAAAGAATTGTGAGCTGCCACCCCAAAATTTGCCCTGTGTGTTTGACCTCTTGGCTGCATTTTTCATTTATTTCCTTATAAAAATTTAAACTCACTCATTTAAGATTTTTTCCAAAAACATTATAATCTGTTTTCCCTTCCATTTATGACTATGAAATATTTTAAGCATAAAGAAAATTACAAAAAATATTAACATGAATAATATTTATTATCATAACTACCATAACTAATACACCTTAGCCAACATCCAGCTAAGTAACTTGCTTAAATCTTTACATTCTCCCATACTGGCATCATAAATTGTAAAGAAATAAAACATTACATAAAAGCCTGTTCTTCAATTCTATTCTTCTCCCCTCTTTCCTTTCCAACCTCTTCTTACTTTGCACAATATAACCACTTTCCAAAATCTGGTGTATATTGACCCCATGAAGTTTTTATACAATTAGAACATGAGTATATCCGTAAAAAATGATCAGTGACTTTGTATGTTTTTAAAGCTTACATAAATGTTTTTAATAATGGTATTTGTTGAGAATTTACTGTGCTCCAAATAGAGTTCCAAGCACTTTGCTTGTGTTAGTTCCTTTCAACTTCACACCAATTCTACAAACTTAATACTGTGATTAGTTCAATAGGCAGATAAGGAAACTGAGACATAGAAAGGAACAGAGCTTGTCAGTAACTGAGGGAGGGTCATCCTGCACATGTCATTCTGAAACACACTTTTTTTTCTTTTAACATAAAATGATGTTTTTAAGATGACTCCACTTTGATATACAGAATACACCTAGCTTTTCACATTGACTGCTGTATAATATCCCACTCCATAAATAGACCACAACTTGTTCTCATATCTGTGAACATTTAGGTTATTTTGCTATTCTAAGCAATGCTATAATGCACTTACTTGTAATTATCTTCTTATATATATATGATCGACAGTTTCTCTTAGATATATATCTACTAGTTTAAAGATTGTGTACATCTTTCTTTCAACCAGATATTGCCATATTGCTCTCTGAAGTGCACTTAACAATGCACTCTCCTGCCATCTCTGAACATGGTTTCCTACCTCTTCACATCCTCACCTGCATTTGGAAAGATCAGTCTTTTTAATTTTTGCCGATCTTATGGGCATGAACTGTAACTCATTTTAATTTTCATTTCTCTGATTACTAGCATAGTTGAGTATTCTATCTTTTCACACTCCAGTACCAAATTGACTTAGTAATGATAGATTTTCGATGTGTATTATTATCTGGTAAAACTGGTTACCCACACCATTATTCTTCTTTTTCAGAGTTTGCCATTATTTTTAGAAATGTAAATGTCATTTATTTACTAAAGATCACCGATGGCCTTAATTAAAAAATAATTTTTCTGTGAATAAACATTTTGGGAATATGACACAACTATATCTATCTATCTATCTATCTATCTATCTATCTATCTATATATATATAATGTGTACATATGCATATGTGGCAGACCCCAGGAACATCTAGGAGATCATCAATCACATTTTCTTTTCCTCCTGTCACTGAGCTAGACTGCATTTCCCAGTCATCCCAATTAGGTGAGGCCATGTGACTGAGTCCTAAGCACAAGAAGTGGGACAGAGTACTGTAAACAACACGTCCAGGCTTGACCCATAAAGAAATGTCTGCATGATTCTTTTCTCTCTCCTCCCTGAGCGGATTCTCAATAACAAGAGCATTTTCAGAAGCTATATAATGAGGATAATAGAGCACATCTATCAATATAGGTTCCTGAATGAATGCAAGAAACAGAAAAAGCCCTACTATGAGTTTAACTTGGACAAGAGACTGAGCATAAAATGAGAGAGCAATAAATTTTTATTGCATTAGACCACTAAGATGTGTTTTGTTTCCTTATACAGCTCACTGCACCATAATTAATACTTTGTATTATATGTATACAGGTTCATAACTTTTATCTGAAATCTCTGGAGCTAGAATTGTTTTAGAATTCAGAATATATGGATTTTGGTAAGGTAACATGGTGGATATTCAAATATCAATCCACATTCCCACAGAAGCCTAGGACAGCATCCATTAACCTAACACATTAATTTTTCTGTGATGAACTAAAAGGATAGTCACACTAAATGAGATAAACTCCATAAATAACCTCATGTCAGGTCAGGTTTCAATGCCGATTTACTTTATTCCAAACTTAAAAAGTCGTTTGGTTTTCAGAACTTTGTGGATTTTAGATTGGTGGTTAAGGGACTGTGGACTTGGAAATTCACAAAATCTTTCATATCAGGGCACTTGCTGTCAGTAAACTGGTGCTTTTTTAAAAAACATTTTTAGCTCTATTTTCATTTATGGAGAAAAGAGATGCATTCTTAGGATATTCAGACCTTCGTTAATATCTAAACAATTCTACTACATTTCACCCTTAGACAAAGAACCAAGGTAACTGGTTTGCACAGAACATTGGGGATATAATAACTCCATAATGTGGCAAAGAGATTCATTTTCAAATTTTGGTAACCATATATCAACTTTACTTTTTTTCATATCCCACAAACAACAAAAAGCATCCAAAAATATTGTACTAGATGTGAAAATGCATTGTGTTTAGCAGGTAATAAACTGTATCTCCATTCCTTATAATGACTTTATTTCTTACTATATTCACAAACATATCTTTGGTGAATGCACTCGAATGTGAGGTTGGTTGCTCACTCATGAGTAGAGTCACTGGTCATTGATTCCGTCAATCCTAATAAAATATTCTATCTATATAGGGACATGTACTAGTGGAAATAAGACTTAAATGGGAAAGCTTATTAATATATGCAAAATTTCTGGACCTGAAAACCATGTTTGAACTTCTGATTATTTGTAAATGAAGAGGCCTTTGCAGTATAATACATTTTATTTTAATTCAATTGATTATGGAAAGGTAACACTAAAGAAATAAATTTTTGTATAAAAGTGATTGATAAATTTAAATATTTTAAAAATACTTTTTGTCTATAAGATTACATTATTGAAAGAGAGGCATTCCTTTCTTTCAAAAATGGCTGAAACTGAGCTTTTGCATCTGAAGAGTATGTTGGTGGGGTCCGTCCTAGATCCCCTTTTCCCAGGCTGGTACACTCAGTTCCAGATGCTGCAGATGTTAATGGCTAATGGTTCACACTTGCACTCCCCTCAGAAAGGATTGTCCTTTGGTGACTGGAGCCACTTTCCTTCCTCCCCCAACCCTTGTGGCAGCTGAGAATTAATTGATGGAGACAGGAAAGGGGACAGAGAGTGTATATAAGCACATCCCCCTTACCTCAAGGCAGAATGAATCTGATACGATTCATGCTCCAGAGCCCCCTGTGTGATCAGACTGAGGCTAGATTTCCCCTGAAAACACATCTCTGCCTACCTTTTTCTTCTATACAATCATGCATCCCTCATTCCCTTAACAGGTTTCATATGCGAAAACTTTCTCATGTAATCACTTGCACCAAAATCTGCATCTTAGACTCTGCTTCTAGAGGACATGAACTAACACAACACATACTATTTATAATTTATTAAACACTACTAAGGATTAGGTTTATTTGTGCTTTAAACATGGTATAATTTTATTTTAGAAGTATCTGAACTATATGAAAATTATGATCCCCATATGGTTGGTGGGGAAACTCAGATTGTAGAGTTGAAGAACTTAGTGTATAATAAGTGAGAAATCCAAGAATCAAACTCAGCTGAATATGGCTCCATAATCTCTACTCTTTAGAATTTCTCACTGCCACTGTATCATATTTTTATCCAGAAAATAAAAAAAAAATTAAAGATCTACTTGACTATACTTTTTTTTTTAGTGAAATGGAAGTTGATGTGCATTCTATTTTCCAAACATTGATGTAATTTGTTTAAAATGAAGGTAAGATTGTATGCGTCATATAATTTCCATAGGGTTTATTAGTGGACAAGCATGGATTCAACTAAAAAGGAAATAAACATCTGTATAATACCTTCATTTTCTTGAAAGGGAACATTTTATATAAGTTGGAAAACAGCAAGGAGGGAAAAGGTCATGTCAGCACAATGTTACTGGTCATATACAACTCAATCTTATGTTTCATAGAGATTTCAACACAGGAAATGGGTATGTTAGGAACTGCCTAATTCATAGGTTTTCCTGTCCCACATACAGTAGTTTCTTTGAATGACTCTGAAGGAAAACCTGTAACAAGTGATTTTATACCAGCTTCAATAATGCATACTTCAAAGCCCAAACTAGTCAGCCATGTAACTGTTTACACAGTCAACATTCAGTGGGAAAATAAGTGTCAACAGGTTCTATTTTTCCAACCCATAACAGCTGTGACCCTTCATTTCAATCTTCATCAGTCTCTGATTAGGAAGGGACTTTTTATTTTTGTTTTTGTGGAATCAATAAATGCAGGATTCTTTGTTTATACCACCTGAAAAATAACAGCTCCCCTCACCCGCCCCTACCCTGCCACTTAGCTACTTAAAAGAGTTATGTAACCTTATCACACTAGAAACCCTGTAGGGCTGGCCTGTGTCTTTTTAGTCTTTGGAAAACAGCAAATATTATGGCAAAGAGCAAAGTGGTTTGCAAGGAGCAGAAAATTAATGAAATGGACTGTGGTTTCCTATATGGTTTCCTATAACATTAAAATAAATCCATAATGTAAAGTCTTTTTAAAAATACTCTGATTGCTATAATATCTTGCCAATGACCAAAAATCTTTAGATCTCTAATAAAATCTATCAGTATCCATGGTCTCAAGGAACCTTTTCCACAATTTTTTCTAAAAATGGACTAAAAACTATTCAATGCTTGCCTTAACAACTATAAACAAAAGTATTGCATACTTTCTACAATTTCTATTTTATTTACAATTTTAGCTCTAGAATGCTACATTTTCTTTTACTGCAGAAATCACATTATTTATTTATTTTTATTTTATTTATTTTTTATACAGCAGGTTCTTATTAGTCATCCATTTTACACATATCAGTGTATACATGTCAATCTCAATCTCCCAGTTCATCACACCACCCCCGCCCCACCACTTTCCCCCCTTGGTGTCCCTACGTTTGTTCTCCACATCTGTGTCTCAATTTGTGCCCTGCAAACTGGTTAATCTGTACCATTTTTCTAGGTTCCACATATATGCGTTAACATAAGCTATTTGTTTTTCTCTTTCTGACTTACTTCACTCTGTATGACAGTCTCTAGATTCATCCACGTCTCTACAAATGACACAATTTCGTGCTGTTTATGGCTGAGTAATACTCCATTGTATATATGTATCACGTCTTCTTTATCCATTCATCTGTCGATGGGCATTTAGGTTGCTTCCATGACCTGGCTATTGTAAATAGTGCTGCAATAAACACTGGGGTGCATGTGTCTTTTTGGATTATGGTTTTCTTTGGGTATATGCCCAGTAGTGGGGTTGCCCAGTCATAGGTTAATTCTATTTTTAGTTTTATAAGGAACCTCCATACTGTTCTCCATAGTGGCTGTATCAATTTACATTCCCACCAACAGTGCAAGAGGGTTCCCTTTTCTCCGCACCCTCTCCAGCATTTGTTGTTTGTAGATTTTCTGATGATGCCCATTCTAACTGGTATGAGGTGATATCTCATTGTAGTTTTGATTTGCATTTCTCTAATAATTAGTGATGTTGAGCAGGTTTTCACGTGCTTCTTGGTCATCTGTATGTCTTCATTTGAGAAATATCTATTTAGGTCTTCTGCCAATTTTTTTATTGGGTTGTTTATTTTTTTTAATATTGAGATACATGAGATGTTTATATATTTTGGAGATTAATCCTTTCTCTATTGATTCGTTTGCAAATATTTTCTCCCAGTCTGAAGGATGTCTCTTCGTCTTGCTTGTAGTTTCCTTTGTTTTGCAAAGTTTTTAAGTTTCAGTAGGTCCCATTTGTTTATTTTTGCTTCTATTTCCATTACTCTAGGAGGTGGATCAAAAAAGATCTTGCTGTGATTTATGTCAAAGAGTGTTCTTCCTATGTATTCCTCTAGGAGTTTTATAGTGTCCAGTCTTACATTGAGGTCTCTAATCCATTTTGAGTTTATTTTTGTGTATGGTGTTAGGGAGTGTTCTAATTTCATTCTTCTACATAGAGCTATCCAGTTTTCCCAGCACCACTTATTGAAGAGACTCTCTTTTTTCCATTGTATATCCTTGCCTCCTTTGTCATAGATTAGTTGACCATAGGTGCGTGGGTTTATCTCTAGGCTTTCTATCCTGTTCCATTGATCTATATCTCTATCTTTGTGCCAGTACCATATTGTCTTGATTACTGTAGCTTTGTAGTATACTCTGAAGATAGGGAGTCTGATTCCTCCAGCTCCATTTTTTTCCCTCAAGACCACTTCGGCTATTCACAGTTTTTGTGTCTCCATAAAAATTTTAAGATTTTATGTTCTAGTTCAGTAAAAAATGCACTGGTAATTTGATAGGGATTGCATTGAATCTGTAGATTGCTTTGGGTAGTATAGTCATTTTCACAATATTGATTCTTCCAATCCAAGAACATGGTATATCTCTCCATCTGTTGGTATCATCTTTAATTTCTTTCATCAGTGTCTTATAGTTTTCTGCATACAGGTCTATTGTCTCCCTAGGTAGGTTTGTTCCTAGGTATTTTATTCTTTTTGTTGCAATGGTAAAAGGGACTGCTTCCTTAACTTCTCTTTCAGATTTTTCATCATTAGTGTATAGGAATGCAAGAGATGTCTGTGCATTAATTTTGTTTCCTGCTACTTTCCCAGATTCATTGATTAGCTCTAGTAGTTTTCTGGTGGCAACTTTAGGGTTCTCTATGTATAGTATCCTGTCATCTGCAAACTGAAAGTTTTACTTCATATTTTCCAATTTGTATTCCTTTAATTTCTTTTTCTCCTCTGATTGCCGTGGCTAGGACATCCAAAACAATGTTGAATAATAGTGGTGAGAGTGGACATCCTTGTCTTGTTCTTGATCTTAGAGGAAATGCTTTCAGTTTTTCACCATTGAGAATGATGTTTGCTGTGGGTTTGTTGTATATGGCCTTTATTATGTGGAGGTAGGTTCACTCTATGCCCACTTTCTGGAGAGTTTTTATAATAGATGGGCTTTGAATTTTGTCAAAATATTTTTCTGCATCTATTGAGATGATCATATGGTTTTTCTTCTTCAGTTTGTTAATATGGTGTATCACATTGATTGATTTTCATATATTGAAGAATCCTTGCATCCCTGGGATAAATCCCACTTGATTATTGTGTATGATCCTTTTAATGTGTTGTTGGATTCTGTATGTTAGTATTTTGTTGAGGATTTTTACATCTATATTCATCAGTGATATTAGTTGTAATTTTCTCTTTTCATAGTATCTTTGTCTGGTTTTGTTATCAGGGTGATGGTGGCCTCGTAGAATGAGTTTGGGAGTGTTCTTTCCTCTGCAATTTTTTGGAAGAGTTTGAGAAGGATAGGTGTTTGCTCTTCTCTAAATGTTTGATAGAATTCACCTGTGAAGCCATCTGGTCCTGGTCTTCTGTTTGTTGGAAGATTTTTAATCATAGTTTCAATTTCATTACTTGTTACTGGTCTTTGCATATTTTCTGTTTCTTCCTGGTTCAGTCTTGTAAGGTTGTACCTTTCTAAGAATTTGTCCATTTCTTCCAGATTGTCCTTTTTATTTGCATAGAGTTGCTTGCAGTAGTCTCTTAGGATGCTTTGTATTTCTGTGGTGTCTGTTGTACATTCTCCTTTTTCATTTCTAATTTGATTGCTTTGAGTCTTCCCCTTCTTTTTCTTGATGAGACTAGCTAATAGTTTATCAATTTTGTTTATCTGCCCAAAGAACAAGCTTTTAGATTTATTGATCTTTGCTATTGTTTTCTTTGTTTCTATTTCATTTATTTCTGTTCTGATCTTTATTATTTCTTTCCTTCTACTAACTTTTGGTTTGTTTGTTCTTCTTTCTCTAGTTCCTTTAGGTGTAAGGTTAAGTTGTTTATTTGAGATTTTTCTTGTTTCTTGAGGTAGGTTTGTATTGCTATAAACTTGCCTCTTAGAACTGCTTTTACTGCATCCCATAGATTTTGGATCACTGTGTTTTCATTGTCATTTGTCTCTAGGTATTTTTTGATTTCCTCTTTGATTTCTTCAGTGATCGCTTGGTTATTTAGTAACATATTGTTTAGCCTCCATGTGTTTGTGTTTTTTACGTTTTTTCCCCTGTAACTCATTTCTAATCTCATAATGTTGTGGTCAGAAAAGATGCTTGATATGAGTTCAATGTTCTTAAATTTACTGAGCTTGATTTGTAACCCAAAATGTGATCTATCCTGAAGAATGCTCTGTGCGCACTTGAGAAGAAAGAGTAATCTGCTGTTTTGGGATGGAATGTCCTATAAATATCAATTAAATCTATCTGATCTGTGGTGTCATTTAAAGCTTGTGTTTCCTTATTAATTTTTTGCTTGGATGATCTGTCCATTGGTGTAAGTGAGGTGTTAAAGTCCCCCACTATTATTGTGTTACTGTTGATTTCCTCTTTTATAGCTCTTAGCAGTTGCCTTATGTATTGAGGTGCTCCTATGTTGGGTGCATATAGATTTATAATTGTTATATCTTCTTCTTGGATTGATCCCTTGATCATTATGTAGTGTCATTCCTTGTCTCTTGTAACATTCTTTATTTTAGGGTCTATTTTATCTGATATGAGTATTGCTACTCCAGCTTTCTTTTGATTTCCATTTGCATGGAATATCTTTTTCCAACACCTCACTTTCAGTCTCTATGTGCCCCTAGGTCTGAATTGGGTCTCTTATAGACAGCATATATATGGGTCTTGTTTTTGTATTCATTCAGTGAGCCTGTGCCTTTTGGTTGGAGTATTTATTCCATTCATGTTTAAGGTAATTATTGATATGTATGTTCCTATTACCATTTTGTTAATTGTTTTGGATTTGTTTTTGTAGGTCTTTTTCTTCTCTTGTGTTTCCCACTTAGAGAAGTTCCATTAGCATTTGTTGTAGAGCTGGTTTGGTGGGGCTGAATTCTCTTAGCTTCTGCTTGTCTGTAAAGCTTTTGATTTCTCCATCAAATCTGAATGAGATCCTTGCTGGGTAGAGTAATATTGGTTGTAGGTTCTTCCCTTTCATCATTTTAAATATGTCATGCTGCTCCCTTCTGGCTTTTAGGGTTTCCGCTGAGAAATCAGCTGTTAACCTTAAGGGAGTTCTCTTGTATATTATTTGTTGTTTTTGCCTTGTTGCTTTCAATAATTTTTCTTTGTCTTTAATTTTTGTGAATTTGATTACTATGTATCTCAGTGTGTTTCTCCTTGGTTTATCCTGCCTGGAACCCTCTGCACTTCCTAGACTTGGGTAGCTATTTCCTTTCCCATGTTAGGGAAATTTTCAACTATAATCTCTTCAAATATTCTCTTGGGTCCTCTCTCTCTCTCTTCCCCTTCTGCGACCCTTATAATGTGAGTGTTGTTGTGTTTAATGTTGTCCCAGAGGTCTCTTAGGCTGTCTTCATTTCTTTTCATTCTTTTTTCTTTATTCTGTTCTGCAGCAGTAAATTCCACCATTCTGTCTTCCAGGTTACTTATCCGTTCTTCTGCCTCAGTTCTGCTATTGATTCCTTCTGGTGTATTTTTCATTTCAGTTATTATTTTGTCATCTCTGTTTGTTTGTTCTTTAATTCTTCTAGGTGTTTGTTCTCTAATTCTTCTAGGTCTTTGTTAAACATTTCTTGCATCTTCTCAATATTTGCTTCCATTCTTTTTCTGAGGTCCTGGATCATCTTCATTATCATTATTTTGAATTCTTTTTCTGGAAGGTTGTCTATCTCCACTTCATTTGGTTGTTTTTCTGGGGTTTTATCTTGTTCCTTCATCTGGGACATAGCCTTCTGCGTTTTCATCTTGTCTATCTTTGTGTGAAAGTGGGTTTTTTCCCACAGGCTGCAGGATTGTAGTTCTTCTTGCTTTTGCTGTCTGCCCTCTGGTGGATGAGACTATCTAAGAGGCTTGAGCAAGTTTCCTGATGGGAGGGACTGGACAACATTATTTATTAAATACTTGTCATGTATCATGCAGTGTGCCAAGTGTTTAACCTTTATTTTCTTTTCAATACTCAATCATTATTAAGATGAGGGTACCCTTTTAATCTCTACATTACAGAGCAGGACATTGTGGTTTAGGGAAAACTACCATAGTCCTTTAGAAATTTGTAATACTGGGTAAATAGTAAATCTGGAACTTTAGACTAGTTACTGTCTACTGCAAGTTCTATGCTCTTAGCCACTGAACTACACTAAATCCTCTAAAGCCAGGATCACACTTCTCTTCCCATAAATAAAATTATCATCAGCTGTTTATATGCTCCATTGAATCCCCCAAACAGAAATGCATAAACAGTATTCAAAACTTCCTCTCACCATTTCCTTATCAAAAAACAAAGTTATGTCCTGAATTACACAAATCCATCCTTTCCCACCACTCATTCTGTCATTTCTTTATCCCAGCCTTTTATTATCTATCTGAAATGTTACAGTGGCTGCTCAGGTGATCTCTCTGTCTCATATCTCATCTCCTATCTCTACAGACACATGCTTTTCCTTACATCCTGTCCCCGATGTACTGTTAAAATACACATTGGATCACATGGACCATTTTTCTAAATTCTTTCATGGATAGCCATCATCTTCAGGGCATTACCCACGCTACTGAGCACAGCACAACAGAGCCCTCCGAGCTGGCTGTCACCCACCACTTTGGTTTTCTTGCCACTCTCCCACATTTATTTGAAACATATTTACCAGGTAGAGTTGACCATGTTTTGTCACCAACTGGGTGTGATAACTGAGGAATAGATGAGGAACAGAATTTTCATTTAGCTATAGATTAAATGTAAGTATCTGAGGTATAGCAATGTGGAGATAAACACTGGAATAGAGTTTAGAGCTTCTTCCCCAGCTCTCTATTTAACATCTCAACAACTTCTTTCGTCAAAGACAACTCAAACTCAGTATGTCCAAAATCAGACCCATGATCTCTGTACCCCATTCCCCTATCTTTCACTGCCCCATGTCTCAAAGAGTAGCAGCACCTTCTATCCAGCTGTGAAGGCCAACTATCCATGGCCACTCTTTTTGCCTCAGCCCCCTCCTTAGCCATATCCTAACTGTCACCAATTCCTGTCCACTTTTCCTTCTAAATAACTCTCAAATCTTCTTTATCTCCCCTATCATCTTCCTGGTCCAGGCTACCATCTCATCTTCTCTTATCAGATCTTGCAATGCATTTATTGCATTGCAAAAAATAAAGCATCTGCTTTATGCTTTCTATAAATTATTCTCTATATTGATAGCACACTGATCCTTTTTGTCTAAAAATCTGATCATATCATCTCTCAGCCTACTTAAATGCAATCAGAACTTTTTGTGTTTTTCATTCATAGCACTTTTCACAGTTGCAATTTTGCTTTATCTGTATGTTTACTTGATCATACACTTTCTTTTCCAAGAAACTCTAAGCTCTGCAAGTCACTTGCCATCCACTGTATCCTCAGAAGCTCATACAATGCCTTGCACAGAGCCAGTTATCACCATTTACTAAATAAGTGAATAAATTAATAAATAGATGGACAGCAAAGAGCTAAACCTCTGTTTTGGTAGCAAGAAGCTTACAGTTAGTGAGTTCATGGGTCTGGGTGATTCACCAAGGGAAAATGTGTATAATGGAAGAGATGCAGGTCAAATGGAGGTATATGGTGGTCAGCCCAAGAAAGAGACTGAGATCAAAATCAGAAGAAAGTTGGAAAACTGTAAGATAATCATGTCATAGACACCAAGATAGGAGAGAAAAAAAAGATTAATCAACTATATAAAAAACTCAGAGCAGTTTAGAAAGAAATTGGATACTATTGTCTCAGAAGAACTCATTTTACCTCTTCACTCTGTTGTCTATCTAGTATTTTCTTTATACAATCATCACATCTTGACCTCAAATATTTTTCTTAGCCTCTATCATGTACATGAAATGCCCTCAGCATGTAACATCTTCATTCAAGCATCTTCTGTAATTCAACCATTTCTATTAAGACATTTCTGGAAATTGTAAAAAAAAAAAAAAATCACCTTTAATCTCACTCTCATTTAAAGATTTAATTATTTAACATTTCCACTGATTTTTCTGAGAAAATGCATTTTGCACTATCTCATATGTTCACACAATATGTTCAGTTCTCTGTGAACTTTTTAATGTCCACTAGCATCACTATGATTTGCCTCCAATCTGAGTTTCTGGGTTTCTAGAACCAGACCTGTTTAACATGCTTTTCCAAGCACTTGTTATAAACATACACTTAATAAATGGATCCTTGTGGTGGCAGTGTTAAAGACTTCATAGCATGAGCAATCAGAAAACTACACTTTCCCAGGAAACAATAAATCTGCTTACCAATGAGAAGAAAATGGTTAGTCATTTTAGTCTTTTAAAAAGTTTTAAATCTGGAATACATGAGTCATGAGGTAGAAATGTTTTCTTACATGAATAGCTCACATTTAAAATAAAATTAAATAGTTATATTACTAGGAAAAAATACTTATTGTAGCTGTCATTTGAAGTACTACACAATTAATCCTTTCAAACATTTTTGTACATGAATTACACATAAGCCTCAATGTTTTGTCTAAAGAAAATGCATGGAGCATCATAGTAATTTAAAACAGAGTATTTTGGAAAAGATGTAAAAAAAGAAATGTGTGCTTATACATACATACATATATATCTATATATATATATAGATATATATATATAGATATAGATATAGATATATATGCTTATATATAGTGCTTGTATATGTGTGTATATATGTGTATATATACATATTCATATATTATACATACACATTATTTTGTATACATTATATAAAAAATTCAGAGGCAATCATGAAATAATACTAATTCTTGAATTAAATTGAATTACCTCTGGCTTACTACAAGCTTCTTAAAAAAGGGACTTATCTAAACAATATCTATATGTAGAACATCTGACCCACTGAGCCACTGAAAGCTTTAAAGGAAGTACATTTTCAAGAATTTTTATTCTTTAAATAGCAGCTATATAAATTTCTAATTTTCATAAAACCCTATTCTCTCCCAGGGCATAGCCCAAGACTACACACCCAAGCAGCAGCTTTGTGGGAATGGTATAAATGTATATAATAAGCAAATAATCCTATAACTTACACATTGAAAATATTAGGGTGGAGGTCCCTGGAGATGGGGGGACAGAGAGGAGTGCTGTTTTCCTAAGCTCCAGGCTCTATAGCAGAGTAAATTCAAAGCCTAAGTGGAGAAAACTAATAAATCACATTTGCAATTAGTTGACCAGAGGGAGAAAGAGGACACTCAGAACAAGATCCAATTACACTAAATAGCATTTGAAACCTGGCTTCACCAATTTAAAAATAAAATAAAAAGTTATGAGTGTGGGAAAGTAAAGCTAATCTTCTTCTAACTTCCTAGCTACATTTAAAGAAAATTACCTAGGAAAATTGCTATGAAATTAGCCTTCAAACCTTATTAGGCCATGCAGGTCAAGTCAACTACGTCAGTTCTAAAACTCTAACATAATTTTTTCTCGTATGTACTTTCAATAAGATGAAACAAAAAGAGTAGCAAATGTGCCTCTAGCTTGAAGTTCTCCATTTATTTTGACCCTACACATGATGTAGAGAAATCTCAATGCTCAGGAAATAGTCATTTCCCTCAGAGAGTTCAGACCTCATAAAATTCACATGTAATTTCTGCTAACAGTAAATTAATATAGATTCAAATCTCATGAATATTGTATATTTTATAGGACTACTTTTTAAAAAGCATATCCAGTTAGTAAATGGCTTTTAAAGTAAGCCCATGATCCTAATAATTAGATCTTTCTAAAATTTGTTGTATTCTGTTGTAAATTGTTTGCTCTAAAACTATTTGGAGTCTTCATTAAGACAAGACTAGGACATAGAAAATTAAGCCTTAAATGCCACCCTTGATACAATGATATGTAGTCTGCTGATTATAATAGTATCACAAATTCAAAGGCCCAAATAAATGACCAGATGTTATTTTCAAAGTCAGCAAACAAGCTATGAATCTAAAAAAGATGCTTGTTTCCAAATCAATGACAACCTACCCAACATTAAATGACTCAAAAAAAAGTTAAATTTATGATACTTTCTAAGGGGAAAAAAAAACATAACGCTGTAATTAAAGGTCATTTGGAGCAGCAATGTAGAATAAAATAGATAAACTCACAGCAGAGCTATCTCATCTTCCCAAATCTAAATCCACCAACCTATTTAGCAGATGTACCTATATACTCTTTCTTCCCTCCTGCTAGTGGGTTCTGCCTCTCTCAGAGACAAACCCTTTCCTGGTGCTCTGAACCCCAGCAAAGATCCCCTTTGTCCACTGTGCCATCAATATCCCTCTCTCTACTGGGTCATTCCTGTTAACATAAACTTGGTTAATATTATCCATCTTAAAACAAACTTCCTAGACCCCCAGCCCTGTACCAACTGTCATTCAAGGTCTATGTTAGACTTCACTGCAAAAATCCTCAAAAACAGTTGACCTCCTTATCTTCACTTACACACTTTCTTCTTTTCTATACATACTCCAACGAGACATTTAACCACAGCCCTCCACTGAAACAGCTCTCATCAACATACTCAATGATACTTACCTAGCCAAAAACAATAGCAAACTTTTCATCATCTGTATGTCCCCCCCAAAAAGATATGTTGAGATCTTAACACTTGGTACCTGTGAAAATAACCTTATTTGGAAATAGGCTCTTTGTAGGTGTAATGGAATTAATATTAAGTGGTATTCAACCAGGGGAGGGGGAGCTAATCAAATGACTGGTGTCTTTATAAGAAAAGAAGACAGAGACACAGATACATAAGGAGAATGCCATGTGATGATGGAGGCAGAGATTAGAGTGATGTCTCTACAAACCAAAGAACACCAATGACTCTCAGACACACCAGAAGCTAAGGGAAAGGCATGGAATAGAGTCTCCCCTAGACGCTTCAGAATGGTTCTGCTGACACCTTGATTTCAGACTTCTGGCCTCCAGAAGAACTGTGAGAGAACAAATTTCTGTTGTTTCAAGCCACTCAGTTTGTGATAACTTGTTATGGCAGCCATGAGAAACTAATAGATCATCTTATTTAACCTCTCAGCAGCATTTGACATGGTGAGCATTCCTGCCTTTGAATTTTTTTTTCTTTTCCCATGTCTATAGATGGCTCTCACCTGATTTTTCTCCTTTCTGTTACTTCTCAGGTTCCTTAGCTAGTTCTTTCACACATTTCAGATCTCTAAATGTTGGAGTGTACTAAAAATCTGTCATAGAGCCTCACTCTTTCTACCCACACTCTCTGCCTGGTAAACTTTTGCAAGCCCATGGCTTTATGTACCATTTAGATGTTGATAGCTTTCAGATTTATATCCTAGCCAAAACTTCTCCCAAGTTTGAAACCAATATATGTAAATAACCAATCAACTTCTCCACTTGGATATTTAATAGGCATCACAAAATTAATATAGCCCAAACAGAGCTATTTCATTATTGATTCCTGAAATAACTTTTCCTGTCACAGTAAGTGCCACCATCATCCCCACCTGTTCAAACTAAAAACCTAGAAGTCATCCTAATTTCCTCTTTTTAATATTCCACATCCAATCCATCAGTGAGTCCTGTCTGCTTTGCCTCCAAAACATAGACACAATTCAGTAACTTCCCTCCATCTCAACTACAACCATGCTGTTTTGAGAGTTTCATCTCCTGCTGGTTGATTACAAGAGCTCCCTAACTTATCTCCTTGCTTCTGGCTCTAGACTTCTTCACCACATTCTTCTACACCACACAGCAACAATGAGATCAATCTTTCTAAAGTGTAAACCAGATCAGGTCACTTCTCTGTTAAAGATCATCTGTCCATCAACTTTCTATCACAATAATAAAAGAATACATATAAAAATTAAAAAAGAATAAAATAAAAATTCCTTAAAACCTACATGATCTGGCTGCTGACCTCCTCTCTGATTTCATCTGTCTTTCTACTTCCCTTCAATAGCTGCCTTCCAGCCATTCTGGTCTTCTTACCATCTCTTGAATATGCCATGATTGCTGTTATCTCAGGAGATTTTAATACATGTTCCTTCTTCTTGGGATATCTCTCCCTCTCAAATATTTATCTCTTTGGGGTATCTCACCCTTCAAATTCCATGGCTATCTTCCTCATTTCATTCAAGTCTCAACAGGTATCACCTCCTTAAAGTAATTTTTCCTGTATACAGTAGATAAAGCAACCGACCACTGTCTATTCAATCTCTCTATATTCCATATTCTAATTCTATGTTCTTCATAGCACCTATACAGAGTTGAAATTAATTGTTCCATTTTTATTTTGTTTACTAATTTTTTATCTCCCTCTCTAAAATATAAACACTTTAAGGTCATAGATTCTGCAGTGCCCCAGTGTCCCAGCGACTAAAACAGTTTCAGCCTTGAGCAGGTACACAAGAAATATATGTTGATTGATTGGAAAATGGATGGGAGTCGGCCAAGAAAATACACAGGTGTATCATTTAGGAGGCTGTTAGAGTAATCTATTTAAGATATGATGGGTGTTTGAATGTAGATAAATGATATTTGAGATGGTGAAAAGTGAAGCGATTTGACACATTTAGAAGAACTTAGTGGCTCATTTAACATGGGTGAAAGAGAATAAAGAGTTTATTATGGGACTTCCCCAGCAGGCCAGTGGTTAAGACTTCACCTCCAATGCAGGGGGTGCAGGTTCGACCCCTGGTCAGGGAGGTAGATCCCATGTGCCTCGTGGCCAAAAAACCAAAACATAAAAAACAGAAGCAATATTGTAACAAATTCAATAAAGACTTTCAAAAAAGAAAGTTTATTATAACTGACAGACTTTTGATGTGGGTAAATGAGTGGATGAGACCATCATTCATTGTTAAAGGAAATACCAATAGGATAGAAAGGTTAAAAAGACATTTTTGAGAGGAAGTACACCACTGCAGTAAAAAGAAAAACATGGGTTTAGCGTATCTAACGCTGTTTGTGTTTGTTGATGCTACTGTTTAACCATGGGCCATTTTTTTTTCAAACCTAAGAAAACTTATTTCTATCCTTCCTATGAATGGAATTTGTTCTGCCAAATTTTCTTTTCTTTTAAATGTGCATGTTCCCAAATACAACAGATCCCTTTTCAGTTCTTATCCTGCTTGTTCACTGATGATCGTTTGTTCCTTCTTGAAAGTCCTTACCATGGATTCCTATGTTACCACATTTTTCTGCCTTTCTTCCTACCTCTCTAGCTGCTCCTTCTATTAATGATCAGATAAATTCCAAACTTTTCTGTTGTGATTGACAAAGTCCTCTAAGTCTAGTCCCCACCCATATTTCCAACCTCACTCAGCCCACTTCCACCAAGAAACTTTCCCTGCTTTCAAGTCCAGGATCATTCTATACAATTCTCTAACGAAAGCATGATTTTTTTTTTCTTTCTGAAGAACACTGAGCATTTTATCTGCATGTGAAATTTTCAAGGGACATGATAGTGAGAAAAATGCCAATTTTTTAATTGAGAAAACTTTGGTAAAAATAGACATCCTTATAACATAGTTATCTTTTGCTCAAAATTTTTCATTGTACTACTTCTGATTATTTTTCTGTAATTCACTATTACAGTTTCAGCATGAATAGTTGTCTATTTTTATCCTTAACTTGGAACAGTTTGAGACTTACAGAAGGCTGTTATCACCAATATTATATTAGCAAAGCATGAAAGCAAATATTCCAAATAATATTAGCAATTTTAAACATTTGATCTAGCACATATTTTAATAAAGCAAGAGCATGCTCTCCTTGTATGATTCAAAATCATATCTCTCCATTATGTGGTTTCTATCACACCTCCTCAGATAGGACGACTATAGGGCAGACTCTATCTTCTGTAGGTAGCGCGAATCAGGTAGGTGGGGAAAACCTTGGGGATGAGTGGATTACATGATTTGGAGAAGTGTAGTAGGAGCTTGGGTTGAAAAGAAGCATGAAGTTTCAACACAGGAGTAGCACAGAGTTGGAGATGACAACCAGTCTACCAAATACAGACATTTTCTTCACAGCAAGTACATAGAATACTACTAATATTTTTCACCATTTGGCTACTTCTACAGATGTAAATTGGAATAAAATTTTTTCTACATATATTCTTATAATATATAAATAATAAAGAGCTATATTACATCCCTCATGAATTACCTTTCAGAGACAGTAGTAAAAGTTATATTCTTAACTAACTATACATTATATACTAACTGTGCCTTTAAGGTATACATTTTTAGCCTTTGAATGAAATGTACTCACGCTTACTATTCCACTGCGATTGTCTTCTTCTCTCACTGCCAGAGCCTTCAGAAAATTATCATGTATGTCTTTACCAGCACTTGCTAATGTCCTATAAAAAGCAGGTAATCAGTTATAATATATTAGATAAACAAATATGTTGAAAATACTCTGGGTACAAAATACAATGCTTCTTTATTCCAAGTGACAATCCCTTTAACACTAAAACTATATATACATATTATATGAAATCATTATAAACCATACACAATTATTATAATCAATTAGATTATTCAATTTAATTTCAGTTATACAGTCTTTATTTACAAATAATTGGAATCAAGTTTATAAATAATATCAATACTCACACCAGATACAGTTAATTCCATTTATGTGCCCATATTATTCTTTTTATCATGCCATGAAAATTCAATATATTTATTCCCCTCACTACAAAAAATAATTTTAAATTGCCTGTAATTTAAGTATAATTTATTAATTTAATATAAGAAAACTAAAATATTAGCCACTTAAGCCAATTCAGTTGCTGGAACAGAGCACTGTTTAAGTTTTATGAGTGGAGATAATCAAGGCAAGACAGGAAACTAGGTTATCTTTGCCAGATAAAAGAAAGTATTAAGAATTTAAGAGAGAAATGACTTTCTCTGGAAATAAATTTTAAAGAAAATTTATCACAGCAATCTTGATCAAGCAACACTGAACCACAAAATAAAGAGTGAGTTCAAGAGTGATTTGTGAAATAATAAGCATTTCTTTATTTAGCAATGTTCTATATATTCAACAAACATTTCTATTGCATGTCTATTATGTACCAGGAACTGTACTAGGGACAAAGATGAATGAGACATAATTCCTGCTTTCAAGTTGCTTGTGGTCTCATGGAGGTGAACAGATACAGGAACATTATAATATCATACCATGTGATAAGTGTAATAATAGAGATATGGATGGATATTGAATCATAAGAGAAATACCTTACCTATTCAGGGAAAAGTCACTTAATCTTTTTTTTTTATTTTTCACACACACACTGTATTTTATTTTTACAAGAGATAAATAAGTCACTTCATAAGTTTTAAAGCCATCATTGAACTAAATGTTAAAAGATGAGACAGCATTAGCCAGTTTGGGGCTGACGGTTATGGGAGAAGGAAAGAGTTATGAGTAACTTCAAAGGAATTAAAGAACAGAGATGAAACACTGCCAGGTGCCCTTGGGTAACTGCAAAACAGTCAGAAAGTAAGCACAGGAAGTGAAGGAGAAACCATACAATATTAATAAAAGCTAACATTTTTACAGACATACTGTTATAAATATTTAGTTAAGGCCATTCAGCTAATCGGAGCAGACCTGCTTTCAAACTCAGACAGTCTAGTTCTAAAACTCATTCTCATAACCACTAGGCCATGCTGCCTTACCAGGAAGGCCTTGTATGCTACATTAGGGAGCTTGAGCCTTATCTTCTAGGAGATATTGAACCACAAGGGTCGTATGCAAGGAAATAAGATGGTCAATTTTGTGTTTCAGTAGTAGTATCCAGGCATTGTGATAAACATAGGCTGGAGGAGAGCCACACTGGAAAGATTAATTAGGGGGCTTTAGTAAGAGATGATGAAGACCTGAGTTAAAGCAGTGCTGGTAAGAATAAGAGGGGATAGATTAAGGAAATATTTAAGAGGGAAATAGACCTGGTGATTTCTTTTTGTAAAGAGTTAAAGAGAGATTACTACCAGGTTTCTTTAAATCAATATAGGCATGTACAATATGTAACCTACTGATAATTTTGTTGAACTATAAATTTCAACTCGTTAAGTTGATCACAGCTTGTCAGCTTTTCCTTTTCTAGTTTTATGTGCCTTGGCTTATAGTATCAATATCAACTAATAATCCAAATATCTAAATATACATTAACTACTCATTGGTACCAATGCAGAGAATCAGATGTTTGAGAAATTTCTCAATTTATTGTGCTATTCAAAAGTGAGTCTTTCATACTATAATACACTTATGCACTGCTCTGAAAATAAATCTCCAAAATATCAAATTTATTTTGTCAGAAGCTTGCCCAGAAAACATGCATTGTTTCTCTATTGCTCACAGGTTAATCTTTTCATCACTGGTCAGTTTCTACCTAATTTCCTGCTTATGGTCTATATTTAAAATCAGAATGAGTTAGAAATTCTTTGTGAAGTTTGAACAGAGAATTAGTTTTACAAGTTTATCAATCGGGACTGGTTAGGTTATGCTATAGTAACTAGTGGCCCAAATGTCTGTGGTTTATAATTACAAAGGATTATTTATCAATAATGCTATGCATCAATAGCAGGTTGATTGTGGCTCTTCATCTTGAAGGGATGAACTGGGAGGCTCATGAAATAGCCTCTATTTGAAACCTCTGTGGTTATTGTGCAGAGGGAACATGGTCACACACTGGCTCTTAGAGCATTTGCTTGTAAGAGACTCATGTCATGTCCACTCACATTTGATTGGCCAAAGCAAGTACCATGCCTGAAATCAATGGGATGGAAAAGTATAATACTGCCCAGGGAAGAGTAGCAAATATCTGTAAACAGTATCCTAGGTACCCCTTGCTTCTATAGCATTAAGCAAACAAAGGCTGAGAGTACATAGCTCAGTAAACAAGAGCAATAAAGAAAACAATTTCTGAGTAAAATTTAAAGGTATACAAAATGTGTTAAATAATGTGGTTCATTGTAATTTAACCAAATAAAGATGCTTTTGGAAATTAAGATCACTAATCTTAGCTCCAAAGCAGAATATTTTCCCACAGACCCACAAAACTTCTAAAAATTATGGTTGAAGGAATGAAATAGACTTTGGTATGTGGTCTTCTCTGATAGTCATAGACACCTGTTGGTTTTGCCTCCCTGACATCCCTTCCCACTTTTGATAACAGAACCTAATTTTTATTTGGAAAATGGTCCCTCCCACATTCTATGCTTTGGTAACACAGTCATTTAAGGTACCCACTCACTCACAACTCTTACCTCCTAAACCCCAGCGAATGAATATACCTCAAGCTTAACCAATATCACTTAACCTCAAGAGAACGTACATCATAAACAGAGACACAAGGATGAAAAGCAACTGGAATTGTAGTGAGTGTCCTTAATTCCTACTACATAACCTCATCATTCAACTTTTTCTTCAAATCTATGATAACCAGTGCTCCTCCAATAAATCTCATTTTTTATTTAGTTCATTAGAATTGCTTTCTATTGCTCACAACCAAAACCTATAATTGACATGATGGTTATCTAGCTAAGATACTGCAGAGCTCCTAAAGGTTTCCATATAGTAAGTCTACTCCCCACTCTTCCCACTTCCCCAAATACATCTTACTTTACTGTAAATCTTTAGACCATTACAGATACGTTAAAGTCCAATTTGATCACCAACCCCAGCCTCAAAACACGAAAGGTAACCACCATTATCATTTCTGCATGTATCCTTCAAGGTTATTGTCTATTGCTTACATATACACTTGTGTACCCATAAAAGCATACATAGTATCATTTGGTGAGTTGTTCATTTTATCACATATTTTTCAACTTACTGTTTTGTTGCATTGTTGTTATTGTTCCTGGGAGTAGATGTTTATGAGAGTGCCAAGGAAGATCAAAATTATTCCCAAGTTTATCAGACATGAAAAGTCAGAAGAATAGATTTCTAGGTACCATTCATTAGCAGGGAAGGAACTCCTAATATTCTGCCAGGCCTAGCTCATTTGCAAACAGCTGAGGTTTTTAGCAGGTATCTGGGCAGGGCAGGAAAAGGAAATAATTGCAGTAGAATTTTTGCTGTCCCTGGACACTTAATTTGACCCACACTGTTTTCCCTTTTTCCATAAAAATAAAACCCCGGTTTTCACCTGAGCATGTAGCTTCCTGGAATAAAGACTATATTTTCTAGGCTTTTTTTGCAGCTACTTATGCCCATATGACTAATTTTTGCACAATGGTATCCAAGTGAAAATTACATACAACTTCTGTACTTAAAGGGGGTGGGTGCCATTTTGCCTGTAGTTGGAATGCCATATAATGACTGTAGCTCCAGCTGCCACCTTGACTTAAGTGGGAGGCCACTGTTATGGAGAAACAAGAGAAAGAAGGAGAGTCCCTGACACCGTGGAGGACCAACCCAGCCTTGATTGACACCATCTGGACATCTGGAATATGAGACTAAAAAGGGCTTATATTTGGTTTCAGCCACTGTCATTTTGTTTTTTTCTATTATTTTTAACTAAACTTAATCTAAACAGATATATTCACCATATGAAATTGCTCACCCTTCCAACAAAGATGCTGTTGTGGGATTGGTTTGGTTATCAAACTAGACTTTAACCTTATCCGTAATATTCTGAGGCTATCACAGGAGACTGTATTACTTATCTAATTAAAACGAATTGTTTTTTAAACAGTCAAAATGTTAAGTATTTTAAATGGAAGCATGAGATAATGGAAATTAAACTGAAATATAAGATGGGACATCAGTCTTTAATTCTTATCCATTTACCAACTGATTAGTCCAAGTAATCATGATTTTCTGAACCTGGGTTTCATGATGGGCTAAATAATCTCTAAGCCCCCTAGCAGCTGTACAACTTGTAATGTAAAATGATCATACTCTATCATCAATCACCAAGCATCATTAATTTATAATCAGCTTAAGAAATGTGACTGTCACACTGACAATACATTAAGAGCATATTGTTTAAGTCTTACATACACAGACTTACATCATTTCTTATAACCTCTATGAGGAAGATAAAAGTATTTTTGTTATATAAATTGGGAACAGAGAGGATACGGTCTATAACCCCTAAGCTATTTGCAGCAGAGTAAAAAAAAAGTTATATAAATAATCAATTATTATAACATGCTACATCTGAGAATCTGAAACTTCTCAGCAAGGAGAAATATTGGAAAAGAAAGGTAATACTGAGTGTGTGGTAAGGAATTCTTAAATCTTTAATGTGCATTACTCTTACTTAACTAGATTTATTTAACAGTCAGTGACCTGAGAAACCTTGCTTAAGTAAATATTACAAAAGGAGTTACTTCCTCAAGAAATGAAGTAGTTCTGTTACAAAATCTGAGGGTTATAAGTTTTATAAAGGCAAATACTCCATCTTTGTTGTTTACACTCCACCACACTTTCAAAATGGTGTAACAATCATATGGGTGAGTTAATTTTTACCAACCTTGTTTAATCATTAGCTAAACGTATTTATATAATTCTACATGAATGACTAAATATATTCTTAATCCTCAAAAATTAGGCTACTGGCTTTATTATTTAATTATGTTGCTTATATATCCCACATTCACATTTCATATTTCTAGAAGTTACATTCAACTCATTAGCACTTGTTTCAATATGTAATTCAACCTCTCTGTGCCTCAGTTTCTTTAAAAGGATTTTTAGTAACTCAGTTTGGAAAAATTAAATGGAGAGTATAGTAAAAAATGAAATAAAAAATAGTAAATAAGTAAAAAATTTATTATAAAAACTCTATACTATTATCTTCTTAAAAACAAGCACACCTTTTATGAAAAAGTAGTTTTCATAAACAGTTTTATTTCCCATGATGAGTTTACTGACAAAACTGTTTGTATGTATGTGTATTTATATGGTCTCAAATAATATAATTTTGATTTTTTAGAGGCCAAAATGGAAAAAATTGTTTGCAAAGTTGATGAAAAATATTTAATTTTAGTTAAAATAATGTGTGAATTTTTAGATAAGTCATTTGAGTGTTTGAGTATGAAATAGGAAGATATGTTTTTATAGTCCTTTATCATAGGGCATCTGTTGCTTTGTCAGAGAGTGATGATCTTGCACATTTTTTCCAGAACAACATGACACTTTTTGTTTTGTCCTTTACATAAATTGGGAGGAAAAAAAATCTTATTTTTCCCCCAATAAAATGTTTTATAAATATCTTTAAATTGGCAAATCTTCACATTCCTTTTCTTAATTTGTCATTGTATATTTGCTCTGTATTAATCAGCTCAGGCTGCCATAGTAAAATACCATAGTATTTTATTATGCCCACAGACTGGGTGGCCTCAATAACAGAAATTTATTTATCACAGTTCTGGACATTGGAAGTCTGAGGTCAGGGTACCAGCATGTTCTGTTTCTCTTTAGCTTGCATCTGGCCGCCTTCTCACTGTGTCCTCACATGGCAGAGAGAGAACAAGAGCAAACTCTCTGGTATCTCTTCTTATATGAGCACTAAACCCATCACGAAGGCCCCACCATCATAATCTCATCTAAACCCAACTACTTGCCAAAGGCCAGTCTACAAATACCATCCCACTGGGGGTTAGGGTTTCAGCATATGAATTTGGCAGGGTGGGAGTGGGATGAGAGGTGCACACTATTCTTTCCATAGCATATTCTTTCTCCCTTCAGAACTCATTTCCCACATTTTATTTTGTCTTGCAATATTGTCTTGCTTGCCTTATCACTTCTTTGGTACAATTTTGATATTTCAAATTTTCTTTTATCATGTGGGATAACTTAGCAAATTTTTTACCTCTTGAGATATGCTAGATTAAGTTACTGCAGTCAGCTATTTGTTCCTCTCCAGCTATCCTTAGCAAGGTGCAAACAATTTCAAGCCAGATAACCACAGAAAAACTCCAAATGCCAGACCATAGGAATTTGCCTCAAATAGCATAGAGAAAAACTTCCTTTTCCTTATCTTGAATGTGAATTTAGATGAAACTAATACATGCATTATAGGACTATTTTAACTTTTATATGTGTGGAATATAACTAACATACATAAAAACAGCATAAAACGTAGTTAATCCGTTATGACAAAGCCAACCCCTGTAATTCATCACTTAGTCAAGAAATAGAACAATGATGACACTCCAGGATCCCCACTTACTCCTTCCTGCTCACAACTCCATCTCCCACCACCATCATCACCACAGGTATCCACTTTCTTACTTTTATGAAATCCACTCCAATGCTTTTCCCTTATCTGTCTTCAACTTTCATGATCATCATTATCTTTTATCACTTAAGTATGTATCCCCAAACAATATAGTTTAATTTGCCTGTTTTTGAACTTTCTACAAATGGGATCATGAAGTGTGTCTTTTTAACATACTGTTTCCTTCATTAATATTTTTGATGTACATTTTTGCATACATGCTGATGCATGGGGCTATACCTCACTTTCACTGAATTCTTTTACATGAATATAAAATTATTTATTTATCCTTTTTATTAACATAGACCTCAAAGTTGTTTCTCGTTTGGGTGTATTATAAACAAGCTGCTAGAATTTCCTGTACATGTGTCCTGAGCATAAATTTCTCTAAGATATATAGCTAGCAATGGAACAGCTGTGTTGTAGGATATTTGTAACTTTAACTTTACAAAATAATGCCAGCTTCTTTCCAAAATGGTTGAACAAATTTACACTCCTACTACTAGAACATGAGAGTTCTCTTTGCTCCATATCATTCCCAAAATGTTGTATTTTAGGACTTTTTAATATTAAGCAACTCAGTGTATTTGTACTAGTATCTCATCATGCCTTTAATTTGCATTTCCTTGATTACTTTTATGTTTTGTATGTACATACTTTTATGTCTGATTTGTATGTCCTCTGAATACCAGAATGAATACCAGAAATTGTGTACAAGGAAAAAAGCAACCACTGAACAGTTTCAAGTCCTTTCCTTTGAGCATAAATCCACCTTTAATACTGGAGGGATGATTTTTTGAAGATCCAAGAGGAAAAATATTGTGGAGCTAAATCCAATGTGTGGTTTTTGAGTCTTCTGTCTTTTTGTGTAAGCTATTCTTGGTGGCTTTTCTTTCTTTCTTTTCTTAAAATGTAATTGAAACAATGTTCCTTAGGAGTCAAATCAGTCAGGAATAAATTTGGAGACATTTAAGGTTTAGGAACTTTTATACCATATACTGTGATTCCCACAGAATTTCCAGGAGGTCATCAATTTATATTGTAATAAATTTCAGAAAAGGAGACTACTTGAGAAATGAGGTTCATTTATTGGTGAGAAGGAATGAGAATCAAATTTCCATTAAGAAGATGAATGGCACCACCTTCCCCACCCTTTTCTGTGTGAAAGAGTTTTTAAATTATCAAATGTACAGTAAAGCTATCAACATTTCTGGGAAAAAAACTTCAACTGTCAGAAGCACACGGACGAAAGACAAGAAGTGCTAACATGCACACTGGACAGCTGTTTCTTTTCATTTTCTATTTTGAGAAAAACCCAAGTGGGAGTCCTGAAAAATCTGCGGTATCTTACATCAGTCAAACTCCACTTTGCCTGGATGAAAATTTATGCTTTTCTTTGAGGGAACAAAATAGTTTGGCTTCTGTGTGAGAAAGTGTCAATGAACTCCTCATTTTTTTGGTACATTTGGCAAGTTTCTCTAGTTAATTCTTAAATATGGTAGGTTAAGATGTTCTCACACTTTGAGGAGAAAAAAGCTGCTTAGAGAGAAAATAAATGCTCGTAGTTTCTGAACGTGTTTGCTTTTATTCTGTAAACACATTAATATATAACTTTGCTTTTACTCTCCTCTGGGAGGCAGCTAAATCTTTTTTTCTGGTTTGAAGTATATTCCCTCATCTTCTGGTTATATTTATACAGTGAAAGCCAGTGAGAAAATAGAAGGCAAGGAAAGTAACCCCTGGTTTGATAATGCTTGCCTCCAAACTCCTCTCTATCTGTATAGAACGCTGAGGTTGTCATGCACATGAGGCTTTAGAAAGCTGAAGGTCTTGAGGCTCAACATCTTTATGCTATTTATAGCTAGTCTTTATGTGTGTGTCTCTTGTTAATAACTTTTGAAAGATTCTATATGAAGAGGAAGACAATTTGATACAATGAAATTCCAGGGGGCAATTCCTCACCAGAGAAAAGCAGTCTAAGCAGAAGCCCACACTGTATTTCTCAACAAATGTATGAGGCAGTAAGGTCTGTCATGTATCAGGAATAGTGGACATATGGGTGCTCAGAGCAGAAGAGTATACAGACGAGGGGGGCGCTGTATGGGAGGAGAGGGGTATCCCATGTGGGACCTTGAGGAGAAAGATACCTAAAGAAGGCTGTTAGGAAGGCTTGCTGCCTGATGTCCTCTGTATGAACCCCTGTGTTAGCCCTTTAATAAAAGTTGCAGTACTGTGATGCAAGTCTGACCCTTAGTGATAAAGAGAGTTTAGAAAAGATGGGACAACATTAGAATGAGGAGACAGAAAGAGAGACCTCAACTGCTATGCTAAGGAAGGTTCAGCAAAGCTCTACGTATGTCCTTGAACCAAAGTCAGCAAATACAGAGTTACAGCCCCCAGAAATGGATCTGCCCTTAATATCCCTGCCACACTCAGTCACTGAGGGAAAGCAGCCTATGGGAGTTGTGGCCTGGGTGCAAATGCACAATACGTTTCAAAACCATCTGATGGGGCCCTCAGTTAATTACACTCCTTATGTGAGGTACACTCTCCTAACAACCACAATCTCCTTTCATCCAAAACAAAAATCCCGAGGTTCAAAATCACCAACACAATAATTCACTTGCTTTATCACAAATAGAGTCTCAAAATAAAATTGCCAACATTATCATCAACAATATGGTTTGAAAAACAACTTTAAGACTTTTTGCAGATCTTTTTTTCCTTAGGGTATAATCCAGTAGGGATGCATGACCACATTACTGTGTTGTAAAGTTACCACACTTGAAAAACATCCCTTCTTTATAGCTATGATCCCAGCTAGATACATAATTAGGTTCACTTATTTAATTTTATTTCAGTTTTTAAGCTATTTTAAAATTTGCCTTATAATTATAGAAAATATTCTTAGAATTCTAAAGTCAAATCTACAATTTAGAGATTTAAAGAAGTCTAGCTTGTATCTCTCCCAGTTCCCTCTATCCTGTTCTATTCCCTCCCTTCTATATAGATCATCATTTTAAATAAAAAGATTAGCTTTATATTGCCTTTTTAGCTGTGATTTTTTAAAATATAAGCATATCTATCTATCATCTGGCTAGCTAGCTCTATATTTATTTTGTAAATAGTAGCATCCTATACTCATTTATCTCAACCTTGCTTTTTCACTTTACATTATATTCAGGGAATTATGCTATAGCAGTAAGAGACTTTTTCACTCCTGTTTTAGTTGCATAGTACTCTATTATAATATAGTCACTTAGCTGCTTATGGTCATTTGGGTTGTTCTCTGTTATTTGTTAGGACAAATATTGCTTATAACTTTGGGCATAGGTCATTTCATATTTTTTGCCAGTATATTTTTGGAATAAATACCTCGGTGCAGAATTCCTGGTCAAAGAGTGCATTAGTATTTTATTTTGTTAAATATTATCAAATTCTCCTTCAAGGGGTTGGGCTATTTTGCCGTCCTCCCTGTCATTTATAAGAGTACCATTTATAAGTTTCTGCACAGACTCGCCAAAAAAGTATGTTCCAGAGTTTTTAGATTTTTGCTGATTTGATAGGTTAGAAACTATCTCAGTACACTTTTTGTATTTATCTTATTTTTTTTAAAGTGAACATATTTTCATATGTTTAGATTATTTGCATTTCCTTTTCTGAGGACTATATGTTGATAACTCATTTTTCTCTAAAATTCTTGGCCTGTTTTCTTCTTTAAGCATGAAGAATTTTAGCTATTCTCTGTGATATGAATTGCAAATATTTTCCCAGTTTTTCATTTGTCATCCTACTCTGCTTAGAGTGCATTTTACCAAGCAAATGTTTTATTTGTGTTATCAAATTATCAATCTTTCCCTTCCTGACTATGGATTTTGAATCACTTACAAATTATGGAGGAATTCATGTTGTTTTCTTCTAGAACTTGAATGGTTTCTTTTTTTATATGTTTTAACATTTATATCTCTAATTCCTTGGAATGTACCATAATTGTCTGTGTGATAAGTTGATCCACTTATAACTTTTTCCATTTGCCTATTTCCAACACCATTTATTTAAAAGTCCACCTTTGTTTTTTACACTGACTTGAGATGATGTCTTTATCAAATAATGAATTTCCATATATGCCTGAGTCTATTCCTATGTTTTCTATTTTGCTCAGTTGCTTTGTCTGTACGTGCATTAGTAAGTACCACACTGTCTTGATTATAGAAACTATATCTTTTAATATCTGGTAAATTTACCCCCTCTCACTGCTATTCTTTTTCAGGGTTTTTGTGGATATTCCCACTTATTTGCTTTTTCCAAAGCAAATACATTTTTAATTTTATAATTAAATTGTCTAGTTCCCCAAAACACTCAAAAACTGATGATCATTTACCAGGATTACTTTAAATTTCTAAATGTCATAACTTATGTTTCTAAAGATGGTTGCAACAATATCCCCCATCTCATGCATTCTTTTTTTATTTTATAACATGAGTTTTGCTCTCTCTTACTAAGAGGTAGAATCTACTCCTCTCTTTGACCTATACAATATAGTAGAAGTGACATTAAGAAATGACATTAAAAAGGCCAGAAAGCTTCCACTTCTTCACTTTGGGGAAGGCAGCCACCATGTGTAAGAAGTCCTGCTACTCTGAATCTGTCCTATTATATGAAATCCCAAGCTAGCTACTTGGAGAGTCCACATGAAGAGAGATGTTTGGCCAGCCCCCAAACGTCTTAGATGAGAAGACATGTAACTGAAGAAGCCATCTTGGATATTCTAGTTCCAACAGATGCCACACAGAGTAAAGATAAGCTATCCCCACCAAAATATGCCCAAATTGCAGAATCATGAGCAAATAAATAAATGATTACTATGAACCACTGAGTTTTAGGTGGTTTGATTTGTAGTAATAAATAACCAAAATAGAAATGATCAAGATTTTTCTCCTTAGTATTGTTTATATGATGGATTTTATTGTTTCCTATCTACTTCTATTGAATCACCCTTGTATTCTTAGGATAAACTGCACTTAATCATGATGTATTATTTTTTGATGTACTGTTGTATTTTATTTAAGATTTTTGTATCATATTCATAAGCAAAGTTAGTAGATATCTCTTTACATATAAGCTTTGTAAGTTTTGTGAATCAATGTTAAACACACTTCATAAAATGAATTTAGAAGTTTTCTTTCTTTTTCAATATTCTGAAGTAGTCTAATACCTGGGATTATTTGATATTTAAAAGGTTGGTGGAATTCCTGTGACACCACTGTGACTGGAACTCTTTTTTAGTGCAGCTCCTTAACTAGTTTGAATCATACTAGTTAGCCATAAAAAAGAACAAAATTTTGCTATTTGTAGCAACATGGATGGACTTGGAGGGCATTATGCTAAGTGAAATAAGTCAGAGAGAAAGATAAACACTGTATGGCATCACTTATATGTGGAATCTAAAAAATACAACAAACTAGTGAATACAACAAAAAATAAGCAGACTCACAGATATAGAGAACAAACTAGTGGTTACAAGTGGAGAGAGGGAGGGGGGAGGGGCAATATAGGGGGAGGGGAATAAGAGGTACAAACTATTAGGTATAAAATAAACTACAAGGATGTATTGTACAACACGGGGAGTATAGCCAATATTTTATAATAACTATAAATGGAGTATAACCTTTAGAAATTGTGAATCACTATATTATATACTTGTAACATAATATTGTACAGAATTATGTTTCAATTAAAAAAAAGTTAATTTCAGGCCTGTGTCAATCCAGGCCTGCCTAAGAGAACAATCTCTAATCCATTTGCACAGAACTGTTTTCTTTAGAACTACAGAATGGAGATAGATATGGAATTTCTGTCTGCTCATCTGCTGTATGGGACTGCACTGGATTGAGGGAGATTTAAATTGAAATGTAGGCCTTGACTAGAACAGTGTAAAAGATTGGCATGAAACTGGAATTGCAGCTTCTCTGTGTCATGGTTATCCACATGTATCCTGGCTCCTGTAGACACTGTGTACCTGAATTATTGCTATGCCTTTCAAAGAGAGTAAAATGCTCCACTGTTTTATCTCCAGCTCTATATTTTCCATTAATCTAATAAATGTAATATTAGATTAAAATCATGTATTTTCATGAGTCTGATCACCAAACTGAACTCATAAATACTATCATACTGTGCACCATCTACTTCATTTCTGTCTATAATAATTGATCTATTAACACAATCTCTTCCGTAACCAATTTTGGATAGCTGCATTTTTCTGGAAAAATTTATCTATTTCATCTATCGTTTACAAATACAGAGTAGTCTCTATTGATTTTTTTAAAGTCTTCTGTTTTAACAGTTAAAACCCCTTACATTTCTCATTTTATGTACTTTTAGTTTCTCCCTTTTGTCTTAGCTGGGTTAGCTAGCTGTTTGACTATTCTGTTAATTTTTTTCAAAGAACTGGCATTTGGATATATTATTAATTCTACATTTTTCTCACTTATTTGGATTTTTAAATTAATGTCTTCCTTTTACTTTTGGGGGTACTCTGTAGTCCTTTTTCTACCTTTTGAATTGGGTACCTATTTCATTTGTTTTTATTGATAGAGATATTTAATGCTATACATTTTTCTCTGAAAACTGCTTTAACCGTATCTGTAGATTCTGATAGTTGTATTTTCACTATTTTTATTTTGAAGAAATTCTGCTATTTCATTTTCTATTTCCCCTTTGACCCAAGAGTTATTTAATAATATGATTTTAAAAGCCTTATTTTAAAGTCGTTTTTATTGTTGTTGCTATTAATGTCAGTTAATTGAATTGTGGTCTGATAATGCTCTTTGTAGTAATCAAGGGAGTGAAATTTATTAAGGGGATTTTTTTTTCTTTTTTGGTGCACGTGTGTGGCAAGATATAGTTCAATTTGGAGAATGTTCCATGTAGACTTGAACAGGTGAAGTCTTTGTTATCAGAGTTCAGAGTTTACTATATACTAATAAAAACGGACTTATTAATTACATTGTCTTTCATCCCTCTAGTAAATATTTGCCTGCTTGTTCTGATTTGTATTGAGATAAATGTGCTAAAGACTCCTATTATTAGTGTGTTTCTGCCATTTATCACTTCCTCTACTGTGTTTCTGCTCTATCAATTTGTGTTCTTGGGTTATTAATTGGGTAATATTAACTCATATCTACAATTGTGAATTATAGCTTTAAACACTATACTTTGTCCTTCATTGTCTGTTAATGCTTTTTATTTTAATACTAATTTGTTATATGTCAAAATTATAACTCTTTTATTTGTGTCTGGAGTATTTGCATTTTTTTATTTTTACATTTCTGTATTTCTCTAATTTACATATTTTATATAAAATATGGACCATTTTGTTTTTATAGTTGAATTAAGTTCATTTACATATACTGATGTAATTGATAAATTTGGCCTTAGTTTGTGTCATAATGCTTTATATTATAATATGTCATACTGATTCGCATTGCATATAGTGCACACACACACACACACACACACACACACACACACACGGTTTTTCCACTATGAAGATACATCTTTTTTTCTATGTATCCCCTGGCATTATGAAGGGCCTGTATTTTGTTCAAATGATTACCTTTATATGAACACCTTTATATAAAACTCTTGCCCATCTCTTTTTCTTTTTAGCTAATGTTCATTGTTCTTACTATGAAAAATATTGAAATTAACTAGCAGCATTTTTTTCTACCACTCTTTCCTATCTCTGAACATCTAATGTAGAATCATATGCCTTTTCCTCTCAATTAATACCTATAAGGCAGTTAGTGAATTTACTTTATTCTTCGTATACTTTCCCTTATTTTTGATAGCTAATTCTATCTGTATTGCCAGTGTATACAACAATGTTATACTATACTCCCTCACTTATATTCCATTTAGTCTTAGTTTTACAGATAAATATATATTTATTGTTGACCACGAGTCTTTGGTTTACATCTTTCTGGTCATCTTAGTGGTCTGAAGTGTCTTATTTTGTTAATTCCTCAGGAAGGCTCATGGGAAAAATATTCCTGAGTTTCTGCATGCCCAGGAAAGCGTGTTTGCAGCTTTTGTACATGAAGTTTAGGTTGGCCGGAAAAAAAATCCTTGGCTCATAATTTCTTTCTTTGAGTCTCTTAAACATTCTCCATTATTTGCTGCATAAAACACTGAAAAGTCTGATGACAATCTGAGCTGCTTTCCCTAAGAAGTCTTTTTTGCCTGTATACCCAGAGCCATTTCTTTTCTTTTTCCTTAAATTCTATTTTACATGTCTTGTAGGCTATTCTGTTTTTTTCTGGAAAAGTAGTGTGCCCTTCCAGTCTTTTATTTCTGAAAATTTCCTTGAAGTATAATGCTTAGTTCTAATTTTATGTTGTTGTTTTGTTTTTTTTTCTTCTCCAGGCACTCCTACAACATATGTGTGTATGTATATGTATATGCATATGTATATTTGTTATTCATGTTCTTTATCCCTGTTGTGTTAGCTCTTTAATTTTATAATAATGGGAAACAAACATGCCTGTTTTTCTTATTAACATTGTCTATAAGATAGCACTATATATCTTACTCTGCTTTGTGAACTCACTCTGATTGACATACCCAAGTTGAAAAAAAAAAAAAAAGTAAAAGACATTAGACAAATGCAACATTGATAAAAATGTCTGCTGCATGTTAGCAATTCTTGGCAGCCCAGAATGAAACTAGAATGAAAAAAGATCGTTGATAATAACAGTATATAATGCAGTAGTATTGCTGTGGGCTCTAAGATAATCTATGCAAGGCCCTTAGTACATTGCATGGCACATAGTAAGTGCTCAATAAATAAAACTATTTTTGTTATCATTATGATTATTATTGCCATAATTTGATGGAGGATCGAAACAGAGAAAGAGATATCTGGTATAGTAAAGTTATACTTTAACATTTAAATTTTGAGTCTCTTTTATCTTCACCTGCCTCTCTCTATGCTCCAATCAAGGAGATATGTGGGCTTCCCAAATAGGTAAATCATAAAGTATCCATCTAGACCACTGCTTTTTAAAAGATTTATTGGACATTGTGTTAGACTGTATTTTTCAAAATGGCAGCAATAGTATCTCCCATCCTACATACTCGTATGTATTGCACTCATGCCATCCCTCCCAGCAGAAGGAGTAGTCTTTTTTTCTCCACCTCCTTGAATCTGATTATTTTGAACAACAGAATATAGGGAAATAACACTGTGCCAGTTCTAAACCCAGCTTGTACTTGAATTGGCATCTTTTCTCCTTCTCTCTTGGAACATACTCTCTCAGAAGCCAACTGCCATGTAAGCCAGCTACACTGAGACAACATCCATGTTGTGAAAAGCCCAAGCCACCAGAAAAAAATTCCTGGAGAGGGAACTGTCACTTGGAGAGAAGGAGAGGGAGAGACAGACAGACAGACACTGATAGACAGAGTACTGAGGCCACAGACATATCAGTGAAGAGGCCATGTTGGAAGTGGACCCTCCAGCTCCATCCCCCTCAGAGTCTACTGAGCAAAGACCAGCTTTCCAGACAAGCCCTTCCTGAAGTCCTGACTCACAGAACTATAAGCAAAACAAAACAGATATCTAAAGCTGTGGTGTGTTTTGTAAAAGAAGGGTTAACCAGAACAAATATTTATTTAAAAGATGTAAAATGAAGTTTATTTCCTACGGGAAAAATATTATAAACCTTCATGTTTATGTTCAAAATAAATGATTCTCACATTCAATGAATGGAAAACTATATTTTAATTTAGCTTTCATTTCATAAATTTGTCTACCATTCATAAATGGCTATTCATTCACATATGTTCTAAGACTAAAGCTTCTAGATATAGTAATAAACTCTTGTTCAAAAATCTTTGTAAAGTCAGCTTTCATGTTAGCAAAATATCTCCCTTTTTCTTTTCCTCTCTATGGCTTCCTTTGTAATATTCTAGACCACACAAATACATAGGAGACATATTAGAAGACTTTAAAGTCTAGATAATTAAATATACCACTCATTTCTAATAAAAAGCACTATGGCCCATACTGTTCTGGTTGGGAATTTCACCTGGCTGTCTCAGAGTTGGTGGCACAATTATATATATGCTACAAAAGCATTTTACAGGTCAGGGCCAAGGAACAGACATTTTTCTTTTTCATTTCCTTTTGATGGCACTTTCTACTTCATCAAAAGCAGAATCTATTTCTATTTCTCCAAATACAAAAGGAATCAAGTTGGTCACCTGTGTTACCAGCATCATATTCCAATTTAAACCAGCAATATTTTAATACCTTTTATTAACTGATGTTCCAAGCAGCATGTACTAGTTAGGTTGCCCCAATAAGGAAAACAAACAAGATTCTATTATTTAAGGGGCTATTTGTATCTAATTACTACCTTGAAAGGCAAAGAATTTTATTACGTTCTTATCTTAAGTAAATAAAATGGTTTCAGCTTCTTTTAAAACATTAGTAGATACATAACTTACATGAAAATTTTTATACACCAAAATTCAAGTATTAGTCAACTGAAGAAATCTTAGATTTAATATTGGAGGAATTGTACACATAAATTTCCACGTATAAAACTAAAACCTACTCCAAGGGAAAAAAGTTTTAACACATATTATTTATAGTACAGTTAGTTGATATCTGGACTTAGAATATGAATTAGAAATAACAATGTATATGAATTAGAAGTAACAATGTATATGTTGTCAGAATAAACATATTTTATTTATGTATACCCTATCTTTCTATCACATATTTTACTTCTATGTTAAAGATACTTTTAAAATGTGCTATCCTTTATAAGAAATAATTGGATTAGGAAGTCATTTTTTAAAGCTTAGATTGTTAGTCATTTTGACATTGTTGGCATGTTGTCAGCTGAAAATTCTACTATAAAAATTTGATTGCTACTTACATAAACTAATGTACAGGAAATGCCTTTGTAAGGATCTTAATACCGCATATTTATTGTTTAATAAAATGAACAAGTAACTGTAAAAACTATGCTTAGTATATGATATTTGAAACTCCACAGAGTAAACGATTTAAAAAAATATTATTGCTCACAACTTCAGTTGAACAGTTTCCATGGTTATGGGAGTTTTGGCTTAAACTGGAAGTCTACACCTGACCAAATATTGGCACAAACGTTTCAAACAGTTAACAGAGCTACCAGCAGCATGTCCCATGTCACTTAACCAGCATTAACAATATATATATATGTGTGTATATATATATATATATATATATATATATATTTATATTTATATATATTATATATTAAAAATTTCTTTATCAGCTTTCTGCTAAGTTTGTAAAACCCACTACTTCCAGAAAGGGGAAAAAATTTTCACTGAGAAGCTCTTCTTATGTGGTTATAGCATAGCCCAGTATATGTGAAGAGCTAATTTTTGTCCTTCATATTTCATATTTAGAAGTGTGTGTCTGTGTGTGTATCTGTGTGTATTTGTGCATGTGTGTGTGTGTGTTGAGTGATACTTTAAAATATTTAGAAAGTATTCTAAGTTATATACGTTGCTACAGCCTGAATCATATGAGATGTTAAGTTAGGAACAATGTTAATTTTAGGATAAGAAGAATGGTAAGGATTAAAAGAAGAGGGATCAGGATCAAATTCTAACTTCATTTTCCATATGAATAATTAATAATAGTAAAATAAAACAGAACCTATTTTGAAGCCAGTTAAGAAGATGATATTACCCAGTCAAAAATCTAAAGACATTTTTTTCTTAACATCTTTATTGGAGTATGATTGCTTTACAATGGTGTGTTGGTTTCTGCTGTATAACAAAGTGAATCAGCTATATGTATACATATATCCCCATATCCCCTCCATCTTGCATCTCCCTCCCACCCTCCCTATCCCACCCCTCTATGTGATCACAAAGCACTGAGCTGATCTCCCTGTGCTATGAGCTGCTTCCCACTAGCTATTTAAAAAATCTAAAGACATTTGAGCCATAAATTGAGACATGGCTATGAAAAAGTAAAATTTGCCTATATCAGATCAGCCCAACTTATGTAGACACATGTGTACTTAAATGTAGGAAAGAAAGAGTTGGATATGGTGACTCAGGATTCAGATAATTCAATTAAAATATAAAGAGATACTTGCACTTATCTATGGATAATTTCCATAGATAAATTTTCATTTTTTCCTCTTACCTTGCAGCAATGATAAAGTTCATTTATAGCATACACACTTTTTTCTGTCTAATAAACTTATCAAACATTATATTCTGCTTTCAATGTTTTTTTCTAAAATCCCTTTTTATCTCAATCCTAAAACACATAAATAGTCTCAATCAGCTAAAAGAAAAATTTATTAAAATTCAGAATTTAATATGTTTATATGAGAGCTCATTTACTCCTTTAAGCAGCAAATCACAAAGTATGTTCAGGAAAAGGCTAAGTCTACAAGAATTTCATCAAATACAAGAGTTTTTATTGTCACCCTGCTGAAAATCCACAGTGCACATTAGTGTATTAAAGACATGGAAAACTCTTATAGTAATCTTTTTAACCTTGCCTAAACTCAGTGTTTCCAAAATTCATTTGACCACAGAATGAGTTTCTGTAATTTCACAGAACATTTATTAATATATGTGTAACAAGTATATACATAAACATATAAAATATGTTTTTGGAAACACTGTAAACATTTCAATAGTTTAATCATGTTGTGTCCTTCCCTCTCACTTTTCACCAAGTCCTGCTAAGTCTCCCTCTATAATATATCTAGAATCCATTCAACTTCCTCTGTCTTCTTTGCTACTATCATAAATCCAACCCATAGTCATCACTTATGTTCAAAATTACAATAGCCTCTTAGCTGGCATCTCTAAGTTTACTCTCCAGTCAATTTTCCTCACTGAAGCCAGAGTACCCTAAAAATATGTGTGTCTGTATGTGTGTGCATGTGTGTGTGTTGCTTGCTTGATTAAACCCTTCTAAGTAATTCTTTCCTGCAGAACTTGGAATAAAATATAAAAATCACAAACCTGTCCTGAAAAGCGCTGCAAGGTTTTTCTTGCCACTCTCTCCCTCTCACTACTTTGACCGTACTGGTCATGTACAGTTCTTGAAACATGTAATGCTGTTTCCCGCCTCAGGTCTCCCTACAAGATGTTTCCTTTGTGGAAAATACTATTTGGAATATTCTTTTGTCCCTCTAATTCCTGCTTATCTATAATATATCAGCTTAAATGTCACATCCGCAGAGAGCGCTCCCTGACCTCCTTTCTAATTTAGGCAATTACACAATTTCAATGAAAGATAATTACAGCACTTGAAAATACAGCAGATTAAAACTAAGGTTTTATTACAAAAGAAAGTAATACTAAGGGGAAAATTAGTTAAGCAAACCGTCATATCCTGATCAGAGCCTTAATTCACACAAACTCACACAGAGCGAGGAGATTGGTAGGGCCACAGTTTCCCTCACAGGGAAAAGACAAAACACACTGCAGTCATACAAACTGAATTTCTCATATCTTAGAGTTTTCATAATTAATTATGTAGATGGATATTTCTAGCCTAGCTCTCATGTTTTACAATGGCTTTTTTCTTATTTTTCTTGTGAATATGCCTTCAAACTTGATTCCCTTGCCAATCCTTGGCCAATGGCTCAGTAGTGGCCTAGTACCATGATAATAAATAAACTACTTGGAATTCCTACCACATTATTTTAGAGTTCCCACAAATTCACACGGAATCCTTTTCTTTTTCTTTATAGCGCTTATAAAATTTATTTTTGTGTTTAATTGGGAAATGTCTATTATCCTCACTGGGGTGAAGCTGGTGGGACCAATAAACTTATCTACCTTGCTTAACTCTGCATACACAATGAGCAGCAGAGTGCTTCAATAAATGTCTGTGAATTGAGTGAATTATTATATGAATTACCTACTGTATCAGTTACTTTGATAAAAACTAGAAGAAGAAATGTGATAATATATCCTTCTCTTAAAAACTTATAAATGAAATAGAAGAAGACAGAATATTAAACAGAGAATTAGAAGTTTGATAAAACCTATGAGGTATGAGTGTCAAATAAACCTGTAGAAATGGCATATAACACTACATTAAAAATATCCTAATGTTCTCTTAACTAATGTAAAATGTTAAGAAGAAAAATATTCATAATATGCATATGTGTGTGTGTATATATATATATATATATATATATATATATATATATATATTTAACACATTTATAACTTTGAACTAACACAACTGTCTCTTGGAAGAAATGTTTAATCCTTATAATGGTCAAAACTACCAACCACAATGAAGCAACATGAAAACAAAATGTTCAAATAAACGTAACCATATTTATGTGGAATACACAGAAACAGAGAAATTATATTTCTGCAATGTCTAAGGAAAGTTAGAAAAATGGCATGTACATTATTTCTCACAATTATCTTTCCTGTCATATGAAACATTTATTTTCTGTTCATATTATGTCTAAATCACATAAAATAATATCTCCATCATGTTTCTTGGAAAAAGCAACATACATTACTAAATGTCTTAGAGGAAGCAAATTTCTTTTTTGTAAAAAGGTTTTAATTTGACTAGGATACAAAGATCAGAGCAAGAAGTGAATCATCTGCTTCTCTGATCCTTCTCTGTGGTTAGCAGCTCTGATAATTATCAAGAATAAAAATCCCCATCAAAGAAACATATAAGAGTTTTGCAAGAGTTGAAAAAATTTGTTAGATAGCCCCCTGCTAATCACTACAAAGTTTTCTTATATGACATAGGAAAAAAATTACTTGGGGCCATTTGTGGCACATTAAGAACTCTTCATTTTTTGTAAGTTTCAAGTATACATTATTGACTGTACATCATGGAAATAAAACCTACATGTAGAGAAAATACACATTTCATCCTTCTTATTTGAACCAGAGGTTTTTAGGTTGCTATCCATGGGTAGGGGTGTGCTGAACATCCTGACGTATGATTGCCAACTCTGTCTTTCCTCTCTCTGTTCCACATAAACAGACTTTGTTTTCGTTTCTAACTAAAGTTGTTCATTGTAAAGAGTTGTTTTCCTCTAGATCTCTTTATGTCATCAAAATAGTCATAAAAGTCTATATTTACAACTGAAGTTTACAAGTTAATTTGCCTACTTTTTTTTCCTGTCATTGTTTGTGGTATTGGAATTACACAATCTTGCAACATATTATTTGTTTAACCCACTTACAATTTCTGCCTTTCATCATATGGTTCAGTAGATACTTAAGTTTCAAGCCATAATTAGTTTATTGATATTCATGTTTAATTAAAATAGTTAAACATATTTTCAACTATTTATGTCTGGATTCTCTATTTATTAAAAGAAAATTCAGGAAAATGTAGACTCCTAGAAAGTCACTGTATATCTCAATGTTCTTAGTTGCAAACAACAGAATCCACTCTGGCTAGGTTAAGCATAAATCAAATTTAATCAAAGGATCTTAAGGAGATCACATAACTTTGAAAAAGGGCAGAAATCCAGAAACAGAAGCTACTCAATTACTTTGAATTGATAGTTTTAGCAAAAACACTTAGCCTCTGCACTTAGCCAAGACATTGTGCTTTTATAGACTCCATAGCTCATATCAAAAATAGTAAGAATAGATTCCAGAAGATTCCCCACTGCAGGCCCCAAGAACTAGATTCTTTACTTGCCAAAAAAAATGTATTCCTAATGTCTTGATTCTCTCACCTTGGACACCTCCAAATACAGATCTCTTGCAAATCAAGAGATTTGTAAGTGGAAGTCACATGTTCATGCCCTAGAAGCAAGAGAGGCTAGGATAATGATCCTGACTTCTACTTTGAGGAAGCATTCTGTGTTTTGTTTTGTTTTGTTTTAATTCTATATTTGTCTATTTGGCACTGAATAATCACAGAGCTAAATTAACAGCTGAAATTGTTTACATCTCCCTTGCAATCCAGATTTTGCAGGTATATGAAGATGATATTACAAACCCTCTAGCCAATCAAGACTCCATAGTCCCAACCAACTCCTTTACCTAACTCTCACACACCAAGCCAATATTCTTCTTGTCCTAAATCACAAACAACTAGAGACTACCCCTATTTCCCAGAGTCGGCTGACATTATTCAAACTAGCCAACCCTAAGTTGTTTCCCTTGCCCTGCCTTGCCTTTCCCACAGAAAACATGATAAAGGCTCTCAGCCACGCTCTCCCTCTCACTCCTGCTTCTGCCTCCTGACAAAACCTGGTGCTTCTCCATGTGGCCCTCCGGAGCATGGCATGTCCCTTTTCTTAGAAAATGTAAGTAATAAATTCGTCTTTCAAAGGCAGATGTCTCTTTGCCTGTCACCTTACCATATCTAATTAAAACAGAATCCAGGGTACAAATCTTAAACCATGAGTCCAAGGCATATAATCTGAAGAACTATCCAAATACAGAACATGTGTTTCAAAGATGGTGCAAAGCCACAAATATTATAAATGACCAATACATCTAATAAGCAAATGAGATCATTTTATTAATAGAAAGTTTTCCAGTTAATTAAATTTAGTGAGAGAAATTGTAGACAAATTTCAATTTAGGAAACTTCCCTGGAAAACCACCAATATGTCCTTTAAACTTGTCCTTAATCTGAAGATGTCTTTAGCACTGTGAGACAAGTAAAACCCTACCAAGGAAGTCACAGTGTAGAAATGTGAACCCTATTGTTTATACGACACATTTTAAAGTACCTTAATCTAAGAGTTGTGGATGATGTAGCACTCTTCTATGAGTTTTTGTTATTGAAATAATATTCATCTAATGAATCTCAGAGTAGGATAATTAAAATATCTTTAAATGATACATGTATTTCATGACTTAGAGTCACCTAGTGGAATAATTATGCAGATTTGTTTATATAGAACAAAACTAGAGTCAAAATCAGAGAATCTAAGGATTCCTACCCAGTGTAGCAGCCCACTTAGTGACATCCTTGAAAGGCAGTAATTTGGATTCTGCAGCAATATTTTCCATGGCAGGAAATTTCTAAAGGCCAGTTATCCCATTGTTGAGCAGTTCTAATGATTAGAAAATGGTTCCTTACACTGAGTTAATATTTTCCTCCCTGAAATTACTACCTACTGCTTCTAGTTTTGTTTTCCTAATCCTCACAATTATGCCATCCATTGGGCATATCTTTAACTGTCTGAGGATAGCTTTTCTGTGACCACCTTATACCTCACCTCTTTATGCTAAATATCACCATTTCCTTAACAACTTCAACACACATGGTTCCAGAGCTCTTATTAGTTGATGACCATTCTCTGAATAACCTCCAATTTTAAAGTATTTCCTATAAAATAAAGTTCCCACAATTCAGAACTATACTCTGCAGGTGGTTAACTGAGAGTACAATGGGAAAGCATTTCTGCTCTACACTTGTAAGCACTTACATCATGCTGTTGACACAGACTGATTTTAACAAACCTTAAAGTCATTTTTATCTAACTGCCCAAGGTATTTGCAAGTTTCAGTCATACACCATTAAAACTCAAGGCTAAAAGAATGACTATCAAGCTAGTACATTTATCAAAACAGGAAAAGAGTTTGTTAAAATTCCTATTCCTAAGAATCAGGGTTCTGTTCTACTGTTAATATCACCCCTTCACTAAGTGTTTACCAATCAGTTGTCTATTTATATGTTCCAAAACAGGGCTAGGGATTGACATGAAGTTCCTCAGTCTAGAGTCTCTGAAACTGAATTCTTTTCCTGTTTGGAAAACTAAAGTAGGGTCCCCTGTCAGGTCTCTCATTCTTAGAAATGACTCTGAAAACAAAATGGCCACTCTGTTATACTCCTAACATGTGAGTTCTGGGGGCTAAAAAAATGGGACTTAGAAAATATGCTTCACGCTTAACTTTTTATACGTTTATGGTATGTGCTTTGCCCTACCCAGGTTGAAAATGATTCTCCTCAACGAAACAGGCACACACACAAATTAGCTAAACTATGAGTCTCTTTCCTTTGTAATGTAGTTCTAGCCCATCATCTCATCCAGGACTGGCATGAGTGGGATGAAAGTTCTCTTTTAATCCTTACTATTTTTATTGTTCAGAAATCAGGTAAAAATCCTGCGGAATCTAGAATTCTTAAAAGACTTCTTGATAGTCTTACAAATTTCTCTCTGGTTATTCCTATCATCCAAATGTTGCAATCATTCCTACATTTAAAAAAAGAAGGGAAAAAAATCCATGTCCAATTAAAAATACTGATGAATAATGAAATCCATTTATTTTCTTTAAATTGGAGATTGTCATTCTTTATTTTAATAACAGGAGCCCATGGATTACTTTCTTTCTGTTTTTTTTGTTTTGTTTTGTTTTTGTTTTTGTTTTGTTTTGTTTTAATTTTTATTGGAGTATAGTTGCTTTACAATATTGTGTTAGTTTCTGCTGTACAACAAAGTGAATCAGTTATACGTATACATATACCCACTCTTTTTCAGACTTCTTTCTCATTTGCCCATGGCTTATTTTCTGAAACAAGAAGAAAATGTCTTTATATTCCTGACATAAAACTATAAATTAAAAACCTTATTTTTCATATTCAACTGATTACCAACTGTGGAAGTAACCAGATAAGGCACAAGATGGACTAGCGCATGCTAAGCCCCATATCAGCAAATGAAAACTTATCTATGTTCCTATGCTTGACTCTCTCAGAAAGGGAAAGACTGAGTCAACCACTCAATACTTGCCAGCTCAACACAAGTGACCTGACCCGGCTCTAATACTTCCCTTTGCTCCATCTAAGGAAAGTAACCCTGCTTTAACTAATCAGCAAATGCCCAGTGTAAATTCCTTCTTCTTGCTCACTTTGGTCTATAAAACCCTCTCGCCTTATACAACTCTTTGAAACATGATTGTATTTTCTCCTCAAGATGCTTCTTGATTCACTAAATAAAAGCCAACCGGATCAGTAAATTGTCTGTGGAAAATTTTCTTTTAACACCACAGTAAATCATTTTGTTTCTGTGGATAAATAGAACAAAAGTTAAATTTGTTAAAGCCTAAGAAAATCATCAAAATCTTAAGAGATAATTTTCTATTTCTAATTATCAAGATTAATTGTGTTGTACTTAAAGTACATTTAACTACTAAGACCAGACCAGCATACATTGCCGATGGAATCACCTCACATAGAAATGTTATAAAAGTTATCTGAACTTTCTAAACCTTAACAAAAATATATCAGAAAAATTTTGGGTTGATTTCTTTATGAGTTTTATGTTTAATTTACGGATAATTTGCTTTTAAGGAAAGATTCACAAAATTTTTTTGTGTGTTTTTTTTTTTATTTTTTTATTTTATTTATTATTATTTTTTTCTTTTTTTGCGGTATGTGGGCCTCTCACTGTTGTGGCCTCTCCCGTTGCGGAGCACAGGCTCCGGACGCGCAGGCCCAGCGGCCATGGCTCACGGGCCCAGACGCTCCGCGGCATATGGGATCCTCCCAGACCGGGGCACGAACCCGCATCCCCTGCATCGGCAGGCGGACTCTTAACCACTGCGCCACCAGGGAGGCCCTGTGTGTTTTTAATGTTATAAAGTAACAAAGTTATTGCTCAAAGGTTCAAAAATCAGAGATAAACAAAAATAGAAAAATAAAATAACCTTTAATCCACCTCCCAGAAATGATCACTTTTACTGTTTGGGGCAAGAATTTTAAATATGTAGCATTCAGGACATTAGTATCTTTTTCTTTACCTATGGCAGTTATCAATAATTAATCTTAGTATTCTCTCCCAGTTATGATAATGTTTGCCTCACAATTATTCTGAGCACAGTGCTGGATCTAATCAACAGTTATGTATATTCCCATTATTTTTACATAATACAATGCAACGTATCTGGGGTTTTATTTCTTACTTAAGAAGTCAAGAACATATTCCTAGGTTATAAAACAGTTTTTTTTTTTTAACAATATTACTTTAAAGGACAACTTAGTATTCAATTGTATGTGGGTTCCACATTTTACTGTAGAAAGCTTCCCAGGTTTTGTCTTATAAATCTCTCTATGATGAACATCCTTGGACCATGTGTGCATATGATGTGGATTCACTGACATTAAAATGCTTCTGATATGTATTGCTAAATTGTTGTTAGAAGGTTTTTTGATTTTTTGTTTGTTTGTTTTGTTTCAAATATTGAAAGACTGTGAGAAATGCCTGGACCTTACATATTTAGTCTATACAATCAGCCACAATCCTTTTTTAAAGTTTCCCCGAGGCCGGAAACCCAGTAGCTTTGTTTTGCCAACTGTTAAGGCTCTTCTATAATTAAAATTGCAAAAGGTACCCACCCTGAAAGGAAAAAAGTATTTAGTGGCAAAAACTTCTTTTCTAGCTAGAGTCAAAAATAAGGTTTAACGAAGAGACTGCGACATTCCAGTAAAAGAATTTATAAATAGGAATCCTAGAATTCCACACCTGTGCATACTAATAAATGTTAACAACATTCACTCAAGTTTGTAAAGACTAAAAGGTAGACAGCTTTAGGGAACCATGCTTGAATACCGTGTTTTTATCTTTTGTGTTTGGCCAGGTAACCACTGACAGCTTCAATTACCCAGCTACTATTATGCAAATGAAATTGAAGCCAGAAGTCTTGCACCTGTGCTTGCCTCTGGATTTAATATTTCTAATGAGTTCTTAAATCCTGTTCCACAGACAAGCATGTGAGATTGCTCAACTCAGATTACAGTAAAGCAGGTAAAAAGCTTTTTAAAGGAAGACAATACTTTCAAGGAATTCAATGTCATAGTACATATAAGGTTTAGACATTGTCAGATGGAAAACAGAAACAACAAGAATATAATAAATTATTAAGAAGTTTTTTAGTATTGAGATGCTTGGCCCAGTGACATTAAAGTAATGGGAAGAAAAGGGTAAAGAACAGTACTTAGCTATCCATTAGGTTTCTCCTTGTAGGAAGTCCTTTGTACTAGCTTGGCAGACAAATTTGGTGTAACTATATCAGATCTGTGGTCTCTCTAGCTTTGTGGAGTTTTCTTTCTGCTTTATAAACAAAGTGTTCAACTTAAAGTTTATTTGCCAAATTTTTTACTGTGTTACTCAAATAACATATAGATTTCCAAATATCAATGAAATAACAACAATAATAGTAGCAATTAACATGTAATTAGCTCTTACCATGTGCTAGACATAGGCTGCGGAATTTCATAGGATTTACATAATTTACCAATATTATGTCATTTAATACTCACAACAAACTAATCAGAAAATAACTATTGATATTATTTTACAAACCAGGAAACTAAACCTTAGCCCACCCATATGATTAAGGGACAGAGCAGAAGACATTTCTAAATCTACCTGACACTATAGAGAATGGGTAAGATAAGTATGGCTTTCCAATCTTACATTCCAGAATGTTGCAGATAAATGACCAAAAAAGTCAAGAAGTTTATAATGGACTAATAAGTTTTTTTTGTTTTTTTTTTGCGGTACGCGGGCCTCTCACTGTTGTGGCCCCTCCCATTGCAGAGCACAGGCTCCGGACGCGCAGGCCCAGCGGCCATGGCTCACGGGCCCAGCCGCTCCGCGGCATGTGGGACCCTCCCGGACCGGGGCACAAACCCGTGTACCCTGCATCGGCAGGCGGACTCTCAACCACTGCGCCACCAGGGAAGCCCTAATAAGTATTTTTTAATATCTTGTTCCCTTCTAACAAACCTTTTCCCAACACTTAGCAGTAAATATCTAGAAAAGTGTCACATTCTTCTTTATGCTTATTTCTCTTATTTAAAAAACTAGAAGTATTAAACTGTGATAAGATATTCCCAAAATAGCCAGATCTCCAAGACATTAAATACTCAGTTGAGATTTTAAGACAACTCAAAGTAGGAAGAAGAAGAAAAGGCAGTAGGGAGAAGCACCGTGTCATCTTTGTCTTTGTACCTTAAAATATCTTTCCCAGAGTCGCATCACCTGTGCTTGCCTCTTACATTTTAATGGTCAAAAATGGGTCACACGGCCATGTCTAGTTGCCAAGGAGGCTGAGAAAGCAAGTATATTTAGCTGGGCACATTTCCACCTTGAACCAAATCAGAGATCTCTCTTTAATGAAGACAAGAACGGATATTCAATAGGTCACCATCAGTTGCTTCTCACAGACTAAAATAGTCTTTCTGGGTTTTTTTCTGTAGATTTTCAAAGATGATAAAAGACTATAATTTAGTATTATAATTAAAATATTAATTCTAAATTGGAAAATTGTATCAGCTGCAGGTGGAGTAACATTTGAAAACAAATATTTGAGCCACAAGCTAAAATAATAAAAACCAGTACAATTATCAAGTACTTCATTTTGCACTTTAAGAATTATTTAAAATTATGTTCTAAACATTAAAAAGCAATGTTTAAATTGAAATATAAAGGTAGGTAACAAAACTATAATTTGAAAAGATACATGTACCCCTATGTTCATAGCAGCACTATTTACAATAGCCAAGAATGGAAGCAACCTAAATATCCATTGACAGATGAATGGATAAGTAAGATGCAGTATATATATAAATACACAATGGGATATTACTAAGCCATAAAAAAGAATGAAATAATGCCATTTGCAGCAACATGGATGGACCTAGAGATTATCATACTAAGCAAATTAAGTCAGAAAGAAAAAGACAAATATCATATGATATCACTTATATGTGGAATCTAAAATATGATACAAATCAACATATCTATGAAACAAAAACAGACTCACAAATATAGGGAACAGACTTGTGGTTGCCAAGGGGGATGGGGGTAGGGGAGGGAAGGAATGGGAATTTGGGATGGGCAGAGGCAAACTATTATATATAGAATGGATAAAAAACAAGGTCCTACTCTGTAGCACAAGGAACTATATTCAATATCTTGTGACAAACCACAATGGAAAAGAATATGAAAAAGAATATATATATATATATATATATATATATATATATATATATATATATATATTATATATGTCACTTTGCTGTATAGAAGAAATTAATGCAACATTGTAAAAAAACTACACTTCAATAAAATTTTTAAAAATGATAAAAAAGAAATATAAAGGTAAAAAATTTCAAATAATTCACAATTTCTTTCTTTCACTCACATTTCACATCTAAGACATCAGGAAGTTTTTTGAAAGCTACCTTCAAAATATATCTGGAACCTGGCCATGGTTTTCTATTTCCACCCTCTTACCATCATAGTCAAGCTATCCTCAACTCTTGCCTAGATTATAAAACTAGACTTTTAACTGGTCTTCCCACTCCCTCCTTTGCCTCTCAACACAGCAGCCACAGTCATATTCTAAAATGTAAACCATTTTTGCCTCTGCTTTTAACCATCTAAAAGATTCCAATCTTTTTCCAAAACAAAACTTCAAGTTTGTATGTTGACATACAAACTTGATCACAAGGCCCTATGTGATCTGTGCCATCACCCACTCCCACATCACAGATCTTGAATCTCATTTCCTATCGGCTCTACTATTTACCCACTCTAGCCACTCCTGGAAGCACACGTCCACCTCAAGATCTTTGTACATGCTTTCACTCTGCCTGGAGCACTTTCTCCCCAAAATTTGCTTGGCTTTCTTCCTAAATTTCCTTTCATCTCTTCTTCACTCTCATCATATTGATTAGGCATTGCTGGGGAACACTATGAAAAATGGCAGCCCAGCCTGTCTCCTCCAGCATTCTGTATCCTACCTCTTCTGCTTTCTTTTTCTTCTCTGCATTTATCATCCTTGTAACATACAATACATTGTCTTGTTACTTAGTTATTGTCTCTCTTCCCTCCACAAAGTAGCCTCTATCAAAGTAGGTACTTTACTTTTTGTTAACTGATGAACCCTTGTGCCTGAACATGGTTGACACATAGGAGATACTCCATAAATACTTGTTGAATGGCTTGATAGACATCATTATTTAATAAAAAAGAAGAGGGGCCTCCCTGGTGGCGCAGTGGTTAAGAGTCCGCCTGCCGATGCAGGGGATACGGGTTCGTGCCCCGGTCTGGGAGGATCCCATATGCCGCGGAGCGGCTGGGCCCGTGAGCCATGGCCGCTGGGCCTGCGCATCCGGAGCCTGTGCTCCGCAACGGGAGAGGCCACAACAGTGAGAGGCCCGCATACCGCAAAAAGGAAAAAAAAAAAATAATAAAAAAAAAATAAAAAAGAAGAAATGCCTTATAGTTCAGAAATAGAAAAAGAAAACTAGATTACAGCTTAATTAAGTGACTTTCTTTTTTGCATGAGATTTCTACAAATGATATTCTCTAGAAAATAGCAACTTGGTAGCAGAGTACCCATATTAACTTAAAAACATTTCACTTGATTGTTTCAGGAAGTATTTATATCTTACAAATAAAATCTATACTATTTCTGAAAGAAATCACCAATATTAACATGATATATTTTGCTACTCTTGGCATTTCAAATTTTGAAACACTATGATCATAGTTTCAGACATATTTTCAAATATATTTGTGATGTCATTGCAATCACATTCCAAAGCAAACATCTAGATGTTGAAACCCCTTGTGTATTTCACATAAATATTCTCACCACACTAGTGAACGTGTGACCTGCTTTGCTAACTCACATGCATTTTAAAACTTAGTATTTATAGTCTCTAAGGAAAATATTTCAACTTGGTGATTTATACAATTTCTTACCTCAGTTCACATTCTTTTTCCCTCACTGTGTTCAAATACTGCTTTCAAAACAAGAGATAAGGTGTTTAAAAATTTTTCACCATATTAGAAAAAGGAAAATCTGCTGTCTTTTAATTCAGTTAATTTGTATGTAATTCACTGTCCTTCCTTTGGGTCCACAGGTCCCCTCACCTTCCTGGGTTTTTCTTACAACCTACCTTGTTTGCCAACGAAAGGAAGGCCCTGTGTCTAAACAGGGAGTTAGCAAGTACAGGTGAGCAAGGAGTCCATAGACTCTCTCCATGCACACAGAAAAGAAAAACAAAAGCTAAAACTAAACACAGCAGTTGCAAAATAGCTCTTTAAAATGTTTCCCTGCTAAAATTCAGGATAAAAATGTGTTCATGTGAAATACATGACTGTATTCCAGCAATGATTAAACCACATTAGGGTGACTCAAATGGCCAACTAATTTTACTGTAAATGAGTGAAACTATCAGCACAGATTGAGAGGAAATAAACAATCCAACACAGAGATACAAAAGCATTGAGTACTGTTTTGAAAATTCAATGATGTTAGTTCATGTTTAGAAAATAAGAACATTATTTGTCTTATACAATGCAGTATACTATAAAAATGAACCAGGAAAGGTTTCTCAAACTGTTCACATGACTAAACTGAGACCTGAGACATGAGTCATACCTATTCTCCAGAAGGAATTGGAAGAGAGCCTATGAGCAGAGAACACAGCACATGCAAAGGGCTGGATGTAAGAGAATATGATGCAGGCAAAGGTGCAAGAGCCTGGGGCTTGAAGAATCCAGCAAGAGAGAAGAAGACTGTTGCCAGATCACAGAAGTCACTGAAATGTTTCATTGAGTTTGAGAAAGATTGCTTTGGCTACATGCAGAGAGTAGATTGAAATGAAGATATTCTGAAGGCAAACAGAGAAAGTTTGTGGGAGTAATCCAAACAAGGTAGTTCCATGGCCTGAAATAAGATAGTGAGTGAATAAAAGTGAATGTATTTAATATCAGTAAGGTAGTAAAAGTGGCAGGATTTAGGAATTGTTTGGGTAGACCAAGAAAGGAGAAAAAAGTGGTCAGAATAAGCAAGAGATATTGGGACACTGAAATTTAAATACCAGAATGAGAGCTGGAGTGAATAAGATGAGTTTAGTTTTGAATACATTGTCTTTAAGGTTACTGTAGAATATTCAAAGCCAAAATCCAGGAAGAACCCTTGTCTCTTCTCATCTAGTCCATGAGCAAAGCCTATAGGCTCTAACTTCAAAATATATCCAGAGTCTGATCTAACCATTGCTCACCATTTGCTCTTCTCTTATCCTAGTCCAAGATACGGACTCTCTTGGGATTATTGCAGCAGTCTCTTAATTGGCCTCCTAGTCCCTTTATAACTGATTTTCAATATAGCAGCCAGAGTGAACCCTTTAAATTTAAGTCAGATTGTGTCATTGCTTGGCTCAAAACTCTCCAAAGACCTCCCATCTCACACAGAATGAAATCCAAAATCTTTAGATATGACCTTGGTCATAGCCTCCAAGGTCATGCACCTCCAACTAGCCTCTCTGATCACATTTCTAACTATGCTGTCACCGTTCTCCTTGCCATTTCTCAAACACGCCAAACACACTCCCATCTCAAGGCTCTGTACATGTTCCTCTTTCTGCCTGGAACACTCTGCCATCAAATATCTGCATAGCTCGCTGCTATACTCATTCACTTTATTAGGAAGGTCTTCCCTGATGAACCCATTCTGAGCCTATCTAAAATATCACCCTGCCCCTTTCTAACTGTTTAAACATTCTTATTTTTCTTCATAGTATAGTACTCATCACTACCTGAAATTATACTATGCATTTATTTATGTGTTGATCATCTATATCCTTGTATGGAATGGAAAATTCATGAAAAAAATCGGTCTGTTTTGATCACTATTCCTATCACTTAGAAAAGTTCCTGGTCATATTAGGTGCTCAATAAATAAATTTTTAATGGATTCTAGAGGAGATATCTAATAGGCAGTTGGATATATGGGTATGAAAAGACCCTAGTCAACTTGAAATAAAGATTTGGTGATCCTTAGTTACAGTAATTAAGGACATGAGAGTAAATGTTTCCCAAGGAGAAGGAACTCTAGCATTTAATTGCCAAACAATCACAGAACAAAAGTGCTAATACATGTCTCCCAAATTTGGATGCGGGGGTTCCACCTTTCTTTTACAGGTTTTATTCTCCTATTTCTTTGATACTTCTAGATATTTCTACCTGACTATCACACAAGTGTACCGATAGATAGCTCCTTTCTTTCCCACAGGCCATAGTTATGAAGCTTTATCAAATCTAGTGCTAAATTATCTCTTGATTCTCTCTCCTTCTCTCTCCTTCTCTCCTCTGCCACTGCATTCATTCATCCACTCATTCAAAAAACATTTATTAGCTATCTATTACACTCTAGATACCATACTAAGAGGTGGGAATGCCAAGATAAATAAATCAAGAAACACACAATTTAGTGAAGATGGCAGGAATATTAATAATTATTATAATAATTATTATAATTATAATACAATGTGGGACATTGTGATTAAAAACACAATGTTGCACGAGAATGCAAATTCACATTTTTGGAAGTGGCTTAGCAGTGATTGTGACCTGGGTCTGGAAGATAATGAGAATTGCAATGCAATGCGGGAGAGATGTGGCATTTCTGAAGGGAAAACAAAGGGCAAGTTCAAAGCCAGGGAGTGGGAGGTGTGAAACAGCATGAGATGTTTCTGGAACATGAGATGCTCTTAACTGTGTAAGGCTCTAGTTTAGGGTGTAAGGCAGTAAAGTGACAGGAACAGCAGAACTTAATAACTATCAGCAGAAAACAGGAAAGATTTTTTTTTCTAGAAGAAAGGAATATTGCCAAGAGTAGTAGGTTGAATTCTCTGAGAATCAGACTTTCAGCATCTAGGATTATGTGTATGAGGTTTATTGGTGAGTGTTCTCATCATTGTTGTAAAGGAATGTGCAAGGGGAAAGGTTTAACTATACTGCGGTTGCAAAAGGGGTCTCACAGAGACATAGCTCTTCAGAGTTATTCCAATTCAAGGCAAGAAGACCAGACATTTATATCCTGACATCAACTGGTTATTGGATGTGGGCTGCATGTGAGGTCTGGGTAGTAGGCCTGGGAGGTGAGCCAGGCAGCGTCCTTCTGTAAGGGCAATTCCTGGAGAGGAGCTCAACTGTTTGGCTATAGCAGCCAATAATCTCCCCACAGCTGGAGAAGAAGGGCTTTGATCTGAAAGGGGGTTGCTATAGACAAATGTTTATGTTCCCCCCAGATTCATATGTTGATATCTAACCCTCAGCATGATGGTATTAGGAGGTAGGGTTTTGAGGAAGTGATTCGGTCATAAGAATGAAGCCCTGGGCCTCCCTGGTGGCGCAGTGGTTAAGAGTCCGCCTGCCGATGCAGGGGATACGGGTTCGTGCCCCAGTCTGGGAGGATCCCATATGCCGCGGAGCGGCTGGGCCCGTGAGCCATGGCCGCTGGGCCTGCGCATCCGGAGCCTGTGCTCCGCAACGGGAGAGGCCACAACAGTGAGAGGCCCGCATACCGCAAAAAGAAAAAAAAAAAAAAAAAAAAAAAGAATGAAGCCCTCAGGAATGGTATTAGTGCCCTTATGAAAGAGACCCCAGAGAGCTCCCTCGCTCCTTCTGCCATGCGAGGACAAAGTGAGAGACAGCCTTCTATGAACCAAGAAGCAGGTTCTCATCAGACACTGAATCTGCACAGCCTTGATCTTGGACTTGCCAGCCTCCAGAACCGTGAGAAATAAATTTCTGTTGTTTGCAAGTCACCCAGTCTATGGTATTTTTGTTATAGCAGAGTGAACAGAATAAGACAGGGATCTAACCATCTCTCCATGATGTCCACTACAAATGGAGACACTTAGACATTAGACTCAGAAGGTTCCATGAACCATGACTCTAAAGAAAAACGGCTGGAAGGAGACACAGGAAAGTACTTTCCTTTTTCTTTTCAAACAAAGTGGCATAAGCATGTTGTAGGGAAAGATCCAGGAGCAGAATGAGGTTGCAAATATAGGAGAGAGGGTCTAATGGGCTCAAAAGAGTGCTAGAGGAATTCTAATGATTGGCATTAAATTCAGATATAGAAGGGCTTCCAGTAAGATGAAAACTATCGAGCAGCTTCCGCTATATCTCCTTCCATTTATTTATGAGAATAATACACAACAAAGTGAAAAATGCAGCCACACGAGAAACCAGAAATCTTAATACATAATCTATCAGACTGCAAGAATTGTCCACTAACCAAAATGTAGAAGGGGCTCTGAATCAGGAAATAGGAGAAGGAAGTTAGGGGTGAGAGCCACCCCTAGCTGCTTGCAAGCCTAATGCAGAGATCACAAAATTTGTGAAACAAGAAGACAGCAATCATTCTCTTCTTCAAGGTCTGAGATGGCTAAGTTCTTTAATCACCCTTCTCCAAGAATTATTTTCTTTATATAACAACATCATAGAGTATCCCTTCTTTTCAAGCATACACACAATGTTGGGAAAAGCAATCATAAGAAGCCATAAAGACTTAATAAACTCTGAAACAGAGGCGGCACACCAGGAAAAGAAAGGGCATGAATGGAAGTGCAGATGTGAGAATGGTTATGCAGTTCCAGTGAAATGGAGAGCAGACCAATCCTGCTAGGGCAGCATGTACAAGAGAAAGAGGAATCACTGGTGAAAGATGGGGAAGGCCTGAATATAGAGGGACCTTCACTCTCTGATTCTGGCTTTGCACACTGTCTTCTAAACAACAGAAAGTTGTTAAGGGCTTTTGTAAAAGGTGGATAAATGAAAAAAGTGGTATTTTAGGAATATGAATAAGGCCCTATGCCCTCTTTTGCTTCTTCATTGCCAACACCTACATAGGCAAACATTGTGAGGAAGGATGCAATAAACAGAAAAAGGTCACAGGCACATTCTTATAAAACCCTCCAAGTCTGTTTCTATGCTAATCTGTCATGAAAAATTGCTTCTAATCTGAGTAGGATAATATTTTTTTACAGAAACAAATGTTACTGTTAAGATTAATTTTTTTTACTAGCAAGTCCCCAATGATTCCATGACAAGCAAGCATGATGTAGCACTGAGGAGCACATTTCTGAAAGATGATGATGAATTTATATAAAGAGCAAGTAACAACTGCTAATATTACCTGAATATGTTTAGTATGAACTAGTCATTCTATTAAGCACTTGTGTGCTTTATCTCATTTGATCCTCACAATAATAAATGAGGTAGGTACTGGATGAGGAAAATGTAGCTTAAAAAATTTAAGTAACTGCCCCAAGGCCACACAGCTGATATCTTGCTTTTGTACACTGTACTTTGGAAAGAGATGGAAAAAGTTCAAAGTGCACTTTTTGTCTAATTGTAACATCTCAAAATAAAGGCCTTATATAAGTGTTTATTCAAAAACTAGATATTAGGCTCTTAGGATGCGTACAGTGCTGGCTAGACTGGGAACTAAAAGGGATATAAGACATGATGCAATAGAACAGCTAAGTAAATCCATTCTGCTTGTCTATTTGTTTATGTTTGTTGATCAGTTTTAATTAGAATCACAGTACATACCTTACAAACTGTAGAATAACCTTATTTACTAAAACAACAAATTACCGAGAGCCCATTAAAAAATGGCAATACCTCATTTGATTTTAAAGTTATAAATTGCAATTGTAGGATTGTACTAATGCAAAAAATCTATACTCATTATTAAAAATCATTAGAATATTTAGAAGGTTTCACTTCCCCTTTTTAAAATTTTATTTATTTATTTATTTATTTTTATTTATTTATTTTTGGCTGTGTTGGGTCTTCGTTGCTGCACGTGGGCTTTCTCTAGTTGCAGCGAGCAGGGGCTACTCTTCGTTGCGGTACGCGGGCTTCTCACTGCAGTGGCTTCTCTCATTGTGGAGCATGGACTCTAGGTGCACGGGCTTCAGTAGTTGCAGCACACGGGCTCAGTAGTTGTGGCTCATGGGCTCTAGAGCACAGGTTCAGTAGTTGTGGCACACAAGCTTAGTTGCTCCACGGCATGTGGGATCTTCCCAGGCCAGGGATCGAACCCGTGTCCCCTGCATTGGCAGGCGGATTCTCAACCACTTCACCACCAAGAAAGCCCTCACTTCCCTTTAAATTGCTAAGACAGAATGATATTGAAGAGATGACACACACAGGTTTTTAATTTAAATTTGCTCTTTAATAAATATACATTAGCATAAATAGTAGAAACTATGTCACTAGTGTCTAGAGATTTATGATTTTAATTTACTATGTATTAGTCGAATTTGCATGAAAGACTTCTTTAACTGGGCAGTAGAAAGGTTTGGGGCCCTAAAGGAATAGAGAGTTATTTTTCACTTTGAACTTCTGTTCAATATTATATAATGAATTTTCTATTTTCTATGCCAAAATATAGTCTTTCAAGCTACTTTCCAAATGAATACATTTTCTTAATTTCTTGATTAAAATTCCTGAGCAATTCATCTCAGTTGAAGTTTTCAGAGTATTTAATTGCAGCCTTTCTTAGTCCATTCGGGCTGCTGTAACAAAATACCATAGACTGGGTAGTTTATAAACAACAGAAATGTATTTCTCACAGTTCTGGAGGCTGAAAGTTCAAGATGAAGATACAAGCATGGCTGCATTTTTTGGAGAGGGCTGTATTCCTGGTTCATAGCCAGCATTTTCTCTCTGTGTCCTCACATGGTGGAAAGGGCCAGAGATCTCTCTGGAGCCTCTTTTTATAAGGCACTAATCCCATACATGAGGGCTCCATCCTTATGACCTAAGCATCTCCCAAAGGCCCCACTTCCTAATATTATCTTCTTTGGAGGTTAGGACTTCAACATATGAATGGGGGGGGGTAAGGTATAAAACAATCAAATCATAGTACATCCCAAGCAGAGGACCCAGCTGAGCTATGCCTGGACTCCTGACCCTCAAAAACTGTTAGATATATGACTGCTAAGTAGTACATGTATGTATTGTTCTCATTGTGGAATCAGCTGATATTAAAAACCAAACAAAGTATCCATATCTCCTATATGATTGCAGTTTCCTGAATTATCTCTCTGATCAATTAATCATCTACTAAAACAAAAAAAAAATTTAAATGCCTATTATGTGTCCATCAACAGAGGAATGGATAAAGAAGATGTGGTATGTATATGCAATAGAATATTACACAGCCATAAAAAGGAATGAAACTGGGTCATTTGTAGAGACGTGGATGGACCTAGAGACTGTCATACAGAGTGAAGTAAGTCAGAAAGAGAAAAACAAATACTGTATATTAACACATATACATGGAATTTAGAAAAATGGTATAGATTATCTTATTTGCAAAGCAGAGATAGAGACACAGACATAGAGAATAAACGTATGGACACCAAGGAGGAAAGAGGTGGGGTGGAAGGAACTGGGAGATTGTGATTGACACATATACACTATTGACACTATGTATAAAATAGACAACTAATGAGAACATACTGTATAGCACAGGGAACTCTACTTAATGCACTGTGGTGACCTAAATGGGAAGGAAATCCAAAAAAGTGGGGATATATGTATATGTATAGTTGATTCACTTTGCTGTACAATAGAAACTAACACCACCTTGTAAATCAGCTATATTCCAATAAAAATTAATTATAAAAAAATAAATGCCTATTATATGTCAGACCTAGTACTTCATGCAGAGGCTAAAAAGTAAGCAAAATCAGACCCAGTCCCTGCCTTCATAAAGCTTATTTTCTAGTGGAAGAGAGAGACATTATTCAATTAACCATAAACTCATTTATAATATTGAGACCGCTATAAATTCCAAGAGGAGGAATTTGTCATAAGAAGAGTTTATATACATAGAGGTCAGAAAGTTTCTCTGAGGAAGTGAGCTGGGTGATGATGAGAGGTAAAATCTTTCTAGGTGAAGGAAGAAAATGTATACAGAGATCCTGTGGCAGAAGGGAGAAAAGGATCTGAAAAAAGCTGAAATGACTGGAGCAGACACAGTGAAGGGGAGCAGTGAGGCAGGAGATCAGGGATCTTGATAGGAATGACCAATTAGCAGGAGCCTTGGAAGTTTTGATGAGGAGTTTTATCTATCAAGAACTCTTGAAAGTCTTTGGAAAGATTTAAGCAAAGGGGGGACATGAATATATTTGCATTTCAAAGAGATCACATTGGCTGTATGGTAGAGAATGGATTGGAGAAGACCAGAGTGGGTATAGACAAACACATTAAAGACACTGCAACAGTCCAGATAAATGATGATGATAGACTGGAACAGGTTCATAAGAAAGGCTGAGGAGGAGACAGATGGAATCTGGTAGATATAGATAAACATGTTAAGATAAAATTCACGTGTTGGTAATGGATTGATTTTCTAGGGAGGCAATAACACCCTAAGATGACCCCCAATGAGTCATGCTCTCATATAATCCCCTCTCCTTGAATACAGGTGGGACCTGTGACTTGATTCTAACTAATAGAATATGGCAAAGGTAGTGGGATTTTACTCTTGATTACATTATGTCATAGAAGGCTGTCTTAACAGACTGAGAGAGATTCTTTTTCTGGCCTTGAAGAAGCAAATATCAGATACTGTGAACTGCTTATCGATATGATCATAGAGCAGGGAACTGTGGGTAACCTCTAGGACCTGAGGACAGCCTCCAAATAACAGCCAGCAAACAGTCAGGGCCCTCAGTCACACAGCCACAAGGAAATGAACTTCAACAACAACCAAAAGGAACTTGAAGTAAATTTTAACCTAGTCAAGCCCTCAAACGAGAATAAAGCCCTGCTGCGGACTTCCCCAGTGGCGCAGTGGTTAAGAATCCGCCTGCTAATGCAGGGGATACAGTTCTATCCCTGGTCCAGGAAGATCCCACATGCTGTGGAGCAACTTAGCCCACGGGCCACAACTACTGAGCCTGTGCGCCACAACTACTGAAGCCCGCACACCTAGAGCCTGTGCTCCACAACAAGAGAAGCTACCACAGTGAGGATCCCACGCACCACAACGAAGAGTAGGCCCCGTTCACCGCAACTGGAGAAAGCCCACACACAGCAATGAAGACCCAATGCAGCCAAAAATAAATAAATAAAATAAATAAATTTATTTAAAAAAAAGAATAAAGCCCTGCTGACCCTTTGATCACAGCCTTATAAGATCCTCAGCAGAGGAGTCAGCTAAGCTGTGTGCGGACTCCTCCTGTCTCACAGAGACTGTGACATAATAAATGAGTGATGTTTTAAGCCACTAAATTTGTGGTAATTTGTTACACATCAGTAGATAATGAATACATCTAGAAAAAGAGAGTTATCTAGGTTCTGGCTTGCATAGCCAGAGGGTGTGGTGCTTTTCATTGAGTGAGCAAGGATTGTTAAACACCCAGATTTAGAGACAGGAGTTCCACAATTACTTTTGTTTGAGTCATATTGAATTTGAGGCTCCTTGAAACATTCAAGAGGCATGGTAATTAGATATTTGTATATATGGGACTAAAAGAAACCTTAGGCTAGATCAATGGTGATTTTGCCCCTCAGGAACATTTGACGATGTCTAGAAATGTTTTTGATAGCTACAAATGGGGGTTACTACTGGCATCTAGTGGGAGAAGCCAAGAATTCTGCCAAACATCCTAAAAGTCACAGGATAGATCTCCATGCCAAAAAAAACAAAAAACAAAAAAAACCATCCAAATTATCGATAATGCTAAGGTTGGGAAACTCTGGGCTAGATATATAAGTTGCAAGAAAAGTAGAAGAGAGTACTATATTAAATAGAAGTTTGAGTTCTTCCAGAGTTTGTCCTAGGTATTTCCCCTTCTAGGCTGTAGTCTCCTTCAATGATCTCAACCACTATTGCGTTTCAAGAGAAGTGAGTGCTCCAGGGTTAATTCCAAGGTTTGGGTGTTGTAAAACTCAGTGGAAGATGACTTGATTCCTATGTTCTCAGATATCTGTGGATTAGTATAAAAAAAATCACCCAAGTCAATTTCCACTCTTAACTAACATGCCTGGCCAATCAAAGCATTCACCCAATAATGAACACATTATAACATTTCATCAGAGTGAGCAAGTTTATGTTCAATTTATCATAGTGTCCATGGTCTTAGAAATTTAAGTCAATTCTTCTCTCAGTCTTTCCTTGTCCAATATGAATCCAAAATATTTCATCTGTTCTCAAATAAATGTCTACCCATCACTCTTCTTTCATGCATTAGAGGGTGTCTGAACATGATCTTCTAGGCATGGATAAAAAGAAAGTCTCCTGGAGGTCAAAAGACATCCTTGAATTTTAGTGGTCTTAATGACTACAGTAATTTGAAAATCGTTGATCAATTTTCTTGTCATGAATAAATATGTGAAAAGTTGCTCAACAACACTCATTAATAAGTACAGTTGACCCTTAAACAACATGGGGGTTAAGGATGCCAACTTCCCCCAGCGTAGTTGAAAAATCAGGGTTTAAATTCATAGTCAGCCCTCCAGCCCTCCTTATTGCTAGTTCTCCACCCACAGATTCAACCAACCACAAGTCTTGTAATACTGCAGTACATATTTATCGAAAAAAAATCCACTTATTACTGAACCCACACAGTTCAAACCTGTATAGTTCAAAGGTCAACTGTACAGGTAAAAATATAGTGGGGTATCATTTTTCATTTGGAAATTTGAAAAGATAAAAAAGAAGTTTGATAATAGCCTGTGGTCACTGAGTACAGTAAATCTCATAGCCCATTTTTAGGAATGTAAGTTGGTAAAATTTGGTTAGGACTATTTGGAAATATCTATTAAAATTTAAAATATACATAGTTTAGCCCAAGGATCCACTTCTCAGAAAGAATTTACTATACTAATATACTAATGAAAGAAAGCAAATATATTAATATATTCACTGTAACACTTTTAAAATTTATTTTATTGAAGTATAGTTGACTTATAATGTGTTTGTTAGTTTCTAGTGTACAGCAAAGTTATATATATATATATATATATATATATATATATATATATATATATATATATAGAGAGAGAGAGAGAGAGAGAGAGAGAGAGAGAGAGAGAGAGAGATGGTTTATCACAGGATATTGAATATAGGTCCCTGTGCTATACAGTAGGACCTTTTGGTAGTCTGCATCTGCTAATCCCCAAATCCCAATCCATCCCTCCTCCCCCTCCCCCCTCCCTTGGCAACCACAAATCTATTCTCTATGTCTGTTAGTCTGTTTCTGTTTCAAAAATAAGTACATTTGTATCACATTTAAGATTACACATATAAGATTACACATATATTTGTCTTTCTCTTTCTGATTTACTTCACTTAGCATGATAATCTCTAGGTCTATCCATGTTGCTACAAATGGCATTATTTAATTCTTTTTTTATGGCTGAGTAATATTTCATTGTATATATATACTACATCTTCTTTATCCATTCACCTGTCAGTGGACATTTAGGTTGCTTCCATGTCTTCGGTATTGTAAATAGTGCTGTTATGAACATAGGGGTCCATGTATCATTTCAAATTATAGTTTTGTCCAGACATATGCACATGACTGGGACTGCTGGATCATATGGTAGCTCTATGTTTAGTTTTTAAGGAACCTCCATACTGTTTTCCATAGTGACTGCATCAATTTACATTCCCACCAACAGTGCAGGAGGGTTCCCTTTTCTCCACACCATCTGCAGCATTTATTTGTAGACTTTTTAATGATGGCCATTCTGACCGGGGAGAGATGATACTTCATTTTAGTTTTGATTTGCATTTCTCTAATAATTATCAATGCTGAGCATCTTTCCATGTGTTTTTGGCCAGCTGTATGTCTTCTTTGGAGAAATATATATTTAGGTCTTCTGCCCATTTTTTGATTGGGTTGTTTGTTTTTTGATATTGAGTATATGAACTGATCATATATTTTGAAAATTAAGCCCTCATCATTCACATTATTTGCAAATATTTTCTCCCAGTCCATAGGTTGTCTTTTCGTTTTGTTTATGGTTTCCTTTGATGTGCAAACACTGTAGCATTTTGATAAAGGTAAATAATTGGGAAAAATCTAAATGTCCATCAATAAGAACCTGGTTAAATAAATTATAGGACATCCATATATTAAAGTAATAAGGTAAATATATATCTGCCAAGTGAAGTGATATTTAAAATATATTGATAAATGATTTAAAAGAAGGTCACAATATATTATTCCATGTATATGTAAAAAGTACATGTATGTGTACATATATAAAAATTATATACATTTTCTATTAAAAAAAGTCTGAAAGAATGACTACCATAATATTTTCAGTAGCTTACTCTAAGGAGTGTATTAAGGATATAGACAGAGACACTTTTGCTTTTTATTTCACACAATTTTATTTTTTAACTTTTTAAATAAATATATATTGTTTTGTAATAAAAATATTTTAGAAAAACTAAAATACAAAAACTTTCAATAAAAATAGCAATAACTTCAACCAGAAAAATTCTAGTAAATAGTGCTAGTTTCAAAAAAAGGTTAATTATATTCTCTCTACATATATGTGTATATCTAAAATTCTCCTCAAAAATAGATTTAATAACATAAAATAAACTTTCCAGTATGAATGACATATAGAAAATAATATAGAAAATTTAATGTATTTTAAAAATATTTCCCTTATAAGGACTTGAATATGGTTGAAGGACAAACTGGTAAAAGTCAGAATGAAGAAAAGAGATTTATAAGAATGCAATATGATTTTTTTTTAAATAAAGGGATGCTTATGGGGTAGTTTGGGGAGGAAGATCCTAAGGGCCTGAATTATGTAGACAGAATGTGGAAAAATAAAGGAGGTCAGAACAGTGGTAAAGATGAGTGCAAATAGGGAAATGGCATTGAAGATGGAGAGGGAAAAAAATGTGTTCTGGATATATTTATGGGGTAAAATAGGTAGATGTTAGCAATTGACCAGAAATTGGGAGCAAGACTATGGGAGGAGTCCAGGATGACTCCTAGTTTCATGGGAGATGAGAGTGAACCCAAAAAATGTAATGAATATTGAAGAATCTATTTCAAGCAGGACATACAGTCATTTTTTAATGGATTTAAATATTAAGGTAAAGGAAAATTTGGGGGATTCAGTAAATAAATTCTGGAAACACTGGGCAGGTGGTAGGTGATCATCTTGGGGTAAGTGATCTTCAATAAGAGTCTTAATAATATTACCAAAGTTCTGGCAGACAGTCAGGCAGCAATCGCTGGTGGGAAAGCTTAGGAAGTTCTATTAAGCAACAAGCTTTAAAATTCAGGGTTCCAGGGCCAGCATCCTATGTTTGGCCACATAAAGCAGGACCTTAGGTTGAGAGAAATGAGTACTGAGAAGGATATCACATAGCACTCTAGCCTTCAGAATCTGTTTTATGTGCTCTTCTGTTCTTCTAGGTCATATTCTTCCTCCCATTACCCCAAGATTCTTCACTTTCTAGGATACCAAAAATGAATACTAGAAAATCATTAGATCTGAAGATGTTAAATTTCCAAGACATTTGTGTTTAGTGATTAAACTGCCATTTAACTCTTAATAACATAAAAGCCTTTGAGACCTAAAGTGATAGTGAGGGAGATATCTTTGAGTAAAAGGTATCTCTTGGCAGTCTTCAGCTCATATACTAGCAGTAAAAACTTACTCTGTCTACTTAAAAAAAACTACTCATACTTAAATTCCCCCTTCTCCAACTCCTCCTTCTTCCTGAGCTTGCTTTAAGTTTCATTTTAATACATTTGTATTAGTCTAATTTCTGCTATTAGACCGTGAGCTCCTTGAAGGCTGAGAATATGTCACCTATAATTTTATTTTTGGCACTGAAAATAGCACAGTGTTTTGAAGCAGACATTTATTAAATATTTGTTGAATGAATTGATTGGTTTTCAAGGTAACACTGTCTAATAAATAAAAGACTGGGTCAACAAATTATCTGATGTCTTATTCATTTTGGATGAATTTCAGCTGCTTCTATAGTGACTTAGGGCATTCCTTGAAGTTTACTTAAAATGATAAAAAAATCTATGGTGTAAATACCATAATGGGTATTTTTATCATTCTCTCTTTTGAAAATATCATCTCATGTAAGGCAAGATGGATTTCTATTGTATGAGCATAAATTACAGTACAGATAGTACAAATTTGTTCAAGAGAATACTGTGATAAAAATCAGAACTGGGTATGAGATTCAAAATTATAGGTTCCTGTTCTGCAACCACTCGACTATTTATGAAAATTTTCCCCTTAATTTATTGTATCATTTACTTGTATTTACCTTTTATTTCAGGGAAATTTCTGAAAGTGGTAAAATAACTCTTTAATATTTTAGTTAAGTAATTTACCATTTTCAGAAAAGTGTATAAAACATTTGACACAGAACAAGACATTTTATGCATGTTAAAATAAAACCATTCTCTTATTTTTGTCATAGCCAAAGACTACTTGTCCTAACATTCAAGTATAAAAACATTAGTTTCATATAACAGAAATAGAAACCACTTCAATTTAAATCAAGGAGTAAAATATTCAAGTGAATATCAATTTTGTGATAGTCATATAATAGTTAGAATAAAATTTATCTCTTATTGTGCTTAGGGAAAATCTGTACCAAATCTGATATCATTTGGTGGAAGTTTTACTTAGAACAATACATACAAGAACTGGTTTTTGTCAGTTTAATCCTTCAGGAATGAACCTAAAACCTCCATCATTTCAGTTATTAATATCTAATTTTTTGTATTATTTTTAAGTTTTCAAGTGATCCTAAGACTTTCTTTTGTCTACATATTTGGTGTCATTGCTCTTATGGCAAAAGTTTTCTCTATTTCTTTATGTACATAATTCCTTTGTCCTGTGAGTTCATCTTTTTTTTTTCATTTTTATACAGTTTTTAAAGTTTACTTTTCATTTACCATTTATTACAAAATATGGGCTATATTCCCCATGTTGTACAATACATCCTTGAGCCTATCTTACGCCCAGTAGTTTGTACCTCGCACTCCCCCATGCCTATATTGCCCCTCCCGCTTCCACACTGGCAACCACTAATTTGTTCTCTATGTCTGTGAGTCTGCTTCTCCTTTTTTCATTGACTGATAAAAAACTTAAATTGGTGGTCCACTATTCACCAGCATGGCACACTCTGGTATGTGTTTTCATAGACATCATAACCCTAGCTCCATATATCTTTATTTTTTTCTTCATTTCCTTTTTTGTTTCTAAATTATATTTGCTTGCTATAAGGTACCTTAAATTATTTGTAGAATAAGCTAGAACATAATTTATAGTTTTTTAAAAACCACCATAAAGTCTTCTTAACCACAGTTTTAATTTTTAAAAATGTGTCTACTGTCTTTAAAGTCACTTTTCTGAAAGTATATATGACTTGGGTGTTTTCTGCTAGCACAACCACTTATGCGTGAGTAGATATGAATCATCAAGGTCTCATCTTCTCACATAAAAGGCTGACCTCAATACCTTGAACTTGTACATTAGTGGGGCATAATTTGGTGAAGGTGTATTATAGCTGAGCTACTGCTTGTAGGGAATGTTTAATGATGATCCATGGGAAATTTTTCCCACATTTATTGGGATGTATAACATATAAGACTGTGTACGTTTAAAATGTACCAGGTGTTCATTTGATATACTTACATATTGCAAAATGATTACCACTGTAGCATAAACTAACACTACCATCACATCATATAATTACCATTTCCTTTTTGTGAGGAATACATTTCAGATATACTCTCTTATTTTTCAAGTATATAATACAGTACCGTTAGCTATAGACACCATGCTGCACACAAGATCCCTCAAATGTATGCATCTTCTAACTGGAAATTTCTACCCTTTGGCCAACATCCCTCCATTTCCCCCAGCTCTCAGGCACTGGTAACCTCCATTTTACTCTCTGTTTCCACAAGTTTGGCTTTTTAAAATTCAACATATAAGTGATATCATACACTTATTTATCTTTCATGTCTGACATTTCACTTAGCATAATGCCCTCAGGTGCATCCATGTTGTCCCAAATGGCAGAATTTCCTTCTTTCTCATAGCTGAATAATATTCCATTATATATGTATATACCACAACTTCTTTATCCATTTGGCCTTGATGGACACTTAGGTTGTTTCCATATTTTGGCTATTGTGAATAATGCTGCAATAAACTTGGGAGTGTAGACACTTCATTGGGATTTTGTTTTCATTTCCTTTGGCTATATACCCAGAAGTGGGATTTCTGAATCATATGATACTTCTATTTTTAATTTTTTGTAGAACCTTTATACTATTTTCCATAAATGCATCAATTTACATTCTCATCAACAGTGTTCCCTTTGTTCCGTATCCTTGTTCCCCATCAAAGGTTCTCTTTGTTCCATATCCTTGCCAACACCTGTTATTTCTTGTCTTTTGGATAAGACAGGTTTGAGGTGCTACCTCACTGTGGTTTTAATTTGCATTTCCCTGATGTAAGTGATGCTGAGCACCTTTTCATGCACCTTTTAGCCATCTGTATGTTGTTTTTAGAAAAATGTCTATTCAGATCCTCTGCCCAATTTTTATTCAGATTGTTTTTGTTACTGAGTTGTATGAGTTACCCTTTTATCATATACATGGTTTGTAAATAATTTCTTCCATTCTATGGGTTACTTTTTCATTTTGGTTTTTCTTTTTCTGTTAAAAACTTTGATTTGCATAGGGGGGTATCTTATTGCTCTTGAACAATGGGGCTGTCATATGAAAATGAAGATACATTTCAGAATACACTCAATAAATTTACTGATACTTCATGTGTACTAGATAATGTTCTAAATTATTGAATAATAATGCTTGAAATAGGTCATTACTACTTATCCGCATTTTATAGTTTAAGAAGCTGAGGTTATGCAATTGCCACAGTTACACAGCTAATAAATATTAAAGCTGGGCATCTGAAGATACGCATTTACTATGTGATAATATCTGCTTGTAGTGAGAAAACACATACCCCTAAAATAATGCAGCAGTATTTTTAAATTAATTTTTATTGGAGTATAGTTGATTTACAATGTTGTGTTAGTTTCTGCTGTACAGCAAAGTGAATCATATCCACTCTTTTTGGATTCTTTTCCCATATAGGTTGTTATATAGTACTGAGTAGAGTTCCCTGTGCTATACAGTAGGTTCTTCTTAGTTATCTATTTTATATATAGTAATGTGTATAAGTTAATCCCAGTCTCTCAATTTATCCCTCCCCTCCTTTCCCCTTTGTAACCATTTCCTTTGTTTTCCTTTGGCTGGGTATTTTCAAAATTCCTATCTTCTAATGCACAGATTCTTTTTCTATTTGTTCTATTCTGTGGTTGATGCTTTCTATTGCATTTTTTATTTCATTCACCGAATTCTTCAGCTCCAGAATATTTGGTTCCTTTTAGGACTTCTATCTCTTTGTTAAACTTCTCATTGTGTTAATGATTTCATTGAATTGTCTTTCTGTGTTTTATTGTAGTTCATTGAGTTTCCTTAAAACAGCTTTTTAAAATTCTTTATTGCATAAATCATAGCTCTCCATGTCTTTGGCTTCAGATACTGGAAGATTTTTGTGATCTTTCATAATGTTTCCTTGGTTTTTCCTGTTCCCTGGAGTTTTGTATTGCTGTCTTCACAGTTGAGTTAGCAGTCACCTCCTCCAATCTTTATTAACTGACTTCAGTGTAACAATACCTTTCATCAGTCCTGGTAGACATTTTGAGGCTTTCTCAGACCTTGTATGAATATGCCTGCTCCATACTTCTTGCTCCCACTGTGGCATAATTCTTAAGCTTGTATGTCTTCTCTCAATCCTACAGTGCAACAGACTGGCTGCTGATAGCCCCTCTTTGTCTTCCTGAATGTAGCCCTACCATGGGACTTTTTAGTGGTTTCCCTCTGGCCCACAGAATCTGGCCTGTTTTCTGTGCTTGCTTACTGGCCTCCTACCAAAGTGCACTCTCCCTGCTTTCTGGAGTGACCATAGGGAGCCAGCAGCAGAGTAGGGGGAAGTGGGCGAAGGCATGCAGGTACTGCAGGTACCCAAGGGCCAGCTGGGGGAATTCACACATGAGGCTTCCCCAGTGGCTCATGGGCAAGCTTCCTAATGGAGTCCACTATGCAGCCATCAGAAACTACATCCCTTTAATACCTTCCTAGAATCATATATGCCTCTTTCCCAATCTCCTTCTTCCTCCCAGTCATTAAGCTCTCAGTTTAGGACTCTGGATTCTGGAAGAGAGAAATGAGTCTCTTTGGCAGCATCCCACACAGCTGGAGAAGCCTCACATTCATTCACCATTTCTCCCTTCCCCCATGGGAGACATCTCAGGCCAAATGGGTCTCATTTAGGCCTAAGCTGTGCCACCTGGGAGATGGGTGATGTGGGCAAAGTCAAGTTATTCTACTTATCCACTCCAATTCATCCAAACTCATACTTTTTTCCTCTCCATCAGAGTGCTACAACTTCTTCTCTGGAAACTTAGATTTCCACAAAGGCTCTCTTGTCCCTCCATGGGTAGCTGCCCAGGTCAGTGTTCTCCAGGTGCTCTGGACCACTGCCAAGAGGGCTGGAACTGGTTCACAGGCTACTGCAGGGTCCACAGCTGGTCCTGAGGTCTGTCAGTCTATTACCCGATGCACAGATGTGCGAGACTCTTTCCAGGTCCCTTGGCATATGGTACTGGATCCCACAAGTCCCACAGAGTCAGTTTTATTTGTGGATGAATAAATGCCAAATTTTTGTTGTTATGGGGGCGACAAAAACAAGGAATGTCTTATGCTATTGTGATGGTGATGTCACTACCATCTTGGGAAATGTTTTGACAATTCCATATTAAAGGTAAAGGAGGAAATTTTAAGGAAAAAATTCTTAAGCAATCAGTAGATTCTTTTGGCAGATCAAAGTATAGCCCTCCCTAATGTGTCAGAGAAGATAATCACAGAAAAAATGCTGATAGAGAACAGGACCAAGTGAACTAACTCTAAGGTATGCTGCTAAATATACCCCAGCTAGCTGGTAAAAGTCAACATTTTGGTGCTCAGAGGAGATAAAATGAGTTAAGGAATGCCCCTCCCAGAACAATGTTTTAGATAGGCTTATTTCTCTCTGGTTGTGTCATATGATACAATTAAACATACTAAGTACTCAAAACAGAGTGAACACATAGAAAATTAAATAAAGAACTTTTAAAGAGCTTTAAAAGTCAATATGTGCTTCTTTCATACTGTCTTCAAAGATCTGTTGGCAGCTCTCCAGTGAGACCCCCAAACTCGTGGTTGCCTAGAATGGAGATGGGGAGGCAGGCAAGGAGTAGAAAGGCTGTATCTCTTTCTGTTCTGGCCCATCCAACACTCACCAACTATAGTTCTTACACTATATGAATCATAAAAATTATGTGCTCAGAACCCAAAATGATGCTCTAGGTATGGACTAACTTGTAGGTTTCTGGGCTCTTACCCACTTTGCTTTAGTAACTTCTAGTGAGCGACATATATTTGGGGATCCATGATTTGGGTCCTTTATATGGCAGTGTGGACACATATTTGGCTATGGTCAGTTAAAGCCCCTACATTTTCCAGTCCTAAACTGCTCTTCAGCTCGGCTTATCACCACACCACCACACCATTCTGTACTTAGCTGGTTGACTTCTTGAACATGAGGCTAAAATTGTATATTGGTCCCGATATTAGATTACACCTCAATGTTTTTGGCCCATTCCAGTCTGTTCTCAATTTTTTTTGAAATCTAACTCAAATGCGTTGATTCCTCAAAGCTTTAGGTAACTGCAAATGTATTTGTTCAACAAATAGTAACAGAGTGCTTTCTATGTGTTAGTAACTATGCTAGGAAGTGAGGTTACAGAGATGAGAAAGATAAAAATAGTTTTTATTTCATCACCAGCACTGATAAAACTTTTTTACTCCTTTACAATCGAGCCTTATGGTCTACTACTCCTGCCCACATATGCTGTGGCTCTATCCATACTCAACTTTACAGCATTCACTTTACTTGAAAAGTACTTTCATAGTTGCATTTCTTAGTGTGTGCTATTTCTTCTGCCTGTTACAGCTTCCCATGCTTTTTTTCTAAGCAAAGTCCTACTCACTTTGTTAAAACCTAGCTTAAATGCCAAACTAGGCCATCAGTGACTGTTCTGAGCAAGCTGAGGGTTTCACACTCCCATTCACCAGGGCAGGAAATCTGATGCATGTTAAGTCAGCATTCCTCTCTCAGTCTTGTTATCTTTCCACCCAAGGTGTAACATTTGTCGGTCATTTTCTCTCTCTTAAATTCATATCTCCATACATTTCTGTAATTCCTCTCATCTGACCAAACATTGGTTTTCCTCCCTCTAAAAACAGAGTGGTCCCAAAAAAGTATTTCATGAAGAACAAAGAGACATGCATTCTGAACATTTTCACTGAATATCTTCTCTATGTCCTTGCCTTGATTCAAACCTGGTTTCCCCATATAGAACTCATGGGCAAAATCCACTCATTTCCTCATATTCTGTTTTACTTTAGAGTCAAGATGACTAGTTATCATAATTCCAGATCCTCAGTGATGCCTCTAGATCTTTATGCCTACAGAATTCCATGAGAACCTCTGATCTTTAAAGGCTTATGCTGCATTCCAGCTTTCTACCCTCTAAATCTCCTTGTTACTATTTATCTATCAATCTCTTAGCCATTGCCCCACATTCACTGAAGGCTTCGTGCTTTTCTCAGCATTATTTCCTGTACACCAATTGCTAATATCACCTTGAGTATCCTCAAAGTCCAAAAGCACAAGCTTAATCTCTCATGCTTCCTCATCTTCAGTGAACCTCACTTCTACTCCACTTTACCAGCCAACTCTCTTTTCTGTATCCTGGTTCTTTTCATAACCTGCAACTGGTCCACTGCCAAACTCTGAAACTCAAACAACCACACCTGTCCATTATCCTAGCTCTATAACACAATGTTTCTCCGCCTTACACCAGTCTTAGATTTTAGTAAGGTACCCAATTTCTAATGCTTCTAATTTCTCCCTATCAAATACACTAATCATAACTCTACTTTATCTCTCTCATATTCAACTCTATAGTGCACCGTATCAATTGATCTTACTATGTCCTCAACTCCCTCGCTTATCCCTACAATACACCCTCACTGATTTAAACTGAATGTCTTCCTTCTAAACCTGCAAAGCTGTAGCTTGCTAGAGAAAATAAGTAATGTATGTCAGTGTCACTAAATATCTGTGGCCTCCAATATCAACAGCTCACTTTGCTGTCTAGGACACTTTTAGGTATCACTAGCAAGTGCTCTCTTTCCAGTACTCATGCAGCCTTTTCAAAAAAATCTCCACTCATCTCAAAACTCTGGCTATACCCTTGCTTGATATAAAATAATAACCTTAGCATTACACAACAAAAATTAAAGCCAACAGCATCCCCTCAATTTTCTGCCATCAGACCTACAAACTTAGCTGCATCAACATGCATGTTTTCTGTCTTCTCTCTTGTTACAGTGGGAGAGGGGTTTGGCCCCCCAGTAAGGTCAATTTTTTACTTATTCCAGCAATTTCAATATGTAGTTATTGAACTTTGAAGCAACTATGCTTTTATCTCCATTAGATATTTTTTTTTACTTAAAAAAGGACATAAAATGATATTATTTTTTAATAACTAAAAGAGGTAGATGAAACTAAGAGAAAGGAGTGAGAAAGGTAGGGAAAAAATTGCCAGGTATACAAAAAATGTGGTTAGGAATGAAAAGAGGATATAGAGCATAGTGCTTTGATGGGATTCAATTGCAACATCAAGGGACAAGTGGGCTTTAAACAATCATTTTAATTTGATAGTGGCTTGCTGGTCACCTTTTGGTAATTCACCTGAATTAGCCCATTTTTATGCCAATAATTCTCTTCCAATTGACTTGAAGAATTAAAAACTTTTAAAACTCTGATCCACTCTGATCCTTTCTTTTCCCATCACATGCTATTACAGACACTTATAGTTTTTTGTAATTATTGACTACCTCTTAGTTTAATTGTAAAATTGGCTTAAGTGTTTAATAAATTCCTGAAAGATTAATAACATGATCAAAGGAGCAAAGCCCATTCCTTAAAGTGCAGTTCTCAAACTCTGCTTTCAAATTACTGGCCGAAAAGTTCACAGCCTACTGATGTCCCAAGCTTTCCTCCTCTGTAATATGGTGTATTTTTTAAATTGATGTTAGGCTGAAATCACAAGCCATCTCTCTGAACGTTAAAGAAATCTGTAACATAATATGGAAAGTATATTTTTAAGGGGATCCAGAATAATTATTGATAAGCTTTCAACGGCAAGTCTGAAGAAATTCATGGGTCCACCATTCACCATGACAAGAAATTCAACTATTTCATGGGTACTCTCCCCTCCACATTGTTTTTTTTTTGTTTGTTTTTCTTCCTTCATATTTAAACATAAATGGGTTAAAGTTTCTCAGTTAATATCTCACTTGGGGTAATTTAGTTAATTCTCCTTTAGTGTATCCTAATAAATGTGGATGTTAATGACTGGCTATTTTTCAAGTAAGAATTTTATTATTCGCATTGTAGCTTGGATGACTTGAAAAATAATGCCATTAACTTAAAATAAATTAATATATTTTTAAAGTTTAGAAAATTATTATTGCTACTCATTCATTCATTTAACAGATATCTATTAGGTGCCTACTGCATAACAGACATTATGCTACATCCAGGATGATGCTTCCAGAAGCCAAGAGTTTACCTGAGGATGAAGTTGACTAATGAAGCTATAGCTTCCAAAAGATCTTTCCTCTACTGAGTAATAAAACAAACTCCTAAGTACTGCACAAATAAAAATCTTAACATGTTAGATATGTTAATATATTAGGGGGAAAAGTGGACTTGCATTTTTGAATGTCTTGAATAAAACATGTTAAGAAGGAGTAATACTTTTTTACTTTAAAGAACATGGCAAAGTATTTGGAGGAATGCCTCACAAAGCAGCATCGGTAAGAATGACCAGGCAGAAGAATTGATGTTTATTATGACTGGACACAATTTGCACCACTACGTGTGAATCACAGCCTGAAAAGTTCCAGAATTTTTTAGATTATAAAAGCACATCACAAACAAATTCTCTGTACAAGATAGGATGTACATATGCTGTATCAATCAAAGCACAATATTGCTGAGCGTCAAAGACAGTGTTATGAATTATGTTGGGATAACTGACACAATCTGACACTACCCAGACAAAGTCACAAGCAAAAATGGTCTCCTTAATATCAGGGGACCAAAAACTGAATGTATAATTAATTCTTCCATACATTTTTATTTAAATGGAAATTCAGCAAAGTTTAAAAATTTGAACTCTGCTTGGGGTATAATTGGAAATATTCTTGATCTACTATTTATTTTATGCCTTCAACAAAATTTAAAACATGTAATTAATTTATTTTAATCATTATCAGTAATCATTTATGTGGAGACAGAAAGAGAAAAATTCTAAAAATGTCAAATATGGTACTAGATGTAATTGAAGTTAATCCTCTAGAGACAAGTACAAAGTATTGTTTTCCTCAATATTATTATCACCTAGTCATCAGATACAGTTTACTAAACTTTCTTGATCTTCACATCCAGAGATTATTTTTGCACAAAGGCTCTAATGTAATTTCTCTGCAGCTGGATAATGAGAAGTTACTTAACACATTGGTTGAGAACTGATTAAAGGTGCTTATCAGGTTACATTACAACTGCTTGAAATCATTTATTTATGGATTTATTTAAATATTATTGCCCAACTGGTATTTCCTAGGCCTGGCTATCCCAGAGAAGGTCAGTGAAACACCTCTGAGAGAGGAAAACTGGTTAAAACCCATTTGTATTGCTCTGGCTTTGCTACCACTTAAAGCTGTGTTAGCATCTTTTGTGTATTCCCTTCAAGCTCTCTCTAGGCCCCAGGAATAATGTCGCTGCAATTCGTGCATATGTGCATTTTAATAGGGTTGAAAATGCAGAGTTGTGTTTGAATAGGTTTTAAAAACTTCTCTATTCATTATCAATTTTCATTTAAAATACACAAAAATTCAATTTTTAATAAAAAAAATGTCTGTTGAGGCAAGTAAGCCAAAAAGATATCAAAAGGAAACAGGCCCATTTCTATTTCTTGTATTCAACATGCATTTATTGAGCATCTACCCTAGGAGATACAGTGGGTAAACAAGATCCACAATATCTGTGTTCTCATGTCTCCCCTTCTCAAAGTTATTCAAAGACAATTTTAGATAGTGGCTTAGGAGCTGTAAAGGAAATAAACAGTACTCTAAGTAAGTGAATGAAAGACAGTGACTCTAAATAAAGATTGCTTATGTTAAACTACCTTAGTTTCTAGATTCTTCTCTTTACCTTTCCATGACACTTACTTTCACTAAATATCAGCACCGAGGCTATCTACTTCTCTTTACAGTGAGCTTTACCCCAAGGGTGTCAGCCACCTCTCCAATCACTCATACCCACTAATACAAATCAACATGCAAAATTCCAATTTCACTACTCCAGTGCAAGGCCACAGATTTTTTTTTTTTTCCGTCAGAGGAAGGGAGCCACAGGTAAGGCTATTAGTAGGTCACACCTTAGTGTGTATTTGCCAGTAGGTATGGTCCCAAGTGCTGATCATGTAAGAAAAAAGAGTTTTGAATTGATGGGAAGGGGCAAGAGGGTAAGAAGTTATTATTTTAACACTTTGTGATAAGGCAGACACAAGAAAAGCACTAGAGAAATGGACTTTAGAAAACCAGTGTGGGCAGCTTAAAGGCATTACTTTTTAAGCGTGGCTATAAAGGGAATATTGAATACTGGAAAAGAGACAAGAGTGCAGAAGGGGAGACGGAATGCTATAAAAAAACAAATTTCAACAGCTTCATTATTTTTCCCAGGCCAGGAGAGTAAAGGTGTTATTGAAAAGTCTGATTTCTCTCCCCTTATAGCTAGAGAAAGGCAGCAAGAGTAACAATGGTTTAGGAGAAAGCCAAATATAGGGACATGGAAATTCTTCAGCTATATATTTTCTATATACATATAATATATATAGACACACACACTCATATATATACACACTTGTGTATATGTGTGTGTCTATTATATAGAGAGACACCTTATATATATACAATATATACAGAATATATACATTCTGTAATCCTCACAGAAACCCTATGAAGTGGGTACTATACTAGAATAATTTGTTTCACAGACGAGGAAACTGAGGCACAGAGAGGCTAAATAATTTCCCCAAAGTCAAAGTCACACCACCAGCAGTGATATGAGCTGGGATTTGAACTCATGCAGCCTGTCCTTTGTGTTTGGACTCTTGACCACTATGATATCCAATATTGGGACTGGTGTCAGGGGCTGTGGGAAAGGTTCAGTTGTTTACAATATGTTAGCAGTAAAGTCTAAAATTTAATTTTCAAATTTGCACTTTGTAAACTATAACTTCAAATGCTCCCTGATTGAATTTAATAAAAATTTTAATTACACTGAATGTTCTTTATCTAAGCATGCAAGTTTTTAAATAAAAATATAAGGTACAAATCAACCAGTTTTACACTGCATTTTCACAAGCTGGCTTTCAGCATGGATTTAAACACTAGACTTTTGTTAGAATGTAAATATGGCCTTACTTCTGTGCTTTCTAACTTATGTATCCTTCCATTACAGTGGCTCTAGTGAGCTAAATATTTGTGATTGTATTTAGGTTAAAAATTTTGCAATGACTTTGAAGCTATATGTTAAAGATTCATAGCATCTGGTTCCTATTTACAATCTTTCAGTCTTCCAGGACACATTAATGAGGAACACAATGAGGTAAATTGGATTTTTACAGAGTTGTGCTTATTGATAAACATTCTCCCTGATGTAGTCAGACATGACCATACCTAAAAATTATATGGATTACAAAATATTTCAAATTCCATACTTTTAAATAATGTAATGATAAACATAGAAAACAGGTACCAAAGGACAAGGAATCCTGAAATACATCAATAGTACTAATTACTACAAAGTAGAAATCAAATAGGAAAGTTTTGTTCTTGAACTGTACAAAATTTATTACTAAATTGCCAAATAATAAAATTAAAAATAGTCAGCATTTGTTGAGTGATTATTAAGTACTAGGCATTGTTCTAAGAATAATACTTACTACTTATAATAACTCCATCAGGTAGTTATTATTATTCCCATGTTTCAGATGAGAATACAGAGATAGTAAGAAGTTAAGCCGAGAAGAACACCTACTGAACGCTGACGGAAGACCTCAGACCCCCCAAAAGGCAAGAAACTCCCCACATACTTGGTAGGGCAAAAGAAAAAAGAAAAAACAGACAAAAGAATAGGGACGGGACTTGCACCAGTGGGAGGGAGCCGTGAAGGAGGAAAGGTTTCCACACACTAGAAGCCCCTTCGTGGGCGGAGACTGTGGGTGGTGGAGGGGGAAAGCTTCAGAGTAGTGGAGGAGAGAACAGCAACAGGAGTGTGGAGGGCAAAGCGGAGAGATTCCTGCACAGAGGATCGGTGCCCTCAGGCACTCACCAGCCCGAGAGGCTTGTCTGCTCAGGCACCGGGGCGGGCGGGGCTGGGAGCTGAGGCTCGGGTATTGGGTTTCAGTCCGAGCGCAGGGAGAGGACTGGGGCTGGCAGCAGGAAGAGAGCCTGAAGGGGTTAGTGCACCACGGCTAGCCCGGAGGGAGTCCGGGGAAAAAGTCTGGAGCTGCCGAAGAGGCAAGAGACTTTTTCTTCCCTCTTTGTTTCCTGGTGCGCGAGGAGAGGACATTAAGAGCGCTGCTTAAAGAAGCTCCAGAGATGGGCGCGAGCTGCGGCTAAAGGCGCGGACCCCGGAGACGGGCGTGGGACGCTGGGGCTGCTGCTGCCGCCGCCATAAGGCCTGTGTGCGAGCGCAGGTCATTGTCCACTCCCCTTCCGGGGAGCCTGTGCAGCTCGCCACTGCCGGGGTCCCGGGATCCAGGGACGGCTTCCACGGGAAAGCGCATGGAGCGCTTAGGGCTGGTGCAACATCACGCCTACCTCTGCCGCTACAGGCTCACCCCGCACTGCGTGCCACTCCCTCCCCTCGGCCTGAGTGAGCCAGAGCCCCCGAATCAGCGGCTCCTTTAAACCGGTCCTGTCTGAGCGAAGAACGGACACCCTCCGGCGACCTACGTGCAGAGGCGGGACCAGGTCCAAGGCTGAGACCCGGGAGCTGTGAGAGCAGAGAAGAGACAGGGAAATCTCTCTGTGCAGCCTCGGAGGCAGCAGATTAAAGCTCCACGGTGCGCTTGATGTGCCCTGCGTCTGTGGAGTTCATGAATGGACACCAAATCATCCCAAATTGAGGAGGTGGACTTTGAGGACAAAATTTAAGATTTTTCCCCATTTTCCTCTTTTTACAATGAATTATCCCAAATTAAGAAGGTGGACTTTGAGAGCAAGATTTTCGATTTTTTTCCCCATGTTCTCTTTTTGTGAATGTGTATGCGTATGCTACTGTGTGAGATTTTCTCTGTATAGCTTTGCTTACACCATATGTCCCAGGGTTCTATCGGTCCATTTTTGTGTGTGTGTGTGTGTTTGTTTGTTTTTTCAATACTTACTTTTTAATTTCATAAGGCTACTAAGGTTTACACTTTATTTTTTTTACTTTATCTTCTCTCTTTCTTGTTTTCCTACCTTCCCTACCTCCTTCCCTCCCTCAGACCCTCATTTCTTTCTTTCTCTCCTTCTTTCCTTCCTCCCTCCCTCCCGTCTTTCTTTCTTCCTTCCTTTCTTTCTTTCCTTCCTTCTTTCTTTCTTTCTTTCTTTCTTTCTTTCTTTCTTTCTTTCTTTCTTTCTTTCTTTCTTTCTTTCTTTCTTTCTTTCTTTCCTCCCTCCCTCCCTACTTTCTTCCTTTCACTCTTACTTTTTCTTTCCTTCTTCCCTCCCTCCTTTCTTTCTTTCCATCTTTCCTCCCTCCCTCCCTCCTTTCTCTCTTTCTTTCTTTCTTCCCTCCTTCCTTTCTTTCCTTCTTCCTTTCTTTCTCTCTCTCTTTCTTTCTTCTACTAATTCTTTCTTTCTAATTTTCTCCCTTTTATTCTGAGCCAGGAAGATGAAAGGCTCTTGGTGCTGCAGCCAGGAGTCAGTGCTGTGCCTCTGAAGTGGGAGAGCCAACTTCAGGACACGGGTCCACAAGAGACCTCCCAGCTCCACATAATATCAAGCGGCAAAAATCTCCCAGAGATCTCCATCTCAACACCAGCACCCAGCTTCACTCAACGACCAGCAAGCTACAGTGCTGGTCACCCTATGCCAAGCAACTAGTAAGACAGGAACACAACCCCACCCATTAGCAGAGAGACTGCTCACAAACATAATAAGGCCACAGGCACCCCAAAACACACCACTAGACGTGGACCTGTCAACCAGAAAGAAAAGATCGAGCCTCAACCACCAGAACACAGGCACTAGTCCCCCCCAACAGGAAGCCTACACAACCTACTGAAACAAGCTTAGCCACTGGGGACAGACACCAAAAACAACGGGAACTATGAACCTGCAGCCTGCAAAAAGGAGACCCCAAACACAGGAAGATAAGCAAAATGAGAAGAAAGAAAAACACACAGCAGGTGAAGGAGCAAGATAAAAACCAACCAGACCTAACAAATGAAGAGGTAATAGGCAGTCTACCTAAAAAAGAATTCAGAATAATGATAGTAAAGATGATCCAAGATTCTATTTCCAAGATCCAAAATCTTGGAAATAGAATAGACAAAATGCAAGAAACAGTTAACAAGGACCTAGAAGAACTAAAGATGAATCAAGCATGAATTAAAAACACAATAAATGAAATGAAAAATACTCTAGATGGGATCAATACCAGAATAACTGAGGCAGAAGATCGGATAAGTGACATGGAAGATAAAATAGTGGAAATAACTGTTGCAGAGGAAAATAAAGAAAAAAGAATGAAAAGAACAGAGGACAGTCTCAGAGACATATAGGACAACATTAAATGCACCAAAATTTGAATTCTAGGGGTTCCAGAAGAAGAAGAGAAAAAGAAAGGGACTGAGAAAATATTTGAAGAGATTATAGTTGAAAACTTCCCTAATATGGGAAAGGAAATAGTTAATCAAGTCCAGGAGGCACAGAGAGTCCCATACAGAATAAATCCAAGGAGAAATATGCCAAGACACATATTAATCAAACTGTCAAAAATTAAACACAAAGAAATCATATTAAAAGCAGCAAGGGAAAAACAACAAATAACACACAAGGGAATCCCCATCAGGTTAACAGCTGATCTCTCAGCAGAAACTCTGCAAGCCAGAAGGGAGTGGCAGGACATAATTAACGTGATGAAGGAGAGAATCCTGCAACCAAGATTACTCTACCCAGCAAGGATCTCATTCAGATTTGATGGAGAAATTAAAACCTTTACAGACAAGCAAAAGCTGAGAGAGTTCAGCACCACCAAACCAGCTTTACAAAAAAATGCTAAAGAAACTTCTCTAGGCAAGAAACACAACAGAAGGAAAAGACCTACAATAATGAACCCAAAACAATTAAGGAAATGGGAATAGGAACATACACATCAATAATTACCTTAAATGTAAATGGACTAAATGCTCCCACCAAAAGACACAGATTGGCTGAATGGATACAAAAACAAGACCCATATATATGCTGTCTACAAGAGACCCACTTCAGACCTAGAGATACAGACTGAAAGTAAGGGGATGGAAAAAGATATTCCATGCAAATGGAAACCAAAAGAAAGCTGGAGTAGCAATTCTCATATCAGACAAAATAGACTTTAAAATAAAGACTACTAGAAGAGACAAAGAAGGACACTACATGATGATCAAGGGATCAATCCAAGAAGAAGATATAACAATTGTAAATATTTATGCAGCAAACATAGGAGCACCTCAATACATAAGGCAAATACTAACAGCCATAAAAGGAGAAATCGACAGTAACAGAATCATAGTAGGGGATTTTAACACCCCACTTTCACCAAAGGACAGATCATCCAAAATGAAAATAAATAAGGAAACACAAGCTTTAAATGATACATTAAACAAGATGGACTTAATTGATATTTATAGGACATTCCATCCAAAAACAACAGAATACACATTTTTCTCAAGTGCTCATGGAACATTCTGCAGGACAGATCATATCTTGGGTCACAAATCAAGCCTTGGTAAATTTAAGAATATTGAAATTGTATCAAGTATCTTTTCCGACCACAATGCTATGAGACTAGACATCAATTACAGGAAAAGATCTGTAACAAATACAAACACAAGGAGTCTAAACAATACACTACTCAATAACGAAGTGATCACTGAAGAAACCAAAGAGGAAATCAAAAAATACCTAGAAACAAATGACAATGGAGACACGACGACCCAAAACCTATGGGACGCAGCAAAAGCAGTTCTAGGGGGAAGTTTATAGCAATACAATCCCACCTTAAGAAACAGGAAACATCTCGAGTAAACAACCTGACCCTGCACCTAAAGCAATTAGAGAAAGAAGAACAAAAATCCCCCAAAGTTAGCAGAAGGAAAGAAAACATAAAGATCAGATCAGAAATAAATGAAAAAGAAATGAAGGAAATGATAGCAAAGATCAATAAAATTAAAAGCTGATTCTTTGAGAAGATAAACAAAATTGATAAACCATTATCCAGACTCATCAAGAAAAAAAGGGAGAAGACTCAAATCAATAGAGTTAGAAATGAAAAAGGAGAAGTAACAACTGACACTGCAGAAATACAAAAGATCATGAGAGATTACTACAAGCAACACTATGCCAATAAAATGGACAACCTGGAAGAAATGGACAAATTCTTAGAAATGCACAACCTGCCAAGACTGAATCAGGAAGAAATAGAAAATATGAAGAGACCAATCACAAGCACTGAAATTGAAACTGTGATTAAAAATCTTCCAAAAAACAAAAGCCCAGGACCAGATGGCTTCACAGGTGAATTCTATCAAACATTTAGAGAAGAGCTAACACCCATCCATCTCAAACTCTTCCAAAATATAGCAGAGGGAGGAGCACTCCCAAGCTCATTCTACGAGGCCACCATCACCTTGATACCAAAACCAGGCAAGGATGTCACAAAGAAAGAAAACTACAGGCCAATATCACTGATGAACATAGATGCAAAAATCCTGAACAAAATACTAGAAAACAGAATCCAACAGCACATGAAAAGGATCATACACCATGATCAAGTGGGGTTTATTCCAGGAATGCAAGGATTCTTCAATATACGCAAATGAATCAATGTGATACACCATATTAACAAATTGAAGGAGAAAAACCATATGGTCATCTCAATAGATGCAGAGAAAGCTTTTGACAAAATTCAACACCCATTTATGATAAAAACCCTGCAGAAAGTAGGCATAGAGGGAACTTTCCTCAACATAATAAAGGCCATATATGACAAACCCACAGCCAACATCATCCTCAATGGTGAAAAACTGAAACCATTTCCACTAAGATCAGGAACAAGACAAGGCTGCCCACTCTCACCACTGTTATTCAACTTAGTTTTGGAAGGTTTAGCCACAGCAATCAGAGAAGAAAAGGAAATAAAAGGAATCCACATTGGAAAAGAAGAAATAAAGCTCTCACTGTTTGCAGATGACATGATACTATACATAGAGAATCCTGAAGAGGCTACCAGAAAACTACTAGAGCTAATCAATGAATTTGTTAAAGTAGCAGGATACAAAATTAATGCACAGAAATCTCTGGCATTCCTGTACACTAATGATGAAAAATCTGAAAGTGAAATCAAGAAAACCCTCCCATTTACCATTGCAACAAAAAGAATAAAATATCTAGGAATAAACCTACCTAAGGAGACAAAAGACCTGTATGCAGAAAATTGTAAGACACTGATGAAAGAAATTAAAGATGATACAAATAGATGGAGAGATATACCATGCTCCTGGATTGGAAGAATCAATATTGTGAAAATGACTCTACTACCCAAAGCAATCTACAGATTCAATGCAATCCCTATCAAACTACCACTGGCAGTTTTCACAGAACTAGAACAAAAAATTTCAAAATTTGTTTGGAAAAACAAAAGACCCCGAATAGCCAAAGCAATCTTGAGAACAAAAAACGGAGCTAGAGGAATCAGGCTCCCTGACTTCAGACTATACTACAAGCTACATTAAGCAAGACAGTGTGTTACTGGCACAAAAACAGAAAGTTTGATCAATGGAACAGGACAGAAAGCCCAGAGATAAACCCACGGACATATGGTCACCTTATCTTTGATAAAGGAGGCAGGAATGTACAGTGGAGAAAGGACAGTCTCTTCAATAAGTGGTGCTGGCAAAACTGGACAGGGACATGTAAAAGTATGAGATTAGATCATTCCCTAACACCATACACAAAAATAAGCTCAAAATGGATTAAAGACCTAAATGTAAGGCCAGAAACTATCAAACTCTTAGAGGAAAACATAGGCAGAACACTCTATGACATAAATCATAGCAAGATCCTTTTGGACCCACCTCCCAAAGAAATGGAAATAAAAACAAAGATAAACAAATGGGACCTAATGAAACTTCAAAGCTTTTGCACTGCAAAGGAAACCATAAAGAAGACCAAAAGACAACCCTCAGAATGGGAGAAAATATTTGCAAATGAAGCAACAGACAAAGGACTAATCTCCGAAATTTATACGCAGCTCATGCAGCTCAATAGCAAAAAAACAAACAACCATATCCAAAAATGGGCAGAAGACTTAAATAAGCATTTCTCCAAAGAAGATATACAGACTGCCAAGAAACACATGAAAGAATGCTCAACATCATTAATCATTAGAGAAATGCAAATCAAAACTACAATGAGATATCATCTCACACCAGTCAGAATGGCCATCATCAAGAAATCTAGAAACAATAAATGCTGGAGAGGGTGTGGAGGAAAGGGAACACTCTTGCACTGCTGGTGGGAATGTGAATTGGTAGAGCCACTATGGAGAACAGTATGGAGGTTCCTTAAAAAACTAAAAATAGGGCTTCCCTGGTGGCGCAGTGGTTGAGAGTCCGCCTGCCGATGCAGGGGACACGGGTTCGTGCCTTGGTCCGGGAAGATCCCACATGCCGCGGAGCAGCTGGGCCCGTGAGCCATGGCCGCTGAGCCTGCGTGTCCGGAGCCTGTGCTCCACAATGGGAGAGGCCACAACAGTGAGAGGCCCGCATACAGCAAGGAAAACAAAAACAACAACAACAACAACAAAATCTAAAAATAGAACTACCATACGACCCAGCAATCCCACTACTAGGCATATAGCCTGAGAAAACCATAATTCAAAAAGAAACATGTACCAAAATGTTCATTGCAGCTCTATTCACAATAGCCCAGAGATGGAATCAACCTAAGTGTCCCTCATTGGATGAATGGATAAAGAAGATGTGGCACATATATACAATGGAATATTACTCAGCCATAAAAAGAAATGAAACTGAGCTATTTGTAATGAGGTGGATAGACCTAGAGTCTGTCATACAGAGTGAAGTAAGTCAGAAAGAGAAAGACAAATACCGTATGCTAACACATATATATGGAATTTAAGAAAAAAATATTTCATGAAGAACCTAGAGTAAAACAGGAATAAAGACACAGACCTCCTTGAGAATGGACTTGAGGATATGGGGAGGGGGAAAGGTAAGCTGTGACGAAGCAAAAGAGAGGAATGGACATATATACAGTACCAAATGTAAGGTAGATAGATAATGGGAAGCAGCTGCATAGCACAGGAAGATCAGCTCGGTGCTTTGTGACCGCCTGGAGGGGTGGGATAGGGAGGGTGGGAGGGAGGGAGACGCAAGAGAGAAGGGATGTGGGAACAGATGTATATATATGACTGATTCACTTTGTTATAAAGCAGAAACTAATTAAAAAAAAAAAAAAAAGAAGTTAAGCCACTTACACAAGCCCCCACAGCTGCTAAACAGTAGAGCTGGGGATTTGAACTGAGGCAGTCTGATCTCTTGAGCTTAACTGGTAGCTTCTATCCTATATTACCCCACTACTAAATGGCTCTAGTTTTCTTGTTGGACAGCTCCCTCATATAATATATAACTTACTCAGTAAAAGCCTTGAGGACTGCATCGTCATCTGGGTCCAAAATATGTGTCACTACACTGAGTACTGCCATTTAGAGCTGTTCTCCATGTGTGCTCCATAAGCATACTGCCACTCTGTAAGTTGTTCATTAGAAGTTGAGTACAATTTTCTCTTGCAAGACACAGCTCTTCCTAGCATAGCAAGTTGCATCACTTTCTCCCATTTTCTTCAGATTAGTAGATATCGAGGTAATCAGTCAGGGAGATGGCTGATGGGAAAAGATGTGTTTTATTTTATACATACATAAAAAACTCCCAAGGTACTAGTATATAGTGTGTAAAATGTGTGCTTGCCATCTCTACCAAACTGAATTGACCTTTTTATTATTTTCCTCTTCCATGGTTGTACTTCATCTTCATTTTATTCTGATTTCACACATATAAAAGTGTTGGGAGTTAGAGCTGAACTATTTGTTTTGTCCCAGGTCCTAGAAAAACTGAAGGGGGCTGAGGGGACACTCTCTTTAAAAAAACAAAACAAAAAACAAAAAAACATATATGTTGATCAATAATTAAACTCAAGAATTTTTAAAAAATCAACTCTAGGCCTCTATGACTCTCTCAGGATTTCATATGAAATCTTAGCCTCAATGGAGTAATCCTTTCAGTGATCCTAAGAGAAATTATCATTAAGGCAATTCCTGAGTTAATATAACTTTAAAGAGAAGAGGACCTGTTATTTTATGCTTGGTTTGACTACAGTTATTGGACATACCATTAAGATATATAAAGATTCTCTTCAGTCAATCTTTAGGTCATATGATGGGCCTGGGGTCAGTAGCTTTATAAATGTTGCAATATGGTTTGTCTGAAGATTCCAGCCTTTAATAAATTCAAGAAAAAAAAATACACCCTAAATGCTGCACAGTGACTAATTTCATTATCACATCCATAGCCACTAACTTCATTGTTAGTAACTACTGACTTACCAAAAACCAGATATTAAAATATGTCTATTCACTTTAGTGTAAAAATATGAGCCGGTAGTTTTGAATACTTCAATATATTAGTTATATTAAACCATTATTTTATTTCTTCATACAAAAAATTGGCCAAATTAAGATATTAATCATTTTATCAATTCAGAAAAAATCATTTACAAATCTGTATTGACTATAGCTGTAATACACTCAAACATAAATTATCAAATGCTATGGCATCTCCTGTATTTCACGTCAAAAGTAACAATCACCAACATCAATAGAATGCTTCCCATGTGTCCTCAGTTCTAATCATTTTATGTGTACTTAGCTTACTCATGAAGTAGGTACTTTTACTATAGTTATGGAGAGGCACAAAGAGGTTAAGTAGATTGCCCAAATAATATATAGATAAGTGAAGTGGGACTTGAACTCAGTCCAACTTGAGCAACCATGATCTTAGCTTCAGGATGGGTGCTGGCTGCCAGAAGAACCAACCACGTGATTAGAGGGCTGGAACTTTCAGCCCCACCCCCAGAACTCCAGGGAGGGGAAAGAGGTTAGAGGTTGAGTTTTATCAGCAATAGCCAATTTAATCAATCATGCCTGCATGATGGAACCTCCATAAAAATCCCTAAATGACGTAGTTCAGAGAGCTTCTGGGTTGGTGAACACATTGAGGTGCTGGGAGGATGGTGTGGTCTGAGAGGGCATGGAAGCTCTGCACGCACACACCCCTCCCCCCATACCTTGCCCGGTGCATCTCTTCCATCTGGCTATAATTTTCCTGGGCTCTGTGAACTGTCCTAGTGAATTAACAAACCTGAGGGGAGGTCATAGGAACCCCTGAATTTGTACTCAACCATGCAGAAATGTGGGTCTCCTGCGCATCTCACTTGCAACTGGTGTCTGAAGTGGAGAAAATCTTGGGACTGAGTCCATAAACCCAAGGAGATGGACACTAATTACATATAGTTAATATCAGAATTAAGTTGTATGACATTTGGTAGGTATCAGGAAGGAAAAAAAATAGAATAGGACACACATGCTGTGGATCAACTAAGCCCGTGTGCCACAACTACTGAGCTTGCATGCCACAACCACTGAAGCTTGTGCACCTAGAGCCTGTGCTCCGCAACAAGAGAAGCCACCACAGTGAGAAGCCCGTGGACCACAACGAAGAGTAGCCCCCACTCGCCTCAAGTAGAGAAAGCCCGTGCACAGCAACAAAGACCCAATGCAGCCAAAAATAAATAAAGTTTTTAAAAAGGAAAAAAAAAAGTATCAGCAGGCCATTTCATCAAGGAATTTTATAATTATAAAAATATCCAATATATTTTATTATTTTTTGAATTTTATTTATTTTTTATACAGCAGGTTCTTATTAGTTATGTATTTTATATGTATTAGTGCATATATGTCAATCCCAATCTCACAATTCATCCCACCACCACCACCACCCATCTCCGCTTTCCCTCCTCAGTGTCCATAAGTGTGTTCTCTACATCTGTGTCTCTATTTCTGCCTTGCAAACCAGTTCATCTGTACCATTTTTCTAGATTCCACACATATGCATTAATATGTGATACTTATTTTTCTCTTTCTGGCTTACTTCACTCTGTATGACAGTCTCTAGGTCATTCCATGACACTACAAATGACCCAACACCGTTCCTTTTTAATGGCTGAGTAATATTCCATTGTGTATATGTACCACATCTTTTTTATTCATTCATCTGTTGGGCATTTAGGTCACTTCCATGACTTGGCTATTATAAACAGTGCTGCAATGAATATTAGGGTGTATGCGTCTTTTTTTTAACATCTCTATTGGAATATAATTGCTTTACACTGGTGTGTTAGTTTCTGCCCTATAACAAACTGAATCAGCTATATGTATATACTATTATTGTGTTACTATCAAGTTTCCCTTTTATGGCTATTAGCATTTGCCTTATGTATTGAGGTGCTCCTATGTTGGGTGTGTAAATATGTACAATTGTTATATTCTTCTTGGATTGATCCCTTGATCATTATGTAGTGTCCTTCTTTGTTTCTTGTAATAGTCTTCAGTTTAAAGTCTATTTTGTCTGATATGAGAATTGCTACTCCAGCTTTCTTTTGATTTCCATTTGCATGGAATATCTTTTTCCATCACCCTAACTTTCAGTCTGTATGTGTCCCTAGGTCCGAAGTGGGTCTCTTGTAGACAGCATATATACAGGTCTTGTTTTTGTATCCATTCAGCCAGTCTATGTCTTTTGGTTGGAGCATTTAATCCATTTACATTTAAGGTAATTATTGACATGTATGCTCTTATTACCATTTTCTTAATTGTTTTGGTTTGTTATTGTAGGTCTTTTCCTTCCCTTGTGTTTCCTGCCTAGAGAAGTTCCTTTAGCATTTGTTGTAAAGCTGGTTTGGTGGTGCTGAATTCTCTTAACTTTTGCTTGTCTGTAAAGGTTTTAATTTCTCCATCAAATCTGAAGGAGACCCTTCCTGGGTAGAGTAATATTGGTTGTAGGGTTTTCCCTTTCATCACTTTAAATATATCCTGCCACTCCCTTCTGGCTTGCAGAGTTTCTGCTGAAAGATCAGCTGTTAACCTTCAGGGATTCCCTTGTATGTTATTTGTTACTTTTCCCTTGCTGCTTTTAATATTTTTTCTTAGTATTTAATTGTTGATAGTTTGGTTGATATGTGTCTTGGCATGTTTCTCCTTGGATTTATCCTGTATGAGACTCTCTGTGCTTCCTGGACTTAATTGACTATTTTCTTTCCCATGTTAGGGAAGTTTTCAACTATAATATCTTCAAATATTTTCTCAGACCCTTTCTATTTTCTCATCTTCTTCTGTGACCCCTATAATTCGAATGTTGGTGCATTTAATCTTGTCCCAGAGGTCTCTGAAACTGTCCTCAATTCTTTTCATTCTTTCTTCTTTATTCTGCTCTGCAGTAGTTATTTCCACTATTTTATCTTCCAGGTCACTTATCCATTCTTTGGCCTCAGTTATTCTGCTATTGATTCCTTGTAGATAATTTTATATTTCATTTATTGTGTTGTTCATCATCATTTGTTTGCTCTTTGGTTCTTCTAGGTCCTTGTTAAACAGTTCTTGTATTTTCTCCGTCCTATTTCCAATATTTTGGATCATCTTTACTATCATTACTCTGAATTCTTTTTCAGGTAGACTGCCTATTACCTCTTCATTTGTTAGGTCTGGTGGGTTTTTACCTTGCTCCTTCATCTGCTGCATATTTCTCTGTCTTCTCATTTTGTTTAACTTACTGTGTTTGGGGTCTCTTTTGCAGGCTGCAGATTCATAGTTCCCACTGTTTTTGGTGTCTGCCCCCAGTGGGTGAGGATGGTTCAGTGTCTTGTGTAGGCTTCCTAGTAGAGGGAACTGTGCCTGTGTTCTGGTGGGTGGGGCTGTACCTTCTCTTTCTCATAGGCAGGGCCGTGTCAGGTGGTGTGTTTTGGGGTGTCTGTGAACTTAATATGATTTTAGGCAGCCTTTCTGCTAATGGGTAGGCTTGTGTTCCTGTCTTGCTAGTTGTTTAGTATGGGGCATGCAGCACTGGAGCTTGCTGGCCTTTGGGTGGAGCTGGGTCTTAGTATTGAGATGGAGATCTCTGGGAGAGCTCTCATTGATTGATATTACATGGGCTGGGAGGTCTCTGATGGACCAATGTCCTGAACTCAGCTTTCTCACCTCAGAGGCTCAGGCCTGACACCAGCCCAGAGCACCAAGCTCCTGTCAGCCACACGGCTCAGAAGAAAAGGGAGAAAAAAAGAAAGAAAAAAATAATAACCACAAAAAAATTTTTTAATAAATAATAAATTACTAAAATTAAAAAAATAATAAAAAAGAGAGCAACCAAACCAATAAACAAATCCACAAATGATAAAAAGCACTAAAAACTAAACTAAGATAAACATAAAAATCAAAAACAAATTAGTCACAGACAGCAAACCCCAAGTCTACAGTTGCTCCCAAAGTCCACTGCCTCAATTTTAGGTTGATTCATTGTCTATTCAGGTATTCCACAGATGCAGGGTACATCAAGTTGATTGTGGGGATTTAATCCGCTGCTCCTGAGGCTGCATGGAGAGATTTCCCTTTCTCTTCTTTGTTCGCACAGCTCCTGGGGTTCAGCTTTGGATTTGGAGCCACCTGTGCGTGTAGGTCACCCTCAGGCACCTGTTCCCTGCCTAGACAGGAGGGGGTTAAAGCAGCAGCTGATTAGGGCACTCTTACTCTCTCAGGCTGGGGGTGGAGGGGTACAGTAGTCATAATTGGAATGCGGGGTGAGCCTGCAATGGCAGGGGCCAGCGTGACATTGCAACAGCCTGAGGTGTGCCATATGTTCTGGGGAAGCTGTCCCTGGATCACGGGACCCTAGCAGTGGCGGGCTGCAGAGGTTCCCAGGGAGTGGGAGGGCGTGTGTGGATAGTGACCTGTGATTGCACAGAGGATTATTGGTGGCTGCTGCAGCAGTATTAGCATTTCATGTCCATATCTGGGGTCTGAGCTGAGAGCCACAGCTTGCACCCGTCTCTGGAGCTCATGTAGGCAGTGCACTGCCTTCTGTGGGCACACAGGAAAGAAATCCCCTCTCCTCATGCACCCAGAAACAATGGTCTCTTGCCTCTTCGGCAGGTCCAGACATTTTCCCAGACTCCCTGCCGGCTAGCTGTGCCGCACTAGCCCCTTCATGCTGTGTTCACGCCGCCAACCCTAGTCCTCTCCCTGCGATCCAACCTCCGAAGCCCGAGCCTCAGCTCCCAGCCCCTGCCCACCCCAGCAGGTGAGCAGACAAGCCTCTCGGGCTGGTGAGTGCTGATCGGCACCGATTCTCTGTGCAAGAATCTCTCCGCTTTACCCTCTGCACCCCTGTGGCTGCACTCTCCTCCATGACTCTGAAGCTTCCCCCCACCACCACACCCCGTCTCCACCAGTGAAGGGGCTTCCTAGTGTGTGGAAACTTTTCGTCTTTCAGAGCTCCCTCCCAGAGGTACAGGCCCCATCCCTAATCTTTTGTCTCTGTTTTTTTCTTTTTTCATTTGCCTTACTCAGGTATGTGGGGAGTTTCTTGCCTTTTGGGAACTCTGAGGTCTTCTGCCAGCATTCAGTAGGTATTCTGTAGGAGTTGTCCCACATGTAGATATATTTTTGATGTACTTGTGAGGAGGAAGCTGATCTCCATGTCTTAGTCCTCCACCATCTTGAAGGTCCCCCCCCCAATATATTTTATATCTTAGAACTGGCTGTACATGAATAACTATCTTATAACCAAGTGTGAACATAAAGTTCCCAAATGAAAAATGAACTCTATAGGCAATTAATAAATAAGACATTAATACTGCCCTTATACTGAATAAGACTATAACAAAAATATTTAAATTTATAATTAAAGTTACCATTCTTTGAATTTCTTCTGGCTTATTATTGAGATAACTTTTTATTAATTATTGATTTTTCACTTGAGAAAATTGTAGGTCCATGTTTAGTTAAGAGATATAATACAGAATGATCCCTTGTACATGTTTTCTAGTTTCCCCCAATGGTAGCATGGTAGTATAATACCATTATAGTATAAAATCCTAATCAGAATATCAACATTGATACAATCCACCAATATTATTCAATTTTCCTATTTTATTTGAACTCAGGTATGTGTGCGTGGATTTGGTAGTATACAGTTTTATCATATGTGTAGCTTCCTGTATGTACCACCTAGCCAAGATACTGAGTTCCATCATCATAAGAATCCCTCCTGGGCTTCCCTGGTGGCGCAGTGGTTGGGAGTCTGCCTGCCAACACAGGGGACGCGGGTTCGAGCCCTGGTCTGGGAGGATCCCGCATGCCGCGGAGCGGCTGGCCCCGTGAGCCACAATTACTGAGCCTGCGTGTCTGGAGCCTGTGCTCTGCAACGAGAGAGGCCGCAATAGTGAGAGGCCCGCGCACCGCGATGAAGAGTGGCCCCCGCTTGCCGCAACTAGAGAAAGCCCTCGCACAGAAACGAAGACCCAACACAGCGATAAATAAATGAATAAAATTTAAAAAAAAATAAAAAATATTAAAAAAAAAAGAATCCCTCCTGTTGCCCTTTTGTAACCACATTCATCTCCCTCCCACCTCCAACCTTCCCTTGTTCCTAACCTGTGATATCCACTAATCTGTCCTACATTTCTAAAATTTTGTCATTTAAAAAATGCTATAACTGGGCTTCCCAGGAGGCACAGTGGTTGAGAGTCTGCCTGCCAATGCAGGGGACACGGGTTCATGTCCCGGTCCGGGAAGATCCCACATGCTGCGAGGTGGCTGGGGCCGTGAGCCATGGCTGCTGAGCCTGCGCATCCGGAGCCTGTGCTCTGCAACGGGAGAGACCACAACAGTGAGAGGCCGGTGTACCGCAAGGGAAAAAAAAAAAAAAAAGCTATAACTTGAAGGGTATTACACTAAGTGAAATAAGTCAGACAAAGACAAAAACTCTATGATATCACTTATATGTGGAATCTAAAAAATACAACAAACTAGTAACTATAACAAAATAGAAGCAGACTTACAGATATAGAGAACAAGTTATTGGTTACCAGTGGCAAGAGCACAGGGGAGAGGGGCAATATAGGGGTAGGGGATTAAGAGGTACAAACTATTATGTATATAATAAACTACAAGGATATATTGTATAACACAGAGAATATAGCCAATAGTTTATAATAACTATAAATGGAATATAACTTTTAAAATTTTGAATCACTATATCATACATCTGTAACACAATACTGAACATCAACTACACTTCAATTTTTTTAAAATGCTCTATAAATGGAATCAAGGTATGTAACGTTTGGTGATTGGCTGTTTTTCACTCAGCATAATTCCCTGGAGATTCACCCAATTTGTTGTATGAATCAGGTCCTTTCTTTTTATTGCTGAGTAGTAGTCCACAATATATATGTACCACAGTTTGTTTAACCATTTATCTGTTGAAGGGCATTGGGGGTCATTTCAGCTTTCGGCTATTCCAAAGAAAGCTGCTATGAACACTGTACAGGAGTTTAAGTGACCATAAGTTTTCATTTCTCTGGGATAAATGCCTAGGAGTATAATTACTGGATCATATGGCAATTGCATGTCTAGTTTTATAAGAAACTGCCAATTGTTTTCCAAAGAGGCTGTACCATTTTACATTCCCACCAGTGACAGACCTAGTTTCTCCATATCCTCTCGAACACTTGGTATGCTCACTATTTTTTATTTCACTTTTTCCCTTCTGATAGCTGTGCAGTAACAACTCACAGAGGTTTTAATTTGTGTTTCTTTGATGCTGAACATATTTCCATGTGCTTATTAGCCATCCGTATATCCTTTTCATTGAAATGCCTCTTCATGTTGATTTTCCATTGTCTGTTTAGACTATATTTTACTGTTGAGTTTTGAGAGTTCCTTATATACTCTATATTTTAGTCTTCTGTTGATAAATAGCCTGCAAATATTTCCTCCCAATCTGTAGCTTTTTTCATCCTTTTGACATAGAATTTCACATAGCAAAAGTTTTAAATTTGGATGAAATCAAATTTACCCAGTTACCTTCTATGGGTCTTCGTTGCTGCTCACAGGCTTTCTCTAGGTTTGGCGAGTGGGGCTACTCTTTGTTGCAGTGCACGGGCTTCTCACTGAGGTGGCTTTTCTTGTTGTGGAGCACAGGGTCTAGGCACGTGGGCTTCATGCACCCTCAGTAATTGTGGCTCACAGGCTCCAGAGCGCAGGCTCAGCAGCTGTGGCGTACAGGCCCAGCTGCTCTGTGGCATGTGGGATCTTCCTGGACCAGGCCTTGAACCCATGTACCCTGCACTGGCAGGCGGGCTCTCAACCACTGCAATCTTGCGGGGGGGTTTTATTTTATTTTATTTTATTTTTTTGCTGCGGTACACGGGCCTCTCACTGTTGTGGCCTCTCCTGTTGTGGAGCACAGGCTCCAGACACGCATGCTCAGCAGCCATGGCTCACGGGCCCAGCCACTCTGTGGCATGTGGGATCTTCCAGGACCGGGGCATGAACCCATGTCCCCTGCATTGGCAGGCAGACTCTCAACCACTGCGCCACCAGGGAAGCCCCAATCCTCCATTTTTTAAGTTAATATTTTCATGTATACCTTTTTCTGTCTTTTATTTCAACCTAACTATGTCATTGAATTTGAAACAGCACATGGTTGTGTTATTTTTTAAGCCACTCTGCCAATTTGTCTTTTGATTGGTATCATTGAGGTGTCAATGCTCTAGAACTTAAGTCTTCCTTTTTTATTAAATTTTTTTCTGCTTCTTTCTCCTGGAACTCATTCTTCTGTTTCTCTTTCCTTGCCTTTCTGTGGGTTAACTGAATATTTTTTAGGATTCCAACTTGATTGCTTTATAGTGTTTTTGACTGTATCTCTTTGTGTAGTTTTCATAGTGTTTCTCAGAGAATTACAGTATACACATGTGACTTATAATACTTTACTGGTATCATCATTTTTACCACTCCTATTTAAGTGTGGACACTTCACTTCCATTTAAGTCCCTTTACTTTCCTCACCTTTAAATATCATTGTCTTGTGTAGCAGATCGTTACATCTGATAATTTATAATTTTGTTATGATCATCAGAATAGGATTTATAAAGCACAGGAGAAAAAGGATAACCCATTATATGTAACCACACCTCTGATTTTTTCATTGTTTCTTTTCTTCCTGCTTCCTGAATATCCGAGATTTTTTCGTTTACAATTTCCTTTCTGGATATTCTGTAAGGCTTCTCTCATTCTAATATTCTATGAATTCAAAACCTTTCCAAAGAAACTGAGTTTAAAATAGGTAATCAAAGAAATAAACATTTTAGAAGTCTGAGATTGGAGTCTGAGATGGTCTAGAGCTGGGGGCCTTACTGGAAAAACCACACCAGGAAGTTAGAGGGAAGTATGCATCTATGAAGGAAGATTAATTTATATCCTCCACAATTATGTCTTGGACAATACTAAATTGAAAGAAATTTACTACCAAAATAAACCATCCTAGAAAGCCCTTTCATTCAAACATTATAGAACACCTATAATGTGTCAAGAACTGTGCAAGGTGGTGGAGATGCAGAGATGAGTAATAAATGGTTCCTGTCCTAATCAGTGATTGACTCAAACAGAGGCACCTAGCAGCAAAGCCTGAGTCAGGGATTCGTGTACTTTTGTACTGTTAAGGGACTGCTCAGAGGAGAAAAGCAGTGAGGGAAGCAGGATAAGTCAGGGGACAGAGGATAATCAGGGAATCAGTTTTGTGATAAATCCATGTTTTTTCTAGGTAACTTTATCATTACTCACCTCAATGAAACAAAATGTTCAATCTTCAAAATGTATGGTGATTTTCTGTAGCTGATTAGTTAATTCTAACATCGGTAATAGTCAATTCTATGTGAAGAAAGAATAATTATGTATCCCTAATGTATATGGCCTAATAAATTCTGTTGCTAGTTACTAGTTTTTTCAGACATAGGCAACTTTATAAGATCACAATATAGAGTTCCAATATTCACACTTAAAGGTCAAGATTGAAGGTTTGACTAAGGAAAACTGCTATGAGTGCATATAACAATATATTTTTGACTAAAAGCCACATTCACACGTGTTTATTCACACATAACAAAAGATTTGGTGTTTACTCAGCTTTCATTTCATTTTAAGTAAAAGCCTACTTCATGTGAAAGCAAATACATCTTAAAACTTTGTTTCCAGGCTTCCCTGGTGGCACAGTGGTTAAGAGTCCACCTGCCGGGCTTCCCTGGTGGCAGCAGTGGTTGAGAATCTGCCTGCCAATGCAGGGGACACGGGTTCAAGCCCTGGTCTGGGAAGACCCCACCTGACGCAGAGCAACTGGGCCCATGAGCCACAACTACTGAGCCTGCACGTCTGGAGCCTGTGCTCCACAACAAAAGAGGCTGTGACCGTGATGAAGAGTGGCCCCCTCTCGCCGCAACTAGAGAAAGCCCTTGCACAGAAACTACAACACAGCCATAAATAAATAAATAAATTTATTTATTTATTTATTTAAAAAAAAGACGAGTCCACCTGCCAGTGCAGGGGAAATGGGTTCAATCCCTTGTCTGGGAAGATCCCATTTGCCGTGGAGCAACTAAGCCCATGCACTACAACTACCGAGCCTGCACTCTATAGCCAGCGAGCCACAATTACTGAGCCCACGTGCCACATCTACTGAGCCCACATGCTGCAACTACTGAAGCCTGTGCACCTAGAGCCCATGCTTTGCAACAAGACAAGCCATCGCAATGAGAAGCCCGTGCACCACAACAAAGAGTAGCTCCCAGTCGCTACAACTAGAGAAAGCCCATGCACAGCAATGAAGATCCAATGCAGACAAAAATAAATAAATCAAACAAATAAATTTTAAAAATCTTTTTTGTTTCCTCTGTGTGCAGAGTACTACTGTCTATAAATACTCACATTTAATTCCGCCTCCTCTACTCAAGCTTGTTCTAAAATACTTTCACATAAATTCAAGATTTAACAATATATTTTAGCATGCTATAGACTAATAAAAATAAAGGGTGCCATGCTGTTACTTTTTATAAGTTGTTTAAAACAAAAATTACATAATTCCACATATTTAGAGTACATGAGCAAATGTGTTTATTATTTAGTTTATATAAGCCATAATTAGGTATTTAATTCCAACCATACCATATCCTGTGGTTTAAACATCTTCCCTCATTCCCTTCATTAGTCACCAAGATCATCATGGCAACACCTGGGGTCAGGAAGCTACCTTTCAGATTTATAGTCAAGAAAAGCTAAACTTCTAGAGCTGACCTCTAGTTCTAGAAGTTTGTGGTTCTCTGTCTAAAATGTAATCTCAACCGTTTCCCATATTGCTCTGTTGGCAACTTGTCATTTGGCCTGTTCTGGTGTCTGGAGAGCTGTGTTCCGGAGAAAACCTATAAACACTGAGGAGAGGAGGCAATTCACCATGAACTTGGAAATTACTCAGTGTTGGATCTGGAAACATGAAAATCTCTGAGGGTGGCTTTTATTTACTTACTCTTAAGCACAACAGATAGGGACTTATTTACCCATGGTGCTTTTGTATATATGATGGAGAGTATCTGGATTCTCCTCTTGTATAGATCTCAAATGTTCCCAAGGTCAGGACAACCCATATTCTACAGTTCCTGTAGAAGATATTTTTGCCAATCAGAGCTGTATAAAGAGCTCCATATACCAGCCAAATGGCCCCTGAAATGTAGCTAAGAAAACAATTCTCCACTGTCATCATATGAACTGTGGTTGTCTATTGAGTTAAGGATACATATTAGTTAAAACTTTCAATATATTTGAAAAAAGATGTTTGAAATAGGTATGAAGCTCTACCCACATATTCAGTTGTAAGGGAAAACAAAACCTTTATTTTTCTATAACAATCTAATTTCTGAACTCACCCAAACTCCAGCTATTTTTGCTTAGGATTGAGTCTACATGCTAAGGGTCTAATGTAGTATTAAAACATAGGGTTGGGAGTATTCCTTGGTGACACCTGCCCAGGCTCACACATTCTGAATCTTACCTAATCTGTGGTCTGGTCCATGGAAGTCAGTCTATTGAGGTTACAATTCTGTCAAACTTAATTCTCATTCATAGAATCTTACCCAGAAACTCTCTCCTTTATTTTCATGACCCTTTTGGGTGCCTGAGGATTTTTAGTCACTGCAGAGCATGGTAGTCCATGGGAAAACTATGGGTTAACCTCAGGGCAGTCTGCTTAGACGTGTTATGTAGCCATCTCTACTTGCCAGGTCTCCAGGTCCCAGACCCTTCCATAAGGGTATGGTCTAGGTGTCCTCTGCTCTGGGATCTCAGTTGAGGTCTCTATTGATCTTCACCTGGGGCTCGACTATTAGAGGGAGGCAATCAGAGTACATGACTCTTTTCTCAAGGATCCCCCAGACTGAGATAAAGGCTTTATCAATTCTCCTTTGAATTTCTCCCCAGCCCCATTCCTATACCCTCCTGAAGCAAGACATTCTCTTGCTTTTCCCATTATTCTCAACATTTTTCTGAATATTCCCTTCTCTGAAGAAATGAATAAAGACTTCCCCAGCATACTGAATAGCAGATGGACCAAGATCCACCAAAATTCTGGTTAAGAAAAGTGGAACATGCTTTAAAATACTATTGGCTACAAATGATTTCATTTAATGTTTACAGGTTGATTCACAGTTATTTATTTTTTTATTTATTTTTTTTTTTGCGGTATGCGGGCCTCTCACTGTTGTGGCCTCCCCCGTTGCGGAGCACAGGCTCCGGACGCGCAGGCTCCGCGGCCATGGCTCACGGGCCCAGCCGCTCCACGGCATATGGGATCCTCCCAGACCGGGGCACGAACCCGTATCCCCTGCATCGGCAGGCGGACTCTCAACCACTTGCGCCACCAGGGAGGCCCCACAGTTATTTATTTTTAATAAAGGACTGTTGAGCCTAACTCTTAAAATGGATATAACTTGCATATAATACCTACTTAAAACGATTACACTTAGGTTAATTTTTTCATATGTATCACATAATTAATTAGAATAAAAGTGTAAAATGACATTTCCTGTACCCAACATAATCTAGAAATGATAGTTTTATTTACACACATTTTCAGACAGCAAGTGACTATAAGCATTTACAAATCAAGTTTATTTTAACAATTTTATGATGGTCTTCTAACATATATTATATATTTTTACTCCTCCTTAAATAAGGAATAAGACTAGACATGAAGGCGCCTTCTAAATTTTTTTTCCAAATATCCATGTTGCTTCAAAATGTTTAATATCTTGATAATTTATTATAAAATTTAATCTCTGAACAATACATATGGTGCTGACTGCAGGACTGACATTGTTATTCCAGGCCATCAACGTTCCAACAAATTTATGCAATGTGTGGTGGTCTATTTGGAGACTTTATGAGACTTTTAAAAAATCTGAAAATGTGAAACAACTGGACTGTGTTAAAATGATATTCTGTTGTATATCGTGTCAGGAATAAAATAAAAATTAATTCTTACTTTGTTTTAAACTTTACCAAAAGTATAGTCAACATTTGCTTTTCATTATTACACCTAAGTTCTAAATGAAGCCAGTTAGCTCTTAAGGAACTGTTATAAGAAGTTAGATTCATCTAAAGCAACTTACTTGACCTCTTTCTTTCCTTCAAAGAAAAGCAAGATGTTAAAATACAGATCATATACAGCAAAGGAAACCCTAAACAGAACAAAAAGAAAACCCACAGAATGGGAGAAAATATTTGCAAACGAAGCCACCAACAAGGGATTAATCTCCAAAATATACAAACAACTTGTGAAGCTCTATCAAAAAAACAAATAACCCAATTTAAAAAAATGAGCAGAAGATCTAAATAGACATTTCTCCAAAAAAGACATAGAGATGGCCAAAACGCACATGAAAAGATTCTCAGCATCACAAATTATTACAGGAATGTAAATCAAAACTACATTGAGGTATCACCTCACATCAGTCAAAATGACCATCATCAAAAAGTCTACAAACAATAAATGCTGGAAAGGATGTGGAGAAAAGGGAACCCTCCTACAATGTTGGTGGGAATGTAAATTGGTACAGCCACTATGAAGAACAGTATGGAGGTTCCTTAAAAAACTAAAAATAGAACTACCATGTGATCCAGCAATCCCACTCTTAGGCATATATCCAGAGAAAACTGTAATTCAAAAAGGTACATGCACCCTAGTGTTCACTGCAGCACTCTTTAAATAGCCAAGACATGGAAGCAACCTAAATGTCCCTTAACAGAGGAATGGATAAAGAAGATGTGGTATATATATACAATGGAATACTACCCAGCCATAAAAAAGAATGAAATAATTCCATCTGCAGCAACAAGGATGGACCTAGAAGTTATCATACTAAGTGGAGTAAGTCAGACAGAGAAAGATAAATATCATACGATATCACTCATAAGTGGAATCTAATTTTTAAAATGATACAAACAAACTTATTTACAAAACAGAAACAGACTTACAGATATCAAAAACAAACTTATGGTTTTTACCCTTACAAAAGGGAAACGTGTGTAGGGGGGGATAAATCAGGAGCTTGGGATTAATATACACACACTGCTATATATAAGATAGATAACCAACAAGGACCTGCTGTATAGCACAGGGAACTTTATATTCTGTGATAACCTATATGAGGAAAGAATCTGAAAAATAATGAACATATGTATATGTATAACTGAATCACTTTGCTGTACACCTGAAACTAACAGCACATTGTAAATCAACTACACTCCAATAAAATTTTAAAAATAAAATAAAATAAAAACAGATCCTAACACTGATAAAGATTATTGAAGACAATGAACTTGGATTTTATCTAGGATTTCAATCTGATAATGGGCAATAAATCAACACAATTCCCCGAGAGAGAAAATATGGTCTAAAAATTAATCAAAGAGTAATAAGTGTATTATTTAAAACATTTACTAGTGAATAGTCAAGTTGTCAAGGTTGCCAACAGTATGTTTTAAAATTTAATTCAAAAGGTACCCATGTACTATTCATTTAAGAAGAGGTTTGAAGCATAAAACAAATCTTAGCATACAATAAAGACAATTATTAGATACACAACAAATACTATTTCTGTGACACTGGGAGAATCCCAATAAAGAATATATATGTGATTCATTTATTCAACAAATAATTATTTGAATACGTATTATGATACAGTTACTGAATGTGTAGTGGTAAACACTTGGTATTTGCCCTCCATGATGGCACATATGAAAATAGGCAGTGTGATAAGGTGCAAAAATATGGCTTAGTATAGGGTGCAATGACTGCAGCTAAGAGGTGCAGCTAATTCACTCTTGACATGGGGGCAGGAGGGGAAATAAAGCCTTCCCAAAGGATGTAAAGTATAAAATAAGATTTGAAGAATGAATAAAATTACAGGGTGAAGATGGAGAACATTTGTATTGTGTTTCATTCATTCATTCATTTAATAAGCATTGTTATAACCCAGCCAGGCACTGTTCTAGGCACTTGAAAATCAGCAGGGAGAAAACTAAAGTCCCTATCCTCCTGGAGCTTATATTCTAGTGTGGAGATAGACTATGACCACATAAGCAAGTAAATATATATTCAGTCATATGGTAGGTGGTAGGGTTGGCCTCACTGAGAAGGTGATGCATAAGCAAAGGTGCAAAGAAGGTAAGGGTGTGACTCAGGAGGAAGGGTATGATCTGGAAGAGGAGTGTTCTAGGCAACAGGAATAGCAAGAGCAGGGTCCTTGAGTTAGGAGTTTGCGTGACATGTTAAGGTCAGTGCGGCTTCTGTGAAGTAAGTAGTGGGGAGACCGGTAAGAGGTAAGGTCAGAAAGGTGAAGAGAAGCCAGTTTGGGTAGGGCTTTGTAAGCCATCATGCAGACTTTGGCTTGTACAGTGAAGGAAAACAATATGTACTGAAAGTTTGGGGTAGAGAACTAAACTGATCTAAATTAATATGATCATTCTGACTATTGAGTTGAGAAAAGAAAGTGGTGGGGAAGCGGGAAGGGCACAGAATCAAGCAGACCAGTTAAGAGGCTACTGTATGGTATATATATTCCAGGCTAGAAATGGTGGTGTGTAGACCAGAAAGGTAGTAGTGGAGTTATTGAGTAATGATTCAATTCTGGATATATTGTAGAGGTAGATCTTACATGATTTGTTGACAGATTTGATTTGGGGTGAGGTAGGAAGAGAAGGGTCAAGGTAACTCAAATATTTTTTGGTCTGAGCAACTGGATGGATGGATCTTCCACTTCCTGATATGGGAAAGCCTGTGGGAAAAAGGAGATTTGGAGATGGAATTAGAGGTCAAAAGTTCAGCTTTGGACACAGTAAATTTAAGTTGCCTGTTAGACATCTAAGTAGAGATGTCCAATAGACATCTGAGTATAAAAGTCTGGAGTTTATGGGAGAAGTCTGGAAGTAATAACATGTAAGTGGATATGAAGAGGTCAAGATCTTAGCTCTAGAATACTCAAGCATTTATAATTATGGAATATTAAAAGTAACCAGTCAGTGAGACTGAGCAGGAATGACCAATGAGATAGGAAGGAAACTAGAGGAATATGGTGTCCTGAAAGAGTCCTAGAAACCAAGCAGAGATGTTGTTTCAAGAAGAATAAAGTGATTGTCTCTGTCAGACCAGGACTGAGGATCAGCCACTGGAAAAAAACAACATGGAGATCAGTGGTGACCTGAGCAAGAGTAGATTAAGTGGAGAGAGGTGGGGATGGAAGGAAGCCTGGTAGAGTAGGTTCAAGAAGAAAAGCATTGCAACTTTATGATAGCAAAAACACTGGTATGTGTTTCAAGTCATAGCACCCTGCAGTAAGACCATACCAGAGAGCATTGCTAATAAACTATCTTTCTTGCTAGTGAATATAGTCCCTCCAAGATAAAATGGTAATTATCATGCCACAAAGGTAGGTACAAAATACCCCATGAATTTTTTAAAAAGTGAAATGTCACATTTAAGTATATTTTAATTGGGAATTTTTAAAAAGGAGACTATTTAATAGCCATGGTTTTAAGATGATAGAAAGCAAAAAGGTTTTAATAATATTAAATGGAAAAATTATATAAAACTCACTGGTTCAAGAAATCATAAAAGAATAAAACATATTTTGTACACTACATGGTGCTAATCAATAAATCTGAATACAATTTTTTCTAAGGTTAGAAATAATAAGAGGAGAAGACTTGGATGCAGAAAGTATAAATAACTATCTCAAGTAGTTTTGCTGTAAAGAGAAACAGAGAGATGGTATGATATCTAGAGTGAAATATGGACTTAAGATTGGGATTTATGAGATGAGAAAAATTACAGTAAAATTTTCCACTGACATGAATGACCTAATAGTGAGAGGAAAGGTTATGTTGAAAGAAGACAGCGTGCCTGGAGAGATGTCCTTAAGTTGGCAAGAGGGGACTGGCTCTAGTATATGAGTGTGTGTGTGTGTCACCGTATTGTTTTTCCAGTGAATTTACTTTAGATAGTCAATACAGCTGATTAGAATTGAAGAGATAAAGGGAATCTGAAGACAACACCTACTTGATACAGGATAGAGTCATTACAAGGTTTATACAACTAAGTTCTTACTGCAAAAGTTTCTTCCTTATTTTGTTTATTACATTAGACAGAAAACAAATCAAAACAAAAAATTGTTTTTACGGGACCATCTATTCCATAGAATTGGTTGAATCAGAAAAAAAATTATACCTTTCTACCACACAATAAAAAAATAATTGTTATACCAAAGTATATCACAGAATAATATCTTTACACAGTCCTTCTCTGTGAAGAAAGTTATTACATGGAAGGTCAATTTATTTGGATATTAATATTAAAAAGGAAGAAGTGTGGAAATTTCAGAATATAGGTAAATGAGTAGAAAAAAATCAAATTCATACTAACTGCTTCCCCTAAAGAAATAACACATTTCTCAGTATAATCTAAATATAGGTTTTTAATTTTTTTTCCTAGGGTGCAGTAGACATGACATAATTTTAAGGTCTCAATTATGTATTATTCTTGTATACCAGCTGAGACCAATTTTAAAAATGTATCTAGCTAGTATAATTAAAGTTATTTTGGTCTGACTAATTATAGTGTACAGTATAAAGACAAAACTGACACAAAAGTGTCATCTGTCTTTATATGGAAATCAGTTGTAATTTATTGTTTTTGAATCAAGAAAAGATAACATAAATCCCCAATAAGTGAAGCTTCTGGAACCTGAGTCCATTACGAAAGTTCCTAAGGCTTAGAGTTTGGCACCTGTAATGTGTTTCTGCTGTAAAAGCATAAGATAGGGAGTTTGTCGAGAAGAAGAGCCAAACTGCAAGCACCCAGACCAGGTAGGAGGTCAATGTGGTGGTTTTCTCTGGCGGAAATGATGTGATTGGACCAGGACAGTGGCAGTGAAAACTGGCAGATGTCAATAAATTTAAGATCTCTTTTTGAACTGGGATCAACATAATTTGGTGATCGATTAGATTTTAATTAAAAGTCAATCTTTCAAAAGAATACTTGTGAAAGATCCAAGAAAGTAATGCTTCTAAAGCTAGTATTATAAAATTAATGCAACACTCTGAATGTACTACTTAGAAAATTGCCTCCACTCTTGTTATAGGATATAGTTCTGAAGGCTCCCAAACACATTAACAATATTTTCAAATAAGTATAATCAGGATCTACCTTAGGAGCAGATGGAGTGGGAAGATCATGTGATGCTCCAAAGAATGCCCCTCCCATCACATTGCCCAAGGATTGTTACTCTGAAGTTTAACTATTAGCAATGCCTTCAGGAATCTGTGGCAACATGATGACCTAAGATGATAAGGACAGCTCCTTTCCCCAACTACTGACATACAAACACATATATGTTTCTTATGAACATGAAGAAATAAACCTCCGTAAAAAGAATGTGAGCAAATATGAGATACAGGAGAATCAAAATCTCTAGAACTGGAAATAACAGGACAATCTGATACTAGGTTTTAAATGACTAAGAGATGGATTCTTTGAAGTAAATTCAGTTCTCCATTAAAATGTAAATAACTCTGGAAAGTACTGCAGCCTTATCATCTAAAAATGGAAAATATTGTTAGATAGACTTTAGTTCATAGAATTGGATTAATCACCATGGGCCATGCATGATCAACTTTTCTTTTTTCTGTATTTTATACTGAACTTCCATGAACTGAACAAACAACTCTGGAACTAGAACACTGACAATAATTCACACCAATCTATGTGTTATTTTTTTATATCCCACTGCTTTTGAGATGCTTATCAGGTAATTGAGAGTTGAAGTTTATGAGGCAGATAAAGAATAGCTAGGAATAGCTAGAAGATTAGGAATAGGAGAAGAGCTTTTGGGAACTAATTCAGGAAAAAAGGACAAACTTTGTCCAGTTCACAATTCAGTATTTTTTAAATTTATTTATTTTTTTAATTTTATATTGTAGCATAGTTGATTAACAATGTTGTGTTAGTTTCATGTGTACAGCAAAGTGATTCAGTTATACATATACTGAGTACTTTATATCAAGACATCAGTCAATATATTGACACTCACTCAAGTGACAGAGAAATTAGTTTGTTACCCTAATTCTGTTTCCCTACAAAACAATGAACAGATATAAAAACAAAGGTGGTAGTAAAAATTTCATTCGAAGAATTTCATAGAAATAGCAAATCACAGACTTTAATTTAGCTAGTCTAGCCTCAGTGAGATTTCCCCTCTGACAAATACACTTTCTCACTATAGTATTATTATCTCTGCATGTACACAACCCCCATGGATTCCAATAGTCACATTACTATAAAAAAGAATATTTCCCACATCTAGAAATCTCTTTATGTAAATATGTGTCTCAAAGAGTCTCACCTGGATTTACTACAACCAAAAGTTCTTAAAATGAGGACTGATGTGAAAATATATCTATCTACCATAACTCAGTCTGGAGATTTATGAATAGTAGAATTTTACATTTAAAGTCACAAGCAATTCAATGTCATTTTTATCACTTACATCTAAATGTCATGTCCCACACTGAGTCAAGAAAAAAGCATAAAACAAGTACATTCAAATTTATCCACAAGCAGAAAATGCCAAGCAGACATTAAACAAAACAAAACAAACAAACAAAAAAAAACCACAAAGGTATGACCCATAGGATTTCCTTTTGAGGTAATAAAAAATATATTTTCTTCATATATTATAGACTTTAACCCTTCAGAAAAAGTATCTTCACATATATTACTATACATACTTATATCTTAATAAGCACCCTTCTTATATCACTTAATATCTAAGTGTCTTGGGAAATAGGCTAGGAAAATAAGAGGTAGTTGAACTGATTTTTCATAATGATATTCACATTTTATACGACTTCCACTTTTAAATTTTTTACAGTAATAGTCATTTTCGTATTGTTATTTTTAACAGTTTTATTGTATCATTCCTAGCCTCTGTCAAAACAAGTACAACTGCACAGGAAAATGATGAAAGCTTATGTCACTCCCCTGTAGTAAAAGGATATCATTTCATACGTCAATTAGCACCTACACAAGCGAACTAATGGAGAAAAGAGCATTACTTTAAAATGTAACAAGTTTGTTCCTCCATTCAGAAAATAACTGGATTAAATTTTGGTCACTACACGTATAACTTAGCAGTACAGTTCAACATTTCAAAGAATATAAAAGAAATAAAAGTTGCAAATCATAAGTACTAAATATATTACTAATCTAGAAAAAAATTGTGAAAAGGTAAGATGTATTTCCATCTCTTTTATATATATATGTGTATATATATATATATGTGTGTGTGTGTGTGTATATACACATACATATGCCTTCTTCATCATATATGTATGCTATATACATATATATCCTTTCATATATATGTGTGTGTGTATATATATAGAGAGAGATATATACATATATACATACATACACACACACACACACACACACACACACATATATATAGAGAGAGAGAGAGAGAAAGAGAAGTCCTTTCATATATGCCCTTCTCCATCTTCCTCTTCATTCCTTAGCTTTAGTAACTACGTGCTACCCTTTTCTCAGCCCACTTGCCTTGACCTTGCCAAAAAGTGCCATGTAATCTCTCATTTCTAAAGTGCCTTCTTATCCTCTATTTTCCACAAACTCCCCCAAATCTTAAAAATTGGGGTCTTAATAAATAAAATCTAAAATAATTTAATGTATTTCCTTCCAAGTAGTGCATATATTTTTAAAAGGGAAGCTTTATTTTATTCTCTGAATGGAATTTTAGAAAGAGATGATCCATTCCAAAGGAAAAAAATCTATAATGCTGGAATTTTAAGTACAATTTAAGTACATATTTAAGTAAAAATAAAAAGGTAAGTTAAAAAAAATCATAAAGTACAAAATTTAATTAAAAATGCTGGGCAGCTGGCTACTTTGCTACTTTGTATGCATTTTAAGGCTTTCCTTGGACATGAGCTCCAGGAAGGGCTATCATGTATGTGATACCATCTCTTTGTTTTTTTCAAATCCATCCAAGTCTCTCCATCTTCCTAACGTTACTTAATCATCATCAAACTAATGGAAACATCTCATCATCGTCCTAAGATATCAATTTAGATCCTTTCTAGGCCTATCCATCTGCTCTTCACATTGCAGGCAGAGAATTAGTTTTTTTTTTTAAGTGCAAAACTGATAACACCCAGTACTTAAAATGCTTTCCCATTATTCTCACAATACAAAACATACTCCTACTCTACAAAGACCTACCTCTACTGTGCCATCTCCTACCATGTTCTCCCTTGCTCTCTCTGTCCCAGACACACTGGCATCTTTCCCCCATACTTACCAGGTTCTCTCTACCACCAACTTGATCATCCATCCCATCTCAGAACATGTATCAATTCCTCAGGGAAGCCATTCATAACCTCCTAAATCAAGTCAACCTCCCCCCGATGATAAGCACAAGAAATGCCACATACCACCCCTTCATAGCACTAGACAGTTTGAATTATACATCTATTTGCATGATTATTTGTTTAGTATCTTTCTTAGCCACTATCTATAAAATTCACAAAGGCATGAACCTTGTTTCTTTGCTCACCATCTTATCTCTAGTTCCTAGCAGTGTTCCTGGCACAGAGTAGGCTATCCATAAATATTTGTTGAATGAATGAATGGTTCTGATGCATAATAGGAAATATCACCCGATCAACTAACTAAAGCCTGAACTTTAATGCCGTGGCATCTTTTTCAACTCAGTCTTACAAATATCTATTTTTTCATTTACTTTGTGGCCAGCACAAAGGTGAATAAGACAGCTTCTGCCCTCAAAAGTCTTGTAGTTTGAACATACAGGTTGATATATAAGAAAAAAAGTGACAACTAAGAAAGTGACTGCTTAATACAAGTCAGCCACTGTTCTAAGAAATAAATACCTACCTAGTGGACAAGTAAGTTCTTTATATGAAATATCTAGTCTTTCTAGAAATTTAGAAATGCTTGATGTATTTAAAAGTAGAAGTAGTGGAATAATGCTTCTTGTAAATAGCTTGTAAAAACTGATGGGAAATACTGTCTTTGGAAATGGAATTGTTAAACCTCCTCTCTGAACAATATACTCTGTGCTTGTTCATTGGGTTGAGGGAGGTGGGAGGGAAGATTGCAAAAGATGTTTTGCTAGTGTGTACTAGAACATTTCAACTTAACCATTGCTCTATATGTTACATGCATTCTGTTTAACTTTATATATTACATATACACCGGACAAATGGGTCCCAATTTTATAATATCTAGTCTCTAGATATTAAAAATGTTGCCAATGTATGACAAAAGTAGAGTCACTAAACTAACACATTTTGTACACTTTGTGTTAAAATTCATTGGAAGGCCGTCTTCTGAAAAGGACCTTTGGAAGTGAAATTGTAAATCACATCTAAGTGACACACGTGCCTGTACTCGCCCACTGTTGGATGGATGGTTGAAAGGAGGAATTGGGAGAAATTAAGAGTTCTAGACTAGAATGTTCCTAGGTAGAAGACACTTTCAGATATAACCATTGTTACGTGTGTAGTTTATTCAACACTACCGTGTATACAGTGGATACACTTAAGTGCTTATTTAAAACATCTAGTCTTTCTAGATGTTTAGAAGTGCACAAAGTATGTTAAAGTTAGAGGTAGTGAAATCGCACATTTCATAGATATGTCCTTTTGTTAAAATTCATATGAGATACTGTCTTCTAGAAATGGAAAGATCAAAATGATCAAACCACCTCTGTGAGCAGTACACATTATTTTATTTGTGCTGGTTCAGGGAGAAAGAAGAAGGTGCAAAAGGCTTTATACCAGTATGTTTATAGTTAGGCAAGATTAACCATTGTCTATATGTCTCTGCATTTTGTTTTACTTAGCTGTGTATACAGTGTACATAAAGGACAAACGTCCAAATTTACAACATCTAGTCTCCCTAGATGTTAAAGAGGTGGCCAGTGTATGACAAAAATAGCAAATAAATACACTGTTCACACTTTGTGTTAAGATTCATAGGAAGGACTTCTAAAAACAACTGGAAGAAGTGAAATTGTTAAAATCCTCTCTAAGCATTACAGATGCTTATTACACTTGTCCACGGGGTTGACAGAGATGAGAAGGGGAAGGGTTCTAGGCCAGAGTGTTCCTGTTTAGAAGACACTTTGAGATTATAGCCTTCGTGTGCAGTTCATTCAATGCTACTATGTGTATGTATAGTGGATAAACTAAAATCCTTGTTTGACATATCTAGTCTTTCTAGATGTGTAAAAGTGCACAACATTAAGTTGAAAGTAGTGAGTTAAAGTAACACCTTTTAAGTAGTTTTTTCTGTTAATTCATAGGAATGGTTGTATTTGGGGAGTGGAATTATTAAACTTGAGTCTTGGAGAGTAAGCTGTTCACTGGATAGTGGGGGAGAGGAGAGGGGACAGGGAAGGAAGTAAAGAGAAAAGGGTTCTGTGCCCATGAGTCTTTAGACAAGTTCGGATTGTCTAACCATTGTTCTATTTGTGCATTTTAGTTAATATTGCTATGTAGTAAAGAATAAGCAAATCCTAATGCCCAAAGTATATTAAAAGTAGAGGTAGTAAAATAACCCCTTAATAAATGTCCTTTTGTTGGTTTTTAGGAATGGCTGTGTTTTCTGGGAGTGTTTATGTTAATCCACATCTTAGAGCTAGATATAATCCTGTACTTAGTAGCTGGAGGATGTGCTGGAGGAGGGGTAAGAGGAAGAGTGAAGGGAAGGGCTCTTGGCTAATATCTCCATATCTAGAAGACAGTTTTAGGTTATAAACTTAGGTATATATGTGTATTTTTGTAAAGTACCTATCTTTATTATAGCCAAGGTTCATTCTTTATTTTGCAACATCTAGGCTTTTTAGATGTTCTGAGGTGACTATGTATGATAAAAAGTAGAGCTAGTGAATTAACTAATTTGTAAATATCTTTGTTATAATTGATTAAAAAAAGCAGTATCTTGGACATGGAATTGTTAAACCATCTCTGAGAAATGTACGTTAGGACTTGCTCATTATGTTGACAGCAAAGGGCAGTATAAAAGGAGGGATGTATGTGGATGTGCTCATATTTATATTTTGATGATAACCATTGATGTGTGTGCATATCTTGGCTGTACTATAGGAATACATTATTAAGTAATTCAATGGAAACATACATCCTTGCTAATACTTTAATAGTTTAGATCAGATAATAAATCCTCTTAGAAACATTATACTTTGTGTACTCTGTTGCTTTATGTCTCATTTTTAATTGAAAATTAAGGGAATGTAGTATTTTAATCATAACTCTGCCAATATCTTTATCTAGAGGCCCATTGCCATTTTTGTCTTTTATGAAATTTTTGTCACCAAGAAAGGCAGGATTACATTTTTTCCTTCCAGACTGAGTTGGTGTAGTGTATTCTTGGTTATCAAAATACTCATAGCTTTAGGACTTTGAAATGGTAAACATTCATGATGTGTGAAAAACATGATACATAACTGTATGATCTTAATTACATACAAATGGATGCTTAGTTGTATAGATACACAAATGAGACCTGGAAGGACACATCAAACAGTAACTGCTTGTGATCATGGATGACTTTGTTTTTTGCTTCTTGTGTTTTTTGGTTTCCTATTATGCACATGTTAACTTTTAAGAACAAATGTTATTTTAAAAACCTTAAAAAAATAAAAGGAGATACCTATGGCCCTTACAACAACCCTATGAAGTACTACCATAAACTTGTACAAGATCACACAGGTAACAATCAGAGGAATCAGGATACTGATTCCAGGCAGTCTGTGACCTGGGTCATTGCTCTTAGCATCAATACAACTCTGCCTCTTGTGAGCATGATACAATGGGAACATAATAAAGTCACGTGAAAAGTTCTACAAAAACCCATTGTGTAGGAAACTTGCAGAGGCGCAATATTTCATTGGACTTTGAATGATGAGTAAGAGATGCTCACCAGGAACAAAATGTGGAAGAAAAATGACAATCTAGGTAAAGAAAAGAGTGGAAAACAAATGACAAAGTATTAGGTGTACATTTATGTTTAGGGACCAACCAAGTAGATCAGAGGGAGTTCTAGAAATTAGAAGAAAATTAACTTGAGATATGACGGACTTCAAGTCCTAGACTGAAGGGTTTTAACCTTATTTTGTAGATGATAAGATAGCACTGAAGGATTTTAGTCAGGTATCGTTACCATGAGAATGATGTTTGGCAAATTCAGTTTTAGACAGGATGCAAGAATCTTGCTTGTTCTTCTACCTCTTCATGACATCATTTCCACCACTGCCTTCAAATTCCACCTCAATTACCAGTTCCTCCAGGAAGTCTTCCCTAACCACTCTTTCCCCAATGGGTCAGATTCTTCCTTTTTTTTCCCCTAAATTGTTTATTTATTCTCATAGCTTTAATGGAGCTTTATTCTAACACCTACCACAGCTTGTAATTATATGTTTCATGGGTGATCCAGACTCATGAGCTAAGAAGGGGTTTGTATGCATATAAAACTGGGTGTCATCAGTAGTTGAAGCCATAGGAATAAATGAGATGGACAAAGAAAAACATGCCAAAAGGAGGACAATAACGTATATGTGAGAAACCTAACTAGTAAAGTTAGGTAGAAGAAGTAGATCTGGGGAAATAGCCCAAAAAAGGATTCCAGAAGGCAGAAGATAAATTAAGAGAGAAGTGTGACATGGTAGGCAGAAGCTGAGATATTATCAAGGAGGTGTTGGTCTCAGTGACAAGTGCTATCAAGAGATTGGGTAAGATGAAGATAAAAAACAGTAGTGGACTTAGATTTTTCCAGAAGAACTCACAAAATGGTGGGAGGAAATCAGATTGATATTTAAGGACTGAGAAGTAAAAGCAGTGAATACAGACTTACATTTTCAAGATATTCTGTGGTAAAGATAACCATAAGGATGTCTTGGAGAAATCAAGAGTTGAGAGTAAGCCTGTTCAGACATTAAAGGACAACAATCTCAGTTTGCCAGTTCCATGTAATTCCTAGGGTTTTCTGTGATAACTCAGTTTAATAATTCCTACCATGGAGGGCAGATGGTCTTTCAAAATCCTAGAGATCTTTGGATCTCACACTTTCTCTCACATGCCCTTCAGGAAATTAACAACACGTATCTACCCTTCCCCACCCTTGTCCACTTCCCTACCTAAATTTTACTCCCCTCTAGAGTTTGATCAATTATGCACCAGATTAAATTCTCAGTAAATGAAAAGCGTTTAGTCAGGATCTCTTATTTGCCAGTTTCTACCTGGAACCACCTGAGTAAAGGAAATTTGCAAATTTAATTTACTTGATAAGTGGGTATGTGGGGCAAAATTAAAGAAAGCATCGAATTTGACTCATTCATCTAAGCATTTCATAAAATAAAAATAGTAGGAGAGGGATTATATCATGGCCTTTTATAAAATCAGTCATCTTTATCAAGAATAATTAAAATGGACCACCCAAAACATAAAAGTATTTCAAATTATTTACCTTGGGGTAAAATATTGGGCAGTTGTGCAGAACTGAGCAGAACCAAGACAATCAATTATAACCTTAGTAAAATGATCAAAATAATTAAAATTCATCCTAAAAAATGAAAAACCATATCTTCCAAATTACTAAACTTTATATGTTTCATTTCCTCTATTATGTTATAAACAAGAAAAAATAAAGAGAATAAATATTACATCAAACATAGTGTCATCTGTGAACACTGTAGAAATATTTTTCTGTGTTCAAAAATGTGGAGACAAGTTCAAACTGTTAAGACAATTCTTAGAAACCTACTCAGTTACATGAATAGAATTTGTTTTATTTTAAGATTAATTTTAATAAATTAATTGTGACATGTTTATATATTTATATACTATAAATATACACTTATTTCTATTTATATATAAATAGAAATTAATAAATAATACATTATTTTAATTACAAAAGAAAGTGTCTCCTGAGAAAAATTGAGTTCACTATTAAGCACAATGCACCAATTCCATTTTTAGTACTTTTGTTCCCATTTAAAACAATTTCAATTTCAATAAGCAATAGCTCATATTGTAAATACAAATGTCCAAGAGCAGTGATAAGGTAAGCTAGAGTTATGAAGGCCCATGTTATCTTACAAATTATCAGGAAGGTTGACCATTAATGTACCAGTCTGTACTTGCTGTGACCATACATTTTACAAGCTTCGATGGGCTTTATTAAAATCCCCAGTTTCAGAAAAATCAGACTTAGCAGCTATCATTTTAGTTATATGTCCACATTTTATTTAAGTAAATAAGATTGCCTTCCACTTGGTTATTCCAGTAATTTTGAGTACTTAGAAGATCCAGGAAATCTAAAGTGCCACAATGAGCACGTAGGCGGCCTGCTGGAAGGGAAAAAAGGTTTTAAAAAAAGAACTAAAATCACTTCCTGTGGTTAACGTTTTAGAACCTAGTCCAGAACAGTCTGTACCAATATTGTGGGTTTGTTGGTATCTTATTTATGAGCATCGGAAACAGACTTGCACTGGTGCCATACTCTGAGTAGGATGCACGTGTAAGACAGATGGAACTTGTATTTCTAACAGATATAATTAAAGACTTATTGAATATAGTGCCAAATACCACAAATATTAAAACATTTTAGAATAAATTTACCATTGCTTTGACAGCAGTTTCAACAAAATAGCTGGTTATTCCAACAAATGAAAAATTGGGCATATTGAAATAGCAAAATTATTGCAATTTAAAATATGGTAGCTTGGTATAGTCTAATTTTACTAATACTGCACAATCTACACAGATTTAAATTTAAGGATTTTATTATAATAAAATATATCAGGCTCTTGTATGTGAAAAAATAGGAAACAACTTTTAAATGAGCTCTTCCAAGGAGAAATTAATAATCAGAAGAGAACAAACTCAAAGACTAAACACTGAATGAAACTACCTTCCATACATGGAAGAAGGCAACCCAAAGGAGACTGCCCATTAAGACACTACTCTCTCACGTTTTCTCACCATATTCTTCTGGGAACCCCTTTTCAATAATGCCAAAAGCATCAGAGAGTTTAATTAGGATAGCAGTATTAAATGACCAATGGATTGATTAACTAGAAGTCACTGGTGATGCTGACAAGGGCAATTTTAGTTGAGATGGGAGTTCAATCCAGATTGCAGTGGTCTGAGGACTAAATGGAAGTGTAGGTAATATTCCCTCTGACCAAAAAAATCAAGTGTTAACATTTCAAAATGCAAATGCATAGGCCTGTCATTAAAAAAAAAAAGAGCAACAACAGCAACAAAATGAACTCAATAAAATAAGTAGGTTTCTAAATTCCTTAGAGCTAGGCTGGCTATTAATGGATATTTTATGTAAATAAAATAAGAGATTTAAAATGGCAAGGCTTAATTAGAAGTTATGAGACTTTTGCCGTCATACTCTAGAATGTGGGCTTTAATCAGAGAAATATTGACTTTATGTTTATTATTAAACTTAGAAAAAGAGCTATCTAGAGGAGGTAGAGGAAACAACCTAAGTACGCATTGATGGATGAATGGATAAAGAAAATGTGGGGTGTATGTGTGTGTATATTCAGCCATAAAAAAATGAAATCTTGCCATTTTTGACAACACAGATAGACATTGAGGGCATTAGGCTAAGTGAAATAAGTCAGACAGAGAAAGACAAATATCATATGATCTCACTTATATGTGGAATTTAAACAACAACAAACCTCATAGATATAGAGGCCAGAATGGTGGTTACCAGAGGCAGGGGATGGGGAGTGGATGAAACAGGTGAAGGGAGTTAACAGATAAAAACTTCCAGTTATAAAATAAATAAGTCATGGGGAGGTAATGTACAGCATGGTGAATATAATTAATAATACTATAATAAATAGTTGAAAGCTACTGTTAGAGTAAATCTGAAAAGGTCTTATCACAAGAAAAAAATGTTTGTAACTATTATACATATGGTGATGGATGTTAACTAGACTTATTGCAGTGATCATTTCACAATATATGCAAATATCATATTATTATGTTGTACACATGAAACAAATATAATGTTATATGTCAATTATACCTCAATTAAAAAAAGAGGAGATAGACTAAAATGGCTGAAGTAGCTCATGGACATATACTGCACCCACCCACTAAAAGATAGAACTAAAATGGCTGAAGTAGCTCATGGACATATACTGCACCCACCCACTAAAATTAACACAAATTAAACAAAAATACTGAAAGTAGGCTAAAATCTCTTTTTAACTACCAGAGATTTTCCACTTAGATGAATATATATTTTTTAAAAAATACATGCACACTGTTAACAAGAGACATACCTATATCAAAATACACACACACAAAAAAGGTAAAAATTAAAGGGATGAAAAAAGTACATGGGGCAAACGCTAGTGGTATGTACAATAATGCAGAAATGTTAATGTCAGAAACATTAGATTCAAGGTTAAATCATTACATGGTAAAAAAAATATCTATTAGTGTTCTAGTAAGAAAATTCAAGTTTGAAGCATATTATCATTATTCTTTTTATATTACAAGAAAAGAATAATGTGAAATATAAAGTGCAATAAAAATACTAAACATGGTACATCCATATTATGATATTGCCATTAAAAATTATATTACATGGGGCTTCCCTGGTGGCGCAGTGGTTGGGAGTCCGCCTGCCAATGCAGGGGACACGGGTTTGTGCCCCGGTCCAGGAGGATCCCACATGCCATGGAGCGGCTGGGCCCGTGAGCCATGGCCACTGGGCCTGCGCGTCTGGAGCCTGTGCTCCACAATGGGAGAGGCCGCGGCAGTGAGAGGCCCGCATACCACAAAAAAAAAAAAAAAAAAAAAAAATTATATTACATGAAATCACTATCTTGAAGAGTTATTTGTGCTCCCATGTTCAATGAAGCATTATTTATCTTATCCAAGGTATAGAAACAACCTAAGTGTCCTTTAACAATTGAATGGATAAAGAAAATGTGGTTTACATATACAATGGGATATTATTGTGTTTAAAAAAAATCCTGGCATTTGCACAACATGGATGAACCTGGAGGGAATTATGCTAAGTGAAGTAAACCAGACAAAGAAAGATAAATACAGCTGTCCCTCAGTATCCATGAGATATTGGTTCCAAAACCCCCCACAGATAAACAAAATCCATGGATGCTCAAGTTCTTATATAAAACGGTGTCATATTTGCATATAGCCTATGCACATCTTCCTGTATAATATAAATCATCTCTAGGTTACTTATAATACCTCATACAATGTAAATGCTATGTAAATAATTGTAAATAAAATATAAATGCTATGTAAATAGTTGCTGGTGTGAGGCAAATTGAAGTTCTGGTTTTTGGAGCTTTCTGGAATTTTCTTTTTCAAATATTTACCATCCGTGGTTGGTTGAACTTGCAGATGCAGAACGGATAGGGAGGGCAGACTGTACTACATGGTCTCACTTACATGCAAAATCTTAAAAAAACAAAACAAAAAAATAAAAATGTTAAATATGTGGGTGATGGATGTGTTAATTAACAGTGGGTATCCAGAAATCCTTTCACAATGCATATGTATACCAAATCTTCATGTTGTATGCCTTAAATATATACATTTTTATTAAAAATATATTTATAAATAAATAAACAATAAGTTACAAAAAATATGCAATGATTTTGAACATTGCCCATAATATAATATTAGGTTAAAAAGGAAGTTTCAAAATGGAATGTATAGTATGATCCAAATTTTAAATAATATATAAAATAGAGATTCACATATATATATAAATAAAGGGAAAGAAATATATCAATTTACCAAAACAAGGTGACAGAATTACAGGCAATCTTTATCATTTTTGCTTATTTTTTTTATTTTCTATATTGAATATCATTTTTATAAAAGGTTACTTTTAGAGTAACAAGTATTGACTTTATCTCATTTGATACTCTATTCCTTACCTTTTAAATTAACATATTTCTGTTTTACTTCAACAGTCTCATTTATCAAAGCCACTTAAGGAAATCTATGTCAAAAGAAATGACAGCAAACTACTGGTTCCCATTGCAGGGTAGGGCGCGATACAGGGTTGGGGAAGTGGGAGATACAAACTACTGGGTGTAAGATAGGCTCAAGGATGTGCTTTACAACAAAAGGAATATAGTCAATATTTTGTAATAACTGGAAAGTGTAAATGGAAAGTGACCTTTAAAAATTGTATAAAAATAACTATTTTTAAAAATTAAAAAAAGAAATGGGCAAAGTCACTTATTAACTAACAAAACTTGCATTACTGCTTTAAGAAAATTAAACAAAAAAATTGATATGAATTGTATAATTACTTTGGTAGAAATTAAAGAAAATTTTCTTCTAAATAAAGAAAAATTATAATTGTTTTACCCACATTAAAAATTTCACAATAACCAAAAATTGACAGCTAAATGTGTCTGTGATGTTTATATGATTTCTTAAAATGCTACGTTAAATATATAGGTAAAATTTGTTCTTGCTGCTGATGCTTTTCTGCTAGTAAAGTAAGCAATATAAGGATACATTTCAAGAAGGAAATTAGAGTTTCAGCCAAATTAAATAGTTTTTCCTTCTCCTTCCTCTTGCTACCTTCATTGTAAAATGTAAGTTAATACTGAATTTTCACATTGTGGACGAACACCAGATCCATAAAATCTAGCCTACCTTTATATGCCTTAAGAAAACAAAATAAAATTTAGCATATAAATTGTGATGATTTTCTTTTAAAAGATGAGGTAAAACAGAGACATCACTCTGTAGATTATAATTGAGAAATTGCTGGACCTGGAGTCACATATACTGGAATTAAGACTCTTAATTGCCACAGATGATCACTTTGTTTTTCTGAGTCTACCATATATATTAATATATTGTTTTATTCCACAAATATTGACTATGTGTATATTCCAGTTACTAAAACATAAGGGTGATATTAGAGCAATGGGAAAGAGAAAGAGACTGGGTCTCAGCTATCTTGAGGGTTTCAATTCAGTGGAGTAAAAGACAATAAATAGTTGAATAACTAAACATAACTATAAATTGTAAGTTTTTAAAAAATGCCATGAAGGAAATAAAATTGACATAGGGTTAAGGAGTAGAGGATGGGTTAGTTAATTCAAGTGATCAAGGAAGACTGCTTAACATCACTGTCATATGAGCCCAGACCAAAACGATGAAGAGTCACACATGTAGAACACGTAGCAGAGCAATCCAAACAGAGTAAATACAAGTAAGGGAAACAAGAATGTACTTGGGGTGTGATGAATGGAAAGGAGGCTATCATGGCCAGAGGGTCATGAGCACATGAGCACTGGTAGAATGTCTGAAATACATATAGAAAGCCAGGCAACTGTCAAATCATGTATGGACTGATAAGCCACAGTAAGGATTTTAGATTTTACTCTCTATATAAAGGGAAGCCAAGCAGAGGTTTTAAGCAAGGGAGTTACCTGATCAGATGTATGTTTAAAAAAAAAAAAATCGTACTGCCTATTATGTGAAGTACTACAGGAAAGCAAAACGTGGGAACAGTTAGGGTACTTTGATAATGACTTTGTCTAACATAGTGGAGTTGGGGATAATGCGAAGAGGAGCAGTTTGGGATCAAGGATGGGTTTGGAAATCAAGCAAAATGTTAACTTCAAGAATATAATACAACCAGGTATGAGATGTTGATGACACAGTTCAGGCTCAAGTTCAAAGAGAGGCCAGAGCTAGATATAAATTAAGTCGTTAGCATATAAGGAATTTTAAAGGCATGAGAATGTATGAAGCATGCAGTTAGATAAAATAAATTATAAATACTATATCAACCTTAAGGGTTGGTGAGAGACTTGTATTAAGCATCTCTTTATTCTGATGCTGTGACAACTGGGGCCTCGTTGACCCTGGAGAGTTGGCCCCTCCTTGGGCTAGCCAATTTCCTAGAGACAGTAAAGGACTCTCCTCTCCTTATATCTTTCATGTATAAACCAATTGATTCAAAGCCCAAACCATACCTTTTATCAGGCTCTCACACCCCAAGCTACTATCATCTTGCCCTAATCACCAATCCCAGGTACCATACAGCTAGAGACAGCCTTATATATACTCCAGAGCCCATTGAAATTATTTAAACTAGCAACTAGCATTATACTATACCAAGGTGTATTTCTTCCTGACTCCTTTACACATACTTGCAAGTCCCTTCATTTTATCCTACATAAAAGCTCTCTGCCTTTGACCTCCTATTGCTTACAACTATTTTCCCTGCATCCCCCAAAGAACTAGTTTATCATGAGCCACTACACGCTTATTTACTTTTACAAACATCTCTATCATTAACCCTTCTTGACATTGGATTTTCAAAAATATTAACTCATGAAATCAGGTGAGAATGAACAGAAAAGTAGTTTTTCAAAGTTATTACACACAGATATGGGTTGTATAATGTCGTGTTTACCTGACTACAACAAAACATTTCCTTAACTAGAGAAAGAAAATGGCTATATTACTCTTATGTCCTATTTATGAACGTTAACTATGGTATCTGTATGCATATCATATGTGTTGTCCTGCATAACATATTTTCCAGATGAGTTCTTTTTTAAAGCCTGAGCAAAACTCATTATTGTTTAAGTGCTTTTATCAAACGGCATTCAGAATTCTAAGTTTAATTTTCTACCTCTATTTTTATGAACATATGAAACACAAAAAAATCTGGTATCCAGCCTATATAAATTCTATTTTTAAACTATGAAATTATCCTTAGAATTTTTTTAAATCTTCCTCATTAAAATAATCGTTACATAAAATATGGGGTCTTTCCTGAAAAGCAAATTACAATTATTTTCATTAGAGTTAAATAATTTTGATCCACAGCTTAATGACATCCATATTAGACAAAATTAAACACATTAAAAAAGCATTTCATTTCAGAATATTTTTACTCTTGGCAAACATTGTTAAATGCTGAATTGAACATTTTGTTGGGAGAATGACAGGCTACTCAGGCACTGTTAAAACAAAAGATTTGCCTTTCTTAAAATGGAGATGCAAACAAGATTAATTAACCAAGAAAAACATCCTCTTTATAGAAATACTAGAGAAAATGAAATTTATATAATAAAAAGTTATAAGTAAAATTGTCTTTAAAAAGGCAGTAAACCCTTCTGTAGAATATTTTACTGAATTATTGGAAAGTTGTAAGGGTTTAAATTTTATATATAATGACTATTTACTTCACTGGATTTAAAACTATGAGATCTCAAAACAAATGTGTTTGATTTTTTTTTAAGTGCCAATTTAAACCAAAAAAAAAAAAAAATCCAGGAAAGTTTTGTTAAATGTGAAGAATGCAATTTGGAATTCCCAGAATATATAAATTATATTACTTCTAGAAGAAGAAACATCATATAAAGAGGCACTTGGTTCAGCATTTATATAATATCTAACCTCTGTTATAATCCAGAACAACTCAGGGTATTAGTGAATGAGGCAGAAGAGGTTTCTGCACTCATAGGTCTTATACTCTATAGGGTGGACATTGATAAAGTAGAACAAAAGTAGATGGTGAGGGCTTCCCTGGTGGTGCAGTGGTTGAGAGTCCGCCTGCCGATGCAGGGGACACGGGTTCGTGCCCCGGTCCGGGAAGATCCCACATGCCGTGGAGCAGCTAGGCCCGTGAGCCATGGCCGCTGAGCCTGCACGTCTGGAGCCTGTGCTCCGCAACAGGAGAGGCCACAACAGTGAGAGGCCCACGTACCTCAAAAAAAAAAAAAAATGTAGATGGTGACTTGTTAAATCAGTCAGGAGGCTTTGTAAGAGAGGCAATATAGGCAGGCTGAAACAGAGAAGTGAAACAAAGAAAGACCAAGTACCAAAGAAGCTAAGGTTTAGAAGAGTCAAAGCCAGGAGGCATATGTAAGTATTCTGAAACCCTCAGGTGACACAGCCTTGAGAGGTTTTACCTAAGGCAAAAAGATCCATATATTCACCACGTGAAAAACAGTAGTGAAACTTCACAGAGTGATATTCAGTAGAACAGAAGGAGATATGTCAGGGAAAAAAAGAATGTATATTACTATTTTTAAAAACCTAAGTCATCATAGTTGACAAAGATCATTGTTGATAAAGTAAATATATATTTTTTTAGTTTTACTGAATGAAAGATTCTTTAAGTTCTATAGTGCTTTCCAAAAGTTTCACATGGGCTTCCCTGGTGGTGCAGTGGTTGAGAATCTGCATGCTAATGCAGCGGACACGGGTTTGAGCCTTGGTCTGGGAGGATCCCACATGCCGCGGAGCAACTAGGCCCGTGAGCCACAACTACTGAGCCTGCGCATCTGGAGCCTGTGCTCCACAATAAGAGAGGCCACAATAGTGAGAGGCCCGCACACCGCAATTAAGAGTGGCTCCCGCTTGCCACAACTAGAGAAAGCCCTTGCACAGAAACGAAGACCCAACACAGCAAAAATAAATTAATTAATAAACTCCTACTCCCAACATCTTCTTAAAAAAAAAAAAAAGTTTCAGACACATGATTTCATATAATCACATAATAACCCTTTTTCAAAATCCCCTATTCCTATATTGCCCCTCTCCTCTTCCCTCTCCCCACTGGTAACCACTAGTTTGTTCTCTAAATCTTTGACTGTTATGTTGCCCTATTTTTATTTTTATTTAATGTTTTTTTTTTAAGTTTTTTTTAACACACACACACTGTATTTTATTTTTACAGAGATAAATAAACTAACACCAAGCATTGTAAATGGATGACCACAACAAAAGCAACAATGATCACAATTACCAAACAGGAAGCACACTCATACTATGTCATAATATTGACATTCAGTCCAGTAATCCTCCACTGTAACAGCTTCTGATAAAGTAAACAGTTTTTTTAAAAATTAAATGCATGTTCCATTATTGCTAAAATAATGTACTAATAGTTTGAAATTACTAAATTTATTTTTTGCATGCCTTTGGTGATATAAGTTCTGTATATTTTCCCAAAGTATTGACATAATTGAAATAATGTTACACTACAGCAGCACCTAGAAATGGGGAGAAAAGAAGCCAACCTATATAAAGTTCCCAAATACACTTGGGATTTGACATTCAAGAAGAAAGTTCTGCTTACTATGTTATAGTCTATATTATAGACTATAACATATAGACTACATTATATGTCTATAACATATAGACTGTGTTATAGTCTATAGGAGATAGTATAGATCTAGAAAAATATAAAGTCAAGTTGCAATGAGGACTCCAAATGTCTGAAGCTGTTGGCTGATCACACAGGCAGGTTGTCACATGTAAACAGGCTCAGGGGATGCTGATTTCTGCTAACCAAATCGCCAAGAGATTGCTATAAAACCAGACAGCTAATCTGCATTGGGAACTGTAACTGCCAAAAAAGAAATTCGACAAAGAAAGCATATTTAAAATCAGAAGGTGGCTTCAATGGTCATGGATTCCAACAAGAGCAGATAGTTGAATAATCTTAATGGTCAATAAAAATAAAGTTATAATTAGTAGCTTGGTAGATCATAACTTAAGGATATATTTGCCAAGTAGTCTGACAAGTTTGAATGCTATGGTAGAATCATCAAAGGAACGTGTTTCAAAACTTCTTATACAAAAGCTGTATTTTATTACAGTTAGGTCGAAAGGTGGGAAAATGAACTCTGATTCCTAGCACCAGAGAGAAAGAGGAGGTCAGCTGTCTGAAATAAAGTAGGTTTTATATGTAACCATGGTTACTTGTACCTCTCCAGCTAGACGAATATCCCAATGCCTTACATGACATAGCCCAGCTAGATGAAGGGCCATGTTTGCTTTCTACATTTGCCTTCCTTAGCTTCCATATTATCTCTTGTCTTCTTGTGACACTGACTGAAGTTGAAACTTCATCCAGTAACAGACTCTTAATTTTCATGCTGCCCAAAGACCAATTGCTGGTACATTCAACCCTACCTCTCTCCTTGGTCAGCAACTGAAGAGAACTGCCAACTTCAGGGCTTACCAAGAGGAGCCAGTAAGTGAGCAGTGGCCATCTGAATGGCAGCTCCCAACTCAACAAAAGGATATATGAAATCGTTTTAAAAATAATAGTAAAAATACCTTTAGATCTACCTTGTTGGAGAAATCTATGTTGTCCAACTAGCAGGAATCTACCTCTGGACCCATCTCCAAGAAGAAACAGGAAAAGTAGAGAGGAAACATTCAGGGAAGCCACAACACCTTTGGCTCCAGCTGACCCTTTCTGTTAAATCTAAATAAATATCATTGTTCTTTGAAGACAAGGAAAATGGAGTAATTACTTTTGTTTCAGGCAACCATTAAGGTGAATCTGGGCAGTGCCAAGAAACACATTGACATAAGCTTGCCATCTGATTCCAGGTTCCATGCTGAGCATCTCCTTTTCTTTCAACAGAGCTTTTCCTTTGCAAAATATATAATAATATATTCAGCTTATTAAGAGCAGTTACCATGGTATTTTGTTTGTTGCTCTTTTACCTAGCACAGAGCCTGCTGCATAGTAAGGTACAGTCAATAACCGCTAATGAATAAATGAATGGATGGTTTTAAAATTTCTCAGCTGCAACCAAAATCCAGCTCTACCTTTCTGAGACAACATTCCAGTATACTTGATTGGGATTTTTACGTGTTTCCAAAACTCCTCAGGATTCATTTACACCCACTCTCTTGGGTTACTTCTGCAGAGCTGTTCCAGTTAAGTCTTCATTTTACTACTTAAATATACAAAGGCTCAAAGTATTTTAACATTCTTAGAGATCTCTTCACAGGTTCATCTATATACCAATTGGAAATAGTATTTTGTCTAAAATTATTATTTTATATTTTATGTATACTAGTAAATTATATTGGTATTCTGTCCAAAATTATTACTATTAACTTTTTAGTGTCAAGCTTATTTGAAGTCATGGTATTTAAAAATTAGCAGGCATAAGAGTTTGAAGTTGCTATAAGCTATATCATTTTCCAACAGAGATACAGAAAACAGACAAGATACTGAACTATTACTAGTTTACCATCTATTGCACTTTCCCATGGATGAATAATTAGAAGACAATGTCAGTCCTCAAATAATGTCATTTTTTTCCCCAAATGTTTCTACAGGTATTACAGGAAAGTAAATTTTCTTACATAATTATAATTACTACACTTAACAAAATTCCATTAATATCATTCCTATTAAATTTATCCCAATCATCTTCAAAAAAAACTTTTAATAGTTGGCTTATTAAAGTTGGGATCCTAACAAAATCCACACATTTAATTTAGTTTTTTAATTCTCTTGTAAATAAGAACCACCTCATTCCACCAACCTATCCATGCCATTGACTTGGAGAAATTGGGTTGGTTGTCCTGAGAATACTCCATATTCTGAATTTTTCTGATTTCTTCCTCTTTTATAATTCAACTTGTTCCTTTATCCTCCATATCTCATAGAAATTGTACTTAGAGCTAAAGGCTATATTAGTCAAATTCAAATTCTTTAGCAAGACTATGTCATAGATGGTGCTGTGAAATATATACAGCATCGCATGAGGAAACACATAATGCCTCATTGCCTCCATTTAGTGATGCTAAGCCCAGGTGAGCACAGCCCAGTCCTTCCATTATAAACTTCCTTCTCACTCTGTCTCCTAATGGTTTAAGCATTCATCACTGCTACTAATTCATTTATTTCAATAGGATTGCAAAATGTGATTTGCTAATGCTGTCATTCCTTCTATGGTACTTAGCTGGAATTTTCCTATAAAAAATGTTCTCTCATGAACTAGAGCCATTTCTACCCTGAAATATAATTTGTATAGGACAAATACGATATTTTTTTTTCTTTATCCCAGCTATATAAAAACATATGCACTAAAAAAGAGCAGGAACACTTACAGTGACTGGGTTAGTAGGTGCTGAAATTTGCATTAATTTTTCTTTATATTTAAAGTTTTTATAATAAAATTGCATTCATAATGGTAAATTAAAACTAAAATTTGTTATACAAATGTTTCTGATGGAGGAAGGCAAATCTTATAAGAAAAAAAAATTTAGCTTGTAGTCCTGTACTTCAATTTCTGCCATCAGTATTCACTTCAATTACACTCATTCAGATAAAAATATTATTAAGTTACAGTTATCAAATACATTTCCTTTAACACAACAGTGCATCTTGTTAGGTATCTTTAGTGAATATGATTTAGATGTTTTTAGTAGAAATCAATTTTTTATATTTGATCTCCAATTATTCATTTTATTCAGGCATTACAGTTACAGAGAAATTGAAATTAATAATATTTAGCAGACAAAGTTTGTTTAAAAAGCTATATTTCACTAAGACCAAAAAACCAGGAAAAGAGAAAGGTAAACATATGCAAGTTGAGAGCAAGTCATTTATTATTTTAAAAATCACTATACTATTTCAATATCTCTTCCATATTTGAATAAAATGATATTTTCTCTACCATGTTTAGCATTAAGAATTTGCTCTTTTAAAGAAAATTTTTGAGACTGTTATAAAAACGAATGCTTTCAATACTATTGCCAAAAAATCAGGTATTAAAAGTGGTATAGGACAGGGGGTTCGGAGGAAGATGGCAGAAGAGTAAGATGCGGAGATCACCTTCCTCCCCACAGATACATCAGAAATTCATCTACACGTGGAGCAACTCCTACAGAACACCTACTGAACGCTGACAGAAGACCTCAGACCCCCGCAAGGGCAAGAAACTCCCCACATACCTGGGTAGGGCAAAAGAAAAAAGAATAAACAGAGACAAAAGGATAGGGACGGGACCTGCACCAGTGGGAGGGAGCCATGAAGGAGGAAAGGTTTGCACACACAAGAAGCCCCTTCGTGGGTGGAGACTGTGGGTGGCGGAGGGGGAAAGCTTCGGAGTAGTGGAGGAGAGCACAGCAACAGGGGTGCGGAGGGCAAGGCAGGGAGATTCCCGCACAGAGGACCAGTGCCCTCAGGCACACACCAGCCCGAGAGGTTTGTCTGCTCGGCCGCCAGGGCGGGTGGGGCTGGGAGCTGAGGCTCGCGTATCGGGTTTGGGTCAGAGCGCAGGGAGAGGACTGGGGCTGGCGGCAGAAGGAGAGCCTGAAGGGGTTGGTGCGCCACGGCTAGCCCGGAGGGAGACCGGGGAAAAAGTCTGAAGCTGCCGAAGAGGCAAGAGACTTTTTCTTCCCTTTTGTTTCCTGGTGCACGAGCAGAGGACATTAAGAGCGCTGCTTAAAGAAGCTCCAGAGACAGGCGCGAGCCGCAGCTGAAGGGGCGGACCCTGGAGACGGGCATGGGACACTGGGGCTGCTGCTGCCGCCGCCACAAGGCCTGTGTGCAAGTGCAGGTCACAGTCCACCCCCCGTTCCAGGGAGCCTGTGCAGCCCACCACTGCCGGGGTCCGGGAACCCAGGGACGGCTTCCCCGGGAAAGCGCACGGAGAGCCTCGGGCTGGTGCAACATCATGCCGGCCTCTGCTGCCACAGGCCCACCCCGCACTGCATGCCCCTCCCTCCACTCGGCATGAGTGAGCCAGAGCCCCCGAATCAGCGGCTCCTTTAAACCCGTCCTGTCTGAGCGAAGAACGGACGCCCTCCGGTGACCTACGCGCAGAGGCGGGTCCAGGTCCAAGGCTGAGACCCGAGACCTGTGAGAGCAGAGAAGAGACAGGGAAATCTCTCTGTGCAGCCTCGGAGGCAGCGGATTAAAGCTCCATGGTCCGCTTGATGTGCCCTGCGTCTGTGGAGTGCATGAATGGACAGCGAATCATCCCAAATTGAGGAGGTGGACTTTGAGGACAATACTGAAGATTTTTTCCACTTTTCCTCTTTTTACAATGAATTATCCCAAATTAAGGAGGTGGACTTTGAGAGCAAGATTTCAGACTTATTCCCCTTTTTCCTCGTTTTACAACGAATTATCCCAAATTGAGGAGGTGGACTTTGAGAGCAAGATTTTCAATTTTTCCCCCTGTTCTCTTTTTGTGAATGTGTATGTGTATGCTGCTTTGTGAGATTCTCTCTGTATACCTTTGCTTCCAGCATGGGTACCAGGGTCCTATTTGTCCTTGTTTTTTTTTTTTCAATAATTACTTTTTTATTTTTAATAACGCTACTATATTTTATACTTTATTCTATTTTACTTTATATTCTCTCTTTCTTTTTTTCCAACCTTCCCTTGTCCTTCCCTCCCTCCGCCCCTTTCTTTCTTTCTTTCCTTCTTTCCTCCCTCCCTCCTGTCTTTCTTTTTCTTTCTTGCTTTCTTTCTTTCCTTCCTCCCTCCATATCTTCTTCCTTTCACTCTTTCTTTTTCTTTCCTTCCTCCCTCCCTCCCTTTCTTTCTTTCATTCTTTCTTTCTTTCTTTCTTTCTGTCCTTCCTCCCTGCCTACCTCCTTTCTTCTTGCTTCCTTCCTTCCTTTCTTTCCTGCTTCCTTTCTTTCTCTCTCTCTTTCTTTCTTCTACTAATTCTTTCTTTCTACTTTTTCTCCCTTTTATTCTGAGCCAGGTAGATGAAACGCTCTTCCTGCTGCAGCCAGGAGTCAGTGCTGTGCCTCTGAAGTGGGAGAGCCAACTTCAGGACACGGGTCCACAAGAGACCTCCCAGCTCCACATAATATCAAGCGGCAAAAATCTCCCAGAGATCTCCATCTCAACACCAGCACCTAGCTTCAGTCAAGGACCAGCAAGCTACAGTGCTGGACACCCTATGCCAAGCAACTAGCAAGACAGGAACACAACCCCACCCATTAGCAGAGAGACTGCTCACAAACATAATAAGGCCACAGGCACCCAAAAACACACCACCAGACGTGGACCTGTCCACCAGAAAGACAAGATCAAGCCTCAACCACCAGAACACAGGCACTAGTCCCCCCCAACAGGAAGCCTACACAACCTACTGAAACAACCTTAGCCACTGGGGACAGACACCAAAAACAACGGGAACTACGAACCTGCAGCCTGCAAAAAGGAGACCCCAAACACAGGAAGATAAGCAAAATGAGAAGACAGAAAAACACACAGCAGGTGAAGGAGCAAGATAAAAACCAACCAGACCTAACAAATGAAGAGGTAATAGGCAGTCTACCTGAAAAAGAATTCAGAATAATGATAGTAAAGATGATCCGAGATTCTATTTCCAAGATCCAAAATCTTGGAAATAGAATAGACAAAATGCAAGAAACAGTTAACAAGGACCTAGAAGAAATAAAGATGAATCAAGCATCAATTAAAAACACAATAAATGAAATAAAAAATACTCTAGATGGGATCAATAGCAGAATAACTGAGGCAGAAGAACGGATAAGTGAGGTGGAAGATAAAATAGTGGAAATAACTGCTGCAGAGCAAAATAAAGAAAAAAGAATGAAAAGAACAGAGGACAGTCTCAGAGACCTCTGGGACAACATTAAACGCACCAACATTCAAATTCTAGGGGTTCCAGAAGAAGAAGAGAAAAAGAAAGGGACTGAGAAAATATTTGAAGAGATTACAGTTGAAAACTTCCCTAAGATGGGAAAGGAAATAGTTAATCAAGTCCAGGAGGCACGGAGAGTTCCATACAGAATAAATCCAAGGAGAAATACGCCAAGACACATATTAATCAAACTGTCAAAAATTAAACACAAAGAAATCATATTAAAAGGGGCAAGGGAGGAGGGGTGGGATAGGGAGGGTGGGAGGGAGATGCAAAAGGGAGGGGATATGGGAAGATATGTATATGTATAACTGATTAAATTTGTTATAAAGCAAACAAGAATAAAAAAAGCAACAAGGAAAAACCCACAAATAACACACAAGGGAATCCCCATCAGGTTAACAGCTGATCTCTCAGCAGAAACTCTACAAGCCAGAAGGGAGTGGCAGGACATAATTAAAGTGATGAAGGAGAAAAACCTGCAACCAAGATTACTCTACCCAGCAAGGATCTCGTTCAGATTTGATGGAGAAATTAAAACATTTACAGACAAGCAAAAGCTGAGAGAGTTCAGAACCACCAAACCAGCTTTACAAAAAATGCTAAATCAACTTCTCTAGGCAAGAAACACAACAGAAGGAAAATACCTACAACAAAAAACCCAAAACAATTAAGGAAATGGGAATAGGAACATACACATCAATAATTACCTTAAATGTAAATGGACTAAATGCTCCCACCAAAAGACACAGATTGGCTGAATGGATACAAAAACAAGACCCATATATATGCTGTCTACAAGAGACCCTCTTCAGACCTAGAGACACATACAGATTGAAAGTAAGGGGATGGAAAAAGATATTCCATGCAAATGGAAATCAAAAGAAAGCTGGAGTAGCAATTCTCATATCAGACAAAATAGACTTTAAAATAAAGACTACTAGAAGAGACAAAGAAGGACACTACATAATGATCAAGGGATCGATCCAAGAAGAAGATATAACAATTGTAAATATTTGTGCACCCAACATAGGAGTACCTCACTATATAAGGCAAAAACTAACAGCCATAAAATGGGAAATCGACAGTAACACACTCAGAGTAGGGAACTTTAACACCCCACTTTCACCAATGGACAGATCATCCAAAATGAAAATAAATAAGGAAACACAAGCTTTAAATGATACATTAAACAAGATGGACTTAATTGATATTTATAGGACATTCCATCCAAAAACAACAGAATACACATTTTTCTCAAGTGCTCATGGAACATTCTGCAGGACAGATCATATCTTGGGTCACAAATCAAGCCTTGGTAAATTTAAGAATATTGAAATTGTATCAAGTATCTTTTCCGACCACAATGCTATGAGACTAGACATCAATTACAGGAAAAGATCTGTAACAAATACAAACACAAGGAGTCTAAACAATACACTACTCAATAACGAAGTGATCACTGAAGAAATCAAAGAGGAAATCAAAAAATACCTAGAAACAAATGACAATGGAGACACGACGACCCAAAACCTATGGGACGCAGCAAAAGCAGTTCTAAGGGGGAAGTTTATAGCAATACAATCCCACCTTAAGAAACAGGAAACATCTCGAGTAAACAACCTGACCCTGCACCTAAAGCAATTAGAGAAAGAAGAACAAAAATCCCCCAAAGTTAGCAGAAGGAAAGAAAACATAAAGATCAGATCAGAAATAAATGAAAAAGAAATGAAGGAAATGATAGCAAAGATCAATAAAATTAAAAGCTGATTCTTTGAGAAGATAAACAAAATTGATAAACCATTATCCAGACTCATCAAGAAAAAAAGGGAGAAGACTCAAATCAATAGAGTTAGAAATGAAAAAGGAGAAGTAACAACTGACACTGCAGAAATACAAAAGATCATGAGAGATTACTACAAGCAACACTATGCCAATAAAATGGACAACCTGGAAGAAATGGACAAATTCTTAGAAATGCACAACCTGCCAAGACTGAATCAGGAAGAAATAGAAAATATGAAGAGACCAATCACAAGCACTGAAATTGAGACTGTGATTAAAAATCTTCCAACAAACAAAAGCCCAGGACCAGATGGCTTCACAGGCGAATTCTATCAAGCATTTAGAGAAGAGCTAACACCTATCCTTCTCAAACTCTTCCAAAATATAGCAGAGGGAGGAGCACTCACAAGCTCATTCTACGAGGCCACCATCACCTTGATACCAAAACCAGACAAGGATGTCACAAAGAAAGAAAACTACAGGCCAATATCACTGATGAACATAGATGCAAAAATCCTCAACAAAATACTAGCAAACAGAATCCAACAGCACATTAAAAGGATCATACACCATGATCAAGTGGGGTTTATTTCAGGAATGCAAGGATTCTTCAATATATGCAAATCAATCAACGTGATACACCATATTAACAAACTGAAGGAGAAAAACCATATCATCATCTCAATAGATGCAGAGAAAGCTTTCGACAAAATTCAACACCCATTTATGATAAAAACCCTGCAGAAAGTAGGCATAGAGGGAACTTTCCTCAACATAATAAAGGCCATATATGACAAACCCACAGCCAACATCATCCTCAATGGTGAAAAACTGAAACCATTTCCACTAAGATCAGGAACAAGACAAGGCTGCCCACTCTCAGCACTCTTATTCAAGTTAGTTTTGGAAGTTTTAGCCACAGCAATCAGAGAAGAAAAGGAAATAAAAGGAATCCAAATTGGAAAAGAAGTAAAGCTGTCATGGTTTGCAGATGACATGATACTATACATAGAGAATCCTAAAGACGCTACCAGAAAACTACTAGAGCTAATCAATGAATTTCGTAAAGTAGCAGGATACAAAATTAATACACATAAATCTCTGACATTTCTGTACACTAATGATGAAAAATCTGAAAGTGAAATCAAGGAAACCCTCCCATTTAACATTGCAACAAAAAGAATAAAGTATCTAGGAATAAACCTACCTAAGGAGACAAAAGACCTGTATGCAGAGAATTATAAGACACCGATGAAAGGAATTAAATATGATACAAATAGATGGAGAGATATACCATGCTCCTGGATTGGAAGAATCAATATTGTGAAAATGACTCTACTACCCAAAGCAATCTACAGATTCAATGCAATCCCTATCAAACTACCACTGGCAGTTTTCACAGAACTAGAACAAAAAATTTCAAAATTTGTTTGGAAAAACAAAAGACCCCGAATAGCAAAGCAATCTTGAGAACAAAAAACGGAGCTGGAGGAATCAGGCTCCCTGACTTCAGACTATACTACAAAGCTACAGTAAACAAGACAGTGTGGTACTGGCACAAAAACAGAAAGTTTGATCAATGGAATAGGATAGAAAGCCCAGAGATAAACGCATGCACATATGGTCAACTTATCTTTGATAAAGGAGGCAGGAATGTACAGTGGAGAAAGGACAGCCTCTTCAATAAGTGGTGCTGGCAAAACTGGACAGGGACATGTAAAAGTATAAGATTAGATCATTCCCTAAGACCATACACAAAAATAAGCTCAAAATGGATTAAAGACCTAAATGTAAGGCCAGACACTGTCAAACTCTTAGAGGAAAACATAGGCAGAACACTCTATGACATAAATCACAGCAAGATCCTTTTTGACCCACCTCCTAGAGAAATGGAAATAAAAACAAAGATAAACAAATGGGACCTAATGAAACTTCAAAGCTTTTGCATAGCAATGGAAACCATAAACAAAATGAAAAGACAACCCTTAGAATGGGAGGAAGTATTTGCAAATGAAGCAACTGACACAGCATTAATCTCCAAAATTTACAAGCAGCTCATGCAGCTCAATATGAAAAAAAGAAACAAGCCAATCCAAAAATGGGCAGAAGACTTAAATAAGCATTTCTCCAAAGAAGATATACAGACTGCCAACAAACACATGAAAGAATGCTCAACATCATTAATCATTAGAGAAATGCAAATCAAAACTACAATGAGATATCATCTCACACCAGTCAGAATGGCCATCATCAAAAAATCTAGAAACAATAAATGTTGGAGAGGGTGTGGAGAAAAGGGAACACTCTTGCACTGCTGGTGGGCATGTGAATTGTTACAGCCACTATGGAGAACGGTATGGAGGTTCCTTAAAAAACTAAAAATAGAACTACTATACGACCCAGCAATCCCACTACTAGGCATATACCCTGAGAAAACCATAATTCAAAAAGAGACATGTACCAAAATGTTCATTGCAGCTCTATTCACAATAGCCCAGAGATGGAAACAACCTAAGTGTCCATCATCGGATGAATGGATAAAGAAGATGTGGCACATATATACAATGGAATATTACTCAGCCTTAAAAAGAAACGAAACTGAGCTATTTGTAATGAGGTGGATAGACCTAGAGTCATACAGAGTGAAGTAAGTCAGAAAGAGAAAAGACAAATACTGTATGCTAACACATATATATGGAATTTAAGAAAAAAAATGTCATGAAGACCCTAGGGGTAAAACAGGAATAAAGACACAGACCTACTTGAGAATGGACTTGAGGACTTGAGGATATGGGGAGGGGGAAGGGTAAGCTGTGACAAAGTGAAAGAGAGCCATTGACATATACAGTACCAAAGGTAAGGTAGATAGATAGTGGGAAGCAGCCGCATAGCACAGGGAGATCAGCTCCGTGCTTTGTGACTGCCTGGAGGGGTAGGGTAGGGAGAGTGGGAGGGAGGGAGACGCAAGAGGGAAGGGATGTCGGAACAGATGTATATGTATGACTGATTCACTTTGTTATAAAGCAGAAACTAATTTAAAAAATAATAAATTAAATAAGTAAATTAAAATAAATAAAAGTGGTATAGGACAAAACAACAATTTGAACTTTCAAGTATCCTAATTTTTTAATTGTAAAAGAAAATGTTTTAACAAGAGATTCAAAGTTAACTTAAATAATTAACAGCAACAACAAGAGTCTAGGTCTTTGATTCACAAAGGTGTTTGTGACAAAATGAAGAAGGAAGGAGGAAAGTTCTAAGAACACTACTTTTAAGATATTTTCAACATTTCATGTACACAGTTTGGAACTGACTACTACAAACTACTCCTGAAGATTTTTTATTATTTTCATTCAGATTTTAAAAAATTGAACCCATACTTCATCTTGTTATAACTATACTTTAATCTTGCTTAAACACATTTTAAAAGACTATGGAGAAACTTAGTATATAATGAAGACAAAATTGAGAATGACAAGAAGATTTTTAAACATATTCATATCCATAATCCAATGAAGAGAATAAAAAATAGGAAATCATCTATGTAACTCATCATAATTAGAAAGAGAACGATAAAACTGCACCTGGTGTATTAGTTTTCTATTGATGCTATAACAAATTACCACAAACTTCATGATGTAAAACAAAATATATGTATTATAGTTCTGTAAATTAGGGCTCTAGGGGAGAACTCATTTCGTTGTCTTTTTCACATTCTAGAATGCACCTGCATTCCTAGATTGTGGCCTCCTTCAATCTTCAAAGCCAGAATGCAGGTCGAATCCTTCTCACATAGGATGTTGTGATCACATGACTTCCTCTTCTGCCTCTCTCAGCCACTTTCAAACACCCCTGGGATTACAATGGGCCCACCACGATAATCTAGGATAATCTCCCTACTTTAATGTGAGCTGATTAGCAATCTTACTTCCATGTATAGCTTTATTTCCCCTTTGTCAGAAAGGTAACATTCACAAATTCCAGGGTCTTCGGAGGCTCATTATTCTGTCTACCTCAGTTCTCTTTGAAGTCCCTTCTTTGGAATTTACATATACACTAATAAGTACATTTAAAAGACAAACGTTGAGATGACATTATCATTCACCGAGAGCTAGTGTTCAGAGAGACACCTGATTCAAATTTCAGCTACAGCATTTAATGGCTATTTGATTTAGCATATTTTTGAAATTATCTGGGCAATGCTTTCCTTATCTAAGAAACTGAGACCAAAAATATCTCATAGGATTATTGTGAGGATAAAGGTAAATTACGTAAAAGATTGGACACAATACCTGACTTAGTATCAGTCCTTCAAAAACACTAGTTGATATTATTAGATTATTGAAAACAATATACTATTTGCTACCTCCTCAAATTTCTGCCCAGAGTTAAGACTTTTTTTCCTTAATTTATTCTCTACTGCTTTGTTCTTTATTGTTTTACTAACTTCAACAATTGCTAAAATGCATATGTCATGACAGCCTGAATGCCAAGATATTTTATTAAGTGCATGTGCTAAAACTTTCTCATTTCTTGGATGACTTAATAAGAGATTTCTTCGTAGTGTTAAAATCTTGAGTGGTATTTTAATCTTTCCAAAAGGAATACTTTATGGGTAATATTATTATTAAACAAATGATAGAAATATCATCTAGACAAAAGTGACAGTCCATGAGACTTCACTCTGAATTTCCTCTCATGCTCTAATATTGCTTCTTGGTCAGAAAAAAGAGAAAGGGCAGTTAGAGCCAGTACCAATATTACTACAAACAGTAATATGTACTTTCTTATTGATCTAGTACACATTTCTGGTAAAAGAATTTCAAGCGTCATAAAATCTTTCCTTAAATTCTATATTCCCAGATAGAGTTGCCACCTGTGCAGTTATAGAGCCATTTTACACTTCCACTTCTTTTATTATTATCCAGTTTTAGATAGTAAGCCTTTCTCATATATTCACTCAAAACATGTGTGTTCCCATATTTTCAATTAATGCCATATATACCAGAATATTTTGTCTTTCCACTTCTTGGAATAGGATTTCTAATTAAATGTGCGATACTGAGCATTAACCATGTACCAGGTCCTAAAATAAACTAGGCTCATATTGAACAATTCTTAGAGGAACAGAATATAAATGGGGGGAAAAATACATGGTAGCACCACTATCACCATATGTTAACTGGTAACAATAAATACATACTCGTTCAATTATATTTTCTATTTTCAGCTTAGAAGCAGGAACACCTGTATTTTAGCCCCAGCTCTGCTACCAATCAGCATGAAATTTTTAAACAAGTCACTTTTAAGCCCTCAGGGTCAGGCATGGTATCCTCAACCTGTAAAATAAGGAAATAAAGACTAGATCTCCAAGTTTCCTTCTAGTTTTAAAATTTTATCCACATTTAGTGGCTACAGTCAGTAATCAAAATTTTCTAAAGAAAACAAAATTCATATTAGCAAAATTATGTCATATGTACTTTGCAAAGCCAGTAAAATAGGTGAATTTACTCTTTCAGCAGAGTTTTTTAAAATTCCTTAAGCTGAGTGCAGTCTCTACAGTGAGTTTCAATTTTGTTAACTTAAAAAAAATCAATAGGGCTTCCCCGGTGGTGCAGTGATTAAGAATCCGCCTGCCAATGCAGGAGACACGGGTTCGAGCCCTGGCCTGGGATTATCCCACATGCCGTGGAGCAACTAAGCCCGTGCACCACAACTACCGAGCCTGCGCTCTAGAGCCCGCAAGCCACAACTACAGAGCCCGTGAGCAACAGCTGCTGAGCCCACATGCCACAACTACTGAAGCCCGTGAGCCTAGAGCCCCTGCTCAGCAACAAGAGAAGCCACTGCTATGAGAAGCCTGCACACCACAACGAAGAGTAGCCCCTGCTCAGGGCAACTAGAGAAAGCCTGCATGCAGCAACAAAGACCCAACACAGCCACCAATAAAAATAAATAAATTAAAAAAAAATCAATAGCTCACTAATATACATAGATCTTAAAATATGTTATTTGCTATGCCTTTGGGGGGATTTAAGTGGTGGTAATTAATCATTTTAGCACATTATTTTGTTTTTGTGGCATAAAGAGATTTTTCAGAAACAACCAGCTATGAACTTCACAAGAGCATCTTCATTTCAGTGACACACTGGCATCCTTGTCTAGACTATTTGTCTTTACAAGTCAGACCCAAAATCCTCGGAGCATCTGTTGGTTGCCTCTACTGATACTAAGCCTTTCCAACAAAGTGCTGCCTCTTCTTAGAAGTATCTATGACTATGCTTTCCCACCTGCCATACATGACGATGTCATTGTCTTTGAACATGCCATTTCTGCTTTCATGACTTAAAGAGACTAATAGTCTAAAAATATGTCTTCGGGGTATTTTGATAATTTTCCAGGGATAATGATTGACTTTCTGGCCATCAGTTGATATTTAACAATAGCACATACTTGTTCAGATAATTTATTAGCTAAATTAATATAGAATGATTTTTTAAAAAAATACATCATGGACAAATGCATATTTTATTGCACTCTGTAAATTGAGTAGAGCTATGAATAATGAGAACAAATCCAATACCAAAACTTCAGAGGTTTTTCTACACATACTGTAATTAGACATTTATTTTGATTGGAAATACTATCTTGAAAATGTAATTCTTTGAAACAATCCATCAAATAAACAACCAGAAGCATCTTTACAATATCCATTTAGACACTTTTATCCTTGGAGTACTATGCAATCAATAAGAAAGCATGGGGATAATACTTGAACAAAAAACACAGTTAAAAGTTTTGTATTAATTTGTTTTTAAGGAAAATGCCATAGTACATTAAGGGAAAGAATAAATCAAATAGGTACTGCACAGGTTCACATTAAATTGTTATAGCTGGGTATAACCAGTAAAAAAAAAAAAAAAAAAAAGTCTGGATACAACTATTAGCAGATATTTGGCCAGCATAAATCAGAACACATGTTTTAGCTCTATGGCAATAGGCTGTGAGCTTTCTGTCACTTGGTTCTCTTAAGGCTTCCCAAAATGTGTTAATGTTCCAGGTGTGCACTTAATTCAGTTAGTACTGAATAAGTACAATATAAAGATTTTTCAAGATGTAGTCTCAATTTACTAAAGTAACCAATTTCATTGGACTAAAGTGATGTAGCACTTTCTAATGCTGCAGTAAGTTCTACATGACCACTTAACATTAAAATATCTAATTTCAATTTTTAAACTAATGGATTTGTTTACAATGCCATTACTCCAAATAGACCAGTTTTCATAATAAATAATTCATTACTTTATCAGTCTGGGGCAAATATTTGCACTTTTGACCAGAAATATGCCCTAGTCTTACCTCACAGGTGTAAAAACCAATTAATGATAGAAACATTTATTAAAGTCTAATTTGGTGTTTTCTCAGAGTGTGTTCCACAAAATATAAAAGTATTTATCCGCTTTTCTTATGCATGTTAGCATATTAAATAATCTGAGAAATCTGGCAAAAAAAGAAATCAGTTTGATTTTCTTTATCTCGGCATTTCCCAAATTTATTTGACTATGGAATCCTTATATCCGATAAAAGATATTAACCTCATGCAGAGACTATTTTATTTTATTTTTTTAATTTTATTTTTTTTTATTAAATCAGTTATACATATACATATGTTCCCATATCCCCTGCCTTTTGCGTCTCCCTCCCACCCTCCCTATCCCACCCCTCCAGGTGGTCACAAAGCACAGAGCTGATCTCCCTGTGCTATGCGGCTGCTTCCCACTAGCTATCTACCTTACGTTTGGTAGTGTATATATGTCCATGCTGCTCTTTCACTTTGTCACAGCTTACCCTTCCCCCTCCCCATATCCTCAAGTCCATTCTTTAGTAGGTCTGTGTCTTTATTCCTGTCTTACCCCTATGTTCTTCATGACATTTTTTTTCTTAAATTCCATATATATGTGTCAGCATACAGTATTTGTCTTTCTCTTTCTGACTTACTTCACTCTGTATGACAGACTCTAGGTCTTTCCACCTCATTACAAATAGCTCAGTTTCGTTTCTTTTTAAGGCTGAGTAATATTCCATTGTATATATGTGCCACATCTTCTTTATCCATTCATCCTATGATGGACACTTAGGATGTTTCCACCTCCGGGCTACTGTAAATAGGGCGGCTATGAACATTTTGGTACATGTCTCTTTTTGAATTATGGTTTTCTCAGGGTATATGCCCAATAGTGGGATTGCTGGGTCATATGGTAGTTCTATTTGTAGTTTTTTAAGGAACCTCCATACCGTTCTCCATAGTGGCTGTACCAATTCACATTCCCTCCAGCAGTGCAAGAGTGTTCCCTTTTTTCCACACCCTCTCCAGCATTTATTGTTTCTAGATTTTTTGATGATGGCCATTCTGACTGGTGTGAGATGATATGTCATTGTAGTTTTTTTTTTTTTTTTCCTTTTTGCGGTATGCGGGCCTCTCACTGTTGTGGCCTCTCCCGTTGCGGAGCACAGGCTCCGGATGCGCAGGCCCAACGGCCATGGCTCACAGGCCCAGCCGCTCCGCAGCATATGGGATCCTCCCAGACCGGGGCACGAACCCGTATCCCCTGAATCGGCAGGCGGACTCTTAACCACTGCGCCACCAGGGAGGCCCTCATTGTAGTTTTGATTTGCATTTCTCTAATGAGCCAAGATGTTGAGCATCCTTTCATGTGTTTGTTGGCAGTCTGTATATCTTCTGTGGAGAAATGTCTATTTAGGTCTTCTGCCCATTTTTGGATTGGGTTGTTTGTTTTTTTGTTATTGAGCTGCATGAGCTGCTTATAAATTTTGGAGATTAATCCTTTGTCAGTTGCTTCATTTGCAAATATTTTCTCCCATTCTGAGGGTTGTCTTTTGGTCTTGTTTATGGTTTCCTTTGCTGTGCAAAAGCTTTTAAGTTTCATTAGGTCCCATGTGTTTATTTTTGTCTTTATTTCCATTTCTCTAGGAGGTGGGTCCAAAAGGATCTTGCTGTGATTTATGTCATAGAGTGTTCTGCCTATGTTTTCCTCTAAGAGTTTGATAGTGTCTGGCCTTACATTTAGGTCTTTAATCCATTTTGAGCTTATTTTTGTGTATGGTGTTAGGGAGTGATCGAATCTCATACTTTTACATGTACCTATCCAGTTTTGCCAGCACCACTTACTGAAGAGACTGTCCTTTCTCCACTGTACATTCCTGCCTCCTTTATCAAAGATAAGGTGACCATATGTCCGTGGGTTTATCTCTGGGCTTTCTATCCTGTTCCATTGATCTATCTTTCTGTTTTTGTGCCAGTACCATACTGTCTTGATTACTGTAGCTTTGTAGTATAGTCTGAAGTCAGGGAGCCTGATTCCTCCAGCTCCATTTTTCGTTCTCAAGATTGCTTTGGCTATTCGGGGTCTTTTGTGTTTCCATACAAATTGTGAATTTTTTTGCTCTAGTTCTGTGAAAAAGGCCAGTGGTAGTTTGATAGGGATTGCATTGAATCTGTAGATTGCTTTGGGTAGTAGAGTAATTTTCAAAATGTTGATTCTTCCAATCCAAGAACATGGTAAATCTCTCCATCTATTTGTATCATCTTTAATTTCTTTCATCAGTGTCTTATAATTTTCTGCATACAGGTCTTTTGTCTCCTTAGGTAGGTTTACTCCTAGATATTTTATTCTTTTAGTTGCAATGGTAAATGGGAGTGTTTCCTTGATTTCACTTTCAGATTTTTCATCATTAATATATAGGAATGCCACAGATTTCTGTGCATTAATTTTGTATCCTGCAACTTTACCAAATTCATTGATTAGCTCTAGTAGTTTTCTGGTAGCATCTTTAGGATTCTCTATGTATAGTATCATGTCATCTGCAAACAGTGACAGCTTTACTTCTTCTTTTCCGATTTGGATTCCTTTTATTTCCTTTTCTTCTCTGATTGCTGTGGCTAAAACTTCCAAAACTATGTTGAATAAGAGTGGTGAGAGTGGGCAACCTTGTCTTGTTTCTGAACTTAGTGGAAATGGTTTCAGTTTTTCACCATTGAGGACAATGCTGGCTGTGGGTTTGTCATATATGGCCTTTATTATGTTGAGGAAAGTTCCCTCTATGCCTACTTTCTGCAGGGTTTTTATCATAAATGGGTGTTGAATTTTGTCGAAAGCTTTCTCTGCATCTATTGCGATGATCATATGGTTTTTCTCCTTCAATTTGTTAATATGGTGTATCACATGGATTGATTTGCGTATATTGAAGAATCCTTGCATTCCTGGAATAAACCCCACTTGATCATGGTGTATGATCCTTTTAATGTGCTGTTGGATTCTGTTTGCTAGTATTTTGTTGAGGATTTTTGCATCTATGTTCATCAGTGATATTGGCCTGTAGTTTTCTTTCTTTGTGACATCCTTGTCTGGTTTTGGTATCAAGGTGATGGTGGCCTCGTAGAATGAGTTTAGGAGTGTTCCTCCCTCTGCTATATTTTGGAAGAGTTTGAGAAAGATAGGTTTTAGCTCTTCTCTAAATGCTTGATAGAATTCGCCTGTGAAGCCATCTGGTCCTGGGCTTTTGTTTGTTGGAAGATTTTTTATCACAGGTTCAATTTCAGTGCTTGTGATTGGTCTGTTCATATTTTCTATTTCTTCCTGATTCAGTCTTGGCAGGTTGTGCATTTCTAAGAATTGGTCCGTTTCTTCCAGGTTGTCCATTTTATTGCCATAGAGTTGCTTATAGTAATCTCTCATGATCTTTTGTATTTCTGCAGTGTCAGTTGTTACTTCTCCTTTTTCATTTCTAACTCTATTGATTTAGTCTTCTCCCTTTTTTTCTTGATGAGTCTGGCTAATGGTTTATCAATTTTGTTTATCTTCTTAAAGAACCAGCTTTTAGTTTTATTGATCTTTGCTTTCGTTTCCTTCATTTCTTTTTCATTTATTTCTGATCTGATTTTTATGATTTCTTTCCTTCTGCTAACTTTGGGATGTTTTTGTTCCTCTTTCTCTAATTGCTTTAGGTGCAAGGCTAGGTTGTTTATTCGAGATGTTTCCTGTTTCTTAAGGTGGGATTGTATTGCTATAAACTTCCCTCTTAGAACTGCTTTTGCTGCATCCCATAGGTTTTGGGTCGTCGTGTCTCCATTGTCATTTGTTTCTAGGTATTTTTTGATTTCCTCTTTGATTTCTTCAGTGATCACTTCGTTATTGAGTAGTGTATTGTTTAGACTCCTTGTGTTTGTATTTGTTACAGATCTTTTCCTGTAATTGATGTCTAGTCTCATAGCATTGTGGTCGGAAAAGATACTTGATACAATTTCAATATTCTTAAATTTACCAAGGCTTGATTTGTGACCCAAGATATGATCTGTCCTGCAGAATGTTCCATGAGCACTTGAGAAAAATGTGTATTCTGTTGTTTTTGGATGGAATGTCCTATAAATATCAATTAAGTCCATCTTGTTTAATGTATCATTTAAAGCTTGTGTTTCCTTATTTATTTTCATTTTGGATGATCTGTCCATTGGTGAAAGTGGGGTGTTAAAGTCCCCTACTATGATTCTGTTACTGTCAATTTCTCCTTTTATGGCTGTTAGTATTTGCCTTATGTATTGAGGTGCTCCTATGTTTGCTGCATAAATATTTAAAATTGTTATATCTTCTTCTTGGATCAATCCCTTTATCATTATGTAGTGTCCTTCTTTGTCTCTTTTAGTAGTCTTTATTTTAAAGTCTATTTTGTCTGATATAAGAATTGCTACTCCAGCTTTCTTTTGGTTTCCATTTGCATGGAATATCTTTTTCCATCCCCTTACTTTCAGTCTGTATGTGTCTCTAGGTCTGAAGTGGGTCTCTTGTAGACAGCATATATATGGGTCTTGTTTTTGTATCCATTCAGCCAATCTGTGTCTTTTGGTGGGAGCATTTAGTCCATTTATATTTAAGGTAATTATCGATATGTATGTTCCTATTCCCATTTTCTTAATTGTTTTGGGTTTTTTATTGTAGGTCTTTTCCTTCTCTTCTGTTTCTTGCCTAGAGAAGTTACTTTATCATTTTTTGTAAAGCTGGTTTGGTGGTGCTGAACTCTCTCAGTATTGCTTGTCTGTAAATGTTTTAATTTCTCCATCAAATCTGAATGAGATCCTTGCTGGGTAGAGTAATCTTGGTTGCAGGTTTTTCTCCTTCATCACTTTAATTATGTCCTGTCACTCCCTTCTGGCTTGTAGAGTTTCTGCTGAGAGATCAGCTGTTATCCTGATGGGGATTCCCTTGTGTGTTATTTGTTGTTTTTCCCTTGCTGCTTTTAATATGATTTCTTTGTGTTTAATTTTTGACAGTTTGATTAATATGTGTCTTGGTGTATTTCTCCTTGGATTTATTCTATACGGAACTCTCTGTGCCTCCTGGACTTGATTAACTATTTCCTTTCCCATCTTAGGGAAGTTTTCAACTGTAATCTCTTCAAATATTTTCTCCGTCCCTTTCTTTTTCTCTTCTTCTTCTGGAAACCCTAGAATTCGAATGTTGGTGCGTTTAATGTTGTCCCAGAGGTCTCTGAGACTGTCCTCTGTTCTTTTCATTCTTTTTTCTTTATTTTGCTCTGCAGCAGTTATTTCCACTATTTTATCTTCCACCTCACTTATCCGTTCTTCTGCCTCAGTTATTCTGCTATTGATCCCATCTAGAGTATTTTTTATTTCATTTATTGTGTTTTTAATCGATGCTTGATTCGTCTTTAGTTCTTCTAGGTCCTTGTTAACTGTTTCTTGCATTTTGTCTATTCTATTTCCAAGATTTTGGATCATCTTTACCATCATTATTCTGAATTCTTTTTCAGATAGACTGCCTATTACCTCTTCATTTGTTAGGTCTGGTAGGTTTTTATCTTGCTCCTTCTCCTGCTGTGTGTTTTTCTGTCTTCTCATTTTGCTTATGTTACTGTGTTTGGGGTCTCCTTTTTGTAGGCTGCAGGTTCGTAGTTACCGTTGTTTTTGGTGTGTGTCCCCAGTGGCTAAGGTTGGTTTAGTGGGTTGTGTAGGCTTCTTGGTGGAGGGGACTACTGCCTGTGTTCTGGTGGATGAGGCTGGATCTTGTCTTTCTGGTGGGCAGGTCCACGTCTGGTGGTGTGTTTTGGGGTGTTTGCGGACTTTTTATGAATTGAGGCAGCCTCTCTGCTAATGGGTGGCGTTGTGTTCCTGTCTTGCTAGTTGCTTGGCATAGGGTGTCCAGCACTGTAGCTTGCTGGTCGTTGAGTGAAGCTGGGTGCTGGCGTTGAGATGGAGATCTCTGGAAGATTTTCGCCGTTTGATATTATGTGGAGCTGGGAGGTCTCTTGTGGACCAGTGTCCTGAAGTTGGCTCTCCCACTTCAGAGGCACAGCACTGACTCCTCGCTCCTCAATTTGGGATGATTTGTTGTCTGTTCATGTATTCCACAGATGCAGGGTACATCAAGTTGATTGTGGAGATTTAATCCGCTGCTTCTGAGGCTGCTGGGAGAGGTTTCCCTTTCTCTTCTTTGTTCTCACAGCTCCTGGGTCTCAACTTTGGATTTGGCCCCGCCTCTGCATGTAGGTCGCCGGAGGGCGTCTGTTCTTTGCTCAGACAGGACAGGGTTAAAGGAGCAGCCTCTTCGGGGACTCTGGCTCACTGAGGCCGGGTGGGAGGGAGGGGCACGGAGTGCGGGGCGAGCCTGCTGCGGCCGAGGTCGGCGTGACGTTGCACCAGCCTGAGGCGCGCCGTGCGTTTTCCCAGGGAAGCCGCCCCTGGATCCCGGGACCCCAGCAGTGGCGGGCTGCACAGGCTCCCGGAAGGGCGGTGTGGACAGTGACCTGCTCTTGCACACAGGCCTCCCGGCGGCGGCAGCAGCAGCCCCAGTGTCCCACGCCCGTCACTGGGCTCCGCGCTTTCAGTCGTGACTCGCGCCCGTCTGTGGAGCCCCTTTAAGCAGCGCTCTTAATCCCCTCTCCTCGCGCACCAGGAAACCAACAGGGAAGAAAAAGTCTCTTGCCTCTTTGGCAGCTCCAGAGTTTTCCCGGACTCCCTGCTGGCTAGCTGTGGCACACCAGCCCCCTTCAGGCTGAGTTCTCGCCGCCAGCCCCAGTCCTCTCCCTGCGCTCCGACCGAAGCCCGAGCCTCAGCTTCTAGCACCGCCTGCCCCGGCGGGCGAGCAGACAAGCCTCTCGGGCTGGTGAGTGCCGCTCGGCACCGATCCTCTGTGCGGGAATCTCTCCGCTTTGCCCTACCCAGGTATGTGGGGAGTTTCTTGCCTTTTGGGAGGTCTGGGGTCTTCTGCCAGCATTCAGTAGGTGTTCTGTAGGAGTTGTTCCACATGTAGCTGTATTTCTGGTGTATCCATGGGAAGGAAGGTGATCTCCGCGTCTTACTCTTCCGCCACCTTACCCAGAAGTCCCAGAGACTACTTTAAAAGGCTTGGGATAGAAAAGATACCTCCAAGTTTTCTTTGTATACTTCATTTCTAATTCTTAAATAATTTGTTTTCAAGTGTTTCAAATCTATATCTTTTTACTTTGAGCCCCCTATGTCTCATTTTTTTTAATAGAGGCTGTTGATAAACTGGCAACCTTAAACTCAACTTTTACATAATCCAACTCAATGCAGGAAATATTCACCAAGGTACTGTGCTTGGCATTGTAAAACTGTTATATCACTCTTTAGCTTTTACTTTGGTAGACTAAATAGACCAAAGTCCTACTATTTTTTTTTCCTTATAAATCACAATTTATACCCATTTGACCATTCTTCTGGAACCCTACCTTTTCAAAAATATCTACAATCATTTTGAATTGTGATAATCGACACTAGGCATATCAATCTAATGAAGACAGCATACTCCAAGAACCAGGAACCACTTTACACATCAAGACCTGTCTGATATTACTGCTGCACATTCCCTTTTTAAAGTAGGCTTCTTTGAAAATTTTATGTGAAATCACCACGTCAACACCCTCCACTCCCACCCTCATCCCCCAAAATATGTTTGTTTTTTTTTTTGCCAGGGCACTCCACTACAGTCATGTCTTTCTAAGCAAGGATTTTAAATTTCATAAATGATAATAAATTAAATGATAATAAATATATTAAGACAGGGAGTAAAACTTTCAATCTAAGGAAAATGCAAGGAAATAGAATCAGCTCACACTCAACTATTGCATTCAGAAACAAAATGGTTTCATTGGTTGCATATATTTATTGGTGCTTAAAAACTGTCAGTCTCTTTAGACCCTGAACTTCCAGTAATTTTTTTTTTATTTTTAGGCTTATTATTGTTTTATGAAATACATAAAATATTATATATTTGATCATCTACTTACTAAAAATATTTGTACTGATATAATCCATTAACTACTTTAGAGGCTAGAGGACTATGCTTGGAATACAAATAATTTGTAAATTTTTATTTATAGGCATTGTTATTCTAGATAAGTATGATAAGGGCATAAATGAAAGGCTATGAAACACAAGGAAAAATTCATTAGAACAAAATAAAATTCTGTAGGGTAAGTAGAATGGAATTAAAGTCAAACATTGGTGACAAACATTTTGAATTGTTATGGAACATCTTGTCTGGGTTTTTAAATGGGAAATAGTGGACATATCTGCTATGGCATTTAGTTTCCATTGGATACATTTTAAAAGGTGGCATACAATATACCAGGCTTGACATCCTTTGTAATAATTTAAATTATGGTGAAAATATTAGATATAAACTTAAAAAATACATGAGTGTAGAGTTTTTCAAAATTCTTCTAGGAATAAATGAACAATATGTTTGAAGACCACTGATTTAGGAAAGTGGGGGAGTAAACAAATGCACCAGGGAAATATTGTAGGATTGTGGGATCACTAAGGGTTCATGTAGATTAGTTCTTAAGAATTCAAAAAAAGACCAGTCACTTTTGCAGGATTTTCTCCAGCTATGTTCAGGTCTGCAAGTGTAGGTGTGGAGGGAGAGCAGAGTTGGATTTAACCAGAGTTGGAGTTTTGCCAAGCAACAATAATAAAGCAAAAAATAGAAGCAAGTGAGTTGACAATGTCTGCAAGGGAGGGATTATAATGATGCATTATGGAATTCAAACTAACTTGGGAGGGAAATGGGAGAATAAGGACTTAAGGGATAGTTTTTAAAAGGTGTAGGAACAATGGGCTATAGGGCTCATGAGAGTCAAAGAATAAATCTAGAGAACTAAAGAGAGATCTGTGGAAACATCAGTGTGGTGTTGAGAAAATGAGATATTTGAAATTGAGATTATGGAGGGACTGCAGATATCCCTGCAGTCCCAGGGGTATGAAAGTGTAATGCAAGATCTAGGGTCTGATGGTGTGATGAGTTGGATAAGATTCATTGGTGGACAAGCTCATTGGAGGAGAAGAGAGCCAGGATCTGAGTAGCCAGACTGAAAGGTTTACCTCCATGCTTACTGAATCCCCAAGAGTATGATGGGTATGGGGATTGTTAAGTTATTTAAACAACAGGCCATTTGACTGAGGTGACTCTAATGTCTTAGAGGCCTATAAAGTAAGCAAACCAAAATCTAAGCCATAAATTCCTCAAGGTTACAACATCGAAACCTAAGGACAACCTATCAGAAATATCCAGCAAGGCTTTAAGCTGTAGTCAATAAATAATTTCCCTGCTTTGCTTCTGCCTTTTCTCTATAAAAGTCTCACCCTGAGCTCCTGTTGGTGGAGCTCTCCTAACCACTTCTGGTTTGGTGTTGCCTGATTAAAATCGTTTTTTGCTCAAGTAAACTCCTGAAATTTTTCATAGGCTTCAGTTTATCTTTTAACAGTTCAAAAAGACTGACAGATCCAGGAGGTTAAACTGAAGTTTGTAGAGAACATCAAGTAGCAGGGGTGGTAGATGATGTAGTCTGAAGACATGATTTTCAAAGCTGGGAGACTGGAGCAGACAAAGGAAAATTGTCCAGAAACAGCAGTCCCAGGGGTATGAAAGTGTAAAATTCATCATTATTCAAGAGGGCTGCAGGGGAGATAGTGTCCTTGAGGAAGAGCCAGTAGTCAGTGAAGAGAGTGATCATACAAGAGCTCCAGAGAGCACAGTGAAAGGGATCCAAAACTTGGAAAGAAATGGAAGATAAAGTCAGAAAAGGAGATGCATAAATGGAATGAAATTCCAGGGGATAAGGACTCCTGGAAATCTTGAGTGTCTGTATAACTGACAGTGAAACAGAACATGAGATTAATCCTGATGCCATTATGGGAGAAACACTTGGACCCCAAGAGTTGGTATAAAGATTAATTTAAGTGAAAACATTTGAACTATAGAAGATGCAGAAAGAAATATTATCTGAATTTCATCTATCTGACCTGAAGTAAAGTCTCTCAAAAGTACAGCTACTTTTAAACCCCCTCCAAGGGAGTTTCCTATGAATTCAGCTACCATGAAGACAGACTACTCATTCCCATTAGCATCAAAAAGCCCAACAAAACTTTCCAAACCTTCCCAGTGAAACCCTAACCCAACACCCCACCTTTGTGAATTCTGGTATATAAACCTTTTATCTCTGGCTACTGTGTGAGTTACTCATCACTGAACACCCCACATATACCCCATACCTGTGAACGTACAAATGAACCTTGTCTTTTCTCTTGTTAATCTTTCTATTGCCAATTTACTTGCAGGCCCCCAAACACTAGACCCAAGTTGGAAGAGGACAAGTTTTCATCCCAACACTATCAAGGCAGACAGAAGTGGTTGGTGAAGTTGTGAGTGTTAAGAAAGAAGGGATCTTTCCAGGAGCTTGGAGATTCAAGAACTCCTTCATTACTCCTGCCATTGATGCTTTAGTGGCTGGAGGAGGGACAGCCTTATTACAGCACTTCATCCATTAAAAAAAACCACTTGGCCTCACGAGGGACCAGTAAGAGTTTAGCACCCTCTGCCAACTAAAGAATGTCACTCCCCATCTGGCTCCACAAGGACTGAGTCATTAGCCACTGCATTTGCTGACCTTCAACACACCCTGAAAGTAGTTCAGGACAGAAATCAGGAATGAGTCACTCTGTGCTCTGGGAGAACCACCAGAACATGTCTTCAGACAGATATTTTCAGGAGAAAATTTTGTGAACCCAATTTCTTGCAACTTCTCATACTTAGAAAAGCACTAAAATCATTAAGTAACATATCTGTGCCTTGTGACTAGCAGTAGCCTTCTACCAAGATGTGAGCTTGATTGCATGTACCCCTTTTCTATAAAGGTACTCTTCACATATATGCTGACCTCCCCCCTTACCTCTTTGGAGCAGTCCTTCAGAGCTGTCTGAGAGGCTGTATCCTGGGCTATAGTGCTCAGTAAGTCCCCAGTAAAACGGAACCTCACAGCTCTCACGTCGTGCATGTCAACACCTTTCTTTACTGACCTCTGGGACAGCACATTCTCCTGGCTTCCACCCTGCCTCACTGACTCTCTTTCTCAGTGTCCTTGCTAGATCATCCTCCTCTCCTAATGTCTAAATTTTGAAGTGGTCTAGGACTCTGTCCTTGGCCCCCTTTACTTCTATCACTTTCCTTGGAGGTTCTCAATTATGCCCACTAAGTTAGCTTTAAACACCTGTGTTCTTATCACTGAACACCCCACATATACCCCATACCCGTGAACATTTGCAAATTTGTCTGTTCATTTGTACTGCACCACCTCAAGTCAGCGCAGGCACCGTGTTCTGCTTCATTTCCTCATACTATCAATTAACACTTAAACCTGGATTTCAAATTGATTTGTTTACTTCCTCACTAGAATATAAACCCCATGAACACAGGCACCATGTATGTCTTTTTCATCTCTGTATCCCCAAAACATTGAATGATAGTTCCATGACTAAATAATATTGCTGAAAGAATTGAAGAATAAATAAATGGTCAATTTATAAATATATTCTTTACATTCTCATTTTTTTTGCTTTATATACTAAATCTCAAATTCTACTCACTTATACGACGCAGTTTAATTCTTCTTTGTTTTCTGCAAAATATTTCTAACCTGACCCATTTCCTGCATCCCATTATATGATATAAAGCCATATTTAAATAGTTGTCATAGTATATTGATGGTGAGATGCAGGGATTTTTCTTTCCTTTTCATAGCTGAAGTATAATTGACATATAACTTTATATTAGTGTCAGGTGGGCAACATGATGATTCAATATTTGTATACACTGCAAAATGATCACAATAAGTCTAGTCACCATCTGTCAAGATACAAAATAACAAAAATTCTTCTTCTTGTGATAAGAACTTTTTAAGGTTTACTCTCTTAGCAACTTTCAAGTTGTTTGTTTTTCTTGTTGAGTTTTATGAGTATTTTATATAGTTTAGATCTTAATCCCTTATTGAATATATGCTTTGCAAATATCTTCTCCCACTCTGTACCTCTGCTTTTTCATTTTGTTGATAGCTGCCTTTGCTGTGCAGAGCTTTTTTTTTTTTTTTTTTTTTTTTTTGTGGTACACGGGCCTCTCACTGTTGTGGCCTCTCCCATTGCAGAGCACAGGCTCAGCAGCCATGGCACGGGCTTAGCTGCTCCGCGGCATGTGGGATCTTCCTGGACTGGGGCATGAACCCACATCCCCTGCATCAGCAGGCGGACTCTCAACCACTGCACCACCAGGGAAGCCCTGTGCAGAGCTTTTTAGTTTGATGTTGTCTCACTTGTTTATTTTTGCTTTTGTTGCCATTGCTTTTTGTGTTAAATATGAAAAATCACTGTGAAGACTAATGTCAAGGAGCTTGCCATCTGTATTTTCTTCTAGGAGTTTTATGGTTTCAGTTCTTACATTCAAATATTTGATCCAGTTTTTAGTTGATCTTTGTGCATGGTATAAGATAGTAGCTTAATTTCACCTTTTTGTGGCTGTCCAGTTTTCCCAATACTATTTATTAAAAAGACTGTCCTTTCCCCATGGTGTATTCTTGACTCCTTTGTTGGAAATTTATTGAGACTATATATGTGTAAGTTTATTTCTGGGTTCTCCATTCTCTTACAGTAATCTATGTGTTTTTTTTTATACCAATACCATACTGCTTTAATTACTATAGCTTTGTAATATAGCTTGAAATCAGGAAGTGTGTTGCCTCCAGCTTTGTTCTTCTTTCTCAATATTGCTTTGGCTACTTGGGATCATTTGTGGTTCCATACACATTTTAGGTTTATTTCTTCTATTTCTTTGAAAAATGCCATTGGATTTTGATTGGGATTGCACTGAGTCTATAGATCATTTTGAGTAATAAGGACATTTTAACAGTATTTATTCTTCCAGTCTATGAGCACAGAATATCTTTCCATTTATCTGCATCACCCTCAATTACTTTCATCAATGTGTTATATTTTTCAGTGTACAGGTTTTTCACCTTCTTGCTTAAATTTATCCCTAGGTATTTTATTCTTTTTGATGCAACAGTAAATGACATTGCTTTCTTAATTTCTCTTGCTGATAGTTCAATGTTACTTTATAAAAACACAACAGATATCTGTATATTGAGTTTGTACCTGCAACTTTACTGAATTTCTTTTAGTAATTCTAACAGTTTTTTTTAATGTACTCGTTAGGCTTTCTATATATAAATAATTTCATTTGCAAAAAATGACAGTTTTACTTCATCCTTTCCAATTTAAGTGTCTTTCATTTATTTTTCTTGCCTAATTGCTCTGGCTAGGATTTCCAATATAATGTGGAATTAAAGTAGTGAGAGTGGGCATCCCTGTCTTATACTTCATCTTAGAGGAAAGATTTCAGCTTTTCACCATTGAGTTTGATGTTAGCTGTGTGTTTGTCATATATAGCCTTTACTATGTTGAGGTATGTTTCCTCTATACTGACTTTACTGAAAGTTTTTTTTTATCATAACTGGGTGCTGAATTCTGTCAAATGTTTCTTCTGCATCAATGAAGATTATCATATGATTTTTATTCTTCATTTTATTAATGTAGTGTATCATGGTAATTGATTTGCAGATGTTAAATAATCCCTGAATCCCTGGAATAAATCCACTTGATCATAGTATATGATCCTTTTAATATATTGTTTAATTTTGTTTGCTAATATTTTGCTGAGGATGTTTGCATCTAGGGTCACCTGGGATATTGGCCTATAATTTTCTTTTTGTGTGGTGTACTTCTCTGATTTAATTATCAGTAATGCTGGCCTTGTAAAATGAGTTTGGAAGCATTCCTTCCTCTTCAACTTTCTGGAAGAGTTTAAGAATAGGTAATGAATCTTTGAAAGTTTGGTAGAATTCACCAGGGAAGCCATCTGGTTCTGAACTTTCATTTGGGGAGAGATTTTTGATCAGTGGTTTAATCTCCTTACTAATAATTAGTCTATTCAGATTTTCTGTTTCTTCATGATTAAGTCTTAGAAGAGTGTATGTTTCTAGGAATTTATCCATTTCTTCTATTATGATCTTTTGTATTTCTTTGGTACACCTTGTAACTTCTCTTTCATTTCTAATTTTACTTATTTGGGTCCTCTCTCTTTTGTTCTTAGTGAGTCTAGCTAAAGGTTTGTAAATTTTGTTCATCTTTTCAAAGAACCAACTATTAGTTTCATTGATCTTTTCTACTGCATTTTAGTCTCTTTCATGTATCTCCACTCTGATCTTTCTTATTCCCTTCCCACAGCTAACTTTGGGCTTCATTTTTCCTCTTTATATAGTTCTTTTAAAGTTCTTTTAAAGTGTAAAGTTAGATCATTGATTTGAAATATTTCTTGTTTTTTGAGTTAGGTCTGTATCACTATGAATTTTCCTCTTAGAACTGCTTTTGCTGCATCCCATAAGTTTTGGTACATGTATTTCCGTTTTCATTTGTCTCAAGGTATTTTTTTTTATTTCTCCTCTGATTTCTTCACTGACCCATTGGTCGTCTGGTACCATGTTGTTTAATCTCCACATATTTGTAATTGTTCCAGTGTTCTTATGGATTTCTAGTTTCATACCATGGCAAAGATGCTTGATATGATTTCAATCTTCTTAAATTTATTGAGACTTGTGTGGCCTAACATATGATCCTTCCTGGATAATGTTCCATGTACACTTGGGAAGAATGTAGTCTAGCTTTTTTGGAAGGAATATTCTGTATATATCTATTAAGTCTATCTTGTCCAATATTTCATTTAAAGCCAATGCTTCCTTATTGATTTTCTGTCTGGATGACCTATACATTACTGTAACTGGGGTGTTAAAATCCTCCACTATGATATTGCTGTCAGTTTATCCATTTAGGTCTATTAATATTTGCTTTATATATTTAGGTGCTCCTATGCTGGATGAATAAATATTTACAAATGTTATATCTCCTTGTTGGATTGACCCCTTTTCATTATGTAATGCCCATCTTTGTCTTTTATTACACTCTTTGTTTTAAGGTCTATTTTGCCTGATATAAGTATAGCTACCTCAGCTTCCTTTTGGTCTCCATCTACATGAAAAATCTTTTTCCATGCTTTCACTTTCAGTCTGTGTGTGCTTACATCTACAGTGAGTCATTTATAGGCAGCAGATAGAGGGGTCTTGTTTTTTATCCATTTGGCCACTCCACATCTTTTTTTCAAATTTAATTTTATTTTTTTACTTTTAATACAGCAGGTTCTTATTAGTTATCTATAGTATACATATTAGTGTATATATGTCCATCTCAATCTCTCTATTCATCCCACCACCAACACCCCCACCCTGCTTTCCCCCCTTGTTGTCCATACGTTTGTTCTCTACATCTGTGTCTCTATTTCTGCCTTGCAAACCGGTTCATCTGCAAGAGTTTTCTAGATTCCACATATATGTGTTAATACACATATTCGTTTTTTGCTTCTGACTTACTTCACTCTGTATGACAGTCTCTATGTCCATCCACATCTCTCCAAAAAAACCAATTTTGTTCCTTTTTACGGCTGAGTAATATTCCATTGTATTATGTACCACATCTTCCTTAATCATTCACCTGTTGATGGGCATTTAGGTTGCTTCCATAACCTGGCTATTGTAACTAGGGCTGCAATGAACATTGGGGTCCATGTGTCTTTTTGAATTATGGTTTTCTCTGGGTATATGCCCAGTAGTGGGATTGCTGGGTCATAAGGTAATTATATTTTTAGTTTTATAAGGAACCTCCATACTGTTCTCCAAAGTGGCTGTATCAATTTACATTCCCACTAACAGTGCAAGAGGGTTCCCTTTTCTCCATACCTGCCCCAGCATTTGTTGTTGGTAGATTTTCTGTTGATGTCCGTTCAAACTGGTGTGAGCTGATACCTCATTGTAGTTTTTCCTTTTTAAATTTATTTTTATTTTTGGCTGTGTTGGGTCTTTGTTTCTCTGTGAGGGCTTTCTCTAATTGCAGCAAGCAGGGGCCACTCTTCATCACGGTGCGTGGGCCTCTCACTATCGCAGCCTTTCTTGTTGTGGAGCACAGGCTCCAGATGTGCAGGCTCAGTAGTTGTGGCTCATGGGCCTAGTTGCTCTGCGGCATGTGGGATTTTCCAAGACCAGGGCTCAAACCCATGTCCCCTGCATCGGCAGGCAGATTCTCAAACACTGCGCCACCAGGAAAGCCCCCTCATTGTAGTTTTGATTTGCATTTCTCTAATAATTAGTGATGTTGAGTAGCTTTTCATGTGCCTCTTGGCCATCTGCATATCTTCTTTGGAGAAAGGTCTATTTAGGTCTTCTGGCCACTTTTTGATTCGGTTGTTGTTGTTTTTTTTTAATATTGAGCTGCATGAGCTGTTTATATATTTTGAAGATTAATCCTTTGTCCATTGATTCGTTTGCAATTTTTTTCCCATTCTGAGGGTTGTCTTTTCATCTTATTTATAGTTTCCTTTGCTGTGCAAAAGCATTTAAGTTTCATTAGGTCCCATTTGTTTATTTTTGTTTTTATTTCCATTACTCTAGGAGGTGAGTCAAAAAAGATCCTGTTGTGATTTATGTCAAAGTGTGTTCTTCCTATGTTTTCTGCTAAGAGTTTTATAGTGTCTGGTTTCACATTTAGAGTTTATTTGACATTTTCAGTTTATTTTCCTGTATGATGTTAGGGAATGTTCTAATTTCATTATTTTACATGTAGCTGTCCAGTTTTCCCAGAACCACTTATTGAAGAGACTCTTTTCTCCAATGTATATATCCTTGCCTCCTTTGTCGTGGATTAGTTGACCAAGGAGCATGGGTTTACCTCTGGGCTTTCTATACTGTTCCATTGATGTATATTTCTGTTTGGGTGCCAGTACCATATTTTTTTTGATTACCATAGCTTTGTAGTATAGTCTGAAGTCAGGGAGTCTGATTCCTCCAGCTCCGTTTTTCTTTCTCAAGATTTCTTTGGCTATTCAGGGTCTTTTGAGTCTCCACACGAATTGTAAGACTTTTTTGTTCCAGGTCTGTACAAAATGCCATTGGTAATTTGACAGGGATTGCACTGAATCTGTAGATTTTTTTGGGTAGTAGAGTCATTTTCATGATATTAATTATTCCAATCCAAGAACATGGTATATCTCTTCATCTGTTTGTGTCACCTTTGATTTCTTTCATCAGTGTCTTACAGCTTTCTGAGTACAGGTCTTTTACCTCCTTAGGTAGGTTTATTCCTAGGTATTTTATTCCTTATGTTGCAATGGTGAATGGGATTGTTTCCTTAATTTCTCTCTCTGATCTTTCATAGTGTATAGGAATGCAAGAGATTTCTGTGCATTAATTTTGTATCCTGCTACTTTACCAAATTCATTGATTAGCTCTAGCAGTTTTCTGGTGGCATATTTAGGATTATCTATGTGTAGTATCATGTCATCTGCAAACAGTGACAATTTTACTTCTTTTACAATTTGTATTCCTTTTATTTCTTTTTCTTCTCTGATTGCTGTGGCTAAAACTTCCAAAACTATGCTGAATAATAGTGGCAAGAGTGGACATCCTTGTCTTCTTCCTGACCTTAAAGGAAATATGTTCATTTTTTCACCATGGAGAATGATGTTTGCTGTGGGTTTGTTGTATATGGCCTTTATTATGTTGAGGTAGGTTCCCTCTATGCCTACTTTCTTCTTTTTATCATAAATGGGTTTGAATTTTTTCAGAAGCTTTTTCTGCATCTATTGAAGTGATCATATGGTTTCTAGTCTTCATTCTGTTAATGTGGTGTATCACATTGATTGATTTGCGTATATTGAAGAATACTTGTATCCCTGGGATAAATCCCACTTGATCATGATGTATGACCCTTTTAATGTGCTGTTGAATTCTGTTTGCTAGTATTTTGTTGAGGATTTTTGCATCTATATTCATCACTGATATTGGTCTGTAATTTTCTTTCTTTTTTTTTTTGTAGTATCTTTGTCTGGTTTTGATATCAGGGTGACAGTGGCCTCATAGAATGAGTTTGGGAGTGTTACTTCCTCTGCAATTTTTTGGAAGAGTTTGAGAACGATGGATGTTAGCTCTTCTCTAAATGTTTGATAGAATTCCTCTGTGAAGTCATCTGGTCCTGGACTTTTGTTTGTTGGAAGATTTTTAATCACAGTTTCAATGTCATTACTTGTGATTGGTCTGTTCATATTTTCTATTTCTTCCTGGTTCAGTCTTGGAAGGTTATACCTTTCTAAGAATTTGTCCATTTCTTCTAGGTTGTGCATTTTATTGGCTTTATTGGCACAGAGTTGCCTGTAGTAGCCTCTTAGTATGTTTTGTATTTCTGTGGTGTCTGTTGTTAGTTCTCCTTATTCATTTCTAATTTTATTGATTTGAGTCCTCTCCTTCTCTTTCTTGATGAGTCTGGCTAAAGGTTTATCAATTTTGTTCATCTTCTCAAAGAACCAGTTTTTAGTTTTACTGATATTTGCTACTGCTTTTTTTCTTTCTATTTCATTTATTTCTGCTCTGATCTTTATGATTTTTTTTCCTTCTAGGTTTTGTTTGTTTTTCTTTCTCTAGTCTCTTTGGGTGTAAGGTTAGATTGTTATTTGAGATTTTTCTTGTTTCTTGAGGTAGGATTATACTGCTATAAACTTCCCCTTTAGAACTGCTTTTGCTGCATCCCATAGGTTTTGGATTGTCATGTGTTCATCATCATTTGTCTCTATGGGTTTTTTGATTTCCTCTTTGATTTCTTCAGTGAACTCTTGGTTATTTAGTAACTTATTATTTAGTCTCCATGTATTTGTGCTTTTTACTTTTTTTTTTCCATGTAATTTATTTCTAATCTCATAGTGTTGTGGTCAGAAAAAATGCTTGAAGTGATTTCAAATTTCTTAAATTTACTGAGGTTTGATTTGTTACCCAAGATGTGATCTATCTTGCGAATGCTCCATGTGCACTTGAGAAGAAAATGTAATCTGCTGATTTTGGATGGAATGTCCTATAAATATCAATCAAATCTATCTGGTCTGCTGTGTTATTTAAAGCTTGTGTTCCCTTATTAATTTTCTATCTGGATGATCTGTCCATTGTGTAAGTGAGGTGTTAAAGTCCCCCACTATTATTGTGTTACTGTTGATTTTCTCTTTTATAGCTGTTATGTATTGAGGTGTTCCTATGTTGGGTGTATATATATTTATAATTCTTATATCTTTTTCTTGGATTGATCTCTTGAGCATTATGTAGTGTCCTTCCTTCTCTCTCTTTTTTTATATATATATAAACAATTTATCATTCTGACTCCTCTTGCTATTTTAAGATGTTGGGGGTAGGCGTTTATTAATTAATTTATTTTTTTTTTTGCTGTGTTGGGTCTTCGTTTCTGTGCGAGGGCTTTCTCCAGTTGTGGCAGGCGAGGGCCACTCTTCATCGTGGTGCGTGGGCCTCTCACTATTGCGGCCTCTCTTGTTGCAGAGCACAGGCTCCAGATGTGCAGGCTCAGTAGTTGTGGCTCACGGGCCTAGTTGCTCTATGGTATGTGGGATCCTCCCAGACCAGGGCTCGAACCTGTGTCCCCTGCATTAGCAGGCAGATTCTCAACCAATGCGCCACCAGGGAAGCCCCTTCCTTGTCTCTTAAAATATTCTTTATTTTAAAGTCTATTTTATCTGATATGAATATTGCTACTCCAGCTTCCTTTTGATTTACATTTTCATGGAATATCACTTTCAGTGTGTATGTGTCCCTAGGTCTGAAGTGGATCTCTTGTAGACAGCATATATATGGGTCTTGGTTTTGTATCTAATCTGTGAGCCTGTGTCTTTTGGTTGGAGCATTTAATGTGTTCACATTTAAGGTAATTATCAATATGGATGTTCGTATTAATATTTTCTTATTGTTTTGGATTTGTTTTTGTAGGTCCTTTTCTTCTCTTGTGTTTCCCACTTAGAGAAGTTCCTTTAGCATTTGTTGTACAGCTGGTTTGGTGGTGCTGAATTCTCTTAGCTTTTGCTTCTCTGTAAACCTTTTGATTTCTCTGTTGATTCTGAATGAGATCCTTGCCGGGTACAGTAATCTTGGTTGTAGATTCTTTCCTTTCATCACTTTAAATATGTCGTGCCACTCCCTTTTGGCTTGTAGAGTTTCTGCTGAGAAATCTGCTCTTAACCTTATGGAAGTTCCCTTGCATGTTATTGGTGATTTTTCCCTTTTTACTTTTAATAATTTTTCTTTTTCTTTAATTTTTGTTAACTTGATTACTACATGTCTCAGCATGTTCCTCCTTGGGTTTATCCTGCCTGGGACTCTCTGAGCTTCTTGAACTTGGGTGGCTCTTTCCTTTCCCATGTTAGGGAAGTTTTTTACTATAATCTCTTCAAATATTTTCTTGGGTCATTTCTCTCTCTCTTCTCCTTCTGGGACCCCTACGATGAAAATGTTAGTGTGTTTAATGTTGTCCCAGAGGCCTCTTAGGCTGTCTTCATTTCTTTTCATTCTTTTTTCTTTATTCTGTTCTGCAGCAGTGAATTCCATCATTCTACCTTCCAGGTCACTTATCTATTCTTCTGTCTCAGTTATTCTACTATTGATTCCTTCTAGTGTATTTTTCATTTCAGTTATTGTATTGTTCATCTCTGTTTGTTCTTTAATTTTTCTAGGTGTTTGTTCTTTAATTCTCCTAGGCCTTTGTTAAACATTTCTTGCATCTTCTCAATCTTTGCCTCCATTCTTTTTCCAAGATCCTGGATCATCTTCACTATCATTATTCTGAATTATTTTTCTGGAAGGTTGTCTATCTCCACTTCATTTATTTGTTTTTCTGTGGTTTTATCTTTTTCCTTCATCTGGTACATAGTCCTCTGCTTTTTCATTTTGTCTATCTTTCTGTGAATGTGGTTTTCATTCCAGAATTGTAGTTCTTCTTGCTTCTGCAGTCTGTCCTCTGGTGGATGAGCCTATCTACGAGGCTTGTTCAAGCTTCCTGATGGGAGAGACTGGTGGTGGGTAGAGCTGGGTGTTGCTCTGGTGGCCAGAGCTCAGTAAAACTTTAATCTGCTTGTCTGATGATGGGTGGGGCTGAGTTCCCTCCCTGTTGGTTGTTTGGCCTGAGGTAACCCAACACTGGAGCCTACAGGCTCTTTGGTGGGGCTAATGGCAGACACCAGGAGGGCTCATTCCAAGGAGTACTTCCCAGAACTTCTGCTGCCAGTGTCCTTGTCCCTGTGGTGAGCCACAGCTACGCCCCCACCTCTGCAGGAGACCCTCCAACACCAGCAGGCAGGTCCAGTTCAGTATCCCACAGGGTCACCGCTCCTTCCTGCTGGGTCCCGATGCACACACCACTCTGTGTGCACCCTCCAAGAGTGGAGTCACTGCTTCCCCCAGTCCTGTCAAAGTCCTGCAATCAAATCCTGCTATCCCTCAAAGTCCAATTCTCTGGGAATTCCTCCCCCTGTTGCCAGACCCCCAGGTTGGTAAGTCCAACGTGGGGCCCAGAACCCTCACTCCAGTGAGGTGGACCTCTGTGGCACAACTGTTCTCCAGTTTGTGAATCACCCACCCAGGGGCCATGGGACTTGATTTCACTGTGATTGTACCCCTCCTACCATCTCACTGCAGCCTCTCCCCTGTCGTTGGATGTGGGGTATCTTCCTTGGTGAGTTCCAGTGTCTTCCTGTCAATGACTGCCCAGCAGGTAATTGTGATTCTGGCACTCTTGCAAGAAGCAGTGAGCACCTTCTACTCCACCATCTTGAACCCACCACTCCACATCTTTTGATTGGAGAATTTAGTCCATTTACATTTAAAGTAAGTTTGATAGATATGTACTTATTGCCTTTTTGTTAGTTGTTTTCTGGATGTTTTGTAGTTCTCTGTTTCTTCTTCTCTTGTTCTCTTCCCTTATGGTTTGATGACTTACTTTAGTGTTATGCTTAGATCCCATTCTCATTATCTTTTGTTTATCTCCTGTTCATTTTTTAGGTGTGGTTATATGAGGCTCACATATAATAGCCTATGTATGTATATTTGTGTATGTATAGTAAGTTCCTTACATATGAACGAGTTCTGTTACAAGAGAACATTCATGAGTCTAACTTGTTCATAAGTCCAACAAAGTTAGCTTAGGTACCCAACTAACACAACCGGGTATATAGTACTCTACTGTAATAGGTTTACAATACTTTTCACACAAATAATACATAAAAAAACAAACACACAAAAAAGAAACATTTTTAACTTTACAGTACACTACCTGGAAAAGTACAGTAGTACAGTACAACTGCTGGCATATAGGGGCTGGCATTGAGTGAATAGGCAAGAAGAGTTACTTACTGGAAGAGGGAGGGGAGGTGAGGGATATAGCTGAAGGATTGTCAGCAATAACAGATGAAGGACAAGCTGCAATTTCACTCATGCCTGAAATTGATGGCACAGGTTCTGGTTCCTTGCTGGATTCAATTCTATCTACTGTCTTGAAAAAATGATCTAGTGATGTCTGAGTAGTACTGTACCAGCTACATTATCACTGCTTTTATGCTTGCTTCTGAACATCCTGGGCTTGACATAAAGATACTGTACTACTGTAAAGATACTGTACTCTATACAGTACTGTAAAGTACACAAAAGCACAACCACTTGTAGAGGATGCATGTACGTGACAATGTATATCAGACATGTGAACTAACTTATGTGATTGGACGTGCGAATGCACATTCACATCTTTGAAAGTTTGCAACTTGAAGGTTCATATGTAGGGGACTTACTATATATATATCATTCTATTTTAAGTTGTAGCAATTTAAGTTTGAACACATTCTAAAACACTACATTTTTATTCCTCCTTCCCCACATTTTATGCTTTTGACATGACATTTTACATCTTTTTATTCTGTGTAACTAGTTATTGTAGTTATACTTATTTTTTTACTACTTTTGTCTTTTAATCTTCATACTAGCATTATAAGTGATTAATCCCCTACCTTTACTATATATTTACCTTTACCAGTGAGATATTTATAATCATATGTTTTCTTGTGACTAATTAGTACTCTTACTTTTCACCTTAAAGAAGTCCCTTTAACATCTCTTGTAAGGCGAGTTTACTGGTCATGAACTCCTTTACTTTTTGCTTGTCTGGAACACTATCTTTCCTTCAATTCTGAATGATAACATTGCCAGGTAGAGTATTCTTACTTGAAAGTTTTCCCTTTCAGCACTTTGAATATATCATGCCACTCCTTTCTTGCCTGCAAAGTTTCTGCTGAAAATCTGCTAATAGTCTTATGGAGATTCCTTTGTATATAACAAGTGTTTTTTCTCTTGCTCTTTTAAGATTCTCTCTTTATCTTTAACTTTGACATTTTACTTATAATGTGTCTTGGTGTGAATCTCTCTGGGTTCCTCTTATTTGGAACTCTCTGGGCTTGCTGGATCTGGATGTCTATTTCCTTCCCCATGTTAGGGAAATTTTCAGCCACTATTTCTTCAGATAAGTTTTTTGCCCCTTTCTCTCTCTCTTCTCCTCCTGGGACACCTATAATGTTGTTCTGCTTTATGTTGTCCTATAGGTCCCTTAAGCTACCTCAACTTTTTAAAATTATTTTTTCTTTTTGCTATTCTGTTTGGGTGAGTTCCACTGGCCAGCCATCCAGACCACTGATCCTTTCTGCTTCTTCATCTAGTCTGCTGTTGAACTCCTCCAGTGTATTTTTCAGTTCATTTATTATATTCTTATTCTTATTCAACCACAACTTCCATTTGCTACTTTCTTGTATTTTCTATCTCTTTGTTGAAGTTCTCATCTTTATGACCATTAATTTGAACTCTTTATCAGCTAAATTACTTATCTGCATTTCATTAAGTTCCCCCCCCTCCCCGGGGATTTATCTTGTTCTTTCATTTGGAACATATTCCTCTGTTTCCTCATTTGCTTGACTCTCCATGTTTGTTTCTATGTATTGGGCAAAAAACTCACTCTTCCAGATTTGAAGGAGTGGCCTTATATAAGAAATGAAACTTATCATTCAACCTTACCCTAGTTCTTAGTTGTCTCTCAGACCTTTGTGATTGTTTAAGCAGCCTGATTTATTCTTGATAGGTCCCAGTTACTGAGGGTGTGCCAAGACCTGTCAGCATTCCAGAGGGAGGGATCTCAGTCAGCACAAGTTTCAGGCTGAATGGAAGCCAGACCCTCAGGCAGCAGCTTTTAAAGTATGCACACATACACAGTCCTGTGGGACCTCAATCATAAACCCTGCTGGCCTCCAAACCATGTGATCTGGAGGTGTCCTCTTGATGAAAATAACAAAAATCAGGGGTCCAGACAAGTGTATAAGCTCCTTTCTGGGAAGTACTGGCCAGCTGTAGCAAGGCCAAGGAAGAGTACAAAGATGGTTCCTCTGGCCCACATACACTGAGAGCACCTCAGTAGCCTCTAGATGTGTGAGGTCTGTTGCTCAGGCTGAAGCTCCAGGACAAGTAAATAGGCCTTTTTCACAGGATGACTGGGGATGTGTTTCAGTCTACTGTCTGTACAAAGCCTGCCAAGAACAGTCTCTCTGATTGTTTTCAGTTCTGCAGGGGACAGAAATGCACAACCTGATGGCAACAAGCATGACCAGCTGCGTGGACTGTGGGCCCCCACGAGCTTTAGCACAGTGACAGGAGAGTGTGAGGCCAGTGTGCTCCTGTTGACTTTAGCAGGTCCATAGGTGAGCATGAGGCTGGGGAACACCTACCAGCTTTTGTGGGACTGTAGGAGAGTCTGGGGCCAGGGCATGCCCACTGTTGCTAGCAAGGTAGATGAGGAACACAGAAATGGCACCCCACATCACCTCTTTTCCAAGAGAGAGTGCCAACAGGCTCCTGCCACTCCAACAGATGCTTTAAGATTAGCAAATGAATCTCCTTCACATATGATCTATGTGCTTTTCAAACTGCTGCATTTGTGCTGGGTCCCAGGGTGAGTGACTCTGTGCATGAATCCTTCAGGAGTGAAATCTCTGTTCCCTATAGCCCATTGGGTCTCTTGGATGTAAGTCCCTTTGGTTTTCAAAGCCAGACCTTTTGGGGGCTCCTCTTTCCAGTACAGGTCCCAAGGGTTGGGATGCTTGATGTGGGGCATGAATGCCTCACTCCTCAGAAAGAAGATCTGTATTTGTGAGATCCCTCCTGACTGTGGGAGGGTTGAATGTTTGGTGAGACCACGTCTCTGCCTCTCCTACCATCTCAATGTGGCCCTTTTATCCTTTATTGGGGAGGAACCATTCAGCTAGTTTTCAGGTCTTTTTCAGAAGGACTTGTTCCAAACGTAGAACAATTGGTTCTACACACACAATTTGTGTGTCCATGGGAGGGGGTGAGTCTTCAGGATCTTCCTACACTGCCATCTTGAATTGCCCCTCAGAAAATTGTTTTAAAGTCATATTTGAACATATATACTTTTCATCCCACCCTACCATATCAAAGAAGAAAACTGAATTTGTTTTAGATTGCTTGCTTTTTATAGATGAACAGGGAATTATTCAATACCTCACTAACTTTAAGTGTTCCAAAACTGACTTTATTGTCCCATCCAGGAAATTTCTAGGTGGAAAAAACATTTTCTAATTACAATCACTTTCTTACTTCCATTTTAAAAATAAGGAGTATTATTTGTGAGATCTGTAAACTCACTGCTCAGCTTTTTGAAAAGAGTCATAATTCAGTAAATTAAAACTATATATAAAATCATATTTACCAGATAAATTATGTACCCAAACATAATTGTTCAAATAAACACATTTTTCTTATTCTATTATTCAGCATGTCATTTGCTTAATGAAAATGCTGATAATACAAAATTGGAGAAACCTGAGACACAGCCATAATGTGATGAAAACAAATTTTTTTCCAGCTCCCTTGAGATATATAATTGAATATAAATGTTATGTAAGTTTAAGGTGTACAACATGTTGATTTAATATACTTAATATTGCAAAATGATCACCATGATAATGTTAGCTAACACCTGCATTATGTCACATACTTCCATTTCTTTTTTGTGGTGAGAACATTTAAGATCTACTCTCACAGCAACTTGCAAGTATATAATACAGTATTACAAACTGTAATCACTATACTGTACCTGAGGACCCAGAACTTATTCATTAAATTTCCATTTTAATTTCAACATATTCATTAAATTATTCAATTAAATTAAATTTATAATTTAATGTTATTCAGTAAATTAATTTAATTTCAATTTTAAAATCATAATTTTAAATGGTCAAAACGTATTTTAAATAGTAAAAAGAATGATTTATAATAAACTTTTTTAATAGTAGAAATTTTTTTAATATCAAAAAGATTTTTAGTTTTAACGTAGTTTATAATCAAACTCTTTTTGGTAATTCATGGACTAAAACAAAATTTCTAATTTTTTTGAACAGGCTGTGCTCTTTCTATTTTACTCCCAAAGGGCACAAAATATATAAATAAAAGAGATATTCCCTGAGAGACAGTCCACCTCCCTATAAAAAATAGCACCTTGGATTTTTTTTTTTTAAAGCATGGGATGATTTAGGCCTATTGAAAACTACAAATTTAAAATTAAACCTTAGAGCCACTTGGGAAGGATTAATGATACTGGCCTCAGACTCATTTTACTAAATTTGTTTTGTAGAAATATGTTTTTGGTTTTGGGGATTCATACATCTCTACCTTTTGCCTAGAATATCCTTTACCCAGATCCTTACCTGGCTGGCCTCTACTCACTTGTCAGGTCTCAACTTGGCTGTATCCCCCTCTGTGTACATGCTTTCCCGGTCCCACAGAATCTGGGTTAGGGGTCCCTCCTGTGGATTTCCAGGACATCCCGTACTTCTCTTCTTACTTATTCTTATTGTAATGGTCTATTTGCTTGTCTCTAACCCCTAAACAAGTTTAAGCTCCTTGTGGGCAGGAGCTGATTATCTTCTTCAGCAATGAACTTTTGGAAAGCATAGTTTGTTTCATGAATAAATTAATCACATCAGTCATATTCACTGTAGTTGAATATAGCCACAGTACCTGCTATCTCCCAAGAAATCTGGAGGTCAGTGCACTCCACTCACTATTCATTCATCAGGTTCTGAGAGCAGTGGCATATATTTTGATGAAAAGATTAATTATGCATCAAATTTTTCATGAAAAGTAACATCTAAAAACTTTAACCATCACTGCAAAGTTGTATTGTTATAGATTTCTTTTGCTTTAATATCTTGTATCTGAAACCTAAGAAGCCTCAAAGAAACATTATCCCCCTCCTGTCTTGCTGTCTATTTTGCTAAATAACTAACTCATTTTAAATCCATGGTCCCTATTTTTCAAGAGTTGCAAATGGGGAGAAATATCTTAAGTCCATATAAAAGCAAAAGTTACATGAAAACAACTCCCCCGCCCCACTCCCTTTTTAAAGTTCAACAGTATTTTCAAGACATAATCAATTCCAGTTTAGGATTTTAGAAAATGTCTGTGTAACATTCTAAAATGAGTGAGATTCAACAAACTGATTTATATGAAATTCCAAGCTTAGGACTCCTGAGTCAACATTCTAACAGTGCTAGCTAGTGAAAGTGCAGGGACAGTGCGGCCTGCCATGGCTGAAAGCAAACCGAAAGCTGTGAGTGAGGGATGGCTGCGGGTCATGTGCTGCCAAGGCCTCAATGTAAACACAGGTGTGTGGGAAGGCGCGCAGGGCTCTCCCATCTAGCAGCTAAAGAAACACTGGTGGTCACGCTGTGGAGTCTGAATGCGAAATTCTGAAAATAGACCGTTTTTGTAAAATTGCTACATCTTAATTCGCAGGTTAATACATCCTCAACTTAAAGGGTTCATGAAGCACACCTGAACCTCATATCATTGTTTTACATTGAAAATTTTAAGAGATGGAGAGCAGATCTTTTTTTCCCCCTGCTGAGCATCTCCCTGCTGAGTAAAGTAGTTTGAAGTTATTACCACCTCATTTGCTGGCATTTAGCAAGGATTCTTTTTATGGTTGCATGGAATTAATGCCACAAGAGGATTATTCTTGCCAAAGTCTGTTAAATGGCATAGCAGTGCCTTTTAAAAATATATTAGGACTATGCCATACATTACCAATAAATGTATCAATAAAAATAACATTTGTTAATAGGTTTGGGCTTGGGTTTTTTTTTTTCTTTCAGTTTTTAGGGTTGTGCTTTTTTGAAGTTGTTTTGGTTTTATGTGGGTTTTTTTGGGGGGGAAGGGGTGGGTTTACTTTTCTGACATATCTGTCTGTTGTTACCAAAAACAGTGTTAAAATAGTGTATAATAACTTTTAGGGTAGCCAATGGTTATAAATGTAGGTTGTAACACACCATTTGTAAAGCACTTATACTCCAATAAAGATGTTATATATATATATATATATATATGTGTGTGTGTGTGTGTGTGTGTGTGTGTGTGTGTGTGTTGTGAAGGCAGACAATCTCAGTTCATATTTTAGCTGAACAACCTATGAGGCTTGAGCAGATTATGTAAATTCTCAAGCCTCAGGTCTTCGTTTACAAAATGGAGATAAGTGTGATAGCTCCCTGTAGGGGGTTATTTTGTTGGTTATACAGTGCCTGGTAATAGTGTAAAATTACTATTAATCTCATTATTACCACTTTTTAATAATATCAACTTATTTCATTTAGAATTTAACTTCATTTGATATGGTTCCCAAACTGCTTGATTGTATGAAATGGTTGACTATAAAATGCAAATAAATAAATTTGTAATTAACTTCTCTGCTAAAATATAATCTCTCTCCCCTATTCTATTTTATTTTCTCAGTTTTGAACATTTCTCTTGAGTCAATTTTCTGCTGTATGAAAGATGGCACTTTGGTAAAAACTGTCAAAATGCATCCAAGGATTTCATTAACAACATGTCATGCTATTATTCCTGATTCACAAAATAAATGACAAATTTTAAGTCAACATGAAATTAAGACAACTGTCATATCCACAACTGAATCTAAAGAAAATAAAAACAAGTACAGGCCATTAAATGACACCAAGTGGCTCAGTAACAATACATATAGTAACAATTACAGTTGTATAAGGTGCTTAAAAGTATCACATTTCCATTTGAGGTGATATCTACATGAACTGAATACCATGTTCTTAATGACAAAATGAATTTCATTTATTAAAACATTGCCCTAGGGCCTCCCTGGTGGCGCAAGTGGTTGAGAGTCCGCCTGCCAATGCAGGGGATACGGGTTCGTGCCCCGGTCTGGGAGGATCCCATATGTCGCGGAGCGGCTGGGCCCGTGAGCCATGGCCGCTGGGCCTGCGCGTCCGGAGCCTGCGCGTCTGGAGCCTGTGCTCCGCAACGGGGGAGGCCACAACAGTGAGAGGCCCGCATACCGCAAAAAAAAAAAAAAAAAAAAAAAAAAAAAAAAAAAAAAAAAAAAACATTGCCCTAAACTTTGTTCTGGAAGCCAGTGTACTCAGGCACAGCAATAGAAAGAGAGGGAAAGAGAAGAAGGCAGATGAAGAATCAATTCATTCATTATTTCTCCATTCATTTAAAAATGGTATCTATGTGACCAAAATTTTGTATACATCAGCTTCAACTTGTGTGGAGCTTTGTTATTTACCAAGCATTTCTGCACAGATTTTCTTATTTGATCTTCATAATCCATTTAAGAGATGAGGGAACTGAATATATGAAATGTACAAGGTAGCAGAGGCTTGTGGTTGGTTTTCCTGAATACTGGCTAGTGCTCTTCTCACTATGTGGTCCCAGAAAATCATTTTTCATTATGCAGAGGAGAGACTGAGCATGAGAAAGATAATGACCACAGAAAGAACACAGAGGCATTCCTTCATTATGGAGATTTTTCCTGGTATTCCTAGCATTATTAAATAAAGTTATTTTACTAAATCAAATGATACTCTTAGGTTTTTTCTTCTTTCTCTCTTCTATTTTTTACTAAGACAAAAAAAAAGTAAGTGTGAAGGAACTTATAATTAGGGACTTATACAAAATAAGGTGAATTAAAAAAAAATAGAACCAAGGAACTAAGGGAAGTAAATGTATTATACAAGAAGTCTTGAGTAATTGATGGGATTGAGTATCAAATTGGGTCCTGAGTATCTTAGCAACCAAAGTAAAAATGAACACATGAAAAATTATATAATTCTCATTAGCAGAAATGAACAAGGGCACTTATTACTTGGGGAAAAATAAAACATTTTTCCTGCCATTAAACCTTCAAAGGAAATTTCTCACCTGTTTTCTTTGATTGGGCACCCACAGATAATATATTAAATGATGCCCTTTCCTAACATCCTAACCCAGCATCCTCCTATATATTGTTAGCTACTGTTAATACTGTTATTATTAATATTAAATGTATAATAATGCCGATTTTTTTTGTGTTTTCACACAGAATATCTTTTGAATTAGGTACTGTCATTATTCCCACTTAATGGATGAGAAAACCTTTGTACACATGAGAAAACTTAGTAGCTTGCCTCAGGTCACATAAATAGTAAATACTCATGCATTTTATCTTAAACACCTATGCACATCCTGTTACTCCAAATCCCATGTTCTCCTTCAGATAAAAAGATAGCACTGCATTGGCAGTCAACTCTGTGGCCACAGCCCAGAAGAGTGGTTCTCAAAACCAGAAGGCATCAATCACCTGGAGGGCTGTGAAAAACACAGATCACCCCCATCCACCCACTCCCCAAACCCGTCCACCCATCCCCCACCATCAGAGTTTCTGATTCAGTAGACTTGAGGTGTGGCCAAGAGAATTTGCATTTCTAACAAGTTCCCACATGATACTGATGTTGCTTGGTCAGACCACTTACTGGGAACCACTAGCCTAGAATTTTAAAGGTTCTAAATATATACCTCACTGAGATAAAGAATAATGAAAGGGGAGTATCAAGAAATAACATCCCTTTCTTTGTTTTTTTTTTTCAACTAGGGTATTTTTTTATTGTGGTAAAATAAACATAAGATAATATATGCTATTTTAACCATTTTTAAGCGCACAATTTATTGGTATTAATTATTCACAGTGTTGTGCACCACTACCACTATTTACAAAACTTTCCATTATCCCAAACAGAAACTCTGAGCCCATCAAGCAATAACTTCCCATTACCTCTCTCTCCAGCCCCTGATAAACATTAATCCACCTTCTGTCTCTATGTATTTCCTATGATATTTGTCCTTTTGTGCCTGGATTATGTCAAGGTTCATCCATGTTGTAATATGTATCAGAACTTCATTCCATATAGTGGTTGGATATTATTCTATTGTAATTAACATCCCTTTCTAAACCACATTTACCTACGAATTTTCTAAAGCTAACAAAGGAATCAATGTTCACTTTGGTTCTCACTATCTTATTTATTAAAGACATTTACAATGGTTACACTTCTTTTGTTCAATCTTATAAGTGAAAAATCTGGATTACGTATAAGGGCAAAAAAACAAACAAGCAAAAGACACGTAACACAATGCCTATGTAGTATCAACATTTTCTTTCTCTCATGCACACTTGTATCATATCACTTAGCATTAAGATCTACATTATTTAGTCTCTACTACATATTCCAGCGTTGGAGGGCACATAAAAGGAAAATATTCTCCCACATGTAGAATAAGAGGGATGCAGGGGAAAGCGCAGAGCCCAGTGACGGGCGTGGGATGCTGGGGCTGCTGCTGCCGCTGCCAAGAAGCCTGTGTGCGAGCGCAGGTCACTGTCCACATCGCCCTTCCGGGAGCCTGTGCAGCCCGCCACTGCCGGGGTCCCGGGATTCAGGGGCGGCTTCCCTGGGAGAACGCACGGTGCGCCTCGGGCTGGTGCAACGTCACGCCGGCCTCTACCGCTGCAGGCTCGCCCCGCACGACGTGCCCCACCCTCCCGCCCGGCCTGAGTGAGTCAGAGTCCACGAAGAGGCTGCTCCTTTAACCCTGTCCTGTCTGAGTGAAGAACAGAAGCCCTCTGGTGACCTACACACAGAGGCGGGGCCAAGTCCAAAGCTGAGACCCAGGAGCTATGAGAACAAAGAAGAGAAAGGGAAACTTCTCCCAGCAGCCTCAGAAGCAGCGGATTAAAGGTCCACAATCAACTTGATGTACCCTGCATCTGTGGAATACACAAATAGACAAAAAATCATCCCAAATAGAGGAGCCAGGAGTCAGTGCTGTGCCTCTGAGGTGGGAGAGCCAACTTCAGGACACTGGTCCACAAGAGACCTCCCAGCTCCACATAATATCAAATGGCGAAAATCTTCCAGAGATCTCCATCTCAACACCAGCACCCAGCTTCACTCAACGACCAGCAAGCTACAGTGCTGGACACCCTATGCCAAACAACTAGCAAGACAGGAACACAACGCCACCCATTAGCAGAGAGGTGGCCTAAAATCATAAAAAGTCCATAGACACCCCAAAACACACCATCAGACGTGGACCTGCCCACCAGAAAGACAAGATCCAGCCTCATCCACCAGAACACAGGCACTAGTCCCCTCCACCAGGAAGCCTACACAACCCACTAAACCAACCGTAGCCACTGGGGACAGACACCAAAAACAATGGGAACTACGAACCTGCAGCCTGCAAAAAGGAGACCCCAAACACAGTAACATAAGCAAAATGAGAAGACACAAAAAACACACAGCAGGAGAAGGAGCAAGATAAAAACCAACCAGACCTAACAAATGAAGAGGTAATAGGCAGTCTACCTGAAAAGGAATTCAGAATAACGATAGTAAAGATGATCCAAGATTATATTTCCCAGATCCAAAATCTTGGAAATAGAATAGACAAAATGCAAGAAACAGTTAACAAGGACCTAGAAGAACTAAAGATGAATCAAGCATCAATTAAAAACACAATAAATGAAATAAAAAATACTCTAGATGGGATCAATAGCAGAATAACTGAGGCAGAAGAACGGATAAGTGAGGTGGAAGATAAAATAGTGGAAATAACTGCTGCAGAGCAAAATAAAGAAAAAAGAATGAAAAGAACAGAGGACAGTCTCAGAGACCTCTGGGACAACATTAAACGCACCAACATTCAAATTCTAGGGGTTCCAGAAGAAGAAGAGAAAAAGAAAGGGACTGAGAAAATATTTGAAGAGATTACAGTTGAAAACTTCCCTAATCTGGGAAAGGAAATAGTTAATCAAGTCCAGGAGGCACAGAGAGTCCCATACAGAATAAATCCAAGGAGAAATATGCCAAGACACATATTAATCAAACTGTCAAAAATTAAACACAAAGAAATCATATTAAAAGCAGCAAGGGAAAAACAACAAATAACACACAAGGGAATCCCCATCAGGTTAACAGCTGATCTCTCAGCAGAAACTCTACAAGCCAGAAGGGAGTGGCAGGACATAATTAAAGTGATGAAGGAGAAAAACTTTCAACCAATATTACTCTACCCAGCAAGGATCTCATTCAGATTTGATGGAGAAATTAAAACGTTTACAGACAAGCAAAAGCTGAGAGAGTTCAGCACCACCAAACCAGCTTTATAACAAATGCTAAAGGAACTTCTCTAGGCAAGAAACACAACAGAAGGAAAAGACCTACAATAACAAACCCAAAACAATTAAGAAAATGGGAATAGGAACACACATATCAATAATTACCTTAAATATAAATGGACTAAATGCTCCCACCAGAAGACACAGATTGGCTGAATGGATACAAAAACAAGACCCGTATATATGCTGTCTACAAGAGACCCACTTCAGACCTAGAGACACATACAGATTGAAAGTAAGGGGATGGAAAAAGATATTGCATGCAAATAGAAACCAAAAGAAAGCTGGAGTAGCAATTCTCATATCAGACAAAATAGACTTTAAAATAAAGACTACTAGAAGAGACAAAGAAGGACACTACATAATGATCAAGGGATCGATCCAAGAAGAAGATATAACAATTATAAATATTTATGCACCAAACATAGGAGCACCTCAATACATAAGGCAAATACTAACAGCCATAAACGGAGAAATCGACAGTAACACAATCATAGTAGGGGACTTTAACACCCCACTTTCACCAATGGACAGATCATCCAAAATGAAAATAAATAAGGAAACACAAGCTTTAAATGATACATAAAACAAGATGGACTTAATTGATATTTATAGGACATTCCATCCAAAAACAACAGAATACACATTTTTCTCAAGTGCTCATGGAACATTCTGCAGGATAGATCATGTCTTGGGTCATAAATCGAGCCTTGGTATATTTAAGAAAATTGAAATCATATCAAATATGTTTTCCAACCACAATGCTATGTGACTAGATATCAATTACAGGAAAGAGCTGTAAAAAATACAAACACATGGAGGCTAAACAATACACTACTTAATAACGAAGTGATCACTGAAGAAATCAAAGAGGAAATTAAAAAATACCTATAAACAAATGATAATGGAGACACGACGAGGCAAAACATATGGAACGCAGCAAAAGCAGTTCTAAGAGGAAAGTTTATAGCAGTACAATCCCACCTTAAGAAACAGGAAACATCTCGAATAAACAACCTAACCTTGCACCTAAAGCAATTAGAGAAAGAACAAAAACATCCCAAAGTTAGCAGAAGGAAAGAAATCATAAAAATCAGATCAGAAATAAATGAAAAAGAAATGAAGGAAACGATAGCAAAGATCAATAAAACTAAAAGCTGGTTCTTTGAGAAGATAAACACAATTGATAAACCATTAGCCAGACTCATCAAGAAAAAAAGGGAGAAGACACAAATCAATAGAATTAGAAATGAAAAAGGAGAAGTAACAACTGGCACTGCAGAAATACAATAGATCATGAGAGATTACTACAAGCAACTCTATGGCAATAAAATGGACAAACTGGAAGAAATGGACAAATTCTTAGAAATGCACAACCTGCCAAGACTGAATCAGGAAGAAATAGAAAATATGAAGAGACCAATCACAAGCACTGAAATTGAGACTGTGATTAAAAATCTTCCAACAAACAAAAGCCCAGGACCAGATGGCTTCACAGGCGAATTCTATCAAGCATTTAGAGAAGAGCTAACACCTATCCTTCTCAAACTCTTCCAAAATATAGCAGAGGGAGGAATACTCCCAAACTCATTCTACGAGGCCACCATCACCTTGATACCAAAACCAGACAAGGATGTCACAAAGAAAGAAAACTACAGGCCAATATCACTGATGAACATAGATGCAAAAATCCTGAACAAAATACTAGCAAACAGAATCCAACAGCACATTAAAAGGATCATACACCATGATCAAGTGGGGTTTATTCCAGGAATGCAAGGATTCTTCAATATACGCAAATCAATCCATGTGATACACCATATTAACAAATTGAAGGAGAAAAACCATATAATCATCTCAATAGATGCAGAGAAAGCTTTTGACAAAATTCAACACCCATTTATGATAAAAAGCCTGCAGAAAGTAGGCATAGAGGGAACCTTCCTCAACATAATAAAGACCATATATGACAAACCCACAGCCAGCATCGTCCTCAATGGTGAAAAACTGAAACCATTTCCACTAAGATCAGGAACAAGACAAGGTAGCCCACTCTCACCACTCTTATTCAACAGTTTTGGAAGTTTTAGCCACAGCAATCAGAGAAGAAAAGGAAATAAAAGGAATCCAAGTCGGAAAAGAAGAAGTAAAGCTGTCACATTTTGGAGATGACATGATACTATACATAGAGAATCCTAAAGATGCTACCAGAAAACTACTAGAGCTAATCAATGAATTTGGTAAAGTAGCAGGATACAAACTTAATGCACAGAAATCTCTGGCATTCCTGTACACTAATGATGAAAAATCTGAAAGTGAAATCAAGGAAACACTCCCATTTACCATTGCAACAAAAAGAATAAAATATCTAGGAATAAACCTACCTAAGGAGACAAAAGACCTGTATGCAGAAAATTATAAGACACTGATGAAAGAAATTAAAGATGATACAAATAGTTGGAGAGATGTACAATGTTCTTGGATTGGAAGAATCAACATTGTGAAAATGACTCTACTACCGAAAGCAATCTAGAGATTCAATGAAATCCCTATCAAACTACCACTAGCATTTTTCACAGAACTAGAGCAAAAAAATTCACAATTTGTATGGAAACACAAAAGACCCCGAATAGCCAAAGCAATCTTGAGAACGAAAAATGGAGCTGGAGGAATCAGGCTCCCTGACTTCAGACTATACTACAAAGCTACAGTAATCAAGACAGTATGGTACTGGCACAAAAACAGAAAGATAGATCAATGGAACAGGATAGAAAGCCCAGAGATAAACCCACGGACATATGGTCACCTTATCTTTGATAAAGGAGGCAGGAATGTACAGTAGAGAAAGGACAGTCTCTTCAATAAGTGGTGCTGGCAAAACTGGACAGGGACATGTAAAAGTATGAGATTAGATCATTCCCTAACACCATACACAAAAATAAGCTCAAAATGGATTAAAAACCTAAATGTAAGGCCAGACACTATCAAACTCTTAGAGGAAAACATAGGCAGAACACTCTATGACATAAATCACAGCAAGATCCTTTTGGACCCACCTCCTAGAGAAATGGAAATAAAGACAAAAATAAACACATGGGACCTAATGAAACTTAAAAGCTTTTGCACAGCAAAGGAAACCATAAACAAGACCAAAAGACAACCCTCAGAATGGGAGAAAATATTTGCAAATGAAGCAACTGACAAAGGATTAATCTCCAAAATTTATAAGCAGCTCATGCAGCTCAATAACAAAAAACCAAACAACCCAATCCAAAAATGGGCAGAAGACCTAAATAGACATTTCTCCACAGAAGATATACAGACTGCCAACAAACACATGAAAGGATGCTCAACATCTTTACTCATTAGAGAAATGCAAATCAAAACTACAATGAGATATCATCTCACACCAGTCAGAATGGTCATCATTAAAAAATCTAGAAACAATAAATGCTGGAGAGAGTGTGGAAAAAAGGGAACACTCTTGCACTGCTGGAAGGAATGTGAATTGGTACAGCCACTATGGAGAACGGTATGGAGGTTCTTTAAAAAACTACAAATAGAACTACCATATGACCCAGCAATCCCACTACTGGGCATATACCCTGAGAAAACCATAATTCAAAAAGAGACATGTACCAAAATGTTCATAGCAGCCCTATTTACAATAGCCCGGAGATGGAAACATCCTAAGTGTCCATCATTGGATGAATGGGTAAAGAAGAAGTGGCACATACATACAATGGAATATTACTCAGCCATAAAAAGAAACGAAATTGAGCTATTTTTAATGAGGTGGATGGACCTAGAGCCTGTCATACAGAGTGAAGTAAGTCAGAAAGAGAAAGACAAATACTGTATGCTGACCCATATATATGGAATTTAAGAAAAAAAATGTCATGAAGAACATAAGGGTAAGACAGGCATAAAGACACAGACCTACTAGAGAATGGACTTGAGGATATGGGGAGGGGGAAGGATAAGCTGTGACAAAGTGAAAGAGCGGCATGGACATATGTACACTACCAAACGTAAGGTAGATAGCTAGCGGGAAGCAGCCGCATAGCATAGGGAGATCAGCTCGGTGCTTTGTGACCGCTTGGAGGGGTGGGATAGGAGGGTGGGAGGGAGACGCAAAAGGGAGGGGATATGGGAACATATGTATATGTATAACTGATTAAATTTGTTATAAAGCAAAAAATAAAAAAAAATTTTAAAAAGATTTAAAAAAAAAAAGAAAACAAATTAAGGATGCTGATTTACCCTGCGGGAAAGGAAAGGGAAAAAAAAAAAAAAAGAGGGATGCAGGTGCAGGCAAAGTTGTGGCCGTAGAAGCCTGCCAGACTGAGACAAGGCAAAGAATTGGGGAACTTTCTGGGAAGTGATTCAGGAGGCAGATGGTCTTACAAGAAAGCTAGAATGGGAAAAGTTGGAGAGGGGAAGTGGTTTAGTCTGGAGAGGACATCTAGAGCAAAATAAAGATGAGAAAAAAGCAGAAAAATGAAGCAAGGTTTGCATTTTAGGAAGTGGTTAAGACAGTGGTACCACCAAGGCATTGGCTTAGAATGGTTTTAGCTGCTCTTCTCCAATAACTATCAATATCCCCAAACCCGGCTGGGGTAGGGTAAAGGAGGGACAGAGGCCCTGATTGATAGCATTTGCCAGTATGAATGATGTTAAGGTGTAAACACTCCCACCTTGGCCAATTTCAAGCTACCAACTGATGGGTTATCTGGGAAAAGAAGTGCCCAATGGTCTTGCTAGTTTGTGAAAGTTGGCTCCAGCACACCCCTGCCCCAAACCCACACAGGAAAACACAACCTAAGAGAAAAATCAGTTGACCCACTATTCAAACACAGCTTCAAGACAATATCTCTACAGCCTTCTCCACAGCTCTCTGCTAGAATGTTGACCCTAAAGTCCTTGGTAGAATGGAGAACCATCTCTTCTCTGTAATTGAGAGAGAGGCATGGGATTACCTTCTTCCAAGTTTCTAAACAAAGCCTTAGCCTGCAGATATTTCATCTTTTGGTACTGACATACATCTCTAGCTACTCTCATTGTACATATACCCTGCCATATAAGGGTCTGAGGTGATGCAAGACTGCAGCAGCCTGGGGTGACAGAGCATTTGACGGGGGGGTAGAGATTACTTGTGGTCAGGTTCAGGGGCTAGATCAGTGAAAACAGAATTGAAGACCTGAGGGATGAAAAATGCTGCCTTCAGCTGACTCTCTGTGATGTGGGGTGGGCTGGTAAGGGGAATAAGGCTCTCTACCACAGCTGGCTTCAAAGTAATTAGAAGGAAAGCAATTGCCCAGGAGCAGAAGGCCTCCATGACCACCTACCATAGTTCTAGTCCTGGTCAACAGTCCATAACAGGACCATACCTCCAAACTGAGCCTTCAGGTTAAACATTTTGAAATATGGTTCGAAATGCTTTGTACCTATTTTAGATTTTTAGACATATTTATTTCAAAAATACTTTGAGAGAAACCGTCGCATATTTTGTTTCTTCCAACATTGATAATCAATTCACAGAGAATTTTTAAAACCTTAAAATACTTGGTTCCTTTTGTTTGAAAGAACATAACAATGACTATCCTGGTGGTATTTCTATGACTTATACTTGTTATTCCTTTTTCAGAAAGGATCTAGAAAGATTTGGGCTCAAAAAGGGCTTCTAATTTGTACTTTGTGCCATTTTTTTTGTACATAAGTCGATGCCATTCTGGTCTGAGATGACATTACATAAAAACTAGATATTTTCCCCTTGATTTTTAGTTCATATACATTTTAAATTACTAGAAAATGATTTGAGTTTTTTAAGGTACCCTGAATTATTTTCAGGAATCCTCCTTTAAATTAGAAAATTGCAACTGGGGGCCTCAAAAACTGGAAATTCTGTGTGCCTCTGAACCTGTGCGAGGATCTGTTTCTTCCCAGAAATTATGGCCGCTGAATGAAAGAGGAGTTTACATTCGTCTGTGTGTGAAATACAGCTTGAGTTGCCCGGCTGCAATCCTCAGGGTTGTGAACATTAATCACACAAAGTGTTTATTCATTAGGCACTCCTTTTTTGTTTTCTTTGGGACTGACTGTCTCAGGAGCCTTGCTCATGTATGTCCAAGGAAAGAACAGTCTTCAGAGGGTTAAAACATTAAGGAAAAGCTCCAAAACGTGTCGAAAGGCTGTGATTTGTTAGTTTTTGTGTTGGCTTGGTTTGTTTTTTTCATTCTGTGTCACTCACTCCATTTCTTACTTGGTTTCTTTCTCTTCCATTCTCCCAAGGGGAGAGAGGGAGGGAAAGGGATCTATTTTAATTACCTCATAATATAGCAACAGTTTTGAGGGTGTGGAAGGGATGGAAGGGCAGTGATAGATATAGAAAACTGAAGTATTTGGTTCCCTCACTCCAGTCCCGATGCATAATCTCAGGTTGCTCCCGGGATCTGTGGGGCATTTTGGAATCTTTGCCTCTGCGACCCTCTACCACCTCTTTTCTAATGCAGTCCACTTTGAGCCTTCCTGTCTCTCCCTTCACAGGGAATTATGACCTCCCAACATCACTGCCCTCCTCCCCTGTCACCTTAGTCTGTATCTCTGGCATTCTTGTTATCTAAATTAGGGTACCGTATAAAACAGGAATGTCAAATTCTATTTTTGTCTATTCTTGACTTATGTCTGCTGGAAACTAAGGTCCAGTACATACAATGCATGGTAATCTAATAAAATAATCCAGATCACTTAGGTTACACACACACCCAGGAATCATAATTTTTATTGCATTATTAATTGTAAATCAACTTTGATCAATACCTAAAAGCAACTTAGCCATGGGAAAATCATTTTTACATGGAATTATGAAATAATTTATAATTTTAATGCCATACTTAATAAAAAAAGTTTAGGCTCATCATAGAAGAGAAAAAAATACTAGCTAGTTTTATCTTGCCAGAGTAGAAAATTAAATAACTGAAAAAGTAAAAGACATAAAAGTGTTCTCTGCAGTTCACAGGTTCCTTGTTTTTCTATTAATCAATAACATGCCAGGTACCTTTTTAATATGAAGCTCACTAGAAGATGTCAAAATATTATGAGAAGGTAGAAGAAACTATAAAATCTCTGGAATTTACATTTTTATGTCATTTGGTACAACTCACAGAAAGTTTATCCCATTTAAAATTTATTAAAAATGAATTATTTCAGTACTACTAACTTTATCTGCAAATGGCAAATGCAAGAAAATGTGTTTAAAAGGAAAGGTTACAAAAATAATGGAAGTAAAACAAAAACAAAAAGTTTGCTAGTTTGTAGTTTATTTTTTAAGCCTTTGAAGTTTGGAATCCTGGATGATATACCTCATCTGTGAAGCTCTAAAATGTTAGGAGCAAAGTTTTAAATATTGGAAAATTTCAGTGTTTTTAAAGTTCTGCATCACACACTATGGGTGTACCATTTAGCACTGCAACGTTTTGAGTGGCCAATTAATGTTACATTTTTCACTGCTTAGGTAAAAATCATCATTTTCTTAGTGAATGCTGAAAAGAGTAAAATGCACAGAAAATACAGCACATAGTTTCATGTGTCTTGAATTAAGCAGCCACATTCAGTTTCCTTTAGCTTAAGGACTAGTTAATGTTAAGTAAATGTTACAGTAAGCAATTGGCAGCACAGTAATGTTAAGGTTCTAGCAAACTTCTACATTTTACAGAGTTATAATTTGGTTTTAACATTGGCTCCAGGCTTAAACTTGGCATGGAAGTTCTTCACTAGAGTGTGCAATTTTTTATTTCTTTTACCTTACAAAATAAAGTCAAAATTAGTTTTCTTGTTATTTAGTCAAAGGTGGCCAAAAATAACATGGTCTTGGCCAGAATTTAGATACTTTTATGCATCTCTCACTTAAAGCCAGTTTTAACTTTAAAAATGAAATGTTGCAGACATTTGTAGATAATGAAGACCAGGTCTGACTGGCAGAGCTTTAACGGTTGTGCATATGAGCCTATGCCATGGGAGTAATAATATTACCTAGTAAGCAAAATATCACTTCAGTGAACCTCTACTGTGTTTAGTATAATGTTAAGAACTGAATTGTGTCCCCCTAAAATTCATATGTTGAACCCCTAGTGCCCAATGTGACTGTATTTGGAGATAGGGCCTTTAGAGAGATAATTAACGTTAAATGAGGTCGTAAGAGTGGGACCCTAACATGATAGGGTTGGTGTACTCATAAGAAGATATGTTTAATCTCTTTAAGGTTATTTCCTTTTGTTCGTGAAATTCTTCAGATCAGTTTCTTGATCATACCTCATGTTCTTTCTTCATATAATTTATAGCATTCATTCCTAATTGGTTCATTCCTATGATAGTGTTTCTAAAATAGCCATTTGCTATACATGATTTTCACAAGTTTTGCTTTTCTTCTGAGTGTTTAGTCTCCTGTTTCTTTTCCTTGGTTATATAAAAGTTTTAATAAGTCTTGTGTTAAAAAGATTTTTTTTAATATTTAGTCATTTTATTCTGACTTACTGTTGCTAAAAGATAGATTTTGAAGATTTTTCCTGTCCCATGCACTATCTGAGGGGAGCAGGTGACTTCTTTTCTCAGATGCACAACTTCAAAACAAACTGACGTGCATACCTTCCTCTTCTACTTCCCATTTTGCTCAGATATTCACCTGGTCCTATTCTGTCATACTTAGGAGTCAACTTCTCCTGCCCTCACAACCTCATCCTCCAATACTCTAGACTGAAGTGGTATGTTGAAGAAAAAAAGAACTAAAACTTCCAGTGTAGGCTGTTATCAGGACTTTGTTATCATTGAAAAGGAAAATTTAGGAACAGGAGGAAGCTTCCCTGGGTGATAGGCTGATGCATGCACTTTGGGACATGTTGAGTTTGAAGCATCTATGGATCATCCAGTGAATAGTTGAATAAACAGATCTGAAACTGGGCAGAGGTTGGGACTGTTGTAAATTGGGAAAGCATGGGTGGGAAGAGATCACTTAGAATCTATAAAGAGAGAAGAAAGCAAATCAGTACCACCAGAATGAATAGATAAATTGATGGTGGGAGGGCAAGAGCAGAGAGATAGGAAGAAAACCAAAACTATGTGTCAAGGGAACATGTTGTGGTGGGGGTAGGGGAGTGACAACAGCATGAAATCCAGCAGAGAAATCAAGGAAACTAAGACAAGAAGAGTGCTGATGTACTTTTAATTTAAGAACTACCAAGTCTTCCTTAACAAACAAGTGAAACAGCTTAGTGAAGCAATGCAGACAGAAGTCTAGCTATGGTGGGCTTAGGAGGAGAAGAGTTATGTAGATAGCTCTCCCAGAAAGGTTGCTCATAAAAGAGAAATAGAGCAGGAGTTCGAGGAGTTTAAAGGTTGAGGAAGTTTTGTTTACTTCTATTTGTTTTTCACAGGGACAGAATCGACTATATACTAAGGAGGAAAAGTATCAGTAGAGAGGTTGATGTCGAAAATACAATAAAGAAAATGCAATTATTTTCTCACTCAAGAAATTTGTTTTGAACACCCACTAGGTATCATGTACCATGCTTCATGTTGGGGATCCAAGGATGGGTTAAATTAGCATGACTGCTGCCCTGTTGAGATTCACAGCTGGACCAAAGGCTCTAAGAAGGTAAATGATATGAATGTCCAAATGGAGCTATTAGCCTCAAGGAGAAAGAGAATCAATTCTTTCAAGGAACTAGGGTAAAGTGATGAATGCAGGCATGTTTGTAGATGGAGGGAAGAAAGGGATAGGAGTTGGGTAGGAGCTTGAAAAAGTTCATACATCAAGGTCTTTCCTATTTCTATAATACAGGATGCAAATCATATACCCAAATGAGGATGTTCATAGTAAAATAAATAAAATAATTATTGAATGAAATGAGAAAAAGAAGAAACATGATACACAGGGTAATCATCAAGCACAACTGACAATCCAGCTAAAGTTGAAGGTGGTAGATTTTAGTACAAATCCACACGACAGTGAGAATTTCCCCAGTACCACTCAGTGACAGACCAAACATAGGGAAGAAAAAAAAGGCAGAGGTGTAGATCTATCTTTGGTTATGATAACACTAAATGCTATAACAGATTAACTTAGAAATTTCAATTGTTTAATACAATAGAAGCTTATTTCTCATTCATTTGAAATTATTTAGGAATAGGGATTTATTCATGAAGTCATTTAGGGAGTCAAGCTAGTGAAGGCTCACCCATCTTCAACATGCAACTTCCAAGAACACCTTGAGTGTTGTCATCCAACCAGCAGATGGGACTGGGGGAGAGATGAAGGGTCATGCCAGAGGTTTATTTATAGGCCAGGCCTAGAAGTGGCACACATTATTTCCACTCACAGCCTATTGGCTAGACCTCAGACACATGCTAAAACCTAACTGGATGCCTGTGTGCTAGAAAGAAATAAATTAAAAAAAAAAAAAAAAAAAAAAAACGTTTTCGGTGAAGAGCTAGCCAAGTTGCTGACATAGGGGTAGGTTTCAGTAAGTTAGGATGGATGGATGGATGGATGGATGGATGGATAGATAAAAAGAAAGATAAAGAGGAAGATATAGATGAAGGAAGGAAGAAAGGAAGGGAAAAAGGAAAGAGGCAAAGACAGAGACAAGCTAAGAAGTTGAGAACACAAGCAAAGGAAGATTTAAGTAGTAAGAGGAAAATGAAGTTAAGCCAAAAGGGGAAGGAGATATGGACTATAAGAAGTTAAGAAACTGGAGATTAAGATTACCAAGGAGGGGAGAGAAAGCTAGAAATATTAGAGATTGTGACTAGAAGTAAAGATAGTAGAATTTTGGAGTCCAAAGAAGGAGGAGTACTGGGAATGAGAGGTTCCAGGATGTAGCCACCTGGCAGGTTATCGTAAGAACTGTGAACATTCAGAGCTGTGTGAACCACAGAAAGTAATGGTAAAACATGAAGGCACTTGGAATGCCAAGTAAAATTTTGACCTAGGTGCCAAAGCCCTTGACAAACACAAGAGATGGATTAATATGTCACAGAAGGATGGAGATGGATGTCAGGAATAAGTCTCAAAGTAGAAGGAGGATTGTTACTGGAAGATGCAGGAAATGGTATAGAAAATCAACAGAAAACTACAAGCTCTGTGAAACACAGGATGGATAAATAGTCTCTCTTGCAGATGGCTGCCAGAAAAATCAGATCCTCAGCAGGGGGGCCTAGTTTCAGTTAGGGCAAAAGTGAAGTGTTGTATGAAGCAGTCTATGAAAAATTAGTGTTAAAGTAGAATGTAGTTAAAGAAGGCCTGGAAGGCATTTGAAAATGACCCATGGGGCAGGGAAGAACCAGCAAAGCTAGGGTTGGCTCAGGAGAAAAACTATGACTAAAAAACCTTGAAATTTTGAGCAGTAGCCTATGAATCAAGGGCAAAAATGAGATGGTACTGTATGATGGTACTATACGGAACTCTTGCACATAAATTTGTTCCAGTGCCGCCTGAAGATCACAGAAGAATGACATTTGTTGCCTCTAGCCACAGAGGCCCTGGAAGCTGAAGGTTTCCCCTGTGTCACACCTGGTATGGCTAGGACCCTCCATTCTTGAGGACCAGGCTCCCTAGGCCCATGGTGCAAGGTACTGCTCTAAGGTGGGAATGGATTCACTCCTACTCAAAAGATCTGACAGCTTCTATCCTACTGAGCCAGGAAGAAAACCTGTTCTGTACCTCTCCTTACTTTCAAAGATTGGGCTCTCTCTGCACTTCAGGACTCCAGGCAGAAGCTCTAGGAAAATATCAATAAATGAGGGAAGGAAACGCAAAGGACCAACGAATAATATCTCAACAAGTTAACATATATTGTTGTATCAATGTTTATAATAAGTGAAGTATTAAGAGCACTCTAGGCACCCAAAGAATATATTAAAAGCAAGAACTTTTCCTGCTACCTTGCCAATGCATCCAAGCCAAAGCGATTCAGTGGTTAAACATCTATCACTCCATTTAATTTTGCATAAGTGAGAAAACTCAAAGAATATGTTTTAAAATACCACAAACAGGGTAGCCTCTTTGACTCTCTTCTCCAAACTAGGGAAATTACCAAAAACAACTTTCCACCATGCCCCAATAATGATTTCAGGTTTCAGAGATGCTATTAGGACATAGGCAAATAACAAAGACAGTTACTCAATGTCCCATGTGATTTATTGGGGGGTTGGGGGGAATGCTGCCTGTGGATCATCAAATAGTGTAACCCTTCCCTTTCAATTTAGTGGTTAACTCAGTAATTTACTTCTACTCTGCTTACTTCAAAGTTGTATTTGAAGTGGCTACATTTTGGTATAGTGTAAACTACTTGCGCAGTATAACTCTCCCATTTTCACTTATTCTCAAAGCCTCATAAAATAAGAAGGGCACTATCACTACCCATTTGCAGATGAAAACATTTTTATAAAAGCATTCGGAATGACTGACTACTGCCTCCTCCTCAAAATACTTTCCTCTCTCGGTATCCAGAACACCATATTCCCTTTGGTCTCTTCCTGGCTAACCCTTCTCTGTCTCTGCTAGGAAGTTCTTCCTCGTCACAGGGACCTCTACGTGCTGGCATGTGGCAGGGCTCATTCCCTGTAACTCTTCTTTATCTTACCCATTCACATGACTTTAAATACTACTATACTTGAATGACTCACAAATTAATATCTCCAGCCCAGATCTCTCCACTGAACTCCAAAATGCTTACCCAACTGCCCTCTCCATCTCCACTTGGATTTCTACATGGCATCTCTAACTTGATATGTCTGAAACACAAACTCTATAGATTCCAACCCTCCATAAAATCCTCCTCACAACCCCACACCCAGCAACACATTTCCTATCTCCTTTACCTGCTTTATTTTTTTCCAAAGTACTTATGACAATTTATCATACTATATATTTTTGGGTTTTGTTTATTGTCTATCTTTCCCAACAAAAACATAAGCTCTGTGTACACAGAAATTTTTTGTACATTTTGATCACTACTTGGTACTTAGAGTAATGATAGGCAAATAGTAGATGCTCAATGAATACCAGATAATGAATGAATAAAGGATAATTCATTGATGTGTGAATCACTGAATATTGTATACTAGTGACTGTCATAATTTGTATCTGAAAATAGTAACTTAAACTTTAAGGGCATTTCAAGGAGGTGTTTATTCCCTTGGGCTATATGTTATAAAATGAAATAGGTCAGTCAGTGTATTTTTTTCCTGCTCTCTAGGAATTTTCCTCAACTTTACTGGTCCTACATTTGAAATCTTTTATTGAGCCTATATTTTTAAAAAAATTATTCTTGTTCTCCAAGTTTTGTTTTCACACAGCATTGTATCCTTGTTTTTAAGAATACTGAATAGAGTGTGAAAGTGTGTATGAGTGTGTGGTGGGAGAATTCACTAAAATCTCCATATAATTTGAATAAGTGTCTGTTTCATTTGAGACTGTGTGTGCATTTGTAGGTATTTTTAAATATGTTTACCCTAGTTTTTCTCTCTTATGTTTCAAGTTTTCCTCAAATATCTGTTGAACCTTAGTCATCTTTTCACATTTAGGAATGAGGCAATAAAAACCTAAATAACATGGCAACGTGTGCATGGATGGTGGTGGAATTTTTCAGTGATGAGCTGGTCCTTATGCTTGAGAACTCCTACCTCCCAGAATGCTGAGGTCTTTGATCTGGGACCAACTCTCACACCAGCTGTCCACATGCATTCAGACAGTCACTTATTTCTAAAAGAAGGAAACTTCCAATATTTTGCTTAAGTGGGTTGATGGTCATTGTTGGGTACTCTGTCCACCATGTGAAGTATAAGATTATTGTGACCTTCCATATATAGATCTTAATGGTCTTGTTTTTCAACTCACTCTTCACTCCTGTTGTTCATCAGAACTGGCATTCCAGAATCTTGAGGCTCTCTAGGATTCAGCAGGGTAGATCAACTCCCTTCCAGGTCCTGGCCCCCTCTATCCTGCTTCCTCCAGTAGCTCTCCCCAAACTGCTTTCTGTCTGCCAGAAAATTGTTGTAAATTGTCAACCACTAATGGTCACCTCCTATTATCTTCAAAATGATGAATTTATATGTTTTAATCCCTTTGAGGTGTCTGAAATGGTAAAGAACACCATACCATGTGATTAGTGTGCCATAATGAACCAAAAACCTTCTCTGACCTTTAAAGCTACTATAAAGCTAAAATGCTAGGAAAATAGCTAGTTAGGTAAAAAGGAACATCAGGCTTGTGGGATTATTTTTAAGGAATAATTTGAGGATTAGGTATATGTGAATTTTTAAAAATTTTTCTTTAGAGCATTTCTAAAGCTTGTTAAAAATTTAGATTACTGGGCCAACGTACTGACTAATTAAATTAAGATGTATAGGACAGGATACATGCACACTAAAATTTGGGAACAAATGAATTAAAGGGATGATATATGAGAACACATCTCTTAGTATGAGTACTCTTAAAGGAGTATAAATGTCTCTGCCTGAATGCTCAGAGGAAACTCTGTTGTCTATTAAAAATTGGAGTGTTTGTGATATGCAAGGTTCATTAGACAAAAGCATGATCTCTCCTAATAGTTTTTGTTATTTTAAAACCTTTTCTTAGATATAAACAAATAAAAGAGATTGAGTTCTCACTGCTTACTCTATAGCCTTGTAGAATAATAGGTGAGTGCATGCTATATCAATCACATGAAACTTGATAAGATTGCAGTTTCTATGAGACTCTACTCAGGGCTTACGTTGACTCCTGAGTCAGGCATCTTAATAACCTGTGCCAATGTTGGTTTCTCCTCTGCTCTCAATCCCTGTGCAAACACCAGGGGCTGCTTTAATGTAAACATTCTAAGTACCAAATGCATCATCATGGCCATGTGCTTTTACTACCGTTTCTCACGGTGTCTCTGACTTCAACTAATAATGCAAACATCATTTTCAAATTAATCATCAACAGAGTAGTGTGAATTGTTTTAAGTTAAATTAACATCCCTGAAGATGACTAATGGAAAACACCAGTGTGGACAGATGTTTTCATTTGGAGAAATGTGTTATATCCCTTCAAACAAATCCCATAATCTAACCCCACAACTCCTACTGCTTAACAAGTAATCAAGTAAAATACAATAATTTAATTACCTTACCTTTCAGACTTATTGTTGTTGTACCACATTGTTCTCATTCAGCTTGGTTTGACGGCCCTTTTAATGTTAGTAGTATTAACAATAATAGCTTTAGTTCCAAAGGGCATTAAATTTCTGTCATCTAAAATCAATCATGAGATGTATTTTACAATAGTCTTTACCCAAACAGCAGCATGTTAACATAACTCAGCTAGTTCCATACAGGATACCCAAGGCCTTTACAAACCTGAGAGACCAACAATTCTCAGAAGAAATTACAAACGTAATTTTATCCACTTCTCTTTCCCAGAAATGAGAGTAGCCAGAAGAAAACTAATTTGGATTCACATATCCTGTAACTTATTCTCCTGGGCATTCCTCTGTATCAAGAGGAACAAGTAGGGAATGAAATGAATAGCGGAGGGCCTGTTTGCCCCAACAGGATGATATAACCGACTAAAATATACCCACAGAGCCATGCAAAGACTAAATTGCTCCTTTAAAGTATGGAAAGAATTCAGGTTATGACATACAGCTTACTGTATGCACCAATCAGGACATGGCAGCACTCCCAGGCAGAGGGCAGGCTTGCCTGCCTCAAGCCCCCAGCCAACATCTATCAGCAGGGTCGTGTCTCTTCAGGGTGAAGATCTCCTAAGACCTTCTGGAAGTTACTTTTATATTTCTTCCAGTGGGTTTATATTTTTACCCTCACCAACTGTTCTTGTACCCATGAGGCACAAGTTAACAGGTTACATCCCTAGCATTTTTCTGAGTGTTTACTGCAGGATCTAAGTGTTTACTGGTGCACCATCAGTTTTCTAGGAACAATTTTCCAATTAACAGGCTCAGGATTTAGGTATGATGGGATCTAGTCTTTCACTGAGTAATTATCAGATCAATATAGACAGTCTTAAATGAGGCCCCACCTTCTCAGTAGCATAGTTTTTTTAGAGTAATGGGCGAAGGTGAGGAGGAGACTAAATTAATCTAAGCCATCTATCACTGACATTTCTAGCCTTTGTATAATGTTTTGTATAACTGTTGTCAAAGAGGAAAGGAAATGAATGGCTTATATTGTCAAAAGATTGAAAACAAACACTAAATCAAGCATTAAAAAAAAAGTTTAAATGAAAGCAGTATTTCTGTAGATAATTAACTATATTAATTGTATACCTGACAGAACTATGTTTCCTTTATCATTACTGAATATCATGAAAATCATTCCTACACTGAAAGATATTAACTCAAATTTTTTTTTAAATGAGCTCTTACAGAGTCTCAATTGCATTGCTGCACCCCTATTATGGGCTGAATTGTATCCCCCTAAAATTCATATGCGAAAATCCCAAGCGCCAGTACCCTACAGCATGATTATACTTGGAGATACACTGTATAGGCAGACCCTATTCCAATCTGACTGGTGTCCTTATAACAAGAGGAAATTTAGACACACAAAGAGACACCAAGGATGTCTGTGCACTACAAGAAAGCAGCCATCAGTAAGCCAAGGACAGAAGCTTCAGAAGAAGCCAGCCCTGCCAAAATTTTGATCTTGGACTTCCATCCTCTAGAACTGTGAGAAAATGAATTTCTATTGTTTAAGCCAGCCACCAAGTCTGTGATACTTTGTAACAGCAGCCGGAGCAAACTAATATAACCCCCATTCACTCAACAAATGCTACCTGAGCACCATCATGGGCTGGGAGGGCGCTAGCTGCTGGGCTGGGTACAGCACTGGGAGACTGGTCCTCATCCCAGCTGCTCAGTGCATTACAGAAACACTTCACATAATTGAGAAGCACAATTACTAAAACACTGTATAAAAATCGACAGAGTTTTCAACTTCCCAAGAACAGTTATTTTCCCTAATCTACTTTAGCTTTACCTCATTTTTTTTTATTCTGATGAAAATTATCCAACTCCTTCTTCACTGCTTGTTTTCAAAGATGCTGCTTTTTTCAGCCCTGATAATTTCACCAGTTATTGACTCACTATTCTCCCTTGCTGCATTATAAAGAAGTGACTCACAGCCTTTTTTTCATGACACACATAGAAATAAAATTGTCACAAAACTGACTCTGGGAGCATCTATATAAGACTTAAGGAAAAAAGTATTAAATTTCCTTTGCATTTTATGATTATAATATAAATAAAGTACAAAGTATTAGGGAAGATTTAAAATATCGACTATAAATGCACTTTCCAAAAAATGGTTTCTAACTTTTAATAAGAAACATGAAATTTCATCTGTGGATATAATGCTTTAGTATATGGTTTTATGTTCGAAATAGCTATACACAAATCCTTATCAAGACTTTTTAATGATGATCTCCTTAAATTTTTCATAGTGATATTAATAACAAATTTTGTTCACACAAGTAGGTGGTATCAAATGAATATACGTTGCTTGTATTTCAATTGCTTTCTTACAACATTATCAGAATTCAGATAATTCTGTTTAAATTATATCAATATTTCACGGGAGCAATCAGCCCTTTAAAATGTCTTCCCTCTTTTTTGTGTGGGACAAATTTAACAGTGAACAGTCTGGTGGTAAGGCTGACTTTAAACCTTCAAGTATTTAAAAATATTAAAGATTTTCCTCAGTCCTACACAGATGTTGCTTTGCTCATCTTAAATGTTCAGGTTTCAGATTTTTTCCATTAACTCTATCAGTACCTGTTAAAATACTTTAATTAAGCTCCTTGGAAGATGAAAAAGTACAAAATGCACTATTTTGAAAGCCAACAACAATGCCTTTTAAAAATATGCAAAGAAACCAGCCCCTCCTCTTCCTTACACTCCATCTCTCTCTCTCTCTCTCTTTCACACACACACACACACACACACACACACAATTCATCAATAATTTTATAAATTCTTGCCTAACTCTCCTTGAAGAACCAATGCACTTCAGTATGAAATTGTGTTCTGATCATATTTCTTTGAATAAAGATGAAAAAGATATTTTAACAGCTTGGATTTAATTACCATTATATATATATTACCCTCATTTTTTATTAGCGATCACCATTTTAATAACATCTTTTAATATGGACTGTAAATCTATGGACAAACACTGACATATGTAAACATATCTAATGTTAATTAAATAATGTATTTTTGAATTCTAGCGTTTAAAAAGAACTTTTGATGTAAATCTCATGTTTTCCTACAACCTAACATAACCTTCAATGCCCAAAGATATTTTGGTGAGTGCTTCCTTAGTATGTTATTGGTTTCAAGTATCCCTTTACCACTTTGAACATTTTATTCTCAGATGTTTGATATAGAGCTTCTTTGGAGCAAATAATATTCTTCCAAGCATTTGTCTTCAGGGATTCCAAGCTGTATGATATAAGTATATTACTTCTGTGGAACCATCCACGTGTAATGAAAACTTTATGATGTACTATTCTTCTGGATTCATATTGTCTCTCATTTGATATGAATGTCAATGTATTTACTAAGAGCATTGTTTGAAAAGGCAACTTTTTTATTCTCTTCCCCTCTTTGGTATCAAATACAGTATTGATAAGTTTTTATATAGGCTGGTAAAATTAAAGGTTTGCAGTTATGTGAGGTGTCTCTTTTTCTAGCACTAGGACTTAATTCTAAAACTAGCTTCTTGGGCTTGATTTGCTGTTATAAGCAATCTCAAAATAATGGGTTTTTTAAAATTTTGTGCCAGCATAATGTACTTTGCTCCACTGCTTTATTGCATATCTTTTCCAGGCAAGTAAGACATGTGGGAAGAGGAAGAGAGAAGAGAAGAGGAAGAGAGAAATTTGGGGGGGACCAAAAAGCTATTTGAATTAGTAACAAGGTAATCTACCTTATGAATCAGTAACCTTCTAGCTTTGAGAAAGAAGTTGTACATTTTGGTGAAAAATTAATATCTATAAGTATTGAATTGAATTAAAAATAAAGTACTGAAGGAGATTGTGGGACTTTCTAGCTTCAGAAGATAAGTTTGTCAGTGTTTTTTAGATGTTGGCATTCTTAGAAATTATACAAAACAAAACGGATTGAAAACTTGATAGCTAAGCACATGGTTAGCAAAGTAGAAAATATTATAAATTATTTAATTTAATTGTAATCCTGGAAAATTCAAAAACTATAATTATCAATTATGATCATTATTTTAAATGTTTTTAATAAATAGATTTCTGAATCCAGTAAGACACACAATCATGTTTAATAAAATTATTAAATTATTTTCATTTATTTGCTTTTAGAAGTAAACCTTTTCTACCTCTACATGAAAAAAATTGTGAAATTGCATCAAGAATCAGGCTTGGCTAATTGTTAATATCAGTAGCCAATAAGGAAATAAGGAAACCAAGAATGAAGCTAGAGATAATTTAAAAAGTAATTATGTTTTTATTATAAAAATAATAAAATTAAGCATGAAACAATTTCATTGTGAAAATTCAGAGGAAAATAAATCTTAAGAAAAACTGAATATTTTACTTGTACCCACAAAACAAAGAACTTTATTGATAAACATCATCACTTAAATAATAATCAGACTATGGTAGGAAAGTGAGTGGGATAGTCTCCATGCCATCATGCAAACTTTGACTAAAAATCAAAACAAAATAGAAAAATGCAGGTGGTATATCTTCGCCCCACTGGGATATAAGACCATCTGCAAAATTATTCTATGCTTTGCAGACTGTACCAGAGGAATATGTGGATCTTCTTGTCTTGACCTAAATCTCCAATAAGTACATTAAGCTGCTTTGCCTGATGTTTTTAATTTAGCTCTATCCAGGGGGAGACAGAAGATTAGATGATCACTTGGGGTATGTTTCTGTCACAGGATCAGTAACTGCCTCATCATTGTTATATACGCAAAGCCCAGAACACCAAAACTCTCACTTAGAAATATGTTTGATAATTTTCTATACTTTCTATACTGGATATGTCATAATTTCATTAGAATAATAAACAAAATAATGGCAACTTGAATTCTAAGAATTACCTGAGGCTGACAATAAAGCATATTAACTGTTAAAATTGGGTCCGGAGATGTGTTTTTCTCTATTATGTTCAATGTTACTAACACCTAAACACAATTGGAAAAAAAAAAAGGCCTAAGTATAAACCCAATAACCAAAAAGACACATTATTGTACCTTAAAGATCTATTGAGGAGTATAAAAGAATATTTAAATAAATTAATAAACAAATCACTTTCTTGTATGGGATGACCCAGTTGCCGTATTCATTTATCTATTTATCTATCTGTCATCTATTAAGTGCAATATAAATTAAAATACCAAGAAAATGTTGAAATCAGACATAGGGATTATACATTTCAATTGGAAAAATAAGGAGGAGAGTCTAGAAATTTCTAAAAGAAGTCATATAATTAAAATAGCTTCTTAATGAATTTTAAAAATTGACAGATGAATGCAACAGAAGAAAGTAAAAAAAAAGTTTAATTCAGATAAGAATTTATTTTCATTCTTTAAATGACAAAGGTAACATTTCAAATCAATGGAGAAAGGAAAAGATTACTCAATAAATTATCTTAGAAAAACTAGATAACCTTTTGGAAAATTCTCTACCTTAACTCTTACAAATGGATGAAGCATGTCTCTCTCTCTCTCTCTCTCTCTCTCTCACACACACACACACACACACACACACACACTCACACACATAAAACCATAAATTTGTAGAAAAAAAATAAGTTTATATTGTCAGAGTTAGGATGACCTTTGGAAGCTGAACAATAAACGGATAAGTAATAGGACACTTCCTGCTATTCCTCAGACACACAAGGCCCACTATGGGCTCAAGGCCTTGCATTTCCTGTTGGCTTTCCCTAGATCTCTTCCATCCACCCTCAAATAGGGCCCAAACAACCTCAAGGTTTGCTCACTTATTTCAGATTTTTATTCAAATGTTACTTTCTCAGTAAAGCCTTTGTTCTCAAATGGCAACCCACTGGAATCTTCCTATTCCTCTATTCCTTTACCTTGCATTAATTTTCTCCTTAGTACTTGCCACCACTTAAAATATTATATGTCATTTAATTGATCTCACTTATTATCTGACTTCCCCTACTAGACTGCAAGTTTCATGAAAGCAAAGGTGCTTTTTCTGTATGGTTCCCTTCTCAGTGCCTACAAGACTACCTGGAGCATACGAAGTGCTCAAAACATATTTGATAAATGAAGAAAGAATGAATAAAAAGTCAAAGGAGTAAGAAGAAAGCCTAGAGAAAATGGTGTAATTAAACCAGAATGGGTAAAATGACAATAGAGCCATAAGCTGTAAGAGATCAAGTTAGATAAGCAAACAAAAGTACACGTTAGAACAAAAATTAGAATGTCACTAATGACTTTGGCAAAAGCAGTTTGGGAGACAGTTCTCCATGGATCTCTCATTTCTACACCCGTTGCTAGTAGGGATACTGACTGTCCTTTATTCCAGAAGATCGTTTCAAGTATGTTTGCATCGTGAACAGCCTTGGAAGGTGTGGTATTTACTCTGCAGTAAGAGACACATTTGTTTAAAACTTTGGAAGATAAAGACATTGTCTCCCCTCTGTAGCAAAAGACAGGATGCTTACTACCCATTAATAAAAAATCTGGGCTCAGTATGCTCTGGATTCTTCTCTGTAATGCAACCCATAGAGTGTGCAGGTATCAGCTCACCCTCTCTGTGTTTCCTTATGGCAACTGGAGCCCAGAAAACAGGTGCAAAAAAATGCTGATTTTCTGGCTGCTGCTAATGCTGTGAATAATAAATCGTTCATCATCTCTGACCCAAGAGTCTTGTCTCCCGTCAGCATCTATAAAACTATAGCAGGCTAACTTATTAGTGTGCAAGTAGGGTAAAATACCAGGCCTTTATACAGTTCTAGATAGAGAGATGGCAAAATAACAGGATTTTTGTATAGCTACACTAGCATTAGCACTGATATAGTAATTTACTTCCACTCAATACAGTACTAAATTACACTTTCAAAACTCAAAACCATCATTCAACTTCTCTTTCACCTACATGATATTCATAAATGCATAATAGTTCACTATTATGTAGGACAGTTCACTACAGTCATTTACCTGGCTCTCATAACTATTAGCTACAAACAGTATACACACTCATATGATCTTAGGAGAAGTATGAGAATATGAAGCAGAATTTACCATTCTACCTGAAGTATGAAATAGAACTGTTCCAACCAATTCATAAAATCATGAGCAAGAAATAAATGATTATTTTTGTATGTCACTGAAAATTTTATATTGTTTGTTATGCAGCAATATCTGACTGATACAAGACCCAAATATCAACCCTTTTAATATAATAAAAGTTTACTTCTCCCTTGTGAAATATTCTTAAGGGAAGCAATACATAACTAGTATGGGAGCTCTGCTACACAAAGTTACCCAAGGACAAAAGCTCTTTCTATCTTATTGGTCTACCTTTCCATCAAAATCATCCTTGTTCTTGTGCCAAGATAGCTCACTACCTCATTTGTGTTCAAAAAAATGGGATAGAGGAAGGGTGACAGAAATGCAACACACTTGCCTTTTAAAAACATCCCAGATTCTGCACCCACAAAGTCTCCTTACATCCATTAGATATTAGTCATGTGGCCACACCTAACTACAAGGAAGGTAAAAAAACTCTATTTTTGGCAGTCCTGCACATAGCCAAAAATCAGGGGCTTAACAGGCATACCTTGTTTTGTTGTGCTTCTCTTTATTACACTTCCCAGTTATTGTTTTCTACAAATTGAAGGTTTGTGGCAACCCTGCAAGGAGCAAGTCTATTGGTGCCACTTTTCCAACAGTATTTGCTCATTTCATGTCTCTGTGTCACAGTTTGGTTAACTCTCACAATATTTCAAATTTTTTCATTATTATTATATTTGTTGTGATGATCTGAAATCAGTGATCTTTAATGTAACTACTATGACTCAACTGAAGGCTCAGGTGATGGTTAGCATTTTTTAGCAATAAAGTATTTTTTAATTAAGGAATGGACGTTGTTTTCTTAGACATAATGCTATTCCACATTTAATACACTATGGTATGGTATAAACATAACTCATATACACTGGGAAATAAAAAAAAATTGTGTATCTCACTTAACTGTGATACTCCCTTTATTGTGGTGGTTTAAAATTGAACCTGCAACATCTCAGAGGTATGCCTGTGTCTCTGTTAAATGAGAGAATGGACATTTAAATACAACTAGCATTATTTGCCACAGTCTATTCATGTGGCAACCCAAATATCCATCACAATCTCTCTCCTTCACATAGAATACATTGATCACCTCCACAAGGGAGAAAATTCCGAAGTCCCACTGGTTACTGTACCCAGCTAAAAGTCTCCCCTCTGGATGATGTATAGCCCTTTCCCTTCATTAATCATGGATGTGGAGCCTCATGATTTGGCAACCTACAAACTAAAACAAGTTTATCTGTCCCCATACACTCAATACTCATGGCTTGTGAAGAAGTAGATATTGCAAACTAAACTGCCCCTATTGAGCAAAGAGGGATTGGGAAACTTATAGCAGTCTCTGGGCCATGGCAATAATCAAATCCTACTAGGTAGGCGTTACAAATATTCCATGAACCAACAATGGATTAGTCTCATCTGGAAGGCCCTGATTCCGCTTTCCTGGAAGAAAAGTACACTTTCTTCCAAAGCCTTTGGTTCTATCCCCTGGTGGGTGCTTTCCTATCTTTTGTCCTCCCTTGCCATGAATCAAGCAGGTGGTACAAAGATTGCTCTTCTTGGAGACTGCGATATTTTTGTAGCCTTCTCCTTGCTGGTTCAGATTTGGCAGCTCAGGAATTTTCTAAAGGGTTAAACAATTACAGGCTTTTGCAGGCTATGTTGTTGTTCTGTAGCCATACAATTCCCTCAAAACCTTAGCAAGCTTCCAGGCAATTTGTTTTGGATTAGTTCCATATGTAAGTAACTATAGCCAAAGATTTAATCTAGATGTACTCTTTAAGGCTGAAGATGCTTGTCTTTTCCTTATTACCCTGTGTGCTTTCCTTACCCCCTCTCTGGATGGAAGCTACATCCAGGCTATCTAAACCATTTTGTTTGGGTGGAAAAGCAATACTCTTAATTTGATTTTGCTTCTCCTCTGGCTCCCAAATCTGGCAGGACATTGAATTTATCTCCTAGTAAGTAAGGCAGTGGCTTTGAAGCTACCAGCTATAATTGCTTTGGTTTGGAATACAGAAGGAGTTGACTTTTTCAACCCTCAAAAGGCCTCAAATTATAGGACTCTCAGTGAAATTATTTTGCTAACCTGGCACAAAGAGCCTTTCTTAACAGAACTATATGCCCTTCCACCTCTGCTTGCAGACTGGTTAACTCTAGCCTGAGTTCATCTCTGTCATAGGATTTTGCTGGAAGAGCAAGAAGCTGCCAACACACATGAAGATCCTGCAGCTTTCCAGTGATTTCCCCTAATGTTATGTATGGCCTCCGTCACCATTTAATCTGCTTTCTGAAATACTGTAATCAACAGTTATATCAATGCTTTGCCTCAGCATATCAGGGATCAACCAGCTTTTCAACTTCCAATATCTGTGTCTGTGCTTCCTGCCTCCCAAGTGCTAAACATATTATGCCACAGATCTAGGTTATGCCACTTCATGCACCCCATTTCTCGTACCAAAGTCTGTCTTAGGAAATTCATAACAGAGATTCAAATACAGTCCATAAAGAAAATAGGGCTTCCCTGGTGGCACAGTGGTTGAGAGTCTGCCTGCCGATGCAGGGGACAAGGGTTCGTGCCCCGGTAAAGGAGGATCCCACATGCCGCGGAGTGGCTGGGCCCGTGGGCCATGGCCACTGAGCCTGCGCGTCCGGAGCCTGTGCTCCGCAACGGGAGAGGCCACAACAGTGAGAGGCCCGCGTACCGCAAAAAAAAAAAAAAAAAAAAGAAAATAGAGGTTTATTCCTTTCACATTACAGTATGGAAATGATAGTCTAGGGATTTTATGGGGGACCCAGGCTTTTTCTATCACGTAACTCTGTCATCCCTCAGATACTGCTCTTATCCACATGGTACAAGATGATCCATCACCACAAACACTTTTCAAAGCAGCAGGATGAGGAAAAGGTGGCATAGGGCCAGCTCTTCGTCCTTTAAGGAAAATCTGGAAACCGCACACATCACCTCCAAGGCAGCTTAGAAAATGCAGTGCTTACTCTGTAGCCACATGTCCTGCTACAAAACAAGAGTCCTTTCATTATAGGAGAAGAGGATCATGGCTATCAGGGAGCAAAAAATGTCCTTGCTACAGCCTTAAAATAAGTGACATTATTGGGATCTAACATAGTGTTTTGTGAACCAGTATTTATAACAATAAGAACTAAGGTGAATAGAACATTATTTTAGGAATAACTGCTCACCTAATGATATTTATAGAATATTTTCCAAGGTATAACATCCAAAATATAAATTTTGATATAAATAAATGTAAATTTAGTTTACCTTTTGCATTAAATATCTGATACATAATAGGCATTTGATAAATAATTGTTGAATGAAAGAATGAATGAACGGACTAAGCAACAAATATTTACTGAATCCCTGCAATGAGGCCATGACTGTGTAGACACCAAAGACATATTTTAAAAAGGCATGACATATGGAAGGGGTTGGCAGCATTTTACTTGATGATACTGGCAACGTGAAGCACTATACACATCTAATAAACATATAAAATAATAATAATATATAAATAATAAATATAATAAAGAAATTTTCTACACAATTCCCAATGATTATACAGAAAAATAAAACTTCCAAAATTTTTCTTAAAATAATTTTATAATTTCAAATAAGATAAAAATTGGGTATCCATTTTTTAACTCACTCTGAGTAAGATGGTTACTCTAAGAGCAAATGAATTAATTGGTATTTATTTAGGTAATTTTTATATTATACTGAATCTTACACTTAAGATTTTAGTAAAAAGTAACAACATATTTAGCATGAAATTGTGACATGTAATTATTTGCTTAAAATTGGAATGGTTTTCAAGTAATTTAAATCAATGACAAATGCATGAACTATTTCTTTATAACCATCAAAGCTACTTGTGCTTACATACGAAGAATGAAATAATTCATTTGTAGTTTTGAGGAACAGAGAAAAGAAGAACTTGAACCAGTACTTTCAATGAGGTAAACTATTCTCATTCTTTCACAAATCTTTCTCTTTTCTATTCTTCCATTCCTAGAAGAAGCATTTAGTTATCACCATGGATTATTTTTAGGAATGCATTGCTATAGACTATAGGGATATATTATTTAGAAGGCTGTGCACACATTAAGGGGAATGACCTGTTTTCAAACATATATAAAATGTTTGTTTTATAATCACTCAGGTACATGACACACCCAGATGTTCCTACAGAATAACACCTTAGGAGAAATCACATATCTTTAGCCTTTTATAACTTTTTTTCTCTGTAGTTTTGCATATTTGGGAATGAAGAGATGAACAGAAAAAATTAAGGACAATAGGTGCAGGAAGCAACTGCTCAAGACCTGCCTTGTCACACAAAGAACAGATATTTTTTTTAAGTCTCCTTGATGAGAATAAATTTTTATTCTTTGAGAGTGGACAAAGTCATTTATTGCTCTATCAAGCATATAAGGTGAGTAAAAAGCTGAGAAGTATTTTTCATTACAACACATTTATTAAAAAACATAAACATTGGTGAAAATATTCTGGGAAAGATGGCAAGCTAGGCACACTTATTCCTCTTCATCCAGCTCCAGATTCCCATTAACATGAATGAAAGTATATTAAAAATAGGGTGTACACTGTATAAGAATTGGAAACTTTGTGCCAAAAAACGACAAAGACTTTTTTTAGAAATAGCATAGATAAAACAAATGAAAGAAAAAACTATGTGCTTATTACCAATATTTTATCATCATAAAATAGTTGTCATCTGTATTTGTTTTTAGATTTTTCTATCTATAAGTGTAATTTAGACATTCCTTCCTTTATTCAACAAATATTTATTTTCATGACCAAGGCAGTGTCCTAGGCCTTGCTATTCAAAAACTGTTCCTATTCTCATAGAGCTTACAATTTACTGCCATGGAGAAAAATAAATAAGTCTGTGAATGTAGCACAGTAGCATAGGAGGTGCTAAAGGAGGGTTATCCAGAGCCACGATGGTGGGCAGCAGCTCAGACACTCACTAGAAGAACAAGCCACTCCCCAAGCAGAACGTTTGCAGCCACATATCAATGGCATTCAATGACTGCTGAGCTGCCAGGAGCAGAATTCAAATTATAGGGTTAATAGGCTGTGACCCTGATAGATGCACCATGGCTTCAGTAGGGACCCCTCCTCTCTAAGGGTCTGAGCCTTGCCAGCCTCTCCCCCAGGAGACCGTTGCAGTAGGCCAGCCGCTGCTCTTTGGTAACCATGTGTGACCGAAAGGCCGTGATCAAAAATGCCGATATGTTGGAGGAGATGCAACAGGACTTGGTGGAGTGTGCTACTCAGGCACTGGAGAAATATAGAGAAGGACATTGCTGCCCATATCAAGAAGGAGTTTGACAAGAAGTAGAACCCCACCTGGCACTGCATTGTGGGGAGGAACTTCGGTACTTATGTGACACATGAAACCAAACACTTCATCTACTTCTACCTGGGCCAAGTGGCCATTCTCCTGTTCAAATCTGGTTAAAAGCATGGACTGTGCCACACACCCAATGATCCATCCAAAAACAAGGACTGTAGCCTAAATTCCAAATACCACAGACTGAAATCTTTAGCTTTGCCCAAGGGAACACCTCGATCTTTAATGTATTGCTTTGTACAGGGCATACTCTGTACTAGTTTGTTGTGGTTATAAAGCAATTAGCAAAACAAAACAACAAAAAAAAATAGGCCATGACCTTGAAGATGAAGAGGCTTCTATGATGCCCAGGCAGCGTACACCTCGGGAAGACTAGGCACGGATTTCCCACATAACCAAGTGACTGCCAATCCAAACAGAGAGCCAGAAATAGAAAACTGGCTTTAACTCAGCAGCTTCTCCAAGCCTATTAAGAACAATGAAGAAAGAGAAGGAAGAGGAAGGGTGCGAGGGAAGGGAGGAAGGAAGGGAGAGAAAGAGGGAAGGAATAAGGGAAGGAGGGGAAATGGTGAGGAAAGAAGGAGGGAGGAAAACCCTGCAGAGATGTGGTTCCTCTGCTCTGGAGCCCCACGTTTCACTGAGGACTTACCACCTGCCAGATACCATTCCAGGTACAGAGCAAAACATGAAATTTCCTTCCCATGGAGCTCACATTCTAGCAGGAGAGGAGTTAGCAAAAGTACAAAGGAAGTAAAATACATAGTATGTTAGACAGGGGTAAATGTAATAAAGAAAAACTTAGGAAGGAACTTAAATAAGGGGTGTATAATTTTTCAATAGATAGGTCAGGGAAGGTTTCACAGAAGTGAGTTTGGGAACAAACCTGAAGGATGTGAGGGAGTGTGTCATGAGTAAATCTGGGAGGTGAGATTTCCAGCAGAAGGCCCTCAGGCTGAACCATATAAGATGTACTGGAGTAACAGCATGGAAGCTAGAATGGCTGGAGTTGGGAAAATGAGGGGTAATGAGATCAAAAAGACAATGGACTAGAGATGTGTTAGAGGAGAAAGAGAAGTGAACGATAGCTCTTAGATTTTTGGCTGGGGTTACCATTTACTAAAATGGAAAAGCCTGCAGGACAAGCCAATCTGGAAGGTACAATCAGGACTTTATGTGTATCAGATATTAAAGAAGATATATGGAGTGAACGATTCCATAGTGAACCTGGAGATCCAGGGAGAGGTCTAAGTTGGAGACTAATGAGTAGGCAGTTGTCAGAGTAGAGAGTGTATTTAAAGTCATGCTAATAAATACAATCATTAAGGATGCAAAGAAGACAAGGAGAAGAAGAAGTTCAAGGACAGCCCTGGAGCATGTCAATATTAAGAAATCAAGAAGATGAGGAGGAACCAGCAAAGGAAATAGAGAATGAACAGACAGAGAAGAAAACCTGGGGAAATCCCAAAACTAAGTAAAGTGTTGCAAACTATTGAAAAAGATCAGCTCTGTTGAATGCTTCTGTAAGCCAACAAAGATGAGAACTAAGAATTAGCCATTGGACTTGTTTGTTTATTGTCTTCTCTCCTGCTATAATGTAAACATCATTATGGTAGGAAGTTTGTTCTTGTCTTAGTCATTAGTAAATTCTGAGGGACTAGAACAGTGTCTGGTACATAATTCATGTTCAATAAATGCATATTAATAAATGAATGAATCTCTGTTGTGAATATAAACATAAAAATAAAATATAAAGTGAAAAATGTTTTATGATGGTGAAATGCTTGTAAACATTGTTAGATAGAAAAAAGTAGAACTTTGCTATAAAGCTTCAGGTTCTACACAGCACCAATTTAACTACAAAATGCAGAGAGTTGATAGTATACAGGAAAGAAAACTTGGAAATAAAAAAAAAATTTGCATCCCTAATTTTTGCTTTAGCATCCAAATTACTTATTTTACCTAAACCTTGCATATTTACAAACATGGCCATTTTACATAATGTTTTGCAATGACACATTACAAATTACAACTCTTAATCCCAAATCAACTTCTTTCAAAAAGCAATATTTAATTCTATTGGAAGACACTGAAGAACTCCATTAGAATTACATTAGTTGTTCAACATTTCACAGCCTGCTTGAAATCAAGCAGGACCCTGTGGGTTCCTCCCAGGTACAAAAGCCTTTTCATGTCCCCACTTTCATTTGTAGGGAAAAGACTTCAGCCTCCTAAACCTTTCCTGAGTTTCAAAGGTCAGATTCAAACAGTTACTAAGCAGGGAAGTGAAGGAATGCAGAAATAAAGGAAAAGCAGTCAAACAATAGTGCAGTAATAAGGTCCTAGCTCCTCCTCAAGGGATGTACCTAACTATCTTTGAGTTCTTCTGCAGGAAATAAGGACTCCACCCAGGTGGAGGATGGTAACTTCAGGCTGAGCACAAGACCCCTGGAGCACTGCCCTGTTACCTCACTGCCAACCAATCAGAAGAAAATCACACACCCTGCAGTCTGCACCCCAAATTCTGCCTTTAAAACCTCTTTCCTCAATGCTTGATTTGGATATTTTGAGTATGTTGGCTATCTCCAGTATGGTATAACATTGATTGTTCTCAGTTAAGGTCTCAATTTGTTTGCTATCAACTTCAGCTGGTCTTCCTGACCATGGAGCATTGTCCAGCGAGAAATCTCCAGCATGGAACTTCACAAACCACTCATGAGACGTTCGATCCAGCACAGCACCTTCTCCATATACTGTACAAATCTTTTTTGCATTTCAGTTGTGTTTTCACCTGTCTTGAAATAATAAAGCATAATATGCTGAAAAAAAGAAAAAAAAAACCTATTTCCTGAAAACCATCATAGAGTTTGGGTTTTTTTAGCATGAGTTGCCTGTTCTCCTTGCTTGGCCCTCACAATATACCTTCTCAGCTCCAAATTCTGACATTTCGGTTTGTTTGGCCTTACTGCGAGTCAGTCACACAAACTTGGATTCAGCAACATGCTCACACTCTTAAAATCAAATTTCAGACTCACACTATAATAGCCAATCTGAGTCTACACTCTCTGAATACCACTATAATATTTTCCATGAGGCAGAGTCTATAGTTCAAAATGACAAAAAATTTCAGCATTATAGCCACCAAAATAAATTAACAAGTGAAAATGCTGATGTCATAGTAAGAGTACAACAGTAACATGTCATTAAATGCAGTTAGAGCAGAAACATTTCTAAGAAGTTCCTACTTAGATTTTATCCTGAGATATATAGATATTTCTATAACTTACCAATAATATAATTGTCATATTATCAAAGATACAAATTCAACATATATTTTCTCACCAATTTTTATGCAAAAGAATATTTGGGTCTTTCAATTAAATGTGTCCTATTGTTTCAACAAGTCTAATGGAGAGTCATCTTATTCAGATAAATAACTCTAGAGCAATTAGTTAGTCCCAGCTGATGACTGATTTTACAATATTAGTTGAAAATTGGGTGGGATGCAAGGAAACCTACCAGAACTTTCCTAGGCAATTTGCCAGAGAGAATTCTTGTCAAGAAAAACAGTGCTGTGATTTCAACTTTGAACCCTGAACTGTACATTGTGTGAACATGTCAAATACTCATCCCCCAAATAACCTCATGCTCTTTCTGAAAATCTTGCCAAATGCAATGAATCTGATTTAGTGGAAAAAAAATTTTAAGGCCAAGAAAAATACACACGTTGTACATGGAGTGTCAGTAATTCCGGAAATATTAATTTACCTCTATTCATGATTTCACTTTAAAAGAATGCAGTGTTGTTTCTGCTGAAAATTTTTTACCATAATTAATTCATTTTTCTCCCAAGTAAACATTTTCTTCATATGTTACTACATTTGTACATTATTTTCTTCGAGTAATTAATTCAGCTTTTTCAAACATGATGCTATTAAGGTCAAGGTTTCAGATTTTGCACACTCAGCCATTCCCCATTCCCAGGCAGATCACTTAAATTATTAAAATTACACACTGGGATCTAAATCCTGCCCACATCACTTTATAGAATACAGATAAAAAATGGTCCCTGTCTGTTTTCAATATAAAATAGACTTTTTATAAAAAGATGTTGGATGGATAGGAATAGTGGAAGAATGAAAATAGAAATTTTATGGAATTAAGAATCAAACTGGAAATAAAAGGACAGTCATTAATGAGAAGTTCTGTGATACAGAGCCAAGGAATAGCACCAGAACAGGTGTCTGAAGTAACAAAACAGGAGTAAGTTTAGCTGTTCAACAAACTGTTAAAAATGCATCCCTTCAATTTCTGTTGTTGTTTTTTTGTGGGGGGAGAACACCTTCTGCAATGGCCTGCTCTCTAGCATATTACCCTTACTAATTATTGTCCAAGAAATGTAAAGTTCAAATGAAGACCTATCCCTTAAAATCACCGGATGATTCTTCTTTTTATTTCATAATATCTAATATATGGCAACTAGTCGCTATTTAATAGCCATTTGTGAATAAATATAAATACACAAAAAAACACATTAGGAAGCTAAAGCAACAATGAAAAAATTTTTTGAATCTGCTATTTAATATAAAAACATAAAGTGTGTGACTTCCCCTGCCCTTTTATACAAGTTATAATCATTATAGGTAGTTGAAATAAAAACAAAATGTCCTAAATGCCTTCACCCATATATTATAATGTATCTTTATATCTTGTTTAGATACACAAATTGCTGTTTAATGCAGTACCTTGATTTGGGAAAGGAAAAACTACACTAATGGTGGTAACTACCTCCTATAGAAGAGTAGGTCTTAATCTTACAAGAGAAACAAACTCTTTGAAGACTGAATTTTAAAACAATGAGCCCTTTCTACAGAAATGTTCACATCTTACACAAAATATCAAACCCAATTTGGGGACTGTTCATGCCATTCATTGGAACCTGAAAAGGTCCATAAGATGCAGATTAAGAGAACTTCCTATAGAGGAGATGACAGTAAAATTACAGATTTGTTAATAACTTTAAAAAGCCAAAAAAGATTAGTTATATCAGTTCATAGTATAACATCCCACATATTGTAGAAACCAAATAAATTATTTTTAACTTATATTTCCCAAACTCAAATTGGTTTTAATAGTCTTTAATAGACTAAAACTTATTAATTGGTGATATGCAAAGTAAAATAAAATGAAATATATTGGAGAGGAAATCTGTAGTTAAATAAATTTGTATTATTTAGTTATGTAGAATTATATAGTTAAATGCTAGATTAAACAAAGTTAAGCAAGAATTTCTTTACTACATAACTTTTGAGAGTTGTTACTATATAAATATACAAAAATGGGATAGATTATGTACCATTTTCTCAACTTTTTTTGACCATGAAGTCCCATTTTCCTCAAAACACCTGTTACCTGTTGTTGGAAATTACTTATGATGGGTGTGGTAAGAGCTACAATTGCTTTTATTAATACTGAATTTTGAATAGAAATAAATCTACATTTAATATACATTTTATTCCTCTTGAAAGAAACCAAGATATCAGAATAAAAGAAAAATAATATATCTGAGCAGATTTCTTAGAAAATTTCTTTAGATCAAAACATGAGAGAAATTCAGAGAGGTAAGGCAGGTTCACAGGTAGCAGTGAGGCAGGTTGAGCCCAGCAGAGAGGGACCCTACTAAGAGGGTGAGAGTAGAAAATTCAGCCCACATATTGTGGGGCTAGAGAAGCCCTAAAATGGCACCTTTTTACAATTCTTCCCCTAGTGAGAGTGTTTTCCTCTACTTTTCACAGACACTGTGTGTATTAGCAGGAATCCTGAAGCAAGGATACAGATATTGAGAAACAGAAACTAATTTTTTAAATGTTATATTTGGTTTTCAGACACATTTTGCACTTCTTTCAATAAGGATTCCAAATTTCTTACCATTCGTAACCCAAACAAAATCACAAAGAAACTTAATGAAAACAAAAATGACAAGAACTAAAATATTGCGCTACTGGCCAATGAACTTGACCCTATTCCCATACCTTACCCCTGACTGAGGACGGAGACTATTTTGTAGTCCCTGCACTCAGCAGGGTGGCACTGATATTACCCCATCTACAGCACTTTATCTCTGATTTATATTTTATAAGTAATAAGGGGGGCAGATGAGTGGTCATTAGCTAGAGTGAAACAAGGAAGAGGTAAATGAACAATTAGGTAACTGATGGTTGAAGCAAAAATTGTAACACTGTCTGATTGATTAAATGTATGGAGAGGAGAGATTTAAAACAATTATGTACTAAACAAAGGAAAATAAAATGATTAAACAGTAGGTAAGACTTCTATATTTAACTCAAAAGAGAAAAATGATAATAGTCACAGATTGGGATAAATTATGTATATATCAATATAAGTAATCTAGTGCAACCGCCAAAAAGCTATGCAAAAAGACACACCAAAAACAACAGAGATGCTGGACACCCATGCCAAACAACTGGGAAGACAGGAATACAACCCCACCCATTAGCAGAGAAGCTGCCTAAAATCATAATAAGGTCACAGACAACCCAAAACACACCACCAGATGTGGACCTGCCCACTAGAAAGACAAGATCCAGCCTCATCCACCAGAACACAGGCACTAGTCCCCTCCACCAGGAAGCCACTGAACCAACCTTAGCCATTAGGGGCAGACACCAAAAACAACGGGAACTACGAACATGCAACCTGCAAAAAGGAGACCCCAAACACAGTAAGCTAAGCAAAATGAGAAGACAAAGAAACACAGAGCAGATGAAGGAGCAAGGTAAAAACCCACCAGACCTAACAAATGAAGAGGAAATAAGCAGTCTACCTGAAAAAGAATTCAGAATAATGATAGTAAATATGATCCAATATCTTGGAAAAAGAATGAAGAAAATACAAGAAATGCTTAACAAGGACCTAGAAGAACTAAAGAGCAAATAAACAATCATGAACAACACAATAAATGAAATTTAAAATTCTCTAGAAGGGATCAATAGCAGAATAACTGAGGCAGAAGAACGGATGTGACCTGGAAGATAAAATAGTGGAAATAACTCCTGCAGAGCAGAATAAACAAAAATGAAAGAAAAGAAATTGAGGAGAGTCTCAGAGACTGCTGCGACAATACTAAAAGCACTAACATTCGAATTACAGGGGTGCCAGAAGAAGAAGAGAAAAACAAAGGGACTGAGAAAATATTTGAAGAGTTGAAAACTTCCCTAATAAGGTAAAGGAAATAGTCAATCAAGTCCAGGAAGTGCATAGAGTCCCACACAGGATAAATCCAAGGAGACACACAGCAAGACACATATTAATCAAACTACCAAAAATTAAATACAAAGAAAAAATATTAAAAGCAGCAAGGGAAAAACAACAAATAACACACAAGGGAATCCCCATAAGGTTAACAGCTGATCTTTCAGCAGAAACTCTGCAAGCCAGAAGCGTGTGGCAGGATATATTTAAAGTCATGAAGGAGAAAAACTTACAACCAAGATTACTCTACCCAGCAAGGATCTCACTCAGATTTTACAGAGAAATTAAAATCTTTACAGACAAGCAAAAGCTAAGAGAACTCAGCACCAACAAACCAGCTATACAACAAATGCTAAAGGAACTTCACTAGGCAGGAAACACAAGAGAAGGAAAAGACCTGAAATAACAAACCCAAAACAATTAAGGAAATGGTAATAGGAACATATATATCAGTAGTTACTTTGCATGTAAATGGAATAAATGCTCCAACCAAAAGACATAGACTGGCTGCATGGATACAAAAACAAGACCCGTATATATGCTGTCTACAAGAGACCCACTTCAGACCTAGGGACACATACAGACTGAAAGTGAGGAGATGGAAAAAGATATTCCATGCAAATGGAAATCAAAAGAAAGCTGGAGTAGCAATTCTTATATCAGAAAAAATAGACTTTAAAACAAAGATTATTACAAGAGACAGAGAAGGACACTACATAATGATCAAGGGATCAATCCAAGAAGAAGATATAATAATTGTAAATACTTATGCACCCAACATAGGAGCACTTCAATACATAAGGCAAATACTAAGAGCAAAAAATGGGGAAATCGACAGTAACACAATCATAGTAGGGGACTTTAACACCCCACTTTCACCAATGGACAGATCATCCAAAATGAAAATAAATGAAGAAACACAAGCTTTAAATGATACATTAAACAAGATAGACTTAATTGATATTTACAGGACATTCCATTCAAAAACACAAGGATACACTTTCTTCTCAAGTGCTCATGGAACATTCTCCAGGATAGATCATATCTTGGGTCACAAGTCAAGCTTTGGTTATTTTAAGAAAAATTGAAATCGTATCAAGTATCTTTTCTGACCACAACGCTATGAGACTAGATATCAATTACAGGAAAAAATCTGTAAAAAAAAAAAAATACAAACACATGGAGGCTAAACAATACACTGCTTAATAACCAAGAGATCACTGAAGAAATCAAAGAGGAAATCAAAAAATACCTACAAACAGGGCCTCCCTGGTGGCGCAAGTGGTTGAGAGTCCGCCTGCCGATGCAGGGGATACGGGTTCGTGCCCCGGTCTGGGAGGATCCCATATGCCGCGGAGCGGCTGGGCCCGTGAGCCATGGCCACTGAGCCTGCGCGTCCGGAGACTGCGCGTCCGGAGCCTGTGCTCCACAACGGGGGAGGCCACAACAGTGAGAGGCCCGCATACCGCAAAAAAAAAAAAAAAAAAAAACTACAAACAAATGACAATGAAAACATGACGACCCAAAGCCTATGGGAAACAGCAAAAGCAGTTCTAAGAGGAAATTTTATAGCAATGCAATCCTACCTTAAGAAACAAGAAACATCTCAAATAAACAACCTAACCTTACACCTAAAGCAATTAGAGAAAGAAGAACAACAACAAAAAAAACCCCAAAGTTAGCAGAAGGAAAGAAATCATAAAGATCAGATCAGAAATAAATGAAAAAGAAATGAAGGAAACAATGGAAAAGATCAATAAAACTAAAAGCTGCTTCGTTAAGAAGATAAACAAAATTGATAAACCATTAGCCAGACTAATCAAGAAAAAAAGAGAGGGGCTCCCCTGGTGGTGCAATGGTTGAGAATCCATCTGCCGATGCAGGGGACACGAGTTCATGTCCCAGTCTGGGAGGATCCCACATGCCACGGAGCGCCTGGGCCCGTGAGCCATGGCTGCTGAGCCTGCACATCTGGAGCCTGTGCTCCACAATGGGAGAGCCCACAGCAGTGAGAGGTCCACATACCACACACACAAAAAAAAAAGAAGACTCAAATCAATAGAATTAGAAATGAAAAAGGGGAAGTAAGAACTGACACAGCAGAAATACAAAGGATCATAAGAGATTACTTCAAGCAACTATATGCGAATAAAATGGACAACCTCGAAGAAATAGACAAATTCTTAGAAATGCACAACCTTCTGAAACTGAACCAGGAAGAAATAGAAAATATGAACAGACCAATCACAAGCACTGAAATTAACATTGTGATTAAAAATCTTCCAACAAACAAAAGGACCAGATGTCTTCACAGGCGAATTCTATCACACATTCAGAGAAAAGCTACCACCTGTCCTTCTCAAACTCCTGTAAAAAAATGGAGAGAAGGGAACACTCCCAAACTCATTCTACAAGGCCACCATCACCTTGATACCAAAACAAGACAAAGATGTCACACAAAAAAAAAACTACAGACCAATATCACTGATTAATATAGATGCAAAAATCCTCAACAGAATACTGGCAAGCAGTATCCAACAGCACATTAAAAGGATCATACAGCATGATCAAGTAGGGTTTACCCCAGGAATGCAAGGATTCTTCAATATACACAAATCAATCAATGTGATACAACATATTAAAAAATTGAAGGAGAAAAACCATATGATCATCTCAATAGATGCAGAGAAAGCTTTTGACAAAATACAACACCCATTTATGATAAAAACCCTCCAGAAAGTAGGCAGAGGGAAATTACCTCAACATAATAAAGGCCATATATGACAAACCCACAGCCAACATCGTCCTCAATGGTGAAAAACCGAAAGCATTTCCACTAAGATCAGGAACAAGACAAGTTTGCCCATTCTCATCACTATTATTCAACATAGTTTTGGAAGTTTTAGCCACAGCAATCAGAGAAGAAAAGGAAATAAAAGGATTACAAATCGGAAAAGAAGAAGTAAAGCTGTCACTGTTTGCAGATGACATGATACTATACATAGAGAATCCTAAAGATGCCACCAGAAAACTACTAGAGTTAATCAATGAATTTGGTAAAGTTTCAGGATTCAAAAGTAATGCACAGAAATCTCTTGCATTCCTATACAATAATGATGAAAAATCTGAAAGTGAAATTAAGAAAACACTCCCATTTACCATTGCAACAAAAAAATAAAATAAAATACCTAGGAAGAAACCTACCTAAGGAGACAAAAGACCTGTATGCAGAAAATTATAAGACACTGATGAAAGAAATTAAACATGATACAAATAGATGGAGACATATACCATGTTCTTGGATTGGAAGAATCAACACTGTGAAGATGACTCTGCTACCCAAAGCAATCTACAGATTCAGTGCAATCCCTATCAAACTACCACTGGCATTTTTCACAGAACTAGAACAAAAAATTTCACAATTTGTATGGAAACACAAAAGACCCCAAGTAGCCAAAGCAATCTTGAGAAATAAAAATGGAGCTGGAGAAATCAGGCTCCTGGACTTCTGACTATACTACAAAGCTACAGTAATCAAGACAGTATGGTACTGGAACAAAAACAGAAAAATAGATCAATGGAACGGGATAGAAAGCCCAGAGATAAACCCCCACACATATGGTCACCTTATCTTTGACAAAGGAGGCAAGAATATACAATGAAGAAAAGACAGCCTCTTCAATAAGTGATGCTGGGAAAACTGGACAGCTATATGTAAAGGAATGAAATTAGAACACTCCCTAACACCATACACAAAAATAAACTCAAAATGGATTAAAGACCTAGATGTAAGGCCAGAAACTATCAAACTCTTAGAGGAAAACATAGGCAGAACACTCTATGACATAAATCACAGCAAGATCCTTTTCAACCCACCTCCTAGAGAAATGGAAATAAAAACAAAAATAAACAAATGGGACCTAATGAAACTTAAAAGCTTTTGCATAGCAAAGGAAACCATAAACAAAATGAAAAGACAACCCTCAGAATGGGAGGAAATATTTGCAAATGAAGCAACTGACAAAGGATTAACCTCCAAAATTTACAAGCAGCTCATGCAGCTCAATATCAAAAAAACAGACAACCTAATCCAAAAATGGGCAGAAGACCTAAATAGACATTTCTACAACGAAGATATACAGATTGTCAAAAAACACATGAAAGGAGGCTCAGTGTCATTAATCATTAGAGAAATGCAAGTCAAAACTGCAATGATATATCATCTCAGACCAGTCAGAATGGCCATCATCAAAAAATCTACAAACAATAAATGCTGGAGAGGGTGTGAAAAAAAGGGAATCTTCTTGCACTGTTGGTGGGAATGTAAATTGATACAGCCACTATGGAGAACAGTATGGAGGGTCCTTAAAAAACTAAAGATAGAATTACCCTATGACCCAGCAATCCCACTACTGGGCATATACCCTGAGAAAACCATAATTCAAAAAGATTCATGTACCACAATGTTCATTGCAGCTCTATTTACAATAGCCAGGACATGGAAGCAAGCTAAGTGGCCATCAACAGATGAATGGATAAAGAAGATGTGGCACATTTATACAAGAGAATATTACTCAGCCATAAAAAGAAATGAAATTGAGTTATTTGTAGTGAGGTGGATGGACCTAGAGTTTGTCATACAGAGTGAAGTAAGTCAGAAAGAGAAAAACAAATACTGTATGCTAACACATATATATGGAATCTAAAAAAAAAAAAAATATGGTCATGAAGAACCTAGGGGCAAGACGGGAATAAAGACACAGACGTACTAGAGAAGGGACCTGGAGACACAGGGAGGGGGAAGGGTAAGCTGGGACAAAGTGTGAGTGTGGTAGTGTATATATAGACATATATACACTCCCAAATGTAAAATAGCTAGTGGGAAGCAGTAGCATAGCACAGGGAGATCAGCTTTGTGCTTTGTGACCAGCTAGAAGGATGGGATAGGGAGGGTGGGAGGGAGGGAGACGCAAGAGGGAAGAGACATGGGGATATATGTATATGTATAACTGATTCACTTTGTTATAAAGCAGAAACTAACACACACACACACACACACACACACACACGAACAATACAGATAAATGAAAACCAAGGTCTAAAACAGGTTCAAGAAATACATAGGAATATGGGCAAAAGAAAACAAGGAACAAAAAATAAAATGGCAGACTTAAACAGCAACATATCAATACATACTTTAGATGAAATGGCCTAATATACTTATTAAAAGACAAAGATTGGAAGAGTGAATTAAACACCATGGACTAACTATACACTGTCTAAAGAAACTCACTTTAATGCAACAATATAGGTCACCTGGAAGTAAAAGGATTAAAAAGATATATCATGTAAACATTAATCAAAGGCAAATAGGAGTGGCTCTATTAATATCACATAAAATAGACTTTAGAGCAAAGAAAATTACTAGAAACAGAGAGACACATTATCTAGTTATAAAAGGGTAGGGCTTCCTTGGTGGTTCAATGGTTGAGAATCTACCTGCCAATGCAGGGGACACGGGTTCATGCCCCGGTCCGGGAAGATCCCAAATGCCGTGGAGCAGCTGGGCCCATGAGCCATGGCCACTGGGCCTGCGCGTCCGGAGCCTGTGCTCCGCAACGGGAGAGGCCACAACAGTGAGAGGCCCGCGTGCTGCAAAAAAAAAAAAAAAAAAAAAAAAAAAGGGTAAATTGACCTTGAAGACATAACAATCCTAAGTGAGTATGAACCAAATAACAGAGCTGCAAATTATGTGAATCCCAAAGTGCTGTAACTGAAAATAAAAAGAAGTAAATTCCAAAGTATACTTGTAGACTTCAACACTCCTCTCTCAACAATTGATAAATCAACCACCAAACAGAAAATCAGCAAGGACAAAGAACTTGACAACATTATCAACCAACAGAATCTCAACATTTATAGAACATTTCACCCAACAACAGCATAATACACCTTCTTTTCAACTGCCCAAGAAATATACTCCAAGATAGACTATATTCTGGGACATAAAACAAGTCTTAACAATTTAAAAGAATTCAAATCACATGCAGTATGTTCTTCAAAAAGAGATTAAGCTAGAAATCAACAAGGAAGGTAATGGGAAAATCTACAAACAGGAATTAAACAACACACTTCTAAATAGTAAATGGATAAAAAAAGAAAGGTTTAAGAGAAATTAAAAATACATTGAACAGAATGAAAATGAAAATACATCATCAATTTGTGGGAGACTGCTAATAGAGCTGAGAGAAAAAATTTATAGCGTGAACTTAATGCAGTAGAAAAGGGGAAAATTCTCAAATCAATAATTTAAGCTCCCACCTCAAGAACCCTGAAAAAGAAGAACAAAATAAACTCTGAGCAAGCAGAAGGATGAAAAAAGTAGAGGGCAAAAATCAATGAAATTGGAACAGCACAGAGAAGCCAGAATGGGCCCACACAAATATAACCAATTGATTTTTGACAGAAGTTCAAAAGCACTTCAATGTAAAAAAAAACACCTTTTCCATAAACAATGCTGGACAATTAAACAACCATAAACCAAAAAATAAAACTCACCTAAGCCTCACTCTTTATACAAAAATAAGCTCAAAATAGACCACAGATTAAATCTAAAATATAAAACTATAAAACTTTTGGAAGGAAAAAAAAAATCCTGAAGATCTAGGATTAAGCAAAGTGCTCTTAGTCAACACCAAAAAGAAAAAATGATAAATTGGAACTTATCAAAATTAACATCTCTTGTTCTGCAAGAGATCATATGATAAATGTGAAAAGACAAGCTATAGTCCAGGAGAAAACATTTACAAACCACATATTTGCCAAAGGACTAGCCTAAAATATCTAAAGAACTCTCAAAACTCAACCGTCAAAAAAAAAAAAAAAATCCGATTAGAAAATGGGAAAAAGACATGAAGAGACATGTCAACAAAGAAGATATACAGATGGCAAATAAGTAAAAAAAAAAAAAAAAAGTCCAGCATCATTAGCCAGTAAGAATGCCTTAAAACCACAATGAGATACACCTTCAAGAATGGCTGAAATAAAAACCAGTAACACGCCCACATGCTGGCAAGGATACAGAAACTCTGGATCTCTCATACTTTGCTGTTGGGAATATAAAAATGATACAGAACTCTAAAAAGTGTGGCACATTCTTTGAAAACTTAAATGTGACTACCATATAACCCAGCAATTGCACTCCTGGGCATATATACCAGAGAAATAAAAAATTACATTCACCAAAAAACCTGTACACCCATGTTTAAAACAGCCTTATTCATAACAGCCAAAACAACCCAGATATCCGTCAATGGGTAAATGATTAAACAAACTGTGGTCCATCCATACCATGAATAACCACCAAGCAATAAAAATGAATGAACTTTTGATACATACGATGACCTCAACGAGGTTTCAGAGAATTATGCTGAGTGAAAAAGAGCCAATCCCAAGGTTACATACTGTATTACTCCAGTTACATAACATTCTTAAAATGACAAAGTTATAGAAATGAAGAACACATCTGTGGTTGTCAAGGGTTATAAGGAAGGAGTGGTGGTGCGTGGGAGTGGCCATGGCTATAAAAGGGCATTAGGAGGGATCCTTGTAGTGATGGAAATGTTCTGTATCTTGACTACATCAGTGTCAATGTCAAGGCTATTGTGTTTTACAGTTTTGTAGAATGTTGCCACTGAGGGAGAATGGATAAAGGGTACATGGGATCTCTGTATTATTTCATACAACTGCAAATAAATCTACAAATATCTCAAAATAAAAATTTTAACTGAAGAACATTTACATAAAGAACAATAAATATGCTACCAATCCTTATTACCAACAGAAAATTAAGAGATACTTGTGGAAATTAATACATGAACCTTAGTTTCTTTATTCAGCTCCATCACCTGTCTTGGTTTTATCTGGCTTTTATCTCTGAATTTCATCTAAAATCAACCTCTTATGCCAAAGGCCCAGGCCAATTCTGTGCTTCTAGCTGGCTGTATTCCACATTGTCTCCCAGCAATGCAACGTGGTCCAGAAAGAAAGCAAGAAATTTATGAGCTTTTTAAGTATTTGCTGACATTTATCTTCTACGCAAAGGTACTATTCTGAATCTTTTTAAAATCCAGTGAATCATGAGTACAGACCTGTCAGAATGGACACCAGACCATGAAAGTCTAGGTAAGTATTTAGCAAACAGCTCTGGGGTGGGGGGGATGGTTGGGGAAGTTTGTGGAGTTTGCCAACTTGTGGACATTCCTGCCATGTTCTATTTCAAGCTGCCAATGAACCTGGAAGAGATATGCAGAACTGCCCCTTTTGAGTGAATATATGATACCAAGGATTGAAAAACGAATACTAAAATCCCTAAGACTTTGACCTTCAACCTTTAAAACTTGCAATGAAACTAGGAGGTATGTGTGAATTGAAGTAAACTTACGTGGTGTTAAATTAAGTAAACAAAGAAGCCATCAGACTGCGGTGGTACTAATGTCTGGGTGGTCTATGTAAGCAAACCAAAATCTCAGCCTGTAAATGCCTCATGGTTTTGAAATCAAAATGATAAGCACAACCAATCACAAACAGCCAGCAGGGCTTTAAGCCAATCAATAATTTCCTTTCTTTGCTTCTTCATCCTCTCTAGGTAAGTCTTTCCCCTGGCTCCTGTCCAAGGAGTGCTCCTAACCACTTCTGGTTTGGCACTGCCCAATTCAAGTCAATTTTTGCTCAAAAACACTTTTAAAAATTTTAATATGTCTCAGTTTATCTTTTAACAGTGGTCACTCAAAATTGGTCACATTTTTTTTTTTTTCTGAGTATCTCTTGCTTAGTAGCTTTAATGATCAAAGGCAGGTGAGTGCTGCACATGTCCTTTTCTATAACTCACCAGCAGAATATGTGAAAAACAAAGTTAGCTTCACAATGAATTCCCCCACATTCATAAACATTTATAGAAAGGAGGCACAAACCCAGGTCTGTAAGTGAGATGAAGTCCTCACTTGCCCTTGGGCTCTCCAGGAAGAGCCTCATATTAAAGATTCAGAGACAAACACAGCATTCTGTGGGCAGGATGAGCTGATCTGAGTGCCTAGCTGAATCACACAATGGCCCATCCTTTAAGTGTTGGGATAAAGGACTGAAGGAAAGTCAACATATCTGTATCAATCCGAAGGGATCAAGCTGATGGACGCTCCTAATTTTTCTACCCCAACCATGCAAAAGTGGTGGTACATTATAGTATCTACCCAATCCACGTAACTTGAAAGCTCCCATTTAATCAATGAAAATTTTTGTCTAAAATCACTTATGATAGTTAATAAACCCTCTCTTGCAGATTCAGATAATTGTCTCTCTGAATGCTAACTAACGTCCCTTAGCCCGTGGATTCCTGATTAGGTCATTTCAAATGTTAACAGTTGTGGTTTAAAAACAATTTACAAGACTTCTCTGGTGGTGCAGTGGTTAAGAATTCACCTGCCAATGCAGGGAACATGGGTTCGAGCCCTGGTCCGGGAAGATCCCACATGCCACAGAGCAGCTAAGCACATGCGCCACAACTACTGAGCCTGTGCTCTAGAGACCTCGAGCCACAACTACTGAGCCTGCGTGCCGCAACTACTGCAGCCTGCATGCCTAGAGCCTGTGCTCCACAACAAGAGAAGCCCGCACACCACAATGAAGAGTAGCCCCCACTCGCCGCAACTAGAGAAAGCCCACACACAGCAACAAAGACCCAACGCAACATTTTACTTCAGGAAAATGCTGTATTTTTTAAAATGCCAGAATATTATGTGGCATAAATGTGCCTTTTTGTTAGGGAAAAGCTCAAAAGACTTAATTAGCTTCAAAGAGCTGAAAATAGCATTTTGGTTCATTTGATTCTCACATTAAATAGTAACCAACCTATTTAAATAATCAGTGTATTTCATAATTTCTTTGAGAAAATTTATTTGAATATGTACTAAATATTATACTACAAATGATAGTAGCTAATATTTATTGAACGTTTACCTAGTGCCAGGTCTTGTACTAAATACCTGACACAATTTACCATCTCATTTAATCCATACAGCAACCCTCTTAGTAGGCATTACCACTTCCCCCATTTTATGTATGAGAAAACTGAGGCTTAGAACTTTTAATACCTTCTCCATGAATAACCTGTTAAAAAATGATGAAATAAAGGTTCTAACTCAGATATTCTAGTCCCAAACACCTGCTCTTAACCACTACCTAATGTTTTGTATGTTAAACAAGCACTCCAGGCCCTCTCCCTGGAGATTCTGATTCTGCAGGCCTGGGGGACCCAAGAATCTACATTAGCAAGAAGTCCTCCTATAAGCAGATGTGATAGGGGGTCCCTGGAGAAAGAGAATCAAGCATGGCTTTCTTGACATAAGAGAAGCTATTTTGGGCCTGAGCCATTTTGTGATCTAAGCCGGGCCACAGTGCTTGTCCTTGAACAGATCTCAGTAATTAATGATCCTTAGGGAAGTAAGGGAATTCAGGAACAAAGGAAAAGCAGTCTAGAAACAATAGTTCAGTGATAAAACAGAGTCCTAGTTCCTCCTCAAGGGATATAACATGACAATCTGATACATATCTTTGAGTTCTGCAGGAACTAAGGCCCTCACCCAGGTGAAGAATGGATCATGATGTTGACCTTTCCAGACTTCAGTCAAGCTAGAGCTTGGCCTCTGAAGACCTCTGCCCCACTTCTATGCTGAATTCTCCTCTGCTGAAACCCCTTCATGAATATGCATGATGTTTAGTTTAAAACTTCCCCAATTTTGCTGTTCAGGAAGACCTTACTTTGGGAAATATCCCTGGTGTTCTCCTTACTGCTGCAAGTAATAAATACTTCCACCTCCTGATCTTTGGCTTGTTTGTGCCTTTTGTCTTGACACTCACCAAGGTGACACACCCAGAAGATTCTTATGAACATGCAAGTTTGGGAAATCCCACACTATGCTACGCTGAATCTCTGAAAATTCTAACATATAGGTAACCTAATTTCTAACATATTATATTAACCTAAATTCATACATTTTATATGTTTTCTTTACATCTTTATTGGATTATGATTGCTTTACAATGTTGTGTTAGTTTCTACTGTACAACCAAGTCAATCAGCTATGTGTATACATATATCCCCATATCACTTCCCTCTTGAGCCTCCGTCCCACCCTCCCCATCCCATGCCTCTAGGTCATCACAAAGCACGGAGCTGATCTCCCTGTGCTATATGGAAGGTTCCCACTAGCTAGCTATTTTATACATGGTAGTGTATATATGTCAATGCTACTCTCTCAATTCGTCCCATCCTCCCCTTCCCCACCTGTGTCCACAAGTCCGCTCTCTACCTCTGCATCTCTATTCTTGCCCTGCCACTAGGTTCATCAGTACCACTAAATTCATACATTTTAGGTTTTTTGTGTACTTTTTACCTGAGGATGAAGAAGAGCAGATACTTTTTCATCTTTATATATTTTCCACCTTTTGAGAAAAACTCCATAATAGAGAACTCCATATTCCAATATAAAGAAAATATCTAGAGTCTTCCAGAAAACATAGCAAAACATAATGCATTGATCATATTAAAATATACAGTAAAAAAATAAAGGCTAATAAGAATAACTTTTTTTTCCCTTTCATAATTCCTTTTAAAAAATAACTGAAATAATCTCTATTAAATAAGCATTGAATATGTTCAGGTAAATAAATGTGGAAACAGTCAACATGAAACAAGTCTAATATTTTTTAGAAGTCAAGTAACAAGAAAACTGACAGCCCTAGGAACTCTGTTAAATTGTCTTTGGTTGTGTTGGGGAGGAAGTATCATTTTCCCTCCACCTTTCCAGGTTCTCAGTTGAGATCATCTATAATAAAACACAGATTAACAGGAGAAAACAAACAGAAGCTTAATACTATGTATACCTTTTATAAATATGGGAGATACCCAGGAAAACTGAGTACCCAGGAAATGGCCCAAGCAACGCCTTAAATACCATCTCCACCTAAAGACAAAAACGTTGGGGTAGGGGAACCAGTTATGGGAAATCATCAGGCAAAGCACAATAAACAAGGCTAATGCTGTTATACAGATTTAAGTCATAGCCTTCTCCATTGATAAGAGTTTCTAGAGATTTGGTCATCATCCTCCTCCTGTTACAGCAGGGAGACATCCTTACAAATGGAGATTTCCCTTATATCTGTCAACGTCTCTTACTTCTATTCAGTTTTCGAAGCTTTTCTGTTTCTGCTGTTTCTTAAAAAATAACCAGGTAAAGATAATCCTTATGCTAAACAGGCATATTTTGGGGTGGCAAAATCTGCTCCCCTTCCTTTCAGTGGTCAATTTTATTAAATATATTGATGTTATCGAAATTTTAATATACATAGCTGTCGACTAAATGATCTTTTTCTGTGTGTTTAGATAAAAATCCAACTTCATCTGTAACCTTAAATACACACACACACTTGAAGCATTTCTGGTGAGCACAGCTTTCATCAAGCATTTTTACCAGTCTTTTTCACTTTAACCTAAGAATCTGATATTTTTACACAAGACTATAATCATTCCCCGGTGTAAAATCACTCCCCAGGCCTCTCAGTGGCTTAACTGGCAACACCGCCTTTTTACTAACAACTCCACAATAAAGGAAATGTTTTTAAACAGTGAATATGTAACAAGGCAGCATGTGATTAAAATTCAGTACATTATCTCTCTCGAATTTTATTACTGCAGGTGCAGAAAACAACTGTTCAGCGGCTTGCTAAGGGCAAGGTTCCCTTTCATTGAAAACAATTCTATTTATACACCTGTTTTACAAGGATTCTGAATGAAAAGACCTAGGAACAGATAATGGAACAAGAAAACAACACTAAACATTTTCTTCACAAAGCCTGAATCAGTTCTCCCCAAGGACAAGAAAGGGTGAGAATAATCCTTGGTCTAGCAAAGGTATCCCCAGAGCTATGTAAGGGTGTTCTCAGAAATTTATCTGTAGTAGTAAATAACAGGAAAATATTTTTTTATTATCCCCCAATGGAGAAATAATTACCAGGAGTAACAGCTAAGCATTTTCTCTGTGCCATTTGTTATACAGTTATCCTTTTCAATTCAACAGGTAAGTATTAAGCAGCTATTATTCATCCAACAAATATTTATTGAGAGCTTACCATATGTCCTCAGTGTACAATGTGAAAAAAAAAAATCATGTGAGAAACTATGGGCTAGGCCTTGCAAGAGGTAAAAAATGACTAATAAATAAAACAGTCTCCAGGAACAGATGGTACCATTCCTTCCAAACAATCCATGGACAAAGTGCTGATTCTGGCTATGCTGCCCCTAGGGTGTGTAGGGTCCGTGTCTATATAAACTAGTTGATTAAATAATTCATTTTAAAAATTCATGAATCTGTATGATGTCTAGTGATTGATAAGAATTTAGTAAAATGGGTAGAAAACAGGTACTTAAGTATTTTTGTATTGTCCAATCAGTGTTTGTGAAACCAAGTACCCCTAAAACCGAGTTTCTCTGTCAGGTTTACGATTAACTTCTTTATCCAAAACTGTATTCTCTTTCTTGCCCTGTCCTCTGTTCCCATCAGGATTGAGAAATATCAAAGAAAAAGAAGGGTTGAAACCAAGCAGGATCATGCAGGGCCTTCCCAGGTATAAAAGCCCCTATTTGTCCCCAGTTTCTTATTTGTAGAAAAAAAAATTTTACTCTCCTAGGCCTCCCCTGAATTCCAAAGAGCAGACTCAAACAGTTACTAATTAGGGAAGTGAGGGAATGCAGAAACAAAGAAAAAGCAGTTAAGCAAGAAAAGTAGCTTAAACAATAATTCAGTGATAAAACAGAGTCCTATTCCTCCCCAAGGGATATACATAACAGTCTGATGCATGTCTTTGAATTGTTCTACAGAAACTAAGATATCCCTGCTACCCAGGTGGAGGTCAGGACACACTGACCACAAGCACCAGGCCCTAAACTGGTTAGAACCAGAAGGTTGATTGTTAAGATTCCTAAAACATCACCTTGTTACCTCACCACCAATGAATCAGAAGAAAGTCCATGAGCTGCAACTCTCACCCCAAATGTTGCCTTTAAAACACCCTTCCCTGAAAGCCATCAGGGAGTTCAGGTCATTTGAGCATAATCCACCCATTCTCCTTGCTTGGTGCCTGCAATAAATGCTATACTCTTCTTCACCACAACCCAGTGGTGTCAGTAGATTGGCTTGGCTGCATGGCGGGCAAGCAGACCCAAGTTCAGTCCAGTAACACATGTGAAAATTCCTCCTAATATCTAGGTAGCAACCCCTCTTGAACAAGTCCAGGAACTATCTCTTTGTGTTCTTTATTATCAAGTGTGCTTTTCTTGGTTAATTTCCTATCCCCTTCAGCAAGTAAAAGCTAGCAGCACTATTATTACTCATAATGCCATGACTCTTTGGCACTTGTTTGTATTGAAACAATATACACCTTCTTGCCTCTGCACTTCCCTAATACCAGTTCTTTCATGCTAATTACATCATTCCTTAGGCACCTGCCTCATCCCTCATGTCACTTGTGAATGTTGGCATGGCATCCAGTGACATTCAAAAGATGATACTTGCTTTACTGATGATAAACACAAAAGCAAGTCTTACCCAGAGCATGCAGGAAAGTGTGAATTATAATTCATTTTCTGGTCATGTTCAATTTACCTTTGGATTTTTATAACACAGAACAAACATCTTTCAATGCCTCTTCCTGAAGTCTTCTGGTTATAATCCCTGCATTCATAGAATGTGGATTCTTTTGAAACAAGAACCTGCCTCCCACACACTGCCACTAGTGTCCTGGTTAGGGGAAGAGCCATGGTCCGCAAGAGAAGAGTTCCACCAGAGCCAGGAATGTCCCTCTTTTCTGACATGGCTTAAGACTGACCAGGAGAACATGCATCTACATAGATAAGAGACAAGAGAGGATATAAATCAGTAGGGTCCACTGGTGTTAAGAGCAATGATTTCTAAAGTTCTCAGAGGCAGGGGCATGCCCACTTTGGAGGAACACCTGCAGAGAGGTGGGTGGTTGCCCTGGATGCCAGCAGTGGGAGGGGTGGGCGGGGGTGGGGAGAGCTGAGAGTAGAGTAGACTCAAGGCAGCACCACAGTTGGAATACACTGACAATGCCTACACCTGCCCAAGTGGTTCAAGCACAAGGTTCTTTCAGTCTCCCAGAGCCCTGAATTTGTTCACTGACCTGCATGGGTGAGTCACCAATAATCTGTATGTCAGTACCATTCTTGTGACTCAATCTTGTCCAATCAGAGAAAGAATTACTGCACCAGTGAGAAGAGGGATCTTCCCAGCAGATTGCCCCCCAGAATCCCAGCCCAGCCATGGTGGGCTGAAGTGACCCCAAAAGCTCAAGTCCCAGAGCTCCTGTGACATCTAATTGGCTTCATCCTCAAGGTAGAGAGTTGGAGAGCTCCCCCAGCAGGAAACACAGGGACTGCAGCCCACACAGTCCAGAACTTGTCAGGTGCTGCTCCAGAACCCACCACTGGTCTTAACAGGTCCCAGGAACCAGAAGAGGACTCCAAACATTTGAGGAAAGGGCTTCTGGCAACCAAACTTAGCTGGGTGTCCTATATTTTTATTTGCTAAATCTGGCAATCCCAACTATATCAGTCTATTCTAGGGATCACCAATAGTCCAGTTATTATGCCATGATTTCTCCATTATTAATTTTGATTAATTTTTGTCATCTAGAATTTTTTTTGATGGTCTGAATATTTTTTGTTGCATTTGATCCCAGAAGCTCTGAAATCCAGCCCATCATAATCCAGTTAAATTTTCAGGGTTCCTTTTCTCCTTTCTGTTCATTTATTCAGGAGATATTTATTGAGCTACTATTCTTGCCTGGCACTGTGCTCTCTTCTTTTTCCACTGTTTTCTTATTGTCTTTTTTACCCCCAGTTTTATTGACATATAATTGATACACAGCACTGTATTAGTTTAAGGTGTACAGTGTAACAGCTTGAATCACATATATCATGAAATGACTATCACAGCAATTTAACATCCATCATCCAATATAGATACAAAAAAAAAAGAAAGAAAAAGAAAAAGACTCTAGTCTCCTTGTGATAAGAGCTCTCAGGATTTACTCTCTTAGAAACTTTCAAATATATAACACAGCAGTGTTAGCTGTAGTCATCATATTGTACATCACATCCCCAGGACTTATTTATAACTGGAAGTTTGTACCTTTTGACCACTTTCCTCCAATTCCCCCTCCCACTTCCACCCAGCTCTGGCAACCACAAATCTGATCTCTTATACTATGAGTTTGCGTTTCTTCTTTTTCTTTTTCATTTTTTTTTCTTTTTTGGTTTTACATATAAGTGAAATTATACAGTATTTTTCTTTCTCTATCTGCTTATTTCACTTAGCATAATGTCTTCTAGGTCCATCCATGCTGTCACAAAAGGCAGGATTTCCTTCTTCTTAATGGCCGGATAATATTCCATTATATATACCACTTTTCATTTCCTTTGAACATACTCCCAGATATGGAATTGCTGGATCATGATAGTTCTATTTTTAATTTTTTGAGGAATCTCCATACTGTTTTCCATAGTGGCTGAACCAGTTTACAATCTCACCAGTATTTCATGGGGGTTCTCCTTTTCTCCACATTCTCACTAGCATTTGTTATCTCTTTTTGGTGACAGCCATTCTATGTGGCATGAGCTGATATCTCATTGTGGTATTTATTTACAGTTCCCTAATAATTAGTGATGCTGAGCACCTTTTCATATACCTGTTGACCATTCATATAGCTTCTTTGGAAAATGTCTATTCAGGTCCTTTGCCCATTCTTAATTAGATTATTATCATTTCTTTTTATTTTTTGCTATTGAGTTGCATGAGTTTTTTAATATATTTTGAATATTAACACCTTATCAAATGTATGATTTGCAAATATTTTTCCCATTCTGTAGGTTGTCATTTTATTTTGTTGATAATTTCTTTTGCTGTGTAGAAGCTTTTTAGTTTGATGTAGTCTCACTTGTTTATTTTTTATTTTGTTGCTTGTGCTTTAGGTGTCATATCCAAAAAATCATTGCAAAGACTTAAGCTTTTTTCCTATGTTTTCTTACTTGGAGTTTTATGATTTCAGACCTTACATTTAATTATTTAATACATTTCCAATTCATGTTTGTGAGTGGTATGATACAGGAGTATCCAGTTGCATTCTTTTACATGTAAATACCCAGTATTCCCAGCACCGTCTATTGAAGAGATTGTCTTTTTTTTTTTTAAGGTTTTATTGAATTTGTTACAGTATTCCTTCTGTTCTATATTTTGTTTTTTTTGGCTGCAAATGTGGGATCTTAGCTCCCCGACCAGGGATCGAACCTGCACCCCCTGCATTGGAAGGTGAAGTCTCAACCACTGGACTGCCAGGGAAGTTCCGAAGAGAGTATCTTTTCTCCATTGAGTATTGTTGGCTCCCTTGTCAAAAATTAGTTCACAATATAGAATATTTCTTAAAATAACGTTTTCAAGAAGGACACATAGGTAAGAATGTGTTAGTAGATGATCAGTATGTTTGTCTGGTATACATATACAGTACAAGTGTCCAGGCAGAAAAAAATAGGTTCTCTACATGAAAATGTGTAAATGACTGTGAAGGCTATTTTATATACATTTTTATGTATATAAAATGTATACTGATCATCTACTAATACCTTATCCTATCTAATTACCCTATCTAATGGCCAGGGCAGGGTATTGGCTGCCTGAAGACTATATCTTACTTATCAGTAAGTAAGATACCTGGTGCTCAGTCCTGGTACAGGGTACTTACTCAATAAAAACTGGTGGAATAAATAATTGAGTTAGTTAACTCCTTTTAAGGAACAAATAACAGGATGAGGAAAAGTAAAAAGCTGAAAAAGTGCAAGGCCCTGCAAGTAATCTCATTTGTAAGAAACTTAGGTTCTATGTATGAAGGTCCTGGGAGATGCAGTTAGAAATGCAGCTCACTAACCATGCTGTGGAGGGCTAAGTTGAAGATTGTTTTCTGAATTTGGGTAGCACTGGAAAAACCAATGCTTTTAGATTAGTAAGGAGGAAAACTATTTATTTCCTAAACTACAGAGGACTGTTTTCCATCAGGTATGTAATACCAGTGACTTTATAGGACACTGAATTATGGTGGATAGTTATGAGTACAAATTCAATGGAATGAGAGTGTCATTCCAGAATCATTGCATTCTCTGTTTCCTTAAACCTCGGTCAGCTTTAAGCAAGGCAGCATTTTTTCACTCTTTTAGTATTTAGGGAACAAATCACATGCTCTTTCATAATAGTACACCAGCCCTTGAGACTGCTGTATTCACATGTTTGTATTTTATCTCATTAAGACAGGAAAAAAAAAACGACTTTGGCATTCACTTCTCTAAGTCTTACTAATGAATGGTCTCTTAGTGAACTATACTAAATAACTGTTTTTATCACATGGACTTTTGCTGACAACCATAATGCCTAAAATTAATTTATACATAGAATTTAGTTTCCAAAAACCCTTTCATATATAGTGACCTTTTCTGAAGTGCCGGGATAAAGTAGAAGGATGAAGAAGACTAATTAGAATGGTGGGGTTCTTTGTTCTTATTGTTGTTGTTTTGTTTTGCTTTTGTGTAAAAGATTCCTTTGAGAATTGGATAAAAACTACTGACTCACCCACAAGATCTGCATATAATATCATGGAGTTCCCAGACCCTCTAAAGGCCATTCATGGAATCACCTCTTTAAGAAGTTTGGGGAACACAGGTTCAAAACCTGATTTGGTTTACATTAAATTACTTTCTATTTTTTTCCTACTTATCTTTCTTATCCAAACATTTTAAATAAGAGAAAGACAAGACAGAGGGAAATAAAAATTCATGGGACTATAAGATAAGTTATCAGTAAGTGCTAATTATTTAGAAAGCTACTGTACCAAGACCACAAAATATCATAAAGTAGATATATCAGTCTCCTAATTTCTCAACATGGAAATCAGTTTGAATTAAAACTGGTCTAAAATCTAATTTCTGTTATTTATTCCACAAACGTCTATGACAATCTACAAAGTACCACACTAGGGATTATGGAGAAAGCAAAAGGACTAAAACATAATCTATGTCCTCAAGGAGACTATAATCTAATAGAAGCTCTAAAAGCCTTACATAGTAATGATAATACAAGACTGAATGTGATCTGTCATGAGCAAAATACAGATAATGTGACAATATGTCATAAGCTCCCAGAAGAAGAGAAGAATAGGGCTATCAAGGTATATCATGGAAGATTTCATGAAGTGTCTCAGTTGGGCTTTGAATAATGGATAGGATTCTACAGCATATGAGGAGGTTAAGAAAGACAGGTGTCTGGCACGAAGCAGCCCCAACACTTGGTTATTCAACAAAGTAATATGAAAAGGCAAAGAAGCAGGACAGTCCAAGGCCTGTGTGAGCCATAAGAAGCATCTTATCTTGGTGAAAGTAAATAGCAAGAGGAGAGGTGAGGAATTAGATAGGAAAAGTAAGTTGGAACAATGAGTGAAGGGAAGCTGTTAAAGGGTTTTGACCTAGAGAGAAGCAAAACCAGAGCTCCGTTTTAGTGAGAGGAGAGTAGGATATAAGATCCAAGGGCAGAGATGAGGGCTGGGAGCCACAGAATCATGGGGCACATCATGACCACGCCCTTGTCAAAACCTCCCTAAAACATGGCAAGGCATCACCTGGCATCTTAGGTCAAAGCTCTGGAAACACTCTTCAGTGTAATGAAATATAAAATATAATTGGATTTCAAATTACCAACCAACAGTGAAACTAATCCTTCTGTAATAGTAAAAATGACCTAGTATTGCCAAAATAGAAACACAACATGCTGAGTACCACCTCAAGGAAAGAGCCACCAGCACAACATCTGAGCATTTATTCTTGATCTCACATGCAGAATGGGGCTATCTTACTGTTGGTGAGCTGTTGTGATAGAAATCCTGCCACGGTGCCTTCCTTTTCTGAATGTCAATGTTATGGGCCTTTACCAAATCCCCAGGTTTCAACATCTATACATGGGAGATAGGTTTAAATTAATTTTTAAGTCAGTAATTATAACACAATGATGCAATTTATAAAGTAACTTCATTTATTTGGTTTGCTCATTATAATAGCATCTTTTGAGAACTGTCCTCATTTTACTCAAATCAGTGAATGGTAGGATGAAGTTTATGGAAATGTCATAGAGAAAATTGCTATATTTCTTTTATTTCTGATGAGCAGAAATGTGTGGATTTACAAGTTCAGACAAATAAGTAGTACTGTCATTTACACCTATGAAGACTATGCAGACAATGAAATAATCAGCACTCAAAAGAAATGAACTATCAAGCCATGAAGACAGGGAGGAAACTTAAGTGCATATTTTACTAAATGTAAAAAACAATATGAAAAGGCTACATACTGTTTGATTACAAAGATACGATATTCAGGAAAAGGTAAAACTGTAGAGACAGTGAAAAGATCAGGGAATGATAGGGGAGGAATGAATAGAAGGAACACAGAGGATGTTAGGGCAGTGAAAATACTCCATATGATACCGTAATAATGGATACGTGTCATTACACATTTGTCCAAATCCACCGAATGGACAACATCAAGAGTGAACCATATGTAAGCTATGAATTTGGAGTGATTACAATGTGTCAATGTAAGGTCATCAATTATAACAAATGTACCCCTCTGGTAGGGGATGTTGATAATGGGAAAGGCTATGCATGTGTCGGAAGGAGGCATATGGGAAATCTCTATACCTCCCTCTCAATTTTGCTGTGAACCCAGAACTCCTTTAAAAAGTAAAGTCTTGGGTTTCCCTGGTGGCGCAGTGGTTGAGACTCTGCCTGCCGATGCAGGGGACACGGGTTTGTGCCCCGGTCCGGGAAGATCACACATGCCGTGGAGCAGCTGGGCCCGTGAGCCATGGCCGCTGAGCCTGTGTGTCCGGAGCCTGTGCTCTGCAACGGGAGAGGCCACAGCAGTGAGAGGCCCGCGTACCACAAAAAAAAAAAAAAAAAAAAGTAGTCTTAATTACAAGTCTTAATTAAAATATTTAAATATATATACACATATATAAAACAAAATTCAAAAATTTATTTCACTCAGATTCAATGTGTTGATGTAGGATTATACACAAATTAATAATCCACTATACAAGTGGCAGTAACTTTTATGCAAGTGGTAAATGTTTGAAAGAGTATTTTTTTATTTGACCTCCTTTACAGTATAGAATTATTTGGGGAAAAAAAACTCAGAAATGGAAAATTAGTAACAACTTTTAAGCCTCCTAAGTCATTTTTTTAGGCCTGAACTGCACCTTAGTTAATCCAGAAAGACAGGCAAAATTTTACTAGATATGTTATCACAGCCACAATTGTAACACTACCAAGCAGCACTAGATAGAGGTTCTATTTTTATTTTTAAGTTGACTTAATTAAGCAAATATTTATTGCACAACTACTAGACTTTTTTTAGGTGAATGGTTTTTACAGTGTGACATGGTCCCTATCTTTATAATTTTATTAATTTAGCTATATTCATTCAATACAACTATGGCTTCAGCACATCTGTGTTCCAGCCAGGGGTCTGGGTTGGTAGGGTCCCCTTGGTGAACCAAAATGTTCAACAGTCCCTTCAAGGTCCCTAACATAAACGTATATGAAACTATTCACATAGAATGCACATGCGAAAATGAAAAGTAAAATTAAAATAAATATGTCAAGAAAGATGAAATTCCTCTACAGTACACCAAGGGTAGTTTCATGTGGATGCTGGATGTGGAAAAGGGGCTAGAAATAGAAGTAGAAGATAGAACCTATTAGGATATAACATATATTTCAGAGAATGGGGCAGCGAGGGTTCCATACCCCTTGACAATACTTCTGCCGCAGCATTCCACCCACATCTGTTCTATCTTGTGGAGTTGCACATGAGATTTCATTTGCAAAAAGATTCTGCTGAAGGAAAAACAAAAAACAAAAAAGAATTGAAAATCACTGACCTATTTACTATGCTTCATTTTATTCCTTAAACTTGATGCAAAACCACTTTAGAACTATGTAAAAATCCTTTAATTATCATGGATAAAGTTTTGAACTCGTTTCTATTAAAATATTAGATTTGGAATAATATTCTTCTCTAGCTGCGTTTTCCAGACATATCCCACTACACCAGAAATGCCCATCCATTTCCTGCATGGCCTTCACACCCCACCCCAAGACAATGACTGGGTCTGCTTTTCAGAGAAGATATTCATGCTTGCTAAGAGGACAATGGACCGTAGACTTTGCTCCCTTAGCCAGAAGTGACTGGACCTGGGTCAATCACACTTTTTGCTCCTAGAAATTTGCAGTTGTGACTCATGACTTTTATGAGTTTCTGACTGCTTGAACAAAAAGGTATATAAGGCTGCATCTGTCATTTTATGGTATAAACACAGAAACAGAGAAGCAGGTTTGTAGTTAAAGACAGAAAACATATTAAAAGGGTAATCTTAAGTTCTCTTAAATGTTCTAATACAACATATAAATTTAGAAATATTTATACATAAAACCACAAGTCAAAACTACTTAGTCAATTATAAATTTTAATTTGAAGCTACTAGGTTATCATTTTAAAAGCTTGAGATCTGCTCATTTTAAGCAAACACAATAATTATGAAGATTCTTCCTTAACACAGAGATATTAATGCTCTAAAATTTTGAGTCTTAAACACATTTACACTCATTTTAAATCTTCTTGAGGTTGAAAAAATGCATACTTTGGACTTCCCTGGTGGCGCACTGGTTAAGAATCTGCCTGCCAATGCAGGGGACACGGGTTCAAGCCCTGGTCATGCCACGGAGCAATTGGGCTCGTGAGCCATGGCCGCTGAGCCTGCACTCTAGAGCCCGCGAGCCACAACTACTGAGCCCACAAGCCACAACTACTGAAGCCCAAGTGCCTAGAGTCCATGCTCCACAAAAAGAGAAACCACCGCAATGAGAAGCCTGTGCACCGCAGGGAAGAGTAGCTCCCACTCACTGCAACTAGAGAAAGCCCACACACAGCAACGAAGACCCAATGAAGCCAAAAATAAATAAATAAATAATTTTTTTAAAATTCATACTTATTAAGGAAGACAATCACCATCCCAATTAACTGATATTACTTTAACCAGAGATTTGATAAAAGAGTGAATAGCCAGATGGATGGATATGTGTGTGTGTCAAAGTGCCATTTCTGATGTTCATAATCCAGCAAATAATTGAGAGATATATCTACACATTGCTGCATTCCCCCCAGTCCTCAATGGGCATAAGCTGCTGGAAAGAATGTCTCTCTTTCCCGTACTGCACATCGTATGTGCCCACATGTCTTGTAGTTACCCTATTTAATACATAGCCTTTAGCTCTCTTTCCCTATAGCAAGCTCCATGGCACTACACTTGCCAAGTGAGAATGAATCTCTCCCTCCTCTGTGCTTCTGGAATATGTTGTTTATACTTCTCTTATACCAGTTAGCACATTCTGATTCAAGCAATATATTTAGTTGAATTTATGTGTTAATCTCTCTGAACTATAAGTTCCTGAACAAAACAAAAACAGCTTTTTCATGCTTAACTTTTATCCTAAAATGTGTCATGCAAAACGCATTCATTTTAGTCATAGCTTAGAAGAAACAAATATTTATTTGAATTGTAAAGGTTTTATGATTAGTGTTTAATAAGCAAAAAAATAAAAATACTATGTTGATGCAAACTATTAATTAGAAATAAGGTACAGAAAGCTTGGACTATTGAAATGACAGTTATGAGATTTTTCATAGGCAAGTGGTCTCAAAAAGACAGGCAGCACGGTATGAGGCCAAAAGCATGGTCACTAGATTGCCTGAGTATGAATCCTCACTCTTCCACTTACTAGCTGGGTGACCTGAGTCATTAACTAACCTCTTTGTGACTGTAGTCTACATACCACAAACTCCGTTTCTTATTCCATAAGAGGAGCCTAATCAAAGTCCCATTCATAGGATGAGTATCAGGATTAGATGAGATAATACCTGCAGAGCATTTAGATGATTTACCTGTCGTACAAAAAAGAAACCACTGCATGGACTGTACCATAGATGGCGCCCTCTGTGGCACTGACAGTAAGTGTTCAATAAATGTTATTTATTATCTTTCTTTCTCTTTACTACAAAATAAAAGAAATCTAAATTATGGAATACAAAAGAGAAATTGAGCAAAGAGAAATCTTATCCTAGAAAATAATATTCAAGTGCTCTTAACATTATTTGCCTGATAAGCTTCCCAAGAATCACAGCAATGAAACAGTAACAAAATAGGGTGAAAGACTTCACATTTCTACTACCCTAACAAATTAAGACTTCATAATACATAGCCGCCAGTTCTTTAAAGTTTATCATTGGATAGATTAATGAGAAAGGTATTATTTTTTCTAAAAACAAGAAAAATACTGTAGTATGTTGATTGCTAACTTTTTAATTTAAAAAATAGATTGTTTATATCCCTTTTATCTATTTAGATATTTTTATTAGTTTCTGCTTTATAACAAAGTGAATCAGTCATACATATTCATCTGTTCCCACATCCCTTCCCTCTATCTATTTAGATTTTCCCAGAAGTATTTTTTACTAGAAATACAAAGAGTCAGATTAAGTTAACTCTAAACAAACTTTAGGCAGTGATAAAATTAAATGAGGTATTGATTGAGGACCATTAAGAATTAGTGAATCAAACATCAAATTAAACACATACCATTTGATTTATTTATATTTCCTCTAAAATAGTTACATTATCATTTTGTGTTTAACTTAATTGTGGAAGTTTGCAATATCCCATGTCACTCATGTCTTTAGGAAGTATAGATGCTCAAACTTCAAAGCTTATTTGAATTGTAAAGTTTTTATGATTCATGAGGCCACTATTCAATTGTCCTAACTATAGATCAAATAGCCAAATCAAATAATCATCTTTGGTTACATAAAGTGCTGCTTTAGTGAAAGGGAGCAACTTAATTATGACATATATCACAAACATCACAAGTTTTACTTCAAATCTAAGTTTGGGTCCTCATTCATTCAACACATATTTCCTTATATTCTCCTAATGATGATTATTACTTTTGTACCCACATTCTATTCTTTAACAGAAGCTGCCATTATTAATGAAGAACACATCTAAACGTGTATAACCTCTCATTAGAACAGAGACAAACAAGAAGTCCAAACAAGAATTCTGCCTTTGTCACTAACTCATTGAAGGACCTTAAGCTAATGACTAAATTCTCTGTGTCTTGGTTTCCTTATCTGTGAAAGGAGAAACACACCACCTGCCTGTGACTGAGATAATTTAGTGCAATGCCTGACCTTCCATATCACAGTAGCTAGCATAATCCCTGAATTACCATCGCATATTCAGAAAGCTCCGGGAAGAAAGAACATATATACTATAGTTCTACAAATGAACAGGTAAGAAATACTTTCTCCTCTCTCTTCCAATCACTAATACCTATGTAGTTAGAAGGAGATCAGAGATACTCAGGGGAACACCGGGTAGCCCTTTGATCTCTGCCTTTGCTGAATTCTAGTTTCTATCCTGGGATAGATACTACTAACTGACTATCTTCCAGGTAACTCTGAAAGAGTAGAAACAACATGCATAGAATCTCAAAGTGAGAAGAGTTTCAGAAAGAGAAACTGGGTAGCTCCCTGCACTGAGGTGGAAGACACTTAAACCATCCTAGGCAGATGGCTGTCTATTCTAGTTTTAAAGATCTCTAAGGACTGAATTTCCCCATATTCCTTGGTTACCTGTTTCTTCAATGTTTAATCCCTTCTTCATAGTTATGTCCATCCTTATGACCAACTGAACTTTTTTCTCTGGCTACAATTTAAAACTATTTCCTTTTATTTGCTCTCCTGTGGAAGTAAAGAACATCTGTTCTGCATCATCCATATAACCTTTCAAATACTTGAAGACAGTTAAATCACCCCTTAGTCTTCCCTTCTCCAAGTTAAACAGTTCTGATCCCACTGAGCCCTCTCTTAGGAGCTAGTCCCCGTTCCTTACATCACTTTTGCTGATCTTCGCTGGACCTTCTCCAGAGTCTCCATGTACTTTGCCAAATGCAAAGACCAAAATCGAACACAGCAATAATGCCAAATAAAGCAAAAGGATTACTTTTCACTTCTGTATCCCTCTCTTGATAAAACATTCCAAGCGGTGTGCTTGCCCTTTTTTCCAAAAATATATTGCTCTTTCTAATCCTCCTTGCTTTGTAATCATGTATGCTATCATCTTGTGGTACCTTCCTCCAAGGCTCAGATCAGATTTCGGGTGCTTCAAATAATTCCTTCCTGTCAGTAAGGACCAAATTTAGAAGCGCACAGCTTCAGAACATTTTTCTACCTTCTATCAAAGCTAAAATAGAAAAGCTGTGAAAACAAAATCAAAATTCACACAATCCATGAAATAACCATCAACATTTACATCTTGATGACATTTAAGAAATATGTTTTCTTCACATGTATGTAGAAATCCACTTTCTTCTAATTTAAGATGACATATTCTGACAGATTTTATAGGAGTAACTTGTAAACAAGTAATAACAACACGGGAAACAAAAAGGTTAAAATTTACAGATGAATTTGTCAATAAATTTGTAAAAATGGTGAGGCCAGCACATTTTAAATCTGACTTGAGTTTCATAATTTTAATCTAGACTCTATCTTTTAATGATATACATTAAGCATTTTCAGACACATATTGCTTTAAATGTCTGAATGTATTTATCAAGGGATACATTTCAGAGGGTGTTAAGAGTTGCCAGTAACTCTAATTTTTATCTTGAACTATTATAAATAACTATTTTTGAAACCAGCTAATATTTCTCATGTTTTTTCTGTTTACCTTCATGAAGCTACTGAACTATGTACAAGTTCTCACTTCACAAACATGTTAAGCCAATATTATACAGTTCCCTAACATATATTTATCATTTGTTTATATTTTTAAGACATCACTTGACCACTTTATTGTTTAGGAATGCTAAAACTGAAAGACGTAAAAAGAAAAGCATTACAATGATTTGAAGAAAAACAGTAAAGGCAATGTTTTCATTTTAGAAATTAATTTTTTAAACAGGGAATTTTCTTCCCAATTTGTTCTATATTTTCTGAGCCTCTTCTGCGCACCTGCCATTCTTAACCATTCCCTCAAACAGCAGTACACAATCTAAGGAATGTATGGAAGAGAGGACAATATGCATCTCTGTTTTGTGTGTGACAATGCAAATGTATAACTCACTCCATGACTCTTCATAACCTCACACCCAAATTAATTTCACATTCTGACTATCAAAAGACACCTTAAACTAAGGGAGAAGACAAATTACAGACTAGAAGGAACTACTTGAAGTATACAATCCTGAAACAAGTATAAATAAAATATTGCTGCAAGAAAATAAGAAAAGCACAAAAGAGAAACGTATATGGCCAATAAACATATTGGTATTTTCAATTCAATTTCTTTCATGATTAAGGAACACAAAACTACATTGAGAAGTCACTTTAAAAACATTCAAGTGGCAAAAATAAAACAAAATTCTGACCATACAAGTATTGGGTGGGATGGAGAGCCAAAAGATATTTTATTAATTGGTAGTAGGAAGGCAAATTGTCTCAACTACTTTGGAAGTAAAATTAAACATTCACATACTCTACAACTGATATATCCCAGTGTGTGGGATATGCCCAGGAGACACATGCATTAGGAGATATGTTCAAAACAGCAAGACCTATAAGCAACCCAAATTCCTATCAACAAGGATGTTTAAGACTCAGTGCTGATACCATCAACAGAATGTTATACAGAAGGCAAAAAATAAATAAAATATAGCAACACACAACAACATGAATTATTCCTAGTAATAAAATATTATGTGAAAAAGTAAATCCCCAAAGAGGATATTTAGCAATACCATCCTTTGTAAAGTCAAAACAATTAAAATTAAAAGTTTACATTTTAGGAACACATATAGATATAAAATTATATTAAAAGGAAAGCAAGGGGATAGTGAATGCAGAATTCAGAATGTTGGTTAATTTGTGATAATAGAAATGAATCAAATTATCACAAAAATGGGCTCAATCTTTCATACCTCTCCCTACAACTACGCCCCTTGCAATATCATTTTGGACCTTCTTCCATCAAGAGGCAGAGTCTGTTTTTCCATCCCGTGAGTCTGGACTGGCCTTGGGACTCACTTTGGTGAATAGGATGGTACAGAAATGATAGTGTGCTGGTTCCAAGTCTGGGTCTCTCTCCCTTAGATCCCTGCCTCTGCCAGGAGAACATGCCCAGGACCCATGCTACTAACATTCTGGAAGCAAATATACAAGATCATTAAATAACGTGTGCTGAATATATCGACATCCCTATGCCTCCTTAAAATTATTCCTCTTGGGTCTTTCCTGTGTGTGATTTACCTTTTTTAATTTTCAGTTAAGACATGGCATATCCTGATGGGTAGGTATAATAAAAAATATCACCCATAATTCTGCAGTTTTTGATCAGCCAATTTAAAAAAAAGCATGTGAGTTGATAATAATTATTGTCAAGGCTAAATATAATAACTATATCCAGGATATAGTTAATACTTTTTCAGGAGCTGATAAAAGACTAAAATGAAGAAAAAATAATATGCTCTTCAGAAAATGACAAAGGAAATTCTGACACATGCTAAAACACGGATGGACCTTGCAGGACATCATGTTAAGTGAAATAAACCAGTCATAAAACAGAGAATACAGCACGATTCCACTTACATGAGGTATCTTAGAGTAGTCAAACTCAGAGACAGAAAATAGGCTGCCAGGAGCTGGGGGGGAAGGGGAAACATAGGGAGTTTTGTTTAACAGGTATAGAGTTTCAGTTTTGCAAGACCAAAAAGTTCTGGAGATTGGCTGCACAATAATGTGAATATACATTTCTGAATTGTACATTCTAAAATGGTTAGAATGAGGGCTTCCCTGGTGGCGCAGTGGTTGAGAGTCCGCCTGCCGGTGCAGGGGACACGGGTTCATGCCCCGGTCTGGGAAGATCCCATATGCCGCGGAGCGGCTGGGCCCATGAGCCATGGCCGCTGGGCCTGCGCGTCCGGAGCCTGTGCTCCACAACGGGAGAGGCCACAACAGTGCGAGGCCCGCGTACAGCAAAAAAAAAAAAAAAAAAAAAAAATGGTTAGAATGGTAAACCTTATGTAATGTGTATTTATACCATAAATATAGAATTTATATTATATATATTTATATATTATATATGTTATATATTACTTATAATTGTTACTTAAGCATTGACTTGCTAATCATTGCCATTGATTCACAATCTAAATTAGGAGTAATTTGCCTAAGTACCTAATTGCACCTAGACCTAAGTTTTTAAAAGATATATGGAGGTATAGGTTTTGGCAGTGTGATTTATTTTAATAATGTAGGTTCAAAGTGCATGTGTTAAGTTTCTGAACTCGGGTGAAGTTCTTGTGCCATATCTGGGACTCCATTGTCAGTGCTAGATAAACATTAGTGTTGCAAATTGAATGACAAACCATTTTACTGCTACCTTGTCCATAATACATCCAGCACCTGGCACTCTCAAGTCCTGAATCAAAAAGTCATTTATTCAACTAGTAGTTGAGAACCTACCATCTATCAGGCACTAAGGCTGACTTTGGTGAGACAGTGGTGAGCAAAAGAAAGACACATGTTCATACAGAGCTTACATGTAGCTGAGGAGAAAGACTGCATATATCAATCAATCAATACAAACAAAAACCTATGAAGTTTTTTTTAAATTTTTTTTGGGGGGGGTCTTCGTTGCTGCATGCAGGCTTTCTCTAGTTGCGGCGAGAGGGGGTTACTCTTCGTTGCAGTGCACGGGCTTCTCATTGTGGTGGCTTGCCTTGCTGCAGAGCACGGGCTCTAGGCAAGCAGGCTTCAGTAGTTGTGGCACACGGGTTCAGTAGCTGTGGCTAGTGGGCTCTAGAGCACAGGCTCAGTAGTTGTGGCGCACGGGCTGAGCTGCTCCGCGGCATGTGGGATCTTCCCGGACTAGGGCTCGAACCCATGTCCCCTGCATTGGCAGTCGGATGGCCACCAGGGAAGTCCAACCTATGAAGTTTTTGACCTCACAGAAGAATAAAATAGAGCAATGTTGAAGCAAATGACTGTGACCAGATTAGATTGACAGTCTGGGGATACCTCTATTGCGATATTGAGATATGGACTGTGATCTGAATAACATAAAGAAGCCAGCCACATAATTATCAATCAGGCAGAAGAGTTTTCCAAACAAAAAGAACAGCACAAAGAACAGCTAGTGCAGAGTCTATATCAGGAACAAGCTTCATGTTCACAAAAGAAACAAATCAAAACTGTCAGTTAATATTGAAATACAAAAGGAAAAGGATTCAAAAGAGCAGGATCCTTTTAAACCTATGCGTTAACAGCCTCGGACTCCACAAACAAGTTACTGTCTCTAGCCCCTTTTGCTTGAAGATTATTAACTTATTACAAGTAGAAACAATCCTTTTTAAAAGGAAATATTTTGTTGCACCTATGTAAACAAATTTTATTTATTTATTGCTGCAGGTTTTCCAAAATTATTTAGATTTAGACGATTTTTCAATCATAAAAAAAAAATTTTAAGGAGTCCAAATTTATTCTTAGGCTGAGAAAGTCTGTTATCACTGTCCAAATCCAGGTGCAAAAACATTTTTGCTAATGTTACAAATTCACTACTAAGAGAGAAAAGCTACCCAAACACACCTGCACCTTCAGAACTGATTTAATATTGTGTTAAAGTAAACATATTAAGGACATGAAGTTTAGTCATCAAAAAGCTCTACTTCCCAATCTGCTACTTAAAGTGAATTAAACAAGCTACTTGGATTCTGATAAAGATAAACCTTCGCATTTCGTGACTTCCGTTTCAAATCCAATATTATCAGGTGGTACTTGGTGCTTATAATTTCACTTTAGTATTACCTTCTTCATAAGACATACATGATTAAGAATACACAGAGTAATGTACTGAATATAAGGAAGAGGCTATGTACTGAGGATATGGCATTTAATGACATATTTCATTACATGAGGCAAGGAGTGTAGTAGTTAAGAATCCAGGCTCTAACACCAGACTTCTTGCGCTTCATCCTTCATCTGCCTCTTAATGGTTGTTTAAACTTGTATATAAACTCTATGTACTGAGTTTTTCCACTGTAAAATGGAGATAATTATACTTATATCCACAAAGGTGGTTGTGAACATTAAATAAGTTAAAACACATAAAATGATCTATGGTGCCTGGCACATATCAGCAAGTGATAGCTACATACTACTAACTATTATTATTATATTATACACAAAATACACTCAGATCACTATACTGTCAAACTATTCACTGCCATGAAAGTCTGTTTCTAAATATATATATATATATATATATATATATATATATATATATATACTGTTGTTCTATGATATATGGATATATCATTCAACATACAGACATAAAGAAAAAGATAATATATAAACTAAAGTCCAAAATTAAAAAGTCATAACATTAGCCCAACAAATAGGGAAATTAAATTTTAATGTTAAAAATTTAGTAGCTTTATGATGATAATTTGTTTCAAGGATGTGCCATACAATCATTTAATGTTATGGCAAAAACAAACAAACAAAAAACCCCTCTGGTTCAAAAGAAAATCTATGTTTTCTAGAGTGTATAAGTTGTGTCAAGTAAAGAAATTAGCTCACATCTGGAAATTATTTCAACATTTTAATTAAAAAAGATCACTTACAATCATCTTGATTGGGATAATTCTACTAGTAGGATTCTGTACACTTGAAAGAACTTAATGCTTACTACCTGTCTCTAAAATTAATACTGATGCTAATAAAATTCATAATATAAAATTTTAGAAATCATTATCTGAATATCACATATATGAAATGTTTTATATATATATATATATATTTTTATTTTCTCAATGGATGTTTGCAATTACCCTTGAAAATATGTTTGAGGAAAACAAGGGTGTTTACGATGTACTGAACTGACTCATGAGAAACTGGAAGAAACTCTGTTTACCCAGCTCCTGACACCTCTCCTTATTATACATTGATTACTGGAAATGAACATCTCTAAGTAGATGAAAGGACCATTGTAGTGAGGTTTTGCTATCCTTCTCTCAGATCAAATATATGGTTTGATGGTTATAAAGAATTTTCCCATCAAATAAAAACTAAAACAAACAAGAAAAATAATTTGTCAACTAAGCAAACTAGTTACTCGAATATGCTAAAAAACTTGAGAGCAACATATAGCAATGGGGAAAATATCATTCCATTTACTTATTTTCCCTCAGTAGTGACTCTAAACACATTAAAAGAGAAAGGGAGAGGAAGAAAAGGGAAAGAGAGAATACATGTGTGTGTGTTCTGTGTGTGCGTGTGTGTAGAACATAAGCATTTTTTAGGTTCTCCAGGCTCAATCTTAATACCGTTTCAATGTTAACCTATTATAATAAATACAGTAACCAGGGGTTAAAGGAATTAATAGATCGTTAACATAGTAAATTATACAGTGACTTGATAAAAAATGAACACTTTCATGGGCTTGAATTTAGTTTTAAAACTTCATTCAAATTAATAAAGATAGCAAAAAGCTACATGCCACAGGTTTATTTAAATCATTCCATTTGTTTTTTCAAAACTTTTACCTAATAACTTGTAATAATCAGGTTAAGACTCATTAAACTTCTCACTTAAGGCATGATACTTAGAAAATGTTTTAAAATATCTAGTAATCAATTCTTAAACTAGAAAACCACTGTGGGCTCTGGTCTAGATTTAAATCTTCAGCTACATACCAACTGAAGGACTTTGGCCATGTTTCTTGATTTCTCTGTGACCAATTTCATCATCCATGAAATGGTTTTAATAAGTAAATACTTAAAAAAAGCATTTTAGTACTAAATATCTGAATGTTATTATGGGTTCAATAATGTTAGCTATTTTCATTATCAATTAAACAATGGAGGCATAAAGTAAAAATGCTCTACCTAGCTCAGTTAGCCAATGAGTTACCCAGGTAGTAGATCTTGATTTCTTAATGACAGAATCAAGCCCCTGTCTTCAAATAAACATTTTCTGCCAAAGTCTTATCATTCTACTCATCCCTGTTCCCCTGGTGCAGTTAAAACCAAAAAGTATTCTATTTATCCTTCATCCCTCAGATACCATTGATTTTCTGCTCCATTTTTTTTGTCCATTCCAAGCACAGGTCCCTTGCCTGGACTACAGATTTGGAAACAGCTGGGGACTACCTTGTTTTTTAGTTCCATTAGGACCAGACCTATGTTAATTAAGTGTGTTTTTAAAAAATCCTTAGTAAAAGTATGAGATTAGATCACTCCCTAACACCATACACAAAAATAAGCTCAAAATGGATTAAAGACCTAAATGTAAGGCCAGACACTATCAAACTCTTAGAGGAAAACATAGGCAGAACACTCTATGACATAAATCACAGCAAGATCCTTTTGGACCCACCTCCTAGAGAAATGGAAATAAAGACAAAAATAAACACATGGGACCTAATGAAACTTAAAAGCTTTTGCACAGCAAAGGAAACCATAAACAAGACCAAAAGACAACCCTCAGAATGGGAGAAAATATTTGCAAATGAAGCAACTGACAAAGGACTAATCTCCAAAATTTATAAGCAGCTCATGCAGCTCAATAACAAAAAAGCAAACAACCCAATCCAAAAATGGGCAGAAGACCTAAATAGACATTTCTCCACAGAAGATATATAGACTGCCAACAAACACATGAAAGGATGCTCAACATCTTTAATCATTAGAGAAATGCAAATCAAAACTACAATGAGATATCATCTCACACCAGTCAGAATGGCCATCATCAAAAAATCTAGAAACAATAAATGCTGGAGAGAGTGTGGAAAAAAGGGAACACTCTTGCACTGCTGGTGGGAATGTGAATTGGTACAGCCACTATGGAGAACAGTATGGAGGTTCCTTAAAAAACTAAAAATAGAACTACCATATGACCCAGCAATCCCACTACTGGGCATATACCCTGAGAAAACCATAATTCAAAAAGAGTCATGTACCAAAATGTTCATTGCAGCCCTATTTACTATAGCCCGGAGATGGAAACAATCTAAGTGTCCATCATCAGATGAATGGATAAAGAAGATGTGGCACATATATACAATGGAATATTACTCAGCCATAAAAAGAAATGAAATTGAGCTATTTGTAATGAGGTGGATAGACCTAGAGTCTGTCATACAGAGTGAAGTAAGTCAGAAAGATATAAAGACAAATACCATATGCTAACACATATATATGGAATTTAAGAAGAAAAAAATTGTCATGAAGAACTTAGGGGTAAGACAGGAATAAAGACATGGACCTACTAGAGAATGGACTTGAGGATATGGGGAGGGGGAAGGGTAAGCTGTGACAAAGTGAAAGAGAGGCATGGACATATATACATTACCAAACGTAAGGTAGATAGCTAGTGGGAAGCAGCCGCATAGCACAGGGAGATCAGTTCGGTGCTTTGTGACTGCCTGGAGGGGTGGGGTAGGGAGGGTGGGAGGGAGACACAAAAGGACGGGGATATGGAAACATATGTATATGTATAACTGATTCACTTTGTTATAAAGCAGAAACTAACACACCATTGTTAAGCAATTATACTCCAATAAAGATGTAAAAAAAAAAAATCCTTAGACTCTTAAAATGGGGCTTATAAAAGATTGATTTAACCCCAGAGGGGAGAGGTAGGGGAATGAAATAGGGAGATGGTTAGAAGGTAAAGCCCTGAAGAAAAGAGTTAGTTTGTTATGGTGATACCAAATAAAGTGATTAACAGGTAATATTGGTAGAAAAATCCAAGAGACAATCCAGATAAGTTGCTATTATCTGAGTCCAAAAATGAATAATAAACTTAAGTTCATACCAGGAATTCAAGGATAGTTCAGTATTAGAAAAACCTTAAGTATCTTTCTCCACTTTAATAAAGGTGAAAAAAAACATATGATTGTCTATCTCAGTAAACCGCATATAGAAGGGAACTTTCCAGGTCAAACACATACAAACACATGCATGTGCACACACACACACCACTATAAACAGGGAAATAGTAGACACCATCCTTTTAAAATCAGCAACAATATAAGAAAGCCCACTATCAACATTCCCATTGACCCATGTACTTGAGTGCCTTCCAAGGACAATTAAAAAAAAGAAAAACAAATTAAGCAAAATAATTGGAAGAAACAATATGATATCATTATTTGCAAATGATATGATTACCTACATTGAAATCCCACTGCCCCAAATAAACTACTAACTAATTATAAGAAATATAGTATATATAGTGCAATTCATATTTCTGCAAAACTTTAAACATGATTTTTCTAGAAAGCATACATTTAAATGTATGAAAGGAAGAAAGCAAGGGAAACAAATTAAATATTCTAGAGTAGGTATATTAGGAGGAAGAGAAGTGCAATTAAAAATGGGGGATAAAGAAGGAAAACATTAAAATTTTTTCATTAAAGAGGAGCCTAGTAAGGCCTCATGGAAATAGCATGCAATGGAAAGAAGAGCACAATCAGATAAACTCTGTGTTCTGAGGTCCTTAAATTAAAAAGGGACTGGGAAGCACATCAGCTTTGCTTTCTGAAACAAATAACTTCAATGTTCTTGGTATTTTTTAAAATTTTTATTGAAATATAGTTGAGTTACAATGTTGTGTAAGTTTCAGGTGTACAGCAAAGCGATTCAGATATATATATATATATATATATATATATATGAATATATAATTTTTTTTTTACATTCTCTTCCATTATAGGTCATTACAAGATATTGAGTATAGTTCCCTGTGCTCTACAGTAGGTCCTTGTTGGTTATCTATTTTATATATAGTAGTGTGTATATGTTAATCCCAAACTCCTAATTTATCTCTCCCCCACCTTTGGCAACCATCAGTTTGTTTTCTATGTCTGTGAGTCTATTTCTGTTTTGTAAATAATTTCATTTGCATCTTTTTTTTAGATTCCACAAAAATATAACTGATATCATATGATATTTCTTTCTCTGTCTGACTTACTTCACTCAGTATGACAATCTCTAGGTCCATCCATGTTGCTACAAATGGCTTTATTCCATTGTTTTTTATGGCTGAGTAATATTCCACTGTGTGTGTGTGTGTATGTATATGTGTGTGTGTGTGTGTGTGTGTGTATATATATATATATATATATATATATATATACCACATCTTCTTTATCCATTCATCTGTCAACAGACATTTAGGTTGCTTCAATGTCTTGGCTATTGTAAATAGTGCTGCTATAAACATTGGGGTGTATGTATCTTTTCAAATGATGTTTTTCTCTGGATATATGCCCAGGAGTGGAACTGCAAGATTATATGGTAGCTCTATTTTCAGTTTTTTAAGGAACCTCCATACTGTTCTCCATAGTGGCTGTACCAATTTACATTCCCACCAACAATGTAGGAGGGTTTCTTTTTCCCCACACGCTCTTCAGCATTTATTATTTGTAGACTTTTTGATGTTGGCCATTCTGACCAGTGTGAGATGATACCTCATTGTAGTTCTGATTTGCATTTCTCTAATAATTAGTGATCTTTTCATGTGCCTCTTGGCCATCTGTATGTCTTCTTTGGAGAAATGTCTTTTTAGATCTTCTTCCCATGTTTTGATTGGGTTGTTTGGTTTTGATATTGAGCTGTATGAGCTGTTTGTATATTTTGGAGATTAATCACTTGTCAGTCACAGTGTTTACAAATATTTTCTCCCACTCTGTAGGCTGGATTTTTTTGTTTATGATTTCCTTTGCTGTGCAAAAGCTTTTAAGTTTAGTTAGGGCCAGTTTGTTTATTTTTGTTTTTCTTTCCATTACTCTAGGAGACAAATCCAAAAAGATATTCCTGTGATTTATGTCAAAGGGTGTTCTGTCTATGTTTTCCTCTAAGAATTTTATAGTATTCAGTCTTACAGTTAGGTCTTTAATCCATTTTGAGGGTTTTTTGTGTGTGTGTATGGTGTTAGAAAATGTTCTAATTTCATTCTTTTACATGTAGCTGTCCAGTTTTCCCAGCATACTTATTGAAGAGACTGTTTTTTCTTCATTGCCTCCTTTGTCATAGATTAATTGAATTGACCATAGGTGCATGGGTTTATCTCTGGGCTTTCAACCCTGTTCCATTGATCTATATTTCTGTTTTTGTGCCAGTACCATACTATTTTTATTACTGTAGCAATGTAGTATAGTCTGAAGTCAGGGAGCCTGATTTCTCCAGGTCCCCTTTTTTCTTTTTTCTCAAGATTGCTTTGGCTATTTGGGGTCTTTTGTGTTTCTACGCAAATTTTAAAATTTTTGGTTCTAGTTTTATGAAAAATGCTATTGACAGTTTGATAGGGATTGTGCTGAATCTCTAGATTGCCTTGGGTAGTATAATCACTTTGACAATACTGATTCTTCCAATCCAAGAACATGGTGTATCTTTCTATTTGTTTGTGTCATATTTGATTTCTTTCATTAACATCTATAGTTTCAGAGGACAGGTCTTTTGCCTCCTTAGGTAGGTTTATTCCTAGGTATTTTATTCTTTTTAATGCAATGGTAAATAGGATTGTTTCCTTAATTCCTCTTTCTGACCTTTTATTGTTAGTGTATAGAAATGCAACAGATTTCTGTATATTAATTTTGCATCCTGCAATTTTACTGAATTCATTGATGAGCTCTAGTAGTTTTCTGGTTGAGTCTTTAGGATTTTCTATGTATAGTATCATGTCATCTGCAAACAGTGACAGTTTTACTTCCTCTTCTTTTCCAATTTGGACTCCTTTTATTTCTTTTTCTTCTCTGATTGCTGTGGCTAAGACTCCCAAAATTATGTTGAATAAAAGTGGAGAGAGAGTAGACATCCATGTCTTGTTCATAATCTTAGAGGAAATGCTTTCCGCTTTTCACCATTAAGTATGATGTTAGCTGTGAGTTTGTCACATATGGCCTTTACCATGTTGAGGTAGGTTCCCTCTATGCCCACTTTCTGGAGAGTTTTTATCATAAAATGGATGTTGAATTTTAGCAGAAGCTTTTTCTGCATCTATTGAGACGATCATATGGCTTTCATTCTTCAGTTTGTTAATGTGGTGTACCACACAGATTGATTTACAAATATTGAACAATCCTCTCTTCTCTGAGGACAAAGAAATGCTAAGAAGAATCCTAATAAACAGGCCTTGCTAAGTTTCCCCCAGTTTACTATAATTACCTCATCCTCCTTAATCTGTCATATTCCTTGATATCTGTCTACTTTTCATCAAACCTAGTATAAAATACTCAGGTCTGTTTCTTTAGGTCTTTATTTCCTCTTGAAGGATCCTGTACCATGTAAAACTTATATTAAATAAATTTGTATCCTTTTCTCCTGCTAATGTGTTTGTCAGTTCAATTTTCAGATGAATCCAGGGACCCTAAGTGGGTGGAGGAAATTTTTCCCTTCCCTACAGCTCTCAGAACCAGGAATATCTACACGTTTTGTCAATGGTTTTGTTGCTCCAGGTGGACATAATGAATTATGTAATGTAGATATTTACCTCTTTGCATTATCTTCCCAAATCTGGCATACATTTTGGGCACTAAGCTCAACCTCAGCTTCACTGCATTTCTTCCACCTTTACTTTTGCTTCTCTACCTTTTAAAGTCTTGTTGCTATGAGATATTCCTATTTTCCTTGTAAACTCATATTCATACCTCATACTCTTTTGTAGAGATGCAGATTTAGATGCTGATAGAAAGAGGAAGGAATGGAATGAGGAAGGGATAGGAGGAAAGAGATGTTTTGAAAGCTGTTTCACAGATGTATGATCAGACAGCATGGTATTAGAGAATGAAGAAAGTTGAGTTTGAGCAATCAGGTAAGACATCACAATAAAAGTCAATCTGAAGAAAAACTGGATTAGCAACGTGTAAGTAGAGTGGAAAATGTATGAATGTAGGAGCAAATCTGAACAAAGAAGTCAACAGAAATCCATTGTTAATTGCCTTTTAGAATTGCTCACAAGTAGACTTTGAAGATATTGTAAAATAAAATGCCTATAGAGTTTTTTTTAAAAAATGGTATTACCAGCATTAAAAAATGGAATTTTTGTATGGGGAGTGGATCTGTAAAGGAACAATAATGAGACTTTTTTTTTTTTTTACTATTTTGTTATTGGTTTGACAACACAGTATTAAAACAAACATGTTTGCGTTAAAAACCCAAGAAAAAAGTCAGGATTGGAGATCTGACACAGGAACTGGAAACATAAAAGTGGTTGATATATGAAAATAGTGGAGTATAAAAAGGGTGAAAAAAAAACTGTCCTTTGAGAGGGATCCAAATTAGTGAGAAGGAAGAAGATACAGCAAAGATAGTGGACAACAGCAAACAGAAGAAAATGGGAGGTTATATGTAATAAAAGTCAAAGGGAACATTTCAAGAAATGGATAATTCCAAATTGCTGTTAAAGGCATCAGTAGACGTCAACCAAGCAAAGTGAATCTGAGAAGAAAACCTTGAATTTGCCTACAAAGGGACTATGAATGAGTATTGAATGAATCAACACAATTTAAACCAAGAGCTAAATTAAGAACAAAAAAGAAACAAATCTAAATAATATTCTGAAGAAAAGGGCTATAACGTTTTTAAACATGTGAATTTCACCTGCTTTTGATTAATCATTAGCTGAACTGTCATCAATATTGGAGTTTGTCTACATAGTTTTCTCTGTGACTATTTTTAGATTTATTTTAAGTTCAAATAGGCTAAGATCTATAAATGTGGCAACGTTAACAACTTGCCAAATACAAAAATAATCAATTCATCTAAGCAATGGGTCCATTTACTCTCTGAGATAGAATTAATTGCACTTATGAGCACGTTCATATAAGTACTCAACTAAAGAATAATATGGATACACCTGTAGTCAGGTAGATAGATAGATAGATAGATAGATACAGATAATATGATGTTCCTTGAAAATATCAACACCATCTGTAATTACTTGCTTGTTGGAGAGAGAGGGAGGGAGGGAGAGAGAAAGAGAAGGGAAAAAAGGGTGAAAGAGAGGCAGAGGGAAGGAGGGAGGAAAGGAAGAAAAATTCAGTGTGTAATCTCAGTAATGTTACAATATCCAACCAGTTGAGAGAGAGCAATTACCAATACCATATATTGCAGACTCAGAAGTGCAGCTAAACCTCAAGAATCCAGGGACTTGTAATTATTATAAAGACCAAGAAGCTCAGAGTCAAGGACCCTAACCTTGAAAGTCATGAAGTAGGTTTATTGAACACGACATCCCTTGAGGCAAAATAGATAGGTGGTCAACAGAGGTACTACTCAATTTGTATCACAACAAGAAATCAAAGTTAATTATCTGAGGTTGAAGGCAGCCATCACAATAGAAAGTCAGGATGTCTTGCCCAGTATCTCTACCTGATCCACTTCTCAGACTAGGAACCTGCTGACTAAAGAAATTACCCTGTCCTAGAGGAACAGACCTGTAACACTATGTCAATTATCCATTGCCATGATTCCCTCTGTTCTTACCCCAAAGGATCTTTAACCATTTACTTAAATGAGTAGACACTAAGGAAAGGAGAATAGCCAGATAGTTGATAGAGTATTGGGTGCAGGTTCATAGCTGAGATTGGTATCTGGAGATCCAAAGCATCATCATGGTCCCACTATTAGAGTGAAGTCATAGGAGGGTAAGATAACACATGGAATCCTGGCCAAGGGCTGGTTTATAATAGGTCCACTGTGTCCATGGATCCACCCAGGGATCATTGATCTGAATATCTGCAATGATCTTGTTCCCAAATCAGGTCACATGCTAGGGTACTGGCAATTAGGATTTCAAAATACCTTTGCTGGAGAACACATTTCAACCTATAAAATTCAAGGATGGCCTTAAATTACAGTAGGGAAGAAAAACTTTCCCAAATGGGCAGAACTTCAGGTGACACATCTGATCATCCACTTTGTGTAGAAGGATAAGGAAAAAGAAATGTCCCAAAGATGAGAAAAGACTCATAAGCAATGGTGAATGGACTGGCTGGCTGGGCAGGAAACTGTGAAGAAAAAAGGTGGAGACTAGGAATGTCTGAGTCACGTGGATGGATATAGGGGAATGAGTACAAGTGTGAAGATTTTTATAACACCCACCAAAAATGATGCATTAAACAACCCAAACAGACAAAAGGGCTCAGCCAGTTGATATCAGCCAGCCTTGTCAGCAGTCTTCTCAATACTGGCATGATGGACACATGAACAAAGTAGAGCAGATGAAGGTTATCCAAGGACCCAATAGCATAGACTCCCACTTACCAAGGCCAGTCTAGCTACTTCTACTTCTCCATGTCCAATTTGCCAGCAACAGAGACCAATATTGAGCCCCTGGTAGGTCGTTATTCCTCAAGGAGAACAATGGACTCAATTTGACTACACTGGGTCCTTTTTATAAACCAAGAAGGGACAACAGTTCATTCCCACAGGAATAGCTACCTATTCCAGATATGAGTGTGCCTTTTCTGCCTCCTTGGTCTTAGTTGGCCCCACTATCTGGGTGCTTACAAAATGCCTGATCCGCAGGCATGGAATCCAACACAATATAGCACCCCAACCAGGGAACCCGCTGTACAACAAAAAAGATGTGGGAGAGAGCTCATGACCATGGGATATTCTGGCCATATCACACAGTGCCCCATCAGAAGCTGTCAGCCTGAAACTGTTGGAATGGTCCACTTAAGGCACAGCTGAATCACCAGCTTAGAGGCAATATTGTTCAAGGATAGGGCGCCATCTTTTAGAACACTCTCACCAGGGAAAACAGCAAGTGTCTCACTGAACTACAAACTATGGCTGCCACGTGAGCACTTTGGGCGTCTTGTGCCCAGCGAACAGCAGGCAAGACAGAGAGACACTATCTTGTGAAGAGTAATTGCTGCTGATCAGCAAGAGAGATAGGACTGTTGTTACAGAATGGGGGTAGAGAGTAACAAGTGACAAACTCGAGTGGCCCACCTAGCTACCTCTTGGTACCCCCTTATAGAATTTTAAATGAGAATGAGAAATGTAACAACCCCAGCCTAAGGACAGTAGGATTATCAGGGCCTCCACCATCTTATGATTGAGACTCAGAGAGGTGACAGCTGAAGGCAGAGGATTTAGGATGGATAATGGAAGAAGGAGATGATGAGAACCACCTCTGGCCTCCAGACCAACAGCAGTGTTGGGGACTAACTTTCCTCTTCTGAGTATCCTGCCCAGGAGAAAGGCCCTCAGTGCTCTGGAAGAACTGCTCCCTGCATGCGCAAAATGGATCTGTATGTCACAAGGGGTGAACCGTGGCAGGCATGTGAACACATCACTCAGATACCCCTTGGAGAAAGGCCTCTCTGCCTCGAGGAGTTGCTGAGCTGACAGCCTCCAGCTGTGAACCTTTCCAGGGTCTGCCTCAGTTTCAAGCTGAGATCACACTTTTGGGGGCAGCCGTCAGGCAATGACTGGGCACAGAAGAGGTACCAGGGCCTGAACATTTCACCCAATGTGGGACTTCTTTGATGGACAACATTTACCCTGGAGCTTTCCACTGTGCTGGGAGAGTCTCTGTAACTTTGGCATCAAGATTCTGACCCTGCTTAGTCCTGTTTCCTCACTTTTCCTTTCACAGGTGTTACGTCCCCATCAAACCATCTGCACTCTTAACCCTCACTGTCTGCTTCCTGGAGCAGCTAGTCTGTGACAAGCCACAACTCCATATTTTTTGTTTAAGAGCTATAAAATGTATGAGAATAACTTTTAAAACATAAAATATTTAAAACGAAGCAAAAAGTTGAAACCATTTCACAGAAGTCAGATTTTATCTAGCAGAACATTTTAAACTTACAGAAATTCATTTAATTTACTAGCATATGGTATTCACTTTTGATCATAAAGTGAATGGAGTAAAGTCATTTTACATGAAACAAATTTTGGCCTTTTATCCAACTTCATCTTCATAAAATTAAAAGAGCATGTTATCAATTAATAGATACTTCCAACTCCTATTTTTATTTATTTTTATTTTTTTATTTTTTTTGTTTGTTTGTTTTTGCGGTACGCGGGCCTCTCACTGTTGTGGCCTCTCCCGTTGCGGAGCACAGGCTCCGGACGCGCAGGCTCAGCGGCCGTGGCTCACGGGCCCAGCCGCTCCACGGCATGTGGGATCCTCCTGGACCGGGGCACGAACCCGTGTCCCCTGCATCGGCAGGCGGACTCTCAACCACTGCGCCACCAGGGAAGCCCAACTCCTATTTTTAAAAACAAATTGAAGAATAATACTCCAGTCATACCAGAAATAGTTGACAGTTGATAAACTGACTAGATTGGCTAGAATAAAAAAGGTTGGGGACTTGTCCAACTTTTTAAATTTAGTCCCAGATGTAACAGAGGATAAAAGGACACAAGAGCCTTCTCCTTAATCACCACAGATACCCTCTTCATCTCAGCAAAAAAGATCACAGAGATCCCTATATATTCAGCATCTGAGACTCCTGTCAAGCTCACTTTACAAGAATTCCCAAAGGCTCATCACAAAGTGATGAGAAGATATCTTCTTGAGAAGATAGCAACAGCCAGGCAGTATAATTATCAGTTCCACCAGGGCTGCCATTTATTCCATCTATGTTTCAGATTCTGTGTTTCAGTAAAATAAGGTCATTATCTCAGAAGCAGTTTTAAGAAGAGCTAATTCATCTCCTAAAAAGATAAGCTGACCCAAAGTGAAGAGGCCAACGGTCTTACAAGCTCCTCCAGGAAAGTGTTCCGCCTGAGAGATGACTCAGTTATAACTACTAACTATATCCCAAGAACCCAATATTCAACTTCTGTGCAAACAGTCAAAGTCTATCTCTCCATCACCCATAGAAATCAACTGAACTTCTTACTACCAATAGAAATTCTCCAGGACTTATGATGGGAGCTACCTCAGTAACCACCAGCGAAACTTATCCCATCCCTTCTTTCCAAACTTTATAGTCTCTGCCTTGTGGCTACTAAACCCAGCTGGCATGAATCTCAGGGGAAGAGAGATGAGAGATGCTGTTTACATGATAGTGAAGCAGAGATGGCTTTGAAGCAAAGCTTGAAGAAGCTAGGAGAATGCAGAGCCCACCTACCACCACCACTGCCACCACCACCAATCCAGTACATGTGGAAATTAGTGGCCTCTAGCTGACACAACTTTAGGGGGGAAAAACATCTTAGCAAGGGAATAGGCACAAGTTAAAACAAAGAGGTAGAGCAAATGATTTGTGAAGAAGAAAAATTTATCATAGAATTGAGGCAAAGTAAATGTGTCCATCTTCATACCCTTGTTTGCCTGCTTGGCTCCTACTTATCCTTTAAAGGTAAATTTAGCAGTCATGCCTTAAGAAGAGCCTTCCCTGTTCTCCACATCCTTCAAATCTTGACTTAGTACGACTTTAGGGTGTTGCCACAACACCTGTGATAGCATATGTTATCTTCTGTTGTAACTGCCTTTTTTAATTGAGATATAATTCACATACCATAAAATTCAAACTTTTAAGGTATACAATTCAATGACTCTTAGTATAGTCACAAAGTTGTGCAGTCATCACCAAAATCTAATTCCAGAACATTCTATCACCTCAGAAAGAAACTCCATACCCATTAGCAGTCATTCTTCTTTCACTCTTCCTTCTAGCCCTTGGCCACCACAAATCTACTTTTTGTCCCTATGGATTTACCTATTCTGAACACTTTATATAAATGGGACTATACAATTTACAATCTTTTTGTCTGCTTTCTTTTGCTAAGCCTAATGTTTTCAAGGTTTATCCATGTTGTAGCAGGTAAGAGTACTTCACTCCTTTTTATGACTAAATAATATTCCATTTTATATATGTACCACATTTTTTTATCCATTCATCAGTTGATGGACATTTGGGCTGTTGCTTCTTTATGGCTACTATGAATAATGTTGCTAGGAACACTGGTTTTTAAGTGGACCTCTGTTTTCAATTCCCTTGGATATACATCTAAGAGTGGAATTATTGGGTCATATGGTAACTCTATGTTTAATTATTTGAAGAATTGTCAAACTATTTTCCATTGTATACTCCCACCAGCTATGTAACTGTCTTTCATTTATCTAACCCTCAAATTTCTTGAGGTCAGGGTCTAAGTCTTATGTTCTACTGTATCTCCAGCACCTAGCATAGTGCTTAATGGAGTATGGTTGTCTATGAGTATGTGTGAAGTGAATGACTAAACAAAGGGTCAAAATAATTTTTTTCATTTTATGCCTTCTTCTGGCAAAATTCTTGTCAAAATACCCCCTCCCAATATCTTTAACCAGACCCTTTTTATCTATGAAACTATTCTAAGTAAGTGACATACTCTTAGGTGCCAGCACTTCTTGAAACGGGTGCTCTTTGATTGCTAGTGAAGAGGATTGTGATCTACTTGGGGCTGCTCACCCACACATCAGAGAATTTAAGATAATCTGATAGTAGAATCACGTGTTTCCAAGTTGGTACCAGTTGGCAGGCAGTCACGTGTTCATGCATATTATCAAAGTGATCCTCAAGCAAATATAGGCACAGGACATATTTGGTGTCCACACTCTGCTGGCCCTGCTGCCAATAACACTACAATGGACCTGGCAGGGAAGGAAAGAGTAAACATATGGGGTCCATCCCACTACAAAGGCAGATGAGAAGATGCACAGATGAAAAGGCTTTCCGATTTTAGCAGCTCTGTGTGGGGATTAGTCTCTCAAGACTGGCACTTAAGTAGTCTGATGACTTCCAGCTCTGGCCAGTTAAAGAGACTATCAATAGAATAAATACTCATTTTGAGCCAAACACAAAATGGACATGTACATGGATAGAATTTATACTGTAAACATGACCAACTCCTCTTGATATAAAATACGATACATCTATAATATGAATATACATTAATTCGTTATAAAATCTCACAAAAATCTCTATACTTCTGCTCCTGACTGATAAACATTTATTGATTAAAAACAGAAAGAGAAGACTCCCCTGATGTTTTATATGACACATCACATGTACACATATATTTTGCATCATTTCAATTTTCTACAAATAGAAGCCAAGTACACTTGTGTTACATAAACTAGTGAAGTTTTATATAAATTTACCTTTGGTAAGAAGAATGGCCCCTTCAAAGATCCCCATGCCTAATCTTATTAGTATGTTACAGTACATGACAGAAGGGACTTTGCAGATGTAATGAAGGTTATAGACCTTAAAATAGGGAGATTACCCTAGATTATCTAGATGGACCCAGTGTGATCACATGAACCCTCAGAAGGAGAGATCTTTCTGTGGCTGGGGGAAGACTTGCATAAGGAGAAGTCAGAGAGATTTAAAGGTTGGCAGGATCTTGACCCATTCTTGCTGGTGGGCGGCCACATGGAAAGCATGAGAAGGAATGTGGGCAGCCTACAGGAACAAAGAGGAGTCCCCAGATTGACGGGTGACAGGGAAATGAGACGTCAGTCCTATCATCACAAGGAATTGAATTTGGCCTGAATGAGGGTGGAAGCAGACTCATCCACAGAGCGTCCAGAAAAGAACTCAGTCCAGCCAACACTAGGATTTTAACTTTGTGATATATGTAGCAGAGAATCCAGCTGAGCCACTGTACTCTGATTTCTGACCTACAGAACTATGAATAAATACGTTTGTGTTGTGTTCAGTGATTACATTTGTGGTAATATGTTATGACAGCAATAGAAAACTAGTATATTACTGAATGTTACTGTATTAAATGACAATATTCCAGGGCTCTGAAATACAAGAACCACTAGAACAATCAATTAAAATTGCACATTCCCAGAACCAATTCACATTCCACCACCAAATGTTATTTTTATAATAAATACATGGGAGACTTCTGCTCATAATTACTGGGTATTTTTTTAAAATGTTATCTAAGAATAATATACCAATTTCTAAGTAATTTTTCTCACCAACATTTAAAACTTTAGCATTCATTTTTAAAAAGTAAATAGATAATTACTTTGTCAAGTCTTTTTCAGATTGTCTTAGTTTGATACGGTTCACTTTAGGTGTACATCTCTTTCCTAACATACTTTATTAGATTCATATTTTATATAACCACATATGAGTCATATTAACAAAAGCAAGTGATCGTTAATAGAGTTCAATGAATCAATGTTTACAAAAATGTGAGAACATAAATGAAGCCAAAGATTTACAGGCCTCAGAAGTACAAAGAACTCTAAGGCAAAATCACTCATACTTTTAGTATATAAATGTGTAAAGCCAATAATATTGAGCTATGTGTAAACAGGACTTTATTGGTAGGATGGCCATATTTTGGTATTTATATTTTTAAATTTGTAGCTCACAGTTGCATGTGGCTTTATCACAACCATGTCACAGTTCCTCCAGTTCCTGATCTGCAGAACAAATGCTTAGAATATTCCAAGTTCTACCTGCTCCAACCAATGTTTCTAAATTACAACAATGCCAACAAAATTGGATTTTTCCAGAGACTGTACAATATAAAATCCACTTGGAACATGGAAACTTACTTTTTCTGAGTTCTTTCAGCCAACCTTGCAATCTCTATAGCTGCCTTCCTTGCTTCAAAATCTTCCCTTTTCACCACCTCTCCAGTCCCGCGGTAGCCTAGCTCCACCAACTGGCGGGCCAGGCCTTCATCCTAAAAAGAAAATCAATTGTTACATTTGTGGATTAATGAGACATCTTATTGTATCCAATGTATACTGAATAATTGTTTTAAATGAAAAATCAAATGGAATATTTAAATATGAGACAAGATCTATTAGATATGAAAAGTTAGAATTCTTTCTAACAATAGTTTTATAAACATCTGATTTGTCATCCCTTTCCCAAAGATGTAAGACGAAAAAATAATAATAATAACATCAAGCACTAAATTTCCTCTAAGGGATTGCAGGACAAAAGTCTGTAATGTTTTAAATCAATTTATGAGAACAGCTGTAGATAATAAAGTATATTTAAAACAATAAAACTATAGACAATAGTATTTATACAAGAAAGACTTTTTAAAAACCAACTGCACAAGAAGAAAATTGGGTTGCTTTCAGCAAGTTCAACATTTCAGAGACTTACTTCCTTGAAGTCAATTAACTGATGACACAGAGCATTATAACTTCAAATACAAAACAAAGGACAGATGAATTTCCTATTTGAGTAGAAAGATATTGTTTACATATAATGTTGGTACCAATAAAAGCAGAGAAGTAGAAACCCAAGAAGATGACAAGAAGCTTCAAACTGAAAAAAAAAAAAATTTCCCCACAGTCCTTTAGATCTTTTATATTTCAGTTACTTTAAGAACTGTCACACACATTTTTGTCACTTGCATAGCATATTCAAAAAAGAACAGCATTTCCCCAAAACTTGAATAGGTGACATTTTACTTGAAGTTACTAATATAAAGGCTATGTATTACATAAAAATATGTAGATTAACATATTACATTATCCTTACATTAAACATGAAATGTCTGAAATATAGAGAAAACAGCATATATTTTATTGTTACAGACCCTTACTTACTACATCACTGTTGAATGCAAGAACTGTCTAACAGAATTAAATAAGAAAACTTAAGATTCGTGGTTAATAATCTATACAACCCATGGTGGCTATTTTAAAGTTCCAATTATTCTAACAAAAAAATTTAGACCGCATCAACCTAGAAAACTTTGCTACTTTGCTTTGCTAAACACTAAAAGCAAATGCTGAACTCTGTGTAGCAACATGGATACATTTGCCAAGTTAAGGCAAAGCACCAGGCTTTGCACAAGGGTGCTTTGCCTTCTTTCTGACTTGTTCCCCTGCTCACTATACTTGCTATCCCAGGTTGCTTTAGTGCGAACAACAAAACTGAGCAAATGCCTCCACCTAGTGGAGTTATTATTTAAATGAAAAAGTGATGCAGATTTCGGGTTTGATTTACAAAAGTGTAATGATTTGAGTGTAAATTGTCTTAAATACATTACTTAAAGTGAGCTTATGAGAAGAACTCGCAGTGAGCTCTGCTGAGACTGTGGGGTTCTTCTAGTGGAATATAAGTTGCTCGTGGTCAACAGAGTATTTTACATAATAAAGACCATTAAAAAGTTGCTGTACTAACTTTGTATATGAAATGAATTATGCATTCCTGTGTGCCTTACCTGCGCCACACAGAATCATTTGGATAGTTCTGCACTCACTGACACTCATGTATATTGCAACAAATGACAAGATCAAGTACAAAGTTGAAGTTGTTGCCCCACTTAACCATTACCATGTTTTACCTGGCGGAATTACAAGCCATCTCTCTACTGTAAATGGTCAATAATCTTTAAAGAATTATCTTTAAAGAAACTGAGAAATAAAATACTTTTATTTATTCACATATTTAGCATTTCTGGTGATTTTCATTCCTTTGTGTAGGCCTAAGTTTCCTACTAATATATGATTTTCCTTCTACCTAAAAAACTTTAACAACTCTTATAGTAAAGGTCTGCTAACAACAAAAGTATCGTGGCTTTTGTTTTACTGAAAAAAATATTGATTTCACCTTAATTTTTTTCTTCCAGTTTTATTGAGATATAATTGACTTATAGACATCACGAAATGATTACCTTAGTAAGTTTAGTGAACATCTATCATCTCATATAGATACAAAATTAAAGAAATAGAAATATATATTTTTCCCTTGGGATGAGAACTCTTAGGATTTACTTTCATATATAACATAAAGCAGTGTTAATTATATTTATCATGCTGTACATTAGATCCCTAGTACTTATTTCTGTTATAATTGGCAGTTCAATACCTTTTCACTGCCTTCATTCAATTCCCCCTCCCTCCACAACCCAACCTCTGGTTACCACAAATCTGATGTTTTTCTATGAGTATGTTTGTTTGTTTGTTTTTGAAGTATAATTGACCTAAAACACTAAGTTAGGTCCTATCACACAACATAGTGATTCGATATTTCTATATATTGCAAGATGATCATCGCGATATCTAGTTAACAAATATGTCACCATACAAAGATATTACATAGTTATTGACTATATTGCCCACACTGTACATTTCATACCTGTGACTCATTTACTTCTGTGCAACTGGAAGTTTGTACCTCTTAGTCTCCCTCACCTATTTCTCTCCTCTCTCCAATTCCCTCCCCTTTGGCAACCACTGGTTTGTTCTCTGTATCTCTGACTCTATTTCTGCTTTGTTATATTTGTTCATTTGTTTTGATTTTTTTGATTCTACATATAAGTGAGATCATACAGTATCTGTCTTTCTCTGTCTGACTTATTTTACTAAGCATAATGCCCTGTAGGTCCATCCATGTTTTCAGAAATGGTACAATTTCATTCTTTTTTATGGCTGAATAATATGCTATTGCAACCACATCTTCTTTATCCATTCATCTGTGGATGGGTGCTTAGGTTCCTTCTATATCTTGCCTACTGTAAATAATGCTATGATGAAAATAGGGGTGCATGTCTTTTCAAATTAATGTTTTTCATTTTCTTTCGATAAATACCCAAGAGTAGAACTTCTGGATTGTATGGTAGTTCTGGTTTTAATTTTTTGAGGAATCTCCATACTCTTTTCCACAGTGGCTGCAGCAATTTACATTCCCACCAACAGTACATGAAGGTTCCCTTTTCTCCACACCCTTGCCAATACCTGTTATTTTTTGTCTTTTTGATAATAGTCATTCTGAAAGTTGTGAGGTGATATCTCATTGTGGTTTTGACTTGCATTTTCCTGATGACTAGTGATATTGAGAATCTTTTCATATACCTCTTGGCCATCTGTATATCTTCTGTGGAAAAATGTCTAATCAGATTCTCTGCCATTTCTTTAATCAGGTTGCTTGGGGTTTTTTTGATGTTGAGCTGTGTGAGTTCTTTGTATATTTTGGATATTAACTCCTTCTCAAATATATCATTTGCAAATATCTTCTCCCATTCAGTACATGGCCTTTTTGTTTTGTTGATAGCTTCCTTTGCTGTGCAAAAGCTTTTTAGCTTGATGTAATCCCATTTGTTTATTTCTGCTTTTGTTTTCCTTGCCTGGGGAGAAATATCCAGAAATATATTACCCAGACCAATGTCAAAGAGCACACTGCCTATGCTTTCTTCTAGAAGTGTCATGGTTACAGGTCTTACATTGAAGTCCTTAATCCATTTTGAATTTATTTTGGTGTATGGTGTGAGAAGGTAGTCCAGTTTGACCCTTTTGCATACAGCTGTCCAGTTTTCCAACAGCATTTATTAAAGAGGTTGTCTTTTTCCCATTGTATATTCTTGTCTGCTTTGTCAAAGATTAATTTCCCATTAAAGTGTGGGTTCATTTCTGGGCTCTCTATTCTGTTCCATTGATCTATGTGCCTGTTTTTGTGCCAGTATCATGTTTTTTTTGATTACCATAGCTTTGTATTATAGTTTGAAACCCAGCTTTGTTTCTTTATCAAGATTGTTTTGGATATTTGAAGTCTTCTGTGTTTCCATACAAATCTTAGAATTTGTTCTAGTTCTATGAAAAAAATCCCATTGATATTTTTATAGGGATTGCATTGAATCTGTAGATTGCCTTGGGTAGTATGGTCATTTTAACAATATTAATTCCTCCAATACATGAGTACTGTGTATCTTTCAATCTGTTTGTGTCACCTTCACTTTTCTTCATCAGTGTCTTAAGTTTTTCCAAGTACAGGTCTTCTACCTCCTTAGTTAGATTTATTCCTAACTATTTTACTCTTCTGATGCAATTGCAAACAGGATTGTTTTCTTAGTTTCCCTTTCTGATAGTTCATTGTTAGCATATAGAAAAGCAACAGGTTTCTGTATATTAATTTTGTATACTGCAACTTTACCAAATCCCTTGATGAGTCCTAGTAGTTTTTTGATGACATCTTTAGGATTTATTATGTATAGTATCATGTCATCTCCAAACAGGGACAATTTTACTTTTCCTTTCCAATTTGGATTCCTTTTATTTCTTTTTCTTCTCTGACTGCTGTGGTTAGGATTTACAATACTATGTTGAACAAAAGTGGCATGTGTGGGCATCCTTGTCTTATTCCTGATCTTAGAAGAAATGCTTTCAGCCTTCCACTGTTGAGTATGATGTTAACTGCGGGCTTGTCATATATGGCCTTTATTATATTGAGGTATGTTTCCTTTATACCCATTTTGTTGAGAGTTTTTATCATAAATGGATATTGAATTTTGTCAAAAGCTTTTACTGCATCCATCGAAATGATCATATGATTTTCCTTCATCAATTTGTTAATATGGTGTATCACTTTGATTGATTTGTGGATATTGAGCCATCCTTGCATCTCTGGGATAAATCTCACTTGATCATGCTGTATGATCCTTTCATTATATTGTTGAATTCAGTTTGCTAATATTTTGTTGAGGATTTTTGACGCTATTGGGCTGGAATTTTCTTTTTTGGTCTGATTTTGCCTGGTTTTGGTATCTGGGTGATGCTGGCTTTGTAGAATGGGTTTGGAAGCATTACTTCTGCCTTAATTTTTGGAAGTGTTTGAAAGGTATAGGTGTTAACTCTTCTCTAAATATTTAGTAGAGTTCACCTGAGAAGCCATCTGGTCCTGGGCTTTTGTTTGTTGGGAGTTTATTACTGATTCAACTTCATTACTGGTAATTGGTCTGTTCATATTTTCTATTTCTTCCTGGTTCAGTTTTAGGACATTGTACATTTCTAGGAATTTGTCCATTTCTTCTAGGTTGTCCATTTTATTGGCATATAGGTGTTCATAGTAGTCTCTTATGATCCTTTGTATTTTTGTGGTGTCAGTTGTAACTTCTCCTTTTTCATTTCTGATTTTATTTGTTTGGGCCCTCTCTCTTTTTTCTTTGATGAGACTGGCTAAAGGTTTATCAACTTTGTTTATCTTTTCAAAGAAACAGCTCCTAGCTTCACTGATCTTTTCTATTGTTTTTCTAGTCTCTACATCATTTATTTCTGCTCTGATCTTTATGATTTCTTTCTATTTACTCACTCTGGGTTATGTTTGTTCTTCTTTTTCTAGTTCCTTTAGGTGTAAGGTTAGGTTGTTTATTTGACATTTTTCTTGTTTCTTGTAAACCTTCTTTCATTATACACTTCCCTATTAGACCTGCTTTTGCTTCATCCCCTAGATTTTGGATTGTTGGGTTTTCTTTTTCATTTTCCTCCAAGAATTTTTTAAAAATTTCTCTTTGATTTCTTCAGTGATTTCACCTTAATTTTTGAAAGACATTTTTGCTGGATTAGTGTTCCAGGCTGACTTTTTTACCTTCCAGAACTTTAGAGATGTCATCCCATTGTCCCATGACTTTTATTATTTCTGATGAGAAGTTCAATCTTTCCTGTCTGAACTCATTGTTGCATTCCTATGATAAATCACACTACTTAAGAGTAGTACTTAGTAGTCTCTGATCTATTATTTCTTAATATAGTCCTAGATTCATTTTTCACTTCTTTTCCTCCAGTTCATAAGTAAAATTAGTCTTTAGCTTTCCATTTTATGCTATCCTTCTCTATATATTTTTTTGTGTGTGTGTGGTATGTGGGCCTCTCACTGTTGTGGCCTCTCCCATTGCAGAGCACAGGCTCCGGATGCACAGGCTCAACGGCCATGGCTCATGGGCCCAGCCGCTCCATGGCATGTGGGATCTTCCCAGACCAGGGCATGAACCCATGTCCCCTGCATCGGCAGGCGGACTCTCAACCACTGCGCCACCAGGGAAGCCCTATCCTTCTCTAGATTGATGTCAGGGTTACACAAGTCCTATAAAATGGTTTAAGAAAATTACATGCTCTTACTTTCATTAATTTTTAATTATATAAGTCAGACATAAATACATTCTCCTTGTGAAAAGATTAACATGTGGCAGATGCAGTGAATTTGTATTCTGTCAACTTAGCTAAGCTGGAGCTTTGTTTCCAAAATTTTTCTTGCTTAGATAGTTACAGGTTAGATTGGGCCACAAGAGACATTTGCAATAGATTTGGAAGACAGAAAAGGAGAAGCCATACTGTTCTAGCTCTTATAGAAGCTTCTCCTGTACCTTCTCCAACTCCTGGGCCAAGTGCATGAGTATGTTAAGCTCTGTGACTAAAGGTGTCAGCTTCTTCTGCAGATCTCTTCTACCATCAAAGTTGGAGGTGTGAAAGAGGTGAGGGCCTGATCCAAGTTCCAGTTTGTCCTTATGAATTCTAGCTCATCCTTGCAGGTCTGTTTGCCCTTGTTTCCCACAATTCTCATGTACATTTCCTTCCTGGCTGTCTGTCCTAATGACTTCAGGTTCCAGCACCAGACACCAAAGAAACAGCCTTTCATTGACCATTTAAACAGTTCTCATAATTGTGCAGTGGCAAATCTCTATAAAAAAGTAAATACATGTGACACATATATATCTACATCTACATCTACATATATATGTATGTGTGTGTGTTCTGCTTCTCTGACTGAACCCTGAATGAGTCACAATTAGCTATTGGCAATGGTTCCAGAGGAACAGAAATTTAAGGGTGGGTTCTCTGAATTGGTTCTGGGTTACCTAGAATTGGTTCTCTGATCTTATTAAAAGTATTACAAGCCCTGTTTACAGTAGAAAAGATTATACTGTAGTCAGTGAAATTCAGAGGCCAAGTTATTTATCACCTTTAGAGACGTGCAATGAAAACAGAGCTTTAGGTAACCAAGTGTTTGCTGCCAGAGGACAATTTAGTGGCAATAAGAAACATAACCGTATTGGTTGCTTCCAAGTGTGTTGAAGGCCTTGGGAAAAGAAAATGAGAAGCTCACGGTTTGGGGATTAGCCAGCCATTTGGTGGCAGGTTAGTTACACAGGACTATTCACATTATGAAAGGGTAAAATATTTGACATAGTTTCATGATTTTTAAAAGCTTTTTTCCATAAAGATATTATGCCATAGATGCACAACTTTTCATATAATTATTATTTTTTAGTGTCCATAAAAGAATTACCTGTTTGTTAAATTTGCTCATTTTTCTGTTGGATTTTTTTTATTTACTATTGATTTATAAAGCTATATTCTATACAGCAAGTCCTTGTTGAGTATACATTTTGCAAATATTTATTCTCAGATAGTTGCTTATCTTTTGGTTTATGATATATTTTGTCATACAGAGTTTAAAAATTTTGGCAAGGAAATCGTATATGAAAGCTTAATAAAATACACAGAAAAACTGCATCAGTGCATTTAATAGAGAAAAGAAAGCTTGAAAATAAACAGCTAACCATTTAACTAGAGAAAGAATAACAAAATACACCAAAATGATATAGAAGTAAATAATTAATAAAAAACAACTGAACGAATTGTTCATTTCATTATGAAAATGAATAAAATAGAAACTAAAATATACAAATCCAGTCAGCTTTAATTGTCTAATGAAAGCCAAGAGCTTATTCTGTTTTTTTTTAAATTGAAGTATAGTTGATTTCAAGAGCTTCTTCTTTTTTATTTTTTTAAAATATTTATTTATTTATTTATTCGGCTGCACTGGGCCTTAGTTGCGGAACACAGGATCTTCATTGCAGTACATGGGATCTTTAGTTGCGGCATGCGGTATCTTTAGGTGTGGCATTCAGGATCTTTAGTTGCGGCATGTCGATCTAGTTCCTTGACCAGGGATCAAACCCGAGCCCCCTGCACTGGGAGCACAAAGTCTTAGCCACTGGACCACCAGGGAAGTCCCTCAAGAGCTTATTCTTTTAAAAGACCAATAAAATAGATAACATTTGGCAAGATTTATGGTGGAAAAGAAGGAATACGCAAACAATTTTAGAAATCAGAAAAGAGCCATAACAACAGATAAAAGAAAACTACATACAAGTTTATAGTAATAATTTGAAAATCTGTGTAAAAATATATGAAGCATTTGCTCAAGTTATGAATTCAGAAGAGATCTGTCGGTGGTTTTATGAGTCCTTGATTTTCCCCAAAAAAGTCTTCATTTTGCATTCCCATTTGAATATTAGTTTATTTAGTCAGAGTCCAGGCAGGAAATAGATGATGTACTTAAATGGAGAAACTGAAGGAAACTGAATGGCTGAGTTAATTTACAAAGGTATTCACCAGGTTAAGAGAAATCCAAGTGGGACAATGAAATACCCTGTAGCTAGCAACAACAGTAAGCTACTGTATAAGTAGACAATAACCTATGCAAATGAGGTAAGGGGAGGGAGCAACTAATAGGACACAGGGAGATGGCTGTAGGGCAGTGTTATCAGGCCCTGAGTTTTGGCTTGTTGGAAGAAAATATCGACTGCTAACCTGCAGCACAGTATGGAAGGAGTCTGAAAAAAAAAAAATGCCCAGCCTCCTGGCTTCTAATTTCTTACTGGTGCCTCTTATTGGCTGAACCCAACTGGCCAAATGTAAAGAGAGTCCAGTTGAAGTAGTCAACAGAAATCAACCTCTTGGGGCACACAGCTGGGGTAGGATAGAACTCAAGGTAAGACAGAATCTCAGGGGTCAAACAGGGACATAATATAGCCAGGGACAGAATTCTAGGCTCAAAGTAAAATTTCCTAAGAAGTTTAAAGATATTACTCCATTTTCTTCTAGGAATCACTATTAGGAATGCAAAGTCTAGGATCAAGCTGATTCCCATTTACAGGTTATTTGCTGACACTCTGAATTATTTTTTAAATTGTGGTAAAATATACATGACATAAAACTAACCATTTTAAGTGTACAGTACAGTGGTATTAAGTACATTCATGTTATTGTGACATTATCATCACTACCATCCATCACCACAACTCTTTATCTTACAAAACTGAAACTATGTGCCAGTTAAACAATAGCTCCCCATCTTCCCTTCCCCCAAGACCCTGGCAATGACCATTCTACTTTCTGTCTCCGTGAATTTGACTACCCTAGGCACCTCATCTAAGTGGAATTACACAGTGTTTGTCTTTTTGTGGCTACTTATTTTGCTTAGAATAATGTCCTCAAGACTTCCATGTTGTAGCATGTTTCAGAATTTCCTTCATTTTAAAGGCTTAATAATATTCCATTGTAGATATATACCACATTCTGTTTATGCATTCATCCATCAGTAGACACTTGGGTTGCTTCTACCTTTGGCAATTGTGAATAATGCTGCTATCAACATGAGTATACAAATATCCGTTCAAGTTCCTGCTTTCAATTCTTTTGGCTACATAGTATCCAGAAATGGAATTTCTAAATCAGATGGTAATTTTCTTTCTAATTTTTTGAGGAGCTGCCATACTATTTCCACAATGGCTGCACATTTTTACATTCCCACCAGCAGTGTACAGTGTTCCAGTCTCTCCACATCCTCACCAACACTTGTCATTTTCTACTTTTTTTTTGATAATAGCTATCCTAATGGGTGTGAAGTGATATGCCATTGTGGTTTTGACTTGCATTTCCCTAATGATTAATGATGTTGATGACACCTTTTTATGTGCTTATTGGTCATTTGTGTACGTTCTTCAGAGAAACATCTTTTCAAGTTCTTTGCCCAATTTTTAATTGGATTATTTGCTTTTGTGTTGTTCAACTGTAGTTTTTTCCATATTCTGGATATTAACCCCTATCAGATATATAATTTGCAAATATTTCCTCCCATTCTATGGGTTACCTTTTGACTCTATTGATGGTGTCTTTCAATACACAAAAATTTTAAATTTTGATGTCATGTAATTTGAATCATTTTTGAACTGTCATTTTATTCTCAGACTTCTGTAATTCTACCACTATCTGCCAAGGTGTGGATCTTTTCATTCATCCTACTAAGCAACTGATTATAAGATGGGAACTTACAATCTTGCACTTATCTCCACCACAGAGAACTTCTGTTGTTGTTTGTTATTTCCTTGATTATTTTATCCCCCTCATTTTCTGTATAATTTCTTTCTGGAATGTCTATTAGATAAATATTGAGCCTCCTGAAATTATTTATTCATACTTTTCTTCATATAATTCTTATTTTCATCATTTTTTTCTTACTGCATTCTGGGTAATTACATCAACTTTAACTTCCAGATCATTAAATTGTCCTTTAAAAGTGACATTGTCCTTCCATTAGTTACCTCTTTTAAAAATGTCATCAAGTTTTTAATATCTAAGAATTCTTTCTTGCTCTCTGATTGCTCCCTTTTCATACCAGTCTATTATTTTGCTTACAGACTTCATATTATACATATTAAAATGCCTGTAAGGTAGAAAATTGGAATTTATTTAAAGTTGCCTCAAGGTTTTGAGTGTTTTGTTTTGTCTGACATTACTTGTTCTCCTTATTCATCTTAGGCCCTCTCTTCCATGCTCTTGTGTTCCCTCAAACATCTGGGAATACATAGTTATGAATAGAGAACTGTGTAATTAGCAAAGTCATTAGCATGGATTCCCTCTATAGTCGTATAGATCTGATTCCCTAACTGGTTTCTCCTCTGAATAGATGAACTGAGGTAGTTATGTGTAAAAGAGCAGAGTATAGAAATGTACAGACTCCACTTGAGGATGCAGACATGAAGAAGGACGGCGGTCTGGGGTAAATCCCACCCTTTCCAACCTAATTACCAAAATAAAAAGGACTTGGTAACAAGTGTAACTCTCTCCAGATTTTCTTCTCCTCTCCAACATCTATTCTGGACTTCTAGCACTATCTAGCTACTTCACACTTAGTTTTGATTATCTCTCAAGCCCCTTTACCTGCTCCAGGACTCCTTGCTAGGCACTTTTTTTAGAGAGCAGTTCTCTCATTTATCCTTGGGTTAAACATTGTAGGTATATGCTGGGGATAGGATACACCCTTGGCTTAGCTAATGCAGAATTAACTTCTTTAATCAATTATAGGTTCTCTCTTGCTCTTTGTATTATTGTTACCTCTGACTTTTCTCTAAATCTGCTTTACCTTCCTAACACTGTTCTTATTTATTCATTTTGGGCTATGGTTTTCTCTATCTTGTCAATCTCTAACTTAGCAGAAATAAGCACAATTTCTGATCCTGTAGAGTAGCATCCTTTCATGTCTCCTAGTGCTATTATAGATTTATTCTATCTCATATTTACAAGGAAATTGGATAGACAGATGACTGGTAGGAAGGAAAGGAAGGAGGGAGGAAGTGGGGAGAGTGAGAGGGAGGGAGGGAAGGAAGGAAGCAAGCAAGGAAGGAAGCAAGCTTGATTATATCCAGGGCTCTACAAGTCCACAGTGTCTACTTCAGCCACAACTTTTTCTTTTTTTAATATACCTAAAAAGCTTCAGAAAAAATCTTCTTGCCTCTAGTTGTAAAACAATCCAATCCATCCTTCCAATGGAAGACTGAATGATTAAACCAGAAAGTGTCCATTGGATTTAGTGACACATCCCTCACTTGTCACCATGGCAAGAACAATTTCTACTGAATGTGAAGATGGGAGCCAGCTAGCAGTGGGTTGAAAAACGAAAGGTGGAGGAAATGAAGATTAAGGATTTTACAATTCATTCAAAAAGGATAACTGCAAAAAAGGAAGAAAAGACAGATATGGAGGGGAGAATCAGAGATACCTCATTAAGCACAGAAGGGACTGTTGGAATTAAAGGTGAGAGGAGCTAATCAATAGAGGTTGTTCCCTAAATACATGAAGCGAAAGGGTAGAGAATGCAAGTGACCATCATCAATAAAGCCTATTAATTGCAAACAGCAGGGTTTACTGTAGTCAGTCCAAGCATAAAAAGGAATTATTAAAATACAATAGCTCAAAAGATCCCTGGGAAAGTGAAATTTGAAGGCTACACAGCCAGAAACAATACTCTAAGCCATACAAACTATTTCAGCAAATATCCCTCACTGCCACCACTGAAAACATATACTGCAACTCACCATGTTGACCTAGGACATTACACGCCCGAACTTCTGCCACTGCATCAACTGAAAGTCAAGAGCCTCAATCACCTCATTCAATACAAAATAGATTCTACATGATGCTTTCTTCCTCATGTCACTCTTTTCCTATACAGCAGTCTCATGTAGGTGTATATGATTGGCAGTGCCTAAGTCACACAAAGATATACTAGCAGCAAGGAAAACTGAGAAAATGAATTTCTGCCTCTACCTTAGGGAGGTGGGATGCAGAGTTGGGAAAATTCCCAAAACATTATAATGATAATGGGTGTTCAAATGCCAGATTCAGTATATTCAGAAAGGCACCATGCATGGTAGACACCATTAACACAGGTGGGAAGGAAGAGAGGATGGGCAGAAATTAAGGTGGTTTTATAAGTTTCATGGTAGAAAACTGAAGAGAGTTCCAGCCTGATTGACTCTTTTTGTTGATTTGGAGAGATGAAGTCATCCACTAAGAGCCTGAAGAGAGGAAAGAAAGTTTGAAAGACAAGCTGGGGGTGGGGGCGGGGGGAATCAAGGAAGAGCAATAGGCAATTCGCAAAAGAAATGCAAATGGCCAGGAAAAATTTAAAAGATGGTCAACCTCACTAATAATCAGAGAAATTAAAATTAAAACAAAGAGTTTTTTTTCACCATATGATTTGACAAAAAATAAAACAGTTGACAATATCAAGTGCTGGTGACTGTCTGAGAGAAAAGGTGTCTCATACATGCTGGTGGGAGAGTAAATGACTACTCTGGAGGGCACTTTGACCATGTTTATTATGACCCATCAATTCTACTTTTTGATACATTTACAACTGCACACAAAAAGGATGTACAAAAGACGCTCATTTCACTGTTGTTTGGGATATTGCAATAAGGAAAATGAACTTCCAAAGGACCAACCTAAGTAAACAATGGATTCAATGTAGCAACTTATAAAGAATAGGAAGATCTATATAGTGTGACATTAAACGGCCTCCAAGATTTAATGTCGATTTTTTTTGTTACAGAAAGATATAAATATTACCTTTTGTGTAGAAAATATAAATGAAGAATAATATATATATTTACATATAATGAAAATATTTATGTAGTATAATAATGAAGCCCATGTGCCCTGGAGCCTGCGCTCTACAACAGGAGAAGTCACGGCAATGAGAAGCCCCCGCCCTCCGCAACTAGAGAAAGCCAGTGTGCAGCAACGAAGAACCAACACAGCCATAAATAAATAAATAAATAAATAAATAAATAAATAAAATTTATTAAATATATATATATATATATTTTGAAGACTACTCAGATGTATGCAAGAAGAATAAAGATACTGGGGTAAACTTCAGCCCTCGCTGCTGCAGCTTGACTCAGAACCACACAAATACCATCTCCTAGCTCTACTTCCTAGTCTAGATTCCCCTCACCCTCAGCTAACACCTCTACTGGTCTTGGTAGCATATCAAGTGGTGTGAGCCAGACCCTCATTCCTGAGGGCTCTGAACCCCTGGTCACCATGCCCTTTTCAAGTCTGGGTTGCTGCCCTTGTACATTTACCACCATAACTAAGAGATTACCAAGAGGCATCCAAGTGAGTCACCAGAATTCCAAACACATTTCTTCATGACTGATTTTATAAGTCCTAACTTTTCCTGACAGTAAAGCTCAATTATGCTTGCCGAGATGGTGACTCTCTTCTTGCCTCCTGATTCCTAGACAAGTACCCTGAAGATTCCAGGCAAGAGTTATAACTTCTAATTCAACTGACTCTCACCAAGTCACCTGATGGCATGTTCCCCCATTTAGTACCAAGACAATTAACCCACAGAGCCCCCAGTGAGGAAAGAAAGTCCAAATTCTTTGGGTTAGGTGCTTTAACCTCTTAGTTCCCAGAAAAAGGGAACAAAGCTCAGTGCAAAGATCTTGGATGCTAAGTATATGCTGTATCATGGTGGATGGCACCCAGTCTCTGAAACTATCCTCTCCAAATTGGCACTTCATTTATGCTTTTAGCAACCCATTCCAATGATCTATCTGCTGGCAGCTCTGAATGTTTCTGAATATATTATTAAAAGTGAACCACATGCTCAGGTCCTTACTCCCACAGCTCCTCTGTTGTAGCCTAGGTCCCTAGTCTGACACAGTGGTAAATAGGACCCTGTGCCTGTGGATGAAATAGTCATTCCATAAGACCCCATCTATAGATGCTATGCAATTCCCATCAAGATTTTAATGACTTTTTTTTTTTACAGAAGTAGAAAAAAAAATCCTAAAATCTATATGGAACTACAAAAGACCCCAAACAGTCAAAGTAATCTTGGAAAAGAACAACAAACTGGGAGGCATCACAATTCCTGATTTCAAGCTATATTAGGAAATCATAGTAATCAAAATAGTATGGTAATGGCATAAAACAGACACATAGACCAATGGAACATAATTGAGGGCCCAGAAATAAACCCATGTATATGGTCAACTAACATTTGACAAGGGAACCAAGAATACTCAGTAGAGAAAAGACAGTCTTTTCCATAAGTGGTGCTAGGAAAATTTGATAGTCACATGTAAAATAATGAAACTAGACCCAAATCTTACATGACTTACAAAAGTTAACCTGAAATGGATTAAAGACTTAAATGTAAAACCTGAAACCGTAAAACTCATAGAAGAAAACAGGAAAAAAGCTCATTGAAGGGTCTAGGCAATGATTTTTTGGATTTGACGCCAAAAGCATAAGCAACAAAATCAAAAGTAAATAAACGGGACTACATCAAACTAAAAAGTTTCTGCACAGCAAAATGATCAACAAAATGAAAAGGCCACCTATGGAATGGAAATCATATATCTGATAAGGAGTTAAAATCCAAAATATAAAAAAAAGAAAAACTCATACAACTCAATAGCAGCAAAATAAACAATCTAATTTAAAAATGGACAAAGAATCTGAATAGACATATTGTCCCAAGAAGATATTCAAATGGCCAACAGGTACATGACAAGGTGCTCAACATCACTAATCAGTAGGGTGAAAATCAAAATCACAATGAGATACTACCACAGCCTGTTAGAATGGTTATCATCAAAAAGACAAGAGATAACAAATGCTAGTGAGGATATGGAGAAAAGGAAATGCTTGCAGCCACTATGGAAAACAATATGAAGTTCCTCAAAAAATTACAAATAGAACTACCATACAAGCCAGCAATTCCACTTCTGGGAATACATCCATAGGAAACAGAAACACTATGTTGAAGAGATATCTGCACCCCCATGTTCATTATAGCATTATTTACAACTGCCAAGACATGGAAACAGCAACAAAAGAGTCCAGATCAATGTATAAAGAAAAGTGGTGTACCATTCAGCCATACTGAATACTATTCAGCCATGAAAAAGAAGGAAATTCTGCCATCATCAACGACATGGATGGACCTTGAGGACATTATGCTAAGTGAAATAAGTCAGACTAAGAAAGACAAATACTGTATCTCACTTATATGTGGAATCTAAAAACAAACAAACAAACACACAAAAAAACAAACTCAAAGAGATCAGATATGTGGTTACCAGAAGAAGGGATTGGATGCCCGTGGTCAAAAGGTACAAACTTCCAGGTATAAATTAGGACTGGAGATGTAATGCACAACCTGATGACTACGGCTACCACTGCTGGGTGGTAGTGCTGAACGTTGCCAAGAGAGTAAATCCTAAAAGTTCTCATCACAAGGAAAACACCATTTTTTCTTTTTTTCACTTTCATCTACATGAGATGACAGATGTTAACTAAACTTATTGTGGTAATCATTTTGCAAAATATGTAAGTTAAGTCATTATGCTCTATACCTTAAACTTAGGTAGTGCTATATGTCAATGAGTTCTCAATAAAGCCAAGAGAAAAAAATATTCCATTAGGTTGCAGAGCAGTATTATGACTATAGCCAGAAGAGGCAAACCCATTACTACCAAATGTGGCTGTTCCTATCACACTGCATTGTTGACCCTTCCAAAGTTGAAGGGGCCCAATGCTTTTAGTTGCCACCAAGTGGCTAGTTGGTTCCCTTGAAAAATGGTGCTATATCGGAGGCATTCGACTTGCTTGCTGACAGTCTAATGCCTGTCATCCAAGTTGGACATTCTGAGGTAGCGGTAGCTACATCAGCTTTGGCAAGTGGGAGCCCACCCTATTGGGCCCATGTGTAGCCTCCATCTTCCTCCCTGTGCCCATCATGCCAGCGCTAAGGTGGCCAATGAAAGAGGCTGGCTGACAGCAACTGTCCTAACCAATGCCAAATTTAAAAGTAAATTTCTTTACCTTTCGCCTAAACATGGTCACCATTTCCCATTTTGCAGACCTTTAAAATTCTGATTGATGAAACACAAAGTATTAATTTCTCACTCCTAATCAACGTTAATGCTTTTAGTTTCTAATTCACATGAAAAAAAAAATCTCTGCCTTTAAAAAAATTGAAACCCTTCTTAAGAATATCAAGCTTAAGCTTGGCAATTTTCCACAAGTGCTACAAAGATGATTATAGCCTATTGGGATATTTATTGTCTATATTTCATTCTTGTTTATTTAGATATTCAAAACCTTAGATGCAAACATTGTTTGGCACCACTACTATTTCCCCTTCATTGCAGTGACTTCCATGCAAGGCATAAAACGGAACCTTCATGATTTTAAACATGTTATCTGTATAAAATATTAAAAAGCTTGTTTCTGAAATCAGAAGATATGTTGGAAATACCACCTGGCTTTTTTTAACAGTTAATTCCAGAAAGCTCAAATTATCTGTCCAAGGTCACACAACTTGTTCTTAGCAGAGATAGGACTAAAATTAGATGATTCTAGTTCCTTATAATTATGTTCCTATCTAGAACATGAATGTGTTTTGGAGGATAAGCACTTTTCAGACCTTGGAATCCACACTGAAGTAAAATCTCACTTTGAACACGATCATTGGAGTCCAAAAAGTTCAGTCCCCTAAATGGATGAATCACGTGGTTGCTCATAAGGAGTTTGGGGATTGGCTGCAGGATACAAATCCTTCTCAGACTCAGGTGTGGTGTGACCCCAAACAGAGGCCCTTGTTCTTTCTGGCCTAAATAGAGAGGGGCAATTGGCGGCTCTGTGGCATGGTTCCAGGGCAGGAGAATCCAAGTCAGTGCCCATTTAGTCGGCCTGGTCTGGGAATACGCCAGGGCTCTAGGGACCACCGTCCACCTCCTGCTTCTCAGGACCCGTAGTCTATTATTTTCCCCGCTCAACTTGGTTCTCCCCGAAGAGCACAAGAACTCCATCCCTCCGCGCCCCCCCCCCGCCCCCTACCAGCTTCCCACCCATCCCCACACCTTTAAGAAGCAGGTCGGAGGATGGCTGCTGAGAGGAAGACAGTAGCCAATCCCAATTACGTCAGATTTTGCTGTGTTGCAGGATTTTTTTTTAACTATCAACAATAGTTGTGAACAATCAACTCGATAAAAATAAATCAGCTCATGCCTGCAACGCCAGGGAGCTGTAACGTGTACCCGTAATTAAAGGGCTTTCTGAGTCAACTAGCTTGGGGTGGAAGTTCATGGAACCAAATGCCCAGCATATACTAGAAACACCTGGAACGATACTGTCTTCTGTTCTTTAGTACAAACTGTCAAAGGAGAAACAGTGTCAGACCTGAATTGCAGCCCCCAGAAGGATCTCAGCGGGCCTCGGAATCCGGCCCCGTTCCTCAAAGGCGCAGGACTTTGAAAGGGGCACGGGCCAGGAGGCGGGCGACGGAGGCCGCCGTACAGACATTCCAGGCCCCGCAACGAGTGTACGTGCGCGCGCGTGCGCGCGTGCGCGCGTACGCGGCTCTGTGCCGGGTCGCGTACGCGGCTCTGTGCCGGGTCACGGACGCCAGGGGCCCGAATTCCGTACGGACCCAGGCCCCGCCGTACAGCAGTCGGGAAACTACAGGGCCTGCCGTTCCCGAGGTCCACCGCCAGGGGGCGAACACCCCACGACGCGGGGGCTCGGGAGGGACCGAGGAACGCGAAGCTGTGGCCACCCTGCGGGGCCGCCGCCCTTACCTGCAGGTAGTACAAGTCCAGTGTAGTGACCTGCGAGTCCAGGAAATCTTCATAGGTGTTGAATTGAGTGACTATATTGTCCACGGTGGTCGACCCCTCTTCCTGATCCATTGCGATTGCCTTGGTCGGAGCGTCCCCAGCAACGGAGGCGGGGGGGGGGCGGGCAGGGTCAGAAGGTTCCACCCACTTCGTCCCTTCCAATCAGTTGGGAACCGGTGCGGAGCTTTGGACGTTAATCCCACCCCCGTGTCTTGCTAACGTTTCAGGCTTCATTCTAACTCCTAGGAACGCCGTCTCAAATTACCCACTCCAAGTTTAGGTCTGACACCGTCAACTGACTCGGACTTCGGCGAAACATGCAGCCACGGGAGAGATGCAAATTGCAATCCAAAATTTAAAAGAATATGTAGACAAAATACTATAGATCAGCGCTTCTAATCTTGTTCTAAAACAGTGCTGTGAAAAACAAAAATTTCAGGGTTAGTTCTCAAGTAACTGAAGATCCATTTTTGCAGGGAGAGTATCTCAAAACAAGTTTCTGGAAATGGTCTTGTGAACAAATCCGACAACAAAATACATTAATGATTGTGTTATTTCAAAAATTTTGGATACAAGGAAGAATTTGGGAATTTCCCAAAGGAAAGAAACTTAACGAAATATCTTTGAAGACCTCTTTTGGCCCCAAGTGCTTGTTTTTATTTTATTTATTTTTTTCTTTTTACATTTTAAGTTTCAGTAAGCACACAATGAAAGACCTTGGCTTGTTGAAGCTGCCTTTTTCAAAGGGTACAATATCTGTGGAAACTTAGACAGTAAAGGTTTTTACTAAAGACTTTTCCTTTAGAACAGCTTTGCATTTTTAAAACATGGATTTAAAGTAATCCAACCTGGCAACTGGCAAAACTTTTCAGAATCCATTTTTGGATTTTAACGTTCTACAAATCGTCCTTAGGAATTAACACATAGTACAACACTTGAGCCTGAGGTAGTTGCTCTCTAAGTACTTATTGAATTGGTTTTGAAGATTTTCATAGAAGTGCAAAAACATTTTTTAATGAAAACATCTGGTAAGATACTTCACCTTGAGTTAGCTTTCTTAATTTAAAAAGTCATCTCAAAATTAGGATGTCATTAATGTACAAATTTTAAGTGATGTAAACAATAATCTCTAGGATATTACTGACTTGACTTGTCTGTTAATTAATATATTCTGAAATGTTTTAAAAGGCACTTTGGACATTATTTTTAAATGCAATGTAATCATTTAATTTAGGAGAACAGAAAGAAAGGAGAGAGAAACCCTGGACACATAATAACAACAACAACATTAATAATAATAATACCATTTATTGAGTGCACCCTGCATACCAGGCACTGTCCTAAGTGTCAGCAATGAATTACATCTTTAACTAGTATTTATGCTAAAATTAACAACCACCACTTTGATATCATCTAATCTAAAAAAATTTTCATGTCTAAAAAGACTTGAAAATTCAAACAGCCCAAGGATGAGAAGAAATCCATGGGTCTCAGTATTCTCAATTATCCAGAGAGTTCTATAAATGCCTCTTGAAAGAGGCATTATTCTGGATGAACTGAGCATAAGGAAAGGCTTAGAAAAGTTCATCCGACAGTTGTGAGGGATCCAGTAAGGAGAGCAGAGGAAAGGAAGCTGACTAAGGAGGAAAACTGGTAGGGAGGCTTTGAGTGCTTGGATGAATCGCTTGCAGAGATAGTAATCGTGGAAGAAGAGAGGGTAAAATGAAAATGACTGTGAGTGATGATCACGTACCACTGAACACAACGTGTCTTACTCTTAAAGCCTCCAGAGTGCTTATATTTATTATATTAGCTTTGAAGTCCTCCTCCATCACAATCTCATTGCCTTTGAGAAACTGTAAAGCATCTAGGGAATCTTTGGGTTCATTAAACTATGGCAGTTTGATTACAAGGACCTATATGTTAGTAAAATGTGAGGTTATTGTTTGCCTGTATATCGTTCTATTATCTATTATCCATTGTGACTATGCATTTTCAATGGAAACCTCATTAAATCAACAGCTCTTTGATGAAGTAATCTCTGAAACATCTAAACTTAAACAATCATGAAAATATTTTCAGTCATTGAATCTAGTAATGTGTTCCAACTCAAAACACTGAGGATGATTTTCAACAAATTAGTTTCTCTCTGAATAGTGAAAGAAAAAATGAAAATGTGTAAACATAGGCTTGGTTCCCACAGAAAGGCTTGCATGATAGTAGGCCTAATTCAATTGTATTTTGCTTAACTTTCAATTTAAGTTCAAAAGCAGTTTCAAACCTGTACCTGAGAAATCGCATGAAAGAAATTGCGTGACATAGCACAGAGAGATCAGCTTGGTGCTTTGTGACCACCTAGAGGGGTGGGATAGGGAGGGTAGGAGGGAGGGAGATGCAAGAGGGAAGAGATATGGGGACATATGTATATGTATAACTGATTCACTTTGTTATAAAGCAGAAACTGATACACCATTGTAAAGCAATTATACTCTAATAAAGATGTTTTTTTAAAAAAATTGCGTTAAAGAAATTAACAAGCTTCAGCAGGTCTCTATTTCCTATTGCAAAGTCTTTGTTATGATCGGGAAATACTTTATTTTGGATAACATGAATTCTTACTTAAAGTTGAGGATTTTTAAAGATTGAAATCTGAATTTAGCACCCATTCCCAGATATTCCATTTTTTTTGCAAGAGGACCGGCAAGGATTATGTATATTCACAACAAAGCTCCAAAAGGTAAGAGAAAAGAAACACGTGCTATGTAAGAGTAACAAAATATATACCATATTTAGCTTAGTTTACTGAGTTAAAAAAAATGACACAATTTCAAAATAAAAATCATAAGACTGTAAACAAAATCTAAGCATCATTATCTCTTAGAAATAAAAAGGCGTTGGCATTATACCTACCTGGTGAAAGTATATGAAAGAATTTCAAATTAAACTCTATGCTTTTCTATGTCCAAATATCTAGCAATATACCATGAAATCTGGGAAAGTGAATAGAAAACATACTTTTGATATTTTGATGTGCTAAGAAGGGGAATACCCTGCTTATTATGTTAATAAGATGCTAAACACTCTAAGAACTTGAAGCCCTATTAAAAATGACTTAATACATTACCATATTGTAAGAAAGAAAAACATATGCTCACACTAAAAAGGTAAGAGATTTGTGTCTGATGTTGCCCAATTGCTTGTAAAGTTTCTGTGGATTACAGATGAGGACTATTGCTTAATTATCAGCTGAAGAGAGCTCTTTTGTGCTTTATAATAATGATGACACTGAATTTATTTAAGGTATTTGTTGTGATGAGATCACTGGACTTCCACACTGTCTTAATTATTAAAGGTGCTGGAGTTCTGTTTCCACAGCTTCTCAGTCATGGAGACATGATGGGTTCGTGTGTCATAACTCCAGAGTTTTCTCCTTGACTGTATCTGACAGTGTAAAAGGAAGGATCCAGAAGAGAGAAAGACAAGTATAAGATGGAACTGTTCCCAGGAGTGGAGATGACAAGTGTCAGAAGCTAATAAATGTTTGAAAGTTACGGTGCTGTGGGATAGATGATGGATATGGTAGCCTCAACTATCTCCTTGGAACAGAAAAAAACTTGGGCTCTCAGTGACTCTATAAGATTTTCCTAACAATTTCACTGAAAATTTTCTCACCCTCCTTGCCTACATGGAAATCAGGCTCTACCCTGAAACGCCACTTCCCCTGAGTGGCCAAACACTCTCAAAAGACATGACCCGTGAATAGATTGTCACCACGATCAATGCAGAGCTGCCAGTTTCAAATGGCTGCTCAGCAGTGCCCCCGATCTTTACTATGTTTTTTCCCTTCAATTTTCTCTTATATCCTACAATGACTTTTCCTACTCTGTATTCTCTCTTTACTCCTATATCCTCTGGTCTCAAAGCAGACAGTCTTAACTCCTACATCACAAGGGAAGTAAAGGTCTTCAGATTAGATATCCTGTAGTCAAATATACAAGTTAACTCACATAACAATCCTTTACTTCTTCCCTTTTGTTTCAAAGGAAGACATTCATGTGCTCTTAGACCTTCATTCTACACTGGTTCTCTCCTTCTGCCTTCTCGGGATTTCTTATTTTCATTATCCCTTCTCACTACTGTATCATTATCTCTCTTCCTCTCTCTTTCTCTCTCTCCCTCTCTCTCTCTCTCTCTGTCGTACTTCCTTTCCCATTTTTAAAACAAGCAAATGAACCCCAAAACAACCCCGCGTCAACCCCACAGCCTGCTTCAGCTATAGGCTCTCTCATCTTTCACAGCAAGGCTTCTTGAAAGAGTTAGCAACAATCCCTATCCCCATTTTCTTACCTTTCACTTTCTGCCCAGCACATTCCAATCTAGTGTTACACACTGTTCCATGAAACTATCTTCACCAATATGATCTCCTACATATTTTTTCTGTCCTCATAGTACTTGACTCTCAGGGACATTTGCATCTGTGACCACTCCCTTCTCTTCAAAACTCTCCTGTAGCTTCCATCACATTACTTTGCCCTAAGGCTAGTTGGTTGGTTGAGTGGTTGGCTGGTTTTCCATTAGCTGGGTTTTTTTCTGTCTCCTTTGTTGGCTCCTCTTCCCCTTAACTAGCTTTTAAAAACTGGAGAGTCTCAGGGTTCTCTCATAGGCCTTTTTCTGCTACACTCTCTGACTTTGAGACTAAATCCACATCCATAACTAATGTCCTACATGTTAACGGTTCCGAGGTTTATGCAACTAGCCCGGTCACTCTCCTGAGCTCCAGCCCAAATAACCAACTGCCTACAATACATCACCAGATGACAACATGTATAAAATTGAATTTTTTTCTCTTCCCATGCTTCCTAAACTTGCTGCTACCCATGTGTTCCCTCCTTCAGTATACATCTTTCTTTCTCCACTCCGTGGTTCGTGGAAGAAACCTGGAAGACAGTTGTGATCCTTGCCTCTCCTTTACCCTTGAAATATATGACTTGTTATTTCAGTCTCCCAAATACATCACTTGAAGGCTTCAATTTCTCTCCAATCTCATTGTCTTTGCTTTCTTGCCTAAGCCAGAGATTGATATCTAGATTCCAACGATAGCCCCTTTTCTGGTTTCCTTAGATCCCATAGGCACCCTTTCCATTCCACTCTTCACAACGGAGTCAAAGTGTTTATTTAAAAACACTGATCTGATTTCATCACACTCCTATGAAAACCTCCATGGGCTTCCCATGGTCCTCAGAGTAAATTTTCTTTCTGTTCTTTTTTTTTTTTTTTTAACATGGTTGACAAGGCCATCCACATTCTTTCATCTGACAATCTCTATCCTCCATCTCACACATTACACCTAGGAGAGATGGATTCTAGAAACCTTTGGGGAAGAAACTGTATAGAGGAACAACTGATTTCAAGTTCAATACACACTTTTACCCTCAAATAAGATTCAGAAAATTTTCATTTCAGACCAAACTTTTGCCTGCTCAAAATAAGAAATACAGTGATGTGGTTGGTTTTTTAATGAAAGCTTGCAACTACTTAATAAACTCAAATAATGAGGCACTGATGTGAAGGTAAAAAAAAAAAATTCAGATGAAATTTCTGGAGAAAATAAAAAGTGACACTTTTAAAACTCCAGAGACAAGATGGAAACAAGCTGCTTCCCTGAGGAGTATATTTAGCACCTCTGAAATATGCACTGACCTCTATAGAATTCATCAGAGGAGAAGCTTGATCTATTTTAAACCAACATCTTCTTTCTAGCCTCTGAGTACAGTGTCAGGGCTCATCAGGTACTAAAGTGTTTTTGCAGCCATGGTAATAATACAACTCCAGTCACAACTAAGCCAATACAAAACAGGGAGAAAGATCACTAGACTTCTTTAATCGCTCTAGAAGAAGCATTTAAAGGAAGCGATGTCAATTCCATTAAGGGAAAATTCACGCATTGAACTTGGCTCTAATTTTCCAGTATATCAAATATTCTCTGACTACAAATAAATTAATCACAGTAATTATAATAATAGATGTTTTGTTCCATCTTTCCCACTGATGCTTACTTATCAAAGCAATAAACTTAATCACTCAGTAATAATTTAACATAGCCAGATCAGGCACAGTGCTAGGCCCTGAAAGTGCAACAAAAAATAAAACCTGGTCCTTTATATCTTCAAGGATATTATAATTTAGGCATGGGAGATAGAGAGCCTGAACTGGTAGTTGGTTGAGTGAAGGAAAAGAAGGAGATGAACTAAGCAGAATTGGGAAATATATTTTTAAATAAATGAGGAAATGAAAAATTTATAGGAGTTATGATAAAAATATTTACAGTGTACAGAGTGGGATATAGGTGAGAAAAATTGGTTCTATGTGTGAAGGACATACTTAATAGAAAGAGTACAAGAATGTTGTATTTTAAGAAGTCAGAAAATAATTTTGTCTTCTCTAAGAGAAGTAGATGATCTGTGAGATCACATCTAGCTTCAAAATTCTGTGATACTCTAACATAACATAATGTTTATTAAGTGTTTGGATTTAACCTAAAGAAAATCTCTGAAAAGAGGGGGAAAGAGTAGAATTGCTCCCCTATAATGGGTTTTGCCTTAAGAAAAACACATATTGTACTAAATTATTGTATGACCAAAATTCTCAGCATGTTTGGCAAGACTATCATATTGTCTTAGTGTGTCCAAAAAATGTGAATTTACAATCTTCTCTCTTATTCAAAATTGTCCCTTTCCATCTCCCTCCCTCCACCACTACTACCCACACAATATTGACATCTACACAGCAATTTAATTTTTGAATATGAAAACAGAGAAGATGAATATTATTTTTAGGAAAATTCAGACAGATAAAGCTAACCCTAACCAAATAATCTGAACACAAAATATATTAATATCTTAGAATGTATTTATGAAGAAAAATGAAAAGCTTATATAAATAGACATTGTTACCACTTGCCAAAATGATGTGGTTAACTTTAGCCAAAGGCACACAAAAATATTAATTTCAATAACCAAGAGTGAATATTTCTAGCAACTATAGTGTTTCAGCAATATGCACAATAAATGTAAAATTATTTTAATGAACATAACACGAATGTGTTATTGTGTGACCATGTTAAAAGATCCCCAGCTGCCACCTTTTCTATCTGGACCTCATTAACACTTTTATTTCTCAGTCTTTTTACCTTTCTCCTCAGACTTCTCCTTTCCTATGTCCATTCAGAATATCTACTGTCATATATAATGGCCCACATTTTCTTTTTCAAAATTGTTGCTATTCTCAGAATTTCAAATTTCTTTAAAACTTGTTTTCTTCCAGGACACATTAGTGTTAGTATCTCTGATTTGCATTATAGAACATTGAGACAGATGAGGTGATGGCAACAACACAACTGAAATGGCTGTGAGTGAGTCTGTGATAAAGTTTTATCACATAAAATGTGGCTCTATATGCATACCTATCAATAACCAAATGCATTAATAATGATAACTTAGGCATCTGTTTACGATACCATGTGTAATGCACTATGCTTCTAATTTTTTCCCTTTCCATTTACTATTTAGTTTATGAGTCAGTTACTGGATTTTGAGGGGTTTTGTAAAGGGGCTGATAATAAAAATGGATTGCAAAGTACTCTGAGAGCCTTTCATGATAACCACTCTGGGGAGCAGAAGTGTTTTTACTTTGTGTTCTTTCATGTTTCCCAGTAGATTACATATTCCAGAAAGAGTGTACATGTAGTATAAATTCCTGAATTTTTTTAAAATGTAGTTTAAGAATATTGTCCCTTACTTTAATTAAAAATCAAGTTATTTGCCTTAAAGTATTACTGCAATGGCAGCTATCAAGAATATGTGACTATACAAAGCTATAGTAGTCAAGATGGTATGGTACTGGCAGAAAAACAGAAATATAGACCAGTGGAACAGTATAGAAAGCCCAGAGATAAGCCCATACACCTATGGTCACCTAATCTATGACAAAGGCAGCTAAAAAAATACACAATGAAGAAAAGACAGCTTATTGGGCCTCCCTGGTGGCGCAAGTGGTTGAGAGTCCGCCTGCCGATGCAGGGGATACGGGTTCGTGCCCCGGTCTGGGAGGATCCCATATGCCACGGAGTGGCTAGGCCCGTGAGCCATGGCCGCTGAGCCTGCGCGTCCGGAGCCTGCGCGTCCGGAGCCTGTGCTCTGCAATGGGGGAGGCCACAACAGTGAGAGGCCCGCATACCACAAAAAAAAAAAAAAAAAAAAAAAAGAAAAGACAGCTTATTGAATAAGTTGTGCTGGGAAAACTGGACAGCTACATGTAAAAGAATAAAATTAGAGCACTCCCTAACACCATACAAAAAACTAAATTCAAAATGGATTAAAGACCTAAATGTAAGGCCAGACACTATAAAACTCTCAGAGGAAAATACAGGCAGAACTCTCTTTGACATAAATCACAGCAAGATCTTTTTTGACCCACCTCCTAGAGTAATGAAAATAAAAATAAACAAATGACACCTAATGAAACTTAAAAACTTTTGCACAGCAAAGGAAACCATAAAAAAGATGAAAAGACAACCCTCAGAATGGGAGAAAATATTTGCAAACAAAGCAATGACAAAGGATTAATCTCCAAAATATACAAGCAGCTCATGCAGCTCAATATCAAAAAAACAAACAGGGCTTCCCTGGTGGTGCAGTGGTTGAGAGTCCGCCTGCCGATGCAGGGTACATGGGTTTGTGCCCTGGTCCGGGAGGATCCCACGTGCCGTGGAGCGGCTGGGCCCGTGAGCCATGGCCGCTGAGCCTGTGCATCCGGAGCCTGTGCTCCGCAGCGGGAGAGGCCACGACAGTGAGAGTCTTCAAAAAACCTAGAAACAGTAAGTGCTGGAGAGGGTGTGGAGAAAAGGGAACCCTCATGCACTGTTGGTGGAAATGTAAATTGATACAGCCACTATGGAGAACAGTATGGAGGTTCCTTAAAAAACTGAAAATAGAACTACCATGTGACCCAGCAATCCCACTACTGGGCATGTACCCAGAGAAAACCATAATTCAAAAAGACACATGTCCCCCAATGTTCATTGCCACACTATTTTCAATAGCCAGGACATGGAAGCAACCTAAATGTCCGTCAACAGAGGAATGGATAAAGAAGATGTGGTACATATATACAATGAAATATTACTCAGCCATAAAAAGGAACAAAGTTGGGTTATTTGTAGAGACATGGATGGACCTAGAGAGTGTCATACAGAGTAAAGTAAGAAAGAGAAAAACAAAAATATCATATATTAACGCATATATGTGGAATCTAGAAAAATGATATAAATTATCTTATTTGCAAAGCAGAAATAGAGACACACACATAGAGAACAAAGTTATGGATACCAAGGGGGAAAGTGGGGGGGAGGAACTGGGAGATTGGGATTGACACATATACACTATTGATGCTATGTATAAAACAGACAACAAATGAGAGCATACTGTATAGCACAGGGAACTCTATTTAATGCACTGTGGTGACCTAAATGGGAAGGAAATCCAAAAAAGGGGGCTATATGTATATGTATAGCCGATTCATTTTGCTGTACAGTAGAGACTACACAACATTGTAAAGCAACTATACGCCAATAAAAATTAATTTAAAAAAAGAAAGAAAAAAGATGTCTTTTGCCAATCATTCTGATTAAACTGTCACTCAATGTTTCCAAATAATTATTAATACAAAGGAGGAAATCTAATTTTTAATTTAAAACAAACTAAAAATATGCTAAGTAATTTTAAAATAGAATTAACGCTTCTACTGTTTTCCGAAAGTTTAGCCTGCATAATTATTCAAGAGCAAAGAATGATATTATTTTGATGAAATACTTGCACACTTTCTATTATAGGCCTGTATAATTTATTGACCATTATAATATACATGATTACATAACTAATTTGTTCCTCCACATGCTAATCAATCTTAATCAATAGCTTTCTTAGGCTAATGTAATTTTTATGTAGGTCTTTGGATACTAACAGAAAAAAAGTAATTAAACCTTTTGTTGGGTCAAAAAAAAACTATTTAAGACAGCTTTCCTGAGAAGCCAGCATTTAACATATTGTGTTGGTTTAGGTTTGAAAAAAATCAAGGCCCAATTATGTTTATTTAGTTGGGAACCATAGTCATATCCTATAAATCCTTTATATCTTACTTTACTGAGAGACAGTGATAATTACAGCTTCAAGTCATAGTTAAACAGTGAAGTTAATTAAGAGAAATGAGCTACATAAAACAGAGACCATGTTTTCTTCCTTTTTTTTTTTTTTTTGAAGTCATGAGCTCTTCAATCCATAAACTCTGCACCCAAGACATTAGATGACAGCTGGCTTCTAATCACTATTCAAGGTTCTTGGTCCAGAACCAATTGCCCTAATTTATACACTGTGTTCCAACTAGTTTCTGACCTCTCTATTACTGATGAAGTTTGTTACTCTTCCATTTACAATCTGAGTTTGCCTTTGCGCCCATATTTTACCCTACTTCCCCAGTTATGACCTTGGCCATTGCTTCTGGCCTGGAGATGGATTTTTCTTCCACGTTGCTTCGTCTTTCCCTGAGTAATGCATTTATTCCAACTTCCTGTGGGTAGCGCTCCTGCTCGAGTCTCCCCAACCTGAAAGCATGATCCAATGGTTACTTCTGTGTCTGCCAATAGTGCCCTTCAGGAACAGCTTTACCTACAGGTGAAAGCTGTAATACGGTGTGGTTTGAAGGGCATCGGGCTTGTCAGCCAAAAACTCCACGGGAAGCCTACCTGAAATTCCAGCCAAGGATCATTAGTGTTGCTCCTTAAAATAACTTTGTTGTTTTGACTGTGAATCCTTCTTGCACCTCTCCTACGTTTTCCTCTTTGAAATAATTGTTTCCCTACATGATTATTGAGAACTCAAGCTTTCCTAAGATTTCAACAATTGCGTTATAGCAGAACGGATGGTGCTTGGTAAGCAAGATATTTATGTTTCTTGTAATCCTTTTATTCTACTTTAGTATTTAGAAAGGGAAAAAAAAGTGTTAAAAATAAGTTTGCCTAAAGACAAGAGATTGTATGCACATAAGAAGAGAGTGGCCCAGGGGTGATGGTAACAGAAATAATGGAAACTGTAACCAGAATGAGAAAAATCCAAGCAAACACAGATACTCAGGGAACATTCCTCACCAGATGATTCTACTTCCTAAAACACAAGAAGTTCTGAGTTTTCCTTTCCCTGTGGAGGTTATTTTCCTTATAAATGCCTTCTGAGGGCTTCCCTGGTGGCGCAGTGGTTGAGAGTCCGCCTGCCGATACAGGGGACACGGGTTTGTGCCCCGGTCCAGGAAGATCCCACATGCCGCAGAGCGACTGGGCCCACGAGCCATGGCCACTGAGCCTGAGTGTCCGGAGCCTGCGCTCCACAACGGGAGAGGCCACAGCAGTGAGAGGCCCGCGTACCGCAAAAAAGAAAAAAAAACAAAAAAACAAAACAGAGCCCATGCTTCAGTGGCCTCCCCATCCCCCATCATGAGGAAGCAGATTGATTGTAAGCAGGGCTGAAGGACCAAAGGGCAGTTTATAAAGTGGTCCGTATACCATAATGTGACTGCGACTAAGAACACTTGCTAGCCCCTACTGGGCTACAGCTACACTGGTCCTCATTGCATTTGGTCATTTTTTTTTCTTGAAAAGGGGGAGAAGAATAAAGGAGCAAGTGGACTAGAATCCAGCAGTTTTTCAAGACTAACAAAATATCTTGTCATTCCTCCCTGTTCAGACTGGAGGGAATCTCAAGTCATTTAAAATTGTGACACCATACCATAAGTTGCCCAGTGTCACATTTCCACTGCTGACTTTCCTGTCAGGTTGTATGCACACACACAATTTTCATTTAAAGTGACTTTCAAAATTTAGTTTAAGGCATGTACAAGACTTTATTAACATCACTTAGAATAGAGGGAGCTTCCCTATGAGTGAGAAGTCATGGTGTACAAATATGGGTAAAATTTCTGATTCTCTAGAACAAAGGTCAAATGTGTTAACCTCTGCTCTCTGGATCATAGGAGAATAATCTACTTCACAGCTTAAAAATCATGTTTCATTTTACAGATGAGGAAACTGAAATCCTATGAGTTTAGACATCTAGACCGTACTTTGCACATTCACAGTATGTGCTTATAAATATTTGTTGGATGACGGAAATATTACCCAAAGGCAGAGTTAGTGACAGAGCCAGTGTTAGAAGCCAGAAGGACTCCTAGTTCCTGGTCAGTTGTTCTGGCACTATTCATCCTCACGTTTTCCCTAGCCATAGTCAGCAATGCAATAAGACATAATTGTAGTCATGTAGGTCTGAAATCCAGTAAGGAAAAAACTGTACTCCCAATCACAGAAATGCATCTTTGTACACTTCTAGTTAAACGAAACATAATGCCTATCCTTTTAAAGGGCAGAACAAAATGTCCTTGCCTGATGCTCCATTGGCACAAGACCCTGGCAAAAAGGAAGCTATTCTAACCTTCTGCTCAAATGAGGTTCGAAGAAGTGTTTTAACTTCTTTAGCCCAGATGCACCAAAAAAAAAAAAGTTTTGAAGTATATCCAAATGTACCTAAAACTCTTTCTTCTAAAGAATTACTAGACAAAAATCTGGCCTATGATAACTTCCTAGGTACCTTAGCAAAGGGCCAGTGTTGATTTTATTTTACAGTATTGAATATTTTAACACAATAGTTACTTGAGACAGATAACTGGATTCAATGAGTCCTTTATTAATAGTCTATTGTTTTTTAAAATACTACAACTACAGGGGACTTTCCTGGCAGTCGAGTGGTTAAGATTCCATGCTTCCACTGCAGAGGGCATGGGTTCGATCCCTGGTCAGGGAACTAAAATCCCCACATGCCACAGTGAGGCCAAAAAATAAATAAATAAAAATACTACAATTACAGATCTGCTAAAAGCATGGAGCCATTCCCTATTAAACCCATGTTCCAAATGTAATTCCATCTGCTTGATACTTTGACATTTTAGGAATGGAAAAGCACAGGGTGAAAGATGGCAAAGAGTGGGGAAACTTTAATTCAGAAGCGCAACAGCTCACTTAGAAGAGAGCTTTAGGAAAGCAGAATCCAAAACCACTGTGACTAATACATTTTTCAGATTTATTAAGTAGAAAGGCTCAGAGGCAAAAGAGAGAATTGGCTCTTGCGCCAGCTCTTCAGGATTCTGGTGCTATGCCCTAAGATTATTTTTGTAGCTGGGCAAGAATGACAGATTGTAAACGTATAACTCGTTGGCAAGACAATACTTTCTGAAAATAGTCTTTTCTACTGAGATATCAACAAAAAAGATGGATATAGGGGTTACACCAACTGTTTCTCTGGATATGGTGCACCTGTTAAAAAAGAAAAAAGTCTAAAGAATTTGTTCTCCTATTTCACATCCCTTGACCTTTTCAACTATAACTTCACAATGCTAGTAAGCACTGTGACATACCAAAGTTTAAATGAATCTGTATTTTTGAAGTATATTGGATGTTTCTTCATCCAGAACAAATAAAGTTCTCTTCAGAAATGTTTCCTTATTTTGCACAGGTATAACTGGAAAACCCATGTTGAAAGGGCTGGATACTTAAAATTGTGTGATTGTTGCCTCAGAAATAATGTTTTTCTTGATCACAGCTGTATTGAAATATAATTCACATACCATATAATTCACAAATTTAGAGTGTATAACTCAATGGTTTTTAGTCTATTCAAAGAGTTGTGCAACCATTAACACAATTAGTTTTACAACATTCTATCACTCCCCAAAGAAACACTGTACCTTTTAGTTATTCCCAGCCAGCCAGACTCCCACCCCCAGTCCTAGGCAACCACTAGTTTACTTTCTGTCTCCGTAGATTTGCCTATCCTGAATAATTTATGTAAATGGAATCTCAAAATACATGGTATTTTGTGATTGACTTCTTTCTCTTAGCATCTGGTTCATCTAGGTTACAGCACGTATACACACTTCATACCTATTTTTATAATATCCCATTTCATGGATATACCACATTTTGTTTATCCATGCATTAGTTGATGGACATTTGGATTGCTTCTACCCTTTGGCTATTATGAATGATGCTGCTATGAAAATTAATGTACATGTCTTTGTATGCATATGTTTTCATTTCTTTTGAATATATACCTGGAATTTGAATTCTTGGGACATGTAGTAACTCCATGTGTGACATTTTGAGGAACTGCCACACTGCTTTGCAAAGTGGCTGTACCATTTTACATTCCCACCAGCAGTGTATGAGGATTCCAATTTCTTCACATTCTCATCAACCCTTGTTATCTGACTTTTTGATTATAACTACCCTAGTGGATGGAAAAATGGTATCACATTGTGGCTTTGATCTGCACTTCTCTGATTAAAAATGATACTGAACATCTTTTCATGAACCTATTGACCATTTGTATATCTTCTTAAGAGAAATGTCTGTTCATATCCTTTGCCCATTTTTTAACTGGGTTACTTGTCTTTTCAGTATTGAATCATACGAATCCTTTCTATATTCTAGATACAATCCCCTTATCAGATATATGATTTGCAAATAATTTCTCTCATTCTGACAGTTGTCCTTTTTTTTTAACATCTTTATTGGAGTATAATTGCTTTACAATGGTGTGTTAGTTTCTGCTTTATAACAAAGTGAATCAGGTATACATATGCATATGTTCCCATATCTCTTCCCTCTTGCATCTCCCTCCCTCCCACCCTCCCAATCCCACCCTTATAGGTGGTCACAAAGCACGGAGCTGATCTCCCTGTGCTATGCGGCTGCTTCCCACTAGCTATCTATTTTATGTTTGGTAGTGTATATATGTCCATGCCACTCTCTCACTTTGTCATAGCTTACCCTTCCCCCTCCCCATATCCTCAAGTCCATTCTCTAGTAAGGCTGTGTGTTTATTCCCATCTTGCCCCTAGGTTCTTCATGACCTTTTTTTTTTAAATTCTTTCTTAGATTTCATATATATATATATGTGTTAGCATATGGTATTTGTTTTCCTCTTTCTGACTTACTTCACTCTGTATGACAGACTCTAGGTCCATCCACCTCACTACAAATAACTCAATTTCATTTCTTTTTATGGCTGAGTAATATTCCATTGTATATATGTGCCACATCTTCTTTATCTATTCATCTGTTGATGGACACTTAGGGTGCTTCCATGTCCTGCCTATTGTAAATAGAGCTGCAATGAACATTGTGGTACATGACTCTTTTTGAATTATGGTTTTCTCTGGGTATATGCCCAGTAGTGGGATTGCTGGCTCGTATGGTAGTTCTATTTTTAGTTTTTTAAGGAACCTCCATACTGTTCTCCATAGTGGCTGTATCAATTTACATTCCCACCAACAGTGCATGAGGGTTCCCTTTTCTCCACACCCTCTCCAGCATTTATTGTTTCTAGAATTTTTCATGATGGCCATTCTGACCGGTGTAAGATGATATCTCATTGTAGTTTTGATTTGCATTTCTCTAATGATTAATGATGTTGAGCATTCTTTCATGTGTTTGTAGGCAACCTGTATATCTTCTCTAGAGAAATGTCTATTTAGGTCTCCTGCTCATTTTTGGATTGGGTTGTTTGTTTTTTTGTTATTGAGCTACATGAGCTGCTTGTAAATTTTGGAGATTGATCCTTTGTCAGTTGCTTCATTTGCAAATAGTTTCTCCCATTCTGAGGGTTGTCTTTTTGTCTTGTTTATGGTTTCCTTTGCTGTGCAAAAGTTTTTAAGTTTCATTAGGTCCCATTTGTTTATTTTTGTTTTTATTTCCATTTGTCTAGGAGGTGGGTCAAATGGGATCTTGCTGTGATTTATGTCATAGAGTGTTCTGCCTATGTTTTCCTCTAAGAGTTTGATAGTGTCTGGCCTTACATTTAGGTCTTTAATCCATTTTGAGCTTATTTTTGTGTATGGTGTTAGGGAGTGTTCTAATTTCATACTTTTACATGTATCTGTCCTGTTTTCCCAGCACCACTTATTGAAGAGGCTGTCTCTTCTCCACTGTATATTCTTGCTTCCTTTATCAAAGAAAAGGTGACCATATGTGAGTGGGTTTATCTCTGGGCTTTCTATCCTGTTCCATTGATCTATATTTCTGTTTTTGCACCAGTACCATATTGTCTTGATTACTGTCATTTGTAGTATAGTCTGAAGTCAGGAAGCCTGATTCCTCCAGCTCCATTTTTCATTCTCAAGATTGCTTTGGCTATTCGGGATGACAGTTGTCTTTGCACTCTTTTGGTAGTGCCCTTTGAAGCACAAAAGTTGTAAATTTTTATAAAGTCCATTTAATCTTTTTCTTTTGTTGCTCATGTTTTTGGTAGCGTATCTAAGAAATCACTACTAAATCCAAGGTCATGAGGATTTAGCCCTATGTTTTCTTTTAAGAATATTATAGTTTTAGAGTTTCCATTTAACAAATTTCAAGTTAATTTTCACATGGAGTATGCAGTAGTAGTCCAACTTTTTTTTTTCCAAGGTGGATATTCAGTTGTCCTATTGATATTTGTTGAAAAGACTCTTCTTTCCTCATTGAATGGTCTTGGCACCCTTATTGAAAATCAACTGACGATAGAGATGTTGATCCTTTTCTATAGATCTATATGTCTATCCTTATGCCAATACTATGCTGTCTTAATTACTGTTGCTTTGTAGTAGTGAGCTTTGAAATTGGGAAATTCGATTTCTCCAACTTTGTTCTTTTTCAGAATTGCTTTGGTTATTTTGGGTGCTCTGAATTTCTATATGGATTTTAGGATCAGCATGTCAGATTTTACAAAGAAGCCAGTTGGTATTCTGATAGGGATTGTGTTGAATCTGTAGATCAGTTTGGGGGATATTGCCATCTTTACAGTATTAAGATTTCTAATCCATGAACACAGGATGTCTTTCTATTTACTTAGACGATTAGTTTCTTTCAATAATATTTTGTAGTTTTCAGAGTATTAGCTTCATACTCTTTTGTTAAATTTACTCCTAAGCGTTTTATTCTTTGTGATGCTATTATATGAATGAAATTGTTTTAGATTTCATTTTTGAATTGTTCACTGCAAGAGTATACAATATATACTCTTATATGTATATACAATATAGATTTTTATATATTTATCTTATATGCTGCAACCTGGCTGAATTTGTCCATTACTTCTAATGGTTTATTAGTTGATTCCTTAGTTTTTTCTATATACAAGTTCATGTCATCTCAAATAGAGATAGTTTTACTTCTTAGTAATGCCTTTAAAATAATAATTTACCACATTTTAGTCTTAAATGAAATCATTGAGTATACTAAGTCCAAATTTATACATGGAGTTTTCATTTTTGTCAAATCTACTTTTCACTAATATATGATTCTCTGATAAATATTCATTTTCTTCCCTTTTTTTTCTGTTCTTAAATATATGCTTGGACCGTTGTTCCCTCTGACCACTTTACTTCCCCATAGTAAAACTGTTACCTCTCTGCCAAAAATAAAGATGGTATTACCATTTATTTTGAAAGAATTATGTTATCTAACCAATCGCAGGGTCAGTAGTATTTGATTCAATAAAATAAGACAAATTTCTTTAGAATAGAGTTTTATACAGCAATCAAAAGTACAGAAGAGCAATGTCACATCACTATGGCAATAAATTTGTAGTAATGTAAATAAGACAATAGAATATTTACCCACAAGAGGCCAATTAAAATTTTGATGTATGTGTCCCCCACATCACAAAACATAAATACCTGCCACTTATGGCTAATTTCCCCTCTATAGAAAAAAACCACCCCTGCAATCACTTTGTAACACATTGAATTAAAAAACAAATCTACCAGCATTTGGCACAAGACTAATAGCAAAGCAATAAAAGTTAGTCAAGAATTATATAATTGATTCTGGGAACACTGTGAAGCTTTCAACATGTCTCTCTGTCTCTGTCCAAATTCCATCTATCAGCCACATATGGCTGTCTTCATTAGACTTATGTTTCTGAGGCACTCATTAAGGAGCTCAGCTGATGGGTTACTGAGTTACCAAAGAAGGTACTGAGTTCAGGAGCAACTTCCTGACCCCAGGATGTGTGGTGATCCCAGAACCAATGTATATTATAAGGAATATGACCATGAAATTTCTGAGAAAATATCTCTTTTAAGGAGTTTTATCTAGAAGTTAGGAGAGTGACACACAGAAAAAGATGCTGCATTTAGAATGAGGTTAAAACCCTTAATCAGAAGGAAATAGATTAATCTGTGATAGAACTTCAGCTCTGTTCTGGGATATTTTGTATTACATGCTTCTAGAAGTGAAATATATATAATCACAGGAAAGGTTTAAGTAATTAGTCTTCTAATCTGGCTGGTTATATTTCATATTTTTAACCATTGCCACTCATACATTTTTTAAGACCAAGCTTTAACTGTTATAAAGACAGTTATTAAACATATATTAAAATTTGCCAGAGTTGATAGCCTCAGTTATCATTAATTCATAACAAAACAAACTGCGAGAACGCTTACTTACAAGTGACTTATCCAAACATGCCTCCACAAACTGTACTTAAATGCTGTTGATTTCAATCTCAGTGAAAACACTGGAGCATCCCTATTAGTAAAGAGGTAGGAAAGTCAGTCTAGAATTGACTCCAGAGCCTTAGCTATTAACCAGAATAATCTGAATTGTAGTCTTGGATCTACCCTTTTGTGGCTGTGTCATATTGGGTAAATCACAAAATCTCTCCTAAGCCTGCTCTCTTCTTTGTAAACTGAAAGTAATGGAACTACTTAGCTTAAGAGTTATCTTAAAAGATGAAATGAGAATATGTACATTGAAAAACTTAGCACAATGCTTGGCACATGGTAAGTTCTCATATAGACTTTGGATTCTATTCCATTCTTTGCCTACTAATCTGAAAATCTTAACTAATAATTTGTCTTACACTCACGTTTATTTTAATTATAATTGAGAGCTAATAAGAATACACTATAATTTCCTCTTATAACATATACATTGATACTGTCTACTATTAATATTACTGAAACACTTTAAATTTAAAAGATAAACATATAACATATATACATACTATATATGCTGTATATAAAGCATATATATTCATGTATAAAGTATATATATGCTATATATATTATATATATAATTTTCCAACTTTTGTACCTTAGCATTCACTTTATTATCTCCTTTACTTCCAGGAAGGCAGTACTACCTGGATGGAGGACTAGCAGATAACAAACCACAGCCTGCATTGAACCATATGCCCTCATTAATTCAACAGCTGCTATTATGTCTAGGGTGTATCTTTTTCAGGGGCACTAGGCACACAATAGATGAGATATGACAAGCCTATTTCCTCTATGTATCACCTAGAGGTCTTAGTATTGTACCTAGGAAATAGTAGGAGTTCAAAAAGTGTTCAATGAACAAAAACTACACCTCTACCTGGTGAAAGATAGGGGGGAGATGATAAGGTAGATTAAAAAACTCAATAATACAAAAAAAAATCTCCTTGGATATGCTATAAAGCAATATAAAAATATTTACTCTGTTTTGATACATATTACTGATAATTATATATTGGTACAATAGAACTCTATGCAATTTATAAATAAAGATATAAAATTTGGGGTTTGGGTTCAAATAATCTTTTATTAATAGGGTTAATTGTAAAAGGTATGGAGACTTTGGCGGGGGGTGCTGAAATAACTTTCACTCATCTACCATACATCTCTCTGCCTATTGATCCATCCACCTTTGTTTTTTCAGCTTGAAATTTCTCTCACCTGAAATTCTTGTTTAAATACAGATATGATGGAAGAGAAAACAGGAGGTACGATTGATCATCAGTGGTTATAAAATGGATTGTGAAAAGTCTCTTAACATCTAATTCCCCAAGCCTCATAGGTACCACACACATCATAGCATCCAAGAAACTCTACTTGTCAAACTCCTAATATGTATTAGAAATATTTCACAACTCATAGTTGGAGAACTTGTCTTGATATACAGCTTGCATCTCTCTTGCTGAATTAAAACAATCACCTTCTTATAAGTCCTCAATAAGATTTGTAGGGGTTTTGGATTGTTATTTTTGGTTTGTCTGTTTGTTTTAATAAAAGAACCATAATTGCCTTTGTTTGTGGATGAACCCAATACTCTAATTCACCCACTTAGCAGTCTTCTTTGTTACTAATTTTCTGTTATAGATTGTCCCCTATATAGGTGACCTTCCCTTATAAACATAAAATATGAATATGTAATACATATTTATGTCATGTTTGTGTTATAAATATATATGAAATTGAAATTGAAAAGGATGAGATAAAATGTAATTCATAAAGTTTTAAATAATTTTTTTACTTACCAATAGTTCAGATAATTTTTCTCTCACTAATATTATTATTTTAATTAAGAGCAAAATGATTGAGTGTCTTGTAATGTTTTTAACTTGATTTAACCCTTTGTAGTACAGCAATTCAAAGCTATGGGTCTAAATTCAGCATGTTTCAATACATGATTTTAAACAGCTGTTGTAACTGAAAAATATTCTTCCTAAGCTTCATAGACCCATATAGGAGATGTGCGACATAGGCGCTGCTTGTTGAATCACAATAGCATTTTTCAATCTCACATGCCAATTAGGTAAAAGAGTTTTGTTGAAATCCAGCAAATATATCTCTGTCTTCCCTGATAACAATCTTTCATGCTAGTTAGAAAGTACTGTGCATCTTTAACTAGAAGAGGTCTCATTTCCTCCAGTTCAGCACTTCCTGGTTCAACCTCTAGTCCTGGCCCATGTGACTGCCTCCAAGACCATGTTTTGGTTAAAGAGCAGGGAATAGTTTTGCTATTAAGGCTGCAAATGTGTGTATGTGTGTGTGTGTGCACGCATGCATGTGTGTGTGCATGTGCATACACACATGCACACACATGTATCCATAGACACATACGTATTTTGAGATTTGTTAAAAGCATGTGAATGAAAACTGGCATTTATCAATTGACCTATGCCTCAACAAAAATGAAAATTTATATAAACCTCTTAAGTGAACTTTTCTGACTTAATAATACTTGGAGATACATTAGAGTAAGAGGGCAAAAGGGAAGGTAGGGAGAGAGAGAGAGATGGGAAAAGAGTCCTTTTATGCTACAGCAGAACCAATATTTACAATATTAATATGTAAGAAGGATAGAGTATAGGAGCAATAAAGCCAGAGGCCATATCTGTCTCCTTCCTAAGTACTCCATTTAGAATCTGATCTTTATACGGTTTCCAAATCCAGCTGTTGAAACCAACCATGAAGAATGGACCGTAATAATTATATGATACGCTTCATATGGTACCTGTCAGAATCACATACTATCTGGAGCATCATTTATGAGAGGACAGGAATGTGCTTCCCAGCTTATAAGTTGACTTGATAATAAAAAAGAATCATGAAATCAAATTTAAGCACATCTAATCGCAGTTTGTTAAAAAAGGCAGCCAGAGAAGCTTCTTATTTTCTATAGCCAATTCCATTCCTTTCATGAAAACTTGATTTTACAGGTACCTGAATGGATTGCTTTCAACTGATTTTACAGTTGAAAGAGGTAAAGTGGACACTCTCAGTTTATAGTGTGAACTTAATTCCAGCAATTTCTGTGTTTCCCTTAGAGCATCAATCTTATTTATCAAAAGGGGAAAGGTTAACTCTAATAAATGAAAGAGCCAAAGGAATAAGACTCAAGGATTGAGACCTGTGATGCATCAGACCATGTTGTCTCTTAATAAGTAAATGTACAAATATCTGCTTTGCATGAAACTAAAGAAGGTGGAGGAAGGGTATTGAGTAGCACAGACAAGGAAACAGGTGCAGAGTACTTAAGATATTTGACCTCATTTTAGAGCTTGTTAGTGGTGAGGCAGATGCTCCAGTGTAGATTTTCTCCCTCTGAGACCAAGTTCTTTCCATGAGCCTCTCTACTTTCCCCTCACACAGAGCACAGTTGCAAAAGGGACAGTGGGCTCTGTTCAAGGGTATACAACTCTACTTGTGCATGTGTCCAGCAGCCTGCAAAAGCTGCTGACAGGTCAGACTAGGAACAATGGCAGTGGCCTTGCCATCTAGACAGTCTCCTAATTGTGACAGGAGCTCCGATAACTCAGCTAACTGGTGGCTGTTATCATCCAGTACTTAAATTGTGTTTTTTAAGGAAATATCACTAACTTTCTCTTATGGTATTTTAAGTTCCAAACTTCAGGTCTCTACAACAGTGATTCTTAACCCAGGCCACCACATTAGTCATCTGAGCGAGCCTTAAAATTATGGAAGCCTGGGACCCCACCTCAAGGAAAATGCAATTGCTAGGATGTAGCCCAGAGTGGAGTTTTTTCATTTGGTTGGTTGGTTTTCTGGTGGTTGGTGGTATTTTTTAAAGTGCCCCCATGTGATGTTAATATGCAGCCACGAGTTGAGAATCACCTTTCTACTGCTCCACTGTTAAGTTGTCCTTATGAAAGACTCTACTGCAAGTGATAGACCAAAGTCATAGCTAATATCTTAGGTCTTTTGAGCCTTTCTTTAGGAAAATTGTTCTAAGACTGTGTTCTCAAACTTTCCTATTCATGAGGATCCTCTGGAGAGCTTGCTAGAACACAGATTTCTGTGCCTTCGCCCAAGGTTTCTACATCAGTAGGTCTAGGATGAGACCAAAGAATTTGTATTTCACAGGGGATGCTGTTGCTGCTGGTTTAGGGACCACACTTTAAGAACCACTACTCTGAGCAGTTGATAAAAGCCCACCAGATTCCTTCTTCCTTAATTATATTTCCCCACAGAAGGCAAGATTCTTTGATAACTAACTGCCAAGTCCCCTTCTGATCAGTACCTAACCTCTCGCAAATGTATTTCCTTCTCAGTATTCTTAGTAAGCGTCTAGCGTCTAGACTCTGCCATTTACTTTTAGTTCTTAAAGAACAACTCTCTTTCCCTCAAAATATTTCTAATACATTTGAAGAGTAACCTTCTAAAGGCATGATCTTTTTCCACAAATGCAGCACAACTGTGATTACACTACACTGTCTCTTGTCCATGCCAGGTAGATTTTGCTTCTTCGTGCAGTACAAATAAGTGGGTAAAAATACCCCTGATTTTCCTTCTAAATGCATTAATTCAAGAAGCCTGCTGTTGGTTAATAGGAAACTTATATTCAAAGTCTGGGGGACACCAAGGTAAACATAAATCTGGAAGATATGAGGATCATTTAAAATGTAGACTAAAAAAGGAACTAACATTTATTGAGTGCCTACCAGGAGCCAGAGCATTACACATTTTTAATTCACAAGATGGCCATCTGTGTTTTAGCAAGTGCTCCATGTAATTCTTATGCAGACTAACATTGGAGAACCATTAATCTAAAGAAATAAATATTTGAATGTTGGTATTTTAGAAAAAAAAACACTTTGGCATTTTTAAAGGGTCTGGTGAGGTCTCCCCTGAAAGAGAAACATTTAATGAGAAAACAAGATAGCTGGGAACTTGGGGAGATTACTGGGGGTGGACAGGAGCAATGTATAGAAAAGAAACAGAGCTGTCATCTGTTTCAAGCAATCCATGTGTGTGCCCTACTGCCTTACAATGGGGTACTCGCAGCATATGCTAGGGGACCCCTTTTGGAGAGGTGGAAGAGGGAGCTTTTATTTTATTTTCTTTTATTTTAAACTATAGTTGATTTACAATGTTGTGTTAATTTCTGCTGTACAGCAAAGTGATTCCAAGATATATATATATATGTACCCACATATATATATATTTTTTTTCAAGTTCTTTTCCATCATAGGTTATTACAAGGTAGTGCATATAGTTCCCTGTGCTATACAGTAGGTTCTTGTTGTTTATCCATTCTATATAAAATAGTCTACATCTGCTAACCCCAAACTCCCAATCCTTCTCTCCCCCTTGGCAAACACAAGTCTGTTCCAAGAGTGATGTTTTAGACATAGCCTGACTCACTGAGTTTCAGGGATGCCACCATTCTGAATGTTCACAGGATGGCCTCACAAGCATGTCAAAAATATAGATGGAGTTCAGAAAGAAATCGGACTTGTGGGGAGGGATGGACGATACAAAGCAGAGGAAGGAGGGAAAATGCTGCCGGAATCAGACAGATTCAGACTTAATTCCGAAAGTCATTTCCTAGCTGTTGATCTCAGGCAAATTACTTAATCTAACTCAGGTTTTGTCCTTATCTGTAAAGGGGGATAATCATACCTACCTCAGAGAATTGTTGAGAGGATTACAAGAGATAATGACATGTTTGGTACCCAGTAGGAACTCAATTGTCCAAAGGCAGCTGGCAGACCCACGTTCCCTCTGGCATAATGGAAGTAGTCCTACCTTTTTTCTTAAGCTGAAGCTTTACCAGGTGGGTTTTTGCTTTTCATTATCTGCTTTGTCTTGTGTGAATAGAAATGACCAAAGAGAAAGAGCTCCATCTTCCCCTGTGAGTAGGTGGGAACTGGTTACGTAGCAGCTTGTTCTCTCATCCTGCCCTCAACATTTCCAGTCATTCCCTCCGGGGGTGGTGGGGGGGATGCCACCACAGGCGTGTCTATGTACTCTTCCAACACTCAGCCAGCTCTGCTCAGAGACTCAGCCTCAATTAGTCATTTACCTAGCATAACTCAGCAAATCTGTGTTCTCAGTAGAACTATCCTATATAAAATTTAATTTGTCTATTTCCCATTTTGCCTCAAAAAGGAGGAGGAGAAGGAGAAGGAGAGGCAGAATGGAGGAGACTTAGATCTTATTTTTTCTTCAATGTGCCTGGTTTGGATTGGGGAATTTTTAAAGTAAATACTTATGATTCATAGATGAATTCTGCATGCCAGCTACCTGTCAAGTGTAGCAAGTCCTCAGCCAGCTACTGCATTAGGTTTTGGTTTAAAGCCACTCTAAATGATTTATTGTTTTTAAATTATTTTCATGGTATTGTTCCTTTCTTGTAAAATGCAATAATGCTGTCAGGAACAACACAGCAGCAAGCTTATGAATGGAACTACAAGTAAATCAAAGTAATTAGAAGCTACCAGTTGCAAATACTCACAAGTTCTCCACCAGCCAGCCACCACTTCACTGACGATAATAAAATTTGCATGATTTCCTGACATTATACTCACCACATATTTTCATTGCATGCTCACTGTAATTACTTAGGTCATGATCTCATGCTCATGGCAAGAAGAACTTTCACTGAACCCAGCCATGACTATTACAGATGCTTAGAAATGAAGCAGGTGGAATTAAGGGAAGAGTTCCCTACATAGTTTTAGGGATCTGTGATGTATCAACTGAATTTTGTCAGCTAAGAAAAAGGGAAATATTCTCAACTACTCCTCAGCTACAATCAGGTCAAATTTTAACAAGACAAACGTATCTCAAAGACAGGATTTGCATCCTGAGTTTTGTGATGATTGATTCGTACCATTTGTTTTCTGGTTCTTTGATGTCAAAATTTTTAAAATTGAAGGTGACATTAATCTCTGATATGTAGGTGTAACAACGGAAAGAAAAATTGTATGTTATTCATCAAAAATCAGAATGGACAAGTAAAAAGGATTCAATACCTTAAAAGATCAGTGGGCATCTCCAGATGTATAGGGTGACATACATGTCACTCAATATCCATAATCCTTATCCAGCCAGTCATTTGGTTATTTCTCAGAGCTTGGTGCATCTCTCCTGTATACCAACACACAGAGTCATAAACTCTCCACGAGCAGGCATAGAAAACTGAATTTACATCTGACCATTTGTTCTTCTTTTCTAAACCCTAGATCCCCCCTGCACCCTACTCCCCATAGCTGTCTCAATAGAGAAGGTAACATTTAGGTTTTGAACGATGTAATATATAACAGAGTTTCAAGGATGAACACACTGCTTTTAAGCTAAAACTTGGGGAACACAGGGGCAAAAAACAAACCCGATTTGATTCTCAGTTTTGCCCTGTGATCCTAGAAGACTTAATCCCTCAGCCTCAGTTTCATCAGCCTGAGAAGGGAGAAATTACTCATTCACCTGCAGTGGTTGTGAGGGCTAAAGATATAGGATGAAACCACTGAGCACTGTACCTGGCCTATTAGAAGTAATGGTCGATTATGAATGAAAAAATAGAGCTAATTATCTGGAAACGGCCTTATTTCATAAGTCTTTTAGCAAGTCCACATAGAATGCAAAGCGTTACTATGGAAAGTTAGTGTCTGAGTTAAGAGAAAACTATGAGACAGCAAGAAAAGGAGCCTAACTTTCTAGAATTTAATAACACTCCACCAGAACTGAATAAAAAAGGAGAATTTTATAAATGAGTCCTCTCTCCCCCAACCATGGAAAGCAGCTTGTGGTATAGCAATGAAAGCAACTTAACGTTGAGACAGTCATATCTTAGGAAGTTATCACCCCAAATTACAGTACTCCCAAACCCAAAGGTATGTACTGGTAAATCTCTGAAGTGAAATCCATGAAAGATCCCCAGATCCTAGCGGGGCTCTGGTCAAAGTGACAACCATAGTTACTGGATTTACCTCCTCTAGAACTGTTACAACGCAGATATCTCTTTGCTTTGTGTGAATATGTTGGAGGAGGGGTTGCTTTTGTAATGGTAAGGTATATGAACTTGTAGTAACATAGATGCGGTCTTTAAAAAAGTGGAATAAAAGTCCATTGTAAATAGTTTGTGCTAATTACCATTAAAGATTACATCAAGCTCTGTGGTAGGTTTACTCATCTTTAATTATATCCATTTTTAGACCAGTAGTAACTTATAAGATTTCTGGAATGTGTTTAGTAATCCACTGAGGAGACTGACTCAGTCACAGAAGAAAGATTTTCAGAGTGTCCAATTGCCATGACTGTTGACTTCTATCACTTGCTACCCACAATTTTACATGAATAGAGAATGTATCAAAAGTACAGAGTTCAATTAACACAATAGTAAGCATGATGCTATTATGTAGATGGGACATATTTTTTATTGGATCATATGAGTGATCGTAACTTCTTTTAAAAATATGTGTGTCATTTTCCTTAAAGTGCCCTTTCCTTTGCCCCCTACTGTATTCTGAAGACAAAACAGACTATCTTTTGTAAAACTCAGCCATCCGTTCATTTTCTTGTTGTTGTTGATAACAAGAGTGTTCTCATTTCTCCCACTCAAGATATGTGGAAAATGAATCTTAACTCTCTCAGAGACAAGATCAGAAGCTTGGTTTAAAGCCACTCTAAATGATGTATTGTTTTTAAATTATTTACATGGTATTGTTCCTTTCTTGTAAAATGAGTACCTCACTACTAGAATGTGTGGATTATCACTGAAATATTTAAGCACATCTTAAGGTAAGTTCCTATGAGGGCTATTACCATGGTTGTCCACTTCAGTGAGATTTTCAAAAAATGACTTAAATTATAATTAATGTAGCAGCTGGTCAATCAACATATCTAAAACTAGTGAGTTTTATGTAATTTTAAAAGCTTAAATTTGGATAGTGCATTAGAAGCAATTTAAGATTCAACTTCCTACATCTTACTATAAACATTTCTATCTTTGTCTTGTTTTTTGTCATATTTGTGTTTATAACTGTAAGATTTTCTCTCTCTCTCTCTTTAATTTGGAAAATGTTCACTGTAAGAAAGGAAAACAAGTCTTAAAAGAGAATTGAGTTTCTATATCAATAGGTTAACAGGAGCTACATTAGGAAGTGTGATTTATTTTGGGATAGTCAAGTTGAAAACAAGATTTAAATCTAGTAGGAGAGTTTAAAAGTTTTGGTTACCTCCAAATTGAAATAATCTCATCAACTCCTTCTACCTCACAGTGGAATGTTATTAAAAAACTTTTGAGAGTTGGCACACACCAGCAACGAAAGTAATCTTTGTTAATTTTTTCATTCATTCAATTAACTGTACTGATTAAACTAGCCATGTCTTATTGGTATCCTCTCCCCCTTCTCATCCTGCAGTCTGTAATTATTAAGTAGATCATTTCTGAGTACACCATGTTCCAAAGTTAGAAGGACTCTGTGTTCTTACAGAAGACTTTGTCTTATTCCTATTCATCCTCTAAGGTCTTCCTAAAGGAAGCTTACAGAGGTCTGCGGAGTTTTGGTGGAAGAACAAAGAGTTCTCCACGATATCATTTACAGCCTAAACAGAGGTTCAGCCCTAAAGGCAGCCAATTTGGAAGCTGGACTGGAGGGAGAACATCAGAAAACCCAGCTGTGATGGTGAATTTTATGTGTCAACTTGACTGGACTAAGGGATGCCAGATAACTGGCAAAACATTATTTCTAAATGTGTTTGGGAGAGTGTTTCCTGGAGAGATTACCATTTGAATGGGTAGACTGAGTAAAGAAGATCACCCTCCCCAATGTGCTTGGGCATCCTTCAATCCACTGAGGGCTTATATAGAATAAAAAGATGGAGGGAGGGTAAATTTATTTTCTCTGTTTGAGCTGGGGCATCCATCTTTTCCTGCCCTCAGACATCAGTGTTCCTGGTTCTAGGCCTTTGGACTCAGACTGAATTATATCATTGGTTTTCCTGGTTCTCCAGCTTGCAGATGACAGATGAGGGGACTCTCAGACTCCATAATCATACAAATCAATTCCTATATAAATTGCCTCTTTAGATAGATAGATAGATAGATAGATGATAGTTACATAGACAGATAGATAGATTGATCCTATTGGTTCTGTTTCTCTAGAGAACCCTGACTAATTCACCAGCTCACGTTGCTGGGGAACTTTACAAATCATCAAGTTAATCCCCATTAAGATATCCAACCCTTTCCAGTTAATTCATGGCAGGGCTAAGGTCAGGACACTGACTCACATCTGCCAATTGCAGCTCTTTCTATTACAAACAGTTCACCCAATGGCTCCCCACCTTGGAGAATGCACCCAGTAAATGGAACAACAGAAGAAGTCTTCTTTAGTCAATTTTACAGATTTATACATAGTTTGTGTTTGATAAATATTATCTTATAATAAAATGCATGGCTTCTTAAAACTGTAATAAAATGATTGTTTATATATTAATCTGCTTGATATTTTTATTTGCTGCTGACCTGTGTGATTTTAAACTGATATTATTTAATAATAAATGTATATTTGACCTACAAAATGAAATAAAGCATGAATCAAACAATTGTCAACTCAATTGAATCCAGTAATAAGGGTATACCATGTAAAATTTCAACCTGTCCAGCATTGTCAATGAAACACTTTGGACTTAAGTTATCTAAGCCATATCCTCATGTCTTTTGCCAAGGCAAATATCATCATAAAAAGACAACGCATTTCAAAGATGATCAGATTAAAGATGGTTGCTAATGTTTAAAAATGAAGGTTAATGTCAGAAAATACAAGACAGAAGCTCACCTGGCACACTAAAGAATATGTTATGACTTATGCCTAAGGTTTCAATTCTTTGCTTCATCTATAAAGTAAGGATACATTTTTTGCTATATATTTGTTATATATATATAACATATCTATATAGTTGTATATATTTATATTTACACAAATATATGGATATATTTGTTTCTATAACCCAACATATGCATTTCTAAAAAATCACTGCAGTACACAAAATTACGCAATAAAAACCACAGGAGAAAATTGGGGGGGGGGGGTTAGGAATACAACACTCAAAACTTCCTCAGGTGACCCATTAAAAAGGGATAGAAACCTAATAAAAATGACAGCACAGATTATACATGTTAAATGGTTAAGAAATATATACATATGTATAGATATAAATATAAATATGCCATTTTACCTTTTCAAAAGTCTTAAGTTTGCTTATACTTAAGTTTCCAGTATAAGTAACAGAGAAAGAAAGTGATAGAAAAAAAGTGAGACAATACTTTTATAATAAAGGAGCGCTAAAGAGAGGAAAAGAACAGAGATGAAAAAAATACAAAAAAGGCTAAGAGGAGAAAGGAGGAAATTAAAAGAAGGGAGGGTGCCAGACTTTGTGACCAGGGTGGCTGTAGGGAGGGGTGTGGCTTTTGAGTTATTGCCAAGTGGTTTGTACCAGTCTGCTGCGGCTGCTGTCACCAAAACCTACAGAATGGATGGCTTGAACAACAGAAATTTATTTCCTCCAGTTCTGGAGGATGGAAGTCCCAGACTGAGGTACCGGTAGACAGATTCTGGTAAGGGTTCTCCTCCAGGCTCTCAGATAGCTGCCTGCTCTCTGTGTCCTCACGTGGCCTTTTTCCTCTGTTGCGTGGACCTCTGCATCAGTGCGAGGGTAGAGGGAGCTCTCTGTTGCCTCTTACTCTTCTTATAAGGACACCAATCCCAGCCAATCCATCAAATTAGGGCCCCACTCTTATACACTTGGTTAACCTTAATTATCTCCTTAAAGGTCCTATCTTCAAATACATGGAGGATAGAACTTGAACATATGAATTTGTGGGAGACACAATTCAGTCCATAAAATGGTTGAAGGAGGGTTGTCTAAATCAAGTGGAAAGTTGTAAAACCAGACGTGGACAGGTGTGACTCACTGACTTCATGAGAAGTGTGTAGTATATATTGTGTATGTCTATGCAGTTTGGTTTATCTGAAATGCATAATATTTCTCATGGATGAAATTTCATATAAGCAAACACTAATTCTCAATCTGTTCAAGTTGTTCCTTTACATATCAATCAAGTTGGAACAAATTAGCATTCTCAAAAGAAGCATTGCAACAAAACTGACCATATTCATTCATTCAATCAATAAATATTGGGTGCCTCCTATGTGCCAGGCACATTGCTTGGTGTCTGAGATACTGCAATGAATAAAACAAACAAGGTGGCTTCCCTCAAGGAGCTTACATTCTACTGGGAGGAGACAGACTACTTACATTCCCCTGGGGAAACCAGTAAACACAGAGGATTGTAAGATAATTAAGGAGTATGTACGATGCGCTAAAGAAAATAAAGAGAGGATGAGATAGAGTTAACTTGGGGAAGAGGGTTTGAACAGAGCTATCAGAGAAGGCATCTCTGAGGAAAGAGAGAGAGTGCAGTTGGTGGAGAACTGGAGGGAAGGCATTGCAGGCCATTGTGTTTGGAACAGAGGGAGTGAGGCTGCTGGAGAGTGGGAGATTTGATGGGAGAGTGAAGATGGGACCAGGTCCATTCTAGTGGACAGAGAAGGAATTAAAGTATTCTGAGCAGGACTTAGACATGATTTAAGTTTTGAAAATTTTACTCTGATTTCTCTGTAAAATCCACTCTTGTGAGAAGAGAGACCAGTTGGGAGGCTGTAGCAATAAATGGAGTGAGAAATGAGGGTGGCTTGGACTGAGGTATGGAGTAGAGAGAGAGGATTCAGGATTTATTTTAAAGGTTTGAGCAAAAGGAGTTACTGGTACGTTGGATGAGGGTTATGAAAGAAAGAGGAGGCACAAAAATGATTCCTATTAGATTTTTGCCTCATGTCACTAAATATATCATCATGCTGTTTATTAAACTGTGGCAGTTTGGACACTTCAGCTGTCTGGGAACAAGAGTTGAGTTTTGGACAGTCTAGAGCTCAAATTCCTGTTAGAAATCCAAGGAGCATTGTCGAGTAGGCAGCTGATTATGTGAACCTGGAGCTCTGGGAGAGGTTGAGGCTGGAGATTTAAATTGGAGAGTCAGGGCTTCTCTGGTGGCGCAGTGGTTGAGAGTCCGCCTGCCGATGCAGGGGACACTGGTTCGTGCCCTGGTCTGGGAAGATCCCACATGCCGTGGAGCAGCTGGGCCCGTGAGCCATGGCTGCTGAGCCTGCGCGTCCAGAGCCTGTGCTCCACAACGGGAGAGGCCACAACAGTGAGAGGCCCGTGTACCGCAAATAAATAAATAAATAAATAAATAAATAAATAAATAAATAAATAAATTGGAGAGTCATCAGCATACAAATGGTATTTAAAACAGAGATGAAGTCACACAGAGAGTGAGTTTTGAGAGAGTTGAAAAGAACTGAAAACTGAGCCCTGGGGTCCTGCAAGATTTAGAGGTCAGCTGAAAGAGGGGTAGCCCAAGAGATGAGGAAGGAGCGGCTCATGAGTGTCACGGCACTGAAGAGGGAATCTGCACGGAGCTAGCCACTGAGCTGGCAGGAAGACCAAGGGTGTGTGGCACTTTGGAAAATAACTAAAACATGCGGTTCACAAAGGCAGGAGTGACCAACCTTTTAAGAGACTTTCAGAAATGGTGGTGGTAAGTCACAAAATGATTGCATTCCTTGCATAATTTTAGGAAAATACAGTCCAAATGCTTTGGTATAACACATACAAACACATAGACTGACAGCCAATATCTTGGTGGAGTGAAAAGTTGATGCCTTACGATCACACTTTGGATAAAAAACAATTTAGCGGTTGTATAGCCACTGAAACTTCTGAATTTGGCATTGCTTATGAGTATAACGGTTTTTATGCCCATGAAAATGTTGAAATACGTCCCCCTAAATGTGGAAGGAGAAACTTCTAGATCCTATTCTTGTTCCTCTCTGAGTTTTCATTGGCCATCCAAGGTAACCCTTGCTGTTTAGTGCCCATAGTACCTTTTCCTGGAGAATGGATTCCCTGGAAACAATCTGTGGCTGCCAGTAGCACACAGAACGTTTATTGGGGAGTACGCTCGAGAGTAACTTCTCTAAGTATGGTTGCCAAACATAACAAATAAAAGTACAGGGAGCCCATGCAACATCTGAGTACACTAATACTAAAACATTACTTGGGATATACCTGGAATTTTAATTAAACTGAAAATGTTGTATTTTATCTGCATCCTTACCTGTAAGGAGGTGAAGAAGGCAGGTTAGAAGGAGGTGATCCTCTGTGTGATTACAACGAAGGCCTCAGATGATCCTGGGGGCACTTTGAAGCTAGCGTGGTCCTCCTTATTTATTGCAAATTGTGGCAAGTGGCTAGGTCATTGAATCTCTGAATCAGCCAATCATTGTCCTCATGGTGCCCCTGGGAGTGGGTATAATCTTGGACAGAACTGTTCTCTAAGGGACAAGGGCCACAGCCTTGAGTAGGTACATTTCTGGCAGCTGGGGAATGAGTGTCACAGCACTGAAGAGGGAATCTGCATGAAGCACAACAGGGTTCAAGGTTCAAATGCCAAAACTTTAGAAACTATTCATTTCCTTCGAAGCGTTTTAACTATACATCTAATTAGGTAAGGTAGCTAAATATATTCTGAAAACCCAAAGTGCTAAGTTAAAACCAAAAAGCTCTGTTCCAACATAAGGTCATAGTAGTAATTAGAGTAGTCAAGTTCTGATACTAATATTATTGCCTAGCTGGCCCAGCCCCTCCACTATAGCATGTATAGGGCTTATTTGCTGAATTGTCCACCTTCCCATCTAGACTAGAAGCTTCTTGACAGAAGAAACCATGTCTTATCTATCTCTGTGTACCCAATACTTGGTACTGTATTAGGTATACAGTAGGTACTCAACCAGTGTCAATGGAAAATAAAGAGGCAGGTGATGAATAAGTAAGGCATCCAAATGATGGTTTACAACAACTAGACCCATCCTCCATTAGGGTGCAAGGAAGGTAATATTAGGCCCCAAAATCAATGTGAGACTTCATTTTCATTTTTCCTTATATTTTCTTCAGCGATACAAAACAGGTAATACCCCCTCTGGCCTGTGAATTTCTTTATTAGGCAATCAGAACCTTGACCATATCCTGAATCATTCAGTTTATTATATATTCACTTAGTGCATTACTGTTTCAATGCACCATTCATGACAGGTTTTAAAGAGTTAAGGAGAAAAGAACCCTTTCCCATTTGTGTGCCTGTCTTTGGGAAATTTTGAGAGTTTACTTCCTAAATGGAAGGTGACATTGAACATTACCTCAACAGTGAAAGCCCTGGTGAGAAGTCCAAGAGGCCTCTATTTCTCTCTTAACCTGCAACCTCACCTCTTATGAATGTTTCCTTCCATTACCCCTTGAGTGAGTCACACTGATGCTTGATGATAATCCTCTGGTGGACATACTTCTCCTCCCAGAATGAGTGTTGACATGAAGAAGTCTCCAGATTCCCTACAGCCAGACCAGTGATCTCAAATTTTAACCACATTGGATCCTGACTGAACATCCTGCCTCTGGCTCGACACCCACCTTTCCTCCCACAGCATGACCATGACCACAGAGGTAGACACTTGCAGGGTGGTCCTCTGCGCACACCCTGGGGGCGAGAGACATGAAATACATATTGACTGCAGGCCAACGTTACAGGAACGCTGTCTGAAAGCACTGCAAGGGTGCCTCTGTAACACTTAAGGTAGACACCGTAACATTTGCCAACCCCCTCACATGTCCTGGGGGAGGTTGGTTTGCAGTAATCTTAGCAGCCCCTGAAGCAACAGCTGTTCTCAAAGGGAGTCTGATATAATCCTTTATTTAACCAACAGTGGGAGGTAGTTTTGTTTTGTTTTGTTTAAGTTCTAAATTGTTAACAATTTTTCCAGCTTCCTGCAAACAGGTAGAAAAGAGCTGAAAAGTTAGGCAAGACTCAGGGCCACGTTCACATTTTGATTTTTTACCCACACACTTGTTCCTATCCCATGGACATCTTTGTCGTGGGAAAAATATCAGACTCTGGGAAGCACAAATCAGTTTTTCCCATTTCTAAGCAATACTGAAATCAGTTGGCCATTGATCTTCCAATCCCAGCTATCAAGTCAGTGTTACAACAGATAGAATTAGAGGTCTCCATAGAAAAATGTACGTCCCATTTTACTATGTTCTATTGTCTTCCTAATTGTCTTTCAATGAGTGTAGAATAATCTTCCATCTTTTTCAATAACCAATAGAAAACATGCTATGAATTTCCAAAGGGAGCACCAAAGAATTTTGTGAAGTACTTCCAAAGTTATAATGTAACCTACAGCTTAAGCTTTGGGGTCTATTGTGGTAAATAGTATCCTAACATATTACATTCCGTTGGCAAGAATAAGTGTCATTTTAACTAACTGAGAACTGGATAAAACACTCAAAAGAAATAATCCACTACCTTGACAATAGAAGCAAGAATGTAAGTTTCCTCCCAAACAGGTGCTATGTTTAGTTCTATCCCTAGAACCCCAGCACTATGCCAGTGTCTTATAAGGGGTTAAATGAACATTGAATATTTTTATTAGAAATGTATTAGAGATTTCTGCCATAAATTATTAGCAACTAAGAAATCATTACCCCTTTAGTTTGAGTAGTTTCCTTTGGACCTTGGAGTTTGCTGGACAGAGTTGATTTCTCATAATTAAATGTTAAACTCCCTTAACTAGTAGAGAGATCTTGTGGTCTGTGCTCTGTACCAGCATATCGGGCTTTGTCTTTTTCTCATTTGTTCTCTTGCTCTCCAGACAGTAAAGGCTGAGAATCTCAGGTAGCATGATTTCCAAGGTGAAAGCAAGCTCTCACTCAGAGCTGACTCAGTTTTATAACTCAGTGATATAATAAATGTGGCAACATAAATGGGCATAGCTTTCCCTCCTCATCATCATTTACAGGAACTGCAGGTCTCAGAGGAGATTTATAGTAGTCATTGCCATGACTGTTATTCTTTCATTACCTAAACAGAAAACATGTTTTCCCCCCTTTGTAATGCATCTTGTATGCGAAGAGAGAGAGAGAGAGAGAATAGACAGAGAACATACAACTTTTGAATGCTTTTCGCTTCTAGACTTTAAACTCGTCCTGTCCCATTCTCCATTAGGATGTTGATTATTAGGGAGGTCTTTGTATCTTCTTCTGGTGCATTTAATATTTTAGTATATTTCCACTTGCTCTCAGGAGCCTTTTATGGAGAAGAATGTAGAACAACTAGCAAACTTTTAAAAAGGTAAATATATAACCTGTGTCAAAGTATGGAAACAGGTTATGGAATTCACGCATCCCACAAAGAGAGCCCTATGGAAAATGAAGCAGGGCTGTGGCAGCAGAATGATAATTGCACTCCGGAGAGTAAAAGACATTGTGTTGCCTCTTCAGCAGAAATTCACCTCCCTGTATGAAAATCTGTTAAATTTTCCAGTTTCCCACAGAGTGAATGACAGAGAATTTAATGAGAAACACATTGGAACCAGACCTGTCACTGTGTGATTATGCATTCACTAATCTCTCTGTAGGGTACAGAAAAAGGCGGTCTTCTCTGAGAGAGTTTATCTGACAAAAGGGAAAAAAAACATGTCTAGAAACAAATTACCAAAAAGTAGTCTTCACCCTCCCACTGATACTTACTGACATCCCACTGGACTGCTTATTTGGCCTGTAAACAGTAAAATCATCGGGATTTGCACAGTCACCTATTTTTCTGATTGTCAATGAAACAGAAGTTTCATACGATGACTAATTTATTGATGTTTAAATGCAGCTTGCAAGTGCCTGATATTTCTAGTCTGGACTTGGGATTTGTGTGTGGGAAATCCAAGTAGAGTGAGGGAAGCAGCCACTGTTCTGAGTCTTGTTGGAGCCATTTTGTATGTCACAGGAATTCTCTTAACCATCATCATCCTCTTCATCAAGTAAATCTTATTCAGCACTAATATCCATCCTACAAGCTTTTTTTCTGAACACCTAACATATTTCATATAGGGACCTATAGCTATAATTATATAGCCAGTACTTTGGATAAATAGAATGTCCAATAGCCTCCATGAAGCATTTAAGTCAGAGGAACACATCATTCAAAATTGCTATATCAGCTAAGAGCATTTCTTAAGTTCCTTTTATTAGCCTGAACTTGGGTTGGGCAACGTGCAAGGAGAGATCAGCTATATTCCCTGCAGGAGTTCAAAATCTAAGACTATGTTAATGCCAACCTCTACAAGGAACATACTGAACAAGTATTGAGCAAATGATGAACTGTTTCACTAGCTGAGTGTCTTGGCGAAGCAGGATCTCAGAAAATACTGAATTATTGGGATAGTAAGGGAATGGTGGTGGAATGTCATGAGTTATACATATTTGAAGGAGTGGTGTCAAGATGAGATCACTCATATTTCTTCATGAATTTCTAGAAGGCTTCATGGAGAAAGTGCGATTTTGGTCAGAACAGAGATGTTCAATGATTACATGTTTAGTTAAGGTCATGAACTATGTATTATCAACAGTGATGCTACTCTGACTGTTCCTATCTGGATTAATAGGAAATTTGATTTAATTAATAGGAAATTAATGCAAATTTGCAAAGTCCCTTATGAAAAGGTAAGCCCAGGGGAATTCCCTGGTGGTCAGTTGGTTAGGACTTAGCGCTTTCACTGCCAAGGGCCCGGGTTCAATCCCTGGTCAGGGAACTAAGATCCCACAAGCTTCTTGGCAGGGCAAAAGAAAAAAAAAAAAGAAAGAAAAGTAAGCCCAGAATTGATTCCCATTTTTTAAATGTCTTGATCCAATCTCACACTCAGTTTATTTTTTTTTTTCTTAATCTAAGACAAGGCCTTTTTAAAAATATCTGTTTATTATTTCTTTCACAATTCCTTTCATGTGGTTGTGCAATTTCAACTGGACATAGACTTTTAGTTTTGCCTGAAGAGGAACCGTGTCCTCTTTTTGGTACGTCAACATTTTAAGACTCAAACAATCACTGATGACAAAGCTGGAAATGACGTTTGAGATAGCATGGGTGAAACAGGGCCTAAAGATTGACCTCTGATAATCACACATCAGAGTCGGGACAAAAGACAACTTAATAAAATTAAAAGTATGTAAGAGCTATTGCTTCCTAATCTAGTATTTTTATTACATAAAATTGCTTAAATACTGATGGATGATTTGTAGCTCAGTTGTCTGATGGTATCTCTGAATGTTTTATGTGATTCTTTTTTTTTTTTTACATCTTTATTGGAGTATAATTGCTTTACAATGGTGTGTTAGTTTCTGGTTTGTATGTGATTCTTAGATGTAAAATATGCCTCCACTGACTCAGGCTGGGTTTTCCTCCCTTCTCTCCTGTGGAATGACATAGAGGAGGTAACGCTTTTCTTGGACTAATGCCTAATCATATGATAATCTTATTTCAAAAACCGACTAGTGCAATTAGATGACTTACAAAAGAAAAATAGAGGAGTCATGTTCACTTACCTAAAAGTCTCTTTTGGGCTTCCCTGGTGGCACAGTGGTTAAGAATCCAGCTGCCAATGCAGGGGACACGGGTTCGAGTCCTGGTCCAGGAAGATCCCACATGCCGTGAAGCAGCTAAGCCCGTGTGCCACAACTACTGAGCCTGCATTCTAGAGCCCACGAACCACTACTGAGCATGCGTGCCACTACTACTGAAGCCTGCGTGCCTAGAGCCCATGCTCCACAACAAGAGAAGCCACTGAAATGAGAAGCCCGTGCACTGCGACGAAGAGTGGCCCCCGCTCACCACAACTAGAGAAAGCCCGTGTGCAGCAACGAAGACCCAACACAGCCAAAAATAAATAAATAAATAAATTTTAAATAAAGAAAGAAAAGCTTCTTTCAAAATGTGCAAAAAGATGATTGGCTTAAAAAAAGATTTTAAGTGATCAAAATTTAGTTGTAGCAATGAAATAAATCTTGAAGAAGGTGTAGAATTCCTTGGACAAGATATTTTTGTTTTCTTCCCATTACAGCATTGTCTACAATACTGTTTTTATTTTTTAAATTAACTGTACAAGAAGTTTTCTGTAGCTGTAGAAATCGTGCCAGAATTCAAGTTTTTGGTTAGTGCAGTATTTTCATTTCGTGATTGAAAATGTGGGAAGTTATGGCTTAATTCCTCTCTCTTTTGGAAGGGTAAAAATGTTAATGTAAGACAATTGTTCAGTTTTCTATTTCAAGATCAACTTTATAGAAAATTTACCTACTAGATTTATGGTGTTTTATTTTCAGGTACAGGAAATAAAAGCATCTAAGATGATATAACTGTTAAATTTGGAAATAACTTTTGTCAGCGTCCTTTATCACTGTCACACAGTTTTGTACAGCTGAGTCACTATAACTCAACTAAAAGAACTAAGATAATTTATATATATCCACACTCTCAAATTAGTTTCTTGAGAAAGAAGTGACGGTATATTTTGTGAAATAAAAACCATGATATTATTACATCTTATTGGAAACCTCTATTTACCTCTACTGTTGCTCCAAATAAAGATTATCTTAAATTAAATTAAACATAATTAATAAAACTGAAATGTCATTCTGAAGGTGTTTTCATCTCTCTTCTAGACAAATGAGGTTCCGAAATTGTAATGTAAAATTCATTGACATTTTTAGGTGAATACAATCTCAATTAAACAATTTTATTTCATATTAGATAGGTCTAGTTACTTTGAAATCACCAAAACTATGTAAGCAAGGACCCCTTTAAAAAGTGCTAGGTATTAGTAAGGAATTATATTTATACATATTTTCTCTACATGAGTTCTTTCAATTAATTAATTTAGGTAACTTTTTGCTTCAGTGAGCTTTAATTAAATATAATTGTGTATGGCCAGTAAACTAAAGAGAAGTGTAATTTAAAGTTTTTTGTTTTTAATTTTAGCTTGGCTTTAAATTTTGAAATTCATAAGTCCTGCCTTGCATAATATATATTTGGTAGCTATTCTACTTGAACTTCCATATGCTAATCAAATCAAACTAGGAGTACAAGATAAGGTAATTTTTTTAGTTTAACATAAATTACCAGCAACATTTGTCCAATACAATATATACATTAACTTAGTTTGTTGTTAATCATCATTAAAGTCATCGTTTCCTTGCCCATTTAGGGACATATGTCTACTGTTCTCCTGTTCTGCAATTTTATTTCTCATGTTTAGTAAGAACTTGATATACAGTGCACAATTTTTAACAATATACTGAAATAAACTAGAGGATTATTTTTAGCTTTATACCATGTCTATATGTGATATGCCAATTAGATAAGAGTAAGACATATCTGTGTTGGCAAAATTTCATTTCATTTAATCTAGGAGATATTTAATGTATAAATTAGTTAAAATTATTGTAGCATTTTATTTATTTTTTAAATCATGTATTAAGGGATGTCCCTGGTGGTCCAGTGGTTAAGACTCCATGCTTCCACTGCAGGGGGCATGGATTCCATCCCTGGTCGGGGAACTAGGATCCCGCGTGCCTCGCGGTGTGGTAAAAATAATAATAATAAATTTTAAAAATAAAAAAATATTCATTAAATGCAAACAATGTTTAATCATATTATTAGTTTTATAATAAAACACCATACTAGAGTATACATGTGAGGTTTTAGTTGATGGATGGATTTTATATATATTGTATATAATATATATGTGTATAATTTCCATTAAAACAAAGCAGTCTGCTTAAATGGTAGTAAGTTCAATTTTGCTGAGTTTCTATTTTGCATTTGTGCATCAAAATAAAACATACTTTGTTTTTAAAAGAAGTTTAACAATATCCTCTAAAAGAAAAGAAACATGCTTAAATACAAACCATAAACTTTCTGTGAATGCTTTTGTTCTTCCTATGAGACATACTTTTAAACATTAGCTTTACCATTTTTATTGCCACATTTCTGAAGATAAACACTTATGTTTCATAGAATTCCATAAAAATGATTACCCAAGAAAATAAATTATATAAATTCTTTTAAGTTAAATTTTCTGTGATTTATGCTCAACATCCAGTATTTGGGTTGACAACTAAGTACCATTTTCAACTCATCAAATTCCCAAATTAAGTTTCCCATATCGCACAGCCAACTTTTTAAAAACATACATCAGAAATTTTCCTTATAAAAGGGCAGATCTATTCACTGGGATGGTTACCTTTAGGAAAGGAAACTCAAAGTATGTTTAACTGAGTAATAAGAATTTTTTTGACAGTGGGACTTGACATGAGTAACTATTACATGATTCATCTCCTTCGGTTCTCTGTGTTTTTCCACTAAGTGGGTTGCTCCCTGTGGATCTATACAGTGGAGATAGCAGAGGGTCATAAAAGAGGTATTTTAAGCACTCTGGTTTCATAGTGTATGCTTGATGGACAGAATAAAATGTATTCCTCCAGCTGTTAAAGAGTGAGGGCAGGGTAGATAAAAGGAGAAGTGAAGGCAAGGCAGAATTAGATATCAGTAAATGCTGCAAACTCAGTGTACTTGTACCTCTAATCCTTTTCCTTATCTCCAACTTTTAATTCCACCTAGAAAGTCCTTATATTTTCTCCTTACTTCCCACTCATTGTAGCCCAGCCACCAAAAAGGCAGGATTCCATATAATAGCATGAATTTATACACACACACACACACAAATACACACACACACACATACAAACCCAAGCTCAACATTTGGTGCTGTTGAAGATAATTTAAACATTTTAAGATGCAAGACTAACTTACATTATCTGAGGTATGGTAAAAAAAAAAAGTAATAATCACAATAAAAATTAAAAGTGCAATGAATAAGAAAAATGAAAAAGAAATCCACAAGTTATAAACAGTCTATAAACACATTTATAATTCATAAATTGCATTAAAATGGCTGTTTTATGTCTTAATTAAAAATAACAAGAGTAAGAAAATATGCTCGATGCAAGGTACTTTAAAAAAAAACAAACGTTAATAAAATATTTTTATCTGCATCAAAATAGTCTTTGGAAACGAAAAGTAAAAATGTATCGTATGCTTTTTCAGGTTGATCTGTAAAAGTCAGAAAAATACATAATCCCCACCATTTAACTTTCTGGAACCAGAGTCCCAGTATGCACCAAACATAAAGCAAAATGCTTTATGTCATACTGAACTAAAGCAGTGAGCTCCCTACATTGGTACAAAGAATTCCAGTTTAGTTCCTATCAGGAGACATTTTTGTTTCAGCCAAACTGAAACAAATGTCCTGACTTCACTACAGTGTAGTGTAACTGAAGCTGTGTCCAAAAAGTTGTCTTCAGAGTGCAAAGACACCTACAGAAACTCCTGAAGGGAAGACATGGTTTCTCACAAGGCCAAGATGAATATTATCCAAAGCGAAACTTGAGTCTGTATTTCACTGTGTTGGGACTTCTCCGAGGTGCGGAGAGGGGAACCTTTGGCTTGATGGGATTAGGTGGCTTTTTCTTTTCAGGAACAGTAACTGTGAAAGAAAGTTCTGGCTGCTCTGATTGCTTGAATCTTGGCAGAAAGTGGGTAGAGATGTGCTGAGGTTTAACACGGGGGCTGCAGCCCCGTTTAGCTTTCCCTCTCTTGTTCAGGGCCACGTACCACTCCTGCCCCGTGTTTTCAGTTCTGTGTATTGCTGAGGCATAGGTATTATAGCTATTTTCTTGAAATCGCTCCCTGAACTTGCAGTCATCTGTAAATTTGGCCTAGGGAATAAAAGAAGAAGAGGAAATTCAAATAGTGATAATATTTTCAGCATGTAATAAAATGAGGTCTTTTACTGTAAAGAAAAAACAAGAATTCCATTGACCCCTGCCCTCCTACTACATTCTCTTTTATAAAGACACATTTACTTCTTTTAGAGTTGCTTTAAAATTACTATTTTCGTTTCTATATTCCTACTTTATTCATCTTTGTAATGCTGATTTCTGTTTACTATGTACAATCGTGAAATAATATCAATGTATATAAAAATGATAACAGGAACTCATATATTTAAATTCTATTACTCTTTTTAATTACTTTGAAATTTTTAGTTAAAAATTTAACTTATAAGATTTCCCCCCTCTTAAGCCATCAAGAAAATAAATAGTACTATATTATTCAGAGAAATGGGGTCATATTATCCTTTGAAACAAGAACACATTTTTCAATCTTATCAGCATGCTTCATGGTGCTGAGAAAGGGGTAACATATGGCCCTATTAATATTGCATATGTTAGAGTTCTTTAGGAAAGAATGTATCTTCACACAGTGATACAGGAGAGTATATTTGATGGCAGGAAGAAAAAAATTACCTTTGGAGTCACTAACAATACTTCAGCCAGATCTCTCTCTCTCTCTCTCCACACACACACACACACACACACACACACACAACTCTGCCCTTGAAATGCTCACAGAACAGTGAACTAAGCAAAGAAGTAGACATCCATCACGATGCAGTTTGATAAATGGAATTATGACAGCGGTATGCAGAGGATACAATGATAGCATAGAGGAAGGGCATCTGAGAGGATGGAGGTAGCAGGGAAGAGGGCAGGAAGTCTTCCTAGAAAAGCTGACTTCTGAGCCGAGTCTTCAAGTCCAACAAGGTGTGAGCAAGGCAGGTGACGTGAGAAAGGATTTCAGGGGGCAGAACTGGTGTGTTCACAGGTCATCAGGACACCACTATAAGTAGTTCAGTGTGACTTCCACTTAGGACGCACAGAGAAAGGAAGAAGGGATGAAGATGAGAAAGCCGGCCACAACAAGCTCTGAAAAGGCTGAGTTTGCCGTATTGAGGAAATTGAACGACCACAGTATAGGGGAAGCAAGTTAGAATGTGTCAGACAGACATTCAATCAAATGCCAATCCTGCCAGTTGAGTTCTTAGCTCTAGGTTCTTTATCCACAATCCTTGCAACTGTAAGCCTATTGTGAGAATCAAAATATTTTTCTAAGGAAAGGATCTGGAGCTTTTATCAAATACAAGAGTCCATAGCCCCCAAAGAATTCAAATCCCTAACCTGGACTAGACTAACATGTTTCACAATTTCAGGGAGCACCATTTGTATAAATGTCCGGGGCTTAGAAATACCACAATATCTTGACCCCTATATATAAGAACACTACACACACACACACACACATACACACACACACACACAGATATGATTCTTTCTATATCAAACCAAGAGGTTCTATAATGGAATTAAAAGTCCTTTAATTCCCTTGCTTTTCTAATAATGCCAAACTTTCTTCTGCAATACAGATCCCAACACTGTAATCTAGAAGTCTGAACATTGCAAGGCAGTCTACACAGAACTACACAGAATTCCATGGCCACATGGAATTTTTGACTTGTGCAAGGTACTGACAATATCAGAAGACAACCAGTTTCAGAGTATTTCCAGCAGCACATTTATCTTATGTACGACAGTCTATCCAGGTTATTTACATTCGAGTGTAGTTCAATCAATAAAGCTCTTTATTTGGAGTCTATGAAGCTATATATAAGCACTTATCTACTAAGGATTCCCTGGACTGGGTCTCTAGCAGGCTGTAAGCTGCTATTTTATTAAGCCGCTATTTTAAAGAACAACTGCCAATGGCTTTCTCTCATCCCATCATAACCTACAAGCCCATAACCAGGACAAGGGTACTATGTTGCCATTCCTTTAGAAGAGCACACATTTATTGTTCCTTTTTTTTTAATTAAAAAGTCTTTCTTACAAGTCAAACATAGATTTGTCTGCTTAGCTCTTAAAGGGACTTCGATGCTCTCCCATTCAATTAGATAATCCCAAAGTTTTATTTTAAAATAAAAGCTATAACCATCTGGAATATTTTCTGCTACAGAAAAGACCAAGCATTTTAGAAAGGTGTGGGAGATTTCATTAAAAAGGGTAGCAGATATATTTACCCTGCCTCAGATTTTTTTCTTAAAATTTATTTGAATAACATTTTTAATGTATAATACATTATAGACCTTACTTCTACCCTTGTTTCACACACAAAAAATCATTTTCCTGAAATAAAGATAGCAGTGATTGCTTTATTCAATTTTGACCGTTAGATTTTTTTAAGTGTACTGCATAATTTAACCTTATTTTTTCCTTATGGTGTCAAAAAAAAAAAATAAAGAAGGAACATGTCTTTTTTAATTGATGTGGCCAACAGACACACATGCGTGTGCATGCACACATACACACATACACATGGTATATTAACCTATAGCAATTCCATCTTACTGTCTTTCATAGCGTGAAAACCTATCGACGCCACCCCCGAAAATTATTCCATCTGAACACTTTCTCCTTTCCCCCTCAAGGTTCATGTTCTAAGTTCTTTCTTAAGAGAAGACTTAAAGAGGATAGCTGTTCAGGCTCTAGATTTTTCAAGGGTCACCTAACTGTCACATGGGGTAGAGATGTTCAGAATTCTGAGGACCCACACTACTTGCTGGCCCTCAGCCATTCCAAACCCCACATTAAAACAGGAGGGAGGCAGTCAGACTGTTTTGGATTTCATAATTGACTTCTAATTTAATATTTTGTCTGAAAAATTCTTCCAGCTATGTTGGAACAAAACCATTTGAAACAAACATAGTGAGTTTTTCATCAGGAGATCTGGTTTCTTCTGGAGGGATGGACTGTTCCTGTCAGTATTCCCGGCCCTGTTCAGACAACACGGCGACGTTAAGCAGTTCATCTCTGTCCCTAATGTTATGCATGAAGCATCTTCACAACAGAGTCACCAAGCAGCAGAGCCATTTAAATATATTTGCCATTTACCATTACACAATTTTAGATAATAAACTTTCCAGGTTACTTTTAATTTTTGAAATCTCCTTTGAATTATAAAAAGTGCTTTAGCAATATATATACTTTTAAAACAGTAGAACTGGATTATTTCCCTAGAAAATGGGAAGTGGACATACAGACTTTATCTACAGTTCAGCTGTGAAGTAGAGAGGTCAATCTAATTTCAAATAAGCTATTGAAATCAGGACCCCCATAACCTCCACCCTACCACCATCAGCCACTACAAAAAACGTATTCATTAAAATGTTCATAAAGAGCCCCTATCTTTGTTTCAAACTCAGTTTTTTGTGGATTCATTCCACAGATATTTATCGAATGTATATCACATGCCAGACACTGTGCTGGTTGTCACTTTTACAATGAAAAACAATATAGCCATGGTCCTGCCCGTGTTCTTTGTTGACTTAAATTATCTATGTTTTTCTCTATAATTTCTCCTTGATCTTGCAAGTGTAAAAATAAGTTATAGTCAACAAGCCATAATTGCAAAACTAACAAGTTTAAATTGGCTGATTTCTATGTAATTTAAAGGAGTCTTAACTGAAAAAAAACAGATGAAAATTAAATTAAACTACTTCTGCTTGAATATGCAAATTTTTCAGAGGTGGGGCAATATAGTGCTATTAAATAAAACAAGAATTTTTGGCTTAGGAGGATACCTTACCTTGATTCTACTCATCTCCTCGCGTGATGAGGGCACACAGTGAATATTTAAAAGAAAGGTCAAATTCAGTTCAAAGAAAGTAAAACTTTGACTGTGATATTCCAGAAAAGACTAATTCTGCTTAATTAAAATCTGAAGGTCAATTAAACCAAACAGAGAATTCTTTCTGAAACAATATTTTTAAAAACTTTCTAAAACCTCTTAACATAGTTTTGTTCCTTAGTAAACATGCTCTATGATGATCGAGAATCTTGTAGCAAATGATTTGAAGCTATGCCTACAAGTCCCTATTCTCATTACGTGTGACGGAAGAAGTAAATATGCATTGTATGAAAGAGGTATATAAAGAGGATTGAATTTGGACTAACAGCAGTACCAACCCTGGAGTCTGCAGGCTATTTAATCATTTAATCGATTTTACTTCTTTATTTCACTTTGTTTTCTTTGATTTGCCTCTTTCTCTTGAAAAACTTTATAAAGTTAAGAAATAATTAAATATAAGTAACTAAAATGCTATTATAGACTATATAATATTTATTAAACAATTAAACTATTATTATAGACTGTAATGAAAACAATTAAAGACCAAATTGTGCTCTAGGCAAAGTTTTCTTGCTGCCTGCATCCCTACTCTTCTAGTTCCCCTGCCTCCTTTCAATGCATTTTTCTTCCCACCCCTAGTCCCACAAATGGGACTGCCCGGGTCAGGTCACCTAAGCCCAGGCTGTTTTGTACGGTTATGTAGGATGTGCCCAGCCCAAAAACACCCACCTCTGGTGGTGAGTGAAGGCTGAAAGCCGGACCCTGCTCCAACTGCTCCCAAGCAAAGAACCCCAGAACAGGGCAGCATGCACATACAGGAGCTGCCTCTTTCTCTTTACTTCACAAGCCTCATATGGGTCAGTTGATGTATGACCATCTCCAGAGCATGGTCATACTTCCTGCTTGGCACTAGGTATCTGGTCATTCTGTGTTTCAGTTCTTCATGCAACCAAGGGAATATACAAGTTGGATTTAAATCAACCTGAGGTAAAGTAGTGAAGAATGTTAGCCACATGATTTATCCTCCTCTGAACCTCTTGAATTTGACTTCAAATTACTCAGGGAGCCAGCTCAAAATGCAGATTCCCCAGAACTTATCTCCAGAGATTGTTTTAGTAAGTCTGAGCTGAGACCCTGGAATCACATCATTAACCAGCATCCTGTGTGATCTTGATGCAGGTGAGGTGAGAACCACACTTGTAGAAGCATGGTATAAGATAGTTTACTGTCTGATGCTCTTAATAGCTCAAAAAAGCTGGGCTATTGAGGGTTACCATGTGCCAGGTGTTTTACATATATTATTTCATTCTTGGTATAATTCCATGACTATTAGGATGCTATTACCTGATTTTCCAGACAGAAGAGTAAAGAAAAGTATTCGTCTAAAGCCCCACATTTATCACATGCCAGTGTAGGTCTGTGACTTAAATCTCATCTACTGATTCCTAGATTCAAGCTCTTTCTGTAACACTGTACAAACCCAAGGCATCTCCTAGGTTTCTATATAGTCCTACCTGCCCTGAAGTTGCTCCATATTAAAATACTGATGAAAAACAAGTGCCATTCCTCCAACCATCTAAGATGTAGAACACCATCTCTCACTTTAGGCTGAAATGGGTCTATGAAATTACAAGTCGATTCATCACAGGAAGATTTCCTCAATAAAATAAGCCCTCTAACCAGATTTACATAGTGTGAAATTAAGAGAAATCTGACATTTATGTGAAGGCAGAACACTGAACCAATTTTTTAGCCTGAATGACTAGCTATTCAATTTTACTATGTAAATTGAAAGCTCTTAGAGGGCAAGGCGAGTTTCTATCAATGCCTTTATATAGCTCAGGATCTTGACTGCAAGATTGGAGTGCTTAATCACTTATTTTTTTAATGATGATGATAACCATTACTCAAGCCTCCGTTTCCCCTTTCAACAAACATGCCCATCTTTAGGGGTTGCGGACTCCTCCTCACTCTGCCCCCAGCTCAGGAAGTCTAGTCCAGACTCTCATCCCGGGCAAGCCAGATGGCACCCTCTGAAACCAGGAAGGGAGGCTGTTCTAGTCCTTGCTTAGGGCTGATCAAGCACACATTCCATGCCTATTTCGTAAATTCTGCAATTAGCTTTCCTTCCAAACATCATTCCCTAAAACCCTGAGAAACAAAAATAATTCTACCACGTGCTTCTTTCTGTATCTTTAAAATGAGCTAAAATGTTTTTCCCCAACAGGCAATAAGTGAACATGCATACTTAATGAAAAGACTGAAGAATTCATGATAACCACTTTTTTTCAAGATTTAGATTTTTTAAGGGGAAAACCACAATTCACAAGAAGGATCTTAAAAAATTATGAGATTATGACCATTGGAAATCCTTGCCTCTTTAAGATCTTGAAACTGGGAATTTCGCTTTCAAATTAGGTTCCTTGGAAAAAGGAAAACCCAGGAGAAAAGGGGCTACTGTATGCAAGACGAGTTTGGACCTAAAGAAAAAAGAGGCCAATAATAAATGGGATTTGCGGCTGGTCTAAATATCTGAGGGGGTCACAGCTGCCTGACCCCAAAATCAGAAAGTATTCTGAGAGGAGATAGAGGATCATCAAACAGCTGCCTGAGAGCAAATTCAGGAAGATCTGTTCTAACATTAAATGCTGAATACTTTCCAGGAAATATTCTAAGTGTTTTATATGTATTATCTCATTTAAGATCCTCAAATATCACCATGTATTTTTACTATAATTTTCTTCCATTTATAGCTGATAAAACCAAGGAAGAGAAAGATTAAGTAAAATGACACAGTGTGTCTTAACTAGAATGACACAATGGAACTGTGCTCTTCACCACCACACTCAAGACCTTCTACTCTTACATCTGGACCCACCCTCAGATAAATCCAGAAAGGCTGCCTATGCAACTTTGGATAAAGACAATAAACCTGAGGAGAGAGCAAGAACAGAGTGAGGAGGAGCACGAACAGACAGGCAGGCAGAGATAGAGACCAAAAGAGAAGGGTGCTCAGCCCCACAAAGCACCTCAGTCTGGGAATAAGTTGAGAAAGAGGATACAGCCCACAGTGAAGTCTCTGACTAACCCTCATGGCTCTTGGGGAAGCAATTACTTGCTCTTACTCTCAGTGATTCCCAAGGCATCTTGAGAAGAAGACCAGACACCTTCATCCTGGTAAAGGATGCTGAAAAAAACCTGCACACTAGGAATTTAAACGCATTGTCTACTTAGGGTTAATCAGTCAAGGTCTTAAGGAGAGCTGCATGGAGATTACTATGAGTATGTAGGTTGACTGAGTGCATGAGCAGAGCACACCGAGATGGCGAAGTTCAATGAAAACTTCTCTTACCAAATTAACAAACTTAGCACACAAAGGAAATCAGCGTATATGTTGCCTAAGTTTAAACTTTCTGGCCTGATAATAGTGTTTACCATCTTCCTGTCCACTGACAATGAAGCATTTTCTAAATGAAGAGTTTCTGTGAACAAAACAGATCTCTTTTCTGTTCTGAAAGTACATCCTAAAAGGGGTTCCCTATGCAACTCATCTTCACACTGAATAACCAACATTTATAAAACTGTGTGACAAGTTTTGTGGTGCACACATCCCTTCCTTTCTAGACTTTAAAATCAAGTAGGAGACACAGAAGTAGATGGGGAAAAAAAAATCCTCCGAAAGGGTTTAGAATGATAGAGAGAGAGAAGCAACCAAAAATATTCTAAGTAAATAGTTCCAAACGAAAGAAAATACGTTCTTTCAAGCTAACTTTTCCCTACCAAGTATTGTAGCATTTAAAAGGAGAGAGAATTTTTGAATTATGTAATTCTGGTTCAATCAATTGTTAACTGTGATAACTTAGGAAAATATTTAACATCTCTGAGACTACTTCCTCACCTAACTATGTAATGAGATAATGTGAATGAAAGAGATTTTAAAGAAATATGCAAATCTTTTACCTCTGACAAGTAGCTAATTTTTAATAGTCTGATTGTTACTATAAAAATGAAGTTGAAAATCTCCTATTATCCATGAGTATTTCTCAATACGCTATAGGTTTACTTTCCCCAGAATTATATGAATACTTTAGATTTATAGTTCACATTTACTTTGTAAATAAAACCCTAAAGTTACTCTTTATTTATTTAAATGTTTTTCCAGTTTTATTGAGATATAATTGACATATGACATTGTGTAAGTTTAAGATGCACAACGTGGTTTTATATACATATATTTTTGAAATGATTATAAAGGTACTCTTTAAATGCCTCTGTACAATTATTAATTTAAAGCAACTCACTAATCCTAAGCAACATTTGATCCTTAAAGTATAAGGGGCTTTAGCCTTTTAGTGGTGATGAAGTTTTGTAAAAACCAAAACTAAATCAAATAATTATATTTAAAGCTAGCTATAAGAATATTTTTTTAACATGTTTAGCTAGAAACTGAAAAGAGGAAAGAAACCATCTGGCATAAAACTAATAATGGTTAGAATTGATACTATTTCTAAATTCAACTTCCTTAAAAATAAATCACTTTATAATTTAATTAGGTTTCCACCTAGAGAAAAAGTGCTGATAAATGCTAAGAGAAAGTGGGCTTGGACAAATGGTTTAGAAAGAATCCACATAATCGTAGGGCTTAATTTTTTATCTATAATTCAGCTCAAAGTCATCAGAATGACTTTTATATCAAAGGGCTTCAGTGAGTGACAAGAGCAAGGCTTGCTTTGTACTGTTTAAAAGTCATTATTCCATGAAATAACTTTAGCCTGCCAAGATGAGAAAGAATAACAGATGCTGTTTTTGCATTATCTGCATTATTTCGGCCAGCCATCCTTAGACATTTGGGTCAAGTTTCTGGAAATTTGTTACTTGCATTTGACAGAGGAATCATGTAACCTAACCTTTCAGTTTGACCTTTCTAATTGGCATCCATTTGTAGTACTTCGCTTTCTGTTGCAATTATCCTTAAGCTTCCCCAAGGTAGTCTATTTTTTTGCATGTACTAAAGCATGAATCAGAATATTAAAAAAATTAAGATTTTCACCCAAAACAAGCAAACCAATAAAAGAGAATTTCTTTTTAGGCATTGCATATTATTATGGTGCTTAGATTTTGAAGGTGTTTCAATCTTTTACCACCATAAAGTAGATCAAGGAAAAGTTATTCAGTGTAGATGCATTTGATCATTGTTTTTTATTTTGTATGTGGATTTTTAAAAATGAAATATTTTTTAAAAATAAAATGGCATGTCCTACTTTTCCACAGCAATGAAGAACTTTTCCCCTTAAGATATGTAATAAATCAAAGAGCAATTATTTTATGAACACTGTATTGTGGTTTACCAGCTCAGAAGATGAAATAAGTAAATCTGGTTATAATTCTTGTAATGGATGATCAGAGAGGTTACCAAAGATTTCCCATCTATCTTAATAAACTGAGATTTTAGTAGTTTATTATATTTAGACTATATTTAAATTATCATTCAATAATAGGTAATATTTATTGAGTACTTACAAGGTATTTAATATTGTTCTAACAAGCTTTATACATATTATCTCATTTAATACTCAAATAACTGTAGAAATAGCTTGAATTCTACTGTCTCCTCCAAGAGATATTAAAAAACCACCTTTAGATGCTAGAGAAAGGAAAATTGAAAGTCTTAAACATTAAACCAAGTGAAATTCTCATTCAATTTTTTAAAGGGCTGTAAAGAAGAAATCATAATTAGCAAGTTCCAATTGATTGCACTCAATTAAAACTTACTATATACTTTGAAAACTGGAAAGGTGATATTTCTCCAATTTGTTTAATAAGAATTAAAGTGAATAAGGATTAAAGGAGTAGCTTTAAAGAAGAATTGCTTTTTAAAATGATTTAATATGACAAAACTCAGTACACTACAGAAAAAGCATAAATCACTTTTAAGGGCTGTGCATACTACTAATACTAATAAACAGAATCTGTGAGCGGGAAAACTAAGCTAAATATATTTTATTATCTTTAAAACATTTTAATGCTTCCCAAGTAATAAGCATTTTCAAAAGCATAGAAATCTATAATTTGTAAATTGATTATAAACTGTGTTAAGTGGGCTGAAGAAATTTTTAAGAGTGTAAAATTAGACTTCATAGTTTTAATAAGTGCTTTTGATGCAACAAAAAAAAAGATGAAAATTTCTCAAATGAGTCAAATTAAATTTCTCTATTAAAGGTCAAAGTCTTCTCACTATTGCTTTCTTCCCTCCATACTTATTAATATGAATATACGTTATATTACTTAGACTCCATTTTTGACATCATGAGTAGCTTTTAAAATTAAGAACATGATTTACTGAGCACACACACACACAATCATCATAAACATGTAAATTAAAAATATAGTATTTCCATAACATTTCTCCTCGCTTGGACCACTTTTAAGAAATAAATAATGGCAATCACTTAGAGAATGCTGTTTTCAAATACACTTACCCTTAAAACTTTTTGTGGATTCTATATTATCTTCTCAAGTAAATAAAATATTTAAATGATTACTTACAAAAACATACAATTCTCTTGGTTTAATGTACATATAATTTTACAAAAACAAAAAAAACATTACGTTCTCAGGGCAAATTGTCCTATCTATCAATTTGGAAAATCACTTCGTTCCATTTTACAAATGTAAAATCTCTATAACACCTTTAACAAATATAAAGTGGTTCTACTTACACTTGCATGGAGTTTTCCTTTTTTTGACATCGCTAAAAATTTGTTGCTGAAAACTCCTCGTATTCCTACAATCCCCTGAGACACAGCAAATATTTCCAAAATACCTAGGATGACAGAAATCCCAAAATAAAACACAGACTCTTCTATATACCATTGTGAATAATTAAATTTCTACGTAGATTGTCTCCATTCTTTATCACTGTGATTTTTTAAGTATTTAACATCTTTATTTTTGTGGCATTTATTATGTAAAAGAAATAAAAAGGTCTAGCACTCAAGTATTCATTTAAAATGATAAATTTCAAGGTTCAAAAATGTGTGTTTCATTAGTAATTCTTCTTCTTCTTACAAATGATGTCACTTTTAGTAGTCAATGTTTGACAGTAGAATCTTTTCAAGTTCTAAAGGAATGGCAAAGACTTTTTGAAATGTTTTACAAAACAGTTCTCATACATTGTTTTTCTGTCAGAGATAATACAGTACTTTTACTATTAAAGCACAGAAGATGGTACTCAAGATTAGTATAAATCATTGGAAGCCTTGAAAATAATACTTATTTACATAAAAGAAATCTCTCTTCTCAAATGATCATAATACAAATTGCTAAATCAATATATATCACACTATCATTTAGTGAGTTGCTCATTTAAAGATTATACATAAGATACTGAAAGCAATATAAATAATCTGAGACTATTGGCTCAGTGAAGTGTTTGATGGATTATGGTTTGAGACATCTTGCATTTTGAGTGACTTTTCTGGAAAAAATTTAATGAGGTATTTATTACGTTATTATTTATATTTGGCATTTAGTAGTCAGAATTATCAAGTCGATGTCCCTCTGTCTCCTTTAATAATTTGAAAGTCCACATCCACTGGGTGAAGAGAGTCAAACACCACAGTTTAGAGTATTTTAAGAAGATGAAACTCATAGTTTGTATATAATTGGGATTCCTGCCTGTTTACCATAAACTTGTATGTAATGTTATATGAACAGAAGAAAAGCATAGAGCTTTTTGTTAATTGCCTACAACAAAATGAAAAAATAAAGGTCAAAATAATATGGTTCACTAAAGCTAAAAAAGGACTTGACCTGGAAGAAAAGAAGGAAGCAAGCAAGGATGGGAGGGAGGAGGGAAAAAACATCTCAACATTTCAATCTGTAATATTTTGAGTACATATCAATAGGACTATGACGAATAGAGAAATCCACCAGATTTCCTTAAAATAGCAGTCTCCCCCTGCAGTATTTGAAGTACATATAAAATTATTCAACTTACCAAATGCAGTGTATTGTGGATAAACATATATATATAATACATGTAAGCACATATATGAATATCGTTATAGATCACTTATGTTGAACAATGCGACCTAATACCTATAATTGTAGCAAATACTGCCACTTATTTATTCAACCTGATTTCTTAAAAATACTTGATCAGAAAGTTCATGAAGGAACTATTGATCTTGTGATAAGCATTCTTAGCCTAGCGTAAATAAAACACATCTCAAGAAAAGTGCAGCTACCATTTTATTAGTGGATATTTCTTTAAAACAAACCAAAAAAATCTAAAAACTGTTGGAAAGGAACTACTTCTGCTTCTAGGAAGAAACTCCTAAAAAAAAAAAAAAAACTGTCTCAAAAAATTCTTTCCTTCAAAATGTTTTCAAAATGCTATTTACAATAGATTTTGCTATGCAAATTATTTGACTGTGATGCATACCCAAAAAAGGTTTAAAAGAATTATCATTTTATCAAATAGAAACAAAGCACACAGAATCCTTTGTAAAGATAAATTTACTATACAATGTAGTGCTGTAATAATATTATTAATAAAACATGAATAGAACATCTGATACAAAGTTATATTTCTATCAAAATTACAGAATGATATTGAAAAACGCATTAATGATTTTGGATATTTCAGAGATGGGGGATGTGATTGTGAATGCTGTGTAAATGTCTGTTAAAAAATGAGACAGGGAGAACATGAGAAATCATCTATGTGTTAAATGACAGCCACAAAAGAGACAATGTGGAGTTGGTAGAAAAGGCGACTTGACCATATGTTTCCCCCAATTTACTCCTGGTTCTGCATTGTTAAAAGTTTTTTATACCATTGTCTGGAAAATTACCTGGTTTTGTAAATGCAAATCTATTGTGTATTAGTGGGGAAAAAATACATGGTAAAATAAAAGATAAAATTCTCATTAAGCATATATGTTTGAAGGCTATCATTTAAGAGGTCAAGACAAAAGGACTCTGTAAATACTTATTTAATGGGAGCACTGCTTTGCTTATGTAAACTAATGGTTTCTGACAACATATTCTATTTTTAAGAAAGACCCATTTTGACTCAACTTGTTTCCCAACACTGTACATTCTGCATGTATATGTTATATAAATTTGCATTGTAATAAATTTTAAATATGAGGAAGATGAAATAATATATGTGAAAGTGTTATTTTATCACATACTATATGGTTTCTTTTCTTGTAAGTTCCAGTATAAAAAATGATATGCCTGAGAATGAAAAGATTTTATAATATTATGAAAACTATATTTAATTGAAAGCTTAAAAACATACTTTTACATATATCATTCTATTTAAAATTATGAAGAATGCAGGAAAGAGAAAAGATGAGATTAGATGAAATAATTGTATTTTTCAAATAAGCAACTTTGGTATGATGTTCTAAATAATGTAATTATGGTGTAATATTAGGAACCTTGATAAGATCATAGTTTCCAAAGTAATTTCAAAAGCAATTTCATGATGTCTTTTTTTCCTAGAATATAGGAGCAGATTCTACAAGCTCCACAATTCAACATCCTGCTCCCGCACCCCGAAAAGATCACAGGCCTATTGATTTTTCATGCCAAATCTCAGTAACTCATTCAAGTATTTTAAACCCATGTGCATTAAATCACACGTATATAAATTCCAGAAAACATTTCTCTAAAACTGATTTTTTTTTCAATTTCAGTAATTTCCTCTTAGGAGTCAGTAATAATAAATTTGATGGGAATTTACAATTCACGTGGAAGCCCAGATGGTATCCCTAAGCAAAATTGTGGAAGGCCAAGTGTGTCTCACAGATCATAGATAGTCAATGAATGTTTGCTAAATTGGATTGTTTCTTTGACCTTCTCACTACCTCTCTTCCTTTTCAGGACACCCCATGTGTATGCATGTATGGACACATGTCTTAGTACTCTCCTGCTCTTTTGGCCCTCTACTGCTGGGGGAGTGGGGCAGGGAGAGAGTTAAAGTGCAAGTGACAATGTGTTATCTTTCCTAGGGTGTTCACATGATCAAAAGAAAAAAGCAGTGCTTAACTGAAGGAGTTATTCTCTCTTGGTGGAATTTTGCGATTGACATCTAGGTTGAAGGATGCAAGAACTCAGTGTCTCTCAGATTATACACTGTTTAATCCACTTACTTACAAGCATAAATATGCGTTACAAAGTAAAATTATTCCAGATATAGATTTTCTTACTTAGTCCCCTCTAGAATTTTTAATACATTAGGACACTATCAATGATTGTTGATACAATTATGTAGACTTCTCCTTTTTCTCTCTTTTCTCAGTGAATGACAAAGATATACAGATATTCCATGTATTCAGAAGCTTTCAACAGCCCATCTGAAAAATCCTCAAAGAAAAATCATTTTTTTTTAGATGTTGGGGGTAGGAGTTTATTAATTAATTAATTAATGTTTGCTGTGTTGGGTCTTCATTCCTATGCGAGGTCTTTCTATAATTGTGGCAAGCAGGGGCCACTCTTCATCATGGTGCACGGGCCTCTCACTATTGCGGCCTCTCCTGTTGCAGAGCACAAGCTCCAGACGTGCAGGCTCAGTAGTTGTGGCTCATGGGCCTAGTTGCTCTGCGGCATGTGGGATCCTCCCAGACCAGGGCTCGAACCCATGTCCCCTGCATTAGCAGGCAGATTCGCAACCACTGCACCACCAGGGAAGCCCCAAGAAAAATCATTTAAAACGGAAGTTTCTCTATTTGTGCTCACATAGCAACAAATATGCCATGTCTTTATCAAATCTGAGCCTTGAAATATCCAGTTTAGTAGTCTTCATTGATTAAGTTAGCAACATAGAAATTTCCTACTTAAGTTTTTCCGTACAGAAGATAGAGATTCTGGTTTATTTAGGCTTTGGGGACTATATAAAGGTTGACTCTACATTAACATCAAAATTGATAGTGAATTCAGATTTTTAAAAGTTAGTAAAACTGAGGGTTTGGTTTAGACAAAAATGCATAATTGGAATTTCTATATTTTATGTGAACAATTTGGCTTTGTGTAGCTATAACCTTAAGCTTTTGCTCCCTAAATTGACAATTACTTGATTGCCTATTCTTCAATGGCCCAAGATAAGCCAACAGAAGCATTGTTTTGGAACTAAACTTAAAAGCATAGAAATTAAAACAAAGTCTTTGTTTCTATTCAGTAGTGGGATTTTATCATCTATCTTGTCTTGCCCATCTTTCTTCACCCTTCCCTAGTATTTCCTTATAATAAGAGTTTATGTACAATGAGCTCGACTCTTTTACCTGTCTTCAAAACCTGGGATAACTACTGTATAAGAGAAGCTAGGAATATATTAAGTGGTATTCCTTAACTAAACAAATTATGCTTCAAATCTATGGCCAGTGTACTTCTGATAGCCAAACTAGAAAATATTCACAGTTTGCAAAATTTTTAAGGTTAAAAGATAGTTGTGAAACATATTCCAACATATATTTATTTCTCCTAACAAACATTACAGAAAATTATTGAGTTTAAAAGAACCTGTTAGAATGTTTGGCATGGCAAAGTTTTGACTCTTTACAGAAGTAGCAAGCTGTGACAAAATAGTGTAAGTTTTCTATCACTGCTAACTCACAGACCATAGAATTAGATGATGAGGTAAAACTCTGATGTATTCTCCATGATCCTCATGGTCCAAGCTCTCTCAGTTTCTCTTGAGAGACTTGGACAAATGGTTCCTCATCTACTCTAACCAACATTCCATAAGCAACTCCTGAGTTTACATTATGTATCAGGAAACCATCAAGTGCTATCTACAAAGAGGTATAGGACCAACTGCAATTAGCAGGTTCTGTTTTTCTTTCACAGCTACTTAAAGACACAGATTCATTTTAAACTTCCAAATGACTTGCTATCCTTTTAAACATGACGTATTTCATAAATTCTTCATGGATCTATGGTAGCGAAATCTTATGATATATTATTGGACATTCCAGACATCACAAAGCTGAAAATCACCATGATTTAAACACTTAAATTATACTTTCCTCTGTGAGAAAAACCTATGGAAGGCAAAGGAAAAAAAAAATCCCAACTAACCCAAAAGTAACCAAAATAATAAGCTTGGTGAGCTAGGTATCCTATGTTGGGTACATGAATAAATGGATGAATGAATAAGTGAATGATTGCAAGCCAAGTGAAAGGCACAGACTAAACTCTGAAAGGCTGTTATAAACTGAAATGAATTAGGAAAGTGTTCATTAAATTAAGAAAGTTTTATTTAGGCACTTCAGTTTTGTTTAAGAAACAAAGCAGTGTTTTGTGTCTGTTCTTTGTTAGATACCTTTCAAAGTGGATTTTAAAATAAAATGTACCTTGGACATAAATACTGGCCAATGTCTTCTTTAGCTGAATGTGTTCTTTGTTGATCTGTTCTCCTTTTCCTTTCTATTCTTTTCTACAATTTCCCCTCCACAAGGCCTAAGCTGCAAAAATCTTTGTCTCTTATGGTTTCTTCCAAGAGAAGAGGGTGAATATCTTGGGAATAAGTCTGGTTTTCAGAGATCCCTAGCACACCGAAACCCACCTCCCACACATTCTTTTACCCCCCTGGGGTCCAATCTGCCCTCCTTGCAGGCTAACTTTGGATGTTCCCTTGGGAACACAGAAGTTATCCTCTGTTGAGACTGATTTTTTTGGATAAACCGCAAGAACAGAATAGAAACAGTGTTCATGTAAGTGAAAAGGGAAAATATTACTAGAAGTGGGGAATGAGCTCTGATGGCTGGTGGAGGAAAAGAGTTTGGTGGGACAAATGGAAATACTGAACTAGACACAACTCTTGCTTACCCTAAAATCTCAGGAAATTCCCCTTCGCCCTAACTGACCTTGCCTTTTATCACCGAAGATGGTCAGTTGCTTAGTGAATGTAATGAACCTTAAAACATAAAAGCGGACACCTCTAAGGAGCGTGTGGGAGGGCCTGGGACTCTCTGGGGCAGACAGGGAAGGCCCCCTCTCGGGTTTGGTGCTCCAGGACACCTCGCCACGTGCAACACAGACAGCTGGAGCGGCAGAGCCCGAAAGACCAGTCAGGGGCAGGAGGCTGGCGTGGACCCACTCCTCTTCCGGCGCGAACAGCCAGCTCTTCCATTTCCAGCCTCCTGAATCCCCCGGAGGAAGCTTGCTGGCCGGCCATCCCACAGACGTGCACACCTCCAACCCTTGTCGGGGGCGGGTGCCAGATGCCAGCCCCGCTTTGGAGCCCGCGCTCCTCCGGAGCTTGGGTAAGAAGAAACCCGTGGGGTCGTTGGTTTGAGACGGAGAAAGTTAAGTACACCTGGGAGCCACCAGGCTGACACTCCGGAGCCGGGTGACCATGTGCGCATCGCTATCTCCTGGCCATGTTTCCGCTCTCCCTGAGTCCCTCTGAGGCACGGGCTGTGCTTCTGTCTGTTGGACTAACCCCGGCTGGAAGACCATCTGGCCTTATGGAGGAAAAGGCCCGCAGAGATCTCCCCAGTCCCGCATACAACCGCAAATCATCTCTCCCCTCTGCTGCCTAGGGGGACAGTGAGAGGAATCAGAGGAATGGCAGTGACGGTCTGAAAACTCAGACGGGGTGGAAGGGAGGAGAAGATGAGAAAGGAGGGACTGAGAGAGCTAAACTCAGAAAGAAAATGTAAAACTTGGCTTAAAAATAAAAAAACCTACAAAATTTTCACCTGTACCGAACTGAACCGCCTCTGAATTTCTTCTAAAATAAAGAACTCTCCCCTACTTGTCCTTGGGGACCAAAGGCGGGCCACTCTTCCTCACAAGGTCTGGTCATGGTTTCAAGACACTAAAAGGTGCTAAACCCAACTCCGCAATTAATAATTCTAATGTCCATCACGTCTCCCTCTCTAAACGTGTCCAGTTTTCTAGATCATTGTCTTCTTCCAAACAGGGAATGTCTGGTCGTCCGTATAATATACATATATATTCTATATGTATACAATGTGTAAATATGTACGTATCTACAATGACATATCCGTATACACATATGTATATATACATTATATATAATATTAATTTGGGGGTATGGTAGCCATTGTGAGGGGCAGTATGTGAGATTTGATTATTCTAAATAAAACTGTTCAGTTATGGGCAGGGAAAAGGGGTGCGCTTTGATGCCCAGTGAAAAATGCGAGTCTGGTAAACAGAAGCAGAAGGTAAACAGGAGCTAAACGAGGAGAAAGGAGATTTTTGTTTTTTCTCCAGGCACTGGCTGGAGCTCCTCTTTGGGACCAGGGCAAACTGGAAACAAGGTGCCTGTCTGCACCAGCCTCCGAGTAGCCTACACCCAGGTAATCGCCATTCCTCGTACCCACGAGAGGGGAAAGTGTGTGCCCGCCACGTAGACGCATCTCCACCCAACCCGCCCGGCTGTTTGGAGGGCCGGTTGGATCCCAGTGGCCGGGGCTCCGGAAGGTGGGCTTGCAGACCAGGGAATCACCAGCTGTCCCCCTCCCCGAGACTCCCGCCGCCCGCTTAGGACAGGTTTTGTAGGAGAGCAGGCAACTTACTTAACATATTGGCTTCGTGGGAGCCATTGACTTTGCCATCCGGGTAGATCTGCAGATGGAAACCGATGCCCACTCTGCAGTAGAGGCTGCCGGTCCGGCGCCCCGAGGGGCTCCACTGGAAACTGCTCTGCTCCAAGCCATTTCCTTGACTGCCCAGAGAAGCCCCGGGGGAGGAGGAGGCAGAAGAAGAAGAGGAAGACTTCGTGCTACTGCTTCTCCGGCTGCTGCTGGCTCCTCCGGGGTTCCTACCGGTGGAAGCCGGTCCGGGTTGCCCTTTGGGTGCGAGGCGCTCCTCCCCTTGAGCCCAGGCGCTGAGGATCAGGTGACTGAAGAAGAGCAGGAGGAGGAAGGACAAGCTCATTCTTCCAGCCGCGGGGGTCCTAAGTGCATTTTGCAGGGCTGGTTCTGGGCTCTGTAGCCCGCGCGCGGCTGTGTGCCTCTGGCGCTGCCCCCCTCGCCGCACCGGGTGGACATAGCCTCGGGGAAGAGAGAGGGAGAGGGGGAGAGAGAGAGAGGCCACCCGAACGGATCTCGGCGCTGGCACTGGGATATTTATAACGCCAGTGATCTCACTGCTCGGTGCACGCCTGCGAGGCTTCCCCTCACCCGCCGCTTTGTGTACTCTCCGGCCGGTGCGGGGAGGGAGCCTCGCCGTCCCGGGGGCGGGGGTGTGGAGGAGGGAGGAGACGGGAGAGGGTGAGTGGGAGGAGAAGCCAGGCGGAGAGAAGCTGCGCCCCGACGCTGGGCGCGCGCACACCGAGGCCACGCACCCCAGCACTTCTCACGCGCCACACGGCCACCCTCCACTCGAGCCAACGCTGCGCGGAACTCAGCTCCCCGCAAGCACTGGAGTCCTCCTGGGGCAGCCACGGGAATGGGAGGGTGAAACGTGGGAGTGAGCTCTCGTCTCTCGCACCTCTGCCGCAGGCTTCCGTCCCAGCAATGCGCTCTCGCCTACCCAGGACACAGTTTCCAGGTTCCCTTCCCTTTGCCCAGCAGACCCAACTGTTACAACCCCTACCCCGGGGATCTCTCGGGAACTGCGTCCCGCCGAGGGATCCCACAGCTGCTAGTGTTCGCAGCGCAACTTGGAAGGCTTTGGTGTGGCGCGGTGGGGAGAAGGCTTTTGTTGTTGCTACTGATTTACTAAAGAGCTAATGAATGGATTTACTCAGCGTTCAGAGAGCCGCCCTAAGCCTTTACGCCAGGGCTCGAGCTGTTTTCCTGTTGGGAAACTCTTGGTCGCGCGCTAAACATAATGCCACCGAATTTGTTCTTCCTTCTGGGAAGCTCTAGGTCTGCGCCCGGGAGGGTGAGCGCACACGCACACCGTGCTCGGAGCCGGGCAAGAGGGGTAGGGTCTGGGCACCAGCACATGTGACTAACTGTCCAGTTGTCCTCTCTCACCCCAGGATCCCCGTGGCAGGAAGGATTATCTAACGGCTCGCTTCAGCTTACTCAGAGCTGCCATTGACTGAAGGCCGACTCCAATGAATGATTAATGATGTGCGCGCTGGATTTCAGGAAACCTGAGAACGGAGAATTCCCGTGTATGTAATGCCCCTACTGTCATTTATCTGAGAAATATACCTGGCTTGCATTCTTGAAATATTTCCATCTGAAAACATATTTGAAGCTTTAAACTACACTCTGGTACATTATTCATTGCTCATTTTAATGAAAAGGCTGTGATTTGGACCGATAAGGTCAATTCATATAAGCCAAGGTTGATGCTAAGTGGTGGCTTTCTCCATTTTTGAGTACCCACTTAAGGATTCCTATCTCAATAATGAAAAGCATACAAAACATATGTTTATTTTTCAGGATTGGAAGTCTCCCATAGTTAGAATACTTAACATCAAGGCAGCTGTAAACAGAAAATCACCTGGACAACTTAGTGAAGCCACGGGGCGGGTGGGGGTGGGGGAGCGAGGGAAAGGGAAGAATGGGCGCATCACACATAGGTGTGCATGGCCTGGGCACTATATAAGATGCTATAATGGGCTGAACACCTCTTCTTTTTCCGCTGTGCTAGGCTCAAGCTTTAAGCTTCTGGTTTAACCACCATAGGTAAGCAGACCCTTGAAAGACAATCCTGAAAGTGGACATTGAGGACGGGTGGTCCCTCAGGACTATCCACTTGACTGGCATTGTCTCTTTCCAGGGTGAATGATTGTGGAATGCTGAGCACTGTGCTTTCTGCAAGTGATGTCCTTGGGTCTCTAAAAAAGCTGTCAGGGTTTAAGACCCATTGGTGGTGCTGGATGCCATCACTAAGTTCCCCTGTGTGTCACCCATTCCTCCAGTGACAAAGATTTTCCAAAGTAAATCCAATTGCTTGTGTCTCACCCTTCCTCTTCTCTAGGAGTCTGCTGAAAGAACAGGAGAGTGGCTGGCCTTAGAGGCACTATCAGCCTCCTTCCCAAACCCAGGAGGTCAAAACCACTCTGGGGCTGAGCCTCTGGAACTGAGATTACGCCTTTTATTTTCTTCTTTCTTTCAGCTCCTCAAGCCCCACGCCCAGTGAAACAACCATTCTCGTATCCCTCTCATGTCCTGCAAGATTCCAGCTGGGGATCAAACTCTTGTCTAGGGATGACCCAGGAAGGCCAAGACACCTGCTCAGGTTTTAGCCCAGCTCAGCCTGGAGGGTGGCAAGGTGCACTCCGACCTCCTCTGGGGTCCGAGCTTGAAACTTTCGGAAAAGCAGAGCATTCACTAAGTGGAGAGCAGTGACCAGCTCTTGTGACTGAGTTTGGCAAACTAGGCTCCAGGTTCCTTCTCAACTCTCCTGGATGCTAGGAGGCTTTTTTTTTTTTTAAGTGTGTCCTTAAAACTGAATCTGTATGGTGTACGTGAGCAAGTAGTGTGTGTGCCAGTAACCTTTTAAAAATCTACAAGAGGGTTGAACATGTATTTGGGTCTTTTGTTTAAATGTAAAAACCTGCAAAAACTGAACAGTGAAAGAAGACATCACTGAGCCTGTCCCGTGCGCTGAACAGCCAAGCTCCCTCTCTCCGCAGCTCCGCCGATAGAGGGGCCAGTCGCCCTGCGCTCCCGGCTGCGCCCTCCCTGGCCCGCGCGCTGTCTCACTCTCGGCGCAGCAGATCCGCGGAGCCTGGGTCCACCGCAAATCTGCGGTCGGAAAAATTCTCATTTCACGGTCTTGGCTACCCGGGCTCTACTCCCATAAATTCCACTCAAAAGAGAGTGCAAGCCTGTACCACTTTTTTTTTCTGGTTATTTTCTGGATCATCAAAAGCCCCCTGGCTCACAGGCCAGTGAGCCTGATCAAGGTCGCCAGGGCATAGGCGGAGACGCGCCCGCGGCCGCTGCGCCGTGCTGTTCTTGATTCATGCACTCTCCGTGCCGCGGAAGCAAGGTCGGGGAGAAGGTGCAGGCTCCTGGCTACCTGCAGAGATAAAGGCTAGTTTCCACTCATCTCCACTGGACGGGACACCGAAAAACTAACAGGTGAATGGGTCCCACCAGTCATCTAGTCATAGCTCTGGTCCCCATCTCTTCGGGTTTACCTTCCTCAGCTCTTCAATCCCTCGGCCTCACGTTCTCTAGCCTCACCACCTCAGGTTCACCTTTCCTAGCCCCAGCACCTGAACTTTCTTTCCAGGCCTCCCCTAGTTCTGTGTGGGAACCAAAGGATGAATTTCTCATAGGTCTTTTGTAGCTATAGTTATGATCCAGTTACCAGCAACAGGAGTCAATTCAAAGCAAGATACAATGACTTGTATCCTCAGGCTGGCACTTAAAAGTCTAGGAAGAAAGAGATCAGGGCAAAGACAAGCTTCCCTTCACCCGAGGGACAAGCTTACTAATTACAACCTTCCTCTGGGTGTAAACAGATGTTGGAGGTCTCTGAGACCAGGGCTCCAGAGGAGAGGCCAAAGCCTGGTCCGTCCTACAGTGCATCACACTGTGATGGAGGGAAAGACCAGAGATAGATGGTGGGATAGGATGAGCAACCCTGGGCAGTGCAAACCACAGTGCCCGGAAGGCTCTCCAACCCACGAACGAGGCTGCCAGGGTCTCCGCGGACCTCGCACAGGCTTCTGTTCAGAGCAAGTCAGTCTCTCCTCATCTCTTCTGCTGGAGGTGCCCACAATCTATGAGGTTTGCCTAGTCTGGTTTGTTGCAGTTCAAGGCAAGGACTGGTTTTCTTTGCTTGATTCAAGCAGACAAAAGCCCAGAGGATTTCAGAAATTTTTCCTAAGTGAAGGGCTTGAATCTGGCCCTCCCTCTCCATCCCTGCCGCCCTTCCACACACTCAGAGGCTGAATCCAGACAGCAGCACCGCTTTTTGCTAACCAGGTCCCTGGTGACCCCACAATGACTTCTAGTTCCATAGCATTTTTGTCGGAGGCACAATTGCATTGTGGGAGGACTCAGGCGCTGACCCTGTTGGGGCCGTCAGTCCGCGTTCTTGCCAGGACCCTCTATTTCCTCCAGGCCTGGCTTCTCACCAGCCAAGTTGGCAGCAATTACAGGAACAAATAGCCTGTGGCTAAAGGAGCCCTGAGCAGGCTGAGAAGGGTGGGAAGGGCTGGCTGTGCGGCAAGGAAACAGAGTGAGGGCGCACAGGCAGGGTGCTGACAGAGTGATTAGGCACTCTGCAGGTCCGGAGGTTAGATCTCTTCTTCTTTCTCCAGGGTCTATTACTTCTTGCTGAAGAGGCAGCTGTTTTGAAATGGCCACAGGCAGCTGGTCTCCTCCATATCTGTGGAGTCAGAACGCAAAGCAGCCCTTGCTAGTAGAAAGAGATCTTTTGTGAATTGACTCAATGAAATCCATTACTTTTTCTCATAAAGCTCATTTCTAGTGCTTTCCAACTAACCTGGTGACTAGTATTGCTTTAGTTTCTGGTACATCCATGCCCTGAGTCCCAAAGCACTACAGGCCCCCAGTTATCTCAGCACACAATATCCAATTGCAGGAAATAACTGCTCTTAAAGTACTAGAAGCCCCTTATCCTGTCCAGGGTCAGCCATTGAAGATGGAGGATGTATTTCCTTGTGCTGGCTACATATGAGTACAAAAGTCGTCATCTGAGATCATGCCACCATCCCCTGACCCAAACAGAGCCCACTTTGCCTTTATGATGGGTTTTGTTCCTGGCACAATCTGTATCTAATAATGTCTAGAGAGGTCGTTCTGAGCATAGGAAGAGAGGTGTGGTACTTCCAGTCTCAATTCTCAGTAAGAAGTGGGTCAGGTAGCAAAAAGAGTGAGGAATCAGAGACTTTCCTCACCTCTCATTTTTATCATGAGAGATAAAGAGGGTGAATTAGAGTTGCTGCTATTGGAATAGCTTTAGCATTCTGGATGTTTGGTTTGTATCCAGAGAGACAGGCCATAAGCAAATGGGCACTCATTCAAGAAAAATGAGGGTGGGGGAATGAAGAGAAAAGAAGCACAGTGTCCTCTTCTAGGACATCCTTTTTGTGCCAAATGAGACAGGAGGAAGAGAACAGAAGTGAGACCAAGCCTGGTACCAGTGATAAACAGATAGGAAGCTGCTGAAACCCGGGACACATGGGCTATCTTTTCACCGACCCAGTCAAAGCCCATTTGTTCAGAAAGTAATTTGATCAAAGCTGATTTCTCAGACTAAGACTGAGAGCCAGTTCACACAGACAGGTTTTTTTTTTTTTTCCCATAATAAGATGCTTATTTTTCTTCAGTTGTTAAAGCAGTATGGGGACCAAAATTGAAGATGCAACTGTTGGCAGGGAAGTACACAGAATTTGAAAGATATCTTCAACAATACCAAGTGGATGTTTTGCTTCTGTTTAGTTTTTCTCCCAATAAAACTTTAGACATCACATTCTAGAGAAATACTCCTTTCATACTTTTTTTTTTTTATAATCCAGAACTTTCTGAGAAGCCCAAAAATTTTTTGCGGCTTAACCAAAAGCTGTTAAAAAAAAAAAAAAAGCAAAAAAGCGTCCCATTCCTGTGTCCTCTAAATGAATTATTTGTGAACTGCCTTTTTTACTTCTTTCATTTTTTTTTTTACATTGAAAAATACCTAGCTGAAAAATCCAGGACCTTTCTTTTGGCAATCACACTATAAAAGTATTTAATAATCGCAGTATGTAAGTTATTTATTACTCTATTTTAGTGAATCATAATACATTACTTATCCCTTTAATAATTATAGAGGGCTTCCCTGGTGGTGCAGTGGTTGAGAGTCCGCCTGCCGATGCAGGGATCACGGGCTCCTGTCCCGGTCCGGGAAGATCCCACATGCTGCGGAGCGGCTGGGCCCGAGAGCCATTTCCGCTGAGCCTGCGCGTCCGGAGCCTGTGCTCTGCAACGGGAGAGGCCACAAGAGTAAGAGGCCCGTGTACCGCAAAAAATAAAAAATAAAATAAAATAATAATAACTATAGAAAACTGAAATAAAATATGATCTTACTATGTAATACACTAAGAAAATCAAAATAAAAGGCATTTTAAACTTGGCTAGAGAGTTGGGAGAGGGGAATATAAAGGCCTACAAAATTGAAAATTGTATAAGCTTTTTTTTTTTTTTTTTTTTTTTGCGGTACGTGGGCCTCTCACTGCTGTGGCCTCTCCCATTGTGGAGCACAGGCTCTGGATGCGCAGGCTCAGCGGCCATGGCTCACGGGCTCAGCCGCTCCGTGGCATGTGGGATCTTCCTGGGGCACGAACCCGTGTTCCCTGCATCGGCAGGCGGACTCTCAACCAGTGCGCCACCAGGGAAGCCCTGTATAAGCATTTTTAAACCATATATGATGAATAATAATTATCTTGTTTACTAGAAAAAAAAAGAATATCTATAAGTTTTACACTTCTGTAAATTTGTTAAAATAAAGAAGCTCTTGATGGCAAAAATAATAGTAATATTAATCACAGTATGCAACAGCTAGAATTGAACTACCCACATGCCTCCCTTCAGCTCCCATGTAAACATATAAAAAAAGATTGAAAATGGAGCAGAGGGACTTAACAGTTATAATTTATTTTGCATATTGTGATTATATATGCATAATATGAAAATCATATTGATAAAGTCCATGACATCTTCTGACCTGTGTCCTCACCCTTGGTGCATTCCACCCTTTGCTTTTCATTCCACTAGCCCACTCAGATCAGAGCAGTGAGCGGATCCTTAGCTCCTGAAATACAAATGAGTGACAGATGTATGTTCACAGATTTTTTGAAAAGAAATATTTACCTTATGCACACCATTCTGCTATCTGCCCTAGCTCTGAAGCTCATGTATGCTTCTTAGGGAAGGAATTGAGAAGCACACAGCATATTACTATCAAGACTTTTCCTGGTTGTAAATGAGGCAATTTCCTGCTGGGAGGCCATGGGGCACACAGTGGAACTTGATGTAATGAGGGTCACCACCAAATGTATTGTGATTTGGTATTGGTTAGCTGTTTCACGTTTCTTATGGATATATACGGGGCTCTCAAGTAAATCATAAGCCCCTCAAAGGTAGTCTCCTTCAGCATACACTGCCTTGTAATCCCCCAAATGCACAATGACATAAATTCTAAATGAGGATCCTTAAGTGGGATGGTTTCAAAAGATGCCTTAATAATCGTTTCAATCTCTCCCCCAAAGAAGCGAGAACTTTAGCATTTAAAAGTATATCTTAAGGCTGGGTGATCTGTAATCTGTCATTTCCTCTGTCCAGGGGAACAGAGAATTTGGGAGAGTGTAAGTGCGAATGTGTATGGGCTTTCATCGTTTGCATTACTATGGCTCTTAATTACAGTAATCATTTTCACAAATGGGCTTTGTTTTCTACTCTGGCTCCTTGGCTTTTGGCAGGCTGCACCGGGCAAACACCTGTTGTCTGGTTATACAGAGGAACAAACACCTGTCAGTGGAGTCAGTAAGTACTAATGTAGAGACTGTCATCTGGGGTCTTGGGAACCTTTGCTATTGTCAGAAGAAAGGAAAGAGCACCTGCTTAGGGCCCGGGAGGGCTGAATAATAGCTTACTGACTTCTGACAGAAGATGTCGATGAATCCCTTCCCTTTACCTACTCCCCAGAAATGCAGCCTGGGGCCGCAACATCTGTTAATGAGTGAATGAATGTGGTCAGGTTTGAGGAAATTCCTTGCTAAAGGAGACTGTAGTTTAACAGATATGAGGGCTTTGAGGCATCAAACTATAAATGGCTTTTATGTATGAATATCCAATTGCTAAGAGTGGATGAAGGGAAGCAAGAAGAAAAGAAGAAATGTTGGGAGAGCAAGAAAAATGGGACAAAGATTTTTTCCATATGACAACCTCCTTCAGAAATTCACCCTTTGGAGCGTATTCGTGGTACTGGGCTGGTCCTATGTAGAGACAGGTATAACCAGCTTAATGGACTTCTCTGGAAAAAGTCAGTGTCAGTTCCTGAACTTATCGATTATTCTTTGACAGTTCAGCTATTTAGATACAGTTTATGTCCACACATGGAGAAGGAAGAAAATGAAATGATACAAAAGTTTGGGAAGGAGAGAGAGGAGATTAAAAGTCTACATTTTTCAAAGATAGATTTTAGCACCAATATTTATTTTTAGATTTCCTAACCTTTTGTTCCCCATAATCAAGATATATAGAAATCCACGCCAGCTCAGAGAAACGTCTTGATCCTGGCTCATCTGGTGAAAGATAACCCACAAAGCTAGGGAATGTAAGAATGGGGCCATCGAGCCTTTCCATTTGTATCTCTTTCCAGTTGGAACTGTTTTCCACTATATTCTGTCAGCTTGAAATTCCTCCTCCAGATGGATTTTGTTTGTCTCTTCTGTCCCACTGTCTCCTTTCCCTACGTTATGACTTTTCCTAGGCTCAGAGCTCTCTTGGCATTAGATAAAAAGAGGAAACGGGGGTGCATGAATAAAATTGTAGGTAAGGAGAGCACAGAGGCGAAATCATTAAGAGAACTTTTAATCTTGGATTCACTCCTGATTTTTCTCTTTCCTGCACCCACTATATGCAATCTATCAGGAGCTCCTTTTGGCTTTATCTTCCAAATATATGCAGAATCCACACACTTCATACCATCTCCATTGTAACCATCCAGGTATAAGCCATCATCACCTCCCAAAAGACCTTGCTTTTGGCCTTTCCACCCTTTCAATTTATTGTCAATGCAGCATAGCAATATTTTTCAAAAGAAAAGTCAGTGTATGCCACTCCTCTCCTTAAAACTACCAATCATGGTCTTCCCTGGTGGCGCAGTGGTTGAGAGTCCACCTGACGATGCGGGGGACACGGGTTCGTGCCCCGGTCTGGGAGGATCCCACATGCCGCGGAGCGGCTGGGCCCGTGAGCCATGGCCGCTGAGCCTGCGCGTCTGGAGCCTGTGCTCCGCAAGGGGAGAGGCCACAACAGTGAGAGGCCCGCGTACTGAAAAAAAAACAGAAAACAAAAAAAAAAACTACCAATCACTTCTCATTTCACACCTAAAATAAAAGCTAAACTTCTCCCAGTGGCCTTCCAGCCCCTAACTGAACCCCAGGCTCACTCTGTTCAAGCCAGACTGGTTCCCCGGCAGTTCTCAAAACTTAGCAGCCACACGTTCATCTTAAGACATTTACCAAGGTCACTTCCTCTGTTTGGACTACTCTTCTCAATATATTTGTCTCTTTCACCTCTTTCAAGGTTTTGCTCATATGTTTTCTTCCCAAACATTACCTGCCCACCCTATAAAAAACTACAGGCTCCATACTCCCTAACTTTCATGCTGCTTTTCTTTTTAATTTTTTTTCCACAGCAGCTATTTGTTTAATAAACAGTTATGTGGCTCTTACCATCAATCAGGCATTCTTGCCAGGTATTAATTCATCAAATGTACATAGCAACCTTATGGAGTAGGCCCTATTGTCTTGTCTATTTTATAGTCATAAGAAAACTGGGTGGGGGGGCGGCTTCCCTGGTGGCACAGTGGTTGAGAGTCTGCCTGCCGATGCAGGGGACGCGGGTTCATGCCCCCGTCTGGAAGGATCCCACATGCCACGGAGCGGCTGGGCCCGTAAGCCATGGCCACTAAGCCTGCGCGTCTGGAGCCTGTGCTCTGCAACGGGAGAGGCCACAACAGTGAGAAGCCTGCGTACCGCAAAAAAAGAAAGAAAAGAAAACTGGGGCACAGAGTGGATAAGTAACTTACCCAAGTCACACAGCCAGGGAGTGGTAGAGCTGAGGTTCAGACTCAGTCTGATTCTAGGAGCAATACCCTTACAAATGTGCTCAAAGTACTTATCACTTTCTAATATATTACAGGATATACTTCTTATTGTATTTATTGTTTATTGTCTGTTTCACCCTGCTAGCATGTAAGCTTCACAATGATAAGGATCTTTCTTCTGTTCACAAATATTTATCATTCACCTAGAATGATGCTTGACATATATTGTGGGTGCCCAATAATTATTTGTTGAATGAATAAATAAACTGGATGATTGAGAGTCGGCTCCCCAGCTTGAGATACATTATTTTGGGTTCATTACCGAAACATCCACTTCTCAGTTTATCCTCCAGGGACTTCAGGTAGAATAAGAACAAGGAGAAACAGCACTCTAGTTCAGATATTTTACTTCACCCTATAATTTTTGAATGAGAGAAACTGACTCAGAGATGCTGTTGTTATTTCCCTCTAATTTTTTTTTCACTGTAAGTTTACTTTACAACTCCACCCACTCCTCTCCACCCTATATTTGGAGTGGGTAGATGTGAGAAGAGAGAAGTAAGGAAAGAAGTGAGGGTCACACACACATACTAAACACCAGTTATCCTTTAAACCTTACTTCCTCTAAGAATTCTGCAGTGATGACAACACGAAGACAGACGGATCTGGAGCCAGAAAATGGGGATGGGCTATGTGATAGCAATGGAGCTGGTTCTTTGTGGTACCCACACTTGACAAACAAAACAAAGCAAACCTCCTGCATCCAGATTTTTAAAAATTCCAGAGTGGAAGCCTGCAGTGCTTCACAACTCAGTTTGTTTGTAAAGACAACAGGGGCAATGGTGGAAAAGATCCCTAACGAGAATCAATATACCTGAATTCTAATTCCACAGCTCACCTCCACACATAAACACACACACAATCACTGTGTGGTGACTCAAACCTTAGAGTCTCATTTTCATTCTCTGTAAAAGTAGGAGTAATAATTTCTGTTTTGGTGTTCTTTGTTTTGAGAAGTAAATAGGAGCACAGGTGTGACTATAAATGTGAAATAATCACACAAATTTAATTTATAATTAAAATTATATAATTATAAAAATTATAGCTGCTCATGTTAAATTTGTCAGAATAATGCACTTCCTTAATATACAAAAAATCTAACAATGTATGAGTATAAAAATATTTTAATCGGTTCACCTTGCCTTTGGAGAAATGTAGACAGTAAAATAAATAAATTTAATGTGCTGGTGTGTCATAATTTGTGACAGAAGAGCTCGCTTCAGCAACTTCTTACAAGGTTAGATTGTGATTCCCTATAGGTACTTCAGCAGCTGAAAGCAGCTGAACATTTGTGAATTATAAGATGAATGAGATTTATCGGCTTTATTTTGAGGAAAACTAAAGGAAAGGAAGATAATCAAAGTAAAGACGCCCAATCTGCATTTGCAAGTGTCTTCTTCAAATAGTGGTCCTAATACTGCTAGTACTTCTAAAAGCAGCAAGAGTCACTGGTGTGTCATCTTCTCTGACTCTTAGGCCTTTAGCAGGTACAGCAGTTTGCAGAGTAGGAGAATGTATCCAGATAACTTGCCCTTTGAAAGAAAAGGAATTCTCATCAGATTTCCACGTGGGAATACCTTGGTAGCAGACACATTGACACCATGGTAGTGAAAGCTACTTGTCTTAAAATCAAACAAATAATTTCCACAGACTGTGTTGAATAACCTCACAGTGTCTGAGGTGCCAGAGGAGAGCACTTGGAACAAACTCTAACCTGTTTTCACCGCCTTTTCTCCATGAGTAAAACTGAGACACAAACGTGTCAGTTTTAAGAGTTTTCCTTATATACGATTAATTTTCAAAGTTTTTTTAAAAAGTATTTTAGGACCTCTTACTTCATTAAGCTTCACCTGTAATGTGTTTTGATTTGTTCGGAGAAAGATGAGCAACAGGACTGTAGGTTTACTATAACAAGGCCTCATAGGGAAAATTGGGGGGCGTGTCTAAGATTAAAAGTTTTAAAGGTCAATGTGTTTTAAGAAAAAAAAAGAATCAAAAAGAAACTCAGTGGCAAAGACCACTGTTGGTTTGTTACCAAGGTAAAGCATTTTGAAACGTTTGAAATTGTTATTAAAAATATTACCTCTGTGGGCTTCCCTGGTGTCGCAGTGGTTGAGAGTCCGCCTGCCGATGCAGGGGACGCGGGTTCACGCCCCGGTCCGGGAAGACCCAACATGCCGCGGAGCAGCTGGGCCCGTGAGCCATGGCCTCTGAGCCTGCGCGCCTGCGTGTCTGGAGCCTGTGCTCCGCGATGGGAGAGGCCACAACAGTGAGAGGCCCGCGTACCGCAAAAAAAAAAAAAAAAAAAAAAATTACCTTTGCATTGATTAATAAGGAGGTAGGAAACTCTTGCACTCTCCATTGCGGTTGTTTCACACCTAATCTATTGACATTGAAAGCAGGACTGTTAACAAAGCAAAATCTGGGGGACACTTTGGTTACAGCTTCTTAAAGGGAATCACAGAAAACTAACTTCTATGTAAATTCTGGGAACCAGGAAGTACGGTACTAAGATCTTAATATGAATTGAAACAAGATGCAGGCCCAACAAGAAGAAATCAGCACCTAAACATGAACATTAGAGGCTGACTGGATGAATTATGAAGCATAACTCCTCTCCATAATCACACCTGACCTTGGCACATGAAACACACACGCAATCATCTGCACAGGCATAATACTCGTAGCTCTGCAACCTGGACCAACTTTCTTAACCTCTCTGAACCTCACTCTCCTCACTGGTAAAATGGAACTGGTGATAACCTCTGTCTCCAAGTGCTGTTTTGATTATTGTTGTAAAAGCCAAGGAACTAATGCACATTAAAAAAAGCAGTACTATCCTTTCCTGGCACGTTGGGTGCCTCAATACCGTTAACCATCAAAATGCAATCCCACTTATCCATTCAATTATTTTGGGGGAAATCATTTTGGAAGAGAGAGGGCTTCACATTTTGATGCAAGTTAACAAATGCATCTAAATGGACCTTCCTTTTCTAAGTCAGATTTCTTCAATTCTGTGAAAGGAAAAGTAAATGCTCTTTATCCTGATGGGTAAAAATCACAAGGGATTTCCTTTGTCATAAATATCAGAAACAATGTCATCAGATGACATGTAGCGAAGTGACAGGCCTCCAATTTACCAACAATAGTACACAAGTTTTGCAGGCTATGGAATAATGATCACTGATGTCTTCCCATTTCTGGAGTGATGATATTCAGGCACCTATATCATGGGTTCTCCCAGTGTGGGTAGCATATCTTTTCTAGATAGCAAAGACACCTGCCACATAATGCCAGAATAAAGCCTTCAAATGACACTCCATTTGTCACGTCCGTATGTCACAAAAAGTATTCTTCTTGCAGGGATTTTCCTAGCCAGTCCACATATTAGAGGCATATTAAAGAGTCCTTCCTGTATTAGGAAAATAAAACATAAAACACTCAAATAAAAACAAGTGCAAACAGTCCAGGGTAAGATTAAAATTTCCAGGAAGCACACATTTATTTCTGTGTTACTTACTGCTTCTTTACATGAAGCCCAAGGAGCAACTGGACAACAGTAGTCAATGCTCTATTTTATTTCCATTTTGTTATTCTTTCTTTTAAAAATTTACATATAGGGCTTCCCTGGTGGTGCAGTGGTTGAGAGTCTGCCTGCCGATGCAGGGGACACGGGTTCGTGCCCCAGTCTGGGAAGATCCCACATGCATGGAGTGGCTTGACCCGTGAGCCATGGCTGCTGAGCCTGCGCGTCCAGACCCTGTGCTCTGCAACGGGAGAGGACACAGCAGTGAGAGGCCTGCGTACCGCAAAAAAAATAAATAAATAAATAAATAAAAATTTACATATAGTAAAATTCATTCTTTTTTGGTGTACTGATCTCAGTTTTACAAATGCATAGACATGTAACCATCACCACAATCAAGACCTTCATTTGGTTGTAATTGGCCCTAAGATATACATAACACAATATAAATACAAAGTATAAGAGAATCAGTCCTTTAAATGGAAAACACAAAGAATGGGGGAAAATGTTAGAAGAAAGGTAAATGGGCTTCTGTCTTCTGAAATAAGCCCTCCACTTCCCACAATTTTTCTTAACTAATTTCTTCTCTTTTGTTCCTTTTTTTTTTAAAAAAAGATCTCAGCTTAAAAGCTATCTCCACTCAAGTGCCTTCCCTGACTCATCTCCCACCCCAAATCTAGATTAGGTCCTCCCTTCATGTCTTTTCAATGTATCCCATTCTTGATAAAGTATTCTTACTTGCCACAATTTTATCTATACAGCTTTATTCTACATAGCTTTTTATGGGATAATTAAACAAAGTCCATCTCCCACATCACCTAAGCTGAAAAAGGAGTTGAGAATACAATTGGTCCTGCTAGTCTCTCCAAAAATGGTATTTTTTTCAACAATTTTTTCAGGCTCAAGGGTAAAACAAGCCTAATACTATCAAATTCTTTTTTTATCTGTTTTATTTATTTTGTTAAATTGAAGTATAGTTTACAATGTTATGTTAGTTTCAGGTGTATAGCAAAGTGATTCAATTATATATATATATATATATATATATATATATGTATGTATATGTATGTATATATTATTTTTCAGATTCTTTTCCATCATAGGTTATTGCAAGATATTGAGTATAGTTCCCTATGCTATATAGTAGGTCCTTGTTGGTTATCTATTTTATTTTTTTATTTTTATTTTTAAATTTTTCTTGGAGCATAGTTGATTTACAATGTTGTGTTCATTTCAGGTGTACAGCGAAGTGAATCGGTTATATGTATACATATATCCACTCTTTTTTTTAATTTTTAGATTCTTTTCCCATATAGGCCATTACAGAGCATTGAGTAGAGTTCCCTGTGCTATACAACAGGTTCTTATTAGTTATCTATTTTATATATAGTAGTATGTATATGTTAATCTCAAACTCCTAATTTATCCCTTCCCCCTCTTCCACTTTGGTAAGCATAAGTTTATTTTCTATATCTGTGAGTCTATTTCTGCTTTGTAAATAAATTCATTTGTATCAGTTTTTTAGAGTCTGCCTATAAGTGACATTATATGATATTTGTCTTTCTCTGTCTGGCTTACTTCACTTAGTGTGATAATCTCTAAGTCCATCCATGTTGCTACAAATAGCAATATTTCATTCTTTTTAATGGCTGAGTAATATCCCAGTGTGTGTGTGTATATATATATATATATATATATATATATATATATATATATATATATATATATATACCACATCTTCTTTATCCATTCATTTGTCGATGGACATTTAGGTTGCTTCTATGTCTTGGTTATTGTAGACAGTGCTGCAATGAGCATGCATGTTTTTGAATTATAATTTTATCCAGATATATGCTCAGGAGTGGGACCATACCATATCAACCTTTCTCTAATGGTTGGGTAAAAACTGTGTGAAACTAAAGATCAGTGTGTACAGCTGAAAATCAGCATTAGGGTTTATAAAGTACATAAATGAAGTTAAATGTGGAGGCTTGCTTGTATGAACTTGTTTCCAACCAACAAATGGCATGAGACCTACCACCAGTCTCTCTGCTCCTAGGGTTAGACTCTATAGTCAGCTACACTTTTCAGTAGCTTTCAATGGACAATCAGCACTAAGCCAGGCTGGCCCACAAAGGTTGATCTAGGTTTAAATACTGGCAAGAAATGCAACCAAAATGCTAACAAAGGTTTCTTTCACTTTGTCTTACTACAGAAACAGCAGTCATATAGAGTATGGCTTACACACAGAAAGATCTTAGAAGGGAGTGCTCATGACTGATCATTTCTCCTTAGTTTTTCATGCTACAGTGTGCAAAGTGTCACATTGGTTTATTCAGTCCTTTAAATAACTGACCAGGTAAAAGGAGACAAAAAAACATAAGCCTACTGCCTTTTATACTATTTTTCCCCATTATTCTAAGAGGTGGATCAAAAAAGATCTTGCTGTGATTTATGTCAAAGAGTGTTCTTCCTATGTTTTCCTCTAAGAGTTTTACAGTGTCCAGTCTTACATTTAGGTCTCTAATCCATTTTGAGCTTTTTTTGTGTGTATGGTATTAGGGAGTGTTCTAATTTCATTCTTTTACATGTAGCTGTCCAGTTTTCACAGCACCACTTCTTGAAGAGACTGTCTTTTCTCCATTGTATATCCTTGCCTCTTTTGTCATAGATTAGTTGACCATAGGTGCATGGGTTTATCTCTGGGCTTTCTATCCTGTTCCATTGATCTATCTTTCTGTTTTTGTGCCAGTACCATATTGTCTTGATTACTGTAGCTTTGTAGTATACTCTGAAGTCAGGGAGTCTGATTCCTCCAGCTCTGTTTTTTTCCCCTCAAGACTGCTTTGGCTATTCAGGGTCTTCTGTGTCTCCATACAAATTTTAAGATTTTTTGTTCTAATTCTATTAAAAATGCCATTGGTAATTTGATAGGGATTGCATTGAATCTGTAGATTGCTTTGGGTAGTATAGTCATTTTCACAATATTGATTCTTCCAATCCAAGATCATGGTATATCTCTCCATCTGTTGGTATCATCTTTAATTTCTTTCATCAGTCTCTTATAATTTTCTGCATACAGGTCTTTTGTCTCCCTAGGTAGGTTTATTCCTAGGTATTTTATTCTTTTTGTTGCAGTGGTAAATGGGAGTGTTTCCTTAATTTCTCTTTCAGATTTTTCATCATCAGTGTACAGTAATGCAAGAGATGTCTGTGCCTTAATTTTGTATCCTGCAACTTTACCAAATTCATTGATTAGCTCTAGTAGTTTTCTGGTGGCATCTTTAGGATTCTATACATGTAATACCATGTGATCTTCAAACAGTGACAGTTTTACTTCTTCTTTTCTAATTTGTATTCATTTTATTTCTTTTTCTTCTCTGATTGCTGTGGCTAGGACTTCCAAAATTATGCTGAATAATAGTGGCGAGGGTGGACATGCTTGTCTTTTCCTGATCTTAGAGGAAATGCTTTCAGTTTTTCACCATTGAGAATGATGTTTGCTGTGGGTTTGTCATATATGGCCTTTATTATGTTGAGGTAGGTTCCCTCTGTGCCCACTTTCTGGAGAGGTTTAACATAAATGGGTGTTGAATTTTGTCAAAAGCTTTTTCTGCATCTATTGAGATGATCATATAGTTTTTACTCTTCAATTTGTTAATATGGTGTATCACACTGATTGATTTGTGTGTATTGAAGAATCCTTGCATCCCTGAGATAAATCCCACTTGATAATGGTGTATGATCTTTTAAATGTGTTGTTGAATTCTGTTTGCTAGTGTTGTGTTGAGGATTTTTGCATCTATATTCATCAGTGATATTGGTCTGTAATTTTCTCTTTTTGTAGTATCTTTGTCTGGTTTTGGTGTCAGAGGGATGGTGGCCTCATAAAATGAGTTTGGGAGTGTTCCTTCCTCTACAATTATTTGGAAAAGTTTGAGAAGGATGGGTGTTCTCTCTTCTCTAAATATTTGATAGAATTCACCTGTGAAGCCATCTGGTCCTGGACTTCTGTTTGTTAGAAGATTTTTAATCACAGTTTAAATTTCATTACTTGTGATTGGTCTGTTCATATTTTCTATTTCTTCCTGGTTCAGTCTTGGAGGTTATACCTTTCTAAAAATGTGTCCATTTCTTCCAGGTTGTACATTTTATTGGCATAGAGTTGCTTGTAGTAGTCTCAGGATGCTTGGTATTTCTGCAGTGTCTGTTGTAACTTCTCCTTTTTCATTTCTAATTTTATTGATTTGAGTCCTCTCCCTCTTTTTCTTGATGAGTCTGGCTAGTGGATTATCAATTTTGTTTATCTTCTCAAAGAACCAGCTTTTAGTTTTATTGATCTTTGCTATTGTTTTCTTTGTTTCTATTTCATTTATTTCTTCTCTGATCTTTATCATTTCTTTCCTTCTACTAACTTTTGGTCTTGTTTGTTCTTCTTTCTTTAGTTCCTTTAGGTGTAAGGTTAGGTTGTTTATTTGAGATTTTTCTTGTTTCTTGAGGTAGACTTGTATTGCTATAAACTTGCCTCTTAGAACTGCTTTTGCTGCATCCCATAGGTTTTGGATTGTCGTGTTTTCATTGTAATTTGTTTCTAGGTATTTTTTGATTTCCTTTGATTTCTTCAGTGGTCTCTTGGTTATTTAGTAACATATTGTTTAGCCTCTATGTGTTTGTGTTTTTTACATTTTTTTTCCCTGTAATTGATTTCTAATCTCATAGTGTTGTGGTCAGAAAAGGTGTTTGATATGATCTCAGTTTTCTTAAATTTACTGAGGCTTGATTTGTGACCCAAGATGTGATCTATCCTGGAGAATGTTCCGTGCACACTTGAGAAGAAAGTGTAATCTGTTGTTTTTGGATGGAATATCCTATAAATATCAATTAAATCTATCTGGTCTATTGTGTTATTTAAAGCTTGTGTTTCCTTATTAATTTTCTGTTTGTATGATCTGTCCATTGGTGTAAGTGAGGTGTTAATGTCTCCCACTATTATTGTGTTACTGTCGATTTCCTCTTTTATAGCTGTTAGCAGTTGCCTTATGTATTGGGGTGCTCCTATGTTGGGTGCATATAGATTTATAATTGTTATATCTTCTTCTTGGATTGATCCATTGATCATTATGTAGTGTCCTTCCTTGTCTCTTGTAACATTCTTTATTTTAAAGTCTATTTTATCTGATATGAGAATTGCTACTCCAGCGTTCTTTTTGATTTCCATTTGCATGGAATATATTTTTCTATCCCCTCAATTTCAGTCTGTATGTGTCTCTAGGTCTGAAGTGGGTCTCTTGTAGACAGCATATATATGGGTCTTGTTTTTGTATCCATTCAGCAAGCCTGTGTCTTTTGGTTGGAGCATTTAATCAATTCATGTTTAAGGTAATTATTGATATGTATGTTCCTATGACCATTTTCTTAATTGTTTTGGGGTTTTTTTTGTAGGTCCTTTTCTTCTCTTGTGTTTCCCACTTAAAGAAGTTGCTTTAGCATTTGTTGTAGAGCTGGTTTGGTGGTGCTGAATTCTCTTAGCTTTTGCTTCTCTGTAAAGCTTTTGATTTCTCCGTCTAATTTGAATGGGATCCTTCCTGGGTAGAGTAATATTGGCTGTAGGTTCTCCCCTTTCATCACTTTAAATATATCATGCCACTCCCTTCTGTCTTGTAGAGTTTCTGCTGAGAAATCAGCTGTTAACCTTATGGGAGTTCCCTTGTATGTTGTCATTTTTCCCTTGTTGTCTTCAATAATTTTTCTTTGTCTTTAATTTTTGTCAGTTTGATTACTATGTGTCTCAGCGTGTTTCTCCTTGGGTTTATTCTTCCTGGGACTCTCTGCGCTTCCTAGACTTGGGTGGCTATTTCCCTTCCCATGTTAGGGAAGTTTTTGACTATAATCTCTGCAAATATTCTCTCGGCTCCTTTCTCTCTCTCTTCTCCTTCTGGGACCCCTATAATGTGAATACTGTTGTGTTTAATGTTGTCCCAGAGGTCTCTTAGACTGTCTTCACTTCTTTTCATTCTTTTTTCTTTATTCTGTTCCACGGCAGTGAATTCCACCCTTCTGTCTTCCAGGTCACTTATCTGTTCTTCTGCCTCAGTTATTCTGCTATTGATTCCTTCTAGTGTATTTTTCATTTCAGTTATTGTTTTGTCATCTCTGTTTGTTTGTTCTTTCATTCTTCTAGGTCTTTGTTATATATTTCTTGCATCTTCTCGATCTTTGTTTCCATTCTTTTTCTGAGGTCCTGGATCATCTTCACTATCATTGTTCTGAATTCTTTATCTGGTAGGTTGCCTATCTCTACTTCATTTAGTTGTTTTTCTGGGGTTTTATCTTCTTCCTTCATCTGGTACATAGCCCTCTGCCTTTTCATCTTGTCGATATTTCTGTCACCTTTTATACTTTTAGGCTGGGGTAATAGGCCACACCAGCAGCCAAGATCCTAACAATGAGGAATTCTTGCTACTCCACAATTAAATGTTCCCAAGTTCTCTTTCTCATGTGACCATTGGATCTATAGCAGCCCAGCCATGGTCTCCATGGTCACGAACTCCATCACAGCAGGAACTGTGTTTATGTTGGTCATTTGTTGAATCCACATGATTCCAGTAACTGAGAATGCACTCAGGAAATATTTGTTGCCTGAGTGGAAAAATGAATGAGTGAATGCATCAATGGGTTCTTGTTCTGTCTCTGCCATCGATTAACCATGTGGTTGCCAAGTTCTTTATTTTCTCCATACATCGGGTTTTCCTCAACAGTAACATGTAAAATCTGAAAAGCAATTCAATTAGATAATCACTAAGAGTCTTAAAAAAAAAAACAGACAGATGTTATAAACACAGGATCAACAGAAAAATTCACTTATCTCTACCTTATTTCAGGTTTTATAGACCACATTGCAGCCCATTTCAATTAAACTACATTAAATGATGGAAAGAGTATATCTTAGTCCTGGCAAGGTTGATTATTGGTATGTGGTTTTGCATAGCATATAAACTTCATGGACCTTCATTTTCTTATATACAAACTTAGGAGAAGAATCAGGATATTTCTGACCATTTTTATCACCAACATTTGATTATTCTAGTTTTTTCAATATCTTTTTTTTTGTTTAAAGTTACTCTTTTTTGTGAAAATTATTGAATTAGTGTATTTTAAATGCCTAATTTCCAATGATTTTCTTTAAGCTTGTCAAACTAACAAGTTCTCTAAACCTTATAAAGACAATAAATATTGTAGAAAACATTTACTTCTGAAAAAGACAATAGAGAGTATATACAAAACTAGGAGAAACAAAGCATAGAGGAAAAGTGATATCCCAGGAGATGGGGATCACTGCTTGCAGAAGGATTAGGATAAGGAAACATGATCACAGCATCCTTGCCACAAGAAGAATACTCTAACTTACAAGAGTGGATTAACATCATTTCATCTTCCAAGCTCTTCACTTTTTGCTGTCTTTGAAACAACAGTTTTGATTCAAGCAGAACACTTTTACTTTTCCCAGACACAAACAGCTTTCAGTATTGCAAGGATTTATTTTAGCATTTGGAAAAGTGCCAAAGATCCAGGATTTCTCCAGATTTTAACCACATTTCTGACACTGTGCATCCAATAAGATGTGACACATGGACATAACAGGTTCCTAGAGGTTTTTTTAAAAGAAAATAAAACTCACTTTGCTATAATACTAAACCTCTCTTAGACTGACAAGACCAAGCATGATCAAAATATCTTTTATTATGTTCTTTCCCATTGTTTTTAATGACACTGCTTTGCATTTGATGAAATAAAGGCACACAGAAGGGAACATGCCCTTATTTAGAGCAATTAGATTTTGGAAAAAAATAGGTGTGGTCCCAGGGCCAGAAACTCAAGAGAGACCAAAGATTCTCTGAAAAGAAGCTAGACCTGTATATAGTCACATATGATCCTTTTGAGGAAGAAAAAGTTGAGGCATTTTAAACAAAATTTCTGTTCAGTAAACTTTCTTGAGATCTCAGACTTTAAAAATAAAAACAGTAAAATAGGAGAAGGGGCACAGGACAATGATAAATGCACATAAGGGGCAGAAAGAAAAAAGCTTGAAAGGGTGAAGAGCAAAATGGATCAAGACAATGGAAAGACTATTTTTGCAATGCCAGTAATTAATTTTTAACTTTCTAATGGACATCTTCAATGAGTCACCCAAAGACTCCTAAAACTTTATCATGTCCTAAATATCATTCATTTTCTTTATCTTAGATTTGTTCAGAGCCTGAGACAAGGATTGGGTGTAGATAGTTTATTTGGAAGATAATCCTAGGAAGCAGACAAGAGAAATGAGAGAATGAAACCAGAAATGAGGGGAGAGCCAAAAAAAAAAAAAATGATAGATTATCGAACTGGTTTCCAGCATCAGTAACTGGGGCACAGACCCACAGGGAACATGCTGGGCACCTTGTAAAAACTGGCTCAAAATTGTCTCATAGAAAGTTGGGGAAGTTGGAGCAATTATCCATTGATTCCTCTTCCTCCCACTTCCAGGCTGCATCTACGTGCTGGATGAGGGTATTGCCACCTTAGAAGAAAGCCCTGTGGTAGAAAAGTAGAGAGGTACATTTCCTGTTTGAGATGGGACCCTGGTGATTCACAAGGAACTGCTTACTACAGCAAGGATGAAATATGTGTGCAAAGGAGAGATGGTGCAAAGCACCACAGCATCTATTAATATCTTCACTCCAAACTGCTCCTCTTCATACATATTCACTTCTTCCATTAATGCAATAACCCTCTACCAAGTTTCTCCAAGCCAGAATGCTTTGAGTGATCATATTCTTCCCCATCCACCATATCTAATATTGAAGTTTGCTCTTTTCACACTTTTTTATAATTGTGGTAAACACACACATAACATAAAGCTTACCATCTTAACCACTTTTAAGTAGTGTTAGTTCAGCAGTGTTAAGTACTGTCACATCGTTGTGAAACAGACTTCCAGAACTTTTTCATCCTGCGAAACTAAAAATTTATACCCATTAAACAACAGCTCCTCTTTTCCCTTTTGCCTTTTGTCCTTTTAAGTCAGGAAACAGGCCACATCAGCACCCAAGATCCTATCAGCTGGGTTCTCTTGCTTCTCCACTATTAAATATTCCCAAGGTTTTTTTCTTATGTCATCATCAGATATATAGCAGTTTGTTCAAACAAACAAGATGAAGGTTATTTTAATTTTTGTATTTAAAAGAATATAATTTTTCACTGAAATATCATTAAAGAGAATTAGAAAGCTATCAGAAGGGGGTGGGAGGACAAATCACTTATGATTTTAACTCCTAACCATACTCACAGTCAATAATTCTGATTTGTTTATTTTCTTTTTCACTTCTTTTAACGAGTAGTGTATTTTTCACATAGTTTTAGTCACACAGTATGTACAATTTAGTTCCTTTTAAAATTTTAACATGGTGAAGGCAGTCAATGTGAAAATGGATAATGATAAAGCCCTACATGTAGGCTTAAAAAAAATCAATTGCTCAGGTACAAGATAGATGGGGCAGAGAATCTAACATAGTTTGTGTTAAAACATTCATAAGTACAACACAGGTAAAAGACCTTGGGACTGTTAGTTTGCCGCAATCTCAATGTAAATCTCTATTGAGACAAGGCTTCTCAAAATCAATTGCAGTATTGGAATACTTTAGAAAAGATATGGATGGGACTTCCCTGGTGGTCCAGTGGTGAAGACTCCATGCTTCCAATGCAGGGGGCACATGTTCCATCACTGGTCAGGGAACTAAGATCTGCACATGTGGTGTGGCGGGGCCAAAAAAAAGATATGGAAAACTGTTTCCAAAACAGTATGACATATTCTACAATAGGACCAGGGAATTACAGACAATACAGTATAAAAGATCTGATAATATTAGTATTTGACTGAATGATCAGAGGATGTTTATCATAGAAAATAGAATTGGAAGGACTATACATGTTTTTGGAGTTTTAACTTTTCTACATTTATTTGGTTGTATTCCCAATTTCAATCGAAACATAAAAGTGAGGACTTAGAAAAAACAGAGGCCTTATTGCCATAACTATTAGAGTTGAACAGTGATTAACAGGATCCTTAATGATTCATGTATGAAAACCAAGAGTTTCTTAGGTATGAATTTGTCACTGTATAAATTTGTCACTGTGTATAATTTCCACACCAGAAGAAATACTAAAAGAAACTTCAATTTCATGTATAGTTAGAGATCAGCATAGATTGACATTTACTTTTAAAAATATGTTTTGTATTTTTAGATATTAGTTTAAATTTAAAAAAGAATGCAAACATTCAAATAAAAGGGACCTATATATATTTTTAAAATTAGGGTATAGTTGCTTTACAGTGTTGTGCTAGTTTCTGCTGTACAATGAAGTGAATCAGCTATATGTATACATATATACAGATCCTCTTGGATCTTCCTCCCATTTCTCCATCCCACCCATCTAGGTCACCACAGAACATGGAGCTGAGTTCCCTGTGCTATACAACATGTTCCCACTAGCTATCTATTTTACACATGGTAGTGTATATATGTCAATCCCAATCTCCCAATTCCATCCCACTCCCCCTTCCCCCAACTCCTGTCCACACATCCTCTCTCTACATCTGCATCTCAATTCCTGCCTGCCAATAGGTTCATCTGTACCACTTTTCTAGATTTCACAAATATGCATTAATATACGATATTTGTTTTTCTTTTTCTGATTTACTACACTCTGTATGACAGACTGTAGGTACATCCACATCTCTATAAATGACCCAATTTCATTCTGTTTATGGCTGAGTAATATTCTATTGTATATATGTACCACATCTTCTTTATCCATTCATCTGTTGATGGACATTTACGTTGCTTCCATGTCCTGGCTATTGTAAATAGTGTTGCGATGAACACTGGGGTGCATGTATCTTTCTGAATTATGTTTTCTCAAGGTATATGCCCAATAGTGGAATTGCTGGGCCATGTGGTAGTTCTATTTTTAGTTTTTTAAGGAACCTCCATGCTGTTTTTTTACAGTGGCTATATCAATTTACATTCCCACCAACAGTGCAAGAGGGTTCCCTTTTCTCCACACCTTCTCCAGCATTTGTTGTTTCTAGATTTTTTTGATGATGGCCTTTCTGACCTGTGTGAGGTGATACCTCATTGTAGTTTTGATTTGCATTTCTCTAATAGTGATGTTGAGCATCTTTTCATGTGCCCCTTGGCCATCTGTATGTCTTCTTTGGAGAAATTTCTATTTAGGTCTTCTGCCCATTTTTTGATTGGGTTTTCTGTTTTTCTGGTGTTGAGCTGCATGAGCAGTTTGTATATTTTGGAGATTAATTCCTTGTCAGTTGGTTCATTTACACATATTTTCTCCCATTCTGAGGGTTGTCTTCTCATCTCGTTTATGGTTTTCTTTGCTGTGCAAAAGCTTTTAAGTTTCATTAGGTCCCATTTGTTTATTTTTGTTTTTATTTTCATTACTCTAGGAAGTGAATCAAAAAATATCTTGCCATTTGATTTATATCAAAGTGTGTTTTTTAAAAATATAATCTATGTTGGTTAGTAGTATGTTCCTCCATGCCTTTTTCTGTGCTATTTCAAACACATATCCCCAAATATATATATGTGGGTTGTTTTTTTGTTTGTTTTAAGAAATGAGATGATATAATACACATGATTGTGCTTCCCTCATATAAAAATATGCCAAGGGTGGCCTTAGACTAGATCAGTACATATGAATCTAGTTCATTCTCTTAAATAATTGCTCTATGTTCCATAGAATCATATACAATAAATATATATTCTTTCACTGTTACTTAAGTTGTTTCCAGTATTTTTTAACCATAGTTACTTAGAATGCAAAACTTTCAAATGTACCTTTGATGTTATTTCTGTGGGATAGATTCCCAAAACTGGGATAGCTGGGTCAAAGGTTATGAGCAATCTTTATTTGAATAAATATTGTCAGATTACTTGTCAAAAAGCTATATATCTCTCCACAGACCTCCTCCACAATGCATAAAACTCTTGATTTTTCACTTTTACAGAAACATAGATATTCTGGAATTTACACTCACATCTTCAATTGTTTTAAGAGATTTGCTAATGAGATTGGGCTATTTTGTATCATTCTAGAACATAGAACTAGCATAAGTGAAATTAGCTTTTAGCTTGGTGTAATTTTTCTAGCAGTGAGAGCTGTTCATAAATGAAATAGACTGCCATTTTAAGAGATCAGTTTACTGTTTCTAGCTGTGCTTCAGAAATAACCTCCTTAAAAATAATCCTTATATTTGCATAATAGTTAATTACTTACATAGCACATTCATATCATTTGATTTCTATTGATCTTTGGATCTGCATTAATCTATTATTCTATAGAAATGTAAGTTTTTAAGAAATCTTGTTTTCTGAAAATGTATATTAACCTCTAACATACTCTCTCATTTTCCCTTGCTCTCCCTCTCCCACCCCCGAGTTTTCTCTTTGGCATTTTGGAAAAAAAAACCAGAATATTATGGGGCACATCATTCACCCAGATGTATGTGGCATAGTCATCAATATCTTAATTATGTATCTTTTACAGATCGTATACCAATTTAATATTCACCTTAAAATCTAAAAGTTTAATTCAGACTTACCTATAAACGTAATAGGGCTCTTTGATTTCGACTTATCTCTATCACCTTAGCTAACATCAGTGATGCTGAAACCAAACTTTTGCAAAATATCCCTTCTTTCATCTCCCCATAACTAAATTTTGATATGACAGTCAAAGGGCAACACTTAAAAACAAGCTTAATGGAGTAGTTTTAATTAACAGTTAGTTAGATTTTATTTTGGTAGAAGTTGCAGTTCTTAGAAAGCTGGGGAATGGAGGAGTGGGGAGTGTTCTTAGAACAGTAAACACCACAGACCTCAGAACTTGGTGGTTAAATATCTAGGCAACAAAGAGAGTGAGTACACCAGCTCAAGGACAGATGACATGATATTTCCCAGATGTCACTGTTTAGTTGTGTCACTGTCCAGCAGCAGCCACCAATTAAAAAAAAAAAAAAAACAAAAAAAAACAAACCTTTTCCCCTGAAGGAGCATAACCAGCACTGAAGGCAGTAGGGGAGATGTTGGCAAGGTACCGGAACAGGTGGCAGCAGCAGGTGTGATAGGCGAGAGATGACAAGGGCACAGAGTGTGCTGTTGGCAAGCTGTCGGTAACCAGAGTTCAGGAACTACTGATAACAGAGAAAGAGCAGAGATGATGGCATGGGGATAAAGGAGCAGGGCAGAACAGACTGTCATAGCAGGATGACAGGTACCTCCTGAACAAACAGGAAATGTGATGAGAGTGGAAGTGGTAGCCTGCAGCCCCAAATTGGCTTGGGAGGATCACACCATGATGACAGTGAAGCCTGCAGTACCCCAGCAGACATGCGAGTCACCCAGAGCTCCCATGCCAGAAGGCAGTCCACACACTGCAGCCACATGGAGAGAGGAAAACAAAGAGAAAAGAGCCTTAGTGATATTTCTTTTTTTTTCATCTATTGTTGATGATTTGCTTTTTTTCCACTCAAAGAACCATGATCTGAGAGGAACATCTGGGTGTCCCCAAATACTCTGAGAACCCAGAGTTCTTAGATTGAGATTAAATATCTTGTTATAGCCCCAATTCTATCTGCTTGATAGCTGTGTTGAGACCACATATCAAGATGGCTAATTACCGATGATTGTAAAACACTTCTCTCATACAATTCAATTGAGTAAATATTTACTGATGCCAGATTACTGCATTAAAAGTCCTATAAAATAAGGAGTCACTGATGTTTGCTACTATGCTGTATTTGGATACTGCCTTGTCACTATGTAACTATATGATTACATACATAATTCACTGTGATAGAATTGCATCAATATTTTATTATGTTTGTTTTGACAAGTTGTCTCACATTAGAAGATATTCCTCTAGGATTCCAAAGTGTCAGTCTTGATGAGGGGAGAGTTGAGTTGCAAAGCAGAGTTTAATTTCAATACCTTACTGTATATTATGTTTTCTCACACTTAATAATTGTTTTATATAAATTTATTTATTTTTATATTTGGCTGCATTGAGTCTTTGTTGCTGCACGCAGGCTTTCTCTAGTTGCGCTGAGCGGGGGTTACTCTTCATTGTGGTGTGCGGGCTTCTCATAACAGTGGCTTCTCTTGTTGCAGAGCATGGGCTCTAGGCGCGCGGGCTTCAGTAGTTGTGGCACGTGGGCTCAGTAGTTGTGGCTTGCAGGCTCTAGAGCTCAGGCTCAGTAGTTGTGGCGCATGGGCTTAGCTACTCTGCGGCATGTGGGATCCTCCCAGACCGGGGCTCGAACCTGTGTCTCCTGCATTGGCAGGTGGATTCTTAACCACTGCACCACCAGGGAAGCCCATTAATAATTTTTTAAATGGAGGTTCTTAAAATGTCAACCTATAGGTATGACTAGATTGGTTTATTCATTCAAAAATTTTTTCTTAGTTCTTACTTTGTACCAGGTGCTTTCCTAGGTACTAGAGATGTCATAAACAACAACAACAACAACAACAACAACAACAACAAAAACTAAAACTTTTGTTGAACTTTCATTGCAGTGAAGGGTGGCAAATGATAAATAAACCACTACAAAATTAATCATAGTAAGCAGGATGGAGATATTTGGTTGGAGGATAGAATGTTGCTATTTTATATAGAGAGATCAAGGACAGTTTTTATTTTTATTTTTTTAACAAATTGCCATTGCAAAGAGATTAAAATGTGAGGAAGCAAGCTGTGCAGATATGGACAAAAGATATTCTGAAAAAGACATGTCTGGTGCAATTCAGGAAGAACAAGGAGGTCAATGTGATTGAAACATAATGAGAGAGAATGAGAGTTATAGGAGAACAGGTGGATGCTTATCATGTGAGACTTTACAGATGATGGTAAGGATTGTGAATTTTATTCTGAGAAGTAAGGGAAACTGTTGAAGTTTTCTGAGCAAAATTATGTGATCTGACTTAATTTTCCAAAGGATCACTCTGGCTGCTGCATAGACAACAGACTGTAAGGGGCACAAAAGTCAAAGCTAGAAGTTCTATTAGAAGACTATTGAAATAATCTAGTGCTGAGATGATATGGTTGGACAAAGGCATTTGCACTGAAAGAAACTGAAGTAGTTGGATGCTTTATACATCTTGAAGATAGACCAGCAGGAGCTACCCATGGATAGAATGTATGGAGTACAAGAGAAACAGAGAAATCAGAAAGGACACAAAAATTCTTGAACTAAGCAACTTGGTAGAAGGGATATGCCATTAAGTGAGATAGGGAAGACTCCTGGAAGGGTCGATCTGGAGAAGAAAATCAATTGGGATTTCTATTTTGGCTATCTATTGGGTAACCACATGAAGACATTGACTGGGTATTGATTGTAAAAGTCTGGAGTTTGGGCGAAATTGGCTCTAGAGATACAAATTCCAAAGCCATAGGTGTATACATGAAACAAAATCCTGAGACCAGACGAGGTCACCTGGGAAACTTGTGTAGATACAAATGAGGTCTAAAGACTTTTTTTTAAAACACAAAGTAAAATTATTCTCTAATTATATATTCAAGCAATCCAAATGAGGTCTAAAGACTTTAAAGTTAAGTTACAAATAAAATGAAAACAAAACAGACTGAAAACCCCTGGCCAGTGAGGTAAGAGAAAAACTGAGAGAAAGGTGGCCAGAAACCAAGAGAAGAAATTAGTTCAAGGAGGAGGAAATGAGCATTCACATTAAATGTTGACAGTTAGGTTAGATGAGAACGAAGAATTTGACCATTAAATTTGGCAAGAAGATCCTCATCAGTGACCTTGACAAACGCTATTTTTCTAAATGGTGAGAAAGAAAGCCTGATTGCAGTGGGTCAAGAGGGAACAAGAAAAGAGGATTTGGAAAATTTATTCATTCATTCATGAATTTTATTGTTCAGAGGATCTGAGAAATGGAAAGGTGGTTAGAAGGGAATGCAGGAATGAGAAAAATAGTTTTTTTTAAGATAGAGGGTATTAATCATATATTGGTATGAAGACAAAACGATAAGGTAAGAGGAAAAATTTGATGATACAAAGAAAGGAGGAGAGAAATGCTGGGATGGGATTCAAGGCACTAGAGTAGGTCAGGATATCTCCACCTCAGCACTACTGACACATTGGGCCAGAAAATTATTTATTGTGGGGATTCTCCTGTAAATTGCAGTACTGCTTAGCAGAAACCATTACCCTACTATACATTAGATGCCTGAAACACCCCCTCCCCTATAGTCAAGTTGTGATAATCAAACATGTCTAGACTTTGCCAAGTACCCCCTGAGGGATAAAATCACTGAGAACCAGTGGTGTAGGACTTGGTCTTAGGCAAGAGTACAGATAGTTCACCCACAGTAGCAAGGGGAAAGGCAGAGTAAATGGTCATGGATTCAGGTAATCTTGAAGATGTGATAGTGGGAATATAAGGATTGATTCTGTTTCACCTGAGAATGTAAAGGGGAAAGAATGCACTGGAAACTGGAGAAGAGAAGAGCAGTATCTCAGAGAGTGGGAGAGTGAATGGAGTAGGGAAATGTAGTTGGATTACCAGAGAGCCCTAAAGTTAATGGTAATGAATTTAAAGTAAAGCCAATCAGCATGGTTAAGGCATTGCGACTATGGTTGTGGGTGAAGGACAATATCCTTAGAGGAAGGCAGATCAAAGAACAGCAAGGGTATTGAAGGATGTATAATATGGATATGGAAACCATTAAGAGATAGTTCAGAAATAATAAATTATATACATGATGGGGGAGGGGAGATAACATCTTCAGGAAATAAGATCTGGGCATCTGTAGACATCTCCAACAAGGAGCAACAAGGAGGGTAGCAAGTGGTATAATCCAATGATATGACTCCAAAGCTGGGATTCAGAGAAGTGAGGGGCAAGAACACATACTTCAATTCTGACTCAGTGGCACAAAGAGACTGAAAGAAATAGCTGTGACTTGAGAAAGCTGTCAGGGAATCACAGTCCCTTGTTTAGAGGGGAACAGAGATTAAATTAGAGCAAAAAGATGAAGGAACATTTAGAAATGCAGTTGAAGACATCGTGGATTTTTCTCATGACAAAACAGGAGCTTCAGATGTCACAGTGGAAAATGTGTGAGGGTTAGGGAAGAAGGTGGAAAAGGGTTAGATGAAACGTGCAAAGTTGTGTGGAGATGAGAGCCTTCTGGATGCAGTCAGCCAGCATGTAGGACATGGTGGCACTAGGCCTAGTAGTCTCCTGGGCCAAGCTCTTAAAACATTTTGCTTGAAGAAGTGCATTTTATGTGGCTTCCAATATACACTTTCACAAACTAATACTTAAGTTAGCCGTGGGTGAGACTTTTCATGGACTCTCTTTTCTTTTCCTTATCTACACTGTTCTCTCTACAATGTTGTAGCCCACCAATCAGATTCACAACCCACTAATAGACTATGCTTAGCAGGTTGAAAAACGCTATCTTAATGGCTGAAGAAAGAAGCCTTGTCTTATATATTATTCAGTCATAGGGAACTAAGCACAACTCGCCTATAACGGATATGAATTTCCAAATTCTTAGGTGCGAGGAATATAATTCATCTTATGTAACAACTGAGTTTATTTCTCTGGGTCCTTATTATGTCAGATTGGCAAATTACTAGTGATTCCTGGGATCTTCATCCCTCTCCCCATGTTGTGGGCAAGGTGGGGGAGAAGTAGGGAGTCTTGGCTCTTAACTGTTTGTGAATATATGTTGCCACTGGAATGACCATTCATCCACCCTAAGCTATCCCTTAAGAATTATTAAACTTGTGCTGGTGTATGCTGTATTTGTGGTATGAATTCACCAGACACTTTTCTCAAAGGTTTTCTTCCTCTCTGACACTGCTACCTGAGCCTCAAAGACCCCAAATATCTCTCTCCTCATATGTCTGCCTCCAGGCTACCCTTACCCACAATATTGGAGGTTGTGTTTTTAGTCTGTGGGTGGGAGAGCACTACCTATGCCCTTGAGTTCTGAGGCACCCTGTTGATACCTGAGAATTCCCTTGTCCCTGTGTCTTCATCCACAAACCCTCTCAGTTCTCCTAAGTGTTCTTTGGATTTCCAGTACACTGAAATACCTGCATGATGCTTTGGCTTCTACCCAGCCATGTAGTTCCTCTAGCACAATAAAGTATATAGTCAGCCACTTGCTCTGACGGAGATCAGGGGAATGGGAAATACAGAGATAAAGGAATTTAAATTAGCAACTCAAGGTATTACCTAATCACATTAAGAAGCTATTCGTGGCTACTCCTAATAGACACCTCTAACAAGGATCATATTTTGAAAATTGTAAATATGCTTCTCTCTTTCATCTTTCTGAGTGTAAGATCTTTACCAAGTTGACCCAAAATATACAACTGCCTGGAAAGGGAAAATAATGGTAAGAGTTTGCTAGAAAACATGAAGAGAAAGGATAAAGTAATATTTTACTTCTGACATGGAAAACAGGATTAGGCAGCAGGGCTAGTTAGGAATAGCTTTGTCAAATGGACTACTGTCTTGATAGACCAGGGTTTATCAACCTCAGAAAAGTTTCTCTGTTCTGGGGGGACTGTCCTGTGCATTGTAGGCTGTTTAGCAGCATCCCTTGCTTCTACCTAGCAGCACCCCAAATGTGGCAACCAATAATATCTCCAGATGCTGCCAAATATCTCCTGGAGGAAAAAAAAAATCCTTAGTTGAGAAGCACTGTGGTAGAAGATTTAATAAATTCCTTTTAGTTCCATTTAATATGTCAAGCCAGTCCTGAAGGATTTACATTATAGAATCTTCCAAAGGATGGAGAAAATACCCCTTTCACTTAGAGTAGCTAAGCCATAGAAAAAAGATATAATCTGAAGAGAGGGGAAAATGTACAGTTAGGCAAAAGACCCCCTCACTTTCTTTAAAGCAGTAAAAATATGCTTCCAATTTTGGTCCAATTATCATCCTCTGGAAATCAATTTAATTATTTATTTAATTGCTATTCTATTTAATAGCACTTCAGCTATTTGAGGACAGTTGTCATGTCCAATCTAGTTCTTCCTCTTTTTGAGTTAATCTTTCCCAATTCCACCAACCAATTTTGCATGTTGATAAATTTTTGCTGTGAATCATTTTCATGGGGGCCCTGGAGAATAAAGTATAAGGTGTCTTTGTCTCTGTGTGAACTTAAGCAAGAGGATACATCCTCAGGGCTTCTTTACACACTCAACAGACATTCCTCTTAAGACACTGACAATATCCACAATTCTGTTTCTTTCATGAATGCATAATTATCTTATAATATCCCTTATTGGCCTCTTACAAAAGTGAGGGCACTCACTTCTGTTTTTCTAGTGGCAAGCCAGGATCTACTATAATGACTCATAATATTCAAGAAGTATGGGAGAACCCTGGAACTCCTAGGACTGGGGACACCAGACTCTAGTCTAAGTTCCAAGATTAATGGTCAGTGTGACCCTTACTCAGTGACTTAAATAACTGATATTTCTTTTTTTAACAATAATTGTATCTTTTTACCTGTATCCTGAAGCTGTAACATGATAACTACCACCTAAAAGGGTAAGAAGTAATGATTGAAAGAATCCAGTAGCAGTTACAAGAAATTACCAAAGGAAGAAAGAATGGGGAGAATATCCTAGAAGAGAAGTTAATAGTCACAGAAAGGAAGGTGTGGGGGTAGGGGGAGAGGTAGAGGAGGAACAATAGTAGGAAAATAGCCAAAAATTGTAGGGTGCGAATACATGCTTCCTCCTTCTCCTTTTTAGGAACTGACAACTCCTAGTCAGCTATAGCAATTGGAAGGAGGGAGTGGTGAGGGGAGGGTATGGAAGGACCTGAGGATAGAGAAACTGAACACCTGAGAAAGGAAAAGGAAAGAAAGTGAAACTACAGAGAGAGGAAGTGTGAATATTCAAAGGTATTCCAAGAATTGGTGTGTCCCAGATGAAGGAATGGAAAGTGAGCAGAAGGAAGAGAAATCTGAATTTAAAATAGAAATTGGTAATCAGAATAAAATGTAAAGAAGGCAACAAACAATGAGACCTTGATAAAACTCGCCTAAGAATAGATAGCTTAGAGCTTCTCTCAGATTATTATAAATTATAGACATATATTTATATATTATATGCTTTATATCATACAATTATAAATATTATATTTATATATTATATTTTATATATATACATAATTTCCGAGAGAGTTAACTAGGTGATATAGTCAGAATGAGAAGACATTTAGGAGTCTGCTAACTATGATGCTGTGTAACAGGGAATGTTGGTTCATTTGACCAGCAGGGAAAGTTGAATGGTTTTCCAAATTCTCCTTATATGTTGCCATGGTAAGAAAGAATATTTTACAGCAATTGTAATTTCAAGAATGAACCTATGTGGGCTTCCCTTGTGGCGCAGTGGTTGAGAGTCCGCCTGCTGATGCAGGGGACATGGGCTCTTGTCCCAGTCCGGAAGGATACCACATGCCACGGAGTGGCTGGGCCCGTGAGCCTTGGCCACTGAGCCTGCACATCCGGAGCCTGTGAGAGGCACGCGTACCACAAAAAAAAAAAAAAAAAGAAAAAGAAAAAGAAAAAAAAAGAATGAACCTATGTAATTTAAATTTTGGAAAGAGAAAATGTATGAAACATTTTCAAGGAAACTGGGGGCTTGGGTCTAGTTTTATGATATGTTTGTACCCATGTTTTGTAACAATGAAATACTGAGTTCTGCTTAACACAAGAGGTCACTGGGAAAAAACGAGGCCTGCTTACTTGACCTCCTCTTTTACCATACTGTACATTTGACTTAGAAAATAAGCACAGGGCAAATTTAAAAAGTATTAGAATAAAGAAATACTTATTTTAAAGTTATTCTATTGTGCTTTTAGACTGACTAACTGCAGTAAGCAACCAACCTAACTGATTTGACCTCAAAATGGCTATGTTTATTTGTTTGCCGTGAAGGGGAGGAGGCTAATGTATCATTTCCAAAGAAGTGCTTGTAAAAATTTAAACCTCAGAATGAGAGGAATAAGCATGTTAATATGCTATTTAAAACATTATTTCTGGGTGGGGGAATTGGATGACGGCGGTCAAAAGGTACAAACTTTCAGTTATAAGATAAAGAAGTATTGGGGGTGTAAGGTACAACTTGATGACTATAGTTAAAACTGCTGCATGGTATATTTGAAAGTTGTTAAGAGTTCTTATCACAAGGAAAAAAAAAGATTTTTTTTTCTTTTTTTTTAAATCTATATGAGATGATGGATGTTAACTAAGCCTATTGTGGTCATCATTGCACAATATATGTAAGTCAAATCATGCTGTACACCTTAAATTTATACAGTGCTGTATGTCAATTATATCTTAATAAAATTGGAAGAAAAAATAAAAATGCTTAAAATGATATAACACAAAATGTTATTTATTAATTTTAAAACTAAAAATACATTTGTGAATCATTTCTAGGGTTGCCATGAAGATCAGATGAGAATGTGTAAATGAAATGCTTTGGTAAGTATAAAATGCTAAAGAAATTCAAGCTCTATTATTCATATTTCTTCTGAAATAAAAGTCATTGTAAATGTGCATTTCTGATGGATCAACTAAATGAAAACATTAAATGATAAAATACATGTGAAGAAAGATAATTCAATCCCTACACATTTAGAGGAAAATAAAGTTTGGAAGATACAAATATTTAAAAGAGAAAACCAAGTAACGTGGACTAAAGTTTAAAGAGGCAAAGTATTTACTACTGTTAGTCTTATAGACGATCACCCTTGCAACATGGAAAGTTATGAAATGTACTCATGGGAAAATTTCTGGTAGAAATACCTTGTATTTGTAGGACACATTTCAGAAGGAATAAGAAAAATAGACAAACAATTGTTTTGTTATAATGTACAATGTTAATAATAAATGATTTTGTAAAGATGGGGAAGTTTAGTAAAGAGAAATAGTGATCAGATCATTTAGATAACTGGCACAAAGATATGTTAAATTAAATTAAAGTGATATAAAATAAAATAAAATGTCAGTAAGCAATGGAAACCCTGTAGAAGATGAGTGTCAGGAATGAAGGGAGAGTTTCTGGATAAAAGCTCCTTGAAAGAGTGAGGGAGGAAGGGAAGAGGTGATGCAAAGCAGACCAGCTTGGTGCTACTGCACAGGCAAGCCAGGGATCTCCTGACTGATTACAGGAAAATGTGAAGTAGGGTCAGCTTCATGGTCACGTGACCTGTGCAGGTTCTCAGGGCCCTAGGCTCAGAAAGACCCTGCTTGGTTTAACACTCTGCTCTTACTACCTTGAAATTCTTAATAATTTTATCCTTGAAATTATGTTTTGGATATGAAGTCTAGTGGGACAAGGAAGCATGAGGGAGAACAGAGAGGATATGCCCAACATGAGTGTCCACCTCTGCTCCTCACTGCCCCACTCATATTTCGTGCTTGTGATCCCCATGAGCATAGAATTCCAGTGGACCCATGATGTGTGGGAGTTCAGTGAGGCACAAAGCCAGTACGAGGTAAGTTTGATACATTTAAGACCAAGAAAGGGGGGGGGTGAGGGAGTGCTGCTGACAGTCCCCAAGGGCCACACTTTCAGTCTGAACCAGAACTTGCTTTGAGAGCAGAAAGAAGGCAATAGTGGTGTGCTGCTTTCTTGTATTAGCCAACCACTTATGCTGAAAATAAAGACATAGAAGAAAAGGGAAAGATAGGAAAATGCACAATTTCTTTTCCTTTCAGGCCTTCCTTACTTATCAGGAAGCCAAAAGCAAAGACTATTGGTAGAATGTGTGTCTATTAAGAAAAGAAATAAAAACAGTTGAGTTAGTTTTGTGCAGATTGCCACTGTTCTGATAAGAACAAACTACAAAGCCACATGTATGAGGTACAAAATAGAATTGTGTAATTTCAGTGATTGATTCTGCAAACTTGTTCAATATTCTTATATTTACATTTAAAACTGGCATCACACAATATGAAGATAAACAGTAAACTTTATGCAATAATTTACATTTTAAAATTTTCTTTACTTAGAACCATATTAAATAGCTAATGAAAAAAATAAACAAGACAAGTTGAGATAGAGAAGCAGAAGAAAAGGAAAAACTTTTTTATTTTAATACCTCTAATGGCACTCTTCTCCTGCTGCACTCGTCGTGCACTGGGCCCTGCAAATCCTGTAGCCAGACTAGTCTGGGACATCTCCACCACCTCTCAACCATCACCCAAAATCCCTTTCCACCTACTTACTGGGGTCTCAAATTCTGTTAAAATAACACAAAGTTGTCATTCAACAATTGCAAAGAACCTTACAATGCTCAAAGAGGTGTAATACAGAGAGCAGAGATTTGGCTAAAAGAGAGGAATCGAGTCCCAACACTGTTACCATGTGTATTTGGGGAAGTTACTTATATTTTTTTGCCCCTAATTTCCTCAACTGTAAAATGGGCTAAATTTTCTATCTGTGAGGCCACTTCAAGCTCCAAGGAATCTGTAATTATAAGAAATTACAGACAGAAAAATTCCAGCTAATAATAATTAAAGAAGAAATGTTAGAATGTCACCATTTTTCAACATTTGATGAAATAATGGATCAAGGCAATGACCATCAATGGTCATTATCATTCCTAAGTGAAACAACAGACAGATGGCTCCTGATGCATGTTCACAGTACCACCTATGAAGAATTCTGATCAAGTCTCTAGAGATCTAACTGCCAGTTTACATGAAATAAAGGTGACAGAGTAACATGATTTAATGACACTACCATGCAATCCAAAAAACCTAGAATGTAGGAAATTTTATAAGACAAATGGCCAATTTTTTCATGAAATAAATTACAAGAAAAAAGTAAAGAAAGGAATTGTAGATTTAAAAGGTTTAGGAAACATATAGATCAGTTGCAATTTAGATCTTAATTCAAACAGTTTGTAAAATTAGTATGGGACAACCAAGGAAATTTGAACACTGATTTGATTTGATACTTGATGATGTTAAGAAATTAGTCTTAAGTTTTAAAATGTGATCATGGTTTTTTTTTTTTTGAAAATTTATCTTTTAGGATTACATATGATTTGCTGTCTGGAACATACTTCAAAATAATCTATTAAAGCAGAGAGTGGGAAATTAGAGATGAACACGAATTGGTCATGAGTCAATTGTTGTTGAGTTTGGGAGATAGTTACATATGAGTTCATTATTCTATTATTTCTACATTTGTATCTGTTTGAAATTTCCCATAATGAAAGCCATCCAGAATTTAATCATTTACTGCCACTATCTCTACCACCACTAGCCTAGGTAGAGCTGCAATCACTCTCACCTAAATTATTGCAATGTCTCCTAGTTGAACACATTGATCCCACACTTGTCTCCCTCTAAAGTCTATCCTCAGCACAGCTCCTGGAGTAATTAGTTTAAAATTTAATGCAGAAATGAAACAGATTTCTATGTATTAATTTTGTATACTGCAACCTTACTGAATTCATTAATGAGCTCTAGTAGTTTTCTTGAAGCATCTTTAGTATTTCTATGTATAGTATCATGTCATCTGCAAACAGTGACAGTTTTACTTCTTCTTTTCCAATTTGGATTCCTTTTATTTCTTTTTCTTCTCTGATTGCTATAGCCAGGACTTCTAAAACTAAAACAAACAAACAAACAAAAAACAAATGAACTTACTTACGAAACAGAAATAGACCTACAGACATAGAAAACAAACTTATGCTTATCAAGGGGGAAAGGAAGGGGGAAGGGATAAGTTAGGACGTTGGGATTAATACATACACACTACTGTATATAAAATAGATAACCAACCAACAAGGACCTACTGTATAGCACAGGGAACTATATCCAATATTTTGTAATAGCCTGTAAGGGAAAAGAATCTGAAAAAGATTCATATATATATATATATATATATATATATATATATATATATATATATATATATATGTATGTATGTATGTATGTATGTATGTATCTGAATCACTGTGCTGTACACTTGAAACTGACACAACTGTAAATCAGCTATACTTCAATAAAATTTTTAAAAGGAAAAGCAAAAAAAAAAAGTGAATAAAATAAAATTTAAGTCAGATCAAGTCACTGAAGGTGGAAAAGGGCTTCAATAAGGAGAAGCATTAGAAGGTTTTGATAATAATCCAGACTTGAGATCATCTTTGCTTGGATCAGGCAGTTGGTAGTGGCAAAAATGATGAGATGTGTGTCATATTCTGATACCTTTTGATATAGAGCCAACAGGATTTACTGATAGTTTGCATAAGGAATAGGAGAAAAATAAAGGAATCAAGGATAACTCCAAGGTTTTTAACATAAGGAATTGTGAGCATGGAATTGTATATCTTTTATGAGGACTAATCATATTTTCCAAAACCAAAAATAATTTAGTAGGAAGAGAAGCTTTGTTTTACATTTCTGTAAATCTCTTTACTATCTGGATTAAAGGAGAGCTGGATTCTCCTATCTGCATTCAGTCTGTTGTGATAACACACCTCCTATTGCCTCTGGAACACCCCTATCCAGTGTGAGAGACTGAGATTATATGAGTTAGTACTGACATTATGGACTCCCCAAAAGTATCTCAGGGATCTCCGAACTTTCAGAACTGTTGTAATATACCACTGGTAAATATATAAGTTTGAATGTCTGTTTTTACTTCTAGAATATGACAATAACAATTAAATCAACTCAGATTTTCAGAGGCACAACTTTTCTCCAGTTTTCAATATTCACCTTCTATGTCTGGCACAAAATGAGCATTCTTTAAATGTTTGTTGAATAAATCACAGACTCCTTATACTGTCATTGGTTAGAAGTATTCATTATAACAGTGCCAAGACCAATAATGGACTACCTATTAGTCAGTAAATTTTAAGCAGCAGTGTTCTTAGGAAAACCTGGACAAAGTATTTAATATGTAGTCTAAAATTGTGTTGTATCTGATATTTTAGTACACACAAGTGGTATATTCTTTATACCTTTGGCTTCAGATTTCTCTGACAAACAGCCTTAGAAAAAAGAATTTCAATTAAGAGAAAACCTAAAGATTAGATCAGAGGTTTTAGCTGCCTCTCATTATTTTTCTAGGATGAGCCTCAGCTTCACTCATATTGAATAGACTAATTCATGTTGTATGCAATTTATTTGGAGTACTGAGCAACACAATAATCCATTATAACTCAACACTTTCAAAATAGTGATTACCCTGTTCAACAAGAATAATATTTTATTACATTATATGCAGATTAAAAACTAATATCATGTTCCCTAACTTAATAAAAAGTGGCTGCAAAAACCCAACAAAGTCATAATGACATAATAAAAATTTTCCCATTAAAGTCAATAGAAGACATAGATGCCCAATATTCCTTCAGTTCAGCATTTTAAAGATCCTAGTTAAATGCAATAAACCAGAAAAATAATAAGAGGTATATATCTTCGGAAGGGAGAAATAAAACTGTCATTGTCTGATGATGATATGATCACTGATGTAAAAATCATCTAAGAGGGTCACCTGACAAACTACTAGAATTAAGATTTAGAATTAACATTTAGAATTAAACCATTTTGGTATACAAACACAAGACCAATCTTTAAAAGTCAGTAGCTTTCTTTTACACAAATAATCATGAGAAATGGAAAAATAATAAAAGGTTTCATTCACAATATCAATAACTATAGCATGACTGTGAATAAAGCTGGCAAGACCAGTGTATTAGAAAAACACATTAACTGAAGGACATAAAGTGACATAAAAATTTCAGAGATACATATTCATTGATGAGAGGACTCAACATGCCATTTCACCCCAGACTAATATGTGAATTCAGTGCAATTATTGACTTTCAGTAGAACTTTTCAGTAACCTTCATAAGCTAATTCTGAAATTAATATGAAAGAGTAAGTGAGAAAAAATAGCAAAGATAATTTTGCTATTAAGTTTGCTATTTGAAGAAAGAAAAAAAGGTTTTGATATGCCTGTTAGTGAAACATGGGCTACTTTTTAAAAGGTGGTGTTACACAGGTATGCATGAATAATAAACAATAATAAATTAATAATAAAGTGCCCAGGAATAATTCTGTGAAAGTAAGGAAATTTACATTATCATAAAAGTAAGAAGATGTCAACTATTCATCAAAGGGTGTAAGGAATATTTATCATCCATTTGGGAAAAAGAATGAAGTGAGATTTTTACCTCACACACAAAAAAATAATCCTCAGAAAATCTGAAGACTTGGGGAAAGACCTTCAAGATGGTGGAGGAGTAAGACATGGAGATCAACTTCCTCCCCACAAATACATCAGAAATACATCTACCTGTGGAACAACTCCTACAGAACACCTACTGAATGCTGGCAGAAGACCTCAGACTTTCCAAAAGGCAAGAAACTCCCCCACATACCTGGGTAGAGCAAAAGAAAAAAAAAAAAAAAGAGAGAGAGACAAAAGAATAGGGATGGGACCTGCACCAGTGAAGGAGGAAAAGTTTCCACACACTAGGAAGATACTTCACTGGTGGAGACTAGCGGAGGTAGGGGGGAAGTTTCAGAGCCACAGAGGAGAGCACAGCAACAGGGGTGCAGAGGGCAAAGCAGAGAGATTCCTGCACAGAGGATCAGTGCCAATGAGCACTCACCAGCCTGAGAGGCTGGTCCGCTCACGTGCTGCGGTGGGCAGGGGCTGGGAGCTGAAGCTCCGGCTTTGGAGGTCAGATCCCAGGGAAAGGTCTGGGGTTAGCTGCGTGAACACAACTTGAAGGGGGCTAGTGCACCACAGCGAGCCGGGAGGGAGTCTGGGAAAAAGTCTGGACCTGCCTAAGAGGCAAGAGACGATTGTTTCAGGCTGCGTGAGGAGAGGGGATTCACAGCACCACCTGAACGAGTTCCACAGGCGGGCGTGAGCCACAGCTATCAGTGTGGAACCCAGAGACGGACATGAAATGCTAAGGCTGCTGCTGCAGCCACCAAGAAGCCTGTGTGCAAGCACAGGTCACTATCTGCACCACCCTTCCAGGAGCCTGTGCAGCCCACTACTGCCAGGGTCCCGTGATCCAGGGACAACTTCCCCGGGAGAACACATGGCCGCAACAGGCTAGTGCAACATCACCCCGGCCTCTGCCACCACAGGTTCTCCCCTCATTCCGTACCCTTCCCTCCCCCACGGCCTGAGTGAGCCAGAGCTCCCTAATCAGCTGCTCCTTTAACTCCGTCCTGTCTGAGTGAATAATAGTTGCCCTTAGGTGACCTACATGCAGAGGTGGGGCCAAATCAAAAGCTGAACCCCAGGAGCTGTGTGAACAAAGAAGAGAAAGGGAAATCTCTCCCAACAGCCTCAGGAGCAGTGGATTAAATCTCCATAATCAACTTGAAATACGCTTCATCTGTGGAATACCTGAATAGATAACAAATCATCCCAAAATTGAGGCGGTGGACTTTGGGAGCAACTGTAGACTTGGGGTTTGCCTTTTGCATCTAATTTGTTTCTGGTTTTATGTTTATCTTAGTTTAGTATTTAGAGTTTATTATCATTGGCAGATTTGTTTATTGATTTGGTTGGTCTCTTAGTTATTTATATATATATATATATATATATATATATATATATATATTTCCTTTTTCTCTTTTTGTGAGTGTGTATGTGTATGCTTCTTTGTGTGATTTTGTCTGTATAGCTTTGCTTTTACCATTTGTCTTAGAGTTCTTTCTGTCTTTTTTTGCTTTTTTTTTTTTTTAGTATAGTTTTCAGTGCTTCTTATCATCGGTGGATTTGATTTTTGGTTTGGTTGCTTTCTTTCTTTCTTTTCTTTGTTTTCTTTTTTTAGTACTGTTTAATTTCTATTTTTAATAAATTTTTATGTTTTACTTTAATAACTTTATTTTATTTTATTTTTTCATTCTTTCTTTTTTTCTCCCTTTTCTTCTGAGCCCTGTGGCTGACAGGATCCTGGTGCTCCAGTCAGGTGTCAGGCCTGTGCCTCTGAGGTGGGAGAGCTGAATTCAGGACATTGGTCCACCAGAGACTTCCTGGCTCCAAGTAATAACAAATTGCAAAAGCTGTCCCAGAGATCTCTATCTCAACGTTAAGTCCCAACGCCACTCAACAACCAGCAAGCTACAGTTCTGGACACCTTATGCCAAACAACTAGCAAGACAGGAACACGACACCACGCATTAGCAGAAAGGCTGCCTAAAATCATAATAAGGTCACAGACACCCTAAAACACACCACTGGATGTGGTCCTTCCTACCAGAAAGACAAGATCCAGCCTCATCCACCAGAACACAGGCACCAGTCTCCTCCACCAGGAAACCTACACAACCTATTGAACCAACCTTAGCCACTGCAGGCAGACACCAAAAACAATGGGAACTATGAACCTGCAGCCTGCGAAGAGGAGACCCCCAACACAGTAAGATAAGCAAAATGAGAAGACAGAAAAACACACAGCAGATGAAGGAGCAAGGTAAAAACCCACCAGACAAAATAAATGAAGAGGAAATAGGCAGTCTACCTGAAAAATAATTCAGAGTAATAATAGTAAAGATGATCCAAAATCTTGGAAATAGAATGGAGAAAATACAAGAAACATTTAACAACGACTTAGAAGAACTAAAGAGCAAACAAACAATGATGAACATAACAATAAATGAAATTAAAAATTCTCTAGAAGGAATCAGTAGCAGAATTACTGAGGCAGAAGAATGGATAAGTGACCTGGAAGATAAAATAGTGAAAGTAACTACTGTAGAGCAGAATAAAGAAAAAAAGATTGGAAAGAATTGAGGACAGGTTCAGAGACCTCTGGGACAACATTAAATGCATGAACATTTGAATTATAGGGGTGACAAAAGAAGAAGAGAGAGAAAGGGACTGAGAAAATATTTGAAGAGATTATAGTTGAAAACTTCCCTAATATGGGAAAGGAAATACTCAATCAACTCAAGGAAGCACAGAGAGTCCCATACAGGACAAATCCAAGGAGAAACATGCCAAGACACATATTAATTAAACTACCAAAAATTAAATACAAAGAAAAAATATTAAAAGCAACAAGATAAAAACAACAAATAAAATACAAAGGAATCCCCATAAGTTTAGCAGCTGATCTTTCAGCCGAAACTGCAAGCCAGAAGGGAGTGGCAGGACATATTTAAAGTGATAAAAGGGGAAAACCTACAACCAAGATTACTCTACCCAGCAAGGATCTCATTCAGATTTGATGGAGAAATTAAAAACTTTACAGAGAAGCAAAAGCTAAGAGAATTCAGCACCACCAAACCAGCTTTACAACAAATGCTAAGGGAACTTCTCTAGGCAGAAAACACAGAGAAGGAAAAGTCTTATAATAACAAACCCAAAACAATTAAGAAAATGGTCATAGGAACATACATGTTGATAGCTACCTTAAATGTAAATGGATTAAATGCTCCAACCCAAAGACATAGACTGGCTGAATGGATACAGAAACAAGACCCATATATATCCTGTCTACAAGAGACCCCCTTCAGATCTAGGGACACATACATACTGAAAGAGAGGGGATGGAAAAAGATATTCCATGCAAATGGAAATCAAAAGAAAGTTGTAGTAGCAATTCTCTTAGACAAAATAGACTTTAAAATATAGATTATTAAAAAGACAAAGAAGGGCACTTCATAATGATCAAAGTATCAACCCAAGAAGTAGATATAACAATTGTAAATATTTATGCACCCAACATAGTAGCACCTCAATACATAAGGCAAATGCTAGAAGCCATAAAAGGGGAAATCAACAGTAACACAATCATAGTAGGGGACTTTAACATCTCACTTTCACCAATGGCTAGATCATCCAAAATGAAAATAAATAAGGAAACACAAGCTTTAAATGATACATTAAACAAGGTGGACTTAATTGATATTTATTTGACATTCCATCCAAAAACAACAGAATACACTTTCTTCTCAACTGTTCATGGAACATCCTCCAGGATAGATCATATCTTGGGTCACAAATCAAGCCTTGGTAAATTTAAGAAAATTGAAATCATATCAAATATCTTTTCCAAATACAACGCTATGAGACTAGATATCAATTACAGGAAAAAATCTGGAAAAAATACAAACACACAGAGGCTAAACAATATGCTACTAAATAACCAAGAGGTCACTGAAGAAATCAAAGAGGAAATCAAAAAATACCAACAAACAAATGACAATGAAAACACAATGACCGAAAACCTATGGGATACAGCAAAAGCAGTTCTAACACGGAAGTTTATAGCAATACAATCCTACCTCAAGAAACAAGCAACATCTCAAATAAACAACCTAAACTTACAGCTAAAACAATTAGAGAAAGAAGAACAAAAAAAAGCCCAAAGTTAGCGGAAGGAAAGAAATCATAAAGATCAGATCAGAAATAAATGAAAAAGAAATGAAGGAAACGATAGCAAAGATCAATAAAACTAAAAGCTGGTTCTTTGAGAAAATAAACAAAATTAATAAACCATTAGCCAGACTCATCAAGAAAAAAAGGGAGAAGACTCAAATCAATAGAATTAGAAATGAAAAAGGAGAGTAAAAACTGACACTGCAGAAATACAAAGGATCATGAGAGATTACTACAAGCAACTCTATGCCAATAAAATGGACAACCTGGAAGAAGTGGACAAATTCTTAGAAAAGCACAACCTTCCAAGACTGAACCAGAAAGAAATAGAAAATAAAAACAGACCAATCACAATCACTGAAATTGAGACTGTGATTAAAAATCTTCCAAAAAACAAAAGCCCAGGACCAGATGGCTTCACAGGAGAATTCTATAAAACATTTAGAGAAGAGCTAACACCTAACCTTCTCAAATTCTTCCAAAATAGAGCACAGGGAGGAACACTCCCAAACTCATTCTACAAGGCCACCATCACCCTGATACCAAAACCAGACAAAGATGTCACAAAGGAAGAAAACTACAGGCCAATATCACTGATGAGCATAGATACAAAAATCCTCAACAAAATACTAGCAAACAGAATCCAACAGCATATTAAAAGGATCATACACCATGATAAAGTGGGGTTTATCCCAGGAATTCAAGGATACTTCAATATAGGCAAATCAATCAATGTGATGCACCATGTTAACAAACTGAAGGATAAAAACCATATGATAATCTCAATATATGCAGAAAAAGCTTTTGACAAAATGCAACACCCATTTATGATAAAAACTCTCCAGAAAGTAGGCATAGAGGGAACTTACCTCAACATAATAAAGGCTATATATGACAAACCCACAGCCAACATGGCTCTCAATGGTGAAAAACTGAAACTATTTCTTCCAAGATCAGGAACAAGACAAGGTTGTACACTTGCAATCCTTATCAAATTACCGATGGCATTTGTCAGAGAACTACAACAAAATATTTCAAAATTTGTATGGAAACACAAAAGACCCCGAGTAGCCAAAGCAATCTTGAGAAAGAAAAACGGAGCTGGAGGAATCAGGCTCCCAGACTTCAGACTCTACTATAAAGCTACAGTAATCAAGATGGTAGGGTACTGGCACAAAAACAAAAATATAGATCAATGCAACAGGATAGAAAGCCCAGAGATAAACCCACACACATATGGTCACCTTATTATTATTTTTTTTCTTTTTTGTGGTACGCTGGCCTGTCACTGTTGTGGCCTCTCCCGTTGCGGAGCACAGGCTCCGGACATGCAGGCCCAGCAGCCATGGCTCACGGCCCCAGCCGCTCCGTGGCATGAACCTGTGTCCCCTGTATCGGTAGGTGGTCTCTCAACCACTGTGCCACCAGGGAAGCCCCTGGTCACCTTATTTTTGATAAAGGAGCTAAGAATATACAATGGAGAAAAGACAGCCTCGTCAATAAGTGGTGCTGGGAAAACTGGACAGGTACATGCAAAAGAATGAAATTAGAACACTCCCTAACACCATACACAAAAATAAACTCAAAATGGATTAGAGATCTAAATGTAAAGCCAGACACCATAAAACTCTTAGAGGAAAACATAGGCAGAACACTCTATGATATAAATCACAACAAGATCTTTTTTGACCCACCTCCTAGAGAAATGGAAATAATAAAAAAAATGGGACCTAATGAAACTTAAAAGCTTTTGCACATCAAAGGAAACCATAAACAAGACGAAAAGACAACCCTCAGAATGGGAGAAAATATTTGCTAATGAAGCAACTGACAAAGGATTAATCTCCAAAATTTACAAGCAGCTCATACAGCTCAACATTAAAAAAACAAACAACCCAATCCAAAAATGGGCAGAAGACCTAAATAGACATTTCTTCAAAGAAGATATACAGATTGCCAACAAACATATGAAAGGATGCTAAACATCACTAATCATTAGAGAAATACAAATCAAAACTACAATGAGGTATGACCTCACAACAGTCAGAATGGCCATCATTAAAAAAATCTACAAAAAATAAATGCTGGAGAAGGTGTGGAGAGAAGGGAACCCTCTTACACTGTTGGTGGGAATGTAAATGAGGATCTTAAAAAACTAAAAATAGAACTACCATATGACCCAGCAATCCCACTACTGGACTTATACCCTGAGAAAACCATAATTCAAAAAGAGTCATGCACCACAATGTTCATTGCAGCTCTATTTACAATAGCCAGGGCATGGAAGCAACATAATTGTCCATTGACAGATGAATGGATAAAGAAGATGTGGCACATATATACAATGGAATATTACTCAGCCATAAAAGGAAACGAAATTGAGTTATTTGTAAGAGTTGGAAGGACCTAGAGTCTGTCATACAGAGTGAAGTAAGTCAGAAAGAGAAAAACAAATACCTATGCTAATACATATATATGGAATCTAAAAAAAAAAATGGTTCTGAAGAACCTAGGGGCAGGACAGGAATAAAGATGCAGACGTAGAGAATGGACTTGAGGACACGCGTAGGGGGAAGGGTAAGTTGGGACAAAGTGAGAGAGTGGCATGGCCATATATACACTACCAAATGTAAAATAGATAGCTAGTGGGAAGCAGCCACATAGCACAGGGAGATCAGCTCAGTGCTTTGTGACCACCTACAGCAGTGGGATAAGGAGGGTGGGAGGGAGGAGCAAGAGGGAGGGGATATGGGGATATATGTATATGTATAGCTGATTCACTTTCTTATAAAGCAGAAACTAACACACCATTGTAAAGCAATTATACTCCAATAAGGATATTAAAAAAAATAAGAAAATCTGAAGACTTAAATAATAATTATAACAATAAAATGATATAAGAATTAAATGAAAAAATCGAATATAAGATAAATATATAAAATATATATTTTTGTGAGAGTGGGAGTGGTCTTCTTAAGCAAGATAACAAAATTAAAGTAATAAGAGAAAGAATTGAAAAATTGACCACATAAAACTATAAAAAAATTTATGATAGTGAAATCACAAAGTTAAAAGTCAAGAGAGAGACTTGAAGAATATTTGCGTAAATATAACCAATAATGACTTGATAGTCAAAATATGTAAAATCTCCTAGAGATTAGTAAGAGAAAGCACATGTTGCAGTAGAAAAGGGGCAAAAAATATGAAGAGGAGGAAATACAAATACCCAATAAATGTACAGAAGTATGGTGAACATAATTAGTATTAATAACTATGCAAGTACAATTTCAAACATGAGATACCATAGAAATGACCGAAAATGTAAAGTTAAGTAATGACTGTGGACCTGGGTGTGAGGAGTCCGCTCTTCTGCAATTGTTGCTAGTAGAGAGGACACTGGTGAAACACTGATAAACATTGGGAGAGCCATTTGGCAGTATCTGTTAACATGTTCAGTGCCTCTTCCCTATGATCTAGCAATTCTTTTCACAGTATTCAGTGTAGAGGAAGGCATGACCACGTGTAGGAGAATATACACACATACGCACATTGTTTCTAAGAGGAAAGAGAAACGACTGTGCTTATCTAGGAAAATGGGTAATTCAGCTATAAACAGGTTCATTCTCAAAGACTTTATTCTGTAGATCAAAAGAATGAGAGAGATTTATAGGAACCAACATGTACATAACTCCAACATCTATTATTGAATAAAAATCAAGCTCATAAATGACAGAACAATTTGTTCAATGTTGTATAACATTTACTTTAAAAACACATGTACATAAAACAAAACATGTAGTACAGGTATATAATAGTAGTATGGTACATAAAACATGTAGTACATATGTATAATAATAGTATGGTATATATTCTAGCTGCTTGAAGCATTTGAGTGTAAATATTTATCACAAGATCTGGAAGAATACACAAAAGAAGGTATCTTTGGGCCGCTTTGGAGATTAGACCTTGTAAACAATGGAGATGGCCTCGTCTCTGTAATATTTCAGTATTTTACATGGAGTATTCTTGTATTATATTCGTGCATGAAAATAAATTCAACAAGTAATACTGTTCAAATTATGTATTATATGTAGAATGATTTAAATCATCCCTGCTGCTTTAACTTTTGTTTTCAGATATCAAATATTTTCTTCAGTAAGATTTTTTCAAAAGTGGTAGAAATTATGTTAAAAGGGCCTCTGTTATAGTGTACTTAGATAAGTGTTGAGTGAATGATATAAAGAGATAGTCTTTTGGAAGGTAAGAATAAATCTATGTGATTTCCCTACAAATGCCTCCATTTCATAGAGAAATGAGATATGGTAGTATTTCTGAGTTTAAAAACTGCTGACTTGGGATAAATTTTTTTAAAGAATAACTGAAAATCAATATAGTTATGAAGAGGGCATTTATTCAACTGGGAAGACAGAAAATTGTAACTTTATGTCAGACAGCTTAGTGAAAAGTACACAAGACTATATATACACAAAGATACATTTGTAAATTGGCTTTTTATGTACAAGTAGTGGTACTAGCAATGTAATAGCAACTTGTGAACATTTTCATGCTAGTCAAGCCTCAAGCAAAAAAATGTGTTAGATAAACAAAAATACATTAAGCATTCACATTTTAGAGTCATTGCTTTTTAAAAAGTGATTCAGAACATGGCTTTAATGGATCACTAGGGAAATTAAATCAAGAACGATGAAATTCAGAGATTCGATTCAACAGGTGTTGATACTGGATGATTTTCATCAGCACTAGTGTTTGTGACAAAAAGCAGAAATTGAACAGCTGTTTCTAAGTCTTAGGAAGACTGTACTCTGGTTCTTTCACACTAATACAGCATTTTAAAGTCCATGAAAACTTCGGGAAATAGACATGTGTTCTAGATGCTAGTGTTCAAATAGAGATATTTAAATAATCAAAAATAATATAGACTTAATTAGATATCTAGGAAGGTCATTAAAAATGTCACAATAGAAAATATACTTGAAACATAAGGACATATGACCCCAGTATTAGAAAGATTTCAGGAAAAAGAGATTAAGAAATAGAAGAAATTTTTCTGGAAGGAATCAAAAGTTCCAACGTGGAAAACAAAGTCATGTAAAAAAGATTCAGTGGCAGGAATCAAAGCTAAATTGTTCTGTTTTTAAAGGAAATAAGTTGAAAAAGTGACCTCTAGTGGACTCTGAGATTCATGTATAAAGTTTTGCATTTTGACCCAGCAATCCCACTACTGAGCATATACCTTGAAAAAAACATAATTCAAAAAGATTCATATACCACAATGTTCACTGCAGCTCTATTTACAATAGCCAGGACATGGAAGCAACCTAAGTGTCCATCAACAGATGAATGGATAAAGAAGATGTGGCACATACAGTACCATGTACTGTGGCACCACAGTACAATGGAATATTACTCAGCCATAAAAAGAAACGAAACTGAGTTATTTGTAGTGAGGTGGATGGACCTAGAGTCTGTCATACAGAGTGAAGTAAGTCAGAAAGAGAAAAACAAATACCGTATGCTAACACATATATATGGAATCTAAAAAACAAACAAAAAAATGGTCATGAAGAACCTAGGGGCAAGATGGGAATAAAGACACAGACCTACCAGAGAATGGACTTGAGGATACGGGGAGGGTGAAGGGTAAGCTGGGATAAAGTGAGAGAGTGACATGGACATATATACACTACCAAATGTAAAATAGAAAGCTAGTGGGAAGCAGCCGCATAGCACAGGGAGATCAACTCTGTGCTTTGTGACATCCTAGAGGGGTGGGAGAGGGAGGGTGGGAGGGAGGGAGATACAAGAGGGAAGAGATATGGGGACATATGTATATGTATAACTGATTCACTTTGTTATAAAGCAGAAACTAACACACCATTGTAAAGCAATTATACTCCAATAAAGATGTTAAAAAAAAAGTTTTGCACTTTGAAAAAAATAAGTTTTTATTATGAATATAAGTTGCTGAAGGCACAGAATCTGGATAACATATCTTAAAAACAGATTTAGTAACATAAGGTATTTATTTTGATTGTTTTCAAAATTTTAAAATCATAATTTCAAAAGAAGTTCATAAATTCTCCTGATATAATCTAATATATTTAAAATAAACTTTAGGGGACTTCCCTGGTGGTGCAGTGGTTAAGAATCTGCCTGCCAATGCAGGAGACACGGGTTCAAGCCCTGGTCCGGGAAGATCCCACATGCTGCAGAGCAACTAAGCTCGTGCACCACAACTATTGAGCCTTCACTCTAGGGCCCATGAACCACAACCACTGAGCCCGTGTGCTGCAACTACTGAAGCCCGTGCTCCACAACAAGAGAAGCCACTGCAATGAGAAGCCCGTGCACTGCAACAAAGAGTAGCCCCCGCTCGAGGCAACTAGAGAAAGCCCACGTGCAGCAACGATGACCCAATGTAGGCAAAAATAAATACAAAATAAATAAATTTATTAAAAAATATAATAAAGTTGAAAAAGTACTTTTCACACATGGAATAGCATTTATCAGCCAAAAATGCATTTCCAGTCAGGCCAGGACAGACACGGCTTAGATCTATAAGGAATGAGTGATAGGATCTCACCAGCACTTGCCTCTGTGGGCCCAGTGCTTCATTTCTTTCACCTCCCACTTTGTCAGTCAACAGCTCACCTGCAAGACTGACCCACAGCACGTGCTGATTCCTCACATTCTAAAATAAGGCTGGGGCTTCCCTGTTTGTGCAGTGGTTAAGAATCCACCTGTCAATGCAGGGGACATGGGTTCAAGCCCTGGTCCGGGAAGATCCCACATGCTGCAGAGCAACTAAGCCCGTACGCCACAACTACTGAGCCTGCGCTCTAGAGCCTGTGAGTCACAACTACTGAGCGCGCATGCCACAACTACTGAGGCCCACGTGCCTAGAGCCCGTGCTCTGCAGCAAGAGAAGCCACCCCAATGAGAAGCCCGTGCAGCGCAACAGAAATTAGCCCCTGCTCACGTCAGCTAGAGAAAGCCTGTACGCAGCAACAAAGACCCAACGCAGCCAAAAATAAATAAATTAAATAAATAAATTTATTTTAAAAACAAATAAATAAAATAAGGCTGATCCACACAAAAGAATGAAATAATGCCATTTGCAGCAACATGGATGGACCTAGAGATTATCATACTAAGTGACGTAAGTCAGAAAAAGACAAATACCATATGATATCACTTACATGTGAAATCTAAAATATGACACAAATGAACTTATCTATTAAACAGAAACAGACTCACAGACATAGAGAACAGACCTGTGGTTGCCAAGGGGGATGGAGGATGGGGGAGGGATGGATTGGGAGTTTGGGACTAGTAGATGCAAACTAGTATATATAGAACTGATAAACAGCCAGGACCTATAGCACAGGGAACTATATTCAGTATCCTTTGATAAACCATAATGGAAAAGAATATGAAAAAGAATTATATATTTATAACTGAATCACTTTGCCATACAGCAGAAATTAACACAACATTGTAAATCATCTATACTCCAGTTAAAAATCTGAGGCCGATCCTCTGCAGGGGCTTAAATCCTCTGATGAATAAGTGCCACAAACCAGCACCAGTTGTTTCCTGACTTCAGGATCTTGAAGGAAGTTCATTAAAAAGTATAAGTTGGAGGCAAGATGTTGATTTACAGTAGGGTGATAAAATAGTAAAAGTAGAAGATGTTCTCACCAAGTTAAAGATGATATTTCTTTTAAAAAATCATGATATATTCTTTTTTTTTTTTTTTTTTTTTTTTTTTTTGCGGTATGCGGGCCTCTCACTGTTGTGGCCTCCCCCGTTGCGGAGCACAGGCTCCGGACGCGCAGGCTCAGCGGCCATGGCTCACGGGCCCAGCCGCTCCGCGGCATATGGGATCCTCCCAGACCGGGGCACGAACCCGTATCCCCTGCATCGGCAGGCGGACTCTCAACCACTTGCGCCACCAGGGAGGCCCCATGATATATTCTAATAAAAAAAAAAAAGAACCATTGTTTCCCAAAGAGTGAAAAAAAAAGTTAAGATGAAATTTCTTGAATATAAAAGCAAATATATTCAGAAACTGTATTTTCAAGTAAACATAGAAATTCTGTGCAAGTTCCAAGGAGCATAGAAAATTCCTGGAATGATCATTTTACTCTTTCTAACCCAGAAAAACTGTAATTTTTGATTACAGTTAAAAATTAATTAAAAATTAATTTCTGAAAATTTGTAAATCAGTAATCATCTCGAGGTGAGGAGATTTTTAGAAGGAGAACTTTATAGGTCTTCTTTAACTAATATAATATAGTTTTATGGGACTAATAAGATTTCAGTAACAGTTGAAAACCTCTTGTAGCTCAACGCCACACCCATTCAGAGAAATATTAAAATTGAATGGGGTGTGTAAGCTTAGTATTACTTTCATCTACTTTTCATGTTTTGTTTTTCCTTTTTACTCAATTCCTTTAGAATGAAAACTACAGAGCCACGAATTTTTCATCCTTCCTGGTTTAAATTCTTCTAGCATCCAGGTAATTTAGGAAAAAAGGAGAACTGGAAGGCTATTTAAAGAGATAGGATAATTCTTTTCCAAAGTTAAACGTAGAGATTTGAAAATATTCTATATAGAATCATCTTTTAGGGCTCTAATAGGATAATATGCTAATAAAAACCTTTCTTTTATTCTTTTTTTTTTCTTTGAATGCAGACTTCTTAGCGACCACTTGACAATTTGTCTCACTAGCCTATACAAGTGCTCGGAACGTGCCTTACGTGCTTAAGAAGCCAGCTTATCAAGACCTCCCATACTGTTCACTCGGAGTCTGAGTGAGCAAACAGGTCTGGCCAGTGTGCCCTAAAGGCCAGCATTCCTGGGCTCCACCAGACCACCAGGGAAGGGAGCTCTCTGGAGTAGTGAGCTTCCAGAGGAGTCTGGGGGAGCGCATTTTTACCCAAGATGTTGAGGGAAGGTAAGGAATCTATTCTGTCAAGTGGAGGAGTCCGTGGTTCAGGCTCCAGCTGTATTTGTCTTAGTTTCCCGTCTGCAATTCTCAGGAAGAGAAAGAGTCTGCATCCCAGGAAATCTCCTTTCATAGTTTCCCAGCAACATCCTCTTCTCTGTACACATAGAGTACCGAAGATGCCTCCCTTCATTCACAAAAGGGAGAAAACAATTTATAAAGTTGAGTAACCCCAAGGAAATGGAAAATTCACAAAGACCTAGAAAGTGGGGTTATGAAAATAATTTTTATGCATCTAGTGCCTACTAGGTGACTTGGACTTCCAAACTTTATCTCCAGTCTTTACAACAACCTTATGTGGTCTTCAGTATTCCACTTTACAGGGGAGAAAACTGAGGCTTGGAAAAGTAAGGTGACTTGCCAACAGTACACACTGCACAGACAAATACCGAGAAGAAATGCCATGGTCTCTCTGACTCGGATACCTGTTTTTGGAGTCAGAAAACCTAGAAAAGCAAGAAAGGGCAGTGGTCATTCCTTAGGTCATCAGTAATCTCAATATCTGAATAATCATTCTTTTTTTTTTTTTTTTTTTTTTTTTTGCGGTACGCGGGCCTCTCACTGTTGTGGCCTCTCCCATTGTGGAGCACAGGCTCCGGATGTGCAGGCTCAGCGGCCATGGCTCACGGGCCCAGACGCTCCGCGGCATGTGGGATCTTCCCGGACTGGGGCACGAACCCGTGTCCCCTGCATCGGCAGGCGGATTCTCAACCACTGCGCCACCAGGGAAGCCCTGAATAATCATTCTTATTAGCTGCCTAGCCAATAATTCTGAACCCTGACTTAAGTTTTTTCCCACCAATGAACCAAAAGAAAAAAAATCTCTAACAAGATGAAATAAAATTAAAACTTGTGACTTTTTTCAGCCCACCTAGAAGCCAAATTCATCCACTCAAATACACAGAGGTATTAACAATATCATATATAAGCCCCAAATGAAGACTCTACCTCTAAGGTAGATAGAGAAAGCCATTTAGGCAGCGTGTGTAGTCTGTCAATTCATATGCTTTTCAGAGTGCAGCAACAAGACGACAAAGAATTGTTATGATTTGAGATACTGAAAAAGAAACAAAGACTTTGACTCTCTCAGGCATTTGTTTGACTCTTAGAATAGTAGAATACTCTAGGCTGCTTGCCAAATGAATATTTGGTTGAATATAAATAGGCTTATTATCATGCATATGTATAAATGGGATCAATAGAACTGAGGGTTAATAAAACATTTTTCTGTTAAGCAGACCAATATTTTATCAGAAAGAACTATTGTCAGTTTTGCCTGTATTTCTGGGACATTCTTCCATCTTAATTCTCTCTGAATTCTAAGTACGAGCAGTATTTCCAAACTATTTCATTATACTACAACTTCTTTCTATTAGGAGCCATAGAAAATGCCTGGAATTTAACATGTACGACTTCAAAAATTTCTCTTCATTTATTGTGAAAAAAAAACCTTTGACTTTTTATACTCAGCTTCCCTGGAATGTGTATCAAATGAAAGTGCATTTGGATAATAAAAAGGAAAAAATCAATGCAGTCAAAGCAAAGTCACCTTACAAAGTACCCATTCCATGAGTCTGTACTTAAGATGCCTTCTTTAGTTGAAATGGAACAGTTTAATAATATATTCCTAGAGTGGGAATCATCTCATTATTTCATATGTTCTTTAGTACTCTTCCACTACAATGCAGGGGAAAATGCTATCTTAAAGAGAATAATAATGGTAATCAGTTGACAGATGTATCTGTTCAAGGAACAGATATGTTAAATTATGTTGAAATTTAAGTCATAGATCAATCTGATAGTTTTTTTTCAAACCTATAGAGATTGCTTCCCTAATGACATGTGTCATGACCTTTAATTTGTCCTTGTCATATGCAACCATTGTTTCAAGCATGCAGTATACCCTTCTCTCATATTTTATTGCTGAAACTACCTACCTAACTGAGAAATTTGACGATATATAACAGGCTGGTGACATTGATAATGAAAGTGATGTGAAGCAGCCATGTAATCTGATAGAATAAAGAGTATTTCACACTATTAACTGAAACTTTTACCTCTGAAACTAGGTGGATCTGGTTATTCATTTAGAAAAAGCAATAGAGGAGAAACAGTTATGCATTCTAAGAAGACAGGTAGTTTCTAGCTACATATTGGAGACTTAGAATATTATTTTTCTTCAGTTTTGCTTGTTTGAAAATAGAATAGGTAAAATGGGTAAAAAGTATCACAATATGCACCTAAGAATCAATTATTGCTAAAGAGAACACACAAAAAGAGTTTCTAGGAAGAAAAAACTGAGACCCTAGATGTCTTCGCTGTTCTCAGCTGTCAGAAGCAACTTTCTGTGACTTTATTAGAATAAATGTACTCTGGAAAATTAGTCATTTCTCTCTCTTTTGTCCCTTTTTCCTTTCTTGCCTCTGTTGGGGGGTGAGGGTGGGACAGAAAAAGGGACAAGTAAGGGAAGTTACTAGAAATAATACAATTAGCATTCCCTAGTGCCTTATCTCTGGATAAAGCCTCGAACAGAAGTTTGATAACAATCTTTCCTATTTCTTCTATTTTCTTAATGCTCATATAAATGCAGTTTCTCACAATTAATTATTTAAAAGTTGAGTGATTATAGCAAACTACCTACCTGTAGTATTTCACGACACCTACTAACTTAGCATGCTTCTATATTTCCTATAGACATATTGACATTTGCACATTAAATCCATCCTATTTGAAAGGGAAAGACTTCTACCTTAATGCTGTACAGCAAGAAATTGTATCCAACAATTTGAGCCAAAACAATTTGATAACTTAAGCTCCCTGATTTACCTCACTTGAAATAGGACCTTTTCGGAGGGCATACACATAGGAGGGTTAACTAATCAAGGATTGTGACACTCTTGATACATGCCAAGGGCTATTAAAAGGGAAGCATCTTGAAACTCTCCTTTCCTTCCCTGACCTATGGTAAGAAAGACGTACAGAATTACCAAGTAGTTAATGTTATCCTTCATGCTTATTAAAGTTCAGCAACAGTAAATCAGTTACTAGCAGCTTCCTAAAAGTTTAGGACAGGAAACAATAAAGGATGTTATATCCAAAAAGAAGCTGCAAGGATAACTTAGCTGGATAGAATGTAATTGCTGAAGTTAAAATTAGCCATGTCATCTTACTCTTATGGAAAAAAAAAAAAACCCTGGGAACCTGGTAACCAAATAAATAGATAGGAACTTCATTCCCATTAATAAGCTTCTTTCAGTTCTGTGCTGAAACATTATTCCAAAGACATACACCTATTTACTCACCAACACTGGTTCCTATACCAAGTTTGAGTACTCTCCTAATTATTAAAAAGACCGTGACCTTAATAAGTATAAGCATGTATTATAGATATATAATCTGAACATATTAGAATTGAAAATGTCTAATAAATCGTGTAGTTCAACCCCATTTTTTTAGATGAGGAAACAGTCCAGAGCTGTGACTTGCCCAAGCTCAGTCAGCTATATTTACATTGGCTGTTTACTATATTACTGACCTTTTGTGGGTGGTAAATATTTAATATTTAGTTGTAAATTCTTTTGTCACTTTAGCTAAATATCTTTGATAAAGATTAAGTTCAACTTTATCAAGCAGCATATACTACATGTATATGAGCAGTTGTTAAATAAAAGTAAAGAATATATAAAAGTCAAAGGTGATATTGCAGCTAAACATGGAGAACATCCTTTCGTTAACAAAGCATAATTATTCATGATCAAAATACATTTTAAAACATTTCTTGTACTAACCATTTTGTAGTTTAAACCTAAATTACAACCAGATGATTCTGCCTATTTTCCACTAGGTGGCAATATATCTTTTTCTTTACGGTCTAAATTTGTTTTTCCAAGGTATGATGGAAATTACTTTTTTTGAGTAGTTTTCCTTTTTAGTTGACCCAACTGAAATTAAGACTAAAGAAACCTTAAGAAAGAGTCATAAGAAATTAAAGATGTATTAAGATAGGGGACAGGGTTGTTTTATAAAACCCAGAATTAAAATTAATAAATTTCGCTTCACATATGCTCATAATTAAAATTTACATTAAATTTACATGATCACATTAAAAATTTGGTAGTGATTTATTGTTTAATTGAAATCAGTTTTGTTATTTACTGTTAGTAGCAAAAAGCACTGAAAATTTTCTTAGTCCTGTTTAAAACATCATCCTCAAGATTAGGTCATAGCTTTTACTTATTTCCATAGCCTATCTTCCATCAAGATTTAAAAAAAAAAAAAAAAAAACGCATTAAATCACTTGTGTGTGTGTGTGTGTGTGTGTTTAGTTTGTGTCCATACTAGAGATAAGTTGGTTCTGAATGAATAATAAGACAAATCTTATTTTCCTTAAAGTCAGATAAGTTTCAGAAAACTGTTTGACTAATACATTAGCTTTCAAGGGCTACCATAACAAAACAGCGCAAACTGGGGGGCTTAAACAACAGAAATTTATTTTCTCTCAATTCAGGAAGCTAGAAGTCCAAGATCAAGGTGTTGGCAGGGTTGGTTTCTTCAGAGGCTTCTTTCCATGGCTCGCAGATGGCAGCCTTCTCCTTGAGTCCTCACAAGGTTGAAGGTCTGTGTTGTGTGTGTCCTAATCTCCTCTACTTACAAGGCCACCAGTCATATGGGATTAGGATCCACCCATATGACCCTATTTTACTTTAATTACCTCTTTAAAGGCTCTATCTGCAAATATAGTCACATTCTGAAGTACTAAGGGTTAGGACTTCAACATATGAATTTAAGGGGGAAACACAATTCAGACCATAACAACGAGTAAGTCTGTATACACCGATTGCCCCATTTTCTAAACTGAGGTATTGTGGTAGAGTCAAAAACCCTAGATTGAAAGTCCGAGTTCTAGAGCTAAGGAAAAACCTTAGAGATTATCTAATCCACTGATTATTGACCCTTGCCACACAGAAGAACTTTTAAAGCACACCAATGCCTGGTCCCAGACCCAGATATTCTGATGCATTAATTTGCAGTGGGACCAGTCATGAGTATTTTGAAAAAACTTCCCAATCATTTCTGAGACCTGAGTAGAGAATCACTGATTTTAGACAAATATTTCCCAAAGGTGGTTAGAGAATGACCCAGAGGGTTTATTAAAATACAAATTCCTACACATGGGCCATTGCTGTCTTCATTCTGAATCTCCAGAAATGGAGCCAAGTCTTTTTTATCAGGTGCCCTAGTAATTATTATGAACCCAAAAGTCTGAGAAGCTCTGATCTAGTCTAACCCTCTCATTTTACAGGTGAAAAGGCTGAGGCTTGGTGAAGTTAGTTCATCCAAGGTCACACAGCTAGAGAATATCAGAACAGGAAGGAGATTAGATGTTAGATCTGAAATTTAATCTAATTTTTAGCAGGATTCTCTGTTATAACATAGCACTGTGTGGACATTAAAACGATCTTGTAGCTCTGGTCCCGGTATCAGACTGCATCTACCCTTGAATTCGGGTGTGTCCTGACAAACTTAGAAGCCCAAAAGGGCAGGCTCATTACAGTTATATTTCCATTAAAAATGCATTCCAGGAGCCTGTATTGTGTTCAGAGACAATGGGCAACATCAGAACTGATGGGTTATTGTGAATACTGCATTCCTCCTCCACCCTGCTGCCAGGCTCTGCTGGCCACCTCCTCAGATTTAGGCCTGATTCCTAGGTAGAAGCTGTAGTAACGAGTTAGCAAATTCAGGGAGATGAAGCCAATGGTGAAGACTGTTTCCCTGGCACCAGTAGCTTCTGCAGCAGGAGTTCTTGGCTTAGAATCACTCACCATCAGAAACGGCAGCCTCTGTGCAGTCATCACCAGAGAAGCAGCAGTGGTTGATTGGTCAGCTGGAACGGAGCAAACGGGTAGCTCAAGAGATTTTCAATTCTGCTGCTATTACCCATCCAAAACCCATGGGTAAAGAGGGCTTTTAGGAGCTTGGTGTCAGAGTATGAGTTGGTGCAGGTCGTGAACACACATATACAAATAAGTTGTGACATGATTTTAGAAAACCTAATGTATCGAAATCCAAAAAATAAAAATTAAACCCCTCAGGGGGTGATGATCCATGAACAGTTAAAATTTTTTCCATAAAGATTTAGCTTAAAAGTTTTAACAGAGGCTTTCTTATGCATTTATAATTTTTTGTTGTTCAAAGTGACCAAGACTTGAGTGAGAAAAAAACAGCAAAATGTGAACATGTTATGAGACACCGGAAATGGAAAAAAAAATCGGTCTGAAACAAAGATAGAGCATCACTGAAGAGTTTTTTTAACTTAATGTATATTTATAGCACTATAATTCAATTTAGCCTCAGTATTTCAGAAACAGAGCAATTTTCTAGACTGAGGATGCACACATTTTACTTTAAGTTTCTATAGGGCTGGTTGCTGTTCTAACCCCTGCACTGTATTTCTCAAAGTGTGCATCGAGAACCACCTGCTCTAGAATCACCTAATGACTGTTTAAAATGAAAGATTCTGGGCCCCTCATGAGATCTACTCAATTTTTGGAGGTGAGTTTAAGAATCTGTATTTTTAACAGCTACATAGGTGATTTAGAGATTTCCTTCTCTCTCTCTGGGGCCTCTTTAATTCCAAAGATATTACTTTTCCTCTGCTCTGGGAGCTCTTAATAACTCTTTAATAGAAGAATAATGATAGAAATGATAGCTCTTTCTATCATTTCCAATGAACATTTCTGAGAATATGAGTTTCTGGGAATTACCTGCTTTTGGAGTTGTTCTCTCACTGAGTCAATGAAATTGTGAAGTTGTTACCAGAAGTCCTCTATTTTCAGTATCTTTACCTGATTTTCCAGTTGACTATGCTCCTGGGTCCCTGAACAGGCTGTTGTAAAGAACCGATATGACACGGACTCAGAAACTGTACAGATTAAACTTTAAATTTCTTCTCCTGAAATCTGTTCAAAGGAAAGCCACCATCCCAGAAAAGAGAGAAATTTGTGCTATCTGAAATCCCATGTTCCTGTTTTTGAGCTGCTATAAATTGCTTTAATACCAAAATAGATGTATTTTGAATATTTAAAGGATTTAAGAAATTCAGATGTGAGCTGCTGGCAATCTTGTAACTTGACGAAACTTGTCTTACAATGCTATTATCTTTACTATGCGCGGAATTAGATTTTTGAAAGGTAGGTTTTCTAAATATCTCCCTGGTTTTAAGTTTAGACATGTTTGCAAGCTTACTAAACACTTTCAAGTGCAGTCTCAAAATCAAAGATCTCTGATTTGAAAGCAGTTTTAGGCATTATCACCCCCAAAGAGAAGTACCTCTGCATACCAATGTCTCATCTTTCCTTAGATTGTTCCAAAATTAGAAATTAAGCCCCAAAAAACAAATGGAGGAAAAAATACCTTCAAGTCAATTCAAACTTTTTCTTCCTATTTATTCATACTGGTGGGAATTTTCTATACCATCTTTTTGCTGGAGGGGAAAGGACTAAGGGAGATCTAATAAAGCCATAAGGCAGAGGCAACTGAGGATGAGAGGTTCTGAGATGGAATTCAGAGAGCACATTAAATGTCCATGAAGATAAACTTCATGGCATTCATTATTTACCTCTATCCAGCCCTGCTAAAGCAAATAGTTTAACTTACACTCTCTCCAAAAGGATTTTAATGGAGAAGTCTGATTTACCCCTCTTTCTAGGAGGGACCCTGCAGTAATATTTCCTCCCTTTTTTTCCCCTCCACCTCCATTTTGGACCCGCTGAACCTAGAGAATCCTATGGATACTAAGATTTTTCTAACTGCATGATTTGCATCATTTTGGGGGCTGGGTGTCGCTGTTTGGCTATGTTTTTCTTTTTCAAAGACCCAGTGAAATCTTGCCAGAGGGGAAAACAGATCGTACTTCATTTGTTTGTCTGGGAGGAAAAAAGTCATCAAATGCTTTTTTTTTTTTTTTTAAGTTGCACACTTCACCAAAAAAGTTATTAAATACTGAAAAGTCTACTTTGAGGTCTACAAGCAATAGTGTAACACCGGCACACCCCGCTGAGATGAATCCCCAGAGAAAAGTGTAATCATGCTACATTTTCCCAGATTCCAACCGCCAAAGAAGATGTGCTCTGGGTTGCTGGTCAAGGGTGTGCCTGTTTTCTGGATTTCTCCCCTGAAACCCACAGTCCTGCTTTTCTCCAGGAAAAAAAAAAGGGGGGGGGGCGGGGTTGAAAGAAATTTGGAATTGGTGGCTAGACATCTGAAAAGAAGTGAAGGGACAAATAACTGATAGAGTTAGTTACTTTTCTCCCATGATTTTTTTTTTTTTCCAAATCTCATTCCTGTTTTTGGTTTACAAAGGCTCTTAATATTTCCCTGAAGAATTTACTCCCTGGAAGATTTGGGAAAGAGAAGAAGATAGTGTAGGTATTCTTCAAATCTCCATTTTAAAGGAGGGGAAATGTACAATAAAATAATGCATTCTAGCTCAAGGTCCATTTAAAACACTAAAAAACATGAGCTGGAGTCAGGGCCCCCTTCTAATGACATTGACTCATGGTTTAGTATCATTCATGGATCCCCATGATCTGCAGACCCTGAGTTGTCTTCATTAAGCACTGAGACATCTTTCTAAGCAAGATGCCCTTTGTTACATGGTACTCAGGAAGAGAAATGGGCTACTCTTCTACATTTTGATCGTCTTTTCTACACCAAGGAAAATTATAGCTAGGACTCCTCTTATAGCCCTTTTCATTTTTAGTGTTTTGATTGCATATAAGTTTTAAGGGCCGGGAACACATTGTACTTATAGTTTAAGATTATTCTAGCTAAGGCAATTAAAACTACATATCCCTGGATGGCTTGATTGATTTTATTTCTCAAATATTTTTTCAGTGACTCTTCTGTAAGTTTGGGACATAAGGAAGAAGCATTGAGTAGTTAAATACACAGCCACAAAATCAAACCAGCTGTTACTCCCACCTGTGCTTAAGAATGAGCAAAGATCATTAAAGAAAGTCAAGACCACAGAAGGTTTCTTTATAGTGGTTCCTGAGGATTTCTTATAGAGGTTCCTGACCATCTGAGGAAGATAGGTTGAGGCTAAAAGTATATCTCTTTCACCAACTGTGAAGTCAATCGTGTATAATAGTCTCAAAGCTTCTACATGAATGCTTTTATTTGCTTTTCAAGACACATCTGTGTGATAAACCCACAGGTAGTATTATTCACAAGTTCAAGTAAAGTAAACTGAGACACACAGATGGAAGGGTCACAAAATTCGGACAGGCTTACTGACTTAGGAGCCACTATTCTTTCCTTTACATTCTGGTATTGCATCTCAGCTTTCTGTTCCAAGATGACAGCCAAACCAACCACAAAATCCTAAAACTTGATGGAGTGGGACCCTTAGGAGGCTTCCTACTGGGTAGGTTGTGAGAATTAAACCAAGTCAACATATGAAAAGTACTTAGAATAGTGTCTGCCATTTCTGTGTCTATGTGTGTACTAAAAAGGATATGTACATTTGTATATTGAATACATATATGTGCACATAATATATTCATATATGTGTAAATATATACTATGTGTGCAAACATGCATACATATATATTCCAGTACACACGACACACAAGTCATAAAGGGATAAGTAAATAACAATTATCATAACCAGTTTAGCTATTCAAGTAGAACACCTTACCAGACCTCTAACCCTAGAGAGTTTTTAAAAGTAATTTTCTATAAGAACTTTTACTTCAGTTTCTTCATCCTCTAAGTCCTGGAGAATAGACATGTTTCTAAAAAGTTTTAAATCCAGTTTAAAATAAGAAAAGCAAAATTTGCCTTAGGAGTAGGATCTGTGAAGCAGAGAGGCAGAGAGTGCCCCTTCTGCCCACTCAGCCAGATTATGGAGCCAGAAGGCACTCAGGTCCACCGGCCTAACTAACACTTATGTTTCTGCCTGATCATTCTAGGCTTCATGGCCCACCTGTCAATAAAAACTCATTTGGAAGAGGAAAAGGAGGTGGCCCAGCTTCTCACCCATCCCCAGTTCAGCTTCTGGGCTGAACTGGGAATGGTGTGAGGTATTTCTACACCCCCTGGAGGTATTTTTGCACCTTCAAGGGACGACCATATTTCCAAGCAAGGCTAAAAGCACATCAGTTCAAAAGTCGGGACAGCTGCTTCCTCTCCTAGGAGGAATTGTTCAAGAAGCGACACACATGGGTGTGTGGGTGTGGGTGTGTGTATGTGTGGGGGGTCTGTCTGGGTGGGTACTGGCACTTGCCCATCTCTTTGAAAACCCGGGTAGGGTGTGCAGTAGTCCTCAATGCCCAGTAAATTGACAGTGCAGTCTCCTGTTGGTCTGGTGAGACTACCATAGGAGTTAGTTGCCTGAATGATTGAGAATCATCAAAGAGGGGTTTCCTAATAAAACTCCAGGAAAGATCTCAAATCTCCAGAAGTACTTAAGAGACGGGAAAAGAGCGTGGAAGTCAGGAGGGATCGAGGGAAGGGGAAACGGGAGATACCACAGAATGAGCCAACCGATTCCAGAATATGGGATTGGGCAAGGGGAGAAAAAAGAAATCTAAAGCCTTTTTTAGATTTGCACGTGGATTCTCGGTCGCCGCGCTTGCCCGCGCTAGGTCGGTCGGTCGGCGATGATTCGCTTACGCGCCAAGTCTCCGCGCCGCCGAGGGCTGAGGGCTGCCACAGACCTGAGCTTGTGCGCCTCCCCAAGGGCATCTCCCCGGGGCCCTGCAGACCAATCGTGGACTCCTCCACCCGAACCGGCTGCACGGTCCTAGCGGGCGGAAGGGAGTCTGGGCCGATCATGGACATGGATGGAGAAAGAGAGAAGCCCCTGACTCACGAGGCAAGGCCACTTTGGGGCCCTCAGAGTCGGGGGAGTAGGGCGTGCACTTCCTGGTCGTTTTCTGGGTATGACTGGTCCCGGGTGTCCCAGGTTTCCGCGCTGGGGGAGGGGGCACGCTCACTGGACAGGGCGCTTAAAGGGATAAGCTGCGGGGAGGGCAAACTTAATAGACGACGGAAAGCGGGCGGTGCACAGCGGTTCAGAGACGGGAGTGGGAGGGGGAAATGAGCCACGCCGCTGGACCCCTTGTCCCTTCACCTCCACCGAGGCGCCCGATTGCGGCGGCACGTGCTCGAAACGGGCTGGCCCGCGGGCGCGACGGCTACACAAGGTCCTCTGGGCCTCGGAGAGCCACAGAGCCTAGGAGTGGGCCCAGGACCTTGAGAACTTTCCCTGGTGGGTCCGGTTTCGGTCTCGGCTCTCCAGCGCCTGCGAACAGGTGCAGAAATGTGCGTGCATTCTTTCCCCAACCCTCCGGTTTCCGCACGCCTGTACGCGTAAGCTGCACTCTACAAGTTCATCTTGGGAAAATAGAGGCGTCCCCCCTCCCACTCGCAAACGCCCAAAGAGGAGAGGGGTTCGCAGTCCGTGCAGAGAGCACGCTTGGAGATCGCAGACGCTAGGCGCCGGGTCAATCTCAAGCATTCTGCCCCTGACTGGGACCCAGCAAATGCTGGTGCGGCAGCCGCTTGAGCTGCCTTTCCCCCAGTCTTTACGACGTGTGATTTCGGCAGGCACTGGGAGCTCAGGCCACCAGCCTGGACTTCATGGCACCAGCCTGCTCCAAGCCTGCATGACCCTGTGACCTTGTTTCCTCCGCAGCTGGGTGCAAACGTTTACGCCTACGGTTTCAGCCAGCAACCTCAGCTAGCTTGGCAGATGAGTGGGGTTATGGGATTTTAGAAACTCTCATTTGACAAAGTTAAGATACATCCAAAAGCTTGAAAATGCAACATTAAAATAAAACATTTCTCAGTTTGTCTTGGCTGAAGGCAAAACTAGCTTTGGGCACCCTTCCCCTACTGCTTCCCGCCAAAGAAAGTCTTGTAGGCAGACTGGTCAGCAAAACTGCCCAGCCCTAAAGTGTCTGCCATTAACACACCTACCTGGATCGCCTGGGCATTAGCTCAGCCAAGGTTCGGCTTTCTTCCTGATTGTGTGATTAAATTAATGACCATATAAAGGAAAACACAGGGGGAGCTCAAAATTGTCTACATGTGTCCTTCAAAAAATAAGATTCTACACTATAGGGAAGTCTTTTTCAAAAAGCAGTATTTACCTACTGTTTCTGTAGACCTAAGTTCATCTTTGAATCCCCAACATGTAATAAAACTAGTGAAAGGAAGATTCTGGAAGGATGGGACAGAAACAAAGGGGGCATTCCAGGTTTTTTGTTTGTTATTTGGTTTTTGTTTTTAAGTTAGGCCCTAGGCAACCTGGGTTGGTGGGCTGGTTTTTAAGAAACTTTTGCTCTAGAGATCCACTCGTGTTCCAGGCATGGATAATTTAGTCAGCCTCTCAGGCATAGTGGTTTAAGGATCTCTTGTGGCCCACCTTCCATTTACCTCCAAATATCTTTCTCATTTCTTGCCATCAAATTTACTCCAAAGCAATCTTGGTCTTTTCTCTAGAAAGCCCCCTTTAGATTTAATTGGAGCCTGATTAGACCATTAGAGAAAACAATTCTCCAGTGCCAGAAGTGCTTTAAAGATAGCAGAACCTGTCTCACTCATTGTACAGATAAGAAAACCAAAATGCAGGTAAATTAATGATACCAATAATGATGCAAGGTCATACTAGTCATGCAGAGAAGAGTTAGAATGGAAATTTTGGACTGTTCTTCTCATCACACTTTGCTGGGGATTAGTGTTTCAGATCACCCAACTGTTGCCTAGGAAAAGTGAGATCAGGACTCAAAGAAATGTAGCACAAAAAGTACTTAGATAATCTTAAGAAGGTCAACCTGCTTTTTCCACCAATCACACTATGGATACATCTCTTTGCCTTACCCCTGGTCTCTACCTGCTTAATGGTAACTCATTATGTGGTCCTCCTAAGATAATGAAGGCTTCAAAATCCTTTTAGGGAAAACCATCGAAGGCCTGCAATGAGAGCTTGTGCAAGTTTCACATTTCAGACTTCTCACAAATATCCTTCTTCTGATATAGGGGAGGGTTGGCAAGATGTGAAGGAAGGAATTACAGATGGGAAAGAACACCTCTTGTGATAGATAAAACAGTGTAATATTGGTTTCTAGAACACCTATGGAGTGACTCTGAAGATGTCCATGGATTAAGTACATGCTACCCTAAGACCTAAAGGATCATCATTCATTTGGTTTTGCATCTAATGATTTCTGGACATACCACATACACCTACATACACACACTCTGTTTCAGAACCATTGTCAGTATATGAAGAGTACAGAGGGACATTTCATAAGACAAAGGGCAGGGAGAGGAGGAAAGTTCTCAAGGTCTTCTGTATTGTAATGCTCCAGGGCTAGTTTTTTTCCAGAGGCTGTGCAGCTGTTCAAGTCTGTGCAGGGAAAACTGGGCCAATACATACACTACCGTGGCCATTTCACCTTGTTTTCTAAAGAAGCTCTCCATTGGGTCTCTTAATGGGTAATGACAGAAAGCTGAAGGGTTCTAGAGCACAAGATACTCTTCCATGTAAGCATCACTAGTAGAACCTAAAGTGGGCTTTTCACCTGGTCTCCCTGATCCAGGTCTGAAAATTATTTGTCTTTGGCCACTTGTGAAAATGCTAGTTATCCTGCTGCTGAAAAGAATGATGACATCCCAGGGACAGGTTAGCTTCATGGCAGGCATCTTTGTTTAGATGATTTGTCCTTTGATCAAGAAGCTCAACACTCTCCAGATAAAGATTTTCCAAATAATAATCAAACTTTGTCTTCTCACTTTCAGGCTCAAAACTGGCTTAGAGTAAATAATACAAGTGGGGTAGGGTTTATCGTTCCTCTGTTCTGTAGTTTCTTCCCCTTCTTTTCGGGCACTCAATGAAAATATATGGTATCTACTCAGAGTGTAGCCCTTAGCTACAAAAAACATGTTAAAACACCTTCCCAATAATTGCTTTGAAGAAAATAGTCATTTATTGTCAAAGCATCCAACATATCCAGATAATCTATATAAAGTTTAATAAATCTTTCCAGGGATAAAAGAAACACATAACTATTCAGACTCCATTTCACTGGCACAAAATTACACTTTGTATTAAAAGGAAATACATATTTACATAATGATGACATTCTTCATTGAAGTCCATAATCATATCATGATACATGCACTTCCCCCTGGAAACTTAAATTGAATGGTGACCACCTTTTTATTTGTTTTGCTTATTTTTGTAGGAACACAAACTGTAATCAAGAGATGCAGAAAGCATCTCACCCTCCTCCTTTACTTTATATCTAAAATAAATTTTGCCCTTACATATTATTCCATCTAAATCGTAAGTGCTTAATAATTTAAGTAGAAACGTATGACAAATGCATCAATATGTTGCAATATATGACATTTAAAAAAAAATGTACTTTGTTTTGGGGAAAGTGAAAATACGTGCATTCAAAAAGAAACCTCTTAAACACCCCACCCAATCAAAAATCCACCATCTTGTCTCGTGTGTGTGTTTGTGTGTGTGTGTGTGTAGGTCACGGGTAAACACTTGGATGTAAAGGTTGGGGGCAGAGCACGTGTGTGTGGGGGTGGGTGGGTGAGATGTTTCAGGTCACAAGGAGGTGGTGGATGTCCTCGTGTGTTTGCTCCTGCAGAGCTCGACTGTGCGTGTGCGCGCGTGGAAAGCTGGAGTCCTTTCCGTGTCAATTATGCGAGGTCATGTGCCTGGAGAGGTGGTGGCGCTCCCTGAAGGACTCGTTGCAAATGGGGCACTTGAGTTTCTCCTCCCGTCTTCGTTTCACCAAGGGCTCCATGGCGTACTCCTTTTTGTGATGCGACCTCATGTGGTACACCAGGTCGGAGGTCATGCGGAAGGAGGCATTGCACTTGGCGCACCAGTTCTGCGCGGGCAGACACAGAGAGGTGAAGGAGGGCGGCAGCAGCGTGAGCGCCGAGGGCAGCTGCAACTGCAGGGGCCCCGCGGCCGCAGCCGCCGCGGCCGCCGCGGCGGCGGAGCTCTTGGGCCAGAAGGCGGTGGCGTAGAGGAAGGGGCTCTGTTTGGGCAGCCCGCCGCCGCCGCCGCCACCGCCGCTCGGCAGGGACCCGCAACCTCCGTTCAGGTCCGCAGCTCCTTGGAGCTTCACGGCCAGAGGATCGGAGGCGGCGGGGTACAGTCTGGTGGGGCCCACACCGTCTCCGGGGTGGCAGGGCTCGAGCGCGCTCAGCTTCTGGCCCAGCACCAGCGGGGACAGCTGAGAGAAGGAGCGCGCCGGCTGCGAGAAGGCGCTTTTGCGCTCGTCCGACGCGGCGCCCTGGCCGCCGCCCGCCCCGCCCGCGGCCCCAGCGCCTGCACCGCCCCCTGCGCCGTTGCCGCCCGCGCCGCCCAGCTGCTGCACCGAGGTGAAGGCGCTACCCCGCGCCGGGCTGCCGCCCTCCAGCCGGCTGGGTAGCGCTCCCCCGGGCCGCGGGGCCAGCAGCTTCTCGGAGCCAGCCGGCGACGCGGCCACGGGCGTGGCGGAGCCGCCGCCGCCCGCGTCCTGCTCCTCGGCGACCGTGCTCCCGCCGTCGGCGGCCGCCTCCTCCTGCACACCGGCCGCTCGGGCCGCCTTCTTCACCTCCACGAAGGCGCTGCGCTTCGCCTCGCCTGTCTCCGGGCTGGGCGGCGCGAAGAGGCGGCTGTTCTCTTCCAGGCCGAAGTAGCTGCCCGAGGCGCGGTACTGTTGGGGCGTGCACACCAGGTCCTCCTTGGAGGCGGGCGGGGGCCGCTCGGCGAAGCGGCCCCGGCCCCCAACCAGCCCCGCGCCGCCACCGCCGCCCTCCGCCGCCTCCTCCGGGAATTTCCTCTTCCCTTTGCCCACGCCCGCGGCGTTGCCGTCGGGACTCAGCTCCGCCCCCTGGTGGTCGCTGCAGCCGCTGAGGCTCCGCACTGGGGAGCAGCTGCTGGCTCCCCCGGAGTTCTCCAGCTCCCGCGCCAGGTTGTGAAAGTCCGTGGACGGCTTCGCGCTGCCGCCGCCGCCGCCAGCCGCAGGCGGGTTACCGCCCTCGGGGGAGGGGGCCGGGTAGTGGTGGACCGGGCCGGCTTTGCAGAACTTGGGGCTGGGACCCAAGGGTGCCTCCTGCGGCTGCGGCGGCTGCTGGTCCTTGCCGCCGCCCCCGTGATCCTTGGTGCCCACGCCGCTGCCTTGCTCCTCTCGGGGGCTCACATCAACGCTGTGAAGTCTCTTGGGGCAGCGGAAGCGCAGATGCGCCACATAGGGAAACTCAAACTGGAAACGTTGGCTGCATTCCAGGCATGTGTAAGGGGACGACCCTGCTTAGTGAGCAAACACCACATACACACGATTGCGCGCGCGCGCGCGCACACACACACACACACACACACAAACACACACACACCACATGATTACTCAGCATCGTCTCTAGGCCAGCTTGCCATCACCCCCTTCACAAATCCACCTTCGCCTCTCAGGGCCTGAGTGCCTGAGTACAGAACATCGTGAAAGACCCGATCTAACTTTCCCTCCTGATTTGGGGGGAGTGCAGTCATTAAGCCAAGCGTGCCCCGAGTTATCCTCACCTAGCTGTCCCAGCTTCATTCCGGACTATATCTCAGAAGCTCTCTATGAGGCGCTCCAAGGGAGGAAAGGCGCGCCGAGGCGCCAGAGTGAGCCCCGCCGCTCCCTGCGCCGCTCCCCCGCTAGCTAAGGGCCCAGACGCAGGTCGAGAGCCAACCTACCATTCATTTTGCTGTGGGATCTAGAGGGGCAGAGCAAGAGTAACTCAGTCAGTTCTTTCCCGTACCAAACTAATAACTCCTCATCTTTGGCAATCCTGCGGAGAGAGCGGTAAAACAGCTGTCCGTTTTTTATGTAGGCTTCAAGGTTCTGCTCTTCTTTATCTCTGGCTGATTGGACCAAACGCAGCCACATCAGACCTTCTGAGGAACCATTCGCCGCTGAGGTGTCTACCTACAGTTTAGAAAAAAAGAAAGAATACAAGAAGGAAGGGGATGAGGGAGGGAGACTCTTGTGAGAGAATGAAGCCACAGGAGCCAGGGCCATTTCCTCTGTTACTCTTTCCCAAAGAATTATCTGAGGTCAAGCTTCCAAAAACTTGACCCGAGTTGACATCCATCCTCGTGTTTGTGGCCGGCAGGCAAGATAACTTTCCTAGAAAGCTGCATCAATTATGTAGATTATTTAAGTCATCATATATTGGTTGAACACCAAATTAGCAAATTGCTTCTTACAATTCAAATTAGTGTTAACCTCTTGAGAATTGATTGCTAAATTATCCCACGTTGCAAAAGTATGGGGAATTTTCTTTGTTTTAGAAGTAAAAACAGGCTTAGGTTTTAAAAATTATTCTGTGGCATTCACTCATCTTCCTAATTTTGGCTTAAACAATTAATAGTTCTTTGTAAAGAAAGAATAGGAAGTGAGAGGACTTTTCACACTCAAACATATGACTTTAATGATGTTTTATTGTCAAAACATAAACATTTTTATATAAGTACAAACTCTAGGCACTAGCTAGCTTAACCAGAAAGAGTAATATTTCAGGGAACAAAAGGCCTCTGGGATTGGAAGGCAAATGTACCCAATAATTATAATAAAAGTACTTATAGCAAGTACTTAGTATGCAAATAGTCTCAACCCTAGTGAAACCTCCCAAAATGTTAAGGAAGTGGTGTTCATCTCCAGGAAAGCCCAGAATTGAGGCACTGATTTAGACATATCTGGCATTCAAAATCAAATTTTGTCACTTGTTTCGGAAAATCAGTTAACCATACTTTTGAGTTTAATTTTCCTTTTCTAATTTTTGGTGTGTAAAATAGAATGGCACGTATCATTGCATTTTCTACATTCAGAACCTGTTTCAGCTTGTCATTAGAATGATTCTTAGCCCATTTTCAAAAGGATATTACCTTCATAACCCTACACAGCATCGGCCAAGACTTACCCGGAAGATATAAGGGACCGTTCTCTTGTCGGTGGACTTCAGAGCTATGAAAGCTATGCTGTCGTACAGGGAAGTATGGCTCAGGATGCAGGGACCGAATATAGCATTCTCAGGGATGTCGCAGGTGGTGTAAACGCTGGTAAAAATATCTGTCAGACATTGTTGGACAGCTTTGGCATCTCCATCCCAGATGCCTCTCTGGATGCCCGAATCCTCCATCACTGAAGACAGATACACAGGACAGTTGAAGCGAGTTACATTACTCCTTTTGCCTCTATGAATCCAGGCAGAACGTTTTGACTACTAGACAGATTTTTCTTGAATTTGCCTGGTTTTTGCATCGCTCTTATTTCAAAAATAAAGCCAATGGCAGATTAAATCTGGCATATTACAAAGATGCCAACGAAGAGTACTTTCTTTTCCTTTAAAAATTATTTTAAAAAATTGTGATGGGGGAGCTCAGAGCAGACTGACTGCTAGAGAAATTAAAACTGGGCTAGGAAAGAGAAGATCGCTTTTTTCATTACCTTGGGGGAGGCTGGGGGGAGGGAGAAAGAAGGGAAGAACAATGGGATTTTTTACTAGCCTATAGACTTTCCAGACTGAAAGAAACTTCTAACCCTTGGGAGAAAGCTCCTCTCTTCTACTCTTATGTATTGAACTGGGCACCGGGGAGCTGATTTTATTCTATTTTTTCTTCCAAAGAGGGGAGCAGCATTTGCGAGCAGGCGGAGACAGCGGAGCATGGCGAATGGATTTCAAGTGAGTGTCAGGGCCACTGATTCCATGTCAGCTAACCTTTCTCTGCAGCCTACAAGAGGGGACGTGTGTCTGCTCATTACCATAATCCAACACTGTCCCTCCGAGGGCTTTAATTAAAAGCAGCAACCAGAGGTAATTATTTTTTTCTCGACATGCTTATTTATGGATGAGGGTGAATCCCAGTTACCTTGTTATACAAGGGGGTGGATAGAGTCGCATGTGCCTCATGAAGTGTGCAGGTATAAGGCAGGACTGAAGGGTCCCCAGTCTGAAATACCGCGTGTGTAATGATTGGTGAATGCTCACTCCCCCAGATAGGACCTTGTCTGGGCAAGAGGGGGCAGCCCCGCTTGAGTAGACCTCGGTGGGCTCTCCAGCTGTTTAATCCACAGTAATTCAGAAAGTGATGCCCCGATGGAGAGCTCTCTATTATTAAGCTGTCATAAGGAGACATTTTCCTTTCTTTGCCTCTGGACACCCCCCCACACACAAGACTTATCATTAAACAAACAAACAAACAAAACAGATATTTAAATTTTAAAGTGGCTTTAAACTAACTGCATTGTTTACTCTTTCTGACTGATTAAAAGATTCCTCCAAGTTGGTTTTTTTTTTCCCTAATAACGTCTCCATAGGCAGTTGTTTACGTATATTTTGTACAATTTAAGTAGCAGGAAAGGGAAACCTAATTCTTTTCCTCAGAAGCTGTTCTTCATGGAATAATATTAGTCATGTTCATTTTTATCTTAATGTCTATTAACCAGTTAATCTTGCAAATTTAATTACAAGGTAGTGCTTTTATTTTTCTTTTTAATTTTTTCTTTCCAGCTAACAGAGCATGAAACTTTGGTCAGCCTCTTTTCCATTCACTCTGCTACATCCCCCAAATGTCAAGTATGGGCTGTATATGCCAGGCAGAAATAAGAGAAAATATCCATACAGTAGAAACTTACTTTATTATGCTACAGCATCTATCCCTGGGCATTTTACCCAACACAAGGTAGCCCTTCTGATTTCCAACTGCAAATTTAAATACATTTTTAAAAATCCCTCAGAATCTCTCAGAACCTCCTTTTCAACGGAATCCTATTCTCTCCTTTTCAATTTCCTCAATTCAGCGTTTTATGCTCCAATTTTTCTCTTCCTTTTAAAAGTCTCTTTCACACAAGCGTTTCATTGTGCCGAGAGGTCGCCCCGTCACTTCGGGCAACAGCAGGGACCAATCATTAAAATGCAGTTCTACCTAACAATACGGTGAAAAGATCCTCGCTACGCCGCGCTAATAGGGGTTCGCGTCGCCGCGGTGGCCGCCACGAGCCTCGAGTCGGTCACAATACAGCTGGGCGAGAGCCTGGGCTCTGCCGCCCGCGCGCGGTCGCCTTTGCCACCTAACCTTTCACAGTTCTGCATCCTCCTCTAAGCCCGGGTTCTCAGACGCCCGGGGGATCCTCCCAGAGCCCGCTGGGCTCGCCGAAAGCCGTCGCTGCCGCCGGCCGCTCGCCCTCCCCCGTAGGCAGGCATTGTCTGGCGGCCGCGCGCTCCCCAGTCGCTGGCTTCTTCGCCAAAGGGCTCTCCACCCCTCCTCCCTTTGTATAACCCTATTGGCAGTAGAGATCCCGTCAATAATTATCCCCCCCAACCCTTTTCTCGATAATGAGAAGACGGAGGACAAAATTTTCCACTCTCCCCACCAGACCTGCCTTCCTCCCACCCTCCTCTCCCATCAATGCAAATAGACTTACCAGGAATAAGGTCAGGACCAAATCGCCCAGATAAGGCCACCTGGAAGCGGGAGATGCAATCGAGTGTTTCTTTTGCCTACTGTATCAGTGTATTTCCATGTCAAGAGGTGTTGGTGTTGCTGTCTTGTAGGCTCTGCCTAAAGAGAGGAGAGAGAGATGGAGAGACGTGGAGAGAGAAATGAGGGGAGAGAGAGAGAGAGAGTTGTACAGATGGACCCGATGCAGTGACTGACTGGCACGCAGACACACACTTTTTGTTTGCTGCACATAATCTGCCCAATGACGCGTGACAGCCCACGTCCCCTCCCTTTAACTCTTTGCTGGTCTGGGCGCTCCCTACGGCGGCGCCGCCTGCCTGGAAACGTTCTCTCCGGCCTGCCCGTGCCCCGCAGCCCCGCAGTCCCGAGCGCTTTTCCCAAGTGGCAACGCCTCTCCGAGCGCGGCCCTCTGAGAGTGGTGGTGGTGGTGGGAATCAGTTTTGGGGTCGGAAAGGGAAGTACCAAAAGACCTGGAGAGGGCCTTTTCCCGTTTCGCTTGGCAGCTGGAGAACCTCTGGCAGACAGCTGGCCACTCAGCGCGCGCACGGATCCCGCGCGCATTGCCTGAGTCTGAGTTCTGTGAAGGGAAAGGGGGCTGAGGTTTAGCCCCGCGGGATTCTCTGGCCCTCCAGCCGCGGCTGACACGAGCAGCTAGTTGCCTGGGGGTGATAAACCGGCGTCAGCTCTCTCCAGGAGCGCTCACACTACCAAGCCCTCACGAGCAAGATTCAGAAAGGGTGCGCTTTGGTGAGAACTTGGCGCAGTCTTTCCTTGAACACGGAGATAGGTAAAAGGGATGGAGTAGGAACGCCGCCAGACCTCCGAAAGGGATTTACAAGGGTCTTTTGGTCCCAGCACACACTTACCTGGGCGGGGGAAGTGGTGAGGAGGGGACTGGTTGGGAAAACCCAGGTTACGGGACTCAAGCTTTTCCGGCTCTTCCGCCGTCAGCCTGGAGCGTTCTGCATAATCCCCAAGGGGGTCCCTTGCTGGGGAGGCAGGTAGTCTAAGACCCCCCGGGGGTGGGAAGTGTGAGTTAAAGTAAAAATTATTACCGAGATGGGCTCCGGAGAGCTTTTCACGTCCAGCAGGTGGTGGAAGAGTGAATGGAGTGGCCGACGCCGTCTCGGGAGCCTCGTTTGTGCGCTAAGCCACTTAGAGGCGCTGGCTGGCCCCTTTAGCGCAGCAGCTGATGCTAATGACTTGAGGTCTTTAACAGCCTGAAAGTTGACTCCTTCAACAGGGGCCCGCAACACATTTTCGCTGGGGGATCTCGGGGTTCATTTTCGACATTTAACTCTCTGCTCCTAAGGGAAGAAAGACCTTTGAGTGGTACAGACAGTCTCACTCCTTCAGCCTCATCCACAACACCACTACGTTGAAGAGGGCAATCAGTTAGCTTTAGGATAAATCGGACGTGTAGCCGCTACAGTGGACAAAGCAGAACCACGACTTGAGGAGACAGCCTAGTTTTTAGCCAGTGTTTAAATAAGGTAAGTGGATTGGGGGTTGGCAAAGAGCAGCCTAAAAGGAAAAGGTGTGTGCAGTGTTACTCTGATGATCCTGTGGTTCAGAGACCTCTCTCCGGAACCCAGTGAGGCAACCAGGCATGGAGCGCCTTTCTTCGCTGGCGCCTACCATACAAGGAAGCCTGGAAAGGATTTTGCAGAGGAGAAAAAAAAAAAAAAAAAGTGCGAGGAATTTCCCACCGACTTCCCCTTTCTCTCTCTCTGCCTCCCTCCCTCCTTCTGTCTCTCTCTCTCCCTCCCCTTCTCTTTTCATCCGGCCCCCACATAAGTTCTGAGTCCTTCTGACCAGACAGAGCCGTTGTCTAGGATTAAGCTGGGACTTGGAGAAAGAAGGGTTGCAAAATCCCCATATACTAGGAAGTAAAGGAAGAATTCTCCCTTAAATTTTCAGGTTAGCTATTGAGTTTTCAAAGAAACCTTCTCAAACTACAGTTGTCTTTCATCTTAACATATCATTTCTCTTATGCACATGTGCACACTTTAAAATAGTTTGCTCAAGGTCAACTCATGTAATGACCAAAGCTTAATGCTGAGGGCTCTCACATGTCTCTACATAAGAATCTGCAAGGTATTTAGCCACCAATTGGCTTATACCTGGATGCTCCATTCATTATTCCCCCCATCTCACTCACACACATGCATCTCCCCCATCACTTGTTTAAAGAAAGGGTGATGGGATTAGAAATGTCAAAAGAATTGCCTCAAACATCTGAAAAATAACTTGCAGTGTTGAAGAATTCACTTAAGTGAATTCAGAGAAGGAAAAAGTAAGAGCAGGTGACACACAGGTGTAAACAACAGCAAATTAAGATACAGAAGTAGCCATAAGAGGGTTGTGGTCCCTTAGAAACTACAGCAAAGGTGTGTGTGTGGACAGGGGGGAGGAGTGCTGTGTCTTCGAACCTAATTCCTAAACTGTAGAATGAAACACTCCTTAGGGCCTTCTTTTGCTTTTTGTTTGTTTGTTTGTTTTTGTTTTTTAAAGAGAATAGGAAGTTTGCCTTTCCCAGGAGAAGTCATCAGTCCATGCATAGACACTTTTAAAAAATCCTCTTACATATTGTAAATTTAAAAGCATCCACCCCAGAATATAAGCATTCTGGAAAACCTTAAAATCTAAATGGCAGGCATTTTTCTTTTCCCTGGCCTCTCCTTTCTTAAATATAAAGAGCACTTAGACTATGTCTCCTTTGAGGTACTGAAACCTAGACTCCAATTTGTATAAAATAACAGATGTTTCTGGTAGTTAAATTGGGGGTGAGGGAGCTTGACTTTCCAAATCTCAAGCTAGAAAATAACTAAGGTTCTATACATCAAAGAGGGGAGAGATGTATTGAGAATCTGGCCATCAGATGATATTTCCTCTCAGTTTCAGTTACCTACCCCCTAATTAGATTTCTGCTGCTGATTTTAGATATAAATCCCCAGGTAAAAATTTTCCTACATTTTATGAATCCAACCAACTCTTTGTCTTATATATTAAATGATTTACACAACAGCCACAAACCCACAAATATAGGTAATAGTAAGTTTGAAATTCCTACTTTGAGGGTTTCCCAGTACTTTAAGTGATACACATTTCGTTGGGTAATATAAATGGTCTAATTGAAAATTGTTAATTGGAGGTAAATAAAATCTACAGATTACTTTTTTTTTTAGAAATTTATGGGCTAAAATGGTGCATAAGCCACTTTGAAATCATTCTGCATTACTTCTTACTGGAATTCACTGGTACTAAATGAAGAGTTGAGGCGTTTATTCAGCCTAAAACAATACTATAAAGATTCATCTCGGTCAATAGTTTTATATAATTCACATGGAACAATGGGTTTATGCATATATTTGGAGCTCTTTTCCCTGGGATTTTATTTCCAATTAAATGATTAGAGGGATGACTATGAAGAGTGAAGGTATTTTTGCCTCTCCCCACTTTAACAAGGCTTCTTGCAGTTATGGCAAAAAATACATGAGTAGACAACTGCAGTATTGTTTTAGAAGAGAAGTCTGGAGAGAGGTTGATGAATGATTCCCGAGGTGGTGCCTTTTGCGACCTAAGTGAGAGGATGGAGAAAGGGTAAGAAAGGAAATCTGATGCTTGAGAGCATTAGAATGGAAATGTCGTTTCTCCTCCCAGGGTAGAGAAAGGGGGCCCCAAATATCTCAACTTCTGTAATAGGAAGCAGGTAAAGTCTCTACGAATAACTCACTCAGAAGGATTCTTATTTTATAAGAATGAAAACACATTATTTTTCTTTCTCTATCACTTTCTAGGTCCTGGCTCATCCCCCTCTAATCGTATCACCAAAGCACTACAGCAGCAAAGGCTCAGTTAAAAAAAATATGTATATATGTATGTATATATATATATATATATATATATATAATATTATATATATTTACACACTGGAAGACAAGAGGATGCCAAAGAAGCAGATAGATGGTGGAGACATTTTCCTAAACTTATGAATTTCCTACAGGGAGGTCTCTGGAAGGGGCCATGAGGAGACTGGGGGAGGCAGAGAAAGGAACTTCATGGAGGGGTGTTGCATTGCCCTAGACTCACCAAGGAGGGTAAGGAACTTTCTAAGGTCTAACTTAGAGGCAAGAAGAGGGAGTCTTGCTGAGCTGGATAATGGTTTACAGGGATGGGGAGGGGGCACTTTGTTTTTTATAAGTATTCATGGCAATTTCAGTATGGGTCTGTTCCTCACCAAGAGTTACAGTTGGTTCAACAGGTCATAAATGGTTTCCCAGGTTCATTCTTGGACAGCCAGAGACTCAAAGGATGGATAATTTTGTAGCCTGTGAGGAGGGACTCCAGGCTTCCAACTGCAGGGATCATTATTCCTGACTCACATTTTTCTCTTTTCAGCTTTTCCTGTTTCTCAATAAACGGTAACTGTTCTTAATCCTGCTGCTACTAAAGCTATCATCATTATAGTTATAACCTACATTTCTCAAGTTTAAAACCTTCTCTCTGAGGGATCTCAAGTTCCACTTGCCCTTCCTTTTGTTGGAGTTCAGCTTCAAGCTGAATAGCCTTTGAGAGCTTTGTGTAATTCATTTTCTCTCCTGGATATAAGTTGTAGTCAGCTGGCTTAATGGCTTCTGAGAATGACTTCCAGCAGGGCAAGCAAACTGTGGTAATATTGAAGGCAACTACTACAGATCTGAAACCAGTGCCTCATGCTCACCTATGTGAATGTAACCTGTGAACCAGATCTAATATGCAGCATCCTGACCCCCTGGATTCTCCCAGATTTTATACCCTTCCCCAGATGAATATCTAGAGATCTAGCAAGGAATTTTCTGTCAAATCCTCAGGTTACAAAGTCCTTCCCAGAATCATACACACAGCTCTTGAATGTATCTTAGTAGGAGAAGTAGGGTAGGAGGAAGGAAATGTAGACAGTGCATAGTCAGCCCCTCTGAGACTCTCTCTCTCTGGGCCAGGCTTTCCAGGCAGACAGGGGACCAAGGGGTGTCTAGCAGTCTCAAATTAGAGGGAACATCAGATTTTGAGAAGACTGACTCTAGGCTTTAGGAATGTCACCAAGTTGAGAGGCTCTACATCAAATTTCTTTCCACAGCCAGGAGAAGGGGCATGATCCCAATACTCAGTAGTACCTGAGTTCCACCTCTTTTCCTCTTTATTTTAGGGCGTGTGCAATTCCTGAGTTAAAAGAGAGGTGCTTATTGAAACAGTGGGTTCATACTAGGCAGATTCGACTCCCTGGAACCTGGTCGAAGCTAGCCCTCTGAAGTATGGACTTAGATTGTAAATTGGGCTGCTGGGGAATGAGCAGCATTCTCTCCTGGGAAGGGGGCCTAGTCAGAATGCACACATCCTGGACTTTCTAGCTCAGAATCTGTCCATGGCATACTTTCCTGAAGCCTGAGGAGAGAGACATCTGTTTTTCTCTAAGGAAAAGAGAGGTAATAAAAGAAAAGGAATGAAAAGGCTTGGAGGAGTAGATATCAATCAGTGACCACAACAGTGATGATTCACATTTCTTTGTTAGAGCCTTGGAAATAGTTTCATTTTTTCCACAAACCATGTTCTCATACCCAAACTGCTACCTGGTCATCTTGCAAATTGGATTGAGTGAAAATTATCTTTTATGATTTCAGTTCAAATTAATTGCAGGTATTCCATGATTTAATCCAGGGGTATTAATCTAGCATCAATGGGGGAATGTCTCCCCAAATATTATATGGAAGGCCTATAGCTTTTAACGGATTTGCATAAGCACTAAAAAACTACCAGAGTAGGTTTTCTTCAATTCTAATACTTGGAGAAGTGGTCTCTTAAGGAATTCAAAGATCAGCTTGTCACTAACAACAGTAATAGCAACATTATTATAAACAGTATTGTATATACATTAAAAGTGGCAAAAATAATAGGCAGGGGGATTGAAACTTATATTTGTTCTCTTGTACCTACTTATTGAAAAGCCAATTTCCACATTGATTTGCTAGTCTTCTGGTGATGCAATATAAAGGTAAGCAAGATATAATTAATAATGTCCTCTAAAGTTTTAAGGAAAATCCATATTTTTAAAATAAATAATATCCAGAATTGTCAAACAAATCATTCACAAAATCCTAAGAAGAATAAACATATTGACTTTAAAGTCCTGAATGTTCAGTTTCCTGAAGGCCTAGAATTCAATTTAGGTCTGAACAATTTTATACCTGATCAGACATGGCTCTGTGTGTGTGTGTGTGTGTGTGTGTGTATTACAGAGAGAGATTTTTCTTGGCTGCATGTCTACAAAGCAGTCACTTCTCCTTGTTGCATGTTTTCATGTAAGATGGTTTTGAGAAAATGTGTGAAGTCATATAGGAGAGCAATTGGTCTTGGAGAAGCAAAACAATAGAGTTCTAAAGAATATATTTTATACATATGATTGTAGTAACAAGTACCTTGTGTATGTGATCAGATGCCTCATAGCATTATCTACATGCTAGAGTCAGTTTACCTGAGGCACTAGGAAGTCAACGTTTCCAGGGATCTTCTGAACTTGGGAAAATGTCCTGGGGAAAGTCAATGCTCTGAGAGTGTGGTCGGTTCCATTTCTTACCTGGGGGACTGAATTAGTTCTTCTATCCCTAAAGTCACTGACAGCTGAGTTTGGGCCCAACGTTTGGGCCTCAAAGCAAGGCAGGGAAGTGCTTGCTGGCCGCAGACCATTCCTGATGTCTGGATCTCCTGTGCCTATGTCTCAGTAGAACTAAGAGTACAGGCCAAATGACAGAGACAGTCTTAGATGTGGGCTAAGGAGGTCTTCCTGCGAGAGACCCAGGGAGGGCATTACCCGGACAGTATCACAAAGGGCAGACAACACTCCCACTACATTTGGAATGAGTCACCAAGGAGTGACACTGGACAGGACCTGGGAGGAACCAAACAAGCCTTCAGCGGACGGTTACTCTTTTAGAAGCAGCGCTAGCAAACCAGGAACGTGGGGCAAGAAGAAGCCACGCAGCGCTCTCAGCGCGCGACAGACACGCCCTGGGCTAAGCTGGGAGTAAGTGGAGTTAAGCCTCCTCTCCTCCAAGTTTTCCGTGGTCTCCAACCTCCTACCGCCTCCGCGGAATTAGTGCCAGCTCTAGCCTCCTGCTAAGCGACTGCTTTCCGTGTGGAAAGGCTTCCCGAGCGCTAGGCTTTTGCATACACCAGCTCCCTCCCTCCCATCCCCCAGCCCCCTGCGCGGTCCTCAGCCGCCGCCCCCCTCCCCCGCCCCCCTTTCCCAGGGCACGGGGTCTATGTTCTGATGTCTCACTAGCTGGGCTGCCAGTGACCTCTCCCAGCCTTGGACTTCCTCCTCAGGCAGGCTAAGGCTGCCAAGAGCTGCCTCCCGGGTCGCGGTAAGGACTCAGTGAGGGAACGAGGGCGAGCGCGCTTTTGAAAGCCAGTTGCTGAGCAGATGGTAAGGGATTACTTCCAAGAGCCGGGGTTAGTTTCATTTCAGCCTTGGCCATCCCAGAGAGGTCGCAATGCCTTCATTAAGGAACATTCTCAGACGTCTAGGGAACTGACCCAAGCACGACCAACAACTCAGGTTTGGGCCGCAACTCCATCAGGGCAACTACCTGTGTTCGAATCCCGGCCCGTGACGCTTGGCAGGTAATTTAACCTGTCCGTGCTTCAGGCCTTCCTCTGTGAACCGAGGGTAATAAAGGCAACTCCCTTCGTGAAGTTACCGTGAGGGCCGAGCTGGTATTTAGCAAGCGCAGAGAACACTGCCTGACACACAGTAAATACCTATCTCAGGGCTGGCTACTGTTACCGTTAGTAACACTGCCTCAGCTTCCTTTTCAGAAAATTTAAGAATTGTATTGTGCACTCGCCTTCAAAGCCACTCAGTGAAGCCTCAGGATTTCTCGATGTTTCTAGGAACAACGGAAGGAGGTACTGTAGGATAAAATAAGCAGGCGGGAGGAATGTGCCCAGGTGTTCAGGAATCCCTTCTACGGCCAAAGGAAGGTCCCAAACAGACTTTACGGAAGAGTGAGCGGTTTTCGGCCGGTAGGCTGGGAGATTGGACTTCTTCTATCCCTCATCCCGGCCGTGAGTCCTTTCTTTAGACCTGGCAGCGGCGCAAGTTAGAAACGCAGGGAAGTCCGGGCACTACGACCCGGTGGGGTGAGAAGCCTGTGAACGCATCGCTGATTGGCTCAAGTGCCGCGGCCAGAAAGCCAAAGCCTGGCCGGCCAGAGGAACCTGAAGCCTGGGTCGCCCGCTCCCACCAGGGCTCAGGGCCTCGGAGCGGCGCGGCCCTTCTTCTCCCTCCAAAGGCCGGGGCTCAGCTGCGGCCCTCGGGAGCAGGTGGGCCCGGAGGCAGGGTGGGCATCCCTGGACCTCCCCTCCACAGCCTAGCCTGGGTAGCGCTGCGGTACGGGGCGTCGCCGCCGGGGCCTCAGCGTCGCGGTCCCGCCCCGGCCCCGCCCCGCCCCCGACGCCCGCACGCGGTCTGCGCGGGGCCTTGTGGGCCGCGCGGCCGACGGAGTCCAGTCTCTGAGGCGGCGCTGCAGGGCAGAACCTTCTCCCTGGGCCCCTCCGGCTAAGCGCGGCCGCAGCCCTGGGCAGGCGCGGTCCGTTTGCCGTAGGCCTACGTCTGCGTCTCACGCAGTCTCACGCTCTGCGAAACCTCTTGCCCGGGCAGGGACAGGTAACAGAGGTCAGTGTGGGCTCTTTCTTCTGAAGGGTCCTGGAACCAGTGGTTAAGAGGTCAAAATTTGGGATCCTGAACACTTACGTTTGAACCCCAGGTCTGCAGTCTACTAGCTGTGTGTCTGAGCAAATCACCTAATCTCTCTGAGCTTTAGTTTCCTTATTTGGAGAATAGCAAAAACACCATTTGTCTCATAGGGTCGCTATGAGTATTGTAAAAGCAAGCCTGGGTTCAGACCCCAGCTGGACCACTTGCTTGGGTTAACTTCTCTGTTCTTCTATTTCCTGTGAAGGAAGGGGATCTGTGAACTAGCGTTAATAATACTTAACTCAAAGGGTCATAAGAATTAAATGCAATAAGCCTATGGGAGCATTTAGTCTAGCACATCGTAAGAGCCTAAACAGTTAATTAAAGCACCTCAGTGTCTGCTACTTTGAAATGCTGAGTAAACATAATTTTTAGATCTTAGCTCTCCTAATCTTTGTATCCTCTTCAGAGAGAAGCAGAATGCAAAGGTGCATGTTGCTGTGTGGGTTGTGGTGCACACAGAATTGGGAAGAAGCAGCTTGTGGCTGAAAGCTGCATGCCTTTCCTTCTTGGCCTTTCCTCTTCAGTTTCTAGGGTCAAGGTAAAAGAATAGGAAAGGCAGGGAAAAGGAACTTAGAACATGGAAGATGCTCAACAAATGTTTCTTGAGTAAAAAAATGGCATTTCAGATATTAATGAGACAAGGAGTCTGTCTGAAATGGAATGGAGGACGCAGAATTGGGGTTGTCTTCCATCTCTCTGCACCTGGCTGCCCGTAGACATGTTACGAGCATTTCTGTGTGACATTATGTCTTGGCTTCTGGGAGGGGAAGACACAGGGGTGAATTATCTTGGGGTGAATTAGGCCTTTAGTGGAGGGTTGGGATCTGTATATTCCCCAAAGCTTGAAAATTCAATTAAGAGTCCAGGAGCTCACATTCACAGACATCCCTTAATCATCCTTAGAGCTCAGACCCTTGCAAAAAAGGGGAGCATACATACATCACCATATGCCTCATCACTGCCCCACTCTTTCAATACCAGTGTCTTCTGATTTTTCAGATGGAAGCACTAACATGCTTTTCTGTTTTCTATAGATAATAGGATAATGGAGGATGATGTTTTACCAGGAACTAACAGGACATTGGGGGAAACATGGCCCCAAACAGCATTCAAGACCATACCCTTCTGCTTTATTCCTGCGGGCAGAGAATACTGATGCAGCAACAGCAATCTAAGGTATTTTATAAACTTCTGGCTCTTCTTCTGCTCTCCTCTCAGACCCTGAGTAAAACCGTGTTAGCAGAAAGGAGAATGAAATGAAATACAACCAATTCCTCAGTGTTTCAACACCTGCCCCCCCACCCCCCACCCAGGGCAAAGGCAACAACTGGTGAGAAGGAGCTGCAACTTGGAAAAGATTTATTTTTCCTGGCCATAAATCTCATCCCCTTGTTCCTCTGCCCAACGAAGCATGATAAAGTCCTTTTCCATAAAGTATTCAGTATTAGAGCCACAAAGCTCCCCCAATCAGTAGCCATCTGCTTCTACCATAACTGCTGCTCCTGAAGCAGGGAAAGCAGAGCAGAGAAAGGGCACCACTGTTAGGCTGCTGGACAAATGAGGAGACTGAATAGCTTTGGTTTTCCTTGTGTATCTGTATCTATAGAGACAGGAGAAGAAAGGCCGCATTATATTGATACAACAATTGTAAAACAAAACACGGAAGAGGCATCTAAAGGGCAATATCGCATGCATCAGGGGTCTCCAGATAAAAGGGGAGCTAACAGATTTATAGAAACCTTTAATTGGTTTTCAATTGGAAGCTAAAGAGGCTGGGACGAAGCCGTGAAGAGTGGCAGAGTGATCTCCTTCAGCCGTCTGGGAGGCGTGATCGATTTCGCGGAGGGCGAAAAGAAGAATCTGGAACCCGCCTGGCGCCTCGGCGAGGGCAGGGAACAACTCTACGAGCTTTCCTCTTGGGCCAGGGAATTACTGATTTGATCATAATAGCAGAATCTCTCAATCGCTCTCTCTTTCTCTCTGTCTCCCTCTCTTTTTCCCTTCCTCCCACCCTCCTTCAGACTAGTAGGCAAGTGGAGAGGGAAGGAAAGGGTGCAAAAGTAAATATAACTTTATATTCCCGGAAGAAATAGACCCCAGCTTAAAGACACCAAGCTTTAAACCTGTTCATGCGCTAGTAGGGAGGCCTCTTTGGAAGAAACAGGAGTCCCGCCCTCCCCCTCCCCCAGCCCTCTCATCTCTCCTTTTCTAGACCCAAACGGGAAAAGCTAAAAATCACTGGAGAGTCTCCACTTAATAAGGGAGAAGTCTTTGCTTGAGGCCACTGGGTTTGTCTCGGAGCGGATCTCTCCACTCAGCAGGCACCGCGCGCTTTTACTTAACCCCTTTCTGCCCGGCCGGCGGCAGCCCCCATCAGCCTCTGCGGACAGCGCCCACCCACACAGCAGCCCCAGAAGTCCGTCAGTCGGCTCCTAAGGCTAATTTATTGGCCCGACCCTCCATTATCTTTTTCGATTTCCTAATTAATCAAAGATAAAAGGCAATGGTGCAAATTACGGTTATGAGGGAACTGGAAGACCGTTTTGAATAAAATGGAGAAGGGGAACATGATTGATTGAACGGCAGGAGAGTGGATAGTGAAATCTCAAGTGCGAGGAACAGGCCTCAGAGGGTGAAACCCTGACCCCTCCGTCTTGCGAGCTGACCCCTCCGCCTGCCCTAACGCCGTCGCAACGGAACAACCCCAAATGAGGTCACTTGTGTCCGAAGCCTTCGGAGGAAAGAGAACTGGTTTCCTCTCGGGGGTCCAATCTCACTAGGCGCCTGCCGCCTAGCTAACTCTACCCCACCCCTCCCACCCTCCAACACACACACACACACACACACACACACACACACACACTCCGCAGCCACCCCTGCGGAATTTCAGGACTCCTGGCTGGCGATCCCACTCCACTGCAGGAGCGCCTTTTGACTGAAATGCACCCCATTATTGCGACACTGCGCCGCGTCTCCAGTCTCTCACGGTTTTCCTTCTCTTTGAATATTCCTCTAGCGAGGCTAACTCTTCGTGAAATTGCAGGAAAACAAGTCTAGTAGGTCAGAGATTGCATTTGCTCGTGTAAGGGATTAATAGAGCCCCTGTCTGATGCTGCTTTCCAGAATTACGTTCGGGATTAAAAGGCAGACACGGCACGGCACATATTTTGCATTCTCTGGTGGTTGTGATTAATGTTTCCGAGGGGATTTGTACTGGGAGCTTACGGAACGTGCTCTCGGGGGTCTAATGCCCGAAGACCGAGAGCAGGGACGAGCGGAGGGTCTGTGGGCACGCGCCAGAGCACTGGGGGATTAGAGGGGACGTCAGATGGGCGCGCGACGCCTGGGCGCGCGACGCCAGGCGTCGTGGCCTTTTAGCGCCTTCCTCCCTCCACCCCATCCCAGCACAACTGCTACGGAGGACCGCAGTGAGGACTGTCCGGGAAGGCGGACTTTAGGTCTTATAGGGGTCTGTGTAAGGGAAAATGCCCTCGAAGTGTCCTGACTCTGACGTGGGAGAAGGGTGCTCAGTACCAGGCTGCTGAACTTCATACAACCCTCCAGTAAAGGGAATTCCGAGCTCTGCGTTCAGGGGAAGCGCTGCTCCCAAACGCAGCCCCCTCCCCCCGACCCCGCGTCCCAGTCAAAGAGTCGCCGGGCCCAGGCCAGGAAGAGAGTAACCTCAACCCCACGAGCCACCACTCTCAGAGCTGCTTTCGGGGGAACCCGGGAGGCACCCGTGGAGAGGAGCTAGAGCCTAAGCACGAAATACACCCCACTTCCCACCGCCTCAGGGGGCAGACAAACCCTGACCGCGCGGTTGGTGGGACCAGGGAAGGAGAGGAAAGGTCCAGGATGCAAGGGGGAAGGCGGGAAGAAAGAAGGGAACCTAGCCAGCAAGAGAAAAAGGCAAATAGGAAGCGAGAGAGAAGAGCAGAGGGAGGAGAGCGGAGAAAATGGGGAAGGGGGTGGTCGCAGCTGGTGGGCATTACCGCTCCCCGGCAGAAGGGGGCACCTTTCCGGCCCGGACAGCCTTCCACTGGGCTGGGGCGGGATGCCCAGGCGGAGCCCGCCCTCGGGCCCGGCCTCCGGGGTGCTGGGCGCCCCCTCCTGGCGGCTGGGCGGCGCTCCCGGCGGTCCAGCGAGTGCTCGGATCCCGCGCGTGCTCGGCCCCCGGCGCCGGGGACGTGGAGGTGGTGCCGGGAGGAAGGTCGGGAGACGGTGGTGGGTGTGAGGGTGCTGAGGCGGCGGGCAGGCTCCCCTCCCCGCACCCTCCCCCTTGGTCTCCTCACCTGGGGCCTGCAGGACTCCTTCCCCGCGGGCGCGGCTCCTGCGCTCCCCTCTGCGGCCCGGCTCCCGCACCATTCCGAGCCGGCGGAGCATCCCGCCCTCCTCGCCGAGCGGTCGAGGTCTCAGCCGCAGCAGCTGGGAGGGAGGGAGCGACCGCCGGCTGCTGCCGGGCGGCGTCTAGGGCCCGCGAGCCGAGTGCGAGGAGCCGCCATCTGGAGCCTCGGCAGCGGGCGGAGGTGCAGGTGCAAGGGAAGGGGCCTGGCGGCTCGGCCCGAGGCGCGCAAGGGGCCCGGGTCCGAGCGTGGGAGCGGATGCCTGGGGGTGTGGGGGGAAGGTGTGCGTGAAGATCTATGGCCCTTGGGGAGGAGGAGCAGGCGTCTGCCCCTTTTAAGCGCCCGGAATTCCGGGGCAGTACTGACCGGCAGGTCTAACAGAAAGAGCGGGGGCCCCGCGTGGCAGTCCATCCTCCTACCAGCTATTTCGCCTTGGCGGGTGGAGAGCTGTGTGTGTGGCGGGGGCGAGGGCACCAAAACACTCCTAGACGCGCACATACCCGCTGCCCGTCAGAAGTGGTTTTCTCATTTCCCTTTCCTCCCACCTTGTCCATCCCACTCCAGGAAACAGTCCTCTCCACACGGCATGGATTTTTGGACACCTCCACGTTACTTCAGACAACTACTTAAGCCAGAAAGTGGGACAGACACTGACAGGATATCACCCCTGGGGATAAATACCATCTAGTTTCCGGTGGACGGTAGAAAAGGAAGGGGGAGGGGTGATGGGGAGCTCATCCTTGTACTTTTAGCGTAGGGAAGGAGAGGATAGGGTGTGTCCTTTCTCCCCTCTCCTTTTTTCATTTCAGACCCTCCAATGTTTTTATATCTTTAACTTAAAAAAAATCCCCTTTCCTAAATTTAGATGGTGGCGGGGAGCAAGCTCATGGAAGGGGAAAGGTGATGAGTGTGGGAGAGAGCCAAGGGAGCCGGTCAAACGGACTCACGCTCTCCAGCTTCGGGGCTATCTCTGAGGGAGATGCCCTCAGCCATAGGTTGTAGCTCAATGTAGGGGGAAATGATTGGGTGTATGGGTGGTGGCGGGAAGTCTGGATTTAAAAAAAAAAAAAAAAAAAAGGTATACCCACTCCCACCTCAAGGCATTCCCACTCCCACCTCAAGGCATTAAAAAGACACACACACACCCGCCCCAGCTGTCTCGTGTCCGGCAGAATGGCATTATGTAAAAGATCTGGCATGTCACCCAGTGGCACATCTGGTAGGTGTAGATGACATTCATTAGCACAGGGCTTCTACTCTGCAGCATGCCAAAGCCCTGACAGAGATGCCCGCTGCCAATCATTCATTCGCTGCCAATCCCAGAGCGGGGACGGGAGGGATGGCTCCCTTCCACCCTGGCACCAGGACTGGAGCAAACAATGTGTTGAGATACGAAGAAATGAAAGCGGAGCTGAGGATGAGCAGCACCCAACAGATGTATCCCGTGAGGAGATAACGGTGCGAAGAGTCATTTAGCAAGAAAGCATATGCAGGATCTCAGGAGGGAGGCATGGGCAGGGGTCTGCCTGTCCAGGGATGAGCTCAGGCAGGGGCAGGGGAACCCCTTCAAAACCTCAAAGTTGAAGTTGCTCCTCTAAAAACACACAAAGATCAACCGCCTACCACCTTAACTGTAAGACCTCTTTCTCCCTTCCACCCTCTCTCTCCCTTCCAAACTCTCTCTCTCTCTCTTCCACCCTCTCTCTCTCTCTTTCTCTCCCCACCCCTGCCCCACCCCATGTGTACCTCTGTTTATCTAACCAGCTCTGAAAATATGAACTTCTCTGTCCTCAAGGCTTTCTGATAACTGATATAAAGAGCACCTTTCCGTTTTTAATGTTGCACAGTCCTCTTTGCCTTGTAATTTGAGGAGGGAGGGAGGCTGTCAGGCTATCTTTACTGCATTTGAAACGGTAAAGTGTGTTTGGGGGACTAAAGTGTTGCATATATTAACAACATGAATGAAAGAAAAAGTAAAAGTCTTATTTCAATTCCTAGCCTTTCAAAGGGGATAGAGACGAACAAGGGAAAGCAAGGGAATTTTTAAAACAGCAAAGGATGGATAAAGATAAAATCTAGGATAGAAGTTGCCTCTGGGGTTGTTCTTTTTCTTAGGCTGGGTTGTGGTTACCTAGGTGGTCAGTGTATTGTTTTCTTTATGTCATGCACATATTTTATAAATATTATTTTTGTCCATGCAATATTTAATAAAACAACAACAAAACTCAGAGGTTTGAGGGCTTGTGGAACTCAGTGTTTAACTTGAGTATATTCTTTATTGAATACATACATGTATATATATATATATACTGTATAAAATTATAATACTCTTTTTAGTATAAATATACTATGAAAAATTTTGGGTATTCTTATACTGGCTCATGGTCACAAGATGACTGCTATAATTCCAGGCATCACACCATTGTTTTAAGCATGAAGAAAGGAACAGGGCAAAGAAGAGTAGTTCTTTCCATTTATGTGAAGGAAATACGTTCACTTTTTATTAGCCAGATTTGGGTCACCTGGCCACAGATACCTGCAGAGAAGTCTGGGAGAACTGACCTTTAAAATGTAAAAAGATAGGGATAAGGTTATTGGAAATAGTTGTCGAGTTGCAACCAAGGGTGTCTGGCAAAAAAACTCAAGGCAGAAGACAATGCTAGCAGCAGACGAGAGTAGATTATCAAGTTTTATCATATTGTTTTAAATAAAATTCTTTTCTTTTCACTATAGTCATTAAAACTTATCAGTCAGGGATACTGTACTTGAATTTTGCAATTTCTTTGTAAATTTCATCAAATTCTATTTCAAAATAAGGGCTCAAGCTTAATCAATATGAGACAGCAGACATAAAATCTGACATATCTAAATAAAATTAGTTTTTTGGAAGAAAAGTATAAATAGAACTTGTTTACAAAACTAAATGCAACAAGGAAAATACCTCTTGTTAGAAGGACTAGAGTTTTGATCCCAACACTGTGCCTCACTAGATGTGTGACTTTGGGTATTTTACCTGTTTAAGTCTATGTCCTTATCTGTAACTGGGTTAATAATGTTAATAATGCCTTGCAGGATTACAGTGAGACTTAGAAATAATGAAAGGTTTTTAAATGTAGTAATTGTTAGGGACCCAGCAGGAATCAGAATTTAGTCCAAATGGATCATATGAAGAGACTACTTAAAAAGATATGGGCACAGTTATGGGAACAAATGACCTGATGAAGCACACAGAAACAGCACCACAAGAAGCTCTTAGGAGAGGAATTAGTGTTTCTAGAGCCTAGTAAGGACTGGAACCTTGGAGGAAGGGCTCAGTGAGAGTCATAGGGATATAGCTCCTGCCAGAGAGGCAGTGGCATAGCAAGGAGGGAGCAGGGATGAAACACCCAATCTTTCTCTTCTCACATCTTCCAATTTCATGTTGATATCTTTCATTGGCCAAACCCAACTGGAAACTCCTTAGCAATGTACTGGAGTATGATGATGAATCTACATGGGTCAGCTTTCGAGGACCCCGAGTCAGGCATAGAAGGTTGGAGAATGGATCTTGGGGAGACAGATGGAGAATAATCAGCACAAAACTATTATTATTCATCAGAAAGATTGTCTGAGAACCCTCCCTGCAAACATCTTTTCGAAGCACAATTCCGACTGGAGGTAAAAACGTAACAGGCTTTGTAAACCTAGCCATCCAAGTTTTTAAGAATCATCTCTCAGAGCACTTTGGCTGAAAGTTCCTACTAGCACTCATGAAAGATTTCCAGAGCTCTTGGCAGTCTTTGCAAGCCAGGACCTGGAAGAATTTCAAAGTACACCCTATTCACTTACTTTGGGCATCCCCAGGTCTCTCATCATTTTGTGGCTTCCTGTGTTGGGATCAGTCTTGCTGGGCCTGGTTAGTCACTTGCTGACTGTTGCTTTCAAGGAAGTCAGCCAAGATTCAGCAAAAAGTGACTACTTCATAACAAATCAACCCCACAGCAATAGGAAATCCTATTAATGCCTTTTCTTGAGTTCAAAGTCTGTGTGGACTTCAGACTGAAGTAATTTTTCCTCTTTCCAGTTTTGCCATCACTATCCTTTCCTCCTATACTTGAACTAACCTGTAGTCAAAATGATGAAAAACAGTGGTAAAGAAACATATTCTCTTTTCTAATTTTAGATAAACATTATAACTAATAACAGAGTCTTGAGTATTTACTCTAAATATTAAGTAGCACAATCAGAAGCCTCATTTATGAATTTCCTAGACACTAAGAGTTTAAAAAATTGAGAGGCCTGATATAAAATTAGCAATCACTGGTTTTTGTTTTGTTTTGTTTTTGTTGTTTTTTTGCAGTACGCGGGCCTCTCACTGTTGTGGCCTCTCCTGTTGCGGAGCACAGGCTCCGGACGCGCAGGCTCAGCGGCCATGGCTCACGGGCCTAGCCGCTCCGCGGCATGTGGGATCCTCCCGGACCGGGGCACGAACCCGTGTCCCCTGCATTGGCAGGCAGACTCTCAACCACTGTGCCACCAGGGAAGCCCAGCAATCACTGTTTTAATGGAGAGAAACAAATTAACTATAGAAAAATTGAAAATTAAGAGTGAGCAGCAAAGATGAATAATTTTGGATGCACCATATACAACTGAACAATGAATATAACTGAAACAGACCAACTTCTGGCATGACAGCCATGGGGAACTCTGTTGACTGATTCATTTAAAGCCTATGAAAATGGTCCTAAAGGCAAACAGCAAATGAAGAAATACCTATTCAAGAAAATCTATGACAATTTGGTAAGAAAGTTGAGAGTCTGCTGTATTTGAACTAAGACCACTCCCTTCCAAACCCCTCTCCTGACTCACTGAGGCATAGACTCAACTCTAGACTGCTGCAGCCAAGAACACAGGACTCCCTCTATCCCCCAGGTCCCAACTGGAGGATTTTCTTTGCAGTAGGGGTAGGATTCCTGCTCCTGCCTCTAGCTGCCTATTGCTGAGGCTAAATCTCAGGTGAGTGTGGTCAGGAGATGGCGCTTCCTTCTTCTGCCCAACCCTGACTTGTGGAATGAAGGTTCTCCTCTGGGTGTGTGGTGCCTTGAGAATCCTGGGGCACAGCCAGCCCCTTCGCCAGTCCTTGAGGCAGAGATTCCATGCCAGGAGAAGCAAGCTGAGAGGACTGCAGGCTGCTGCCATCCCCATCACACTCTCACTCCTGCACTAAGCGCTCAGTTCCTAGAACAGGGGTGTCACTCAGCGAGAAGCTTGTCACTGTTCTCACCCCCAGCTCCAGAGCCCTGGCTCAGAAATTTTGCCTTGGGGGTGGGGGTGGGGGTAGGGAATTAGGTCCTGAAGCAGATAGCTCCTAATCTTTTCCTGAAAGAATTGACTTCATTTGCAGCAGAGTGGTGAAGTTTAAACCTAAGGCCTACTTTCAGGAACAGTAGAGGTCGTGGTAAAAGGCAGTTGGGAGGAGATTTGTGAATCTACTGAAGATGAAGCCTGGATTGTAAGGCAACTAGTTTGTGTGAGCGAACTTGGAAATAAGAGCTGTAAGTAATCCTTCTGGGGTTAGTACAAATATCAAACACTGACCTCAGAAACTGTTCCATCTAAAGAGCCACAGTGTGATTGGGTTAGTTTTAAGAGGAACTCTGCTCCTGGGAACTGTTAGTTTGTTTTTTAAAAAAAATTCCCCCAGCTTTATCGAGGCATCATTGACAAATAAAATTGTATATAAAATGTACAAGGTGGTGATTTAATATACATATACTTTGTGAAATGATAACCACAATCAAGTTAATTAAAGCATTCATCACCTCATAGTTACCTTTATTTGCTGAGAATGCTTAAGTTCTACTCTCTTTGCAAATTTCAAGTACACAGTACAGTATTATTAACTATAGTCACCGTGCTATACATTAGATCCTCAAAACTTACTCATTTTATAATTGAAAGTTTGTATCCTTTGACCAATATCTCCTCATTTCCCCCACCCCCAACCCCACAGCCCCTGGAGACCACCGTTCTATTTTCTGTCTCTTATGAGTGCAACTTCTTTTTTAGATTCCACATATGAGTGAGATCATATGGTATTTGTCTTTCTCTGTCTGGTTTATTTCACTTAGCATAATGTTATCCATTGCAAAAATGGCAGGATTTCCTTCTTTTTTATGGCTGAATAATATTCCATTGCATATATAATATATACCCCATTTTCTTGATCCATGCATCATCCATCAACAGACACTTAAGTTGATTTCACACCTTGTTTATTGTAATACTGCAATGACCATTGGGAATACAGATATCTCTTTGAAATGCTGGTTTTGTTTCCTTTGGATATTTACCCAGAAGTGGGATTGCTGCATCATATAGTCATTGTATTTTAATTTTTTGAGGAACCAGCATACTGTTTTCTATAATAGCTTTACCTAAATTTACATTATCACCAACAGTGTACCGGGGTTCCGTTTTCTCCACATCGTCACCAACACTTGTTATCTATTGTCTTTTGAATAATAGCCATCCTAACAGGTATGAGAAGATATCTCATTGTGGTTTAGATTTGTATTTTCCTGATGATTAGTGATGTTAACCATCTTTTCATGTGTCTGTCTATTGAGCATCTTTTTGTGTACCTGTCTATTCAGATCCTTTCTTCATTTTTAAATCAGATTATTTGTTCTTTTGCTATTGAGTTGTAGGAGTTTCTCATACATTTTGGGGACTAACCACTTATCAGAAAGATGGTTTGCAAATATTTTCTCTCGTTCCATAAGTTGCCTTTTCACTTGGTTGATGGTTTCCTTTGCTGTGCAGAAGCTTTGTAGTTTAATGTAGTCCCACTTGTCTACTCATGCTTTTCTTGCCTGTACTTTTGGTGTCATATCCAAAAAATCGTTGCCAAGACCATTGTCAAGAGGCTTTTCCCCTATGTTTTCTTCCAGGAGTTTTAGGGTTTCAGGTCTTAATTCATTTCAAGTTAATTTTTGATTAAGGCTTAATTCGTTTCAAGTTAATTTTTATGAGTGGTGTAAGATAGGGTTCCAATTTCATTCTTTTGCATGTGGATATCCAGTGTTCCTAACATCATTTATTGAAGAGTCTATCCTTCCTCCATTGTGTGTTCTTTGCACTCTTGTCAAAGTTTAGCTGAGAGTGTATGCATAAGTTTATCTCTATGCTCTCTATTCTGTTCCATTGGTCTATGTGCCTGTTTTTATGCCTTTACCATGCCATTTTGATTATTATAGCTTTGTAATATTGTCTGAAATCAGGAAATGTGATGCCTCCAGCTTTATTATTGTTTCTAAAGATTCCTTTGGCTATTCAGGGTCTTTTGTGGTTCCATACAAAGTTTAGGATTGTTTTTTATATTTCTCTGAAAAATACAAAGGCACTGTTGAGAACATTAGAACAATAGGCCAGGAGTTAGTAGAGTTTAATAGCTAGGTGTGGTCAAGGAAAGAGTGGAAGAGAATCCTGCTGGTACCAGTCATCCCAGAGTAGAAAGATAAATAACCCAGTTAAAGAATGAGCAAAGGAATTGACTAGACATTTCTCTAAAAAAGGTGGAAAAGTGGCCAATGGGCACATAAAAAGATGCTCAGCATTATTAGTCATTAGGGAAATGCAAATCAAAACCACAATGAGATACCACTTCACACATACTAGTATGACCATAGTAAGAAAGACAGATAATAACAAGTGTTAGCAAGTATGTGACAGTTCCTCAAAAGGTTAAACATGGAGTTAACATATGATCCAGCAGTTCTACTCTTAGATATACAGTCAAGAAAATTGAAAACATATGTCCACACAAAAACCTGTGCACACATGTTCAAAGCAGCATTATTCATCATTGCTAAAAGGTGGAAACAACCCAAATGTCCATCAGCTGATGAATGGGTAGATAAATTATCCTATATTCACACAATTGAGTAATATTTAGCTATAAAAACTAATGATGTACTGATACAAGCTGCAATATGAATGAATCTTGAAAACATGTTATGGGAAATAAGCAAGACATATTATAAAAAAAAAAAACAGATATTATACCATTCCACTTATATGAGGTAACTAGAGCAGCAGATTCATAGAGACAGAAGGTAGAATAGTGGGGGTAGGGGCAGGGCAGTTATGGTTTAATGGGTATATGGTTTGGAATGATGGAAAAGTTCTGGTGATGGATAAAGATTGCACAACGATGTGAATGAACTTAATGCCACTGAACTGTACACTTAAAAAGGGTTTGAATGGTAAATTTTATGTTACGTATATTTTACCACAACTGAACACATTGCAAGTGAGGGAACATTTAATGATGGGGTTTTCTTTGTGGGGGAGAGTAAAGAGACACATATGGTGGTAATATATCTATCTTCTACTTAAACTGGTGAAATACTCATTCTAAAGTAGACTGTGAAAAGATAGCTAGTTATCTTACAATCCTTAGAGCTGTTGCTAAAAAACTATATAAAAAGATATAGTAAAAAAAAACCCAATGAATAAACTGAATGAATACTCAAAAATGTTTAAATACAGACATATAGATCAATGGAACAGAGAGCCCAGAAATAAACCTACACACCTATGGTCAATTAATCTAAGACAAAGGAGAATATACAATGGAGAAAAAACAGTCTCTTTAGCAAGAGGTGTTGGGACAGCTATATGTAAACAGCTATGTAAACAGACAGCTATATGTAAATCAATGAAATTAGAACACTCCTTCACACCATATACAAAAATAAACTCAAAATGGTTTAAAGACCTAAATATAAGAGATGACACCATAAAATTCCTAGAAGAGAACATGTGCAAAACATTCTCTGACATAATCGTAGCAGTATTTCCTCAGATCAGTCTACCAAGGCAAAAAAAATAAAAGCAAAAGTAAGCCAATGGGACTTAATCAAACTTAAAGCTTTTGCACAGCAAAGGAAGCCATCAACAAAATGAAAAGACAACCTATGGAGTGGAGGAAATATTTGCAAATTATGTGACCAATAAGGGGTTCACATCCAAAATATACAAACAGCTCATACAATTCAATATCAAAAATCAAACAACCAAATCAAAAAATGGGCAGAAGACCTAAATAGACACTTCCCCAAAGAAGACATACAGATGGCCAACAGGCACATGAAAAAATGCTCAACATCACTAGTTATTAGAGAAATGCAAGTCAAAACCACAATGAGGTATCACCTCACACTGGTCAGAATGGCTATCATCAAAGAGTCTACAAATAATAAATGCTGGAGAAGATGTGGAGAAAAGGGAATCTGCTTACACTGTTGGTGGGAATGTAAATTGGTTCAGCCACTATGGAAAACAGTATGGGGTTCCTTAAAAAACTAAAAATAGAGTTACTATATGATCCAGCAACCCCATTCCTGGGCAAATATCCAGAAAAGATGAAAACTCTAATTTGAAAAGATTCATGTACCCCTATGTTCATAAAATCACTGTTTACAATAGCTAAGACATGGAAACAACCTAAGTGCCCATTAACAGAAGATTGGTTTAAGAAAATGTGGTGTGTATATATAATGAAATATTACTCAGCCATAAAAAAGAACTCGGATGCTTCTCAAAGGCATTAGGCTGAGTGAAAGCAGCTAATCTGAGAAGGTTATATACTGTTGTTTTTATTTATTGGACATTCTCAAGAAGACAGAACTATAGTACTGAGAAGTGGAGTGCTGCTGGACATATAGCTGAGAAATGTGAAAGTGGCTATTTCATCCTTATCACTACTTTAGGGGTTTTGAGGTATTTAGAGGCTGATCTCAGGAAAAATATGACCATGAGGTGGTAGTTGCACAAACAGGCTTTATTTGGGTACTTTGACAGGTTTGAGATGCATGAGACTGTCCAGAGGGGCTACCATGCTGAAATGGAGCAGGGCAAGGGAATTCCTGAGGGAAAGGTGTTAGGAGAGGTGATGTTGCTCAGCAGCCCAACAGGGAATCTCTGAGTTTCAAAGGGCAGCAGCAGTTTAGGATCTTTACTGCTCTAGAGTTTGTCTTAGCTATGGCTAGCAGATATTGTGTGCAATTTTATGGGGTATGCAAAGCAGGCAGGCTTTACATGGCTAAAAATCTGCTTATTTGGGGTACATTTAAAACAACTGGGCATGTGAAAATTTGAATTTGACACTGGTGGAGTTGATGGTGGAGCCTTCTGTGAAGAAGTAAACAACCTAGAGGCCAATATACAGAGGCTATCTCTGGCTCATTTATATAACAATTGGGTAATGGGTAGAGGCTGGAAGAAATTTGAGCACATAATAGAAAAAATCTAGATTGCCTTGAGAAGCCTGTTGGGAGAAACATGAATGTTACAGGCAATTCTGGTAAGGATGCAGAAGAAAAAGAGGAACACATTATTGGAAATTGAAGGAATTTAAAATATAACTGGAAGAATTGTTATAGTGGCAGAAAACTTGGCTTCATTGTGTTCTACAGATGTGGAGAGAGCAGATGTAAATGATGAAATTGGATATGTTGCTGAAGAGATTTGCAAGCAAAGTATTGAAGATGAAGCCTGTTTTTAGTTAGTTTGTTTGTTTTTTATTCTGCTTAGTAAAATACAGGAGGAAAGAGGTAAATTGAGGAAGGAACTGTTAAGCAAAAAGGAACCAACATTTGATGATTTGGGAGGTTCTTGGCCTATCCAGATTTCAAAGGATGCTAATATTAGGAGACTGACTAAGGAAGTGTGTTCTGGAGAGAAGGCCAAGCTTATGGATGGATAAACTTTTGCTGAAGCAATTAGTCATGTGACTCATAGACCCACTCAATTATCTTAGGAGAAGGCAGGAATAGAGATAAGGTTATTCTGGAAATATCTCTGGAGGACTCTCTTGTCTAATGCTATGGACCCTTGTGACGTATAAGGGAGACCCACAAGGTTTTTGAGAATGTTACATCAGTAGGAGCACTGCTAGTTTGGACTGAAAGGGACAGAAACAGAACCAAATGAGAAAGCTTTTAGGCTTCCAAAATTACTCAAGCAGTAAATTGCAACTGCAAACATATGCTACCCTTCAAAAAAAGGTAATGATGATTCCAAAAGTGCAACCACTGCAAGTTGTACAGAGACCTATGGAATCTCAGAGGTCAGAGCATTAAAACACAGAGTATTATTCATAGGGTTTGAAGCCTAATGAAATTTTCCCTTATGTATTTCTAACTTACCTGGAACTGGTGACCCCTATATTCCTTCCAATTTCTCCCTTTTGGAATGGGAATATCTATCCTGTCTATATCTATGTCTAGCCCACCATTGTATTTTGGAAGCAAGTAACTTGTTTTCTTGGTTTAGATATCCACAAAAAGAAAACTTTTATCCAAGGATGGATCATACTCAGAGTCTAACTTATACCTGATATAGATGATGAGATTTAGGACTTTTGAGCTGATGATATTTCAATGAAATTTTGGACTTAAGAACTGATGCTGTAATGTGTTGAGATTTTGGAGGATGTTGAGATAGTGTGAATATACTTTACACATGAGACAGATATGAATTCTGGGGAACTAGAGAGTGGACTTTAGTAGGTTGAATGGTATCATCCTCCAAAAGATATGGCCACATTCTAATCCCTAGAATCTGAGAATGTGATCTTATTTGGAAAAATGGTCTTTGTAGATATAATTGTTAGGATTTTAAGATGAGATTACCTGAATGGGCTCTAAACCCAATGACAAGTGTCCTTGTAAGGAAGATAGAAGAATGACACATAGGAAGATGAGAAAGCCATGGGAAGATGGAGGCAGAGGCTGGAGTTATACAGCCATAAGCTAAGGAATGCCTGGAACCACTGGAACTTGGAAGAGGCAAGACATTTTTCTTTCTTATTGTCTTCAGATAGAGTAACACCTTGATTTTGGACTACTGGCCTCCTGAACTATGAGAGAACTCTTTGCTGTTGTTTTAAGCCACAGAGTTTGTCATTAATTTGTTATGAAAGCTCTAAGGAGACAAATATACCTACATTGTTATGTTTTTAGATTTAGAGCTGTGTTCGAGAGGATCACATTAGCATTATAAAGAGCCCTCATATAGTTTTGGTTTCTTTGTATAAGTTTGGGAGCCTGAGATTTTTGGTTCTGGAATGATTGGGACATGGGTAATATGGCCTAAGTTTACATACACCTCTTTAGAGGCCCTATACAGAGCAAACTTTTAGGAAAAGCTTAAGATTCTATATCACCTGTAGTTTTGCATCTTATTGGGAAATATACAGTTCCTCTGGAAAAAAAATATCTTGTTTTTAATTTTTGGTGGTATTACTTCTAAAATAGCAGGTAATTCCAACATACATTTAAGACATAAGGACACAAGGACAACCTTTCTGAGCTGTTTTTTTCATCTCTGAAATGAGAAAGCACTAATATCCAATGTGCAGAATTGTTTGTTTTTTTAATGGGAAAGAACAAGAATGTGCTTTTAAAAGTGTAAAGTACTACTTGTGATGGTTAATTTTGTGTGTCAATTTGACTGGGCCATGGGGTGCTTAGGCTAAATACTATTTCTGGGTGTATCTGAAGGTGTTTCTGGATGAGATTAGCATTTGAACTGGTGGACTCAGTAAAGTAGATTGTCTTCCCGGATGGGGGTGGGTAGCATCTGATCTGCTGAGGTCCTGAACAGAACAGAAAACAGGAAGGGAGGATTCATTCCCTTGTTGCCTGCCTGCTTCAGCTGGGACATTGTTTTTTTTCTGCTCTTGGATTAGGATTTATATCATTGGCTCCTCTGGTTCTTAGTCCTCCAGACTAGGATTGGAATTACGACTGGCTTTCCTGGGTCTTCAGTTTGCAGATGGCAGATTGGGGGACTTCTCAGCCTTGTAATTGTGTGAGCCAATTCCTCATAATCTATCTATCTATCTATCTATCTATCTATCTATCTATCTATCTGTCTATCTGTCTAGGTTCTAGTTCTGTTTCTCTGGAGGACACTGACAAAACACTACACAAATCTACTTTAAAACTATTAATATTATTGGATGATTTTAAGCCAAACTATTACAACTTTTATGCTTTACCTTGTTGTGTGTTTTTTTTTCTTTTTTCTCTCACTTCTTACTCCATTAAGTTCACTCATTCAACCAGGGTGAGGTATCCTAATATTTTATCAGTTTGCACAATTTTGGATGACTTCCCTATTCCAGACCATTTTCAGACTAAGAATTTTACTTCCAATTTTTGAGACTATTAAAAAGAGTAAACTGCCTTTGGAAAATTGTGAATAAGCAGTTCTCTCTTAGGATTAATATATTCACCACGTCATTCCCAATGGTCTATCACTTACCTATTACACACTAGAGCTATTCAGCTATTTTGCTGTTTTTCTTAGTGGTAAAGGTTGGTCTTTTGACTTCCTGGATCCAATTCCCAGGTACCAGCAGGAGATAGCATCAGATTCAGCAGATAAAGGGCTCAGTGCAACAAGACCACCCTACACTTCAGATGGCAATCACCAGTCCCTGTGATTCTGACCAACTGGCTACAAATTGGAGATTCCAATGACTCCCTCCAACTCAGGATTCCAATGGCAAGTCCAGGTTTTTACCTGTAGTTCTTACCAACTGGCTGTAAATCAGAGGTTCCCACAACCCCTTTTTTGGGTTCAGTTAATTTGCTAGAACAGCTTACAAAAATCAGAGAAACATTTTACTTGCTAGATTACCATTTTATTACAAAGGATATTAGAGAATACAAATCAACAACCAGATGAAGAGACATATAGGGCAGGGTCCCAAACAAAGGAGCTTCTGTCCTCCTGGAGCCTGGGGCTTGGAAAGGTGACATGTGGAAGTGTTCTGGTTCCCCAACCTGGAAGCTCTCCAAGCCCCCTTCAGGTTTTTAGAGAAGCTTCATTACATAAGCATGATTGATTAACTCATTGGCCATTGGTGATTGATTCAATCTCTACCCCCTTTCCTCTCCTTGGAAATCAGGGGGTGGCACTGAAAGTTCCAGCCCTCTATTTATGGTTGGTTACCCAGGCCAAAAGTCACCTTGATTAACATAACCCCAGTTGTGGTGCAAAGGGGTTTGTTATGAATAACAAGACACCTGTTTGACTTTTATGGCTCTGAAGTGTTTTCAGGAACTAAGGACAAGAGACCAAATATTATAACAAAAGATGCTCCTATTACTGTTATCATCACTCAGGAAATTTCAAGGGATTTGGGAGCTGTGAGCCAGGAACTGTGAATTAAGACCAAATATATATGAGAAATATATTTTGGTCATATGAATGACCAATTATGTGTATTTCTTATAAATCACAACATTACAGTTGGCCATGGGATTTTTGTTTATTTCTCTGTTTTGAGAGAGCCAAGTATTCAATTATACTGATTTTAACTTTAGAGTCTTGTGTCTAAGAACAAAAACAAAAAACAAACCCTAGACATTAGCTGAAAATCTCAGTCAAAAATCTAAATAAATATTGCAAAATAATTCCTGGTATTTGAATTTTTCTGTTTAACCTGGATTTTAGATGTCACTGACTGTAGCCTTCATGTTAATTTCAATCAAATGGAGACTGATTTTAGCAAGAAATGTCAGAAAGAATCAGATAAGAAAAATATGTCAACACTTAGTATTCATGTTGCAGCCTTTAACTCCAAAATAATAGTTGAAAGGCTCTCTAAATTTATTCATGCCAAACAGTTACTTCCCATATCTAATTCATTACCATATAGCCGTGTTAACTCATGGTAGATTCATTTCCTTTATTTGCTTTCTCTGAAGGCATTTTTTTCACTTTACTGTTTACTGCTTGTCCAATATTTTGTTTTTTCTACTATTCTTTGTTCAAACTGCAAAAATCTGAAATAAAAATATAATATAGAAGTATAGGCATCAGCTAACATTTTCTATGGCATATGGTACTTCAGATGCCATATGTACCAGTGTTTAGTGATTCTGGCAAAGAGGCATAGAATGGTGAAATCCAACTGCCAGGATTGCTGAAAACAAATATGTAAATGCTCCAGGGCTTTTGTTATTCATAACATACCTCTAACACAGCACATACAATATGCTGTTCATTCTGTAACTAGTATAACTAATAAACCACACTTTCCTCTATTATTTTTTAAGGCATCTCCAAGTTTGTGTGGTCTTCTGCCTCTAACCTTGAATCTCACTAATGAACTCTGCATTTCATGAAGCTTATATTAATGAAAGAGGCCTAGGGGAATACATTTATCCTATTTCAAGGGCATTTATTTATTTTTCAAATTAAAATCCAAAGTCTTCTGCAGGCCTATTCTATGAAACAAAGAAAACACTGGTCATGTTCTCTAGACAGCAGTCATTAGGGGAAAGCAGCTAACACCAGGAAAGGCAAATTTGGGCAGGAGAACAGGAAAAGTTACTTTACTGGAAGGCTATTCAGTGGTCTTCCCAACAGTAAAGTTCCATAGGATGTAATGTGAGAGGAGGTCTGCAGATATAATTACTTTGAAAAAGGGAAATAATGATAGTTTTAATAACTTTTAAGCCCATATAAAATATCACAGTTTAGAGAATAAAAGTTGACCTTGTTTGTTTTGTTGGGTTTTTTTCCTGCTGGTTCTTTTCTGTTTCATCGATAGGAAATCCACACAAAGTGGAAAGAACAGCAGACCAGTAGCTAGAATACTTAGAGGTCATTACTTTCCACTTGTCATCAGACAAGCCGTTTAACCTCTTTGAGCCTGTTTCCATATGTACGATGAGGATAATATCTTCCCTGGGGATATTACTGTGAGGATAATATGATATAATCTTTGTGGAAGTGCACTTATCTAGCATTATTATTATTAAAAAGAAAGCATCTGTAGATTTGCTGGTAGTTTAGAGACCTAAGGAGGCTTGTACTACTTACCAGTGAGTATTTTTCTGTACACACAAAAACCTAGAAAGAATATTGGAAATGGAAAGTTGTGAAACATGCAAATAAGATTGTCAGCAATGGAAATGGCTCCTTCTGGGTTTAATCCTTTTAGGTTGAAATCAAATGAAGTTGACATTTTATAGGTCAAAAATGGTCTAATATAAGAAATTTCATTTGGTTCTCCTTAGGTCTTCCCCATGGTTCCCCATGATCTCTCTCTCTCACACACACACACACACACACACACACACACACACACACACACACACACACTCATACCCTTTCCTTTCAAGCAGTAACTAGTAACTAGAAGAGCAGTCTGATTTCCATTTCTGTTTAACAGCTTCTTCCCTTTCTATCACCAGCAATAAATCACCAGATTATTTTGTTTGTAAGTTAAGTGCCTCTCAAATGTGGACCTCTCATGTTCACTGCTATGCCTCAGTTCAGTTCTTCATGTCTTGTTTAGATTATTGAATTATTCTTCTATCTAATAGTCAACCTAATAATTCTGTGGTGGCAGCAATAGTAGTTTGAAGGCATTGGGAAGGGGTGTGACAACAGAGTCTGCGGGGGTCAGGAAACTGCCTTCAGGTTTAGTCTGAGACCCAATGTACAACCATGAAGAGATGTTAAGGACATTAACAGAAGGTTGGGAGGAGAAACTGAATGCCTAGGAAATGGGTGCTAAGAGCCATTCCAAAGAGGAAGATAAAATCAAGAATCAGGGAGCTCTAGGATAAGGTAACAGAACTCCCATTAGAGCAGTTACTGGAATTGCCCATCTTGTAGTCTCACTGTCAGACATTGGGACTGGGAGATAAACCTCTTCTTACCTAAAGGTGAAAATAGTCTGGAAGGATTGTTTCTCTGGGAAACTTGAGAACTTAGACTTTCTATAGGAAAAGTAGATGGAGTTATGTTATAGGGGCCCTATAGAAAAATCTCCCAAATGGGCCTGAGGTCCCTGGTATGCTACCATGTAATAATAACTTTTCCTTCCCTTGGGTACAGATAAGACTGGTATAGTCCAACTATTTTTCTTAAACAAGGTGGCTCAAGGTTGCTGGGCTCCTTTTTGAACACTTATCAATTAATTGAAAGAAAAAGGAATCCCTTTTTAAAAGCTCCTTTTGTTTAGGAATTATACTTGATTAGTATTTTGATATGTATATATTCATATATAAAATAGGGAAAACCTTGTCTCTGAAATCCAAGGAAGATAAAAGGTATTACAATTGAGTTTCACCACAGGTGAAATAGTTCCAAATTTCTGCCTGGAAAAAAATAATAATGGAAAAAAATAATAAAAAATACTAAGTGTAAGAACACTATTTCTCCTTCCAGCTATGGAATATTGGACAAACATGCAGAGAATCAGCAATTAGGAACAAGTAATCCCTCTATCATTGGGCTCCAATTACTGAGAAAATAATGCCAATTCTGGGACCATTAACAATTAAAATGTTTTTATCTTCAGACCAAGATGTCTAGCTTAGAGAGGAAAGCATCCTCAAATTCAGCAGAAACTGTGACATATTGTTACCCTAGTTTTATTATGGACCTAAGACTTATTAGATATATTTGCTCTACTAGAGAAGTCCTTAAATAAGAAAAAAGTAATAGTGGTGATGTAAGCTCAAAATAGCTTGCCTCTGATCATTAGAAGGGACCAATGTAATGCAGACCTACTCCAGAGAATAATATCAACCGCCATCAGTCAAAATTCTCAAGTGAGACTAGGTCACGATGCTTGCTTAGATTTTTGGATAAAGAAGTTCGAACTACCCTCATGAACTTCTAATAAATACATTTTGAAAAATTCAGAAAGGACAGAGAAAAGTACTTCATAACAAAGTAGGACTCCCAAGAACAGTAGACATATTAACCCAGGACAGACATTAATCAATCAATCAATTAACTCAATACCCTAGAAACAGATTCTGTAAGAGACTCTGGGGATAGAACATAAATATTACACAGTCTCAACCATCAAGGAGGCTATATACTAATAGGAGAGAAAGAAGAGAAAAGCCAAAAGACCATGAAGGCCTTGCAGCCATGGTATGAGGTATCGTGATACATTCTGTTTGGGTTGGTCAGAGAAGGCTTCACAGAAGGAGGATTATCTGAGATTGATATTGAGAGATGAATAGGGACCTACTGTAAAGGGAGGGAAGACATCATAGTCAGAGTGAACAGCATATAGTGGAATTTAGAAGGCCCAATCATATTGGGAAAAGCAGGAAATAAAGATTGAGATTTATGGGAAATATGGGTTGCAGAGAAGATAAACTAGGGAGATGAAGAAAAAATAGAGACTTGGAAACTTGGAAATGCAGTAACTAGATTTTATTAGTAATTTGCAAAATAAGGAAATTATTGGGTTCAGTTATTGTGATCAGTCAGCTAGTAGGTGGCTTAAAATTGGTATAAGTTGGGCACACTTCCAAATGACAAGAGGTAGTTAATATATCTGTATTTCTGGATTTTCACATCGTCTCATCCCTTTATTCCCTTTATCACCCAACCCTCACTTCAATAGATATCTCTTTAGCTAATCTGCATGGCACTGTGGCATGGTTAAACAGCTGGGGGTTTGAGAGCGACTGATTTTATCACAGACTGTTGTGCATGACTTCAGGAGTTACACCAAAGACATTTCTTGGATGCTTCAAAGCTGCTGGTCATGCCCCTACTCCAGCCTGATTTTGCCCATTCTTGAAGTGGCCTTCCTCAGATGCAGAGAGAGAAATGGATTGAGTAAAACGTTTGCTCGTCTACTGGAACAATAGAAACTTATTAATTTTCTTGTATTTTAAAACATCTTCTCTTTACACAATGACTGTACCTATTCTTGTGGACGATCTAAGACATACAGAGTTGATGCTGAAAAATGCATTCTAAATAGAGCTAAGTGCTATAGTGAGGAGGTAGATTCTCAGCTTCATTCTGTAAACTTGTATTTTCTAAGTAAATATTTACCATTATAACAATAATTATTATAATAACTCAGGTACAAATGTTGCCATTAAAGAATTAAGAAAATATCTCGCTATATCCATCTATATCTATATATTGAATATTTTATAGAATATCTATATATACATATATATGCACATATGTGCACACGCACACATGCCCACATGTGCATGCACACACACACAGAACATACTTTAGAGAAGAGCCAAACCCCTTTATGACAAATTTTCCAACAGAATAAACAATCTTGAGTATAATGCAAAGCTTGCCAAGTCTTGTCAGAAAGCTCTTGTAGCTCAATACAATTGTCGGATGGTGAGGAACCACTAAAATAACCCCTTCACTCAGACTCCTGTGATTCCCTGCAGGGAGCTTTCAATGCAGTTGTCACTGTGAAAAAGCAATCAATTTTAATATATAGATACAGGAGGTGAAGACATGCGAGTATACGTGTGTGCATATGTGTGTGTATATAGATGAACAGTTAAGGTCTTTGCTCTAATAAAATATATATGAATAATTGGGAGAAGGTCAGTTAGGGTTTCAGTGTCTTGTTTTTCACTCAATAGAGCTCTAATCAATTTTTATTAGAGCTAATAAAGATTTCTGTATAGGTTATATTAATAGACTTTTTGTACACACCGCATAGGATAAAATAGTCACATTTTTCAAATGATAGGATGTGATTTATTAGGAAATTATGAAATAAATTGAGAGTTGTAACGAGCATTTTACAAAATGAAGTAGACTAGAATAGAAAACTATGAGAAAGTGTATATAGCATATAGTAAGTGTAAATATTATTTTGTAAAACCTTTGTCTGAGTGTGTGTATATGTATTGGATCACAATTTCCACTTTAAAATGGGTCTATAATTTTTAAAATGTTGAAATTTGCTGACTATTAGTTGGCCTTGGTTGACATAACTAAGTACCATCAACTGGGTGGTTTAAACAACATGAATTTTCTTACAGTTCTGGAGGCTGGAAGTCAGAGATCAGGTTGCCAGCATGGTTAAATTCTGGTGAGAACTCTCTCCTTGGCTTACAGACAGCTGCCTTCTTCACACAGTGAGGAGAGAGAGCAAGTTCTCTGGTGTCTCTTTTTGTAAGAGCTCTAATCCTATCATGAGGGTTCTATCCTCATGACCTCATCTAAACCTTATTACCTCCCAAAGGCCGTTTCTCCAAAACCATCATATTGAGGATTAGGGCTTCAACAGACAAATTTTGGAGGGACATAATTCAGTTCATAGCATTAACGTATGGTTTATATCTTAATTTTGTCTTCAGTTTACAGTATTCTTATACTGGAGACTGTGAACTCCCTGAAAGCAAGTATTGGATGTATTTTATCTTATACCCTCCACAGCCCCAGGAGTGTCATACACTTACTGGAAGATCACAAAATAGTTAAAAAACAAATGTGAGATGCTTGTATTTAGAAGGATAATAAAGATAATAATTTGCATGGATATGGTGTGCTTTCCATCAATGATCTCATTGATAATTCAGAACTATTCTTTTGGAAGGAAGCAAACAGAATGTTGCATTAGTTAGTTTAATTATTTCTTAAGCTTATTCCACATTACAGAGGTACACAATAAAGACATTATTTAAGTAGACCCTAATATTTGTGTTAGGGAAGGACCCAGGTTTTATGGGGCCTGAAGTATGTAGAATTTGGGAGAATTTCATTAAGAACGAGAATACAGGGACTTCCCTGGTGGCACAGTGGTTAATAATCCACCTGCCAATGCAGGGAATGCGGGTTCGAGCCCTGGTCCAGGAAGATCCCACATGCCTTGGAGCAGCTAAGCCCATGCACCACAATTACTGAGCCTGCGCTCTAGAGCTCACGAGCCACAACTACTGAGCCTGCGTGCCACAACTACTGAAGCCCGTGTGCCTAGAGCCCATGCTCTGCAACAAGGGAAGCCACCTCAGTGAGAAGCCAGCACACCGCAACGAAGAGTAACCCCCGCTCACTGCAACTAAAGTCCCCATGCAGCAAAGAAGACCCAATGCAGCCATAAATTTAAAAAAAAAAGAAAATTTATTTTAAAAAAGGAACAAGAATACAAAATGATGAATAGAAAATTAAGTGCAGTAGTGAATATTTATTTAGAAGGAAAAACGAAATTGCACAACTTTTAAAAATTGACAAATGCCTAATATCCAAATGGGTATTGCTAAAATATAGAAATAAAATGGATATTTGTAGATTAACCTTTTATCATGTGATTTTGCTTAGCTCTGATTTTGCTTAGCTCACTTACTAGAACTAGTAGATTCCTTCTACTAGAACTAGTAGAATCTACTAGTAGACTAGTAGACTTTGTAGATTCCTTAGGATTTTCTACATAGACCATGTACCCTTTATGAAAAAAAGAATATTTTTTTTAAATTTCTTTCTTTCCCAACACGAGTGACTTTTAAAATTATTATTATTATTATTTTGCCTTGTTTCACTGGCTAGGATTTTCAGGGAAATGTTGCATAAAAGTGCTGAGAGTGATCATCCTTGCCTTATTCCAAAATTACAGGTAAAGTAGCCAGTCATTCACCACTGAGTATTCTATTGGTGATAGATTTTTTTATAGATTATATTTTAGGTTGAAGAAATACACTTCTATCTACAGTTTATGGAGAGTTATCACAAGTGGATGTTGAATTTAATAAACCATGCTTTTTGGCATTTATTGAATTGATCATTTCAGCAATTTGATTATTATGTGCCTTTGCATGTTTTTCTTCAAGTTTCTCCTGCTTGGGATTCATTGAGTTAGATTTGTGAGTTTAGTACTTTAATCACATTTGGAAATATTTCATCCATTATTTTTTCAAATATTGTGTTCTGTCACTACTTCATTCTCACTTTTGGAGTTCTACTAATCATTTGTAAGTTTGACTAGATTACTGATGCTCTGCCCACTTATTTTTCCATATTTTTTCCCTTTTGTCTTTCACTTTGGAAAGTTAATATTTTTATGTCTTCAAATTCACTATTTTCTTCTCTAATGTCTAATTTGCTGTTGATCCCATTCCATGTCCTTTTTTTCCCTTTTCAGATATAGTATTTTACATCTCTATATGTACAATTTTTTATATAACTCCCATTTATTTCCTCATCATGATCATGTTTTCTGTTACCTTCTTAAATATAGAGAGCTTATTTATATTAACTGTTAATATTCCTGTCTTCTAGTTTCATCATTTATGTAATTTTTCTGTTTCTCTATACTTTGAATTTTATTCTTGTTATGAGTCATATTTTCTTGTTTATGTGTATGTCTTGCAATTTGTGATCAGGTACCTGGCATTGTGAATTTATGTTGTTGGTTGATAGATTTTGATTTTTCTTTTAAGTAATGTTAGATTTTGTTCAGGTCCATAGTTAATCAATTGTACTTTTTCAAGGGTTAATCTTTGTTTATCAGTATAGAGAACGCTTTAGTCTGAGACTAATTTAACTCCATTATTAAGACAATGCCCTTCTAAGAATTCCATCTGATGACCATGTATTATGAGATCTTCCCACTCTGATGGGAAGACAAACTATTTCAAGCCTTGTGTGAGCTCCAGAATTGTTGCCTATTCCTCTTTGGTATTTTCCCCCTGACCTTGCATATTTTTTTCTTGACTCTGTGCAGACCAATACTTAGCTAAAGGCTCAGTGGGATCCCTCTGCAGAGCTACAGAGCTCCTTCTATATAGAGCTCCCTCTTTTTCACTACTTTGAATGCCATCTCTGTCTTCTCAGCTAGGCAATACTGATGATCTTTGTTTGAGTTCTTCCTTCCTGTTCCATGGACTGGAAACTGTCTCCAAGCAGTAAGCTGGTGAAAATGTAGGTCTCAACTTGTTTGTTTCTGATCTCTCAGGGATCACAGTCCTATGCTGCTTATTGTCCCATGTCTGAAAATTGTTTCTTCATATGTTTATCCATGTTTTTAGTTGTTAAAATTGGGAAAGTAAATCTGGTCTCTGTTATTTCATCTTGTAAGAATTTGAAGTCTACAATATTATATTTAATATATGCATAGTATTCCATTTTATGGATACCATAATTTAACTAGTTGCTTGTTGTTAGATATTTACATTTTTCCAATCACAAAAATTCTTATGCATAAATATTATGAAAATTATTATGCATATATATTTCTACATTTGTTTAAATTATTTTAGATGAAATTTCTGGGTCAAAGAATGTAAAAACCAAGATTTTGGGGATAAATTGTATGGCTCTTACTTATCCCATTTAAAATAAGTGCTGGGATTCTTTAGGAAATTACTAAATAGCAGTCTTCTTCAGTATTCAATTTTCAAATAAACTGATATATAATATAAAGGAATGCAGTAGGCCACAATAGATCCTTGTTGCCCAGAGAAAGTAAGTTAAATCATGTGAAAGCTAAATGAGCCTGCTAACTGAGCCCAGGGTTAGTAGAATTGCACAGGTACAGATAATGCTGGACCTGGGGGCAGGGGTGGGGAGGCTTTACTATAGGACAGAGTCTGTCTCTGAAGGAGTAATAGGTGGCATGTTCCCAGTAGAGAACCATTGGCAACAGGTTCCCAGGAAGAAGCAAGAAGGAGCTGAGCTAATGATGTTCCAGTTCATTCTTCCCAAATCTATCAAACCGATAAGTCATTCCACTTCCTGGGGCAGTTAAATTTGTGTAAAAAACACCAGCAGTTACACTAATTAAGGTCTCTCAGTATAGAAGAAAATATCAGGAGGTAGTAAGAAATGTTTCTCTGCTAACAAGTTAGTAGTTATCAGTAACTTACTATACACCAAGTAACATGTATTGTCTCATTAAATCCTTACCTTAACCCTACAAAGTAGGTACCATTTTACAAGAGAGGATGAAGATCTGTATGGAGGAGGACCTAGACTTACTCAGTAGAGTTCACAGTATTTCTGTGATTTGCAGGCCACCTGAATCAGAAGAACTTAGGTAGCTTTTTAAACTGCAGTAGGAGTACAATTTTCAAAATATGTGGGAAAGTTTAACTTTTATAAGATTTTCATATAACTGAATCTAATTTCTACCTAGAGCCAATGTTTCCAATGATGACAGAATCATTAATCTACTGACATTCAATTAAACCTAGGAATTCGTGGACTATTCTGTCATTGTAAGTTTAAATATATTCAAATTCAGAGTTCGGCTCTACCCCCTTTTTCTGAGATTGTATCTAAGTTCCATAGTTAGTTTTTAATGGTTTTGTGGCATCAGAGGTTTGGTCTAAATTGTCCTTCAAGCTCCCTGATCTTTGCTGTCCAAGAATTTCATGTTCACACCTAATCCTATTCTCTGTCTTCAGGGTTCCTTTTCCTCTAGTTGGGTAAGCTCCATCTTTTCTTGGGCTCAGGGTGGGTGGGAAAATGGGGTGTTATCTGACTCTTCCCCATATCCATTGTCTATGGTATGATCCTTGAATTTTGCCGTTCACCATAAGCCTTTTTTCCCCCTTTCAAAGTCTTAGGCTCTGTGGAATTAAAATTTCTTTTGAAAAATAGTGATTAGATTCTTGATTTTATTATTTTTTTGTCCTGAGGTAATTAATGCTGCTTCTGACTGAATAGGAGGAGAGCAACAAGAAAATTTAGTAATGGGGTGAAAAATGGGGAGAGAAACCTCAGCTGTTATCTCAAAATATTAGCCTCTTTTGTGAAAATGCAGAAGAATATTTTGAATCAAAACCTCTGGGCCTGGGGCCTTGAAATCATCATTTTAACAGGTTCCCCAGTTAGGACACTGAACTCAGATGGATTCCAGAGGATTTCGAGTAGACTGGAGATGATCGAGTATGTGTCATAATGACATGAAAACTTGGCTGCTCACACTAGACATAAAAATTTCAATTTATTGTAATGCCTGTGCTAGAAAATCAAGGAGCCTTCCATAAAGTATGTTTTTCCCTCCTATTTCTGCACTTTTCTCTGGAACTTTGTTTTCTTCCTCTGTATATTCAGTCTCATTTACCCAAGACTCCACTCCTTCCCTGTCCTAGATGTGGGGAGTGGGTGTGAATGGCTGGGAAGAGTAATAGCTATTGGGCATCTATGATGTTCCTGAAACTTTATATGATCTCAGTTAATCTGCACAACATTCAGTTAATTCTCAGAAAGGTTAAATAAATTGCTCAAGATTGCACAGGTAGCAGGTGGCAGATCTGGGATTAAAATCCAAGCCCGTCTGGTATCAAAACTGGGCTTTAATTACTTCACTTTGCTGCTTTCCTTGATTAGAGGCATTAGTGATGCCCCCGATTCCCTCATCATCAACATCTCTCCTACTTCCCAGCCATATGGAAGGCCTAATCCTCACTTTTTCTTTTTCCCATACTAATTATCAGACCAAGTCTGTAAAAGAAATTGTATATGTTGTATTGCCTTTTCTGTTTTAGATTTCCAATGATAGTACTCTTGTTTATATGGCAATTTACAAAGTGCACTATAAAGTCATGATTTAAGGCATCTTGATTAATGCTGATGTGGGTTTGAAGCTCAGGCTAACCCTTGTGTGGACAAGTTAACCTCGGAAATCCCTACAGTTCTCTTTTTTCAATTTCTGTGTTAGGATTCATTTCACAGAGTTTAAAAAAAAAGCACAATATTTCTTCACCTGAATGAACTTCTTCAGGTCTAAGGTGTCTAAAGCTTCCCTTTGTGTGAGGTTATCTTTCTTAATGGCATTTTGGTTCAGAGTGGTTGAATTGCAAATTGTTAAGAGAAGACATAGGACAGGGACATGAGAAGTGAGGGGAGAAATTTCCAGAGAGAAGAAGGGATGGGGACAGTTGATAATTGCCTTTTGGACCGTTGGCTCTTTCAGTTTCCCCAAGGCCCAGCATCCTTTAATACACAGCCTCACCTCTTTCTTGGTCTCAGGTGGGTGCAACTGGCTGCATCCAAGGACTCTCCTGTTTGTGCAGCCTGCTGTGCTGATGCACTTGCCTTTCTCTCTTTTTACATCTCTGGAAAGTGTTAAGTGTATTCATATACTTCTTGATGTGCTCCAGGGTATTATATTATTATAATATATTTAAAACATATATATCAAAAGCATTTTCCCCTTAATAAATGAAGGAAAGTGTGAATTCAGTTATTCTTTGAAGACATTAAATCTATATACTGGGGGTGCCATTAGCATAAAAATCATCCTCTTGAGCCCCCCTTAGCTGGATAATGTGGATTTTGCCATGGCAGCATTTAAACTTGTAAGTTAAAATGATCTCTGTCTCTTGGTTTTAAACAGCCCCATGTTATATAACTCTTCAGACAGTCCAAAGTTCAGCTTTCTATGACTCCTCTTCTCCTATCCTACTTGAAAGATATCTGGATTCAAGAGGGCTTATGTGTCCTTATGGTCATGGGACAAAAGATTGTGCTCTCCCTGGGTTCTGGGCAACACCCCTTGTCCCTCCTCATCATAGGGACCCTTATGGAATCACTTGCAGAAGTCTGAGGCTAGTGAAACTTGTTGTCTAGACTCTTGGTGTGGCCAAGGCACTGTGATCTTCCACTTATAGAAATGCCTCCACCTGAACTCTTGGTGGCATTGCTGGTCCTCAGGAGCCTCAACAATGACGTCACCTCATTTCTCATCTCACCCTAGTAGGTCTTCTGAGTCTCAACTCAGTTACATCACATCAGAATTTCTAAATGTCTGACAAGCTTCACAGAGGAAGACTCATAAGGTACTATTTCTTGCCCCTTTTCTGTGCCTAAGTGTCACATCAGTTTCTAATCTCTATCAGGTATCCTGTGTTGATGATGGGCAACTTTAGGTGATGATGCACCAGAACTCCAAATGAAAAAGGGAAGATACTTTTTTTTAATAAAATTTTTTTAAAAAATATTTATTTATTTAGGCTGTGCCAGGTCTTAGTTCCGTCATGCAGTATCTTCGAGGGGGCATGTGGGCTTCTTAGTTGTGACATGTGAACTCTTATTTGTGGCATGCATGCGGGATCTAGTTTCCCGACCATGGATCGAACCCGGGCCCCCTGCATTGGGAGCGCAGAGTCTTACCTGCTGGACCACCAGGGAAGTCCCGGGAAGAAACTTTTTACTTCCCGTTCTGTTTACTAGTTTATCTTAATATGCATTCCTCCCCAGAAGCAGCACTAGAAACAAATATTTGAGTGCACGTATTTGGGAGAGGATCTATGGAAACGCTGGTAGGGGATTAAGGAAGTGAAACCAGGAAGGGAATAAAACCAATAAAGAGTGCATTATTAAGCAACTTAAGATGTGATTTGAGACAGAGTAGAACATAAGCCTCAGAGTTATCTGTTCCAAGGTAGCAGGGAGTTGGAATACTTATATACCACGTCCACCGGTCATTAATTGAGGGTTGATCTTATGGGGTAATTCATTTTCAAGATCTCTGTCTGCTGTGTGTGGAGGCAGAGCAGGCTTTGGTGGCCAGAGAAAGCCATCAGGCAAAGAGATGAAGGTGCTGTAGTTGGAAGTCAGGCTGGCGTGCACAGATGGTAAGGGCTGATGGGATATGGCTGGGGCATCAACAGCATCTGCTTCAGTCTACTCCTGACACCACTTAGATACACTTATGACCCATGATGAGTTTACTCGCTTCTCTCACTGATTCTTCAAATTTGTGGCTGGTCACAGCTTAAAAAAAAAACACAAAACAATAATAAAACCCCCAATAGTAAAAGTTACTATACTATCTGATTATCATTATCAATCACTATACTGGTTGATATCAAATAGAGAGAAGAATACCTGGAATTCAGGGAATTCTCTGAAGCACCTCTTCATGCCTGATGGTAATCACAAATGGAAACGGTAGAAAATCACAGCAACTACAGTAGACAAAGGCATAGTAAATAGGGTCTCAGGCTGCTCAGGGTTGAAGGTTTGGGATACTTGAGTGAGCAAAGAGCAGAAGTGCTGTCCGTGGGTGAGGAGAATCTACAGTGTATAACAGAGGAAGAAAACATAACAGGATTAGTGGGACAAATTACAGACCCCACTCTGTAGTGACCACTGTGATTGTAACTGGAATTCATTTAATTTCTTCCTCTATTATACACTGTAGATTCTCCTCACCCACAGACAGCACTTCTGCTCATTGCTCACTCAAGTATCCCAAACCTTCAACCCTGAGCAGCCTGAGCCCCTAGTTACTATGCCTTTGTCTGCTGTAGTTGCTGTAATTTTCTACTGTTTCCATTTGTGGTTACCATCAGGCATGAAGAGGTGCTTCAGAGAATTCCCTGAATTCCAGGTATTCTTCTCTCTTTTGATATCAACCAGTATAGTGATTGATAATGATAATCAGGTAGTATAGTAACTTTTCTCTGTCTGAAACAACATAGGTGGCAGCTGCAGCTTTAAGTTTATAGGAAAACTTAACCATGCCTCCTGGTAGAAGGATTCACCCTCCACTCCCCCACCCAGGATATAAGTTCTATAGAGTTTAAAAGTGTGGAATGGGCAGCACAACTTCCCTCAAGTGAGTCACTAGGAATAATGGTGTGAGAGACCATTCCTACTTCACTTTTTGGTAGTGAATTCAGCACCATATAATGGCCATTGTTTCAAAATATATAGCCCATCCTGAAGGACAGCACCTAGTGTTGCAGGGTGTCAACCCTAGTTAGCAATTGGCTTTACCTTTAAGAGGTCATTCCAATGGTCTGTCAGGTTTGCAGCTTTCTGGCTCATGCTGTATAGGGTAGGATAGGGGATCCAGTGATCATGTATTTACTTCTTTCATTATAAAATGTTTACATTGTACTAGTATTATCTCAGTCTTTGTATCCAACAGCCATGCAAATATCTGGGCATTCTACTTTTTATGTGTAAAATTTCTCATAAGTTGTTATAGGCCACTCTGGGAAAGTGTAAAGGGGATCACTATTGTATATCCTTGTAGTGTGAAGGTCCTTCCTCAAGGAGATTGAATTCCCTTTTGATCAGTGGCCTCTGGGTCTGGGAACTGGCCAAGATCTTGGAACTGGATGAAGAATCTTGACATTTAATTGTAGTAACTGACACTAATCTTCTGCTTTCTTGCTCTTGATCTTTTTTGGTTATACAGGTGAAGAAATACCCTGTCAAGTTTGTCTCTTGGAACTCCAAGGTCTACTAGCTGTTGCCATATGGTCTTCGTAGGAAAGGTCCCCTCACTGTCGTCCCATCTTTGCTGCCTATGTCCATCTTACTTAGGAAGTTAAGTGCTACCACCTGGCCTCTCCTATTTTGGAATTCTGTCTTCCCCATTGAAAGTAGAGAACCCAGTGACTAAAAGAGGATAGCCATTCTACTCTATGATGCTGGTGACTTCCTCATTGCATTAACAATGGGAGTATCCTTTGTGCTCTCCTGAGGAACATAGCTGATGATCTCTGGTCATACACTAAAAAATCCATTGTAACATGTTCATTTCTCTGAGCCTTTTGCCTCCATCATAAATACTTTGCCAAGGCAATTCTATTTCATTTACTACAGGCCACCATCATCTCCACATTTTAAAGAGCTACCCCAGCAACATGCTAGGATTGGCTCAAAGCATCTTTGTTCCCAGTGTCCTGAGCCGTGAGAAGGTGAGTGTAGATCAAAACTCAAGACTCAAAGCTGCTTTATATCTGCCTTATATCCTATACTCTCAGATCCATTCTTGGGCGTGTTTTCTTCATTCTTATGGTAATGAATTATTCAGGTTCTGTGGCTTTTTTGGTAAATAACCTCTTTCTTTCCAGCAGAGACAGTACTTCCCTAATTTAAGCTGGACTGAAAGTTGTTCCTGATTATTGTTCTAAAATAGTGGTTCTGAGAGTGTGGTGTCCAGACCAGCAGCATTAACATCACCTAGGAATTTGTTAGCAATACAAACTCCCAAGTCCCATTCCAGACCTACTGAATCAGAAACTCTGGAGGGTGGTAGCTCAATAATCTGTGATTTAACAAGTACTCCAGGTGATACTGATGCATGTTGAGATTTGAGAACCAATCATCTAAAAGCAGTGAACAGCAGGTGGGGGGCAGATCTTGAGGAATGTAGGCATCATCTTGTGAGTCATCTGCCTTAGGTAAGGACTCTTCATAGTCTCCAGTTAAGGAGAGGCTGTGATCCTCTAACAAGGAGGAGAGAGTTGCTTCTGCTACCAAGTTTTAGAGAATTTAATGGTTCAAAATTCTTATGTGTATAAAACCAGATGTTCTTGTTCCAGATTTTAAGTCCCCTTCTTCCCCATCAGGGCAATACATTTAGCACAGGGACTTGCCAGCGGATTGTAAATACAGCTTTTATTTGTAATGGCTACTTTCCTAATAAGATCCATAGCCTGATTTTCAGCACAGTCTGCCTTCTGTCAGCTTAAGAGGAGAGTCTCTCTCTCTCTCTCTCTCTCTCTCTCTCTCTCTCTCTCTCTCTCTCGCGCGCGCGCGCGCGCGCGCATTTTTAAATATTTATTTGGCTGCACTGGGTCTTAGTTGCGGCCCACAGGATCTCTTAGTTGCGGCATGGGGGATCTTTAGTTGAGGCATGTTGACTTTTAGTTGCGGCATGCGGGATCTAGTTCCCTGACCAGGGATCAAGTCCGGGCTCCCTGCATTGGGAGCGTGGAGTCTTAGCTACTGGCCCACCAGGGAAGTCTGAGGAGAGTCTCTTTAAATACTGCCATAACAGACCAGTGGCTTTCACACTGTTTTGAGTTGAGAGCCCCCTGGTATGACTGTGATTTTCTTCCTTCATCACTTGGATGACACAGCAACACACAAGTCCACAGGTATTATCATTACCACTGTCCCTTTACCTCTCAAAACCCAGAGATGTTGCATAAGCCAGTGCTCCTCTTCCACATGAATCCTATCCCAATTCACCATAGCTATGACTCTAATTGTGTTGTTACAGTACTGTTGGAGTTACCACCATCTCATTGCTTTGTCTTAGTTTGAGCTCCTCCAGAAGAGAATTCTAAGACAAAGATTCAATTTCATGCAGATTTAACAACTCCCATCTCATTGCCCAGAATTGTGGCACATGGCCTAATTGTACTGATGACCATTCATTGAGTGTTTGTTTTCCTACCCACTATAATGGGAAACAGTAAGAGAGAAAGGGAATAGAAGTGGATATTGACTCAGCCAAACAGCAATGTTTGCCCCAGAAAGTATATAAAAAACATTACATACAAACACGCACACTCATACATGTCTGAAAATGCATATGTATTTTGTTCTAGCTTCTGTTCATATAACAATGTACATCTTTTTTTTTTTTTTTTTTGCGGTATGCGGGTCTCTCACTGTTGTGGCCTCTCCCGTTGTGGAGCACGGGCTCTGGATGCGCAGGCTCAGTGGCCATGGCTCACGGGCCCAACCGCTCCACAGCATGTGGGATCTTCCCGGACTGGGGCACGAACCCATGTCCCCTGCATTGGCAGGCGGACTCTCAACCACTGCGCCACCAGGGAAGCCCTAACAATGTACATCTTTTAAAGTGTAGAATGAGGAGCAGGATGATGGCAAAGGAGGTGGTAGAAATTACAGAAAGTGGTATATCCATCTATATTTTGGAGAAGGGCTGGAGACAGTGGATGTGCTCTGCAATACCAGCCATGATTTGTGGGGTTGGAGAAGTTCCATATAGACTTCTTTCTTCACTTAAAAGAATTTTTAAACGGGAAAAGGTTTAGAGTGCAAAGTCTTTGCACAATAGATCACCGAGAAGCTGCTAAATCACAGAGAAAAAAATGGAATGCTCAGAACAATCAGAAAGAAAAGGTACACATAAAGATTTCTCAACAGTGTTTAATGACCAGAAATGAGTTTGAATTTCTACAATTCTGCAGACCTGGTTGCTTAGGCTAAATCAGGAACATATTCATGTCCTTTTTTAGGAAACAGGTGAGGTTTACCTACCTGGTTGCCTTTCATGTAGTGAGAGTTCTTAGTGGTTTGCAAAACCTCATTTAAAAAAAGTGAAATAACACAAAGTAATGTTAAAAATGATGTTAAGTTAGAAAAATCAATTTGAAACTTGACTCTAAAAAGGAAACCTTTTTTCCATATATTTCTTTAAAATTTAATAACAGTATTAACACTCTTTCCTACAACAGCACAAATGTATATACTTCTCATGCTTAGAATTTTGTTTCTGACACTCTTTGCCACTGACAGAATCATAACTCCTTTGACAGTGGCTGTTTCAATGTCTTAAAGCAGAAAAAAGGATTAGAAACAGCAGGTCTAAAGCATATAGTTTTTGTTAGAGAGTAAAAATATTTTTAAGAATGTCATGGGATGAAGAGTAAAAGCATAAAGAAACTAATGAAGTTCAAGTTATGAAAATTTGAGCTTCAAACACAGTAATAATTATTATTAATTGACATAAATTGAATGTGTGAAAGCCTATGAATTCATAATGACATGCCAAAAAGTTATAACTGTGAAAATCTTGAAAACATAAAAAGGATGAGAATATAGCAGAATAGAGTTTTAAAAAATATTTTAATAAGTAGAGAAAAGCTTTGTTCCTTTTATTATGCATATGAATTTTACAAATTATAGTTGTTTCTTTTTCTCTGAGTAAATAGAGGGAGTGAATACAGAGAACAGTAAGTAAAACAAATGATCAGTTGGTGTTTAACCATAATACTGATGTATAACCAGAAGTCATACAAAATAACCAAGTAGAAAGAGGCTTCACCTGTGTATACTGAGATGACAGATAAGCCAAATGTTCTACAAAGGAGATTTACCTTCACATAATTTACTCTTTAGCTAGGTGATGAGACTTTTAGATGGCTCTACTAATTATAGTGATACAGCTAAGATATAAATACCTTTCCAATTGTTGTAGGTAGCCTTCTAGGATGATCCTTGCCTCCTAGTATTTACATCCTTGTGTGATCCCCTTCCTTTGAGTGAGGGCCTTGCTGAGCCACTCACATCTAATGAAGAGAAAAAGCAAATGTGATGGGATATCACTTCCTGGATTAGGTTTTGAAAAGACTGACTTACATCATCTCTGTCTCTTTCTGGCTTTATTGGCTTGCTTTCTCTGATGAGGCCAGCTGCCTCAGTTGTGAGTTTCCCTATGGAGAAGCCCAGGTAGCAGGAGACTGAGAGTAACTTCTAGCTAACAGTCAGTGAAGAACTGTGAGATCCTCAATCTTACAGCCAGGAGAAACTGAATTCTACCAACAGCCAAATGAATGGGCATGGGACCTCTTTCAGTTGAGCTCTGTGATAACAGTATCCCTGGATGATGCCTTGATTGCAGCCTTATGAGAAACCCTAAGCCACAGAACCAACCAAGCCATGCCCAGATTCCTCACCCCCAGGAACTGTGTTAATAAATGCTGGTGTTGAAAGCCACTAAGTTTTAGAATAATTTGTTATGTGGCAACAGATAATTAATACACCAACAATGATAATGCCAGAGAAATGAAGTTTAGGTGCATCCTTGTCCTATGTCTCAATCAGGAATCTATTGGTGGATAACCCAGAGTTTACTACCTGGACTAGAGATAACTCTTTCCTTCTGTTGAGATTTCTGAGATATGTTTGCTAAACTCACTGTAAACCATATACAAGAGGAAGAAGAATATGCATTAGAATAAGAATAGAATAATAAAAAATGGAAGAATTTTAAATACCAGAAAAATGTAGCTGGTTTTAGTATAAGTGTAATAAATTCAAATCACTGTTACTTTGTACATGTGTTTTGTCTAAGACATTAGTAGATTCTAACATAGCTTAAGGCATTAAGAGATTCTAATATAGTAGATTGCAATATAGTAATAATAAGAAATTCTAATGTAGATTTAAATCGAGTTTTAGAATAGTTTGAATAAATATAGTCAGTGTTCAGATGTTTGGGAAAATGTTGACTTATTAGTTATGTAAGTAGTATAGAAATTTACAAAAATGTTAATTTTTATTTCTGAAAGATTATTACATGCTTAATGATTTTACTGGATAAATAAATTGGACATTAGGAATACTCTTCTTGATAAAATAAAGCTTCTTGGACATTAAAGGATCTATCAATATTGGCTATTAATTTTGAGGGACTTCTAAAATTTTAAGTACCTATGAACTGTTTATGACTCATCTAGCTTTCTTCCCCCATTATAAATGAGAATGACTTCTAATGACTTTTTTTTTTTTTTTTTTTTTTTTTGCGGTACGCGGGTCTCTCACTGTTGTGGCCTCTCTGTTGCAGAGCACAGGCTCCAGACGTGCAGGCTCAGTGGCCATGGCTCACGGGCCAGCTGCTTCGTGGCATGTGGGATCTTCCCAGACCGGGGCACGAACCCGTGTCCCCTGCATCGGCAGGTGGACTCTCAACCACTGTGCCACCAGGGAAGCCCTCTAATGACTTTTAATGTTACACTTCCATTTCTTTGTAACCCAGATTCATATCTAAGGTAATTTCTGAATTATCTTTTAATGGTCATTATTGAAACTAGATAATATTAACTGTTGGTCAAAAATCAAATATGAGTTTCTTGGATATTGGGTATATTATTGAACTGGTTATTGCTGGGTGCCTAAGGCCCAATCCTACTGGAGATCCTCTGCAGAATCATGTAAACTATACATAAATTTTTCTCTCCAAACTACAAGAAGCCAAGACTTTTATCCAATGACTGTCCACATTTGGTTGAGGGTTAATCCTTGGGGATCCTTGCATTTCTGGCTGCCCAGGAGCTCTAATTCAAATGAAAGAACTCAGAATAACTCATTCTTGAGCTAATAGTGGCCTGTAATTACATTGTAATCTCCCATGTTATACTCAAATTCATTTTATCAAATAGTTTCTTTTTCTGACAGAAACAAGAAGTAGACAATGGCAAGGGTTGTAGGAGATTGTATGATATTTCAGATAGTGACGGATCCAGAGAAACAGCTTCCCAATCTGTTGGGCGTGGATATTTTGCCTTCTCCCCATTCCTGAAGTCTCATTCTACGTGGAAGGTATTTAATTAGTGTGACATTCATGCCTTCTGCCCATGCTCTTACTCTTCCCTTAGAGAGGAAAGAGTGACTTATCTGATAGTTGAGTTTGGGAGGAGAAGCTAGGCAAGCATAGTTTACCTCTCAACCCTCCTTTCTCTTGGGATCCTGCTGTACAGACACACACACGCACACACACACACACACAAGCAGTTTGACTCCTCCTGGGGTAAGTTGTACAGGGCAGGCCTTTCCACTCAGGGATGCCTGTGCTGGTAATTCCCCCTGTGGTTGAATGGGTGAACATAAGGAAAGCCCCTGGCCTGTAAACTGTGCTATTTTGACTTCTGGCTGCTTCATTCCTATTGGTTTTCCTCTTAGTTAGCTCAAAATATGGTTATGGAAACAAGGGTATTATCTATTATTCCCACCCCAATATTGTCCTACCTTCAAATCAGAGACAGTTTGAAATTTCCTGACAGACTTTCCTTTTTGTACGGAGCAACTTACATACATAACTGCTTGCAGTGAATGTAGTTCCTCTTCCACAAATCCTACGTCTACAGTTAGATTTGCATTTTTTTATGAAATCAGGCATATATTTCACAACTTTGTTAGAACTGTGGTATACTTTTAGTCATTCTATGATTTCATTTCCTTACAAAATCCATTCTTTTGGACATTCTTAATGGACAAAAGTTATTTTTCTTTTATTTGTTAGTAACATTCATGCTGCCGTGGTTAACATTGCTAATTGTTACCATAATAAATTGCCTTTTTCTCCAGGTATTAAACTGGACTGCTCAATGACAAGTGTTCGATAAATCTGATATACAGATACTGTGCTAATTTGGGTTCCCTTAAAGCAGAGACCGAGACAAGGGTGCCGCTACTTTATTTGACTGGGGGTAGGGAGGGGATCTGGTTAGAAGTTAGGAGAATGAGGCAGGGAAGCAGGGAGAGTCTACAAAGTGTGTCAGTATTCCCAAGTTGCTTTCTGCTTTGTGTAACTAGAGCTCAGTTCTATTGGGGATCCTCTGAGGAACCAAGTAGAATGCACTCAGAATTGTTTCTCCAGAGGATGAGAGACCAAGAGGCCAGGTCATCTGTCTAGTGACTCTCCTTCTCAGTTGATTGAGGGTTGTCCTCGGGAGAATTAATTCCCCCCAACTTCTGGGCTGCCCCTTGTGCAGGCAGAATGAAGAAAGGTAGAGTGATACAGCAGGGACTTGAGGGGGCTGGGGATACTTGCAGCCAGCACAGGATCTGTCCAGTACAGTGTCAGCTGACACCCACAGTGAACTGAAGGGATGTGGCACAGGGTTCTGCTTCAAGTATTACCCAGAAACTATTCAAAAGAGAGCAACCATTTGCTAAATTCATCCCATCAATCAGTACCTTAACTGTTGACCTGGTATGGCTAAATAACTGTTTGCTTTGAGTCCTTCCAAATTCCAGTCAGATATATCTATATCTTTATCTATATCTATCTCTCCATTGATCAAGTCAAGATTTTCTTTATGTTGCACTGATTTTGAGTTAATCATGTGTGTTACTGAAGTAATAATTGTGTATTGATATTAATTCTTTTTTTTTTTTTTTTTTTTTTTTTTTTTTTTTTTGCGGTATGCGGGCCTCTCACTGTTGTGGCCTCCCCCGTTGCGGAGCACAGGCTCCGGACGCGCAGGCTCCGGACGCGCAGGCTCCGGACGCGCAGGCTCAGCGGCCATGGCTCACGGGCCCAGCCGCTCCGCGGCATATGGGATCCTCCCAGACCGGGGCACGAACCCGAATCCCCTGCATCGGCAGGCGGACTCTCAACCACTTGCGCCACCAGGGAGGCCCGATATTAATTCTTAAATAATATAATTGACAGTTCATCAAATTGGTCCTTATAAGGAAATTGCTCCTCTTTATTCCTGTATGTGTGCAGCTCTGGTACAAAAGTTAGGATTGTCTTGTGATTTCAAGATGATGATTATCCTGTTGATTTACTTTACAAGAGTGAAGTCAGGGCTTCATAGGTCACAAAGTACATTCCCTCTTGAATGGTGCTATTGACAGGGAAAGAGAGCTGAATTTGAAAGGGAATTGAATTTGAAAGCTTAGGTTATTGAGTGGTGGGTGTTGAAGAGAACATCTCTCAGGAAGCCAGCCAGAATCTGGATAGGATGAGGAACTTAAGTGCCAGAAAAAAAAAAAAATCAAAATTCATAGTCCAGATTCTCTAGACTCAATTTCTTTCTGTGTATTTTTGTTGTTTTTGTTGCCCTCCAGCGTTAAATAAAATCTTGTAGTAATGTTTTAGTCCATTTTCTGTCATTCTCATGGATACTAAGTGAAAGATTTGGTTTTCACAACTGGCTCTTAATGTTAAGGGATAATAGCATCCATATCGTATGTCCTGGTGATGGTTTAGGAGTAAGGAATTATCCAGTCCACACTGGGGAGACCTTCCCTTCTTTGTCTTTTGTTAAAGAAGGTAGTAGTTTCCCACAGGGTCTGACTATGAATAGTTAAGGGTGTCCTTAACAATTGCTTCACCTTCTATAGAGTTGATTTAATTCATTTGTCTTCTGAATCACATAGATTCAAAACCATCTCTTGTACTGAAATAACAATTATAGGGTTTAATTCTTCTCCATACATTTAGTTTTAGTTTTGTGATCTATTCAACCACTTAAAGTTAGGGATTAGCTCAGAGGCCAGTCTTAGTAACATCTTTATAAACGATGTGGAAAAGGAAGTGTTCACAATGAAATTACCAAGTTTGCCAATAACCCCAAGCTCTTCTTATTAATAAAATTCCAAACTGATGGGGATAAACTGCAGGAGGACCTCGTGAAGCTGTCTTAGTGGACAGAAAATTGACATATGAATCTTAGAGAGGACAAGGATGAGATAATGAGCCAATGCATTTAGGAAGAAAATAATCCAAACTATGCTTGCAGAGTGATGGGCTTGTATCTATCCACTACAACACAGGGATCATTGTAGACTCTTCTCAGAGGACAGTGACAAGTCCATTAAAGGCAGATAAAGTTCTGACAATCACCAGGAAGGGGAGGGAAACAAAATAAAACACAGTATCCTCCTCTTACAGAAAATCATGTTGCAGATGTGCCTGTCACTTAAAGTCTGATCAGTATATTCAAGAATATAATGGAAAAGGAAGCACTAAAGGGTAAGACATCTGAAACAACGAAGAAGAATGGCAATGCTGCCACATAAATGCAGACTAAAAAGATATAAACTCCGACACAGAATGGCAAAGTTTGAGAGAAAGTGGAGCCAAAAATTTCAAAATCCTTAAGGATTCTATTTTGTATATGAAAACTAGGTAACTCTCTTAAAAGAGGCAAAACAAAGACAAAAACCAAAGGACATATACACACTACTGTATATAAAATAGATAACTAATAAGGACCTACTGCATAGCACAGGGAACTCTACTCAATACTCTGTAATGGCCTGTATCAGAAAATAATCTAAAAAAAGAGTGGTTATATGTGTATGTACAGCTGATTCCCTTTGCAATATACCTGAAACTAACACAACATTGTAAATCAACTTTACGCCAATAAAAAAAAATACAAAGGAATTTTAAATTGATAGATTCAACAGAAGTGAATTTATGAAACTCATTTCCTGGGGAGAAGTTCTTGATGAAAGTAGAATTTCCAAAAAGAAGTTAATAAATTCTTATGGTATACATTTAAGTTATTATTTAAGGGGGAAATAATGATTGTGGATTTATTTCTAGCTTTTTAAACTGAATATTCTTATTACTTATCCTTTGGTGTCCATCAGAGACCAAAAAAAGCAGCTTCTCAAGACCAATAGTTTCATGAGTTGAGAAGTTAAAAATGGAGATGTATAATACATAAGTTTCACAAACATCTGTCACATCATATTGTTTAGTTACTATTGGGACAAGGCAGTGAGCATCTAGCATTTCATCTTTGTAAAGCAGAAACATTTCTCAACATTTTTCTTTCTTAAGCAAATCAATGAATTCTCATCTGGAGAAGACTAGCCAGTATTAGAAAAATCCCTGCTGAAACAACCTGGAAACACAAGAATATTTTATGATTTGAGTTTACATGTCTAAAATAACTGGACCACAACTTAATTATTTCAGTACTGTTGATTTTCAATAACTAAGAGTAGCCTGGGGTAGAATCAGTCAACTGTAGTGTGACTTGCCCTTGATGTTATTCAAAAACGACTTTAGAATGGTTAATTTGATAGCTGTGCATAGACACAGTGTACTTCTAAGGAAATTATACTTTGTTGGCTATGATCTATTCTCATTTATCTAAAGATTTTAAAGGATTGAACAGTAGTAAAAAAGCTAAGACAGAGGTCAACAAACATTTTTTGAAAAGGTCCAGATAATAAACATTTTAGGCTTTCTGGACCACATGGTCCCTGCTGCAATTATTCAATTCTGCCATTGTAGCACAAAGACAGCCCTAGACAATATACAAATAGGTGAGGCTATTTCTTCCAATAAAACTTTATTTCCAAAGACAGAAACCAGGCCTGATTTGACTTGTAGGTCAGCTAACATCTAAAATAAAGGTGAGCTGAAGTTAATGAAACATAATTCATGCAAGTAAAGGCATTAAATTAAAGCCTATATTTTATAGAAATCCTCTATAAAGTTTAATTTGTGTATAGAGTAGGCCTTTACTTTTAAGATCTGTGCTGCTCTTCCCAAGTTTTTCTGTTGAAAAAGAGTATGGGATTTGCAGACAGAGGGCCTGGGCTCAGGTCCTGCTCTTCCACTTTCTACCTGTGTGACCTTGAGCAAGGGGCTTTAAGTCATGGTTCTTTCTTTATAAAATGCAAATTTCTTTATAACAATATTTATTCTGGCTCTTTTTTTTTATTTGCACGGTACACGGGCCTCTCACTGTTGTGACCTCTCCCGTTGCGGAGCACAGGCTCTGGACGTGCAGACTCAGGGGCCATGGCTCACGGGCTTAGTTGCTCCGCGGCATATGGGATCTTCCTGGACCTGGGCACGAACCTGTGTCCCCTGCATTGGCAGGTGGACTCTCAACCACTGCGCCACCAGGGAAGCCCTATAACAATATTTAGTTGTGAGAATTAAATGAGATAATGAGAAGAAGTTTGTAAAACATCACCTACCAATACTTAAATTTATAAGCATCACTTACCCTGGGTTGTTGGTTAACAAGAGCCTTTTTCCTCTCTGTGAGTAGTTTTACTGACTAATTAGCTTCATTTACTTCCCCTAAATGAGAAGTAGGTTAATCCAAGGAGAATCTGGCAATATAATTTACTTCACTAAAATAATTAAATTACCCATTAATTGTTAGATTTTAAGAAATGTACATTTATAGAGAAAAAGAAACCTTAGAGTTTGTAAAAAGAAAAATTAAGGAAAGTTGTAGTAGTTGATATAAATGATAATATGAATTTAAGAAGAAAAATGTAAGGGGGAAAGAAATTAGAGAAAATAAAATAAGTAGGAGATGGAACATAAACCAAGGGGCAAACCAAAATAGGATGAACAATGGTAGTTTGGGGGGAAAAGCATTAAAAAGGCAAAGTTAATAAAAGTAGGTCTAGTTCAAGGTAAGTATCAGAGTGTGCTGGCAAAGCACTGAATAGGGAGTTTGCAGCTCTGGGTTCTGTCCCTATGACCAGTACGACCATTTTGCCTTCTTTACTTTGTTTTAGTTTCTACACTTGAGACCTTCCCATGTGTATCTGTGTTTCCTGCAGGCATTCAAAAACAAAGACCAGGGAAGCATTTCAAATAATAGACCACGGTTCTATTGGTTCTGCATTTCTAATCAGAGAAAGCTTCCTTGAGAAAAATGACGCCCATGTGCCCTGACTACAAAATGAGTTAAGATAAATGAAGATTAAATAACAGACTTGTTAATCAGAATTTGGGGTAGACTTAAATTTTCACAGTCCATTTTCTCGCTTTCACTTTCTCGCGCTCTCAAGCCTGTACTCCTGCTTATACATTCTCACAACACACATCCACACCCACGCACGCCTGTCATACTTTCTCTACCCAGATGGATAAAATGGACTGAAGTTGGGTGCACCAATGTGTCTTTTATAATCAGTATTCACTGTGTCAGAGTCAGACAAATGAGGAGAAAATAAAAAGCATACTTCTTTTTGAAAGCATAGGGAAATGACATTCCTGTTTTTCTTTATGTTATGGCTTAATCCAACCTATCTAGGTACTGCATTCATATTAAGTGGGTATTCAGTTCCACCATCTGGCAAACAGAAGGTTAAAAGTAAGACTGTTTAAAGAGAAACACACAATTCAAGAGGGTTTTATTTTCATCTCAGTAAAGAAGTATTTGAAATATGTCTCCTCATTCCCAAACATAGTTATTTCAGTCATTGGATTACATGTAGTCTTGGCTATACCAGCAAAAATTTGTAAAAACTCTGAAGCATTATATCTTTTGTTATCTTGGAGTTGTGAAGATTTGGAATTTTGGGCTTAATGGCAAAGGGAGAACAATTAAATGTTGGGAACAAGGAGAATGGGAGTGGTTTGATATGCGAGAGAAAGGAATTCATTGCTTTGAGGAGAAACACTTTGAAAATTCTGTGAAACATTATCGAGGGCTCCCAAAGATGAAAATCCTCTTAGAAAAAAAATGTAAGGTCAAAATATTAATGACATTTTCATATTTTTTTCTGAGTTTAAGAGTGACAGAGAATGTATTTTGGATACTTTCTAAATATCCAGGAGGAAAATACAAGTTCTGGCAGTAGGACCATCTCTCTCTGTTTCCTTTTCCGCGATGTAAGTATCATTCTATAATGAAAAGCAGAATTTAATAGGGCTTTCCTCCAGGCCCCAAATCCCCCATCTTAATAAGATAAATCATTCTATATTCTTCTTTTACAGACCTTCTTTCTTTTCCTGATTGCAAACTTACTTAGTCCCCTTTCAGCCAAATGAAAAAGATTCCTAGAACTATGCTTTCAGTATATCTTCTTCCAAAAGGATTGAAATAGTCCATCTAAATTCTTTTATTTTTAACCCAGTTGACAGAGAAAGCCAGGAGACATAAGCATTACAGGTTTCCCCCAGAACTCTCCTCAGTCCAGGTTAGTTATGGCTGCTACCACCAAGTAGAAGTAGATAGCACAAGTATATGCTCTGAGTTTAAAATTTTATTTTTAAAATATGTTCTCATCTTATCTCTATCACCCCAACTCACTCCTAGGACAGTAGTTTTCAAACATAACAAAACCATTATTTTAGTTAGTAACTAAAGCCATGAAGACTTGAAGGAAGGACCTGAATTGGGTTGAAACTTATTTCTAGATTGCTTTCAGGTAGTTATAGATACCTGAAGTAATCAAAAACATGCACTTAAGTAAGCTTTGCAGAGCAGCTTGTCAAAGTCTGTTTGCTTAAGAATACCCTGTTTTTGCTCTTTTTTTTTTTTAATGCATTACAGAAGAAACACTCCACTACGGTAACATGATGAAAGTGACACTGATTTGGAATGTAAATATACGCAGGGTGTTTTAAACCGACAGCATTTCATATGTAAAAATACTTTAAAAAATATATACTATATTTGAAACAATTGTCAGAGAATAAAACAATCATTGTATTCTAATTTTTAAGGTGTGCATTGGAAGAGGATATTCACTCAGGGTATACTTTTTTACTTTGGAAGAAAGCAGACAATATCTTAGTTATTTTTTAATACTTGGCTATGAAATGGAATGAGTTGAAAAAATAGCTTTTCATTAGGTTGAATCATATGAAATTGCTGATATTCAAAATTTTTAAACCGATGCAGAGGGTAATTTCACACGGTTCAACCTAAAATATAGGGCTAAAATAAAATAGAGAGCCTCCTTAAGGAAAATATCCTTTCCAAAAAAGTGATACTTTTTAAAACAGCAACTCTTTGTTATACTTTGAATAACATCCTAAGTTTTGTAATTATACTACTTGTAATTTATCAGGTAAATATTTGTTCATGCAGTTTCCCAGTACTATTTTCTGGAAATCAGGTGGAAACATTTAGAAGCCACATTAATTTGGGGCTCTAGTGTAGACTAATGTTCCTCACATTTTTAAAGTCTTGAATAATAGCCATTGGTTTGTCAGCACCAATTTGATGAATTATGGTACATTTTCACACCCATGTATCCACCACAACAATCAAAATGTAAAACATTTTCTTCACCCCACATTATGCTCCTGTACAGGCAATGCCTTCATATGCCTAAACAACCAATGATCTGATTTCTATCACTATAGATTAATTTTCCTTTTATAGAACTTATAAAAGAAGAACTGTATAGTATGTACATTTTGTTCCTGGCTTCAGCCTGCATAATGTTTTAGAGATTCATGCATGTTGTTGTGAGTATTGGTATTCATTTCCATTTATTACTGTGTTGTGGAATTCCATTATATGACTATATCATAATTTTGCCTATCCATTCACCTGTTATGGACATATGGCCATTATCAGTTTTTGGCTACTATGAATAAAGATGCATACTAGTGTATAAGACTCTATATTTTCATTTCTTTTGGGCAAGTACCTAAGAATGGAGTTGCTGGGCCATAGAGTAAATATACATTTAACTTTATAATAAACTGCCAAGTTGTTTTTCAAAGTGGTAATACCTTGATTTTTGTTTCATAGCCTTTGTGTTAATTTTCTTGTTCCTGTTGTAACAAATTACCATAAATTTAGTGATTTAAAACAACACATATTTATGATCTTACAGTCCTGGAAGTCAGAAGTACAAAATGAGTCTTCAGGGTAAAGTCAAGGTGTTGGTGGGGCTGATTTCTTATGGAGGCTCTGAGAGGAGAATCCATTTCCTTGCCTTTTTCAGCTTCAAATGGTTGCCTACATGCCTTGATTCACGATCATTGTCTTGCTTCTGCCTTTACATCTCCTACCGTCTCTTTGATTTCCTGCCTCCTTCTTATAAGGACGCCTATGATTACACCAGATTTACCTGGATAATCCATGATACTGTCTCATCTCAAGATTCTTAATTTAATCACCTGTGTAAAGTCGCTTTTGACGTGTAAGGTACAGACTCTGGGAATTAGGACCTAGACATTTTGGTGGGCTGTTATTCAGTCTACCACATCCTCTAACCTTCTAATCAAGTAATTTCAAATGAAATTACTCATTTACCCAAAACTTTAAGGTGCACACACATTTTTTTTTTTGCATACCTTCCCCAGACTCAGTAACCACTAGTAATTGGTGGTTACCGTTTGCCAAATACTGCAGCATTGAGTTGGCAAAAATATAGGATGATGTAGGATCATGGTCTTTTTTTTGTTACTTAAAGGACAAAAAAAGGCAAAAGAAAGTTCAGTCAAGTGTGTGGGGATCTCAGAGCACATGGGACCATTGTGTTGCTCCACCAAACTGCAAAGTATGGAGAAGCCCACAGTCCAGCATCGTGCCTGAGTGGTAGATTCACCATGGCTGAAGATGTCTGATTGGTGAGTCCAAGGACAGCCTCTCAGAGACCCAGGCACCCTAGTGGGAGAGGCAAGAGCTACATGTAGACCAGGAACCCCAAAGGGAAATAGGAGTTTATTCACTGATGACTAGAGGCTATGACAGGACAGACTTGGCTTCCAAGTTAGGACAGACATGAAGTGACAAAGCAGTACTCAAAGACAGAATGAACAAAACACTCAACATTGGCTAGTGAGGATGGAGGATAGCATACTTTGTAGGCATTCCTGGCCTGATACTGGAAACATAATATGAGCTTCATAGAACTTAGATTATCTGGGGGGAGAGGTAAAAAGAAAAAGCATGAAATAATAGATTTTAAACCAAAAGAGATTGAGGCATATCTGGAAGTGACTGAGCCAACTTGAATTAGGAAAATTGGTTTTACATTAGAGTGAACTTGAGAGCTAAGTGAAAATTATCCATAGAAAAATTAAAAAGTATACTTCAGCAAACCTGACTGTTTTTGCCTGAGAGCTTCATGCTCCCTATATAGAGAGAAGGTATATAAAAATACTATAACAGAGGTAATGCAAATAGGCTTGCTGAAGACTATTTGGCCATAAATATTTGATCCTCAAGATTTCAGATTTTTTGTTCTTAGGATTATCAGCCCTAGAAATTTTCTTACAGATTAATCTTAGAGGTTAAGTTTGCTTACAATCATCGAGAAGATTATAAAAGGTGTGTGAAAAGTTAAGAGAAAGTCCTACTAACATGTGAAAGAACATAGTTTTCATTTTTTAAACGACAGAACCATGGTCTTTGGCAAAACCAAGGTCTCTTAACTGCAGTTCATTTCCTTTTCTATAATATAATATACATTGTCTTCCATTTCATGAATTCTTTCCTGCCCCAACTACTCTAAGATGATGGTATCAGATGATGGTGAAAAGGAAGGCACTCAGGTTAGTCAATCTTCAAGTCACACAAAGCAAGGCAATATTAGCTGTCTGTTGCTAATTAAAGCTTGAAAATGTGTCACTGGGCTGTGAATATTTTCTAAAGTTCATCATTTTGGCAATTTAATGTGAGATATTTTATAGGAGAGGGTTGAGCAGGAGAAAAAGCTGATCTAACTGTGTTTCCTGTTGTTGTAATCATGTTTGTCACTCACCTGCTTGAACTGCTAAAACCCTTCAGAAGCCTGATTGTAAAAGCCTCCTGTTAGTGGAGAAAAGTCTTCCCTGCCTCTTAGCAAATCATGGTAAACATGTCAACACATTATGGGATGTGGTAAACTTTTGAATATGTGAACATCTGATGAGGAGAACTTTTTGATCTGAACTTTTATGTTGGTTCAATAGGCAGGACTATTTATCTGCTTCGTTTACTTTCAGGTATCTGAGACAGTTATACACGCATGCTGGGATTTGGGGTCAGCTCTCTGTGAAAGGAATAGAAAAACATTTAACGCAAGGGATTTTGAGTCTCCCCCACCCCTCCTAGTATTTTTAAATGGGAGGTCCTGCCTTTAGGATGGCACCTAGATTTTCTAAAATAGATACACTAAATCCAGTACAAAATGTGGTTAGTTTTTTTCTGGGTGTTTGCAGCACATTTGTACAAGTTGTGAAAAGACTTGTTTTGCTGAATTTTCATTAGCACATTCTTAGTGAGATAGTAACATTAAATGTCACTGACAAATGTATTGGGCATCTCTAGTAAGAGTTTTTCTAATTATCGGATTTATAGATATTCAGGTGTTGGCAGATATTCTAAATACTGAAAAGGTAAAGACTCTATTACTGTGATGACCCTAATATTCCAACTAATAGTAACTAAAGCTACACTTTTTTAGCACTTCTTATATTCCAGGAATTGTCCACAGTGCTTTCCATATGTTACCTTATTAATCACAACAACCCTATGAGATAGGTACTACTATTATCCCCATTTAAAAGATGAGGAAACTGAGAGGTTAACTACTTTTCTCTAGGTTACATAACTGGTGAGTGGTAAACCTGGAATGTGAATGGAGTCAGTCAAGCTGTATAACCAATATTCTTCATCTCCATGTTAATTGTATCCCACTTTCTTTAGCCTTTATTTCTTAATTTTATTTTTTATTAAGACTATTTTTTAGAGCAGTTTTAGGTTCAGAGCAAAATTGACAGGCAAGTGCAGAGATTTTCCATATACCTCTGCCCTCACATGTGCACAGCCTTCCCCTTTATCAATATCCCTCACCAGATTCTACATATGTTATAACTGATGAACCTATATTGATACATCATAATCACCCAAAGTCCATAGTTTACATTAGGGTTCATTCTTGCTGTTTTACATTTTATGGGTTTGGATAAATGTAGAATAACGTGCATCCATCATAATCATATCATTCAGAGTTATCTTCACTGTGTTAAAATCCTCTGTACTCCACCTATTCATCCCTTTACCCCCAACTCCTAGCCACTGATTACTTTTATTGTCTTCATAGTGTTGCCTTTTCCAGAATGTCATATAGTTGTCATATAGTTGGAATTATACAGTATGTAGCCTTTCCAGATTGTCTTCTTTTTTTTTTTTTGTGGTACGCGGGCCTCTCACTGTTGTGGCCTCTCCCGTTGTGGAGCACAGGCTCCGGACGTGCAGGCTCAGCAGCCATGGCTCACGGGCCCAGCCGCTCCGCGACATGCGGGATCTTCCCGGACCGGGGCACGAACCCGTGTCCCCTGCATCGGCAGGCGGACTCTCAACCACTGCGCCACCAGGGAAGCCCCAGATTGTCTTCTTTAAATTGATAATATGCATTTAAAGTTCCCCCATGTCTTTTCATAGCTTGATAGCTCATTTCCTTTTTAGCACTGAATAACAGTCCATTGTCTGAATGTACTACAGTTTATTTACCCGTTCATCTACTGAAAGACAACTTAGTTGCTTCCAAGTTTTAGCAGTTATGAATAGAGTTTCTGTAAACATACATGTTCAGGTTTTGTGTGAACACAGTTTCATCTCTTTTGGGTAAATACCAAGAGGCACTATTAGCTTTGTGAGAAATCACAAAACTGTCTTCTAAAGTGTCTCTACCATTTTGCATTCCCATCAGTGGTGAGTTCCTTTTGCTCCACATCATTGTCAGCATTTGGTGTTGTCGGTTTTCCAGATTTTGGCCATTCTAATAAGTGCGTACTAGTACCTCATTTTCATTTGTATTTCCTTGATAACATATATGTGGAGCATGCTTTTATATGCTTATTTGCCATCTGTATATCTTCTTTGGTGAGGTGTCTGTTAAGAACTTTGGTCCATTTTTAAAAATTGAGTTGTTTGTTTTCTTATTGTTGAATTTTAAGAGTTCTTTGTATATTTTTGGATAACAGTCTCACTGTGTAGCTTGTCTTCTCTTCCCCTTGACACTGTCTTTTGCAGAGCAGAAGTTTTTAATTATAATGTAGTCCAGCTTATCAATTATTTCTTTTATGTATCACGCCTTTGGTGTTGAATTTAAAAAGTTATAACCCTACCTAGGGTCATCTAGGTTTTCTCCTATGTTATCTTCTAGGATTTTTATAGTTTTGCTTTTTACATTTAGGTCTGTGATCCCCTTTGATTTTGTGAAGGGTGTAAGCAGTGTCTAGATTCCTTTTTTTTTTCATGTGGATGGCCAATTATTTCAGCACCATTTGTTGAAGAGACTATCTTTGCTCCATTATACTGCCTTTTCTCTTGTGTCAAAGATCAGTTGACTCTATTAATATGGGTCTATTTCTGGGCTCTTTAATCTATTCCATTGATCTGTTTGTCTGTTGTTTCACAAATAACACAGTCTTGATTAGTGTAGCTTTGTGCTAAGTCTTTTTTTCTCAGTGCTATGTGAAAGGGGGAAATTTGAACCTGATAAAAGTTAGAATGTGAAACTAATATGACCCTCCCTTTTTTTCCTGCAATATTTATAAGTCTTCTGCTTGAATGGACTTTAGAACACTGTGGATATCTAATGAGAAAACTGTCCTGAGGTTTCCCTACCTAAAACTTACAATTTTTACAAACTACTCTGCCAAATTGGTCCCAGCCCTTGGAAAGTAGTTTTTTCACCAATATCTTCCCATCAGTGGGGAACTTAGATTCTGAATCCCAGTCAGTGGCTGGGCCATTGATGCTCCCAGAGTTACAAAAGCCCTTTCTGCAAAGTTTTAACAGGTTTAAACATGGGGTTAAACTCCATCTGGTTTTAACCACCTCATATCAAATGAACATCTTGGTGATAATCTAGTCTTCACCTGATGCTGAGAACTGATGCTATCTAGAACTTATATGTACTCAAATAGAAAACAATTCCTGAATTTTTCCTGTCTCAGCACTTAACATACTGTTTTCTTGCTTATCTCTTCAGCTAGATTATAAACTCTTTGTGGTTAGAAATAGTGTCTTCTTTACTATTGTATATCTAGTACCTAGTGGTATTCATTGCCTAAAATGAAGGCTTATATCAAGTAAGATTCCTTCAGTTGAAAACCCAACTCAAACAAGCTTAAGCAAAAACTAAAAAACAAACTCAAAAAACTCATCACATCATTAGTTCATGTAACTGCAAAGTCCAAGCCTCAAGTAATGTTATCAGGAACTCATTTTTTTCCATTTTTTACTTTCCTCTCTGCTGTATTTGGCTTCACACTTAGACAGGACTTCTTTAGATGGAGGCCCTTGATACAGCAAATGAAGATTTTTAGTTCTGATTGGGCCCAATTGAAGTCAGGTAGTGTTAGTCCTCCAGCTTTATTCTTCTCTTTCAATATTGCATTGGCTGTTCTGGATCTTTATCTTCTCCAAATAAATTTTAGAAATTGTTTCTTGATATCCCAAAAATAACTTGTGGAGATTTTAAGATTGTATTGAATCTAGATTGGGAAGAGCTGAATATTGACTGTGTTGAGTCTTCCTATCGATGAACATGGACTATCTCTCCATTTCTTTAGTTCTTTGATTTCATTCATCAGAGTTTTGTAGGTTTCTTCAGATAGATCTTGTACATATTTTATAAGATTATACCTAAGTATTTCATGTTTTGGGGTGCTAATGTGAATGGTATTTTGTTTTTAACTTCAAATTCCACTTGTACCTTGCTGGTATATAGGAAAGAAATTGACTTTCACCTTGTGTCCTGAAACCTTGCTATAATCACATATTAGTTCCAATAGAGGTATTTTTGTTGATTCTTTCAGATTTTCTACATAGACAATTATGTCATTTGTGGATGAAGACAGTTTTATGTCTTCCTTTCCAATCTCCATTCCTTTAATTTTCATTTCTTGTCTTGTTGCATTAGCTAAAACTTCCAGTATGATGTTGAGAAAGAATGGTGAGAAGGAACATCCCTGTCTTGTATCTGTTCTTAGTGAGAAATCTTCAAGTTCCTCTCCAGTAAGTATGTTGTTAGTTATAGGTTTTCATAGATGTTTTAAATTAATTTGAGGAAGTTTCCCTCTATTCCTCTTTTACTCAGAAGTTCTATCATGAATTGATGCTAGGTTTTGTCAAATACATTTTCTGCATCTATTGATATGATCATGTGATTTTTATTCTTTATCCTGTTGATGTTATGTACATTAATTGATTTTAGAATATTGAACCAGCCTTGCCTACCTGGGGTAAATCATACTTGGTTGTGGTGTATAATTCTTTTTATACATTGTTGTATTCAATTGGCTAATATTTTACTGAGAACTTTTGTATATATGTTCAAGAGAGATATAGTCTGTAGTTTTCTTTCCTTGTTATAACTTTGTCTAGTTTTGGCATTAGAGTAATGCCGACCTCATAGAATGAATTAAGAAGTATTCCCTCTGTTTCTATTGTTTGGAAGTGATTATAGAGAAGTGGTATAATTTAAATGTTTGATAGAATTTACAAATGAGCCCCCCTGGGCCTGGTGCTTTATGTTTTGGAAGATTATTAATTATTGATTCAATTTCTTTAATTGATATAGGATTATTCATATTGTCTATTTCTTCTGTGAGTTTTAGCAAATTGTGTCTTTCAAAGAATTAGTCTGTTTCACCTAGGTTATCAAATTTGTGTGCACAGAGTTGTTTATATTATTCATTTATTATCTTTCTAATGTCTATAGGGTCTGTGGTGATTTCCCCTCTTTTATTCCTGATATTAGTAATTTATGTCCACTCTCTTTTTTCCTTAGCCAGGCTAGAGGCTTATCAATTTTATTTATATTTAAACAGAACCAGCTTTTGGTTTTGTTGATCCTCTCTATTGATTTCCTATTATCAATTTCATTGATTTATCTTCTACTTCTTATTTTTTTCTTTTCTTCTGCTTACTTTAGATTTAATTTGTTCTTCTTTTTCTAGTTTCCTTGGTGGAAACTTAGAATATTGATTTTATATTTCACTTCTGTTCTAATATATCAGTTCAATGCTATAAATTTCCAGCTAAGCAATGCGTTTGTTGCATCCCACAAATTTTTATAAGTTCTATTTTTATTTTCCTTTAATTCAAAATATTTAGATACTTAATCCATCTTTACTTTATTTTGTATATGGTGTGAGAAAATGTTATAATTTCATTCTCTTACATGTAGCTTGTCCAGTTTTCCAAGCACCACTTATTGAAGAGACTGTCTTTTCCCCGTTGTATATTTTTGCCTACTTTGTAGTAGATTAATTGACCATAAGTGCATGGTTTTATTTCTGGTTTAGTAGTTCTTTTCCATTGATCTACATGTCTGTTTTTGTGCCAGTACCATACTGTGTTGACACTGTAGCTTCACAGTATAGTCTTAAGTCAGGGAGAATGATACCTCCAGATTTGTACTTTTTTCTCAAAATTGCTTTGGCTATTCAGGGTCTTTTGTGGTTCCCTACAAATTTTAGGATTACTCTACTTTTGTGAAAAATTTCATGGGTATTTTGATAGGGATTGCATTGAATTTATAGATTGCTTTGGGTAGCATGGACATTTTTTAAAAATTGAGGTATAGTTGATTTACAATATTGTGTTAGTTTCAGGTGTACAGCAAAGTGACTCACATATATATATATATATATATATATATACTTCAGATTATTTTCCGTTATAGGTTATTACAAGACATTGAATATCATTCCCTGTGCTATACAGTAAATCCTTTTTACCTACTTATTTTATGTATAATAGTTTGTATCTGGTAATCCCATACTCCTAATTTGTCCCCCTCCCCTGCCTTTCCCCTTTGGTAACCATAAGTTTGTTTTCTATGTCTATGAGTCTATTTCTGTTTTGTATATAGATTCATTTGTATTATCTTTTTAGATATCACATATAAGTGATATCATATAATATTTGTCTCTCTCTGACTTAACTTCACTTAGTATGGTATTCTCCAGGTCCATCCATGTTGCTGCAGATGGCAATATTTCATTCTTTTTATATCTGAGTAATATTCCATTGTGTGTATATTGTAGTATAGTTTGAAATCAGGGATTGTGATACCTCCAGCTTTGTCCTTCTTTCTCAAGATTGTTTTGGCCATTTGGGGTCTTTTGTGGTTCCATACAAATTTTGGGATTATTTGTTCTAGTTCTGTGAAAAATGCCATGGGTATTTTGATAGGGATTGAATTGAAACTGTAGATTCCCTTGGGTAGTATGGATATTTTAATGTTTCAAATCCATGAGCATGGTATATCTTTCCATTGTTTGTGTCATTTTAAATTTCTTTCATCAGTGTCTTAGAGTTTTCTGAGTGCAGTTCTTTAACCTCCTTAGTTAGATTTATTCCTAGGTATTTTATTCTCTTTGATGCAACTGTAAATTGGATTGGTTTCTAAATTTCTCCTTCTGATAATGCATTATTAGTGTACAGAAATTCAACAGATTTGTATACATTAATTTTATGTCTTGTAACTTTACTGAATTCAGTTATTACTTCTAATAGTTTTTTTGGTGGTGTCTTTAGGATTTTCTGTATATAGTGTCATGTCATCTGCAAACAGTGACAGTTTTACTTCTTCCTTTTCAATTTGGGTTTCTTTTTTTTTTTTTCTTTTTATTGTCTGATTGATGTGGCTAAGGCTTCCAATACTATGTTGAATAAAAGTAGTGAGAGTGGGCTTGCTTGTCTTATTCCTGATTTTAGAAGAAATGCTTTCAGCTTTTCACCAGAGTGTGATATTAGCAGGTTTGTCATATATGACCTTTGCTATGGTGATGTAAGTTTACCTCTATACCCACTTTGTTGAGAGTTTTTTCTTATTATCATAAATGTATTTTGAATTTTGGAAAAAGGTTTTCTACATCTATTGAGATAAAGATATAATTTTTATTCATAAATTTGTTAATGTGGTTTATCACATTGACCAATTTGTGAATATTGAATCACCCTTTCATCCCTGGATAATCCTACTTGATCATGGTGTATTATCCTTTTAATGTATCATTGAATTTGGGTTGCTAATTTTTTCACTGAGGATTTTTGCATCTATGGTCATCAGTGACATTAGCTTGTAATTTTCTTTTTTTGTGATGTGCTTGTATGGATTTGGTTTCAACATGATGCCTTCTAGAATGAATTCAGAAGTGCTCCTTCCTCTTCAAATTTTTGGAGTAGTTTGAGAAGGACAGGTATTAACTCTTATTTAAATGTTTGGTAGAATTTACCTGTGAAGCTGTCTGGTCCTTGGCTTTTGCTTATTGGAAGTTTATTATTATTATTACTTATTCAATTTTATTCCTGGTAATCAATCTGTTCATATTTTCTAGTTCTTCTTGTTTCAGTCTTGGGAGATTTTATGTTTCTGGGACTATGTCCATTTTTTTCTAGATTGTCCATTTTACTGGCATATAATTGTTTGTAGTAATCTCTTATGGTCTTTTGTATTTTTGTGGAGCCCATTGTAACTTCCCCTTTTTCATTTCTCATTTTATTTATTTGGGATCACTCTCACTGTTTCTTGCTGAGTCTGGCAAAATGTTTATCAATTTAGTTCATCTTTTCAAAGAACCAGCTCTTTGTTTCATAGAGCTTTTCTATTTATTTTTAGTCTCTATTCATTTATTTCTGCTCTGATCTTTGTTTTTACTTTCCTTCTACTAACTCTGGGTTTTATTTGTTCTTCTTTTTCTATTTACTTTAGGTGTAAGGTTAGGTTGTTTATCTGAGATTTTTCTTGTTTCCTGAGGTAATCTTGTATAGCTATATACTTCCCTGTTAGAACTGCTTTGCTGCATCCCATAGATTTTGGATTGTTGTGTTTCCATCTTCATTTATCTCTAGATATTTTTTGATTTTCTCTTTAATTTCTTCACAGGCTTATTGGTTGTTTAGTAGCATACTGTTTAGCCTCTACATGTTTGTGTTTTTTTGTAGTTGTTGTTGTTGTTTTTTCTTGTAGTTGATTTCTAGGCGCATGGCATTGTGATTTGAAAAGATGTTTGATATGATTTCAGTCTTCCTAAATTTATTGAAACCTGTTTTGTGGCCTAGCATGTGATCAGTCCTGTAGAATGTTCCATGTGCACCTGAAAAGAAAGTGTATTCTGCTGCTTTTGGATGGAATGTTATATAAATATATAGTCCTTCTGATCTCATGTGTCACTTAAGGCCAATCTTTCCTTATTGATTTTCTGTCTGGATGATCTGTCCATTGATGTAAGTGAGGTGTTAAAGCCCCCTTGTATTACTGTGGTACTGTGAATTTCTCCTTTTATGTCTTTTAATATTTGCTTTGTGTATCTAGGTGCTCCTATGTTGGGTGCATATATATTTACAATTGTTGTATGTTCTTATTGGCGTGACCCCTTTATCATTATGTATTGTCTTTCTTTGTCTCTTGTCCCACTCTTTGTTTTAAATCTAGTTTGTCTGATATAAGTACTGCTACCCCAGATTTCTTTTCACTTCCATTTACATGGAACACCTTTTTCCATCTCCTCTCTTTCAGTCTATGTATGTCTTATAGCTGAAGTGAGTTTCTTGTAGGCTGTATATCTATGAATCTGTGTTTTGTATCCAATCAGCTACTCTGTGTCTTTTGACTGGAGCATTTGCATTTAAAGTAATTATTGATAGGTGTGTACTTATTGCCATTTTGTTAATTGGTTCTTGTTTTTATACTTCTTTTTTCCCCTTTTTTCTTCTTTTGCTCCCATGTGATTTGATGACTATCTTTAGTGTTATATTTGGATTTCTTTTTCTTTTTTCTTTGTGTACCTATTATAGATTTTTGGTTTGTGGTTACCATGACATTTATATATAGCAATCTATAGATGTACAAGGTCTTTTTAAGTTGATGATTTCTTGAATTCAAATGCAATTTAACGACCATGTGTTTTAACTCCCTCACCCAAAGTTTATTGTTTTTAACATCATATTTTACATCTGTTTTGTGTATTCCTTAACTGCTTATTGTGGATATTGATGATTTTACTACTTTTATATTTTAACCTTCCTACTTTATAAGTAAGTGGTTCATCTACTACCTTTACTGTTTATTTTTACCAATGAGATTTTTCCTTTTGTAAATTTCAAATTTTTGTTGTGGCCTTTTCTTTTCCACTTAGAAAAGTCTCTTTAATATTTCTTATGAAGCTGGCTTAGTAGTGCTGAAATCTTTTTAGCTTTTGCTTGTCTGTAAAACTCTCTCTCCTTCAAATCTGAATGATAACCTTACCAGGTAGAATATTCTTTGTTGTAGGTTTTTTCCTTTCATCACTTTAAATATAACATGCCACTCCCTCCTGGCCTGCAGTGTTTCTGATGAAAAGTCACCTGGTCATCTTAAGATAGCTCCCTTGTACATAACTAATTGCTTTGCCCTTGCTGTTTTTAAGATTCTCTTTTTATCTTTATTTTTTGCCATTTTAATTACCATGTATCCTAGTGTGGATCTTTTTGGGTTCATCTTGTTTGGGACTCTGTGTGCTCCTGGACCTGGATACCTGTTTCCTTTCCCACATTAGGAAGTTTTCAGCTATTATTTATTCAAATAATTTCTTTGGTCCTTTATCTCTTTCTTTTCCTTCTGGGTCTCCTATAATGGGAATGCTAGTATGCTTGATGTTATTCCAGAGGCCTCTTAAATTTTCCTCATTTCTTAAAATTCTTTTTTCTTTCTGTTAGCTTGGGTGATTTCTACTACTTTGTCTTCCAGTTTACTGATCTGTTCCTCTGTATCATCTAATCCACTTTTGATTCATTCTGGTGTATATTTTAAAATTTCAATTACTGTATTCTTTAACTCTCTTTGTTTTTTCTTTATATCTTCTAACGCTTTGTTAAAATTCTTCTCCCAAGGTTATTGAGCATCTTTATTATCTTTACCTTGAACTCTTTATCAGGTAGGTTGCCTATCACCTCTTCACTTAGTTCTTCTTCTGGGGTTTTAGCATATTTCTCCTTCACCTAATTTTGCTTAATTCTCCGCTTTTATTTCTATCTATTAGTTAGGTTTGTTACATTTCCTAATCTTGGAGAAGTGGCCTTATCTATGTGATTTTCAGTGGGGCCCAGCAGCACATCCCACTCTGGTCACCAGAGCTGTATGCTCTCGGGGGTGCCCCTTATGTGGGCTGTTTGAGCCCTTCTGTTGTGGCAAGGCTGAGTATTGTGGGTAACCTGGTAGGTGTGGCTTGCCTATGGCCTGTTTGTCACCAGGTCCTGCCTCATGCAGAGGTTGCCAGCCCACTGATGGGTGGGGCTGAGTCCCCACATGCCTGGCTGCTTGACTTTGGGGGTTCTGGAAGTGGTACCAACCAGTTGGTGGGTGTGCAAGCCCATGGTGCTAATAGGCTAAAGGGAGGACTCCAAAATTGTGTTTTGCTGGCACCAGTGTCCTCATGGTAACACAGGCTCCCCAGAATAGCTGCTGCCAGCTTCTGTGCCCCCAGGAGGAGTTCCCATTTCTTCCTACCTCTCTGGAAGGCTCTCTAAGATCAACAACTGGGTTTGATCCAGGGTCCTTTCAAATTACTACCTTTGTGTTGGGTCTCAGAGCATGTAAGATTTTGTATGTGCCCTTTTCCTGTGGCTCTCCAGCTCTCCCATAAGCAAGCCCTGCTGGCTTTCAATGACATTCATTCTGGGACCTCATCTTCCTAGTGTAGGACCCCTGGGCTGGGGAGCCTGACATGGGGCTTGGCCCCCTAACTCCTTGGGGAGAACCTCTGCAATTGATTGTCATCTCGTTTGTGGTTCACCTTCTGGGGCTGTGGGTCTTGAATATATCCCACATCATCCCCTCCTACCCATCTTGTTGTGGTTCCTTCTTTATAACTTTAGTTGTGGAAAATCTTCTCTGCTAGTCTTCAGTTGTTCTCATTGATAAATAGTAAATAATTTTAATTATGGTGTGCCTGGGGGATGAGGTTAGCTCAAGGTCTTCATATTCAGCTATCTTGGCACCTCCCCCTTTGCTTTTTATTTCTAGTGATTCTATTGATATAGCCTCTAGACCAGAGATTCTTTACTCAGCCATGTCAAATCTACTAATAAGTGAATCAAAGGCATTCTTCATTTATGCTACAGTGTTTTTTTATCTCTAGAATTTTTTTTTTAGGATTTCGTATCTCTGTTTACATTGCTCATCTGTTCTTGCATGCTGTCTACTTTATGTATTAGAGTCCTTAGCATGATAATCATCGTTGTTTTAAATTCTTGATCTGATAATTCCAATATCCCTGTCATGTCTGGTTCTGATGGTTGATCTGTCTTCTCAGATTGTGTTTCTTGCCTTTTTATATGCCTTATCATTTTTTCTTGATAACTAGACAATTTGAACTGGGTAAAATAACTTCTGTAAGTAAGACTTGAGTAATGAGTGAGGTGTTGTGTGAGGGGAAGTGTTCTATAGTTTTATGATTAGGTCTCAGTCTTTTAGTGAGCCTATGCCTCTGGACCATGAACTTCACAAGTGCTTCTCAGTATTTTTTCCCCTCCTTAGTTGGGACAAGGTGGCCAAAGTGGGCTGGACTTGGGTATTTCCCTTCCACCAGGCCAATTAGGCTCTGATTATACCCAAGCAGGTTATGCTCTGGTTAACTAGTTTCCCCTGAAGAAACAGAGTGCTCTGGTATCTTTAAAAATAGTTCTTTTTTCCCTCCCCTTGTCAGAAGCACAAGAAGATTTTTCTCTGATATTTACTATGGGAACCTGGTCACCTTCTGTAGGTAACTCTCACAATATTTGGGGGCCTCTCCCTGTGACTGGGTACCCCTGGAGTTTTAGCTGCCCTCACTGAGACTCCAGCAACTCATCAATTACAGATCAAGCTTTCCTACTCCAGCACTTGTTCCCATGGTGGTTTCTACTTGTGAGTCCCTGCTCCAGTTAAGCCATGAGTCCTTGTATTCACCTGTCTCTCCAGTCTTGGGGGAAGTGGTTTTCCCTGTGACCTCCCCTCTCTTAGGGATCCAAGAAGAGTTGTTGATTTTTTCAGTCTTCAACATTTTACTTGTTGTTAGAACAGAGTGGTGACTTCCAAGCTCCTTATACATGGAACCAGACACCAGAAGTCTAGTCTTTATTTTTTGTTTTCCATTTTCCACTAATCTTCCCTAATTTTCTTTCTTATTCTACTTCTCTCTTTTACTATACACCCATCATCCCCTTTCCTCCTTTTTACTGGCTTCCCTTTCTTCTCATCCTCCCCTTCTTTTCCTTCCATTTTTTTCTTCACCCCACTTCTTCTGTTTAAGGCTACTCTTCCAAAGTATTCTCAATGTAGGCAGTGTATCACTAAACAAGCATAAGTGTTTGTACCAGTTTTAAGTAGAGACTTTAAAGAAGAGAATAGGTTAGAACTGTGAGATCTAACATTGGGAGAAGTAGGGAAGGAGCTATTTTACCATTTGGGTTGAGACTCCATTCATTTAAGACATTGAATTTCCATGGGTATCCAATTTTCTGGTTCCAAATGGCTTTTTTCTTCCCTGTTTTTTTTTTCCCCCCCCTCTGGGGAATTATGAGGGGAAAAAGAACAAGTTATAAGGCAGGATATAGAGGTGATTCATTAACCATAGGGTGGTTTAACATATGAACAAGACTGGGAGTGGAAAATGACTCAGCGAGAAGCAACCCAGGGAAAATCTCCCATGAGAGAAATCAAAAAATTACTTGAAAGCTAGGTGTCCTTTGGGAAAGTTGTTAAATAAAGTCTTTAATAGACAGAATACCTGGGAGGTTTGAATAATTGCTCTCTTGTTCATGCCTGAAGTTTTTTTTATAAGTAATTCTCTTCCTTATTTTAAGATACAAAAAGAAACTATAAGAAATAAACAGGTAATAGGTAATATTCATCCAGAATATCTTACTTTGACTTACCTTCAAGTTCATTAATCCTCTCTTTACCTTATCTAAGATGCTTATAAACCCCTATATTAAGTTCCTAATTTTGGTTATTGCATTTTTCTTTTCTAAAATGTGTTTTGTTTAAAAATAAATTTTAGTTCTCTGTCAAAATTCTTTTATTTCCTTTAACATATCAAGCATAGTTATTTTAAAGTTATTGCTGACATCTCTGTGGCTCTCTTTCTATTTTCTCATGTTTTTCTTTTTTTTTAATCAGGTTCTTATTTCTTCTTCTCTTATTCTTCTTTAATTTGGATTGCATGTCTGACCTTGTATATGAAACATCGTTGAGATAATTTGAGGCCTAAGATATGGTATCTTTCTCCAAGAGATTTTTTTTTTTTTTTTTTTTTTTTTTCTGTACGCGGGCCTCTCACTGCTGTGGCCTCTCCCGTTGCGGAGCACAGGCTCCGGACACACAGGCTCCGCGGCCATGGCTCGCGGGCCCAGCCGCTCCGCGGCACGCGGGATCCTCCGGGATCGGGGCACGAACCCGCGTCCCCTGCTTCGGCAGGCGGACTCTCAACCACTGCGCCACCAGGGAAACCCACTCCAAGAGATTTTATATTGGTTTCTTTGATTTAAGGCCACTCTTCTATGGCTTTAATTCATTCAGGGGTTAGGATAATTTGAAGCTGAACTACAAAAAGACCTATTTTTTTCTTCAGCCATCACTGACATTGTTCTAGTATTCTGAAAATAATACTTCAATCCTTGTCCCATCACCTGCCCCAAATTTTCTGGCTATCTATTGTCTAGAGCTTAAAATTTCAAACTGCAGTGCTGGTATTCACAGTTCTCTTAACTATGACCCCTATTTTCCTTTCCAATCTTACCTTCCATTATTCTTCAAAATATAGTTCCATTTTGTGGAATAATTTATCTAGCACTCCAGCGATATACTCTTCCACTTTCTCATTTTTGTGCCAGCATTCTGTCTGGAAAGCTTTTCTCTGTTTTCCAAATCCTCATCCTTTTCACCTTCTAGGCCTTCTCCAAATTTCATCTTGTTTATGAAGCCCCTTTTCACACCCAAGCTCATGTCATTGTCTGCCTTTTATAGGTTTTTTCTCACCTTTTATTTAGCAAGTATAATGCACTTACTGCCGTGCTAATTAAGACAATAGTGATTTATTTTTCCATCTAGGCACTAGTTTCTTTACAGCAGTGCTTTGACTCCCTCTCTTCATTATTTCTGCAGCACACAAAATTTTATATGTAATAGTTTAGTATACAGTAGTTGCTCAGACAATACAAATCTATTTTAACCCACTGAGATTTTTATAAAATCTTATCAAGCCATTGGTCCTGGGTACACATTACAGCCCAAGTCAACCTTTCTCAGATTTAAGTAATGTGGGGATTCCTTCTAAAAGGTCCCTGATGGGCTCTGAGAGATGAATTAAAGAGGAAAGGGTGGAGAAAAGATATATTAAACATCATGTTTTCAGTAAAAAAAAAAAATTATTTTATTATAGTGGTTCTTAACTAATTAAAACAAAAGTTTGGGGAATGAATTCTCTATGCTTATTGTCCGTATATTAATAAAAGCAAATTTACCAATCAAATAACAAAATTAGAAAGCCAGTAACATTAATTTAATATAACAAGTGACATTGTTTTGCTAAGACTGAATCACTCTTTGGTACAGATTTCTGTGGAGCAGGTGTTTTGCAGTTGAGAATGCTTATACTACACTATATTTTTCATGACTCAATTTTCTATCACTTTTTTCTGCTCAAATGCCACAAACACTTTTTAGAGTATGCCATAACATAACATGACTTTCATTTGTCAGAAATATTAAGGTTCTCGATTCTTTTTACTTGTTAGCCTAATACTTGTCATTCAAATAGAATTTGAATTTTTAAATTTTAAATATGAAAGACAATTCTATGTTTTGGGCATCTCTATCATAAAGTGGTCATCAAGATGATCCAGAATGCATTTACTGTATATATAACATATATATGTATATTATATATGTATGTATATGTATATAATATATATATATTCTTCAACCTGTGAATCCCCCAAATCATATATGTGTGTATTATATATATAGTACATGTACATATATATGTGTGTATGTGTGTATATATATATATATGCACATATATATACATGTGTGTATATATATTCTTCAACCCGTGAATTCCCCCAAATCATGTCATCAGACTTTGTCTGATTAAGCTAAAACTTTCTTATTCTAAGTCTACAGATTCAGCTTGAGAAACACTTGCTTATTCCTTTTGTATCAAACACAAATTCTCAATCCTTTATAAAAAGCTATACCTGATTGCATTCCCACAAATTACTATTTTAGATTCAAAAACTTAATTATTCCTAACTTCCTATTTCAAGTCTTCAGGTGGAAGTTAATTTAACAATATACTGTGGGTTTCTCTTTTCTATTTGAGCATATGGTTCAAGAATCTTATCATTCAGCTTGTGGCATCTCTGTATTTGAACTCATGTTCAGGTGTCTTTCAACTTTGTTGCATAACTGAAAGAAGTTGCAGTGCTTGAGACATTTGATTCTTTCAGTCATCAGAAGATGATCTCCTTCCTAAATTTCCAAAATTCCAAAATTTCTTCTAGTTTTAGAAATTAGAAGAACAAATATCACGAATGTCTCTTTCTTTTCTTTTGTGTTGGTGGAGCAGATGCTTTGGCTGTTTCACATCCTCTCTGCCCACGTCTAATTTTAGCTGCTGCTATCATGTTCAGTTTCCTGTAAACTCAGACTCACCTCATGCTGATAGCATCCACTATCTTGTATCTTTCTACTTTCTTGCTCAATGCCTTCTCCAAAGCTGTGTGAACCTACCTGTGCTTTTTGGAAGTGTAAGGATATTAACACTCTCAGGATGGCCCTCTATCAACAGAGCCCACAGATAAATGCTCCAGTACGTATCCTGTTTCTCAGGTGGACAGTTCTGTGAGCGTTCTAGGGAAGTTGAGCTCCTATCACCTAGAAAACAAACTTGATTATTAAACCTTATATTGGTTCTTCTCCTCCCCTAATGTATTCCTCCTACTCCTTCATGCCTGCTTCCAGAGATCATCTTCCATATAAATGACTTCAAATTAAGTCCTTGTCGATGTTCTGCTTTTGGGGAACCCAAATTAAGACAGATTGTTCCTCTATGAGTTTAAGGATGGACTACAACTATATTCACTTAACAGATATTTACTGAGGCCTACAGTGTTTCAGGCACCACTCAATATTCTGCTGGAAACACAGAATGAAGAAAACAGACTAAGAATCCTCCTTTTTTGGAAGATTACACTGTAGGGCAAATCAGTTAAGGCTCAAAATTTTTCCATAGTGAGTGAATTTGGATTAGGATTGTAAAGAGGCAGATTAAGTGGGATTTGAAAAAAGATTGGACAGAAAGATCCAGAATCTAGGGTAGTGGAGCCTAAGTCTGTTCTTCAGAGAGAGACAGGAAGCCACTAGATTCCTGGAGGGAGAGAGAGAGAGTTACAATTTGTTAAAAGTTTGAGATGGGCAGGGGCCAAGCTCAAGCTTTGCCTCTGTCACTATTTTTCATAAGGATCAAGTCTAGTTAATAAATAGGTATTTAATAAATAATTTTTGATTTACATACAAGTTGGCATTTAAGTCCTTGTTCTACAACTTACTTTGAACATATAATTTAACATCTCTGTGCTTATTTCTACATCTATAAATAAGGATAATAATATTGACCTCGTAGGATTGTTGTGCAGTGTAGATAAAGGATTATAAGTGAAAGCACATTTTAAACTATAAAGCAAATATGAAAATCAGTTGTGAGGTCAAAGTGTAAAAGAGTGTACCTACTAAAGTCCAGGCTAGCAAATACTCCTTTAGGTGTGCCAGAGAAGATCAAGGCCTCATATGGAAGGCTCTGTGACTATTGAATTGATCACATCTTGCTCTTTCCCCAGCAACTATCAATGCAACTAAGCACCTCAATGGGTCAAGCTCTTTGTTAATTTTCACATTTGGTACTATCAGGTGTTATCAGCTTGCTATGGCTTATAATCCATGCCTAATCATAAGTGGTGCTGAGTTTTTTGTTGACTGGAAATGTAAACACAAAGCAAGAAAATTGCCTTTACAAGAAAAACGATATAAGGGTATTCTTTTCATTTGTAGACTGTGGCAGAAAAGTCTCATTGATGTCAAACAGCATGGCTCTATCATGATGCATATTTTCTTTCTTTTTTCGCCTGTGTGCTTGAGAATGCCAAATTAAAAAAGAAAACAGCATCCTTGTGAGCCATTGTCCTCAGAACTATTAGGCAAACGAATGAGTGTTTCATAGACTTAACATGACAATGAACTACACGTCCAAAGCAGGTTGTGTGTGTGGTTTAGCAAAACAAAATTAACAGTCATTCTAGGGAAGGACATTGCCACAGCTTTGGCATAATTAGGAATCATCATAATCAAATATAGGAAATTGGCACATCTGCTTTTCAGGCTGTTGATCCAACTGTGAGGCTGCCTGTGTGCACTGGCACAAGTGGTTCTGATGCAGCTCGATGTGTTCTGCAAAGCTGTCTTTGCATAAATATTTACATAATTTTCTCCAAACACCACTATAAGCAGTTGTTTTTTTATCACTTTTTCTCCCTTGGGTTATTATTTCTTCCCATCCCTACTCCTGGTGAAAGAGTGATCACTTGTTATTCTGAAGATTTCTCTTTCTTCAGGGGAATTTTAGAGAAAAACCTTGGAACCTAAGAATTTTATAAAATAACCGTGAGATGGAGCAGTACCTTTTACTTGGTATATTTTTCTAAGAACACAAAAAGAAAAACTACACTTCACCCAGCTGTGGGAGCACAAAGCAGAGAGATGGAGAGAGAAGTTGGGGAGAGAATCCACTCGGGGTTTGAGATTGATCAAAAACAGAAAGTCAGATGAGGTGAGGTGGAATAGCATGGCCTTAAAGAAGTCATGTCTCCACCCCACCCTCTATTTCCTTCAGTTATTAAAGGTTAAAAACGTCTCCTACAGAAGCATTGGTTGAGCTCTTTAACTTTTAGTTACTTAATAATTTTGATAGTTTCCTTTTCCTTCAAAAGAGCTAAAAGACCTCTCGTCTCCTCCAGTTTTGATGTTCTATTCCGCATTTCTTTTTTTTTTTTCTTTTTTTTTTTTTTTTGCGGTACACGGACCTCTCACTGTTGTGGCCTCTCCCGTTGCGGAGCACAGGTTCCGGACGCGCAGGCTCAGCGGTCATGTCTCACGGGCCCAGCCGCTCCGCGGCATGTGGGATCTTCCCGGACCGGGGCACAAACCAGCGTCCCCTGCATCGGCAGGCAGACTCTTAACCACTGCGCCACCAGGGAAGCCCTATTCCGCATTTTTGAAACTACAATGTATTTTAAAACGAAATATCTTTCATCCTTTAAAAAATCCAGTTTAAAAAAAATCTACCATCTTCTTTATTTTCCAAGCATTGTTTTGCTTACCGATATGCACGTGTCCTATTTTTATTAATAACATCTAAGTTGCAACAGTTAAAATACTTTATAATGTTCTAAATATTTATAAAAATATTCCTCCAATGTGTAAGGCCTGTTTTTTCTATTTTAATATGAACCCTTTTCTTCTGATGCAGACTTTTGCTGACATATCCCAGTGAGTGTGGGATCTGTACATTGGAGGGTGGTGTAGGATATATTTTTATAAAAAAAATAAGTGGGAGGTTTACACAGGGAAAGATATGTTCACTTTTCCTTACAAAATCATTAGACAGAGGCTACTTTTCAACAATTTGCAAATAGGAAAAGAAAAAAAAATCCTAAGTAGGAACAGGCAAGAAAATTCCCTCAATCATATCCCCAACTACAACTTACATTGATATATAAATTATGAGGTATTGGTAATTATCAGTTGTGTGGTTAGTTATGTGTATATATGAATGCTAGATTGTGAATGGGGTGCTTGTGTTAGGTGCTTATTTTAAACTTTTTACTGAGCTTTACATAGTTTAATTACAGAGTATAAATCATTTCTTTTCAATGAATCATTCTGTTATATTAAACCATATTGAATCATGAAAACCTTTTCAAGTAATATTAAAAGGCATTTTCTTCTTTTCCCTCTGTCATTCTTAGAGCATTGTTTTTTTATTCCCATATTTGTTTCCCCATGGACCCCAGGTAACTGCTGCAGCATCAAAAAACACAAGGAAGACAAAGGGTGAGACCTGGGCTGTTTGATAACCTCCCTCCCCTGCCACTGAGAACCCATTTCTGCTCTTTTACTCTTTTCTCCTAGTATCTGTCTTACCCTTATCTTGTCACTCCTCACCCCATACTTTTTCTCCCTTCAGTTTTCCAGATGAGCTGACAACTCCATGTCAATAAATGGGACCACTGGTTGCTTTCATTTTGCCTGTGGAGAATTCTAGAAGTTTAAGTACTCGAAATGATCCAATGAGTCAAAGTCAGACTTAGGAATAAAATCAAGTATCTACCATTGGATTCATAGTTGTCTTGTACTAATAACTCATTAATTTTTTTATTACTTTATAATTTAATAGAATGTTTTTCTGTGATGCACATATACACCTCTGGATATTTTAAAACCTTAAAAAGCCTGACATATGAATGGTGGTGGTGGTAGTGTGTGTGGACAAATCATTCTTGTCCATCTGTTAACAAGATGTTAAGAGTTTTAAACTTTCTCTTTCCTTCTAAGTCTGATAACTCTGGATTTTTCCTTGTTTAGCCCTGGGATTAAATACCTATGTTATGTCTTTAATTAGTCATGGTTGTAATCTGCTTTAACAGCTGAGGAATTGTTAACAACTTCTTTGATCATATCTAATCTCACTATCAGCTAGCAATTTAAAATTTATTTCTGCTTGTATTTACCTATGGCAAGACTTTTTTAAACTCCACGTATGTCTTTGTGTTTTATAATATAGTTATTATCATCCCTATCTCTACTTAAAGTTACTCTGAAAATATATAATACATACTTAAAAGTTTGAGCAAGTGTTGTGTGCCAAAAAGAGCTCTTTCCTGGGAGTCTAGTGTTCATGTCCAGGAGCTCCAGTTTCTTATCTATAAAGTGAAGAAATTGGACTAGAGAAAATTTTAGTCGGCATTTATTGAGCACCTATCACATGCCAGCAACTGCTGTAGGTGCTGGTGAGAAAAAGAGACTCTCAGTTCAAGCTTATGATACTGTTTGGAGAAGAATCGATTCAAAATATCAAAAAAGTCTCTATTAGGAAATGCATAGAGTACTAAGGAACACAGAGGGTGCATTTATCTTCCTCCAGAGGGAGTCAAGGAGAACTTCTTGGTGTAAATTCTGTTTAAGATGAGAACAGAGGGGAGGGATAAATTGGGAGATTGGGACTGACATGTATGAACTACTATGTATAAAATAGATAACTAATAAGGAACTACTGTATAACACAGGGAACCCTACTCAATACTCTGTAAAGGCCTATATGGGTAAAGAATCTAAAAAAGAGTGGAGATATGTTTATGTATAACTGATTCAATTTGCTGTACACCTGAAACTAACACAACATTGTAAATCAACTATACTCCAATAAAAATTTTTTTAAAAAGATGAGAACAGATAATAATAAGTAGCAGTAAGACAAAGAGAAATATTTAAGATAGAAGTCCCCAGTGGTAAAAATGCTATTTTGGGGTAATTTCAACTGCATTTATATAATAGTTGAGAGGACAGAATTACTTACCTTTTAGAAATATGGAACTTCGGGCTTGATCTGTAATGAGAGATCCTTAATTATTTTTAATTTCCTGTTATATTTTTCTTCTTCAAGAGCTCCCTCTGGGCCTGCTAGTTCAGAAGAGGAATATTTGTAACATGAGCTACATAACTGATATAATAGGATGTTCAATCTGGAAATAATCTGCAAGTTTAATCAGTCCAGCCCCCTTACTCTGCAGAATGTGTCTTTAAGGCAGAGAGATTAAGCAACACATCTACTAAATTTTCATAGCTGATTAGTGGTTGAGTTTGCATTAAATGTAGTCTCTTTCCTGGTTTAGTGGTTGTTCTCCTATCTCAGGCTATCTTTTCATAACATGATGATAAATAAGTTGACATTTCCATAGTATTTTATATTCAGGTACCAGTAGAAGAAAATTATAAAAAGGAAAATAGGTGGAAATGGAATGATACATTTTCTGTTTGTTTGGTTCCGTTTTGGTTCTCTGGTTAGTGGTTTCACCATTGTGATAGTTACAAATGTGTCTCTAAAGTTTAAAAACTGGACCTATCCACTCTTGTTTTCTTCAGGACACATTTTATTGTTAATTATATATCTATATATCTGTGCTAGTATTTTAATTGAGAAATAAATATTTTAACCTAGAACAGTTAATATAAGTCTAATTTCTCTTTTCATAATGATGCCTGATTTTCTGGTACTATCTGTATCTGTAGTTACAGATTACTTATAAATTCTTACGTCAATTTTGTTGGTCAAATATGACAGTGGTTAAGAGTTCAGTTTCTGATAAAATTATTGATTAATTTTGGAGTGAGTATTTATATTAGATGACTTTAGGCAAGTAGTGTAACTATTCTCTATGATTCTATTTCCTTATCTGTAAAATGGAGATGAGATTGTGATGAGGATTTAGTGAGATAGTTTGTGTAAAACATTTAGCCTAAACTTAGAACTGTTATGTCAGTTGCTATTATTGTTGTGTTTCATAAAAGTCAAGGTCTCAGTATAAATCATGGTTGGAGGTGGTCTCCAGAAACACTGCTTACAGAAGTACTTGACAAAGCATATAAAAAACAAAGTTTTACATTTGTGGAATGGATCAAACTAATTTTGATATTAATGTTACCACTGCTGTTGCTGGGAACCAGATTTAGCTTATGGGTCTTGGCTGCCAGATGAATGAAGCAGAGAGCCAATTTTGTATAAGTGGGCCCCACATGACTCCTGGGAGTGTCCCTAATGTGAACAAGGCATAGTGTGTTACAGCTGCCAGGAGTGACATTATCCAGATAGCTTAGCTCGACCTGGTCATCCCACCCTATTGGCAGCAGGACAACTGTGAGACACAAACAGCCTGGGCCAGGCGAAATGAGCCACTGGGGAATGTGGGGGAATGTGGGAAGGGGATGCAGAGAGCTTGTGGAAGGACAAGAACAAGGAAGAGGTTTGGGCAAGGATGTGATAAAGTAAAAACTAAAGTAGATCAACCCCATGGGATTCCAACTGGGAAAGGTGGAATAATATTTTTGAGATATTAATCAAGTTTTTGTTGGCATTTCCCATTCCCACTGTCCTTCCTCTTAAGCTCATCTTCCACCCTCTTCCTCTTTGCAGACTGAAGCTGGTTGGCACATGCCCTGTGGACATGACACTGAGGACCAGATTCTATCTGCCCATCCTCCACTCTTTCTGCATATATAAGTACCTTGGTACTGAAGAAATCCCTCTGATTGTAGATGCATCTTGAAAAAGGGAGTGGGTAGTCACAAGGATTGACTGAAATTGTTTACTTTTTACCCCAGTAGAAATTTAGTAGTGAGAACAACAGAAATAATATTAAATTCTTGAACATCTTGATTTTGAGCATTAGATTCAAATGTGAAACATATACATTATATATAGTTTTCCTCTTAAATTTCCAGTTTCTATCCAAAGTAGGCATTAGGTAAAATATCTTAAGAAAGATTCATATTTTTGCAATACTTGTGAATAAGGAAGTACAAGGAAGTTTCTCACGAGGATTTCACTGCTGTTCTGTATAATCATGAAGCCACTATTGATGCAATATAATTCCATTTGAAAATAACAACGACAATAAGACCTGAAACTTTCTTGCTGAACTGAACTAAACCTCTATCTGAGGGATAGGTCTTTGTGTTCATTCTTTCAACAAACATTTACTGAGGACCAGTTTTCGATCAGGCACATGCTTGGCACTGGGGATTTACTGACAAGAAACATAGATTTATGGAGAAGCTAAGAGTCTATGTGAAATCGTGATGGGAATATGTTCTTACAAGCAATTTTCACATAAGGTTATTTAATCATAGACTTAAGTGGAAATTGGATAATCTATAATTTCCTCTCTTAATCAACATTCTCATTCCCTAAATAGGTTTGGAGAAGGCCAGGATACTGAGAACACTGTGGGCAAGTGTGTTCTCATTGGTTCATCTGGCTTGCTAATTCAAAGTATAAGACCTCACCTCTCAATTACTCACTTAACATTCCAGTACATTTTTGAAACAACGGATAATTTTGGAGGCTGCCAAGCAGATGGATAAATGGTAACTGACTTAGCAGATCTAGGAAAGCTGAAACCTAAGCTTACCCATAGGCTAATTAAAACTGCTGAACCCTGGAATTGCTCCTGAATTGAAACCACAGGTGCTTGTGAAGGTGAGAATGCAGGGTGGGGCTGAAAGCAGGAGAATAAGTTGACAGTGTTGCGTTATAAGGAGGAGCTCCCATTCCTCCTATTCTATCTCCTCCCCAAGCAGAAGCCTGCAGGTTAACTGGTTGAACCAAAGATGTTTTGCTCATAGAGATTCCAGATACAGTTAAGAGTGGATGTGTAGAGGAGATACCATAATAAAGATCGGGAAAATGTGAAAGTCTGCATTATGAAAAATGAGACTCTCAGAACACTTTTCCATGGGGCTCTTAACATACAGAATACTGGAGGCCAAATTTATATTCTTTAGGCAGGAGATTGTAGGATTCTTCTCTGGGAAAACACAGCCCATGGGGAAAAAAGAAAAAAATACCTATAGATATTACAGCTCTTTTGGAAAAATAAGGGGAGGGAAATATCTACATGCAAGGCAGTGGTATAGTGGAGTAAAATCTCTCTCTTGTAGCATGTTTTCATTAGTGAAAAATCAGGGTATATCAAAATAAGCATGTTATTTGTTATTATATAGTATTAGTAATATAAAGATAACACCAGAAGATGCTGCTAAAGTATTTGAAAGTGGATTTAACTATTTTCCTCTTCTTATGAAGGATTAGGAGTGGGGAAGAAAATGAGAATGAAACAGTGCTAATTCTAGTTAGGAAGAAGAGAGATACCTTTCCTAACTAATCTTTTGTTGACTTAACTCCTTTGTGGAACAAGGTGGCATATAAATAAATCCAAAGTGTTTGCTAAGTATTTACAAGGTGCAAGGTACTAATTTCAATTATAAAATTACATAGTTGTTGTATTTAATAAAAGTACTTTAACTTATATTCTTTCACCTTATTTTCACAATTACCCTGTAGAATAGGTAGGACAGCACTTTACAGCTGGTTTTGTTAGGAGGTAAGAAATAGGGAGGGTGGTAAAAAAAAAAAAAAGGGAAACTAAAGGAGTTGCTTAAACACTAGCATAGCTATGGAAGCAAGATAGAGACAATAATTTTGTTATAGGTACCTCAGTGTGACCATTTATTAATTTTCAGTGAAAAGTACAACTGCCAAATGAGTTTTAAAATACTGATATCACTTGGTATGCACATCCCTTCCCCTGTAAAAAAAAATGTTTCCATGGAAATTCAAATTGGTTGGTAGAAATGCAATCAGAGCATAGCTATGGGATGATTTTCATGGCTGATATCATCAAATTATGACATGTGATGTCCCTCAACACACGGTAAGGCGATATTTGCCAAGCAACCGCAAAGTCCAGGTCAGATGGCCAAGTCACCTTCATCTCTGGGTGGTGCTGAAACTACACTGACAGAACTGTGTTCTTTGACTTCATGCAGACCATCTGGTGACACTTATTCTTCAGTGATCTTTCAGTACAGTTGTTTAGGTTAAAGCCTTCCCTTATATCAAGCCACATTCCAGTCATGTCTTCTTAATGAGTATCACATATTTTAAATAATTGGAAAACTCAGTCTGTGCAGAGATTAAGAATGAGTAATGTATCCAGAAGGTTTTCTGTATACTTATAAGTACATTACAAGAAAACCCAACAATTAATGAAAATGAACTTGAGTTCATTTTGATAAGATGAAGCTAAAGATGATTATGGATTAAACAAATATAGTGTTAGAATCATAGGTGCTAGTGTTAGAATATAGAATGCACAATCTGTGCTGTTCTTTATATTATGTGTACATTTAAGATGCTATCAAACTCTTTTAATCACTACCCTATGTTAGAAGGTTTGTTTGTCTTAGCTAGTGAAATGTCACTTCAACAAAACCAAAAGAATTTAAAAAAATTTTACCCACATGCTTGGAAAGCAGAAAATAGCAAAATGTGGGAAAAAAGTCATCTTTGCAAGGAAAGGTCGGCAGAAACATATGGATCCCAAGTGAAATTAAAATAAGGTTTCTGTACAGGCTAGATACTGTGGCAGATAACGGTGCCACAGGCCAGACAGAAGGTTCCCAAGGCCCCAGGCTGCTTTCTAACTTCTGCTCCGCTGAAGACTTTATCCAACATTATTTTGGTGATAACACTTGTTATACATCCTCTGGATCCTCAGATGCTAAATCATCCTATAATAGACTTTATCCAGGAAACCTAAAGGCCAGCCATATTTCCTCATTTTTAAAGTTTCAGTGATTATAAAACAGCCATCTGTACATGTCTGGAAGCATATTTTTATTTGGGTTATTATTTGATAAGGTACAGACAACCAAATCTTCAATCCTCTCTAATGTGTCTACTTTTTTTTAAGTCCATAGGAAATTTTGTTATATATTTTTAATTTATATTTTATTTAGTTGAAATGCACAAAAGACTTCTTAAAGTCCTTTAACACTTTAAATATTTCCTATTTAAATATTAAATAGGAAAAGAATAAGTAATTACACAAAAAACAAAGAATACGTTCATTGAAAACTATTTGACAGCATTATCTCATTGAAAAAACATTTTTTGATTAAGCAAACTTCCCATATGATTAGAATTGGAGACCATACATAATCGTCCTATACAGAAAGCCCTCCTGGAACTTTCCATATAAAGCACAGTCTTTTACTCTTGTTTAATATTAATGTATTGCTAATTAATTTTTATCTATTAGATGCTTTTATCACCGACCAGATTCAACATAGGGAGAGAGTGAGTTAGATGCTACAAAAGTAGCTTTGAAACTCAGACCTAGCCAGTAATCCCTCCCCTTAACCATAGACCTTTGTGCCTACATAGTTAAAAAGATCTGACCCTAAGCCACCTGCAACAGATGGCTGGCATTCTGCCATTAGATATTTATTCTTTGAGATTAATGCAAATATGCAAATATCGTTGTTCAGCTTGGAGACGGGTAGAAGGAAAGTTAATGCATTAAATATTTATTAGTGTTGCACATATTAGTGTGAATGTTTTTATCAGTTTGTTTTGTCATTATGAGGAACACTTGAGGAACTTGTTTGTTTTGAACAAGAATTGCAGGAATGGGTACTTTAATGGGAGCAAGTGAGAGAGTAGTTGAGATGGACCTGGTAGAAATGGGAGGGGGGATGGAAGTTAGGAGAGAGTTGGAGAATGCTACTTAAGGGTGAGCCATACCAATCACGTTCCCAGCAGGAAACAGATGAAAAACATTCAAATTGGATAATCTAATGGAGAGGTGATTTACAAAGGATGAGGTAGGAATAAGTCAGGAAGGAGTAAAATCTAGAGCTGTGCAGAGAAAGTTGCCTGACAGAAGCTGTGCCCTTTGATGGGGAGACCCTGCAGAACAAGGGCAAGGCATCATGGAAAGAAAACTACACAGGGCATCCATCAAAAGACTTGCCCTGGGCCTCCCTGGTGGCGCAGTGGTTGGGAGTCTGCCTGCCGATGCAGGGGATGCGGGTTCGTGCCCCGGTCTGGGAGGATCCCATATGCCGCGGAGCGGCTGGGCCCGTGAGCCATGGCCGCTGGGCCTGCGCGTCCGGAGCCTGTGCTCCGCAACGGGAGAGGCCACAACGGTGAGAGGCCCACATAACGCAAAAAGGAAAAAAAAAAAAAAAAAAAAAAGACTTGCCCTTAAGTCTCTGTTCTTCAGTGTACCAGCTAAGTCTTGACTCTCTATGCATCAGTATTCTCATCCAGAAGATATAGTACCTTTTCCAGAAATTCATTGTCAGATGGTATCATTTATATAAAAACTCCAAATACAGAGCCCTACAGAGAAGGAAGGTTGGAAGAAATGAATGTTTAATCTCGAGGATGTAGACATTAAAGTCATAGATAAAAGGAAAGGAAGACCTTCTTTAACTGAGGCAGGTTTTAAGGTTAATATATGGAAGGTGATTAATCTATATGTATGTGCTCACAGACAAATGTTTCAGAGATATCTGTGTAAAAATACGGATCAATAAGTCAGCAAGTTAGAAATAGTTAGAAATAAATTAGAAAGAGGTGGGTGGACAGATAGGGAAAGGGAAAATATCAAAAGAAGTCCAAAACTTTTTCCTGAATCATTAGGATCAAGAATATTAAATACGTATTTTGCTAGTAGAGGTCTTACTAAAGAGAGGGCCAATAATGCAGACACAATCACAAGGTTCATCCCCACATGCACTGGAAACAGAATAACCCATAGCTTTTAGCAAAAGGGTGATTGCAAACATTTTGTCATATTTCTTCAGAAATTAATTTTACACTCAGATACACACTTTTAGCCTGCACTGTTAACTTTCTTAGTAAGCCACAGCAAGGAGACTTAGAAATGTTATTTTTTTCTTGTTTCCCTATGGAACTAGCTTTCAGTTTTAAATCCTGGCATAAAGTAATATATGAAGAATGTCAGTGCACTTTACCTCTTACAAGATACTCTTGTAAGAAAAATTACTAGTTAAAAGGGATGATACACTTCTTAAGTCAGCACCAGGGAAAAGAGAAATTTTTTGTTTGATCTCATGAGTTTGGTATTGTGTTGTGTTACCATCTAACAAGAATGCAGTTTAAAATTCTATGTGAAGTCTCTCCATTTTGACTGTCAATTCAGGGTGGAAAACCATTTTGTTAGAAATGTCAAGGATATGATGAATGGTGAAGATATCAACTTTGTTAGCATATTTTTTTGACTGCCACATGATTCTTCTTGTACTGTATCATGTATGAACAAAAGAGCATTAATGCAAAGACTAGAAATTCAATGAGTTTTAAACTAATCACCTCAAGGTACAATGAATTTATCTGCGATATCCTTTACATATTGATGTTTGTGCCTACTCAGGCTCCCTTGGTTTATATTCAGTATTTCTGCCACAGAAGGGAAATCATTAATGAGTGTCTTTAAAATGCAAATTTGTCAAGGTCAGAGTTTCAAAAACAGAAGCTTGTTGGTTGAACCATGCACTGAATTTTATTTCTTTTTAATAGTTGGTTAGATTATCAATCAAAATGTTGAATGTAATTGTTTAAAAATTAATTTATAAAAGTCATTTTCAGCCTTTTCTTTGTCTAATTGAGCTTCATGTGAGAGAAAAATCTTTTAGACAGAAAAGAGATGATCGGTATAAACAATACACATATTGTACTCTGTGGAACTGTCTCCCAAAGAATTTTGCTGTGAGCAGAATTTTTGTAAAGTGAATCTTGCTCCCTCCATGACTCTCCTTATAAAAGAGGGGCTACTCTTCTTGTGGGGGTGATACTTCTCAAGTATCTTCCTGGTATGCCATCTCTAGGAAATGTCCTCTCACCACCAGGGGTGAGGCCCTGTCTGTCGTGTGTTGGTTACATATTCCTGCCTCTGAACTTGAGTTTCAGTCAAGGATGGACATCTGATCCAAACTAGACCAATACAACAAAACCTTCTTTTTTGTAAATTCGAAATTGGAGCCTGGATCTTCCAGATTAGACTCTAATCCCATCTATAAGTGCCATTACACTCTGCTCTGGAGTTTCTATGGGACACTTTGTAGCTTAAAGCTATTTCCTTTTGTTTTTCCTTAGTTCACCTTGGGATCTGTTACTATAACCAAATTTACTTCTTCCTTGGGGTGAACCCTATGAATGGAATTGAAGACTTTCGTTTAGAAATGTCAGGCTTGGGATTTCCCTGGTGGTCCAGAGGTAAAGAATCCACCTTACAATGCAGGGAACATGGGTTCAATCCATGGTCAGGGAACTAAGATCCCACATGCAGCAGGGCCACTAAGCCCGCGCACCACAACTGCTGAGCTTGCGCACCACAACTAGAGCCCACGTGCCGAACTACAGAGCCCACGTGCTCTGGAGCCCGTGCTACAACTAGAGAGAGAAAACCTGCACACCACAACTAGGGAGAAGACTGCGCACCGCAATGAAAGATCCTGCATGCCGCAATGAAGACCCAACTCAGCCAAAAATAAATAAATTAATTAAATAAATAAATAAATAAATAAATCGGGGGGAAAAAAAAAAAGAAATGGCAGGCTTATTACATACCATCAAGACCTTCTGGGACCCTATTTCAACAATGAGATTTCCCATGTGCTATTTCCTCCAAGCCTTCTCACCCAGTCTTCTGTACAGCTGCCAGTCTCCAGCTTTTTTTCCCAGGCAGAACGACTACATGTATTGAGTATTACTCTGAGGCAAAGAAATTCCTTTCCCTTCCCATTCCTAAAAGTGTCATTCTTCTAATTTTACTGTTAACTTTGCAGTTTTGAATCAACCTAGGCTTTAGTGTTTCATTAAACACAAGATAAAAAGCAAGAAAAGAATACCAAATTTTATCTATTTTGAAAATAGTGGGGGTTTTTTTTGTTTGTTTGTTTTTGTTTTTTTGCTATATGCGGGCCTCTCACTGTTGTGGCCTCTCCCATTGTGGAGCACAGGCTCCAGACGCGCAGGCTCAGCGGCCATGGCTCACGGGCCTAGCCGCTCCGTGGCATGTGGGATCTTCCCGGACCGGGGCACGAACCCGTGTCCCCTGAATCAGCAGGTGGACTCTCAACCACTGCGCCACCAGGGAAGCCCTGAAAATAGTTTTAAGTGTTCTCAGCTCCCCAGTGTCTTTCTTCTCTAATTTGTCTCACCAAAGCAACCTGGTTCTCCTTATTAAAGCAAAACTCTGTTTGAACTCCCCTGGTGTTTAAAATTTATTATTGTCTCCATGAAAATGTCCATAACATGAAAAGGTTTTTATTGAAGGCCGAGTTTGGCAAACTTTTTCATTAAAGTTCAGATAGTAAATATTTTAGGCTTGTGGGATATATGGTTTCTGTCTCAGCTACTCAGTTCTGCTGCTGTTGTAGCACAAAAGTAGTCACAGACAATGTGTAAGCCAATGGGCATGACTGTGTCCAGTAAAACTTTATTTACCAAAACAGGTGGTGGACAGTATTGACCTAAAACCTTCTATGTATTGGGCCTTATGCAGCTGGATTAGTTTTACTTTCTACACTCTCCCTTTACACACTCAGGGCTCCACTGACATTAAGTTTTTTCCATGCCTATTAGGTACTCTGTACATTCACTGCTCTGTGCTTCTGTTCCCTTGGATGGAGGCTGGAGTGGGGCTCAGGGAGACTGTTGTTTCTCCAAGCACATTTTCCATAAGAGGTGACTTAACATTAACTTTAAGGTATCATGTAGTCATACTACTTGTTAAGAGTATGATGACACGTATTTCTGTAATGCTGCCATTGCTTACCATGCTTTTTAAAAAAAACACTTTTGAATTGCAGATATTTTTTAATCATTCTTTTTAAGGGTGGCTTTGATTTTGTAAGCTCGCCAACATCTTTCTTAATTAAAGAGAGTTGTAATTATAAAAAAAAAAAAAAAAAAAGAGTATGATGACAATACTCTAGAGAAAGCGTAATAAAATACATGATTAAGACACAATACTAATCCTATGAAACAGGTAAAGAAGGTAATCACAGGGTAGTGCCTTAAAAAACATATGCTTGCTCTTCTACACATCTTAATTGATGATGCCATCTTTTCACCATCCCCCATCTTCAGACAGAAGCTGTTTATACCTTTTCTTTCTGCAGACTTTTCTTCCCTTCATCTGGGCTAATCTTAAAAGCACTACCCATCTTTCAAAATGCAGACTAAATGCTCTGCCCTCCATTGATCCTGATCTTTCCAGCTATGAGTAATTTCTCACTCTTCGGGATTCCTGTTATACTCCATCACATCATTTTAATCTTGGTATTATAGTTATTTAATTATCTTAGTTCAATAACTAGAATATCTCACTGGAGTATCTCTTAATAGACTCTGTCTTCCAAAGAGCACAGATCAGTGCTTTGCAAAGAGTGGGCATTGCATATTTGTTTGATTAATAAATTTAAAAAAAATTGTAAAAATGAATTTCTTCAAATTGAGACTCCCTTTATTTGATGAACAAGTGTTAACTCTATATAAAGTCAGGGTCAAAAGCAAACCTCTGGTTTACTAAACTTTAAAAAATATCCTCAGGCACTTGTGGTCCAGTGTTGGTGAACTTAAGCTGGTATTTTTGCTAGCCAGATTTGCTACATATGAAACCCATTGGCCATTTGGGGATTGACAACTTTCCTACTGCTCCTTTCAAAGAACCTCCCAAGAAAACTGGGATAGATAATCTAGGTGCCATATGTGCTGTTAAAATAAAGTTGGATATGCACTAATCAAGCGGTTTCCATGAGAAACGCAAGGACTCCAAAATATGAAAAATCTTTTTAATTGTAGTACTTATGGTAGGCACTCCAAATAGAAAAATTACATTTCAAACTTTTTTTATCTTAAAAAATAGTTTATACCACAGCTTAAATATCTTGGAACAGAAACAATGTGGCTGTTTAAAATGTTATATAAACAAGTTTGGAAGAAGTAAAAAAAAAAGTTTCTTTTTCATGTTGCCTACAAAGTCTTTAAATATAGTGTTTAGATTAAAAGAGAGATTTTTTTTTTTCACTTTTTGAAAATGGTGGAGACATAGGTATGGGGAGCCCTTCTCACACAACGGATTACAGGCAAGGGAACAAGGATAGCCAAAATTGAATTCCCTCAGCTGAATGGATGGGCTAAGAACATCTTCATTTAGGTATCATCCCCAGGATAATTGTCTTTTTTATTTGTTTGTTTCTTTTGAGGAAGGTGTCATTCTTAGCTATAACTTGTTTTGTCTCCCTTCCGAGTTGTCTGTTTCTATCTATAGCCACTTCCATTCTTTGAACTTTGTTATTTAAAATTCTTACTCTGTGTTCTTAGGAAAACTAAAAAGATTTGTATTTGTCTTACGATATCCTCCAAGAAGTCGATTGGATCTTCTTATTCTTTTTTTAAAAATTCCATTATGTAAAAATCTATTGATTTGCTTACTGTGAAGGTCACTTTTTTAGTTGAATGAAAGATTCTTTAAATTCTATTGTGCTTTACAATTTTCACTTTTATGCTAAGTGAAATAAGTCAGACAGAGAAAGACAAACACTTTATGATATCGTTTATATGTGGAATCTAAAAAATACAACAAGCTAGTGAACAAAACAAAAAAGAAGCAGACTCACAGATACAGAGAACAAACTAGTGGCTACCATTGGGGAGAAGGAAGGTGGGAGGGGCAATATACATATATATATATATATATATATGGGTAGGGGATTTTAAAAAAAGGGTTATTGCGGGATTATATGAAATCATGTGTGTGAAACTTTTGAAAACTGTAAAGCACTTTTGAAAACTTTTTTTTTTCAAGTCTAATTTCCCTTTTTCCTTCAGAATATCTGAGTTTAACAAGAAGAATAATATCAGATGAGTGCAATGGATAATTTAAAGATTCACAATTTCTTATCTCTTTTTTCTATTTATAACCTTTTATCGTAATTATAAATGTCAGCAAAATGACTAATGTAAAGTTCACAGGAATTATAGAATATTAGGACTTAATGTGCTTGAAAACAGAATTTGTTCTACCTAATCTAAATGTAAGGGATTTATTAAGAAGTATAAATAGCTCACAGAGTCATCCAGATTGCTGAAGAAGGAGAGGGAAGCCCGGGCGTTCATGAACAATTCCCCAAATACACTCCAGCACTGGGCTGGAAAGGAGCTGCTCACCCTGCTGAGATTAGGGAGATGAACCCCGAAGCCACTGAATGAGGCTCACATGCTCCCTTCTGAACACAGCCTCTGTCATGGTCTGCATGAGCTGCCTGTCTCCTCAGGGAACTTGGTTCTGATCCAAAGTCTGGCATGAGCATATATGGGTGGGTTCTAAACCGTGAGGAAAACCTGTAAGGGAGTTTAGGAACTGTCCATTCTTTTAACTCTTTCTAACAGGCAGAAAGACATGCTAGAGGGGAGTTGGATCAGTGTTGAGTGAGTTTATTCAGTGTCCACCATTTCAGGCAACTTTTCTCTTTTCTTTGATTCCCACCACTTCCCCAGCTGGGATACTGATAAACAGCAAAATGACTAGAATTTGAAAACTGGCTTATGAATCAAATTGTGTCAAGAGGCATCATAGACCTACGAGAAGAATAACTATTTTCTCATTTCCTTATTTGTAACTTCTGTCTCTAGTGGTGAAAAGTGTGTTATTTATGTTTACTTAATTTATCTATCCCTCTGTATGTAACCACTTTCTCATCACCACTGTTACCCTCCCCCAATACTGATACCCTCATGCTTTAGGAGTTCTGACACTGTCACCACCTGCCACCCACTCAGACATTGACACTCTGTACTGGCTGCTACCCAATCCCAAATGCAGATGTTAGTAACCATTCTCTGTCATTGGCTACATTCCCTGTTGGTCATACATAGAGATATTAACTTAGAAGTAATTGCACCTTCCAAGAGCATTTTGTTGACTCTCAGGAACTAGTTCAGACATTGAGGAAATCTAATTCTTTAATGACTGTACTGACAGAGTTTAAATAAGCTTTGTCATCTATAGGTAGATTTATTATCTTCCTGTGAATCATGGTAGTTATCATATAATGAATCACTCTACACATAACGTGAATATGAATCACTTCCAGTGTGGTACTGTACTTCCAGTAGAGCCAGGTTTGTCACTGTGGATGTCATACAAAGTTATCTACTTGTAAATAATATAGATTATATGATTTTCTACACATAAAGAATACATTTATTTTTATTTTCCTGTGTCTATTATTGTTGCTTATTTGTCTCTTCTGTTTGTTCATTGTTAGAGTCAGGGGAGATAGGAATAAATTAATGACAGGTTATTGGAAAGATGAACTCCTGAGAACAGGGATATAAGTTTTATTCTTAGAATATTACCAGATACATAGTAGATATCAATAAATATTTGTTAAATAAAAATCAGTAGATAAATAATTAAATAAAATTTAACATGAAATCCATAGGAGCTTTGTGGGTGCAAGAGATGGGCAATGATAGAGGGCCTAGTGGCCACTTTTAATCATGAGGTTAAAGATGATTAATGATTAATCAATGTCAAGCTATTCTAACTGCATTAAACTGAGTTGAAAGTGTTTTTGGATTTATTAGCATATTTTATGTAGTAAGGTGATAAATTCTAATGTTGAACTAGAAGTTTGTTTTCATACAAAGAATAACTTTCAAAGAGTAGGGGCATGCATGGATTATGAAGCAAAATACTTCAGCAGAAATGCAGATAATTTGATAAAATAGAAATATTTTAGATTTATTTATCTAAATAATTCAGTGTAACCATCCCCCTCTGCTTAAAAATCGGCATTCCCTATCCCATCCTATCTTGATTTAAAATAGAAAGTTAAACAGTGTTCCAGCATGTCTGTAATGGTACAGAGGTCAGTTAGAAGCCTTACCTGGACAGTGTCCAGCTGACACAATGCCCGAGTCCTCTCACCTGAGAGAGGGGAAGAGAAAGTGTTGCTGTTGTGACTGCTCCTTCTTCATGGCTTGTTGAGATTCCTAAGTCTGCCCTTGCTTTCACCTTCCCTCATTATTGCTTAGAAACAGTGTGGCCAAAAGCGTCCTTTAGGACAGGGGTCCCCAACCCGGGGGCCATGGACTGGTACCGGTCCGTGACCTGTTAGGAACTGGACCGCACAGTAGGAGGTGAGTGGCGGGCATATGAGGGAAGCTTCATCTGCTGCTTCCCGTTGCTCCCCATCACTGGCATTACCACTTGAGCCTCTTCCCCTGTCCCCCCCACCCCGTCCCACCACCCGTGGAAAAATCGTCTTCCACGAAACTGGTTCCTGGTGCCAAAAAAGTTTGGGAACCGCTGCTTTAGGGACTATCCCAGGGACTGCCCCAGTTTTAGCGCTGAAAGTCCCATGTCACTGAACACCCCTCAGTCTGGAACAAATTGGGACAGTTTGTTGCCCCAGTAATTAATGACCTTCCCACTAATTTATATTAGATGAAAGTGATTTGATTAATTATTGGTCCGTGCTAGGTGTGGCCACATCCCTGCTTTGCTGTAGATCTTATATGAGCAAATGAGTGAAATGATAGAAGTTCCAGAACTGGGCAGAATTAATTACCCAAACAAACAAACAAAAGAAAGGTAATACACCTTAGTATGCCAATCACCTCTGCTGGCCTGGGTCAGGAAAGAAGAACTGAATGAGAGAAGTCTAGGAGGGCCTAGGAATTTTGAGGAAGAACAAGTTTTAAGTCCAAAGTGTTTTGCTTTAGTTTGGGCCTAGCACAAGATAGATCCTTAGACTAGTGTGTGGAGTCCCAGAAGCTGAGCAGAAAATGAGTCAGGAAGCTTGGGGAAAAGGAAGCCAACGTGAGTTTAAAATATGTCCTCCTGAGGAGAGAGTACACGGTTAGCATTGTGTCTCATATTTCTTTACCTTCTGTCTCCTATTAACTTGAAACCACTTGTCATTACTTTTTGGCAGATTTTTTTCCCCCCAGATTTTATTCAGTCATGTACTGATATGATATTCATTGGTAAAAGTATATGCTATCTTGGATTCTGTCTTCATTGAAACTAAAGCTGAAAATGAAGACCAGTTTTAACCAAGAGTAAATAATAAAAACCTTGAAAAAAAAAAACTTTAACAGCTGTGAACACAAGTTTCCTGAAAATGTCAGCCCGTTCCAGTTTTGCTGTGGGAAGTCAAAGAAATTAATGTATCTACAGTTGGTCCTAAATGTGAAATGAGAGGTGGCACCATATCCCTGGAGGCCTGATGGCTGCAGAAGAATCAGAGTTTCAGAACCTTAAGAAGAGATGAGACCAAGGAGCACAGAATTAGGATGCTTATAATAGAGCCATCCCTCTCACTGGACTTTAATTCTGGAGCTCAGTTACTTGAAAACAATGGAGGATTTGCATTTCTTTCTAACAAAAGTGTAAGTTATCTTCCACTCAATCAGCCACTTGCCCCATCAGAACCCTCCCTGCACCCCATCAGGTATAAAGTGGTGGATCCAGTGGATGATAGTGGAATTTCCATCTCTAAGTGGCAGACATTTCCAAACTGGGGATCTACCTGTATTTATTGAAGCTCTCATCCATTCATATCTCTCAGTTCAGCCACTATAAGGTCCAAGGTACCATTTTATTGTGTCCTGATCCTGCAATAGCCTCCTGACTGGTTTTCCTGCTTTCATTCTTGCTGTCTCCAAATTCAGCGTGTCACATCAGCTAGAATGCTCTTTGAAAAACATAGATCATATCACTTTATCGTATTCCCCACCCCTGGAACGCCTTTAATGGGCTCCAGTCACACAATATAAAATATCTGAATTCTTTACCACAGTTTACAAAGCACATATACTAGTCCCTGCCTACTTCTCTTACTTCCTCTTTCTCACAAAACTCTAGCCACACTGTTTTTTCTTTCTGTTTCTTGAATGTTCTAAGTTAATACTTATGGTAAGTTGGAGAAGCTGGGAATGTTTCCCCCTCTAGTTCTTGGAATGGGTACCTTCTTTGTGTTAGTCATCTAGTTGGTCATTCTCTATCATATTACCATATATTAAATCTCTGCAAACTACCTTCTAATACAGACATTTACTTACGTATTTTTGTCTGTTTTTCCTCCTCAACCAGACTGCAAGCTTCGTGGAAACTGGGGCTTGTCATCTTGTTTGGAGCCTTAACTCTAGGTCCTAGAACAGTGCCTAGCACATAGTAGGTACTCAATAAATCTTTGCTAAAGTGGCAGGTTTCTATCTTCAGAGAGCTTGCAAATCTGGTTGTATGTCAAAGATTATGTAAATGAAAAGTTAGATACGCAGGACAACCAATAGAATTGCCAAGACGATATGTGATTAGGTAGTATAAGAACTTTTGATGGTAAAGCCTTGATTTAATTCAAATGAAAAGGAGGAGGTGACACTTCACATTACTGTCAATCATTGGTGTTTATACCAGTGAGATTGGTAGCTTCTAAAAGCCAGTTTCCGTCAGGGGAAGGCAAGTGTCACAGGTGTGGTGGGGGAGGAGGGAGGGAATGCAAAATGAGTAAGCAGAGAATCCGAACGCCTGCAAACTTTTGCTCCTGCACAGTTTGGCAAGGGTGGCCTAGCTTGCTGCAAGATGCGATGCTTAATATCTGGAGCTTGAGATAAATGACAGTGGGATGAAATATTCTGAGGTACAACTGTCCACTCCTGAAGAGTTCAGTTCCCACCCCCGACCCCACCCCCATTCCCCCCACCATGCTGGTTTCTAGGCTTGGTGAGATGAAACAACCAAGTAGGTTTCTAGAAAAAGAGGAAATTGTCTTCCTTAGGTAGCAGTGCAGCAAGTGTGCTTGTGGTCATGGGGGTGGGGCAGAGTGCGGGGGTCATCGCCTCTCTTGGGATGGCTGGACTTCAGTTTCCCAAACCACGGCGAGGGCTGCTCTGCACAGCTGCTGAAATAGGCCGAGGCTGCAGGATACACGGAGATGTTTAGTTTCTAGAGGACATCTGTTTTTCTAAACTACTTATCCCCTTTCCAAAAACTGACAAGCGTTAGTCATCTTCAGCTCGGCACCAGCCCACAAGCGTGCGTGTGTGTGGCTCGGCGGCCTTCGGATCAGGCCCCGCCCTCGGGCGCACACTGACACTGCCGGAACCCGGCCAGATCGCGCTTTTGGCCTGCTGTGTGTGAGTGGCTTCTCCGGAGCCACCAGTCCCGGGGCCAGTTCAGCCTCCTCCCCTAAAGGGGACCGCCTGGCTGCGCTGTGCCGGAGTGGAGTAAGAGGAAGAAAGTTTGGAGTGCAGAGCGGAGTTGGGCCGCCGGAGGAAGGGAACCAGAAGAGAGGGGTCTCCACTCCAAGTTTGCGCGGCGGCGGCCGCGTCCCGGGGGTGCCTGTCCCGCTTCGCGCTGCAGCAGCCGGAATCGAGCCCTCCCGGCGGACTGGAACTCTCGGTCCGGGTTCCAGGCTGGCGCTAGAGGCTCGACCAACGGCCGGGGAGGAACTTCTCTTGCAAGCTGTCGCCGAGGGCCCTTATTGTCTGCAGGAACTCTCCGGAATCGGGAGGGGGAGGACTGGATCGCTCTTCCACTGGGATTCGTCAAGAGTTCCGGCGGCAGCTGCGGCGGTTGCGGAGTCTCCCTTTGTCCTCCTAGGACCTCCCTCCTTCCCGGTCTCCCTCCCTCTGTCAGTTAGTAGGTCCTGCTGACCCAGGCGCCGGCGCCCTAGCTGCTCGCAATCCCCCACCCTAGGGTGCGTCCCTGGTAACTCCTACCACCCTAGCGTCGCCATCGAGTCGAGCAGACGGGGCTGCGAGCAGGAGGGAGTCGCAGACCCCTGGCCGCAGGATGGTGGCGGGGCTCTCCCCGGCGCGCAGTCCCCGGAGCTGGCTGGTCCCCGGGCTGTGGCTGCTAGCTCTCAGCTGTCCTGGGGGGCTGGTGAGCGCCCAGGAGCAGCCCTCCTGCCGTGGAGCCTTTGATCTCTACTTCGTCCTGGACAAGTGAGTGCGGGAGGGAGATGCAGGGTCTTCTGGTGAGAGTGGCACTGGGTAGTGAGCTGTGGCTGGGGAGGCTGAGATGTATGTGCGACCTGGGGAGGGGTGTGGGTAACCCAGTGATGGGTGCCCTGTTGCTATCTCTGTCCGAAAAGCTAGCGCTTTCGGATCCGTGCGGGCTGCGGGGTGATAGGAGGATCCCGGAGCTGCTAGGCTCGCTGGGAGATGGGTAGTCACTGCTGGCCAGTTGTGGAGTTTCTTGGGAAATGGGAGTGCGGCCACTTGGGATAGCCTTCTGCGACCCTGTGACCCAGACAAGACTCTTTCTCGGCCCCTCTGTCCTCAGCGCCTCACGCTGGCTAAAGTTTGCCTGGGTTTATCCTGATCACAGCGCTTTCATTGTAGCTAGGCAAAGTCTAAGGTTAACATACCCACTGTGGTTTGCGTTTCCTTCTAAGGAAGGCTGTGTTTATTTTGAAGAGCTGGGATCCTACTCTAAACAATTAGCAGGCAGGCGGTACCTGAAGATGGGTTGGCTTCCTATATTCTCGTAGCACCTAAGTTTCAGATGCTGATGCTGTGATTTAGCTTGAAGAAGAGGTCAGATTAGGCCCCAGTAGATGTGTTGCTTTTATGATCAGTTCAATTTCCTTTTTCAGGTCTGGGAGTGTGGCAAATAACTGGATTGAAATTTACAATTTTGTCCAGCAACTTACAGAGAGATTTGTGAGGTATTTCTCCCACTTTCCATTTCTAAGCAGGGGAGTTTAATGTGGAGGGAAGTTGGAAACGATTTGCAGGGAAAGCCTTTACTGAAATGTTGATTTTTAAGTGCCTCAGGGTCTTATCACACACATGCTGTTATTAGGACAGCCCTTTAGTTGTTGAGGGCTTTTTTCATCTGGATCCCAGAAACTTGGCTCAGTGTCTGGGGAAGTATCTTCAGATACAATTACAAATGTCTTTTCCTTTCTGAATTTTCATCTGTTCTGAATTTCAGTTATGCTTTCTCATAATTTACCACATTAAAAATTTTATGCTAATAGTATCCATAATATTTTTTCCTTTCCATACAATTCTTAGCATTGTTGAGGTCCTCATTAAGAAAATAATAAGTGTTGGTAAACTTCAAATGAACACGTGTTAATAACCCACTACCAGGAAAGGCACTTGAGTGTGTTTAAAGAAACGATGTGTGTTTACGCAATATGTGGGCGTGTGGCTGGTTTAAAATTTAACTGTTCTATATATGCAATAATCCTTACTAGGAAAGATTGGTTTCTCTCCTATAAAAAGCATAACTGCTATGAAATCCAGCTTACTCTCTTATTTAGAGGTAACCAGGAATTAGTGGCATCCCTATTTAAAAATAACCTTAGGACACTAGTCTTTTGAGGCTTTTTTTTTCTCCTTTTATTTTTTTTAGAAGAAAAAGTGCAATGAGCAAATGCAAGTTTATCAAGATAATGGAAAGGACATGAAAAGGAGCTGTATCATTAAATATTGCTTCTTTCAGTCTTGTTAGCCCAAATGTTTTCTGTAAAACAGGCTTGGATGATCAAAACATTTTGAAAGTCATGTTGCAAGTAACTTCAAACAATCTGTAGAGGCCTAGGCAATCCTTGCTTTTAGTTACTGGCAGCAGTAAGTTTATCCCTATAAAAATGTATGCTTGTCCATGTTTAATCATCAGTCTCCTGCTTAAGAAGCCAAGTATAACACTCATTTCTGGACAAGGTCTGAGGTAAACTTGTCTAGGAGAGAAAAATAAACAAGGCCCTATATCCTTAAATGTCAAAGGCAGAAGAAAGAGTTGTTTATAAATTTTCTGATTTAATCCAAGAGTGTGCAGAGTCCCATAGATTTTGATCAAAAGCAGTGGGTCATTTCAGTATATTTCCAAGAAGTGGGGCTCTTATTTGGTCTGGTTTACAAATTGGAATTCTGTAATACACAGTTCTCTGGCTCAAGTTTAGTTGCTCAGTTACTAACCAACAGTGCATTGTAGAAAGTAAATAAAGGGTGACTGCTGAAGAGAATGACTTTTCAAATATGTATAACCCTTTGACATCATTCTGCTCTTTTTTTTTTTTTTTTTTTTTTTTTTGCGGTATGTGGGCCTCTCACTGTTGTGGCCTCTCCCATTGTGGAGCTCAGGCTCCGGACGCGCAGGCTCAGCAGCCATGGCTCACGGGCCTAGTTACTCCGCGGCATGTGGGATCTTCCCGGACCAGGGCATGAACCCGTGTCCCCTGCATCGGCAGGCGGACTCTCAACCACTGCGCCACCAGGGAAGCCCCCATTCTGCTCTTCAGTTTGTAGGTCTTACTTTCACATCTTCAGTTTCAGATCTTAGTAAGATTTGCATAGAGTGTCTTCGAAACTAGAACCATTCTGTGAGATCAAGGCTTAAAGCTTAAAAGGTGTAGCTAACCAGGGCAGTTGTTGCCAACTGGAGTGTGATATTTGAGACTTGGAAAATTGAAAATGTCTAATCAAAATGTGATTTGTTCTTCTCTTTCACATTGTCCATGACACACTTTAAGTAATCTTACTTCAGGATAACTTCTGTATGAACTCCTTTCATATCTGTGGTAATTAAATCAAATGGACTGCCCTCCAACCCTAAAATTGCTAATGATAATCACTCTGAAGGGATTGGCCTCCTAGAAGGAGATGAGATAGAGCATCAAAGGAAGAAGCACTTTCTACAAAAATTTTCCATTGGCCTAGAATTCATCTTGCTAGTTAGCCTCTACCTAAACAGTCCTATGGGTCAGGGAGGAGTGCTTGAGTGCTGAGAAGCACTGACTAAATCCAAAATGACATATGCAGTAAATGACATATGCATATACACTTGAGCAGAGTTAAGTGTATCTACTTAGGGAGTTCCATTTAAAAGAAGCCTGGGCCATTCAGTGAGACTGATTTTAAATGAGACTCCCTAGCTATACATCTGTATTATATCAATATTTCTTTTAAAAATGTTTTAACTGCCTCTTTTCTTATTTTGCAGCCCTCAAATGAGATTATCTTTCATTGTGTTTTCTTCTCAAGCAACCATTATTTTGCCATTAACTGGAGACAGGTTAGTGCATTATCGTTTCACTGCAGGCTTTTAGTAGAGACTAATCTTAAAGGAATGATTGATATTTCCAAGTGGTGATTCAGGCCTCTCAGTGGAATCAAGCAAGTGCACAGACAATTTCGTCCTCTTCAGTAATAGAGGAAAAAGGAGGTATGAATAATATAAAAGAGCAGGTAATCTGAAAATCAATATCATTCATATTGGCTATGGAATGTACAATGAAACCCATATCTCTGCCTTAGTTGTGTATTTACTACCTCCCACTTTTCCCGTCTCTGTTACTGTAAGTAGTTCTACATCTTTCATGTTTAGATGTAATATATTAATCAACCAGGAATTGGAAGAATTTTAGGGAGGAGAAAGATATGGATCCATTTGGATAATCTACTAGATTGAGCAGACATCCTGAATCTCCAGTCTTACTCTGAGGTCCACTGATGCTGAATATGTTTACCTTTATAAAGGAACTTGCTTTCATTTTCGTGTGTGTGTGTGTGTGTGTGTGTGTGTGTGTGTATGTTTTTTTTTTTCCCAAACCAATATCGTAGTATTTTATATGACCATTTCTGTGTCATTTGAACCCATCACTGTGGCAAGTTAGAAGTAGTCACTGACATATTTTAAAGAATGGTTCTTTCCATAGTGGGAAGGGAGATTTTCTACTTCATTTTTTTTTTTTTTTTTTTTTTTTTTTTTTGCAGTACGCGGGCCTCTCACTGTTGTGGCCTCTCCTGTTGCGGAGCACAGGCTCCGGACGCGCAGGCCCAGCGGCCATGGCTCACGGGCCCAGCCGCTCCGCGGCACGTGGGATCCTCCCGGACCGGGGCACGAACCCGCGTCCCCTGCATCGGCAGGCAGACTCTCAACAACTGTGCCACCAGGGAAGCCCTCTACTTCATTTTTATGTCTACTTCATTTAACACAAAGTATGCAAGATAGTTCTTGCTCAATTCTTGTTGAATAAATGAATGAGTTAGTGTTATTTTGAAATCAAATTTCTCCAAACTGTAGTTTTAGCAAGGGAGGCTGTTGTGTCTTTTTTTACATAATATGTGGATTTCTGAAAAGTTTTGTCTTTAAAGTAGTATTTTTTTTTTTCCTTTAAAAATGTCAAGAGGGCTTCCCTGGTGGCGCAGTGGTTGAGAGTCTGCCTGCCGATGCAGGGGACACGGGTTCGTGCCCCGGTCTGGGAAGATCCCACATGCCGCGGAGCGGCTGGGCCCGCGAGCCATAGCCGCTGAGCCTGTGCGTCCGGAGCCTGTGCTCCGCAACGGGAGAGGCCACAACAGTGAGAGGCCCGCATAGCGCAAAAAAAAAAAAAAAGTCAAGAAAGCATACTATTTAAAGGAACTCAGAGTGATAACATTTAAAATTCACATAATTGATTTGGAAAATCAGTCAAACTTCTAATTTCTTTGTGCTTTAAGTTTTACTTTTCCTGGAGAGGAAATCTCTCTTGTAGGTGGGGAGTCCAGCTTATGATCTCAGTCCTCATTGATATTTCCTCTCATACTTTTTTATGTGCATCTGGGTCTCATCAAGGGCCAGAGCAACAGTAGTCCCTAACAACCCATATACAACAGCTGTTTATACCCATTGATATAACAGTCCTTGCCTTCATGAAAAGAAGTTTTCTCTATTGCCCAGCTTAATTTCCAAAGAAACAACTCTTGATTCAGCCTATCCATTAGGACAAAAAAAGAACCAAGTTAACATTCATGGAGTATGTATAGAGAAAAGGATTTAGAATAATGCCAGACACATAGTAGACTCCCAGTAATTGTCAACTGCATACATTGTGCCAGGTTCTCTGTTAGGTACTTTACATGTGAATCCTTCAGCACTTTGATAAAGTATAGTCACAGGTCGGCAAGATTGGTATTGCATAAACATGCATGGACAGGGTTTAAATCGTGTTCATCTCAACTAGAGATTCTTCCCTTATCATTGGTTGAATCTGATAGGGAAGAGGTTAGAATGGGATAAAGAAGCTTCTATTTCAAAAGGCAGCGTAATGTTGCACCTAAATGTTGCTGAACCCATTTACTTGCCAAATGGTCATGGACAAGTTACTTAACCTCTTTATGCCTCAGTTTTTTCCATCTATATAGTGATGATGATGATGGTGGTGATAATAATAATAATACCTACTTCATAAGTTTGCTGTAAGAATTGAAGTCAATGAATGTGGAGAATGTAGGACAGAGTCTGGCATACATGTATTCAAGAGATGAGAGCTTTTTTGTTGCTATTATTGTTATCTGCAGCTAGGGAGTATGTAGTATTTTAATGATCAGGAGGAATTATGCTTATATAAAGGGATTATTATCCTGCTTGAAAGGATTTATAATAAAATTCCAGGAGGAATTTTAATAATGCTACTTGCACTTTATTTATTTTTTTCCAATATAGTTGGCTCCTCTGGTTCTTTTTAAATAGAAATAAGTTCAGCTTTAACAAATTGCATGATTCGGCACGTTGCATTACTTTGGGGTGGCAGAATGTACACTGAGAAAGCCTGGGTTAGAGTTCCAGTTTTGCTACTTACTGATTAGAGACTTGGGGTAAATCATCTACTCAGTGTGTCAGTTTTTATGTTTATAAACTGCAGACATAATCTACCATGTTTTCTTAAGAGATTTGTGAGGATCAAAAATAAGACAATGCATAGAATAGTGTTTTGTATATCACAGAACAGTCTTCCTTAAAGGATTATTTTCTAAACCTAGTTGTTATTTTACTAATTTTATTTAATTAAATCAATGACTTTTCAAATTTCTGTGGTCCTCTATATTTGGACATAATGTCACTTTTTGTCCATTATACAATTTTAAGTGTGTAGAAATCATTCACATATTTAGATGCAAGATCACTGAACAGATGTTTCCACAACTGTTGGGGATCCTTGTTTCAAGAGCCTAGAAAGGGGAATTCTATGTATAAACTTTCTTGATGTCACAATAAGAGATCTGAGTGCATGGAAAATGCAAAGGTCAAATATAGCAGGTTTCACAAATTTGGTTCTATTACTTATAATTCAGTACCTTGGTAAATATGAGAAGTACCTCTTTCATGTTTCCCAGAGTGTTGCTAAATATTTTCAGTAGAGATGAAGCAAGATGGGAAGGCAGTAAGTCCTTACAGTAGGGCTGTGTCTTCTGTTAGTGTTTCAGCATGAATTCGGTACTATGTAAATGCATGAATAGAATAATAAACATGACAAGAAATGATCAGTTATGCATTTTATATACTCATGATTTAAAAATATTATTATTTTGAATAATTCAATTTGAAACACTCTCTTCTTTTCTTTTGCTCCCATGATTTTTATCTTCCATATATCTGTTAGTCCATCCATCTACCTACCTACCTACCTGCTTTGCCTGCCCTATCTGTATATGATGTATTGAGCATTGTGGACTCTGGAGGTAACACAAGGATGAATAATCTATGTGACAGTAGGGGGCTGTTTGTGTACACAAACACATACACAAACACATATAGCTCAGGGCTGTATTATAGGATCAGGTAAGAGGAAAGTGCTGACTGTTGGTTCAATATGGAAATATCCAACCTCTCAATATTAGAGAATTTGAATCAGGACTAATTTTAAAGGATATTCTTAGCTATTGTTTTGCAAAATTGGGGGTAGTGAATTATGCTTAGTTCTGCTTAATATAATCTTAATGATGTAAAAGTGAGTTAATCGAAAACATTTAGTGAACAATTATTATGTGCTAGATATTGTGCAAAATGCTTTCCATTCATTATTTCACTTAACCCTTATATCAACTCCATTTAACAGATACTGTTATCTCAACTTTATAAGTGAGGAAACTGAAGCTGAGAAAGATAATGTAACTTGTCCAAAACACACAATTAATCAGTGGTGGGGAGTATATTAGCCAGAATCGTCTCTTAAAGTGTAAAATAGATCATGCCCCTCTTGTGCTTAAGACAATCTAATGGCTTAGAATAGAAAGCACACATTTCACAATGGCCTAAAAGCCCTACCTGCTTGCTCACCCAAACCTTTCCTACAACATTGTATGCCATAGTTTTGTATACTGGCCATTTTTCCATTCCCTGAACGGACCAACCTTCTCTCTGCACTAGCACTTTTGCTCTTTGTCTGCCCCACATCTTCCCCTGACCAGCTCATGCTTGTTATTGAGGCCTCATCCCATGCATCACCTCCTTTGAGAAGCCTTGCCTCACCATCAGGTGTAAAGAAATCCTGCCTCACCTCCCTGGTAACGTCTCACAATACTCTATTTAGTTATCACTTTTTGAAATTGTTCTGTTAATTAATCAATTTATTTTATCTCCATAACCCTAATGTAAACTGCATGAGAGCAGAGGGGTCCTCTTTGCCTTGTTTACCTTCACCCATATATCTAACACCTAGAACAGGGCTTGGCCCATACTAGATGCTTGTAAATATTTGTTGAATGAATGATTGAGTTGGTCTGACTCTAGAATCTGAGTTATTAACTGCTATCATATATTTTCTCTCCTTGAGAGGTGATAAATGATGACTTATATTTGCTAATTTTCTCATTTTTATCGTTATAGATCAGTTACAAACATTTTCAACTTTCTTTTTGTCCCCAAATTGAAAAAGTCATAAAATTGTTTGACCTGAGAATAATAATCAATTACTTAGGAAAAAATATTCCTTAGGCAAACTTGTGGGAAATTAAAGAGAAGTCATTTGATTAAATTTATATGAAAATGTAAATAATATACACATTTCTATTATTTGAAAGGATTTCTTCTAATTCCTTTAAATCTGAATTAAAAATTTACTTGTGATAAAATAGTCTTTTATAAGAGTTGGTAATTTATAAATTGGTTCATTCATTTTGCAGTGAAATTTGTCAGTATCTGTAAAAGTTTAGAAGTCTGCTATCAGCAATTCTACTTTTTAGGACTATACCCTACTGAAATACTAACACCAGTGTGCAAAGATAGGTATGCACAAAATTAAATACTGCAGCATTGTTCATTATAGTGAAAATTGTAGTAAATCTAAATGCTCGTCAATTGATGATACTATAATAAATTTAGACATAGAATGGGATACTATACAGTTATTCAAAGAATTGGAAAATCCATATATATCACCATGAAAATATATCTAAGATATACTAATTGAGAAAAGCAAGTTGCAGAATACTCTGTTAAAGATGATAAATCAAAACAAACCAAAAATTTACCTGTTTTTATGGTGTGTGTGTGTGTATAATAATGAATACATGGAAAAAAGTCTGGAAGTTGAGCAACAAGTTGCTAACAACAATATTGTCTTAGCAGTGAGATTCAGGGTGGGGAGAGCCTTCATGTTTTTAATTTCCATACATCTAGGTTAGTCAATTTTATTTCAATGACAATGTAATACTATTTGTAAAAAATTAAACAAATACTTAAATTAAAAATAAATGTTATTGACTTCTGTAGCCAGAGACAGCTATCGTGGAATCAAAATGGAACTCAAGGGTTGGAAAGAGTAAGCATTAGGAATAGAGCACATTCAGCTGTTAACTTGGAGGATCCTGAAGGCTCCTTGTTAAAATGAAAACACCAGGATTGGACTTTGGGTCAGAAAGACATAGGAGCTGTATATTAGCTGTGTGACTTTGGACAAGTTATTTCACCTCTTGCTGCCCAATTCGCTTGTCTGCTAAAAGGAGCTAATCATTCCTACCATATAGAAATGTTGGGGTGATTAAATGCATATAATGCATGAGAAGGCCTAATTGATGACTGGTTGGGAAGGAGACTGAGGTTGAAATGGGATTTGGAGGTTATCATTGTACCACACCATCACCATCATGTGCCAGGATTCTAGCAGAAGTTTGGAGAAGTCAAGTGACTTTGCTTAAAGTGACACAGCTAAGGATTCAGAACCAGAATTCACACCTGGGTGTGGCTCCTGAGCGGGACCACCTAACCACTGAACTGCCTCAGACTCTCTCTGTTCCCCCTTCTCCAGTTTTCACAGTTAGTCAGAATTGTCAGAATTCAAAGACGTATTCATCCTCTAAATGTATTCTGTTCTCTTACAAACCAGTGACTCGGTGAGAGGAAGTGACTCTATTGTTTTTGTTTTGATTCTATCAGGGAAGTAATTATTCCTGTTTAGAAAAGTCAGTTTTGGCCACACGTTTGGTAATCCTGAGAGGTCCGGGCATGGCAGCAACTCGGATTCTGGTCGAGCATATGTGAATAGTTACTTTCAGTGAAGTCCCATATCTGCTTAATGAGTGTGTTCTAGAAAATTAAATACATTGTTGCTTGTGTCTGGAAGACAGACCTGGCACACTGAGGTGGTAAACTGCAGAAGTTGGTTTCTCATGGCCCAGTAAGCATTGAATGGGGAAATGGAGTATAAACATTCAAGATACAGAAGATGTGAACTTTAGGTGTGATCTGTGTACCACACTTTGGTAAGTGTAGACTAAATTGGAGAAAAAATTTTCACGAACCCAGATTGTGTGGGGCATTTTTAAAGCAGGTATTTTTTAATCTAGGACTTTACCTTGGATTCATTGGTCTGGAATCTGGACCACAGAGACCTTGGCATATATTGGCTTTAGAGTGACATGTTAAATAAAGAATAAGCTAGGTTTTATATAAAGTACAAGTTACTAAGATGTAACTTGGGATGTATTAGAAATGTTTGTGTCGGGAAAAATCATCTTTTACTCTTTTGAAACCTTTAAAAAATTTTAAGTTGAGGAGCTAGTAGGGAATTTTTTTTTTTTTTTTTTGGCAATTTGTCCTTCATACAGTAGGTTGTATAGCAGTATATAATGACTCAATTAAATAGATAGCTAGGATGGGTATAGTATTTGAATGAATGAATAAATTTCCCCACATGTAATTTTTCTAATTTTGTCAGACTAATTAATATTGTGGTTTATTAATGGAAGGAGACGAAAGTAGTAAAGTTCATTGAGCACCTACTATGTATCAGACATTTTGCTAAATGCTTTGTACATAATAGCTCAGGTAAAATACAGTGCTAAGTGGATTCTAAGTCATTTGTATAGACATGAATAACATCTTGAGAACATTGTTTTGTTTCATATTTTACTCAATCTACTAACTTTTACCTTCCAAGAGAAACATTTGATTATGTTATGTAACTGACTAATTATAAAATTCTTGTGTATTCCTACATTTTGTTTGCAGTTTTTTTCATTTCAAGGACTAATATCTCTGGCTAATATTCTCTTGAGGATAAAGAACAGAATTGACCTATGATATAAACACCTATAGCTAATTGACCTATGATATAAATACCTATAGCATTTATGCTTATGCAGTTATCTAAATTGACATTTGATAGTGTAGATGCATGAAGCTTTTAGCTTTTGTGATAGATTGCTCTTCTGTGACCTCCAATGAAACACAGAATACATACAACATATATGCATACATGTGTATACATGATTATATATGTAATATGTATAATATATATAATATATGTGTATGTAAGTATTTTTAATTTAAATATATAATTTTAAAAATCTGGGTTGGGCCTATGGCTTACTAAATTTAACCAATGGAATGCAACAGACATGAACATGAAACTGAGCCTCCAATAACAATTTGCTTACTGCTCTTCCAGTCTTTACTGTCAATCTTCTCAAGGTCATTTATCTTTTACCTTAGTCACAATTTCTATTTTGGCTATCTATTACTGCATAATAAACTACCCTAAAATTAGTGGTATAAATACAATTTATTGTTCCTCATGATATTGTGCATTGAATGGGCAGTTCTCATGCTTCATGTGTTGTCAGCTGGGAAGCTGGAATGGCTAGAAGAGTTGAAATGACCTCACCCAGGTGGCTAGCAAGTTGGTGCTCGTGCTGGCTGTTGTCTAGGAGCTCAGCTAGGACTGTGGACTGGAGTCTTCATTCTCCTCCATGTGGCTTCTGCACATGGCTAGGTTGGGTTTCCTCCTCTGCGTGGTGGTCTCAGGATAATTAAAGTTTTTATATGGCAGCTAGCTACCAAGGGTACAAAAAAGGAAACACTTCCATGCCTTATTAAGGCTTAGGCCTGGAGTTGGCACAGTGATCATAGAACAGCACCCCAAAACTTAGTGACTTAAACAACAATTTTGTTACCTCTCACAATTCTGTGAGTTGATGGCTCAAATGGAAGGTTTCTCTGCCCCATATGATGTTATCTGGTGTGCTATAGTCACAGAGGGTGGTTGTTGATTCTGAAGCACACCTAGAGCTGGGATAACTTGGTTCTCCTCCATGTGACCTCTGCATGTGGCATGGACTTCTCACACATGATAACTGGGTTCTGAAAGAGAATTCCAAGAGCAAGTATTATAAGATGAAGGAAGCAAAGTCTCTAGTTCTCTTAAGGGTTGAATTTAGCTGTCTAAGAATATCATTTCTACCTTGTTCTATTGCCAAGCAGTAACAGGGCTGGGCCAGATTCAAAGGGGTGGGGATAAATTCCATCTCTTGATGGGAGAGTGGGCACATATAGAGTGGGAAGGAATTGATGGAGGTCATATTTGGAGGTTATCTACCATAGTTTATCAAGAAAGTAATAATGAAATTCCAAAGATGAATCTCTTTCAGAAATAAGCAAGCCAGCTTGGAGAAAAAAAAAAAAAAAAAAAAAAAAAACCTTGTGTGTAACCAAAATAACAAAGTAGATTGGTAATTTTGGCACTGGTCTTTAGATTTTGGTGTAACCCATAACCCATGTCAGCAAATTTTGACTGACAGGTTATATTTACTTTTATTATTTATTATTAGCCTTGCACTCTCATTTCTCTTATTCTTTTATATAAATTAAAACAGTTTATTAATAACATTAATACTTTCTCTTTTATTATTTTAATATTAACATTATTTCCTCCTTGAGTTAGGTTAGAATAGATGGCCACATTTCCCTTTACCTTTGTGATTTTGAATAGTATTATTAAATTCAAACTCTCAAAGTCTTAAGAATTAATATGTAGAAATGTGAGAATTAAAGTTTTATTTATTAGAAATGACAATTTTCCTAAAATATTTTAAAATTGTGCTATAAAAGGAATACATTTTAGGATTGTTGGTACTCAGCTGTTCAAGAGCAGTACTGAATACTTATGCATATGATTTGGAGTTTGTATAACTTAATATAAAATTTAAAAATTCTATGTGTTTTATGAGGGACTAGTGAAGGGAAGTTCTCAAATGAGGCTCCCAACTGTGACAAACAAAGCTGATAATTCCTACTTACATTCCCTTCTATGAGTAAGAGACAGGGGTACCGTGAATTGATATAAACAGTTGGTATTGATTATTGAACACTTAGGCGCCATTCAGTGTACTAACTATTTACATATAGTAGTCTCTTTAATTTCTATAACAACTCCACTACATAAGTACTATCAATATCCCCATTTTCAGATGGGAGAAATGCATGCCCAGAGAAGGTACTTAACTTACCAAAGTCACAAAGTTACTAAGGCTAGTAAGTGTTAGAGCTGGGAATTAAGGTGGCCAAGGCCCCATGCTTGACCTGTGGGTTGTGTTCATGGTTTGATGCATAATGAAAGAATTGAGGGTGAGCTGGCAGATGACCTTGCTCAGTCCCTGACACGTTATGTGTTAAAAGAACAATAACTAATATCTATGTGACACTCACTTTGTACCAGACACTTTATATGCATTAACTCCTTTGATTTTCACAGTAGCCCTGTGGAGTTAGTGTTGGTGTTACCTTTGCTTAACATGAAACAACTGAAGGATGCAAAGGTTAGATAATTGGCTGGAGCTTTCTGGCTCCAGAGCCTGGAGTCTTATCCATCGTGCCATCTGTTACCTCAAATCCAGTCTGCCACCATTTATAGGTTTTCTAGAAGAGCAAGATAGCAGTGCAGAGGACAAACTGTAATGAAGAGTGTTTGTTTTGGGCACTATTCACTTCCTTTCTCCTGTCTATCTCCTCTAACAGCCCTTCTGTACAGGTGCCCACTACCTTCTTAATGCTCAAAGCTGCCAAATAACATTATATTTTAAACATGATAGTAGGCATGTAATAAATCTCTATGGAATGAGTGAATGAAAACTCCATTGGGGCAGCCATTCTTATCTACATTGTATGGATATGGAAAGTGAACTCCAGGAAGTTAAATATGTGCAGATTGTTACACGGTTTACTTGTTGCAGAACCAAAGTTTCAGTTCATCTCTGATTTACTCCAATCCCTGAGTCTTCCCATCTCATTCTGTAGCTTTCCATATAATTCCTTTCTAGGACCTTCTCCTTATTAAAACTTCAGTATAACACTTTCTTTCCTCTTTTCTCTTTTCCTTTCCCCGCCTCCTTTCTGGATATATATCAAATATTTTCAACCCTCAGTTTACTGAGTGAGCTCACCTTGGAATCAAGAAGAAAGTAAACTGAGTGAACAAAATCCTACTAACAGGGGAGTGATGAATATCAACAATAACCACCATAGTAGTTGCAGCTAACTCAGTACTTATTATGTGCTGTTTAGTCATCACAATGACCCCATGGTGTGGGTATTTTCATCCTTATCTTATAGATGAGGAAATGAGATTGGGCTTGGAAATAATCCATGTTCTCTCTGGCTATAAACCATATCATTCTAGAAACTGTATTTTACACTTTAAAAGATTATCCTAGTTACCCCAAAACTCCTTCGATTGAAGAACTGACTGGAAAAAATAGGTAAGGAAAAGATCATTCCAACAAAATGGAAAGGTTTTAAAATTAGATTAGATCAGAGGTTCCTAATTCTGGCTGTGCATTAGAATACTATGGGGAATTTCCAAAAAATACCCTGACCCCAGCACACACCAAGTAGATTAGAATTTCTTCCATTAGAGTCTAGAAGAGATTTTTTTTTTTTAAGCCCTCCAGATGATCCCAGCGTCCAGCTAGAGGGAGAACTACACTACATCTGTAGAGATGGGTGTGAAGGTGGCTGTGGACTAAGCATGAGTCATTCTCATATCACTGTGTAGGATCACAGTGTTCACATGTGGTAGGTGCTCAGCAGATGTGTGTAGACTGATTGACTGAAACCTGGAAAGAGCTTTAAAATCTGGAAAGTTAAGATGATGCTCATTGAAAAGTTCAGGTTAAATATACAGATATATTTATAAATGTATATCTTTAGTCACAAGTAGAAGGTACTTAAAATTATGCCTTATTGTGCTAGTTGGGCAAGTCAGAATTTTCTGCCAACCATTTTATTATGCCACTATTTATAAAATACACCTTTATTTTAGTTATGACATCATGCACACCTTCCGCAGTCCCAAGTGTTCTATGGATGGAGAAAACCCTTGATGTGGCACAGTGCATGGCAGTTGTGGTTTCCTTCCCTTCCCTTCTCTTGTCTTCTTGTCCTGCCTCTTCCCTTTTATCCATTCCTTTCCCTACTCAGCAGAGAAACTTGAGAGATACTAACAGAGCTGAAAGTGTTAATTTTATAGATTAAAAAAATGAGTCAGTGTGTTTTTGTCTCCACCTCCCACCCCCTGCCTCATTCTCTCTTTTCAATCAACATAGTTATAAAGTCAAGAAGAAAGAGTTGATTAGTCCCCTGATGCTCAGCAACAACAAACAACAACAACAACAACTGCAAAACTGAAGTTTCATATCCTATTCTATTTGTTTAAATTCTGCCTCTTTCTAAAAAGTATTTGAAGCTACACAGAATATAATAACATTGCAGAAAATTAATAACATATAAAAAGAAAATTTAGGATCTTAGAAAAGAGGATGTAGCAATATGATAACCCTATGAACTTAGCAGAATTTTCTGAATGAGTAAGAAATTTATCATGGGGTTCCTGATAGGGCAAGAAACAGTTTACATAGCTGTAGTTAGCAGAAAGGAGGAAGTATATAGTGATTACTCAGGGATGGCAAAGAAATTTCTGCTGTGTGACCTCACAGGGGACTTTGTGTGTCTTGACAGCAGCACCCTTAACAACAGCTTCACAACAAACACCAAAGTATTTTCGATATTGCTGTTCCTCATAGCTGAAGACATAATGTTAAAGCCAGACTCAGTGAAGCTGATCTTCTAAGATGATGTTGGATTGGAGCTGATCCCCTTAACATACCCATTTTCTTTCTTCTTTTATTTTTTATCATTTTCTCCCTTGCTTTCCCTTAGAGTTTTCTTTAAGTCACAGTATAGATGGATGAGTTGTGTTTTTCACCTGCTACATAACTTTTTTCCCCCTTAGTTTACCATTTACCAATAGAGAAATTTAGAACTTATTTTTAGTTTCTTGGGATCCTTCAAAGACCCTATCTTGTTTCGGTTTCCATTTCCCATTTGGTGACACTTGTTGATGGAGGAGAGGCTGACAGATTATGTAGTTACTCTGGAAAGTGACAGAACAGGGCTCAACGTATGTTGATGTTATTGGCTATGGGCAAGGAACACTTTTCCTCTTATGACTCTGCAGCTGTAAAAGTAATGATGCAATTCAGAGCAGCTTAGAATATTATGGTGGCAGGTATGGGTATACATAGAAAAGCAAGAGGTGCTCTGCTTCCTCCAGTGAAATGAGCTAGCAGAGACCTACCTTCCCAAACACTCTGAATCCCACATTTGGCAAGTTCTTTCAGCTTAGAGTCTTCTGCTGGTGTTGTCTGGTTCTCAGAAGTAATGATGAGCTGAATCTGAACTGAATGGAGAAGGTGATTTTTACCATGCAAAATTTGTTTGCATAAACTTGGATTTCAGTTGTCTTTTTCATTTCTCTTTTGGCAGCAAACATTAAGATTCTTGTGATTTATTTTCAAAGGGGTGTCTGGAATCTATATTTTAAAAACCTGAAAAATGGGTCTTTTACTTATACACACAAAATAGCTGTTAATATTGTAGTCATACTTTGTTTAGACATACTCCATTGAGACAACTAATTAGTCATGATGAGAAAGATTATTCTATGATCTTTCCTCTTTTTAATGTATATTGTCTCTGTCAAGAACCATTATCATCTATCCATTCATCCATCTAATCATTTATTCTTTCATTTGCTCATCAAATATGTATTAAGTACCTACAGTATTCAAGAGAATGAGCTGGTGTCTGGATGGGTGAGAGGAAGCCACAGAAGTGACTAGATCATGAGACTTTGGGAGACAAATATAGGAAATGTTAATTTCCATAAGTAAGGGTTAAGTAATGTGCCTTAGGAATTTGCAGATAACACAGAAGATTTCTGACTTGTAGGGAGGTGGGGTGAGTGCTGCAGAAATACTTTTTCACTTAAGTTGACCTACTCCATTCTTGTTTTTTTTTTTTTTGAATGCAGGAAATTGTTTTACTCCTTAGCATTTAGTAAAACAAATGTGATAGAAGATATCTGTTCTCATCTCAAAATGCCTAGAATATGCCTGGCTTTTTCAAGACATTTCACATTGTTAGTACTTCTATTTTTTATGGTTAAAATACAGACATTGTTAAATACTCATTAAAATGACAAAAAGTATGAGGAGTTATCTGCCCTCAAAGCCCATGTTCTTTCCTTTCCTTCTTACTAAAGAAACTTTAGTTGCAAAACTACCATGCTTTTTGAGAAGTGCTTATTATGATTTTTCTTCATTTTTCTTTTGTTTAATTTTATACTGTATTATTTTCAGAGGCAAAATCAGTGAAGGCTTGGACAATTTAAAACGTGTTAGTCCCGTAGGAGAGACATACATCCATGAAGGACTAAAGCTAGTAAGTTCTTTTACATTTATGAGTATGGGAGAGAATGTTTTCTTACTCTGTAATGAAATAAGTTATAACTCTCTAGTAAAACTCAAGGACCCCATTACATGTTTATCTTAAAATTTAAAAAAAAATGCTTTTAGTTGTTCTAGGGATAAGACAGATAGAAAACATTTACCATGGTGATAAGAAAAGTTTGGTTGGCATTTTGCCTTTTATGGAATTTTCCATTTACTCTATGGCTATATTCAGAGAACCACATTTTCTTTGTGGTTATAGTCAGCCAAGGCTAAAATCTTTATCATTTAAACCCTATACTAACTACTCTATAATGTGAATATATGTATATTTCAAATTAAAATAGTTAACACAAAATACCCTGTTTTAAAAGCCAGTTCATAATATTTTGATTTTGTCAGACTTAAAATTCAGCTTGATGGAACATGCTGGTTAAAAGTTAAGATTAACTTATGAGTTGGACAATTATTCTTCATTTTCAGGCAAATGAACAAATTGAGAAAGCAGGAGGCTTAAAAACCTCCAGTATCATAATTGCTCTGACAGATGGGAAGTTAGATGGTCTGGTGCCATCATATGCAGAGAAAGAGGTGAGTATTGAACTGAAACGGTTCTTTACACCCCAGTGTACTTTGCTGTATGTCTCTGCATGTATTAGCCTGACATTTGAATAATTCACCTCTCTGTCTTCCTCTCTCTGTCCCTCTCTCATTCTCTCAATAGGCAAAGATATCCAGGTCCCTTGGGGCTAGAGTTTATTGTGTTGGTGTCCTTGACTTTGAACAAGCTCAAGTAAGTCCAGCAGATCTGCAGCCTTTAATCTAAATCACATAACTGTCTTAAGGAGAGTTTATCAGATTTTTTTCACTGATGACTTATTATGACTCAAATCAGTCATTAAAGATTTTCTATACAAATGGCCCCATGTCTTGAGCTCTAGGTTAATAATGTCTGAATTTGACAGGCTTCATTACCTAATCAAGCTGAAGACAAAACTCTAATTTTCTTGAACATTTATTCCATTTGAAGGAACTAATACTGGAAAAGCTGTTGGGTTAAAACAATATGCATACTCCTCTTCTTTAACTCAATTGACAAGATTATCATGACAAGTCTTGTTCAAATGTTTTAGTTTGAAAACTCAATTCAGGAGTTCAGGGATTTGGGAAGTCTGTGTAGGAGAAATCTTTAATAATTTTCCCTAAAGAACCAATTTTTTTTCATGAATTTTTGAGGGTTTATGTATTAAATTTTTTTCCCACTCACAAAATGATTTTACATTTAAATATTTGGTTGAGTGTGACTGAGACTCCTGTGTCTAGTGACATTTACAGCTAGTAGAACTCTGAGCTGTTTTGAAATTGAAACTTGATGCCAGTGTAAAGGGTCTGTGCCTGATCTCAGTTCACTTTTTTGTGATGCATTTAGAGTAACACTAGTCCCATCACCTTCAGTTCCTGACAGTGAATTAATCCTCCGGTGTAATTTTTCAGGTGAATGTAATTGACATGTAATGAAGTGTATAAAGTGTTGTATGTCTCAACCACCTCTCAATTAAATTTTCCTCCTTTTTTCTAAAGCTCGAAAGAATTGCTGATTCTAAGGAACAAGTTTTCCCTGTCAAAGGTGGATTTCAAGCTCTTAAAGGAATAATTAATTCTGTGAGTATTTCTCTGGGGTTAGGAAAGGCTCGTAATTTTATATATATTTTAAACTATAGGAAGTAATCTTGATATCCAGTTCAGTGGATCATTACCTTGAAGAAAGAAGTTAAGAAGGAAGTTTGTTGGGTATTGCAAATGCAGGGAAATTGTAAAAAATCTGGATTTTGTTTGTTAAGTGAGATTTGGTATTAATTCTTGCAAATTGAGCTCTGTGAGCCTGGGTTTGTGATTTCAAGTTTAAGATTTTCATAAGCAGTCTCAGAGCATGCTTTGAGCATGGAGTTCCTCACTGGCTTGATATCTTGAAAGTTTTATAGGCTTTATAGAAGAGTAAAATAAAAATTTGGATTGGAATGTGTGATTGCTTCCTCCTCCAAATATGGTATTTCTTAGCTATCAGGCAACTCGAACGGGTGGCAGAGAATTTGACTGCAATTGTTGTTCTTTCCATTTTAATGATTAATAGTTTCACTGGAGCTCATAATATTTCTGTTTGGAATTCAGTTGAGGTGTCTCTGGTGATCATTAGAATCCGGGCCATCCTAAATAGGGTATGGGGAAGTGGAGTGATGAAATGCAAAGGAAAACTCCTGGGCTTTCACAACTGAGGTTTATGTTTCATTTTACTGCCTTTTGCTAGAAGCACCAGGAGCAGTTGTTATTAAGTATTTATGATATTTTGGTAAACAACATCCTAAAATAGAAGTGGATAATATATATTCTCTAAGCCAAAGCTTTATCTTTAATCTTTGGGTATTTCTTGAAGGAAAAAAAATCTCAGGGTTTTTCTGACATTTGGTTCTGGAATTTAAAATTTGTTTTAAAAATCATGTTTTTCAGAAACAGAGTGAGATTTATTGAATTTGCTTTTGGTAGTATGTAGGCTTTTATTCTCTTAATAAATGGATCTTTTCAGGAAAAACATACAATTTGATTCTAAAACATATCAGTACGACTAGTGGACAGGCCAAATATTAGTGCAGAATGGAACAGAGATTCAATTATTTTAGGAGCTTACATATGTGTTTAGTTTCAGGAAAAAATTTCAATGTAAAAAAGTAATAAATATTTTTGTAGGTGGATTCAAGGTACATACTCTACAACTGTGATTTGTTTTACAATATAGGAAAATGTATTGACAATGCAAAAGGGAGGATAATTTGACCCTGTAAAAAACAAATCAGTGTATTGTATTTTAAATAGAATTTTATTGTACTTGGGAATTTGCAATTATTTTTATATTTATACTGGGAAGGAGAAAAGACCTCTGTGGGTTTTCCCCTTTGCAATTTTTTTCCTCTATATAAAAGGATTAATTCAAAATTCTACAGGTGACTAATTGGCTTTTGAAAACTCTCTTTTTGTGGGGTATGGCTACAAATATCTCCTTCAAAAAATTAGTAGTTGACTACTGGAGGAGATAAAGTTGTTATTGTTTTATTATATTTTTTTGTTCAATTTCACTTTTTAAATTTGTATAAGAAAACTTTAGAATGGAATTTCGAACTGCAGTGTTTCTCTCCTGAAGTTCTTGATGGACTTTAGCTCAAGTATGTTATGTCGAAAGATTTAACATGAACTTAGACAAATTTGCGTTATTTTAGCCACACATTATGAACAAGGCCTCTTGAATTTCATCTGGAGGGGACTGATGGGTATAGCTATCATCTCATTATAGTTAAACTGCAGCTATTTTGTCACAAAAGGAGTTGTAAGTGATCCTGAGGGAAGCCAGCCTCTGGGGAAACCCTAGCAGTAACTTGGGAGAGGAGGCAGGTAGACAAACGGAGCATTACAATCAAAGTTGATCTCACTAATGGTTGAGATTTCTATCAACATGATAATAGCTTGGGATTTCTGCCCACTTTGTAGAAATTTAAGACTCTAAACCAAGCACTTTATCTCTCTTCAAGGCAGAGATTGTACCACCTCTGATAATATACAAAAGCTGTACTTCTGCCTCAAATTTGAATTACCCTTTATATTTACAAAGTACCATCTTATCTTTAAAAATTATATATGGTATTGGGTAAGAGCTGAGAGAAGAGAATCTCTCTCTGTTCTTTATGGTTTACCAAACTAATGGGTAACATGGTACTGTGGAATGTATTTACACAAAGCTAAACAAATGGAAGAAATCAGAAAATTTAAATCTTTCATATGTTTGGTACTCTGAAGGCAAAATATTTGCTAAATTGATTGATAATTTATTTTTCCTGCTAGAAGTTATGTAAATACATCTGGCCTTATTAATTGTCAGTGCATTAATTTCCTTGAAGTTAATCTTTAATTGAGAAAAAGTGATAACATGGTTTTCTTGTTTTCTTTGTCCTCCCTTCCCCTGCCCACTAAAATCCAGTGACCTAGATGATCTGGTCCCCTTATTGTAAAAGATATCACATTTTGTTAAGACATAGTTTGTTTAGAATCAACTTTTTAATCAGCAAGGATAAGAGTTTAATTTTGGAGCCTTTCTTCATTACAGTTTTTTGAAAAAAGAAGAAACACTGTAGTAGTTCTAACTTTTATAACTTCAAAACAAGGGACTTTGAAAGGCCTTTGTTATGAACGTATACTTAATACCTTTTCTAAAATTTATTTGATTCGGAAAATCATTTTAATGCTCTTTTAATTTGGAGGGAAATGTATCATTTCAAAATTTTTATATTTCTATCCCAGCAAACATGATACGTACATAACATTTTTTGTACTATTGGTTTAACCTCTACTCTTAATTAGCATATATGAGGGTTTAGAATTCATTATCTCAAGGAGGTACTGGTGAAAAACTGTTCCTCCTTTTTTACCCTCCTTTTCCCGTTGTATAATGTATTCTTTCATTTCCTCATTTATTGAGCTCTTACTATGCTAGGGCATGGTATTAAGCTTGGAAGAGGGGGACACAAACTTATATAAGACAAATTCTTTATTCTTTTTTTTTTTTTTTTTTTTTTTTTTTGCCATACGCGGGCCTATCACTGTTGCGACCTCTCCCGTTGCGGAGCATAGGCTCCGGACGCGCAGGCTCAGCGGCCATGGCTCACGGACCCAGCCGCTCCGCGGCACGTGGGGTCCTCCTGGACCGGGGCACGAACTCACGGCCCCTGCATCGGTAGGCGGACTCCCAACTACTGCGCCACCAGGGAAGCCCCGAAATTCTTTATACTAAAGGGGCTGGAAAATGACGATTCGAGGTTTGGAATATGGCGGCGCCCTGCGAGAATTACAAAGTGTGGGAATTTGGAAAAGGGAAATTTCAGTGAGTCACCCTATGTGATAAAAAGGAATCCTGTCATGCAGTTTGTGTTAAAATACTAATATGGCTAGAGTAACGTTGAAAGAGAGGTGGAATGAGTTTGGTTATATGAAGTCATGGGAGGCTTTTTGTGGTGGGATCTGAACTGCGCTCTGACAATTGGAGTAGATTTAATTAGAAACAAGGAACACAGAACTTCAGAAACAGCCTGGGCTGAGTGGCTGAGGCACAAGAGGGTTTGGCTTGGATGGTGTAATGATATGGGGGATAAACATTGGTAGGTAGATTGGATCCAGATTATGGAGACCCTCAAATGTTTGAGTGGTGAAATGGCTCTTTTTGCATAAGTAGTCGAGGAAGCATGGAAGATTAATTTAGAGCATGAAATTTATAACAGTGTGAAAGTTTAGGTAGAATATGTTTACGGTAATGTATGGGATGATTTGAAAGATGAAAAGCTGTGTTATGTCTCTTGCAATAGTGCTTGTGAAACATGGTGAAAGGAAACCTAACATAGTGAAGACAATATGAGATTGGAAAATACGAAGGCCTGAGTGTGGGTTCCAACTCTGCCACTGCCTAGCCATGTGACCTTGTGTACCTCCTATAGTGTAATCTCTCTGAGTTTTAAAATTCTCATCAGTCAAATGAGGATAATGATATCTATATCAGTGAATTGTTTTGTGAATTAAATGAGATAATGATTAAGAATGATCTAACTCAGAGGGGATGACTTTAAAACATGTGGTAGGAAGCTAGGAATGGCTAGAAGCTAGGACCATGTAGGATGGGATTATTGATCCTTCTGTAGGGTAGTCCACTGAGAGAGATGGCCAACATTCTACATGATCAATGACTTAGGTCTAAAGAGGGGTGGTATTGATATGTGCAAGGATCTAATCTAGCAAGTGGGTCATAACGACAAGGATTTCTAGATGGTGTAGCTGTGCAAAGTCAAGTATCTGGCTGTGCCCTAGTTCTGAATTCTCAGGGCATAGGTCTAGGGCCCAGCTAACAACTGGAAAAGAAGATTCAGAATTCCCATGGCAAAAGCTATATAGAATTTCAGGATCCTCCATTCAGAAAAAAGAGCCACAATTCTTGTGGGGGAACTTGTGGTGCTAATTAGTGATTCAGAGTAGAAATGTTACTTTGTTAAGGGGAAACCACAGCCCCAATGGACTATAGTTCTTTAGGGCTAATTTCAGGCACTGGGATTCTAGGTCTTTCACAATAAAACTAGGCCAAGGACTGCAAGGGAAGCAATTAATAAATTATCTGCCCTGGTCAGAATTATGTCAGGAACAGGGTGGGGCTGAACCTCTAGGTATGAAACTGTTTGCTCTTTCTGAGCCAGGCTCTGAAGGCTCTGGCAAATATTAGCTGGCAAATACTAGTTGTTGTTGTTAAAATTGTGATGGCTGTGAAAACTGGAAATAAAAATGTAAATGTGGGAAGCTTTAAAAAATTAATAGAACCTGAGAGCTCACTGGATATAGGATGAAAAGGACAGAGAGGGTAGTCAAGTGTAACTCGGGCCTTCCAACCCTGAAAATATGAGTATCTAGAAGCATTGAAAGTGAACGCTGTTTTCACAGAGGGGTCGGAGTGTTAGAGGACAAAGTGGAATTGGGCAGGAGGGCAAGGAGAGAAGGTGAATTGGGCCTGGGAATAAATCCCAGTGGGGGATGTCACTGAGGGAAGTGGTGATCCAGGGAAATGTTCAAATCAGAAAACTACAGAACTGAGTCATTCTTCCTCCTCTTGTTCTTTCTCCTCTCCCTTGCCCACCAACACAAGGATATAATTGTTTTCCACAGATCTTAGAATTGTTAAACAATTATTTTTGGTCTCTTGGAAAGGTGATTGTAGAACTTTTATTAGAAAATAAAATTGTATTCAAACTAGGATAGGTCAGACTAACCTGAGAGTACCATGTGGTTTCTAGTGCAGTGTTTCATAAAGCAGTGCTGTGTAAGAGAACATTAAAAATAAAACAAAATAAAATAAAACAAAACCACAATTAGTTTTGTTTTCTCAGGGAAAGAATAAAAATCAGTGATGTGGAAAAGCCCCTCCTTTTTTTCTAAAAAGAAGACCATGAGATGTTTTACTCTTTCCAATTATTTCCATAACTTTTTTTTGATAGCACACCTCAAAAATATTAAGCATAAGAGATAAATCTGTTGTGAAGCTGTTTTTATAAACAGCCCTGATCCAAAAGAATTAAGAACACTGCATCCTAGGTGATGGCAGCAAAGTTCCTAAGTACCTAATGGGGAAGTAAAGGAACCTAAATAGGAAAGGAATGAGCACTCACACATGTAGGAAATTTAAATAAAACTGTAATAGATTGTTTACTTTTTTACTGAAAAAAGTAAAATATACATTTAAAAAAGTAACTTCATTCATAGTGCTGGAAATATAAGCTTCATTTGACCTTTGGAGCCAAGTTGTTTTTCTCAGTAATACCTCTTGTTGTTATTATTATTTTTAAAAAGTATCCAAGAAAGGTGTCTAAACTATGTTTTAATGGAATGAGAAGACGTTGCAAAATCATTTTCTCTACAGGAAAATCATTTTCATAGAAGAGGGTACCTAATAAACATTCTGATAAGACTTTAGCTTAAATGCTTTTAGCAGGTTCTGCTATGAATGTCGACTGCTTAGTTGTGGAAATGTCTATTTATAAAATTATGGTTTAATGAAAAACCTAAAGTCTAAGCTAACTATAAAGATATATTCACAGGAAAAAAAAAGCCAAACTGGTACAACTTACTCAAAATTGGAAATCAGTTTCTAGGACTCCTTTTAAAAAGGACTGTCTGTAGCATGAGGCTCACTGTGCATCAGATTATTTTGGGCTTCTATTTATCCAAGGATCTTTATTACTGAATATAGATAAGGTGTCTCCTTATAACATCTTTCACATTAATGGTTAGAAAGTTTGGGACTGTATTTCCCACCTCCTCCTTTTTTTGCCTAATACAATGTTGGGTTAGTAGTTATTGCCTAATTCATGTTTATCAATGAATGAGTAAATAAAATCCATGCTTCTTGAAAATATTTTTATATTTTTAAAATATAATTATGGTGTGTTTAAGCATTACAAAAATCAACTCCTTTTTTCTGCCAGAAAATACTTTGTTTTGAATTGACTTCTGATTCCATATTATTTTGACTTTATCCTCTTATTTATATTCCACTGTATTAAGGCTTTTGGTTACAAGTGACAAAAAGCACGTTCATACTAGCTTAAGGGAGAAAAAAAAAAAGAGAGGTATTGGCTTATCTAACTAACTGGGTGGTCCAGAGGAGGAAATTGCCTCAGGTACAGTTAGATCCGGGGAACCAATCCACATTCTTAAGGTCTTCTCTCTTTGTAAGTTTTGCCTATGATTCTATTTGCCTCATTCTCTCCTTATTCCCATGAGTGGCAGTTGAAAGTAATTGCCAAATGTTTCAGCTTACATAGACCTCAATTAGCAAGCCTATTGGAAAGAGAGAACTGTTGTCTCTGGGCATCAGTATATTCTGTCCCAAGTTAAGGACTCTGATTGACTCAGTTGAGTCAAGTGCTTATTCCTGTAACAATTACATAGTCAACAAACATATTTGGACCAGCCTGAGTAACATGCTTACCCCCGTGATGAAAGATTGGGAGCAAGGTGGAGAGGGCTAACAATTGACAGCCTCACCAGGAGCACATGGAGTAGAGAACAGTTTTCCCAATAGAAAGGGAACACTTCATAGATGTGTAAGGATGAAAAAATGTTCTGGGTAGGGAAGAAAAATCAATAGTATTACAGTCCACTGTATTAAAATGCATTTAAAATATTTTTGACATATTCTAAGAAGGCACTCCATTCCTTCTAAATTCCAATTAACTAAAAAATACAAATAGTCATTTAATTTACTGAAATTTTATAATCTTGACATCCTTTGTCCAATGGTCTATTTGCATTTGCATGATACTTTTACTTAATAATAACATTATTCTTTCCTTCTTTCTTTGGTTGGGATTGTAGTATAAGGAAATCAAATCCATTTTGGAAAAATAATTACAGTTTTTTTGTGATATTTTTTGAGAACACTAAAGTGGTGGCATTAGGTTACATAGCCAAAATTAAGTGCCAAATGTTTATTTCTTAACATTAATCTGTTGGGCTACAAAAGAAGATGACCTTTAGCGGCTCACTTGTTTTTGAAAGCAAATTCAGTTGAGTAGAAGGACATTAAAAAGGGGGATAAAATGGTTAAGATTTATGATTAAATGTACCATCAGTGTAAATTATGATGCGTAAATGCATAATTTCTCAGTTATATCTCATTTTCCCCCCGAAATAATAATTCCTAATTTATTTGGAAGCATATTTTTGAAAACTTACTGTGTTCAAGACACTTTTCTGATGTTGGCTTACAGAGATGGATATGGTACCCTTGACTTTTGTGAGCTTACAATTTTTAGGGATATGTGTTTGTAAAGTCAATAGAACTGATAAAGCTGTTTTTTTTTTTTTTCTTTCTTTCTTTTTTATCCTTGTTGCATAGGGAAATAGTTTATTTGCCACTCTGGATTTCTGAAAAATCAAATAAAACAAGTATAGACTTATCATGCTTGTCAGGTCTATTTCATGTTTTATTTAATGAAACAAGGGAGTGAGTAAAGAGGACTAATATGAAATAATATATGCATCAAAATGAAAAACTTGTTGGGACTCAATTTCTTTAGATTCTGAACAAATAGTACATTTATTATTACTTTACCCCATAATTTCAGCGCACTTTTTATGGAAAGTCTATCCTTTAAGAAAGCATTAAATAATTATTCTGAGTTTGTACTGAACAAAAGAAAGGAAAAAAATCAGAGACATATAAACTTTTGTTTCATATCACAATCCACTTTGGGGTGTATTTCTATGATATAGTGAGAAAGGAAGACCTGCTAATATGATTTGTTATGAAAACTGCAATTATAACATGCAGAAGAACTTAAATGTCATTTCGCTATTTTGTTTCACAATTTGTGATATGGGCATAATTTCACCAACAGTATAATCAGAACTACTCATCTGTTATGTTTGGAGCAGAGAGGAGTAAAAGGCAATGATTATAACTTACATTCTTCCCTAGATTTATTAGAGTAAAAGTTTGTTTAGAATTTGTCACTTGTGCTTATACTACTCACTTACTTGCAAAGGGAGAGAAAATCCATATTTAGAAATGGGTCAGTGCAGAACATGCTGTATTGAGCAACTGGCATTTTGAACCTCCAAGCATTAAAAAAAAACAAACACAACCAAAACACATAACTACAAATTGCAATTGTTTTTCATGGACGTATTACCTCTTAGAGAAAAATATATTTGGTAGGAATGTTTCACACCTAGAGAGAAAATAAAATCATATCTGAATGTTGAAAGGTAAAAAAACAAACAAGAAAAGATTGTAAGAAACATCTTTCCAGTTGTTTTAGCTGCTTATTTTATGCACATGTGTGGCTAACTACTAAAGCTTCATTTTAGGGAGATCTTTTTTGGGGAACTAATGCTGTGCAGTGATTTTTCCTTATGAGATTTAAACTTGGAATGCTTCATATTTGGGATGAACTCCTGTAGTGCTTAAGCTTCTCAGTGAGTCAGAAAAAAAGTAGCTTGTGTTTTTAGACCTTATTATTATTCTTACTGATATTTCCTGACATGCTGTATGTCATAGAAATTAGCAGTTTCTATTTATTAGGATACACTGAAGGTATTTGTAAATTATCTGTAACGTTCTGTTTTACATTATGTTATATATTCAAAGTCAGTGTTAGAAAATTATTGCCAGAATGAATATTTTGAATTTTGAATAAGGTTAAAAATGTTGGAGATGTTTGGGTAGCATATTGAATTTAAGTGTGAAGAAGTAATCTGTTTTTTTTTTTGGAAAAATCTTTTTATTTAGAATTGACCTTAAAAAAGAAGGTCACATTCATTCAATGGGACTTAATATCCTTTTGCTCTTTCACATATACTATCCAGAATCAGCCCTCTTTTTAAAAGAAGATGCATATCTTAAATTTGTTTCTTTTCATGTTGTTTTTATTGTTTCTTTTTCTCTTTGTTAAAAAAAAATATTTTTGCATTTGGCTCAATGCCTTATGAGTGCCATTGATTATCAAAATTTGAACTATACAAATAAGTTTTCCTTTCATTGTGTGTGACCAAAGCTGTGATTTGACTGACTCAAGTAGCCCCTCATTAAGCTCTGTAATTTTAAATATACTTAACTGTTCATTGTTACATACCCCATTTATTTGTCTTATAGCCAAAATGCTTGTGCTTTTTATTAGAAAGTTTTACATGTACTCTTCAATTAATTCAATAAATATTAATTGAGAAGCTGCTGTTTATAACATTGTGTTATATACCTTTTATATTAGATTGGTTTTAAATATGAAGTATTATTATTCATTATAAAAGTTTTTACATAGTTTCTTCTGGAATGGGCTCTATTTTCCAAATACAGTATCCTTACCATCACCATTTAGAAATAGGAAAAAATATAGATTTTAAAAATCTGTCTTGTTTTATACTAGTTGTAGGAAGTGGGTTTTTGTTTGTTTGTTTTATTTAAACTGGATGCTTGATCTTCAAAACATAAGACCTATATACTGCTCCCAAATTCAACATGAACTTCCAAGACACTGTAGGTCCTAAGTAACATTTTACTTCATCCCCCCCCCCATCTTAACTAATTCCATGCTAAATTTTTTTCTTGGATATAGCCCAACTATAATTCTCCACTAATTAATCCCATTTTATCTTCAATGCCAGAAGAAAAAGGCCACAGCTATATTCATTGTATGCATTTTTTTAAGGCCATGGTATGGCTTTTACTACTCCCTACATGTTCCATATTTGTCATTATAACATGTCCATTATGTAAACATGTTCAGGAACTTACAAGATCTCAATCAAAATGTGGTTTCATATGTATCTTAAAATATCTAACAAAGAAGAAATCAAGTCTGATGCTATCTGGTTGTTTCTGCTGTAGATGTTTCTGTGATTAACACTGTCACTTCACCTGGTTATTATTCAGTCCTTATAAAGACCTGATCCTAACCCTATAGTCAAGATGGGTAAGAAACTGCTTCGTGGCCACTGGGATTCTTGGAAGAGTGTCTCTGACTTAGCAGAGGTTCTCACACAGCCACAAATCTTGCCAGTTCTGGCTCCAAAGTGCATATCTGCCCCTTGTTGCTCTGTATGCAAATTGGGCCTTTAGTGAAATCCTGCAGCCTGACCACATGCACTAGACGCAGACTCAATCCAAATTAATTTGGAATATGCCTGGAATATCCAGGGTGAAACACCATTCTGATACTCCATTCAAGTCAAACTTCTGGAAAGGGACAGCACAATGGAATCTACTTTCATCTCCTGCCAAACATCTGTATCTCAGAGAGGCCAGCGGGCAGAGCTGACTCCTAAGGCTGCATCTGGTCTTTCCACTAACCAAAACTAACCCAGAGGGGGCCATTACCAACCTTATCTTATCCTACCCCACTCCCTTGACAAATAGAGAAATTCAGTGAAATTCATGTTTACAGAGTTCACCAAACTATTGAGAGTATTCTGATGATCTAAATTATACAGAGAACGTATCGAAGTTGTATACGAGTTAGAAACAACAGAAAATAAATAGCTATAATTTATAAGGATGAATGCTATTGTTCCACCTGCAGTTTTATCCCAAACAACTCAGAAGAGGGGAAATATTGGATTTTCACTTTCTTATGACGTGTATTCAAGACAAATACATTTTAAATAGGACAGAAAGTTTTGATAATGAGAAACGACAGTGACTGTTATAGGGATTAAATATATAAAACCATCTTTAGGCATTTAATTCACAGTTTGGGACAACAAGCTGGAAGGTAGACATTTTACACAAAGTAACAGAATTTAGAATTCTATATATTTCAGACTCTTTTCTATTATAGATTTTTATTGGTTTATGAACACAGGTCTTGCAGATGGTCTTGTGTATACCATCAGCTCATCTGCCTAGACCTCTCCCTCCTGGAAGTTCACACTTTTACCTCCTACCCAACCTGTGCCCTGTGGGTGTAACTGTAGGTTAAAAATGTTTAAAGACCCTGTGGTTCACAAATACTGGAGGAAAAGAGACTAAGAAAAAGAGTAACAGAGGGACAGACATGTAGGCAGACCTTGTTTTCCAATGTTGGTATCCCATTTTAGAAAATGTTTTCCCTCATGCTGCTTGTGTTTCTTGCTTTACTAATATTTATGTTGCCTGCATTTCCATGTATAGGGATTTTCATGGCTTAACAAAATATCCTCCTGAGGCTGTAATCCTGTCCAGGTTGTTTGAAGCGTCATGCATTCACATGTTGACATTCATATATTAGTATGAATGCGTTCATGACATGAGAACAGCTATGTTGAAATGGAATATTTGGGGAGATAGGGCAAACGTGGATCATGATTGTGTTTAGAAAAAGAGTGTCTCTGTGTGTCTAGCAACCCAGGTGAGACAATGAGAGGGGACGGACAAAGACTCATTTAGTCTGTATCAAAAATTTGCTGCTCCAAAGAAAAAATAGAGAAAAACCAAACCAAACCAAACAAAATCACCAAACTTCTACCTTCTGGCTCTGAATGTGCCTTTCTGTTCCCAGGACTCAGGCAAATTCTAGAGTTTTAGAACTATAAAACCTGAATACCATTGACATCATTACTTTTATGGAAAAAAAATCTGTCCTAAGATCAAATAACATTAATTTTTCTAAGCACCGTTTGATTTTAGTTTCCAAGTGCTTGTTGTGTTCTTATACCAGTATTAGGACCTCTGGTAGCTTGTTCTGGTAGCCTGGCTTGTCTTTTAGCTTCTGGATGATGCTGAGAAGTAAAAAGTACAAGTGTTTTATCTGTACAAAACCAAATTTGAGAAAGAAAGCAGTAATAAAGTAAGACAATAGAGAAAAATAAATACATAAAAAGAGGGAGGCCCCTAACCATTTGGGTATCCCATATATTACTAACTCATAGGATGATCTACAATTTGAATTTATTCACAGTCAGTGGTGTTGGGAACTTTAAAGCAAACCTGTAAAAACTCCATAAATAAAGGTGAAAGCTTAGTGACATAATTTTGAAGATAAGAAATAAGCCCGATTTTAGATTGTTTTTGATAGTATAAAAGGTTTCCAGGCAAAACAAGCAGGTGAATTTCACTAGTTTGTTGGATATTAGGTTTTGTAACGGGTAGACCATTTATCACAAGTCTGGAGGGTGGCAGAGGGCAGTGGTTAGAGGAATGGGCTTTGGACTCAATCAAACCTGGGGAGATCTGGCTCTGCTATTTAAAAAGCTAATTGTTCTAGGACAATTTTTAAAAATCTAAGTTCCAATTTTCTCATCTGTAAAATGGGGATAAAAATAGTATGCATTCTTAAGACTTGGAAGGATTAATTGAAGAAATTTATATAAAGTGCTTAGCACAGTTCTTAGAACATAATGAGCACCCAACAAATGGTAATTATTAATATTGTTAGAAATTCTTTTGAATTTTTGACTGCTGCTATTTGTACTGAATTTACAAAGTTTGACTTTTTTCATCTATATTAAGATTTGAGGATTTAAAAGTAGGGATTAGGTAATAATGTACATATTTTTTTCATTTATAAATAATCCTTAATACTAATATTATTTTTTAAGTGAACAGATGCTTCAGTAGTATACTTTTTTCATGGTGATCATCAAGTTCTTTGCCAATTTATATATATATATATATATATATATATATATTTATATATATATATATATATATATATATATATATATATATATATATATATGTATATAAATGGACTCCAAAGTCTCAAATGATGCAATTTTGCATCTAGTGTGTTGATGACTTAGAGAACCCTGGTTTTATTAATAGAATTTGGTTTGTCTTTAAATTTGTTCTATGGTGCTATTAGCTCTCTTGATGTCAACTAAGGCTGACCTTTATTGGAAACTATTTTCTGTTTCTGTTGAGACTTAATGAAGGCAGATGGCAACACATATTTGAAGAAACATCCTTACAAGGTCCTCTTGTTGTACAGGTTGTACAGGTGATGAAAGTGCAGAGTATGAATAATAATGCATCAATTATCATAGATGGGACACCTGATCCAATGTTCAATCAATCAATAACATTATTTAAGTTGATAAAAATTAACTAGTGTTTTAAAATAGTTGTCCCATCTGTCAGTTGTCATTTAGTGATGACAATTTTAATGTAATAGGTCCATTTTGAGGTCTTGAGCATTTGAACTTGTGCAATTACTTGGCAAGACTAGATTATGAAGTGCTTTGTATTTATGGAAGTGCTTGTTTAAAAATTTAATGTAAACTATTTGCATATGAATATTAAATCACAGCAACTTCTAGTTGTTCTTTTCTTAAAATAGCAACATGGTAAACTCTAGATAGAAAAACCAAATTTAGAGCACATTTTATTTTCTAAAATGCATACACTTTCTTCTCTTGTTTCTTTCCCCACCACATTTTCTTGCTCTCTATTTATCATGTTAAGATGGTTTTGGTGAACTTAGTTTCAAATTATGGGTCTCTGGATTTCCAACCTTTATAATTTTTTGAAAGGCTAGATGCTTTTTCACATAAATTAACTTTATTTTGCTTTATCTTGGTCTTTTTATGATTGTTGATTTGCTTACTAGATAGACGTTTTTAATATTCTCATTAATTCGTGCATTCAATCTGTATTCTCTAAGCATTTTTTGTTGTTGTTGTACTGTGTGTACAAAGCAATGTGCTAGTCCTGGAAAGCTAGCACAGTATAATATGATCCCATTTCTATTCTCAGAGTTTGTCTTCTAATAGAGGAGGTGATTCAACACTCAATAAGATCCTAAGAAATTAAAAAAAAAAACAAAATAAACTTTAGAGAAAGGTAGGTAGTGTTCTGAGGGGGATTCATCTAGATTTTGTCAGATGGTGATGCAAATTTAATGACTCATGGTCTAAACTGCTTGTCTTTCAATGAATGTCTTACCTGAATCACTTTTTCATTCAATAATATCATTTCTATAGAACTCATTTTGTTAAAATAATTAAGTACGAATATTAAACTAATGTAAGGGTATTCTTATATATAAATGTATATTATACAAGTTACTGCACGATGTAACCAACCTTTAGTTATTCTTAATCTCTGCTTAATGTAATTTAATTTCATTAATCTCAGACCTGAATAGAACATAAATTTCTAAATTATTCTGAACTTATTATTGAAAATCAAAATACTTTACAGGGGATAAACAGGGTCTGACTTCAGAACAGTAGACCATCAATGGACCTTGAAGGTGTTTATTCTCCAGTCTTAAGGAGAGCTCCATTAGAAGTGATCAATTGATCTTGCTATTATAACTACCATTTTAGAAATGTTTTGATGAAATACATCAAATCAAAAGAGGAAGTCAACACAAACATTTGTCTTAATAGTTTGAGATCTGATTTAATTATGGCCAATATTTTTAGGAGAAAGAAAACCAACATAATTTCAGAAATTCACACAGGTCATTCTGGGTTGCATAGTCTTTGACACAGCTTTTGGAAAATCTCTTTATAATTTCTTGATTTACCTTATTCTAAGGAATTAAAAAAATGATTTCTATTTCCAATAGACTCAATCTTTAAGCCTCTTTCATAATTTTCTTGATGTTCAAAACATTTTTTTGTAATGCTGATAGAGGTGTGCCTAAAATAACTAGTAAAAAGATCGTAAGCTGTAAGATCAGTCAGTTTCCTTAACAGGGTTTATTTTAAAATAAATTCTTTCAAGAATTGTCACCAGATAAAATAGATTTGGGGGCTTTATGTTTTCTTTTGACCGTCCATTTTCGAGGCTCAGTTCTCACTTTTATTTCAAATTCGTCAAAACTAAAGCAATAATACCCCAATTTTGTTAGTTAGGGTATTATTAACTTCATATTCCTTTGGCAAAACCTTTTTAGCTTCATATTTCTTTGGCAAAAGTTTTGTATTCTGTTCCCTTCAGAGTCTTGTTATCTGAATTATGTCAAAATATTTAAAGATGTTAGTGATTTGAGATACTTTCCTTCCAAGAGGACACATTAACCTTTGACAATGGTCCTCAATTTTTAAATGAACAAAGGTACTCACTCGTCAAAGGAGTGAGTGTTGATCATCGAAGATAAAATAGCAGACCACAGGTGTTTGGGCCCTGACAGTCTTTGGGTGACTCTGGAATCTCTTTGGTTATTTATGAGTTTAAATAGACCTCACTTAGAATTTCTCAGATATAATACTTTATTCTATTTGTTTCCTAATTACTAAAGCCTCAATCACTAAGTGAAAAGTGGATTCACTGGGAAATGACCTTAAAAAGTGCAAATGTTCCCTCTTTCAGAGAGGCATATTCAGCAACAAAAATTCCATGATTTGACCCAGCTGTATTTTAGAGTCTGACAATTTATATTTCCACTGTTATTAAAGAAAGCACAGAAAGCATTTCTATATCCTGCTACAGTCCTTCCTTCCTGTTTTAGTTATGAGCAGGAGATGCTAGAAACTACTGTACATCATCTGTCTTTAATGTCTGTCAAGAAAGAAATGTTGTTCAAAGATCATCTGGAACTTGTCTGCCTTTGCTAATGTAGTGCAGAGCAGTTCTAAAAATAAAGGCAGGATTGTTGAGTCCATTAGGAGCAGCTTATTTCATCATTGTTGTTTTTCACTTGTAGACTTGTGCCTTGTATGGTGGTTTCTGTTTCTCAGAACAAGCTAAGAAGAGCCATTCTGTTCCTGTGCTCTGGGAATGCTGGAGTAGAGAGTCTGTCTTTTTGAGAATAATATTTGGCTCATACAAGGGGCCTGTGTTCTGCAAGTGTAATGTTTGATGCATGTAAGGAGGATCAGCGTCCATGGGAATTGAGGCAGAGAAATTGAATAGAAATGCCATAGTCAAATAAAGAAGTGTTTATTTATTGATATTATGTTGAACCTTTTAGTAGAAAACATTAAATTAGTATAATTAAATAGGAGGTCTGATTTTGCTATCTTGTTTTTGCCTGATGGGAAATTCAGCATTGATTTTATGGCTATCAGGAAATTTTAGTTATCTTTTCATGTCAAAAGTTCCCAGACTTTGAGGCAACAACCCACTTTATCTGTGCTTATCTGTATTCATTTTAATCAAATAAGGGTTCCTACAGAATACAATCTTAGAATATATACTGAAAGAAAGACAACACAGAAATTTCCTAAGAGCTTGGTAGCTGTATACGAGAGGGTTAATAAAATTTTCTCTGCCATCTATTGAAGTTAAAGGGAGGACCACAGATTATTAGTAATCTTATAATTCACTTTACATGTTATGATTTAGTGCTATACCTTGGTCTTCTTTTTTTCCTTTTTAGATACTAGCTCAGTCGTGCACTGAAATCCTGGAATTACGGCCCTCAAGCGTCTGTGTGGGGGGTAAGTGGTTAGAATTTAAAAATACCTTGTAAGAAGTTGTACTTTTTTCCTAGTTAAAATATACAATTTGAAACTCATGTTGGAAAGAGAATAGCAAAATTAATTTTTTGGCATCTTTTTCTGTAAGAATTTTTAAATAATTCCTTGAAATATTTCTATTTTAAATTCAAATTTTTAAGATTGGAGTGTTATTTTAAATAATGAACATATTGTGCGACAGGCTTTTAAAATCTTCTGTATATTTAGTTCATGTTTGAGACCTTTCCTATGACAAGTAAAGTAGAAAATTTTCTCTTTTATCTGATTATACAGTCAGGTATCTGTAGACTTTGAGCTCCGTGCCTTGATGACCTGGCCAAAGTACAGTACATGCCAGCTCAGGGCCCATAAAGAAGTGATTTATAGGTGGATGGCAGGAAAGAAGCAGGTGGCTTCATCAGCTGGTTCTAAGAACAGACTCGGGTTTTAGCACTTTCAATCCATCCAACCCAAAGAGAGTGCGATTCTCTCTGGCCTATACTATTTCTACTTCAGGTCTTACCTGGAGTTCATTTTAACCTGACTTTTCTTTCAAAAGGAAAAACATTGGGTCTGGTGGGGAAGGAAATGTGCTGTGGAATTTACTGCAGAACCTCCCAACTGCTGGACACAGGATGAAGTTCTACATCTTTTAGACTCCTCCATTAATGATTACTGAGACGTCCAGGGGAATAGTGCATTTGAACATTCCAGAGCAGGATGGCGTTCTATGCATTTAGAATTTTACCTAATCCTCATAACAACACTATTCGACAGTTTTATAATCCTGGGTTCATGGATGGGGAAACTGAGACAGAGACATGTTCATTACTTGCTATTAGTAAATGTCCTGTTAGACTCTTGTCTATCTCACTCCTAAAGCTCATGTTCTTTTTCTGAGTCACATTTTAAGTTTCACTTGCACTTTATTTTAACTTATAAGAAAATTCCTTTCATAATACACTGAATGGAGAGTGGCATGGCAGTATTTTCTTCCACAGTTAATTACGCTATATGTGTTACATTATTTCAGATAGGAGGTCTCCGAGAGGATTGAAAGTTGGTCACTATTAAAATAGTTGACATACCACCTTGCAACTAAGCAGCAAACATTTAATTGCCAATCAAAACATTGATTAGCAACTAAAATTTTCTTCTAGCATATTATTTCACTTTCTAACATTTAGTGACTGCTCCTCTTACACAAAATATTAGTTCAATCAACCTCTTTTACCTAATGGCCATAGATTATTATTAGTCCAAAATGCATGACCCTTGATGAGTTATAAGTTTATATGCAACAGAAAATAAAACTGGAATTAAGGATGTGAAGAAGCTGTTAAAGAAGAGCTATGTACGGGGTATCATAGATTAAAGAAAATATAATACACGACTGTTCTAAGAACCAGATAATATGAGGCATTAACTTCTTTACATTCTCATACCTCAGTTCCTAAGACAAGAGGAAAACAAAGAGTTTTCTTTCTTGTGGATATTTTCTTCAGGATAGAATTTGGGCAAGTTTGTATGGTATTTGTCTGGGATGACTGTTATGCTTCAATTCTAAAATCTTGATCACCATTGGAAAACAAAGATTCTTTGTACCTTGATACTTTTGTTTCAAGTTACGCTTTTTGTTGTTTTTTGTAAAGTAGTGATTAAATTTTTTATTTTTCCTTTTACTTCTAGAGGAATTTCAAATAGTTTTGAATGGAAGAGGATTCAACTTGGGCAGTCGGACAAGCAGTGTTCTCTGTACTTACACTGTTAATGAAACATACACAAAGAGTAGGTCTCCATAATTTCAATATTGCTTTAATATCTCCATAGTATATCAGCATCAAGTGTTTTCCTCTTTTCTCCAACTGAAACCAACTGTGCTATATTGTTTTATCAGAGGGGAAAGAAAGGAAGTCCAATGATAATATAGTAGTAATAATAATTACTTAATAGTTATTTAATAATGGCAACATTTGTTCATAAATTAATAAATGTTGGACCCCATCCTAAGTAGCCTCATTATACAAATGATGCCCTTGTGGCTGAAAGAGTCAAATAACTTGCCTGTGGTGACACAAGTAATAATGGGCAGAGCTGAGAGTTGAACTCAGTTTTCCTGACTGCACTCTGTACGGACTCTATCCACCTCCTGATTTAATTGCCTCTTTCTCCAGATTTGTTTCTTGTCACTCTTGCCTGAAAATCTAACTGTCTTGGACTACTCTACTACTTATTGCCTTATTTTATTGTCACTTGTTATCTTTATCTAATTTTCCAATAATTTGTTAGCCAGTTTCCTGAAGACGGGCTTTTTGCCTTATAGATATATCTCCAAAGCCCACCTGGCATGGGCTTTGTTGATAATTATCATATTTAGGGAATTAGGTTTTATTTTCCCTCACTTGGCTTTCAAAAAAGGAGAAGATGAGTGTAACATTTTTATCTTCATTTTGAGAAAAACTTCTGCTCTAGATCTTAGTATGCTGAGCATTTTGGGTCTCTATTAAGACATTTTCTCCTCAATGATTATATTGTCTTCTAAAATTTTATGCTGTAAGGCAGATGCTGCAACTCTGTGAACTCTGGTGGAATTATTTTTTGAGAGGTTCATTTACAATTTTGTTGTTTATCTGATGGCTCTAAACCCTCCAATTAGCACAGCTTTGGCTACATACACAGTCACTGCTCCGTAAGTTTGTTGAATTAAAGTGGTGAGGATCTCAGCATGGTAAATGCCATCAGTAATTCCTCTCTTTCTTATTAAGATCATCATTTTGGTAAGGAAAGACAATAATATTAGTAAAAAACTTTCTTCCTAGTAGGTTCTACAACTGAATAGGACAAAATAATTTTACCATTTTTATTCAGTAGTCATCTGTATCTAAGCATTAGCTTTACCTTACTCCTTTTGATTACATATTTGAGTTGATTATAATATAAACATATTTTACACATAGCTACATAGGATTTAATTTATTAAAGTAAATCTCAAATAAATTGAGTCAGATTGTATTTTCATCATTTGTATTCTAATATTATCCATCTAATTATGTAACTTTTCTGAGTATTTATAGTCTAGATCATTTTTCTCATATACTATTAAAATTGCAAGGCAATTTAAGCATTCTATAAAATGTGTTTATATATTATAACCCCAATTATTTTATTAAACTCTTGAAAGAAATGTATTATCCTTTGGACATTTGTCTTCTCTATCATTTTTAAATTCTGCTTTTAAAATATATATATTTTTTCTTGAAAATCTAATATATTGGCAAAATTGAGAGAGAAAAGGTGATAATTTTATAGTATCTACAAGCTGTATGTGAACTTAATCTATATCAAAAAATCATAATTTATGATTTACCAGTACTATATATCAATGAGGCATATAATCTCTTCCTGTTTTTCATTCTGTGTTCCTTCTCCTCTTTCTTTAGATGAGTATCTTTTTGTTTTTTACATGCTAATGTATCTAATGTCCCACACTTGAACTCTGATTGCTGCGTCTCTTCATATTTTTTAATGAAACTGTGTGAGATACATAAAACCATTTATTGATTAAATGACATTTTATTTTATAGGTGTAATGCCAGTGAGTGTGGAAAGTAATTCTATGCTTTGTCCTGCACCTACCCTGAATGAAGTTGGACAGTAAGTAATTTATGAAAAACATTTAAAAACTTTTTAGCTACAAATTATAAGGAAATGGTGACAAAATATATATTGGTTGTTTTATTTTATCTTTTCTTTTTTTTTTTTTTTTTTGCTTGCGGTAAGCAGGCCCCTCACTGTTGTGGCCTCTCCTGTTGCGGAGCACAGGCTCCAGACGTGCAGGCTCAGCGGCCATGGCTCACGGGCCCAGCCGCTCCGTCGCATGTGGGATCCTCCCGGACCGGGGCATGAACCCGTGTCCCCTGAATCAGCAGGTGGACGCTCAACCACTGCGCCACCAGGGAAGCCCCTATCTTTTCTTGATATACAGATTAAACATGAAATAGTAATCCTAGACAAATCACTCTGGTTAGTACTTTAACTATACATATTCTTAGTAGGTTGAAAAGGGTAAAGTCTGTTTTATCTTGTTTCTTAAATATTGATTAAAAGGCTCTATAAATATTTATCTGGATAGATTTGAGAAATATTGTTAGAGCCTTTAAATAATAAAGCCATAGCCATTGTTTTGAGCTTTAGAGTATTGAATTTACAGACACACACACATACACTTACACACAAGAGTTTGAAAGTGGGATTTTGACTAATGACTATAGTGTTTAAATATTAAGATTGAAGAGCAAAAGGAACATGGCTCAATAAGGCACAACTTAGACTAGGAAATATTTGTGCATTAATTTGTGTCCCAGTCCTGTTAAGGAATATATTTTCATGTTCTTTGGTGTGGCAATAAACCATGATAGCTGGATAAAATAAGGGATATTTAGTTTGGAAGAAGGGCTTTTATTTTAATCACCTATATACAGATAATTTCACCATCAACTTAATATTTCCATGTGTGATTTTTCCCCTGCCCTCTCTATTATGCAGGAAATGATTGCAAATATTTCAAATGTTCTCTTGTCCAACAGTAGTAGATGCAATATGCTTAGGGTAATGGATAAGATACAGTTTTCAAGAAGCACTATATACTGATCTCAAACCTTCCTCTGGATCAGAGGAAACTAAAATACATAAGGCCCCAATCTAAAGTCTGGATTAGTGTTCAGAGACTGAAGATTATATTTTCTTTTGTGGAACCTAAGAAAATCATTTTAGTAGTTTAAAGTTCACTTGAGCACTTAACTTTTGTGGATGCTTAAATATTCAAAATATCTGTTGGACATCACTTCTGGTCATCCAAGTAAATTGGAGCAGTATCAGCTTTCTATTTGAAATTGATTGAAAAGAGCTGCATAATATAACTTATAAAAGCAAGACTATCAGAATCTATTTTCTTTCTATAAAAATGTATTCATTTTCTGAGTCATATAATAATCTGGTATTGGTAACATGCTTATGGCCAAATTAGACTGGCCTTGGAATTTAAGGCCCATCCATTTTGCGTGGAGCCATCTGTACCACAAGGGCACAGTGGGACTCAATGGCTTTCTGAGTACTAGTCTTGTATTAGCAAAGATAAATCTGTTGACTTAAAGTTTGGTCTTATTTTATTGAATCTATAAGTCTATATTGATTCTCCTGATTGTTCTCCCCAGTCTGCTTTCAGAGCTGTCTTCTCTCTCTTAGTCACTGGCAGCTCCATCCTTTTTGTTCTTCAGGTAAAAAACCTTTGACTCATTACTGATCTCTTTTATGCAGCCCATAAGCAAATCTCAGCTCTGATTTCAAAACATGTTCAGAATCCAGTCCTTCCCCACCACCTCCACTGATACCACCCTAGACCAAGCTACTGTCATTTCTTGCTTAGGTTATTAGCCTCTCAACCCATCTTTCTTCTTCTGTCCTTGGCAAAAGTGATCATGTTAAAACCGATCAGTTTATGTCACCCCTCCACTTAAAATCCTTGATAATGAGTTCCTCATTACATTCAGAGTGCAAGTCTAATCACTGCAATGTTCTATAAGGTTCTACAAGATCTGGCCCTCACTGCATCTCCAACTTCATCCTCTTTTTGCCCCTTCTATTGTGGTCACACTGGCCTCTTTGTTGTTCTTTAACCACCTGAGCTTATTCCAGTGGCTTGAAAGGCTCCTTCCTACTTGTCTCACTCTCTCAACTTCAAGTTTTGTTCAACATATCACCTTCTCAGTAAGCCCTTGCCAGTCACCCTATTTAATCATACAATCTTCCCCCTCCCTTGAGTTTAACAGTCTCTATTCTCTTTTCATGGTTCACTTTTTCTCCAAAGCATTTATTTGTTTGTTATTGTCTCCCTCCTGCTGGGATGAATTTGGTTTATTTTGTTTCTTTCTGTATCTCTAGCACTGACACAATGCCTGACAGATAGTAGATTCACTAAATGTTTGTTGCATGAAAGAATGAATACATTTTTCGCAAACATTTTGATTTACTATTTATATAAAGAGCTAAAAGATTGCATTTGATTACTGTGTATATCAGGTAGGACAAAGATGATCAGAATTCTGTTTGGGGGATCATACCATTTAAGAGAGCAGGAAACTGTCTTGACCTTTTCATAGTAATGACTAGTTAAGGAAGACAGCTTACTTTCTTCTCCAAAGTAGTTATAAAATGCAATATACCTGTCCTATCCAACACTGAATTTGTTTTCTTTAGAATTTGCCTTGGGGCACAGTCTCCTTTTTAAGAGACTGCCATAGATACTGCTGGTATTCTTTTTTTTTTTTTTTTTTTTTTTGTGGTACGCGGGCCTCTCACTGTTGTGGCCTCTCCCGTTGCGGAGCACAGGCTCCGGACGCGCAGGCTCAGCGGCCATGGCTCACGGGCCTAGCTGCTCCGCGGCATGTGGGATCCTTCCAGACCGGGGCATGAACCTGTGTCCCCTACATCGGCAGGCGTACTCTCAACCACTGCGCCACCAGGGATGCCCTGCTGGTATTCTTTAGTGATTTGTAGATTGGCTAAATACTCAGAAGATGTGATTTTAAAAAATCATATAAGACATAATAAATATCAAGCACGAGAAAAAATCATTTGTTTGCTTTTTGACATTAATATTTCACCTACAAGCAAGCTGAGAATGTTTTGGAAAGTGATCTGTCTAAAATAATTACTTTTGCTTCTTTTTTGTCTATCAAGTACATGACACCACTGAGGCAAAATATGTGAAGATTTTATTTATTAATGTATCGGACATTTGGCGACATCATTATTTGTTCTACTAAGTACGTTGCAAGTAATTTGGACCTTTCCTTTGCCTTGAATTTCCTTCAGATACTTTTGTAGTCGATGAGCTCTCTTATGAGATTGGATTGAAGTCAACACAACTGAAACAGTTTAGCCTTGTAAGGTGACTGTACTTAATGTTTGTCTAATTAGCTTTTGGCTAAGGATTCAAAACCATTAAGTAGCTATTTAGTCTATGTTTCAAATAAACACATCTGGCCCAACAATGAATGAAAGTTTTTCCTGTGTGAGGGTGACAGATGTGGTGATGGTTCCCCCTGTCCTCTCACTTAAATAATTAACAGCATGCTGGTGAAGTAACCCTAGACAGACAGCCTCAAAGCCAGATGCAAAGTCTCAGAGCAGGAGTTACGGACATGTGTTTCGTCTCATTAGTGTGCTCTATCAGTTCCTTTCTCATCTCTATGTTACTTCCTGAATTACATTTTCTTTGAGGATTATTCCTTTAAAAATACAGGGCTCGTGAATTTTGGTTTGAAAGAGGCTTAACATGAAGATGTTTTACTTGGAGATGGGAACTAAGAATGTAGCAGAATAGCTAGGACATAGGTTTGCATTTGGAAATTGATGTTGTGGAGTAAACAAAAGTTAAAGCTATCTGGGCAAATCTTATCCAGGTTTATCATTGCTTAGCATTGTTGGAATGGGTCTTTGGAGTCCTTTCTTTGAGAGACATCTCTATGCATTAAATTTCTTTATCTGGTATAGAATTTTAGACTAAAATGAACATATTTTTAGTTTTTAAACAGAAAGAATGTAAAGGTGAGATTGTTTTTTCTGAGGTTGTTCTTTCCTATTTTTTTTCATTGGACACAATTTAATTTAAAAATGTCATGTGGTTAAACAAATTGTCTTACCTAGAAAAATCTGTAGATTGCTTGGGAGTTAATTTCTGCCAGTGGTTCATTTGAACAAAAATGTCTTAAGTTTGAGTAGGAAGGACTCTGTGAAGTTCTGCAGATCCTGCCCTTTTGAGGGCAGTGGCCTCCTGGTGTAATGTGCAAGTGTCACCCATTCTTGCAAAATGGGCTTATTCTCTGACCCTTGTTTAGGGAGACATCAACAATAGCACAGCTGCTCTGCAGTAGTTGAGATCTCAAACCTGTAATTTGGCAAGAAGAACAGAGCAAATTGGGTAAATATACATAAACACATTGTGAAGAAAGAAAAACAGAACAGAATGAACCAGAGCCTGATCCTACAGCTTGTTTGATAGATTTAAGGAGGCATATGGTATAGTTAAATGTGCTTTCAAAAACATTGGCCAGAATCTTCTGGCAAATATGAAATAAATAGCTAAATCAGATGAAACTGATAGTATTAGTTCCCTTAAAAGGCAGTGTGGAAAGACAGTTGACAGAGGGTTTAAGTAAGAAGTGGTGGGACATCAGTGTATGTGGAAAATTTTAAGCATCTGATACTGAAGGATCACTGAGAGGCATGTGTGGCAGACTTGAGGTTAGAGCCTGACTTGGTAATGGAATCTTATTTTCCTCAATGTTGTGATTTTTTTTTAATATAATTCATCTTGCCTGGAATAAAATTAATTCCATTTCCCTTTCTTGGTTTGACAAATTCTGCCTTTAGCACAGCTTCTCACATGAATAGTTAAAAGAAATATATATATACCTATATATGTATGGTTATGTGAAGTTATTTTATGAATTTGTTTTTTTTGAGAGGGAGACATGCTAAAATTATTTTTTTATTAGAAAAATTCTTTAAAAAACTAAAAAACTGAGGTGATGAATTTGTCATCAACAGATGACTTGGTGGATGAGGCTGCTTTGGCTGCACTGATCTCCCACTTCCTCCCTTGTTCAGGGTCCATGTCAAAGCAGCTTCATAGCTGCAGGGCCCCCATCTGGGCTCATGGTTGGACTGAGGACCTGAACTGTGTGACCTTTGAGCTCAGCCACCTTGGTTGGGTACTTACAAATAACAAGCTGGTTCTGGGCAAAGCCATGGCCTGAGATGAGCTTCTTGTAGTGAGGGGACCAGAGGATGGAGCACACTTGGAAGCATCCACAGCACTCAGGCCCCATAGTAGACATTCTAGATGTAAATGTGTCAATCACTGGGTCTCCTTCTAGTTGCCAGGACCTTGGCCTGCCAGGGACACCAAGCTACAGACTTGATAGCCCCTTGACACAGGGTGAATGTCTGCAGGGGAACCCAGCCACCCATTCCAGGAGCACCAGGCCACATGATGACCAAATATTGTCCATCTGTATATCTACACAATCCCCAATTCCATTATCTTAGTAACAGGTGATGCAACCATAACTTTATTCTTTCTCCTCTTCCTTATGAGGAATGAGACTGGATTTATTTATTTTTAAAATCATGGATACCAGGACATTAGTTATATCTTTATTTTGAATATAAACATTAGAATCTTGGTGAGATTGGTTAAGGCTGAGGAGCCTCTCAGTTTTTATATTTCTCTGTACCCCTCCCCCAATGGTGGAACATATATGTATTTATTCACACAGTGTATTGCTTTCTGATTATACCTATAAATGTGATAAGTTCACCTAATCTGCATTGCATCTCCATCCTAATTATTATATTCAATTCTGGAAATTGTCTTTTAAGAGGAACAATAGTTAATTCGAGTACGTCTAGTGTGGCCAACAAAATCTTGCCAAGTATGAAAATGTTAAAATACTGAAAAAGACACGATTCAGGTGTGACACATCAGCTCTCCAAATGTCAGGTCTGTCATGTGAAAGATAGATTTGACTTATTCCTTATTGCTCCAAGAACAAGAGAAAGAAAGAGTGGAAGGTAAAATGAGGCACATTTCAGCTCAATATAAGAAAGATTTTTGTAAAAATTGGAATCATTTAGTGAGTGTTTTGGTAACTAAAGGTGTTCAAAGAGGGATGGCTATGTGATGATATGGAAGATATTCCTTAAATATGTATTTAAATCCTCTTATATATCTGCTTTTAAATTTTATATTATTAAAGTTTTTACTATTACTAAAATATTTGACATTTTTGGATGAAAGACACTAAAAATTGAGTGATCATTTTGAAGCATCTTTTTAGTATTTAAAAAAGATACACAATGCAGTTAAAATGGGGTTATTTTCAGTATAATACTGAAAACATTTACAATAAAAGTGTAGGTGTGATGTCAAGTACAATTCTGATATAGCTTTTTTTTCCTTCTGAAATCTAGCAATCTTCCTGACTGCAGTGTTTGTTTTAGTTATATACATATACTGAGTATCTCAAAAGAAATTATTTTATTCAATTATTTTATCCTTTTACCCCTTTGAAGAAAATATCCTTAAACAAAACATTAATTTATATATATATTCATAACTAGAAGTAGAGTTTTTATTCACAAATATGAATCCTTATTTTCATCTCATAATTTATTATGCATAAAGCTAACTTTTATAAAGCTCTGCAGAGTATTAAATAGTAGCACTTGATCTCAAAATATCTTAAGTCACCATAATTTTAATAGCTTTTTGAGTAGTTGCCAGTTTAATTTTCAGTATGTGCAAATTGGAGGTAAATTACTTATTACTTCCAGCAAATGTCTTTCACAATTTTATTTAATTTTTTCATCTTTTTAAATGGATCATAAAATGGCAGTCTTTTATTGGACATCCATAAAGTCAGCAGCAAATAAATACTTTGCAAATAGGTTGCTGTGATTGAAATGTCAACCATATTTCATGCAGTATGAAATTTCTTCAGTTCAGAGTAGCTCTAACGTATGGCAATGAGCTGTTCTCCTGTTCTGGAATTGTCTTACATCTTTAAACATTAAATTAAAGCACTGTGACCGTTAGGACTTTGAATTTTATTTACTTAGTTATATATCAGAATTCTATTTAATAATTTCTCATGTGGAATGAATTTAGTACCCTTGAATTTAGTTTTATCACTATTAATTGAGGACAAATTGACATTAAAATGCACTTCAAGCAGTCTTTTTGTTAAGTTGTTCAGGTTTCTTCTATCCTTCTACTTAAATGTTCTGAGGATGGAGCAAAGAGCCGTTGAACATATTTGTAAGCAACTCTAAACAATGTGGAACCAACTTATAGAAAAGGGAGTTGAAAGAGTCCTCAGTTCTGAGCCTCACCTTCCCTGACCACTCAGAATTATCTGCACTGTGGGCCAGTCCTGTCTCAGAAGAAGGTATTTCCTTGTCTTTCACAACTTCATAGTCTCACCTCCAGGACTGTTTCTTCTCCAGTGTTACCTCCGACTCCTCTTCTTACAGTTCCTAGTCAGTTTTCACCATGGCTGGATTCCTGACCCATAAACTCACCTTCTCTAAGCCTTCCTTTTCTTGCTATGAGTTCCAAATCTCCAGACAAGATCTTTCCCTTAGCTTTAAACCAACCAAATGTCCACTATCCAAATGTCAGCTCATTCACTTGGATTTCCCTTAGGCAAATTAAACCTGAAGTTCCCAAATTAAAGTTATGTACTTCTGTTCAAACCTGTTCCTTTCATGTTTCCTGTGCAAGATTACCCACCTTCATGTGCAAAACACAAACTTTGAAGCCATCTTTAACTACTCCTTCTTCCTCACCTTCTACATCCTATAAATGTCCAAGTCCTTTTTAATCTAACTGCTTAATATCTCTCAATTTTCATTTCAGATTACCCTCATTGACACTATTTGGTTCAGTTCTACTTTGGTCCTTATTTGAAATTCACTGAGAAATTCTTAAAAACAATTTTTTTAATTGAGGTAACATTGGTTTATAACATTATACAAGCTTCATGTATACAAATATTAAGTTTTGACTTCTGTATACACTACAGTATGCTCACCACCAAAAGTCTAGTTTCCATCTGTCACCATATAGTTGACTCCCTTTACCCATTTTGCCCTCCCGCTCTTCCCCTCTGGTAGCCATCAATTTGTTTTCTGTATCTAGGTGCTTGTCTTTTTTTTTTGTTTCATCTATTTATTTATTTATTTATTTTTATTTTATTTTATTTTTTTTTCCTTTGTGGTACACGGGCCTCTCACTGTTGTGGCCTCTCCCGTTGCGGAGCACAGGCTCCGGATGCACAGGCTCAGCGGCCATGGCTCACGGGCCCAGCCACTCCACGGCATGTGGGATCTTCCTGGACCGGGGCACGAACCCGTGTCCCCTGCATCGGCAGACGGACTCTCAACCACTGTGCCACCAGGGAAGCCCTGTTTCTTTGTTTTTATATTTCATATATGAATGGAATCGTACATATTTGTCTTTCTCCATCTGACTTATTTCACTTAGTACCCTCAAGGTCCATCCATGTTGTCACAAATGTCAAGATTCCATTTTTTTTATGGTTGAGTAGTATTCCATTGTACATATATACCACATCTTCTTTAGCCATTCATCCATCACTGGGCACTTATGTTGCTGCTTCCAAGTCTTGGCAATTGTAAATAATGCTGCAGTGAACATCAGGGTGCATATATCTTTTTTAATTGGTATTTTTGTATTCTTCAGATAAATACCCAGAAGTGGAATAGCTGGATCATATAGTAGTTCCATTCTTAATTTTTTGGGGAAACTCCATCCTGTTTTTCATAGTAGATGCACCAATTTCCATTCCTACCAACAGTGAAATACACTATGACATTTGTTAACTGGTCTTCTACTGTAGAAATTTACTCTTCCAATCCATGCTCTACGATGCAACAAGTGATATTTGTAAAACAGAATTCTGACCATATTTCTGCCTGGCTTAAAAACTCATAAGACTAATTCCAAATATCTAAATATGGCATCCTGGGTTCTTCATTATCCTTCTCCTACTCTCCTTTTTGGCTTCAAACCATATATTCTCACTCTCACATTCTGTGTTGATGCCATACTGAATGGCTTTTATTCCTTGACTGTTCTGTTCCTTTCTTATATTCCAACTTGTCAAATAGTGCTCCATCTTCTTGGATCCCTTTTTAATCTCTTTTCCTAACTAATTCTTGATCATCCTTTAGGGTTCATCATAGAGGTGACTTCCTGCAGGAAATCTTTGTTGATGCCCCCGTGCAAGGCTCAGTCGGTTGTAACTCCCACATGGTCCTCTAGTACCTTTGTGCTTATACCTATTTTAGTTAATATCACATTCTATTGTGATTGTTCATGTAGCTTCCTTTCAATTACATTGTAATGCTGTGTTTCATTTGTTATTGCAGCCCTATTACCAAGCACAGCCTAGGTTGGCCTATTGTAGGCAATTTATAAATATTGGAGTAATAGACTGATTTAGTGATTGACTGAACTTACTGGCCAACATTCAGAAACCAATTTGGAGTACAGTTTTAAGTGTTAGGTTCAAGCACACAGCTCAACATAGTTGCAGTGTTGGGTTTTATCAAGGTAACATTTTGTAACAGGAAGGAAATAGCTTTGAAAAGTTTCTTTACATGAACTTGCATGGCATTATATGTTATACTAGGCATTTTTGGAACAATTTAGCTCTCTCTATTTTTATATAGAAATAAGTAGAAGAGAAATCCTTTAAAGTAAACAAAAAAGTATTAGGCAATTATTTCTTTGCTGCAATACATTCTTCTGTATTATCTGTGCTGTTTTTTAACTTGGATCTAAAATGTTTATATAAAAGTACCTTGATAGCTGAATAATTTTTTAGACAAATAGTCAGATGTTACAGTAATTTATAGAGTACCCGCTGTGTTCCAGGCACTGTGTTGGACATTTTATGTACATTATTTTATCACACTCTCCTCCCCAAAGCAACTCTGAAATAGGTACAGTTATCCCCCTTTTACACATTGAAGAATGCAAGATTGAGAGGGTAGTGACTAGGGTTCAAACCTAGAACTCCTGATTCTTCAACATGTGGGCTGAATCTATCCCGTTTTTCAAGTTTATTTTATTCTTGGGACAAATAAAGAAAAACTCTTTAATCACCTCTCCTTTATGGAATTATGTAAAAACAATGTGGCTTTAATACATTTTTGCCCACAGTAAAGTTTCTGTAACTGAGAGTATGAGTTCTACTGTCCTAAATATACTAACCAGCAATAAAAGTTATATAGCAATCAGAATGAGAAATCCATAGATACTAGCACAAGTTACATAAAATATGACAAAACATGATATACGTATATTGGAATCTTGGGGCAAAGAAAGGTCAAGGTATTGAATCTGGGTTAGAGGGTGAGATGGGTTTTATCAATCTGTTTGCCAACAATGGAGTAGCAGAGCTTTGGACAAAAGTATCAGCTTATAACAGTGCCAGTATCATACCAATAATTTCAAAATTTTTTTCTAAAGAAACAACAAAATTTAGAAGCAGAAATAACTTTTAGAGTGTGTTTTTCATGTTTGCAACACTTCTGAAAAAAATTTCCCAGCAAATATATATACATATAAAAATATACACATATGTTCACAAATAAATATCATATAGTAAATGCCATTATAACCATGAGAAATATGTGAATATAGTAAGAAATTGGAAGAGTGACACTGGAGAAGTGAGGCAAAGCTGTCTCCAGTGAGTGAAATTTAGATGTAAGACCCTAAAGCACTTAATGAGGATTAAGGTGGTATGCAGTAGAAGTGAAAGCACTTTGACTACAGAGCCAGAGAAGTCCAATATTTGGGTAAGTTACCTTTTTAAGCTTTAGGTCCTTTATTTGGAAAATGGAGATAATGCTACAGCCTCCCTCAGTGGGTTGTTGTGAGAATTAAGTGAGAAGATGTGTTAATGTGTTTAGCTCATAGTAAGGAATCGATAAACACTGTTATTATTAGTACTGTTGTTTCTGGTAGTGGTTTGATCGTGCTACTACTGCTCTCAGGAAGGTGAATATTATATTGTTTCAACTGAATCCATGTGTCAAAATAATCATCCGGTGGCTTTCCATGTCTGTGGAGACTAACTCAGTTTGATCAGACACCAGGTACATTATACTAGACTGAGATTTTAAGAATAATGTGCAAATTGATTTGGTTGCCTACAAGACCTCATCAGCATGCTAGGGGAAACTATAGAAAAGAATGAATTTTGTTATAAAATACATCTTCTGTTCTTATTCCATTTGGATAAGCATTAAATGTTTTAAATGTTTCCTTCATTAATTAGAGAACTGGTTCATTTCTTCTGAGTTCTATGTGCCAGATTATGAACAACTTTGGTCAATGTCTACCGATCCCTTTAAAGTTGAATCAATAAGATTATAAACAACTTTGGTCAATGTCTACTGATCCCTTTAAAGTTGAATCAATAAGATTACCTGCAACAATCATACATTATTATGAATCCAGTAATCTTCCCCCACAAACCAAAACCATGCTTTCTGTGTCATATGCTTTCTGGTACATGGTTTAAAGTAGAGGAATTAGGATCTAGGAAACATTATTTTTGGATTGAACTATGCTTAATCTTCAAAAAAACAAAGCAAAACAAGGCACTGAGTTCTGCAGAAAAAGCAAGTAGGTTTAAGTTTTCTTTCTTAACTAAGCCACTTGGCATTCTGTGTTGGAATAGTTCAGAAGTTTAGTTAAGTTGATATAAATACCCCAAGTTCTTGTTCTTTTCTGGATTTAGCTAAACTTTTTTTTTTAAACAAAATGTTTTAAAGGGAATATTTTACAAGGAATATTTTTAATAGGAGTAATCCTGAATTTTGAAGAAGAGTTCAGCTAGAAGTTTGCTAGTCCTGTCTTTCCTGGGGGCTCTAGCCCTATAAGATCCAAACTAAATATCACACTGAGAAAAAAAACACATTAAGAACTTTCATTTCTTCAAGCCTGTGTGGTATGATGGAAAGAATTCAAAATTTGTGAGAATCCTAGCTTTACCACTTTGGGCAAGGTAATTAACATTTTGGGGCCTATGTACCCCAGCTGTAAAACTGTGAAACTACTTACTTTAAGAGTTCTTTTAAGAATTAAATGAGATAATATCCATAAAGTACCCAGGATAGCATCTGGCCCATGGCAGGGACTGAATAATATTTCTCATCTCCTCTCCCTAGCATCATTACTGAAAATCTTACCAGTGGCTTGAGATTGCTTCCATTTTGTCCTAACTCTCCATAACTAATAGTATTTGGCACACAACTCAAGGCATAGAGAAGAAATCATCTAAATTTAGAGTAATTAAGGCAAAATATCTGTCTTTTAATTCTTGGAATTTAGAATATTTTGTGAGCATTGGAGCATGGTGTTCTATAGAAGCTAGATTAACAAAATGTTGACTACTGCTTCCACTTTAGTGAATGGATAGCTTTGTTTTGTTGGTATACTGATTATTCTGTGGTAATATTCTTCATAAACTCTTTTGGAAAAGACCTGTTTCCTCAATACTTTAAAAACTCCTTGTCATCTTTTTCTCTTTGATATCTTCTTAGGCCTATGAAAAAAAATTACTTACTGATCCCAAATGATGAATTATTAGAATCTGAATTAATGAAATTGTAATTATTTTTAATTGTATTAGTAGTTGAAATCATATTTTCAGAATGAGAGCTGTATTTCATAGCAATGGACAAAAGTTATTCTCCTTTCTTTTATACCTTTGTCAGGATATTTTAAAATCCTGAACATTTACAACAAATGCCTACAAATATGTAAATTGCATTCCTTTTTTTTAATTTAGTTTACTCTGTCTTTCATGATCACTTTCTCTATATTTTATCTTTCAATGGTTTGTTATTTCCATTTAAAAAATTTTATTTTATTGAAGTATAGTTGATTTACAATATTGTGTTAGTTTCTGGTGTACAGCAAAGCGATTCAGTTTTACATATATACATTCTTTTTCATATTCTTTTCCATTAGGGTTTATCACAGGATACTGAATATAGTTCCCTGTGCTATACAGTAAGGCCTTATTGTTTATCCATTTTATATATAATAGTTTGCATCTTGTAATAACTTTTTAAAAATATCTTTATTGGAGTATAATTGCTTTACAATGTTGTGTTGGTTTCTGCTGTACAACAAAGTGAATCAGGTATATGTATACATATATCCCCACACCCCCTCCCTCTTGAGCCTCCCTCCCACCCTCCCTATCCCACCACTTTATGTCATCACAAAGCGTTGAGATGATCTCCCTGTGCTGTTTAGCAGCTTTCCACTAACCATGCATTTTACATTTGGTAGTGTATATATGCCAATGTTACTCTCTCACTTTGTCCCAGCTTCCCCTTCCCCTTCCCTGTGTCCTCAAGTCCATTCTCTACATCTGTGTTTTTATTCCTGCCCTGCCACTAGGTTCATCAGTACCATTTTTTTAGATTCCATATATGTGTGTTAACATATGGTATCTGTTTTTCTCTTTCTGAATTACATCACTCTATATGACAGACTCTAGGTACATCCACCTCATTACAAATAACTCAATTTCATTCCTTTTTATGGCTCAGTAATATTCCATTGTATATATGTGCCACATCTTCTTTATCCATTCATCTGTCGATGGACACTTAGGTTGCTTCCATGTCCTGGCTGTTGTAAATAGAGCTGCAATGAACATTATGGTACATGTCTCTCTCTTTTTCTTTTTTTAACATCTTTATTGGAGTATAATTGCTTTACAATGGTGTGTTAGTTTCTGCTTTATAACAAAGTGAATCAGGTATACATATACAAATATCCCCATATATCTTCCCTCTTGCTTCTCCCTCCCTCCCACCCTCCCTATCCCAACCCTCTAGGTGGTCACAAAGCACTGAGCTGATCTCTCTGTGCTATTTGGCTGCTTCCCACTAGCTATCTATTTTACATTTGGTAGTGTATATATGTCCATGCCACTCTCTCACTTTGTCCCAGCTTACCCTTCACCCTCCCCATATCCTCAAGTCCATTATCCTGTAGGTCTGCGTCTTTATTCCCTTCTTGCCCCTAGGTTCTTCATGACCATATTTTTTTGTCTTAGATTCCATATATATGTGTTAGCATATGGTATTTGTTTTTCTCTTTCTGACTTACTTCACTCTGTATGACAGACTCTAGGTCCATCCACCTCATTACAAATAACTCAATTTCGTTTCCTTTTAAGGCTGAGTAATATTCCATTGTACATACGTGCCACATGTTCTTTATCCATTCATCTGTTGATTGACACTTAGGTTGCTTCCATGTCCTGGCTATTGTAAATAGAGCTGCAATGAACATTGTGGTACCTGACACTTTTTGAGTTATGGTTTTCTCAGGGTATATGCCCAGTAGTGGGATGCTGGGTCATATGGTAGTTCAATATGTAGTTTTTTAAGGAACCTCCATACTGTTCTCCATAGTGACTGTATCAATTTACATTCCCACCAACAGTGCAAGAGCTTCCTTTTTCTCCACACCCTCTCCAACTTTTATTGTTTGTAGATTTTTTGATGATGGCCATTCTGACTGGTGTGAGGTGATACCTCATTGTGGTTTTGATTTTCATTTCTCTAATGATTAGTTATGTTGAGCATCCTTTCATGTGTTTGTGGGCAATCTGCCTATCTTCTATGAAGCAATGTCTGTTTAGGTCTTCTGCCCATTTTTGGATTGGGTTGTTTGTTTTTTTGGTATTGATCTGCATGAGCTGCTTATATATTTTGGAGATTAATTCTTTGTCATTTTCGTCATTTGCAAATATTTTCTCCCATTCTGAAGGTTGTCTTTTCATCTTGTTTATGGTTTCCTTTGCTGTGCTAAGATTTTAAGTTTCATTAGTTCCCATTTGTTTATTTTTTATTTTATTTCCATTTCTGTAGGAGGTGGATCAAAAAGGATCTCGCTTTGACTTATCTCATAGAGTGTTCTGCCTATGTTTTCCTCTAAGAGTTTGATAGTGTCTGACCTTACATTTAGGTCATTAATTCCATTTTGAGCTTAGTTTTGTGTATGGGGTTAGGGAGTGTTCTAATTTCATTCTTTTATATGTAGCTGTCCAGTTTTCCCAGCACCACTTATTGAAGAGGTTGTCTTTTCCCCAATGTATATTCTTGCCTCCTTTGTCAAAGATAAGGTGACCATATGTGCGTGGGTTTATCTCTGGGCTTTCTATCCTGTTCCATTGATGTATATTTCTCTTTTTGTGCCAGTACCATACTGTCTTGATAACCATAGCTTTGTAGTATAGTCTGAAGTCTGGGAGCCTGATTCCTCCAGCTCTGTTTTTCTTTCTCAAGGTTGCTTTGGCTATTCAGGGTATTTTGTGTTTCCATACACATTGGAAAATTTTTTGTTCTAGTTCTGTGAAAAATGCCATTGGTAATTTGATAGGGATTGCACTGAATCTGTAGATTGCTTTGGGTAGTATTGTCATTTTCACAATGTTGATTCTTCTCATCCCAGAACATGGTATATCTGTCCATCTGTTTGTATAAGTGTCTTATAATTTTCTGCATACAGGTATTTTGCCTTCTTAGGTAGGTTTATTCCTAGGTATTTTATTCTTTTTGTTGCAGTTGCAAATCTGTTTCCTTAATTTGTCTTTCTGATTTTACATCATTAGTGTATAGGAATCCAAGAGATTTCTATGCATTAACTTTGTATTCTGCTACTTTACCAAATTCATTTATTAGTTCTAGTAGCTTTCTGGTGGCCTCTTTAGGATTCTCTATGTTTAGTATCATGTCATCTGCAAACAGTGACAGTTTTAATTCTTTTCCAATTTGTATTCCTTTTATTTCTTTTTCTTCTCTGATTGCCATGGCTAAAACTTCCAAAACTATGTTGAATAGTACTAGTAAGAGTGGGCCCCCTTGTCTTGTTCCTGATCTTAGAGGAAATGCTTTCAGTTTTTCACCATTGAGAATGATGTTGGCTGTGGGTTTGTCATATATGCCTTTTATTATTTTGAGTTAAGTTCCCTCTATGCCCAGTTTCTGTCTATTTCCGTTTTTATATTCTTAAACAATGATCTTGTGATAATGGTAATGTCTAGAGACAGGGAAAAGCTAAATTGGATGGAAGTATTTTTCCTCATTCTAGGTTTTTGTGAACCTGAAACAATCTCAGCATTTTTCTGGATTAAGGAATTTTTTAATTTAATTTTTTCCTAAAAATGTATTATTTTAGACTAGAACAATGACAACAACAGGAATTTCTTCATGTTTCTATTGACATTAATGCTTCTTTTAGGAACAATTAGATCACTTAAGGAATTTGCCTCTGGCTACTGAGTAAGGACTAGAACTAAGAAAGAAAAGCACTAAGATAACTGATCAAAAGCTTTGACTTTTAGAGTCAACTATCTGGCTAATTCTGAATTATTTAAGGAAAGAAATATTTTCCGCAAAACTCCAGTTTTTAATTACTGTTAATTATTGTTTCTGCCTTTTCTTTCAGAACTCTTGATGTTTCAGTGAGTTTTAATGGAGGAAGTTCTGTCATCTCGGGCTCACTAACAGTCACAGCCACAGAATGTGTAAGTCACTGTTCACATAAAGTTACTTTTTAAAAAATAACTCTCTCCAGAAATAATTTATGGACCTTCAATATTGTTGCATCCTACAGTAAAGAAAGTAGAAACAATAATACTGGAGACCATTACAAGAACATGTTTGTATAGAATTTATTGTAGGTTGTTTTGTTTTTGCCTTTAGTCTCCTTTAAAGGGATTTTAAAGAGTATACATTATATTTTGATATTTATAAAATTGAAGTCATATTTAAATATTAGAATAAGGTAGGAAAATTATTTCCAAATAAAGCATTTTTCTTAAAACATTAACTATGTAAAGGAAATAATGTCTTTCTGTTAATGAAGGTTGCATTATACTATCTAAGACATTTATCATGTTTTTGAAATTATTAGAGCACCTTAATGAGTGAGCTTATTATTTTGTCCCATTTAATGCTGGTGCTTTCTCAAGAGTAAGGAACTTGATTTTGAGAGCTTTATAATATCTTGGTTTGAAACTGCACTGAAGCTATAATTTAGTTAAGATGGATGATTTGCACTACCTAAGATGCAATATTTGGATATATAAATTCCATTGATAAGAGAGTGTTTTCCTTATAGTTAAGTTTTTTGGTTTATCTTGACATTACATTTCTGAACATGAAAACACAAAGCACTAAAAGGAACTGATCACATGGCTGATATTCTTATGAGTTCATTTTCTTTGTTAAAAATATATAAATCAAAACAAAAACAAAAAAAAATCCTGCCCTTCAAAAGACCAGAATCCCAAACCTAAACATTTTCTCACATCTCATGATTTTTTTTTAACATCTTTATTGGAGTATAAAGGATTTACAGTTGTATGTTAGTTTCTGCTGTATAACAAAGTGAATCAGCTATACATATACATATATCCCCATATCTCCTCCCTCCTGCATCTCCCTCCTACCCTCCCTATCCCACATCTCTAGGTGGACACAAAGTACCGAGCTGATCTCCCTTTGCTATGCGGCTGCTACCCTCTAGCTATCTATTTTACATTTGGTAGTGTATATATGACCATGTCACTCTCTCACTTCATCCCAGCTTACCCTTTCCCACCCCATGTCCTCAAGTCCATTCTCTACCTCTGAGTCTTTATTCCTGTCCTGCCCCTAGGTTTGTCAGAACCAATTTTTTTTTTAATCCCATATGTATGTGTTAGCATACGGTAATTGTGTTTCTCTTTCTGACTTACTTCACTCTGTATGACAGACACTAAGTCCATCCACCTCACTACAAATAATTCAAAATCGTTTCTATTTCTGGCAGAGTAATATTACATTGTATATATGTGCCATATCTTCTTTATCTATTCATCTGTTGATGGACACTTAGGTTGCTTCCATGTCCTGGCTATTGTAAATAGTGCTGCAATGAACATTGTGGTACATGACTCTTTTTGAATTATGGTTTCCTCAGGTTATATGCCCAGTAGTGGGATTGCTGTGTCATATGGTAGTTCTATTTTTAGTTTTTTAAGGAAACTCCATATTGTTCTCCATAATGGCTGTGTCAATTTACATTCCCACCAACAGTGCAAGAGGGTTCCCATTTCTCCACACCATCTACAGCATTTATTGTTTGTAGAGTATTTTTTTTTTTAGTTTCTGCTTTATAACAAAGTGGATGAGTCATACATATACATCTGTTCCCACATCCCTTCCCTCATGCATCTCCCTCCCTCCCACCCTCCCCATCCCACCCCTCCAGGCGGTCACAAAGCACCGAGCTGATCTCCCTGTGCTATGCGGCTGCTTCCCACTATCTATCTACCTTACGTTTGGTAGTGTATATATGTCCATGCCTCTCTTTCGCTTTGTCACAGCTTACCCTTCCCCCTCCCCATATCCTCAAGTCCATTCTCAAGTAGGTCTGTGTCTTTATTCCCGTTTTACCCCTAGGTTCTTCATGACATTTTTTTTTTAATTCCGTATATATGTGTTAGCATATGGTATTTGTCTTTCTCTTTCTGACTTACTTCACTCTGTATGACAGACTCTAGGTCTATCCACCTCATTACAAATAGCTCAGTTTCGTTTCTTTTTATGGCTGCGTAATATTTCATGGTATATATGTGCCACATCTTCTTTATCCATTCATCCGATGATGGACACTTAGGTTGTTTCCAGCTCCGGGCTATTGTGAATAGAGCTGCAATGAACATTTTGGTACATGTCTCTTTTTGAATTATGGTTTTCTCAGGGTATATGCCCAGTAGTGGGATTGCTGGGTCATATGGTAGTTCTATTTGTAGTTATTTAAGGAACCTCCATACTGTTCTCCATAGTGGCTGTACCAATTCACATTCCCACCAGCAGTGCAAGAGTGTTCCCTTTTCTCCACACCCTCTCCAGCATTTATTGTTTCTAGATTTCTTGATGCTGGCCATTCTGACTGGTGTGAGATGATATCTCATTGTAGTTTTGATTTGCATTTCTCTAATGATTAATGATGTTGAGCATTCTTTCATGTGTTTGTCGGCAGTCTGTATATCTTCTTTGGAGAAATGCCTATTTAAGGCTTCTGCCCATTTTTGGATTGGGTTGTTTGTTTTTTTGCTATTGAGCTGCATGAGCTGTTTATAAATTTTGGAGATTAATCCTTTGTCAGTTGCTTCATTTGCAAATATTTTCTCCCATTCTGAGGGTTGTCTTTTGGTCTTGTTTATGGTTTCCTTTGCTGTGCAAAAGCTTTGAAGTTTCATTAGGTCCCATTTGTTTATCTGTGTTTTTATTTCCATTTCTCTAGGAGGTGGGTCCAAAAGGATCTTGCTGTGATTTATGTCATAGAGTGTTCTGCCTATGTTTTCCTCTAAGAGTTTGATAGTGTCTGGCCTTACATTTAGGTCTTTAATCCATTTTGAGCTTATTTTTGTGTATGGTGTTAGGGAATGATCTAATCTCAAACTTTTACATGTCCCTGTCAAGTTTTCCCAGCACCACTTATTGAAGAGACTGTCCTTTCTCCACTGTACATTCCTGCCTCCTTTATCAAAGATAAGTTGGCCATATGTGCATGGGTTTATCTCTGGGCTTTCTATCCTGATCCACTGATCTATCTTTCTGTTTTTATGCCAGTACCACACTGTCTTAATTACTGTAGCTTTGTAGTATAGTCTGAAGTCAGGGAGCCTGATTCCTCCAGCTCCGTTTTTCGTTCTCAAGATTGCTTTGGCTACTCGGGGTCTTTTGTTTTTCCAAACAAATTTTGAAATTTTTTGTTCTAGTTCTGTGAAAAATGCCAGTGGTAGTTTGATAGGGATTGCATTGAATCTGTAGATTGCTTTGGGTAGTAGAGTCATTTTCACAATATTGATTCTTCCAATCCAGGAGCATGGTATATCTCTCCATCTATTTGTATCATCTATAATTTCTTTCATCAGTGTCTTATAATTTTCTGCATACAGGTCTTTTGTCTCCTTAGGTAGGTTTATTCCTAGATATTTTATTCTTTTTGTTACAATGGTAAATGGGAGTGTTTTCTTGATTTCACTTTCAGATTTTTCATCATTAGTGTACAGGAATGCCAGATATTTCTGTGCATTAATTTTGTATCCTGCTACTTTACCAAATTCATTGATTAGCTCTAGTAGTTTTTCGGTAGCATCTTTAGGATTCTCTATGTATAGTATCATGTCATCTGCAAACAGTGACAGCTTTACTTCTTCTTTTCCGATTTGGATTCCTTTTATTTCCTTTTCTTCTCTGATTGCTGTGGCTAAAACTTCCAAAACTATGTTGAATAAGAGTGGTGAGAGTGGGCAACCTTGTCTTGTTCCTGATCTTAGTGGAAATGGTTTCAGTTTTTCACCATTGAGGACAATGTTGGCTGTGAGTTTGTCATATATGGCCTTTATTATGTTGAGGAAAGTTCCCTCTATGCCTACTTTCTGCAGGGTTTTTATCATAAATGGGTGTTGAATTTTGTCGAAAGCTTTCCCTGCATCTATTGAGATGATCATATGGTTTTTCTCCTTCAACTTGTTAATATGGTGTATCACATTGATTGATTTGCGTATATTGAAGAATCCTTGCATTCCTGGAATAAACCCCACTTGATCGTGTTTTATGATCCTTTTAATGTGCTGTTGGATTCTGTTTGCTAGTATTTTGTTGAGGATTTTTGCATCTATGTTCATCAGTGATATTGGCCTGTAGTTTTCTTTCTTTGTGACATCCTTGCCTGGTTTTGGTATCAAGGTTATGGTGGCCTCGTAGAATGAGTTTGGGAGTGTTCCTTCCTCTGAAATTGCTTGGAAGAGTTTGGGAAGGATAGGTGTTAGCTCTTCTCTAAATGCTTGATAGAATTCGCCTGTGAAGCCATCTGGTCCTGGGCTTTTGTTTGTTGGAAGATTTTTAATCACAGTTTCAAGTTCAGTGCTTGTGATTGGTCTGTTCATATTTTCTATTTCTTCCTCATTCAGTCTTGGCAGATTGTGCATTTCTAAGAATTTGTCCATTTCTTCCAGGTTGTCCATTTTATTGGCATAGAGTTGCTTATAGTAATCTCTCATGATCTTTTGTATTTCTGCAGTGTCAGTTGTTACTTCTCCTTTTTCATTTCTAATTCTATTGATTTGAGTCTTCTCCCTTCTTTTCTTGATGAGTCTGGCTAATGGTTTGTCAATTTTGTTTATCTTCTCAAAGAACCAGCTTTTAGTTTGGTTGATCTTTGCTATCGTTTCCTTCATTTCTTTTTCATTTATTTCTGATCTGATCTTTATGATTTCTTTCCTTCTGCTAGCTTTGGGGGTTTTTTGTTCTTCTTTCTCTAATTGCTTTAGGTGCAGGATTAGGTTGTTTATTCGAGATGTTTCCTGTTTCTTAAGGTGGGATTGTATTGCTATAATCTTCCCCCTTAGAACTGCTTTTGCTGCGTCCCATAGGTTTTGGGTTGTTGTGTCTCCATTGTCATTTGTTTCTAGGTATTTTTTAATTTCCTCTTTTATTTATTCAGTGATCGCTTCGTTATTGAGTACTGTATTGTTTAGCCTCCATGTGTTTGTATTTTTTACAGATCTTTTCCTGTAATTGATGTCTATTCTCATAGCATTGTGGTCGGAAAAGATACTTGATACAATTTCAATTTTCTTAAATTTACCAAGGCTTGATTTGTGACACAAGACATGATCTATCCTGGAGAATGTTCCATGAGCACTTGAGAAAAATGTGTATTCTGTTGTTTTTGGATGGAATGTCCTATAAATATCAATTAAGTCCATCTTGTTTAATGTATCATTTAAAGCTTGTGTTTCCTTATTTATTTTCATTTTGGATGATCTGTCCATTGGTGAAAGTGGGGTGTTAAAGTCCCCTACTATGAATGTGTTACTGTCAATTTCCCCTTTTATAGCTGTTAGCATTTGCCTTATGTATTGAGGTGCTCCTATGTTGGGTGCATAAATATTTACAATTGTTATATCTTCTTCTTGGATTGATCCCTTTATCCTTATGTAGTGTCCTTCTTTGTCTCTTCTAATAGTCTTTATTTTAAAGTCTATTTTGTCTGATATAAGAATTGCTACTCCAGCTTTCTTTTGATTTCCATTTGCATGGAATATCTTTTTCCATCCCCTTACTTTCAATCTGTATGTGTCTCTAGGTCTGAAGTGGGTCTCTTGTAGACTGCATATATATGGGTCTTGTTTTTGTATCCATTCAGCCACTCTGTGTCTTTTGGTGGGAGCATTTAGTCCATTTACATTTAAGGTAATTATTGATATGTATGTTCCTATTCCCATTTCCTTAATTGCTTTGGGTTCGTTATTGTAGGTCTATTCCTTCTGTTGTGTTTCTTGCCTAGAGAAGTTCCTTTAGCATTTGTTGTAAAGCTGGTTTGGTGGTGCTGAACTCTCTCAGCTTTTGCTTGTCTGTAAAGGTTTTAATTTCTCCATCAAATCTGAATGAGATCCTTGCTGGGTAGAGTAATCTTGGTTGCAGGTTTCTCTCCTTCATCACTTTAATTATGTCCTGCCACTCCCTTCTGGCTTGTAGAGTTTCTGCTGAGAGATCAGCTGTTAACCTGATGGGGATTCCCTTGTGTGTTATTTGTTTTTTTTCCCTTGCTCCTTTTAATATGATTTCTTTGTGTTTAATTTTTGACAGTTTGATTAGTATGTGTCTTGGTGTATTTCTCCTTGGATTTATTCTGTATGGGACTCTCTGTGCCTCCTGGACTTGATTAACTATTTCCTTTCCCATATTGGGGAAGTTTTCATCTATAATCTCTTCAAATATTTTCTCAGTCCCTTTCTTTTTCTCTTCTTCTTTTGGAACCCCTATAATTTTTTTTTTTTTTTTTTTTTTTTTTTTTTTTTTTTTTTTGCGGTATGCGGGCCTCTCACTGTTGTGGCCTCCCCCGTTGCGGAGCACAGGCTCCGGACGCACAGGCTCCGGACGTGCAGGCCCAGCGGCCATGGCCCACCGGCCCAGCCGCTCCGCTGCATATGGGATCCTCCCAGACCGGGGCACGAACCCGTATCCCCTGCATCGGCAGGCGGACTCCCAACCACCTGCGCCACCAGGGAGGCCCATGGAACCCCTATAATTTGAATGTTGGTGCGTTTAATGTTGTCCCAGATGTCTCTGAGACTGTCCTCTGTTCTTTTCATTCTTGTAGAGTTTTTGATGTTGGCCATTCTGACCAGTGTGAGGTAATACCTCATTGTAGATTTGATTTGCATTTCTCTAATGATTAGTGATGTTGAGCATCATTTCATGTGTTTCTTGGTAATCTTTGCAGAAATGTCGATTTAGATCTTCCACCCATTGTTGGATTGGGTTGTTTGGTTCTTTTGATATTGAGCTGCATGAGCTGCTTGTATATTTTGGAGATTAATCCTTTGTCAGTTGCTTTGTTTGCAAATATTTTCTCCCATTCTGAAGGTTGTCTTTTCGTCCTGTTTATGGTTTCCTTTGCTGTGCACAAGATTTTAAGTTTTATTAGTTCCCACTTGTTTATTTTTGTTTTTATTTCCATTTCTCTAGGAGGTGGTTCAAATAGGACCTTGCTGTGATTTATCTCATAGAGTGATCTGCCTATGTTTCCCTCTAAGAGTTTTATAGTGCCTGGCATTACATTTAGGTCTTTAATCCGTTTGGAGTTTATTTTTGTGTATGGTGTTAGGGAGGGTTCTAATTTCATTCTTTTACATGTAGCTCTCCAGTTTTCCCAGCACTACTTATTGAAGAGGCTCTCTTTTCTCCATTGTATATTCTTGCCTCTTTTGTCAAAGATAAGGTGACCATATATGCATGGGTTTATCTCTGGGCTTTCTATCCTGTTCTATTGATCTATATTTCTGTTTTTGTGCCAGTACTGTACTGTCTTGATGATTTTAGCTATAATATAGTCTGAAGTCAGGGAGCCTGAATCCTCCAGCTCCATTTTTCTTTCTCAAGACTGCTTTGGCTATCCGGGGTCTTTTTTGTTTCCATACAAATTTTGAAAATTTTTGTTGTAGTCCTATAAAATTGCCATTGGTAGTATGATAGGGATTATATTGAACCTGTAGATTGCTTTGGGTAGTATACTCATTTTCACATTATTTATTCTTCCAATCCAAGAACATGGCATATCACTCCATCTGTTTGTATCATATTTAATTTCTTTCATCAGTGTCTTATAGTTTTCTGCATACAGGTCGTTCGTCTTCTTAGGTAGATTTATTCCTAGGTATTTTATTCTTTTTGTTGCAGTGGTAAATGGGAGTGTTTCTTTAATTTCTCTTTCAGATTTTTCATCATTAGTGTATAGGAATGCAAGAGATTTCTGTGCATCAATCTTGTATCCTGCTCCTTTACCAAGTTCATTGATTAGCTTTAGTAGTTTTCTGGTAGCATCTTTAGGATTCTCTATGTATAGTATCATGTCATCTGCAAACAATGACAATTTTACTTCTTCTTTTATGATTTGGATTCCTTTTATTTCTTTTCTTCTCTGATTGATGTGGCTAAAGCTTCGAAAACTCTGTTGAATAATAGTTGTGAGAGTGGGCAACCTTCTCTTGTTCCTGGTCTTAGTGGAAAAGTTTTCAGTTTTTAACCATTGAGAATGATGTTGGCTGTGGGCTTGTCATATATGGCCTTTATTATGTTGAGGTAAGTTCCCTCTATGTCTACTTTCTGGAGGGTTTGTATAGTAAATGGATGTTGAATTTTGTTTAAAGCTTTTTGTGAATCTCTTGAGATGATCATATGGTTTTTATCCTTCAGTTTGTTAATATGGTGTATCACATTTATTGATTTGCATATATTGAAGAATCCTTGCATTCCTGGGATAAACCCCACTTGATCATGGTGTATGATCTTTTTAATGTGCTGTTGGAATCTGTTTGCTAATATTTTGTTGAGGAATTTTGCATCTGTGTTCATCAGTGATACTGGTCTATAGTTTTCTTTCTTTTTGACATCCTTGGTTTTGGTATCAGGGTGATGGTGGCCTCATAGAATGAGTTTGGGAGTGTTCTGCCCTCTGCTATATTTTGGAAGAGTTTGAGAAGGATAGGTGTTAGATCTTCTCTAAATGTTTAATAGAATTCGCTGTGAACTCATCTGGTCCTGGGCTTTTGTTTGTTGGAAGATTTTCAATAACAGTTTCAATTTCAGTGCTTGTGATTGGTCTGTTTATATGTTCTATTTCTTCCTGGTTCAGTCTTGGAAGGTTGTGCTTTTCTAAGAATTTATCCATTTCTTCCGGTTTGTCCATTTTATTGACATGTAGTTGCTTGTAGTAATCTCTCATGATCCTTTCTATTTCTTCAGAGTCAGTTGTTACTTCTCCTTCATTTCTAATTCCATTGAGTTGAGTCTTCACCATTTTTTTCTTGATGAGTCTGGCTAATGGTTTATTAATTTTGTTTATCTTCTCAGAGAACCACCTTTTAGTTTTATTGATCTTTATTATCTTTTCTGTCATTTTTTTTCATTTATTTCTGCTCTGATCTTTATGATGTCTTTCCTTCTGCTATCTTTGGGGATTTTTTGTTCTTCTTTCTCTAATTGCTTTAGGTGTAAGGTTAGTTTCTTTATTTGAGATGTTTCTTGTTTCTTGAGGTAGGATTGTGTTGGTATAAACTTCCCCTTTTGAACTGCTTTTGCTGCATTCCATAGGTTTTGGGTCATCTTGTTTTCATTGTCAGTTGTTTCTAGGTATTTTTTGATTCCCTCTTTGATTTCTTCAGTGATCTCTTGGATATTTGGTAGTGTATTGTTTAGCCTCCATGTGTTTGTATTTTTCACAGCTGTTTACCTGTAATTGATATCTAGTCTCATAATGTTGTCGTTGGAGATCGTAGTTGATATGATTTCAACTTTCTTAAATTTACCAAGGCTTGATTTGTGACACAAGATATGATCTATACTGGAGAATATTCCATGAGCACTTGAGAAGAAAGTGTAATTTGCTGTTTTCAAATGAAATGTCCTATAAATATCAATTAAATCTATCTGTTCTACTGTATCATTTAAAGCTTGTGATTCTGTATTAATTTTCAGTCTGGATAATCTGTCCATCGGTGTAAGTGAGGTGATAAAGTCCTGCACTATTACTGTGTTACTGTCGGTTTCCTGTTTTATACGTGTTAGCATTTGCCTTATGTATGGAGGTGCTCCTATGTTGGGTGCATATAGATATATAATTGTTATATCTTCTTCTTGGACTGATCCCTTGATCATTATGTAGTGTCCTTCTTTGTCTCTTATAATAGTCTTTATTTTTATTTTCATTTTTTGCGGTACGCCGGCCTCTCACCACTGTGGCCTCTGCCGTTGCGGAGCACAGGCTCCAGATGCACAGGCTCAGCGGCCATGTCTCACGGGGCCAGCCACTCCTCATCACGTGGGATCTTCCCGGACCAGGGCATGAACCCGTGTCCCTCTGCATTGGCAGGCATACTCTCAACCACCGTTCCACCAGGGAAGCCCAAATAGTCTTTTTTTAAAATCTAGTTTTTCTGATATGAGAATTGCTACTCCAGCTTTCTTTTGATTTTGATTTGCATGGAATATCTTTTTCCATCCCTTCACTTTCACTCTGTATGTGTCCCTAGGTCTGAAATGGGTCTCTTGTAAACAGCATATATATGGGTCTTGTTTTTGTACCATTCCATTAAATTTAAGGTAGTTATCAATATGTATGTTCCTATTACCATTTTCTTAATTGTTCTGGGTTTGTTATTGTAAGTCTTTTCCTCCTCCTGTGTTTCCTGCCTAGAGAGGTTCCTTTAGCATTTGTGGTAAAGCTGGTTTGGTGGTGCTTAATTCTGTTAGCTTTTGCTTGTCTGTAAAGGTTTTAGTTTCTCCATCGAATCTGAATGAGATTCTTGCTGGGTAGAGTAATCTTGATTGTAGGTTTTCCCTTTCATCACTTTAAATATGTCCTGCCACTCCCTTCTGGTTTGCAGAGTTTCTGCTGAAAGATCAGCTGTTAACCTTATGGGGATTCCCTTATATGTTATTTGTTGCTTTTCCATTGCTGCTTTTAATATTTTTTCTTTGTATTTAATTTCTAACAATTTGATTAATATGTGTCTTGGTTTGTTTCTCTTTGGATTTATCCTGTATGGGACTCTCTGCACTTCCTGGACTTGACTGAATATTTCCTTTCCCACATTAGAGAAGTTTTCTACAATAATCTCTTCAAATATGTTCTCAGTCCCTTTTTTATTCTCTTTTTCTTCTGGGACCCCTATAATGCAAATGCTGGTGCATTAAATGTTGTCCCAGAAGTCTCTGAGACTGTCCTCAATTCTTTTCATTCTTTTTCTTTAGTTTGCTCTACTTTAATTATTTTCACTATTTTATCTTCCAGGTCACTTATCTGTTCTTCTGCCTCAGTTATTCTGCTAATGGTTCCTTCTAGAGAATTTTTAATTTCAATTTTTGTGTTGTTCATCCTTTTTTGTTTACTCTTTAGTTCTTCTAGTTCCTTGGGAAATGTTTCTTGTATTTTCTCCATTCTATTTCCAAGATTTTGGATCATCTTTACTATCATTGCTCTGAATTCTTTTTCAGGTAGACTTCCTATTTCCTCTTCATTTGTTTGGTCTGGTGGGTTTTTACCTGCTCCTTCATTTTCTGTGTATTTATATGTCTTCTTGTTTTGCTTAACTTAGTGTGTTTGGGGTCTCCTTTTCACAGGCTGCAGGTTCATAGTTCATGTTGTTTATGTTGTCTGCCTCCAGTGGCTAAGGGTAGTTCAGTGGGTTGTGTAGGCTTCCTCGTGGAGGGGACTGGTGCCTGTGTTCTGGTGGATTAAGCTGGATCTTGTCTTTCTGGTGGGCAGGACCTTGCCCAGTGGTGTGTTTTGGGGTGTCTGTGACCTTAGTATTATTTTAGGCAGCCTCTCTGCTAATGAGTGTGGTTGTGTTCCTGTCTTTCTAATTGTTTGTCATGCGGTGTCCAGTGTTGTAGCTTGCCAGTCATTGAGTGGAGCTGGGTCTTAGCGTTGACATGGAGAACTCTGGGTGAGCTTTCGCCATTTGGTATTATGTGGGGCCAGGATATCTCTAGTGGATCAATGTTCTGAACTTGGCTTTGTCACCTCAGAGGCTCAGGCCTGACACCTGGCCAGAGCACCAAGATCCTGTTAGCCACACAGTTCAGAAGAAAAGGTAGAAAAAAAAAAAAAGAAATAGGGCTTCCCTGGTGGTGCAGTGGTTGAGACTCTGCCTGCCGATGCAGGAGACACCGGTTTCTGCCCCAGTCCAGGAAGATCCCACATGCCATGGAGCAGCTGGCCTTGTGAGCCTTGGCCACTGAGCCTGCACGTCCAGAACCTGTGCTCCACAGCGGGAGAGGCCATAGCAGTGAGAAGCTCGTGTACCGCAAAAAAAAAAAAAAAAAAAAAAAAAAAAAAGAAAGAAAAAATATAAAATAAAGTTATTAAATTAAAAAATTATTAAAAATAAAAAATAATTTAAAAAAGAAAGAAAAGAGCAACCAAATGAAAAAACAGTTCCACCAATGATAAGAAGCGCTAAAAACTATACTAAAAAATAAACAAAAGAACCCCTCAAAAAACGGACAGACAGAACCCTAGGATAAATGACAAAAGCAAATCTATACAGACAAAATCACAAAGAAGCATACACATACATACTTACAAAAAAATAAAAAGAAATATATATATATATATATATTAAAAAAGAGAGAGAGAGAGCAACCAAATCAATAAACAAATCTACCAGTGATAATAATCTGTAAATAAAAAACTAAGATAAAGATAAAACCAGAAACAAATTAGATGCAGAAAGGAAACCCCAAGTCTACAGTTGCTCCCAAAGTCCACCTCCTCAGTTTGGGATGATTCATTGTCTATTCAGGTATTCCACATATGCAGGCTACATCTCGTTGATTGTGGAGATTTAATCCGCTGCTCCTGAGGCTGCTGGGAGAGATTTCCCTTTCTCTTCTTTGTTCTCACAGCTCTTGGGGTTCAGCTCTGGATTTGGACCCGCCTCTGCATGTAGGTCGCCTGAGGGCATCTGTTCTTCGCTCAGAGAGGACGGGGTTAAGGAACAGCTGATTTGGGGGCTCTGGTTCACTCAGGCTGGGGGGAGGGAAGGGTATGGATGCGGGGTGAGCCTGCAGTGGCAGAGGCCAGCGTGACATTGCACCAGCCTGAGGCGCGCTGTGTGTTCTCCCGGGGAAGTTGTCCCTGGATCACGGGACCCTGGCAGTGGCGGGCTGCACAGGCTCCCGGGAGGGGAGGTGTGGATAGTGACCTGTTCTCACACACAGGCTTTTTGGTGGCTGCAACAGCAGCCTTAGTGTTTCATGCCCATCTCTGGCATCCCTGCTGATAGCTGCAGCTCATGCTCTTCTCTGGAGCTTGTTTAGCTGGTGCTCTGATTCCTCTCTCCTCGCACACCGAAAACAATGGTCTCTTGCCTCTTAGGCAGGTCCAGATATTTTTCTGGAATCCGTCCTGGCTAGCTCTGGTGCACTAGCCCCCTTCAGGTTGTCTTCATGCAGCCAACCCCTGTCCTCTCCCTAGGATCTGACCTCTGAAGGCCAACCCTCAGCTCCCAGCCCCCACCCATCCCAACGGGTGATCAGACACATCTCTCGGGCTGGTGAGTGCTGTTCAGCACCGATCCTCTGTGCAGGAATCTCTCTGCTTTGCCCTCTGCACCCCTTTTGCTGCACTCTCCTCCATGGCTCCAAAGCTTCCCCCTTGCCACCCCCCGTCTCTGCCAGTGAAGGGGCTTCCTAGTGTGGAAACTTTTCCTCCTTCACAGCTCCCTCCCAGAGGGGCAGGTCTCATCCCTATTCTTTTTCTCTGTTTTTCCTTTTTTCTTTTGCCCTACCCAGGTACATGGGGAGTTTCTTGCCTTTTGGGAGGTCTGAGGCCTTCTGCCAGCATTCAGTAGGTGTTCTATAGGAGTTGTTCCACATGTAGATGTATTTCTGATGTATTTGTGGGGAAGAAGGCAATCTCCATGTCTTACTACTCTACCATCTTGAAGGCGCCACTTCCATCTCATGATTTTATGGTTTTATATTTTGATCTTTTAATTTGAGAGACATCCTTCCTCCAGCAAACAAAACAAAGCAACTCAATATTATCTGTAGAGAGATAGTTTGTTTCTTGTTGTAAGAAAACATTGCAGGGAAAACAAGCATCCATATGGACTCTTGGGTCACTATTGAATTCCCTGGATAACTCTTTAACAACACCTGTTTTTTATTTTGAAAATAGCTAGTTGTTTTTTTCCCCTTTTTATCTTCAATTCATGTTGCAATTTATAGGTTTTGTGGATGTTGTAATGTGTAGGTTTCCTGGTCCCTCAGGATGTGGTTGAGATTACAGACTTTTGTGGTATATGGTGTCTCAGTGTTTTGCTCACTGAAATGGCGTTCTTTCTCCATCCTCCTTCCTATTCTGTACCTCCAGCTGTCTTTTTCACCTGTCTTTCACAGAAGCAGGAAAACAAATCTTTGTCTGCATCCTATAACCATGCACAGTTTCTGTGTGCAGGGATGCTAAAGCTAAATAAATGACTCATTTGGAATGTACAGGCTGTTTGCTTCCTGGAAATAGGAAGTCTTTCTAGGTCTTGCTAGTTCTAAGGGGAGCATAACGTTACTCGAGGTGGTTTTAAGAGTAAGGCGATTTCAGAAAAAGGAACATGAGTTGTGTCAGAGATGGAGAGAAAATTTGGGGTCACGGGGTTATATTAAATAAGGCATCTGAATACTTTCCCTTGACAGGAGATTTAAGCAAATCTTTGAGGAAGGTGAGGGAGTGAGCCCTGAAGACCATGCAAGGGAAGAGTGTTCTTGCAGAGGCAGCAGCTCGAACAGATCCTAAGATGGGAGTGTATGTGGCTGGTTTAAAGAGGAGCAAGGCAGCCAGTGTGCAGAGTGGAGGTAGTTGGGGGAGGAGGGGGCCTGAGATGAGTAGGAGAGAGTGGAGGGAGGGGAGAGATCATGGAAAGTTTTGTAAGTCATTGTAAGATTCTGAGTTTTTTTCTAAGTGAAACAGGAGCCACTGAAGGTGACATGGTATGACTGTGTTTTAAAAGGATCATTCTGGCTGCTGTGCAAAAATAGACTTTACAGGTAGGGGCCAAAGTGGAGACCTGGAGACCAATTCTGTGGCTAGTTCAGTAATCTAGGAGAGGGGATGGTGGCTCCACTAGGCAGATAGCAAGGGAGATGGTGGGAAGTGGTTAGATTTGAATATATTTTAAAGGTGGAGTCTACTGGATACCTAGACAGATTAGATACGGGTGTGAGAGAAAGACAATAAGGACGGTTCCAGGCTTTTTCACCTCAGCAACTAGAAAGATGAGTTGTCATCAGGTAGAGCCGTTTTTTAAAAAAGATGAGGAGGTCTGTTTCAGAAATGTTGAGTGAAAGATGTCCATTTTTCATCTCAGTGGGGGTGTCAGAAAGGCTGTTGAATACATAAGTCTGAAGTTCTAGAAAGAGGTCTGGATTGGGGGTGCACATTTGGGAGCTGTTGTATGGAATGAAAGAGTCAACCAAATTCCACATGATTTTTAATGAAGGAAAAAAAAAAGAACTTTTAGTAGGTAGAGCAAGAAGAGAAAGAAATCCAGAGAAATGTTTTGTATTTATGGAGGAACTGAGATAAACTGGGTCTTGAAAGGAGAGCATGTCTTAGGCAAAGAGAGAGGAGGGGGGACCATTTCACAGATAAATTGCAAACAGAAATTGAAGGGAGGAGGGACAAATTAGGGTTACAGGGTTAACAGATATAAACCACTATATACTGAATAGATAAGCAACAAGTATTTACTGTATAGCACAGGGAGCTATACCCGTTATCTTATAAAACCTTTAAAGGAATATAATCTGCAAAAATACTGAATCACTGTAGTGTACACCTGAAATGAACAGAATATTGTAAAGCAATTATACTTTAATAAAAAAATTAATGAAAAAAATGAAAGTAGATATATTTGCTTGGGGTAAAAATAGTGGAAGGAAAGAGAAAATTTAGATCAGATTATCCATGGCCAAAAAAAAAGGGGGGGGGCTTAGACTTCATCCTACAGGTCTGTGGTTCCTAAACTTCAGTACACAGTGTTAAAATGAATGAAGGGAAGAAAATCTTCCACGTTCATGAGAGACTGAACTCAACTCTGCTGAGACAAAGGACTAGAGAGTTTTTTTTCCTTCCAGTTTTATTGAGATATAATTGACATACAGCACTGTATAAGTTTAAGGTGTATAGCATAATTATTTGACTTACATAACCACGGGATAATTATTTTTTCTCATTAGATTTAACCATTATTTTGATTTAAACATGTCTGGTGTGTGGTAGTAATATCACCGTTTTATAGATGTAGAAAGTGAGAATGGAGCTGATGAGAAAGTACCAGCAGATGTGTGCATTGCACCTCTATTCAGAATAGAAGAAGACAGTGGATAATATTATGATAAATACCAGCCTTGTATTTATGTGGTAACTAGCCTTTCAGGCATATTTGGATGTGATAATTAGGAGAGATGAAGTTAGTAACCTTACTCATTCTTGGATGATGCTTTTGGCTCTTCACAGGCATTCGAAAAGCCAAACAAAATGAAACACCATTATTTAGCAATTGATTAATCCTTGTGGAAATCTCACAAATAAAGAAGCTCCTCTGTTCTCCAAGAGCATCCGGGCTTGTTCTTATTAAGGCACTTATGTCACTGGGTTGTAATTTCCTGTTTACTTCTCGGCCTCTCTCTGCAGTCTGTGTCTTGCTCATTGCCTCCCTCTCAGTGCCTGGTCCTTACACGAGGCAGGTGCTCCAAAATTATTTGTTAAAGGAATGAATGACAGTACCTGTATATTCAGTTTAAAAGTGGGGAAACTAAGGTTTGGACTTAAAAGATTTAAGACTAGAACCTGAAGAGGGTTTAGACTTAGGCAGTCCATTCCTTTCGTCTGTCTCAGAAGATCTAAATGTGTCTCCGCTTTAAAAAAATTCAGTGAAAGATGTCGTTTATCCCCCATTGGAGCCACTGCTCTTCTGATTCTTTTAGAATAATAATACTAAGAACAAATTTTCTGAGCACTAATTAAGTGCCAGACACTGTGCTAAGCCCTACATATGTGCTCAGCACTTCATGATTTCATTTAATTCTCACTACTCAAGAGGAGGCTATTACTATTACCTTAATTTTACAGATGAGAAAACTGAGGAACAGAGAGCCACCTCCAATCTTTAGTGCACATTGATGTAAAAACATTAGAAGATGCTTCTGCTAGTAGGTGGATCCAACCCTCGGCATGCTACACAACTTGATGAGCAGAATATTGGCTGATTTCAGCTTTCGCTGCCCCAAGAAAGGGGAGACTTGGAGCCTAGAGGCCCTGGGGTTAAATTGCTTGCTCAGTTTCATAGTCGAGTAAATGCTAGAATTGAGAATTGAACCCAAGTTTGTCTTCCTCTGGCCTGAATACTTGCACAATCTGCCATTCATTACCAGGTCTTAATTTGATTTATATAAGACAGAGGTTGGCAATTTTTTTTCTGTAAAGGGTCAGATAGTAATTATTTTAGGCTTTAGGGGCTATACAGTTACACTACTCAACTCTGCCATTGTAACCCACAGGTGGCCATAGACATATAAACAAACAGGCATGGCTGTGTTCAACATACTATACACACTAGAATTTGAATATCATGTATTGATAATATATTTTTCTTTAAATTTTTTTCAGCTATGTAATAATGTAAAACAATTTTTTAGCTTGCCAGGCATCTTATGAGACAGATGAGCTGATTTAGCCTTTGGGCCATAGTTTGCTAGTTCCTGATATGGAATATTTCAAAAGAATCTAGTAAATGAAATCATCACCTATTTTATGACTAGTTTTCCTTCCCCTAGCTCTAAATTCATGGAAGCAAAATTGTGGAGATTTAGTTCCCCTTTTCTGTGTCTGTTTTATTCTAATGTGGTTGCTGTGATTAATTATTTTCTAGATAGATTGCAACAGGCTATTCACACACTTTTGAAATTTTTGAGTGATTCTTCTTTTCCCATAGTTGTTTTACAAGTACAGTAGTGACTCTGATTTGTTTTCATACGTCTGTCATTCTGTTAGCTAGAATTTCAGTTCTATTTGGTGGAGTGAAGTTTTTCGTTGTACATTATAACTTCCTTTTAATGAAGAAAAGGAAATTAGATGCAGATGAAGTTCAAAGACTGAATGTGTCCAGGATGACTAGAAAATATATATTCCTTTTACCCTAAAATCAAGCTCAAGGTTCTGGTGTGTCCCCAACTTAACCCTTAAAAGAGTTTTGGCTTCAAAGCCTTGGCCAACATCTGGGTACTAAATCTCCAACTGGACTCCTCAGCTAACTTGTCTTTGTAGACATCTGAAAATGTTACTTGTTCAGAACTATAGCTAGGAAGAATTGATCCAACAAATGGCTGATTGGAAGGTCATCTAACAAATGGATATTAACCCAACAAGTGGCCAATTCTTTCTGTAATAAAGAGGATTACTGCTTTCCAGAAATTTGTGTTTCATTATTTTCTTCAGCTGCTTCAGGTACTACCAAGCCCTCTCAAATTCTATTTTTCAGACAAAGTTGTCTTTTCTTGTTCTTGCAATGAGCCGCTCATTCGACCTCCACTCCCTTTCTGGGCTTTCTTATACTTTCTCAGGACATCCTCTCAGAACCCTAGACCAGGCTAGTCCCTGCTTTGCCCTGTTTCTGTTGTATTCTCCTTCCATACTTCTCACATTTATGATTGTGTGTTCAAGGGTTGTCCCTCCAACTAACCTGTGGGCTTCATGAAGACTTGTGCAGCATTATAGCTTTGGCAGCTTTTTAACTGCCTAATGTTTAAAGAGCAGCACACCTAAACAGAGGTGAGAGGCTTTTAGTTTCCACCTATGATACATAACTCTGCGTAACCAGATCTAGTTTCATCTGACTCTGCAGTTTGCAGCATAGTATCTGCTCATAGGACTGAAATCTATGCGTTTGTTCATTTGTTTATAAACTTATGTGAGCAATGAAATTATTTCCCTGAAGTCTTTCATGCTCTGATAATGGCTCTGGCAAATCAAAACAAAGGAACTGGGAAAGCATAGATTTGTATGCAGTGAACTGAGCTAATGTCTGGGACTGGGGCATCCAGGGCTGTGTTTATGGCAAGTTCGGGTTGCATTAAATTCTTTGCTTACTGTGACCTGTTTTCCATCATGCTTCTCTTAAATGTGATAAAGATTAAGTCTGTAGGTCTTCAGAAAGTGTGTATTTTCATAGTCAGTTTTCTTGTAGACTAATTTTCAGAATCAGTTGAGATGATAATATTATTATACTAAATGTATATTTGCATCTGGATGTGCATAATGTTTTGTCAGTGTTCCTAACAGGGACATTTTTGAAAGAAAATCCAAGAATTTTGACTGCCTATCATGGCCAGCCCATCTATTTTATATTCTGTCAGTATGATTTTCTGAATTTCCTGCACATGACACATTTGTAGAAAGAAAAAACTAACCACTAAACTTTTAGCATACTCACACCCTCCAGTTTCACGTCCTTATTTCTGAACATAGGATTTGAATTCTAAGAAAAGGGAAAAACAAATGTTCATACAACCCTTTTGGAAGTGGTGTGCACAACCACATGGTGAGCATTTCCATGGGTGCCATGGCTCGATCCTCATGTGGGAAAGGTCTGGTGGGGAAGGCTACATTCATTCCATAAATGAACGGTCACAGGTTGGGGCTATCTTATGTAAGACCTTATATTTGAAGGTGGAATCATGAAGTTATACATTTGACAACACTTCTCCCATAGGATATCATAGTTTTCTATGTATTTCTTTGACATTCTTTTCCCATTATATTCTTGTTTGTCTAGATTTCAGAGCTTAGTATAATTAAGCCTGTTGAGAATTGTATGATTTGTTCATGAACGTTTAGAGTTCTGTGTAGAAAGTTGCACTTTGAGTGTTTTCATAAGTATCCTGATGTGTGCTCTGAATTACTTTCTTTGGTTTTGAGGACAGAGAACTTAGATTTTTGCCAAGAAATTTCCTATAAAGTATTTATCTCCTCTCTCGCTCTCTCTCTCTCTCTCTCTCTCTCTCTCTCCCTCTCTCTGACACACACACATACACACACACACACACACACACAGAGAGAGAACTTTCTGTGTGCAAGACACTGATTTAGACGTTTAGGTTACATCAGTGACCACATGTTGAGCTTACATTTTCATTCTACCAAACTGTACATCAAGTTGCAAGATGACTGCATGTCTTCTCATTCTTAAATTTTAAATTAATTTTTTTATGGTAAATATGTGGTAACATCTTCAAGTGCCTTATGAATGGTTTAATAGTAAATATTAGAGCTTTATGAAGATTGTATGTGTCTGTGTGTGAAGTTTCTGTAGTTATTTTTGTTGTCTTCTGAAAAATAAATTAAATGACATACTCAAGGATTCTAGGTGATATTTTGGTGGTGTCTGTTTTGCAACCTAACATTAGTTACATAAATAGCTTGTATGGTTATTCCCTCTTGCATCCAGATACAAAATTAGAAATCAAAGGATAGCTTTAATTGTTCATGTATACTTATTTCTTAATCTTTTCCTAAAAAGATTTCTGAAATTAATACATGTTTTATGGTCTATGCTGCTTTGAGAATTATTTTTAAAGTTATTTTTAATGGATTTATTAAAACTGAAGTGCTGTTAGTAATCAACGTCTTTGAAAATTAATCTGTTTGGAGATAGTTTCCAAGTCAATGTATGGTAATCTCTTTTCCTTTTTTTTCCCATTGTGATACTAACAGATGATATAGGGAAACTGTGACACACATTTCAAGATTTTTGTGATTAGATACACCAAGTATATTTTGCTAGCACTCCCTAAAGTAATACTTTTGAAAAGTACCTTCTCTTCTCTTTTCAGTTATTTACAAATAACTGTTTACATAAAGATCATTATCTCTTTATGCATAGGTTATTATGTATTACAATTCAAATTCCATTATAAAATGTTCTAATTAAATGCTACCACCATTGTTGCTTCAACATCTGAAAGTCTCTTAGCTTTGATCAATCCTAACATTTCCCAAAATGGATTCTAGGAAATCCGAGTTCTGTAGGATACTGATAATGTTATGAGAAAAAAAATTGACCTGTGTTGATATAAGGTGGGCTGTTCTTTTTTACTACAGCGCCATTCAGGGCTTTAAAAATATGCTAATGTGTGCAGTGTTTTTTTAAGAGAGATAGCCTGGTTATAGCTTTGCCACAAAGAGTTTCATGCTTTGGGAGAAGCTGACTTTCTTATTTTGTAGATTAGAAAATGGAGTCCCTGAGAAATTAAACAACTTGCTTAAAATTAGACCTGCAGACTAATATTTTTAAGACAATGTTATTCTAAGATGGAAACTGATAGGCTCTTCCCACCCAGCCTTTCTCTCTGTCAGCTCTTGGGCTAAATGTGGCTCTTGCCTGGACTTCTGGGCTTGTACTACTTATTTGTTTTGAATGATAGAAAATGTATCCCTGAAAAGCTGCCTTATAAAGGCCCAAATTTCCACCCAGATAGTGTATTGATTTATTTACAGTTTTCTTTGTCTTCCTTGAGATCTTCCCCTCCCCCCCCCAAAAAAAACCCACAAACCAAACATGATTACTGGGGATCCCGGAGAGCAGTGGTTTGGAAGAGACAACTCGTTCTCTTGGAAACTTTATCTCTGCACTAAAAATTCAGCAAACACTCTTCTTTGTTTTTGTGGCTTTTTCAGCCTTATTTATTTGGAGTTCATTCTCTTAGTAAATAGTTTTAAGTGCCAGACATGGAGTACACATTAGTAAGTAGGATGGGCATAGGCGCTGCCTTCCTAGAGCTCACAGTGAATATAGAAAAGACAAATTAAATAAAAAATTGTAGTTCATCATAAATAAATAAGCAAATAAATCAGTAAATATATTGTGATAAATGCTAAGATTAAAGTACAGAGAACTACGCCTTGTACAGTAAGGAGGGGCATTTTCTAGCCAGAAGGTACAAGGAAGTCTTCCTGAGGAAGTGGCTTAAGCTAAGCCTTATAGGATGTGTAGGTATTTGGTAGAAGAAGGGGGTCAGAGGCAGAGCCCAGAGCAGGGGTGTTAGGCCTGGAGGAGATCGTCATTAAAAAGTGAAAAAACACCAGTGTGGTTCTTGTGTGGGTAGTGCTTGAGCTGCCCTGAGACGTCTTCTCATATATGAACACATGAGGTTGCATTCTTTTCTGATGCATACAAGAACCATTGTTGTTTGTTTGCCACCTGATTGGTTATTTTTGATAATCATCTTGTCCTACCACTTAAATATATAAAGTAAATAATGTTCCATTATCAAAAAGGCTGGGGCTTCCCTGGTGGCGCAGTGGTTGAGTCCGCCTGCCGATGTAGGGGACACGGGTTCGTGCCCCGGTCTGGGAGGATCCCACATGCTGTGGAGCGGCTAGGCCCGTGAGCCCTGGCCGCTGAGCCTGCGCGTCCGGAGCCTGTGCTCCGCAACGGGAGAGGCCACAACAGTGAGAGGCCCGCGTATAGCAAAAAAAAAAAAAAAAAAAAAAAAAAGTCTGGGAAAATTCTGCATAAATTCTGCCTAGAGGTAATCATGCTTGTAATCAGAATAATCCTTTCCCAGAGACAAAAGGTAGGGACCATACAGACCATTTGTACAAACCCAAATTGTGATTTTTCCTATTTTTCTTTAAGGCGTCATTTCAAACAGTTTACAAGATTTTTATACTAATTACTGCCTGTTTTAATATACATGAAATATAATATAAGGAAATTTAATACAAATAGATTATGATATACTTAATATATTATATAAATTTAATAAAGTAGAATATAATATAAATAGGGTATAAGGTAATTTACAGAATTTAACGAATTTAAAAGAATATAAGAGAAATCTGGTTTAAGATTATGATGTTATCTGTAATTTTTTCTGATGTGTCCTTAAAAAATATGTGTTTGGGATTTGACCCTAAACTTTGCTGACATCCTTGTTTTTGTTTTGTGCTTCCTCTAGTCTAGTGGGATTGCAGCCATCATTGCTATTTTGGTGTTACTGCTACTCTTGGGCATCGGTTTGATGTGGTGGTTTTGGCCCCTTTGCTGCAAAGTGGTGAGTAAGAAGGATTTGAAATCTTACTATTATTTTTTTTAAAACATCAAGGTGTAAAGTAAGGCTGAAATATGAATCAATATTCAACAACAGCAAAGTTTCAGTTAGCAAATTGAATTTTAATAGTTTTTGTCATTATAATAAATTGTATTCATGCATGCCAATAAATGTTTATTATAAAACTTCATCAAAAAAAGGCTTCAAAATCAGATTTGGGGGAAGAAGGGGAAAAGAAGGTAGGACAGGTTGTAGGGATAAAGGGTTTTCCATGCAAGTATGAAAGAATTTCAAGAAAATTGAGAGACATGTTCTGCTGGATTCATTGAGAGAGGTTGATAATCTGTCAGTTTTTTTTTTTTTTCAGTGCTTATTGAACGTTTCATTACCTCTTTGAAAGATCTACTATTTCAGGACCTTCTCTGTTTGCCTCTTAGAAAAATAGTTTAGAAATAAGTCATGTGCAAATGTTAGGGTATCTGTTAAACAGTCACTTTTGAAGTTATGACAGTTGATTTCAGGTTGTGACATCTTTCATGTTTGAGTCAAACCTCTGAAAGAATATGGGTAATAAGCTTTCTAGTGCTACTGTTACAAATTGTTACACATTTGGTGGCTTAAAGCAACATAAATTTATTATCTAAGTTATGTAATCACAGATCCAACATGGGTCTCACTGGGCTAAACTGGGTTAAAAGGTATCGGCAGTGATACATTCCTCTCTTAATGCTCTAGAACAGAATCTGCTCCTTTGCGTTTTCCAGCTTCTAGAAGCCACCTCCATTCCTTGCCTTGTGAGCCCCTTCCTCCACCTTTAGAGCCAGCCACGTTGCATCTTTGTCACCATTATTCTGTAGTCACATGTTCCTCTGACTCTGAACCCAGCTAGGAAAGGACCCCCAGTGTTAAGGAACCATGTGATTAGGTTTGACCCAACTGTATCATCCAAGATGATCTCCTATCTCAAGGTCCTTAACGTTAATCACATCTGCAAAGTCTCTTTGTCCCTGGAAGGCAATTTATTCACAATTCCAGGGAATTAGGATGGGGACATCTTTATAGAGCCATTATTTTTCCTGCCACAGGGTGGAACATTGAGTAAAAAACAGCACATTTCAAGAAATACAACTTGGATTGTTCAGGCTTCATAGAAAATGTTATTCTGAAGAAGCACTCCTTCAAAGTATGCTACCACCTATTTTGATAATATTCCTTTCCTTATCAGCACATTATATAGAACTTTATATTCTGTAGATCAGAGTAGTGTTTTACATAATATTACTAGACTGCCTTTTTCTCCCTCCCCGCTGGTGACTGATTTCTGCTTCCTTGCAACTTCAGGCAGTGCTTTGTATTACTCCTGCATTTATTATTCATTGTACTTCAGTCTGCTTTCATGAGACAACTTTACAATCCTTTATCTCAGAACAGTTGGCCCATGGAGGAGGCACAGAATTAACTTAGACAACAGTAGAGATAAGAAGCATCCTGTCTCTTTGCTGAACTAATCAGTTTCCTGCTATAGCAATTTATGCTAAAACGGTTTCCTGTAGTAATCTTGATTATCTTAGATATGGTGATTTTAGGCTAGCTAGCATTCTTGAGTCTCAAATTAAAAAGCAAAAAGGCACCTTAATGTGATGTGTGCTCCTTGTTTTTTTAATTTAAACTTCACAATGGTGGATTTCCTTATTTAGTTACTTTGCAATTTCATATAATATTGACCAGAGAGCTCAAAAGTGTCAAAGTGATATTTTAAAAGGACACTTGTGAAGACTGAAATGGGCTTCTTTGGGAGGTTGCTAGATGTACTCAAATGAAGTCTCCACCATCAAATGGGGTATTATAGAGAGGATTCAATCATCAGGTGGTGAGAATAGATCCGTTCCATCCCTGGGTCTCTGCAGATTGGGAATCATGCAGTATATTTCTTTATGCAAGGCACAGAGGGACACCATTAAGGCATGTTTTTACGATGTCAGGAGGACTTCCTATTCTCAGAAGCATCATGAATACTTACTAATTTCTGCAACTTACTTAATACACAGAAATATCTTTATTTTACATTTAGAAATACAGACTGTAGAGCAGCTAGCCCTGAGTATGAGCTTGTATTTAGACCTAGGAATAAATGAATCAGAGCATATGCTTCTTAAGGTAGGTTTAAAAGCAGGGAGAGAGAGAGATTTGTTGAAGATAGTGGAGTAGAAGGACATGCACTCACTCCCTCTTGCGAGACCACCGGGATCACAACTAACTGATGAACAGTCATTAACGGGAAGATACTGGAACTCACCAAAAAAGATACCCCACATCCAAAGACAAAGGAGAAGCCACAATGAGACAGTAGGAGAGGCACAATCACAATAAAATCAAATCCTATAACCGTTGGGTGGGTGACTGACAAACTGGAGAACACTTATACCACAGAAGTCCACCCACTGGAGTGAAGGTTCTGAGCCCCATATCAGGCTTCCCAACCTGGGGGTCCAGCAATGGGAGGAGAAATTCTTAGAGAATCAGATTTTGAAGGTTAGCGAGATTTGATTGCAGGACTTTGACAGGACTGAGGGAAACAGAGACTCCACTCTTGGAGGGCACACACAAAGTAGTGTGTGCATCAGCACCCAGAGGGAGGAGCAGTGACCCCATAGGAGACTGAACCAGACCTACCTATTAGTATTGGAGGGTCTCCTGCAGAGTTGGGGGTGGCTGTGTCTCACAGAGGGTACAAGGACATTGGCAACAGAAGTTCTGAGAAATAATTCTTGGTGTGAGCCCTCCCAGAGTCCACCACTAGCCCCACCAAAGGGCCTGTAGGCTCCAGTGCTGGCTCACCTAAAGCCAAACAACCAACAGGGAGGGAACTCAGCCCCACCTATCAGCAGACAAGCGGATTAAAGTTTTACTGAGCTCTGCACACCAGAACAACACCCAGCTCTACCCACCACCAGTCCTTCCCATCAGGAAGCTTGCACAAGTCCCTTGGATAGCCTCATCCACCAGAGGGCAGACAGCAGAAGCAAGAAGTACTATAATCCTGCAGCCTGTGGAAAGAAAACCACATTCACAGAAAGATAGACAAGATGAAAAGGCAGAGGACTATGTACCAGATGAAGGAACAAGAAAAAGCCCCAGAAAAACAATTAAATGAAGTGGAGATAGACAACCTTCCAGAAAAAGAATTCAGAATAATGGTAGTGAACATGATCTGGGACCTCAGAAAAAGAATGGAGGCAAAGATGGAGAAAATGCAAGAAATGTTTAACAAAGACCTGGAAGAATTAAAGAACAAACAAACAGAGATGAATAATACAATAACTGAAATGAAAAATACACTAGAAGGAATCAATAGCAGAATAACTGAGGCAGAAAAACGGATAAGTGACCTGCAAGACATAAGGGTGGAATTCACTGCTGCAGAACAGAATGAAGAAAAAATAATGAAAAGAAATGAAGAAAGCCTAGGAGACCTCTGGGACAACGCTAAACATACCAACATTCACAGTACAGGGATCCCAGAAGGAAAAGGGAGAAAGAAAGCACCTGAGAAAATATTTGAACAGATTATAGTTGAAAACTTCCCTAACATGGGAAAGGAAATAGCCACCCAAGTCCAGGAAGTGCAGAGAGTCCCAGGCAGGATAAACCCAAGGAGAAACATGCTGAGACACATAGTAATCAAACTGACAAAAATTAAAGACAAAGAAAAATTATTAAAAGCAACAAGGGAAAAACAACAAATAACATACAAGGGAACTCCCATAAGGTTAACAGCTGATTTCTAAGCAGTAACTCTACAAGCCAGAAGGGAATGGCATGATATATTTAAAGTGATGAAAGGGAAGAACCTACGACCAAGATTACTCTACCCAACAAGGATCTCATTCAGATTCAAAGGGGAAATCAAAAACTTTACAGACAAGCAAAAGCTAAGAGAATTCAGCACCACCAAACAAGCTCTACAACAAATGCTAAAGGAACATCTCTAAATGGGAAACACAAGAGAAGAAAAGGACCTACAAAAACAAACCCAAAACAATTAAGAAAATGTTAATAGGAACATACATATCAATGATTTCCTTAAAAGTGAATGGATTAAATGCACCAACCAAAAGACACAGGCTCGCTGAATGGGTACAAAAACAAGACCCATATATATGCTGTCTACAAGAGACCAACGTCAGACCTAGGGACACATACAGACTGAAAGTGAGGGGATGGAAAAAGATATTCCATGCGAATAGAAATCCAAAAAAAGCTGGAGTAGCAATACTCATATCAGAAAAAAATAGACTTTAAAATAAAGAAAGTTACAAGAGACTTACAAGAGACAAGGAAGGATAATACATAATGATCAATGGATCAATCCAAGAAGAAGATATAACAATTATAAATCTATATGCACCCAACATAGGAGCACCTCAATACATAAGGCAAATGCTAACAGCTATAAAAGAGGAAATCAACAGTTACACAGTAATTGTGGGGGACTTTATCACTTCACTTACACTGATGGACAGATCATCCAGACTGAAAATTAATACTAAAACACAAGCTTTAAATGACACAATAGAATAGATAGATTTAATTGATATTTATAGGACATTCCATCTGAAAACAGCAAATTACACTTTCTTCTCAAGTGCTCATGGAACATTCTCCAGGATAGATCAAATCTTGAGTCACAAATCAAGCCTCGGTAAATTTAAGAAAATTAAAATCATATCAAGCGTCCTTTCCAACCACAATGCTATGAGACTAGAAATCAATTACAGGGAACACAAGGTAAAAAACACAAAAACACGGAGGCTAAACAATACGTTACTAAATAACCAAGAGGTTACTGAAGAAAACAAAGAGGAAATTTAAAAATCCCTAGAAAAAAATGACAACAAAAACATGATGATCCAAAACCTATGGGATGCAGCAAAAGCAGTTCTATGAGGGAAGTTTATAGCAATACAATCCTACCTCAAGAAACAAGAAACATCTCAAAAAAAAATAACCTTACACCGAAAGGAACTAGAGAAAGAACAAATGAAACTCAACGTTAGTAGAAGGAAAGAAATCATAAAGATTAGAGAGCAGAAATAAATGAAATAGAAACAAAGAAAACAGTAGAAAAGATCGATAAAACTAAAAGCTAGTTCTTTGAGAAGATAAACAAAATTGATAAACCTTTAGCCAGACTCATCAAGAAAAAGAGGGAGAGGACTCAAATCAGTAAAATTAGAAATGAAAAAGGAGAAGTTACAACAGACACTGCAGAGATACAAATCATCCTAACAGACTACTACAAGGAACTCTATGCCAATAAAATGGACAAGCTGGAAGAAATGGACAAATTCTTAGAAAGGTATAACCTTCCAAGACTGAACCAGGAAGAAATAGAAAATATGAACAGACCAATCACAAGTTATGAAATTGAAACTGTGATTAAAAATCTTCCAACAAACAAAAGTCCAGGACCAGATGGCTTCACAGGTGAATTCTATCAAACATTTAGAGAAGAGATAATACCCATCCTTCTCAAACACTTCCAAAAAATTGCAGAGGAAGGAACACTCCCAAACTCATTCTATGAGGCCACCATCACCCTGATACCAAAACCAGACAAAGATACTACAAAAAAAGAAAATTACAGACCAATATCACTGATGAATATAGATGCAAAAATCCTCAACAAACTACTAGCAAACAGAATCCAACAGCACATTAAAAGGGTCATACACCATGATCAAGTGGAATTTATCCTAGGGATGCAAGGATTCTTCAATATATGCAAATCAATCAATGTGATATACCATATTAACAAATTGAAGAAAGAAAACCATATGATCATCTCAGTAGATGCAAAAAAAGATTTTGACAAAATTCAACACCCATTTATGACAAAAACTCTCCAGAAAGTGGGCATAGAGGGAACCTAGCTCAACATACTAAAGGCCATATATGACAAACCCACAGCAAACTTCATTCTCAATGGTTTGAGAGCATTTCCTCTAAGATCACTGAAAGTATTTCCCCTAAGATAAGGACCAAGATAAGGATGTCCACTCTCGCCACTATTATTCAACATAGTTTTGGAAGTCCTGGTGATGGCAATCAGAGAAGAAAAAGAAATAAAAGGAATACAAATTGAGAAAGAAGTAAAACTGTCACTGTTTGCAGATGACATGATACTATACATAGATAATCCTAAAGATGCCACCAGAAAGCTACTAGAGCTAATCAATGAATTTGGTAAAGTTGCAGGAGACAAAATTAATGCACAGAAATCTCTTGCATTCCTATACATTAACAATGAAAGATCAGGAAGAGAAATTAAGGAAACAATCCCAGTCACCATTGCAACAAAAAGAATAAAATACCTAGGAATAAATCTACCTAGGGAGACAAAAGACCTGTATGCAGAAAACTATAAGACACTGATGAAAGAAATTGAAGATGATACCAACAGATAGAGAGATATACCATGTTCTTGGATTGGAAGAGTCAATATTGTGAAAATGACGATACTACCCAAAGCAATCTACAGATTCAGTGCAATCCCTATCAAATTACCAATAGCATTTTTTTTACAGAACTAGAACAAAAAAATCTTAAAATTTTTATGGAGACACAAAAGACCCCGAATAGCCAAGCAGTCTTGAGGGTAAAAAATGGAGCTGGAGGAATCTGATGCCCTGACTTCAGAATAGATTACAAAGCTACAGTAATCAAGACAGTATGGTACTGGCACAAAAACAGAAATATAGATCAATGGAACAGGATAGAAAGCCCAGAGATAAACCCATGCACCTATGGTCAACTAATCTATGACATAGGAGGCAAGGATATACATTGGAGAAAAGACAGTCTCTTCAATAAGTGGTGCTGGGAAAACTGGAAAGCCTCATGTAAAATAATGAATTTAGAACACTCCTTATCACTGTACACAAAATAAACTCAAAATGGATTAAAGACCTAAATGTAAGACCAGACACTATAAAACTCTTAGAGGAAAACACAGGAAGAACACTCTTTGACATAAATCACAGCAAGATCTTTTTTGACCCACCTCCTAGAGTAATGGAAATAAAAGCAAAAATAAACAAATGGGGCCTAATGAAACTTAAAATCTTTGGCACAGCAAAGGAAACTATAACAAAGACAGAAAGACAACCCTCAGAACGGGAAGAAATATTTGCAAATGACTTAATTTACAAAGGATTAATCTCCAAAATATACAAATAATCTTAAAAAAACAAACACCCAATTAAAAAATGGGTAGATGACCTAAATAGACATTTCTCCAAAGAAGACATACAGATGGCCAAGAGGCACATGAAAAGCTGATGAACATCACTAATTATTAGAGAAGTGAAAATCAAAACTACAGTGAGGTATCACCTCACACCAGTTAGAATTGTCATCATCAGAAAGTCTACAAACAACAAATGCTGGAGAGGGTGTGGAGAAAAGGAAACCCTCTTGCACTGTTGGTGGGAATGTAAATTTATACACCATTATGGAGAATAGTAGGGAGGTTCCTTAAAAAACTAAAATTATAATTACTGTATGACCCAGCAATCCCCCTACTGGCCATATACCCAGAGAAAACCATAATTCAAAAAGACACATGCACCCCAATGTTCATTGTAGCACTATTTACAATAGCCAGGTCATGGAAGCAGCCTAAATGCCCATCGACAGACAAATGGATAGGAAGAAATGTGGTACATATATACAATGGAATATTACTCTGCCATAAAAAGGAACAAAATTGGGTCATTTGTAGAGACTGTCATACAGAGTGAAGTAAGTCAGAAAGAGGAAAACAAATATTGTTTATTAATGCATATGTGTGGAATCTAGAAAAATAGTACAGATGAACCAGTTTGCAAGGCAGAAATAGAAACACAGATGAAGAGAACAAACGTATGTACCCCAAGGGTGGAAAGGTGGGGAGAGGCACGGTGGTGGTGGTGTGATGAATTGGGAGATTGAGACTGACATATATACACTAATATGTATAAAATACATAACTAATAAGAACCTGCTGTATAAAAATATAATTAAAATAAAATTTAAAAAAAAAGCAGGGAGAAGGTAGAGGTAAATTCTGCTTTCAGCCCTTAGCAATCTAGTATGTGCCAGTACTGGCTTAGAACTCATGTCCAGAAATGACTATCTTATGGTATGGAAACTCACATTTTAATATGAAACACAGAAGAATGGGCAAAGTGTGAATGGAGGGTTACAGGCACCCCAATAGCAACCTGTGTAAAGAACACGAAGGAGGAGGGATTTGCCAGAGTTGAGGGATTGTTTCAGGGAAAACGGATGGAGCTACTGACTACAAACTGAGTTTTAAATGATGAATAAGATGTTGGCAGTAGATGAGGGAATTTTCCCATGAAGTGTGTGTGGAATTACAAGTTATTTGGGCATGCTTTGTGAAGTCCTAGGCTGAGGCCAAGTGAGCCAGGGAAAGGGAGCAATGAAAGATGGTTTAGGATCCATGAACCCCATTAAGGAGGGCCTCCTGTGTCTTTGAGGAAGTTTGAACTCACGCTAGGGATGAGGAGAAGCCACTGGAAAGATTTGATCACTGTAATCCCCTGAAAGAAGCTTTGCTTCCTGTATGTGTTGCTATGGTCTGGTCCTGGTGGGGATTAAGTCTTATCCATCTGAGTTCCATCAGCAATTGAAATGCAAAGCCAGTTACAGATAGTGCACCTTAGATATGGCAGTGGGGATGGGAGAGGAGCAATATAGGGACTGGGGAGAGGGAGGTACAAACTACTGGGTGTAAGATAGGCTACAAGGATGTATTATACAACACAAGGATTATAGCCATTATTTTGTAATAACTTTAAATGGAGTGTAACCTTTAAAATTTGTATGAAAAAAAAGAAATATGGCCTGAGCAAGTATCTCTAACAAAATGTAGAGAGTTGGAGTATAACAAGGAAACTAAGTGAGCTAGAGAAAAATGAGGAGGTGATGTGGAAAGAAGGGGAAAAGGAGACTATAACCTTGTGAAAATAAAGCTCTTGAGTGTACCAGGAGGTGTTACAGTAGAGTTGCAAGATATTTATCTGATTATGTTAGAGAATATATTTCTGCAGTGTTGGTATTAGCATGTGGTTAGTTAAAAAACCTTTTTTTTTTAAATTGGGGTGTAGTTGTTTTACAATGTTGTGTTAGTTTCTACTGTACAGTAAAGTGGAGTTCCCTGTGCTATACAGCAGGTATACAGCAGGTTCTCATTAGTTATGTATTTTATACATATTAGTTAGTATATATCTGTTAATCCCAGTCTCCCAATTCATCCCACCCCACCTTTCCCACCTTGGTGTCCATATGTTTGTTCTCTATGTCTGTGTCTCTATTTCTGCCTTGCAAACAGGTTCATCTGTACCATTTTTCTAGATTTCACATATATGCATTAATATACGATATTTGTTTTTCTTTCTGACTTACTTCACTCTGTATGACAGTCTCTAAGTCCATCCACGTCTTTACAAGCAACCCACTTTTGTTCCTTTTTATGCCTGAGTAATATTCCATTGTATATATGTACCACATCTTCTTCATCCATTCATCTGTTGATGGACATCCAGATTGCTTCCATGACCTGACTATTGTAAATAGTGCTGCAATGAACATTGGGGTGCATGTGTCTTTTTGAATTATTGTTTTCTCTGGGTATATGCCCAATAGTGGGATTGCTGGGTCATATGGTAATTCTATTTTTAGTTTTCTAAGGAACCTCCATATTGTTCTCCATAGCGGCTGTATCAATTTACATTCCCACCAACAGTGCAAGAGTATTCCCTTTTCTCCACACCCGCTCCAGCATTTGTTACGGTCGATTTTTTTTTTTTTTTTAATATCAGCCTATTCAGATCACCTACTTTTTCCTGTGTGAGTTTTGGCACATTGCATCTGTCAAAGAACTGATCCATTTAATCTGTTATCAAATTTGTAGGCATAAAGTTGTTTATAGTATTCTTTTATTATAATGTTAATATCTGTGGAATCTGTATTGATGTCTCCTCTTTCATTTCTTTTTTTTTTGTGTGTAAACTTTTTGATGATGGCCATACTGACCAGTGTGAGGTGATACCTCACAATGGTTTTGATTTGCATTTCTCTAATAATTAGTGATGTCAAGCAGCTTTTCATGTGCCACTTGGCCATCTGTATGTCTTCTTTGGAGAAATGTCTATTTAGGTCTTCCACCCGTTTTTGGATTGGGTTGTTTGCTTTTTTTAATATTGAGCTGTATGAGCTGTTTCTATATTTTGGAGAGTAATCCTTTGTAAATTGAGTCGTTTGCCATTATTTTCTCCCATTCTGAGGAGAAAGGGTTGAGGGTTGTCTTTTCATCTTGTTTATTGTTTCCTTTGCTGTGCAGTAGCTTTTAAGTTTCATTAGGTACCATTTGTTTATTTTTGCTTTTATTTCCATTACTCTAGGAGGTGGGTCAAAAAAGATCTTGCTGTGATTTTTGTCCAAGAGTGTTCTTCCTGTGTTTTCCTCTAAGAGTTTCATAGTGTCTGGCCTTACATTTAGATCTTTAATCCATTTTGAATTTATTTTTGTGTTGGTGTTAGGAAGTGTTCTAATTATATTATTTGACATGAGACTGTCCAGTTTTCCCAGCACCACTTATTGAAGAGACTGTCTTTTCTTCATTGTATATTCTTTCCTCCTTTGTCACAGATTAGTTGACCATAGGTGCATGGGTTTATCTCTGGGCTTTCTATCCTGTTCCATTGATCTATATTTCTGTAGCTTAACATTTTTTAAGCAGCATTAAATTATTAGGGATCACTTTGTACTTTATCATTATCAGTCATATTACTTTTTCATGGGAAATGAAATGTATTTATTTCAGCTTGGTGTTTGACAAATTTCTTTGGTTTCATTGTCTTTTAAGTACTAAGGCCAAATATTTAACCTTTCAACTAAAACATGATTAAACAGCTTATAATGTCTGTTTTCAGGCACATTTAGATTATGTCAGCAATCACCTCTTTGGGAATCATATGCTCAGGAGCTCTTATCAAGATAGAAATACTGGGGGAAAAAAAAACACAAAAAACCCTGAACGGAGGCACCAATATCTGTCACACATTCTCCATTCAATCACTTCATATTTTTAAAAAATATCTTATGAAATAATTTAACCATTCATTTTTCAGAGATTAAGAGTTCACAGATATTTAATTAATGACTCAGAGATGACAGTGTTACTTATATCTTAAGCAGTGGTTCTCAGGGTTTTTTCTGTTCCTAATAACAGGAAGGCTCTCAGAGTAGTAGCTGTCAGATTTCCATTGGTAGTGCCTCTCTCTGAGGGGAAAGGGTGGTTGGGTGAGACATCTCCAGGGATCAGTATGGTTTAGGAAAGCCTCTCTGTTAGACTCAATAATGATCCCTAAATATATCCAGGTCTTAATTCCTGGAAACCATGAATGTTATCTTACATGGCAAAAGGGACTTTGCAGATATGATAAAATTAAGGATCTTGAAATAGGGGGATTATCTAGGATGACCTAGATGGCTCTAAATGCCATCACAAGTGCCGTTATAAGAGGGAGGCAGAGGAGATAAGACCACAGAAGGTGAAAAGGCAATGTGAACATGGATGCAGAGATTGAAGTGATGCAGCTTCTAGGCAGGGAATGCTGACAGTCACCAGAAGCAGGGAGGGGCAAGGAGCAGATACTCCCCTGGCTCTTGAAGAAACAATCAGCTCTTCTAACACCTGATTTTAGCTTTGTAAGACTCTGTTTGGACTCCTGGCATCCAGAACTGTAAGAAAATAAACTTCTGTTGTTTTAAACCACTAAGTTGGTGGTAATTTGTTGTAGCTGCATTAAGAAACTGATAGATATCCTAAATGATTCTGATAATTGCCAGGGTTGAGAATCACTGCTCAGGGCTTTTGATTTGGGGAATTCACATGTAATATGTTTCTAGATCAACTCATTACAAAAACTGTTTATGAAGTACAAGAGGTTGTAAGATGGGAGATGGTTCCACGACAAGAGGTTTTAAGATGGTAGATGGTTCCATGGCAATTAAAACCAATGTGCATTCTTTAAAATTAGAATTACCATTCTGTTTTGTTTTGGGTAACTGTAAAGTAAATATGCAATGCTTTATATACTGAGTAGAATTTACTCACTGTTTCAGAGTGACCAGGGATTTGTCAAAGAAACAGTTTTCTAATTTTCAGAAGTATCCAACTTATATATGTTATTAGAACCTATTGACAGCAAAGCTCCATTGTGAGCTTTCTCAGGGTGCTTGTTATTTGCTGTAAGAGGCCAGAACAATCCCATTCATATTCAGATACATATCACTACTTCAAGATTATGACAGACGAAGACAAGATTATGACAGACTTATATGTGCAACCTAAAAACAAAGGAACAAATATAGCGAAACAGAAACAGACACAGATACAGAGAACACACCTAATGGTTGCCAGAGGAGAGAGCAGTGGTGATGTCTGAAATAGAAGAGGATTAAGAGGTTCAAACTACAAGTTATAAAATAAATTAGTCATGGGGATGTAATGTACAGCACAGATAAAATAGTCTATAATATTGTTATAAGTGTGTATGGTATAAAAATAGAGTCACTGTGCTGTACACCTGAAACTAATATACTATAGTAAGTCAATTATACTTCAAAAATTATAATAGTTCCTAGACCTACTATTATATTTTATAATTTAATGAATTAATAAAGAAGCACATAGTATTTCTGTATCACAGATTTGGTTTCTTGTTTTTAAAAATAGATTTTTACAGTTATATTTCAATACAATTGGATTACTTTTAATCCTGTGTATTTTAATTTAGCTTATTTATTCTGGGAAGGGGTTCATAGGTTCACCAGATTGCCAAAGAGGGACATAGAATAAAAAAGTTTAGAGAAAACCGCCTGCAGTAGAATATCTGGCCACCAACGATGCTTTTAATATGAGACTATTTTAAAATTTTCAATCTTTCAGTTCATTTTAATGAGTATTTTCAAGGATAAAGGAGAAAGATGATATCATTTAAAATGTTGCAGAATTGTGTCCTCTGTGTACCTAGGTTTTCCATGACAAATAGGATCTAAACCAATGATATTTGGAGAACTTTATCTGGTGATTAATGATAATAATAATAATAATAATAAAACCCTTATGTAAAGCTGGAATTTTAGGTGCTACCATTAGTGAATTACAGAGTATATTGAGTTTGCAAACTATTCCATAAGGGGGAAAGTTTTCATTTTTGTGTGAAGTTATTTCTCACCATCTGTTTATGAGTCTGTATCCTGCTCATTGAGTATCCTTACATCCACCCTTCAACCACTTCTCTATAACAAACATCAGCACCATCCTTCCTTTTCCCTTAAATTAAAAAAGGGGGTAGGAACGGTTAAAAAAAATCATGTACTGAATCATGAGTGAGATATCAGAAAATACAGCTCTTTTCATCGCTGTCAGCTTAGAATGTATGTTGAGTTTATGGCAGAACTGTTTTACTATCAGGATGGCAGAACTGACAGTCCTATAGTTGCATCATTTGGAGTAACCAGACATTCTCCAGAATTACAGATGTAAGGCTAATGACGTGGCAAACAAAAGCTTTCTGGAGTGTTGTAAATTAGAATATGTTATCCAGCTGCAAATAAATATCTGAATATGCTGGAAATGATAAATGTTCACTTTGATCTAGTGTCCTTGGCCAAAGTTCTCCATCCGCAAGGGAAAATTGCAAGCTCATTTTTCCTTAGTGCATTTAAGACATTACAGAAAGATCTCACAAATCTTAATTTAAAAAAAACATTTAAAAAAGTTATCTTTTTAAAGCCCAATTTTCTTATAAAGTAAGTTGAGCTTTTGTGATGAGGATATATCTGACTGGAGCTCTATGGATTCATTTTCTTAGCCAGCAACAGCTGTGCTGTTCTTTCTAAATAGTAATAATGCTTCTACATTGCACTTGTTTTTTATTGTTGAGGAGGGCTGTTTGTGCCTTTATTGAGTTACTTTGAGAGCAGCCTGATTTTTTTTTTTAGAATGCACAATAAAACAGAAGTAATTTAAATTTTTAATATGCCTTCCTTGCACCATTAATTAAAATGATTTATGTTTGGTTGCCTCCTTGAAATAGAGTGTGATGTTAGTACTTATTGCTTCCATGGTGATGTTTTCCAACAGAGCATCATTTACAAAACACGGTATCAAACCCTTCCTGGTCTTAGTTTATTTGCTTTGACAGCAGCACCTTTACTTAACTCACACTGTTCTTCCTAGTCCTCATTTGGCCTTTAAAATTATATTTATTGTCCAGACTTCCAAGTAGCTATTTATTTGTTCAAAGCAGACTCTTTGAACATTGATGAGTCTGTCAAAGAGGAAAGGAAAGGGAGGTGAGATAACCTTGACTATATCTTGGTCTGGATGTTGAAAGCGCCTAACTTTGTGGGATTCAGAAAAGGGGCTTCCCAAATATTTATGTCAGAGAACTTTGTATTCATGAGAGGAAAGGCACCGCACTTGCTCTCTGATTTTATCAAAAAGAAAGGGGAGAAAGAAAGGAAATCCCACATATATTTTAAACAAGTTTTTGTAAACACTAAGAATGATTTGTCTAAGTCTGTGGGCTCTTAGGCGCTTAGATGACATTGCTGATAAATTGGGCATTTGTTTCTGTTACTGGCAAGAATCGGTTCTGAAATACTACTTGATCTACAGTCGTTATACAGTATCTTTTTTTTTTTTTTAATCCAAGGCAGTTCACTGTTGACAGTTCTTTTCACTCTTTTCTGAATATTGGAACATATGATTGCATCAAGCTGGCTGCAGGCTCCTGTACTGACATTTTCTAGCTCAAAGAATGCCCACATCACTCGAACATTTGAAAAGTGTTAATGAGCAGATCAAAAGGACTGTTGCCTGAAGCAGCTAACTTTTTTTTTTTTATTTAAGAAATCGGCTCTCCTCCAAACTGAAATCTTCATTCTAACAGCTAAGTAGATGAGATGTAATCCTCCCCGATGATGATAATAACAAACGAAAAAAAAAAAAAAAAGCTTGGAGAAGAATCAAAGTCTGCATATGGTTCACAAAGTGGTGAAAGTGTTTTCCAGAATCTTCAATACCGAGCTGAAGGATGCTAAGTGGAAAAAATCCTGGCAACTAGGCAATATTATGCCTTTTAAAATCTGCAAATTCTCATAAAATATGGTGCTTATGAATACATCCTTTTCAAAGATGAATGTGTTCTTGCACTATTTAATACAAGAATGGGATTCTCATGACTGTTATTTTTAATGTATTTGGACCAACAGTCAGGTTTCCTTTTCTCCTCCACTAATTTTGCTGAAATGTGGAAATATCAGTGGACACAGACTTCTGCCATTTTTGGCTTTGGGGCTGAATGGCTTCAGATTATTTTCACTCTCCTTTGTTACTTATGAAGCTGTGTGGTAGAATGGAGAGAGGGAGCATTTTGAAACATCACACACACACACAAAAATTATTTCCTCTTCCAACATTTCTAGGGCAATGATGGTGGGCATATGAATGAATATGTTATGTCCCTATGAAATGGGGATGATAACATCTATCTCACACAGTTATCATAAATATTGATCTATATCTGTCTATCTATATCCATCTATCCATCTATCTATCCATCCATCTAACCATCCATCCATGCATGCATCCCAGCAAGTAATAAACCTCAACACATCTTAAGCCTTTTCTCCTGCACCTTTTCCCTTTGCAATCCAAACCTTATTTTAAAAGGATGTCATGTGGCAGAGGAAGTTGAACCCAGAGTTTCGAGGAAGATGGACCAGTTTAAATACTAATTCTAATGTTTTCTCTGTGTATCCTTGGACAAGTTACTGAATTCAGGCCTCTCTCTCCTTGTATTTAAAATAAGCATAGTAACTGAATAGGATTATTATGAAAATGAGAGAAATATAGAGTGCGTGGCATATGGCAGCACCAATAAATGTCATTATTGTTAATAGTATTAACAGCACACAGATGAGCCTTTGCTCTGCTTCAGTTTCTGAAAGTGCTGTTATTTGTTGTGGTGGTGGTGGTATCTCTTAATCTACTAGGTCAAAATTTGATTTATGTAGAATATTAAGGGTTTTGTTTTCATTGTTAACAATGTAGAAAATATACTTACCATGATTTCAAAATCAATTTAAATTTATAATAAACAATGCATTTAGTCATACATAAGATTAATTACACATTATTGGAAAAACAAACCCTAAAGTTCTTTTCTGGAATAAGGTGAATACAAATGTATGTAGACATATGGCCTACTTAATTATGTAAAGGCATAGAAGAAAAAGACTTGGTGGAAATATTGTGATATGTATTTTGTTTTATCATTCTATTAGAATTTTCATTTTGGAAAGGACCTACAGTGAATCAATTTTATTTCCCAGATAAAGAAGCTTAGCATGGTCTTACATTTTCCCATCTGTCTTTGAGTTCATTAGCTCTCTGACTTTACTGGTTGAAAGAGAAATGTGATACTTCATTTTCTTTGGAACTAGCAATATTTTAGTTTCATGGAAATCTTTCTCTATTGGTTATCATTTATATCTTTTTTTTTCCTCTGTATTTTTCTTATAAATTTAGAGGTTGGCTATGAGCCTTTGCGAACATTCTCAGCTAGTTTCTTCAGCTCACTTTCAATCATATTTTTAGTATCTCTTGTTTGCAGAGCACTTTATTAGGTGCTGTGATATTTTCAAAGAGGGGGAAATGATATTGCCCCTAAGAAATCTACAGTTTTGAGGGGTAATTGAAAAATTCCAAAATAAACATATAAACCCAAACTGATGAAGCATGAATTGTTCAACGGTGCAGCACGTATACTGTTAGAAGTTTGAAAGCGTCTAGATAAAGCGATAGAAAGTTGGTAGACTACTCTGTAATGGCTGGATGGGACTTAATATGGAAATGGTAATTTTTTGGGGGGTAGAAAATGGATCTTCAATCAGCCTGGAGTTAGAGGTACACGTGCAGGGATGTTTGTACATAGGGTGTTAGGGTCTAATTATACCGTGCTGAGGCATTTGAGCAATGACAATTCAAGTGGTGGCTCATGTAGATGTACTGAAAAAGGAGTTTGCATTTTCCAGGTTGTGGCTTATGATAACAGATAAAGAGTCTCTGATAAAGAAGGCAAAGATGTCTCTCATTATCCTGCTGTGAGTTTGTCACCAGTGGTCATATGAGGATTTTAAATTGAAACTCAGTTTACCCATATTAATGCTAAAACTTGATGCTATGCAGGATAATCAGTATGATAAATATGACATGAAAAAGGAAGTGTTATGGGAGGGTATGTTCAGTGATTCTTAGGAGATATAACATAGAACACGGTTGGGGATACTATTTAAGTCCTCAGAAATTTATATATCAGTACAAGATGTACACGTAATAAGTAGAGTAAATTTGAAATCCTCACAAGGAAATGAAAATGAGTTCGGGTACATTATACTCAGACTCAGTGGAATGAAGGACATACCTTGGGCTTTTTCTAGTGAGAGAACTCTGGAGAGCACTTTATGGTAGTTTGCAAAACTGAGTGGTAAGCTTCTTCCCAAAATTCAGTAATTCCTCGAGTTCAGTTGTGGCCACTGGAACCTTTGATCCATTTTGACTAGAGAAACCATCAATTGAGCTTCTATTAGAAAAATAGTGACCTGGCTACGTGGGTTAGAATGAAGGATGAGTTAGAGATAGAGGAACAAGCTAGAGGTCTAATTTAGCTACAAATAAAGCACGTAGACATTGATGCCAAAATAAAGCTATGGTAATTATAGACTATCAATCAATGTTATCAATATGTTATTAGTTAAAATGCATAGAATCAAAGTGAGGATTGCTCGGGTGCATCTGTTTTGCCTGAGCACCATGCATTTAATTATAATGGATCAGCCACACTTAAAATGTTATTTATCAGTTCTGGAAACCACACTTTGAGATATTGTTCAAGTGAATATATACTAAAGAAACTGACCAAGATGACCCAATAACTCAGACCGTTACACAAAAAATGGTTATGATGTTTAGCTTCCAGATGTGTAAGTTCAATAGATATATGGTTATTATCCAAGTATTCAAAAATAAGAACTGCTCTTTTCTGGAATTAAAAATAGTTGTGTGTATGCATGTGTTTCCACACTCTAGGATCAGGACTAAAGGGTGGAAACTACGGAGAAGGAGGCTTTGGCTTCTTTTGGGGGAAAAATTTTCAAATGATGCGAGTTCCTTGCCAATGGAATAAATTGCTTTGTGAATTTGTGAATTTCTCTTTATTGCAGGAATTCAAACATAGTTGGACTACAGCTAGGTGGGAAGTTTTCAGAATAATGAAGTTTTGGTTGGATGTGTATTGGAGAAGTTGAAAAACATTGTACTAGACATTTTTAAGGTCCAGAGATCTTGAGTTCACGATTTTAGGTAGTGATAGCAGGAATGGAATGCATAGAATCCTTCCTTCTTCCCGTGATCTTCCTTCCTTCTTCCCGTGATCTTCCTTCCTTCCTCCTCCTCTCCCTTTAACCCTTCCTCTATCTTTATTTTCTCTTTCCCACTTTCTTCCTTTTTCTCTCTTCCTAACTTCCCTTCTGTGCTTCCTTTGTGCTAGACACTCTACTAAGTACTGGGAATACAGTGAGGAACAAAGCAGACATAAAATCCATCCTCTTAGAAGTTACAGTGTTTTGGAGTTAGATAAAATTATCAATTGTGACCAATGCTAGGGGAGAACAAATAGGCATCTGTACATATTAAGGTAATCTGATCTGCTTTGAGAGGATTGGGGGATTTCATGGTGGGGGAGGGAGAAAAAAGGAAAATATAGAACAGGGAGAGGGAGAGAGAGAGAAGAATATTTCAAAGAATCTTTTGAACATGGTAAATGATTTTGGTGAAGTCATTTAGAAGTGAGAATAAATGATAGATTATGAGAAAATTTTAAGGCTGCAACTTTAAGGAAAGAGTGATTTACTTGAAAGAAACAAGGAAGATAGGAAGAAGAGTTGGCTCTTAAATGAAGCTTATTAGGTTGGTTTTGACCCTGTTGACTGTGAAATATTGATAGATCTGGTTTTCATTGATTGATTTTGGACATGCAGGTTGATAATATGAATGCTTCCTTTTTATAAAGGAAATGCACCTGTAGCTCGATAACCTTTATTTTATTTTACCAGAGTATTATTTTAAATCTTTATCCACTCCTGGCATTTGTTTCTGGGCTAAATGTAAAACTTCACAGATTTCTATCCTTCAATATTAGTAAAAAGAACTGGGATTTTATGTTTATTGATAAGACAAAATTGAATTAAACAGAAGGGTTAAATAGAAATAACAACATTTCTTGTAGCATTCAAAAGTTTGAATGCTACAATGAATTAGTTCAAGATTCATTCAGATTAAATTACTGTCCAGTTATATCTATGTAATTGTAGTTACTGTTTGCATTTTTTTTCTGAGATTTAGATCTAAACTAAAATTTGATGATGAAAGTAATATATATGAAGAAAATTATGAGTCAATTCGCTAAACATTATCAGTAACAACAAAAAAAACCTTTCATTATGAAAAATTTCAAACATATACAAAGAGAAAGAGTGAAATAATGAATCTCTCATGTCTATTTAGTTTCAATGATTATCAATTTATGGCTAAATTTATTTCATATATAACCTCTTTACTTCCCCACCCCAAATTATTTTGATGAAAATATCAGAATTATATCATTTAATCTGGAAATGTTTCAGTATATATCTTTAAAATATATGCAGTCTTTAAAAAAACATATTCATGATAACAGGAATATACCTGAACAGTAGTAATAATTCTTTGATGATATTCATTTTCAGAGTTACTATTGTTTTAACATTTTAAAAATTTAATAAGATAATTGAAACATTTGACCTTAGATGAAGTGAAGCAGTTATATTTTTGAACAGTTTTTCTTCTTAGTATAGAGACTTGGATGTCTACTTGAATTATCAGACACTACTGGCCCTTGGTCAGTAGTTTTCTATCATGATGGTATGAAAGTCCAGATATCCCAGTACCAGTAAAGGTCATTTAAATTTGATCTCAGTCTGTATTCCTCTCACATAAAGAATTAACCACATCAAATTTCATGAAATAGTATATTGAGTAACGATTCACAGGAAAGGACTCTTGGCTAAGAGGTTGATTTGTTTCTAGGTTAAAAGGTGGGGAAAGAAAGTATGTTAATTTCTCTATTATCGCATCCAAGGCAAGCTAACTTTGTATTGTCAATTTGTGAAAAAGTCAGTGAATCATAGCAGGAAGACTTAGTAAATTCCTACTCCATTTGAGGGGACATACTGTAATCTAGTGAAAAATGTTTGCATTAGAAGAGCCACTTAGTGCAAGGTATTTGACAATTTTTGCTCTTGTTATTTATCTGAAAACTGAAGCTATATCTATATCATAAAGATAAAATGAATGAATGTGCTAGTTAGCTAGCTAATTAGTCAAAGAAAACCTAGTAGTTGCTAGTTAGTCCAAAGCTAGTTACAAACAAGCCCAGGTTCAAAAGGGAGGCATATGTTTTGGGAGGCTAGGTTCATCTGGGACATCTTTGGTGCCACCACAGTATTTTACTAATCTAATTATTTTTATACATCCTTTCTGTCTCCTCCCTGTGCCACTGAAGTTTCTGCATTTGATTGTTTTTTTGGTTTTGTTTGTTTTGGTACAGGTTATCAAGGATCCTCCTCCACCACCACCCTCTGCACCAAAAGAGGTAAATGAGTGCCTAATAAGTGATGTGGGTGTATTTAGATATTATCCCTAATTTGATCAATTACATTGTTATTAGATAACTGTGATATCTATCTATTGACTTCTGAAATTATGAAAATCAATTATATTTTGTCTTCTAATGATTTCTTTCATGTGCTAGAGGAACGGGACCTTCACACATTGATAAACGTAGACTAGCCATCAGGATCAATAGTACATAGAGATTTAATTTACTTTTTATAGCAATATATCAATAGTTCTGCTGTCACTTGTCTTACTTACAAAAAGTTGGAAGATCCAAGCTGGCAGTTTAAAGATATTATTACTTTCTTCAAAATGATTATTACTTTTACATTACTCTGTTAGCCAAAATTGTGTTAGCAACAGAAAATATGGTGTTGTGCATTTTCAAAGCTTCTCAACTACCTATCTTTTCAGTACAAATTTCACAGAGTTTAAATTTACACATACATTGAGGCTTTAAATGATCATTGAAATGTGGTCCTAATTTTAATGTTTTATCTTCTTAACTATGAAGTGATGAATAAATCTGGAAAAACCAAATGCTGCTCATAGTCAAGGAGCAACTTCTGGTAGCCTAATGAAATAAGGTAGATTCCTCAAATTGTGGAATGGAAGGAGTCCTCATATTCTGTAGAACCTCACTTGAAATTTATGCACATAAGCATAAGTACATCCACATGTGCTATATGTAATTTTTACTATATTTTGTCCATATTAGTGTCATTATTCAGAAAAATATTTAAATGTGAGTTGGTTCTGACTAAGCAATATTTTAAGAAATTAATTAAACTCAGTTTTAAAAACTTGTATACACATAGGAGGAAGAAGAACCTCTGCCTACCAAGAAATGGCCAACTGTGGATGCTTCTTATTATGGTGGTCGAGGTGTTGGAGGAATTAAAAGAATGGAGGTTGGTATCTTAAAAAAAAATTAGAAGCTGCTAATCTGGAATATGTAGTTTTAGAACTATCAAGCCATGGAAACTGTACTTTTCACAACTCAGTATCCTAATATCATCCAATTCTACTTAACACTAGGTCTTTTTTGGACAAATTTTTTTCCTATGGAATAATCCTAGCCATTTCAAAACTATTCAAGAAGAACTGACTTCATTAGTCAAAGAACTACATTGATAAGATGTCTGAATTCTAAAGGGCAAAACAAAATTAGGTTTTTTTTTACTATTTTGGAAAAAATTCCTATGGAGAACATCAACTTTGAAGAAGCCAACTACTTAAAGTTGCAACAATGCTTGTCTTTGAAAAGATCCAATAGTTAAGTACTATTTGAGGAGAAAAATATTAAAATATTCAATATCATGGATAAGACCCTATCACAAATGTAGAGGAAGTACATTTAAGGCTTTTTTTTACAGGTTTTAGTTACCACTTATGAATAATCATAATTAATATTAAATATCATTTATAGACTAATAAATTTTTAGACTGGAAAACGTATGGACTAAAAGTGAACTTAAATATTATATCTTGAAGATGAAATGAGGTCTTTTTACCACCACAGAAGTATTTTTCAAAGTGATGGATTAATTTATAATAAGCAAGCACTGTCAGCACTGAGCCCTTAACAACAGTATAGATAGGCCAACATCCCACCCGAAGGAGAAATTGGAGGAATTTTCTCATTGATATGGTGACATTATTATTAAACACAGATCCTGGCATTTCTTTCTTATTAGTTATTCTTAAATTTTATTTCTTGATAAGAAAGAGTTTTTATGTGTTTTGCAATCATTGCACGTCTCCTACTGTCATATCTGCTTTGTCCCATTACTGTCAGCAAAAATCAATAAGCTAATTAACAATCTCACAACTGTTGCAATTTTCTTTTCTTTCTTTTTTTTTATTTAATTTTTTTTGTTGTGCCATGTGGCATGCCGGATCTTAGTTCCCTGACCAGGGATCAAACCTGTGCCCCCTGAAGTGGAAGCATGGAGTCTAAACCACTGGACCACCAGGGAAGTCCCACAATTTTCTCTTTTTATACATTTTAATAAAATTCAGATTCTCAAGGAGAATTTCCCATTTTCAGCATAAATTTCAGTACTCTTCAAAAGAAGCCAAGACTTACTTAAATGACTGTCATTACTAAAGTGGTTAAGTCATCTGATAGTGATTCTCATTTTCTTGACCACATTAGATCTTAAAATAACGCACATTTTCCTAAGAGCTTGCCACTTTATTGCTGAAATATCTTCTGAGACAGGTACCTCCTTGCCAATAAGCCATGAAAAAGGCAGGTGCTAGAACTTACTACATTTATCTTTTGGAGAAAATATTGCTTCTGTGTTTGCTGGTGGGTAATTGGGAATATCAAGCAGTAGAAGAGAACATGGTGAGGCTAGCTCTTGTTACTTGACATGGAAGGAAGGTCATTTTCCTTTCATTTGCCTTTGTTGTGTCATTCTAGGATTGGAAAGGTTAGGGAGAGTGTGGATTGGATGTCCCTACATATATAAAAAATACAATTGTAAATAAAATCATTACATATGAATATCCAAATATGATCTGTCATAGCTTATTTTTAGTTTATTTAGTCTCATTCCAAAATGTGTGTATAAAAAGATGTATGCAGGGGGAAAAGGGTTTGACAGGAAATAGCACAACATGTTAGTAACTATCTCTGAATGAAGTGATTTTCAATTTGTGTTATATATTTCCCTGTTTGTTCCCAACTTATTTGACAGTGAGCATGTACTAATTTATATTCAGAACAATAAACTTAATTCCATTTTGAAATCCACACATATAAAATACCACATGACAATGAGATTCAGATATATTAGTTCTTGCTAAAAACATGAGGAATTGTAGCAGATTTTTGTTACTCCAATATTCCATGTTCCAAAGATTAAGATATCTTTCTACAGAAAAGAAAAGTTAATGCATGAGCTACTGAATGGGTTCTGAGTTAAAAGGCATATTATTGGAATATGGTCAAGAAAGCCAAGGGCCCATGAACATTCTTGAGTAACTCACATTTCACGTTTTAAGAGTTATTGACTCTTTTACTTAAAATGTAAAATTAAATTTAATTCAAATTTAATTGAAATTTATTTATTTGTGTTTTAGTTATTGACTCTTAATTAATGTGAAATTATATTGCCCTAGCTTTTTCACTGAAGAAAATTTATGAGGACTCACCCACTTTTAATAAATCAGAGTCCATTTTAACCATGGATAATTTTGCCTACATTTTATGTAGTACTCCATCGAGGAAATGGAAATGGGAATGAGAATGAAGAAAAAAATGAGAAAATAAATGTGGGCTTCACCAAGGGGAAACACGATATGTAAAAATACACAATAAAAAATAAACTGAGGGACTTCCCTGGTGGTACAGTGATTAAGACTTCATGTTTCCACTACAAGGGGCACAGGTTCAATCCCTGGTCTGGGAACTAGGATCCCATATGCCACACAGTGAGGCCAAAAAAAACAAAGAAAAAAATAAACTAAGAATTAAGTGACTTTAGACTTTTTCAAACATCAACTAATTTAAACTTGGAGAGGAAAAATAGAAAACATAACTTGTTTTAAAACAGTGACTATTCAAACCTGAAAAGTATTTTCCTTAAAAAAATTCCCTAGTTTAAACTGGGGAAAGTGAAAGGAATTATAGAAATTATGAGCACATCTGAATTAAAGAATAAATCTTCATAACTCAGTTATTTTAAGCCAGTATAGGGATTTTACCTAGAAAGTTTTTCTTCCTCCTAAATATTTAAACACTATCATAATCGCAGTTTGCAGAAAGCTGGAACTGAGCTGAGGTTAATAACAGCTGTTAGCACAACTGAGCCACAATACCTAATGGCTTCAAATGTGTGTTGCTGCCAGTTCCGCGTGAAACTGTTTTTGTTTCTTTTCTCAATTCTGAAATTGCTTCTTTATGATACAACCTCCAAATATGCTGTGGAAATTATGGAATTTCATTGTTTATCATGAAAGCCAAGTACAATTGGAAGAATTTAGCTATCAAGCTTGCACTTTTTTTAAAATAGTAAAACGTCAGATATATTAATTCTGTTAAGGCTGCCTTTAGCAATCCATTCTTGTTATTCTTTTTTTTTTTTTTTGTGGTACACGGGCCTCTCACTGTTGTGGCCTCGCCCATCGCGGAGCACAGGCTCCGGATGCACAGGCTCAGCAGCCATGGCTCACGGGCCCAGCTGCTCCGCGGCATGTGGGATCTTTCCAGACTGGGTCACGAACCTGTGTCCCCTGCATCGGCAGGCGGACTCTCAACCACTGCGCCACCAGGGAAGCCCCATTCTTGTTATTCTTTTATCATTTTTGACTATCTCAATGTGGTCAAACTAAAATACTAAAATTTATACATATGTGTGTATATATATTTAATTGCTTTTAAGAGTTTTAGGAAAACTCTGTATAAAGTATTTCCTAGTTTGAGTGAGATTGAGTGAGAATTGATTGTTGTATTGTCTGTGGTGATGGTAATAATAATGATAAAACAGCTACTTCATGAACTAACACTAATGGATTTATTTAATGCATTTCCTTTATACATCAGCAACTATGTATCATACGTTTAGAAATGCAATGTTGGGTCAGAACTCTAGTTCAACGTGCTCTTTATCTGAGAATGGTACAATGATACTTGGAGGAAGACTATGAGTACCATTACCTCTAGGATATCAACTGTGAAGGCTGGGCTAGTTAAAATCTAAGTTAAAAATACATCATTTCTGAATGGATCTAAATTTTACCTACTTATATTTCTACTCTGAATTACTTCTCTCTGTTATGATACTCATATGTTTATTTGACTATGTATCTTCATTTGTTTTTTTATTTTTTCCCTTAAAATTGAGGGAAATTGTAAAATTGAGACTTTACAACTGCAGGAGATGTGTCCTGGTTTTAGAGTTTCTTAGTTCAATTTAGATATATCTAAAGATTTTTAAAGTTTTAGTTTATCTAGGTGAAGACACTGTGATTTGAAAGAGAAGGTCATTTCTCTGGAAAGAAAGCCAACTATCTAGTTCTAAAGGTTTAATGGTGTTTAAAACAATTTTAACGACCTCATAAAGGACATTCTAGTACCGCTGATAACACTGAAAGATACAGATACATTTTAATGACTCAACCGAGTCCAATTGAAGTTGAAAACCTACTCTAAAATTGTAGTAAAAAAAAGGTAAAGGGCTTCCCTGGTGGCGCAGTGGTTGAGAGTCCGCCTGCCGATGCAGGGGATACGGGTTCGTGCCCCGGTCTGGGAAGATCCCACATGCCGCGGAGAGGCTGGGCCCGTGAGCCATGGCCGCTGGGCCTGTGCGTCCGGAGCCTGTGTTCCACAATGGGGGAGGCCACAACAGTGAGAGGCCCGTGTACAGCAAAAAAAAAAAAAAAAAAGGTAAAAACATCTAAGTAAGCCTTATCAAAAAGCTATGAATTGATCTTTCTATGAACAGTAATCATCTGTATTCCTACCCACTAATTCAGTTCATTAAAATGCTTTTAAAAAGCATTTAATCATTTTTTCTTTGTAGAAATTATTCAACTCTGGTGAACCACTGTGTGCCCTGGACAGGCCTTCTGTTTCTTTTTAGAGCTTCACTTATCTATGTCTTCTTTGGAAACGTCCTTGGTTTTTAGACTTCTCTACTGTTCCTGGTTGGACAAAGCCTTTCTCCAGGGGCCACAACTTCTTCACGTGCCCACACATGAAAAAATTTGGCTAAAGTTTAGCCAATTTTCATTGAAAAATAAAGAAAACATCATTTGACCTTCTTGTTTTCAATGTCTAGGATTTTCAGAGAAAGGAATCCTCCCAAATTTGTGGAATTCCCTGGTGTCCCTGAATTTTTCTCTTCAAAGCAGAGTCTTTTCAGATTTGTCTTCCTCAATGAAAAATTGATATGTCATATCCATATGAGTAGAGGAAATAAAGACTGAGAGCCACTTTACAAAGTTGAGCTTTACAAAATTGAGAAAAACATATATAATTATTTTATTTCCAAATGCTAAAGTTTAAATCATACTTTTTGCCTTAGTCAAACTTGATGGAAAGTTTGGAAGGAAAAATTAACTCCTTTGTATAAAATATATTTGTAAAATTCAAACCTATTTGAAACTTACTGCACCCTTCAGACTACATATGTTCAAATCCCTGTCCTGCTGCTTACTAGCTGTGTGGCTTTGGGCTCATCACTTAACCTCTCTGTGTCTCAGTTTCCTCATCTGGAAGCAAAAACATCGTATCTATCTCATTGCATTTTTGTATGGATTAAAGGCAGCTTGGCACATAATTATCATTCAGTAAATACTAATTATCATCATCATTACCATCTATTTCACCCAATGTCATCAGTATATACAGGTATGTGTTTAGCTAGAAGGAGAACATACCTAATTAGAGAATAGAGTTACGCACTGTCATGCATTTCATATGTAAAACACAAATTAACTCCTTATTTGAAACAATGGAGAAATGGCTGCATCAAATTCAATAGATGCCAGATTTTTATAAAGGATCTTTATTTCTAGGATCTTAATATTAAATACATGAGTGGTGAGAAACCTATTAAATCTCAGAAGAATAGGAATTTGGAGCTAGGATACCTACTCATCTTTGGACTCTGAGGTGGTGAATCAAAGAACCAACTAAACAAGAGCCTGTTCCTCTAGGCAACTATATGTCTGATATCAGTATTTCCCTTTGTTTTAAAGGTTCGTTGGGGTGATAAAGGATCTACGGAGGAAGGTGCAAGGCTAGAGAAAGCCAAAAATGCTGTGGTGACCATTCCTGAAGAACCAGAGGAGCCCCTTAGGCCCAGACCACCTCGACCCAAACCCACACTCCAGCCTCCTCAGACTAAGTGGTACACGCCAATTAAGGTGACTGTTCAAACTTTGTGGGATTTAATGGCAACTTCCTAGAGAAAGTGTAATCCTTTTAGTCTCCCTGCCCACCCCCCCAACCATCTGCAGGAGGACCAAGGTATATCAAATAACAGACATTCAATTTACCTTATAACAAGTGAATATTTCTCAGTAACAAGAAACTCCATTTTTATTATTTATTCATTCATTAAATTTATGAAAGAAATGAGAGGAGAAAATAAGGTTTTACCTTCTTCATTTTAGCTCACTTATTTAACAAGTGGAGGCCATGTACATTCCCCAGGGATTTACAGATCATGTTTCCCTTTAGGGTCGGCTGGATGCACTCTGGGCTTTGTTGCGGAGGCAGTATGACCGGGTGTCCTTGATGCGACCTCAGGAAGGAGATGAGGTTTGTATGTGGGGATGTGTTAGGAAAATAGTGACCGATCAGGTGTGTATAAGGAAGGGAGGGAAATAATAATCAAAAAGAACCCAAAGTCCTCATTACAGCTGAAGAAGGAATTATTATTGTCTCATGCAAATTCCTATTACGTAGGGTGCTTAATAAATGATTACCTATTATTAGAATATGTCTTCAAGCCACAGTTGAACACGAGGTCCTTTTCAAGTAACATAAAAATTAAGGTCCACTGTACACATACTTTAATAAGCACACTCAATGCTTCAGCCTTTGACTTGGACGACATCACGTTCTGTTCTGAGGTTTTTTACCCAGCGGGGAGGACAGAGTGGGGATTAGTAAGTCTTGCTAACATTCACTAGCATTGAGGCCTGGGGTACATGCCTCAGATACTCTGTTGCTTTAGGTATAAATAAGTATTTTCCTGCCTTCAAAGTTGATTTAATGTAATTTCTTGAAAATGTGAAAGTGCTTTGAAAGTTATGAAGCGTTATGGACATCTGCAATGGTGAGATACACACACACACTTATGTATAAAAATACATACATAGGGCTTCCCTGGTGACGCGGTGGTTGAGAGTCCGCCTGCCGATGCAGGGGACACGGGTTCGTGCCTTGGTCCGGAAAGATCCCACATGCCGCGGAGCAGCTGGGCCCCTGAGCCATGGCCACTGAGCCTGCACGTCCGGAGCCTGTGCTCCGCAACAGGAGAGGCCACAACAGTGAGAGGCCTGTGTGCCGCAAAAAAAAAAAATAATAATAAAAAAAAATAAAAAATAAAAACATAAATACATACACACATATACATGTATACATTTTCCCTATCAAGGAAGCCTTTTTTTAAAAAATATTTATTTAGTTAGTTAGTTGCGCCAGGTCTTAGGTGCGGCTCACAGGCTCCTTAGTTGAGGCACATGGGCTCCTTAGTTGTGGCATGCGAAATCATAGTTGCGGCATGCATGTGGGATCTAGTTCCCTGGCCAGAATTGAACCTGGGCACCTGTACTGAGAGCACAGAGTCTTAACCACTGCGCGACCAGGGAAGTCCCAAGGAATCCTTTTTGAGGCTTTTTTATTATTGGAAATTTGGCTAGAATTATTCCAGCTTTATAATTTCTTTAATATATAAGCACTATTTCCTGTTGTACTGATATAAGAAAAATAGTTTAAAGCCTTTTCATATGTTACAATGAGCAAGTTTGGTTCAGAGACACAATACTGTTAGTAATAATAAGAGAATCTTTTCATTGTGTGTCAACGTGATCATCATTCTGTTTTAACAAGTACATGAACTTCATTCATTTCAGCTTCAGAGGACATTAGGTTATTCAGGTCTGATGGGCTTTTTTTTTAGGATGAAATAATTGATGAGATTAATATTTATTTTTCAGTGCCAAGCTATATTTAGTGTTATATGATTGTAGGTAGATGTTTAAAATACCAAAACATCTAAATTTTTAGATCTTACTTCTATGAGATGGAGGTAGGGTTGTTTTTTGTTTGTTCGTTTGTTTGTTTTTGTGGTACGTGGGCCTCTCACTGCCCTGGAGGTAGTTTTATAAACATCTGAGTTCAGCCATTTGGAGAAGCAATTTAAGAAAATACTCCTGGAATATTCCCAATAGATCATTTACCCTTTGCTTGGACCATAAGTAGAGAGAACCAGGTGGTTTATGAAGCAGTCTCTTTCATCACCAAACAACTGTGGTTAATAGAAAGTTCTTATATTTAATGAAATTTGTGTCTCTGTTTAAATTAATGCATGATCTGGAGTTCTGCTTCTGGAACAACATAAAACAACACTATTCTTTAATATTATAGACTTTTACTTTACAGGTTTTTAAATTGTTTTCATGTATTATCTTAGTTTTCTGTCCCCCAAGTTAGACATTAGTTCATTTGTTCAATAAGTTTCATCTTTTTGAGTGTTGGGTATAGTGCTAGCACTAAAGATGTATTAGCAAAAACAGAGAGTGGTTCCAGCACGCTTGTCAGTATTTTCTGTATTCTTTTTTTTTTTTTTTTTTTTGCGGTATGCGGGCCTCTCACTGCTGTGGCCTCTCCCGTTGCGGAGCACAGGCTCCGGACGCGCAGGCTCAGCGGCCATGGCTCACGGGTCCAGCCGCTCCGCGGCATGTGGGATCTTCCCGGACCAAGGCACGAACCCGTGTCCCCTGCATCGGCAGGCGGACTCTCAACCACTGCACCACCAGGGAAGCCCTTTCTGTATTCTTTTAACTCTCATGATTAAAATTAAAATTACTAATTTTGACTTAATTCAATAATTTTTGAATTGTAAATATGCACAAGTAATGGCATTAGGTGATACTGGGGAGTGGGTACAAACTATAACCTTTGCCCTTAAGAAACCTAAAATTTGTTTGGGAAACAAGATACACACAAAAATAAAATTTATTCCAGAATGTGATCTGGGCCATTTATAGGTAGGTGTCAAGTACTCTTGAGTATATAGAGGAAGAGAGATTAACTCTTCCTGGAGGAATCTGGGAATGCTTCTTCAAAAATACAGGCCTTCTATCTTTGAAAATGAGTAGGGTTTCATCAGGTGAAGTTAGGTGGAATGGGTATTTCCACAGATGAAGCATCATGAACAAAATCTCTGAGGCAGCCAAGAACAGTGGTTTGTGGATAGTCTGGGGCAAATATGAACTTCAAAGTCCAGGGGAAGAGAAATTTTTGATAATACTCTGTGATAAGTGTCTTTTGGTGTCCATTTGATCAATCTTGATGCTGTGATTTACACTTTGTGTCCTATTTAATTAATCTTTCCCTACTCTGATGTCATAAAGATGTTCTTTTGTATTGTCTTCAGAAAGTTTTAAAAAATTTTACCTTTAGTCCCTCTGGAATTTATCTTTGTAAATAAGGTAAAGCAAGGAACTAATTTTATTATTTTCTTGTGTGTGTTAATAGTAAGCTGTCCCAGGGCCATTTATTATTTTCATTTATTTATTTTTCCATGTGTTTGTGTTTTTTATGTTTTCTTTTTCCCTGTAATTGATTTCTAATCTCATAGTGTTGTGGTCAGAAAAGATTCTTGATATGATTTCAATTTTCTTAAATTTACTGAGGCTTGATTTTTGACCCAAGATGTGATCTATCCTGGAGAATGTTCCGTGCACACTTGAGAAGAAAGTGTAATCTGCTGTTTTTGGATGGAATGTCCTATAAATATCAATTAAGTCGATCTGGTCTATTGTGTCATTTAAAGCTTGTGCTTCCTTATTAATTTTCTGTTTGAATGATATGTCCATTGGTGTAAGTGAGGTGTTAAAGTCCCCCACTATTATTGTGTTACTGTCGATTTCCTCTTTTAGGGCTGTTAGCAGTTGCCTTATGTATTGAGGTGCTCCTATGCTGGGTGCATATAGATTTATAATTGTTATATCTTCTTCTTGGGTTGATCCTTTTATCATTATGTAGTGTCCTTCCTTGTCTCTTGTAACATTCTTTATTTTAAAGTCTATTTTATCTGATATGAGCATTGCTACTCCAGCTTTCTTTTGATTTCCATTTGCATGAAATATCTTTTTCCATCCCCTCACTTTCAGTCTGTGTGTCCCTAGGTCAGAAGTGGGTCTCTTGTAGACAGCATATATATGGGTCTTGTTTTTGTATCCATTCAGCGAGCCTGTGTCTTTTGGTTGGAGCATTTAATCCATTCACATTTAAGGTAATTATCGATACATATGTTCCTATTACCATTTTCTTAAGTTTTTTGGGTTTGTTTTTGTAGGCCCTTTTCTTCTCTTGTATTTCCCACTTAGAGAAGTTCCTAAGCATTTGTTGTAGAGCTGGTTTGGTGGTGCTAAATTCTCTTAGTTTTTGCTTTTCTGTAAAGCTTTTGACTTCTCCTTTGAATCTGAATGAGATCCTTGCCGCGTAGAGTAATCTTGGTTGTAGGTTCTTCCCTTTCATCACTTTAAGTATATCATGCCACTCCCTTCTGGCTTGTAGAGTTTCTGTTGAGAAATCAGCTGTTTACCTTATGGGAGTTCCTTTGTATGTTATTTGTCATTTTTCCCTTGCTGCTTTGAATAATTTTTCTTTGTCTTTAATTTTTGCCAATTTGATTACTATGTGTCTTGGTGTATTTCTCCTTGGGTTTAGCCTGTATGGGACTCTGCACTTCCTGGACTTGGGTGGCTATTTCCTTTCCCATGTTAGGGAAGTTTTCGACTGTTATCTGTTCAAATATTTTCTCGGGTCCTTTCTCTCTCTCTTCTCCTGCTGGGACCCCTATAATGCAAATGTTGTTGTGTTTAGTGTTGTCCCAGGGAGCTCTTAGGCTGTCTTCATTTCTTTTCATTCTTTTTTCTTTATTCTGTTCTGCAGCAGTGAATTCCACCATTCTGTCTTCCAGGTCACTTATCCGTTCTTCTGCCTCAGTTATCCTGCTATTGATTCCTTCTAGTGTATCTTTCATTTCAGTTATTATATTGTTCATCTCTGTTTGTTTATTCTTTAATTCTTCTAGATCTTTGTTAAACATTTCTTGCGTCTTCTCGATCTTTGCCTCCATTATTTTTCCGAGGTCCCAGATCATCTTCACTATCATTATTCTGAATTCTTTTTCTGGAAGATTGCCTATCTCCATTTCATTTAGTTGTTTTTCTGGGGTTTTATCTTGTTCCTTCATCTGGTACATAGTCCTCTGCCTTTTCATCTTGTCTATCTTTCTGTGAATGTGGTTTTTGTTCCACAGGCTGCAGGATTGTAGTTCTTCTTGCTTCTGCTGTCTGCCCTCTGGTGGATGAGGCTATCTCCCAGGACCATTTTTTAAAGGTTATTTTTAAAGAAAAAAAAAATAGTCTGGAAGTTGGGGATTAAGACCAGAATGGAAGGTTGGGAATAGACCGTAAGAAATCTTTTAGTTTGGATAAATTGATATATTTGTGCTTTTGAATGATACATTGTACTCATTATTTCATTCATTCAACAAATATTTATATCTAGTGTCAAACATGTACCAAGCACTTTGTTAGATACCAAGTAAATCTAACATTCTTCTTAGATTATAGTGCTAGAATATTCTACATGTTGCCCCAGCAGGTTAAGTCATCAGTCATTTTTCCATGTTTGAAGAGTAATGCTTCCTTTATTTCGACAAAAATTTCCTTTGTTTTTTAGTAATTTGGTCACACTGCTGTCTTATATAATCCTAAAGCCTTTTATTCTAACTCTTGGGGTTAAATTGTTTCCAAATTCAGAATTTTTCAGATTTTAGGGATATGATACAGTCCATATATCATATTTCATGTAAAGCATCATCTCCTCAACTCATTACTGAGACATTCTGCTACAGAAATATTAATTGCTACAAGTGGATAAATAAAGACCATAAATACTCTCAAGTTAGTTCAGGTCAGGTTTTGGTGCGAAACTTAACACAAAACTTTCAGTTTTCAAAGATTTTGTATTTCAAAAATATAGACAAAAGATAGTAAACTTTTATTGTGTTATTCACTAAAATTCCAGTTTTTTCACTCTTCACCTATAGATGTGATTTATGCTTTTTAAACTTGTTTTTATTTAAATGAAGGACTTTAAGCTTAGTAAATATCAATTGTTAGTGCAATTAATTGATTTGCTTTTCCATCAAATATATGTTTCTATATGTGCCTGACACAGTCTGACTTAATCTTTTTTCATACTACCTATTCTTGATGGCTTTGCTGCTTCCAGAATTTTTGTCACTTAGTTCAAGCCACTGTTCAGACCTCAGTAGGGTACTCCATGAGAGCCTTGGTTGTCTAGGTTGACACTCTACACAGTTAATTGACATGAATATGTAAATCTAGGAGCCAACCAATAGTATAAACTCAGTTTACCATCTTATTCCAAGGATATTTAATAAATTTTATTAAATAGTTTGCTGATTTTAATTTGTTTAATAGTTTGCTGAACGTATATTTATGTATTCCCCCATCCAACCAAACCAGTGATCCAAAATTATTTGATCATGGAAATCAGGTAAATGTGACATGATTTGCTCTTTTGCTTCTGATTCTTGTTATGATCCTTTATAATATTTATTATTTTTTTAAACTGGGGTTTAAATCTATACTTATCAGCATAGAACTTTTTTCCTTTAGACAACCTGAGAGACCTTTGCTCTCCCCTTTTTCTTTATTTGTCATCTCCCCATTTTTCATGTTTCACAAAGATTATTAAGAATATCTGAGTTTCTTTCAACTCCACATCATCTATCAGATCCTCTTTATTTGATGGAATTAATTCCAATATAAAATTCCCATCCCCCATACATACATGACTATAACCTGTATTTTTTCAGAGATTAAATTATAGAATTACACAGCAAGAATCATTCTAATACTGTGGCAGAATTAGTGTTCTGTATGTTATTAGTACAACTGAAGAGTCCCTACATTTGTTATATATTTACATTATGTTTTAGGAAGTCAGCATACTGTTTCGGTTGTATGACGTCTAGAATGCTTTCCTTCCCCCACTCCTTCCTTCCTTCCTCCCTCCCTCCTTACCTCCCTCCCTGCTTTCCCTCCATCCCTCCCTTCCTTCCTTTCATTCATCCATCTAATCTGTTTCTTCTCAAACACATTTATCTTTACTATGCTTTCACTTACACAGTTGCTAATTTCTTATACCAGTTTATGCATTTCTTATACATTGTGCTGATTTTCTTTTTGGCTTCTTCTTCTGAATGAAGTTTTTCAATTGCTCTATTCTTTTCCTTATGAACACAGTAAGTATTGTTATTGGTAAGGCCAACCCATGTGACTCTGTACTTGTGCCCCAAAGAATCTGAACCAATCATAGGACACTTAATCATAGTAAATATTTGGTGGATTTTATTTAAAAGACTTTATAATAACTGGAATACATCAAATATTATTATCCAAAAAGTAATATTTAATTATTCATCTAAATAAAATCATGTTTGCATGGTGCATGGCATAATCTGTATTATAGTAGACACTCCAGCATCCCACAAATTTTATTTTAAAAAAAGAACATATAATATTTTTTAAATTCCAGTACTTTTTTTGCTTTAAAGTAGCTTTCATTTGAGAAGTAAGAAGTAAGAAATTGAGGACCCAGAGGCAGAAAGAGAATAAGGGATTTAGAGGATATTTGGCCCAGCTAATTTTGATGTATGATGTAAAGCTGGGGTGATTTGCTTTATCTATGTATGAGAAAAAGACCATGGCTCACTGTTACCTTCTGTTGGTGGTAGAAGTTACCGTGGCTAGTTAGTTAAGCTCTCAAAAATTAAACTGCCTGAACTCTGTGGTTTTTATCAACTTAGTTTATATAGACATGGTTTGTCTCATAGGATTACATGGGGTAGAGAAAAATTTAAATTTAGTTGAATAAGATGTCCAAGTAGCAGTGTCCTTTAGTTGTCTGGCCATTCTTTGCTTTGGATTTTCTAGGCAAGCCAGGGCATAATCGTTGAATGAGAAAATGTCTTGGAGTTTTTTCTGATAGCTTTATATAAGTAGACTTATCTATGATTAGGTTCCATCAACATAAGGAAGGGTAAAATTCTGTCTTCAAAGTTACTCCCCTGAAACCAATCAGTACTTGATTAAACTAAGTTAAAATATTGATCTCAAATTACTCAGACTACACATGAAAGATTTCATAAATACTATATATACGGTATATGTAGGTATATATATGTATTTATATTGATTCCACTAAAAAGGTTTGTCTCTGCATATCAAATAGTTCATTGGAACAAATGTCATTAGCTATTCAAGTCCAGTTCTTTTTAAGAGAATCTTTCTTATCAACATATCAATTGGTGAATAAATTTTGCAAATAATTTTGTTATTTTCCTGTGCTTGTAAAGGCTTGTGTATGTTTACTTTTGATTATGCTTCTTATGAAATGTGTGTATAATGGTATAGGAGGGCTGTGTGTGTGTGTGTGTGTTTAAAGCAATTTGTACATTGTAGAGATTAGGAGGACTTTTGGAAACATTTTCATATCATTAGACATGGATGTAGTTTGTTTCATATTGTCAAGAAACAAATGAGAATGCTTTCTCATTTCTGAATTTTAAAGGAATAGTCGCGCTTTTCTTAAAAAAAGAAAAAAGACACAACAAACTACACTGCTGGAGAGACAGTAAAACACAATTGTTTTCAGGTTGTGGCTGATGGTTCCAAAATAACACAACCTCTGCCTAGTCAACGGCGAGTGTTCTACCTTGGAAAGCAATCTTGTCATTTCTTTATAAATTGTTTACTGCAGATTCTGCCTCTTGAGAGTTTAGTTTAATAAACAAATCAGCGTCCGTAGGACTAAACCGGGAGTCACTCACACTTACTGTGCAAGTCCCATCACGCTGAATTTCAAGCCAAATGCTCTCCTTTTATGGCTCAGAGGCCGCACCGGGCTCATTTGCAAAAATTCACCGCTGAATTGAAGTCCTTGATCAAGTAATTGAAGTTCAAGGCATCAAGAATCCAAGTGGCGCGAGAGATCTCTCGCTCTGCCCCTTGCTCCCGCTACCTATGGACGCCGCCAGCCCCTGCCGAGGTGGCGGGGTCCGCGGGCTGCACGCAGCCGGGCCCGGGCTTTGATTGTGGCTGCAATTCCTTTCAGTCATGAATGTTGCAGCGCGCCGCGCGCGTCCAGGTGTGAGCGAGCAGGTTGTCACCGACATCTGTTTGCAGCGGCGGCAGCGGCCGCCCCGGCCCGCAGCGAGCGGCCGGATTGTCAGCGGAGGTAGTTGAGAGCGGCAGGAACGTTTTGGTCTCACACTCGCTGCCTGGAGGCTTGAAACACCAAAGGTAGGAACGGGGGTGGACACAGCTGCGCTTCCTAACTTGCCTTAGGCACAAATAAAGAGATCTAATGCAGTTTGACTCCATGGCGGTGGGGAGACAGGACAGAAAGCCACTTCAGAGACAACTTAACGCTGCAACATCTGCAGCCAAGTTTCCAGGGGGTGACGGGGGACAGCAGGTACAGATCGAAGTCTCCACATAACCTCCATTAAGCCGTGGACTCTTTTGAAGGGCCTCCATCAAACATGCTGGAGTACGCAGCAGGAGTTTTGTTTGGTTTTCAAAGCGGTGTTTTGTTTTTGCAATAACAAGGTAATTTATAAATGATGCATTACCATGCATTCTCCTTTTTTATCTGAAAAGAGAGAGCCAGAGAAGCAGCAAAGCGAAGAAAGAAGAAAGCGCAGCACTAGTTTGGGAGTTGTTCCACAAACCAATTAAATCTCCAAGGAGCTTCCTGTCTGTAATCGAGGTTATGTTAACCTTCAGACCGCAGTCCCTCGTTCACCAGTAAGCAGACAAATTTAAATACGGCAATAAAAGAATCCTAGTGATAGTAACATCCGTGAAGTACGCCCACTATGTCTGTTTATAAACTTATAGGGCTTTTTATTACATGGAGATGAAATAGAAGTAGATTTTTTCCGATGTATTTCATTTTTTAGTAAGACAAAATTTACAAAATTGCATTGACTTTTTCCCCCCATTTATAAAGGCTTCATACTGATAGTTGGATATTAAAAATCAAAAGTAAGAATCACATGTTAATGGAAGCATTTTTCTCTTTTGAGGAAGTTCCCCCTCTACCACCTAGATTCAGCCGGAAAAAAATTTAAGGACTTGTATAATTTTCGCTGGGAATATTGCAAAAACTCATAATTGTGCACACACACATCTATGGCATAACAGATTTGGTTAAAATATTAGTCTGGCAAGTAAAGCTCCAGGGTATGGTAAGGTAGTAAAGATTCCATGGTAATGTAAACTTTTATCAGTAATAATATTTAGGCTGCCTCACCTGAGGAAATAGCTGTGCCACCACTGAGATAAAGGAAAGGTACTGACTTGAAGGTAGCCTTTGGAGTGGGTGCAGATGGGGAGCAATGGCCTGGGGAGAAACATGGGCATGTGGCAAAGTTTTCATCAGTCAGTGGTGAAATAAGCAACATAAATGTGTAGTGAGTTTCCAGTTAACCTAAATTTATTACGTGGAGAGGACTTATGTTAATTGTGCAGATATTTTCATTTTTTTTAATGATTGATGGTAGCTGCTTTTATAAAGAGAAATGTTCATTATAACAGAACTCAATGTCAGTCCTCTGATTTTTAAAAAATCTACAGGAAAAAAACAAAAAACACAAAACCCCAACCTGAGACCATAGGTAGCGCAGGTTCATTTAAAAGGCACCACAGAAGCCTGATAACCGCAGTGGCAGATGATTCAGGCTGGACCTCTGGCTTACATTTCCAGTTCGAGATTTATGTTCACTCCTCTGTCAGTCCTGCTTCTGAATTCTCATGCTCAAAACAAATGGCCTCACCCTCTTCAATGGCAGCTTCTTCAAGGATTCTTACCCTCCCAAGGATCATTCTGAACTCTGTCATGCTTACAAATCACCCAGTGCTCTGTGCTATCAAACCACTTCATCTTCAGATTGAAGAAGCATTTGGAAGGCAGAGATTTTGTGCCACACTGCCTTTAAGTTCCCCATCACATTTGCAAAACGTAAACCACTTGTGTGTGTTTCTGAGCAGTTTGAAACCTTCACTAAGATGATTTGATATGTCAGATGTTTTTAGTGCTTGGAATTATGCTGCTAATGACTGCATTCTTTTTTTAAAAAAATTTCTATTCGAATATAGTTGCTTTACAATGTTGTGTTAGTTTCTACTGTACAGCAAAGCGAATCAGCTATGCGTATACATATATCCCCCCTTTTTTGGATTTTCTTCCCATTTAGGCAACGCAGAGCATTGAGTAGAGTTCCCAGTAGGTTCTCATAGTTGTCTATTCTATACATCGTATCAATAATGACTGCATTCTTAAACTTAGTTTTTCGATTCCATGAAAATATTTTGTGTCCTATAGCCAAACTTTGTAATAGATTTTAGGCGCTGTAAGATAGCCCTTTATTTTAGCCTTATTGACTCAGTCCTATTGAACACAAAATGCCACAGTGCTTTCATACTTTTCCTTTTTTATACTTAAATGAAAGAAAAATATCAAAAATTTAAAAATTGTTAAGTGATTGCTTACATTTTAATTCTATAAGTTCTGAAATTTTGCATGGTCCTTTAGGCCAATTATGTTGCAACATCACTGGAAAAAAGGACCACTAGACTTTTCTATCCCTTATGTTACCACCATTACCTTTCATTTTTATTATCTCTCATTTTTATTATCTCTTGTCATTATATTTCAGGGCATCCTTAAAATACCTTAACTATCCCGTTTAAATTAGTAGAAGGAATTTAGTTTATACATATTTGAAAGACAAATTTTTATTAGAATAACTCATGTCATGAACATGCCATTGTTACAATTCCACTGTCTGATTTATGGGTGTGTGTGTATGTGTGTGTATTTGTATGTGTGTGTGTGTAAAATGTTTAATATAAATATATGTGTATATATATTCCTATAGAACATATTTTCTCAGTGTGTATGTCATCAACTAATGTCTGTTTCACTGGAAAATAACAAATTCATGAAATAGAGTGCTTTTTGATACCATTTCATAGTTTAAAGAAAATCATCTCTTAATTATGCATATAAGCTGGCAAAAGTGTTGACTCAGTTTGGTTCCCTAAAGTGAAATACAGAATATGCAAATTTTAATCATTTAAATTACCAAAAAAGCTTTATTTTTTTCAGAGAAAGTATAAATAGAACTTAGATATTTAATTGGCTTTTTACCCCTCTGATCCAAAATAAATTGTATTTAGTGGCATCATATACATGTTATGTATTAATTCATAAGTTTAGGTAGAGATATTTCTTGGTTAATATTGATCAGCAGCAACGCTTTGATAATAGAGACAAAAATTATTAAATTAGTTTAAATATCCTCAAATTAATGCACTGAGTTTAGAAATAAACCTTTTTTGTCATCAGTGAGCACACTAAAAGAATACTTTGAAAATATCAAGAGTTAGCATTGGTCGTCCAGGGCTAAGTATATTATTTTCTTAGGCTCAATATACAGCTTTGATGTTGAACACCTTGAGGACATCAATTAAATCATCCAGTTGGGAGCAGAAATGTCAGCAAAGATAGAATTTTTAACCTTTCTTTTCCTGTGACTAAGTACTTTTTGTGTAGCCTTTATGTAATTTTAATTACAGAAGATTAGATTTGTATTTATTTAAATAAATCATTTTAAAATTTCTAATAATTTACAAAAATCTATATTATTTTGTATATGTTAATTATTCAGTTTTCAATTTAGAGCTCAAAAGATATAGTCCAAGGAGGGAAAAAAAGTACATTATTTTGTAGACAGTTTATTACTTTAACAGAGTGAATAATGATGGTGTCTTTATGTCTACCAGACCCCCATTTATAAGTTTAGTTTAAGGCAACCTGCATAATGCAGTTAAGAAAATCGGCCTGAGTAGAAAGCTTTTATTGCCACCTTCTTTTTATTTTATTTTTTTTATTAGTTTCTGCTTTATAACAAAGTGAATCAGTCATACATATACATCTGTTCCCACATCCCTTCCCTCTTGCATCTCCCTCCCTCCCACTATTGCCCCCTTCTTAAAAATGAATTTATATTAATACATTACATAAATATATACTTTTAAGGAGAAATAAATGACATTTTGGCTAAATAGCTTTCATTTCCTTTTCTTTTTCCAAATAAAATACTATAATTTTTATAATATATACTTATAATCTAAGTAAATCATCTTTAAAATTGCTTCACATAAACATATATTCTCCACTAATTCTGCTCTAAATCAAATCACAGCCTCTAACATTTGAGAAATTTGAACTCTTGTAAACTTTGAGGTATAAAATAAAAATTATTTACTGTTCAAACTTTGCAACAAATTATGTTTGAGTGCCAGTGGACATTCACTTGTTTACCATTTTATTTATCTGACTTTGGATTAAAAATTAACTTTTTTTTATTTCAAAGTGTTATAAGAAATTTCTTATTTTTTCTCCTAATGCTTTTTTTTTTCAGTTAATGAAATTGGGATAGTTTGACAAACTATTTCCCATTTCAAAATAATTTTATTCACTGATTATACCTCATATCTCTCACTCTAGAGAGCTCTTTTCACTTAGAAAATATGTGAAAAAAAGATGGTTCTAATTTCCTAAACTTTAGATTCCCATGATTCTTCTTCAAAAGCAGGTTAGTGTACTGAAAATAATACATATTGTATATTGAATATTTTTTCATAATCCTGTCCAGTATTAAGCACATTTTGGTTTGCAGTCACACACATATCATATTATATCATATCCTATCTTAACTGACAGAGTCAGTAGATCTGTAAAACATACTTCAATAAAAATTTAAAATAGCACATTTTTATACATAGCATACAGATAAGAGGTCGAGAATAAAGAGCAATTATTCTCCAATTATCTTTAACACTTTCATTTCTCTCCTTTCTTCTATCTCCTAACATCGGTTGATTCCTACAGTTTAACCCTTGATCTTATGTTTTCTCTCATCCTACTTTCTCTAGAGACCATATAGAGTTTCACTGCTTTGCTATCATCACTATACACACCATTTTTAGACAATTCTATCCTCCCTCCTCTATTCTACTTGCATGTCCTTGAAAGCTTATATGAATTTTCATCTTGGATGTCTTATTGTCACCATATTCTCTGTGTTTAACTGGTTTAGTGTATTCCTTATGTATAACTTTCATATTTTAACTTTACTCCCAGTTATTCTAACTATCCTTCACCTCATGCATCTAAGCTGAGGCCTGCAGACCCCATGGTTTCCACAATGCAGTGAGCATGTCAAGACCTTAACCTTCTAATTCTGGGTATGATGTCCTATGCCAAAAGTTCACAATATTTCCCTATAATGTGCACAAGATGTTGATTCAGTGAACAGAATTGTGTGTACTAATGTCCCTTTTAGTTTTATTATAATTGATTAAAAGTAAAAATGATCTATGAATGAATTTATGCATAAACTCTACTGATTCTTAAGAGATACATCATTTTGACTTTGTAGAACATAAATGTTTTTTGTTATCAGGACTTATAATTTTATCTTCATGACTCCACCCTGAAACTAAGCTAAGACATCAGAGCAATTCTTAAATTAGACAAACTTGAATTATCTCTTATAAAGATATGGCTGAGGATGCTGATACATAAAAATGCTATTTCTGTGGAGCTAAGATTTATCACTTTGGGATGATGATTAATTTTTAATTTATAATTAAATCTATTGAACATTTTCTGAGTTATAAGAGCATGACACAATTATTCTCTCTTAGGTTGAATTCTGAGTAGATGAAGGCTTATAATTTTTATTAATTCTCTTCATCAGGATTTGTTATTATTTTCTTGCTTACAGTTGCCTTTTGTTCATTTTTTTAAAAACAGATTTAATCTTTGTTTCATATTTGGTCCAAGAGAAGTTTTCAGTGATTGAAATTCTTGTAAGATATATATTTATCCCAGTGAAATCATACATTGTAATGTCAGTCTCTTGCATTATCATCTTCTGTCCAGGCCTACATGTGGCTTATGCCAGCTCTGAGCATCTCATTAGTCCAGTTTATAGAAACACTGGCTTCTCAACAGTGACAAGAAGGCTGATGACTGAACTCAGTCCCTACTCTCCAGAAGAAGTGTGATGGCTTTATTTGTCCTCTGAATCCAGATTTATGAACTAGTCCTATGCTCTTAACTAGATTAGTGTCTTTTCCATTAACTGCTTAAAGTAGGGCAGCTGAGTTGTTGTTTGTAAATTTGCTAATGTCTACTTCCTTAATCTCAGATACAATAGGCAGCAGATAACAGGATCAAAGTTTCAGGACCTCAGGTTTTCATGCTGAAATAAGCATGGAAGGGTCAGTGGAGTGGGGAATTGAAGAGATGGGAGGAAGTGTTACGTTGGGGAAAAGGGGCTGACTTCTGTCATTAATCTTAATTAATTGCCGAGAGTTTTAAATCTGAGTTATTAATACTGAAGTTAAGCCCTTAATACACTGTTCATGCTTTGGCATCAGATGCTCTTTTATAAGATGAGAGGTTTAGGAGAGAGAGAAGAGTGTGTGTGTGTGTGTGTGTGTGTGTTTGTGTGTGTGTATCTTACATAAATATTTTCATTTACATCTTTCAAAGATTTCCCTGGGTTAATATTCAGGCCTTCCCCTTTTGACAGTTACTGTAGGGCAGTTAGGAATTATAGACAAGTAACAATAAATCCAAATAAAATTCCTAGGCATAGCAACAGCAGTAAATCTGAATAATATTATTTTCATGTTTACCAGCATACAAAATACTTCACTGAAGAGGAAATGTCAGATTATGAAATAGAAGAAGGGAAGATTAGGAGCAGAAAGGGGAAAAGAAGCAAATAAAAAGGAAAAAGGAATAAAGAATGGGGAAGAGGGCTTCCCTGGTGGCGCAGTGGTTGAGAGTCCGCCTGCAGATGCAGGGGACACAGGTTCTTGCCCCGGTCTGTGAAGATCCCACATCCCACATGCCGCGGAGCGGCTAGGCCCGTGAGCCATGGCCGCTGAGCCTGCGCGTCCGGAGCCTGTGCTCCCCAATGGGAGAGGCCACAAGAGTGAGAGGCCCGCGTACCACCAAAAAAAAAAAAAAGAGAGAGAGAGAAAAGAAAAAAAAAGAATGGGGAAGAGATTATTCTTCTGAAAAACTTGCAGGCAATAGGTGGATTAAATGTTCATTTAAGTAATAAACTACAAATTGTATGTTTGTATGGTTCCATATTCCAGTGTTGCAAACCTAATCATTTGGAATTAAACAGATTGAACCTTGAAATGACTAAGCAGCCTTTCCTTAAAATTCTTTTTTTCTCCCAACTGTGGCTGTTCCACTCATGTTTGTCAGGTTTATCTCCCTTTACTATTAAATCTATATTATTATTCCATGATACTTTTCAGTGTGAAACTACAACTAACTGTATTAATTGTGAGCATTTTGGCTAGGGAGGCTATGAAAAAATGGCTTGCAGTTCTTCCAGGGGAAATCTTCAAAAAGCAGATAAGCCTTAAAGCTTCAGAATTATGATTTTGGAATTATATTTCAAATTTTCCATGTATTTGGACAAAATGAAAATATCTGTAATGAAAATATACAACACACTAAATTAATTTTTACAGATATATCTTACTTCTGATGACTGTGAACTGAATTTCAGTAGCAAGTTATAGCCAGTGACTTGAATATTATTGTCTACAAATTTAAAATCACAAATTTGGTTTTGAGATATATTATGTTTACTCTTTACAGCAGTGTTTTCTTTCTTTTATTATTAGCTTTAAATATAAATAAGATAAAACATGAAAGTGAAATAGCATTTATTTCTTTATCTACCTATTTATTTTTGCACACTGGAATTATTGGAGAGACAATGCAAAAATCTGCATGTATCAAGAGTTTAGATTTTCATTTATAGGCAGTGGGGAACCAGTAAAGTTTTGGAGCTGAATAGTAACATGACCAAATAAAATTTAGGATAGGAGTGGAGATAATATGTGTTTTTCTGTACAGTTTTACCTGGTATCAATGCTTTTATATTTATATCTAGTCTTTCATCATGAGTTGCAAAAAGAATCACATGAAAATGATGATATAGTAAGCCTGATGGATTGTCAAGTGGTTAAGTGGTTTCTTGGATAAAATAACACTTTTTGCTATTAGAAATCCCTTTTAATTTTTGAACACCAACTTAGGTATATTAACTAAAAAAAATAGAGATTCATGGCTTCATGTATTTTTCCTGATTTGTCAGGGGCCTAGGGGTCTTTCTTGCTTCTTAGGAACATTTAGATAGGTAACTGAAGCTCAGACTGGCAATACAGATGTACGTGAGTGCATGTATTTATTCATATGTGCATACATGTGTCGGGTTTGTTTATGTGTCTGATGGGGTGAAAGCACGGCATTGTGCTTGTTGAGGACACTCATAATTTCAGAAAAGAGGGGACACTTTCTCCTCATGGGAAAGACTTAGGACTCAAATCCAGCTAACAATCATTGAGCACCTACTATGTCTTAGGTATGTTCAGTTAGGTGTGGTCAACTCTTAGAGCTAAGAGTTAGGTGTCATTTTATTCCCATTTTGTAGGTGAAGAATATGAGACTCAGAGAAATTTAGTGCATTTGCCAAGGTTACACTGCTGAAAAATAACAGAGCCTAGATTCAAACCCAGGTTTTATTTATTTCCAGTTCAGTGAGTGCCCCATCGTGCCATGCCATCATTGTCCAGTGCAGCACTTTATTCTTCTCCCTATTCAGTCAATAACTGAGTGCATTAGGGCTTTTATACAAGTAGAGAAGTGCTTTTTAAATTTCCAGCTTTGAATCTGATTCTCTTGGGGCCAAAATGATCAATTTTTATCTATGTCTGTATCCATAAATTGTTCTAGCATGTACAGTTGAAATTCAATCTGCAGCTGGTTGAATCTGCAGATATAGAAATTGTGGGTAGGGAGGACCAACTGCTTTGTCATTTCATATAAAGGACTTGAGCATCAGTGGATTGTGGTGTCCTCAGGGATCTTGGAACCAATCCCCTGTGGATACTGAGGGCAGAGGGACAACTGTATTCATAATGCATGCATATTCCCCTATTACTTATACATATATACTTTAAAAAATAATTTAACTTCACATGCATCTATAAATAAAAGATAATATTTACAAGTGGCAGTAAATTCCACAGACAGTTCATGAGCTGTGTAGAATGAGGAACTTCTGCATCATAAAGGACTTCAAAAGTTATGTAATTTAATGCCCTCTTATACTGCAACTTACACCACCACCTCAATTCTGGGCTCCGAAAGGAAGAGCATGTTCAAAGGCACAAGATGGATGAAATAGTTTGTATATTCCAGAAATTGCAAGTCGTTTTCTAGGAGGTAAGTTATGGGACAAAGGCAAAATTACAGCAATTCCTAAAACCCTTGGTGGCATATTGGAAAGATCACTACATTAAGAGTCAGAAGATGTGTGATCTCTATACTGTCATTGATTAGCTTGAAACCTGGCACAAATTTCCTCATCTCTCTGGTCCTCAGTTTTCTCATTTGTATTTAGAGAAATAAATGATGACAAATATACCTTTGAATTCTTGTCTTTTTATCTAATTCCAATCAAGGCAGCTCCATGAAGATGGGGCTTTTCCTGTCATGCTCACTAAGATAACCCCAGGACCTTGTGCATTGGCTCTCAGACAGTAGTCTATAATAATCTTTGAGGAATGAAACAATTTTATGTCGGTTGAATGTTTTGATCCATTGTTTACAAATCTGTTTAAATTAATTCATACTTTTTTAGTAATTAGACATTTCTTGAGGTCATCAATAATTAATAAATACATATAAACATTTTACAAGTTACTATAAGAATTAAAAATAGCATATATCCCTCAATATTCTGAAATATGATTGAATAACTGTAACAACACTATGATTCTAGATCCATAATGGATATTTTATTACTATTATGCTTTAAATAAATTGAAAATTACTGCATATGGAAGAAAGTAAAGGGGATACATATTTAAGAGAGTAGCATAATTAAATTTTATGCCAGTTTTCTGTCTATATATAAGACTTGTCTATTTCTTGCTGCTTCTTTCAAAAAAAGAGAAGATATTAATATGTAATTTTGGATTAGCTCCATCGTCATTTTGATGTGTGACAATTTGCTGCCTTGTGTCACAACTGCAAAATAATTTAAACATAAAGTTTCTTTTACTTAATACTATTATAAGCATTGAAGTACTAATGTGCTCTTGTCATTAAATATATCTAGCTACACGGAACTGCTCTCCCAGTGGGTCATTCGGAAATTGATTTTCTAACTTGGGCTAACAATAGTGGACAAATGTTAAATGAAAATCAATCACTTTGATTTAAATCAGCTAAATATACTCCTTTTATTAAGTGGTCTTTTTCCCTACAGCTAACTAGATGACAAATTACATTTGTGGTAACCTCTAGCCTTTGAACGCTTTTAACTTAAACCTCTAAGGACAATGGTTTGATTATATGTAATTTTATTCTTTTTTTTAAATAAATGTATTTATTTTGATTGATTGATTTTTGGCTGCGTTGGGTTTTCGCTGCTGCTTGCGGGCTTTCTCTAGTTGCGTTGAGCAGGGGCTACTCTTCATTGTGATACTCAGGCTTCTCACTGCTTTGGTTTCTTTTGTTGCAGAGCACGGGCTCTAGGCGTGTGGGCTTCAGTAGTTGTGGCATGCGGACTCAGTAGTTGTGGCTCTCAGGCTGTAGAGCACAGGCTCAATAGTTGTGGCACATGGACTTAGTTGCTCCACGGCATGTGGGATCCTCCCAGACCAGGGCTTGAACCTATGTCCCCTGCATTGGCCGACGGACTCTCAACCACTGTGCCAGGGAAGCCCTGTAGTTTTATTCTTATATTAGAATTACCTTACTCTTGATTAGTTAGATAAAAGTATTTTTAGATATTATTTATAAATAGAAAAGTTCTGTATTAATATTATTTAAACCACAAATTGTTAGACCTTTAATATTTCAAATCTATATCAGAAATATTTCATTACGAATACAATGTAGATAGAAATAGCAATATGTTATTGGGAAATACAAGGATCTAGCAAGACATGGAAACACAGTTATCTTTAACTTCATTTTTACAACTAGAAAAGATAAAAATCAGGAAAGACCCCAGTGTAACATATACCTTAGATAACTGCATTCATGTTGCGACAGCGTCAGGATCCAAAACTGTGATGACCAGTGTAGAAAGTCAAAACTTGAATAATATACTTAACTTAAAAATTAAGAATATAGTTCCATTGAAGTCAGTGTACACTGTCGTCATTGATAATATCATCATCAGTAATGAAAAACCAGCATAATCACTGGAGCAGCAGCTATGTGCCAGGCACTGTACTGACGACCTTACATGTGTTACTGTAATTCTCAAAACAACTCACTTTCCTTATCTCCATTTTATAGATAAGGAAACTGAGGATCAGAAAGGACAAGTAAGTTGCCAGCATCACACAGAGAGGTGGTGAGTGAGTGTTATTAACTTTGAACTTTAAATAGGTTATAGGAAAATTAGTGTACTATTTAATTATGCTTTATATCTTAAAACTAATTTTCCAATTATTCAGAAAATGCACTGCAGTTCAGAATTGTGCTTTAGTTGTAGTTTATAGACCCATGCACTGAACTGAGAAAATTATAACAGTGAAATTAAATTGCAAAGCCAAACATAGAAATGGGAATTACTGGTCAACTATTTAAATAACATAGGAATCACTAGTGACTATTTAAATACAAAATATCCAGAACATAAATGTTAAGTATTTTACTCGCGTTTTTGTAAATATTGGGGTCAGAAAATTATCTGTAGATTTATTTGGGGGCACCTGCAGACATTATGCAGGGGTCAAGGCTTAGGAACAATTATAAAACATATAGTTTCTTTTAAAAAAGGGATAAATATAATTAGTGGTAGAAAATATATTGACAGGTATTTCTTAATATAAAACTTTAAAATTTTGATTTTTATTTCTACTCTATAAAATCAAACTAAAAAGAAAAGTTCCATCCAGAGGCTAAGATTATTACACAATTCCAAGTTATGTTTTCCAAATGTGCTTCATATCAAAACTCATATTCACTATAGAAAGGTCATAATTTTTAGATTAGTATACTGTTGGCACAGTCAAATAATTTATTGTTTAGAATCCCTCTTAAAATCTAGTTTTCAGACTATTTCATCATCATTTGTGACTTCAATTAAATTTATATTGAATTTACTGTTTATTTCCTCGATCATTCTCTCTTGCTCAAGCTCTCGTTTTGATCTATGGAGCAACTGATTCCACTTGTCAAACTTATCCCTTGATCTAGCTGCAAATAGCATGCCCCAAATCATCCTAATAAAGCCCACTGAAATGGTTTTTAAAGTGTCTTCTCAGATACATTAGTGAAAATTGAAGCAAGCAGGCTTCCAGCCGTTACTTTTAAGACAAATCACTAGAGTGTAAGTAGATGGAACTGAAGATTGAACTTCTGTAGGTTGATGGCCCACAGTGTAAGTGGTCCTTACGTTCCTTCCACTTCACATGGGGAGGCCAGGGTTTCCTCATCATAAAGCTGCTTTGATCAGGCATCTTGAAAGACTTTCATTGTCATGACATGCTGACATTGTCATTATTACTGTTGTTGTTATTTTGCTGAGAAAATACCTTTTTACCAAATTGCAAGAAATAACGTTTCCCTTATTTCCAAGGTATCATTCTGTGTACTCCCTCTCATATAAAAATACTAATATCAAAATTAATAGTAATGATAAGACAAATTTATGTAACTGAAGGCATAAGAATAATATCCATATAAACTATGTTTCAAAGCTTAAGTTACTATATTTTTAGTAAACAGTTCTTCTAATTCTTTACAAACATTTACTGATTTGTTTTTGAAATGTTTTTAGGAATAAGAAATGGGGAAAACACTGGAATAATGAATGGCATTAATGAAATTGTAATATATGGCCTATAAGATTGCAGGTGAATATCTCTTTGAATTTAAAAATTATTAATGCTAGAATTTTTCTTTTTGGTGTGTTGGAAAACATGCATTTAAACACATTTCTGCCTTTTGTCTTTTCTGAATTTTTGGTTGAAGTGTTTTTTAGTAAAATTAGACTGAAAGGAAAATGAAGTATAATCTTGTCAATAGTCTCTTTTTATCTGAATTAAGAGAAACATTTTTAAAAATTTAATGATGACTAGATAGTCCTTAACCTTCTAGAAATTTGTGATCTACTTGGGGCAGAGGATAAAGTAAAGCTTCAAACATTATAATTCAAAGCAGAGCAAGCAAATTTCAGTTAAAACGAAAAAGTAAAGCCAATTGTACAATCTGGATGGATTCTAATTTCTAATCCAATTCTCTACCATTGTAAGGTCTTGAAATCTATGGGAGTGCTGCTTTTGATAAATACTGTATTTGAAGAATGAATATTTTTGCTTTATGTTAATTGTTAGTAATGCATACACAAAGATATTACAGATAATGTATACTATATATGAATACAGCAAAGAATGGTATAAAAATATATAGATGGGGCCTCCCTGGTGGCGCAAGTGGTTGAGAGTCCGCCTGCCGATGCAGGGGATACGGGTTCGTGCCCCGGTCTGGGAGGATCCCATATGCCGCGGAGTGGCTGGGCCCGTGAGCCATGGCCGCTGAGCCTGCGCGTCCGGAGCCTGCGCTCCGCAACGGGGGAGGCCACAACAGTGAGAGGCCCGCATACCACAAAAAAAAAAAAAAAAAAAAAAAAAAAAAAAAAAATATATAGATGATTGCATACATACATATATATATATATCCACAATTATAATTCCACTTCAAACAAATGGTAGTTTGAAAAAATGAGGTGAGGCATAAAAATAAAATTAATATTTTTTCTTGAGAACCATGTATTTTGAGACCCCAAAATATTTAGTACATAGTCTTCAATAAATTTTTAATCTATTCAAAGGACCAAGAATACATATATAGAAAATAAAATAATGAAATATTTAAGTATCAACTCAAGGTAGTAACAAGAGATGTAGCAAAAGTGTTGCCTAATTAATTTCCAAATGAACGGTCTAGACATTAATTGCTATTTGAGTTATCAGGGAAGAGCACTTCAGACAAGGAGGTAAGATGACAGTTTACAGAGGAAGAAAGATTTGAATTAACCTTGAAGGATTTGTATAGGTAGAGAAGGCAGAAAAGTTCACATTTGTTCCAGGACAGTGGCTCAACTATTTGTTTAATCACATCCAAGCTACAAGTGGGAAAATAATGGGGAATAAATCTACATCATATCCATTTCTGAGGGGTCTAGTATATTAGACTCACACTTAGCAATCAATATCCAGCAAATATTTCATTGTACTGTTTCTCAAGCTTTTAGGCTTTTGCCCCACCAGACAAATCATTTTATTGAATTTTGTTTTCTAGTCCTGTATTAGGACCTCATGAAAACATTTTTTTAAAGAGTATTAGCTTCATGACAGACAGTATACACTGATAGATTGAAGGAAAGAACAGAAGGCTGAGCTAATGAAGGAACCACCGAGTGAGGGCACCAACCAGGGCAAGGAACAATGGGTTTCCATCGGAATGGGAAATAGTTGAAAAAGGGCCTCTTGACTTGATTACTAAGGGAAGCTAAATGTTGGCAGGGAGAATAAGGAGAAGAGGGAGCACCTGGGCATGGTGCCCTGGAATTGAGCTTGAAGAAAAAGTTGGAAATGCTCAGTAGAAAGTAAGAAATATTGAGTTTTGGGGAAAAAAATCACACCTGGACATGAAGACTGGAGAGGCTCCTTAGATAATTGAAACCGTGTTTAAGAGACTGAGGATCAGTTTTCTCCTACTTTAGTACTGGGTATTTTTTCTTGTGGATCAAAATTAACATCTAATTTTAAAGTTAGAATTAGCATCCCAACCTCTCATTGGCATATATTTTTATTTTCCAATTCTTTGCCATTTTTGATAATGTGAAATATACAGAAACTGAAGGACTGTTGGAATAATCTACAATGGAAGGTGGGTCAGCAGAGGGAATGAGGGAAAAAGGGAGAAGAAGAAATATTAGCTTTGGTTTGTAAAATTCTGAAGCTATTAACTTGCTCCAGCTATTTTCATCAGCTTAATTCTCTCAAGAGATGTAGATCTGTAGCTACTGGAGATGTAGTTTTTTTTTTTCTCCTAAGGTAGTAGGATTTTCATAAGTCGACAAGGGAATAACTGAGAGATGAGGGTCTGTGGGCTCTTGTGAACCATTGTATCTGGAAATAAAGTGTTAAAGAATGATGTGAATGATGATATTGGATGTTTTGAAAGGAATGGTTCAAATAGTAACTACTTAAGTCTTAAATAGACTAGGAAAAGAGTATAAGTAAAGATATGATACAGGAATTTTTGGCTATTTTCTACAGCTGTTTCTAAGATTGATGATCCAACAGAGTCTTAGGATGACTGTTTAGTTTAAAAGAATGTGAACAGGTACTGAATAAAATAATGAATATTGAGTGGGGATTTTTTTAAGAGTAGAAGTTTTCTAGTAGTTTTATAGACTTAATTGGAATCATGCATCAAAGAGGACAGCAGTGATATGATAGCTGTTCTAGTCCTTTCCTAATCCTAAAATTTTGAATATAGTCATCAGTTATGTGCCTTATTTTTTAAATATTGGACCATAATTCTTAAATTATACTATTTGTAAATTGATGTATTTTCAGCAAATCTTTGTAGGAATGATGTACATTCACTAACAGAAAGCATTTAGATTCGACCAACTTGTTCAGTGGCTTAGGAAATAACCAAAACTTATCCCGTACCTTCAATGTATCAGCTCTGTTGCATTTATTTTTCACTATAGTCCTCATAAAAAGTAAATTCTCCATTATGCACATAGGATGTTAAAAAAGGTTAAACAGCTGGCAAGCAGTAAAGTTTAAATTCAGTTTGATGATACCAAAGTTTTCATTTACATTACACTGGAGTTAGTGACTTGTAAAGGTATAATCTACCAAGAAGTAAATTCTTGGGGCATTGAGGGCATTGAGAGTTTATGTGCATGTTTTTTGTGTGCATATAATTTGTATATTTTAACCTGCAGTATTGGCTTGTGCTTTCCCAGGAAGGACCTCCTTAGAGATAGGGATTATGGCAGTATGGTCACCCACCTGGGACGGTGACAGCTGCTGCAGCTGAATCCAGCCCTTGTCATCATTAATGACCTGCATTTGACACTTTATCCCAGCCATCCTTGTTTAGTGTACAATGTATTGCATTAGTATAATTACTACCTGTCATCCTCTATTTCACAGGCAGCTCTTAGTCATCTCAGACATGTAAGTGTCATGTGATAATATACCAAACCCTTCTTATCTCCTGTGTTCTCATCCTGTTTCTGGATACCTGTGTCCTCTGTCTTTCCTTTTTTCTCATGATATTCAAAAATATTTTATACCTAAATTGAAGCATTTTCATTCTGTCACTCATATGGAAATGATTCATCTCCTTAGTTTTTAAATACTAGCCAGACATTTATTAAGGGATAATATCTTCTGAACATAAAGCATGGCCAACAGATTTAGAGTCTCTATTGGTCCTGCTAAAAATACTAGAGAGCTAGAATAGAAATCAGAGAAAAAGATAGTAGTGCTGACTCAAAGAAAGGATAATAACCAAATCCAAAGGGTATAAATCATATACAGAAGGTATTATAATGCCTTTATTAAAAACTTTTTTTAATTCAAAGATCTGAGTTACTTCCAAGGACAATTTCCTCTCTTCCTTCCTTCTTCCCTCCCTCCCTCCCTCTCTCCTTCCTTTCATTTTTGCATTTAGTTTAAGGGAGACACAGGGGATTCACTAAATTACTGAAATGGAAAGGACCTCCATCATGATTTTAAGTCATCATAATATTATTACATATTTATTTGAATGGGTTTAGAAATTCCTTTGTTGTAGAGATTGAAGACTGTGACTTTCTTTTTAAAACTTGTATTATCTTTGTTTTGCTTAAAACTCATAGGCATCTGTTTTGGTTTATCTTACTTACGAGAGTTAATCTAAAATGTGCTTCTGAATTTTTTTGTGTATCTTAATTTGACACTTCAAGAAAACAAAATGTCATGCCTGAAATTTGGAATAGCACATGCCTTGTATGCATTATGTAATTTACCCCAGCTTTATTGTCAAAAGACCAGGTTCACTTATCAGCTTTTGAATTTACCAACTGATTGGCCCCAAGCAAATTGTATAACCTCTCTGAATCTTTTTTTTAAACAGGATTTTTGAACTGAGGCTTTTTATCTGAACCAGAGAACAGAGAAGGTAATTTAAGGAATTAGTTTCTCATTCTCCCAAGGATGCTACACAACTAGCATAAAGCTTGGGTGAGAAGTTAGCTTATCATATACAGTGGATGCCTCCAAAGTTCTTAAGGCACTCATAGAACCCCTGTTGAGAAAGGCTAATGAGGATTAATAAAATTCCACTATATATATTTTTTGCCACTATTTTTCTCATTAACTGAGAAAAAGCTTTGGTTTTGTAAGCTAGAGGTGAATGCCATCAACTAGCAATTTATTTTCTTTAGTTCCCAGATTATCTCTCAATGAAGAGGAGATTTCTCTGAAGCTAAAATTAATTTATCAAATATGTACTTCTGGATAAAGTATAACTTTATAGCAATAATGAACAGAGAGGACAGGAGAGAAATCTGTTTTTAGATGAGCTTCTTCACATATATATTTGTGATATTGTTTATGTATATATTATATTAAGTTTGGAAAGCAAACTTTTTTAGAGTTTTGTAATGTTGACTGACAAGATACTTAACAGTAGATAGTAATTATTGTCCATGCCTATACATATTTGCAATAAGTTGTATCATCACTCAAAAGTGACCTTGTTAGGTGAGGGAGAGAGCAAGAGACATACAGTGCCTCTTGAGAGCAAGTGGAGTGATGCGTATCAGGAGAAGACACTAAAGATTTATTGTCTGTGGCAAAGGAAACACAGATCTCTGCTTGTGCAATAAGTGTTTTTGACATTGCCCACAGTAAAAAGAGATTGGAAGCTGTAGGTTAGAAAATGTTCTGCTGGAGCAAAATAATAAACATTTTTATGTTGTTGTTTTGTATTTTGAGCTTGTCTTGCTATTTAGTCCCTGTAGCACTTAAAACATGAATGATGGTCATGCCAAACAAATCCCTGTTGTAAATAGGACCTTGCTACCCACATAATCAGATTTACCTAATTGAACCAATATGCAAGAGCAGATTTGGTTATGAGAAGAGGTAGCAATGCAGAGCAACATAATTACTATTTCTTCTTCCAATTTCATATTTTGCTTATGAGCACTCTCTTCCCTATTTACATATGCTAGTTTAAAATAAGACAAATGTGGACAGCCACATGTAAAAGAAGGAAATTAGAAGATTCTCTAACACCATATGCAAAAAAATAAACTCAAAATGGATTAAAGACCTAAATGTAAGACCAGAAACTATAGAACTCCTAGAGGAAAACATAGAACACTCTTTGACATAAACCATAGCAATATTTTTTTGGATCTGTCTCCTAAAGCAAACTAAATAAAAGCATAAATAAACAAATGGGCCTAATTATATTTAAAAGTTTTTGCACAGCAAAGGGAACCATTGACAAAATGAAAAAGCCTACTGAATGGGAGAAAATATTTGCAAATGATATGACAAATAAGGGGTTAATATCCAACATATATAAACAACTCATACAACTCAACATCAAAAAAACTCCAGACATTCCAATTTAAAAATGGGCAGAAGAACTGAATAGACATCTTCCAAAGAGGAAATGCAGATGGCCAACAGGCACATGAAAAGATACTCAACATCGTTAATCATCAGGGAAATGCAAATCAAAACCACAATGAGATATCATTTCACACCTGTCAGAATGGCTATCATCAAAAAGTACACAAATAACAAATGTTGGTGAGAATGTAGAGAAAAGGGAACCCTTGTACACTGTTGGTGGGATGTAAATTAGTGCAAACACTGTGAAGAACAGTATAGACATTTCTCAAAAAACTGAAAATGGAACTACCATGTGACCCAGCAATTCCACTCCTGGGTATATATCTGAAAAAAACAAAAAACTAATTCAAAAAAGATACATACACCCCTGTGTTCATAAAAGCATTGTTTACAATTGCCAAGGTGTGGAAGCAACCTAAGTGTCCATCAACAGATGAATGAATAAAGAAGATGTGGTATATATATACAATGGAATACTACATGGCCATAAAAAAGAATGAAATTTTGCCCTTTGCAGCAACATGGATGGACTTGGAGGGGTATTATGCTAATTGAAATAAGTCAGACAGAGAAACACAAATCCTGTATGATATCACTTATATGTGGAATCTAAAAAATACAGCAAATTAGTGAATATAACAAAAAATAAGCAGACTCACAGATATAAAGAACAAACTAGTGGTTACAGTGGGGAGATGGAAGGGGCAATATAGGGGTAGGGGATTAAGAAGTACAAACTACTATGTATAAAATAAATAAGGTACAAGGATATATTGTACAACATAGGGAATATAGCCAACATTTTATAATAACTATAAAGGGAGTATAACCTTTAAAAATTGTGAATCACTGTATTGTGCATGCCTGTAACTTATATAATATTATAAGTTGACTATACTTCAATAAAATTTTTAAAATAAAATTAAGAAAAATAAAACAAATGTGAATAATCCACTTAGCCTGAAATTTGGAGAGAGGAGAACAATTCTAATTGGAAGAACTGCTTTACCTTAGGGTAGCTGTTCTCAGTGGTCTTAAGACAGCCCCATCTGGCTGAGAAGTAAGGATTACAATTCAGTTGTTATAGTTGGTTCCCATTTGTTTCTGGCAGAAGAAGTAGGCATCTTTCTTACATATAGAAGAGGCTCATAGCAATTTGGAATATTATCTATGTGAGTATATAAATTTTCACTTTACTGAGAAAAGAGATAAAGCATTATGCCCTTTTTATTGTATATGATATCTAAATCCTAAGGTGTTAGGATTAGGACTTTAGTTGATAGGACATAAACTATCTGGTGTAGATCTTCAGGTAGCATTAATCATCCTAAAAATGTAAATGCCTTCAATTAATTAAAAAACAAAAACAGGGAGGGTTTTGTGCTTACTACCTATTGTCATTCTTCTTTTTTAAATTTTGGACAGTTCATGAGAACTGTAGGGAAGCTGTATTTCCTCTGAAGTTTCCATGGGAACAGAATAGGGCAGCCCACATTCAATGACTGACTGAGTGTGGGCTTGACAACTTGAAGCTCCAGAAATCCCCATGGAGTTGGTTGAGGCCTCTGTTGAAACTGCAACACAAAACAAATTCTCACTTTGCCCAATCCTACTCTCTTCACAGAAATAGGGGTTGTTTCTGAAAGCACTCCTCAATAAACATTTTGCACACAAATATTCATCTTAGTCTGTTCACAGGGGCACATGACCTAACTGGCTTATGATACCTGGGTTCCATTCCTGATTGTACTGTTTACTCTGTGCCCTTAAGCACATTCTTAGGTTCTTGAAAACTCATTTTCCTTTTTTTAATATTAAAAAAAAATTATTTTATAATACCACTTACCACACAGTGTAACTGAAGATTAAATGAGATAGTAAAGCACATAGCCCAGTAATTGAAACCCAGAAAGTTTTTAATAAGTATTTGCTATCATATACTTACTATATTTCCAAAGTTAGCAGTCTCTGCTTCTCAGTTTCATCCTCACTCTACATTTTACCACTTTATATATTCTGCTCTAGAAGAGAATAAATTTAAATTAGGCTCTAGTTTGTGTAATTCAGATCTTTTTTGACTGCATGGGTCTCCTTCACCCATTCTCCTTCTATCAGAAGTATGATGGCTAAACCTTCTGGAGAAATGCCAAGTGAGCGCCACAAAGCCCATCTGAATGGCCATAATGCAAATGGATCTAATGAAAACTGAATATGTTGGTTTCAACTTGTATTGAGGATCTCAAATCAGTGGAGGGTAGGTTTATTAAGACAAAACATAAAATTGACTCTGTGGCATTATTTTATGTCATATAAATACCCTCCTTCATTTTTGTGAAGATTGTATGAGTTAATACATGAGCAAATGCTCGATAAATGTTAACAAATATTTGAGCCATTAATAACAGTACATGGGAAATCAGTGCATTAATTCAAAAGAAATGATGTAAGATGGATGATGATTGATTTAAAAATCTGGAAGCTGAAATTGTAATGAGAATTTTGAGGAATATGATTATTCCATATTGAGGTTAACTACTGCTATATAAAGAAACTTTGGGGTATATTCCTAAAACAGGAATTTCCAGATTGGATTTTTGTACATATTACTTTACGTACTAAGTTGTCTTCTCAATCTCCACCTACTTGCCTTCTCATGTTTCCCTTCCGTGGGTGATTCTCTGTAGGAGAAATGTGGCGGAGGGCTGAGGGAACCTCACACTCATCATTGAAGTAGCCCTAGTGTGGACGAGTCTGTCTCCACCAAAGCCACTTGAAACTAAGCCCAGATTCATGAGTTAAATAATTCGGGTAATGTTTGAAAAAACAACAATGATCTGTTTGAAAAACACTTATGCTTGATTTTACAAAGTTTAAGAATAGAAAATAGTGGTGTTACTAGGCAATTACAAAACAACTCTGTAATTTTAACTAAACGTCTTTACCTTCCTATTGGCAGGAATCTACCACAACCTCAAGCCCTAGGGAGAAAACACTGGGCTAAGAAGGAAGGAGAATCAAAGGGGCAGGAGACTCTGGCAGCAGGGGTGGACATGTTTACTGTATTTAAAAGATTAATAGACTATTGAAATTAAAATTGCCAACACAAAACATGTTGTACTAAACTCACAAATATATGTGTAACAACCGTGCAGGCTACAGCTTAGGCCAATGGCTAGCTTTTATATTGTGACAGACATAGTGTAGGGCTTTTTATAAATTCTGAAGTCTGAAAGAAATACCTTTTATTTGTCACACAAATTAGAAATATACACTTAAGTAAAAGAACTCATGTTCACGTTTTTTTCTCCTAAGTAGTACAGTACATCATTTTTTTGCTGTGGTGCCAGAATACAATGCTGTAAACGTCCGAACTTTTTTCCTACTGCAGCAGTTTAAGATGGTCATGTGATTTAGTGGTTTTAATGAATATAACAGTAGTAATTATTCCTATATATAATACAATATATTAACCACCATGGATAACAAAGTAGCAATACTTAATGTACTTCTTTCTCAGCATTATTCAAATTTTTCTATAGGGACTGAATTTCATGTAGAGAGCTTGGCATGAAACTGCAGAAGCATTTTGGATACACTTAATGGGCTTGAATTGTAGAGCTCTCTTCTCTTTCCTGCTTTTCCGTTACTGTTCTGCATCTCACAAAGATATCCTCTGGAGTAAAATATTCTGTAATTTGTATGAGTAGCACTACCAGTGATGTTAGGCTTTCCCAGCCTCTAGCAGGTTTTAATTAACTTGATTCAAACTCAGAAGTGAATGACACTCTGCCTTCAGACTTAGCAAGAGAACTTGCCATTTCGTTCAGTGTTTTTTCCTTCTGACCATCTCTGTCTAAATGGGCAGTAGTAATGTTTATAACCAACCTCATGAAAGCTTTGCAAAGAGTTGAAATAGCAAATTCCTAAAAAAAAAAAAAAAGGAATGGATAAGGTAGTCATTTATTAGTAAAAACTAGAATAAAATAGTAACCAGGTGTCAAAATATCATTTCTTGTTTTCACTGAAAAGCAATGGAGTATTCAAAAATATTAGGGTGCTTTAAAGACACCAGCAAAGTGCTAGGTAGCATGGTTGATGTTCAGTACAAACATTTGGCTCCATATTAATTGCTTAATTGCTCCACTTAATTGCTCAAGTTGTACTTTGTCAGTGACACAGCATTTGATGATTTCTTTATTTGTGGCTTAGATAATGAAACAGAAACCTGTTGTTTGAGAATAGCACAATCCAGGCAGTATCTCTATCAGGGTAGATATAAGTTGCAAATCAGAGTTGGAAAAAAGTGGCCCAAGTGAGTGGCAGAAAAGTCACTTGCAGATAGACAATTTTCTGCAAATGTACTATAGTAAGAATTTCAATAAAGATACATCCAAAGGCATATAATCAGAAACTGGTTGCCCTAGCCTAAACTTTCATGGATATTGCAAACAATCTTCCAGAGAATTTCTTCTTCTGCATTATTTTGTGCTATTTTTTTTTTTTTTTTTTTTTTTTTTTTTTTTTGCTGTACGCGGGCCTCTCACTGCTGTGGCCTCTCCCGTTGCGGAGCACAGGCTCCGGACACACAGGCTCCGCGGCCATGGCTCGCGGGCCCAGCCGCTCCGCGGCATGTGGGATCCTCCGGGATCGGGGCACGAACCCGTGTCCCCTGCATCGGCAGGCGGACTCTCAACCACTGCGCCACCAGGGAGGCCCTGTGCTATTTTAGATGGTTATATGAAACTGGTTTTCAAGGAATTTTTGAGCCAAATCTGAATCTTTTGAGGTTTTCCTATTACTGGTAATTGCCTCATTAAGAAACTGAAATGGTCACTTTGTTTTCTTAATGCTACTGTTGAGGCTATAGTGAGTGATTTCCATTCTTTATAACTGAATTAAAAGATTAATTAAATATATGGGTGTTTTTAAGCTGTATAAAATTAAGGCTCATTCATTTATTAATTTCTTAAGAATAAAGCAACAAAAATTATCACTAATACATTTTTCCTTCTTTCTAACAAAGATTAAAATGAGAAATGCCTCCAAGTGATTGAATGAATGCAAAGTGAAATTATTCCTTACTTGCTGACTTTGTGTCTAGAATTGTGCAAGAAATAGAAAAATAGAAAATATAAAAATAGTTCTTATTCTTGTGTAGTACTAGGTAGGAATGATTATAAGTGCAAAAGTCATTATAATCCAGAGTGTAATAAATAACCAGAACTTAAAGTGAATTATTTTAAATATTGTGCAATAATTTTTAAATTATTGCTTTCTGATTGTTTCATGTGTTAGTTTTTTTCTCCTTCAATATCTTTTAGGTTTAATAAGAGATTTTTTTTTCTTTTGCGTCATTCTCCAATCCCTGAGACCAACTTGAATACTGTTGAAATATTTCACTATTTCCTTCCATCAGCAATTATGCCTGAACTTTTATGGGGAAATAAATTATCTTAAAAGGAAAAGAAACTTTGATAGAATTAGAAAAATGTGAGAACATTGTGGCTCTTCATTTAGGTTTTAGATGTGTGATTAAGGGGAAAACTTCTTGTGTGGGAATCCTCTAAGCAGGATTTTAAAGTACATTTATCCCTTGGTATCTGCTATCCACAGAGGACTGGTACCAGAACACACTCGCACCCTGCCTGCAGATACCAAGATCTGCAGATGCTCAAGTTCCTTATGTAAAATGGTAGTAGTATTTGCATATAACCTACACACATCTTCCTGCATATTTTAAATCATCTTTAGATTCCTTATTATACCTAATACAATGTAAATGCTATGTAAATAGTTGACAGTGCATGGCAAATTCAAGTTTTGCTTTTTGGAACTTTCTGGAATTTTTTTCGAGTATTTTCAATCTGAAGTTGATTGAATTTGCCAATGCAGAACCCACAGATATGGAATTGTGGATAGGGAGGGTTGAATGCAATGCTTCCAATTATAGTGCTGATTTAGGAAAGAGAATGGTAAGAGTTTTGAAATAGAATAGCCAAGGTTTGATGACAGAGGATCTGAAAAAAGCGGTTGAATAGCATTGTGTCATTTAAAAATGTATCTGAATAGAGATTGATTAAAAATCCAGTGAAAAAGAATGCACCTACGACTAAATAACTAGGTCATTTGTAGTACTGTTTTAAGAGCTATGATTGAAACAACTGAACTCCTGGGACTTCCCTGGCGGTCCAGTGGTTAAGACTCCATGCTCCCAATGCAGGGGGCACGGGTTCGATCCTTGGTTGGGGAACTATGATCCCGCACGTAGCAGGATGCAGCAAAAGAAAGAGAGAAAGAGAGAGAGAAAGAAAGAAAGACTAAAAGAAAGAAAGAAAGAAAGAAAGAAAGAAAGAAAGAAAGAAAGAAAGAAAGAAAGAAAGAAAGAAAAAGAAAGAAAGAAAGAAAGAAACTGAACTCCTTTAAAGAGAAGCATCATAGTGATACTGGCAATGATGTGGTCACTCCCTACATTTAGGACTATGAATAACATCTTAATATTAGAATATGTGACCTGTAATCAGGTTGTACATATGTCAAATCCTTATAAATCCCATTTTCTTATGACTTTAGAATGGGATCAGAGTTCTTGGTGCTTTTTTCTCCAAACAGGAATTTATCGTTTAGGAAGAGAGATCCTACTGGAAGCTAAGTCATCTCCTGAGAGTACATTAACTCAAATGTCACTCTTCAACATGGCTTTACAATAGCTAGACAACAATAGAAATGCACTATATATTAATGCACTGAACATGAAATAGTAAATGTTCCTTCCAAAAACAAGTAGCCAATGTACACACAGTTGTGTGTGCCCTGTGCCCCCTGCATTGGGAGCGTAGAGTCTTAACCACTGGACCACCAGGGAAGTCCCAGGAGTTCAGTTGTTTCATTCATAGCTCTTAAAATAGTACTACAAATGACCTAGTTATTTAGTCGTAGGTGCATTCTTTTTCACTGGATTTTTAATCAATCTCTATTCAGATACATTTTTAAATGACACAATGCTATTCAACTGCTATTTTCAGATCTTCTATCATCAAACCTTGGCTATTCTATTTCAAAACTCTTACCATTCTCTTTCCTAAATCAGCACTATAATTGGAAGCATTGCATTCCAGTTGCAATGCACAGCATTCTCATTCTAAGTCACCTTAGATTCCTGTCCTTTGATTGAATTGTAAACATCTTAAACTTTCTGCACATTACATTACATTCTGCAACCAGGAGAAATAAGACTTTCTTCCCACTTGATGTCACATACCTTAGACACCTAAGCATACATGTCAATGTGCTGTCTTGCTCTTTGATTTCTACTTTGCTTCCTCATATTCGTGTTTGACCCAGCCTTCACCCAAGTTGCTGCTCCTTCTGCCATTTCCCCCAGTTTTAGGTTCCCTTTTTTCCAGTCCAGCTGGCCTTTGAGCTTCTCCTTTTGTGTTCAGTATTTCTCCCTAGACATTGTGCCCCCAACTCCTTGTCACTACTTCATTTTTACATTTGTGGTCTATGAAGTGCCACCACAGGTTATGTATAATTTCAAGACTGCTGTTTCTAGTTGAGTAAATTATGTTCTGCATAAAGATGGAAACCGAGGGACTAATGGGGGCAGTCCCTGAAATCCAGCCCACTTTGCGCTGCCAAGCTGAGTCTTGAGGAAAGGATGCTTGTTTTGATTGACCAATGTAGTGCCTTTCTTTTTTTAAAAAAAGGAACATACAGTTTTTAATCTCTCCACGTTGGTGGAGGGCATGCATTTTAATTTTAGGAGCATGTTACAAACCTGTCATTCTTAGCAATGGCCAGCACTATTTTGTTGTTTTCTAACTAGAATGTCCAGAGTCAGTCCTCTGAAAGCACACAAGATCTCACTTCGATGGCTATATCTGCTCTGAAGTTTTATTTAAAACAATCCTATACACCAGACTATTTGCCAGTTCATGTCTGTTAGACAGAAACAGTGGTAGGAACACATGGCACTTATTAGTGTTCATCATGTGTGAGGCATTGGACTTCCTGGGCCTGTCCATTGTCCTCCCACTGACTCCATGAAGCTGTGATGTTGTCCACAGTTTATAAATGAGGAAAATAAAGTGGAAAAAATACATTGCTCCAAGTCAAATGACTCAAATGGTAGATTTGGTTTTCAAAGGTGGAAAGAGACTACATGCTCCTTTCATCTTATTCAGAAGCATTGACAGTCATTTACTGACACTGTTTGTCACAAAAATTCTGTTTTACTGTTTTTTCATAACACACTTTTCATGTGCCATAATTCATATCTGAGAGAAAACTCAATATTAACACCTATTTAGTTTCTTTAGGTAATTTGATTCAATGGTAAGATTACAATTTAGAAAAAGTTAACTTTAATTTGTGGATGTATGTATGTGTGTGTGTGTGTGTGTGTGTGTGTGGAATAAGGTGGGATAAAATATGTAAATAACTAAGGTGGTAGAGTTTTCTTTTAACTCTTTGTTATAAAACAAACATACTTATTAAACAGAAATTGTAAAAGTTTCAGGACAGAGAAGAAAAAAGTATCTTCTTATGTGTATCACACAAACCAAAGCTATTGAAGAAAGTATTGGGTTGGCCAAAAAGTTCATCTGGGTTTTCGTAAGATAGAGTGGAAAAAACCCAAACGAACTTTTTGGCCACCCCAATATTACCTCAAAATTTTTCTGAACCTGTTTTTTAAATATAGATGAATTCACACTATATAAATACTAATTTCTGTCCTGCTTTAAAATTGTATCATTATTGTTTTTTATATTGTTACACAGTTTATATGCTAACATTCACATACATTTTACTAAGCATTTTACTGTGGTCAGTGTAGGAATCCCTGTGTTTGGATATTTAATAATTCTTCATGGTGGGAAGAGTAGTATTATAACTAATGCAGCAATGATTACTTTTATTCCAAGCTGTGTATTTTTGAGGAGAAAATAAATAGGTTTATAATGAAGAACTAGGAAGGAATATCTTTTGCCAAGGAAAATGCATCACTCTTTTATTAAGAATTGTTGTGAGCCATTAAATAATTATACGAGGAAATTCTGTACTGCTGTTGCAACCCTCCTGGAATGCCTCCTTCACTAATCTTCCTGCTTCCTCTAGACTGAAGACTTTCTTCTCTTCTTGGTGGCATTTTTCATGAAACAAACTTAACTCTGGGGTAGGCATAGGTGTGATTACTAAACACAGTTAATTTTATTAATGTTTTGCTCGTATTTAAAATTTACCCAAGTATAATATTGAAGGCCTTAGTTAATTTATCAAATAATGGATATTTTGTGAGCATTTTAAATTTACAGTATGGTGATATGACTTGGTCTTAAAAGAAAAAAAAAGAAGAGAGATAAACTATGGTCAAAGTAACATTATATCAGTAGTTTACAAAAAGTTTGAATGGATATCAGAATACTGTTATTTAATGTGTAAGCACACGTTACACATGAGTGCCTTTATTCACTCCTTTCTTCTTTAATATTCATTCAGTCAACAGTTTATTACTTTGCACTGAGACAAGTGAACGAGATAGATCAAGTCTCTCTTCTGGTGGAGTTTAGCTCAGGAGACAGAAAACAAATATTTAAAATAACTATGAAATGTGAAGTTCTTTGAAGAGTGGTATGAATGAGAGTAAATAGGGGAGACATTTTCGTATGTTAATAGGCACACGATAATTTCAGGTAGCAAGAGCTATAAAGAAGACAAAATGGTGTAAGGAAATAGAGAATGGCTGGAAAGAGGCTACAGATACTCAGATGCACATGAATTTGTGAATTCATTCAGACAGTTGCAAGAATTAGATTATCCTCATTTAGTGTTATTTCTAAGGATATATCACTTATCTAAATACCATCTAAATTAATACATTTGTGGCAAATAAAACAAATTAAATATGCTCGTTTGCTCAAGAATATCTAATGTTGATCTGGGAACAAATAGTGAGCTCTTACAGTTGCAGCTTTAACCTTGCCAATCACAGACTTCCTGTAAGTGCACTGCAGTTATTTGGAACCTTTTCTGGGTTGGCGTTGACATTCTTTTGCTAGATTACATTTATGCATTAGTACCATCTGTGCCTGCTGTACCTTCTGTGAGTGAGCCCTGGCCAAATGACTGACATTTATCTGAAAGTGGCAAGAGAGAGAGAGGGAGAGAGAGAGGGAGTAAAAGTGAAAGAGAGAGAGGGAGAATGAGAGAGATCCTAGAGCATTTATTCTACTCACTGTTGGCACAAGTGCAATTTAGGAAAGGATAAAATATTTGCAGCTGGTGTCCCTGACTTCAACCCTTATAAAGTTAAGCCTACTCATTTGCTTTCTCTTAAAAAAATTATATATATATATATATATATATATATATATATATAAAATAGCTATTTACTTTCAGCCTGTGATATGCAAACGAGGTTAAAACCAAGTATTTAAATAAGGAAATACAAAAAAGCACATTTGCAAAATTTTCGAGTTGAGAAAAATTATGTACAATTTGAATATATGAACACTTCTTCTATGACAGAGAATATACATAATGTAAGTTTGGTTTTGTTGATTAGATTTGGTAGACTGCTTGAATTGAACTCTATTTTGGTAAATGTGTTGAAATCAAGACTTAAGAATATTACAGTGATATGTAGGAAGAGTATGGAACATATAATCAGTGTACTGAATTTATTCTGTAGAATCTTTCTGAGAGTATATCATTTTAAACTGTATGGTATTGAAAAATAGATCAGCAACTTTCATGCCTAAAACACACTTTAGAGCTGTAAATGGAAATAAATAGATAAATAATTATCTGATCAGTAAAAATAGATGTGGAAGAGTCCCAGCTCATTTACACTATTATCTGTTTTTACCTTATACCTACTTTCAGTGGACTTAGTTATCTGGTTTCCATACCTGTGGCAAATTAGAAGCAGTACAGTAGAGATGGGGGCAGGGGCTGCGAAAGGTGGATATATCACAGTAATGAGAGGAAGGAGTTACAAGGAAGAGAATGAGAAAACTGATGGACACAAGGCTCAGACAAACACTGCAATCGGACTTGTTTAATGTAAGAAGAAGCAGCTTCACATTCCCTAGAATGCCCTAAGGACATTGCTGGACTACATTCTGGTATAATCATCGATATTCATCATTATGAAGCTTTGTCTTGGGTATGAGAACATGGGCAGACAACTTGGTGTAGGAAGATAAAAATGTGAGTATGTTATTGAAAAGAGTTCCATCCTAAATGGAAAGTAAGTAGAGCTTTAGGATTTAATGTAGTTGATCCACACCTATCCTTACATACTAGTTTGTATTGTGCAGGTGCTAAAGATCTGAGTTCATTTTCTATGGTCATAAATATGTAAGGTCTCTCTCATATAAGTTCCTTTTGAAAAATTTATAATTCTTTTCATAACGTTCTTCAGATTCAATTTATAAGGTATTTAATTTCTGAATTCTCACTGGATTTAAGTTGCATAAATGTAGGCATTTTCCCTATATTCCCATCCAGTAATATTTCATCATCTCTATTGTAATTTTAGAAGATCTATACATATATACAAAATACAGAATTTTATTAGTGCTTTAGTGGTGATGATTATGGGTGTTAGAGGTTGACTCTCCTGGGTCTGGAGCTGCTGTTTACTTGCAATGAACTTTTAAGTAAAGGATTTGCCTTCTCCAAGCATCAGTTTCCTCATCTATAAATTCAGGATATAATATCTGCCACATAGGAGTGATGATTAAATAACCCCAGTGCTTACAAAGTCCGTAGAAAAGCACTTGGTAAATAAGGACTAAATTGTATAATGGTTAGTCATAATTTTCATTGCTGTTGTTGTCAGAAAACTGTTGGTTATATTCACGTGGAATATAGTTGGTTATGGTTCAAATTATATTTTTAAAAGTGATTGTAACTGGTTTCTCTGCTTTACTATTTTATGGATATTTAACCATGTATCAGTTTGGAAAGGTCTTCAGAATCACAGTGGTATTGCAAAGTTAGCACTAGGAGAAAGAAATGCCATAGTAGTTGCTCCGGTCCTAGGCACTGGGTCCTGTCTCATTTGGAGAAATTAGTGGTGGCAGCAACGTGAAGGACAACTAATGAAAACTTTTATTCTTTCATTAACAGTTAGAATCTTTATATTTTTGTCTTTGATGGCCGAGTCTGTGAGCCCAATGGTTGTCACCTATGTCCACCAGATGGTAGGCAAATAGGGGAGAAGGGCCAACTTCAATGGCTGAGGGAACAGAACAGAAGCTAGGGGAAAACCAGCAGCACCTTTGTCTCCCAGTCTCAATTACGAGGATAATTGTTCCACTCTGAATTACTTATTCCCAACTACTGCATATAGTCAAGACTTTGTTAGCACTCTACTGGGATTCAGATAGTAATATATACAAAATTCAATTCTTGCAAAAATACTAAGCAATAATAATTTTTTTTCATGCCATCATTAAAACGCATTGACTATCATGACAGATAAAATAATTATGATAAATATATACATAGATAACCACATATTAGTAATGTATAATAAAAGTCTGTTATATCTTTTAAAGTAAATTAATAAATATTTTTATTTAAACATATCTTCCATAATATTCCTAACAATTATTACTGGTCTATGAGAACTTTTTGATTTTTTTTTTTCTTTTTGTGGTACACGGGCCTCCCACTGTTGTGGCCTCTCCCGTTGCGGAGCACAGGCTCCAGACGCGCAGGCTCAGCAGCCATGGCTCATGGGCCCAGCTGCTCCGCTGCATGTGGGATCTTCCTGGACCAGGGCATGAACCCGTGTACCCTGTATTGGCAGGTGGACTCTCAACCACTGCGACACCAGGGAAGCCCCTTGATTTTTTATATCTTGAATTCATCTATCACTATAATCTATAAATTATGGTAATAATTCAGTTGATTTTTAAATCCTGTAAATAATAATTCTTTATTGTGGTAAAATATGTATAACATAAGATTTACAGTTTTAACCATTTTTAGGGGTAAAATTCAGTACCATGAAGTACATTGACATTGTTGTGTAGCCATCACCACTGTTCATCTCCAGAACTTTTTCAACACTCTAAATTGAAACTGTATACCTATTAAACAATAATTCCCCATTCTCCCTTCCCCCTAGCCTCTGGTAACCATACTTCTTCTTCTGTCTCTATGAATTTGACTATTTTAGGTACCACATAAAAGTGGAATCATACAATACTTGTCCTTTTTTGTCAGTCTTATTTCACTTAGCAAAGTGTTTTTAAGGTTCATGCATATTGTAGCTTGTATCAAAATGTCATTCTTTTTCAGCCTGAGTAATATTCCACTGTATGTATATGCCATATTTGTTTATTCATTCATCTGTGGATGGACATTTGGGTTGTTTCTACCTTTTGGCTATTGTGAATAGTGCCACTGTCAACATGGGTGTACAAATATCTCTTTGACTCTCTACCGTCAATTCTTTAGGGTACATATGCAGTGGATCCATATGATAATTCTATCTTTAATTTTTAAAGGAGCTGCCATACTATCTTCCACAATGCACCATTTTACATATCCCTCAGCAATGCATAAGGATTCCAATTTCTCTACCTCCTTTCCAACACTTGCTATTTTCTGTTTGTTTGATAATAGCTATCCTAAGAGGTGTGAAGTGGGATAATGACAGTTTTGTTTTTTAGCTTCTACTTTTCCACTTATTTTTTCCTGCTTGTAAACAGGTGGCATGTACTTCCAACTCAGGCATTTTGCTTAGCATAAGAATAAAAAGACAAAAGACTTATAAGTTGTGGTAACCTCATAGCAGCTTTCCGAAACACAGTTGAACTTCTTAGTTCATTTAAAAATATCTACAGACATGTTATGTTTAGCTGTCTCCACATTTGCTGAAATTGAAATATTTTAAAAATAAAATTGTTACTTTCACATGCAAGTCTTTACAGATCTTTAAAAATTCTCATTTTCCTTTCTAAGCTTAAAATCAAATCTCTTTTTGCTTCAGTATGGCAACAGACTCACTCATCTTTGCAGCCACATAAGCTAAAACTTCTAGATGGAAGTTGACATGTGGTTTGTAAAATGATAAGGTTGTAACTACAACCTTCGGACATCAAGTTAGACACACTCCTAGCTCACTGAGGACATGGTTTAATAAACTTTTTTTTTAATAGACATGATTGGGATTACTATGTTTTGATAACAAATATTCTGGTTAACTAAATCCCCTCAAACACATGCACAATAAAATATGAATGATAGCTTCCGGGTAAGATGGCGGAAGAGTAAGACGCGGAGATCACCTTCCTCCCCACAGATACACCAGAAATACAGCTACACGTGGAACAACTCCTACAGAACACCTACTGAACGCTGGCAGAAGACCCCAGACCTCCCAAAAGGCAAGAAACTCCCCACATACCTGGGTAGGGCAAAGCAGAGAGATTCCCGCACAGAGGAGCGGTGCCGAGCGGCACTCACCAGCCCGAGAGGCTTGTCTGCTCCCCCGCTGGGGCAGGCGGCGCTGGAGCTGAGGCTCGGGCTTCGGTCAGAGCGCAGGGAGAGGACTGGGGCTGGCGGCGAGAACTCAGCCTGAAGGGGGCTAATGTGCCACAGCTAGCCGGGAGGGAGTCCGGGAAAACCCTGGAGCTGCCGAAGAGGCAGGAGACTTTTTCTTCCCTCTTGGTTTCCTGGTGCGCGAGGAGAGGGGATTAAGAGCACCGCGTAAAGGAGCTCCAGAGACGGGCGCGAGTCACGGCTGAAAGCGCGGAGCCCAGAGACGGGCGTGGGACGCTGGGGCTGCTGCTGCCGCTGCCAAGAAGCCTGTGTGCGAGCGCAGGTCACTGTCCACACCTCCCTTCCGGGAGCCTGTGCAGCCTGCCACTGCAGGGGTCCCGGGATCCAGGGGCGGCTTCCCTGGGAGAACGCACGGCGCGCCTCGGGCTGGTGCAACGTCACGCCGACCTCTGCCGCTGCAGGCTCGCCCCGCACTCCGTGCCCCTCGCTCCCGCCCGGCCTGAGTGAGCCAGAGTCCCCGAAGAGGCTGCTCCTTTAACCCTGTCCTGTCTGAGCGAAGAACAGACGCCCTCCGGCGACCTACACGCAGAGGCGGGGCCAAATCCAAAGCTGAGACCCAGGAGCTGTGAGAACAAAGAAGAGAAAGGGAAACCTCTCCCAGCAGCCTCAGAAGCAGCGGATTAAAGCTCCACAATCAACTTGATGTACCCTGCATCTGTGGAATACATGAATAGAAAACAAATCATCCCAAATTGAGGAGCCAGGAGTCAGTGCTGTGCCTCTGAGGTGGGAGAGCCAACTTCAGGACACTGGTCCACAAGAGACCTCCCAGCTCCACATAATATCAAACGGCGAAAATCTTCCAGAAATCTCCATCTCAACACCAGCACCCAGCTTCACTCAACGACCAGCAAGCTACAGTGCTGGACACCCTATGCCAAACAACTAGCAAGACAGGAACACAACGCCACCGATTAGCAGAGAGGCTGCCTCAAATCATAAAAAGTCCGCAAACACCCCAAAACACACCACCAGACGTGGACCTGCCCACCAGAAAGACAAGATCCAGCCTCATCCACCAGAACACAGGCAGTAGTCCCCTCCACCAAGAAGCCTACACAACCCACTAAACCAACCTTAGCCACTGGGGACAGACACCAAAAACAACGGGAACTACGAACCTGCAGCCTGCAAAAAGGAGACCCCAAACACAGTAACATAAGCAAAATGAGAAGACAGAAAAACACACAACAGGAGAAGGAGCAAGATAAAAACCCACCAGACCTAACAAATGAAGAGGTAATAGGCAGTCTATCTGAAAAAGAATTCAGAATAATGACGGTAAAGATGATCCAAAATCTTGGAAATAGAATAGACAAAATGCAAGAAACAGTTAACAAGGACCTAGAAGAACTAAAGACGAATCAAGCATCGATTAAAAACACAATAAATGAAATAAAAAATACCTTAGATGGGATCAATAGCAGAATAACTGAGGCAGAAGAACGGATAAGTGAGGTGGAAGATAAAATAGTGGAAATAACTGCTGCACAGCAAAATAAAGAAAAAAGAATGAAAAGAACAGAGGACAGTCTCAGAGACCTCTGGGACAACATTAAATGCACCAACATTCGAATTATAGGGGTTCCAGAAGAAGAAGAGAAAAAGAAAGGGACTGAGAAAATATTTGAAGAGATTATAGTTGAAAACTTCCCTAATATGGGAAAGGAAATAGTTAATCAAGTCCAGGAGGCACAGAGAGTCCCATACAGAATAAATCCAAGGAGAAATACACCAAGACACATATTAATCAAACTGTCAAAAATTAAACACAAAGAAATCATATTAAAAGCAGCAAGGCAAAAACAACAAATAACACACAAGGGAATCCCCATCAGGATAACAGCTGATCTCTCAGCAGAAACTCTACAAGCCAGAAGGGAGTGGCAGGACATACTTAAAGTGATGAAGGAGAAAAACCTGCAACCAAGATTACTCTACCCAGCAAGGATCTCATTCAGATTTGATGGAGAAATTAAAACCTTTACAGACAAGCAAAAGCTGAGAGAGTTCAGCACCACCAAACCAGCTTTACAACAAATGCTAAAGGAACTTCTCTAGGCAAGAAACACAACAGAAGGAAAAGAACTACAATAACGAACCCAAAACAATTAAGAAAATGGGAATAGGAACATACATATCAATAATTACCTTAAATGTAAATGGACTAAATGCTCCCACCAAAAGACACAGACTGGCTGAATGGATACAAAAACAAGACCCATATATATGCTGTCTACAAGAGACCCACTTCAGACCTAGAGACACATACAGACTGAAAGTAAGGGGATGGAAAAAGATATTCCATGCAAATGGAAACCAAAAGAAAGCTGGAGTAGCAATTCTCATATCAGACAAAATAGACTTTAAAATAAAGACTACTAGAAGAGACAAAGAAGGACACTACATAATGATCAAGGGATCAATCCAAGAAGAAGATATAACAATTGTAAATATTTATGCACCAAACATAGGAGCACCTCAATACATAAGGGAAATATTAACAGCCATAAAAGGAGAAATCGACAGTAACACAATCATAGTAGGAGACTTTAACACCCCACTTTCACCAATGGACAGGTCATCCAAAATGAAAATAAATAAGGAAACACAAGCTTTAAATGATACATTAAACAAGATGGACTTAATTGATATTTATAGGACATTCCATCCAAAAACAACAGAATACACATTTTTCTCAAGTGCTCATGGAACATTCTCCAGGATAGATCATATCTTGGGTCACAAATCAAGCCTTGGTAAATTTAAGAAAATTGAAATTGTATCAAGTATCTTTTCCGACCACAATGCTATGAGACTAGATATCAATTACAGGAAAAGAGCTGTAAAACATACAAACACATGGAGGCTAAACAATAAACTACTTAATAACGAAGTGATCACTGAAGAAATCAAAGAGGAAATTAAAAAATACCTAGAAACAAATGACAATGGAGACACGACGACCCAAAACCTATGGGATGCAGCAAAAGCAGTTCTAAGAGGGAAGTTTATGGCAATACAATGCCACCTTAAGAAACAGGAAATATCTCGAATAAACAACCTAACCTTGCACCTAAAGCAATTAGAGAAAGAAGAACAAAAACATCCCAAAGTTAGCAGAAGGAAAGAAATCATAAAAATCAGATCAGAAATAAATGAAAAAGAAATGAAGGAAACGATAGCAAAGATCAATAAAACTAAAAGCTGGTTCTTTGAGAAGATAAACAAAATTGATAAACCATTAGCCAGACTCATTAAGAAAAAAAGGGAGAAGACTCAAATCAATAGAATTAGAAATGAAAAAGGAGAAGTAACAACTGACACTGCAGAAATACAAAAGATCATGAGAGATTACTATAAGCAACTCTATGCCAATAAAATGGACAACCTGGAAGAAATGGACAAATTCTTAGAAATGCACAACCTGCCAAGTCTGAATCAGGAAGAAATAGAAAATATGAACAGACCAATCACAAGCACTGAAATTGAAACTGTGATTAAAAATCTTCCAACAAACAAAAGCCCAGGACCAGATGGCTTCACAGGCGAATTCTATCAAGCATTTAGAGAAGAGCTAACACCTATCCTTCCCAAACTCTTCCAAGCAATTTCAGAGGAAGGAACACTCCCAAACTCATTCTACGAGGCCACCATAACCTTGATACCAAAACCAGGCAAGGATGTCACAAAGAAAGAAAACTACAGGCCAATATCACTGATGAACATAGATGCAAAAATCCTCAACAAAATACTAGCAAACAGAATCCAACAGCACATTAAAAGGATCATAAAACACGATCAAGTGGGGTTTATTCCAGGAATGCAAGGATTCTTCAATATACGCAAATCAATCAATGTGATACACCATATTAACAAGTTGAAGGAGAAAAACCATATGATCATCTCAATAGATGCAGGGAAAGCTTTCGACAAAATTCAACACCCATTTATGATAAAAACCCTGCAGAAAGTAGGCATAGAGGGAACTTTCCTCAACATAATAAAGGCCATATATGACAAACCCACAGCCAGCATCGTCCTCAATGGTGAAAAACTGAAACCATTTCCACTAAGATCAGGAACAAGACAAGGTTGCCCACTCTCACCACTCTTATTCAACCTAGTTTTGGAAGTTTTAGCCACAGCAATCAGAGAAGAAAAGGAAATAAAAGGAATCCAAATGGGAAAAGAAGAAGTAAAGCTGTCACTGTTTGCAGATGACATGATACTATACATAGAGAATCCTAAAGATGCTACCAGAAAACTACTAGAGCTAATCAATGAATTTGGTAAAGTTGCAGGATACAAAATTAATGCACAGAAATCTCTGGCATTCCTATATACTAATGATGAAAAATCTGAAAGTGAAATCAAGGAAACACTCCCATTTACCACTGCAACAAAAAGAATAAAATATCTAGGAATAAACCTACCTAAGGAGACAAAAGACCTGTATGCAGAAAATTATAAGACACTGATGAAAGAAATTACAGATGATACAAATAGATGGAGAGATGTACCATGTTCTTGGATTGGAAGAATCAACATTGTGAAAATGACTCTACTACCCAAAGCAATCTACAGATTCAATGCAATACCTATCAAACTACCAATGGCATTTTTCACAGAACTAGAACAAAAAATTTCACAATTTGTATGGAAACACAAAAGACCCCGAATAGCCAAAGCAATCTTGAGAACGAAAAACGGAGCTGGAGGAATCAGGCTCCCTGACTTCAGACTATACTACAAAGCTACAGTAATCAAGACAGTATGGTACTGGCACAAAAACAGAAAGATAGATCAATGTAACAGGATAGAAAGCCCAGAGATAAACCCACGGACATATGGTCACCTTATCTTTGATAAAGGAGGCAGGAATGTACAGTGGAGAAAGGACAGTCTCTTCAATAAGTGGTGCTTGGAAAACTGGACAGGGACATGTAAAAGTATGAGATTAGATCACTCCCTAACACCATACACAAAAATTAGCTCAAAATGGATTAAAGACCTAAATGTAAGGCCAGACACTATCAAACTCCTAGAGGAAAACATAGGCAGAACACTCTATGACATAAATCACAGCAAGATCCTTTTTGACCCACCTCCTAGAGAAATGGAAATAAAGACAAAAATAAACACATGGGACCTAATGAAACTTCAAAGCTTTTGCACAGCAAAGGAAACCATAAACAAGACCAAAAGACAACCCTCAGAATGGGAGAAAATATTTGCAAATGAAGCAACTGACAAAGGATTAATCTCCAAAATTTATAAGCAGCTCATGCAGCTCAATAGCAAAAAAACAAACAACCCAATCCAAAAATGGGCAGAAGACCTAAATAGACATTTCTCCACAGAAGATATACAGACAGCCAACAAACACATGAAAGGATGCTCAACATCTTTACTCATTAGAGAAATGCAAATCAAAACTACAATGAGATATCATCTCACACCAGTCAGAATGGCCATCATCAAAAAATCTAGAAACAATAAATGCTGGAGAGGGTGTGGAAAAAAGGGAACACTCTTGCACTGCTGGTGGGAATGTGAATTGGTACAGCCACTATGGAGAACGGTATGGAGGTTCCTTAAAAAACTACAAATAGAACTACCATATGACCCAGTAATCCCACTACTGGGCATATACCCTGAGAAAACCATAATTCAAAAAGGGACATGTACCAAAATGTTCATAGCAGCCCTATTTACAATAGCCCGGAGATGGAAACAACCTAAGTGTCCATCATCGGATGAATGGATAAAGAAGATGTGGCACATATATACAATGGAATATTACTCAGCCATAAAAAGAAATGAAATTGAGCTATTTGTAATGAGGTGGATGGACCTAGAGTCTGCCATACAGAGTGAAGTAAGTCAGAAAGAGAAAGACAAATACTGTATGCTGACACATATATATGGAATTTAAGAAAAAATGTCATCAAGAACATAGGGGTATGACAGGAATAAAGACACAGACCTACTAGAGCATGGACTTGAGGATATGGGGAGGGGGAAGGGTAAGCTGTGACAAAGTGAAAGAGCGGCATGGACATATATACACTACCAAACGTAAGGTAGATAGCTAGTGGGAAGCAGCCGCATAGCACAGGGAGATCAGCTCGGTTCTTTGTGACCGCCTGGAGGGGTGGGATAGGGAGGGTGGGAGGGAGACGCAAAAGGGAGGGGATATGGGAACATATGTATATGTATAACTGATTAAATTTGTAAAATAAAAAAAATATGAATGATAAATAGATGATTAATTCTTAAATAAATTGTATTCAAATTCTCGTTTAAAAATATTGGTTGATTTATTCAACACATATCAATCATTGTTAATTCAGCAGACCTTTGTCCATCTTGAAAGTTTTCCAAAACCATAATTTTGAATCAATTTTAAGTCTACAGTTCTCCCAAGGTAAAGAACATAGGACATTGAAGTGATTGTTTAAGAACACACTGATTGGTGGTAAATTTTATGATCATTTTGTTAGGTAAAATTTGTCTTTTTCTCATAAAAGTGAAAAGCAACCAAAGAAAAATGCTTTAAAATTTCTTCTTGTCTAGATAGCTGCTGAAGGATGTTAAATTTTTCTTTGCTCAGTACTGACTTGTTCATGGACATCACCTCTGTAATAATGCAGTTAAGTGGATAGATGGAAGTTGTTAACACTGGTAGTACTCACTGGTTGCTGCTAATTAACTTATTCAGTGGCTTATCTGTAAAGGTGTTATTTTTAATATTGCTCAATAAGAAAATGACCCCAAGTCACACAAAGGGAAGGACTCTCTTGATCTAATCCTTTTAAAATCTGGGATGAATTTTGTAGAACCTGAACAATGAGATATCAACTGTGGAAATTCTAAGTCTTGAAGGTTAGTATGATTATAGCAAAGAGATTATATTTTTGTTGATTCTGAGTCTCAATAACTGGTATGATTTGAAATTACTATAAAGTAAAATTTGTGCCTGGATTTCGGATTTGCTTTTTTCTTATTTCCATATGCTCTGTCTTAAACATATGTTAAGTTGTATATTTAAAGCTAGAAGTACCAAAAACCCACATAAAAATATGTTTTCTTCATTATCAAAGGCTTCAATGCCATCATCATTTAGAAAAAAAAGAGAAACAGTGAATATAATTTAAGTCTGTAAAACAGACTTTTACTAGCACCATATAGGAGGAACATCTGGCTTTCTTTTTGCAAGGTGCATTGATGTTGTCAGTAGAGACTGAATAAAAATGCTGATATGATTGTCCAGGTTTGGGGTTTGCCAATACAAGCATATTTCATTCATTCAGTCTTCTCTAAGTTCTAAAGATAGGTATTGACTTTGAAGAAAAAGTACAGTGATATATATTTAGAATGACCCATCTTCCTCATTTAAATCTAAAAATGTGCTGCTGCAGTTGGATTTTTCCAGGGATGCCATTCAAACCACACATTACATTGTCATCTCACATAGCCTTTCTATTTGTGATGGTGGGATGGTAGGTTAGAGTATGACAGCTCAGCACAGCTTTCATTGTGCTGTTGTACGGATGCATGACTACCAGCGCCTCTCTTTTGTTTCAGTTAAAGAAACATGGCAAGGTTTTGGGACTGAATGTTCATTGTCATATTTTAAAAGTGTGACAGAGACTGAACTTAAAGAAAGCAAGCTTTATGAACACTAGATTTTTTGCAGTTGCAAAAGGAAGTTTCTTGCCTTTTCCTTTCATGTTCCTGACTCTGAAGAATGTTCTGTTTACCAGTCCTGCCATAGAATGAATACTTTTCTAATAATCTCTTACCAACAGAAGAACAACTCCAATAATGCATTGAAGATTAAAGACTTTCTCATTAATTTTAAATAAGTAGTAACTGTAATTGATTTATCAAGTCATATTTTATTCTTTTAAAGAATGTTTTCATTCTTTTCAAGCCCAAATCTCTACTTGTTGATAAAGAGTTCAGTATCAACTAAATATTAAACTTTCACATTTGTCAGCAGGTGTCATCAATTTTAAGAGGGTTTTTAAAATATGTGTTTTGGGAAACCTGCATGAATTTTGCTGTATTGTTTTCAAATCTAATGTTAGTAATCAGAAAATATAGAATAATTCCTCCTGATACATAACTTGGTCTCTGGAATTTTTATTGACACACGTAGAGATAGTAAGTGGTATGCCACTTGTGTGAAGAAACACCATGTTTCTTCAAATACTGGTTTCTTTGACAGGGAATAACAGAGTCATAAGGGAAAATAAACACCCACAAAATCAATTAATTAATTGGGCACTGATTTACTATTTCAGTACTTCATGACATGTTTACATGTGGTTAGGTTACTCGTGATGACCACTTCTTGCTTGTCAAACATGTGTTGTATTTAGATCTAAGAATAATAATGGACTCAGAATACATACTTTTATCTTCTCTGCCTGTTGGAGGTTTCAAGCCTGAAGCAGACCTCACTTCCTACCATCTGCTCTCTATTTAAAATTGATATCACGTTCAGTTCCTCCCTCATGCCTACTTGTTTTCCAGCTTAGAACACTTCTATCCTCCAGTTCAGCCATTTCCCTATTATGCCTAGCATTGGGCTGACATATAGGAAAGGAGACCTCTAGGACTGCTTGAATATTCATGTCACAAAATAAGCCAGGAAGACTTTTGTCCTGGAACGATTGCCACTATTGCTTAATTACAAGTCAGTTAGCAAAAACTGAAGTGTAGTTTTATAGTTTTGTGTTTATATGTGTAGGCAAGTGAACCACTGTCTTTTATTTTATAGCTTACTACTCATCATGTAGTTAGACTGAACTATCTCAATATTCATATGAATATCTATTATCAATATCAATTACATGTTTTAGAGAGACGTTAGCTGCATAGATCACATTTAGTATTTCAAACCCAGTAGTTATCATTAATTCAGCAAATATGTTTAAACACAAACTGTAGGGTGAACACTGTCCTAAGCATTTACAAAATCGTAATGAAAAAAACGATCATGGAACTAATAGTTGGGAAAGAAGATAGAGTTTAAACAAATACTTAAGATTTTTTTTTGTTAAAAAAAATTAAAAGATTTGTTATACTGCTGAACAAATTTTTCTATCATCTGAATCTAATTATATTTTGTAGTAGGATATTAGGCTAATTATATTATTTTAATTTAGAAAATCATTTTGTCTTTGAATATCAGAATTTGTTTTTCTGAGCTAACTGAAAATTTATTTCTATATTCACATCTGTCTATCTATATATCTTCCTATCTATTTATCTATTTGTCTTATCAATATCTATCTACCTATCTACATATCCAACCATCCGTAAATCATCTATTTACCCTAACACAAGACCCAATACCTGACTTGTAGATAGACCTAAACTCCAGTTTCTGGATCTGGGATTTATGTTGAATAATTACATGTAGACAATCAAATGGAAATTAAATAATCAAATCCAACCATTTTTAATTGTTTGACTCTTAAATGTACATGTCTTCAGCATTTTTGAGTTCTATGGCCAAAGAAGCAAACTGTCATTTGTATATAGAGGTAACTTATTACACATGAATAAGTAATTAGTATTCTGAAACACTATCACAATCATGTTTGTCTACTTATTTGAATGTATCTATATGTTTATCTGTGTATAAATGTTTAAATTTTGAAAGTCTATTCTTTCCATTTGAGGGAGATAATTTCTCTAGAGATGGCTTAATATTACCTCAATTATTTTAAGAGTCAGTCTTGTTAGTTGAGTTGTTATTTAGGCTAGGAATGTCTGTATTGGTCAAGGGACAAAATTCATGTTTAGTTTCTTTTCATAGTGAGAAAAGCAAGGGATTCCCACTAAGTGCCATTGTATACTCATTGATAAGTGAAGTGACATCTGGGTCACAGTGACATCTATCTTTGCAATATAAATCCCTGTGGCTATATATGAAAGGCACGTTCAGACTTGCATGTACACAGAAAAGCAGGGATAGTCTTTATGCTGTTATTGACCTAATTTTAGTATAAAGGATTTAAGGTGCTGCTTGAAGTTTTGTTCTCCTTGGTATAAATTTAGCAGTAATTGTAATCATTTGCCTGCTGCTCTAGCAGTTTAGAATGTAGAAGTGTAATGTGAAGAATTTTAATCCACATTACTTATGTGTTATAGAAAAGCATATATCATCTGATATCATACATCTAAATATTAGTCTGTAATAAATACTCAAAATGAAATCCTGACTTTGGGGATTTGTATGTCATTATTAAATATAGAAATGAGTGCAGCAATTGTTTAAAATTGGTTTTACCAAATGTAATAAAAATACCTAAAGCATACACATATATATGGAATTTAAGAAAAAAAATGTCATGAAGAACCTAGGGATAAGACAGGAATAAAGACACAGACCTACTAGAGAATGGACTTGAGGATATGGGGAGGGGGAAGGGTAAGCTGTGACAAAGCAAGAGAGAGGCATGGACATATATACACTACCAAACGTAAAATAGATAGCTAGTGGGAAGCAGCCGCATAGCACAGGGAGATCAGCTCCGTGCTTTGTGACCACCTAGAGGCGGGGGTGATAGGGAGGGTGGGAGGGAGGGAGACACAAGAGGGAAGAGATATGGGAACATATGTATATGTATAACTGATTCAATTTGTTATAAAGCAGAAACTAACACACCATTCTAAAGTAATTATACTCCAATAAAGATATAAAAAATATACCTAAAGCATAAATTTGTTGTGCAAAAGTTGAATACATATGCATGTCTTACATTAGGACTGAATACCTGGAATGAGTTCACTAAATACTTGCTGTGCTGAAAGAAAACAGCATCACAGTAACTAATTTTCCAGATAAAGCATTAGGTATATTTTTTATAATTTTTTTTTCATTTATAATCTAGAAAGTTATCTATAATTACCCTTCAAAATGAAGCTTTAAAAACTGTACATTTCTTTAAGGTATTTTTAATTGGTATTATCCATCAAGTATTAATTTTAAAACTTAAATTGAAGTTTTTAATATTTGTTTTTCTTTGAAAGAGGCTCTTAAATGATTGGTCTTAGTCTCAGATTAACTGGGAATTTAGCTCTCTGACAAATGACCCAAAGAGCTGTGAATACTTTTAAGTAGAGATAGCTAATGAAATCATGTGCAGGCTGAGTTCATCAACATGTTTTTAGGTATTAATTTTTTTTTTAACCGGGACAAAAAACACTGTTTTAGAGTCCCAAAAGTGAGGATTTAATTCTTAGAAACTAAACTTAGGTAGAGAGAAATCATTGCATTCCTAGGATCGCATACATTAGTAAAATGTCTCAATAAATGTTCTTCAGTGATAGTGATGTATAAGTATTCAGTGTTTCTCTTTAAATGTGCCTAAAGCAGTTTGATAAGACAAATAAATATCTCAATGCCTAATTTCCTAGTAAAAAGACAAATTACTTGCATGTAAAAGTTTTGCTCTCTGATGTTAACAACTGAGGTTAAAATTTCAAGTCTAGAAATACTCAAGTGAAAATTAATATTTTCATGCATCATTCTTCCACACTGAGTCAACTAATTTATTCTATATATGTCCCACCTGATTGAAGAGTAGTGATATAATAAACCTTTCATTTGGATTTGTCTCACATTTATCTAAATACATAATTCAAATATGGATTAAGTAATAATTAAATAATTAATATGGATTAATTTTTATCTAAGTTAGCCATTATTTGACAGAATGTTTCGAGCTTGGGTTTTTATTCTGATTGTCTGTTGAGTGTGTGTGGGAGAGAGAGACTGAGAGAAAGTGTGTGTGTGTGTGTGTGTGTGTGTGTGTTGGCCTTAAGTACTTCGAAGAGTAAATCACTTAACATCTTATCTCAGTCTTCTGTGAAAGAGATGAGAAGGGATCCAGATGTTTACTTTTAGTAACTTGGTTTTTAAAAAAGAATTTATAACAGCTACTGCTACAAGGTTTTGCATCATAGGCTCTCTGCTTCCTGTCTGACTTTATCTTCCACTTTCTTCATTGCTCAGTCTGCTCCTGCCACACTATCTGGATTACTTGTCTACAGATATGTCAAAGACACTTTCACCCCAGGGCCTTTGCACTTGTTGATTTCTCTACCAGAATTATTCTTTCCCAGATAGTCATAGTTTCACTGACCTCCTTATAATCTCTGCTCTATGCCACCTGAACGTTTTTATAAACTTACAACACCTCCAGCACTGGTCTGCCACACACATGATCATATATACTGACATTCTCTACCCCCTTGCTGTGATTCAGAATCACCTTTTTCTTTTGGAATGGATTATTCATAAGTGGTGCTGTGCACTGGGTAACACATCACACCGATTGTTCTACTATTTGTGATGCCAAGTTTGATCAGAGAAACCATATTGTAAAAGCCTGATTCATCATATTGATTATTATATATTTTTGACATGGTGCACGTTAGTCTTTGATAAATTTCTTTAGTTTTGGCATAATATGTCCCAGACTCATCTTTTTTTTTTTTTTCTTTTTGCGGTATGTGGGCCTCTCACTGTTGTGGCCTCTCCAGTTGCGGAGCACAGGCTCCGGATGCGCAGGCCCAGCGGCCATGGCTCACGGGCCCAGCCGCTCCGCGGCATATGGGATCCTCCCAGACCGGGGCACGAACCCGTATCCCCTGCATCGGCAGGCGGACTCTTAACCACTGCGCCACCAGGGAGGCCCCAGACTCATCTTTTACGTTTTCTGTTTCAAAAGTAGAATAAACCATTCAACTCCAAGGAGCATTAGATGTTTTTAGTAGATAATGGTATTTAGAGAACACATTTGGATACTAGGGGTGCTAATTTTTATTGGGTTTTCATTGCTTCTAAGCATTTTCAGCAGGTAGAACTAGGAAATTCAATAGTTTGGAAAAAATCATGAGTTAATGGTATACTTTTTTTTTTTTTTATGGTACGCAGGCCTCTCACTGTTGTGGCCTCTCCTCTTGTGGAGCACAGGCTCTGGATGCACAGGCTCAGCGGCCATGGCTCACGGGCCTAGCTGCTCCATGGCCTGTGGGATCTTCCTGGACCGGGGCACAAACCCATGTCCCCTGCATTGGCAGGTGGACTCTCAACCACTACGCCACCAGGGAAACCCTATGGTATACTTTTAATTCTGATTTAGCATTAAAGGATCTTAATGGTGAATGCTTTTGAATTTATACTTGTGTCCCTTTTCTCTTACATGAAAAATCTTGGCCTTACCAATATTAAAATACTTATTTGCTCTATCCTATAATATATATAGGTACAAATTAATAATAAAATAGTATTAGTAAAATTAAGACTAATGAATGAAATAAAACATTTTTTGCTGGTCTCTTTATCCTTAAATTATATTCTGTAGTTGGTATACAAACACAATACTGTGTTAAGTCATTGAAGTAGTTCTTTTGTCAATGTGGTTATGTATCCAGTTCATTTGTTTCAATTTATTTCCAGTTCTTTTGTCTACTGTATTTTATTTCTATCTGTCCTACCCATTCTTTGTTCTTCTGTTTCTCCTTTTCTGCTCTCTTTTAGATTAATATAATATTTTTTTGTAATCTACTCCATCCCCTCTATTATCTCTTTAAACTATACCTCTGTGCTCTTTTTCAGTGGTTGCTCTAGAGATAACAATATGCTTCTTTAACTTTTCACAGTCTACAATAGTATACTAGCTTAAAATAATATATAAATATTACCATGGCCTAACTTCCATTTACCCCTCTATTTCTATGTGCTCTTATTATCATATGTTGTAGTCTACATAAGATATAAATTCAATAATATATTTTTCCTAATTTTGATATTATTATTTTTGTAATCAGTGTCATAAGGAGATTTTCTTTTATATATTTATATTTCATTTTTATGCACATATTTACTTATGTTTCTCTGTATTTCTTCCTGCACATCTAGGCTTCCATCTAGTGTCTTTTCCTTCAGTTTCAAGAACTTCATTTAGCACTCGTGGTTGTTGAAGCCTGTTGCAGATAAATTATGTCAGGTTTTGCTTGTCTTAAAATGTCTTTATTTTGCTTACCTTCTTGAGTGGTGTTTTCTCTGGATACGGAAGTTTAGGTTGACTTTTTTCCTCCCCATTTAGCATTTGAGAGAGTTCCACTGTCTTGTATTTTTCATTGTTTCTGATAAAAAGTTGGCTGTCATGCTTACAGTTGTTTTCTCTGTACAGAATATCTTCAGCTGGGGGATGATGAGGGACAGAGAGGTATACTCCTAGGATTTTCTTTGGCTTTCATAAGTTTTATTATATGTTCCCTGATAAGGTTTTCTATGTATTTATCCTGCTTAAGGTCATTACGTTTCTTTGATCTGTAGGTTTATGCATTTCATCAATTCTAGGAAATACTTAGCCATTATTTTTTTCAAAATTTTCTTCCCCATTCTTTCTTCTCTCCTCTGGGACACCAATTACTCATGTGACAGACCATTACATATTGTCCCACTGGTCTCAGATTCTCTTTAGTTATTTATTTCTTTGTTTTACAATTTGAACAATTTCTATTCTCCTACCTTCAAGTTCAGTGAGTTTTCCTTCTGCTATGTTCAGTATATTTTTACATGAATCAAAAACATTCTTTATATCTGGTATTACATTTTTGTCTCTAGTTTTTCTATTTTGTTCTTATTCAAAGTTTCCATATTTCTGTGGAAATTCACTATATTTTTATGCATGCTGTCCACCTTTCTCATTGAACTTTTAACATTTTTATCATAGTTATATTAAAGTCCTTTTTTATTAATTACAGATTTGCCTATATTAACTGTATTTTCCATTGATTATGGGTTATATTCTCCTGCTTCTTTGTGTGTACCATAATTTGTGATTTTATGCTGGACACTGTCATAAAAAATAGAGACTAATCTAGATAATATTTACTTCTAGAAAGATGTGTACCCTTCCTCTGTCATGTTGCTAATCTGTGGTTGAGCTGGGTCTTGGTTTGTTGCCATCTTCATTATTTTTAGTTCACTACTGCTTTCCAAAATTTTGAGAGTAAGATCAGGGATTTTCTTTTAACAGAGCTCTCTTTCTTTACCTTTTCCTGTCTCTGTCTCTGACTCTCTCTCCTTTACAACCCACCTATGAGCTTCTTGGTTGCAAGGGAGTTCTCTTTGCTATTCAGCTACGAGGACCATACCTTCCTTATGCCCACCAACCACCACTTTCTGTACTTTGAGAAACCTGTTTCCATATTGATTTCCTGCCTATAGTCTTTGACTGGCCCTGTTCCTTGCACTCTCAGAAGGCCCCATGAGTCTTGGAGAGCTCTTTCTCAGTTCTCTTCCTCCCAGGTTTCAACAGGCTACTGACATGTGGTTCAAGAAGGCCCTGTGTCCCTCAGGCCATTTTTCTCTTTCCTCTTGCCATTCCCCAAATCTTCAATAGGCTGCTTCCTTTCCCTTAGGGAAGTCCCCATGTGTCTTTGAAAAGGTAATTATTTCACTACCCTCCTGCTTTTCTCCCTAGCCTTCAGTTGACTACTTCTTTAGTCTCAAGGAAAATGTCATGTATTATATAGGGGTCTCTCTCAGCTTTCCTGCTATGTCTCCAGCTTTTGGGATGGTTCTGCCTTGCACTTAGTGAAGGCAATTTTAGCCTTCATATCTTACTATTATGGAGCATGAGTTAGATGTTTCATTAAATGCAAAATATATGCCTGAATCTCAAAAAAATAAAGGTACATAGCTATTTGCAAAATAAATATTAACAGTATGTATATAGTCACTAACATTTTTCAGATGCCATAAGAGAATGAAGAGGAAAAAAATTTGAAGGTGAATTTATCAGGCAAACTCAGTACTTCCCTTCATGACATTAAATGAATATCCATATGGTGTGTTGTCCTCACTGTAAGGTGGAACATTTATAAGTTGAGCTTCCATTAGAAAAAAGTATATGGAACTTATATTTCAGCTCAAAATATTTCAGTTTTTTTTAAAAAGCAGAGGATAACACAGATTCTTTTATATATTATATATGTATATACATATATGTATATATATTTCTCTTTGTGTGTGTATATGTATGTACATATGTATATGTTTGTATATGTATATATTGCTGATAGTTGCACATAGTCCTATTATACTGTTAGTATTAAATATGTAAGGACTACTAACTTGTCTTTTTACTAAAAAAAATGAGGTAAACCTTTCAAGAATTTCTGACATTCAGAGAGAGAGAGAGAATAGTAGGTGCCTTCTCTTCACTCTGTACCTCCAGTTGGTACAGGAAATCTTCACTCAAAGAGCCTATTGTGTTTTCAAGTCAACATTCTTTCCTGATACTTGAGATTTCCTGGACCTCTTGAATTGTCTTGTGTTTGTTTCCTTGTGTATCTTTGCTTTGTATACAATTTTAAATTTGAATCACTGTTCACTGTTGCACAAAGCATGAAGGTTTAATAAACTCTTTTTTAAAGTGGAGATATAAATAAATCAGCTATCTGTGTTTGAAAAGTCTAAACCAAAGTGCAGTTGTATGCTTCAGCTTGTCAATGGATATTTATAAAGTGAGCATAATACTATTACAGTTATAGCAGTGAAATATATCCTGTGCAGATAGCTAGTAAAAGAGCTTGCAAGTGTTAATGCCTGCAGAATTTTAATGCTCAAGAGATGGCAAATGTGGTACTTGCTCTGGCTAATGCTACTCTGGCCACAGTGAAAATGAATTGGCAAAATCAATTTTCAAATATTGCAACAGAGTTGGGGTCTATATACTTAACCAACAGCAAATATATTGGTTCCTACTGTTGTCTAGTTTTTATCTCTTGGTTTAGTTAACTGAAGAACAGTAACAGCACTGGACATTTTTATTTTGGGCGCCAACTTTCCACCCCTACTCTTAGGTCTCTTATTATGAGACCTAAGAGAAGGTATTGCCAACAATGAAACGTCAATTAACTTCTTACTCTAATAGATACTTGGTGTTGCCTGAAAATCACCTAAGTGGAGTTAAAACTGACAGGTTCTAATTGTGAGTTTAGCCTTTGTTATGACTAGAGTTCTGTTTGTGATGTATCCTTGGTATATTCTGTTCCTTCTTATACTGATGGAAGGTGAGTAATGGAGTAAAGCCTCTGCACAGACCATTGCTCTAAGAGATGGATTGAGATATAAATACATTTATAGTTTATAAAGAATCATATTGTGCTTATTTTTCCTAGCAGTCAAAGAAAATGAAGTTAAGCTCTCAGTCTTTAGACGTAGGGGATTTATTCTTGCAGAAGAACTTTTGGGATTTTATGGAATAGTATAGTTTCAGCATGCTTTCATGTATAAGCTTCAAATTCATATTAATTATCTGTGTTAACTTAGTTAAGATTAAATTCAAATTAATCGTTGTTTGACATCAGCTATCTGAACAATACCTCAGTAAGTCTTACCAGAATAAGAAAAGACAGCAAAGAAGGGAATTAGACATTATATGATCTTTTGTATAAGGTAGAGGTTGAGGTAATACATTTGTTGGAGGGTTTTAAAGGTTTAGATGAGTGTGGAGTCTTTGTGAGTAAGAAAGTTGAGAATTAAGAAATATATATTAGTTTCCATTTACTTATACCTAATCTACCTGTAGAGAAATATTGAGAAAAAAATATACAATAAAAGTTAAGGATAAAAATAGAGAAATAATCATGGGCCAAAGTTAAGATAGCTATACCAGAAAATGTACACTAAGAGTAGCAATGCTTTTAGAACATGATGTAAATCTGAGCTTTTTGAAAGTCAAGGCACAAAGAGAAAGGTTAAGTTATGTAATTGGCATTATATAATAAAAGGGAAGCACATGAGCTTACCAGAAGTGACATGCTTTTTCCTAGCTAGCTCTGAACTCTCAGAATTGATCCCTTAATATCAACATCCTCAATAGCAATTTTCCAAACTACAAAATTCTCTGTATGTAACCAAAATTTATGTGAGTTCTAGATATGACCAAAAGTTGAGGGGATAATGCTGTAATGTTATCATAGATTTATTTAGAAAGATATTTCTAAAGGAAAGTAAAGAAACCAAGTCCAGTTATATTGACAGTTTACTGGTGATCTGGCTTCACATAAGTATGAATAGCTTGAATAATAGGTATCAAACCACATTTTTAGGGTCAAAAAAAACAAAATATTATACTGAACTGCAATTTTAAAGGGTAGATGAGAGTGCATCTTCTTGGTTTGGACTAAGGGAGGCTTGTGCCTGCTTGCTCCATTCTTGTGCACCATTCCAGCCATAGTGGTCCCCGATGCACCTTGTAGAACCCCCAGGACTTCATGGACTATAATATGAAAAACAAAAAAAACCCACACTGACCTAGAGAAATCAATGTCTAGCATTTCACTTAGAACCTCACTTTCAAAGATAGTTTTGCCAACTGATCTGGAGACAAAGGATTCAAAAATTATTATTGATAAGTGCCTGAGGTATAAATATTCTATGTTGTTGATTGAGTGCAGGTATATATGTGTGTGTGTGCATGTATGTACATATATATATATATATACCCTGGATACCATGCATGTCACTAGAAAGTTTGATGTTGTATGAAAATTAAAGATTTACCTTATATTTTTATTTAAATATAGTCAACTCCAGTATGCACAGGTCTTGAGGTAGGCCACGTGTGCACATGTACACACACATGCATGCATGCATGCACACACACATACACTTTTAAAAATAAGATTGCTGATTGCAGCCTGGACAAATGCTTGAACAGGCATTTTATGAAAACTCTTAGAATTGTGTACCATAAAAATGAAAATGCTGACTGTGGATTATAAAATTTATTAATCAGTGGCTTCTGCCATACTCACGCACTCTTGAGTAGAACTGCATACACATGGGTTCATCAGGATATTAACTGTAAAAGACAACCTAGAGACAAGTAAATGAGTTGACCTATGGGAACAATGAATGCTGAAGAACTTTGGTATAGTTGGTAGATGGTGATGATTCCTGAGAGTAGTCAATTGGTTCCTGTAATGACTTTTAAAAACATAAATGTAGATGTTTAGAAAAGGCTGCATTTTTGCTGATTGAATTTGGTCTTTGAAAATTTATTTTTAAGCTATCAAATATATAAATATACAGAAAAGATATAAAGTAGAATGTAAGAAATAGTATGCAATTCCACTACTCATAGCATGTTTGGTGTAGTCTCTTAGTCTTGTCTTTTACTCTTTCGATATACATTGCATAATTATAATTACATATATATACAAGTTGGCATATTTTCACTTATCATTTCCCTACATCTTTAAATTTTTTTTAAATTTCTGTTTTAATGGCTACATAACCATTAGATTAATCATAATTTAATTATTCTCTGATTGTGAGACAGAAATAAATATAAATGTACTGATTATATTTTTCACATTATAAAAATCCCATGGTAAACATTTTGAAATCTTTGTCTAGATACTTTACTTTACAGATACTTTGCTGAATTCCCGACATGAAATTACTGAGTCAAGGAATATAAGCTTTTAAAGACTATTATTACATATGTTGCTTATATATAGTTTTTGCCAATTTGTATTTTCCCTAGCAATGCATGAGAGTTCTTTTCTTGCCACAGAAGCTCACTAATTAGGCAATGTTGATCAATATAAGGTTGCATAATATGGTTTACATTCAATGGGAGGCAGTTTTATTCCTTTTTAACCATAATTTTTATTAGGCAAATAAAATGTCATACCTAGATTACAATACAATGATGCCAATTATTAATATATAAATAATTCTAATATTCTACAACTTATTTAAGTAGGTAAATATGCCAATAGTAATCTTGTTTATAGTTAATTTGCCTAGTTGTTTAATATGTTGAGAAGGTAAATTATAACCTGGTCATTCATTATCTGAATTACCACAATTTTTAAATTAATGTACTTTAAATGTACTTGGCTATAATCTAAAGTCAGTAGTTAAATTCTATTTGTTCTACCTAACTTTAATTTTTTTAATATTTAAGAAATTTTACTCCTAATCTCTATGTCATACAAAATGGATAAATTTTACAATTATTTCATTGCATCCAAGGAATTCTATATTCCCAAGACAAAAGAATGAATACATACATCGTTCATTTTTAAACTAATGCAGTCCTAAGGATACTCATTTAATTCAATTTTACATTGGCTATATGTTCTTATTATTGAAATTTATGACCTAGTGACTTATATGGCATGATACCAAATTCAAGTTGGTTGAAGTGATTGCCTAATTGAATAAATAATATGGGCATTACCTAAAGCATCACGACAACAGTATACTTTGATTTTACCCATAATTTAGATGCATGATTAGAGCATGATTTTAAGTCAAGAAAATTATTTTAAAAATATTTAATTAAAAATTTGAAAATATAGAGAAAATTAATGTTATTTCTCCACATTAATAATTATGCTTTATATTACATGTTTTGTTATTCCCTAAACACTTATGCCACCTGAATTCAAATTTTTTTGAAATATGTTGTAAAATATAAAGCAAACTTAATGTTACACATTTGTTTTAACTCTTGCTAGCAGAAATCTTGTGTTCATTGTTTTAGCATATTACAAGTTTAGTGGTTTATTTTAGAGACTATATAGTCCTGTTACCTGATACTAGTATTAACCTCTATATAGGGAGTAAAGTATTAAAATTATGTCTCTATGTATATTTCTGTATATTTAGGTTGCATTGAATGGTTTGTTTTTAACCTATTCAATTAACTTTTTAAAAATGTTCAGAGCTTGTATTATTTGTAATTAAAGTGAAATAGTCTCAGAAAAATAAACACTATTACTACTAATATTTTCCATTCTGTACCAGCCAATGATGAGTTGTATGCTCAAGTTATTTTACATTACTTTACTTGTTACCTTGATAACATACTTTTATTGTATAGGCATTGTAAGCACGAGGATATGGCAGACCTGTAAACCCTGTCATATCCCATTTCTTGTGAATAAAAATTGCTCTGCTGTGTTCTGGCCTAGACTGCTTGCCATGATATCAATAGCAGCCTAACATTCTTGACCTTAAACATAATTGGCATTATATTGATGGGTTTTGTAAGATAGTATTGAGCAGTATTCAAAGGGCCACAGATTCCTAATCACAGCCACTTGCAACCAGGGTATGTCGCCTTGATTTTAGAATGTTCTGGTAAGTGGATGGTAGCAGCTAGCATGAAATAATCCCCTGGGAGTAAGGTACCTGATGGAATACTAAATAAAAATTTCCTTTGGTCAATAGTTTCTTTTTTTCTTGATTGTTCTTTATCTATCTTTTCTCTTTAGAACTACTCTTTTCTATTTTCTCCTTATTGTCTTCTCTCCTTTTCCACTGTTTTATTTTTCTCCTTTGTAATCTCTTTTTTCCGTCTCAAATTCATACTTTTACTATCTTCCCATTTTTAAGGTCTGGCTCCTCCCCCAGTAGAGGTCTGGTCATCACGTATTCATTCTTTTATATATCATCCATCCATCCACTTGTTTCTAAGTGAGTATTTATAACAAGTCTGCTCTATGTTAGACACTGTGCAATGACATCGTAGAGGGGAGATGGATAATAACTATTTGCTTTTTAATTGCAAGTTTACTATGTGCCAGGTACTGTTCTAAGTGCTTTATAGATCTATATTAACAGACTTAATCTTTATAACAGTCCTAAGAATAGGTCCAATTTTTTTTAAATTGTGATTAGTCACTTATTTCTTATTTATTTATTTATTTATTTGTTTGTTTTTGGTTGCGCTGGGTCTTCATTGCTGCACGTGGGCTTTCTCTAGTTGTGGCGAGCAGGGACTACTCTTTGTTGTGGTGCACGGGTTTCTCATTGCAGTGGCTTCTCTTGTTGCAGAGCATGGGCTCTAGGCATGCGGGCTTCAGTAGTTGTGGCATGTGGGCTCAGTAGTTGTGGCGCATGGGCTCTAGAGCACAGGCTCTGTAGTTGTGGTGCATGGGCTTAGTTGCTCTGTGGCATGTGGGATCTTCCCAGACCAGGGCTCCAACCTGTGTCCCCTGAAGTGGCAGGCAGATTCTTAACCACTGTGCCACCTGGGAAGTCATGAATAGGTCCAGTTTTTAATCCCCATTTTATTGATGAGGAAACCATAAGTTGTTCATGGTCACACGGTTAATAAATAACAGAGGGCTTCCCTGGTGGCACAGTGGTTGAGAGTCCGCCTGCCGATGCAGGGGACACGGGTTCGTGCCATGCTCTGGGAAGATCCCACATGCCGCGGAGAGGCTGGGCCCATGAGCCATGGCTTCTGGGTCTGCGCGTCCGGAGCCTGTGCTCCGCAATGGGAGAGGCCACAACAGTGAGAGGTCCGTGTACCACAAAACAAAACAAAGCAAAACAATAAATAAAAGAGCTGGGATATATATTCAGGCTTTGGAACTCTCAGAGTTAACCACTGTTACTTTTCCTTTTGATCTTGAAGCAAACAATTATGGTGTCATGTAGTTTGGCTGTGGTAGAGATGAAATTTGGGGGAAGGAGCCCCATGACTGGGACAGCTGGGAAAGGCTTAACAGAGGAAGTAACTTTTGAATAGAACTCCTCCAAGTTACCAACTTCTAAATTCCTGTAAAATAAAACATTATCAGATCTTGATAAAAATGAAAAACACTGAGTCCATGATTAGGAGGTGAGGAGATATTTGGTTGTTTTTGTCAATGTGTGTGCTAAAACACGGGGGTGTATATTGCATGTACCAGGGTTTTGGGGTACTTGAATCAACAGACATGCAGCAGCTGATGATTAATACTTAATCCCAAGCTTTGGAAGAGCTGAAGTAAGGACCTCAGGGTCAAAATCAATAGGGCTTTCTTCATTTGAGTTGCTAGAACTTTAATTAAACTACACCAAATAAAATAGAAAATAATTTAGGTCTGGAATAATTTAGGTGTTGAAGTGATTTTGAGAATTCAGGTGAACTATGAATTTCACTTTTTAAACCCTCTAATTGCATAAAATAAATGAATCAGTGTCACCAGATTAATCTGGTGTGTGGAACAGAAATGGTCTGAAAAAGAGCCTTATATCTAAATCTAGTTAATTAGTGATAAAATGCAAATAAAAGTAGAAATTCATGGTAACTTCTTTTCAAAATTATGCAGAAAAAAAAAAACTTTTACTTTTTTGGTCCATAATAAATACACAAGAAAAGATGGCATTAATGCATATCTTTGTTGTCAAAATGTCATTCCTCATATATTTCCTCATATATTTGTTTGATTCTGGAAAATTGCCAGAAGATAATATTTTTAATATTCATCACTGTTTTAATATTCATAGTTAAAATCTATTTCTCATTGTATGTATAGTTATACTATCACACTGTCATGGCTTAGAAGGACTGATTTACTGATTTGCCCAAATATTTATTAATTATGTCATTTTCCTGCCCTCTGAAAAAAATTTTTAGAAAAGGGATATATCATGAGAATAACATTTTTTAATGTTTCCTTGGCACATGATGCCAAATGTAGCTAATCTGGAGAAGAGTATCTTTTCACTTAATATTCATTCTAAAAATCTTCTTTGAAGGTTCTAGGTAATATAAAAATACAGTCTGAGTACATGACCTATGACCATTGCATTACCAAGGAATTTTTAGCTCATTCTAAGGTAGTCTTCTCCATGCTTTTCTCCCACTTTCTTTTGCACAGATATTATTTGTAGACATTAGGAACAAAGTAAGTAATAAATTTGACAATTATAGTAATAATGTTACCTCCAAAATTATTAGAAGACAGATAATTTGATGAATATTTGCCTTTTAGACAAGAGTAAATGTAAACTAGTTTGCTTTTATGCTTTTCTGTTTTTTCATTAATTTCTGAAATTTCCAAATTTGTTGAACAGTCACTTTTGAGAGGAAAATAGACCAAAATCGTGTTTTTACATTCCCGGCTTTCTTCTCCAACAATATTTGTTGTTCCTTTTGAATGTACCATGTACACTGGATGTACCAGATATTTGAAACAAATGTATTGTTCACATTTAGAGGGAAATAAAGAGAAGTTCTAAAATATGAAGTTAGAGAGCAGATATTATGAGAAATAGGAAAATCTCAATAGGTTGATGATCTGGACCCTAAATTAGAAAGCAATATGCTACCTTTTGGCTTATTAAGGAATCTAGACATGATTTATATGGTACAAGACATCAGCAATGTCACACCAAGGAGAGGGAAGAAGGGGATCTTTTATTACTAATTGGAAACTTTATTTTCAACTAATTCTTAGATTATTTATAATTATATATGAAACAATGTGTTTCAACAAGCTTCATTGAACTGCTAAGGAATTGGAATGGCAAACTCTCTTTGGAAATGTGGAATGCAAATAAAGTCACCATTTATAGAGACCACATAATGGTGGTGTGCAGTTGTGAGAAATGATCAACAACAGTGGACAAGATTGCTAATAAATCTGTTGTAAAAGCCTATTATAAAATGGAATCACAAAGAGATGGCATCTCTTCCCTTTCTCCCTGACTTCTTATCCTCAATCTCTTACGACTTCTTAAATACACTTCTCATGCATACATTTTAGAAGCACCAGTTTTATATCAGTTTAAAAAGCACCAGATTGTATAAATGGGACACTTCCATTTTAATACATTGTAGAAACATACAGGGTTGTGGCTTTGATATTTTTATTGCTCGGATAGTAATGCTATTCCTTAAATAGCAATAACAAAGTTCTGTTTTCCGTAGTGTTTTTTTCACTCTAATTTTACCATACCATTGTGTAGGTGAACTTGCTGTGGAAAAGATCTGAATGAACCATCATGCTTTGACCCAAAGAAAAAAACTTATGACTTCATGTTTCATCCTAACATTGACCTTACCTTGGGTAATCATTTGTTATATCATAGTAGGAAAACTAGGTGTTTTCATGCTTTTTAAAGTAACTTCTGTATTTCAATAAGGATTTGTTTCTTTCCTAGGGCCGGTGCATAAACTTCTCTCGAGTTCCCTCTCAGTAAAAGGAAAGCAGGAAGACCAACAAGTATGAAGATGGTACATCTTCACGTTGCCGATTTCCAACCAAAAGAAAACAAAGTGCATTTCAGAAGTTTTTGGAAGAGCAGCTTTATTCCTCTCAGTCAGGAAATGTTTTCTCTGCCTTCTGCTTTGCTTGCATCAAACATTTTCAAACTCTTGTTCTGCCATCTACATGGGAATTGATGAAACTCAATGGTAACACATGATTCAGGACATTAAAAATAAAAAGGAACTTTAATGTACATGCTGTGGTTTATACAAGAAAGTTTTTTTGAATGTGTAAAAGAGGAAGAAAGAAAAGCATGAAGATGATATCAAAAGAGGGAGCACAAAACAATTGGCCCTGGTGAAGCTTTAATGGAGAAAGGAGCATTTTACATGGAAACATGGCACTTGTGTGTTTACATGGCAAGCTTGTTAGCCAAAGGCAGAGTATGAAATCTCCCACCAGGCTAAGCAAATAAAGGAGTCTATTGCCTTATAGCTGTGTCAGATCACAAAATCCTTCCAAGTCCTCTACCACGATGTGCCTTCCGGGAAGCTTCTGACTGGAAAATCTTGTCATTCTAACACTGAAAAGTGCACATGTATGACAAACTGTAGACAGGATGCCTCAAGGTATCAGTAGCAAGCAAGATTTTGCCCTTTAGTTTTTGAAGGCACATTTCTTTCATTATGCACTTGGGAAAAGAAGAAAATTAATAAAGCATTATTCCACAGGAAGATGGCCTCTAACTAGAGATCTTCAGTGGAGCTTAACGGACTCATGATTTGAGAACTTGTCCCTGGAATTGGTAGATTTACCCCTCTTTCTATGTTTAGGGCTTAGTAGTACATAAAGCAGTAATATCTGTAAACATACCTAGGAGTTTGTTTTGCTTTTAATTTAAAGGAAGCAGTAACCACAAAGCTTCCGCTCAGGGTATTTTCTTCCTCCAAGTCTCCAAGGGCTCTTCAGCGTCACAAGCCAGCAACTCTCTTTGCATGAAAATTTCAAAATTTAATTAATATAATTAAAGGCAACAGCAAGCAGCAGCCTGTGAAGATTTTGCTCATCTTTTTTATGCCTTTTGACATTGAATGACCTATTACTGTATGCACATTACTTGGATTTTGAGGGGCACTCTACCTTGGTTGTGATTCAGTAGAGAGAAAAAAAAGGCCTCCTCTCATCAATTTATAAATTAAATTTTCAGGAGGGTCTACCACCACAAAACATCGAAAATGTATGTATTATAATTTTTTTAGAAAAAACACCATCGTGTCACGTCAACGATGCTAAATTATGTTAGCGTGAGTGGAAACACTGTGGGGGAGGAAGAAGGCAGCAGCTGATGAAAAAAGCTCAAATGATCTAGTCACTTTCGATACTGTACTTCAGATGCGAAATGGATATTCGACTGGAAACCTGACAAAGCGCGCCTGCTTTGATGTGAACTGGTATAGACAATGACCAGTGGCTGGGTCAGTGGGATGTCTCTCTGCGAGCACAAAGGCTTATCAAATGACACTAAAAATAAGTTCAACAACCATCACATTGGAAGGGAGAAGGCGAACATTTCATGTTTGGCGGGCATGTGAGTGCACAAGATGGAAACAGTGATTTGGAGCATCCCAGTATAATTACCCCCCTTGCACGCTTAATGGAAATTTCAAAGGATGGGAGTGATTCTGATGGTTGGTGTCCAGATTTGTTGCACTGCTCCAATAAGCCTTGCTCACACACACAAATTTTTATACATAGATATATGTATACATATATATCCTCTAGCTTGAATCTTTTGCTCAAGTTTATTTATGTCACTGGCTGGCTGGATCCAAAGTCATGTGTCTACATATTCATAAATAAAATTTTACCTGTGCCTCGGCTACCATTTTTCTTTAAGCCCACATGAACTCAAGCCTTGTTTGGCTGAATATTTAATTGTCTTGATTAGTTTCAGGGACAGAATTGTATCCAGTTCCAAAATGTCCATTATGTTCACAAATGGTAGTGTTGGTACTAATTATCCATGTTTGCAAGTGTGACTTGGAAACCAGATATATACCCATTTAGTTCTTGTAAGCCATTGTTCTACATTTTCATCTGGGGCAGGGCCTACTGCGATTTTCTTAAATTGGGACTTCATTTCCAACCAGTGCACACCCCGAATTTAAGAGCCTCAAGGGTACTACAGAAGCTAAGGCTGCTTCTTTGGTAGTTCCTTTGAATTTGCCTAGTATCATGGAAATTGTATGATACTTTTATTTTGTACATGAGCAGTGTAAGTAGACCTTTGCCCTTAAATGGCAAAATAGCTTTCTGTAGATTGTAATGAAAATTGATTTCCAGTTCTAATACCACTATGAAGAACTCTCAGTGAAGAGGGAATGGTCTATGTAGAGACTAAAAAAGTATCATTCATAAAGTTCAAAGACAGATGGAATTTTATTGCACTTAAATATATGAACCAGATCTAGGTTATGATTTTCTTTGATTATGCTAACTAGCAAATTGAGAATAATTTGCTTTAAAGAGTACTGTATTCTCACCAAAGGACTAAATTGAACACCCCTACACTTTTCAACCAGGAAAATGAAAGGTTAAAATAAAGCCATTTCTATAAGTTTAGTAACATTTTATATTTTATATAGAGAAACAGTTCCTGTTTAATTTTTTGGACATAATGTCAGTCAAGAACTACTTTCTGTGAGTAAATTAGTTAAGTCTTTATCCATAATCCATTTGTGTTGCATAAGGTTGCAAAAACAATTAAGTGGGAAATGACTCCTAACTTATGTGTCTACTCTGCCTGGAAAGAAAGTTTTGAAGGCATCTATATATATTTCATAACAATGTCTGTTCTTTATGGATTTGATCCATAAATATTTATCTATCTGAAAACTTTGATACTTGGAATGTTTTCCTTAAAGCATTTGGTGCTCCAAGAAAAAACATTTGGTGCTAAGAGTTGCAGCACTGATGCCTTTCCCCAAGTTAATTCTATTTTAAATTTTTATATTTCCTTCCCAATGAGATGCAGAGTAAAATTTGAGCCCCTCCATTAAGTAGGGAGCAGCATCTGTCATCCATGGATAATTACTCTTTTAGCAAAAAAAATACATAAGGTTTAAACCTCCTACTTTTTTTTTTTTTTTTTTTTTGCCGTACGCGGACCTCTCATTGTTGTGGCCTCTCCCGTTGTGGAGCACAGGCTCCGGACGCGACGCGCAGGCTCAGCGGCCATGGCTCACAGGCCTAGCCGCTCCGCGGCATGTGGGATCTTCCCAAACCGGGGCACGAACCTGTGTCCCCTGAATCGCCAGGCGGACTCTCAACCACTGTGCCACTAGGGAAGCCCTAAACCTCCTACATTTTAAATTGTTAGAAAAGAAAATCATTTGCTTATATTTTTCCTGAATTTTATTCTAACAACTTTAAATCATAAATTATTCAGTATTTGTTTCTCTAATAAATCCTTACTGGATACAAGATCTGGGTGTCTCTGTGAACTTAATTTTATTATATAAATATCACTGACCATTGTTTACTTCTCAGAGGCAATTTATTAGGTTATTTTTAAAATTAAAACAGCCTATATTATGGCCAAGAAGGTGTCTAAAATATTTTTTGATTGATCTGCTTACATATATTGTTTTTCAATCTTAAGAGGGCAAAATATAAATGAGTAACATTTATGAATATTGTAAACATTGTATGTAACTTCCTCTTCTATCACAAAGCCTTGTGGTTACTAGATTTTGTACAGTATCACACTTTAGGAAGTTCATTAATATTTTATTGCTACTGGAAAATTTCTGTGGGTATATGTGCACAGGAAAGAAATATATACATTATTTTAATATGAAAGAAAATACATATTCTAGAAGCAGAGAATAACTCTGGTACATCTGTTGTATGTTTAAGGGAAGAAACAAGAAGATGAGGCTGGAGAATGTTGTCTATCTGCAGGTGATGAAGTGGGTGCAGCCATGTACTCTAGTCGCAGAGTTAAATTAATATTTCACTTAGTGAATTTCTATGGCTTATTTCTGAGAACATTTCAATTTGGGTATATTTCTACACTTATTTGTATCTAATTCAGTCAATTTGATAAAAGAAAGCAAAACTTGTTTTCTTTCTCATAATGTAGCAATCCCTGTGCTGGATTTTTTATGCACTTTATTTTGGGGCTCTCTGCCAAAAGAAAATGCTGATAAGTACACCATGCAAATTTATATTAAAATGTGCTTGTTCAGATTGCTTTGCAGGAACTATATTAAGGTAAAGTGTCTGTGTGTGTGTGTGTGTGTGTGTGTGTGTGTGTGAGAGAGAGAGAGAGAGAGAGAGAAAGAGAGAGAAACATGGAGAGACTGAGAGAGACATGGAGATTGACTCAGAGTAACGTGCTACCGATTGTCTTGGCTGAAGAATCAGATGATGGAGGGACTAGACCTAGACCTATCCACAATTAGCTTGATTATTAAAAGAAACACTAGGAAATTAAAAGTAGCTTGTACTCTATTTGCTTAGGTACTTGGGTAACTGGAAAAATAAACTGCCTTCCCACTCCTACTCTTTGTAGTGAACTACAGAGCATGACAGCCTTTGCCTAAGAATGTAACTCGACCAGGAAGGGTCTTGCAAGTCATACATTCAAAGCTTCAGCTGAGTTCCTCCATGCGAAGTGAATCTCAGATCTGAGTTTTGCCATAGAGGCTGGACAAAACTGAATTTCTCTGCATAAAACAAATCTTGGAGGGATTCTCCACTCACCCCACCCACCCGAAATTGAAGGGAAATACAATGGAGAAAAAAGACCAGAGAGAGGAGGGCTGAGCAACATTATAGGAGGTAAGAGCATCAATTTAGAAAATGACAGAGGAAGTTTTGTGTCTTTAAGAATGGAGATGCCTGCTATTCCATTTTAAATGGCATTGCATTCCTGCAATGTACACCCTTCCATCTCACAATTTCAGTTGTCTGCTAACTCACATTTTCTGTCACTTAAGGAATTTGGCTGAATTCAAAAAGAGCAAGATGATCCCTCAAATTAATATAAAAAATAAGCCTCTCTGAAAATTTGCAGAGATATTGAGGATTGGTTGTTCCAAAACTGATGAATGGATTTGAGGTAATAGAATATAAATCTTAAACAACAAGCTTTCCTCATCTGTTCACTGTTTTTTTCATAGAATAAAAAAATATTTTGAAGAAAGGAGAGTGATTTTAACATCAATAAAACTAACATCTACTTCAAATATTGTTCAAGTAGTAATCGTGAACAAGACATCAATAAAACTGATACACTCTAAAATGTTAGAAATAAAAGGGATCAGATTCTCTAGCTAGATTTCCCCTCAGATACAACATCATGTACCAATAGGTCTTGAGGTTTTAGGAAAAATGATGAAATTCTATACATTAACTAGGAATAGTGTTCATGTTGCTCATATTTTTTGTTACTTTATGTATCTATATGCATACACACACACAATCCTTTCTAGGGAAAAGTGCTAAAAATGACTCACAATATGAACTTTTATGTGCTTCACAATCCTAAAGATATCCTTGTTTATTCACGTGACACTATGACATCTGAAAATAATGATTTCTCAGCATGTTTATAACCAGGCAAATTACCTGAAAATATTAATAACTTGCACTTAATTATCATTTTATAATTTTCCAAAGTACTTCAACATGTGTTATTCATTGTTTTTATTTAATAAACAGATACTGGCTGCATGCTATATATTCAGATCTAATTTGGCCAAAACCTAGACAAATTTAAGTGTCAAACTGAGGTGTAAGGGAATGGATGGAAGGCAGAAGAGATGGCCTTCTCAGGATGCTCAGTAAAAAAAAAAAAGTCTTACAGCATGAATCCTGAGTGGCCCATTGGAAGATAAACCCTGATCACATAAAATGAGATTTAATGCTAAATGATGCCTGTTTCATATGGGCAACCCTAGATAAACTCTGTACCACCGAGAGTATCTCATTTTGCTGCCACACTATTTCCCGTGTATATTAACGGCCTTCTTGAGGGAACAAAATACTTTTAAATCACTCTATTTGTTGAAAAACACTACTTTAGTCTAAGTCACAAATAAGTTAAGCCACATAAAAATGTAATATCTTCTCAGTGTAAACAAAACAAAACAAAATAACAAAAATGATGAGGTTAAGATTGAGATGTTTCCTAGGAAAAAAAAAGAGGTTTTTGTAAGAAATTGTTTTCAGGGCCAGCTGAAGGACATTATGATAGAGATCATTGCTTTAACATAATTTCAGAGGCAGTTAATGTTGAATAAGAAAGGAAAGAAAACCCAAGATAGTGAAAGGATAATTAATTCAGAGTCTTAGTTTTAATTTCCAAGGATTATATTGGTAAAGTGACCCTTCACAGTGGAAAACTGAAGGAATAGGTTTATATTTTGCTTTTCTACTTTGTGATAATGAAACTGTTCCAGGTGTTTATTTTATTTTGACATCTGTGTTTCCTCTCCATTTTACCCACTGACCTACCCAAAGCAGGTGAAGAACAGTGCTGTTTAGGGTGAAGGCAGGCCCCGCAAACCTTCAACCACACCCAGCACCCTGATTTTCTGATAGCCCCTGGAGAACGGCAGAAATGACGTGTCTGGTGTGGAGTCCTTGGGGTAGAGGAAGTCAGTTGTGCTTAGTAGTCAGAAACGTAAAGACTCGCCCCTCCCAAACCCTTGCCAGATGCGTGCAAACCATGCCTAAGCTTAGGGAGTTCATTCTGTTGCCAAGAGAAAGGAGCCAAGAACTGACCAAGAAAGTCAGAACTCAGGCAGCAGTTGTACCAGGGATGAAAAACAATGGTAAGAACAAAGCCAGAGAAAGGAAATTGCACATTCATTAGCTTAAGTAATGAGGATTGGCAGGTGCCTACCTTGTGCAGGTCTCTATACTGGGCAATAGGATACTGCAGCAGGAAGGACAAGCTGGTCTCAGCCATCTTACTGGCAAGTGGAGCCAGACCCTGAACAAGAAGATGCAAGACCAGGAGTCGCGTAAAGAGAGTGCTATAAGAGCTCGTAATGTAAAGGGACTAACCTAGGCTGAATCATTAGCGAAAGCAGTGAAGTTTTTGCTGAGACTGGGAGGATGAGTAGTGTTTCCTTCCTTCTTTCCTCCCTCCCTCCCCCCTCCTTCCCTTCCTTCCTTCCTTCCTTCCTTCTCTCCTTCCTCCTTCAGTCCTAATCACTTAGCAACATAAGTAGAACATAAAATGGCAGAGTTTCTGGCACATATTAGGCCCTCAGTGATTATTTGTTAATGAGTTAAAAAATGATTATTTAGACCTCTAGCTCCTCCAAGACTGAGTAATCCCATTTCTCCCACGTCCTCCTTATTACAACTAAAAATCCCTGTACCTAACAAATGGAAAAAAACATAGGAAGTCTCTGAAAAGTGGAAAGGAGAAGGCAGACTGTTTAGAACTTGAGGAAAAACCTGCAGGTGAGTCTCCTGGCTACCTGTATTGCCTTATCCCAAAGAGGGTACTTCGGGGAGAGACCCACTGGTCATGGGCGACTGACACACCAATTGAGGCTGATCTTGCTCTCTCTCTTCTCTAAGAGTTGTTCCATCCAGTGCTTGACTGTATTGTATTTTCCTTGGCATCTCCAATACCAAAATGCAATGGGCAGAAAGAAGTGTTTAGAGTCCTCCTGTGGGACTGGTAACAGGTACTCTCCTCCACAGCTATTTTCAACTTTTTTATTGTGGTAAAATACACGTAAGATAAAATTTACCATCTTAAGCATTTTTAAGTGTATTATTCACTGGTGTTAAATACATTCATAATGTTGTGCTACCATCACCATCATCCATTTCCTAAATCACACAATTAAGCATTTTTGGACTTGCTGCAACATTCAAGTCGTTTGACTACTTTTATCATTTTTACAAATTGACTGATGTGCCATTTCCTTCTTTCTTTCTGATTGTAGCATATGCTTTAAGCTTTCCTCTGCAAAAAAGTATAATTAACACATTTGGGTGTGTGTGCGTGAGCATTCTTTTGAACTACTTCAACTTGTTCATTCAGGTTCAACATTAAAAGGCCTCAAGGCCACAGTTACAATGAGATTCACATTTTGGAGGCTACATTAGTATAGTAATGCATTTCATGCTGTTGTTCCATAATTTGCCTAATCAAATAAAATGAGATCAAGCATTACATTGGAAGGGTCTGACCTCCCCATTCATACAGTTATATTTAGCTAATTACATAAGAAATTACTTTTTTCCTAAGGTTTTGTTTGCATTTTTTAAGCTAGTTAGAAGTCAGAATTTAATCAGTATATTTTATTCCTCTCCTAAAATCTAGTGAGATGATTTCCCCTACTGAGTAATGCCAAAATATATGAGAACAAGATATGTGGCTTAATTAATTAATCTATAGATATTTACTGATTACTGGCTACACACCAGGCACTTTTTTGGCCACTTATTCACAGAAGTGAAAAAGGCAGAGACATGATCCTCACCTTTCATGAAGCTTCTTATCTCCAATTTTAATAGTTTTCTATTGTTGCTGTAACAAATTATCATAACTCTCTTGTTTAAAGCAATGCAAATTTATTCTCTTAATGTTTTGGGGAGTCAGAGGTCTGACTGCATTCCTTATGGAGGTTAGAGAATCTGTTTCTTTGAGGTTATAGGACTGAGGTGTCTGTTTATTGCTGGCTGTCAGCTGACTGTCATTCCCAGTTACTATGGGCACCCATCTTTGGCTCGTGACTCCTTTCCTCCATCTTCAAAGCTAGCAATGGCAAGTCAGATTTTTCTCACTTTGCATTTCTTAAGCTACTTTTTGCCTTTCTCTTCCACTTTTTAAAAAATTATTTATTTATTTATTTTTGTCTGAGTTGGGCCTTCGTTGCTGCGCATGGGTTTTCTCTAGTTGCAGAGGGCAGGGGGCTACTCCTCGTTTTGGTGCGTGTGCTTCTCATTGCGGTGGCTTCTCTTGCTGCAGAGCACGGGCTCTAGGTGCATGGGCTTCACTAGTTGTGGCACGTGGGATCAGTAGTTGTGGCACAGGGGCTTAGTTGCTCCATGGCATGTGGGATGTTCCCGGACCAGGGATCAAACCCGTGTCCCCTGCATTGGCAGGCAGATTCATAACCACTGTGCCACCAGGGAAGCCCCTCTCTTCCACTTTCAACGAGTGATTAGACTGGGCCACCTAGAAAATCCAAAATAATCTCATTTCAAGGGCCTAAACCTTAAATAATATCTGCAACATTTTTTTTTTTGACAAGTAAGACACCATATTCACAGGTCCCAGATATCTGTGGGTGAGGAGAGCATTATTCTGCCTCCCTCAGTAATGTAGAGAATGAATTTAAGAATTAGGCCTGTGAAAATATCTTCTCGAAATAATTTTATTTTGAGTAACAGTTTAAATTCATATCATATGCTTTGAGAATGGAACTAAATTAAAAACTACACTAATTCTCATAATGCCATTTAAAAATTTCTGTTAGTTTTAAGTTCAGATAAATCCAATTTATTGAAACCCATGTGGAAAAATTCTGTTTTTCCTCATCCCAACTGAGATCTCTTTTCTAACAGTTTTGAATATTTATTTATTTTGGCTGCGCTGGGTCTTAATTGTGGCATGTGGGACCTTAGTTGCAGCATGTTTAGTTGGGGCATGCAGGATTTTTAGCTGCAGCATGTAGACTCTTAGTTATGGCATGTGTGCTTCTTAGTTGTGGCATGCATGTGGGATCTAGTTCCCCCACCAAGGATCGAACCTGGGCCCCCTGCATTGGGAACGTGGAGTCTTACCCACTGAACCACCAAGGAAGTCCCATCTTTTCTAAAAATTTTGAAAAGCTCAACATTCTCAGATTCTTCATCTGTAGTCAACTGGCCACACCTACCATACAAATTCCTAGTTCTAAATTATAGCTTTCAATTTTGGCATTGCAAGTCTAAAGGACACTGCTGGAGGATATTGAGTCAATCACCAATTGGCACCATATATATAAATAAATACACACACACACACACACACATATATATATGCACATACCTATGCACAAGTTTCCAGTATCACATATAGCTCTACTGCAACTAAGAATAAATAACACTTCAAGAAGGCAATTTTGATATCTGACATAAAATCCTTAACATGAGCACTCTCTAGATTCAAATAGGTTTGCTTTATGTTTCCTAAAAAAAAACACAGTCAGAGGTATGAACAAATATATAGCCATATGATTGAATACTATAGAACTACCAATAATAATAAAATATTGGAACCTGACTAAATAACAATAATAGGGTATTGGTAAAATAAATTCTGGTACATATGATATATTGAAGAATACTTGATCAAATGGGAAATGTACAGGCCAACAAATATATATATATATATATATATATATATATATATATATATATACTTGTTGAAAAACACTAGGTTATAAAATGTAGGTACACTATGATTTTCATCATAAAAACAATTAAAATCACAAAATAGAAATAAATGCAGATAAAAACTTAGAAATATAAAATTTAGATATTGAAATAGATGTACAAAAAAAAAGGTTGAGTTGAACACGCAAATTCTTGGGCTCCGCTCCTGACCTGAAACAGAAATAGAAATTCTGAAGGTGGGACCCAGCAATCTGTATTTTAACAAGCCCTCCCAGAGATTTTGGGTATATGCAGAATTTGAGAATCAGTACCTTGTTTTGGGTGGTAGTTACACAGGTGCAATAAATTATCAATAAAACTAATGTTTAGAAACTTTTATTTTATTAACTTATACTCATTTATTTAAAAAAAAGCCAAAAGATTCACTGTCACCCCCCCCCAAAATACAATGACTTAAATTTGGGCATGAAATTAAAAAAATAAATAAATAAAACCCTCCAATCAATATAAATGCCACAAGAACATAAAAATTACCAAAGAATATATAAAGTTTTTTAAAGAAATCAGAAGAGTAAATTTCCGGGAAGCACCTGAAGTTAAAATAATGTGATGCTCTATGACTGGTTTAAATACTCAAACTTGAAGAAAAGTTAAATGGTTAAATATTTTGGAAATATTTATTGGTTAGTCTGTGATATGAGGTTAATATATAAAAAAACTGCAAGTCATTCTTAATTAATTGGACAAAATTCTGTATAATATTTAACGCTCTTGAGAGAATGAGATACCAAAGACCTCTTAAAACAGAGTTTTCTTCAATATCCTGCTCAAAGTTTTAGCCTTAAAGCCAGGATTAGTTGTATGGAACAGGGACCATCTTTATATTCAGATAATCTAACTAGTCAATTACTGGACAAGTGCTAACAGCTGTACTGCATTATAGACAAAATATGAACTCTAATGTAATCCATCATACTTAATATATATTTGTACAAGTCCCTGAATGCCTATTTGCAGGATAAAGTGTAGTAGTCCTGAATGTATTGAAACATTTAAGGAGCAGTGTTGTTAAAGTGGGGGTCAGTGTCATACCATTCTAGGAGGAAATTTAAAAATCCTTTGAAGTCTTTATGGGCAATGTTTTAAAAATTCAAATACTTGGTAACTTTTTATACATCTCCCTGTATCATCATTATGATTTTTTTCTTAATGGTAAATTTAATCCACAGGGGGGAAAACCCCACTTTTGAACTGGGTAAAAAAAAAATCAATGAAAACAATGGATTTTCACAAAACTCATTTATTCTAAATATAGGGTAGCATAAAGAAAATAAGAATCCAACATTATTAGGAGTGGTTCTCTAAATTAAACCATTGTAGAAACAGGGAAATTTATGGAGACATATCTCCTGATATAAAAGCAAGGTATGGAACAGAGTTTTTGATATTAACTGTGGGCAGTGACTTAGGAAATATCCACTAGGATGTACCACAGTCATCTCACAGTCAGCAACAACAAAAACAATTAATAATCTCTCATCTTGACATCTACATAGCGTGGCATTCCCTATATCAATCAATTCATCAATCAATCATGACATCTAGAAATCATAATCAATTTCCTTCTCTATTTATTCTCTTATTTCTTACTAATACTAGTTTTTCCTTTCTCATCTTTGCTACTCCTATTTCTGCCAATTAAATCTTAGGCAATACTGTTCAACAGAACTCTCTGAGATAATGGAAAACATCTATGAATCTGCACTGTCCAATATGGTAGCTACTAGCCACATGTGGCTATTGAGCACTTGAAAGATAGCTAGAAAGAGTGAGAAAATAAACTTTCAATTTTATTTATTTTAATTTAATGTAAATCTAATTTATCTACATGCTATGACTAGTGTCTACTGTATTGGATAAAACAGATTGAAGGCTTCATAAACTCACCTCATCCATACATACATTTAGTCATTTAAAAATACCTTTTGGGGAAAACCTCCTATGTACCCAGGCATAGTGAAAATTCAAATTCCCAAAGGGTCTAATGACAAAGAAAAGAAAATGATAGAGGTATGTGCACCGGCTGCTGTGAGAGAATGAACAAATGCCAACTAGGTGCTGAGAAAAGGCTTCTTGAGGAAGGTGGTTCTTGAAATGAGATTTAATGGGTAACGAGTACAGAGGAAAGAAGAGCAGATAGAGAGGCATGTAAAATGTTAATGAGGTAAAAGAGAGTATGGTCCATTTGGGGGGAAATTATAGAAGTTCAGAGTCGATGAAACCTGAAGTAAGGAAAATGTCATGAGATGAGAATAGAAAGTTAATCAAAGGCCCAAATGTCATGTCTAACCTTTTTTTTTTTCTATTTTAAGGTTCTTAGAACATATTTATTATGTAATGGACTAATTGAGGTTGTTTTGCTTTTTATTTGTTTATTTTTAAGCAAAAGAGAGATTATAATTAGATATGTATGTTAAAAAGGTTATAAAATGCAAGACAGAGAATGGATTGGAAGGTGCAAAATTTGCAGGGATGTCAGCTGGGAGATTGTTGTCATGATCTTAGACTGTAATGGCAGTAGACAGAGAAAGTAAAATGTACTGGAAAAATATATTGCAGATTTAGAATCAACCAAATTTGGTGATTGATTACCTGTATGACACGAAGATAGGAAATCAAGACATCCTATACTCTGACTCTGGCAAAGTTGGATCACAAGGGACTGGTGATGTCATTCATTAATGTAGGAAGCTTTGACCTGAGCTAAAAGTCATTTCTAAGATAACTCACATTGTTGGCAGAGGACCTCAGTTCTTTGACAGAGGAGCCTCTTGTTAGAGCTCCTTGAATGTCTCCATGGCATAGAAGGTTTTTTTTTTTTAACATCTTATTGGAGTAAAATTGCTTTACAATGGTGTGTTAATTTCTGCTTTATAACAAAGTGAATCAGTTATACATATACATACGTTCCCATATCTCTTCCCTCTTGCGTCTCCCTCCCTCCCACCCTCCCTAGCAATGAGAGAGAGAGAGAGAGAATGCTTTCTATGAGCCAGTCTTGGAAGCTGTACACTATCACTTCCATCATATCCTACTTGTTAGAAGGGAGTCACTAAGTCCAGCTCATGCTCAATGTGAGGGTATTTGGCTCCACCTTTAGAAGGAAGGATGTCAAAGAATTTGTGGACATATTTTAAAACTACCTACACTACTATAAGGGGAAATATGAGCTTATCTATTATAATAGTTAACTTTGCTCTAAACTAATATAGGGAAACAATGAGCTTAGTTCTGGTCTCACAAGTTTACCTTTGAGAAATACATACATGCCAATTTTCAGTAGAGTTTCAGATGTATGGTTTTATATCTGAGGAGAGATATTGGTTGAAGCCATGGGAATGGATGAAAATAACTCAAAGAAAGTTTGGAGAGTATAAACAGAAGAGGGCCAAAGACAGAACCTCTTCTAGAGAATCTTTTGTAGGGATTACCTACAGTAGGAAGATACTGATGGAAGTGGAGCCCAAAAATGATTCTAATAATGAATAGTCAAACTGTGTGAGGAGAATGAAGAAAGAGTGATAGTATTTTGAAAAGGAAGGATTGGCTATGACGCACATCACTTTAGGTTATACGCTCCTCTGGGAGACGAAGATTCAGGGAAAGGATGGTGATTTTTAGTTATCTCTTATATTTTATTTATTTTTTCAATAAGACAGAGTTCAAGAAAACATGGCAAAATGTCTACATCTGTTTAATTTGAATGGTAAGCAATGAATGTCTCATATTGTTATATGTGCTTTTATATTTGAAACACTTGTATATTTGAAATACTTATATTAATAAAATTCAAAAGAACTGATTTACTTTGCCAAATCCTGCAGAAGGGCAAGCACTGAAAAATGCCCATTGGGGGCTTCCCTGGTGGCGCAGTGGTTGAGAGTCCGCCTGCCGATGCAGGGGACACGGGTTCGTGCCCCAGTCCGGGAAGATACCACATGCCGCGGAGCGGCTGGGCCCGTGAGCCATGGCCACTGAGCCTGCGTGTCTGGAGCCTGTGCTCCACAATGGGAGAGGCCACAGCAGTGAGAGGCCCGCGTACCACAAAAAAAAAAAAAAAAAATGCCCATTGGATTTAGTAATAAAGTGGTTAATAGGATTTAGTAATAAAGTAGTTAATAGGGTTCTTGATAAAAATAATTTCAGTGAACTAGTGGTGGTAGAGGCCAGATTCCAGTGGGATAAGAAGTTAATATAGAGAGGTTGACTCAAAAGGTCAGAAATACATCTTTGTAGGATCAAAATTATAGAAGTTATTATACTTTTGTTACTGCTCCCTTTCAAAGCAAGATAACAAATTTATTTATAGACTAAGGGGAAAAAGCAGAGAGGGAAGACTTGTAACACCAGACCAAAACACCTAAAGAGCAGAACAAGATCCAGAATGCAGACAGGAGCCTTGCCATTAAAGGACATGGGTCTTTCTCTTTTTTTCTGTGTGGTGGGGAAAAGAAAATTGAGACGGTAAAAATAGTGGTTCCTGTCACAGTGGGAAAGTGAGGGAGCCACTGAGACAGAGACAGATGAGAATGGATAGCTTGATGAGAGTGATGAAAGTCTGGTAACTGTTTCAGGAATCAGAAACTGACTTGTCACCAAACTGTTCCTAGTGCCTGGGAGTAACTGTGTGAGTTACACAGGCTGGTTTCTCAGAAGCAGATGGTGAGATGGGACTTGGGATGTGAATGTTTATTGAGGATCACTACCTATGAAGGACTGGAAATCATCAAATGATTTTTTGCGGGCCACTGGGTGAATAAGCTGTGGATCATTCATATAGTTAAAATAAGTGTATCAATATTAATCAATTGCATGAATTTAGCATTGAGTGAAAGAAAAAAGCAGCCAAATTTATCTACGATGTGATAAAATTTGTCAATTTAAAAAAACAAAACAATAGGGGCTTCCCTGGTGGCGCAGTGGTTGAGAGTCCGCCTGCCGATGCAGGGACATGGGTTCATGCCCCGGTCCAGGAAGATCCCACATGCCGTGGGGCGGCTGGGCCCGCGAGCCATGGCCGCTGAGCCTGCACGTCCAGAGCCTGTGCTCCGCAATGGGAGAGGCCACAACAGTGAGAGGCCCGCATACTGCAAAAAAAAAAAATAATAATAATAATGTATTTTATGTTGTGGATAAATATAGTGAGTAAAAGTATGAGAACATTCCTGGGAATGATGCAAATTAACTTGGTTACCTCTGGTAGCTGATGAAATGCGAAGGAATGGGAGGCTCTGTGAGGCAAATAAGTTAAGCCTTGTGCTTGACACATAGTAAACACTACAGGTGCTAGCTAATATAATAATAAAACATGTTAACATATGTTTATTCTTACTGGTGTACATACAGGCGTCTGTTACATTGCCTCTTTGTTTGTTGTATGTTTGAAAACTGTCATACTAAATGATGAAAGAAACCCAGCACCATCAGGGACCCTTTCCTAATTATACAAGGCCAATAATACTCATTTCCAACAAAACATGTGACTTTAATCTCAACTATCTGAGGGCCAAACCTCTTTGAATTGGTGAATGAGTGAAAAAGTCAAGTCAGACATATTCTTTGGCTGGACACACACATACACACGCATATTCACACACACGAGCATCCTCTTGGTGTAACATAAGCACCAATAACCTCATTTAAAGGCTAAGGCCACGTGCATTTGTCTTTTCTCTTTACCTGATGAATTCTTCAAGGGCAGGACAGTGTCCCTTGATGCTCAGCCAGCCCTGCCTGGTGTATTGTGAGTATTCAATAAATAATAATTAATTCAGTAATAATTAATCCCTTAATAAATAAGCATGCATGTACTCAATAAATAATAATTAATGACAGAATGACTGAAAAGAATGGCAAAACTTGAATAAAATGTTATGAATTAACTAAAACTGTTTATATCTAACTAAATGTAATTTTTGTGGAAGATGTACTTAGAACTTGAGTCCTATGAATTTGATATAGATATTTATGTCTTAGATTTTAGGACACTTTTTCTTTTAGTTCATACTGCCATCAACGTCTCAGCTGTATTCACATCATTTATATAAACCCATATTATGCATGTGTGCATATATATATGTATATATACATACCCCTACGTATATACACATATATTTATATATTTGTACATGCATAAACATATTTTTTTCCATCTCAGTCTATATATCACTGACCCTTGGCAAGTCTGTGAAGTATTGCATATGATCTTTGTGGGTGTGTGTACAGGAATAAGCCGCTCCATCTTGTAACCCTGCTGACCCTGTGGTGGCCTCCTCGTGCCCCAGATCTTCTATGCCCCATGTCCTCAACTATCATAAGTGTTAGCTAATATTATTACTGTCAGATTACTATTCAGTTAATCTCATAAACTAATTTGTCATGAGGCATTAGTAGCTCAATGTGTTACTTTCTTTCCTTAATAAGGACTGTTGATACTTTCCTCTGAAAAAGTGGTTGCATGAATTCCAGAAATACCTCTGTTGGAATTACAATTAAAAGGGCTTTTGATGTTACTCAAATTATGGCATATTTACATACTCTTGCTACTGAGTTCAGATGGCAAGTGAAATATAAATTCACCATGTCATCTGTTTTCAGACATCTAGCTTTTTCATTGAACAGATAAAACCATTGGAAATATTGATTTTGCATTATTTTACTTTACTTCTAGGTTGTACAGACACAGTCTTATTAAAAGTTAAAACAAATTTCAAGAGACCATTTGGTAAAAAGAGCAGCACTTGAAAAATCATGTGATATGTTGTAAATCAAGCTAAGTTGATATGACCACAATCATCTACCAGATTTCCAGTTTGTTTTTCGCTTGGATATTTTATCTAAGACTCATTCATTTACTCCTTTCCCCTCAATAAGTGCAATTGAAATGAATACTGTTCATCTCATTCAGGATCCACTATGTGCCTCTTAGAAAAACAAATAAATGTCTGTCCTTTCTGAGTTAATTCCATAAAGTAACTACCAAGAGTGAGTACCACATTTGAAGAAACATGTAATTCAGACAAGTCTTTTACTGATGAGCGCAATTTTGCTAAAGCCTGAAACCTTTTTTAAAAGAGGATAAAGTAAGAAATAGATGTAATAAAACGAATGAGTCCTTTAGATGACAATGGGGTGATAATATGAACTTGATGCTGTGCTTATGAGTTATTATGTCATTTTAGTCTAATGGTCCAAAAGGTCCTTTAAAAATCATCTAGGTGAATGGACGTATATCATGCGGAGACAATAGCATACATGGTTGTTTCCATTTGGCTTTAAAATAAACTTCAAAGTCAGAGAACTTTCTGTATTATGTTGGGCTGTCAAATTATGTACTTTGGAAAGGCATGGTTTTCATATGCATATTTCATATGCAAACTATCTTCCCAACATGTGCCTATTTTAAAAGAATTATTTTACTTGAAATGTAAAAACACAAAAATAAATACCTTAATTTAACCAGGGAAATTGGTTGAGTCCTCTAAGGGAGTAACGAGTCAACTCTGCCCCTTTAAAACTCACCTTTGTCTCTGCCTGAGCTAACACTGAAGATTAAAGACAGCATTCAAAGAGGGCTATTCTTCATATTTTACTTGCTCATTAAACGCCAAGATAGTTTTTTACTCAATTATACATCTGCCAATGAAAATAGTGAGCAAAGACAACCTCAAGGCCATGTTTTCATTTCGATCATTGTTCCCTAGTGAATAACAAGTTTGCGAGCTCTCCTAAGACAATTTATATTGATCTAGGCTTCATAAATCTGGTACAGTAGACTGAGTTGCTGAGCTGTATGTTGTGATCATGTCTTTATACCAACAACATTAATCACTTGCTCAAGAGGAAGTAGCAGTTCAAGAGTGTTCTGTCTCACGGTCTCATCAGAAAGGACATCTTAACAGAAGCCTTTCATGTTGCCCTTTCTCCCCAGCGGTTTCAGTACTCACTCCTCTCTATAGGTTTCCAAGCTCTAATCTATCCTGTCCTGATCCTTAGGCAATGTCAAAATGAGCAAAATATTTACAAAGACTTATATACCTATGAAAAAAATATTTATTTTGTAAGCTACAATTTCTAAAGATGGAGATACAATTAAAAGGACACTAGATGCACTTGCCTATGGAAAAATTTAATCCTCCATGTCTACAGTCAGTCAAAGTTGAAAATGCATCTGAGAGAAAATGATTTTTATTTAATTTTCTCCTTCAGAAAATATTAAACTTAACCGGAAACCAGCCAACACATCTGTCTCTGAAGCGTTCCAGGGCAGAGATACAAACAATGGTTCCAATAGATTATGCATCTGGCCACCGACATTTTAAGTGGAGAAAAGGAGGGTTGTGACTAATACACAGGAAATTATGTTATTTGACACGATATTATATTAGAGAACAAAAAAAAAACCAAAATTGGGCTAGTATGAATGAGATGAAATAAATGAGATTGTTTTAGGTATCACATACTGTAATTATGCCATTTCTTCCCATTGGTTTAGTGGATAAACAGAAGGAAGCGTCACTATATGTTTTTTACTAAAGAATCACTAAAACTAAATGCATTACATGCCCTTTTACAAACTGATTTTTCATTTGTCCTCTTATAACTGTTATTAGGTAACTCTTATGGGAGACTGAATTTCTTTTATTTGTAAAGTAATTTATAATCACATAGTCAATTATTTTAAAAAGCAAGATACATTTTGTTGAACACTATTCTCCTTAACACTACCAGCTAGTCCATAGAACATTTCTTTCTTTCCTTTACAGTAGTCTCTTAAAAAAGAAAAAACAAAAAACTTCCATGAAGTACAAAGTATGTAGGGGACACTTAGTTTTAATTCTTAAGGCAAATATGATGGCATTTTATTGGGGAGAAACAAGAGAGTTCTCAACATGTTTTTTTTCTTACCAGTGTGGAACATGTGTCACACTTTAAGAAAATGTTGCTCCTGTCCTTCGTTCCATCATTTGTGATAATTTAGAAAACCATTTAAATAAGAGTTTAATTGTATACAATTTAACAGACTGATTTCTTTCATATTGCTGGCAGTTTTAATTACTGTTGATAATATTGATTTGCCAATTATACTGAGTCTGGAAATAGGAAGGTCAATTGAATTGACTTTTTAAAAAATATAAAATGGTAATAATTTTCCCCAGCTTTTTGTACAAAAGACTAAAGTTTTAACCTCATTTCTGCCACTAACTGGCAGCTTTCAAAGCTGTGGATTCTCTCAGCTTTATCTGTATGATAAAGAACATTTTTAATGCCACAATCTAATATAGAACCAGTTTGCTGAAAGATTTGTTCACTGCTTATTAAGTTCTTTTTAAACCATCTGTACCTGGACTGAATTTTGCTTACAATAAAATTAAAATGAGTCTGTAGGTAATAAAGACATTTAGAAGGATGTTGGATAATACAATTCAAAGCACTAAAAACAATACCAGCACTAATATTATTTTGTACAAATACAATGCAATATGATAGTAAAACCATTGTAGCAATAATATTTTTTATGTTGTAAAATAAGTTTACAAACGGTCTAATAACTACCAGGATATTCTGACCTAAAGAAGAAGGTAGATCGAGATTTATGATGAGATATGAATCCTCCCTTTAGTAGAATCCATCAGCTTTGTCAGGTCCTGAGTTTGAACCCTGCTGGAAGCGTGGAGAATCTTCCACTTTGGAGCTTGTTTCTGTTGTTTTTCTGTTGCAGCCTGAAGAATGTTAACTTCCAGGGCACAGGGCAAGCCTCATCTGTTTGGCCTCATTATTAAGGGAAGGGTGTTTCAGCTTTAGTCTCTCTGGGAAGGGTGGGGATATAAATAGTTTATGCTCTTACTTGTTAATTTGAAGTACATGCAGAAAGCCAGTGGTTGAATACTAGCTTTAAGACCAAAATCAAAATGAGACAAATGAATATTAACAAGTTCAAGACATCAGACTAAAAGATTTACGGTTTTTCTAGAGAGATGCAGGAAAATAAAGATTAACTGCACAAACCTGAATAAATATTTGAATTAGCACTTTCTTCTTGATACCCATTTATATTCCTTTTAAAGGCCCTTTTATGTCTTCCAGTTTCCCTGACATCTTTCCGCTTCACCTACCACCTCCAGAAATACTCACACTTGCTGTATTTCTCCTGCTAAGAGCTCAATTTATTGAGCCCCAATACTAGCATATTATGTCTATGATATCATTAAATGTATATAATAACCCATGAGTATGTACTATTATTAGTCCTTATTTACAGATGAAAACACAAAGACACAGAAAAGGTAAGTACCTTGCCCCAAATTACACAGCCTCTAAGAGTCAAGATTTTAACTTAGACAACCTGATAGAGATGGGATGCTTAACCATCCAGCTAAGCTATTGTCATCTCTTCCTTGCTCTTTGCTCCCTCTTCCTCAAGTATAACTTTGTGCCTTTACATACAATATCTAATTTAATCTTTGCAAATGACTTTGAAAGGTAGGACTTAAAATCTTCACAGATTAAAAAAACAAAAAAACAAAAAAATCCCCGAAACATTAAAGTTCAAAATGTTGATTAACTTGCCCTAGTTTTCAGGGCTAGAAAGTGTTGCTGACACCTGAATTTGAACCCGTATCTAGCTACCTCCAGACTTGTGAGTCTTTCTACCTTAGAGACAAAATTTTAACAACAGAATTTCTTCCCAGGACTATTTGTGTTTAGATAAATTGCTAATCCACAAACTGTGACAATTCAGGCATCTGAGGAAGTTATTTGGGAAGATGGTGTAGGACGAAGGCTCCTTAAGTGACACTTCATAGAGATCACTTGTTCCCCTTCTTGTAAGGCTGGTGCTGAGCTGCGGTGTGGAGCGTATGCAATGGAGACTTGTGGGTCACTTCTGTCTTCTCCCATGTGCACTGCCAGGTAGTCAGTGTCTGCTTGGCATACAGGGATTGCTATCTAAACTTGTCATTTGACATTTGTTTGACTGGCCACTGGATAACATTACCACTCCATCCGTTTGGAATCTTCTAAATTTGGCTCTTCCTTCCATCTAACCTGGACAGTTCAAACAAGGTGGCTCATTGTGATCAGGCTTCAGCAAGTGCTGTAGAGAAGGGATTTTTAATGGATCTTTGGAATCCATTTCTGTATATGTTTACCTAATTAGGTTTTACTTAAGATAATTTTAAAATAGTTTGCATTCTTTGGGAAAATATATATGAATGGAACCCAGAAGTGAGTTGGAGGTCAAGAGAGAACCAGGCAGTATGAATATAATCGAAATAGTGTGGTATCCACACAAATTGTATATGTACTTTTCAGAATCTTGAAACCTTGATACTGTTCTAGTCAACTGATATGTTAAATTTCCCTAGGTCTTATTTTCCTTATCTTTAAAGGCAAGACATTGAACCTGTAGAGTTTTAAGATCTTTTCCTAAAAAACATTTATCTTCTCTATACTATAATAACCTGTACCTATATATTTTTACTTTTTAAAATATATATGTTATCATTTCATGTATTCATCACTATTTCATGTATTCATCTTTTTTTTTTTTTTTTTTTTTTTTTTGCGGTATGCGGGCCTCTCACTGTTGTGGCCTCTCCCGTTGCGGAGCACAGGCTCCGGATGTGCAGGCCCAGCGGCCATGGCTCACGGGCCCAGCCGCTCCGCGGCATATGGGATCCTCCCAGACCGGGGCACGAACCCGTATCCCCTGCATCGGCAGGCGGACTCTCAACCACTGCGCCACCAGGGAGGCCCGTATTCATCTTTTTTTTCATCTCCCCAAATTTACTGAGAGCCTACTAAGTACCAGGCACTGTGTTGACTGGGATGCAATAAAGATAAATAAGACATAGCCCCTGCCCTCAAAGAGATCTCTGCAAAGAATAGGATAAAACTATACAGACGGCTAATGAAATTCTCATGAGTGACAAACTTGCCAGAGATGACAGAGGACAGCTGCTTTTCTTTTCATCACAAAAACATACAAAAGGTCCATTTACTTCAGAAGCCAGCAGGCACAAGCCATTCCAGCCACAGTCCTACCTTCTGTGCAACTTCCTCAGAACCAGAAGTTTTTTTCTTTTTTCTTTTTTGCTTTTTTTTTGGTACATAAATGAATAATACAAGAGACAACTAATAGCCAGTTTATACTCCCTGCTGTCCTTCCAAAGCTTCATAGCCCAAAATAAAGGTGCTGCGGAGGTGGAGAACCCAATTTCCATTCTAAGTTTCACACAGTGGGTTTCAGTCAATTAAAATTTCTGTTCCTAAGATACAGTTGCTTATGGAGGCAAGCAGCACCCACAGTTTTTGGAAACAATGATCTTGGTCTGGAGGAACTATCTTCCCCCAGTCCTTGCTGAGACCCCAGTCAAGGGAGTCTAGTCAGTTGCTGTGAGGATGTCATAAAGCCAATTTCCTTTCCTTTCCCAGGCGTCAACTTCTTATTACCTTGGGTTTTGACTCCTCTCAGAGACACGATGAACATCTTGGGAGTGGGGGAACAACGTGTATGCCGTTCTTTTTATCCTCACTAATGTATTGGAACTAGGCCATCTGGCTGCCTTTTGGGTAAATCCATTTTATAACAAGATTTGTGTGTGTGTGATTCAGTAATTAAGCCCCTTTGGATAGAGTTCAAGATGGACCTGCCTTATGCTGAATTTTGCTTTATAACAAACTATTAGCCACAGGTGCCAGTGATTTATAAATCAGGATGAGAAATCTCTTATGGATTTCAGAAAATTAGTCATTTCTCCAAGTTTCCTTTGACCTTAGGTTCACTCTTCTTCAGAGGTGAGCAAAGTAAGAACATGTTTAGAGTTACCCCTGGTCTAGAATTGCTAAGATTATTATCTGCCAACTTTATCCTAAATCTAACCAACTAGGGATAAAATGTTGAGATTAAGACAGGAGAGTCTTGATGTTGTTACTCATTGCTAATGTATTAACATCATAATAGACTTAACTATTCACTCATTCATTTAAAAAAACATTGCTAGACACTAGGCTGAAGATTCAAAAATAACTAGAGAAACTCATGATTTCAGCTTCATTATAACATGATTCATTAGACACCCAATGGTCCTTCTTGTCAACGTTACATGGGGGCTTCAAACATCAAACTGTGACATGACATGATATCATCTTTGGAATATTTTCTGAGAATAATTTATTTTGAGCAAATTACCTTGCCATGTCTTGAACTCAAAAAGTGTAAATATTACAAAAATGTGGTTAAAAGTCAAGTGATCAGTCATGTTTTTTTCTGATATCTTGTGGGGAAAATTTCAGCTTCTTGGCTAGTTGTGTTCCCAGTTTCTTTGGCCATGGGTAGTGGAAAGTTATAGTCAGTTTGAGAATTTTCTTCTGGTCACTGATTCATATGAAAATCCCTTTGCAAAACATGATTAATTTGATTGGACTCTACTTCTTTGGTTTTCTTTTTGCTGTCTCCTTTGTACCCACTTTCTGGTTGGTGAGGTGAGCCATCTCTCAACAGTTCTGCGTGTTTTCTTAGCTACCATGTGGTTATAATGTCATTCATATCAGCAACACTGAGAGCTTCTTTGACAAGGAAAGCAACCCTTTGTGACAGTTAATTGGGTAACAATTCACTTTTATCTCAAGCTAAATTGTTGGAATCTTTTAAAAAGATACTGAACTTGGAACCTCTTCTCGGGCATAAGAAGAGCTTGCCTTGGGAGAAGTAGGCTATTTGAGTTCTAGCATTTTCCCTGCTTGGACATAGATTTGCTTTCCTTTTTAAGACCCTACGAATGGTTACTGTGGTCTAACCTCCTTGAGTAGAGACAGAATGATCCTGGAAATTCACCAGATGGTAACAGACTTCAGAAAAAAAGGTGACTTTGACCTCCTTGTACTTCTGTGTTGGCCGACATAAACCATACCCTCACGAATGGATAGCTGATGTTTGTAATTAGAGAAGAATGTGCTATATGGCTTATGTGTTGACTCTGCAAGGACTAATAGGGTTACTTAATGAGTTTGGGATCCTAGACCCATTACTGGAATTACATTTGGTGTCACACTTGGGAAAGATTTTCATCTTGCTCTCACTGAGGTTCTTAAAAGCTGCTTATACAATTGTAATTCACTTTGAATCTGAAAACAAACTTCGTCGAGAGATTATTTAAGGCATATTTAGTTCTAGTTGGGTCTCAACTAAAATTATCTAAATTATCTAAGTAGATGCCAAGACACACTGCCATCTAGACATGTTCACAAAAAGGCAAATTACTGCAGGTGCAAAACCCTCTCAAGAGCTCACTGAGTTAGATAAAATTAAACACAGTTCATTGCAATATTGTGAAATGTATTTTTGTCACACTTTCTTCTGAGTACTATGGCATGATCATTTCAAAGAATTATCAAACTGATTTGTAATCACAGTATTTTTGTGTGGTAGTGGTTTTTGACTTGTGGGCTTTATTCTTCTTGACCACAGTTGAATGCTGTGGGGATAATGATAACTGGATGACTATTGGAAGGGATTAAAAAGTATACTGATGAATTTTACAGCATGTTAGCTGGAAGCCCTCCTTATTAGTGAGGGGATAAACTCCAAAGATTCTCCTGATGAGAGTAAATTCCTACAGACCTGTGCTTCTTCTGGCCAGTGTAAGGCAGTGTTTGCAGGCTACAACACCTAGTGTTAAAGACCTGGGCTTAATTCAGTGACTCTGAGCTAACAAAGCCTCAAGTGAACAAGGGTAGGAGGCACAGTGAATATTTGGAACTGCAAACAGAAAATGTACATCAAGAGGACTGTCTGTGCTGGTCAAATTAGTGACCAAGGCAATGGAGTGTGTCACTGTATAAAAAAATGACTTGTTTTTACTTTTTTTAGGAGTCAAACCTGTGATTAAGAACCAGCAGGAGGTGGGTCAAAAAGGATCATGCTGTGATTTATGTCATAGAGTGTTCTGCCTATGTTTTCCTTAAGAGTTTTATAGTGTCTGGCCTTACATTTAGGTCTTTAATCCATTTTGAGTTTATTTTTGTGTATGGTGTTAGGGAGTGTTCTAATTTCATTCTTTTTTTTTTTTTTAGGACAAGTTATTCTTGGCATTTTAATTGAGATGAGTCCTTAGGTAATTTAGGTCTTAACTGGATCATTCACATATTTGTTTTTTTAAAAGGCCAGACCAACTTTCCTTCAGCAGTAACCCAATATGACACCAGAGTTAACAAATGGAAAACAAGATTGTTATTCTGTATTAATTCATTAAAGGGCATTTTAGAGAAAGAACAACTCAGAAAACAAAGACTTCAGAGTCCATGATTCCAAGTTAGTTAAGAGCATTTTAGTTATTAGCAGTGGTTACCAAATAAGCCAAAGGTCAGTCTTTTCAAGGAGCTGCTCATCATTTGCTTTGTTGAGAAGAGGGGAGGAACCACTTCACTACTCGTCTATAAGATAATGCAGGTCTTTTTATCCTTGAAAGGGTTTTCTGAAGTTGGTACCCCCATCAGCAGAGGATCATTCCTTGCATGCTCCTCGCAGTAAGACATGAGGTCCGCTGATGCCTTTGAAACCTTTATTCTTTCGATGGAGGCTTCCATTCTCAACTGCTGCACAGTCCTTCTTGCCTGGGCGATGTTGTTGGTGCTGGCTGTCTTGCTCGACATCTTCAGTTACGGTTTCACCTGAAATCAGTAAGGCTCTGCGTGGCCCACCGTTACCAGGTTTTAGGTGATGGAATGAATCTGCCGGTGTGCTGCCCCTGCCGTCACCGCCGCTGCCGGGGACTCTGTCTCTAAGGGCTCCTGGAGATGACTCCGACCTCTCATCCTGCTGCTCCTCTGGGCGGGCGCCGGCTCCGCCTCGCTCGGGTAGGTGGGGCGGACCCGTATATTATTTTTTAATGGAAATTTTAAAAACTATCATAATTTCACTGTTTAAATTTCTTGCTGACTTGGCACAAAATACTAGCTAGCATAGATGAGATAACATAAAACTCAGAATACACCATTAAGTAAGAACATCAGTAACAAACCGGTAACTGGGAGTCCTTAATTCAAAGAATTTAAGATTAGTCACTACACAAAAAACTTGAAATTTCTCTAAAATTCTATAGTTCACCTAGGGAATACACTTCCCCAATTTTGACAATTATCCTAAAAATTTATAGGCTATTACCAATAATGAGTTGTAAAGCTTGCATAAATATTTGTAAACTACTAATAACAGAAAAGATTTTGATCAACCATGCTAAGGGAAAAACGAAGTAATTTTTCTATTTTCTCCATAGGAAACTGTTTTATAAAAGTCTTGTCTTATTTATTTTTTTTTTTTATTTAATTACACTTTTTTTTTTGCTTTATAACAAATTTAATCAGTTATACATATACATATGTTCCCATATCCCCTCCCTTTTGTGTCTCCCTCCCACTCTCCCTATCCCACCCCTCCAGGCGGTCACAAAGAACCGAGCTGATCTCCCTGTGCTATGCGGCTGCTTTCCACTAGCTATCAGCCTTACGTTTGGTAGTGTATATATGTCCATGCCGCTCTTTCACTTTGTCACAGCTTACCCTTGCCCGTCCCCATATCCTCAAGTCCATTCTCTAGTAGGTCTGTGTCTTTATTCCTGTCTTACCCTTATGTTCTTCATGACATTTTTTTTCTTAAATTCCATAAATATGTGTCAGCATACAGTATTTGTCTTTCTCTTTCTGACTTACTTCACTCTGTATGACAGACTCTAGGTCCATCCACCTAATTACAAATAGCTCAATTTCATTTCTTTTTATGGCTGAGTAATATTCCATTGTATATATGTGCCACATCTTCTTTACCCATTCATCCAATCATGAACAATTAGGTTGTTTCCATCTCCGGGCTATTGTAAATAGGGCTGCTATAAACATTTTGGTACATGTCTCTTTTTGAATTATGGTTTTCTCAGGGTATATGTCCAGTAGTGGGATTGCGGGGTCATATGGTATTTCTATTTGTAGTTTTTTAAGGAACCTCCATACCATTCTCCATAGTGGCTGTACCAATTCACATTCCCACCAGCAGTGCAAGAGTGTTCCCTTTTTTCCACACCCTCTCCAGCATTTATTGTTTCTAGATTTCTTGATGATGGCCATTCTGACTGGTGTGAGATGATATCTCATTGTAGTTTTGATTTGCATTTCTCTAATGAGTAAAGATGTTGAGCATCCTTTCATGTGTTTGTTGGCAGTCTGTATATCTTCTTTGGAGAAATGTCTATTTAGGTCTTCTGCCCATTTTTTGACTGGGTTGTTTGTTTTTTTGTTATTGAGCTGCATGAGCTGCTTATAAATTTTGGAGATTAATCCTTTGTCAGTTGCTTCATTTACAAATATTTTCTCCCATTCTGAGGGTTGTCTTTTGGTCTTGTTTATGGTTTCCTTTGCTGTGCAAAAGCTTTTAAGTTTCATTAGGTCACATGTGTTTATTTTTGTCTTTCTTTCCATTTCTCTAGGAGGTGGGTCAAAAAGGATCTTGCTGTGATTTATGTCATAGAGTGTTCTGCCTATGTTTTCCTCTAAGAGTTTGACAGTGTCTGGCCTTACATTTAGGTCTTTAATCCATTTTGAGCTTCTTTTTGTGTATGGTGTTAGGGAGTGATCTAATCTCATACTTTTACATGTCTCTGTCCAGTTTTCCCAGCGACACATATTGAAGAGCCTGTCCTTTCTCCACTGTACATTCCTGCCTCCTTTATCAAAGACAAGGTGACCATATGTGTGTGGGTTTATCTCTGGGCTTTCTATCCTGTTCCATTGATCTATCTTTCTGTTTTTGTGCCGGTACCATACTGTCTTGATTACTGTAGCTTTGTAGTATAGTCTGAAGTCAGGGAGCCTGATTCCTCCAGCTCCATTTTTCGTTCTCAAGATTGCTTTGGCTATTCGGGGTCTTTTGTGTTTCCATACAAATTGTGAAATTTTTTGTTCTAGTTCTGTGAAAAATGCCATTGGTAGTTTGATAGGGATTGCATTGAATCTGTAGATTGCTTTGGGTAGTAGAGTCATTTTCACAATGTTGATTCTTCCAATCCAAGAACATGGTACATCTCTCCATCTATTTGTATCATCTTTAATTTCTTTCATCAGTGTCTTATAATTTTCTGCATACAGGTCTTTTGTCTCCTTAGGTAGGTTTATTCCTAGATATTTTATTCTTTTTGTTGCAATGGAAAATGGGAGTGTTTCCTTGATTCCACTTTCAGATTTTTCATCATTAGTATATAGGAATGCCAGAGATTTCTGTGCATTAATTTTGTATCCTGCAACTTTACCAAATTCATTGATTAGCTCTAGTAGTTTTCTGGTAGCATCTTTAGGATTCTCTATGTATAGTATCATGTCATCTGCAAACAGTGACAGCTTTACTTCTTCTTTTCCGATTTGGATTCCTTTTATTTCCTTTTCTTCTCTGATTGCTGTGGCTAAAACTTCCAAAACTAAGTTGAATAAGAGTGGTGAGAGTGGGCAGCCTTGTCTTGTTTCTGATCTTAGTTGAAATGGTTTCAGTTTTTCACCATTGAGGACGATGCTGGCTGTGGGTTTGTCATATGTGGACTTTATTATGTTGGGGCGAGTTCCCTCTATGTCTACTTTCTTCAGGGTTTTTATCATAAATGGGTGCTGAATTTTGTCAAATCTTTCTCTGCATCTATTGAGATGATCATATGGTTTTTCTCCTTCAACTTGTTAATATGGTGTATCACATTGATTGATTTGCGTATATTGAAGAATCCTTGCATTCGTGGAATAAACCCCACTTGATCATGGTGTATGATCCTTTTAACGTGCTGTTGGATTCTGTTTGCTAGTGTTTTGTTGAGGATTTTTGCATCTATGTTCATCAGTGATATTGGTCTGTAGTTTTCTTTCTTTGTGACATCCTTGTCTGGTTTTGGTATCAAGGTGATGGTGGCCTCGTAGAATGAGTTTGGGAGTGTTCCTCCCTCTGCTATATTTTGGAAGAGTTTGGGAAGGATAGGTGTTAGCTCTTCTCTAAATGCTTGATAGAATTCGCCTGTGAAGCCATCTGGTCCTGGGCTTTTGTTTGTTGGAAGATTTTTTTTTTTTTTTTTTTTTTTTTTTTTTTTTCGGTATGCGGGCCTCTCACTGTTGTGGCCTCCCCCGTTGCGGAGCACAGGCTCCGGACGCGCAGGCTCCGGACGCGCAGGCTCAGCGGCCATGGCTCACGGGCCCAGCCGCTCCGCGGCATATGGGATCCTCCCAGACCGGGGCACGAACCCGTATCCCCTGCATCGGCAGGCGGACTCTCAACCACTTGCGCCACCAGGGAGGCCCTGTTGGAAGATTTTTAATCACAGTTTCAAGTTCAGTGCTTGTGATGGTCTGTTCATATTTTCTATTTCTTCCTGATTCAGTCTTGGCAGGTTGTGTATTTCTAAGAATTTGTCCATTTCTTCCAGGTTGTCCATTTTATTGGCATAGAGTTGCTTATAGTAATCTCTCATGATCTTTTGTATTTCTGCAGTGTCAGTTGTTACTTCTCCTTTTTCATTTCTAATTCTATTGATTTGAGTCTTCTCCCTTTTTTCCTTGATGAGTCTGGCTAATGGTTTATCAATTTTGTTTATCTTCTCAAAGAACCAGCTTTTAGCTTTATTGATCTTTGCAATCGTTTCCTTCATTTCTTTTTCATTTATTTCTGATCTGATTTTTATGATTTCTTTCCTTCTGCTAACTTTGGGATGTTTTTGTTCTTTCTCTAATTGCTTTAGATGCAAGGTTAGGTTGTTTATTCGAGATGTTTCCTGTTTCTTAAGGTGGTATTGTATTGCTATATACTTCCCCCTTAGAACTGCTTTTGCTGCGTCCCATAGGTTTTGGGTCATCGTGTCTCCATTGTCATTTGTTTCTAGGTTTTTTTTAATTTGCTCTTTGATTTCTTCAGTGATCACTTTGTTATTAAGTAGTGTATTGTTCAGCCTCCATGTGTTTGTATTTTTTACAGCTCTTTTCCTGTAATTCATATCTAGTCTCATAGCATTGTGGTCGGAAAAGATACTTGATACAATTTCAATTTTCTTAAATTTACCAAGGCTTGATTTGTGACCCAAGATATGATCTATCCTGGAGAATGCTCCATGAGCACTTGAGAAAAATGTGTATTCTGTTGTTTTTGGATGGAATGTCCTATAAATATCAATTAAGTCCATCTTGTTTAATGTATCATTTAAAGCTTGTGTTTCCTTACTTATTTTCATTTTGGATGATCTGTCCATTGGTGAAAGTGGGGTGTTAAAGTCCCCTACTATGAGTGTGTTACTGTCGATTTCTCCTTTTATGGTGTTAGTATTTGCCTTATGTATTGAGGTGCTCCTATGTTTGGTGCATAAATATTTAAAATTGTTATATCTTGTTCTTGGATCGATCCCTTGATCATTATGTAGTGTCCTTCTTTGTCTCTTCTAGTAGTCTTTATTTTAAAGTCTATTTTGTCTGATATGAGAATTGCTACTCCAGCTTCCTTTTGGTTTCCATTTGCATGGAATATCTTTTTCCATCCCCTTACTTTCAGTCTGTATGTGTCTCTAGGTCTGAAGTGGGTCTCTTGTAGACAGCATATATATGGGTCTTGTTTTTGTATCCATTCAGCCAGTCTGTGTCTTTTGGTGGGAGCATTTAGTCCATTTACATTTAAGGTAATTATTGATATGTATGTTCCTATTCCCATTTTCTTAATTGTTTTGGGTTCGTTATTGTAGTTCTTTTCCTTCTGTTGTGTTTCTTGCCTAGAGAAGTTCCTTTAGCATTTGTTGTAAAGCTGGTTTGGTGGTGCTGAACTCTCTCAGCTTTTGCTTGTCTGTAAAGGTTTTAATTTCTCCATCAAATCTGAATGAGATCCTTGCTGGGTAGAGTAATCTTGGTTGCAGGTTTTTCTCCTTCATCACTTTAAGTATGTCCTGCCACTCTCTTCTGGCTTGTAGAGTTTCTGCTGAGAGATCAGCTGTTATCCTGATGGGGATTCCCTTGTGTGTTATTTGTTGTTTTTGCCTTGCTGCTTTTAATATGATTTCTTTGTGTTTAATTTTTGACAGTTTGATTAATATGTGTCTTGGCGTATTTCTCCTTGGATTTATTCTGTATGGGACTCTCTGTGCCTCCTGGACTTGATTAACTATTTCCTTTCCCATATTAGGGAAGTTTTCAACTATAATCTCTTCAAATATTTTCTCAGTCCCTTTCTTTTTCTCTTCTTCTTCTGGAACCCCTATAATTCGAATGTTGGTGCGTTTAATGTTGTCCCAGAGGTCTCTGAGACTGTCCTCTGTTCTTTTCATTCTTTTTTATTTATTTTGCTCTGCAGCAGTTATTTCCACTATTTTATCTTCCACCTCACTTATCCGTTCTTCTGCCTCAGTTATTCTGCTATTGATCCCATCTAGAGTATTTTTTATTTCATTTATTGTGTTTTTAATCGATGCTTGATTCATCTTTAGTTCTTCTAGGTCCTTGTTAACTGTTTCTTGCATTTTGTCTATTGTATTTCCAAGATTTTGGATCTGGGAAATAGAATCTTGGATCATCTTTACCATCATTATTCTGAATTCTTTTTCAGGTAGACTGCCTATTACCTCTTCATTTGTTAGGTCTGGTGGGTTTTTATCTTGCTCCTTCTCCTGCTGTGTGTTTTTCTGTCTTCTCATTTTGCTTATGTTACTGTGTTTGGGGTCTCCTTTTGCAGGCTGCAGGTTCATAGTTCCCGTTGTTTTTGGTATCTGTCCCCAGTGGCTAAGGTTGGTTTAGTAGGTTGTGTAGGCTTCCTGGTGGAGGGAACTAGTGCCTGTGTTCTGGTGGATGAGGCTGGATCTTGTCTTTCTGGTGGGCAGGTCCACGTCTCGTGGTGTGTTTTGGGGTGTCTGCGGACTTTTTATGATTTTAGGCCACCTCTCTGCTAATGGGTGTTGTTGTGTTCCTGTCTTGCTAGTTGTTTAGCATAGGGTGTCCAGCACTGTAGCTTGCTGGTCATTGAGTGAAGCTGGGTGCTGGTGTTGAGATGGAGATCTCTGGAAGATTTTCACCGTTTGATATTATGTGGAGCTGGGAGGTCTCTTGTGGACCAGTGTCCTGAAGTTGGCTCTCCCACCTCAGAGGCACAGCACTGACTCCTGGCTCCTCAATTTGGGATGATTTGTTGTCTATTCATGTATTCCATAGATGGAGGGTACATCAAGTTGATTGTGGAGCTTTAATCCACTGCTTCCGAGGCTGCTGGGAGAGGTTTCCCTTTCTCTTCTTTGTTCTCACAGCTCCTGGGTCTCAGCTTTGGAATTGGCCCCGCCTCTGCGTGTAGGTCACCGGAGGACGTCTGTTCTTCGCTCAGACAGGACAGGGTTAAAGAAGCAGCCTCTTCGGGGACTCTGGCTCACTCAGGCCGGGCGGGAGGGAGGGGCACGGAGTGCGGGGCGAGCCTGCAGCGGCAGAGGTCGGCGTGATGTTGCACCAGCCGGAGGCGCACCGTGCGTTCTCCCAGGGAAGCCGCCCCTGGATCCCGGGACCCCAGCAGTGGCGGGCTGCACAGGCTCCCGGAAGGGCGGTGTGGACAGTGACCTGCGCTCACACACAGGCTTCTTGGCGGCGGCAGCTGCAGCCCCAGTGTCCCACGCCCGTCTCTGGGTTCCGTGCTTTCAGCTGCGACTCGCGCCCGTCTGTGGGGCCCCTTTAAGCAGCGCTCTTAATCCCCTCTCCTCGCGCACCAGGAAACCAAGAGGGAAGAAAAAGTCTCTTGCCTCTTCGGCAGCTCCAGAGTTTTCCCGGACTCCCTCCCGGCTAGCTGTGGCACATTAGCCCCCTTCAGGCTGAGTTCTCGCCGCCAGCCCCAGTCCTCTCCCTGTGCTCTGACCGAAGCCCGAACCTCAGCTTCCAGTGCCGCCCGTCCTGGCGGGTAAGCAGACAAGCCTCTCGGGCTGGTGAGTGCCAGTCAGCACCAATCCTCTGTGCGGGAATCTCTCCACTTTGCCCTACCCAGGTACGTGGGGAGTTTCTTGCCTTTTGGGAGGTCTGGGGTCTTCTGCCAGCGTTCAGTAGGTGTTCTGTAGGAGTTGTTCCATGTGTAGCTGTATTTCTGGTGTATCCGTGGGGAGGAAAGTGATCTCCACGTCTTACTCTTACGCCATCTTCCCCGGAAGTCAACCTAATTTCATTCTTTTACATGTAGCTGTCCAGTTTTCCCAGCACCACTTGTTGAAGAGGCTGTCTTTTCTCCATTGTATATTCCTGCCTCCTTTATCAAAAATAAGGTGACCATATGTGTGTGGATTTATCTCTGGGCTTTCTATCCTGCTCCATTGATCTATTTTTCTGTTTTTGTGCCAGTACCATACTGTCTTGATTACTGTAGCTTTGTAGTATAGTCTGAAGTTTGACCACCCCCTCCCTTCTACAGAAATGGAAATAAAAGCAAAAATAAACAAATGGGACCTAATGAAATTTAAAAGCATTTGCACAGCAAAGGAAAACATAAATAATACGAAAAGACAACCCTCAGAATGGGAGAAAATATTTGCAAATGGAGCAACTGACAAAGGATTAATCTCCAAAATTTACAAGCACCTCATGCAGCTCAATATCAAAAAAAGCAAACAACCCAATCCAAAAATGGGCAGAAGACCTAAATAGACATCTCTCCAAAGAAGATATACAGATTGCCAACAAACACATGAAAGGATGCTCAACACCACTAAACATTAGAGAAATGCAAATCAAAACTAGAATGAGGTATCACCTCACACCAGTCAGAATCGCCATCATCAAAAAATCTAGAAACAATAAATGCTGGAGAGGGTGTGGAGTAAAGGGAACCCTCTTGCCCTGTTGGTGAGAATATAAATTGATACCGCCAGTATGGAAGTTCCTTTAAAAACTAAAAATAGAACTACCATACGACCCAGCAATCCCACTACTGGGCATATACTCTGAGAAAACCATAATTCAAAAAGAGTCATGGATTTCAATGTTCATTGCATCTCTATTTACAATAGCCAGGACATGGAAGCAACCTAAGCGTCTATCGACAGATAAAGGGACAAAGAAGATGTGGCACACATATACAATGGAATATTAGCCATGAAATGAAGCAAAATTGAGCTATTGGTAGTGAGGTGGATGGACCTAGAGTCTGTCAGACAGAGTGAAGTAAGTCAGAAAGAGAAAAACAAATACCATATCCTAACACATATATATGGAATCTAAAAAAAAAAAAGGTTCTGAAGAACCTAGGGGCAGGATAGGAATAAAGGCACAGATGTAGAGAATGGACTCGAGGACATGGGGAGGGGGAAGGGTAAGCTGTGACAAAGTGAGAGAGTGGCATGGACATATATACACTACCAAATGTAAAATAGATATCTAGTTAACAAATGTTCTATCCAATGTTCTATCAAATCTCTTTGTTGGATGCTTGTTCAGACCATTCTTAGTAACTGACCATTTCATACTTTCCAATTGGGGTGACACAGCTAAATCAGGAAGCTTTTCTTTTTCCCATTTGAGTCATAGATCCCTACTAAATTTCTCTTTTACTGTTTTGCTTTTAAACAAAATTTAATATAGTTTATTCCACAAACAGGCTAAGAAAAAGAAATTATTCCTCATTCTTTGAGTGTAAAAGAAGAGTAATAATCTGATACTGAATGTCTTTACAATAGTGTCTAGCTTTAAAGTATTTCAGAAACACAAGTGTTTGAAGAGAGAGAAACATATGTCTCAGCAAGCAGGTGGCTGTACAAGAAAAGGATCTCTATAATGACTTGTCTGCATTTCTGGAAGCTTGAAATACTGTACAAGCACAACCTTAATATAACCATAACAGACAGCAGAGTGTGACTTAATGATCAAATAATAAATAGCAAAGAAAGAAATTAATCTACAGGTGTTACATGGTGAAGCATGAAATGGAAACCCTGAACCATGGGGCAGAACTCAGCCAAGTAATTTTAGCACTTCTGCAGGATTTAAAGATCTCTGGACTGAACTAAAATCCTTTTAAGAAAATAAATATTATGTCTTTATAAAAATATTTTATTCATATGTACTCTGTCTATTATGGTAGAAATTATTTCTAATTGGCTGATACTCATTCATTCAGTCATTTACTTAACAAACCTTAACTGAGTGCCTGTTCTGTGCCAGGCCTCATGTGAGGCACAATAGAGGCAAAGACATCTCACAGTTCATAGTCTAGCAGTAGAGATGAATAGCAACTGTACAATTACACTACAGGATGATGAGTTCTGTGATGAAGGAAGCAAAGGATGCTGTGTAAGAAGGGCCACCTAACCCTGCCTAGAAGACTCTCAGAGGGACCTGATATTGAGACAAGTGAGACTAATGTAGAAGAATGGTTAGGAGGGTCCTTCTAGGGAGAGGAAAAAGCAGGTACAAAAGCATGAGAGACTTGGGTCAAATCAGTCATTTGGAGTTGAGTACACTGTTATACAGGGTGCAAGGACTGGGCAGGTAAACTTAGATAAGTGCCATTGTAGGATTTAGAAAGATCAAACTGGTGGCAGTGTGGCATGTAGGTTAAAGGGATTACAAGTGAAGGTGGAAAGACAAATGGCTATTACAGTAAACAGAGTGAGAACTAATAAGGTTCTAAACCAAGGTAATGGCAGTTGATATATGGAGATGTCAAGATCTAAGGAATAATTTAAAAAGTAGAATCACCTGAAAATCATGAGAAATTTGATATGAGATAAAGGAATAAAAGAAGGTGTTGGGTCAAAGATGATATTCAGGTCTCTGATCTGAATGAACCATGGGTATGGGTCTGGCCATTCACCTATATAGGGTAGTCTGGGAAAAGAAGCTGATATGGAGGGAAACTGATGGGTTCAGTTTGAGTTGCGTTCTGTTTACAGTGTCTTTTTAGGCATCCAAGTGGAAATTCCCACAGGTGGTTGTTTATGAAATCCTAGAGTTCAGGAGGGAGCTCTGGGCTTAAAGATGTATATTGGGAGTTATTGTATAATAAGACTGGTTGATGCCATTATTATGAATATATTATCCAGGAGGATTGGCCAAGGGATAAACCTAGAGAAATACTGATTCTTAAGGAGCAGATAGAGAAAGAGGAGATTATAAAAGAGACTGAAAAGCAATAGCTGATGAAGTCCAAGTGTAACCATGTGAGAGTTGTCTCCTGGAGTCAAAGGACTTCAAAGAAAAAACCTGGGTTCCAGAGGCAAGTACTTCAGCACAATCAAGTGAGTTAGGATTACAAGGTGGAAACACTGATGGTACAAATTATCATTCAATATAGAATATAATTGAGAATTAAAGGGATTGTGATGGTTGATTATATGACTGGTGCCCAGTGTTTTGGTTAAACATCCTGGATCTGTCCATGAGGGTATTTCTAGATGAAATTAGCATTTGACTCAGTAAACTGAGTAAGGGAGATTGCTCTCACCAGTGGGAGTGGACATCATACACTCAGCTGAAGGCCTGAATACAATAAAAATGCAGAGGAAGGGAGAATTTGCTCTTTCTCTGCCTGACTACTTGAGCTGCAACATTGGTTTCTCTGGCTCTCAGACTGGGACTTATACACCATTGGTATTCCTGGGTCTCAGGCCTTCAGACTTGGATTGAAAGTTACACTGTCAGTTCTCCTGGTTCTCAGGCCTTTGGACTTGGACTGAAACTACACCACCAGCTTCCCTGGGTTTTCAACTTACAGACACAGTTCTTCTCAGCCTCTATAATCATAAGAGCAAAATCCTTATAATAAGTCTCTTTCTATATCTCTATTTATATCATCTATCTCTCTACGTCTCTCTCTATCAATCTATCATCTACCTAAATAATCTGTTGGTTCTGTTCCTCTGGGAAAACCTGACTAATACACAGATTGTTATTAACAATTATGACAGGACAACAAGTGTAAAGTAGATGTTTTGCAGGACAACCAGGATGCATGGTCATCCTACATTTGGAAGAATTATTTCAATGATGTGGTAAAAGTGGAGCCTGTGGATGGCGAGAGTTAAGGAGTGAGGTGAATGATAAAAATTAAAGTACTTGTGTACAGACTATTTTTTTTTTGCAATAGCTTGTATTTAAAGGGGAGAGACTAGATGGGAGTTAGTAGGGGATACAAGGTTAAAGGAGAATGTTGTGCATGGCAGAGGCTTGAGCAATCTTGTATGCAAGAGGGAAAATGTCAATGGAGAGAGAGAAGTCAGAGGACTTACAATAAAAGAGAATAAATGACTGAACAACTTCTGTATGGAAGCTGGAGGGAATGGCAGGATTAGCTTCAGAAAAGAGGATAGAATATTTTGTCTAGAGAAACAGGAGAAAAAATTAGAGAACAAATGTAGCATATGTGTAGGTGGGTGAGTGTGAAGTTGGATAAGTTTTCACCTGATTGTGTTTTCTCTGTAAAGTTGGAGGGGAGGTCTTGTGCTGAGAGTGAAGGATGAAATTATGGGATAGGGAGCTTGTGAAAAGCAGGTAAGCTTGGAATGGTAATCCTGGAGAGCGAGAGACAAGCTGATTAGAAACATACTACAGAATTTTCAGGTAATATTAAGGGCCAACTGGACACCATTAACTTACAGTGACACAGATCTACACAGTTTTATGTTTTATTCCCACATCCCCATCCATTTTAGGTAGTGGGGATTGTGGCCTTGACCAGATTGAGATTATGGCAGCAGATGCAGCAGAAGGGAGCAAAGAATCGAGACACAAAGAAGTGACTCAAATGCTGGATTATGGCCCACATGGGAAATGGGGACAGGAGGAGGCTAATAGATGGGCAAGAATGGAACAGTCAATAAATTTCAAGTCTAGTTAAGGATTAGAAATGAAGATGTTAATAGTACAAATAAGAAAGGTAGAAGAATAGGAAACTGTGCTTTGAGAGTGGACATAGGACTTTAAGATTTCAGAGGTGTGTCAGCTCTGGTGGGGTCTGGTGGTTATGGTGAATGTCTGAAGCAAAGAGGATATGCTGTCTGATTGGTGTTTCCAGATGGATGTGGGAATCCCTAATTATTATGATAAAACTTAGAGCAAAGAGGAGAACTTTAAACCAAATACAAAATTAGATAACCGAAGTGGACAAAAATTTGGAGAAGATGGGAGTGATATAGCCAGACATATTTTTACAAGTATTTAGAGAAGCAAAGGTTTGGTGTTGCCAGGTGGAGTTGAAGCTACAAATTCTGCCTTTCAGCCTAACTCCCAAGAAGGCTCCAAGAGGTATGATATCATCAGAGTCACATTTTCACAAAGACATTGAAATCAAGGGACCATTCTGTGATGGAGAGAGTGGAAGGGTTGACAAGAGTAAGAGGACTGGTTAAGAGAAAAGAAAAGAAGACCAGCTTGGACATAAGCATATGGAAGAAACAAGTATAACTGAGAGGCGTGTCTGCATTTTGGGAGGTGGGTAGAGATGATGAGGATTTTGTCTAACTTTCTACCATGTTCTCTATTTCATTCCCAGTGAACTTAATAGCACCTGATATATATGTGAAGAATGTGAGACCTAAGCTCCAAGAAAGCAGGAACTTGTAGTATTCTGTTTGCTGCTGTATCTAAAACACTCTGTAGCACATGGTCAGTGTGCCACAAATATTTGTGGGAGAGAGAAATAAATGATTCCTGGGAGGTGGACAATATAAAGGAATAGTTAAGACCCTGAGCTCTCAAATCAGAGAGCCCTGAGTTAGGATCCCAGCTGGGCCATCTTGGGTAAGTTGTTTAATTTCTTTAGGTTTCAACTTCCTCATTTATAATTTATAAGTTATCTTAGTAACTATGCTTCAGAGTTTCCAGAAGCACCTGACACCTAGTTAGCACTCAATAAATGGCAACTATTGCCACCACTATTGCTTTTAACTGCTTTATTTTGTGTGAAGAAATATAGTATGACAATAGTTTGAAGCTAGACCTCTGATTAAAAATTAGGTTTCTACGCAGAATATTGGTAAGAAATCCTAGAAGGGGTGTGCCAGGTTCAAGATTAGTCAAACTGTTAGAAAGAGAGAATGCCTTCCTTGTACTTTAATAACCACTACAAAATTTCTACTCAGTTACTCTGAACAAGTGCTTTTGGGGATACCAACTTCCTGGGTAAAACTTGGATCCTCTGGGCAGAATGACAAGGATGCTTTTTAATTCAGTGAATAGTGCAGTTATTTCTCCTGTTTCAAATCTACACTTACCTTTGAAGGAGGGTGTGATTGTGGTTTCTAATTAGTCTGTGCCTTTCCTGGATTTTCTTTGACTTTGTAAACTCTTGAGTTCCAGTGATAATCACTGTCTAAAGTATTCACTTTTCCCAGAAATCCTGAGTCATGAATAAGAAATCTTCACACAAAATTATTTTAAGTCATTTAATTCATAGGAATATTATACTGTCTCAAATGGGCATGTGGAGAATTTAGCTGTGATCTCTATCAGCAAACCCATTTATCTTACCCAGGTCTGACATTTTATTCTCTTCCTGGGTTTGCCTTGAGATCTTGTACCTTAGTTTCATCTTGGCTTTCTTGATTCTATACTTTGGCTCTAATTCCTTCTCTATCAGCCCTGGAAACATCTTTGCTGAGGATAAGTAGCTCCTTCCTTCTCCAAAACTCACTCTAATAACCTTAGAATGCACATAACTCATGGGGAAGCTATGAAAATCACTTCCAACCTTTTTACACTGATTCTGGTGCAGCCTACTATTTCCTCATGCTGTGATCGTTTTGCTTTCTTGCTTTAAAAATCTACAGACTACAAAATAGCCCTTACCCATCTAAGCAACTTTCCATGCAAGTCATCAAAATTCACCCTGATTTTCCCAAATAGCAGAGGTAATTTGATTCCTTTCAATGTTGAAAGCACTTTGGTGTCACTAGATCTCTCATTTCCCCTCCAATCCATCTGTGAACTTTGGAGCCTTCTCAAGATTTTGATCGAATGCTAAGGATGGGGTCCAACCTTCCTGTGACACTTCCTTGATTTACAGTTGTGGTGTTTTTCAAATAATGTAAGTATTGGGCATGAATATTTTAAAATGAAACTTGAGATTTTTTTTCAACAGAGCCAAAGCCATGAGTCGCTCATGTCTGCTCTTCTGTCTAGTTTGTGCTGCTGGATACAAAGCCCTCCTAAAAGCCCTGATAGTGCAGGGGTCTTGAAATGATGAGGTGACTCTGTTGCTATGGTGATTCTGTAGCTGGCTAAGTGGTCACTGGTTGGTTTACCCAGCAGGAGTTTTTGCAAAAATAACTTTGATGAGAGTAAAACAAAACTCCTATTTTTGTCTCCCTTGGAAGCTGTAGTAAAGATGAATCAATAAATATATTTTCCTTAACTATTTTCCTTAAATATTTCCTTAACTATGTTCCTTAAATATTTTCCTTAACTTTCCTTTCTCTGACGAGAAAATGGGAGAGAAGTACAGAAGGTCTTTGGTAAAAGAAGTTGCTGGAACTCTACTGAAGCAAGTGCTGATATTGTTTTTAAGGTCAAAGACTAGAAGACTGGAGTTTAACTTGACTTGTTTCTCCTGTGATATGTGCTGAGAACAGAGGTTCAGGGAAGTTGAACCCCTTTTATACAGAGATTGAATTATGTGGTCATGAATTTCTGTAGGACTAATTAGCTTTAATCTAATGAGAAATAACTTGATAGAGTAAGCATATAATATCCAGAACAACCAGAGGACCTGACAATTTTTTCATGCTATGTTGTGGCTCTAAAGAGCACTACGATATTAAGCAGAATGAGATGAATATTTTACTTATTTTCTTTCTGCTGCTCAACTTGTTATTTAGCATCCTGACAGTTGTAAGTGCAAAATAATCTGTGGGGGAATTAGAATCTAAATCAGGCTTATATAACTGTGTTTGTAACTGCTAAACTTATTTGGAGATAGATGCAATCTAGCCTGAAGGATTCTTTAAAAATGTGTTTTACTGATTAAAAGATAAACTCATACACACACATACAGAAACACATATGTTCCTAAATTGATGATTAGATAAGTATTTGTATGTAGTTATTAGGTTGTTGTGTATGAGCAAATAAATGGAGAAATTTACGACACTGAAGTAGCCTCAATGGAAGCATAATATCTTATGTATATTACCTCTTCAAAACTGTCTGATGAATGAAGGAGAAGAAGAATGAAAAAACATACTCCTCTTAGGGTATTAGGGCACCATTTTACCTGAAAACCTCATGTGAATTTGTATTTTACTATGTATTCATATCTGTCTTAGAATTATAATTGTAATGTCTCGTAATAACTTTTAAAGAGGAACAAAAATAGTGAAATCTTGGAGTAAGATGGATTTTCCAGAAAGATGTGTTCAGTCTTTATCCTACACTTTGTGTACCACTGGGCGGCCTGTAGTGTTGCCCAATTCAATGCTTGTTGCTCTAATTCAATTGTTGTAGAAACATTAGAGTACCTTTTTGAAAATGCCATTGCCTGGGCCTCACTGAAGCCTAGTTAAATCTGAATCTCTGGGAAAGATTTTTCTACTCTCTCCAGATGAATCTAGTGTGTACCCAGGGGTGAAAGACACCTCGCTACCTAAAGACTTAGCCAGTTTGAGAAACATGGATGAGGTTATATTAGACACCATCTACCTGTCTCCATGTCACACCTCTCTTTGAAATTGTTTCCTTCATCCCTGGAACCTTAGGACAGCTGTAACTACAATGGTGAACTGATTGTAGGGAAGTGGAAACCTGGTCCTCATGGAAACCCAGGCCTTGTGTGTAGCCCCCTTTAGATCCTGGCGATCAGTATTCCAGCTACTGATTCAACAGCAAATAAACAGAGCTACTACTTCTTAACACTTGGGTCACTGATTTTTCTTTTTTGAAGTAACTTTCTATATCTTAAGAAAATTTTAATTTGACAAAATCCAAATTTCTGATTCCTGGAAATCTTTAATAGTTATAATTTTGTCAATGTTAAAACCTCACAAAACTCTCCTACAATATTTTCAGTATTTGCTGAAGGATAACATACCCCTTGCCTTAATCATGTGCCAGATTACTCATAAACCTGGACCATATGCCACTGCAATTTGCTGATGGGCCCAAGCTGCTTTGGTAGATAAAAAAATCCAAGGGGATTAGAATGGCTCAATCCTCACTGTGAGTAGAACAACGACAGTAGGCCAGCTCCATGCTCTCCTGCCTTTCCTTCTCTGTCCATTACTTATAGTCTCTGCCCTTAGGTCATTGGTAACTCAAAACCCAAAGGTCACATCAGTGCCTGCAAAAATGTATTTCATCCTAATAAGGTCTTTCTTTAGACACTTAGACAGAAACCAAGTTTCAGATAAACACAGAGCATGCAAGGGATAGAATAGAGATCGTTATGTGCAAAAGTAGGAAATATTTCCCCAATTTTGGCTTTAGGATGATCCTGGGGGGAAAAACACTCTAAAGTTGATGAGGGACATAAATTGCATCTTTCTCCTTTACGTGGCTCCTGTGTTCTGTCTAGCACAGTTAATGATGTTATTCTCTGCCATCAACATTTGAATGCCTACAAGTTTTTCTATTTGTAATAAAATGGACCTCTATGACTCTTGACTTGAAATCGGAATCAGGTAGTTGATTAAATTATTAAAATTTAAAATGACCTTTGGGAAAATTTAATTTTCTGAAAGACACTTTCCCACACTTCCATTTTTCCTTTCTATTGCAAGTGAAATTTACTCCAAATAAGGAGGCCATTGTGATTTATCTCTTGTATTTTGAGATCTGTTTTCTTGATAGCAGCCACTTGTTTTAAACATCTGACATGGTGTCCCTAAAGATAAAGCAATAAAGTATATTGATTTGAAGTATACTAGTTATTCATATGGCTAAGAGTGCTTTATACAAATATAAAACAGTAGGAAAATGCTAGTTATTCAGATTTCTGTGTCACTATTAAATAATATGCATACTGAACAGTCATGTGTGGATTTTAGAGGGTAAGATACTTAAAGTTGAGAGTTGGAAGCACTGTAGAACTCATCCAAACCAACGCAGGAATGATCTGCATTTTGTTCTACTCAATTCAAGAGTCTTCTCTAAATATCCCTGAAAAATCTTATTTGAACACTCCTAATGATGAAGAATGCAAGAGAAGCATTCTTTTTATTGAATTTGAACGTTACACCCTATAGCTATTATTTATAGTTTTGCCTTTGAGAGATCAGGAGAATAACTTTAATTTTGTTTTTCTCCATGACCACCCTTCAAATACTTGTCTGAGAGACACAACTCTATCCTCAGGAATGTGACAGTCATAATGGCAAACTTTGTAAAAGCATTTGCCTTTCACTAGCAATCCCACTTCCTATATACAGGAAGTGATGTTCCAACAGCATTATCCAATATTACAATCAGCCAATATCAATATATGTGTTCAAAATGAATCACACACATATTGACTGAGTGTCTTTTCTTGGCAGTCAGAAAGGGATCATGCTCTCCTGGGAATCCTCCTTACTTTCTTTTTTTGTGTGTAATATTAAAGTACAGCTTATTTAGAAGATCATGAATCATACTAAAAAGCAACTCAGATCTCTTTCATATTCCCTGTGGTGGGGAGTTCTTTCTTAATCACATGTACATTAATTAATAAATTAATTCATGAACTTCTTACATTGTCTCTTAATCAAGTTTCTTTTAGTTGACAGTGACACAAACATAACTCCAACTCCCATTAGAAGCAAAGGGATTATTAGTAAACATTATTGTTATTATTGCACAAGCAAGATTCAGGTAAAAGACTGCAGGTTTCTAGCAATGTAACCAAGACTTCCTTTCTCTTGATCTCTTGACATGTGGGAGAAAATGCACTGTTTTTCTTTACTCTCATGTGACCATAACACTAAAAACCTTTCTGACACCACATGTGTAGTTTTATTTCCTCAGTGATCAATTCTCCAACACCATCTGGGTGTCTTACAATTCAGCTCAGTTCTGACACTACTTACCTGGAATTAGCGTCAGATCACACTAGTTAAGGGTTCAGTGCCATAAGGCTGTCCCCACTTCAGGTGCCAATCACAAGCCCCAGGTTTTCACCTGTGCCTTTAACTAACCAGCTATCAAACAGCCTTTCCACAACCATTTCCTTGGGTTTGATAATTTGCTACAAAACTCAGAGAACTCAAGAAGTCATTTACTTACAGTTACAGGCTTACTATATAATAAAGGATATGATCAAAAGGATAAAGATGAACAGCCAGATGAAGAGATAGAGAGGGTGAGGGCCAGAAGGGTCCCAAGCACAGAAACTTCTACCCCCATGGAGCTGGGTTGCACTGCCTTCCTGGTGGATGTGTTCACCCATCATACTTCAGAAAATTCTACAGCGGCTTTACCATGTAGACATGATTAATTATTAACTCATTTTCCAGCCCCCTCCTTCTCTGGAGAATGGGGGGAATGGGGCTGAAAGTTCCAAACTTCTAATTATGGCTTGGTCTTTCTGGTGACCATCTTGCATCCAGAAGCCCACCAAGAGTCACCTCATTAAAACAAGAGATGTTCTTATGACTCAGGAAATTACAAGGGTTTTAGGAGTTCTGTGCGAGGAACCAAGGTCAAAGACCATATATTAGCAGTAACAAGAGGCAGAGACCAAAATATGTATCTTCACACAGAGGGAGAGCGTGAAGATGGCACCTGCCTTCCAGTCTTTGGAGAGGATTACAGTGAGCATTTAGATGTGTGTTTAATCAGAAGCCTGCCCCTTGGGCTGCAGCTGTGAAGATAAGCTAATAGACCTCTTTCACAGGAAGACTGGGTGTTTCAGTCGGCTTCTGCACCTGGCTCGGGGGTGTAGCTGTGGTGAGTCCTCACGAGCCATTTAAGAAATGGTTCTCAGTTCACTATAGCCTTGTGGGTCTTGTGGACACAAGCCCTGTTGACTTTCAAAGCTAGATGTTTGGGGTGTCATCTCTCAGGTGCCCAGTCTTAAAAGTTTAGCTGCCATATTTGAGGTTGAAACCATTCGCTCCTCAGGAGAAGTTCGGGTTTGTAAGTTAGCACCTGATTATGTGGGTTGCTGTGCTGGGGGTGAGGTTTATGATGAGATTGTGTCTCAGCCTCTCCTACCCATTTTGATGTGTGTTTTTTCTTGTTCATCCAATGTGTGGGAGTTGCTTAGCTAGTTTTGGGGTTTCTCTCATAGGTGGCTGTAGAGTTGGTATGTCCATGGGAGGAGGTGAGTTCAGGATCCTTATACATTGCCCTCTTGAACCTGATCCTCTCTAGTTGTCACATATCTATGTGCAGGTTGGTCCCTGGATCCCCAGCCTGTCCAACTTGGGCTGTAATCCAGTTTGTATGGAGGGAATTCAGGTTTCTCATTCTTCCAGATTATCACTTGATCTGTTATGGTCCCATTTTCTCCAGCTATAGCACAGGCTGTAGTATACAGAGGGAAGCAATGTGTCTAGAGGAGAACTATAGATTCCCTATTGTTTTCCACTTGTTTTTGTAGATCTCATTCTGTCCTACTCTAGATAGGTGTTCTCCATGTGGCAGGTGACATGTTTACATAGCCTTGGATTTATAACATCCCAATTCAGTGGGCCTTATAGGAATGAAAAAGTTCTTGTAAGCCTCTGCATCAAAAATTCTAGGGTTGCTGGGGCTACATATATCCACCTGAACTGGTGACCATGACCACTGGATTGACATCATGATTGGTCAGGCCAGAGTCACATGCCCCACTTTATACCCAGGTTCCAGTACCTGTGTTCTTACCTGGTCTCTCCATCTCCTTTCTATATTGATATGGAAGGCAAGGTGGTGTGGTTTAATTGTGAACACCATGACCTTAGGACTTGAAATTCCTAGTGATTTTTGGTATTTTGAAAGCTGCAAAAATATTTTTTTTAATTACTATGATTTTACTCTACTGCACTCCATCCATGAAACAGCCTAAAAAAGTGAATACATTTCTGATAATAGTTTTTTTTTGTTCTAAGATTAATTATATCATTAAACTCACACAAAAAATCTGTCATGAAGAAAAGATAGAAGGTGGATTTCTTTACAGTTGTTAGAAAACAAAACAACAGAATTTATAAAGAGGGCTCCGAGTTATGAGAAATGTCTTTAAGCTATTAACTTAAAAAGATTTCAAAGTTCCATTTTGTCCAATGAAAGCTTAGCAATACCAAACTGTATAAAGATGTATTTATTTAGTTTTGATAGTTAAATAACCATTAAAAACTCTTAAAATCTTCAAACATCTTAAGCAATTCTTATAAACAGAGTACAAGATGTGGGAAGTGTGAAATCAAAAATGTTTTCACTCATTAGAGATGACCTTATATAGTTTCACCACTTATGAGTTATCAGGACATCTGTAACTTGTGAAAATGGTTTTCCTATCTTATTCCCAAATATTATGTATTTTCTTTTTATTTTTGAAAACATGTATATATGCAAACGCACATATTGAGGGATATATTTTTCACATTTACTTAGTTATACCAAGTTGTCAAAATAGGAGTTAAAAAATCCATTTGTTAAGACATCCCAACAAAGACATAACTAAACATACCACCAAAATTATGTATGGCCTGGCTCCTTCACAGAAAAGGTCACCTTTACCGAGGCATAACAAACTGGTGCATTGGAAGTTAGAGAAACATCAATAAAGGCAAGTACATTTTTCACATGTGTACTGAAGGTACAGGGAAGTGAGCATAAATTTTAAAAAGTTTTAAAAAGAGAAAAATGGGGAATGGAAGATCAATGAGCTGGATGAAAACTTTAAGCAGATAAAGAAATGGAAATCTGTTTCAAATCTGTTTCCATACAATCACTTCAAGAAGAAGAGAGAGGCAGTGTTTTAAACAGACAGATTGGGAAATTCAGGCTGAATTTTGGGTATAATTATGCCAGTTGGCATCTGTATTGGGTGCATCACATGCACTGCATCACACCTTCTTGGGCCACTTTTTACTCCAGCTATTACTGCAGCAACCAGTGGTGTGCAGCCCTAACAGGACAGAACTTGACCTCAGCTGCACAGCCATATCCACGTCTCCATGGAGTAGGGTGAGGCAGAAATGATGCCCACTGGTGCCACCTGCTATGGGGAAAAGTAGAACACGAGAGCAGAAAAGGGTGTCAGCGTATGGAGCGGGGCGGGTTGCAATTTTTAGTAAGGTGGTCAGTAAAGGCCTCACTGGGAAGGTAATATCACAACAAAGACCTGAAGGGGGTGAGAGAGTGAGACTCTCTGGGACAAGGGCCCTGTGAACACAGGAAACAGAGTGCAGCAGCTCTGAGGCTGCAGCATGGCTGGAAGGTTCACAAGGAACACAGGAAACCAGTATTCCTGGAACAGAGTGAGCCATAGAGGCAGAGAAGTAGGATCTGAGGGGGGAGGTGATGGTGCCAGGACATCAAGAGCCTCATAGGCCTCTCTAAAGATGTTGTCTTGGACTCTGATGGGATGGGAACTCAATGGACAGTTTTGAGAGAGGAACTGACATGTCATGACTGGTGTTGAGATTAGACTGGAGAGCATGGGGCCAAGTGTGGAAGCAGAGATATCTGTTAGGAAACTATTTCAATCATTTGGTAGAGAGATCATAGCAGCTTTGCAAAAGTTGGGAGCAATAAATGCAGGAAGATGAGGTGAGATTCTGGATTATTTAGAAGGTAGAACTTGTAGAATTTGCTAACAGGAAGATGTGAGACCTGAGAAGAGGAGTGAAAAATAATTTCAAGGTTTTAATTGAGATACAGGAGGAAGAAATTGCTATTAACTGAAACTGGGAAGACTTTGACTTGGTTGTTGTGTTTGGGATTAAGTTTTGGATACAAGAAGATTGAGATACCAATTAGATATCAGAATGTAAATATAAATTAAGCAGTATGCTGTGTGTATGTGTCTGGAATTCAGAGTGCCTGGGATGAGTTGTAAATTGGGGAGTCATCACCATCCAGATGGTATTTAAAGTCACAAAATTGGATGAATCACTGAGGTAGTGTGTGCAGGGAGAAAAGAGGTATGTGGACTGAGCTGTGGGTCACTCCAATGTGTAGAGGTTGGTGAGCTAAGGAGAAGCCTGCAAAGGACCAGAGAAGGAGTGGACATTGAGGTAGAGGGTAGAAAACAACTTCTAAAGGGAAGACCAGAATGAAGTTATGGCTGAAGGAGATCTGTGAGGGCAAGAGAAGGATTCTTTGGTTAAGTTTGGAGAGATAATAACATGCGTAGAAGCTATCGGTAGACAGGGAAAATTGGTGATGCAAAAGAAAAGAAACAATTGTGGAGCTATGGCCTCGAGTAAGCAAGAGGTCATGTGACTTCATATACAAAGGACCTTAAATAGGAACACAGGTTGTACAAAATGACAGGATAACAGGAAGCAAGCTAGGAAGGATATGTGGACACAGATGCCGAGAGCTGGTTAGATGTGGTGATTCAAGCTTTCAAGCTTTTGAGAGTTGTTTTTTCATGGTTGTTATTTCCCTGTTAAACAGGAAGCAAGGTCAACAGCTGAAGTGATGATTGGGAGGAGGTGTTGGGTGCATGAGGACAGAGGAGGTTTGAAATGGTCTTCTGGAAGTGTGGGAGAGCTAATGGATTAGGGAAATATACATTGTCGCTGAGCTACATTAGGGACCTGTTTGACAGTGGAGCACATGCATTTAAAGTTGTGTGAGGCCCGCATACCGCAAAAAAAAAAGAAAAGAAAAAATAAATAAATAAAGTTGTGTGCTTTTCTCAGCCATGTTCAGCTACGGGGAGGAGCAGAGCCATCAGAGTCGAATTTAACCAAGACTGGGGTTTTATCAGTTTAATACGGTAAAATGAGAGAGAGCAGGGGACTAAGCATGTACACAAGGAAGGAATTTCACAATAGCAATGGTTATATACTGCATCTTCATGTTTTCTTTCAAGTAAATTCCCTCATCTGACTTTAGCCTTTCTACTAAGGGTATCACCTCTTATTCATCCAACTTTGGAATCCCAGAATCATTGTTGTGTCTTCTTTCTTCTCACTCTCCAAATATACCCAATCACCAAGCAGCAGCTGTCACATCATTCCCACCCTCACCAGGGTCACTGTCATAGAAGGCAAGTGTAGGAGCTGCTGATGCATGGAATGGAGAGAACAAGGGGAGGGGGACACAGCAGTCTAGTGTCAGAAGATGGAGGGTCTAGAAATCTGAGTTAAAGGATACTACGCTTAATTAAATTCTCCATCCCAGGAGAACCAGGAAGAAGCTGCATGGTTCTTTCTGACCTAACCTTAGAAATCTGAATTAAAGAGTAATCTGTTTTTGTAAACGACTTTCATTGGAACACAGCCACATCCATTTCTTTACATGTTGTCTATGGCTGTTTTGGCACTTCAACAGCAGTGTTGAATGATTGCAGCAGAAACTGCATGGCCTGCAAAGCCTAAAATAGTTACTATCTGGTCCTTTATGAGGAAAAGTTTGCTAACCTCTAATCTAAAACACAAAGGAGTGTCCTAAGTGGAAGCTTTCAAACTGATCAGCCTTGACCTTTGTTGTATATTGACCCTCATAACATGTAATGGAAACCTACAGTATTTATAGAGCAATATCTACCCAAACATCAAATTCCTCAGTGAGATTAAAGGGCCATTGCTACCCTTCATTTCCTATCTCCAGAGATGTTCCCTAAGACAAGACAAAATACACGTACTGCACCCAGATTTAAACATTAATTTTGGGAGGTTTGCCAGACCAGATGTTTAGAAAAGCTAAATATCATTGATTTATTTCTTACCCTTTATGAGGCAACATTAGAGACAATAGACCTTATCAGAACAAATGAGAATAAACAACAGAATGCAGATCAGAGGAGAATTAGGAAGAAATTCTATTGGATTTTATGATGCTATAATTAATTTTGTATGTAGAAAATCGCTAATTATTAGCAAATTGTAACCTGCACCAACCGAGTTTTATCCCATGGCAGCTGTGCAAGGATGGACTTTTCTGTTTCATGACTGTCACTCTTCCTTGTACAGTACTGTGAGCATAATTTCCAGTACCTGAGAATGCTCTCCTGCAAATGCAATTAATCACCCATCAAATGCCTTTTGAGCACTTAGTACACCGTAGAGGCTGGGAAAACAGAGATTAATAAGCCCTGACTGCCACCAACAATATTGCAGTACAGTGGCGATTTGCACCCAGAACTGCAACTATTGTTCTTAAGTTGTTTTGGATCATAGACCCTTACAAGATTGTGATCAAACATACAAATCCTATTTTTAGAAAAAAAAATATGCCAAGGCACATATAAACATAATTTTACATACAATTTCAACAGATGTTTTATTTACTGAAGGTAATTTATGAAAGTCCATATGGGAGTTTACCCCATTTTTAGAGTCCTTGAGGTATATAGCAGGGGCACAACTGAAAAAGTGAGCTGGTGTGTGTGTGTGTGTGTGTGTGTGTGTGTGTGCATGTGCAAGTGTCATATTTTCTTCAGGAGATTAAGATGGGAAAATATAATATTTTCTAAGTGGGAGGAATGGTTTATGCAAAAGTAATGAGACACGATATGGCAGGCGAATCCAGAAAGTCAAGGCAGTTTGGTCTGACACATTCCTAGGTTTTGTATATTGTATGGGTAGACTTGTCACTTTTCCTGAAGAACTGTATGTCTCTCAGGGGGACACACACTATGAGACATACTGTTTATCACATAACACTTAAGGACACATATTTGTTTGCCTTTGGCTGGTTGTTTATTGCTGATTTTCTCTTTTCTTGATTTTTTTTGCTTTCTTTCTTTTTTTAAAAAAATTAAAGTATCAATTTATGCTACAAAACAAGGATCTTTATACATACTATATCATAGAATTTAATCAAACTTCACAGCAATCTCTCTAGGTAAATTTTATATCACCTATAAGAAAACCGAGATCCAGAGAGGTAACTAATGTGATCAAGCCCACACAGCTAAACATGGCAGAACTGGTAACAGGACACCCTTTTTTTTCTGACCCTACGTTCTATACTTTTTCCTCTGGGCTTAAGACACTGCTCCAAGTAAATTTTGTATTGTAGGATAACTGATCATTTCTGGCTAATGTAGAATACTCCCTTAGTATATTAATTAAAACCATACTTTTTATTTAGTATTTTACATAGCAATTTTGTTTGGGCCAAGAATTTTGGAGGGAATAGTACTTATTTCTAGTTTTCCGTGATCTTTCACTCTTACCTACCCTGACTCTGGTTTTTATTTTGGTAAAGAGGAAGCTGGAGGAAGGCTTATAGCTGGGATTGAACTGAACAAGTAGGACATACTGGTAAAGCCTTGGAAAGCCTAACACCTGGATTACAAAGCCCTGGGAATTCCTCCAAAACACAAATTCTAAGCAGTAGACAAAATGACTCAACATCATAAAGAGAATTACACGTTAAGAAGTTTCTAAAACATGTTTTTTAGCCTTCTTCAGGGGTAACGAAAATTTATAATGACATAACCACAAAGCAGAGAGGGCAATGATGGCAAAAGGACACAGGAGAAAGTCTACATATTCATTCACACATAGAGTCCTCTCCCATGTCCAAATGTGGCTTGAATCCTGTTAGCTTTGTTTTTTGACATAACAGATTATTTCTACAAGGTCATTACAAAATTTAAACCCAGTTAACAAATGAACTCATATTGACATTTACATGCCAATTAAAGACTACAGGTTCTGAGGTGATAGAATAAGAAGGAAGTGACAGCACCCAAGTCCATCTTGGCTGTGATAAGATTCAGGGAGACCAGACTTAAGTGTGGTACTCTGACATCATACTAGGGCAGTTTTAGGATGTCTAAAATCCAACAGAGAAAGAAAAGTGATTGAAGATGTCAAAGGGAGGAGGCTTCAGTAGATTCATCTGTCTTGCTTCATAACTGTGCTGAGGGCCTGCTCTGAATACAGTACAAGAAGATCCATTACTTGGTGAAATAATTCATAATGAGACATTGGATCATAGTCATAAGAAAGGGAAAGAAAATGTCAAAGGCACCTCCCAGTGTTGCATAAGTGACAAGGAAGCAGATCTGGAACAGAAAGTGTTGAGCACTGTTTGTCTGTCCCCAGTGGAAGAACAACCTCTAACCCTATAAACCCAGAGCCAGGCAGGTCACAGCTCTGCTTATGTGAAAGTTTCTGTGACCTTTCCGGCAGACTTTCCCCTCAGCTGGATCCCAAGCACAGTCCTGTTTCACAGCCTTGCATCATCTCCTCGGAACAAGGCCAGGTGGAGAGGGAACAGCTGGGAAGGGATGATTGTAAAAAGCCCCTACAATTCTACAGAGGGTCCAGAAATCCCCTTCACTAAGTGAACTTAAGGAGCCCGAAAGCACTTTCATCAAACACAATGGCAGTGTGAGGAGAGACACAAAATGCAAATTGATTGGTGTGACCACATTGCAGGGCAAAAGACATTTGTAATGAAGCTAAAAGTTTTATATATTTCTTAGCATTTGGTAATATGACCACAGACATGTTCACTAAAGCCTAGGAACAGATGCTCTTGATTCAACAGTAGGGTATAAAGTCCCACAGCAAATACATAAAGTCCCACTGTATTTTCATAATTGAAATATATAGTTTAAAGACACTTTCAATTGTTCAATGTCACTGCACACATTATGACTCATTTAAAAAAGAATCTCAGTTTCTAAAGTGACTCTTTAGTGGGTTTTCAGTAGATCCATAACATGAACTGAAATTATTTTGAGTATCAGTTGGTATCATTTAATCTTATCTCATTGCTCTAAATTGAAAGCCACTGTTACTCAAGCATATCTTGGAAAGATATGATGCCATTTTCCCCCTCTATTTTGGTTATTTGTATACATTTCATTGCTGTTTCATGATTTACAGGCTGAGTATTACTGTGGAACTTTTAATTCTCTCTGAGCCTGTGTAATTGCAGCTACAAGATGTAGATGCCATCAGAATCTACCTGATCCAGTTGTTTGAGAATTAAGTGGGATAATATATGTAGAGCTTAGCAAAATGTTGGGACATAGAAAGTGCTCTGTAAGTGCTGGCAATAATAATCTTTATCATCACCATCATTATTCATCTAAATTCAGGTTAGTCAGAGAATACATTAATTTTAAAATGATAAATTTTACATTTGAACATAGCTTATAACTTTTGATTATTAACTTAATGCAATTAACAATACAATCTAATTTGAAAATGTACAAAAATTTCAGCATCCTCCAATTTTTCTTGGTAAGAGAGTAATATATACAGAGGGAAAGGTGTTTTTTTTAATTGTTTAAAAATTTGTAAATATCCAGATTTAATTTTCAGGCATGATAATGTTTCATATTTGGGACCAATCTAAAAATCTCAATGATTAAAATTTGCTGATAATCATATTTGCATTAAACATTTTATCTAATCTTTAAATCTAATATGCCAACATAGAGTCTTTGATGTTTTAAAACTTGTTTATTCAAAGAAAACATGGAAACATTTGTATAACAAAGTGGAATGCTTTAAAAAAAATGTGCCACTCAGAGGAAGTTGGGAACAATGTTTGACCTCAAGCCCATCTTGTTTGCTCTATTTTAGGGCAGCAGATTCTCAAGCTTTATTGAGAAATGTTCAGAGATGAGTAGAAAGTGTTTTGAAATCAGAAAAAGAAGATGTGTGTCAGTGCTTATCTGCCACAGCAAGGAGACCTCCTCTGTTTAAAGGCCATCCAAGTAATGTCTTTGGATCTTCATGTACGCATCCCAGTGACATAAATGGGAGTGTCAGGTTGAAATCCTTCCAGACTTGGAGACCTCATATGCTGGATTTTTTAGACCTTGATATGAGAATAGTTTCCAGGCTTAGAATCAGATGTAATGAGAATGAAATAGTTTTCTAAAAGCTTCAAATCTAATTTAATCAGGGTAAGTCCTGACATAAAGTTTCCTAGGCCCCTGTGTAGAAATATAATGCCTCAAAGTGGTTCACACTTTCATGTTTCAGAAACTTTTCGTTCTGGTTTACCATGACCTTGGCTTCCCTAATAGTAATTTTTCTTAGAAATTCTCTGAAGGCAGATTCTAAGACAAAGGTTTCTGTATAGGTAGTTGTTGTAAAACAAGAAACAAGTTGATGTAAAACAAGAAACAAGTGATTGCAGAAAGCAAGAAGACATGGTGGAAGGTTGAACAGGAAGGAGGAAAAGCCAACGCAGGGACTGAGTTGGCCACACTCAGTTCTGTGCTTCCTTCTGAAGAGCCTTCTGGTATGTGTTTCAGAATTGATCAACTGGGTATCAAAAGGAACATCTATCCTTAGCTTCTGCCCCTCATTTGTCAAGGGAAACTTCACTGATCCTCCCTTGAAGTTTTGAATGATGCATAAGTATTTAAAGACTTCCTATGCAGGTGCATCAAACCCAAAACCAAACATAAAGCAAAAAACCCAGGCAAGAATTGAGAGATACTAACACAGGCCTGAGTCAAGTGCTGTCAGGTTGCACCTGTGGGAAGGTGGTTGAAGCCTTCAAAGAAATGGTCACCACCGTAGTTCTGGAGTAGGATGTAGAGAGGATTTGAGGTAGAGCCCAAGAGGCATATGCTACTCTTCATCCCTTCCACCCCTCGGTTTCTTTCATTCCCTTTACAGTGTCCCTTTCAAGGTAGTGGCCAAACTTGCAAGGACTTAAGAAAAGAGGGTTAGTTGAATGAGCTGTAGCCCTCACTGCTGCAACTAGTCCTAAAGCCATAATCAGTATCTCCTCTTTTCCACGGTCCATTCTGAATTTCCCTTAAATGTGGCAAGACAGTCTAGTTGTGTGCCTGGTGGAGTGACCCTAGACCTTTATCCTCAGGGTTCAGAATAAAAAACATATTTGGATGTCTACGTGCCATCCTCACAAGATGCTGTATCTGACTGGTGCCTTTGCCAGGCAGTCCTATTCTATTCTATCGTTAGCTATTCTACTCAGGCAAAGTGCTTCTGAGTGATGAGGTGTGTAATAAGTCTAATGCATTCTGTGAATAGGTACCTATCCTTATGTCTCTTTTGCTGTAAAACTGGTCTGTGAAGAATTCTTCTTTTCAAGATGAAGCAGACAGAAGAGGGTAAGTATATGATAAATGCACGTGCAGCTTTCTTTGTAACCTAAATAATGATTTTGGGGGGGATGAAACCCACAAAGGTAACAAGATTCCTTTTGCAAATCATTCTGTAAATTCAAACTGCTATGCAAATGCTATGATGGTTAATAGTTATCACAGGATAGGGATTTTGGTAAGAGAGCCATCCACACTAATGAGGAGCTATTTTTTGGGTTACAGAAAGAGCTAGGCTGATGCTCTGAAGTATGTGGGCATCGAAAGAGAGACAGAAATCCCTTGATGTTTGCTACCTATTCCTCCCCTTTCTTCTTCCTGTAGAACAGCTACCTTAGCTTCAGGAACCTCAAGTACTCTAGGCAATTTAGAAAAAAAAAATGCAGTTTGAAATTCTGCATTTGCAAAGTGCAAGAATAATTTATAGTCATGGGTTCAAAAGTCAAATTTTTATTGCCTTCTCACCAGCTGCAAAGTGTTTTGTACCAGGAAAAATTTGCAGTAGTGAAGTATGGTACATTTTTCAACTTTGAATAAAGACTGCTTGGATTTAGACAGAGAGCACAAGACGAGAGAGAGAGAGAGAGAGAGAGAGAGAGAGAGAGAGAGAGAGAGAGAGAGAGAGAAGTGTGTGTACAGGCCTTGGGGCAGGCACCTCACAGCAAGTCTAGGAAGCAAAAGAAGTGGGTCTGTGCTGCCGCTGGAGCTCAGACAGTGAGCACTGTAGTTACTCACCAAGAATCCAAAGCACCAACTGGGCTACAAGGGCCACGAAGTAGCTGGAGTAAAGTAAGAACCTGTGTTTAAAGACAGTAGCTTCAGGGGGCTGAAAGCAGATGTATTAGCTCACCCTTTCTGTCCGATCCTCGTGGAGTTTATTGTAAGGGTGTCTTGGATTTTGAGCAGTTCTGCATGGTGAAAAGAGTCTCGCTGGACCCTACAGATGACACTTCCTACACTCAATTTATTACGGGGTGTGGACACATTCCCCTGGCAGAATGAGATGCTGAAACCTGAATATTTCAATGACATCACTGAAAGTGAAAATGAGGAAAATATGGCATTAGAGCTAGAAGAGAAAACATGCCACCCAGCTCCTAGACCAAAGAGAAGTTTCTTCTGGAGACTCCTCAGAAGACGGGGCTACCTCATCAGTGGCCCCAGGGAGGAGGAAGGACCACCCCCAGTGCAGCACCCATTCTCTTCGCAGAACCAGATCTCGGTACCAAGGAGCACGTGCTCAGTGTTTCGTCCTATCTGAGTTGTACTAGGGCACATCTTAAAATGTAAGAAATAAGAACCAATCTGTTAGCGTGAGACAATGCTGTATGTGATACCATGTCGATAGGCAGGCATTAGGTAAATCCTCTAACAGTCATGCTGGAGGAGGCTCTGTAGCTATAAAAGGAAAACCCAGGTGTCAAGTCTGGTAAAGACTGTACAAGGTGGAAGAGGCCCAAAGTAATGACGTTGGCATCAGATGGTTAGCTAGTCTCCTCAGGGGTGGTTGCTTCTGGTGGAGGGCACTCCGTAGTAGCAGTAGCTAGAACATTCTTGATGAGAGAAAGCTCATGCTAGGTAGTCCGTGTATAGCCTCTGTCCCTAACACGATGGCCACATCATTCACAACTCACTGCATCAACCACACTGGGCTGAGTAAATAAGGTGACTGACACTAATAGGATGGATCATCTTGTCCAGTTGGTTGTTGAGTGCATCTTTTGTGATGAATGCATGTCAGGGAGCATTCATGTGAGACATAAGTATTTGCATACTCTATGGCCACTTCCAGAGTTCCATCTACCTGCTTCTTCTCCAGACTTCCTTGCTTCTGATCATTGATCATTTTTCCTTCAGGCACAGGCGTCAGTGTGTATTCATGACTCAAACAACTATCCCCACTACACATGGTAAACAATAAACTGTACTGCTCACAATTTTGAACACAGACAATCTCATTCACCTCAGTCTTTTGAGGACACCTCTGTGGAAGGCTGCAGTGTGGCAGCAGTACCTCTCCTGCTAGTCCTGATGTATTACATCTTCCCATCCATGGACCAGATTTTTTTTTTCCATGAGTAAAGGTGTTTTATTTTTATATACACACACGCACATACCATGTAAATTCATTGCTTGTGGCCATATTGGAGGATGAGTAAAAATATATGCATACACATTAACCACAGACTTGCAATTTTAAATTTGACTAAGTCAGATTATCAAGTATGTGTTCTAGCCTATGCCCAGCATTATGAAGTCCCTAACCCCAAAGTCAAACAGAATTTGGATGCACTATATCATAAGGCAACAGAGAATAAGTTACATTTCATATTAAAATATGTTCTTTGCAGTTAAATAGTGAAAGAGTTACAAGCTGCATTTGTCCATATCTTGCCTATGAAATCTACCAAAAATATATTTCTGTGTAAATACCAGATAGCAGGGGGAAGCTATCTGAGTTTTTCCTCCTCTGTCTGTTGATCATAATTGTCTTAGGTTGGGTTTTCCAGGATGCAGACTCTGTTAAAGGCATTTAACATGCAGGGGGTTTATTAGAGTGTGCTCTTGAGGACAGTATCTGTGGAAGGAGAAGGGGTGAGGCACAATTGGGCAGAGAAGGGAGCTGTGATGCAGTATCTCTGGAGTGCCTCTGCCAGCCCTGCAGAGAAGACTGAAGACCAGGGGACCCCTGAGGGCTGTCCTGAACTGGGACAAGAGAACCAGATATTTATATGCCTCTGCCAGGGGTCACTGAATGTCGGCTGCTGAAGGAGGGGAGTGATCTTAGGAAAGGAAGCTCTATCCAGCTAAGGCAATCCCCAAAAGGGCTGACAGCTGAGAGCTGGACATTACAGTGTGTGGGATAATGAGTCCTTTGTTCCTGAAGGGAGATCTGGGTAGTGAATCTCAGCATACGCCAGAGCAGTCAACATCTAGAAGGTATGATCTGAGTGAAAGGCATTGGTACAGCAGAGATGGTTTTCAGGGGAGTCTCTTCATGTAATTTGCTTGTTCTTTCTGAACCTGCTCAAGTCTGAACCCAAATAAAACTTTGTTCCCTTTCATACACAGGATTGTTGCTGTGCCCACTGGATTTTATGGCTTGGCTGATTTTATAATACCCAGCTCACGATGGGCAGCTCTGGCCCCATAGTCATCTGGTATCACAGGTAAGGCTCCAGATCTGAATACTCATATTTTGAATTTATGGGAGACAAGCAAGCTAGATTACCATCTAGTAATTTATCACATTCGTGAAGGAAACATGTAGCTCTGCTTTCAATCTCTGTGGTTTATTGATGACTCTAGCAATTCCATGGAGAATTAGGGTGTTAGAACACTAGGGTACAAATCAAAGCTGAAAGTTGGGCTTCCCTGGTGGTGTCGTGGTTGAGAGTCCTCCTGCCGATGTCGGGGACACGGGTTCATGCCCTGGTATGGGAAGATCCCACATGCCACAGAGCGGCTGGGCCCGTGAGCCACGGCCACTGAGCCTGCGCATCCGGAGCCTGTGCTCCGCAACGGGAGAGGCCACGACAGTGAGAGGCCCGCGTACCACAAAAACAAACAAACAAACAAAAAGCTGAAAGTTAACATATGGTGGAACAAAAAAGAACATACATGATATAAGGTAGGAATCCTTACAAGGTATCTTCAGTTTGCTCTTTTGGAAAGCAATATCTGAAAGTCACAGTTGAAGTTTCTTTGTTTATAATGTTTTTTTCTCAGAATGTAGTTTCATAGAACACTTAGATTACTACAGATCTTAACATCTTAACATCCAAAGATCTTAACATCTTCTAGTTAGTGCCTTTGTCTATAATTAAACGCCTATGTTTAAAAAATCAATCCTCTGGAAGATATACCAATCTTTTAATAATCTGTTTTAATACTTGATACCTGTAAGTAAATACTTCTAATATCTATATCTGACCAAAAGATGTAGATATAAGGAGAATTTATGTATAAATTATATATAAAGATATATAATAAGTAAAGTATATAAATACATACATATATACCTCCAATATATTATATACTCCTGGTATATAAATAGGAAAACTTGAGAGAAAATTAACCTAAATTTCATGGCCTATGCATATCTCAAATCTGCAAGATTATATGATGATTTTAAGAGCAATTGTTTGAACTTTGCCCCATCAAGATTTGGAGTCTAAAGTTCCCTCCCTTTGAACCTGGACCAGCTTTAGTGACTCTCTTATAATTAACAGAGTTTAATAGATGTGAGTTCTCTAACTTCAAGGCCAGTCAGAAAAGACCATGAAGCTGGCTACCCTGCTGTCTTGGAAAGAGAAGCCAGAAACCATGTAGTAAGTCTGATTATACTGATACCACAATGCTACAAAAGTAGATACTCTGGTCAACAGCTAAGCCTCCAGCCTATAATCAACTCCAAGTGTCAGAAGTTGAGAGCCGTCTTTGATAGTCTACCCACTCAGACTTTCCTCTGACTGTGTCCCAACCAACATCTGAGTGCAGCCATATCAGAGACCCTTAGGGCGAATGGCCCAGCCAAGCATTCCTCAAATTCAAATCTGTAACATGAGAAGCAAAGTGAAATGTTTGTTTCTATAGTTTCTGGTTTATTTGTTAGACAACAATAATAACTGATCAGTATGTGCCAAGTGCTCTGCTCTGTGCTCAATCAACTCCTTTAAATCTTGACACTAATGCAGAGCAAGTGTTATTTCATTTTAGAGATGAAGTGCTGAAAGTGGTAGTCGAGAAGACGTGACTGCCGGTTGACCCCCGAGCTGCACCTGGGCAATCAGAGGTTCCCCACCCCTTCCCCTGTCCTCAGAATGTATGTTCTGCCCATGATTCCCACAGCGGGAGCCAATTTCAAGGATGGACCCTTGAGAGAGCAATGTGTTGTTAAGACCATCTGGACAGTATATATGACTGAACCCTATTAAGACCTCTATATGTTTTTAAGATTCTGGCAGGCGGGTGTGGAAATTTACTCTTCTTGTGGCTGTGCAAGAGAAGTTTCATGTAAGTTCCCTTGCTTCTTAAACCTACCACCTACCAATATAAAGTGGTCTGCCTCTTTCTTCAGTCTCTCCTTGACCTCCATGGATGGGGGTCAGTTTCAAATTTCATCTGGGAAACTCTGGGGGTCACAAACCAAGATGATGAAAGTGAGTTTCAAAGAAGTTAACACTCTCCTAATGGCATGCAGCTAAGAAGAGGCAGAGTTGAAACTCAAACCCAAGCCTTGTTGACTAACTGTAACCTGAAAAATAGGATCTAAAGAATCTTATATTTGTAGAGTAAGGTCCACTTCTTAAGCAGGCAACATATCTGATATTGATTGAATTAGAAGTACCCATATTTAAATAAAATAACTAAAACACTTTCTAGAGTTCAGCATGTGCAGGCTGGAAATGAAAACTTTGGATGAGAGGGCCCTAGTGAAAAACAAATTTAACTATTACCATGTGAACACTGTTGCCTGAATAGAGATGATGCCAAATGGCTGAGCAAAAGGTATTGGAAATAATCTGTAACAATTTTTGTAAAGATGTTTTGGCATAAAAGTGAAGAGCAATTTTATTTTGAAATACTGAGAAGCATGAGTGAAAATATAATTAGTACCTGTAAAAAGTGAATAATTCCAGCACTTTCCTTTAAATGACCTTTGATTAAATTCTAGTTCTTGCATAGGCCATTACCCACTTAACCTAACATAAAAAAGGAGAAATCAGTTGTTGTGGGTTTTTTTGCCTTTCATCTCCTTTATACATCTACTGTCAAAACAGAAATATCAAACTTAAACTACCGTATCATATGCCAAGACTGATTGAGGGACTATAATTATTCTTGTTCACACATTAAATGTATTTTTTATTTGTTCTGATTATGTATGTAGTTTGTAGTGTATTTATACCAAATAAAAGCTCTTTTCCATTTCTATATTCTACTTCACTTATGTAGTTTTTTACATATTAACTCTGAATACTGGCAAAGAAACTTTTTATCAGTAATTACCCCTTTACCTCTCTGATTACTCTTTTATCTCCTTCTGAGGCTTTTTTGCGTTATCCCTGTATGATATTGAACATTTTCGGAATAGATTGGATGTTTAGGGTACATTTATTAAGATTTGGTTTGTTTGCTCCATGGTTCTTGAGTATTCATACGTGTAAGAATCACCTGGGGAGTGCATGGTTAAAACTGTAGATTCCTGGGCCATATTGTCAGAGATTCTGATCTGAAGGGTGCAGGGTGGGGCTTAGAAATTTATATTTGTAAGGAAGATTTTAGGACTTTCTCTTGCAGATGGTCTGAGTATCATATTTGGATAAACGCTGTCCTAATTATAATGCCAGTAATTTCAGTAACTGCTATCAGATTGCAAGATGCCATTTACTATAAGTTGCTAAGTGTGTAGACCTCATCCATATAAAGGTATAAAGTTTCTTAAAAATAAAAATCTTTAAAAAAAAACTTTCATACTTTAAAAACATTCCTCAAAATAAATAAATGCTGAAAGTAAAACCAAATATATTTATTATAGCTATTTGAATTATTAATCAAAATACAATTTTAGCAAAATTTACAGTATGCAATAACCTTAGCACAGAATGTATGCTTTATAATACTGATCGTAATTATATATTATTATATGTTTTATTACATAAAATAAATTATAGATAATATATATATTCTATATCATAATTATCTAGAAAACATAACAGTTATAATTATACATTAATTAAAATAATCATTGTTTAATATTATTGTTTTATTGTTTAATTCATGACAGTTTGCAAATAATAAAATGTAGTCAAAGTTTAAGCAGTTACATAGTGTTCGCAAGCTGGTTGCTTATTTATTCACGTGCTTGCTATTGTCTTGAAATATCAGAGGTTGCTATAAAACCTATGAATGCTCTTAATGACTTAATTGCTCTTAGACTTGATTTTTTACCTGTATACTCTTGTCTTTCAGATTATTTACCTCCAGTATTTCTACCTAAAATTTCTCCTCATAATCAACAAAATTGTCATATCTTATCTTAAAATGATCATCAAGTGAAATTAAAAATGGAAAGGGCAAATCCAGTAAAATTTCCCTCACCGCAATTCATTTTTGTATTAATTTGGCAACAAACCTATTAAGTAATCTCTATTACCAGATAGTCCCACAGTACTCAGAATATAAAATAACACAAAGCAACTGCTCACTAAGATGTTTAATGTAATAGGTCTCTGTACTTCAAAATCTGTTTTCCTGAAGTAATCATTTCTCTTCTATATCCCTTCTTTGCTATTAAATTAGTTAGTGTAATATATTAAAAGAAGGAGCTTTGAAGTCTGCATTTGTAAGGACTCAATTCAAATCCTCTCTCATCAATGAACTGTGATGTGGAATAAGAATAATTTCTTTTTCTATAAAATAAGGACAATAATATTTAATTCACAGAGATTTTATTTTCAAAGTATTTCAAAGTTTTCCAAAATAAAATAAGGCAATGTGGATGGCTCTACCTCCAGCATGACAGTGTGGAGAGCTCTGCAAACCTGCTTCCCAGCAAAACCAATAAAAATATTAAAACAAACAAACAAACAACAAGAACAACAAAAACCCAACCATTTAAAGCCTCTGGAAACGGATCTAAGGGCATACAGTAAATGAAAAAGTATTCATTCAAGAAAAGTTACTAAAACTTGGCAAAAGCAGCAAGAGTCAATGGTATTTGAACCAAGATCCACTCCCTTCTTTTCTCTTGAATCTTAGCGAGATAGAAACTCCACTCCAGACTTACATAACCAAGAACGCAAGACTCCCTCTCATTCTAGCTCCAAGTCAGAGGGCTATTTTCCTAGGAGGGGCAGGACAACAGCATTTCCCACCCTGCACCTGGTTGTCTCTTGCTGAACCTAAGGTCTGAGCAAGTGTGACTGACAGGTGGGAGCTCCTTTCTTCTACTCAGCCCCCACTCATGGAACAGAGACTCTACCTCGGGTACAGCACCACTGAGAATACAGAAGCCTGTCCTTATCCTTGCATGTAAGGTGGAGGTTCCATGTGGAGAGAGGCAAGCTGAGAAAACCTAAGGCTACAGTTTGCACTCAGCACTCTGCTCCAAAGCTGTATGTCTTACCATTGTCCTCACACCTAGCACCAGAACCCTGGCTAATATATTTTGCCTGAAAGGAGAATCAGGCTCTTTGTTAGAAAGCTCTGAATCTTTTCCCAAAAGAATGACTTCATTTGCAACAGAGTGTGGAAAAATTTGAACTTTGGGGAGTTCTCAAAACCAGCAGGGGTTGTGGGAACAAACATTAGTTAAGAGATTGGTAGATTCATTGGGAACATAGGCAAAAGTGTTGGCTAGCTGTTTGCCAGGGAGAGACAGGGAAAGAGACAGTTGGGAAGAGCACGTCTTGGGTCAGAGAAAATCTCAAACACTGATTTTAGGAGCTGCCCCTTCAAAGCAGCCTAAATTTCACTGGATTGGTCTGTTAAACAATTCATGCCCAGGACATTGTTGAAAACAATAAAGCAATTAGCTGGAAATTATTGCAGTTTAACAGGTAGGTGTAAGTAGGGAAAGAGACAATCAAAGAATGTCCTGCCAGATCACTGTCATCTGAGGGTGATGTGGGCTATCCAAGGCTGTGCGTTTTGATGAACAGCATCAGAGACTTCAAGGAGTTGTGGGTGGTGATGAGATGGGTGATATACTTCACAAACATAGTACAGTCAATAATAATAACAAGCCCTGGAGGGGAGGGAACAGTACTAGAATTGCTTCAATGTATTATCTATAATGTCATTTCCAACAAAAAAATTTTGCAAAGCAGCAAGAACATAGGATCCATACATTGGGAAAAAAAAACAGACTGTAAGTGACCAGATGTCAGATTTAATAGATAAATACTTCAAAGTAGCATTATAAATATGTTTAAGAAACTAAAAGGAAACTATGATTAAAGACATAGTGAAAGGTATAATGACAATGTTGTAACAGGTGAAGAGTATCAATAAGGAGCTATAAATGATAAAAGGAACTAAGTGGAAATTCTGGAGTTGAGAGTTTCAATAGCTGAAATGAAAAATTCATTGGAGGGGCTCAACAGTAGACTTGAACAAGCAGAAAAAATAATTAGCAAAATTTAAAATAGATTGATAGAGATTGTACAATCTGAAGAGCAGAGAGAAAAAAGAATGAAGAAAAATGAACAGACACTCAGAGAAATATGAGACAGTATAAGTACACCAACACACACACAATGTGAATACCAGGAAAGGAGACAGAGACAAGAGCAAAAAAATGTCTTTGAAGAAATAACTTGCCAAATATATTGGAAGACATTACACATCAAGGAAGCTCAAAAAACTCATAGGATAAATACAAAGAAATCCACAAATAGACAAGTCATAGTAAAAATGGTGAAAGCCAAAGGCATGAAGAAAATCTTGAAAGCAGGAAGAGGAAAATGACTCATTGCTTATAGTGAATCCCAATAAAATAAACAGTAAATTATCATCAGAAATAATGGAGGTCAGACAGCAGTGGGATAACATTTCCAATGTGCTCAAAGTCAAAACTGTCAACCAAGAATCCTACATGCAACAAAGCTATTATCCAAAAATGAAAGTAGAAAAAAGACATTAAAAGATAAACCAAAAGTGAAAGAATGTATTATTCACAGACCCATCTTTGAGAAATACTGCAGGTAGTTTTTCAGGCTAAAAGCAAGTGATCTCATTTTTTCAAATCCACACAAGAAAACAAAGAACACTATAAAGGAAATTATGTAATTGTGAAAGAGAAGATAAATGTATATTTCTTATCTTTTCTTCTCTTAACTAATTTAAAAATCAATTATATAAAACAAAACAATATGTATATAATGGATTGCTGAGCCTATGACTCATAGAAAAGTAATATATTTGCCATTAACAGCACAAAAGAGGTGGGTGGGAAGACAGCTTAGCTGGGCTAAGGAAACGAATCCAGATGTTAACTTGAATCCACAGAAACAAATCAATACATCCAGAAATGGTAAATGATGAATATTCTTCGTGTTTCCCATAATCCCTCTTTGCTGAATGTGATACTGACTTTACATGCTCTGTTTCTTACCCTCTCCTGAAATCTCAGGTAGTTCCTGCCTGCACTGGTGTGCTTTTGTGATGCAAGAGGGAAAGAAAAGAGAGAAAAGGTCAAGAGGCAGCAGCCAAGGATCAGCAAGGGGCCCCTCTGCCTCATTTCTCAGGGGAGCTGAAGACGGGGAGTTAAGAGAAATATGTGAGGAAAGAGGACTTAAAGAAGGATAGTTGTGGAATCCCATCAGGATATTCAATCAATTTGCATAAAAAAGAGAACCTATTTTGAAATTAACTTTTATTTGCTCATCTGCTCTTTTGATAGAAAGCTTTCCAAACTACACTAGGTCTTAGGAAAATAGTACCGACTACATTCTCTACTAGTTTCTGCTTCAAGTGTTCCGTTAGTGATTTTTTTCATCTTATATCTTAGACATTTTGCCACTTGGCTTGAGTGATAGCTTGTATTTTTTACATCAATAATGTTAATTAATAATCATTTCATTATTTTATGAATAATATTAATTATTAACATTTCCTAGACAAATAAGAGGCAGTTTCGGTAGTATAGTCATTTTCACAACGTTGATTCTTCCAATCCAAGAACATGGTATATCTCTCCATCTCTGTATCATCTTTAATTTCTTTCATCAGTGTCTTATAGTTTTCTGGACACAGGTCTTTTGTCTTCTTAGGTAGGTTTATACCTAGGTATTTTTTTTGTTGTTGTTGCAATGGTAAATGGGAGTGTTTCCTTAATTTCTCTTTCAGGTTTGTCATCCTTAGTGTATAGGAATGTAGGAGATTTCTGTGCATTAATTGTGTATCCTGCTACTTTACCAAATTCATTGGTTAGCTCTAGTAGTTTTCTAGTAGCATCTTTAGTATTCTCTATGTATAGTATCATGTCATCTGCAAACAGTGACAGTTTTACTTCTTTTCCAATTTGGATTCCTTTTATTTCTTTTTTGTCTCTGATTGCTGTGGCTAAAACTTCCAAAACTACATTGAATAATAGTGGTGAGAGTGCTATACTACCCAAAGCAATCTACAGATTCAATGCAATCCCTATCAAACTGCCAATGGCATTTTTCACAGAACTAGAACAAAAAAATTCACAATTTGTATGGAAACACAAAAGACCTCAAATAGCCAAAGCAAACTTAAGAAAGAAAAATGGAGCTGGAGGAATCAGACTCCCTGACTTCAGACTATCCTACAAAACTACAATAGTCAAGACAGTATGGTACTGGCACAAAAACAGAAATATAGGTCAATTGAACAGGATAGAAAGCCCAGAGATAAACCCATGCACATATGGTCACCTTATCTTTGACAAAGGAGACAAGAATATACAATGGAGAAAAGACAGCCTCTTCAATAAATGGTTTTGGGAAAACTGGACAGCTACATGTAAAAGAATGAAATTAGAACACTTCCTAATACCATACACAAAAATAAACTCAAAATGGATTAAAGACCTAAATGTAAGGCCAGACACTATAACTGTTAGAGGAAAACATAGGAAGAACACTCTTTGACATAAATCACAGCAAGACCCTTTTTGACCCACCTCCTAGAGAAATGGCAATAAAAACAAAAATAAACAAATGGGACCTAATGAAACTTAAAACCTTTTGCACAGAAATGGAAAACATAAACAAGATGAAAAGACAACTCTCAGAATGGGAGAAAATATTTGCAAACAAAGCAATGGACAAAGGATTAATCTCCAAAATATACAAGCAGCTCATGCAGCTCAATATCAAAAAAAACAAACAACCCAATCCAAAAATGGGCAGAAGATCTAAATAGAGATTTCTCCAAGCAGACATACAGATTGCCAACAAACACATGAGAGGATGCTGAACATCACTAATCATTAGAGCAATGCAAATCAAAACTACAAAGAGGTATCACCTCACACCAGTCAGAATGGCCATCATCATAAAATCTACCAACAACAAATGCTGGAGAGGGTGTGGAGAAAAGGGAACCTTATTGCACTGTTGGTGGGAATGTAAGTTGATACAGCCACTATGGAGAACAGTATGGAGGTTTCTTAAAAAAGTAAAAATAGAACTACCATATTACCCATCAATCCCACTACTGGGCATATACCCTGAGAAAACCATAATTCAAAAAGAGACATGTACCACAATGTTCATTGCAACACTATTTCCAATAGCCAGGACCATTGCAACACTATTTCCAATAGCCAGGACATGGAATCAACCTAAGTGTCTATCAACAGATGAATGGATAAAGAAGATGTGGCACATATATGCAATGGAATATTTCTCAGCCATAAAAAAATAACTCAATTTAGTTATTTGTAGTGAGGTGGATGGACCTAGCATCTGTCATACAGAGTGAAGTAAGTCGGAAAGAGAAAAACAAATATTGTATGCTAACACATATGTATGGAATCTAAAAAAAAAAAAAAGGTTCTTATGAACCTAAGGGCAGGACAGGAATTAAGACACAGACTTAGAGAATGGACTCGAGGACACAGGGTGGGGGAAGTATAAGCTGGGATAAGTAAGAGAGTAGCATTGACATATATACACTACCAAATGTAAAATAGATAGCTAGTGGGAAGCAGCTGCATGGCACAGGGAGATCAGCTCGGTGTTTTGTGACCAGCTAGAAGGGTGGGATAGGGAGAGTGGGAGGGAAGGAGATGCAAGAGGGAGGGGATATGGGGATACATGTGTACATATAGCTGATTCACTTTGTTATACAGCAGAAACTAACACACCATTGTAAAGCAATTATACACCAATAAAGATGTTAAAAAAAAAAAGACAATGACAAACTTGATTCAGGATTTAAGAAGAAGTCAAAGTTGATAAATTTAACTTGGAGGCCAGAATAATAGTGATGCCGTTAATAAAGAAAGAGATGTTGGGAAAAGAAGCAGATTTACAGAGGGAGACAATCAGTTTTGATCACATAACCTTAAAGTTGATGTCCATTAGAAAAATGATGCAGCTAATTCTCCTGATGTGAGAGAATCATTTATAAATAATTAATAAAGAGAATTGCAGTGTGGGGATGGTCAGGGTATGTTCATAGAAATTTGGAGTTTTGCAGTATCATGCTTTTAAGGCAATGACAGACAGAGTATAAAATGAGATTGTTCTGATCCAACATGATAATTCATAGACATTTTTAAAATTTTATAGCCACTGAAGTCTGAGAACTGTGTTATGTAAGATTCTCAGAGATTTTTCCTGGAACACAGTAGGTACTCATACTGTCTGATGATGATTAGGTTATTAGAATTATGCAGATCTCTGAAGAGGCAAAGATACATTTCAGGGTCATTTGAACACTGATTCTGCTTTCTTCCTCTGGGTGGTATGTAGCCTTGCAGATGCTGGATTTGATACAAAAACAAGGAAAAGTTTAATTTATGTCAGCATTCACTTAAGTGGAAATGTATTGATTTCTAGAAAAAACCCTCTATAGCTGCCACTGCTAGCACTCTACCCACATCTCCTTGGCTCTCTACCATTTCATATACACAAGGCTGCAGTCAGCTTTTATTTCTAACAGCCAGCACCTGTGTCTCTTGGTAGACGGATGCTCTCAGACCTTCAGATTCTCCTTTCTTACCTGCACAGAGATCTCCAATGCCTGGGCACTACTCCTCTTGCCTCACCACCATGGGCAATGTGTAAACAATGTCTGGTCAGAGAGGAACTAATAACTCAGTCCTGTTGCCATCTGATCTAGGATGATGTTGAGAAATGACCCACACTGTCTCCAGAGCTCCCTTGTTGAATTGAGCCAAAGTCTTTCCTGGGACTTAGCTTGCTATGGTTTCCTTGCGTGGCCTCCTTTCCTTCCTGATTCCTCTTTCCTACTCCAGGAAACAATTTTTCCTGGGAAGACTTCCTAATAAAATACTTTACATAAGTCCTCATTTCGGAGTCTAAAACCAACTTAACTGAGGTGTATTAGTTTTCTATTTGCTACTGTAATAAATGACCACAAATTTGGTGGCTTACGATAGCATGAATTTATTATCCTATAGTTTTGTAGGTTAGAGGTCCAACAGGAGTTAAAGCCAAGTCACTGTTAAAACTAATGACTGGACTAAAACCAATGTGTTTCAGGGCTGCATTCCTTTTTCAAGGTTTAAGGGGGGAATGTGTTTCCTTGCCTTTTCCGAGTTCGAAAGGCCACCGATATTCTTTGGCTGATGACCCCCTCTCTCCATCTTTAAAGCCAGCAAAGGCTAATCGATTTCTTCTCACATCACTCCAACTTCCTCTTCTGCTCCCTCTTCTGCTTTAAAGGACACTTGGGATTATGCTGGGCTCACTTGGATGATCCACAATAATCTCATGTTAAGTTCAGCTGATTAGCTAACTAAATTACATTTGTGATCTTAATTCCCATTTTTCCAGGAAACTTAGCACAGTCTCAGGTTCTGGATGTGGGGGACTTCATTATTCCACCTATAGCAGTTGTTAAACCCCGAGTATAAAAAAAGCTTGTGGTGAGAAAAATCAGACTGTTTTCTCAGATCAGGCATTATTCTACTCTGTTCAAAGTGTTATCAGTTTCTGCCTTTTTTTGGGGGAACTGGAGGCCCAGGAAAAGTCACATCAAGATAAATTATGTCTGTTTCTAACTTGTTTGGTCCATCTTGCTTCTGTTAATTATTTGTGTCCTTGGCTAATTAAGTTTGGAGTTTAATCTGTGTGTATCTGGAGAGGGGAGCGGAGTCTATTCTTGCTAATCCGCAACTAATACAAAAGACTGTAAGTTCAGCAATGATGATTGTAATGCAGTATTTTTTTCAGCTTGGACATAAAGAATAAAAAGTGTGAGCAATACTTCTTTGCAAGCAAATTCTCTCTCTATCTCAGTGTTCTAAAAGAGATTGAGTAGCCACTGCTGGAGGACATTGTAATAAGAATTCAAAATTTGACATTTCAAACTAATATAATATTGTATGTTAATTATAACAAAGAAAAAGAATTCAAAGTACGATGGGGGTTACATGAGATTGTGTCTAAGATATCTTCTATCATATGTTTTATTATTGTAATGATAGCAACACAATGAAGTTAATAATGATTTGGGAGCTCTCTTTACATTACAGTATAACTCAACTTGCCATCATCAAACCAGAAAGGAGACCGTATCTGCAGCCAAAATTGCCCACATTCTGACTAATGAAGTAATGGAAAACAAACTGGTAAAGGACAGAATTCTGATTCATGTTACCAAAGAAGCTTTTAGGTTTCCAAGGAAGTTTGGAAAACTCTCCTTGGGACACTCTTTTAAGGGACACCGAGCCATGAATTAGGTGCTCATGTGAAAGAGGACTTTTTGAAGGCAGAAGAAGATAGATGTTTAAATATGCTTATGCTAGTTTATTTGAAGCCAAGAAAGGAGACACTTAGGACCACTTGTCATATATTAACTGTTGCTGAGAAACTAAGAAAGGTATTTCCAAAGTAAGATGCCAGCTAACTCTGGAAACCCTTGGAGCTGCTTGCCAAGACTGCAAACCCCATTTGTCCCAGAGCCTGTGTAGAACAGAACTTCTAAATTTATCGTTTCCATTCGTTTTTGTCATAGAATTATAAACAATGTGAGGTTAGACACATGAAATTGCTATATGTGTTGCTTCTTTTAGCTCTGTCAGAAGCAGCTTTGTTTAATATCAACTGAACTGCTAAAATCTATGAGGACTCAACTCCCATTAGATCCTAAAGTTTTAAAAGAGTTAGGTATGGTTATCTTGTTCCTTTCTGTATGCTCTAAATTGCCCCAATGAATGAATGAAAGAAGAGAATGAATGAATTGTTGACTAAAAATCAATGTTGAGGTGCTTCTTCAATGTTTTTTGAAATGTGATGTTGAGCAGATATGGTAAATAGAACCATACAAAATTGTCTATATATTATTATTACTGATCTACACAAGTGGTGATTTCTTATGGTATCTGAGTAGAGGACTAGTTAGCAGTTCACTTGCTTTCCTCCCCACAAAATATCATATTCAGAATAAATCAGTTTATTAGGCCCCTATTAATTTCCAGATATTCAGATAAATGTTTTTCCATGTTATCTTATTTAACCCTTAAAACAACCCAAGTAGGCAGAATTCTAAAATGGTCTCTGAGATCCCTACCCCAGTGTACATTTTTGTACATTATCCCTGGGACTGTGAATCTTGTAGATTTTACTTACATAATTAGATTATGTTAAGTAGCACCACTGACTTTAAGAAAGAGAGATTATCTGGGTGAGCCAGACCTAATCACATGAACCCCTTAAATAGCATGAGTCTAGAGAACAGACACAGAGGATTTGAAGCAAGAGAGGGATTTGATGTGAGGGAGATTCTTCTGTTGCTGGTTTTGCAGATGAAGGGAACACGTGGCAGGGAATGTGGCATCTTCTAGGTATTAAGTGTGGTCCTACACCTACAGTAATAGGAAAACAAAAGACTCAGTTCAACAACAGCAAGGACATAAATTCTGCTAACACCCCATGTGCTTTGAAGAGGAGCCTGAACCACAGATGAAAACCCATAGATATAGCTGACACCTGGGTTTTACCGGGTGAGACCCTGAACAGAGAACCCAGTCATGTGTGAGCTATAGAAAGGAAGAGATATTAACTTTATGTTGTGTTTAAGTTCCTATGTTTGTAGTAGGTAACTGGTTACACAGCAGTAGAAAATGAATACAAATCCTTTAAGCCCTTTCATTTCATTTTATAAAAGAGGAATGGAGACCTAGTAGTAATGCCTAATTTTCTCAGGGACAAACAAAATATTTTAACACAAAGATTTTGACTATGTGGTTAATATTTGTTTTTCTAATGTGCGCTTTGTAAAGAAAAGAGGTTTGGAAGAAGTGAGAAGTAAAATTCTGTCAAATCAATGGTAAATTCTCTGTAGATGACAGGTCACAAAAAAAGTCATAAGGGGAACTTCCCTGGTGGCACAGTAGTTAAGAATCCGCTTGCCAATGCAGGTGACACTAGTTCGAGCCCTGGTCCGGGAAGATCCCACATGCCGCAGAGCCACTAAGCCCTTGCACCACAATTACTGAACCTGCGCTCTAGAGCTCACGAGCCACAACTACTGAGCCCATGTGCCACAACTTCTGAAGCCCTCACACCGAAAGCCCGCGCTCCTCAACAAGAGAAGCCACCGCAATAGGAAGCACACGCACCACAGTGAAGAGTAGCCCCTGCTCACTGCAACTAGAGAAAGCCTGCACAAAGACCCAACGCAGCCAAATAAATAAATTAATTAATTAATTAATTATTTTTTAAAAAAAAAAGTCACAGGGAAGGTCCCTTACTTGTGGCTCCACTAGACCTTTTACATTTCTGTGTGTTTTAATCAGGAACACAAAGAGCCTCTGTGAACTCAATTTGAGTATGATCAAAAGTGTTTGGCAAGAAAGAATCACGTGGTGTCAGATGAGCTTAAATATCTTTCCAAAGTGAGAGATGAATTTGTGGTTTGTGGCGACTTCCCAGAGTTCACGTGATTTCTCCTTATTTACTTCTTTCTTGCTGAGAAAACAGCACACCAAACCCAACACGTGATGAACTATCTTTTTTTATAAATCACATTATACTATTTCATCACATGTTGTTGTGTTTCCTGTGGATCTCCAGGACTAAGAAAAGCAGCATATAGCAAGGTCACCAAGAAAACTCCATATCCTATTACATTAAACATTTTGCGTGTATGTGTGTGTTTGTGTGTCTGTGTGTGTGTGTGTGTGAGAGAGAGAGAGGGAGAGATAGAGGGTGTGGGTGTGTGTGATATCATTCTGACTTCTAAAACTATGGCATGTGATGGTCATATTTTATATAAATCATGTAACTAAGAAAAATCCTAAGAAGATTATTTTTCAAGTTACTCATAATCCCAATACATAGAAATTTACTGGTTTAAAAAATTAGCTTTATTCTAGACATAGAATATTTATTTGCAGATAAAAGGATAGATAGAACAAAAATTAATATTCTATAATATCATTTTGAAATAAACAAAATAGAATTTTACTTGGAAGAAAAGAAATGAAAGCTATGCTGAACTTTAGATAATTAACTTCCTTACCCCATGACATGTTAGTTCTAGAAGAACCCTCTGAAGCAGAAGTGGGAAAACTTTTTCTGTAGAGAGCCAGATAGTAAATATTTTTGGCTGTGGGCCACACGTGTTCTCTCTCACGTATCCTTGTGTGTGTTTAGGGGAAGGGACGTGTATTTTACAACACTTTACAAATTTAAAAACCATTCTTAGATCCAGGGCTGAACAAAAACAGGCCATAAGCCAGAACTGGCCCAAGTAAGAATAAAATATTATGACAAATATTAAAAGATTAATTTTTAGGCAAATTCTTTTATTAAAGCATAATATACTAAGAAAATACACAAATCATGAGCACATAGCTCAAAACATTTTCATGAGGTGAACTCACTTGAGGAATAAACTGAACTGGAGTAAAGAAAAGGTACATTTTTAGCAGCTCTGAAGCTGTCCTTCTGCCTGTGGCAGCCATGGAGGTGTTGCCCCCATCTATCTTCAAGAAAAGACTTGCTTCAGCTGCCTGGAGTGCAAAGAGTTGACTGCCCTGAGCTGCAGCTTTTTCAGCATCTGTGGTCCCTGAGGCTCAGTTCTTCTGGGGTAACCCCAGCCAATAGCTGAACATAGTGGGGTTATTAGATCCTGACCATTTCTGGCCAATGTAGAACTCTTCTATTTGGCAGTCTTTTTGCGCAGCTTCCCATTGGATTGGCTGAGACTTTCTCAAATCTGCGTTATGCTCTGAGGCTTATCTCAATTTTGTTTTCTCGCACAGGTGTCAGAGCCACAAAGGGTATAGAGACTTTCACGTCTCAACCACGCTTCCACCTACTTATATTTTTCAAGTGTTACCTCTCAGAAACCTATAGCCATCCTAATCCGTCTCAGCATCTGCTTCCTGGAGGGCTCAGACTGACACCTGTCCCTTTCCATCCTCTCCTCCATCATATCAAGCATAACCGCTACCCTCACTTCTAACTCCCTAGGTAGTTTCCTGGATTAAACTGAGGATCAATTGAATCATACACTATGTAGTAGTTTGTAACTGGCTTATTTTGTTCAATATTTTGTTTGTGAGATTCATCTTTCTTATTCTTATAGTTGTAGATTGTTCATTCTGTTTCTTTAGTTTTCTATTGTATGAATATACCAATATTTAGCTATCCATCCTATGATAGATGGACATCAGGTTGTTTTGAGTTTGAGGTTATTATATAGAGTTGCCGTAAACATTGTTGTTATGTGTCTTTTGGTGAACATTTGATTCATACCTTTGGCTTGGGTTTATACCTAGGGGTGCAATTGCTAGGTATACCGTATGCATATGCTCAGTTTTAGTCAATTTTTTCAAACAAATTTCCAAAGTTCTATTATGAATTTACACTCCCATCAGCAATGTATGATAGCTCCAGTTGCTCCATTATTTTTTTTTTATTTTAGCCATTCTGGTGGGTGTAAAGATATATTACATTATAGTTATAATTTGAGCGTTATTGAAAAATGAATGCAGTTTATATGTTTAGCGGCCATTTGGATATTCTCTTTTGTAAAGTGTCTCTAGGCATTTTGCACACTTTTCTTCTATTGTATTCATTTGTATGCGTTTTTCGTATTGAGTTTTTGATGTTCTGGAGAAGAACAAAGCTGTTCTTTATATATATTCTGGATAGTAATCATTTGTTGAATATATATAGATCAAATTTATTCTACTCTTTTTTACTCTTCTAATGGTGTTTTTTCATGAAAAGAAGTTCTTAATTATAATGTAGTCTAACTTATTATTTTTTCTCTATGGTTAAAGTTTTTTGTGTTTATTTGCCTACTGTAGGAGATAATGTCATGAAGATATTTTCCAGAGGCATGAAGATATTCTCCTATGATTTCTTCTAAAAAGCTTTATTTGTTGTTGTTGTTGTTGTTTTGTTTTGTTTTGTTTTGTTTTTGCAGTACGTGGGCCTCTCACTGTTGTGGCTTCTCCCGTTGCAGAGCACAGGCTCCAGATGCACAGGCTCAGCGGCCATGGCTCACGGGCCCAGCTGCTCCACGGCATGTGGGATCCTCCTGGACCGGGACACAAACCCATGTCCCCTGCATCGGCAGGCAGACCCTCAACCACTGCACCACCAGGGAAGCCCCAAAGCTTTATTGTTTTAACGTTTACCTTTTGACTATATTTTTTGTGTATTAAGTGAGGTAGTGATCATGATTCACTTTTTAATATGAATATTCAATTTCCCCAGCACCATTTATTGAAAAATCATCTTTTTAGCGATGCATTAAATAGACATCTAGATCATAAAAGAAATGATGCTTTCTTTACCCTCAATTTTGTTTTATTGGTCTGGTTCTACTTCCTTGCCTTATTACCATATTTTCCTAATTATTACAGATTTATACTATATCTTGATATCTAACATTGTAACTTCCAGCTTTTTTCTTCTCCAAGAATGCCTTGGCTATTCTTGGGCCTTTACATTTCCATATAAATTTTATCATCAACTTGTCAATTTTCACTCAGTTCTATAAATTAAATCTATGGATCAACTGAATGACAATTGATATTTTTACAATATTAAATCTTCCAAACTCTGAACATGGTATAGACTTGCGTATATTAAATCTTCTTTAATTACTCTTACTATTATTGTGATTTCTTTTTTTGGTGTAGAGGTCTTGTACATATTTTACTATATCTATTTCTAGATATTTATTAGTTAAAATATTTTTTCTGTAGATTTTTTCAGACTTTCTATATAGCCAATCAAATTGACTGAATAACTACAGTTTTATTTCTTCCATTCCAATAATTGTAACTTGTAATTCTTTTTTTTTTTTTGTCCTTTTTATCAGCACTTAGGACTACCAGTGCAATGTCTAGCAGTACTAAAATGATAACAACAGGCATCCATATCTCATTCTCAACCTTAGGAGAAAAACTTTCAGTAATTTATTATTAGGTAGAATATTTGGCAGATTTTTTGTAGATAATCTTTCAAAGATTAAGAGAATTTTTTATTATTATGTAAATGTTGAATTTTCTAAATGCCTTTTTACACCTATTGAGATTATACCATGAATTTTCTCCTTTTGTTCATTTATTTTCTAATATTAAGCCAAATTTATATTCTGGAGTAAGCTCCTTTTCCTATATTGTTGTATTCAGTTTTCTAATAACTTGTTTAGAATTTCTGCATCTATTATTATGAAAAAGAATGGTCTGTGATATTTTTCTTTTGGTATCCTTGACAGTTTTTGTATAAAGATGATCTTGGACTCATACATGAGTGTTCCTTTTCTATAATTTCTGAAATAATTTTGGTAAATTATTTTTCTTAAAATTTTGGAAAAATTCACTGGAGAAACCATCTGGATCTGGTGTTTTCTTTGTGATTTCAACTTCTTTGATAGAGTTAGGATCATTAAATATTGATGTCAACATTGGTAATTTGGTTTTCTAAGGAATTTATCTTAAATACAGAGTCAATTTTTTTTGGTGTAAAGTTGTTTCATTATAGTTTATCCCTATTTTTTTATATCTATAATCTGACTCTTGTTTATTCTTTCATCACTATTATTTGCAATTTGTGTTCTTTCCCTTTTCGGGGAGGACATCTTTCTAGGAGTTTATCAATTTAGTTAATTTTTTCTAAGAATTGACTCATGACTTTGTTGATATTTCTCTACTGTAGCTATTTTCTCTATTTCATTGATTTCTGCCTTTCTGATTTTATTTTATTTTTCCTTCTACCTTATTTGGGTTTGATTTGCTACTCTTCTAGCTTCTTAAGGTGAAATAGTAGGTCATTGACTTAGACTTTTCTTCTTTTCTAATATAAGCATTTAGAGTTATAAATTTTCATGACTTTAGCTATTTCCTAGAAATTCTGATATCTTCTTATTTGAATCTTTTCTAATTATCTATTTTCTTATTTCTTTTTTGATGTATGACTTATTTAGGAGTATGTTGTTTACAGGTATTTGCAGCTTTTCTAGGAATATTAGTTTTAGCCATTTCTAATTTAATTCTGTGTTGTTAAGAAAACTTACTATGAAATATTTGTTTTTTGATATTTATTGAGAATTTTTTTTCTTGGCCCAGCATATGTTTTATTCTGATGAACATCCTTTGTATACTGGAAAAGACCATATTGTGCCACTTGTTAGGTTAAATGTTTATTAACATCAAGTAAAGTAAGATGGTTGATAGTATTATTCAAATATTCTCTAACTTGTTTGATTTTTTTGACTACTTGGTCTATCAATTACTCACAGAATGGTATTAGAGCTTCCAGGTATGAAGCTGTGTTTTTCTCTTTCTTCCTTTAGTTCTATCTGTTTTTCCTCCATGTAGTTTAAATTTCTGTTATTAGATGCATGTACATTGTGATTTTTATGTCTTCTCAATGGTTTGTTTCTTCTACCATGATATGTTCCCTTTATCTCTGGTAATACTCTTCAAAATCTATTTTTTTAATGTTAATATAGTCATGACAATAGCTTGTGATATAGCATAATTTTCTTGTGCTTATGATTTTCATGGTATATGTTTTCATATTTATTCCAGTTTCTCTCTTAAAATGAATCATTTATAGAAAGCATATACTAGTTGAATCTTACTTTTTTATAGTCTGACAATCTCTGATTTTTTCTTTTTTATTAAATGAAAGATTCTTTAAATTCTATAATGCTTTACAAATTTCAAACATTTTTACACATATGATTTCATATAATCTCATAATAACACTTTTCCCCCTACCCCTATATTGCCCCTCCCCCTGACAATCTCTGATTTTAAATGGAATTTTGATCATTTTATATAGAGTTCAATTATTTCATTTCATTGGATTTATATCTACCATTTTGCTATATGATTACTCTGAATGTCATTTTATGTGAGTTTCTCTATTCTAACTGAAAAGTTTTTAATCACATAGGTTGTAATTTTTTGTTGTTGTTGCTTTCAATGTGGCTTTCTTCTCTAAATGTATCTGTTTTTCTCTTACAATTTGTTTTTTTAAAAGCTTCCTGGTCCAATCTCATCTCTTGATTTTGTGTAATTTCATCTTTGAAAGTTTTGTAGTATTTGTTGGTTTTTTTTTTCATATACAACAATGTCTATGAGGAACTATTTTTATGATTTTCTTTTCTGTTTCCTTAGGTATTTACTTTTGTGATATGTGTCTTTCATTTGCATTCACCCAATGTTCCAGTCCTTTATTTATCCCCTTCCCCACCTAAGAGTTTCATGCTGATTTCATTTGTTATCACTATTATTATTCTTTATTGAAGTATAGTTGATTTACATTATTATATTAGTTTCAGGTGTACAGTACAGTGATTCAATATTTTTATAGATTATACTCCATTTAAAGTTATTATAAAATACTGGCTATAGTCCCTGTGCTGTAAAATATATCTTTGTAGCCATTTATTTTATGCATAGTATTTCCCACTTTTTAATCCCCTACCTTTATGGTTCCCTTCCCTCCTTCCCTTGCCCCACTTATAATCATTAGTTTGTCCTCTATATGTGTGAGTCTGTTTCTGTTTTGTTATATTCATTCATTTGTTTTATTTTTTCGATTGTATATATAAGTAATAATATAGAGTATTTGTCTTTCTCTGACTTATTTCACTAAGCATAATACCCTCCAGGTCCATCCATGTTTCTGCAAATGGCAAAATTTCATTCTTAATGGCTGAGCAGTATTACATTGTATATATATATTGGGTTGGTCAAAACGTTTGAGTAAAAATAAAAGACACATTTTTCCTTTTCACCAAGAACTTTATTGAACAACATATTCACCCTTTTGTTCCACTACCTTCTGCCATTTTTCAGGCAACTTCATAATTCCATCTTCTCAAGATTTTTTATCTTTTTGAGCAAAGAACTGTTCCAGGTGCCTTTTACAATCTTCCAGGGAATTGAAATTTTTTCCATGAAAATAATTTTGTAAAGACAGAAATAAATGGAAATCTGAAGATGCAATGTCTGGTGAACATGGAAGATGAATTAGAACTTCCCAGCCAAGCTCTAAAAGTTTTAGCCTGGTCATCAAAGAAACATGAGGTCTTGCATTATCCTGATGGAAGATTATGCGTTTTCTGCCAACTAATTCTGGATGCTTTTTGTCAAGTGCTACTTTCAGTCAGTCTAATTGGGAGCAGTACTTGTTGTAATTAATTGTTTGGTTTTCCAGAAGGAGCTCACAAGAGAGGACTCCCTTCCAATCCCACCATATATACATTGCCTTCTTTGGATGAAGACCAGCCTTTGGTATGGTTGGTGGTGGTTCATTTTGCTTGCCCCATGATCTCTTTCTTCCATTCCATGTTATTGTACAGAATCCACTTTTCATCGCCCATCACAACTTTTTTAAAATGGAACATTTTCATTATGTTTAACTAGAGAATTGAATGAGGAAATATGGTCAAAAAGGTTTTTTTCACTTAACTTATGTGGAACCCAAACATCAAAGCGATTAACATAACCAAGCTGGTGCAAATGATTTTCAACACTTGATTTGGATAGTTTGAGTATGTCAGCTATCTCTCACAAGGTATAATGATGATTGTTCTCAATTAATGCCTCGATTTGTTTGCTATCAACTTCAACTGGTCTACCTGACCGTGGAGCATCATCCAGCAAGAAATCTCCAGCATGAAACTTTGTGAATTACTTTTGGTGAGTTTCATCAGTCACAGCACCTTCTCCATACACTGCACAAATCTTTTTTGGCATTTCAGTTGCATTTTTACCTTTCTTAAAATAATAAAGCATAATATGCTAAAAATGTTGTTTTTTTCTTCCATCTTCAACATTAAAGTGACTACACAAAAATTCACCAATTTTAATGTCTTTTTTAAAATGCACACTGATATGACAGCTGTCACAATCTAACAAAATTGTTTCAAATGAAGTTAAAGACAACTAAGTGATGCTAGAGCCATCTTATGGAAAAAACCGAACCTTTTGGTCAACCTAATATATTCACCATGTATTCTTTACCCATTCATCTGTTGGTGGACTCAGGTTGCTTCCATATCTAGGCTGTTGGAAATAATGTTGCTATGAACATCAGGGTGCAGTTATCTTTTTGAATTAGTGTTTTCATTTTCTTCAGGAGTGGAATTGCTGGATCACATAGTAGTTCCAATTTTAGTTTTATGAGGACCCTCCATACTGTTTTCCATAGTGCCTGCACCAATTTACATTCTCACCAATGGTGTACTAGAGTTCCCTTTTCTCCACATTCTTGTCAACGTTTGTTATTTGTAGACTTTTGTTGATAGCCATTCTGACTGGTGTGGGGTGATATCTCACTGTGGATTTGATTTGCATTTCTCTGATGATTAGCAATCATGAGCAACTTTTCTTGTTCCTGTTGGTCATCTGTATGTCTTCTTTGGAAGAATGTCTGTTCAGTCTGCCCATTTTTAAAATCAGGTTGTTTGTTTTTATGATATTGAGTTGGATGAGCCATTTATATACTTTGAATATTAACCCCTTATCAGTCATATCACTTGCAAATATTTTTTGCCCTTCAGTAGGTTGTCTTTTCATTTTGATGGTGGCTTCCTTTGCTGTGCAGAATACTCTTTGATATAAATCGTAGCAATATTTTCTTGGATCTGTCTCCTAGGGAAAGGATACATAGGCAAAAACAAACAAATGGGACTTAATTAAACGTAATACCTTTTGTTATTATTATTTTGAATGAAGCTAATTATCTGTTAAAGAATCATGTGGGGAGAAATGGAGGTAGTGAAATAAACCAGTCAGCTTCTTCATAGGATTGCTGTTGCAAATATACTCAAGAGATTTGTCATTTCCTTGCCCTAGGGACAACTATCTTGCTGCTGTTATTGTTGTTGTTATTGTTTAAGAGGCTTATTGAGGAAGTCTTTGGGTCACAGCTCTCTGTGTTGCTACCAGACAACCACTTTGTACTTTTTCTCTTTAATCTTATTTTATCCTCTAGTGACTCCCTGGGCTACCATGATGTTCGTACAAATACCTGATCAACACATTTTCTCCTCTTGCTACACCTCCCTTCACATTCCCTGGTCACACACAATGTCTCTAACAGGGTCTTATCCATTTTCTCATGTGATACACAATGCCCCTAGTTCTTGTTTCTCTCAACAAGAGATATTTGTATAGGTCACTTGAGATAATACTTCATAATTTAGGAAAAATATTTTAAAAATTGGTCAAATTCATATTTCTTCTGCATTTTGGTCCAGATTCTGAAGGATTTTGCAAGTGTGCTTTGAGTTTCAGATTTTCTGTATTTTAACTATTTATTATTTTTCATGAATTTTAAGAAAAAAAAAGAAATTAAAAAAAAGCTTTATTCTGCTATATTTAACTAAGAGTCCAGCCAGTACTTTTTGAAGTTTTCAATTTATATTGCACCTTTCAGATAAAAGTAATAAAGATAAAGTGATGTCAAAGATTTGTGATGCTTCCTTTGAGCATCACAGGTGTTTTAGGATTTCTTGAATCCTGGAGTACAAATTTTACTGCATCTTGAATAAAACCCTCAGCTCAAGCAGTATTTACTAAAGGAGATAGTGTAGTACAGAGGTTAATATCATTTTGAAGTTACACAGACCTGGGTTAAAGTGTTAGATCTAACACAGAGCTGTTGTACAGTTGTGAGAAAATTGCTTAATTTCCCTAACTCCTAATTTCTCTTTCTGTATGCTGGTGATGAAACTACCCACCTCACAGATATGTGGTAGGAATTAAATGAGGTAACTCAGAAATAACAATTGCTACATAATTGTTGCTAAATAAACAGTGGAATTGTGATTATTATTCTACATAAAGATGTCTGATTGAATCAAATTGTGAAATTGTTATAAAGTTTTATTGCAGAATTCCACCTTTCATAATCCTTGGGTAGAGAGATATATGTAACTCTCCACATACAAGTAAAATCATTTTCCTGGAGAAACAGAAAACTGGTAAACAATAATTCCCATGCCCTAGGACGTTCGTATATGAGGGTTGAGCTTACTGGGAGAAAAGTTTTTCTCATGGAAGTGTATGCCAGCTGGTGGTATGTTATCTTTGTATTGTCTACACCCTGACCTTTCAGCTTTATAACTGCCAAATGTTTATATAATGAGAACTGCCCTTTTAAAATTGACCCAGTGATTAAAACTGAAAATGAGAGCCGAGACTGTTCTCTAATAAATAGGCTGGATCTGAGCATACATCTGTCCAGCAGAAACCTTCTAAGCAAGCAGGCACACATTTCTTTCCTTGTATCTAAAAAGTGAAGGTGAATTTACACCGTTCAATAATTTTTCTCTCCGTTTATTCAATGGTGAGATCTAAGTTGGCAAATGCTACAGTCCCATTTATACTACTCCTAGGCTATCTTTCAAGTATTCAGCTTTTAGATGGATGCATCCAGAGCGTTGTTGGCACATACATTTCTTATAAATTCCAACTTATAAGAAAACACTCCTTCAAGAAGAGAACTGTAGTCAAAGCAGAAACCACTCTACACTCTTGGCAGCTCATCTTGCCAATAGATTTCTCAGTTCCATCAAAGTTTCCCAGATCCTATAACAGGTTTTTTTTAATGACTTTCCAATCATACATATAGCTTTCTTCATACCTGAATAGAGACGTGTTGCAATTACTCAAAACCATCTTTCTCAGTGACTAACAGGTTAAAAAAAATCCCCAAAGCATAATAGAATACCCGTAGTAACTTCAGCTTTATACTTTTCAAAGAGCATAAAGATTCATAGGAAAGATTAAATAACAATACAATATTTTTATTCAAATCTAATTGAAATCAAGTCGCAGATGTGAACTGGACACAGAGATTTTAATTTCTTCTCTTTCTTACCTTGCTTTCCTCTACCTAAATTCTAGTTACAGTGGTCTTCTTATTTTTTAGAGCATGCTAAGTTAGATCCTTTTGACTAGTTTTTAGGACGTTTATCATTAGCTGATTCCTCTCCTTGGAATACTCATTCTCCGTATTTGAATATGACTCTCAATTCAAAAGTCACTCCTTCAAGATGCCTTTCCTGACCATCACTGTTTAACCCAATGCCCTGTTTTATTTTCTTCAGAACACTTAACATTATATAAAGTTATTTTATTTGTTTTTTTCCTACAAAAACATTCTCCCTCCACTAGAATGTAAACACAGGGCAGCAGGTACTTGTGTTTTTCACTATTTCCCTGTGTGTAGAAAAGGCTTGTAATACAGTAGGCGCTCAATAAGTAGTTATTGAATAGATGAATGAATGAATAATATTTGCCAACCAGATTTCAGCTTTCTTCTAAGCTTCACTGAAATTTGATTCCAACACCTTTTGTTTTAAGCTAGGACCTCAAGCTAATCACATTTAGCCATCGTGACCACTCTTATTTCATCTGCTCTCTGCTTTTCAGTGAAATAGAAGGTGGTTTCTTTCATTTCAAAAGCCTGAATCTCCTACTTGTCCTTCCAATAAGTCCTGTATCTGAATTTGAGGGATGCATCTAAATTTTCCCATTTGTTAGGAAAAGACATTTGAAATCACTGGGTCAAATAAATGTGACTCGCTGTTCACTTTCAAGGTGTTCTGTCTCCCTCCTGTGGGAAACAAAATGTTCGTGACATCTGAATATCCCTATTTAGAATATTTAATCATTTAAATATTCAAGTAATAATAATGTTTTTCTATCATTCAGTAATCTATAACAATCCTGAGAGGATAGAGAAGTCTCATCACTTTGTAAATGTACTTTACTATCGGAGCACGGCACCATTTTGTGTACTTTACAAAATACTAATTGATAAAAGTTGAGGCGTGTAAGGGTTCTCAAAATTATCCAGTCCAACTACTCTTCCAGTTTCTGGATTCTCTGCATAAAATTTCTTCCAAGTGATTGTCTTGCGAGTCTGTGTCTAAACACCTCTCTTAACAGGATTGACATAATGACTTGAGACAGCAAATCCTATATTTGGACAATTTTGATGGTTTAAAGAAAACTGTTCCCTTATGCTAAATATTTTTCTGAGGTGTACTTCAATTGGTTCCATTTATACTCCATGGTACACACTGAACAACTTTATTTCCAGTTATGAAAATAACTTTTCATTTGATATTCCTATTGTGAAATAACAAGGACTTACTCAAATAATATAAAAGTATATAAAATTAAAAGTATCTCTTCCTCAGTCCATCTCCTACCCCTAGTCTCCAGAAGTAGCCACTATCAAAATTTTCTTGGGGAGTCTTTGAGAAAATTTTCATATAAAAACATATATACCTACTTATACAGATATAAATTATACGTATTTCTAAGTACAGATTGGAATGTAACATACACACTATGCTGCCTTATTTTTTATTGTACAGTGGATTCATATTTCTCTATGAAAATGTACAGACTTACTTCATTCCTTTTATTAGGTACAGAGTATTCCATTGGAAAAATCCTGATTGATATAAGTCTACATGCATATATGAGACTACGTGTAGGATAAATTTTCCGAAAAGAGTTTGTTAGGTTAATTTTTTTTATTTCTGAGCAAGAATTTTGCTCTTTTTAAGGACAATTAATTACTACTTTGTTCTAAAGTGACATACAATTACTTTTTTTCAAGTTTCATAGCAAGTCTTCTCTTTGATAGGAAAAAGCATGAAATAAGTATATTATGCCTGAGATTCAACCTTCTTTAATTTTTAGAAAAACGAGATGAAATTTTTAACATTGCTTTTGGTTAGTACCTTTAAACCTAGCATATATATATATATATATATATATATATATATATATATATATATATATATATATATATATATATATATATATATATATACATTGGAAATAATAGCATGTTTTTACAGTAAAAGTGTGAGAGATTAGTTGTTAAGGAAGTGACTGTTTTCTTTATTGGCTTTCAAAGATAAATGTCTAGAAATGTATCCACTTATTCTCCTATAATAAAACCATTTTATTTTGAAATAACTTTAAACTTACAGAAAAGTTGCAAATATATAGAACAGAGAGTTCACACATACCCTTCACTCAGATTCCCATAATGTTTATAATTTTCAAAACCATAGTACAGGGCTTCCCTGGTGGCACAGTGGTTGAGAGTCCACCTGACGATGCAGGGGACACGGGTTCGTGCCCCAGTCCGGGAAGATCCCACATGCCGCAGAGCGGCTAGGCCCATGAGCCATGGCTGCTGAGCCTGCATGTCAGGAGCCTGTGCTCCGCAACGGGAGAGGCCACAACAGTGAGAGGCCCGCGTAACGCAAAAAAAAAAAAAAAAAAAAAAAAAGTACAATGGTCAAACCAGGAAATTAATATTAGTATGCTCCTATTAGCTGAACTAAAGACTTATTCAAATATCAGTTTCCCCCTTATATCCTTTTTCAGTTCCACAATCCAGTTAGGATCCCACATTACATATAGATGCTGTGTCCTTTGTCTTCTCCAAGCTATGACTGTTCCCAAGTCTTTCCATATCTTTTGATACTTGATAATTTTCATACTCATGGTCAGTTATTTTGTAACATCTGATGTTTTCTCATGATTAGAATGAGGTTATGCATTTTGGCAAGAAAAGTACAGAAGTGATGTGTCCTTTTCACTGCATTATATCAAGGGGGAAATGCTTTTTATATGCATTATAACTAGTAGTGTAAACCTCAATCACAAGGCTAACATGGTGTTTGTTAGGTTTTTCCAGTGTAAATTTACTATTTTCCTTTGGCAATTGATAAATATCTTGGGAGAGTTATTTGGGGCTCTGCAAATATTCTGTTTCTCCTCAAACTTTCATCCACTTCCTTTTTCATCCACCAGTGGATCTTGCTGGCAACCATTGTAACTAGGGTGTTTACCTCATGATAATTCTATATTTCCCTCCATCTTTCTACATTTATTAATTGGAACTCTTCTGTAAAAAAGAGCTGCTACTTCCTTTATTTATTTACTCAGTTACTTATTTATACCAATATAGACTCACGTACATTTATTTTATTCTATAGGTTATAGTTAAATACTATCATTATCTTTTGCTCATATTGCTCCAAATTTGGCTATTGGGAGTGTAACAAAATACCACAGAGTGGGTGGTGGTACATATCTCACAATTCTGGAGGCTGGAAATCCATCAAACTGTAGGCAGGTTTGATTTATCCAAGACTTCTCTCCTAGGCTGGCAGATGTTTGTCTTCTCACTATGTGACTTTTGTCTGTGAGGCACATCCTTTGTGTCTCTCTTTTTATAAGGACACCAGTCCTAGGGCCCCACCCTTATAATCTCACTTAACTTTAATTACCTCCTTAAAGATCCTATCTCCAAATGTAGTCAATTGGGAATTAGAACTTCAAGGTATGAATTCAATACATAACTGCATTTATTTATCTTCAAGCGTTTAGCAGTCAAAGCTGGCTGCTGTCCCTTAGCCTCTCCTTCTACTCTGACAATCTGCTTCTGTTCAGGCTGCCTTGTTCCCTTGATTCCTCATTCTACCTTTTCTTTCCAATTCTCTAGGATGAAAAGGGCTATGATGAAGCTCTCACAATTTTTCACTCTTTGCATTCTTATTGCAGAGTCATTGTTTGAGCACTTCAGGCCTGGCTAATTGATTATAAGGAGACCGCATAATGAAAAGATTGGTAGGTGTTGATGTCCTCTCAGAAACCTTTGTTAGTTTGCTACAAATTCCACCGGATTTGGTAGCTTTCCATCATAATACATGGTTTCTCTGTGCTTTCCTAGTTTTACTGCAGATGGAGTTTTCCCCTCTGTTTTTCATTCTCTTTATTGTTTTTAGTTGGCTTTGAGAAGAGCGGGGTGAAATGCCTTTATTTGGCCATTATCATTAATTATGGATAAAATAAGTTAGTCACTGATATTATTAATATTATGGAAATTCTAAAGAGAGAACTGTGAATATTAATGGAGATTACATACTGATAAATTTTAAAGCTTTCCTCAAAATATTTGTTTGTGATAAACATAATAATAATTAGAATAAGAGCCACCAACTTTTATTGAACTCTTGCATTATGCCTAATATTGTGCTAAGTATTCATAATGAAAATCTAATTAACTCTTATGACCACTCTAAGAGAGAGATAATAGTGTTACATTTTAAAAATAGGAATACTTGTTCAAGGTCACAAGTGTGATAAATATTAGAGCTGAATATCAAATGCTTGTCTATCAAACTAAATAACATATTTTCAACCACGATCTTGTAGAGATTATCTTAAAAGAAACAAAAACAAAGAAATAAATACAAAAGAAACAACAACAGAACACCCCTCAATATCTTATAATACCATTTTCTTCACTGAGTATTCTATTTCCAATAACTTCCCTACAATATATGGTAACTCATAAATGTACTCATAGAATAAAACAAACACATATATATCATGATCACTATTATGTGTAATTTTTCACTTACAAAAGCAATATATTGTCTCTACTCTGAGTAGCCTATCTGTTTCATAGTTATTTACTTCCTTATACACAAAATCTACACAGGAAATGAACCCTGGCTCTGGTTACTTTGTACTAATATAGCCAACACAGATTGATGTAGTTTTCTCTCATGCCCAAATATCTATTAACATGGAGAAAATCTGGATTATCTGGTACTGAATGTGCAAAAATGAGTTTAGCACTCTGTGCTGGATGATTGATTGAATCCTTGGATCAGCCTATCAAGGTTTAATTGAACTACAAATCCAGTGATAATTGGAATAGAACTCTGGTCCAAAACAGGACACCAATAATCTAAGCTTTAGTTAATGAGCAGAGGCAAATGGAGATTTCTGCTATATTCATGGCATCCTTTGATTGTATTAGTCATTCAAAAACTATGGCATTGTAATATTTACAATGAAGAGTTATATAACAACAATTATGCAGTAGTCACTTTGTGCTCAGTAAATGAGATTAGAAAATGAGATATAACAATAGAATATTTAAAAATACCTTCATCTGTGTTTTAGCTTCCTCAAGTCTCTATGTTTCTTCATACAGTATTAATGCAGCACTAGGTGCATAGTAGTTGCTAAATACATGTTTTATTTGTTTGTATGAATGGTTAGTCTTTAGAGGAAATAGATGAGTAGATGAGGTATAATAGAATCCATTCATGATAAAAGTTTTATCAGTTGATAAAATGGTTTGCTTACTGAATAAGATGTACATCTAGTTAGTACTGTAGTTGCCACTGTCAGCATTTTCATCTGATATTTTGAGTGAGCTCATTGGTTTAGAATTACCAAAATTAGTTAAACTGCATGCAAATTCATCTAACATTGTCACTTTGTCAAGGTTTGAGAGCTATGATGCTTATTTCTGAAATATTTTGGAAAGTGTTATTACTTTAAAAATTCACATTTACAAATGTTCAAGAAACTGAAGATAAAAGTGATTGAGTAAATCAAAATGACAAAGTTGTAGAGATGGAGAAAAGATTAGAGGTTACAAGGGGTTAGACATGAGTGAGAAGAGGGAGAGGGTGTGACTATAGAGGGTAGCCTGAAGGAGATTGTTGTGGTGATGGATTAATTGTGTATCATGAACGTGGTGGTAGTTGTAAGAATCTATACACATAATCCACATGCTTTAAATGGCATGTGTAATAAAATGGCACAGATACATTGTATCAATATCAATTTTCTGGTCTTGATATTTTTCTATTGTTACATAAGATGTACTCATTGGGGGGAACTGGGTAAATGATACACAGGACCCCTCCACTATTTTCCCTACTTCTTGTGAATCTATAATTATTTCAAAGTAAAAGTATAAAAATGATTGGTCAGAGTTAATCTTGGCTTAGTATAATAGTTGTATGTTTTTTTTTCCTTACCGTTTACAGGTAAAAGTTTTCTACAATTCTAGTTTGAGTGATGCTATTTACAAGCTGTACATACTTGGACTTTTGACAAGAAGTTGCAGGTGGCATATCAACTCATCAGCTGCCTCATGGACTCTTGTTGTTAAGTGATAAATGCATGGCATTCAATCTGATACTTTTCTTTAGAGGACAGAATATCTCAAGTGTTTGGGTCCAAACACTGTTGTGATACTTGCTGGTTTCTACCTTTATTGCAAATATGGTTTTATATATTTCACCAATATAATAAATGTGAAATACTGTAGTTGTACTGATTTTATAGGTTTCTCTGTGATGTCAAGTATACTTTGAAACAATATATCAATATTCTGTAATTCACTGATTCTTTCTTGTGTTCATATATATATTACACTTACATGAATGGTGTAGATCTTCCTCATAATACATATATAATGCTGCAAGACACAGCGCTAGGATCTTAGTATATATATATAAAAGTGGATAAGAAAGATATTAGAAATCTCTTTCCTCGCCTATCTCTGTCAATACTAGGAACCCCAAAGGCAAATATACTATCTCATTGTTTCAATTTGCAGTTCCTTAAAAACTAGTGAAACTGAGCAATAATATTTATTTCCATTTGTGTTTCCTAGTTTATGAATTGACTCTTTGTAGTGATTTGCCTATTTTTTTCTACTTAGATAATATTCTTTTCCCAAATGATTTAAGGAGCTGCTCTGGCTAATTATATGGAGCTTTTGTTGTATATGTTGAAAATATTCCTCAGTGTATCTTCAATGGGAGGAAGGTAAACATGGGTGTATTCAAGAAATTGACAAAAAAAAACAAGCAAACAATCAAGCAAGCAAGCTTGCTGTGGCTGATGCACAGAGTGAAAGGAAGCAGGAGTGGAAAACCGTGGCAAGTATAGAAACATGTAGGCTGTGTAAAGGATTTTAGTTTTTATCCTAAAGCAATGAGAAGCCACTGAAATGTTTTAAGTTCAGTGTGGGTAGGGTGAAGAATGGAGATGATGGTGTTGTTGTAAATGAGGTTTATTATAAAAATTATTTAAAAATAGTTTATCTAATACTCTTAGCAAAGAATAGAACACAGGGGACTTCCCTGGTGGTCCAGTAGTTAAGACACCGTGCTTCCACTGCAAGGGGCACGGGTTCAATTCCTGGCTGGGGAACTAAGATCCCACATGCCACACAGTGTGGCCAAAATTTAGGAAAAATAAAAAAGAATGGAACATAGTAAATATTTAACAAATATCTGCTGTCCTTTGTTAATATGAATGTAATGATTACTATTAACATTTCTGTCTGAAGGAGACTGAAGTCTGGTGAGGCGAAATAATTATTCCAATGACACAGCTATAAAGAATCACAGATAGATGTTTCTAGGCTAGATCTCATTCTCATTCTGATATCCAGAGTGTAAGAATGTCTACAGCGAGAAATTCATGAGCTCACAACCCAAATCTAGCCTGGGGAGTGATCCTGTTACAGACTAAATATTAGGAGTATTAACAACAAAAATTCAACCATGCATTGGGTCACTCTCACAGGCGTCATACCAAGTGCATGTGATTAATGTATTGGAGGCCAAAAGACTCAGTTACAATAGCGTTTACACAGACTAGGTCTTGGGAAACAGTATTATCCTCATTGTAGAGTTAGTCGGCCAGGATTTACAAGTGTCATTTTTCAAAATTAAATAATCTACAAGCTACGTGTTTACAAACACGCACATACTCTATGGGTCCTCAGTAAATGTTAGCTGACTGACTGACAGATAAACACCCCCATAAACAGATAAACACTTCTAAGTGAAGTGTAGCCATATATTTAAGAGGCAGTATCAGATCTATGTGTATAAACTAGAGATTAAATATATGAGAAACATAGCAAAAATGCAATAGTGAGCTACTTAATGAAGATAAATTCCAGCAATTATTAAAATATCCCAAGTGAAAGTTTTATAAAGTAACTCTACTCCACAAAATACATGTTCTTCAAAGATCATAAACAAATCCATTTTTGTAACCTTACATCTTTACCCCGCCTATCAATTAACTTGCAAATAATGGAGACAGTGACCTTGTTAATATGTGTGGTATTTCTTGAGAAGGAGGTATAGCATAAGGAAACAGCAGAGACAAAACTAAAGTCAAGAAGTGGACATTTGATTACACTCTCTCCTCTCAGTTTATAGTATGCTAAAGTCTTATTAAATATCCTTATATAAATTAATGAGTAGATTCCTAATAATTGAAATGTAGCAACACAAACTATCACTCTTGAGTTTAATACTTAACTAGTTTAATGAACTTAGGCCAGAGTTAACCTTTCTTAACATTTTTTGCTCTCAATGGGAATAATTTAGTAAACTATTTCTTTAAATGTTTCATTAAATATGTGTAATATCTGGTACAGTGCTGGACATTTAATGAGCATGAAATAAGTCTTCTTTGCTGATATTATTTACTAACTCATAGTGATGATGACAATTTCCCCTGTAACAAAGCTCCATTTAGCTTTAATCTCTCCTGACAATGGGACTGTAGTGAGGAGTTCCGGTTGAGGGAGTTTAGCTCACAGGATGAGACAGTAGATTAGTCTCTGGAGGACAGGACAAGACTGGTTAAAAGGTGCTCTCCAGGTTGGCATAGGCTGGATGCTTGAAGTGTGTAAGTTACTTTAGCCAGACCCAAAGGAGAAACTGAAGACCACAAGCTCACCTTAAGGGGGAGGATAAAGGAAGTAAAGAACTTTTAAGTAAGAGTTAAGAGGAAATCCAAACCCTGGAACGAAGACATGACCCAGCCTATTGCATTAAAGGGCCAAGAAGAAGGTTTTGTTGCTGTGGTCATTTGTGTGTTTTGTTTTAAGAACTTGGAGACCCCATTCCTTCAAGTTCTATTGTGTATTGATTTCAGTCATGCCGAGACTGACTGAACATTTTTCAACATCACAATCACTGCTTCATTTTTTACAGAGGTTAGACGTTCTTTGTAAGAAGCAGTGAAAAAATATAGTGACATATTTTAAAGGTTGATCCAAGTAGTAAAATTTGTGAATATCATATTAATAGGGTATTAATGAATACTATTATTGGGGTAGAAAGTGACTCATAAATATCTAAAATTATGCTCTTTCTATATCCATTCCTTCACTTCCCTTCTTTTACTAGAAGTGGGGTTAAGATTGAATGGAATGTACAGGTCTGTGCTAAGCATTAAATTTATCTTCTAAAATGAAATCAGATGTTTTCTTTGTAGAGTTTTTAATAATCCTGTAAGAAGTTATTTTTAGGCCAAATTTAGCTGATAAAATTGATGTTAAGAGAACAAAGCTAACAAGCCTAATATTAAATAACAAGTAAGAGATGGAATTTGAAACTAAGAATGTTTAAAATTCAGAAAGATGTACCATGTTTCTGGTTGGAAAGACAATATTACAAGGTTGTAAAACAATCACAATCTATATACACACAATAAAACTGCAATCAGAATTCCAAAGCAGCTCATTTTAGCTGATCAAAATAATTTCAAGTCTGTTCTCTATGTCTGCATCTTTATTCTTGCCCTGCCACTAGGTTCATCAGTACCTTTTTTTAGATTCCATATATATGCATTAGCATACGGTATTTGTTTTTCTCTTTCTGACTTATTTCACTCTGTATGACAAACTCTAGGTCCATTCACCTCATTACAAATAACTCAATTTTTTTCCTTTTTATGGCTGAGTAATATTCCTTTGTATATACGTGCCACATCTTCTTTATCCATTCATCTGTTGATGGACATGTAGGTTGCTTCCATGTCCTGGCTATTGTAAATAGTGATGCAAAATAAAACAAAGTGAGAGAGTAACATTGACATATATACAATACCAAATGTAAAATGGATGGCTAGTGGGAAGCTGCTGCATAGCACAGGGAGATCAGCTCGATGCTTTGTGATGACCTAGAGGGGTGGGATAGAGAGGGTGGGAGGGAGGCTCAAGAGGGAGGGCATATGGGGATATATGTATACATATAGCTGATTTACTTTGCTGTACAGCAGAAACTAATGCAACATTGTAAAGCAGTTATAATCCACTAAAGATAAAAAAGAATGAAATTAAAAAACATTATTAAAAAATATATATGGAGCAATAGTGTAAGAATTGCCAAGAAATTTTGTAAAAGAATATAAGGGAAGAACTTCCCCTATCAGTTAATAAGACATTATAAATCTGCAAACAGAGCAATATGACAGTGGCACAGGAATAAGTGGATAAATGAATGGTTCTGGCCACAAACTCTTAACTAAAATTACATGAAGAATAAATTTCCTAAGGACTACTTAACTCTACCTATCTCTATCTCTATATCTACTCCTAATCCTAACCCTATCACTACTCCTATTCCTACCCCACTCATATCTCTATCTCTTTATTCTACCAGGACCAGAACTCTCCCTCTCTCTTCTTACCTATCTATCCATGTCTATCTCTATCTATCTATCTATCTATCTATCTATCTATCTACTTATCTAATATATTTATATCTATGCATAGATATGGAGCAGAGAAGAACCCAAGATAACACAGATGTATCGGAAAAGACTGAGAGGTTTGATTACAGAGAATATTTTCAATGTTTTTAGAGAAAATACATCAGCAGCAGAATCAAAAGATAAATAATATAATTTAAAACTTCTCCAACACATAGGATATTGGGCTCCTCCCAGTCCAACACATATGATAATGGGCTACTCCTAGTACACAAAGAGATATTACTAATTAATAAGAAATAAATCAAGCAGCTCAATTGTAAAATGTATAAAGGAAATAAATAGGCACATCAAAATCTACATGGAATGTTATCTCTGCAACAATGTCTCTTATTCATTAAGACACAATTAGAACCTCTGCCAAAAATTAGTCAGAATTCTGCCACCTCCATTCCTCACAATTTTCCTTTAGGTTCTCCTCTTACCCCATGACCAGAGAATTCAGTACACTATAAAATTGGCTCTTCCCTAAAATTCTTTCTTCTCCAAAATTTCTAGGCCTTCCGATTAATATCCCAAGTTGATTAGAGCTACTAATATCAGCTAGATATTGATTTTTTCAAAATACACACTAAGGTAAAAGAAGGCTTATGCCTTTTAAGGGATCTGCATTTGCACAAGTAAAAGACACAACTGTTTGATCCTGTTTTATAGGTTAAGGAGACAGAAGGCTTCTACTGATTTTTTTTTTTTTTTTTGCGGTACGCGGGTTTCTCACTGCTGTGGCCTCTCCCGCTGCAGAGCACAGGCTCCAGACGCGCAGGCTCAGCAGCCATGGCTCACGGGCCCAGCCGCTCCACGGCATGTGTGATCTTCCCGGACCGGGGCACGAACCCGTGTCCCCTGTATCGGCAGGCGGACTCTCAACCACTGCGCCACCAGGGGAGTCCTACTGATTGGTTTTAGAAGATTCTGGAAAGGGTTACTTTTAATATTAGAATTAAAATTCGGGACAATTATCTTCTAAAGAGGTTAATCCTTATCTTCAGAGATGTAAATACTCAACATAAAGTCAAGCTTATCTTTTAAAAACATGCAGCAATTATCAGAGAAGACCCAAACCCAGAGAGATTTGTGCTATATACATTGGATTGACTTTATACTGTGGCCCAAAGGAAAAATGCCACAGCAGTGATACCCGATATTGCAATAAAGTCAGAAGAACAGTAAAAAAAGGACTATGCAGTCAGAAGCAGAAGTTGGATCACTTAAGTACCTGCGCTAAAAGAGGCAAATGCCAGAAATCAATGCAGATAAACGTAGAATATTGAATCTTGAGAAGAAGCAGAGTGAATGTTCAAAAAAGTAAAATAAATAAGACAGCAACAACAAAAACATTGCATCATATTGCCCGAAGAACAGATTTGAGAGTTTTGGAAAAATTCTCTAAAGTGGGCAATACCTTGTATAGCTCTCCAAAGATGAAGGCAAAAAGATGGTGACACAGTTCCCCTTGAAATACAATATAAACCACAGGGAAAGGGGAAGGTTTTCAGATTCTCTCTAATGAAGTAACTAAAACTCTGGAGCACATGGCTGTTATTAGCCAGATCTATGGATGGAAAAGCCTGAGTGGTGAACACTCATCATAGACAATTTTAATGGCACCAAAAATTAGAATTTAACTTACTTCCACATTTTTTGTCAAAATATTTCTATGAATTCCCCATAGGTAGTAAACCATGTATCATTTTAAGAGTTTGAATATGTCAATGACCTTGTTGTTAAAAAGAATAAACATTTTTACATGACACTACCTTCTAACCCAATCATCCCTCTCAAAATATTGAATTGAAAGATGTACAAATATTTTCTACTTTAGAAACACATTATTTTGAAAATAATTCCTGTTGATAAATGCTTATTTCTTCTCTCCCTAATTCCTTCTTCTCTCCCCTACCTAATTTTATCATTTCTTCCCAATAGCAGCTGATAGAAATTTGTTTTCTTTTCCCTAATTTTCTACTGCTGCTATCTTTTGTTGTCCTTAGGAAGATCCTAAACACATATATACTTTAGTTTTTATTTCCTACTGTATTACATTCTTTGGTATCTTTGCCATAACAGATACGTAATTAACATTATTGGTGATTAAAGAATAAATTTTATAAGATCAATAACCAGTGATAATCTTATAGAAATTATTTCATGCTCACTGTATGCCAGACATTAAGGGCTTTATTTTTTTATTTTTATCATAGTTTATGAGCTAAATCTTGAAATTACCCTATTTGCAAAGGAGAAAACTGAGGCTCAGAGAGATTAAGATTACAGGGCTACTCACAGCTAAAGATGAGGTTCGTAAAGGCAGAGATGTCTGAGTCTAGAGTAGTACTTACACCCTACTGTACCACTGCAAGTTAAGTCCTGGAAACAAGACTTTTAACTCTTGTGAGGACACCATATTCATTAATAGTTTCAAATAATTCAATGCATTGAGAAATAACATTCCACTGTGCAGTCCAATGATAAGTGAGGAACTGTGCCAAGTTCTGGGAGAGAGAGGGTTTTCCATCTCTCTGTCTACTGCTTCTCATTTCCTTATACTTGTTTGTAAGATCAAATACAAATGGATGAAATATTTAGTGAACAACTTGGCTTTATAAAGAAGACATGCAGCCTGCTGGTTTCATAAATTTTCCAGACAATCATTCTTCAGGCGTATTTACTTTTTGCTGTTTCAGTGGATAAAATCTACCAAATTGAAACTCAGCCCTCATCTTCATCTCCTGGTTGGGACAAAGGTAAATATACCTTCAGGTTTGATTCAGTAGGAAAGGCACATCCAATCTCATTTCAATAAGCATCTGAGCAACTATCAAAGATCCATTACCTTTAGAAGGAGAAGGAAGAAATGAATTTCAGATTATTAAAGACATGACATCCTAATTAAAAGAGTCTGTGTAGAACGCCAGAGCGTGTATAGACAGAGCCAAAGTGACTGTGAAATCTTGTCTCTGCAGATGTCAATAGCCTAAGAGCAGATCCTTTAATTAGAATCTTCTTTTATTTTGTCTATGCTCTAGACATGAAAATTCATTGCAGTCACCCTGCCTAGAAGCTGAGTTGCTTAGAACAAAAAGGCCTGTCCTGGAAAAAGAAAATCACAGTCGTAACAGTCCAAGTAGATACATTTGTATATAGACTATAATTTTCTTGTAGCAAATGGTAAAAAGATATGCGGGTGACAGTGAGAGAGTCACGCAGAGGGCCTGCTTTATCACCTACCTCTGACTATGTTTCCCAAGAACTGCTCCTCACCTATCCCAGGCCCCAGGCCATCGTTAGTCCTTGCACATGGAAGCAATGAAGGTGTCTCTTCAAGTAAATCATTTGAGGATTTTTATAATCTCAAATAAAAATTTCTAATATTTTTTTCTAAGTTTTCCAGGTTTAAGGTTTTAACCTTTTTTTTGGGGGGGGGTACATGGGCCTCTCACTGCTGTGGCCTCTGCCATTGCGGAGCACAGGCTCCAGACACGCAGGCCCAACAGCCATGGCTCATGGGCCCAGCCGCTCCACGGCATGTGGGATCTTCCCAGACCGGGGCACGAACCCGTGTCCCCTGCATCGGCAGGTGGACTCTCAACCACTGCGCCACCAGGGAAGCTCTCCCTAATCTTTTATTATTTATTGAGCAGCAGTTTCATAGAGAATGGTGAGAAACCCTGGGTAAATAGTTGGATGCAAAATCTGTGCCGTCCAATGCTCTATTAAAAACTAATGAGTTCTTTCTTTTTCATATTATCACTGTTCTATCCTCTGGTGCTTAAAAATTAATAACATGTGGGTTTATAAACCTTTGGCTGTTGATCAGTAAAACTGCTGATAAATATATTTTAGAGATTGCACGGGAAAGTCTGCATATAAGTTTTTTCTTCAACCACTGGAAAGATCATAGGCATATATTTCAACTGAACATATTTTCCAGTGTTTTTTTCTTATGATATTGGGATAAAGAAAATTACATATCAACATAACTAAATAAAATAAATCTATTTCAAATTGCAACTTTGAAAATTAATCAGAAAAGATGTAAATAAGGCAAATGCTATGAAATAAAGTTAAATATTTCTCACTTCACTACTAATGAGGATCTGATAAAATATTTGCAAATCATTGCAAATAATGTCTTCTTGTCAGAATTAATAAGAATAAAATGAATAAGGAAGAAAGTACACTGTTCTAACTTCTTTTTTGAAAGTCTTATGTCTATATTTATTTCTGGTATTAAGTAGAATTGATTTGCATCTGCCTTTTAAGTCTTAGAACGTAAAAGGCTCTGGTGGTTAGAAATTTATGAAACCTGAAAGGGTCTGACCCTTATCTAATGAGGGAAAAATAGAAAGCAGGCACACTGAGAGTCAGTACAAAATGTGAAGTCATAATAACTTTGACTATTGAATTATTATTCTTGTATTATCTATGCATTTGTAAGTCCAACATATATAGGAATAAGGGCAGGAAGAAGAAAGAAAGGAAAGAAAAGGATGGAAAAAATGAAGAAGGGAAGAAGGAGGAAGGTGAATGATGAGTGGTGAGTGATGAGAACTGAATCAAATATAAAAGGGCTTTAGGGCTTCCCTGGTGGCACATTCGTTGAGAGTCCGCCTGCCGATACAGGGGACATGGGCTCATGCCCCAGTCCGGGAGGATGCCACATGCCGCGGAGCAGCTGGGCCCGTGAGCCATGGCCTCTGAGCCTGCGCGTCCGGAGCCTGTGCTCCACAGCGGGAGAGGCCACAACTGTGAGAGGCCCGTGCACCGCAAAAAAAAAAAAAAAAAAAAAAAAAAAAAGGCTTTAAGTCCTAGGCTGCTTATTTAACAGAATTCTAGCCGTATTTTTTTCTGTTTTATAATGAAATATCACATCTATTCTTTCAAGATAAATATCATTCTTCCTTCTCTTAGACTATAATTTTGAAAAAACTTTAATTTTGGATTATGTATGCCATTTGGACCTTCAATTTATTTGTGGCAGCAAGCACTCTGATGAATGTACTGTTTGTCCTATAATTGCTGTCTTCCAGTGAGCATTTTGTTCCATTATGATCTCCTAGAACATTTTATTCTCAAAAAGATGTGGCACAGACTGATTCTTCATTTTAAGGATGCTTCTTTAACTTCTCCAGGTTTTAAACTGTTTAAAATTATATTTTGAATAATAAAAAGTGGGGGAAAAAAGAATGATCAGGACTGGAACACATTTTAAAATTCATATTGAATATTTCTTTTTATTTTGGAAATGCAAATATATCATGGAATGTAGCCTAACACTTATAGACAACTCATTCATGACATGCATTATTAATATAAATATGTGGATGGAAACAAATTTTGTTGTAGAAATACAGAGTGTTTTTTAGCAAACTATGTTTTTTAAACCTTTCCTTATGCAAACTTTGTCATGAATGCAGTAATGCTGATTTTAAAATAAAGGCTATCAGTGAAAGTATTGCTGGCTTTTTTGATAAGTAAAGAATAATGACTTTATGTGTTTTATGAATGTTACATTGTTTCTTACAAGCCATCTCTGTGATTTTTGAAAATGAGGAATGAGTGATTAGGAGAATGTGCATTTTATTTCAAGTATATTAAGTAATTTAATTCTCAGCAACATTGCATCAAGGCCCAAGTGAGACTATCTTGTAAGAATTTACTATAGAAATAAGTATTTTCAATGTATATATACTAGTAAAATGATCTGTGGTGACACACAGCATAGCAGGATGGTTGGAAATAAAGTCAGAGAGGTCAAAAAACATATTCTTCAACAAAATGTGGTTGATGAAAAAAATTACAACAGGCCCAATGATTTATATTTAATTATAGCTCTGGGATTGTGGATTGCCAAGTAAAATAAGAGTATATTTCTCAATGTATGACAAAAGAAAACATACCAAATCTTCTGACAAGAAAGAGTATCACTATGCAAACAATGTGGTAAATAATACTGTAAGGAAGAAGCCAATTCTCAAGGCATAGGTCATAGATGGACTTACACAAGTATTTAGATAGAAATTTCCTAGATGTTTCAGGAGAAGGAGGGAATATTATTGCTTCCCATGACTGTTAATTTTTTACATCCATTTACAAATGTATTATATAACAATGTTCTATACGTTGGGGTGAGCAGCACCTTTCTCATTTGTAGTTAGTTCTCTGCCTGAAATGATCTCCTTTCCCGCTACATTTCAGTAACTTCTCACTCTTTAAGTCTCATCACAAACTTCATCTCTTAAAGGAAGGTTTCTCTAGACACCCTGAAGCTTTCTCATAGCACCCCAGTATGGTACTTTCCATTCTGTATTGTTATAGTTGATTCACTTCTCCTCACTAAACTATAAACTTCCTGAAGGTATGGAATATCTTGGTTAATATTTTATTCCTAGTACTTAACATGTCTTTGACACCTAGTAGATGCTCAATAAATCTTTGGTGGATGGATGAATGGATGAATGAGTGAATTTAGGGTTGCACTGAGGAGTCTTGTCATCAAGAAAAATCCTTGTCATCAAGGGTTTGGGGCCAGGCAGTTGGGTGGGGAGAAGGAAAAGAGGGGGAAAGACAGCACTGTGTATGGAGAGGGTTGGGCTTATCTCAGCTTAGAGCTCAGATTTCACCTACTCTCTTGAGTAGCTTCCCATTCATTAAAAGCCAGCATGGATATTGATTCTTGTGAGTGGAATTAGGTGAGGGATGAGAAAAGGTTTTACTTAATCACAGTTCCAAAGCTCAAGCTGCTGTGTACTTGGAGGCTGAAGGAGAGAACCAGAGAAAATCTTGATAAAATTCTATTCTAGAAAATAGATTTTTCGTGCATTTGTTTTTGTGTCTTTATCATAGTTGCCTTTGAGGAAGGCAATTTATATTTAGCAAGAACTGCTATTAATTAGTATTCACGTGCATGGCCTTTCTTTCTGTTTGTTCTGATGTTCCAAAATTGCAAGGAAAAAGTGCCTGCCGTTTAATTATATTAAATCAGATATGTGAACAACAGAATACTGGCGTCAAGGACTGTATTAGCAAATTGTGCCAATTAGAAACACACAGCAAGTACCATGCACTTTCCTTTTGCATTAGTGGCTTTTAAATCATATAGTGGCACAGTAACAAATACAGCTAGCATGGTATGACTGTCACATTTTCCACACGTTCATTTTTAGCTACTTTGCCTTTTAAAGAAAACATACAGTATGCTGTAGGCCTACACATAAAATGCTTCCCAAAATATGAGATAATTATATGCTTAAGGAGTAATATGCAAACACTCTTCTTCAGATAATTATGAACACTTATTTTTCCACATGGGAAGCTAGCCAAGAAGTAAAGACATACTGCACTTTGGGAAGTCATCCATTTTTAATACATGAGGCAGTGCCCTATCAAGTACCACAAAAAGAAAGTTAACAAATTTCTTGTAATCAAATGAAAAACCAAAAGTAAAAAAGAAATTTAAATGACAATTAATAGCCATCACACAGTGCCCCATTAAAAAACAATGCTATGAAGGGACAAAATCTGCTATAAGAATAAATTTTGTCAGCCATAAACATTCAATTTTTAAGTAGATTCTGAAGATATATATATATCTTCCTCCAAGAATATTCTTTGAAAATTAATAGAAATTGAAAAGTAAGTTTGTGTAAGTAAATCTTGATTAAGTAAATTAAATCTTAAGTAAATCTTGATTAATTATGGTAAAAGATGATAATTATAGCATTGAATGAAGAAGAGGGATAGTTGAAATATACAAGATGCTAACTTACATTTTTGTCCATTGCTTAAACATTCTAAAATCTAAACTTTTACCAGGTCTCCATTATGATTTTAAACTAATTTGAGTATTAAGAAACTTTAAACTCTACTGCTTTGGAAATTTTATTTATTTAAGGGTAAAATAAACTGATGATTAATTTTAGTTTCTTTTAAGGTGTTTTTGTACATATTATTAAGAATTTATTGTCTCTTGTTTTTAAAATTTGACTAATACTGTAATATTATCTGCTAAAGAAATTTTAAACATTCTTTTTTTATTTTAGGTAAAGTTTACATAGATTCATAGCCAGTACTTTAATGAGTTTGACAAATTCACACAAATATATAACTAACACCCCAAAGAGCGCTGCTATAATCCAGAAAGTTTCCTCATCCTCCATTGCATCAGTCTCTCTCACCCACAGACACTCTTTGTTTCTATCATTAAGAGTTTAGTATGTTCTTGAACTTCAAATAAATGGAACTACTCAGTATGTGTTTACTTATGCTAGTTTTTTTGAGAGATTTTTGAGATTTATCTCTCTAGTTGCATGTATCAGTAGGTCATTCTTTTTTTATTACTTAATAGTACTACATTGCATTATACGCAGCAATTTATCTTCCTTCCTTCTGGTACACTTTTGGATTGTTTCCAGTTTGGAACAATTATTAATGAAGCTGCAATAAAAATACTTTTACAAGTTTTATGTGGACCTATGTTTTGATTTCCTTTAGGTAAATACTAGGAGTTGAAAGGCCAGGTCATATGAAAAGCATATGTTTAACAAACTGCCAAACAGTTCTCCAAGTTTGGGTCAGTTTATATGCTCACCATCATTATATAAAAGGGATTAATTTGCTCCATACCCTTGTCAATATTTTGTGTTTTCAGTCTTTTCAGAAGTGTGTTGCTTACTTTTCAAATATTGGAGAATTTTCTAGATATCTTCCAGTTACTGACTTCTAGTTGAAATCCATTATGGTCTTAGGACATGTTTTGTGTGAATTATTGTCTTTTACATATGGTAAAGTTTGTTTAATAGCACAGAGTGTTGCCTATCTTGATGGAGACTGAGTTTATGTTCAAACAATATTATACCCCCTCACATGTAGTAAGGACCTTATAACAGTGTATTCCTAATTCCTTCCCCTCATCCATTGTTGTACTTGTCATATATTTTAGCTTTTACATGAGCTATGAACAGCACTGTAATCTTTTGCTCCAGTTATCTCTAGAGCAGGAAAAGTTAAGAAAAACATAATTTAATTTACTTAATTTATTCCTGTTTCAATGCTCTTCATATTTTGTGTAAATCTAATTTCTTACATTCTTTCTGCCTGAATAACTTTCTTGAGTATTTATTTTCAAGATGGCCTGTTGGCAATAAATTCACTAATTTTTAAAAATTCACTAATTTTTTGCTTGTTTGAGAAAATATTTATTTCTCCTTAATTTTTGGATTATATTTTACTGGTATGGAATTCTAAATTGATAGTCTTTCTGTTTCTTCCAGTACTGGAAAGATATCACTCTATTGTATCTTTTTCTGCATGATTTCTGATGAGAAGTCTACTGTAATTCTTATCATTGTTTCTCTGTAGGTAATGTGTCTTCTTTCTCTGCAAGATTTTCTTTTTGTCTTTGGTTTTTAGCAATTTGAATATGATATGTGTAGGTGATCCCTTCCCCCTCCTAAACCAAATGCTTTTCTGAGATTCTTAAATCTGTGGTTTAGTGTCTTGTCACTAACTTTGGAAAATTCTCAGCCATTATTTTTTTAAGTAATACTTTGACACTGTTTGCTCTCTTCTTCTAGAATTCTAATTATACATGTATGTTAGACTGTTTGATATAGTCCCACAACTCATGGACACTCCCTCGGTTTTCACTTTTTGCTCTTTGTGTTTCAGATTGGGTAATTTTTATTGACTTATCTGTGAGTTCACTGATATTTTCCTTGTTTGCATAAAGTGTACTGATGAGTCCATTGAAGGCAGTCTTCATCTCTGTTTTTGTTTTATATTTCTAGCATTTCCATTTGATTTTTGTAGTTTTTATTTCTCTCATGAAAATATCTATCTGATCTTACATGTGGTATACCTTTTCATTAAGAGCCATTAACATGTTAATTATAGTTATTTTAAATTCTTTGATATTTCCAACATTAATGTCATATTTGACCCTGGTTCTGATGAAAAAAAGTCTTTTCAAACTTTTTTCTTTTTTTATTTTTAACATTTTCACATGCTTTGTAATTTTTTGTTAAAAGCTGGACATATTGTATACAAGAGTAGATACTGAGATAAATACTCTTTTATACTTGGATATGTGTGTGCCTAGTCTTATGCTAGGCTTTTAGTGTGGAGGATTGTGTTAATATACTCAGGATTTGGGCTGGGTTTGCAGTTTATTGCACAGACTTCAAATCCCCTAGTTATAGGGTGTGGATGAGTTTTCCAGAACGTTTTTACCAATACATTCTCCCCAGAAGAAAAACAGCTCTCTAGCTACATCCCATTGTTAAAATTACCAATGCTTGCTGGAACAGTGATGGAAGGTGGAGGAGGGGGAAATGCTCTCTGCTGTTCTGATTAAGCCTCACTGTTAGGCAGGGTGAACCTGCATCTCAGTGTGGCGTGGCTTTCACAAGTGTTTTTTGCTCTTGCTCCAATTAGAGTACATATAACTTTGCTTAGCACATATTCCTGCCCCTTCCACAGAGGTAGAACTTAACTTTTTCTCTGTTTCTTTTCTCTAGCTTTAATGGGTTTACAACAGCGCCCTAAGCAAGAGTTTTGTGACTCTTCTCCCTGCGGACCATCTCCCTCTAGGGGAGGTAGGGGATATGGGTTTGAGTGGAGTTTCGACAGTGGCTGCAATTCCCACCCCACCTCACCCCACACACAAGTGTCATGAGGTAACTATTCTCAGAAATTTACACAATTTTCTCTGAGCATCTGGTGTGGTTCATGGAGAAAACATTACATTAGAGGGCACAGACTCCCCTATAATTGCAGGCACAAATGACTTTATACCTTCCTATCAATAGATATTTGGTCTTTAGTAGTTCATTTAAACATATTAACTGACTCTGTTTACAGCCTTATATAGCATCTGGTGGCATTTGACTCAACTATACACATGCTGGGTTCATTTTTATCCATGAAATTTCTGCCCTGAAGTTAAAGTTTTCTGATATATTCAAGAAAAAGTCATTAATTTGAAGTTTGAGGGTTTTTTTTGTTTGTTTGTTTTTGGTAATGGTGAGATCAATGTTCTTTACTGCTCTCTATATCTCTGAGATGAAACGAAGTTTATCTATGTTTTTAGTATATCTATTTTAATGGGGGTGAAGTGTTATCTCATTGTGTATTTTAGTTGAATTTTTTATGGCTAATGATATTGAGCAGCTTTTTATATGGTTATCAGCCATCTGTATATCTGTAGTGTAGTTGAAAGAACTTTATGTGCAAGTTTTTTTACTTGGTTTAAAACTTAATTGGTTAATTGGTTTTCTGGTCTATTATTGATTTCTAAGTGCCCATTACATATTTTGGATACAAGCCTTTGTCATATAGATGCATTGCAAATATTTTCTCCCTGGCTATGGCTTGCCTTTTTATTTTTTAATTATTGATGAAGAGAAGATTTTCATTTATATGAAATTCAATTTATCAACTTTTATGGTTCTTGTTTCTTGTGTCCTTTTGAAAAAAAATATAGTCTATTCCAATAACAAAAACATTCTCTTATTGTTTTCTTATAGGAGCTTCATGATTTTAGATGTTTAAGTCTATGATCCATTTCAAATTAATTTTTGTGTGTGCTATAATGTAGGAGTGAAGGTTCAATTTTTTTCCCTAAATATTTATGTACTTGTTTCTAGAAGCATTAGTTGAAAAGTGTTCCTTTTCTCATTGAATTAAGTTGATACCTTTGTTGAGAAATAGTTGGCCACATATATGTGTGCCTATTCCTGTATTTCATATTTTTTCCATTAATATACTTGTCTATCCTTAAGCTGATACCACACCAGTGTGATTACTCTAGCTTGATTGCTCTTCTTTGAGGGTGTACTGAAGTTGGATGGTGTTTTACATTGTGGTGAGAGGGAACTGGAGTTATATTCATAAGACTCAGAGTTTTGTGTCTGTTTCAATTTCATTAGCCGTGAAATGAAACCAAGACTTTTAAACCTTCTGAGCTCTTCTACCTTCTCTCGCTTCTTTCAGCAGCAATACTCTCTACCTTCTCTCCCTTCTCTCCCTTCTTTCTTTATTTACTTTATTTCCCTTTTCATTTTATATACTAAAATATAATATCTACCTTGCCTACACATCATGTAAAAATGCTATGAAACAGCATTGCTCCATATAGAGTTATAAAGGATTTTGTATTTGCCTTATGTGAAAGGTCATGTGTACCTCTTTAGAAGCTTCAGATTTTTTATTTCTGATTTTGACTTAAAGACAAGGAGAACCAGGGACACAAAGCCATAGCAGAATGACTGTTGTATTTCAATTAAAATGGGGCCTCTTTTCTTCTCATCACCCAATACTTCTAGCTATAGTCAGGTAAAAACCCAATTAATTATTAATTGATGTGCATTAAAATTCATTAACTCTTCATGTGAGGCCTGGGCTATAATTAACTGTCTTTCTTACTTTTTGTTCTGAAATCTCTAGGTAGAAGATCCCATTGCTAATAAGAAGGAGGGAAACAGTTTTGCCGCCTGTAGTTAGTCAGAAGCAAGGTCTTCAGAAGGCTGGGTGACTGAGTGCCCAATGTCTGATCATAACCAAGCAGCATTGTCAAATCTCCCAAAACTATTTTCCTATGTGAAGTTTATCTTTGACATATTTGAAAAGGAAAAAAGAGTAGTAATAGTTACAATGTTCTTTTCTCATGATATTTGCACATTAAATTACACTTTGTGTATGTCTTCAACCTAATAAAAATTTATATTCAAACTTAAGATCCAAAAAAAAAAAAATACTCCCTGAATGTGCAGTTTCAACTAGTTTTAAACTTATCAATTTTAAACTAAATGTATTGAAATCACTATATATTTTCTTAAAAGACACCTTACAAATGAGTGATAGACAAAATAAATTACCTCAGACTCAACAGAAGTAAGAATTTTCCTAAATAGCTTGCATTAGCTTCTCAGTATGACATTTGGACAGATTTACAGTCACAGTTATGTTGGAGCTTTGGTATCTGTAATCTACAAAAATAACCAAAAAAAAAAAAAACCCACTGTTATTCCCTATGATCTCAAACTCCTTAAAAACTAATTATGCACAGACTTTAAGAGAAGATTTTAACCCATTTTACAGTGGATTCCATCCATGTGTATACTCAAAAAAGGAAAATCATGTGAAATGAGAAAGAAATCTTAAAATTTATAAAATTTAGAGAAAACCATTAAGAATTTTCAGTGCTTCCATTTCTCCATTCTCTAAATTGGACAACTGGGGCCCCATGATTTAAATGACTTTTCCAAAACTATAATTCTGGTAATGCCAGAATAGTAGGACAAACCTGTTTTCTACCTGGTTCACAACTAGGTCTCTCCAGGACATAAAAAATTAACTCTTAATTCATTCCTGAATCTAGAAAACTCTCAGTCATTTTTATGTTAATCTGGAGATACTATAGACGGCTCAAGCTCCCAGAAGATAACAACTACGTGTGATGCTCATAGCTGATATTTATTTCAGTGCTATTATGTTCTAGGCTTTGTTCTAAGTATTTACATTTACTAAATAATTTAACCCTTAGATTAGTCCTGTGAGATAGGTCCTATTATTATTATCTCCATTTCACAGATGAAAACACTGGGGCTCACAGAAGCAACCTGCTCAAAAAAAAAAAAAAAAAAAAAGTGAAGTTCTGTGCTAAAAGCCTATGCTCTTAACCTCTGCATACGAACGTTTATATATAATAATGACCTACTGTGGTTAAGTATACATATGTGTCCAATTCCATAATATCAGCATTATGAGAAATTTCTGCAAACTTTTAACAATATTTTCAAATAATTACCTATTGAACTGCGAATTAAACAATATCCTCTTAGGTCTTGCTGCTTTAGATTCTCACTAGTGCTGAGGTGAGAAATGATTGAAGAACAGGGTTCTATTTCACTACTCATATATTTAAATATTGAGAAATTATTGAATAAGATGTATTCTGATTCTTCTGGGTCTCTTTGATGACTCTTCCCCCTCTCAATGTCAGTTACCCAGAGCTAGGTCCTGGGTCCCGCTTCTCCTTCTACATTCTCTCACTAGGGGTTTCCATTCAGTCACTGGGCTTTAAATCCATGTATATGCCCATGGCAACTAAATTTCTATCTCTAGCCATGACCACTGAGTTCCAAATTTAAATATTTGTTGATGTGCCTTTTGACATCTCCACTTGAATTAATAAATATCTCAGATTTAATATAATCTAAATAGAATTCTGAAATCCCTTCTGTTCTTAAACACAGGTCAGAGAACAAAAGCAAAACCAAAACTTATTCTTAGTTCAATATTTTCCATGTCAGTTAATATCACCCTTATCCATCCCCCAAATTAGAAGTCATCTCATCTTCCACATTCAGACTTTTAGCACATGCTCTCAATTAATCTTCCAAACCATACTTCCTATCTATCATCTTTATTTCTTCTTTCTGCTATCATTCTAAGCCAAATCACTTACATCTCTCACCTGGATTACTTGGCAGCCTGATATTTGATGTCCTCGCTTCCACTCTTTCCCCCTTATAATAAATTCTCTATATACCAGCTAGAGGTACATCTTTAAAATGTAAATCTCAGTATGTTACTCATATCACTTCCCTGCTTAAAGACCTCCAATGGTTATCCATTGCACTTAGAATCAAAACCAGCTCTTCACTATCAGCTCCCATAATCTATAGGATCTCAGTCTCGCTTACATGTCTGATTTCATTGTCTGCCACTACCCGCTCTACTAATTATGTTCCAACCACAAAATTTTGATTTCAGTTGCTTGAAAAAGCCAAGCATGCTTTACGTTGGTGCTTTGCCCCAAGACTATGTTACTAAAGATTGGGAGTTAAAAAAATAATAGAGTCACCAAGGTACTCTTGAAAAGGGGGTTCCTTCCCCAGCCTCCAAGTCAAGTAGTTTCAGAGACCTCCTCAGAGTACTCAGTGTGGGGTGGGAGGGGATGAAGAATACAGAAGCTGCTGCCTGACTTTCATTTGAAGATGTCTGAAGGCTAATAACCTGATAGTGGAGGAGTAGAGAATATTACAGAAAAAGGAAGTTGGGTTTCCACTGATGGAAGGATAGATAGTGTGAATTTCCCAGTGGAGTTAGTCAGCCCTTGAAGAAGGACAGGATTTGAAATTGAACCCTGTCTGGAGGGGCAAGGTATCCTCAACAGACTGTCATTGTGGAATGGACTGCTGAAAGCCAGGGGTTGAAGGGCTATCATGAGCATTCAGCTGGAAAGAACATTTCCCATACCAGGAAATACTTAGTGAAAGGTTAACAGCAACAGTAGTGCTATGGACTGAATTGTGTCCCCCTAGAATTCATCTATTGCAGCTCTAACTCTACCTGGAGGTGAGGCTTTGGTAGATGAGGTAGGTTTAGATGGGGTCCTGAAGGTGGGGCCCTCATGACAAGATTAGTGTCCTTATAATAGAGACATTATAAGAGAGACACTAGAAAGTGGTCTCTCTCTATCTCTCTGCAATGTGAAGACACAAAAAGAAGGAAGCCACTTACAAGCTAGGAAGCGAGCTCTCACCAGAAATCAACCATGCTGGCACCTTGGTCTTAGAATTCTAGCCTCTGTAAATGTGAGAAAACAAATTTCAGTTCTTTGCCAGCAAACTATGAAATTTTGTTATGGCAGCCAGAGTTAAATGGTTTCTATTTAAAGATAAAAATTTTCTATAAGCAAAAGAACCCATTACTTATCATTTGCCAGACTCAAAGAGATAATACCATCCTAAAATTTGAAAGGCAGCTAAGATTTTACTCTTTTCATGTAATCCTACCTCCTTTGCTTGATCTGGCTGGGCTTGAAATGGCACCTAATGAGTTGGGGAGGAGACAGTACATGAAAGAGGAAGAATCTGACCAAAATCCCCTGCTACTTCCAGGGGATTTTCTGAGTCTGAGTCATGCCTAAACTAGAGGAAAAGAGAATCTTTAAATTGGATAACAGATTAAAGGTTTTTTTTTTTAATTAAATAACTTCAAGCTTTTCCACACATGAAAATAGAGGAGAAAAATAGTAAGATCCACCTAAGATTTGATCCAGAGTCAAGGAAGAACTATTAAACAAAGTCAGCTTAAAGGGATAGTGATAAAGTTGCTTTCTGTTTTTCTCTGCAAAATACAGATTATTGAATTAACCAGATACACAATTAAAGTAATGCAATACCTACTACAGAAAAGCATGGAAATGACTTATAGGAATACACAGAAGTGGTGGGAGGGGAGAGCTTGGAACAATTCATGTTGCCTGTTGGGTCAGTAAGGCTACAGAAGGAAAAGTGGCTTTGAGCTGGGCCTTTAAAAATGAATAGGACATTCTAAGATATAAAAGGAGGGAGGAAGATAAAGACATCCCAAGAGGGGTAAATAATGTAGCCAAAGGAAGAGAAATTTGAATGTCCCTCAGGGCTCATGGAATGGTGTTTGGTCAAGCAAGCCTAGAGAAGAAGGTGTTTGTGGCAGAGAAAGTTGGAACTGATTCTGCCGAGGTAGGCTGGGGCCACCTGTGCCTTGTTCAGTAATGTAAATTTGAGTGATAGATGTAATGGAGAGTCACTTAAGATTTTTTAACAGAGAAATAACCTTGAAAATTATGTGCATGTAGTAGTAAAGGAGATTACTAATGGAACACATACAGAGAGATTAAAGTGGGAGGACTGAAATGGAACCTGGGGAAAACTCTCCTGTATAAGTTGAGCAGAGGTGGAGGATCCAGTGAAAAGTCAAGGAAGAGTCATAGAGGGAGAGAAAAACCCAGAAATACAGGGTCATAGAAGCCCAATGAGAAGAGTGTGTTTAAGATGAAAGTGGACAATGTCAAATCCTGCAAAGAGATCACAGGAAAGATGACTGAGAAGAGACCACAGGTTCCAAACTCGTTTTTTAATTTCCATATTTAGAAAATAAAGACCATTTTTCAAGTATGGTGTTGCAAAACAAACAAAATGAAACCACACAAAACTAAACACTAAGTTCTAGGAAATCCAGATATTTCAAAAGTAACTAATAAAGATTTAAATTATTTTTTGCACCCTTAGAGAATCATAGAGTATGATGAGTATGCTGTGAACCATAAAGTATGCTGTGAAACTCAGAGGTGTTTTTGTTTTGTTTTGTTTACATTGTTTTATGTTTCCTCCAATTTTAAAGAGTCATCCCAAGATTTGATAACTGAATATATAATAAATTTTTTAAAGTTGTGCAAAATTGTCATTTCACCAAAAGTTATATTAAAATAGTAGAAATAAAGTCCTTTCTTTATATGTAAATGTAACTGGGATTTAACAGCCAGGGGGACCTTCATGTCATTTAGTACATCCTCCCCACCCAGCACCCCCCAATTCTGTTTTCAGATGAGGAAACTGAACTTCAGAGAGGTCAAAGGACTTTCTCAATGTTACTTGGATAGTTATTGACAGAAATGGGAATAGAAATCAAGTCTCATGATACCTTTTTAAGGGCATTTTTTCACTATATCATGCTGGTGCTTCTTAAAAATCAGTGACTGGAAAGTAGAAAATGATCATTAGCAACGGGATGAAGCCCAAGCAGATGCTCTGGTGAGGTAAAGCTTATGGCACGGAGCAGAGACACAATTAACAAATACTGTTGGATTTGCCATGGAGGAAATTAGTTTTATGACTCATAACAAAACTCCACAAAGAGGATTTTGGCAGTCTCAGGTCAACTTTCAGCAGCCCTTGCTTAAGACTCAGCTTGCATAATGGGCTGAGCTACCCTAAGTCCTCCTGGGGCTCAATAGATAAATGACTATGGTCTTTAGACCTTGAGATTTGGAGCTGAAGCTGCTTGTGCTGGAAGAGGCAGATTAGCAATGACTGTTAATATTAAAGAGCAATACATCAGTGGGATATAAATTAGGGGAAGCAATGCCAGTTCTCTTCTGAGGGCATAGAGACATCATACAAGGAATGGGATGAAAGTATGTTCTCAACTATACCTTAATCACAGAAACTTGAATCAACAAAGTCATGTATGGGCTATGTCTTCTCATCTTTTTGCCCCTTCATTCTGGGTCACACCAATAAAAGTATTATTTTCTACCTATGCCAAGAGATAAATGTTGCATTAAAACAAAACATAAAGTAAAAATGTGGGAGTTATTTGTTTCTCTGAGTAGCACAACGATGAAACTAACAAAATTTAACTCACAAATCTACAGGGCAGGTAAATCCTACATAATTAACTCAGGCAGCCCTTCTAATGGTTGTTACCAATTTAACATCCAAACCACAGTGCCTTAAATTTGTGTCTTTCTTCTCAAGAGCTCTAGGGTTTCTGGAAAATTAAATAATAAAATTTTTTTAAATGGGAGAAAAGTCTTCTTTAAAACATATATATACATAAATAAATGAAAGCATCTTTCACCAGCCTCATGGTCTCATAGCCTGGTAAAAGGCGTCAATAAGATGTTCTAGTCCTGTGAAGGGGGAGAGGAACTTGGGCTTGCTGTCTGTGTGGATGACCTTTCAGAGTTTAACCAGTTGAAAGAAATTTTGCTGAACTTCCTTCACAGTCAGTGATACCGGTGAGATTGGATGTGCTTGACTTCATTCTCTTTTACTCCTAGAAGGGTTTCTCCTCAAAGGGGGCTGCATTAGCTTATTTAGAAACATTGCAAAAGTGATGCCAATTCAAGTAAGAGTTCGTTTCTTGCAAAGCCCTCTGGGAAACTTAGATGGTTAGGTTTTCAATTTTAGACTGAAGAAGAGAATTCATGAAATAAGAAGATGGGGCTGAGCCTTGCTAGTCATAATAATAAGGACTAAGAAGTGTGCACTAAATCTGCTGACAACTGATGCATTTTAGGTATGAAAATCTCTGAACGAATAACGTACTGTCACAAGTTTGCTGCTTGTATTGAATTCTAACTTCCGTTCTGTTGGGGAATTTTCACATTGGACAGGGTTTGATATTTCACTCTGCCAAGAATAATCGCTAAAGAAAGTGGTGCATACAGACAGACCACTGTAATTCATTTAAAAATATTAATCCTACAGTCTCCTTTCACTCAAGATTGTTTTTAAAAACCCTGACAATATTATTTTCTCTTGAGTGATAGATCGATATCAGCAGTCTTGAAGGGGGCAAAAAGCACTATTCAGAGAAGTTTTGAAAATGTAAAGCTCAACAAAATCCTTAAAAACATAAATCTATTGTTATTCTTATTTCACTAATTCTAAAATTTCTAGCATTGCCTGTGATGTCTTCTTCCTTTATTAAGCAGGAGGCAGCATGCCAGTTAGAACAGTAATTAACAAAGTGATTAAGCCAACGTTTCTCATAAGTTGCTATCAAAATACACCTACTGCTATCAAAATACACCTATTGAGACTTCCGTGGTGGCGCAGTGGTTGAGAGTCTGCCTGCCGATGCAGGGGACACGGGTTTGTGCCCCGGTCTGGGAAGATACCACATGCAAGGGAGCGGCTGGGCCCGTGAGCCATGGCCGCTGATCCTGCACGTCCAGAGCCTGTGCTCCGCAACGGGAGAGGCCACAACAGTGAGAGGCCTGCGTACCGCAAAAAAAAAAAAAAAAAAAAAAAAAAAAAAGAATCCACCTGCCAATGCAGGGGACACTGGTTCGAACCCTGGTCCTGGAAGATCCCACATGCCGCCGTGAAGCAACTAAGCCCCTGCACCACAACTACTGAAGCTCGCATTCCTAGAGCCCGTGCTCCACAATAAGAGAAGCCCCTGCAATGAGAAGCCCGTGCACCGCAATGAAGAGTAGCTCCCACTCGCTGCAACAAGAGAAAGCCCGCGTGCAGCAATGAAGACCCAATGCAGCCAAAAATAAATAAATAGATAAATAAACACACACACCTATTTTTTTTTATTGCTTTCCTCCACTCTCCACTGTTTCTGAATCTGGAAATTTGAGGCTAGCAGAGAGATCAGATGGATTTGGTGGCTGATGTGAAGGCACAGGACAGCAGCAGACACGTGCTTCCTATGGATAGTCACGCTGAGAGCTCTGGACCAGTTGCTTCTGCTCTATGCTCTGTGGCTGTCCAGTGGGATGACCACACCCTCAGTTTCCCAATTACAGCTTGGTTGCTGTAAAAATGATGACTAATAATTGGCTCATGTTGATTGTTCTTCATTTGTTTTGAAACACATTTTATTAAGTATAATTTCCCAACTTGTAAGTTATATTCTATGAGAGGTAACCCCAGAAAGTCACCCTATTTGGAATGTACCATGGGAAGGGAGGAAAGGGAGGGAGGAAAAGTGGGTAGCGCATTCACTCCATGATTCTTCGAGAAATGAAATTACTACCAACAGGTGTAACTCTGACAAATTCCTAAGCAAATTTTAGAGCTTCAGAGAGATATTTAAGGTGCCTGCATTAGCCAGCAGCTGTGAAGATCACCAGCAAGACTGAATGACCTTCTGCATAAACTGGGCATAAGCCCAATTAACAGAAAGATGGGAAGTGGGGAAAACAGGCATTTTTATCCATACCTCTATGATTCCTTAGAGATTACTGAGGTGCCCTGTGAAGACTGAGGTGTGTAGGGCATATTACTCTAGTCATTACCGTCTATAAATGATGAATAGCCCCAAATGACGGTCTCTGTCTGAAGGAAAAAAGAAAAATTTAGAAAGTGTCTTTTCAGCCCACTGAAGCAGTCATCACCGAGCATTTAAAAGAGAAACAACCACAAGTAATAAATAGTGATTATCCCAAATATGCAGAACATAGAGACCGCACACTACTGCCTTGAAAGCAGAAAAGTTTTCTTCTTTTCTGAAATCAGTGACCCCCAAACTCTGTCATTAGTAAAAATAATTAAAAGGTGCTCTAAGAGAGAATGGATGGATGATTGCCACTAAGAGGCATATTCTCATTAATTTATTACTGATTTTTAACTTTGCTTCATTAGGACATGTCTGTTGAAGGCCATTTAGGACTCAAGGGATTTGCCTGTACTTCACATTGCCTCCATATTGGTTCCAGGGAAGGAGGATCATTTCAGTTTTTTGTACTTCATGGACCTATATGTACACGGAGATGGACGGAAATCTACTGCCTTGTAAATCTTCCAATCAAGGAAGTGGTCAACTTCTTTAGGATGTTCTTGAGATTGACTGAGTCGGCTTTTGGGAGTGAGTTCTGGGAAACAATCATCAGCTAAGCAAATTGTGAAGCAGTTCACATGTCATTTATGCTTCTGTCTCAGTGAGAAGTATGAATAAAATTCGACCCTGTCCCAGATAAATTAGGTAGCTGAAAGTGCACTAGGCTTAAGTTCCTTCAGTATCTTTAGCTCTGTCTGTGTTTCCAGCTGTCACATACTTCATGAAGATTGCCTCATGGGAGAGGGGGAGCTCTCCTAGATGTCTGATCTTAAGACCATGCAACAGGTGCCATCACACCTGACAGTAGAGGGTTCATCTCAGAAATAATCTCTAGATGAGTTCACAGAGCAGAGATCTTTTTTCTTTTTAAAATACTCTTGGCCAAGTAAATTATTCTTATCATGTCTCTGCCTTAGGGCTAAACATCTACATCTATGTCTCTTGGTTTCTCTGTGTATATCTCTTGTGATGGGGGTGTAAAGACATAAATTGATCTATCCCAGAGTTGGGCTACCACTAAGGAGACTGGAATTAGGCATTTGTTGGCTGTCTATGGCATAATTTGCTAGAGCTTGTCTTTGTCTCCTATAAAATAGTAAATGCCATACCAAGTAGCTTTGAACTTTATTTGAAAGGATCAACTATTTAGGAGTCTCTAGAGTGAAATTTTCCCCATCGATACCATTGTTTTCATTTCCACAAAGCCTAACACAAAACCTGGTATAAAGTAGACCCTGAGTAAATGAATAAAGTGTTAGTTCATGTCATGGATGCAGTGGCCTTTTTTATTCTTTTCCACATGGTGTTAGGTATAGAGAATGAATCTAGGACCATCTGAAATAAATTCTTGAATAAAAACTGGAAATCATATTTGCTTTAGTCATGTAAATAAAGGAAAGTATTGCTTTGTTTAATTTGGTGGAAGGATTGGAAATCTGGATAATGTTTTTAGATATTTTTTAAATGAACTTATTTATGACAAGAGGACATCCAAATTGCCATGGTAAAATAAATGCACAAAATGAACCCATTATCCAATACTCATAGAGCACTGTTTGTCAATGATTAACAAATCCAACTGATATTAAGAACTTAGCCCCCTCTAATGGAGCAGACTACAGGGAAATATAAAAGAAGTGGTAACAGCTGGCTTGTTAATATTCTCAGTCTTTTTTCTTTTACAAGAGAAAACAAATGGGAAAGCACAAAAGTAATTATACAGTAGTCCTCTTTAAGATAAACCATAAAAAGTAAAAGTACCGACTAGACTGAGAGCATTACCATATCCCAGATCATGAATTCTAACATTGGATATCAGGAATATAAAGTGTTGTTAGCTTAAGGCACACTAATACATAAGGTATTGATTTTATTCTTTCGTAAGTTCTTTACTATTAGAAAGACACAATCACAGATCCTAATGGGGAGGAGCATTTATCTCATTAAGTCACTACTACACGCCATCTGTACCTGTCAAGCCTCTATGAAGGAGAATTTCAAATAGCAAAAAAGAGCATAGAGAATGCCAAATCTTACCTTGCCCTCATGTTTTTTAAAAAAATATCTCTGTTTATTTTGAACCACTATGAAAGTAGTTATTTGAAATGGTAAAAATGAAAAATAAATACAGGGCTAATCCTTTCAAGAAAAAGGTTAGCTACCCTGTCTTTCGTATTCCGTCTGCCCTTCCTCACTCCCTCCTGAACACACAAATTGGGTCAAAGTTCACTTGGTCAAAGAAGTCTTCCCTGACTCTTAGATATAGAAAGATCCCCGCTCATATAGAGTACATGTTGGCTAGATCATCATACTCATCCATTCTTTTTAGTTCCATTCTTTTCAGTACTCAGTAGAGTGCTTGGCACATGGTAGATATCCAATCCTTATTTGTTAAATGAATGAACAAGTGGATGAATGAAACACTTAAATGGTAAATGTTCAACTGTCCCAGCATCACCCTAAATGAAATAGAGATTTTTAGATAATATTTTATTAGTATTAACTGAAAAGATACATTTAAAAACAATTTTTAATCAGCAGAATTTTATGCTTATTAGGCCTGATATACATAAAGCAGAGGGGGCAGTTAGATCTCTCTATAGCTTCTTGCATTAAGATACTACTTAAATTCCTAAAATGACATTTGTGGAAGATAATCTTTCTCTGAGTCATTGTAAGTGCCAGTTCTCAATGACTTCTTGGATCACCTGAAATTTTTTTGTTTTTCAACATCTTTATTGGAGTATAATTTTCTACAATGGTGCATTAGCTTCTGCTGTATAACAAAGTGAATCAGCCATATATATACATATATCCACATAACCCCTCCCTCTTGCGTCTCCCTCCCACTCCGCCCAACCCACCCCTCTAGGTGATCACAAACACTAAGCTGATCTGTCTTTGCTATGTGGCTGCTTCCACCAGCCATCCATTCTACATGTGGTAGTGTATATATATCCATGCCACTCTCTCACCTTCTCCCAGCCCACCCCTCCCACGCCACATCCTCATGTCCACTCTCCACATCTGTGTCTTTATTTCTGTCCTGCCCCTAGGTTCTTCAGAAAAAAAAATTTTTTTTAAGATTCCATATGTATCTCTTAGCATACATTATTTGTTTTTCTCTTCCTGACTTACTTCACTCTGTATGACAGATTTTAGGTCCATCTACCTCACTACAAATAACTCAATTTCATTTCTTTTTATGGCTGAGTAATATTCAATTGTATATAGATGCCACATCTTCTTTATCCAGTCATCTGTCAATGGACACTTAGGTTGCTTCCATGTCCTGGCTATTGTAAATAGTGCTGCAATGAATATTCTGGTACATGACCCTTTTTGAATTATGGTTTTCTCAAGGTATATGCCCAGTAGTGGGATTGCTGGGTCGTATGGTAGTTCTATTTTTAGTTTTTTAAAGAACCTCCATACTGTTCTCCATAGTGGCTGTATCAATTTACATTCCCACCAAGAGTGCAAGAGAGTTCCCTTTTCTCCACACCCTCTCCAGCATTTATTGTTTGTAGATTTTTTGATGATGGCAATTCTGACTTGTGTGAGGTGATACCTCATTGTAGTTTGCATTCTAGATTTGCATTGTAGGTTTGCATATCTCTAATGATTGGTGATGCTGAGTATCCTTTCATGTGTTTGTTGACAATCTGTATGTCTTCTTTGGAGAAATGTCTATTTAGAGCTTCTGCTCATTTTTGGATTGGGTTGTTTGTTTTTTGGATATTGAGCTGCATGAGCTGCTTGTATATTTTGGAGATTAATCCTTTGTCAGTTGCTTCATTTGCAAATATTTTCTACCATTCTGTGGGTTGTTTTTTCATCTTCTTTATGGTTTCCTTTGCTGGGCAAAAGCTTTGAAGTTTCATTAAGCCCCATTTGTTTATTTTTGTTTTATTTCCATTTCTTTAGGAGGTGGGTCAAAAAGGATCTTGCTGAGATTTATGTCATAGAGTGTTTTGCCTATGTTTTCCTTGAAGAGTTTTATAGTGCCTGGCCTTACATTGAGGTCTTTAATCCATTTTGAGTTTATTTTTGTGTATGGTGTTAGGGAGTGTTCGAATTTCATTCTTTTACATGTAGCTGTCCAGTTTTCCCAAAACCATTTATTGAAGAGGCTGTCTTTTCTCTATTGTATATTCTTGCATCCTTTGTCAAAGATAAGGTGACCGTATGTGTGTGGGTTTATTTCTGGGCTTTCTATCCTGTTCCATTGCTCTATATTTCTGTTTTTATGCCAGTACCATACTGTCTTGATGACTGTAGCTTTGTAGGACAGTCTGAAGTCAGGGAGCCTGATTCTTCCAGCTCCATTTTTCTTTCTCAAGATTTCTTTGGCTATTCGGGGTCTTTTGGGTTTCCATACAAATTGTGAAATTTTTTGTTCTAGTTCTGTGAAAAATGCCATTGGTATTTTGATAGGGATTACATTGAATCTGTAGATTGCTTTGGGTAGTAGAGTCATTTTCACAATGTTGATTCTTCCAATCCAAGAACATGGTATAGCTCTCCATCTGTTTGTATCATCATTAATTTCTTTCATCAGTGTCTTATAGTTTCCTGCATACAGGTCTTTTGTCTCCTTAGGTAGATTTATTCATAGTTATTTCATTTTTTTATTGCAATGGTAAATGGGAGTGTTTCCTTAATTTCCCTTTCAGAATTTTCATCATTAGTGTATAGGAATGCAAGAGATCTCTGTGCGTTAATTTTGTATTCTGCTACTTTACCAAATTCATTGATTAGTTCTAGTAGTTTTCTGGTAGCATCTTTAGCATTCTCTATTATGGTAGCATGCCATCTGCAAACAGGGACAGTTTTACTTTTTCTTTTCCAATTTGGATTCCTTTTATTTCTTTTTCTTCTCTGATTGCTGTGGCTAAAACTTCCAAACCTATGTTGAATAATAGTATTGAGAGTGGGCAACCTTGTCCTATTCCTGATCTTAGTGGAAATGATTTCAATTTTTCACCATTGAGAATGATGTTGGCTGTGTGTTTGTCATATATGGCATTTATTATGTTGAGATAGGTTCCCTCTATGCCTACTTTCTGGGGGGGGGTGTTATCATAAATGGGTGTTGAATTTTGTTAAAAGCTTTTTTTGCATCTATTGAGGTGATCATATGGTTTTTATCCTTCATTTTGTTATCACGTTGATTGATTTGCATATATTGAAGAATCCTTGCATCCCTGGGATAAACTCCACTTGGTCATGGTGTATGATTCTTTCCATGTGCTGTTGGATTCTGTTTGCTAGTATTTGGTTGAGGATTTTTCCATCTATGTTCATCAGTGATATTGACCTGTAGTTTTCTATTTTTGTGACATCTTTGTCTGGTTTTGGTATCATGGTGATACCAAGGCCATAAAGGTGGACTTGTAGAATGAGTGGGAATGTTCTTCCTTCTGCTATATTTTGGAAGAGTTTGAGAAGGATAGATGTTAGCTCTTCTCTAAATGTTTGATAGAATTCGCCTGTGAAGACATCTGGTCCTGAGCTTTTGTTTGTTGGAAGATTTTTAATCACAGCTTCAATTTCAGTGCTTGTGATTGGTCTGTTTATATTTTCTATTTCTTCCTGGTTCAGTCTCGGAAGGTTGTGTTTTTCTAAGAATTTGTCCATTTCTTCTGGGTTGTTCATTTTATTGGCACATAGTTGCTTGTAGTAATCTCTCATGATCCTTTGTATTTCTGCAGTGTCAGTTGTTACTTCTCCTTTTTCATTTCTAATTCTATTTATTTGTGTCTTCTCCCTTGTTTTTCCTGATGATTCTGGCTAATGGTTTATCTTTTTTTTTATCGTCTAAAAGAACCAGCTTTTAGTTTTACTGATCTTTGTTATCATTTCCTTCATTTCTTTTCCATTTATTTCTGATCTTATCTTTATGATTTCTTTCCTTCTGCTAACTTTAGGGGTATTTTTTGTTATTCTTTCTCTAATTGTTTTAGGTGTAAGAATAGGTTGTTTATTTGAGATTTTTCTTGTTTCTTGAGGTAGGATTGTATTGCTGTAACTTCCTACTTAGAACAGCTTTTGCTGCATCACATAGGATTTGAATAATCATGTTTTCATTGTCATTTGTTTCTAGGTATTTTTTGATTTCCTCTTTGATTTCTTCAGTGATCTCTTGGTTATATGGTAGTGTATTGTTTAGCCTCCATGTGTTTGTATTTTTTACAGTTTTTGTCCTGTAATTGATATCTAGTCTCATAGCGTTGAGGTCAGAAAAGATACTTGATATGATTACAATTTTCTTAAATTTACCAAAGCTTGACTTGTGACCCAAGATGTGATCTAACCTGGAGAATGTTCCATGAGCACTTGAGAAGAAAGTATATTCTGTTGTTTTTAGATGGAATGTCCTATAAATATCAATGAAGTCCATCTTGTTTAATTTATCATTTAAAGCTTGTGTTTCCTTACTTATTTTCATTTTGGATGATATGTCCATTGGTGAAAGTGGTGTGTTAAAATCCCCTACTATCATTGTGTTCCTGTCAATTTCCCCTTTTATGGCTGTTAGTATTTGTCTTATGTATTGAGGTGCTCCTCTGTTGGGTGCATAAATATTTACAATTGTTATATCTTCTTCTTGGATTGATCCCTTGATCATTATGTAGTGTCCTTGCTTGTCTCTTGTAATAGTCTTTGTTTTAAAGTCTATTTTGTCTGATATGAGAATTGTTACTCCAGCTTTCTTTTGATTTCCATTTGCATGGAATATCTTTTTCCTTCCCCTCACTTTCAATCTGTATGTGTCCCTAGGTCTGAAGTGGGTCTCTTGTGGACTGCATATATACAGGTCTTGTTTTTGTATCCATTCAGACAGTCTATGTTTTTTGGTTGGAGCATTTAATCCATTTACATTTAAGGTAATTATCAATATGTATGTTCCTATTACCATTTTCTTAATTGTTTTGGGTTTGTTATTGTAGATCTTTTCCTTCTCTTGTGTATCCTGCCTAGATAAGTTCCTTTAGCATTTGTTGTAAAGCTGGTTTGGTGGTGCTGAATTTTCTTAGCTTTTGTTTGTCTGCTAAGGTTTTAATTTCTCCATGAAATCTGAATGAGATCCTTGCTGGGTAGAGTAACTTTGGTTGTAGGTTTTTCCCTTTCATCACTTTAAATATGTCCTGCCACACCCTTCTGGCTTGCGGAGTTTCTACTGAAAGATCAGCTGTTAACCTTATAGAGATTCCCTTGTATGCCATTTGTTGTTTTTCCCTTGCTGCTTTTAATGTTTTTTCTTTGTATTTAATTTTTGAAAGTTTGATTAATATGTGTCTTGACGTGTTTCTCCTTGTATTTATCCTGTATGGGACTCTGCACCTCCTGGACTTGATTGACTATTTCCTTTCCCAGGTTAGGGAAGTTTTCAACTATAATCTCTTTAAATATTTTCTCAGTCCCTTTCTTTTTCTCTTCTTCTTCTGGGACCCCTATAATTCGATTGCTGGTGTTTTTAATGTTGTCACAGGTGTCTCTGAGACTGTCCTCAATTCCTTTCAATCTTTTTTCTTTATTCTGCTCTGCAGTAGTTATTTCCACTCTTTTATCTTCCAGGTTACTTATCCATTCTTCTGCCTCAGTTATTCTGCTATTGATTCCTTCTAGAGAATTTTTAATTTCATTTATTGTGTTGTTCATCTTTGTTTGTTTGCTCCTTAGTTCTTCTATGTCCTTGTTAAATGTTTCTTGTATTTTCTCCATTCTATCTCCAAGATTTTGGATCATCTTTACTATCATTACTCTGAATTCTTTTCAGGTAGACTACCTATTTCCTCTTCAGTCGTTTGGTCTGGTGGGTTTTTACTTTGCTCTTTCATCTTCTGTGTATTTCTCTATCTTCTCATTTTGCTTACGTTACTGTGTTTGGGGTCTCCTTTTTTGCAGGCTACTGGTTTTTAGTTCCCATTGTTTTTTGTGCTTGCTCCCAGTGGGTAAGTTTGGTTCAGTGGGCTGTGTAGGTTTCCTGGTGGAGGGGACTGGTGAGTGTGTTCTGCTGGATGAGGCTGGATTTTGTCTTTCTGGTGGGCAGGGCCACATCTGGAAGTGTGCTTTGGGCTGTCTTTAAACTTAGTATGATTTTAGACAGCTTCTCTGTTAGTGGTTGGAGTTGTGTCCTTGTCTTGCTAGTTGTTTGGCATGGGGTGTCCAGCACTGGAGCTTGCTGGTTGTTGAGTGTAACTGGGTCTTAGCATTGAGACAGAGATCTGTGGGAGAGCTCTCACCGTTTGATTTTACGTGGGGCTGGGAGGTCTGTGTTGGGCCAATGTCCTGAATTCAGCTCTCCCACCTCAGAAGCTCAGGCCTGACACTCAGCCTGAGCACCAAGACCCTGTCAGCCACATGGCTCAGAAAAAAAGGGAGAAAAAAAAAAGAAAAAAATTTAAATTAAATTAAAAAGTTATTAAAATAAAAAATAACAAAGTTGTTAATATAAATAATTAAAAAGTAATAAAAAAGAAGAGAGCAACCAAACCATTAAACAAATCCACCAATGATAATAAGTGCTAAAACTATACTTATAAAAACCAGACAGGAGACTTCCGGGTAAGATGGCGGAAGAGTAAGATGCGGAGATCACCTTCCTCCCCACAGATACACCAGAAATACAGCTACACGTGCAACAACTCCTACAGAACACCTACTGAACGCTGGCAGAAGACCCCAGACCTCCCAAAAGGCAAGAAACTCCCCACATACCTGGGTAGGGCAAAGCAGAGAGATTCCCGCACAGAGGAGCGGTGCCGAGCGGCACTCACCAGCCCGAGAGGCTTGTCTGCTCCCCCGCCAGGGCGAGCGGTGCTGGAGCTGAGGCTCGGGCTTCGGTCAGAGCGCAGGGAGAGGACTGGGACTGGCGGCGAGAACTCAGCCTGAAGGGGGCTAATGTACCACAGCTAGCCGGGAGGGAGTCCGGGAAAACTCTGGAGCTGCCGAAGAGGCGGGAGACTTTTTCTTCCCTCTTGGTTTCCTGGTGCGCGAGGAGAGGGGATTAAGAGCGCCGCGTAAAGGAGCTCCAGAGACTGGCGCGAGTCGCGGCTGAAAGCGCGGAGCCCAGAGACGGGCGTGGGATGCTGGGGCTGCTGCTGCAGCCGCCAAGAAGCCTGTGTGCGAGCGCAGGACACTGTCCACACCGCCCTTCCGGGAGCCTGTGCAGCCTGCCACTGCCGGGGTCCCGGGATCCAGGGGCGGCTTCCCTGGGAGAACGCACGGCGCGCCTCGGGCTGGTGCAACGTCACGCCGACCTCTGCCGCTGCAGGCTCGCCCCGCACTCCGTGCCCCTCCCTCCCGCCCGGCCTGAGTGAGCCAGAGTCCCCGAAGAGGCTGCTTCTTTAACCCTGTCCTGTCTGAGCGAAGAACAGACGCCCTCCGGCGACCTACACGCAGAGGCGGGGCCAAATCCAAAGCTGAGACCCAGGAGCTGTGAGAACAAAGAAGAGAAAGGGAAACCTCTCCCAGCAGCCTCAGAAGCAGCGGATTAAAGCTCCACAATCAACTTCATGTACCCTGCATCTGTGGAATACATGAATAGACAACAAATCATCCCAAATTGAGGAGCCAGGAGTCAGTGCTGTGTCCCTGAGGTGGGAGAGCGAACTTCAGAACACTGGTCCACAAGAGACCTCCCAGCTCCACATAATATCAAACGGCGAAAATCTTCCAGAGATCTCCATCTCAACACCAGCACCCAGCTTCACTCAACGACCAGCAAGCTACAGTGCTGGACACCCTATGCCAAACAACTAGCAAGACAGGAACACAACACCACCCATTAGCAGAGAGGCTGCCTCAAATTATAGAAAGTCCGCAAACACCCCAAAACACACCACCAGACGTGGACCTGCCCACCAGAAAGACAAGATCCAGCCTCATCCACCAGAACACAGGCAGTAGTCCCCTCCACCAAGAAGCCTACACAACCCACTAAACCAACCTTAGCCACTGGGGACAGACACCAAAAACAACGGGAACTACGAACCTGCAGCCTGCAAAGAGGAGACCCCAAACACAGTAACATAAGCAAAATGAGAAGACAGAAAAACACACAGCAGGAGAAGGAGCAAGATAAAAACCCACCACCTAACAAATGAAGAGGTAATAGGCAGTCTATCTGAAAAAGAATTCAGAATAATGATGGTAAAGATGATCCAAAATCTTGGAAATAGAATAGACAAAATGCAAGAAACAGTTAACAAGGATCTAGAATAACTAAAGAGGAATCAAGCATCGATTAAAAACTCAATAAATGAAATAAAAAATACTCTAGATGGGATCAATAGCAGAATAACTGAGGCAGAAGAACGGATAAGTGAGGTGGAAGATAAAATAGTGGAAATAACTGCTGCAGAGCAAAATAAATAAAAAAGAATGAAAAGAACAGAGGACAGTCTCAGAGACCTCTGGGACAACATTAAACGCACCAACATTCGAATTATAGGGGTTCCAGAAGAAGAAGAGAAAAAGAAAGGGACTGAGAAAATATTTGAAGAGATTATAGTTGAAAACTTCCCTAATATGGGAAAGGAAATAGTTAATCAAGTCCAGGAGGCACAGAGAGTCCCATACAGAATAAATCCAAGGAGAAATACGCCAAGACACATATTAATCAAACTGTCAAAAATTAAACACAAAGAAATCATATTAAAAGCAGCAAGGCAAAAACAACAAATAACACACAAGGGAATCCCCATCAGGATAACAGCTGATCTCTCAGCAGAAACTCTACAAGCCAGAAGGGAGTGGCAGGACATACTTAAAGTGATGAAGGAGAAAAACCTGCAACCAAGATTACTCTACCCAGCAAGGATCTCATTCAGATTTGATGGAGAAATTAAAACCTTTACAGACAAGCAAAAGCTGAGAGTTCAGCACCACCAAACCAGCTTTACAACAAATGCTAAAGGAACTTCTCTAGGCAAGAAACACAACAGAAGGAAAAGAACTACAATAACGAACCCAAAACAATTAAGAAAATGGGAATAGGAACATACATATCAATAATTACCTTAAATGTAAATGGACTAAATGCTCCCACCAAAAGACACAGACTGGCTGAATGGATACAAAAACAAGACCCATATATATGCTGTCTACAAGAGACCCACTTCAGACCTAGAGACACATACAGACTGAAAGTAAGGGGATGGAAAAAGATATTCCATGCAAATGGAAACCAAAAGAAAGCTGGAGTAGCAATTCTCATATCAGACAAAATAGACTTTAAAATAAAGACTACTAGAAGAGACAAAGAAGGACACTACATAATGATCAAGGGATCAATCCAAGAAGAAGATATAACAATTGTAAATATTTATGCACCAAACATAGGAGCACCTCAATACATAAGGGAAATATTAACAGCCATAAAAGGAGAAATCGACAGTAACACAATCATAGTAGGGGACTTTAACACCCCACTTTCACCAATGGACAGGTCATCCAAAATGAAAATAAATAAGGAAACACAAGCTTTAAATGATACATTAAACAAGATGGACTTAATTGATATTTATAGGACATTCCATCCAAAAACAACAGAATACACATTTTTCTCAAGTGCTCATGGAACATTCTCCAGGATAGATCATATCTTGGGTCACAAATCAAGCCTTGGTAAATTTAAGAAAATTGAAATTGTATCAAGTATCTTTTCCGACCACAATGCTATGAGACTAGATATCAATTACAGGAAAAGAGCTGTAAAACATACAAACACATGGAGGCTAAACAATACACTACTTAATAACGAAGTGATCACTGAAGAAATCAAAGAGGAAATTAAAAAATACCTAGAAACAAATGACAATGGAGACACGACGACCCAAAACCTATGGGATGCAGCAAAAGCAGTTCTAAGAGGGAAGTTTATGGCAATACAATCCCACCTTAAGAAACAAGAAATATCTCGAATAAACAACCTAACCTTGCACCTAAAGCAATTAGAGAAAGAAGAACAAAAACATCCCAAAGTTAGCAGAAGGAAAGAAATCATAAAAATCAGATCAGAAATAAATGAAAAAGAAATGAAGGAAACGATAGCAAAGATCAATAAAACTAAAAGCTGGTTCTTTGAGAAGATAAACAAAATTGATAAATCATTAGCCAGACTCATCAAGAAAAAAAGGGAGAAGACTCAAATCAATAAAATTAGAAATGAAAAAGGAGAAGTAACAACTGACACTGCAGAAATACAAAAGATCATGAGAGATTACTATAAGCAACTCTATGCCAATAAAATGGACAACCTGGAAGAAATGGACAAATTCTTAGAAATGCACAACCTGCCAAGACTGAATCAGGAAGAAATAGAAAATATGAACAGACCAATCACAAGCACTGAAATTGAAACTGTGATTAAAAATCTTCCAACAAACAAAAGCCCAGGACCAGATGGCTTCACAGGCGAATTCTATCAAGCATTTAGAGAAGAGCTAACACCTATCCTTCTGAAACTCTTCCAAAATATAGCAGAGGGAGGAACACTCCCAAACTCATTCTACGAGGCCACCATCACCTTGATACCAAAACCAGACAAGGATGTCACAAAGAAAGAAAACTACAGGCCAATATCACTGATGAACATAGATGCAAAAATCCTCAACAAAATACTAGCAAACAGAATCCAACAGCACATTAAAAGGATCATACACCATGATCAAGTGGGGTTTATTCCAGGAATGCAAGGATTCTTCAATATACGCAAATCAATCAATGTGATACACCATATTAACAAGTTGAAGGAGAAAAACCATATGATCATCTCAATAGATGCAGAGAAAGCTTTTGACAAAATTCAACACCCATTTATGATAAAAACCCTGCAGAAAGTAGGCATAGAGGGAACTTTCCTCAACATAATAAAGGCCATATATGACAAACCCACAGCCAGCATCGTCCTCAATGGTGAAAAACTGAAACCATTTCCACTAAGATCAGGAACAAGACAAGGTTGCCCACTCTCACCACTCTTATTCAACATAGTTTTGGAAGTTTTAGCCACAGCAATCAGAGAAGAAAAGGAAATAAAAGGAATCCAAATGGGAAAAGAAGAAGTAAAGCTGTCACTGTTTGCAGATGACATGATACTATACATAGAGAATCCTAAAGATGCTACCAGAAAACTACTAGAGCTAATCAATGAATTTGGTAAAGTTGCAGGATACAAAATTAATGCACAGAAATCTCTGGCATTCCTATATACTAATGATGAAAAATCTGAAAGTGAAATCAAGGAAACACTCCCATTTACCATTGCAACAAAAAGAATAAAATATCTAGGAATAAACCTACCTAAGGAGACAAAAGACCTGTATGCAGAAAATTATAAGACACTGATGAAAGAAATTAAAGATGATACAAATAGATGGAGAGATGTACCATGTTCTTGGTTTGGAAGAATCAACATTGTGAAAATGACTCTACTACCCAAAGCAATCTACAGATTCAATGCAATCCCTATCAAACTACCAATGGCATTTTTCACAGAACTAGAACAAAAAATTTCACAATTTGTATGGAAACACAAAAGACCCTGAATAGCCAAAGCAATCTTGAGAACGAAAAATGGAGCTGGAGGAATCAGGCTCCCTGACTTCAGACTATACTACAAAGCTACAGTAATCAAGACAGTATGGTACTGGCACAAAAACAGAAAGATAGATCAATGGAACAGGATAGAAAGCCCAGAGATAAACCCACGGACATATGGTCACCTTATCTTTGATAAAGGAGGCAGGAATGTACAGTGGAGAAAGGACAGTCTCTTCAATAAGTGGTGCTTGGAAAACTGGACAGGGACATGTAAAAGTATGAGATTAGATCACTCCCTAACACCATACACAAAAATAAGCTCAAAATGGATTAAAGACCTAAATGTAAGGCCAGACACTATCAAACTCCTAGAGGAAAACATAGGCAGAACACTCTATGACATAAATCACAGCAAGATCCTTTTTGACCCACCTCCTAGAGAAATGGAAATAAAGACAAAAATAAACACATGGGACCTAATGAAACTTCAAAGCTTTTGCACAGCAAAGGAAACCATAAACAAGACCAAAAGACAACCCTCAGAATGGGAGAAAATATTTGCAAATGAAGCAACTGACAAAGGATTAATCTCCAAAATTTATAAGCAGCTCATGCAGCTCAATAGCAAAAAAACAAACAACCCAATCCAAAAATGGGCAGAAGACCTAAATAGACATTTTTCCACAGAAGATATACAGACAGCCAACAAACACATGAAAGGATGCTCAACATCTTTACTCATTAGAGAAATGCAAATCAAAACTACAATGAGATATCATCTCACACCAGTCAGAATGGCCATCATCAAAAAATCTAGAAACAATAAATGCTGGAGAGGGTGTGGAAAAAAGGGAACACTCTTGCACTGCTGGTGGGAATGTGAATTGGTACAGCCACTATGGAGAACGGTATGGAGGTTCCTTAAAAAACTACAAATAGAACTACCATATGACCCAGCAATCCCACTACTGGGCATATACCCTGAGAAAACCATAATTCAAAAAGAGACATGTACCAAAATGTTCATAGCAGCCCTATTTACAATAGCCCGGAGATGGAAACAACCTAAGTGTCCATCATCGGATGAATGGATAAAGAAGATGTGGCACATATATACAATGGAATATTACTCAGCCATAAAAAGAAATGAAATTGAGCTATTTGTAATGAGGTGGATGGACCTAGAGTCTGTCATACAGAGTGAAGTAAGTCAGAAAGAGAAAGACAAATACTGTATGCTGACACATATATATGGAATTTAAGAAAAAAATGTCATCAAGAACATAGGGGTAAGACAGGAATAAAGACACAGACCTACTAGAGCATGGACTTGAGGATATGGGGAGGGGGAAGGGTAAGCTGTGACAAAGTGAAAGAGCGGCATGGACATATATACACTACCAAACGTAAGGTAGATAGCTAGTGGGAAGCAGCCGCATAGCACAGGGAGATCAGCTCGGTTCTTTGTGACCGCCTGGAGGGGTGGGATAGGGAGGGTGGGAGGGAGATGCAAAAGGGAGGGGATATGGGAACATATGTATATGTATAACTGATTAAATTTGTAAAATAAAAAATATAAAAAAAAAAGAAGTAATGCAGAATTGTACTAAGTTTATAAATCTGGAGGCTCTAAAAATGTGTTATTCCTTGAAAAAAAAAAAAAAAACCAGACAGACAGAACCCTAGTACAAATGGTAAAAGCAAAGTATACAGACAAAATCACACAAAAAAGCATACACATATACGCTCACAAAAAGAGAAAAAGGAAAAAAATATATATATATTAAGAAAAAAGAAGAGATTAACCAAACAAATAAACAAATCTACCAATGATAATAAGTACTAAATACTAAACTAAGATAAACATAAAACCAGGAACAAATTAGATGCAGACAGCAAACTCCAAGTCTACTGTTGCTCCCAAAGTCCACCGCCTCAATTTTGGGATGATTCATTGTCTATTCAGGTATTCCACAGACACAGGATACATCAGCTTGATTGGGGAGATTTAATCCGCTGCTCCTCAGGCTGCTGGGAGAGATTTCCCTTTCTTTTCTTTGTTCGCACAGCTCCCGGGGTTCAGCTTTGGATTTGGCCCCGCCTCTGCATGTAGGTTGCCCTCTGGTTTCTGTTCTTCCCCCAGACCGGAGGGGGTTAAAGGAGCAGCTCATTTGGGGGCTCTGGCTCACTGTGGCTGGGAGGAGGGAGGGTTATGGATATGGGGCGAGCCTGCGGTGGCAGAGGTCGGCATGACGTTGCAACAGCCTGAGGCATGCCATGTGTTCTCCCAGGGAAGTTGTCCCTAGATCACAGGACCCTGGCAGTGGCGGGCTACACAGGCTCCTGGGAGGGGAGGTGTGGAGATAGTGACCTGTGCTTGCACACAGGCTTCTTGGTGGCTGTAGCAGCAGTCTTAGCGTCTCATGCCCGTCTCTGGGGTCTGCGCTGATAGCCGCGGCTCTCGCCTCTCTGTGGACTCGTTTAGGCAGTGCTCTGAATTCCCTCTCCTCTCACACCCTGAAACAATTGTCTCTTGCCTCTTCAGCAACTCCAGACATTTTCCCGGACTCCCTCCCGACTAGCTGTGATGCACTAACCCTCTTCAGGCTGTGTTCACGCAGCCAACCCCAGTCCTCTCCCTGGGACCCGACCTCTGAAGCCAGAGCCTCAGCTCTCAGCCCCCACCCATCCCAGCAGGTGAGCAGACAAGTCTCCCAGGCTGATGAGTGTTGGTCGGTACTGATCCTCTCTGTGGGAATCTCTCCGCTTTGCCCTCCGCACTCCTGTTGCTGTGCTCTCCTCTGTGGCTCTGAAGCTTCCCCCCACTACCACCTGCAGTCTCCTCCAGTGAAGGGGCTTCCTAGTGTGTGGAAACCTTTCATCTTTCACAGCTCCATCCCAGAAGAGCAGGTTCTGTCCCTATTCTTTTGCCGCTTTTTTTTTCTTTTTTCTTTTGCCCTACCCAGGTACGTGGGGAGTTTCTTGCCTTTTGGGAAATCTGAGGTCTTCTGCCAGAGTTTAGTAGATGTTCTGTAGGAGTTTTTCCACATGTAGATTTTTTTTTTTTTTTTTTTTTTTGCGATACGCAGGCCTCTCACTGTTGTGGCCTCTCCCGCTGTGCAGCACAGGCTCTGGACGCGCAAGCCCAGCAGCCATGGTTCACAGGCCCAGCCACTCCACAGAATGTTGGATCATCCCAGACTGGGGCACGAACCTGCACCCCCTGCATTGGCAGGCAGGCTCTCAACCACTGCACCACCAGGGAAGCCCTGTAGATGTATTTTTGATGTATTTGTGGGTAGGAAGGTGATCTCCATGTCTTACTCCTCCATCATCTTGAAGATCCTCCCAATCCACCTGGAATTTTAGTCTCAGTTTTAAATTGGAAGAGAATCCAACTAGTTATTATTAATTTAGAACTCATTCCTCAGGCCCTCTTCTTCCAGCTTTTTGAAATAATAAACTTCCTAATCATATCAGACTATTTCCCTGCACACAACAACTTACACTAGGTCTAAGGACCCATGCTGAAAGATTCTAACTGTATGTGGAAACTATTTGAGGATAATTTAGTCGAGCAAATAAAATTTAAGGCAAGAGATTGGTAAAATCCAATTCTGCTAAATGAAGAAGCATTATGATTTATCACCTTATACTTTGTGTAGTAATCAAACTCTTTCAGTTTAAGTATGTCTGAAACAAGTATATAAAAATGAAAATTAATGTTCACACACCTTCATGAATACTAAATGGCTTAGATGGTGAAATAAGACAAGGAAGGAAAGAAAGGTGTAAAATATCATTCACAATTTTGCTTCTATTTCACTATTTGGTGGAAGAGGAATTCTTGGTGTAGGTTCCAGCTTTTAGTTTTGTTGGCTTTGAAAGATGGTAACAACACAATGAATTAAGAAGCTGCTGTAAACAACTTGTTTTGAAATGAGCATCACTCATATTTAACTGTACATTGTTGAACTTGAAAATGGTTTGGGTTTTTTTTTTGATGGTTATATTTATAATTTTTATATTAACAAAATGTTTTAGAAAGCTATTATGTGGCAATTTTTACTAATCATCAGATCTGATTACTGTTTTCTTTTTTAAATTATTTTTATTGGAACATTGTTGCTTTAAAATTTTGTTTTAGTTTCTATGGTACAGCAAAATGAATCAGCCATACATATACATATATCCCCTCTTTTTTGGATTCCCTTCCCATTTAGGTCACCACAGTGCATTAAGTAGAGTTCCCTGTGCTATGACAGTATGTTCTCTTAGTTGTCTATTTTATGCATAGCATCAATAGTGTACATATGTCAATCCCATCTCCCATTTCCTCCCATCTCCCCTTTCCACCTTGGTATCCATACATTTGCTCTCTACGTCTGTGTCTCTCTTTCTGCTTTGCATATGAGATCATCTATGCCATTTTTCTAGATTCCACATATATGCATTAATATACAATATTTGTGTTTTTCTTTTTCTGACTTACTTCACTCTGTATGACATGTTCTAGGTCCATCCACATCTCTACAAATGACCCAATTTCATTCTTGAGTAATATTCCATTGTATATATGTACCACATCTTCTTTATCCATTCCTCTGTTGATGGACATTTAGGTTGCTTCCATGTCCTGGCTAGTGTAAATAGAGCTGCAATGAACATTGTGGTGCATGTCTCTTTTTGAATTATGGTTTTCTCAGGGTATCTGTCCAGTAGTGGGATTGTTAGGTCATATGGTAGTTCTATTTTTAGCTTTTTAAGGAAACTCCATACTGTTTTCCATAGTGGCTGTATTAATTTACATTCCCACCAACAGTGCATGCGGGTTCCCTTTTCTCCACACCCTCTCCAGCATTTATTGTTTCTAGATTTTTTGATGATGGCCATTCTGACCAGTGTGAGGTGATACTTCATTGTAATTTTGATTTGTACTTCTCTGATAATTAGCAATATTGAGCATCTTTTCATGTGTTTGTTGGCCATCTGTATGTCTTCTGTGGAGAAATGTCTATTTAGGTCTTCCACCGATTTTTGGATTTTTTTTTTTTTTTTTTTTTTTGTGGTACGCGGGCCTCTCACTATTGTGGCCTCTCCCATTGCAGAGCACAGGCTCTGGACGTGCAGGCTCAGCAGCCATGGCTCACAGGCCCAGCCACTCCATGGCATGTGGGATCTTCCCGGACCGGGGCACGAACCCATGTCCCCTGCATTGGCAGGTGGACTCTCAACCACTGCGCCACCAGGGAAGCCCTGTTTGTTTTTTTGATATTGAGCTGCATGAGCTGCTTGTATAAAAAAATGGTTTAGGGTTTTTAAATTGCTCCTGAAGTTACTTTTATTTCATTCCAAGAAAAAACCCTCAACTTTGCAAATATTTCTTTTCTGTTTTTATGTATATGTGTGTATGATAATTGTTCTTTGTTTCATCTTCACCTTTGTGTTTATGTTAAGTATATGTCTGTGCATGTGATAATTGCTTTTTTTTTTTTTTTTTTTTTTTTTTTTTTTTTGCGGTACGCGGGCCTCTCACTGCTGTGGCCTCTCCCGTTGTGGAGCACAGGCTCCAGACATGCAGGCCCAGCAGCCATGGCCCATGGGCCCCGCTGCTCCACGGCATGTGGGATCCTCCCGGACTGGGACACGAACCCGTGTCCCCTGCATCAGCAGACAGACTCTCAACCACTGCGCCACTAGGGAAGCCCAATAATTGCTATTTTGTTTCATCTTCTTTCAGCCTCTTTTGTTCTTTTCGATTACAAAATAAGTAAACTTAATAAAAGATTATTGGAAATAAGCATTAATCTTAAACTTTTTAAATGAAAATAATTAATGATGTTTTTTCCTTGTGTCTATTTTCAATGTATAAATATTAACATGGAATCAGCATTTAAAAGAATAGTGCTTCCAATTTATATGGTAGTGTGAGAAGTTACTAAATACATAGATTCAACCATCTATCCTACTCAAGCTAATATTCTTCATATTAAATACCTAATGATCCCTAAAGGAAAATTGCAATGTATCAGAGAGTCTTTGCACTTAACAACACTCTCCACTGGGAATGCAGCAATATATAATGTAGCTAATTTCAGTATGATTTAACTTTGCTCCTATAATTATAAGTAAAATTTTTGTTATCCCAATATATATGACATCATGGTAATCTTTTTAATAAAATTTCAGAAGAACAGAGAAGGGAGGTTTATGCAGTGATATGGGTTGAGGGATCTTAGAGTGAGTACAGCAGAATAAAAAGAGGATGAGGCTGTCAAGAATGTTTATAAATACTGATAAAAGGCTGAAGTGTGTAGCTGATGAGAGAAGAAAGTAAATTCAGGTGGGGTTAATGAATGAGGAAAGTTGTCTTCATTAAGTCTAAGGCTTAATGAAATAGGAGTAATGGACTGAAAACTGGATGAATGAGAGTATTTTCAAAGTGGGATAATTAAGTTTTCAGAGGTGAAGGAAATCCCAGTAACGATTAGGCCAGGAAGCCTCAAGAGAATGTGCTGTGAAAATAGAGAAGGGATAACAGAACTTTGAGACTACTTAATTGACAAAGCAATGACCAAAATAGCAGTAATATTTGGGGCTGGAGGAAACCTGTGACTGAGATGCCACGGTTATTGGAATTTGTTAAGGGTCACTTGGAGGTAGGCAAAATCGCAGGGGGTTAGGCAATAGCTGGAGAGCCAGAGCTCAAAGAGGGACATCCCTGGGGTGTCAGAACAATGGATGTATGATTTAGAAGCCACAGTGAAGAACTGCAGAAAGCTAGTTTTGTCGCAGAGAAAAAGCAGGCTCTGTTGTGAGACCTGTAAGTGTGGGTTCTTTACCCAAGGGCCAAGTTTCCATAATGGGAGGAAGTGAAGGAGCATCGTGTGAACAACATGAGGCAGTACAGGATGCTAGCAGACACTGTGCTGGGATCCCACCCAGATCCCCTTCGATCTCTTCTACGGGTTCTGTGGGACCCGCTGCCCACATCCCTATCCCCATGCCGCCATCCCCACAGCCCTTAGGATGAAAGCCCTGCAAACTGACCTTCATAGACTTTCCAGATTAGCTAGTAAAAATCCAGGCTGGCCAATTAAACTTGAACTTCAGGTAAACAGCAAATATTTTTTTTTAGTATAAGTTTGTTCCATGTAATATTTCAGACATACTAAAAAGAATTCATTGTTCATTTGAAATTCAAATTTAATTGAGTGTCATCTTTTATCTGTCAACCCTCCGAGGCGACCAAACTTGCAGATGTAATTTAAGCTGCAGAGCTCCTCTGAGGGACCAGGTGAGGCCAAATCTGTGCCTGAAAAGGGACCCTTGCTTGACTTCTTCCCTCTCCCTGCCCTGCTTCCCGGAATCTCTGACAGGTCCCTCCCAGTACCACAGTGAGTACCTTGTACACAATTCTTGTCTCAGGGTTCGTTTCTCCAGAATCTGAATTAGAATGAGGAGTTTATTTTGAGAGAGACTGAGTGTAAAATTGAAAGAGTTTGCAGGGACCATGAGTCAGAAAGGAGCAAAAGGAGGGAAGTTTGCCCCAGTTTTACAGATGAGGAAGTTTCTTAACTTGCCGAGCTAATAGAGATAAAAAGTGGAATTGCTGAGGTTCAAACATAGGTCGGTCTAGTGCCTGAGCCTTTGCATATGTTTCCACCTACACTCCCTCCCTAAGGCAGAAGAAGGAGTATGTAAGGGACTGGTTGAGCACAGGGCCTTCACAATAGACCACTGACTGCCATCTGCACGGTGAACAATATGCTTATGTCAAAGGAAGGAAGGAGACTGGTTTGTATTTTGTGTGGTGCCTCAGAGGAACAGAGATCAGAGCAATGGGTGGAATGAACTGATTTCAAGGTCTGAGGCCTGAAAGGAACACTTTGGTAAAATTGTTAGAGTCCAGAGGTAGAGTGCTTCCATGTACTTCCTGAGCACTGAAGCCATTGGTAGCATCTCCCTGTGACACTGGGAGGACCAGAAGTGGAATGGAAATCGGCTTTCCAAATGCCCTTAATAGAACATACACGTGCTCTCAGAAGACTTTCCAATATGAATCACTTCTGTGCTTATAGGCACATGTTTCTCCCTTATTATTTAAATTTTCATTATGAAACAAGTTCCAGGTTAAAAATCAGAAAGATTTTTAGGTGAAAACATGAGGACATTATTTTTAAAGTAAAATGTAGTTACTTAAGGTGCCTTAGTAATTTATGTAATCCTCTTTGTGATTTCTTTAATATGACTTATTTTTTCTTTTATTCTCATTAACACACTTTCCTTAAATATGAAATATTAATGATAATTAATAAATAATAATAGTTATTGTTCCTCAATTGGAGGAGATTAAAAGTTTGGGGAATATGTGGCTGGGGGATGTGGAATACATCTTCGGCATTTGGACAGCTATGGTTCCAAAATTTGGAGCTAAGAGGCAAGCAAAGAATGTTTCATTGCCAGTATCTAAAATGAATTTTATTGGAAACTTTTATGTTTGTAGCTTTGAGTAGTTTTTATAGTGAAGAGTTCTGAAAACTGCCATAAAATTTTGCCTTGGGGGTTATGATTACATTTGTATATTTCTTAAACTTAGATAAATATAAAAGACAGTTTTTACTGTGAGAGCTTAAAAGGTTAGAGAGGTATTTGGTCTGTGATGAATGTTTTATAGGTTTGATGTTATAGAAATTATTTTTAAAATATCAATAAATGTACAACTTTAGAGGACTTGATAAAGAAATTGCAGGAAACTTGATGTTCAAGTTTCCATTCAAGTAGACTCACCAAGATGATTTAATTAACTTATTGTACTATGCAAACTATCTTTAATATTGGCTGATGCTACAATTTTATATGGTTGTGATATGTAATTTATAATGTTTTTGGTGGCTAGATAGTAACAAAGGTGGAATTTTTCTTGCTAGAGTTGTTTAAGCATTGGCTGGACAGCCACATGGCTTGTAAATTATATAGAAAATTGACATCTTAGAGGAGACCAGATGTACCCTAAGATCCCTTTCCAAACCAGCTATTTGATTTTTCAGCTGTAAGGAGATAGTTTAAAAATAAGATGTGGAGGGGCTTCCCTGGTGGCGCAGTGGTTGAGAGTCCGCCTGCCGATGCAGGGGACACGGGTTCGTGCCCCGGTCCAGGAAGATCCCACATGCCGCGGAGCGGCTGCGCCCATGAGCCATGGCTGCTGAGCCTGCACGTCCGGAGCCTGTGCTCCTCAACGGGAGAGGCCACAACAGTAAGAGGCCCGCGTACCGCAAAAATAATAATAATAATAATAATAATAATAAGATGTGGAAATGTCCCCCTTTCTTCCTCTTCTTCACCCCCGAGGTTTATCTTGAAAAACAGGTTCTATACCAAAAAGATAAGAGGAGGCAGAAGGAAGAAAGGTTGGGCGGGAGGGAAGAAAAAAGGGAGGGGGTATTTACGGTATAAATCATGTATCACACATGATCTAAAATAACTATGTAAAGAAGGAAATATATCCTCATTTTCTAAATAAGATAAATGAGTCAGCATAGAGCTAGAATTCAAACTCGAGTCTCCTTTATACCCAGACCTGTATGTTTCTCCATTATATCAGTTTTTAAACTTTACTACTTAGAGTGAAAGTTGAGATGAAAAGTAAGGAAGTGATTGTCAATTTATTATGCATAGTAATTAATATATAATAGAGAACATGCATTTGGGCTTCAAAGGTAATTGTCTGGAAACTTCTGGGTGAGTCAATCAATCAACAGATATCTACCGGGCACCTATTATGCATCAGACACTCTTCTAGGCATGGTAGACTCTTCAGTAAACAAAGTAAACAGAGTTCTTGACCTTAGAAAGCTTACCTTCTAGTAGGGAGGAGACCAACAAACATAAACATAAGACAATTCCAGGCCTTGATAAATGCTTTGGAAAGAAAAAAGCTGGGCAAAAAGAGTAAATTTCATTTGGCTAAGAGTGTAAGGGAGTGAGGATGGCAGGAAAGGTTGAATATAATTCACTGAGAGCATTGAAAGCCATGCTAAAGATTTGGGGCTTGATCTTGCAGGTAGTGGGGGATCCCATATGATTTTTTTTTCTGGAAAACTACATGATTAAGTTTGTGTTTTAGACAATGGCCTCTACTGATAGTATACAGACTGGAATGGAAAGGCAAAACACAAAAGGAAAAAGCAGGAAGCTCTTCTGGTAATTCAGGAATGAATGATGAAATTACCAAGTCAATGAGGTTAGATTCACGAACTATTAATGAAGAATAAGGGCAGGTATTAATGACTGGGTATAGAGATGAGGGAGACGATGAGTTGCACAGGCTGAATTTGCTATTCTTGGATAGAAAGATAGCTCTCTTAGTCTTAGAAAGATGAAGGATATAGAGAGAAAGAAGGAGGCAGAGAGAAATACAATAAATGTTTTCCCAGAGATTATAAATTTGGTTCTAGACAGGTTGAATTTAAGGTACTTGTGGCATCATCCAAGTTGATTTTTTTCAGTGATCATCTGGAAATATAGTATTCTCTTGAGAGCAGTTGGGTCTGTAGATAAAAATTAGGAAGTTAACAACTTAGATGTATTAACTGAAGCTATGAGAATGGATTGAAGATGACGTTACAAAATTTAGGGGAAATGGATATTGCGTATACATTAAGAAATGTTTGTGATCATCCTGCTTTTCTTTAGAAACTAATATAATAAGAACCAAAGCTACTTGAAAAATATGCAACAAAGGAAGTTTCCCTGGAGTGTGCCCTCATCTTTTGCTGCCTTGTTACCAGTTTTCTCATCCTCTCTTTCACTCTCTTACTTACTATTACTGTGCAACTTCTTCATTCAAGATAGTTCTCCCTCTCCTCTTTTCTCTTCAATCTCATTCTCTCCCTCCCACATGCATACCACTTCTCACTTGGTTCTAATGGCATTTTATAAGATACTCAGCATTTTAATTTCCTTTGTGATAAAACAAAAAAAACTCTTAAAGAAAATTAAAGTTATAGGAAGAAGAATGCTCTTGTAGAAACCTTGTACAGATGAATAAGAAGTTTACCATGTTATACTGGAAAGATCAAGAAATATGCTGTCAAAAAACCTGGGTTTCCATTCCAGCATTTCTACTATGAGCTAGCTCATTTACATTAACCCCTTTGAATTCTGTATTCCTCTTAAGAATACACACTTCACAGGACTGTAAGAAGTATTAGACAAAATGATATATGTAGATGTGTTATATAGAGGGCTATACATATATTAGGTTTTCATCTAATGTCTGGTTTACTCAATAAATGTTTGTTGAATGAATGATCACCTCTATTAAGGATTCTTGGATCTTCCATTATAGATCTGTCACTCTCTACAAGATTGTGTCTTTAAGCCTTTATAACTGCCAAGATTTCTGGCCTTAAGTATGTGTTTACTACCCTCCTGTATTTTTGATTGCACTGGCTTTATTTTAAGTAGCAAAGGTATTAAATTATCATATAAAATGGGTATCATATAATTATTATTAAATTATGCTAGCAATAATACAAAATTTTTCTTTTTGAGTATGCCTTTGCAATAATCTTGATTTCTCTTTTTCTCTAAATCTTGTTCATTCAGTTCTCAACTATACACAAAGAACATAAAAATATTTTAAATACTCTATAAAACTAAACATAAAGGTATAGCAACCAGAGAAGGCTATCATTTATTTAAGTTCTCGTTCAGCCATGATTTTTATATTGTCTACTAAATCGTATTTACCTGATAATGTTTTTCTTTACTGTAAAATATTCAAAACTGACATGGAGACTTGTATTAAAAACTTGAGACTTGAAAACCATGATTATTTCTTAGACCTCCTGATGGACCTCTCAGTATAATGATTTGACCTCAGAAGGGCACTGCACTCTGGTCTGCAGCTTGCTTTCTTTTCTATGAGATACCAAGAAGCTCCATTCCATGTTATGCTAATAGATTTGGTTAGATCTAAATCGAGTACAAATAAACTGTAGAGACTAATGATGAGGAAAACATAAAACTAGGCTATAGGCTTCATGAAAACAAAGGCAATGCCAGATATCTTTAATATATTTCAAGATCCAGAATAGAAATCATTCATAAAAGCTTACGTTGAACTAATAAATGTTGTGTGCAGCAAGTTTTAGATCATGATTTCACAAATATTATTTCCCGCAATTTAGAGTTTCTTTCTCAATAATTAGAAAGCATGCACTTGCTGTCCATGGGCTTCTTGCTGTTCTGTCAATATACCCAGCTTGTTCTTATTTTGGGAACTTTGCCTTAAATATTCTTTCTGAATGGAATTCTCTTCCTTCATAGACCTATATATAGTTTGGTCTCTCACTTTGTTCAGGTCTCAAATGTCCTTTAGAGAGTGACTCTTTGACAACATTTAAATAGTCTTTCCCTTCCTTATCCCTAATTACCAGTCTCTGTTTCCTTTTTCTAAAAATTTTTATTTATAACATTTATAATTACCAGAAAGTAAACATTTACTTTACACTTTTATATTGTCTGTCTCCCCACAACCCAATAGACTATAAGGTTCACGCAGGCAGGGTTCTTGTCTGTGGAGATCACTGCCATATCTCCAAAGCTTAGAAGAATACCTGGCAAGTATTAGGCGCTCAATAAAAATTTGTTGAATTGATAAATGAATTCCTGATATTTATATTTAATTTATCTCCCAGGAATCCTGGAAGACCCTTGAGAGCAGAAATTAAATCCTATATCTTACTGATCCATAGAACATCAAATTCACTGAGTAAATATTTAAATAGACCATTTATTGAGGACTTATAAGCCAGGCACTTGCATTTTCCCACTTAGTCCTTGAAACAACTTTCTGAGGTAATTATTATTATCCCATTTTTATGATAAGGAAACTGACACAGAAAATTAAATAATTGCCTCCAAATCACTCTGTTGTAAGTAGCAATGCTGGCATCCAAATCCAATTTAGTTTGACCCAAAACCCTAGGTTATCTATCACTAAGTTGTGTTCCACTTCATATGGAAGCCTTTAGAAGCCTCCTGAATGGAAACACCACATTTGTTTCTATTCTACAATCCAATGGCAAAATTTTCCACAGTCAACCTAAAACTAAATCTTAAATTCAGTCTTGAGTTCAACAAGTCAGCCTGATGTCAATGCTCTCAAGATTGGGAACACGCTTTCCAGCCCCAAAAACCGAGACTGCAAAAACAACTTCCCTGGACCTAAGGGCGCCCAAATTTTTTTCTATTATAATTCTTTCATCCAGAACATTTTATTACCATATTTTAGCACCTGGGTGAATGTTATCTGTTCCATATCCCTCCTTTGGGCATCATATAAATACAACTTTATTAAAATCTGTGTTGTTACTAATACACTAGATGTAAAATGATTTGATGGACAGCAGAAGTTGTCAATTCATTACTGACAAAAATAAATACCAAATATTTCAATACAGAGTTGGTCCCCAGGATATGAAATCAAGGAGAGAACTGTCAAAGAAAACTTGTATCAGACAAGTTAAACAGGCAAAGAAGACTTTACTTTTTACTTATATCTTAAGCAATTTAAATAATGTGCAATTCATTGCATACAATTTCTGGTTATTTTCATTATGCATCATACTCCTAAGAGTTTATTTCTCTAATTTATTATATAGGCTTAGTTGTTTTGAGTAATTGGGAAAGGTATAATTCTGTTTTTAATTCTAGTAGTGGCACCTTTTATAACAAATAATAATGTTAAAACATATTTCTTAATCTATCATCCTCGGAAATGAGGTAATATCTAGTGAATGCCCACTGTGAAATAGGAATAAATTAACATTCTTACAGACACTTTTATCCCTTCCCTCTTTCCTCTGTTTCTCAAGTTTTGTTAATTTGCTCTGATTTTTTCCCTCCAATCTATTTTAGGAGACATATTATTATTATTTGTTACATGGACATGAGTGCCTCAATGACAGCCTTAGGTCCATGTTTAAAGAGATTCAATGATTCCTTCCACTCCTTTCATACTACACCTCATGGTTGGTTAATTTATGTCCCCAAGGTAAACTGAGAACATAGTTTATTCTGTGCAACACGTCAGAACTAGGGATTCAACAGTGGTTAGGGCAGCCTGTAAAATTATCCTACTTGACAGTAACTTCCAGTGTAGTAAACAGAACTTCCAAATGAGGAAAGAAAAATTGCTTCACTTTTCTTATACTTTTAATAATGTTCATTAAAAAAAATTCTTTCATTTCATTCTTTTACTTTTCATTGAGATCTCACTTGATAGTAGGAACCTCTATGGACACTCCTGTCTCATCATTTCATTTGAGTTTCTAGGCATGCATACTTGATATTTTAAATTTCTATTCTGTTTAATTCTCATAGCTTCACAAGCAGCTCTTCAGTTTACCTCTGAGTAAGGAATTTTCCCTGTCTAGTCTGCTTCATTCACTCTCACATATTTGTTTTGAACATTTGGATTTGTGTTTGTTCAATGGTGTGTGAGTTTGAATTGCCAGGGCGGAAGGTGGAAATAATTGGACAATGTAAAGTACTCAAAGTTTAAAAGCTTAATTATGTTTCAACTGTTCTACCACTTGTCAGAAACCACTATGTTAAATCTCAGATGGTTATCAGGAAATTCCTATGTCTTGAAAAGTATCCTGGCAATGAATTTTTAAAGCATTGTCTTAACTCATTTCCTTACAAATCTCTTTCCATTCACAAATCATTACCACTTCCTTACCAAGTTTCTTGTGAGAAGGGAATCCCTGAGAGACTTAAAGAATCACACACACACACACACACACACACAAAAACAGAGCATCTAAATTGTCAAATGGAAGGAAACTCTAAAAGCTAGGAAACTTTGTTTTAATTCCACATCAGAAGTCCCTTAGCTGTCAGTGGTGGTCTGTGAAATTATTTTACTAATTTATCCCTTTGTGAAATGAAGGGAGGAGAAGGAAAGCAGTTGATGTATAACAATTTACATTCTCCTTCTTATAAAGACAAGTTTCTTGTAAAATGTTTGTTTCCCTTTGCCTTGACTTACATTTCCATTTGTTTAACCTTAGATATAGCTATCTTTAACTCTCCCCTAACTCTATATTAGGAATTCAAATCTCTGCAAAATGTTCAAATTTATTATTCATACTCCATCATCTTCCTGTTCTAGTAATAATATTTTCTCTCTAAACCTGATATAAAGTTCTCATCCCATAATTTATCTCCATTACTCTGGGAATCCTTTTCATTTATCTCTTGTGTTATATTAGGAATTTCAGTTTCCTGCATCCTATATCTTCTTTTACTTAGTATGGAACACATCTTCCAGTGGCTAAGTAAGAAATGGTGGACAGCAGCTAAATTTTTTGAGGAATTGTGTGTTTGAATAGTCTTTGTTTTTCTCCAGCTGACATTGTGAGTGGATGTAAAATTGTAGGTTAGAATTCATTTTTTCCATTAGAATTTTTTTGGTATTACTTCTTCTTCTTTTTTTTTTTTTTTTTTTTTTTTTTTTTAGTTTGCTGTGTTTCTCCTGAGAGGTAGTCTATTATAGTTTTGAGTCTAGATCCTTTTATGAGTGTGAGTGTATGTTTTGATGTTTTAAAATTATTTTCATCCTCATTTATCTGAAATTTCATGATAATATACCTTAGTGCTGGTCTATTTTGTTTATTGCACTAGGTACTTTTGGCACTTTCAGTTTAGATGCTCATGCTCTTCAGATTGGGCATATTTTGTGGAATTTAAACTATAATTACCTGGTTTCATTTTCTCTCTCTCTCTCTTTTTTTTTTTTCTTTTGGAAAACCTGTTATTCAGGTATTGGATTGCTTGGCCAGGTTTTCAAATTTTTCTCATCTTTACTTTCCTATATGTTATATCTTGGTACTTTTATTTTAATTTCTGGATGTTTGCTCAGATTTATTTTCATATTCTTTTTTTTCTTGAATTTTTTTATTGTAGTAAAAAACACAACATAAAATTTATCATCTTAACCATTTTTAACCATATAGTACAGTAGTGTTAGCTATAGACACATTGTTGTGCAACAGATCTCTAGAAGTTATTCATCTTCAGTGCTGACACTTTACATCAATTGAACAACTCAACATCAATTGAGACATTGGGCTATAGGAGTAGGGGGGGTCTCACTTTTCATATGTAGACTTTCACATAACTATGTTTTCATTATAGCTTTTCTACCCTCAGCTTAGCTGGGTGATATTATGGCCAGGGTTCTTTTGGTTCAGTAGAGAGTAAATTCTGGATATAAGATAAAATATTTATAATGGATATAAGAATGGGAATGGGTGATAGTTACTTTGCTGTTGGTGGATGGACAGGGTCTGGGGTCTCCAGTAATATTCTTTATTGCCTTGAAATAAAGACCAAGTAAATGCTCACTGGTTGGTTGATCTTGTCTTTCAGCATTAGTGGACTGATTGCTGGCTTGAGGAGCAGAAAATTTAGTCAAAAGAAGTACAAGTTCAAGAAAGAAAAATATTGATACTGTTGAAAATAAAAGTTATTAAAACTGTTAGATTCCTAAAATTCTAATTGTAACCCATTAGTGATTGTGAATATATGACTTCCTCACAAAGTCATTTTTTTGTTTGTTTTTTTGGCTGTATTGAGTCTTTTTGTTGCTGCTTGTGGGCTTTCTCTAGTTGTGGTGAGCAGGGGCTACTCTTCATTGCAGTGTGCGAGGTTCTCATTGCCATGACTTCTCTTGTTGCAGAGCAAGGGCTCTAGGGTGTGTGGGCTTTGGTAGCCATGATGCACAGGCTCAGTAGTTGTGGTGCATGGGCTCAGTAGTTGTGGCTCACAGGCTGTAGAGCGCAGGCTCAGTAGTTGTGGCGCATGGGCTTAGCTGCTCCGTGGCATGTGGGATCTTCCCAGACAGGGCTTGAATCCGTTTCCCCTGCATTGGCAGGAGGATTCTTAACCACTGCACCACCAGGGAAGTCTCCAAAGTCATTTTTTAAAGAAACAATATAGAATTTATATCTATAGTATTTAAAACTCTGCTGACATAAGCAGAAATATTAGAATCTTAAATGGATAATCACTGAAGTGAACCTGCTTAGTTTTTGCATGTAGAATTCTAAATATCTCTACCAATAAGATCAGAAATTTAAGAAATTCTTTAGGAGAACAATTTCATTTCCCCGAATAGCTCATCAATTTTCTTCTGAGGTTTTTCATATAGGCTATTTAGGTGAATATTAAAAGTGTGAATGGAAATATTTTGTACCCATGATGTTACAGATTGGCATCTTCAAAAGACAAGAGATACTGCCAAGTCTATTGCTAGTCAAGTTTTATAATTTACAACCTGTGCAAACTGTGGGCTGAGAACCACAGCAGTTGTGCTGAGCATTTCTGGGAAGTTACCATCATTCCAGGACCAATTATTAAAACCTCTTACACATATTAAAGCTATAAAGATTAAAAATATAGCACATTTGTCATTAAATATGGATGACTTCATGTAATATGCATTGTATACAAAAACAATGTCTTGCCATTTGAGCTTTATCACTACCCTACGGAAAATCCACAAACCCAGAGTCCCACATCAAAGCTCATTTTGGCAAAGCCAAGGAACAACTTTGTCATGCAAAATAAACACAGATGTTCCATACTCAGGCAACTGGCTAAGAGGAGATGGTACATAAGGGGATGCATAGCTCTGCAAAAGATAATGCCTTCTTACACACCCTACAGCAATCTTCTGTGGAGGCTGCAAATGCTGTTTTAAAGGACTGATTCTTCCATTAAAAAAAAAAATGTCTTTCCCGACTATAGCTGTCAACACACTGAACTAGTTCTCTCTGCATGCATGCGGAAGTATAAGCACACTGTCTGAGGTTGTAGGTTTGGCTGTTTTGGAGCTAAAGGAGAACTAAATTTCACATGCATCTTAAGCAGTGCCTTTCTGGTCAGTGATTTATTGATTTCTCTCTGTAAGGTATAATATTAATAACCATATTAATTTTAAGAAGGTCTGAGGAAGGAAAAGTTTCTAGCCTCTTCCATTAACTGACAGTTAATTCTGGGTGGTTCCAAATGACCAGACAGATATAATTGACTTCCTTTTTTCCTTTCATTTTCAGCTAATTGCAATAAAATATCTCTGCTAAATAAACATTTCTGGGACTCAAATGTATTTCCCCCAGGAACAAAAATAGAGTTTTAAAAGATGAAGAACGCATGTTTGGGATTTCTGATATGTGGCCTAGAATTGCATTGACATTCAGTTATGGCCTATTTAAAATACCTGCTCAAAATAGAGTTTTCCCTCTTTCCCCATATTGTCATGCAATTGAGGAGGAAAGGATAGGGTATGATTGGAAAGAGAAGGATAAGATTTGGGGTTATTGAGATTTTAGAACTATACAATTTTTGTGAACACCTCAATCTTGAAATAGTTTTAATCTGAAATAGACATAAATCCCATGGAGGAGGGGAGTGTTAGATGGCCAATAAAATCTCCCTCTATTCTGTCAGCAATGTTGTCTTGGTTATAATGGGAAATCAATCCTACTAGTCATATTCTAGTTAGTAGGAAAATATATAAAAAGCATTTTAGGAAACAAATAACCTCTTGTGAAAACCAGGAGTCTTGCCCATCATCTTCCATCATCTTATATTTTAAGTATCATGCCTTAGGTGTGACCGGAAGGAAATTTCAGACTGTGTTCCATTTGCCTTTCATGCTGCAAGTATTTCTGTTCTCTTCTGCTCTCCTTATTGCAATGTCCTTTACACTTTTCTAACCATGTACGTTATCAATATTTTGAATACAGATGCCATATATATATTTATTGTTTTACTGACTTATAAGAATAATATATACGTTGTAAAGCATACTCAAAAATAAAAATTAAAAACAGAAGCAGCAAGGATAAAATTTTAAAGGGAATTTTAATTTTATTTCTTATTATTAGTTTAAAAAACCCCTAATATTGTAATTTTATTTTAGATCATAGAACCCAGAACCATGTAATCAATGTGACTATGTTTTACAAATCTAGCTTAACCCTTACAATACAGCAATTTAAGGACCTGGTTCTAAGTGCAGTTTACTTTGATACATAGTTATAATAACTGCCATAGTGAAAAGATACTTTGTGCAAATGTAATGAGCCAAATGGGACATTTTGGGATGTCATTAATAAATCATGATACTCATTTAAAAAATCCCAATCCCCCAATTAAGAAAAAACATTTTTCTTAAAATTTGACTCATACATTTCCATCTTCCCTGATGTCAATCAGTTTTCTTTGCAAACTAATAAGTGGTTGTTATACTAATTTTAGCAAATTGCTTCAATCCACTGAAAATTTTATTTTTGAGTATTCAGCATGCACAGATTTGAAAATCTTATATAGATTTATTTACTTGGGGCTAAAAATATTAATTCCCATTAATAATGGGAACATTCCCAAATATCAGTTTTCAGGATGCCCTCTCCATAGCCAAGTTACTTTCTTACTTATTATTAAAATGTTACCTTTACCTTGAAGGAACATGTTAATATTTTCTCCCAATTATCTATTTGGTAGCATACTCCTGTCAGCCATTGTCATCGTGGAAAAGCTTAGTAAATTTGCAATACTTTATTTTTCATTAAAAAAAGAGTAACTCATATTTTAATTCAAACAACTGTTCATACTTTAACCAAAATATAATCAGTGAATCTCTGTGAGCTAAAAAGTTTAATGAGTTCTCCCTGTTTTATTACAAGATGATATGTGTATTCTATTGTATTCTAAATATCTTATCCTTATACAATAACTATATTATGAAATACTCTAGTGTTTTTCTATTTCTCATTTCAACTTCTTTTCTACAATAGTTTTCTAAAAATGATATAATGAATAAAATTCATAAACATTGCTACTGATTAATGTAATCCCAGAATTCCTTTTAAATTCCATTTGGAGCAACAGCTCAGAGTTTGGACTTCCAAAGTCGGACTTATATCAAATATTGTGCTTAGAAATATATTATTTTTATTTAAAAAGTCATTACTGTTAAAATGTATCTCCTCTGATATAGCTTTTCTTAAGTGACTCATATAACAATAGTTATTTGTGTATTTCAGTATTGAAGTAGAATCTGGAAAACAGCATAAACTGAGACAACACCTATGGGCAGATGATTGCTGGAAAAGGTAACCTTAATGAAACTCCCTTTCCCTCTATTTCTGACTTCCAGCTCTTTTGTCTTTGGTCCTGGGACTGAGGGACAGCTGGGAATGAGTCCTAAGGCTCTGTTGAGGTCCTGTCAGAAAGAATAGAAGAGCTGACAATGAGCTTCCACCCTCTTTCCTGCTGCACCCCATCCATGGGTCCCTTTCAGGGGCCTCAGCAGGGGCTGACAGCCTACCAGATTCTACAACGTTGGTTCCCGGAGGTAGAGATTTTCTGTGATATTCATGCATTTAGGATACTTCAGAAAATAGAAATAAATCTCATTAATCCAAGAAAAAAATTAACAAAGTCAGAGAGAGGAAAAGTCTGAATAATCAGTGGCAGGTCCTGTGAAACAGAACAGCTTGGGGACACAGAGAAATACATAATTTTTTAAAATAAAATAAAATAAAAAACAACAAGTCAGGAGATTTGAGTGCCACACACACCAAATTTCCTGAAGCTTAAAAAAAAGCCTTAAACTGAAAATTCAGTAGATAACATGAAGGAGAAAATGGTCACTGTTGATATTTGTATGAATCATGTTGTTATCTACAAAGAAAATATCTACATATTTTACAAAGTAGAAATTATAGAGGTTACTCTGATAATAAAATTAGAAATTAAAAAATAAAGTGAAAAAAAGCCTTACCTACATAGAAATTAAGAAGTATACTTAAAGAGCAAGTAAAAAGAAAATTTAAATCCAGATTAAAGAAAATATTAATATTAGAACATGGTAATGGAAAAGTTATAGGAATATTTATACCTTTGTTATTAAAGGTGAATGGCCAAAAGAGAAAAAACTGAAGATATTAGAAGACATTAGAAATAGAACTGTAAAACGCATACCAAGAACTAGAAAGATGGACTTATTAAAGATAAAAGTTGAAATTTAAATAGAAAATTTAAATTGAAAATTAAGAAATAGAAGGAAAAAATAAATCCAAAACATATTGCTTTGTAAAAGATTATGATAGAATTACCTCAAGGGGAAAAGTGAAAGAAAAACAGAAGAAAAAGCTATGAATTAGAAAAGAGACAAAATTATAGATATAGAGGTAATTTAGAAATTTTCATTTCCTTGCAGATTTGGGAGTCAGATTTTATTAGATTATCATAATTTCTGCCACATAATGTGACTGGTGAAGAGATCACACTAAAAGTTGTCCATACTTGTATTCTAGAATACTTTTCTTATTCTCTTCTAATCCTACTCTAACTAAGCTCTTGCCCCACCACATCATTGAAACTCCTCTAGTCAACATTACCACACCTTTGTGTTGCTAAATCTAATGTTCAGTTCTCAGTCTGCATCTTTTCTGGCCTTTTGGCAAGATTTGACACAGAGAATTACATCTTTCTCCTTGAAACGTTTTTCTTCTTATGAGTTCCCAAGACCTCAAACTTTCCCCGCCTTCATGTTACTTCACTGGTCATTCTTTCTCAGGTTGCTTTAATAAGTTCCTTATGATCTCCCTAAACCTCTTCCTGTTAAAATGTCCTTGATCCACTTGTCTTCACAACTTCATCCAGCCTCATGGCTTTAACTACCACCCAATCTCCCAACCACTATTGACACACACACACACACACTCTCACCCTACTCTATTTGCCATCTTCCCCATTTCCATCCTTCCAGCTGTTCAGATAAAAACTGTTGGCACTGCCCTCAACTCCTGCCTTTCTCTAGCGTCCTTGTCCACTTTGACAGGAAATCTTGTTGTTTTACTTTCAAATTCTACCCAGGAACTGCTGGAAGACAGAACGATAGAAGTTACTCAATGTGAACAACAGAAAGAATATATACTGGAAAAAAAATGAACAGAACCTCAGGGCCTTGTGGGGCTATAACAAAGGATCTAACATGCATGTCATCAGAGTCCTGGAAAGAAAGGAAAAAGACAGCAGGGTGGGAAAAGTATATGAAGAAGTAATGACTGAAGGCTTCTCAAATTTCCAAGACATATAAGTCTACAGATTGAAAACACTGAGTGAAACTCAAACAGGATAAACTCAAAGAAATACACGCCTAAACACATCATAATTAAAATTCTGAAATAAAGAGACAGAAAAAATCTTGAAGGCAGTGAGAGAGAAATGTCACCTTACCATTATGGTAAAAGAGATTAGAATTACAGGAGATATTTTATCTGAAATAAGTAAACATGCAAATATCATATGACAGCAGTTGTATTCCTGGGCATTTACCTCAGCTAAATGAAGACTTATGTTTACACAAAAACCTGTGCACAATGTTTGTAGCATCTTTATTTGTAATGGACAAATAGTGGAAATAACTCAGATGTCATTCAATGGGTGAATGGTTAAACAAACTGTGGTACATCCATGCCCTGGAATACTATTTAACAATAAAAAGAAATACATTATTGATACATGCAACAATCTGGATAAATCTCCAGAGAATTGTGCTGAGTAAAAAATATCAGTCCTAAAAGGTTACATACTGTTTGATTCCATTTATATAATATTCTTGAAATGATACAAGCATAGAGATGGGTAATAGATTAGTGGTTGCCAGGGATTACAGAGAAAGCAAATTGGGAAGAGGTTGTAGCCATAAAAGGGCAAAATGAGGTATCCTTTTGGTGATAGAAATATTCTGTATCTTAGCATATCAGTGTCAGTATCCTGGTTATGATATTATACTATAGTGTTGCAAGATGTTACCATTGGGGAAAACGATTATTTCTTACAACCTTTAATTATAAAATACAAATTTGGAAAACAAGCAGAGTAAGCAAACAAACAAAACTGTGTATTCTTTCTAAAATGTATGATTTTCTTATTAAAGTGCATAGTACGTATAGTCAGCTGGTAACAGAGCAGTCAGAGCTGACCAATATCATAAATCTTTGCTGTGCCCATAATTAGCCATAGTTCATTAATTGTGTATGGTTCAAGACACAAAGTACTTTTCCCCCTGATCTTCTAATCAACTGATTTTTCCTCAGAAAGTAGAAAATGGTCATTGGAATAAGTATCAGACAGTTTAAATCAGAAATAATTAATTACTCTCAAGTCTCTGTGCAAAAGATTCAATGCAAGTAATTTGGAGTCTTCAGGCCTTACTGAGTAGCATTTAATGATCTAGTTCTTTTTAGTTGAGACACAATTCCAAAGTAATTTGTTGTAGGTATGGGAAGCACTGATAAAGAAGGTCTTTCCTACTACAGTTGTGAGTATTCATAACTGGGTATTTTTAAGCCCTCTGAGGATTTGCTCAGAAGCTTTACATTGCAGAGCCAAGTTGTCTGGGAGTGTGTGGCCACTTCCTCCTGTCTTAGATCTAAGAACTGCTGTGGAGCCGTGTGCCACCATGTGAGCACCAATGACACAACCGAAAGTTCAACTGTAGTGGGGCTCCTGCTTCTTCCTTTCATTATTATGCAGCAAGAAATAGTACAGGTGCTATCTCTAGCTTCATTCATGTGTGGTCAAGTTTCACAAAGGTCCCTTCTTTATTAAACCTCAGGGAGGTAAACATTTAAACTATAACTAACCCCCTGGAACAATTATTTTTTCTATTAACCATTTCACGACTGAGTTGGACTAAGCCTGAAACATCTGCACCTTACACTTTGTCCCCAAGTGCACCAGATCGTCAGCACCTTGTTGGGAGGCAATGACTCTTAGTAAATATTGTGTCCTCATCACTTGTCATAGTAACTCCTGAGAGTAAGAGCTGAATAAACACTGCTGGAATGCAAACTTCACTGTTGTCTTATTTTAAGAAACTGCCATAGCCATCCCAATGTTCAGCAACCCTGAAGTTAACAGCCGTCAACACGGAGTCAAAAGCATCCACTAGCAAAGACATTATGACTCACTGAAGGCTCAGAGATAGTTAGCAGTTTTCAGTGATAAAGTATTTTTATTTAATGTATGTACATTCCTTTTTTTAGATATAATGCTATTGCACATTTAACAGACTATAGTATAGTGTAAACATGCTACATTTATGTGCACTGGAAAACAAAAACATCTGTGTGATTTGCTTTATTGCAATATTCATTTTATTGTGGTTGTCTGAAACTGAGCCCACACTATCTCTGAGGTATGCCTGTAATCCATTTAGCAATCTTTTTATTATGGTTAGTACTTTTTTAATTTAAGAAATTCCTCTCTAATCCAAATATATGCTTCAACATTGTCTTCTAAAGTTTTTAATTTTTACTTTTCACACTTAAGTGTTTAATCTACCTGTAACTAATTATTATGTACAGTATGAGATAGGCATTCAATTAGATTTTTTTCATATGTTTATTGATTGCTCCAGCACCAGTTATTGAATAGTCCCTGATAGCTACGCTGATCTGCAATGCTTTTTCTAATCCTTATCAATCACAGGTCTATGTCTTTATGGCTTCCTTGCAGGCTTTTCATTTTTTTATTGGTTATTTTGTCTTATTTCCATTTCAAACTATCTTAATTTCTAGATCTTTATCTAAATCTTGACATCTTGTAGGGTAATCTCCCACCGTGATTTTCCTTTTCAGGAATATTATGGCTCTTCTTGCCCAGCCGTTCCTTTAGCTTGTCAAATTTCATGAAAAACTCTTTGAGAGCTTCACTGTAATTACATTGAATCTGTACATTAATTTGGGGAAAATTGACATCTTTGTGATCTGAGTTTTCCTAACATGAAATTTGGAGTATCTACTCACTTATTGTTTTTACCTTTTAATGTCATTCAGAACAGTTTTATAATTTTCTGCATACAGGTCTCATGTATTTTTGTTAGATTTTCCCCTCCAAGCACCTTAAACATTTTATTCTATTGTAAATGCTTTCTTTCTCTCTACATTTTCTGTTTGTTGCTGGTGTATATGTCAGTCACATTAATAACTCCTCTTATTTCTAAAAATTTGTATAAATATTTGTGTTTAGATTCTTTCGATTTTTCTATATAACAATATCTTCTGAGAATAAAACATAAATGTCTTTCTATCCAATCCTTATATCTTAAATTTATTCTTTGTCTTACTGTATTAAATAAAATCTCAAGAGATATTGAATACAACAGGTGACAGTGGTCATTCTTATCATTTCCTTATTCTGAAGGTAGTGCTTCTAATATTTTCTCAGTATTGAATAACATTTACTTTAGATTTATATTGTATGTAGACAATGGAATATGGGCATAACTTTGGAGATTAAATTGTGGTGATATTATTAACATCAGAAATATAGGGAAATGAGCAAATGTGAGTAGGAGTAGAGGGCAGAAGTTCAACTAGTGAATGGTAACATACAAGTCCAAAATTGAACTCTTCATCTCTACTCAATGTGCAAGTATGTTCATCCTTCAAGTCCCTTGTATAACATTCTTTGATTCTTTCAGGAAATCTTAGACACATATTTCCCTATATGTTCATTAAACTATGTACACAACAGTTTTGCAGCATTTATAGCACTGTATTGAAATAGTGTGTTTACATGTTTAGTGGCCAAAATCCTATCTGCTATTCTTTTCCATTTTTTCCAACCCACAACAAATCTCTCAGTTGAAACTTCCTGTTAATTTGTCACTTTATCTATGAAGCACACTTTGAATCCATCTGATTTCATCCTCACCTTTACTTCTTTAGTCTAAGCCACTATTACTGCTCACCTGGGCTGGTATAGTCTCCTCTTGTCCCTGCCCCATTCTTTGTGGGTTTTTTTTTTTTTTTTTTTTGGCTGCTTTAGGTCTTCGTTGCTGCGTACGGGCTTTCTCTAATTGCGGCGAGCAGGGGCTACTCTTCTTTGCGGTGCGCGGGCTTCGCATTACGGTGGCTTCTTTGTTGTGGAGCACGGGCTCTAGGTGTGCGGGCTTCAGTAGTTGTGGCACGTGGGCTCTAGAGCACAGGCTCAGTAGTTGTGGCACACGGGCTTAGTTGCTCCGCAGCATGTGGGATCTTCCCAGACCAGGGCTCTAACCCGTGTTCCCTGCACTGGCAGGTGGATTCTTAACCACTGCACCACCAGGGAAGCCCCCTGCCCCATTCTTATTCCACCCCAGTCTGTACTCCATAGCGCTTTACTGATCAGTTGAAATTATAAATTAAATCAAACCACTTCTTTGACAATGGCTTCCCATATGCTAGGAATAAAATTCAGATTTCTTACCTGGGTTTAAAAAGTCCTGTGTTATTTGGCCTCTTTTTACTGCATCCCAGAATTAGTGGCGTTCCTTTAGTTGCTTGAGCAAACCCATCTCAACCCATCACTACCTCAGAGAGACCTTCATTAGTAGAAGAAATAAGACAAATAATATATATGTTTGTATATATAAGTAGGTAAATAATAACAGAAATAAATAATAACCTAGTAGAAGAAATAACACAAAAAATAAATCCCAGGAATAGAGAACAGCTACATAAAAACAATGTAAGAAATACAACAATGTAAGAAAATTCTCCAGAGAATATATAAGTAAAGCATAGGCCAAGTAAATAAAGTGCAATGGCAATGGTTATTGAATTTTGACTCAGTAGTTCTGGGGGATGGTCTGGATTTTTAAATTTTTAATTAGTTAATTTAAATTTATTTTAATTTTAATATTGGTGATTCTGATGCAGATCATCTATGGACAACACTTTGAGAAATATCACTTTAGGGGTTCAAAGGAGGAAGACCACCTGGAATAAAGGGAGTTAGGAAATGCTTCATGATAGAGAATGGTTATAATCTGGGTTTCATAAGGGTGTTTGATTTGACATGGGGAAGTATGAAGAAAAAGGAATATCATTCAAAATAAAAAGGATAGGAGTAAAGATTTTCATAATATAATGGTTTCTAGATAAATAAGAAAAATTATTGACTATTCAAATAACCTTTTTAATTTAAGTTTTAAGATTTCAGGAATACTCACATATTGTCAATTATTCTCAACCTATGGGGTAAATGTTCATTTGCATTCCAGAATATATTACAGTTACATTACTAGCTACTATAAGAGAATATCAGCCCAGCGCCCTGAATTCATTTTCATCAGGTCAGAGAACAACTAACGTTTTAAAAATTGTGTTACTTTCTCTGTATTGAGGTCATAAAACTGCCCTGAGTCTCAGCACAGGTGGCAACTCCCTGCGTGAAATCCCCAAGCCTGTAAAACAAGAAGGTATGTCATGAATCTGTGGTGATCGCTGACAAAATGAGTGCCTCCCTCACGGCATCTGCCTGAGAACTGGCATAAGTCAAAGACTTCATACGAGGCAGAAAACACAAAGCAGCCTAATTAACAAAATCCTTTCCCATGGAACTTGCACATTAATTTGGGAGCTGGGACACCAATAAGTAGAAATGTGTAATCTACTCTCTTTAAAATATGGTTTGAATGACTTGTATGTTTTCTACAGATTTTATTACCTATTAATAACTCACTAGTTATTAGTGAGAACTCACTAGAAAGAAGTGAGTTCTTTAACTTACCCAGATGATCATTTTATTTCAGTAGATTTTGTGGCTACTGATGTCCTTTCTTACTAATCACAGATGAAGAATTCTATACTTAAATAATTTTATGATTAACTAATACTAAGAGTTCAATCTTTTATTTTTTAGTAAACACTATCTTTGTCATATTTCTGAGATTTTTGGTGATTTCTTTAGGGGCTTTTTTTTGGGGGGGGAGAAGGAGTCAACCTGTTCAAATATGACTGCAATGTTGTCTTTATAATATATTACAATCACCATATATGGAAATATACTGATTTCTAACTTAGAAATAGAACAACAAAAAATAGAATATTTATATTTAAGAATGGATATTTGCATTCATCATTGTTTCTGGTCATAATTTATCTAATGAGGTTAGATACTGACTTCCTCATGGTATATATTCTCTTTCCTTTAAAATATTCCCTACACAGGTTTATATAAGTTCTGGGAGGTATTAGCCTATATACCTCATTTGCATACTAGAGAACAGAAATATAATTGAGTTATTTATTTTGCCCTGGGGAATATGATGAGTGGAGCAATTAGGAGCCTCAAGACTGCAACATTAATAGACTATTTCATAAGGACTGAAGATGAGTATACGCTACAGCTACCAGTTACCAATGAAAATGGAAAAGCATTTTTTAAAGAGAGAAATAAAAGTAATGGCCTTTGAATATTGTCACTCGACCTTCAAGAACAGCAGAATCTGGAAGCTAAAGTGTTAACACCTATAAGCTGTTCAACAAGGGAATATATACTGTTAAATATTGGGAGTTATTTAAAATGCCAGTGAGTATAATAGCAGTGCTCTGAAATAACCATTTCATCTGCCTACATTACTCTAAAATTAATGAATAATGAAGCGATGCCCTTCACATTCTCTTCCCTTTCCATTCCAAGATATATTGATCAGATGACATTTATTTAAGTTTGGGATAATGTATTAATTTCAAGATAATTATTCAATATACTTTTGTCACTGTTGATATGCTTCAATGTCATCCAGCGGCCGGGGGATGAATAAACTGTTATCTGACATTGCTGGACAGGGTGCTAGAAATAAATGCAATTTTTCTCCTTGAGATTCACTGACTTGGGTTTTTATTTGGGGAGGGGCATGGAAAATGAGAAAGCTGAAGGTGGAGAGAGTATGATGATGTAACCTGCAGGTTAAGAGGATAAGTATATTTTAAAAGATAGTCCTTTGGGACAAAGTGCTTTTCCATTGTTGCTGGGGTCAGACTGATCCTCAGCAAAGCTGACAGAGCCCATCCTTAGTGGATGCCACTACAATATTAACACTCATTTAGAGCAGATGTGGCTAAAAGCATGAAACATTGAACAAACAGCTGCCACAGATCCAGTGCCATTGCATAAGCACTTATGTTCTATTAATGCAGTGGATTGCTGAGGCCAGTAGGGCAGACATTATTCCCCACAGTTCTTTAGCAGATGGGCCAAAGGATGGTTTCTCGGAGAACTGCTGCCCTATTGAAGCAAACCCTCCATCTTATGTAAAGATTCTAATACAAAATCATCTGCCCATAAGAAGGATACATCTAAGGTCAGATTATGCTCTGTCAAGATATTTTGCAGATGTGTACTTCAGTATGGGTTCATTTTATTTTACTCTATTCCATTTTATTCTATTCTATTTTGATTTTGATAGTGTGCACATGCTACAATGTTATTTCTTTCTCTTTTCTTACCATGTGATTGTGTGTGTTCATACATGATATGTAAAAGGCTCTTTCTGCACATACAATAAGTCAAGATCTTGTACTTCAAACTTGCATCTCTGCTTACCTGATTCAGTGGGCTCAGGCATGATGCTTCCATATCTACAACTGCCAATTTGAAACCTCTTTGGGCTTCTGAGTTTTTCCTCTGTTCACTGGGACAAATCAAAATTTAGAACTACAAAGCAAAAATATCTAACATTATGGGTCGTAACTATAATTTGTTCATAATAAAAATCAAGTCACCTGCTCATCTGCAGTGTAGAAGCTACATGGTAGTATTTGCAAGTTTAAAGAGAAAAAGAACAGGCAATAATTCTAGCTTGTTCTCTCTCAGGCTGATCTGTACTCTGCTGCCATCCCACTCCCCCATGCATATGAGAGTTGCTTGGGTAATTAACCCTTAACAAGCCAACATACTGATCTCCAGCAAGTGGGTAATTCCTTCAAGTTGAGTGGAAGCGGAAGAGGTGCTGTATGGGATTATATTTTTAAGGCTTCTCAAAGAACAATGTTTCCTAGCCATAACTGTACTTCAGCATATTATGTTCTCTACTCCAATGTCAGGAGGAAGGAGGAAGAAAGAGAAGGAGTGGGTGAAAGAGAGGGTAAGTGGAGCTATAACTGGAAAATGACAGAGGAAAGCAACCAGCATTCCATCTATTCATTCTCCTTGAGGTGGGACACATACCATGTGCCAAGCACTACTACAAGGATACAGTTAGGGATATACTCATTAGGTCAATGATCTCATGAAGCTTTGATTTCAACACAGAGCAACTGATGAAAAAAAACAGTAAGGCAGTAAAGTAAACGAATAAATTAACTAGATCATTTCAGATTTTGATAAGTGCTATAGACAATAAAATAGGAAAATGTATTAGAGTCCCACGTGATAGCACACTCCTATAGACTGAATGGTCAGGGAAGACTTGTCTGAGGAGGAGCTATTCAAGTGCTGAGATCTAAAGGGTGAAGATGGGAGGTACAAGAGCCCCAGGTGGGGACACAGTTAGGGCAAGGGTCCTGTGGCAGAAACAAGCTTGGTCTGCTGGAGGACTGGAAAGAAGGCATTGTATTTGGCTGTGATTAAAGCCTCCGCATTATGATGTAAATTCACCCTTTTGAAATATCTCAAGGTGGGAGTTGGGGGAAGAAGGGATACAGAAGGAACTTAGCCCTGTAACTTTGACCCTGTTCAGCTAGTGAGTCCCCTGAGGGCCCCTGAACAGTACTAGTCCACATGGTTCTGTTCTGTAGTCAAGATCACCCTCCAAGCCCCCTAGGCTGCTCTCTTAGGGACATGACATCCAGAAGGGAAACAGGCAGGTAACTGTGACTGTCTCTGTTCAGCCACAGTCTGCTATCTGTCCTTCTGAGAGCAGTGTCCATATTCTCAAATATGAAGGACAAAGTGGAACTTTATCATGGGTCTAGCAAATGTCAGGAGAGAGCTGAATAATGCCTTCGAGTTTACCTAGGTGTCTCAGAACTGAACGGAACGAAATGAGCTGAGAATGATACCAGAGAGGAAGTCAGCTCAAAATGTTCTCCTTTTTTTTTTTTTAAACCTAACTTGAAACAAATCCAAAGCCAGGAAGCAGCAGCTCTAAACAAATTGTGCTAGATGCTGCTTAGAAACAGCCAAGAGACAAGGAGAAGTGTAAAATGACTCTGTCATGTAAAATGTTCACTGTTCTTGTGAGAGAGAAATGACTGAAGCCTATTTTTCTTGCAACTCTGGAATAAAAACATGAGCAAGCCCCGCATTAGCAAGTTGACATTGATAACAGCAAAAGAAAGGAGGGATATGTTAGCCTAATAATAAAACCTCACACTGACCTTGAAGAAAGATGAACTGAGGTGTGGCAAAGGAGGGACCCTTTACCCAGGTCCAGAAACTTGCATATCAGCACAATATTTTAGAGACAATGCATCTGTAGCCTTTGCTTGAACTTAAAATTGCCACCTGGTATTCTTGGCTTTATTTTCAGGATCATAGAATCAAAAAGTTCTTGATGAATTAGCACATCCAGTGATTTTCAAGATGTATTTTCCTGAGTCCTAGAGCTTTAGCTAAGGTGTTTATCTCCTGGGGATTGAGGGGGTTAAGAGGGTGAAAAAGAGCTTTCAGCTCCCCACCCCATTTCTGGTTGGTTCCGCTTTTTAAAGAAGCATAAACAGAAGCATTGGCTTTGTAAAGACAGGAAGTGGAAGGAAGTTTTAACTGAGGCAATATGGTCTCCTTCTTCTTTTGGGTAAGTTTGATTTCTTGGACCTCCGTGATGGTTTCAAACCACGCATTGCAATCAAAACGCAATTTGAGTGGACGTAGCAGCATTAATAGGCTTTTTACAAGACTCCTTTCTCTGTTTCTAAAAACTATCACAACCTGTCTTGTTCACCAGTATTCTCATATAGTTCCTGGCATATGACTGATTCTCAGCGACTGAAGCTCGTTACAGTAATCATCATTATTTTGTGGCAGACGAAACTCTGACTCCTAGTCTAGGGCTCTGTATGATGAGGCCTTTGGTGCCCGATCTTACCCATGTTATGGCCTAGCCAAGTGTATCCCTTCTCCTTCATGCAGCCTCTTTGTACCATGCCAGGCCTCACAAATCTCTCATTTCCTCCTACCCTAACTGCAGGAGGGGTCTAGACACAGTCTCCTTTAAGGCTGGCTGCTAATTCTTTCATTAGTTTTGCTCTGTCAACACATTGTAATACCCTTAAAAACACAGAGGTGGTCTTAGTTTTTTAAACGTATTTCTCGAATATGTAAGTACCAGAACAGTGCTGAACTCATTACAGGCGAGCAATAGATATTTGTTGATTGCTAGGCCTTTCTCATTTCAGAAACATTACAATGTATTGAAACTTCTTCCAACTTGGAAAACAACTCTTATAACATCTGCTTCCTATATTATCTCTGCCCTTGAAGGGATTTAGAACAAATTCTATAATAAACATTTTTCCCTTCTCTAGTACATATATACTCCTATTCTAGACCAAAATGAAAAGAGGTCTGTATTCTACTGTCTTTCAGTCCTGTCATTTGAGGTGAATAGACCATGGACACACATACATTGGCACCACTCAGAGTTTTATACACTCCACCAACTGACGTGCTGGCTTGTGTGTGAAAATGCCATTCAGAACTCCTGGATTTCCATTATGACTCTACCTCAAATTTTGCATGACCCTAATTCCAAAACATCATATCTGTATTTTAAGGTTTCTAATTTCTAAAATGGTTGGATAGCATTTCCTCCTCTAATTTTGAGCAGTGTTCTAAGTCTGATTTAGAGGCCTTCTGTCAGGTGCATAAAAACCAGAGATCATTGTTATTGTGTCTCCAAGACACTATTCCAAGAAATGTAATTCCCTGTCCTCAAGTGCAAGTTAAATGACATAGCATACGCTTTGCTTGAAGCATTGATGACTCTGGTAAAACTGCCACCTGGCTAACAAGCCCAATGAGAAATGTACGGGGGCTCCGATGTCTTTTATAACAATGCCTATACATTGGATAACAAGGGCAGTGTTGGCTTCCACCTCTGTTGGCTGTCTTAACTGCTGGAAAGACTAATCTGCTTTCTGAGCTGCTATTGGCCATTGCCACCTGCTGGCTCTGGCACACCACTCCCCTGGCTCTCCTCCTGGTGCTGTCCTGGCAGCCTCCCGAAACCGCCAAGTTAGAGCCAGAGAGCGCAGGGACGGTTGGAGCTTTCACATTGCTGAGGCTGCATCATGCAAACTGGCTGACAGTGGGGCGTCTTGATACTCTCCAGGGTCAGTGTATTGACTGCTGTGGTGACCAGCTGGCTGGCAGCAGCGGTGATTGGAAACTGACCCTGAGAACGTCACATATTGGCAAGGAAAGGGTACCGAGGGAGCAAGGCTTCATAAGAGAAAATAAACAATGCTTTATGAGGTAGTTGTGAGCATTTTCTCTCCAGCCTGAATTCATTTTAGGCATTCAAAACTTTTCTCAGCGTTGCGTTTAAACATTTATATTTTAATCTTGCAACTCTTCATTCTATTGGGTTTACTTTTAAGTTCTTACCTAGAACTGAGATGTTCCTATTTAGTACAGGACGGGTCTAAGTCTGTCTGGGGTCACAATGGTTTCTGATGGCAGGTCCATAATGAAACCTCAGGGTGCTCACCTTGTCTAGTGCTTTAAACACTGACATAACCTGTTTCTGTATTTAACCATCTGCGTAACAAAAAGGGTTTATATGCATTGTCAATATACTTAACAAACCTCCCTTAATATGGGTGGAGTTATTTATGACCTGTTGTCCAAACCTGTTGGACAAGGCTGCAAAAGCCCCAGGTGGAGTCCCCAGCTGTTGTCCAAGGCTGCAAAAGCCCCAGTTGGAGTCACAGCTGACTCTGCACTGTTAATGCCCAGAACAAACAGACTCATAATAATAAACCTAGCATTCCAGGGAGTGTGAATCCTGTTGTGAGACTGAGGCTTTCTGGAGTGTTTTAAAATATAGATTTTGTTTTTATACAGATATGGTGAGGCTAACAGCTCAGGAGACAATTACCATTGAAAAGAGATATGTTGGTATATTCGTACACACCAAGAGGAGGAGGCATGCCATGCCATGGGTGCCACATGGGAAAGCACCAGGGTCGTCCAGGAAGCAGAGGGAGCACAAGGAAAGCACGGGCAAAATCCTCGATTGCAGTTTCCATAGGAAGGAATAGGCCAGGCAGGGTGAGCAGGCTTAGGATTGGCAAGTTAGAAGAATTTCAGTAGGTTCTAGGGCAGAGTGGCTGACTCTGGTTGTGAGGTACCTTGACCAATGATGACTAGGGCAGAGGCACAGTGGCCTCTTGAGTGTAAGAGCTCAACAGAGGAAGTGGCTGCATTATAGGCTGTGGATAGGTTAGTCTAACATGAAAAACATTCTCCCAAGTAAGTTGTTTGCTATCTCTAAGAATTAGTTAGCCCTGGGCAGGGCAGTAAGACCCTGGATGTGGAAGCATCAAGAGTACATAATAAAAAGAGATGCCTAACACATGGAGTTAACCAGCATGCACAATATCATGTTGCAGTGGATTTACTACAGCAGAGATGTAGCTTATTTGCTCTTTATATTGTCTTCACTGAAGAAATCTCAAATCAAATAGTCCTTCAAATTTCTAACTGCATGTGGTACAGCAAGGAAGGTACAGTAACCTGTGACACAATATTGCCAGCCACAATTACTACATGGGTATGTGCAGAGAGGGAGGGAACAATGAAGAGAAGGAAAGAAAAGAAATCTCATTAGAAGCATAGCTATGTTCAGTAGTTCATGGTGGCTGATCCATTTGCTACGCCACAAATCTGATGAGGGAAGAGACATATTAGAAAAGGCCCAGATTCTAATTTTGTTTTGTTTTGCTTTATTGTGTAGCAGGGAGCTTTTATTTTGACTTGAGATTATTTGGCTTGTAAGCAATGGTCAGTTTTGACAGCTTTGGAGGGATCATGACCTGGATTGAGAACCTGGCTCTGGCACTTCGGATTTCTGTGATAATTAGGTTGACTTTTCTAGATTTAAGTTCCTTTATCACTAATATGGAGATTATATATGAAGATAATAATAATAACTTGAGTAATTGCTCAAAAAAATGTTATCTTTAAGTAAGTCACATCCCATTAGAAAGAGCCAGAATATGATTTGATCAATCTTGTATCCAATATATGATTCTTCTTCTTATTTCAAACCCTTATTAACAAATATAGTATTTTCATTTTCCATTTCCATCCCCTTCATCTTGATGTTACATTTCTAGTTTTTCTACCAAAATTGATTCTGAAGAAAGGGTAATTTGAGCATGTATTAGCATTAGAAAGGAACACAAGAAGACTGAAAAGTACAGACATTCTACAAGGGAAGGTTAACACATCAAGAAATTGCTCTAGTCTCAGTGAAATCCTGCGTTCCAATTTTCCTTTTACTTACATATAATAGTTGAAAGATATTTATGACCTTTTTCTTTTTTGAAGCTGTGTAGTCTCAAAAAATGTTCTATAGGAGAAAGAAGAAAAATTTAAATTACCCATAGTATTTCACTCCATTTTCATGTTTTCTCATTGTCTTTTTTCCCTAAATCAGTATTTAAAAATTATAATTGTTGCTCATATGATACATGTAATTCTCATCTTTTTATTTAACATTGTATCATAGCTGTTGCATACTCTATTGTATCATTTGTAGTGTCTAAATAATCTCTTTAATACTTTTCCAGTTATTATAAGAATTATTGAGACAACTGAGAAAATGTGACTATGGAACAAAGATCCAAGCTGATGCCAATGGGCTAGACCATCTCGAGGACACACTTGGGAGGACCAACTTTTAAAAAAAAGAAAAGAAAACTTCTAAAAAATCAAAGAAATTTATTCAAAAATATGGATTTCTGCTTTTCTTGAAAACCTGCACCTGGCAATATTGCATCTGCATTTTCCTGTGCAAGAATCTTTGGAAATAGAGTAAGATCCCCTTTCTACTTGGAATGAGCTTTTCAGTCCCTTCAGCTATGCAATCTCCTAAACCCTGTTGCTTCCACTCACTTAATTTAACTACATTTGAGACTAAGAAGATTTAGGGAGGATTCGAGCTAGGTGCATGGTTGAGCTAGATGCCACTAATGCCACACCAAACCATAAGAATCTAAGGCATTCATTTAGCCATGAGGTCCAGGGACAAGAATGGTGGTAGGAGTGAAACTAGACAACTCACTGGATATGGCATAGGTGAAGGAGATTAAAAGATACAACATTTGAGTCTGGTTAAGTGGAAGAGTAAGAGATTGGTGGATGACAAGTCTGGCTTTTTATCTATGAATTATTTTTCCCCCAAATCCTTTTATTTCTGGAGGAATTTAAGAGTATAAATTATTACTATTTGTTTGCATTAACTGTGTTGCTTCCTGAGGCAAATATGATTCCTAAGAATGGCCAGCAGCATCTTTGATTTCTCTTTTGGATATTGAGCTGAGACCAGAGGAAGAACTGAACTATGGTTGACAAAGTCAAGCCATCAGGTCAGCCAGAGTAACAGGCTCACTTTATTTTTCCACAATATGATTACATTTTGGGTGTTGAGCCAAGTCACTCTGTCCAAAGGAGAAAAGACTCAAGACCTCCTCACAGGAGAAATTATTAGAATAATTAGAACATCAGCTTGATGAACATGATGACTGCTTTCAAGAATTTAAGGGTGTATTTGTATGAAAAAAGAATTCATTTCCTATGGGTGACCTTGAAGTATAAAATTAGAAATAATAAGTAAAAATTCTACTTTGGCAGGTTTAAGAATAACTACAATGAAGACCCTTCTAAAAAATAGAGGTTGTCAAAAATAAAAAAGTCTCCCTGGAAAGTAGTGAGTTTCCTTTCACCAGAGGCTCTTAAACTGTTAGATAAAAGTCGCAACTCCGAGACACAACTTGCACTTCTAGTACAGCCAAGAACTTGAGAGTAATCTTCTATCTCCTACTCAGATCTGTACTGGTTGCCAAACTGCAGGGGAGTAAAAGGCTCTGCGTTATCTTGATAGACGAGCTGGAGAATCCCACACAGCTGTGTTGTGGAAATGTTCTCCATTTCCCTCATGATAACATTGAGTCATTAAAGAGAGAAATGAACATTTATTTGCCAACTCCACCTGTCTGTTGGGTCCACCATATCTATATTAGCATCAAGGGAACTTGCCTATAGTTCTGAAATTTTTTTCAGTAAGAGAGAAGGAACTGATCTTTCCCTTAAATTGTGGTTAAAGCCAGTTCCTTTTTTCATCAGAAGCTAAATGATAAAAATTGAGACTTGGATGACTTGTTTGTCGACATTTACATTTAGTAAAGTGTTTGGAACCAAAAATCTAGAATCTTTTGAACTTCACATTTTAAAAATTTAGAACTAGGGTGAAAATTACTTTTGTTCTGAATCCAGTATGAATAGAAGAAACAGTCTTTTATTTAGAAAAGAGGAAGAAAAAAAGACTATTTTTGTTTTCTAGATAAAAGCAAGATCAAATGGAGGAAGAAAAGGAGGTGAACGAAAATTCAAGAGGAACAATATTTTCTTTAAATCCAAAGTCCTGGAATTTATCCTTTTCCTTTCTTAAATTTCTTGCTAAATTCATTATTTCTGAAATCACTGCAATGACATCTTTTCCATTATCAAAGAGGAATAATTTTAGAGTTGAGTGGGAAGTGAGTTTTCAATCTATCCAGATTCACTGATGCACTAATTAAAGTGGCTTTTTTCTTTTTATTTATATTTGCAATTTGATCATCTGCTTCCTTTACACTTTTATTTTCTATTTACTTTATTTTTTAGTTTTTTTAAACATATTTATTGGAGTATAACTGCTTTACAATGTTGTGTTAGTTTCTGCTGTATAACAAAGTGAATCAGCTATACGTATACATATATCCCCATCTCCCCTCCCTCTCGCATCTCCCTCCCATCCTCCCTATCCCATCCCTCTAAGTGACCACAAAGAACTGAGCTGATCTCCCCGTGCGATGCAGCTGCTTCCCACTAGCTATCTATTTTACATTTGATAGTGTATATATGTTCCTTTTCACTTTTAGGACCAGATATTTGTTAGGCCGATTCCTTTTAAAAATTGAACCTACTATATACCTTTGACCTACACTTTCATGTTGAAGTGTAAGTATGACCTAGTACGACAATGTATGTTGTTCTGTTTTTAAGAATAATGAGAACACCAAACAGAAATAATCAATAACAAAAAACAAGTTCTCTGGACCAGAAGAACAAATCAGACCTGGCATCTGTACCCACCACCTTCACCATTTGATTGATAACTGTGATTTGCTGACTCTCTCAATTAATCCGGTTTCATTACAGTCTGAGAAATATGCCAAGCACTCATTTTGCTTTTATTATCTTTCTAGCTTTGTGCTTGCATGAAATGCCCAAAACTGGCATTTCAGGAAAAGGATAGGTAAATTAACTATAGCCAAAAAAAAAAAAAACAGTTCCTTCAATGTGACCCTGCAATCAGTATCATACTGCAGTATTTTCAAAAACCATATAGAAATGCACACATCATTCAGGGTACTGCAAAGCAGCACACAACTTGTTCTAAGTTCTTCCAATGTGCAGCTCCTATGTATATTTGACTTTTATTGTGCTAATAAAATCCCCTTTCTGGTCTCAGGTGAACAGCCATTTTCCAGTCCGTTGTAACAATCTCCTTCCTCTGCATCTACTTGGTCACTGATCCACGCAGGATATGGTTTTGTAAAGAGTTTGAACTAAAGGGGCAACATGGAACCTTATGACTCTAGCAGTTTTTGAGTGTTTTAATTATGTAAAATTTGAAAACAGAAAAAATGACAAATTTTGCCTTTTTTTTTCTGGATAGTAAATATTAGAACATGTAGACTGTTTCCCACAGCATCTTTAAGACTGGGGACTCCCAAGCTTTGAACTATCATCTCAGGAAATGCTCAAGCCTTTACAATTTTAAATAGAACTTCTAACTCTAGTCACTAAATGATGGGGGCAATCTTAAGATAGAGGTTAACTCGAGGTGTTAACTTTGTTCGTATTTTCTTTGATAACTTTAGTCAGAAATCCAACTTTTGCTCTTTCTTTGATTTCTACATTCTGCAATCATCAACAGGATGGTGGTGGATTTGTTTCCAAGTGTAATCCAGATGTATGCCAGAAAATCAACATTTATATGGTGCCACCTTAGATAATAACATTTTGCATTTGGTTTTTATTATAATGCAGATTAAAAAAAAACACCAGGAAAACAAATGTTGACCCCTCTTGAATTCCTTTTCCAATCTGGGTATTAGTATTTTCGTTGATATTCTCCTTCAAAAGTTAACACCTAACAGTAGTTTTTCCAATTACCCTACTCTTCTGGCCAATGCCCCACTGGGGCTCTTTGCCATTGACCATGTGTTAGAATGGAATTTGAAATGGGATCTTTCTCCCTATGATAACAACATCCCAACCTGAAACTTAAATCTGGGCCTTTTTACACTTGGTCCCCCTCCAGCCACTTTCAGCATAGCTGCTTCTTTCTTACCTCATCCACTCTTGCTTACATTCTTCCCTGGGTCATTCATATGCAATCTATTTCCTGAACTACATGGCAAGTTCCTTCAGTGTTAGGGTCCCTTCCAATGAATCTCTGTGGTCTTCCCAGGTCCAAACACAAATCTTTGATGTAATAATGCATGTACTAACTTTTTGATATGTAAATAAATAGAACTGAAAAATCATCTCTATCATACTGTTCTTGGGTAAGGCTAATGTAGAATATTAAATTTTGCTTGCTTAACATTTACCTTAATTTTCACATTAAAATTTTATTATTTTCCTAAGATCACAAACTTCTAAGTATGAATTTTCTAAAAGTTCTGAAATTAAAAAATATTTGTGTAGGATTATGTGTAATTTTTAAAAAATTCTTTGAAGAGTAAAATAACTCCACATTAAACTACTTTTCCATTGTTTTCTACACATTCTTATTCTTGTAAAAGCCTTTCATAGATAATAGTGTAGGAAGCCTCATGTCTTTCCTTACAGATTAACAGACGCACCAAAGGCAGAACTGTCAGTGAATGATATCTCTATTTGGTGACATCATTAGCCTTTTAACTCAGTCCAGTTTTCAGATACAATCTCTCCTGCATATGTTTAATAACTTCAGAAACACCACACCTCTATAATAAAGCATTCATAAGAGAGATTGCAAAGATTGAAAAGACAGAGGATGTCCAGGAAAAGAAGAAATGCTTAATGACTTATGTCATATTTCCATTAAAATTATATATTAAACACTATGCTTACATACAGATTTCACAAGATCCAGATGGTACCATACCTGTAATACTGCTTTGTTGGGAGACTACCTCAAAGCTGGTTCATAATCCCTTTGTTTCTAATACATCACAATGATATATGATGTTTACTCCCAGGGGCCGAAAACTTTTTTTATGAGCTTGGGCATAAATGACATAATACCTAGATTATGTGCATTTCCTTTTTTAATCATTGTAGCACTACCTCTTTTTCTATCACTGATCTTACGCCGAGGACACAAAAAATAAAAGGCAAGACTCCAAACCAGTTGTCAGTTGTGTACAAACAAGTGTGGAAAGAACAGATATAAAGTCTTATCATAACTTTATGCCTTATAGAATTTTTAGAATGAAAAGATACCTATCTCATTTTTCATTCAGTTATTAAGTTCCAGGCACCACTCTCTGAGTTTGGAAGCTAATAGCTCCTGAAAAAGTGAAAGATTTTGATTAAGCTCTTAGAGAGTCAATCAATGATGAACACAAACAGAAGAAGCTCCTGTTCTCGTGGAGTTTAGAGTCTAGTAATCTTTAGCATGAAAAGATATTCTACCTGCTTCCATCCATACTATGTTACACTAGGTCAGGAATTGGCATAACCATGGCCTAAGGGCCAAATCTGGCCAGCCACCTGTTTTTGTAAAATTTTACTGGAACCGAGCCATGCCCATTCATTTACATATTGTCTGTGGCAGCTTTTGCACTGTAGCAGCAGAACTGAGTAGTTGTGATAGAGGCCATATGGCTTGCAAAACCTAAAATATTTACTATCTGGTCCTTTACAGAAAAAACTTGCTGACCCTTGTACTAGGTGACACAACAACTTATAGACAACAACTTTATCTGTTTAAAGCTGGAATTAATCACTACACCTTATTGTGTTTTATCAGTGAGGAAACTGAGGCCCAAAGAGGTTAAGTATCCCATTAAGTATTTTAATGAAAATCACACAATCACTAAGAGACGGAGTCAGTATTAAATGCTGGTCTTCTGACCACGGGTGGCAGTCCAAGGTCTTTATTTATTCAACAGCATTCCTTGTGCTAAACCTGGTTGTGGGACACAGCAGAGGGGAAGACGCTATATCTAGGGAGCCTACAGTCCAAAAAATTCTGTAGCTCAAAGCACTTCCTAGACTTTAAGACCCCTAGAGCTTCTATGTAACGTAAAAGAGAGTTGGTAAATTGTTCCCATCTTACAAAGTAGGAAAGAGACTGTCAAGATGAGCCCCTATTTGCTAGAGAAGCTGACTTTTTAATTTATCCTTCAGGGTTCTGTTTGTGAAACAATAGCACTGGACTCAAAGTGCATTTTTGAAAATTAAGAAAAAACACTTTGTATGCATCACTATCCTCAACACCTAGCAGCGCTTCATACTCAATAACAAAAATGTTTTACAGGAGGTTGAGAAGAATTTGGCCCTGCAAAAAATACTTTGCTCTAAATTTCTGAGCCTAAAAATATTTCTTCATATTGGATTTATAAGAGTATTGCCTTTGGCTTTCAACTGTTGCTAAAGAAAATGACTAACCAAGTAGAATTTCTGTAAGCAATCTTGGACCTTGAGAGTCTTTAAAAATACTTTTTTTGACTTCTCAGATCTTAACTCTAGAATTTGAATTCCTTACATTAAAAAAAGAGCTTGAAACATACTCTTTTAAAATATACTAATTTTAGTCAACAAATCAGTGACATGCCAAGCTATATTGAAGGCTGAGGCAAAAGGAAAAAACAGTAATACTACTCCTGTCTTTCCTTAACACTTTTATATTTTATTCCTCATGGATTTTTTGCACTCATTGTGACTTAAAAATCTTGCATAAGAATATTACTTATGTTGATGACCAGAGGTTTTTGGCAGCCCCTTAAATTTAGCTTCAAAGGCAAATGTCTTACTCACCTCATTCTAGTCCCAAACCTGCACAAACCCAAATATTTTAAAAATATTTTTCTTTTACTGAAAATATTGTGTAAAATAAAGCTTCAGAGAAAAATTCATTTTGGCATTCTTTTCCTTCATGAGTTCATTCCTAGCTTTACAATAACATAAATATTTGTAGAATACTTGCTTTTCATCTGATTGTCCCCTGTGACTGAGGTATCACAGGAGGAAAGAGTAACCTGTATTTGGGTGATAGTTGTTGGTCAGTGCTTCACAGTGGGTGAAAGAGACCTAGGTAACATCTTCAAGTTCTGGGGATTTCTTCTTTTTACCGTTTCATCTCCATTTTTAGATGGATGTAAATTACAATCCCGGTAAGTCAGCAACTCTCCTGACTTTTCCTTCAGTGGTCATCTTAGGGGTTCTATACACGGTGTCCAAGAGTTCAACTCAGTTCTGACACTATCTACCCAGAGATAGCATCAGATATCCTGATAGCATCAGGTTAAGGGTTCAGTCCTACAAGACTCTCCCCTGCTGCCTACATACTTCAGTTTCAAACTCAGACTGCTACCTGTGTTTCTGATCAACCAGCTACAGATTGGAGGTTCCAACGACCCCCTCCTTGAACTTCAGATGCCAATCAAAAGTCCAGGTTGATACCTGTACTTCTAACTGACTGGCAGTAAATCAGAGGTTCCCTCGATCCTTCCTCCAGGTTGATTAATTTCCTAGAGCAGCTCATAGAACTCAGAGAAACATTTTACTTACTAGATTACCAGTTAATTATGAAAGGATAGAACTCAAGAAAAGCCAGATGAAAGACATGCATATGACACGGTATGTGGGAAGGGGCAGTGCAGAACTTCTATGCCCTCTAAGGCAAGTCATTCTCCCCAAATCTCCACATGTTCACCAACTCAGCTCTCTGAACCCAGTCATTTTGAGTTTTTATGGAGGCTTTATTACATAGGCATTAAATAAATGGTCATTGGCAACTGATTCAACCTCCTGTTCCTCTCCTCTTTCCAGAGGTGTGGGGTGAGACAGAAAGTTTCAACCCTCTAATCACAGGGTAGGTTCCTATGGCAACCAACCCCCATCCCTAGGTGGAGTCTGACGTCGCCTCATTAACATAACAAAAGACATCTTTATTACTCTCAACCCTTAGGAAATTCCAAAGGTTTGGGGAGCTTAGGGTCAGGAACCATGGAAGAAGACCAAATATATATGAGAAATATATTTTGGTCATCTGAATGACCAAATATATATTTCTTATAAATCACAATATCACAAGCTTTTAAAAGAAAATAAAAAGCAGGTATAAAATAAAATATTGTATAGCAGATAAATTATGTAATGAGCACTTGAATTAGAAATTGGTGTATCACTTTCAGAAGCCCTCATTTTTTGTTGTTGTTGTTGTTTTTTGCGGTATGCGGGCCTCTCACTGTTGTGGCCTCTCCCGTTGCGGAGCACAGGCTCCGGACATGCAGGCTCAGTGGCCATGGCTCACGGAGCCAGCCACTCTGTGCCATGTGGGATCTTCCCGGACCGGGGCACAAACCCGTGTCCCCTGCATCGGCAGGCGGACTCTCAACCACTGCGCCACCAGGGAAGCCCACCCTCATTTTTTTTACTTATAAAATCTTCCTATTTACATAAAATATTTTTTGACTTGTAAAAATTCCATTTGACAGAACTTACTCGCCCTCTATATTAGTCTGTGTCTGTTCAGGAAATTCCTGATATTTCAAACAGAGAGATACAAGTAACTGGATACAAAAGTGACAGAATGGCTGGAGGACCCAAAGGAAAGAAGTGATGTAACCCAGATATTAGTAAGTATACAAAGCTGCTACCACTTCTAGAATGGAGGAAGGAAAATCACCCAGATCCATGGTCACTGTGTAGCTGAGGCTGTTGTAGCTGCTGCCACTGGAACCAGTTGAAGGAAACCAGGAGCTCATATCGCGACTGACATTGCAAGATCCCAAAACCTGTAGCTATAGCTGCTGTGTTCTAGGAGCAGCTGAAGCACCTCCTGTTTCTACCATCTCTACAAAGAAATCTGAACAGAAATGTGGAGTCCATACTCCTGTGGAAGAGCTTGTACCTCTGCTGTTGTTTCCATGACTGCCCAAGGCACAGCCTACAAGAGAAAAGCACAAGAAATATATCTTGTGTCCTTTCAGTTTATATCTTTCCACCACCTCCCATTGTAGGAATAGGAAGCCAGCTAGCAAGACGGTGGGGGTGGATGGGAAATGTAGTTTCTGGACTTCTAGCCCCCCATGACACAGAACAGAGCACAGAACAATGGGAATGGATAAAGAAAAAAAATAGATAATTGTTGTCACAACCTTATATATTGTATAACTGGTAAATATATTTTTTTTTCTTTAAGCACTTTAAAGGGATAAAAGTTAAAATAATAATTATACTTGCAATATTATTTATTTATCACTTACATAATTATTTAATTCTTGTGCTTATTTAATTCCTGTTACCTAAGGGAGATCAGATACCAGTATGTGTTGTCTATCTCAGCCCATTCTCATTCCAGGGGCAGCTGCTACAGTTGCTCTGCTCTGCTCTGACCACCTGCAATACCGATGCTGACTTAGACCACCAATCTCGGGTTTCCAGGGCTACCCTCACTTCTGAACAACTGACTACAAACTTGGGGATCCTAATACCCCTCAGTTTTAATAACTGTCCAGAACAACTCACAGAACTCAGAAAAGCATTATGAGAACAGTTTTATTAGAGGAAAAAAAAAAAGGAAGATGTAAATCAGAACCAAACAAAAGAAGATGTGCATAAGGTGAAGTCTGAGAGGGTTCCAGACATGAAGCTTCCAGTGTCATCTCCAAGTAAAGTCAGAATGCATCACTCTCCCAGCACATCAGTGCCTAGCAACATGCACAGAATATTGCCAACAAGACGGTTCCTTCCAGCATTTTTTTTTTTTTTTTTTTGTGGTACGCGGGCCTCTAACTGTTGTGGCCTCTCCCGTTGCAGAGCACAGGCTCTGGACACACAGGCTTAGTGGCCATGGCTCACGGGCTCAGCCGCTCTGTGGCATGTGGGATCTTCCCGGACTGGAGCACGAACCCGTGTCCCCTGCATCGGCAGGCGGACTCTCAACCACTGCGCCACCAGGGAAGCCCTCCTTCCAGCTTTGATGTCCAGAGTTTTAGGGGGATTTCATTGCATAAGCATGATTGATTGAATCAGTGGCTACGTGACTGAACTCCAGCCTCTCTTCCCTCCCTGGAAGTCCAGTTGATAGCACATGGCTCAAAACCCCAACTCTCTAATGACATGGTTGGTGTTTCTGGTATGGTCAGCTTCATGATCACAAACTATTTAGGGGCCCACCATGAATAGCAAAAATACTCTTATTACTCCAGAAATTCCAGAAATTTATAGGATAGCTCTCAGGAACCAGGGAGAAAGGCCAGCCAATTGTTTATTATACAGGACTAGTTTTTTAGCCAATCCTTAACAAAATGGCAGACTCTTAGAATCTTCTTTCATGTCAATAAATGAGCTCTGAAGTATTCCTGCAACAGAGCCAAATTGGCCTCCTCTCTCAGGGTTATTAGAAAAAGCCTCTGCACTTCTGTGCCTGCCAGTTTCAACATGGACACATTCCATCTGCATCTAGGAACAAAACTGCCTTTAACCCCTATAATTAAATTCTGCTCAAAGCTTCTGTTTGTCTTGCCTTTGCCCATCCAGGTAGATCCCTTGGGCAATGACTGCCGCATGAATTTAGACTGAGTATCTTGATCCCCTTTGAACAATACAATTTTGGGCTGTGGTTACTTTCTACTCTCACTGCCAATTCACCATTTAGGACCCAACAGAATGTATGCAAATTATGACAGAATAAAGAAGTAGATTTCAGACAGAAAACTTATCATTAATATAAGCTTGCCAGGTGTTTTTGAGAGAAGGAATTAACAGAAATTATTCCCTAATGGTATTGTATTGTAAAGAATCTTTCAAAATAAGTTAAAAAGTAGAGTCAGATCTGATGATTTTCTTTGGCTGTTATTTCATTAGTTCCTGAGAAAATTATTAAGCTTTATAAAATGCACAAATGATTGCTTCATTTGTTTTAGAAATCTTTTCAACTTTATGATCTGGCTGATTATAAGATTATTAAACTGGCTTAATATTACCTACTATTGGCATGATATTTTAGAAAATATAATAAGAATGCCAAATGTGGAATTGAAAAATAGGTTATCACTTCCCATCATCTTTGGCAGAATAATGATAACTTGCATTATTTCAATGAAATTTCAACAGAGGGGCCTACAGTAAATTAAATTATTGATCAAAATTGTTTAGTTCCCTCTATTAATAGCACACATCTATACTTTGCCAAGGTCTTGGGGCAGACAACGTGTATTTCCCTAACCCTCAGCCAGGTGACTGGCTTTGGTCAAAAAGATGTGAGCAGATGTGACATAAGCAGAGTAGGGAGATGTGCTTGTGTCTGGCCATGGCTTGTGTGCTTCTGCAGTTACCATGAGTAGAACTAGACTTGGATAGCTAAAGCAGTAGCAGCCTGGACCCAAGAATCATCACACATGGAGGAGACCTGAGTCTAACCCACAACAGCGACTAGAGAAGACTTGGACCTAATCCCCAGCTTGGAGCCAAGACCAGCTGAGCCCAGCTTGGTCAGCCAAGCCCTAGCTGACCTACAAACACACAAAAGAGAATAAAGGACATTTTAAGACACTGAATTTTGTGAGGTGATTTGCTAAGTGGCATTATTGTGGCAATATTGACTACTGCATAGATTTGTACCCGGAAGTGGGGTGCTGCCATAACAAATACTTGAAATATGTGACATCCATTTGGGGATAAAGTGGCAGAGAGCAAAGAAACTTTGACAAGAGCCTGGAAAAATGTTATCTGGTGTCAAAACTTTTGGTAAAACTGTCACCTCTGACAACTCCAAAGAAAGAAAAGAGGTATCTATTGAAATGCCAGCATTGGAGAAGATTTCCAGCCTGAAAGTTGAAAATATGCTGATTGCAACCAGATGCATTTGATAAGGTCCTACAATATTGAGGCGAGCTCAGAAAAGAACTCACTGATGAGCGGGAATAAATGATTGTTGTTTTAAGCCACTGGCTTTTGGGGTGCTTTGTTATACAACATTATTGTGACACTAGTTGACAGATATAGGACCTAAAATTTACATTAGTTTTAATCCAACATCCCTACGGTCTTTTTTCCTTATACAAATTTTGGCTAATCTCATGCTGCATGTTATGAGGAATACAAAAAAGAATTATATAGCTTACAGAATTTTTAGTATTTGTGGGTAAACTTTATTTTCAGATGAAGTAATTTAAAATATTGTATTTAATCAAAAGATGGTTAATAATTTTTAAATATCAATGAGTTTATAAATACAAATATATATTACATATATATATTTTAAATAGGCTCAAACATCCTTACTACAAAACATATTTTAAATAATGAAGAGTTGATGAAAACTCTGAATAATTCAGTGATTAAATTATGTTATACTTACTAGTTTTGCATTTCTGTAAGAGAATAACAAATATTCTTCTGTTTATTTTAATTTCTGGTGAATGCACCTCTGACCAAATTAAGACATCCTGCAGTTGAGCTAAACCAATATGGCCAGTGTGATTAATTTGGTTTAAATCACTATTGGAGTCTTAATTCTAGAAAAAGACCTCAAATTCTAGCACGGTACAAGCCAACAAGATTGCAGTGCCAGGGTTAATGTTTATGTCTGTGATCTGGCTCAGTATATTTTCCCCAAATGAAGACCAACTAAAAGCAGTCCAAACACAAGACGGGCTGCCAGAGTAGATTTCCAGCATTACAGCAACTTAAACATAATTTATCCACCTAGGTTGTCTGATTGAGAAAGAGTATCTATATCCATAAAGGGCAAAGCCCTGGCATGCAATGATACCAAAAAGTTGTAATATAATGAGAATATGAACATGATTATTATGTGGCCAAGAAGTTCATCATCTGACAGAAACAACAACAAAGTCCACACCTTGTATTTGCTTAGGAAAATTTTGTGCACTTCCTCAATCTGTTTTTTACCCTCCCTTCCTCTGGTAGCCCATCCATCCAGAAAGAAAAATAAAAGTGCAACATGGACACAAATCAGAATAGAAAAGAAAAACTCTCACTGTTACAGGAATCCACATAGTAAACTTCAAATCTCAATTGTGTCAAACATTCCAAGTTTAAATATTTTAAAATATTTGCTCAGTGTATACATTCAAACATATCCCAAAAAATCATCCAGTAAAAATGATTTCTTATCCCTCAGTGAGCTTTCCAGTCTGAGTCATGAACCTCATAAGAGGGACACCTTACCACACGCCATAGATTTCTTTCTTTCTTTCTTTTGTAACTGGGAAAAATTAGTCTGTTTCCATTGCTTAACTTGCAGTTTTATTCCCTATGCCAAACCAGACCTTTGGCTGTCCTTTCCTTAAAAATATAAGCTTTCCCAGTATTAAGGACTTTGAAAATTATTCCACAAAAAGAGGTTTATTATTTTTTCTCAGCTTTTGTTTTGTTTGATGAAAAATGAAATATAAAGAAACATGCTGTTTTTAAAGCCTCACTTTAATTTGTTGGAGCTAAAATATGTGCTGTCAATATGGAGTATGAAAAGTCAGGAGACATTTCCATATCAAAGAGACTAAATGTTAGTAAGAGTAAGCTGAATGGAATCTTGGAGTAAGATTTGATTCTGTAGGATTCTGTTTGTGATTTTTAAAAATCCCTTGTTAATACCTTCCAGATCAATGGAAATATTAAAGCCGAGGTAATTTGCATCCATCAAATGTGATGAGACCCACTGGCATCAGGGCTATGGAATTTTGGGCTTCACTTGTCCTGGGAGTTCAAAGGTTATAGCAATAAGCTATTAGCATATTTCCCACAGACAGGGCAGTGGAAGGACTGACTATTTAACCAGTGCCAAAACATCACATGGCACCTCCTCCACTTGAGAACTGAACATGTCAGCCCCTAAATTGTCTGCATTTTCAAGCAGTTAGCACAGTTTACTGTCTGAAAACCATCACATCACCCCCATACTTAAAGCAAATTGTTTTATCAATGTTAAGTTAAAGGATAATGTTATACTTCCAGCCATATTTGGCAGACAGGAATCATGTGTTCCGTGTATGTTTTATCACTGACCCAAGAGGGAGGAGTGGGGACCACTGCTCACTTTTTGGGGTCATAAAGAGTGGCTGTTTTCTTTCTTCTTCTTCTTTTTTTTTTTTTTTTTAAGTAAATGAATCCAAAAAAGCTTGCACTCGATTTTAGGAGAATCTGATGTCATCGCAAGAGAAACTGGTCAGGTTTCTATGGTATTTCACATCTGCAAGACACAGCAGTATTTCCATCAGCTATTGATCCTGCTACTAAAATTAGGACCAGGAACTCCACAGCTTAAGCAACTTAAGCGGGTTTGGAAATAACATTTGTTCATGTTCTCTTTATACCGTAACGGTTTTGGTAAGTATACTATGTGGAAGGGGCTCACTGTAGGATATGTTTCTACATAGTTAGCAGTAGCCAAGTTCAAAGGGTATGATGTCTGTTTGAGATTTCTCAAATTCCACTTCACTGGGTTGGAATTCCCTGCCCCAGTTTGGCTCAGAGATGATATTTCCTCTGGACTGGAGTTATAAAAAAGCAATTTAAAATGCATAAACGCAGTGCCTGAGCCATGCCATAGACCCACCACCCAGCAGGGCATTCACACCAAGCACTACCTCACTTCCTAACCGCTCAACTGAGGGCCTCATTCCCTTTCCAACTATTAATATTCATGTGAATTTGTACCAAAGGGTTCAGGCAGAATGAAAAGCAACATATTGGAACATCACAGAATACCTTGAAATTTCTAAGCCCCAACTTTCCCCGGAATATGCTTTACGAAATGAAGAATCAGTGATGTTTATTTTACCTTAATTTTTGGTATAGTGAAAAAAAAATTAATAGAATTGGGTGTCAGGAAGCCTGAGTTTTGGCCTTGGCTCAGACACCAAATAATTAGATACTTCAACCAATTTTTATATTTATGAACGTCCACTATATGCTTGTCACAGTGGTAGTTGCAAGAATATAGAGGAAATTCACAGTCTTTGCTCTTACAAAGTCCATAGTCTAGTGGTAGGAACTAAAGAGATACTTCGTTTTGGCAAGAACTTTACCAGTCTACAGATGCTATCAGTAAATTGGAATGGTTAAGGTAGCTGATTTTTTTTAGCTGTGACTTTATGATTTGGTGTTAAAAATACATCTCACAACTCAAATATTTTCAAAACATACAAGGTACCAAGCACTGTGCTTTGTACTTTGCATGCATATTGCTCCTTAATTTCCACAGGAACTCAATGAGTCTAGCTAGCTACTACTGTAGAGGTGTTATGGAACTGGCCCAAGGTCACACAGCTGGTTAGTGGCAGACCAAGCACTGGAACTGTCTCCAAAGGCCATCATGCTCTTACAGCTGATATAAAAGCCACCTCAAAATAAGAGGAAACTAAGAATGTCCATCAGGGATGTGATTAAGATGGAATTATAGCCTGCAAGATAAAAAGTCATGACACATTTTCATGGTGGAACTGATGTGCTGAGGGGAAGACTGAGCAGAATCATTTCTAGATCACATCTGTTTAGAGATTAAGTACAGATATGTACTATTATATTTCATAATTTATATTTTTCTTATTAAATAATAATCAAGAGAAGAACGTGAGCTGGAATGTGGTGGTTGGGAATCATAAAACACTGCATACATTTACTGTTGGCTGGCTGAAGTAGAAACCATTTAACGATCCACAGAGGCAACAGCATGGTGTTCTGGAAAGAGCCTGGCCCTGGGGACCCAGCTCTTGCCAGTGACTCTGCATTGCACTGGGAACTCATTTCCTTTAACTGGGATTCAGTGCTCATATCTGTAAAATGAGGACAATGGATCCGGTTCAGCTTTTAGCTTTTGTGACAGTTCCCAAAAGAATTAAGCTCCATGATACCGATGGTCTGACTTCAGAAGTAGAAAGCCTAATGTCTGCTAAATACATATATTTATTGGCCCTTGGCCTTTGTTTCCTGTTAGAAACACTTTTCCTTTCTGTAACTCTCACCTAAACACACACACACACATACACCTACTCCTCCTCCTTGTCTTCTTTATCTCCATTCCCCCCACCGCCTTTCTCTGTCTCTTTCCTACCTGGCTAATCCCTAGTCATTTTTTTCAGGTCTTAATGTGGAAATCACTGTGTTTGGGAAGCTTTCACTGTCTCCCAAAGTCTTGGTTATGTGTCCACTTACCAACATCTATAAAAGTACTATATGTACTTCCTCTGTCACTGAGTTTCTGTGAGGTTTAGAGTATGTAAGATGTATAAGTGCTTGGAACCATGCTTAGTACATAAAAGTACTCAATAGCTAACACTGTCATCACCACCATCATAATGATTATTGAACTTATGACACCCTGTTTCTTATTAGTCTCTTTGATCATCTGTGTCCTCTACTAAGTGTTAGCTTTGAGGGGGCTGGGACCATAACAGTCTGACTTGTTGCATCAGCAGCAGCTTAGCACTATGAATGACAAGAGTAGGTAAAAACGTCCTAATTACTTAATGTTAAATTAGACAAAGCATTTTACATATGGAGACTTTCATTCATGCAATAAGCAAGTTGAGACTTTAAGCATATTCTCGTGGAATAGACCGAAGCATGTGATTTAAAGTAACATGATGTAATGAGGTGGATGGACCTAGAGTCTGTCATACAGAGTGAAGTAAGTCAGAAAGAGAAAGACAAATACCGTATGCTAACACATATACATGGAAGTTAAGAAAAAAAAATGTCATGAAGAACCTAGGGGTAAAACAGGAATAAAGACACAGACCTACTAGAGAATGGACTTGAGGATATGGGGAGGGGGAAGAGTAAGCTGTGACAAAGCGAGAGAGAGGCATGGATGTATATACACTACCAAATGTAAGGTAGATAGATAGTGGGAAGCAGCCGCATAGCACAGGGAGATCTGCTCGGTGCTTTGTGACCGCCTGGAGGGGTGGGATAGGGAGGGTGGGAGGGAGGGAGATGCAAGAGGGAAGAGATATGGGAACATATGTATATGTATAACTGATTCACTTTGTTATACAGCAGAAACTAACACACCATCGTAAAGCAATTATACTCCAATAAAGATGTAAAAACAAACAAACAAACAAAACAAAACAAAATAACATGATGTTATGAGGGCTGTAATAAAGTTCTGAATTAAGTTTTATGGAGACATGGAAAAAGAAATAATTGACCTCTTCTGGGGGATGATGTATACTAGAGTTGAGCTTTGAAGAACCAGGGTGATTTAACATAGCACATATGAGGGCGGTATTATTCCATACAGGAAAAAATGGTATAAATAGAAACATAAGGTGGGAAACTGCATAATGCATTTGTACCATTGACTTCTTAGATCCTTAGGACAGTGAAAAGACTGACTTTTAAATGCCTTAAATGTCATGCTGTTATATGGTGATACGAGGCTTTCAAAAAGCTTTTCCTCATCTCTTAGTCATTGCTCAACACCCTGCAGTCTGTAAGCATTCACCTAAACTATTACATTGGGACATATTTTGACTTTCCCTTTAACATTTCCTCTTCTCCACCCTCTGCCCCCATCCAATCAATGACCAATCCTATTTATTCTACTTCTGGAACACCTCTCAAATTCAGATCATCATCTCCATTCTTTCTGCCAATAACTAAATTCAGGTCATTAAAACATTGTCTACCTGATCTCCTACTCACAACATACCCTTCACACTGTGGCCAGTTACTTTTGAAACATTGAACATTGGTCTGATCCATTAAGCTTCTACTCTAAACTTTAAATTTAATCTGCCAGCACCAGATTTAATCTACTTTTAAAGTAACATTTTGTGTGTTCATTTCAAGAGCACATATGCTAAAATTGGAATGATACAGAGAAGATTAGCATGGCCCCTGTGCAAGGATGATGTAAATTTGTGAAACATTAAAAGAATAGTAATAACATTTTGTGAGAAGAAAGTATTTTAGCAATGCTCCACATGCTAAAAGAGTCTGCATTTTCCTTTAATACTACTCTAATTATTAGGAGCTTAACCAATGAGGTCATAATCAGTGGCTAAATTATCACAGGTCTGGTGAATAAAATCAACCTTCTATGAAAAACATTTTAAAGGTTTACATGAACAATATATAACAAATATCCTCACAAATATAGTTTGCTATTAAAAAGTTCCTAGTCTCCAGGTTATAAACCAATACACCTTTAATCTATTTACACAATCTCTTCATTATTATAGAAAGCTCTTTTCTTAGAGAAGCAACTTGGAAATTCACTTTCTGATAAGATCCAAAATAATTATCAATTATTTTACTAGAGGTTACAAAATCATGCTTTTTAAATTTATCATTCCATTAACATCTTTCAGTGAGAATTCTTCATAAAGAACTTTCCCTCATTAGCCAGGGCTATTTGGTTATCTTCAAATTTAGTTCCTAAAGGAAAACAAGATAAATTTCTATTCTTAGTTTTTTGCTTTTAAATAAAGTGATTAATGAATTGAGTTTGGTTTTGTTGTTTCTCTCTCATGTATTATGAACTTATGGATTTTTATGTGATGTATGTGTTCCAATAAATTGTATTCATTATTCTTTTTGATGCTCAAATTGTACTGTCTTTGGCTATTCAGATCTTCTTCATTTTAGTGTCTAGCTATGGGCTTTTAACATAACTCATATTCCTTGATAGCTTGCATTGTGGCCTCCCCAAAATCTCAGGTTAATCTTATAAAGGCTGCCCTAGACTTAAAAACTGTCATTCTTCAGGTGCATTTGTGAAAATGTAATAAATACAGACCATAATCCAGTTAATAGATATGCTTATGGCTACTAAGTTATGATTGCTTTTCAGTGGACAAAAGAAGGAAACGAGGAGGTTGGGTTTTTTTCTTTGTCAATTCATACAGATATTTCCAATTTGAATTGAATTACAAGATTTTTTTTAGTTACTTTTGCTTTCATACCTACATATATATATATATATATATATATATATATATTTTTTTTTTTTTTTTTTTCCTCTTACTCTAAAAACTTTTTTGTTCCTAACTGCATTAAAATAATTGCTTTCTTAACCCTGATTATTTACAAAACAGAGCCTGAGGCAGATTACTTGTTAAGGCTTCATTGGAAGGTGCAAACCTAGGCAGGTAGAGTGAAGGTAAAAGAGGATGGAGGGGAAGGGCAAGAAGCTCAGTTATGTAGGAAACATTTCAATCAGGCTTTCAGAAACCACTGTGCCTCAGAACAGCCCTTGCAGTGAAAAAAAAAAGTGAGGGGAATTAATTTTCAGGCTCCCTCCTGGATCATTGGTCAAAGTTCACCCCAAGAGTTGTTAGTGGCCCTTCACTTTCATGTATATTGCCTGGACCTTTCTAGGAAGTCACTAAGGACACCAAATCCCACACTCTATTAGGCCACGTATCATCTGAGTGCACAAGAAATGAGAGGAGCTAGAGTGTTTTGCGGTCTTGTCAGGTCAGATCGGGCATTGGAGCTGATGCTCCTTCTATGGCAGACATGGGGAAGACCACGTCCCCACCCAGAGGAGTCCAAGACAGCCAGGCAGCACTTGGAGATGAGGCAGTGGCAGCAGCAGCTGGGGCTCTCTCTTGAACAAGCAGTCAGGGGTCAAAGTGTCCTCTCTGGAAGAACTCTAAATGTTTTCACATTAAAACTGAATCCAAATCTTTAAGCCAAACTATATTGCTTCAGTAGAAAATGAATGGAAGAAAAATAATCTAATACTCATCTTATTTTTAAGCATTATCTGCAGAAGTCCACAAATTAGGTCGTATGTATAATTTCTTATTTGCATTATTCTCATGCACACACACACATACAGATATGACACACATACTTTAAAATGAATAATATCAATAATATTTCTAACAATTAGATTTTTGAATAAAATGTAAGACTTTTTTCTAACTGGCCTGACACACTTCTCCAGGGAAGACCTGTGAACCTGAGCTAAAGGGCTGGTGTACACTTGTTTACTGTGTAAGCAAGAGTAGAAAAATGTGGTGTACAGTGGAAACTTGTACAGAATAAATAATAGCAAAAGACTTTTTTGCAGATCAATTTTTCTTACGAATATATTCCATACAGTCAAAATACTGAGTATAAAAGGATATACAGTCATAATACTGAGTATAAACATCAATCACAATAAGTATTAACTCTGTGTGTTTATGTCACCAATTTGATATAGAGCTGGTTTATTCATTTCAGTTCTGTTGAGTTTATTAGAATTAGCTAGTTATTTTTTTCACTTTAGGTTAATTTAATTTTTTGAGTATGAAAATAATATATGTTCCCAGGTGAAAATTATGTAAAAATACATACTTAGAGAAGTCTTGTTACATAAGTTAACTGCTCTCTTTATCTTATACCTCTTTCCCATTTTAAGTAACCATTTTTATAACATTGATATGTCCTTCCAAAAAATTTTTTGCAGCAATACATCTATATTTATTTTTTATTACCACATAACACACAGGTAGCTTACTATTAAAAACTATTTTGCATCTTGATTTTTTTTCATTTAATATATCCAGTCATGCCTTATCAGTCTATGCAAAACTTCCTCATTCCTTTTGACACCTGCATAGTATTCTCAACTTAATTTTAAAGAAGACTAAATCAGAGGTATTGTAGTTCTAATTTTTCATTCTCAAGTGTCAGTACAATTTTGGGCACCTTGATATGATTCATAGTATAACTAAAGAAATACTATAGACAGGTGGCTGATAAGAATATTTTACTGTAAATTGTATAAATGTTTGCAAACATTTCCTCCTCTTCCCAGGTCATCTTACTAGAACACCTAATCCCTCTAACAACGTTGTTATGGGCTGAATGTTTGTGTTCCCCCAAAATTCATATATCGAAGTCCTAACCCACTATGTGATGTTATCAGGAGGTGAAACCATTGGGAGATAATTAGGTTCAGATGAGATCATAAGAGTGGGGTCCTCGTGATGGGATTAGTATCATCATAAGAAGAGGAAAAGAAACCAGTGTTCTCTCTCCCAAACATATAAGGACACAGAAAGAAGGCGGCCATCTACAAGCCAGGTGAGGGATCTCACCCAGAACTGAATCACCTTGATCTTAGACTTCTTAGCCTCCAGAACTGTGAGAAATAAATATCTGCTGTTTAAGCCACCCAGTCTATGATATTTTGTTATAACATCTCAAGCTAAGATAAACCTTCAATATTAGCCATTTATGGACGTATTTAAATAAAATAAATAACAAGACCATCTATGGCCTTAGAAATTACATGTACTTATGTTACATGAGTATCTTTTTTCAGCCAAAGCTCCAACAGCTTTCTTATACCTCTTATACCTCATAACAGATGAGAAGGAGCTATCTTCTTTGGAACCATCCAAGGGCAGGCATGTCAGATGATTGACATCATCTCTGTCCTCAGTGTTTTTGCCATGGGGTTGTTTAGCCTTCCCACACAGCTGTGGCTCTCCTAGACTTCAGCCTTTTCATTCAGCACAGAATAAAGAAAAAAATTAGGGCATAGGGCATTGACATATTAGACAGTACTAAGTACTATGATTTGCTATTTTTTAACTAGGGAAGAAAATGGCTACTCCATTGTCTCTTAACTCTAGTTCTTTGTCAATGTTATCACATCATTTACTGAACATAAATTTTTAAGCAAAGCTATATGGTTCCATTATAAGCTGAATGAAAGAAGTATTAGTGTTACTCATCTATTTTTTCTCATTGTCAAAATGCTGCCACATTATGGCATGGAATTGATGAACAAAAGACTCTAATGATACAAATAATTTGGAGTTGACCTTATTTTACCATTTTTCATATAATTTTACCATTATTCATACACTAGCCCTATTAACCTAACTTTACTATAGAACATCTCCAACACTAAATTTGCTAAGATGTTTTCTTAATATCAAAGAGAGTCTATAGTGAGAACTGAAGAGGTAGTGTTTTGAGTGTCTGCTCCTGGTTTTCCATTACCCTTTACATGAGGAAACAATGATCTAAGCTTCTGCCCTCTCTCCATGTTCTTTTACTAGCTCCTTTCCACAGAAGAGAGAAGGGATCATATGATTTGTCAGACAATGAGACAATCATTGGGCCAAGTGTTCAAATGAGAAGGCTTACTGTGACTTAAAGATAGGGTCCTGGCCTTCACACCTAATTTACTACCCCTTGGCCTCCATACAGGCCAGGTGAACCCCTTGGCTCTCTGTCTGAGATTAGGTCAATATAGCATCTGGTTTGTTAGAGTAAATGGCCAGGTATCAGTGCCAGGAGAATTATATGGTGGGATAGAAGACTTACTGAGGCCTTTCTCCAAAACATACATCTTGGACAGGTGTCAAGACCTTAACCTTATATTAATAATGAATCAGTATTTTGTACACCATTTGACATTTGCCTTCTGTCTTTAAAACTCAGTGAAGAGAAGCAGGTATATTTAGGCAGTATATTTGAGTACTAGCACTTGACAATGAAAACTCTATAATGCCATTCCTTACCATTTTTGTGTCCATGGAACATCTTCCTTTACTCCCATCATCACCATAGAACATCCATTAATCTATTTTTAGACTCTACAGATCCACAGACTCAAATCAATGAATAACACAGATTCTGGACCTAGATTGGCTGAGTTCAGAATCCCTGATCGCCACTTACCAAACTGTGTGATCCTGAGCATCAGTTTACCTTTCTGTGCCTTAGTTATTTTGTTGTTCAATGGTAATATTAATAATATAATATGAATAACATAACAATATAATATAAAATACCATATTATTATAATTATATAGCTAAAATTATAATAATCCTATGCAGTAGGACTTAAATAATATGAATATATATAAATATTACATACATATATATCTCATACATATTAAATATATAAAACAGCACCTGGCTTATGAATTGGAAATTCTGGTTTAATGTTTTCATTATATTGTTTTTATAATCTTTATAATTTATTCCACGCTAGTTGCAAGAAGACAGGTAGTACTATCTCAAAGATATAACTGAAATATATTTTTAAAGATATATATATGTATATATATATGTTAATGTGAATATTTGCTAATAATGTAATATAATGTGAGTAAAATCAAACAAAAAATTAAAAATACTTTGTGAATAAAGAGAGACAACTAAATGCAAAATAAAATAGATATTCTTTGATCTGCAATAGTTTAAATGCAGATGTACTTAAAAGTAGGAAGTTAAGCTCTGGAGGCCCTTTGCAAGCCTATAATTCCATAATATAAAAAGAAATGTTCCCAGTTTTGAGATTTATGCATGCACATTTTCTATTAAGATATACATAGAGAAAGAAAGTTAGGTAGGGTAGACATACATTGTAATTCAGATTTGCCTACTTACAGATGGTAACATTCTGCGCAATAATAATGCTCTCGAAACCATTTGCAAATTTGTCCAGCAACAACTCTGCCTTTAATGATGAAGTTTCCACAGTGGCAGATGGCAGAGTGAGCAGTGAAGGATTCTGCTGACCCACCAGGGTTATGTCTGTCACTAAAACGATCTGGCTCCAAAAGCCAGAGTCTGTTGAGGTCACACTGGTATTGCTCCATTGGAATGACTTGATTGATCACATTTGTGGTTATTCTATAAATGATGACATTTTAGAAGGGATCCTGGCAGTTTCATCCTGCAGTAGGAAAGTGATATAGAGAAACATACAGCGTCTGTAGTCTATTGGCATATTAGAGAAACAAAGGAGCAATTTATTAAACAAACAAAAAAAAATTCAGTGATGTTGCTGTTCCCTCTTTGTGTCTAAATGGTTAGACAGTCTATAGAAAAAGCACAATACTACTTTTAATATCCATGTCATATTTAGGAAGAGAAAAGTAAAGGGAACAAGACAAGAAAATATATTATTTAATGAATTTTAAAAGCCCAGCAAGGATTATTGTTCTAAGGGGAGCATATAAATATTGAGATCCAGTTACTCTCTAAGCATCTAAAATTGGCAGATAGCACAGATAAAAGAAAATAAATAAGTAAACTTCAGTGTCCAGGTGAACCCTTGGAATACTTTGAAGAAAATTATATACTATTCTATGGGAAATTTAACATAATATACCACTTTTAAAGTATATTGTATTGAAATTGCCAAGTTCCATTTATAGTGTGATATTGTGGGATTAATTTATCAATAGTGAGTGAGTATACCTTTCAAAATTGAATTTACTGTCAGATCATGCCTTAGGCACTGGGAGGAACAAAGCACATCTCTCACTCTGTATTTATTGAACAGTAACATACAAAAATTCCACAAAAATATTAATCCTCTCATGTCACTGATGAAAATAAAAAGCATAAAGCTGCTCATTAATAGTAATAACAATAATCATTTATAATTACTTGTTCTATTCAAAAAATTCTAAGTATTTTACATATATTACCTATCTTCAATTTTTTTTGACAACCATGAGACTTATTTAGAGATTCCATGAGGAACAAAGTCACTGATGTACTGAACCAGCGAGAGCTATTTGTTTTCAGGGAATTTCACAGACTCTATAACAAATAATCCTAAAATTTATGTGGAATGACAAAAGACCCAGAATTGCCAAAGCAGTCCTGAGGAAAAAGAACAAAGCTGGAGGCATAACCCTCCCAGGCTTCAGACAATACTACAAAGCTACAGTAATCAAAACAGTGTGGTATTGGCAAAAAAAAAAAGACATATGGATCAATGGAACAGAACAGAGAGCCCAGAAATAAGCACACACCTATGGTTAGTTAATCTTTGACAAAGGAGGCAAGAATAAAGAATGGAGAAAAGACAGTCTCTTCAGCAAGTGGTGTTGGAAAAGCTGGACAGCTGCAGGTAAATCAGTGAACTTAGAACACTCCCTCACACCATACACAAAAATAAACTCAAAATGGTTTAAATAATTAAATACAAGACAGGACACCACAAAACTCCTAGAAGAGAACACAGGCAAAACATTCTCTGACATAAATCATAGCAATGTTTTCTTAGGTCAATCTCCCAAGGCAATAGAAATAAAAGCAAAAACAAACAAATGGGGCCTAATCCAACTTAAAAGCTTTTGCACAGCAAAGGAAAGGATAAACAAAAAAAAAAGACAAGCTATGGACTGGAAGAAAATATTTGAAAACGATGTGACCAACAAGGGCTTAATTTCCAAAATAGACAAACAGCTCATACAACTCAATAACAAAAAAACAAACAACCCAATCAAAAAATGGGCAGAAGACCTAAACAGATATTTCTTCAAAGAAGACATACAGATGATCAATAGGCACATGAAAGGATGCTCAACATTGCTAATAATCAGAGAAGTGCAAATCAAACCTAGAGTGAGGTATCATCTCACACCAGTCAGAATGGCCATCATTAAAAAGTCCACAAAAAATAAGTGCTGGAGAGGGTATGGAGAAAAAGGAACCCTCCTACACTGTTCATGGGAACGTAAATTGGTACAGCCACTATGGAAAACAGTATGGAGGTTCCTTAAAAATCTTAAAATAGAGTTGTCATATGATCCAGCAATCCTACTCCTGGGCATATATCCAGAGAAAACTCTAATTCAAAAAGGTACATGCACCTCTATGTTCATAGTAGCACTATTTACAGTAGACTGATTTCCATGGACAAATGAATGGATAAAGAAAATGTGATACACACACACACACACACACACACACACACACACAGAGAGAGAGAGACAACGGAATGCTACTCAGCTATAAAAAGGATGAAATAATGCCATTTTCAGCAACATGGATGGACCTAGAGATTATACTAAGTGGAGCAAGTCAGAAAGAGAAATACAAATATCATATGATATCATTTATATGTTGAATCTAAAACATGATACAAATGGACTTATTTACAAAACAGAAACAGACTCACAGACATAGAAAACAAACTTATGGTTTACAAGGGGAAAGCGGGGGAGGGATAAATTTGGAGGATAGGATTAGCAGATACAAATTACTATATATGAAATAGATAAACAACAAGGTTCTACTGCATAACACAGAGAACAAAGAAATAAAATAAATTTTCAGGGAATTTGCAAGCTACTGTTAAACATGGCCATTGTTAAAAATTAAATTATATAAACTTACAATGACATAAATTATATTAAATACAAAGGTAATAAGTACTCAAAACTCATCCCATTTTAATTATTTTACTACTTTTCACTATTATCTCTGTTCTTGAGGTTTTTTACATGTATTCTTCATGCATGCATATGTATGGAATACTTGTGCTACTGTGCATTTTTTTTCCCAACTCTGTGTTCATTGATGCTATGCTGTACAGGTAGCTTGAAGTCAACCACAGTGGGAATATTCATACCATGGAAATTGGCAAATGCTGTAAATCAGGGCTCTCCCACCCTGAGTCTGTTGTTAAATAATACTAGTCCACTACTATTTGAGACATGTCTTTCTGACTTCAAGGTACATTGTTCAGTAAGCCATGCTATTTTTGAATGGCTTGAAGCATTTTTTATACATATGTTTTAGGTATATAGCATTACAGTTCAACATATGTACAAACAACTGAGTGATCATCATCACAAGTTTAGTTACCATCCAACCCCATACAGTTGACCCCCTTTACCCATCTACCCACCCCAATGCCATTTCCCTCCTGTTTTTCTATAGTTTTCTTGGATATATTCCTTGTCGGTTTTCAAAGTCAGGTGTTTTGGGGGCTAATCTCTCCTGTGCAAACTTTAAGGGCTGGAGTGCTTGATGTGAAGTTCAGACCTTCATTTCTCAGGAAAAATAACCATATCTTTGTGATCCTTCCTGATTGTGTATCACCATGGCTGAGGTTGTGTTTTTTTCCTTAGCATGACTGTATCTCTGTTTCTCCTCCCTGTTTTGATGCTGTCCTTTAATCCTTTGTTGTGGAGACTTTGTTCATCCAGTTTTCAGGTCCCTTTCCAAGGGAATTTTTCCATATATAGTTGTAGATTTGTTGTATTCATGGGAAGAGGTGAGTTCAGGATTTTCCTACATGACCATTTTGAACCCTCAAAGCATAGATTTTTAATATGGTGTCTACTGGCTTTTTGGGAAAGAAGTATGGGCTTATGTATAAGCCTTTTCTGGAGAGATAGTCCATAGCTTTTATTACATCCCCAAAACTTCACAGCCTGAAATAAATTTTAAAAAACTGATAAAAAGCCATTTCTGTAGAAAAAATTCTGTATCTTCTACAAATATTCTTTTCCTCTGAAATAAAAAAAAATCAAGTAGCCTGCATTAGACATGATTAAGAATTTTGCCCATATTAATGCCCCTTAGGTACATATTTTACCCTGTAAAAACTTTCTTTAATCTTTCTTTGCTGTTTCCTCTTAAAAAAGTCCATACATTTAGCAAAAAAGACTCATATAGCATTAAAAAGAGTAAAATACTTAAGAATAAATTTAACAAAGGAAATGAAAGATCTATATATGAAAACCTGTAAGATATTGATGAAAGAAATTGAGAAGACACGAATAAATGAAAAGATACTCAGTATTCATAAATCAGAAGAAGTAACACTATTAAAATGACTGTACTAACCAAAGATAGATTTTACATAATCCCTATCAAAATTCCAATTTATTTTACATGGAGATAGAAAAAATAATCATAAATTTACTATGGAATTAAAAGACCCCAAGCAGCCAAAGAAATTTTGAGAAAGAAAAGAGTTGGAGGCATCACACTTCCTGGTTTCAAACTATATTACAAAGTTATAGTAATCATAACAATATGGTATTGGTATAAAAATGAATACATAGAGCAATGAAAGAGAATCAAGAGCACAGGAATAAACTCAAGCATGTAGGGTCAACTAATATGTGAAAATGGAGCCAAAAATACTTAATGGGGACAGGATAGTCTCTTCAATAAATTGTGCTGGGGAAACTGAATATCCACATGCAAATGAATGAAATGGGACCCCTATCTTACACCACTCACAAAAAAAAATCCAAAAAACAAACCAAAAAAACCCACCTCAAATGGATTAAGGACTTAACCATAAGATCGGCAACCATAATACTCGTAGGAGAAAACATAGGGGGAAAACACCTTAACATTATTCTTGGCAATGATTTTTTTGTATATGATGCTAAAAGTATAAGCACCATAAGCAAAAGTCAACAATTGGGACTATATCAAATTAAAAAACTTTTGCACAGCAAGAAAACCAATCAACAATATGAAAAGGTAACCTACAGAATGGAAGGAAATATTCACAAATCGGATATCTGACAAGGAAATATCCAAAATATATAAGGAACTCACACAACTCAATAGCAACAACAACAAAAAACAATCTGATTAAAAAATGGGCAGGGAACTGGAATAGACATTTTTCCAAAGACTTTCATATGGCCAACAGGTATATGAAAATGTGCTCAGCATCACTAAAAATCAGGGAATTGCAAATCAAAACCACAATGAGATATGACCTCACATCTGTTAGAATGACTATTATTCCAAAGACAAGAAATAACAAATGCTGGTGAGGATGTGAAGAGAGAACTCTGGTGCACTGTTGATGGAAATGCAAGTTGGTGTAACAACTATAGAAAACAGTATATGAAGGTTCCTCAAGAAACTAAAAACAGTGCTACCATATAATTCAGCAACCCCACATCTGGATATATATCTGAATGAGATAAAATCACTATCTCAAAGAGATATCTGCACTCCCATATTTATTGCTGTATTATTTATAGTAGCCAAGATATGGAAACAACTTAAGTGTTTGTGGATGGATGAGTGGATAATGAAAATGTGATTATATATATATATATATATATGTATATATATATATATATACACACACACACACACACTCAAACACACACATACACACATACAATGAAATATTATTCAGTCACTAAGAAGAAGGAAATCCTGCCATTTGCAACAATATGGAAGGACCTTGGGGGTATTATGATACAGGTAATAAGTCAGATAGGGAAAGACAAATACTGCAAGATCTCAATTAATATATAGAATCTAAAAACGTTAAACCCATAGAAGCAGAAGAATGGTTGTTGTCAGGGGCTGAGGGGTGGGAGAAATAGGGAGATGTTGGTCAAAGGGAACAAACTTTCAGTTATGAGATGAATAAGTTCCAGGGATCTAATGTACAGCATGGAGACTATAGCTAACAATAACACAATGTATTCTTAAAAGTTGCTATGAGAGAGCTTTAAAGTTGTCACCTTAACAAAAACAACAACAACAACAACAAAATGGTAATCATGTGAAGTAAATGATATGTTAACTAACCTTACTGTATTATTTCACAATATATACATGTATCAATCTAAAAAATGATATTTGGCACACATTTATTCTAAAATATTTATTTTAACTGAATTTCAAATCTAACTAGGCATTCTGTATTTTATTTTGCAACTCTACTCCTAAAGGTTTTCTTTCCTCATTCTTCCACTTTATCTTCTCACTAAGAAATCTACTGGATTAATGGACCACAGCTTGGTTTTTATACTAATTATGTGATTAAGAGTTAGTTAATTTCAGTTCTAACCCTTCCAAGTTTTGGCATCGGGAAAATTATTTAACTTTTCCAGGTCTCAGTTTTCATGTCTGTAAAATAGGCTTTTGTAGAATTGATTGCTAACAGGTTAAATAAGATAATATATGTAAAATTATATATTATATATAACATATTGCATATGTAGTGTCTGCCAGTTAGTAAGCCCTCAGTACACACTAGCTCTGGTGATGATGATGTCACCATCATGTTTCCGCTATCATGGAGCTGTAGCCCTCTGAATTACCACTGAATTTATCTTACCCTCATTGCTTGGCAGACACGCACCCACTTTCTCACCCCATCTACTTTTTCTGGAGTGAATCATCAAACTAATATAACCAGTCCCATACATCACTATCAGAACCCCAAACTTTTACCAGATTTTATTTCCTGGTTTTTATGTTTTTTCCCCCCTAGCTTTATTGGTATATAATTGACACATAATATTATGTAATTTTAAGGTATACAACATGATGATTTGATAAACTTATACACTGTGAAATGATTACCACAGAAGGATTAGTTAACACCTCCATCACTTCACATAATTACCATTTCTTTTTTGTGGTGAGAACATTTAAGATCTATCTACTCTCTTAGCAACTGTAAGTATATAATACAGTGTTGTTAACTAGAGTCATCATGCATTGGATCTCCCTGGTTTCTATATTGATGTGGCCTGAACATGCTCATTTATGCTGAGGGATCAGGGTCAACTCAACTATAACTTTTCTAGCACTGGTCAGACACCTGGCTAGTGAGGAGGATAATAATGACACTATTGAGTTTGAATTCTGCTAAAGCTGTATTAAGGCCTTTTGCATATGATTTTTATTTAATCCTCATAATAAGTCTATATGTAATACTACTGAAATTTTATAGGTAAGGGAACAGAGGCCTTAGAGGTAAAAGAAGCAAAAACGGGAAAAAGTTTTGCATATGAATATCATTAGGGACTTCTTCATACTTAAGTAATTACAATAATTTACATTGGTATAGGTATTCTTGAGGTTTTAATTTTTCTCCAAGGATGTTCACATACACAATCTCATTTATCCTTACAACCATCCTATAACTTTGAAAAAGTAATTATTATAAAAGTAATTATTGTCTCCATTACATAGGCAATGAAACTGAGATATTGGGAGGTTAAACGTCCTGTCCAGAATTATGCAGTAATTAGAGTAATTACTAGAACTGAACCCTCTAATTCAATACCCTCAGTTTTTCCTGTTGAACCATCAAGGGCAAATAGCTTTTGTCACATGGAAAACTGCTGATCAACTGGTATTGGCTACTTGCAGTGCCATGTTATTAAGAATTTTGAGAACATTTTTAGGTTCAACAGCAAAGAATGCCATAATAAATTAGTAATATCTGCCATGAACATGAGCAGTGAGGATAATAATGATGATCTGAAGGAAGGTATTGAACAGACTAGTAAAGGAAAGTATGTGATTTGCAACATAAACAATAAATTACCAAATTTCAAAGTGGCCAATCCCACGTAGTTCTAAGGGTTCTTTATTGAAAACCCAAAGTGATGATGCTGTGTCACTTAATTGCCCATAAGAACAAAAGGATGGAGTAATTCATTCCAAGTCACCACTTGCCTTTCCTCCACTACAATTTGTTTCTCTTACAAAAATAAGACTTTAGTTGATGAGGTTGAGTTTAAATGTTCCTTTCACTCAGGGCCTATTCTGATAAAATGACGGTTCCATTAGTGGTCATTTTTGTGTATGGACTTACAGAAGAAGCAGGTGCTCATGCACCCCCTTTTTCTCAGGTGAGTAACTTTAAACTCATGGAAGGTAGACTGAATTATATGCACACATGTTTTAGTGCTTTTTATTTAACAATTAATGTTTATATATGTCACTGTCACAAACCCTGGTGGGCTGGGATTTAACTTAATGTGTGAAATGGAGCCAAGTTCCTTCACGACTTTAGTGCTCTTTTTCTTTATCTATTATTGAAAAATTGGAATAGATATTTCATTGATTTGTTTATCAAAGACCTACCATATCAAAGTACAACAAACCAGCATAGATCGTGAACCTCTGTTTCAACTCTATCATTCTAGGAATCTGTGCCTATATATGGAGATCATTATAGTCAAAAGTATTATTTTGCTCCTAATGTTCCTTCAAATTTTATTCCCTCACAGTCTATCTGATGTGCTTACTTCACACTGTCCTCTGCTTGATAAAGAGTACCATTTTTTGATGGCATCCAGTTTGACTTCTAGGAATAATTAGAATAATAACAAATTTTGTATGATGAATATATTTGTTAAAACCTTTTAAACCTCAGTTCAATGATTCATTCTGATATTTATAGGCACATAAAGAATATATTCACACACACACACACACACACACACACACACACACACAGAGCTCCTTGAAGTCAAAGGTTATATTCATAGTTACATATATGACAGAATCTAACAAAACTGTCATATACATACTAAGTAATTGATAAATTTTCTCTGCAATTGAGTGAAATGAAATACTTATAGTATACATATATGCAATATATATTGTATATGTATATACAATCCTTATATATCTTTGTGCCTTCAAACACTATACTGTCAAAGACACTCATAAAATAGATGGCTTAGCATACTGGTTAAATGGGTGTGATTTATTATAAGAAAGACCTAAACTCAGATCCCTACTTTGTCATTTTGGACCTGTGTGACCTTGGATAAGTTCTTTAACCTTTACAAATTTCAGTTGTCTCAACTTCAAATGAGGAAAATAATAATACTTACACTGCTGTGGTTGTGAGGTTTAAAGGAGATAAATTATATCTTTTACTTAGCAGAGGACTTTGTACAAAATAAGTAACCAGTAAATATTAGCCAATATTATAATTAATAATCAAAGATGTTAATCTTAATATTGGCATTATTATCAAAAGAGAGTGGGTTTTTGAAGGTTCTTCAAATAACTCTCCTTCAAAGGAAAGTAAAAGAAATTAAATATTGATATGTTCAAAGACTGCTTGTGTGTAATTTGCATATCATGCCAAATTTAAAAAATATTATCTCATTAAATTCTCACAATCAACTTCTGAAGCAGCTGTTATATCTATTTTACAGAAAAAATATGGAATTTCCTTAAAGTCATACAGCTGGTAACTCACAGTTATGCAAACACAAATCTGTACCAAACTATGATACATCCAGCTCTACACTAAATATATAATCTGATATTTATTATGTGACCAAAGAATCTAATATTGCTGATGAGTGTACAATTTGAATTACTTAAAGAGTAGAGGCAATAATCTTAAGTATCTTCCCATGAACTTGTGTGAATGTGAAGCAAAAAAGAGGAAGTAAGGGGAAGCAACCCCAGGAAGAATTGCTCTGATCAAACCATCAACAAAATACTAAAACAGATTCTTCCAACATTTTAATTATAAACACAGCTCTCTTCCAAACTTCTACAATTTGAAAGACTTTAGAAACTGCCTAATTCCCTCAAGTTGAATAGAGAGTCATCTAACATGCATAAGACAACTCTGAAATTTCAGAAAGCTTCTGTCATTGTTTTTCTTTGTAGCTCTTGTAGGTTTAGGACCTGTATCTAGAAAGTAAAAATGAGAAAAATATCAAATCTTTTATTTTTTTTGATAATGGGGTCCCAATTACCCAAAGATAACAGATGGAGCATTGATAATAGGATTATCATCCCAATCATCCAGGGTCATGTGAATAGTCTTATGGGAATTATGAGGTTACATTTTAGAAGAACAGATCTCTCTATTCAGCCATACCAAGGGCAGCTCACCTTACAAATAAAACATAAGTCCTCAAAGTAAACCGCTGGAATTAAAAATTAAAATATTCAAATAGATACAACACTTAAAAAATATATCACTGAAAACTTTTTAAGGATACCTCCCTCTGTTGTGAGATTCATATAGGAGAGTCATAATAGCTTCTCCAAATATCTGAGGTTGACTTTATTCATTCATTTAACAAACAAACGTTTATTGAGCACCAATATATGCCAGGCATAGTTATAGGTGCTAGGTTGCACTAACAAACAAAATGGGGAAAGTTCCTGCTCTTGTGGAACTTAACATTTCAGTGGGAGAGACAGTAAACCAATAACTCAATAAAGGTATAACATACAACATGGTACTAAGGGCCAAGATGGAAAATAAAGCTGTATAAAGGGCTAAAGAGTGACTAATTTTGGAATAAGAGTAGTTAATATTTTACAGTGTGTGGACAAGGAAGTCCTCTCTGATGAAGAGACATTTGAACAGAAACATAAAAGAAGTGAGGGAGGGAACCATACTGAAATAAGGGAGAAGAGCATGGAAAATGGAGGGGAAAGCAAGTGCAAAGGCCCTGAGATGGTAGTGTGCTTGGTGTGTCCAAACCACAGCAAGAAGGCCAAAGTGATTGAAACAAAGTATAAGGTGAAGGATTAGAAAGTATGCTTTTTTAAGACACCCAGCTTTAAACTATGTAATTATCTATTGGTCTCCTTATGAAATGAAATAACGAATCCAAAAGGTGAACACATTTCAGGTGATCTTTGCTCCTATGAAGCCTCACCTCAGTCACTGCTGGGTCTGTCATGAGGGAGTCAGAAGTAGTGATGAAAGGCTGGCCAGCCCAAGTCGTTACCTGGCACTTAATTGGCAAGCAATTATAGCTTCATTTTAGTTACATGGCTGCAATTTAAATATTTTTACAATTTTAGACAATAATCCTCAATGATTATGCATTTTGTGAAGGAGAACTTATGCTTCAATTGTATGTGGCAGAAAAACGATGTCATCGAGAAAAAAAGTTTATATTGAGAAGCTTTAAACAGTATACTCAAACTGATCTTTGAGACAGTTCATAGTCTATTCATAGAGTCTTAGAGATGTACTCCAAGTCTCCACTGATTATTTCAGCCAAAGGACAATTCCTCCTATGACTTGTAAAATATTGAGTAAAACATTGCTTCAAATGACCACTCATTACTACCCTATCTTCTTCCTAATTCACAGGAGAGGTTTTTGTTTTTATAAATGAAGAAGTTCATAAATTACACACTCACTGATATGATAATATTTCTTGCTTTCATGGTCTCAATTCTTGATAAATCAAGCATCAGAGTCCTTTGAAAAACATTATGTATTGGACCTTTTCTTTTTTTTAACATATTTATTTATTTATTTTTGGCTGCGTTGGGTTTGTGTTGCTGTGCGCAGGCTTTCTCTAGTTGCGGTGAGCAGGGGCAACTCTTTGTTGTGGAGCACAGGCTCTAGGCGTGTGGGCTTCAGTAGTTGTGGCACGCAGGCTCAGTAGTTGTGCCTCGTGGACTCTAGAGTGCAGGCTCAGTAGTTGTGGAGCATGGGCTTAGCTGCTCCACGGCATGTAGGATCTTCCCGGACCAGGGATCGAACCTGTGTCCACTGCATTGGCAGGCAGATTCTTTTTTTTTTTTTTTTTTTTTTTTTGCGGTATGTGACCCTCTCATTGTTGTGGTCTCTCCCGTTGCGAAGCACAGGCTCCGGACGCGCAGGCTCAGAAGCCATGGCTCACGGGCCCAGCTGCTCCGCGGCATGTGGGATCTTCCCGGACTGGGGCACGAACCCGTGTCCCCTGCATCGGCAGGCGGACTCTCAACCACTACGCCACCAGGGAAGCCTGGCAGGCAGATTCTTAACCACTGCACCACCAGGGAAGTCCCGGACCTTTTCTTACTGAGAAAAAAAAAAAAAAGAAGATTCTGGGAAGAATGGAACTTTGCAATATTATTTGTTGAATATCTGACATTTTTAAGATGGTTTCCTTATTATCAGAATCAATATGCATACATTTTATTAATAAATAAATTGTTTTAACTGCCAAATTAGTCCACATTAAAAAAAATGTTCACTATGCTCCAGGAACAGTGAAAAACACTTGACAGTCATGGGGTCAGTTTATCATGATATAAGCGTCTTTTTGACCATGAGGTGACTACTTGTCTGTTCAATTCTGACCACCTGCCTTATGAGAGAATGAAAGGCACCAGCAGAAAACAGATCAGATGGCAGAATTTGGGAAAAAGCCAGTTTGCAGAATGTGAGATTCTACTGAATATATTATCAAAAGGTCCCATATTGAACTTTTTTGAGCACATAGAGGAGATGGCTATGGTAATTAACTGCTGCAGTTTGGTTCAAGTTTAACCACTGGTCATTATTTCAGTGAGATGGTGTAAACCTCTTTCTTAGTTTAGTGAGAGTTTATTTGAGCTTATGCAGAAATTCCAAAGAAATTCAGACATCAGAAATTCAGAATTTGATTAGGAAGAGTTTCCCACAGGTGTTGGGTTAAAATCACAAAGTACTTTAAATCCATGATACCAGTCAACCCCAACCCTACCCTTCAGGTTCCCTCAGTGCCAATTTTCATGTGATCTCATAAAATAAGAACCTTGCTTAAAACCGTATTCTACAGAGCCAAATTTTAAGAGCTGTAGGGAACTCGACTGAACATAAGAGTTTTTACAAAAAGTTTTTATTAGATCAACTATTAGATTATTTCTGGAAAAGGTAAAGAACTTAGTTTCCAATTTGTTTAAATGGGGTTGAAGGAAAGGGGAATTTTTTTTGATATTCATTAGGAATCTAAATGTACCAACGAGGGCTGTAAAATCATTTTATTGAAGCTCATTTAGATTGGAAGCAGAGGAACATCTGTAACTACTCTGAAGGGGACTCTGGAAGAACTTTTTATGAGTAAACTGGGATTGTTGCTTTTAATTATTTGACTGTACAGATTACTCAGTAATGTGTGTAAAGAGCTATTTAGCTACCACCTCCAGGCCACGTCACTGAAATACAAGAGGATCTTTTTTCAGTTCACTTTGCTTGTGTTCTGTAATTTAAAATATAATCTGGAACATAACTGAAGCAAGTCAAAGTGTGATTTGTTTGCAGCGATGACTTACTGTGAAATTCCTTTGTGGATTTACTTTTCTGTGCATCATTTCACAAGACTCAGAAATAGCTAAACTGTTTTGTTTTATATTGGATTCCAAAGGCATAGTACTTTTTTTTTCTTAAGAACTACTCATATGTAATTTTTTTTTGGAATTCTGCCACAGGGGTTTCCATAGTTAAACTTTGGCTTTAATTCTTAAAACATTTAAACTGAAGTCCCATTAGGTATTTTGTTTTTGAAGGAGCCAACATCATATGATTCCAACATTAAAAAATAAAATGATGTCTTCAGCCCCTAAGCTGTAACACTGAGGAGGGTGAAGGATCACTGCACATTTATTAACACAGCCCTCTATGTTTGTTTACGAAAGGTGGCTAGACCATAACTTACTGTCACATCAGTCCTTATTTGACAGAGAAGACATTTAATGAATGAAAGGTCATTATATTTTACCCTTTTTCTTAATCAAACATGTAAATGGAGCATAGATAATGACACACACAGCATTTTACTGCCTTTCAAATGCAGTATTTTTTTTATTTTATAGGATGCATCTTAACGAGGGAGAATCATTCTAGAATTTCTGCTAAATAGAAAAGTGTCAGAATTTGCAAAAAGGGTTCTTAGGATAAAAGGAGTCTCATTTCAAAATGTAAGATTTTTTTCATAACTTAGATATAAACAATTAACAGGTATTAACCATGTCTCAAGTCATAAGACCACATAAGGCATGGCTAAAATAGCGTTAATAATTTGTGCAAACAAAGCTACTATCTTTGGTTAGATTTTTTTTAACCTACTTAACTTGAGGATAACTTGGCTTTCATGGAAATTCACTAAACTATGTCTTTCTGACCATTCTGGCTAGAGCTACAATTAGAGAAGATGAATTTTCAGAAGAACAAGCTTTAAATTGGTCACTCTGGCATGGCAGATTTTATTATGGATGCCTATGTGCTCTTCAGAAAGACACTTCTCGACTCCCTGGGAAGAAAGCATATGACTGAATTTCAGTAGTTCAGTTTTTACATTAAAATATGGCCAGTGAGGGGTTCCAATCTGTCAGGGAAAAGTGGCCATGCGGCCAGAGTTATCATTTTACTTTGGGGGTCTTGTGTTTGCCAAGTGGTCAGCCAGCTGTCCAGGCTTTTGAAATGAGGAAACTGAAAAATCTGAGAGGTAAATTGCACTGAAACATATAATATTTATTAAACCTGAAGGATTTTTAATAAAATTAAAGAGAGAGATTACTGTTTTGAAATATGGAGTCTTAATAAACATTCTCTTAAATTTTATGTAAACAGTTACGTAGGAAATCAAATCTCACATAGCTGTGAGCATTGTTTCATGGTACAAAGAACAAGGGCATGAAGGCTGATAAGCCTGACTTCAGTTTGCCACTGTTATTCAGTAGTTGTATAAACTTCTCTCTGAACCTCAGTTCTACTGCCTGTAAAATGGGAAGAAAACAATAATACATAACTCAAAAAACATTTGTGACCATCTGTAGTAATGGACATTAATTAAATTCATTGTGGCAATCATCTTGCAATATATACATGTATCAAAATCATTGTCAAGCACCTAAAACTAATACAGTGTTATATGTCAATTGTCTCTCAATAAAAAAGACTATGAAAGAAAACAAAAAAATGTACTTTGATAAACAGTAATATAGTTAAAGCTCTTGGCAGACAGAAGACAATAAATTACAGTAAACTTTTCAAATGTACCTTGAAGAAATAACAGTTAGAGGCTGACTTGAAAATAGATTGCTAATTACTTATTAGCATATACCAAAAAGGGTCATAATTTCTGAATATGTGTAAAGTATCAATGCAAAACATTATCAAAAGCCTGTCTTTTCATCTGAGTAAGGAGGTTGGAAGTTAAGCCTTAGAAGTAATGGCTCCAAACCAAAGAGATTTTCTTGCTAATAAGGTTAGATTTGTCTTGCCTACTTTCTTGGGGAAGCCACAGTGAAGGCTGCAGCACAAAGTGCCAGCCAGTCACGTTTGCATGAGATAAATAATCAGTTGTGAGCTCAGTGTGTGATTCTCGTTAAATTCCAGACATTGGAACAGCTCCCGAAATGTATTGCCACGACCACTGCTACCAATCTCTTTTGCATCTCATTGGCATTTGAGGACGTTAATTGACTCATTATTGCAATTCATATTCAGGAAAGGAAGTTGATTAAGGAAGGCAGATGCAGACTCTCCAGACACATTCATAGCTGCGTTGTTTGTCCCGGCAGTTTACTTGAGTTATTAGAATATTTAGGAAGCTATAGCCAGAGGGACAGGGAACGTGTCCCACTAAGTGTCACCCTTACAGAATACATTTTTACTAAAAACAATATAATTTCTGAATAACCTTATTCTACCTTCACGTCTAAATAGCAAAGTTATTTTCTTACCTCTTTTATACTAATTATAGACACTCCATTTTATTTTAATTGCTCTTCTGGAAAATTGGTTTTTGATCCTTATGTTGTATCAAGAAATATTTTTTAAATGTTAATAAAAAGTATCTCTAGACTCTATTGGGTTAAAGAACATTTAAATATTAAATAAAATTAGTAAAAATTTTATAAATGCTGCAATTCTTAATTTTGCAATTCTCAATTTTGATTAAGATGTGATAAACTTATAGATCAAATGTATTTCACTATTCCTTTAAATGGTTGTTTCCTTTTGTTACTTTGCTGATCTTTAAATAATTGGACTAATTTCTACTTTTTATGTCTAATATTGCATTCAGAGAGTTATATATATAAGCATATATGTCTGTTGGATGAGAGCATTCTATTTCTATACTTGGAGTCACCCGCATTTTGAACTGAGTCTGAGAAGTATTCTCAATCATGATTCTCAGTAATTTGGGAAATACTTTCATAAGTAAAATGTTATATAATTCTGAGGTCAGTTTAGCAAAAATCATATAATTCACTTGCTGCTCTTTATATTGAATTTCCTTAATAATAATTAATTTTGAGAAAGTTATTTTTTCTCTTTACCTTAAATTTGAAAGTATTGTTCAGACCTTGCAATGAATAGTTTTATTACTTAAATGAAAAAGAAATTGATCTATAAGAATTTCATCCAAAACAAGTAATCTTACAAAAATCTTGTTTGGTATTAAGCATAGTCATCATTGTCATTTAACAATATCTTTCCTTTCCCAACTAGCTATTGCTCAGAATTAGCTATTTTTATCTTCTTCACTTGGTCTGTATCAATTAGCCTGAAAGCATAAAAACATGTGTACAGTTAATAAATTTTCTTACACATATATAGATGTACATGAAATAGAGATGAAAGGCAAAATTTAATAGATCTTTATACATTGCCCCAATAGTTTTTCTCTACTAATTTATTTTGACTCCACAGCAAACAAATCAAGGCTCACTTTCCTCAAATATTATTAATTTTAAGTGTTAGTAACATTTCAAAATGCTTTTTCTACAAAACTTCAATTCAATAAAAATTTAATGAGTAATTATTATATATGTGTCAGATATTTAGGGGTGGGGCAGTGGTCATAGATTAATAATGCATAATCTCCACTGTCCAAGAGCTTACATTCCAGTGAGGGGAGAGAGAAGCACATACAAATTTCCATATAATAATACAAAGCATGATATAGTTACTTCAACTGAAGAATAACCAAAGTTAAATGAGAACTCCAAGGAATGAACAATTGACTGATAGTCATTTTTAGAATCTAAAAGGAAGATCAAGGAAAGTTTTGTGTCTGGACCTTAAAGGGTATATATGAATTTGATTACAAGGAAAAAGAGAGTCATTCCAGGTGGATGAAATACTTTGAACACAGGCACAGAGACAATGCTCTAGGAAGAATAAGTAGTTCTGAAATGACTGAAGCTTAGGGTAAAAAAGTGAACCAAGAGATGAGGCTAAAAAGTAGTCAGAAGTCAGACTGGGGAGGGCTTTGAAAGACACATTCAGGAGTCTACACTCTATTTTACAGATGACCTAGAGCTATGAAGTTTCCAGCAGGACATAGAGTGTGGTGACGAGAGGTTACCTGAGCAGATTGTATTTCAGAGAGCTAACCCTTTTACAAGCAGATTTGATACACTGTAGTAAGAAAGGCTTGGAGATGCAATGTTAGGGAAAGTGATTAGAAAGATATGATCAAAGTCCAAAGTGGCTAATTAGCAGCCCCAAAGAAGAAGCAGTGGGCATAGAAAGCGGAGCGCATGTGTTTGCGGAATGGAGATACAGAACTCTGTGATGGGGAACTAAGTTTAAGTGTGAGCAAAGGATGGCTGGGGAAAAGGGAGAGAAGAACAAAATAATAACTGCAAGATTCTTTACTGAATTATTGGTTTTATGATTGATACGAGAGAGGGAAGAGGAGAGAGAGAAGAGAATATCTAGATGAGGAAATATCCAGCAGGTCATAGTAAATGTGGGTCAGGGCTAGAAATTTATATTAAGTCTCTCAAATAGAAATGGGAATTGAGCTTTGGGGGCAGATAAAAGCATCTGTGAAGATGGTCATACCGTGAATAGAAGCTGGAAGATGAGACTTTGTAAACGCCTATGGGAATGTAATGGCCTGATGCAAGGAAAGGAGTCAGCAAAGTCTTCGTGCTCTCACAAAACTTTAGTTTATGAAGACCCAGAAAACATGGCAAGCTTAAAGTCCAGGCAGCATGAAAAAAAGAGACTAGACAGACACAATTACAGGCAAGGCAAAGGCAAAAATTCTCATTTTTTATTCAAACATTTGTTCATTTCTGCAACATTTTCTGTGCATCTCTATGAGCCAGACATTGTTACTAGGTCTCAAAATATATATGATAGCCCTAAAATTCCAGACTGTTTTAAGTAATCTCATGCAATCCTTTATTGATTTTTTCTTTCCTCACATTTCTATATTAAGGATTAATACTTATTAAATCTTTTCCCTCCTTGTGTAAATATAATTATTATTAAAATATGACTATAATAAAAGTAGTATTTGATAGTCTAATAATACTTTTATAAACATTTGTTAATCCTCCCAGCAATCTTGTGAGGTTGGCAAGACAAGTATTTTTATCATATTTTATATGTGAAGAGTGAAGTTACCAAATACAGTGTCTTGAATGCAGTAATTACTCAATAAATATTTATTTGAATCAATTATACACACAGGTTGTTGCAAAAATCTCCCCAAAGAACAAGGTTATAAATTTATATAACCATCTTATAAAATTTAATATAAGCATCTCCCATCATCCAAAAAAAAAGAGACTCCTTAAACTTAGAAAGTAAAAATCAGGTGAGATGGTATCTACTTTTTGTCGAACCAAAACATTATATTCTCTCTCTTCTCCTCACCATCACTAAATACCCCCTAACCATATGTGTCCCAACTCCAGTTTAGATATTATGCCCAAATAATGTCCCTTCCCGGTCTCAGAAACCTATCTCTATGAAATAAAAACTATCTTCTATGTTGTTCTCCCATTGCCTTTAGCTTTTATTGTTTCCTGTTCATAGAGAAAATTTATTCACTGGAGGTCTGGAATACTAGTTACTTCCAATAAATGTCACAGTATTCTCTTCCATTAAAAAAATTCTTTTAATCCCACAATGATACTTTCTGAAAGACATTAATTTGCTAAAATTGTCCAAGGGCTTCATATTAAGATAAATACCTGAAGACAACCCTGTGTTAAAGGGCTCATATTATATTTCCAAAGCAGGTTTAAAAAATAATTACGTCTATGTGATAGCTTCAACCAATTGATAAAGGCTTCCTGAAACACTAGGTTAAGAAGAGTTTAGTGAGAAAAAGTGCCATGAGTGATTGTCAATGTCTGTCAAAGACACAGGGGAGGAAGGGGTAAAACATGTGCTGAGTATTTCACTGTCTTGTTCTAATGGCAACTTGAATCAGACTGCTGGGATCAGATTATGAGATTTCCCGAGTGAGTACTGTGATGTTCTGCTCTCTTAAAATAAGGTCAGGCCTAGGGATAAAGTACCCCTTTAAGTGAGGAATGTAACCTTTTGCTAAGAAATCTGGCATGTAGTACTGAAGGTGGCAGTTAATGCTTTAATCAAACACAGAAGTAGAAAACTGTTTTAGTCAATTCCTAATTGCACGTTTGCAAATACTTTTAACCTAAGTCTCAGTGTTGCACTAACCAGCTGACATTGATTGCAGAGGGAAGTGATGGGAAATTTAATTCAAATGAAAACTAAGCAATTGTTTTGAATTTGTAAAATAAATTCCTCTCTAGGGGGTCTATGGAGCTCATGGGAATGGGTGTTAGACATATAAATCCCCACACGCATCAACGTAAACAGAGATAACTAAACAGGACTGGTTATGATAATAGAGAAAACCCTCTAGAGGGCTTCACACAAATGGACACATCCAAATTTTGTTTGTTTGTTTGTTTGTTTTTTGTTTTTTGCGGTATGCGGGCCTCTCACTGTTGTGGCCTCTCCCGTTGTGGAGCACAGGCTCCGGACGCGCAGGCCCAGCGGCCATGGCTCACGGGCCCAGCTGCTCCACGGCATGTGGGATCTTCCCGGACTGGGGCACGAACCCGTGTCCCCTGCATCGGCAGGCAGACTCTCAACCACTGCGCCACCAGGGAAGCCCCCAAATGTTATTTTGTTCTTTAACTTTTCCTAGCATTGAACATCTCTGAAGCCTGTTTTATCTTAAAATGAATTGCTGTCCCAGACACTCGATCATTTCCTTCAGAGCCAGAGTTGCCTCCAATTTAGTGACTTACTGAAGGTCACTGAACATGAGGGGCAGAGGAGGAGAGGATATTTCAAAGGCTTCTGAGTTCCAGACTGCTGCTTACCCACTGAACCTCACAGCGGAAAATGTAGAAAACCTGTAGATCTATTTATCTACATATTTTCTTTGGCTGAAATTGTGCATTTATAAATTGAAACCTTCACTCATGTCATGGTCCCTTCATTTCAAACCAGTTAGAAATAATTTAACTCAACCTTGGGCAATTTATGTTTTTAAATTATTCTGGAATTATATAACCTGACATAGAAAGACCTGTAGATTCCACAGTGCAAAATGCAGCAAGAAAATCATTCAAAAGTGAGAACAACAATGAAAGATATCAGGTATTCTAACATGATTTGATGAAAGTGAGTCACTGAGTCATGAAAACTGTCCATATTGCCCTAATACTATTATTCCATCTAATATTTCAGATTGATTTGTTTTCCAGAATACTTGTTTTTACTTCCTTTGTCTCTTGTGTCAGAAGCAGCATGTCTGCAACCCGTTATCCTGCAATAACCAGAGCCCAACTAGGAAAATAAGCCACTGTTGATCTCCCAAATGAAGACATTTAATTCAGAGTTACATGGGTTATGGAAGATCTGCAAGTCAAACAGGAGATGGTAAAACAAACCAAAGATCAGCAACAACAGAAAGTACCACCCCTAAAGCTGGAGGAACAAAAGAAAGAGGTGGTGTTTCCAGAACCCAGAAGCCAGGGCCATTCAGCAGGAGCTAGAAGGCTGTGAAGAGTTCCTCACAGAGAGCACTGTCTGGTAGAGGCTGGCAACTGGAGGAGGCCAGCCACATGTGGAAATGCCAAGGGAGACAAGGGTGGGGGATGCTCTGACTTCCCGTTCTCACCCTCCACTCTTCTAGGGGAGATGGGCAAGACCATTTTCGATGGATAGAGTATACAAATACATACAGTAGGATTATACTAAAAGTAGGAAAGAAAGTCTTACAAGGAGCAATCTCCAATTTCCCTTTTACAAAAGGCTTTTTTGAATGTGCCACACTGGTTCTTCTGGAGTAGAAATTATACCTTCTTGGCTTCTATACTGAATTATGTAGTGGTCTTTATAGGGCTAGAAGTAAAGATTCCAGATATGGATTCTTTTTTTGCAAAGAAACATAATGAGCAGTCTGTGCTCTTCTTATTCTGAGTTATGATTGTATATATGACATCTTACAAGTAAAAACAACATACTAAACTACAATTGTAATCACTACCACTAAAGATTTACCATAAGGTCTCAGAAGGTCAGGTCCAGAAGGGATCTAGGAACTTATGTATTCTAACTTTTTATTTTAGATTGGGGGAAACTGAGATCTCATGAGAATATGACTTGCCTACAACTGGTCATTTCCATCTATCACATTCCCAGTTCCTGGTGTCTGTATTTACAAAGTACTGGGTTATCATTTAGGGTTTTTTTGGATAAATGTATGTATTTTTTTTCCTTTTTTAAGTTGAGGTATAGTTGATTTAAAATGTGTTAGCTTCAGGTGTACAGCACAGTGCTTCAGTTCAGTATTATATATATATATATATATATATATATATATATATATATATATATATATTATGTTCTTTTTCAAATTATTTTCCCTTACAGGTTATTACAATATATTGAGTATAGTTCCCTGCTCTATATAGTAGGTTCTTTTTGGTTATTTTATATAGAGGAGTGTGTATATGTTAATCTTGAACTCCTAATTTATCCCTCGCTCCTTCCCCTTTGGTAAACATGTTTCTTTTCTATGTTTCTGGGTCTATTTCTGTTTTGTAAATAAGTTCATTTGTATCTCTTTTTTTTTTAGATTCCACATATAAGTGCTATCATATGATATTTGTCTTTTTCTGTCTGGCCTTACTTCACTTAGTATGGTAATCCCTAGGTCCATCCATGTTGTGGCAAATGGCATTATTTCATTCTTTTTTATGGCTGAGTATTATTCCGTTGCATATATACCATATCTTCTTTATCCATTCATCTGTCGATGGACATTTAGGTTGCTTCCACATCATACTCAATCACCATTAAGCTGAAATCATTTCCTCTAAGATCACGAGCATGACAAGGATGCCCAGTCTCATCACTTTTATTCAATGTAGTTGTGGACGTCCTAGCCACAGCAATCAGAGAAGAAAAAGAATAAAAGGAATCCAAGTTGGAAAAGAAGTAAAACTGTCACTGTTTGCAGATGATATGATACATCACAGAAAATTCTAAAGACACTACCAGAAAGCTACTAGAGCTCATCAATGAATTTGGTAAAGTTGCAAGATACAAATTAATGCACAGAAATCTATTGCATTTCTATACATTAACAATGAAAGATCAGAAAGAGAAATTAAGAAAACAATCCCATTTACCATCATGTCAAAAAGAATAAAATATCTAGGAATAAACCTACCTAAAGAAGTAAAAGACCTGTACTCGGAAAACTATAAGACACTGATGAAAGCAACTGAAGATGATACAGATGGAAAGATATACCATGTTCTTGGATTGGAAGAATCAATAATGTTAAAATGACTATAATACCCAAGGCAATCTACAGATTCAATGCAATCCCTATCAAATTACCAATGGAATTTTTCACAGAACTAGAACAAAATATTTTACAATTTGTATGGAAGCATGAAAGACCCTGAATAGCCAAAGCAATCTTGAGAAAGAAAAATGGAGCTGGAAGAATCAGGCTCCCTGACTTCACACTATCCTACAAAGCTACAGTAATCAAAACAGTATGGGCTATCATTTTACCCATCTAATAGGGTGACTTTATAATTTATGAAAATTTTCAATGTTCTATTGAACTTTTTGATTGAAGATAGCACTTGAGCAAGTCAATAAACAATGAGAATATTCATCAGTGCATTATCCATTGTCTGTATGAGCAAATGGCAAAGACTGCCAGCTCTTGAGAATGACTGCTTGATTTCAAACTCTGATTCATGATGCCAAATGTGACCAAAGATGGATAGTTGGCAGCTGCCTAGCTTCTCCAGACCGCATTTTCTTTATTTGTAAAATTAGGACAACCAGAGCACCTACTTCATGGGGTTGTTACAAGAAATGAATGAACAGAAATGCATGGAAAGGACTTAGACTTATCAACTGTGCAAAATATGTTCTGTTATTAATGCTAGTTGTTAGTATTGGGTGCTTTGGATTCTGAGTATACTGGACATTTACATCTTCCAAAACAAAACTGGAAAACATTGCCCTAATCCTAAGCAGTTGGAGACAATAAATTTTGCATCTACTAAAACTTATAGTTTACTACAGAACAGAAAGAAATTTATATTTGAGAAATGGTTAAATTGAGTTACAAATCAAGAGTCAGGTGATATAAGAAGATTTGGCCTTTATCAATAAAGAGTTCATAAGAAGTTTAAAATGAGTTGCTAGAAGCACAATCTTAAAGCAGGAATACACAAAATAGCAAGCAAATAAGTTTTTTAAGGCATATAGCCAAAAACCCAAAGCCTATCTAGACCAGAAGCTTGTAAGTCACCCCTTTATGGAAGATTTTGGAGTAATTGAGGTGGTTGGATTTGCTTGGATGGGAAGATTTGGCCCCTTTAGAAGCAGAGATACTGCTGAGATCTTTTTTTTTTTTTTCATATTTTATGACAGAGTTTTGCTTGTTATCTTCAGCTTGGCAGAGTGTGGTCACAAAGATGTTTATATCTTCTAGGCTGCCTCTCCCTGAAGGATTCACAAAGAGGGAAACTATTGAAATTGTTTCCTCAATCTTGAGATTTTTTTTTTACATTACTTTTGCTTTAGCAAAATGCATTTATTCAAGCACAGTCTCGTCTGCACTCTAGAAAATGTGACACCATTTTGCACTGAATTTTTTAAACGCAAAAAAAAAAAAACTGGGCAATTAACAGATATAACTTCTTGTGATTCTGTTCCAATAATCTTGGAGAATTGTTATACTGTAAACCCAGAAAATTAACATTGCCAGATAAACAGTCTGATTATATCTGGCATGATCAAGGTTTTGTGGTGAGAAAATGTAGTTTCCTAAGGCCTCTGACAGAAAGCTACTCTGAGACCTTTTCAAAGGTTTTCAGAAGTTATTACTAGAGATTAACTATGGCATGAACAAAAATGAATGAGGTCTTGTTTATAGTTAGCTTGTGGCTCTGAGTTAGCAAGTTCTCTCTTAAATGATCAGTATTTGAGTTCTGGGTGTTAATGAGCGAAGGTTAGCCAGAGGGAATGTGGATGAGGGGAGGAAAAGACTCAATCATTCTCCACGGGGGGAAATAAGCATTAACATAAAATCTCAATAACTTTTAGAAGTCAAATTATGTTTTAATCAACACCTCCAGAATAAGCTGAAGAAGTCCCATTGACGTTCTCAGTTGTAAGAGTAGAAGTCTGGTTTCACATTTGCATGATTTTGAAGGTCAAATGCCTGCTATCCAAGTCTTACTGATCCATATGGACTAGAAATGCCACAATATGCAATCATCATGAGGCAGATTGTCTCCTGTAAATCTGTCCTTGCTGTAACACATTCAAAATGTACCGTATTGGCTAGATTATAAATCCTTTCAGGAAATTCATGCACATTTGTAGAAGCAGCTTCACATTGATGGATGATTGCATAGGTGTTCAGAGAACCCTTAAAATAATTTATCATATGTATAAATCTGGTTTTCCATGTGTCTGGATTTCCTATGATTCCTGTGACCAGGTATACCTGTAACTCAAAATCCTATTCCAGAAATAAATAAAGTCATCTTTGGTCTGCTCCCATGTTTTCTACACATATAGCACCTGTGGATTTTGTATTATTTTGAATAGTAACTTTATTTGCTAAGTAGAAATTCCCTTAAATGGACATTTAAACTTTGAGAATGTATTCATCAAAGGATTCTTCTCTATATTTGTTTATTTCCATTAAATAATCAATGTCTCTGGTATGTTTAAAATATTATTTATTTTATAATTATTTAAATATACACAACATTTTTAGAAACACAACCATTGTATAAAAGAAAGACAAATGAGTTGATGGGTGATTCCAAAAGATTCCACTGTGTTGTGGAAGTTTAATAATTTTTATATACCTATTTTTATGGATCTTCTAGTATGTACTACATATTGAATTCAACAGCTTCCACTGTACTCCAAGCAACTTTCTTCACTTTATTTACAGAAAATAAAATATCCTTCTTTGTCTCTTAGAGATCATGCACCTCTACTAGCATTTGTGAAAGTAACATTTTCCATACTTGTAAATAGATATATTAGAGCCATTCCATGAATACTCAGGAAGTACTTTCCAAAAAAAAAATGGTGAGTTCTAATTTCAATTGCTTGAAAACATTATATATCATCAGAATTAGAAGGCATTGCTTTTAAATAAATACTCTTATTTATCAAACAGAAACTGAAGTCCTAATTGAAGCAACCAAATACAATCAAATGGTGAGTTTGTGACTGCCTTATAGCTAAGACTAGAACTTGAGTTGGCTCTCAAATTAGTGTGTATGTGTTTTCTACCATGTTTCAATGCCTCTCAATCTAAAAAGTAATATTTTATAACAAAAATCAGATGCATTTTTATATACTAACAATGAACTACCTGTAAAAGAAGTAGAAGAAGCAATCCCATTTACAATACATCAAAAGCAACAGAGTACTTAGGAATAAATTTAACCAAGGAAGTGAAAGATCTAGTCACCAAAAACTATAAGACATTGATAAAATAAACTGAAAAAGACACAAATATATGGGAAAATAGTCCATGTTCACGAATCAGAAGAGTTAATGCTATTAAAATGTCACTACTACCCCAAATCATGTATAGGTTCAATGCAATCCCAAACAAAATTCCGGGGGCATTTTTTACAGATATAGAAAAAACTATCCTAAAAATTCATATGGAACCAAGAAAGACCCCAAACAGCCAAAACAATCTTAAAAAACAAAACTGGAGGCATCATACTTCCTAGCTTCAAACAATATTATGAAACTATAGGAATCAAGACAGTATGGTAATGGCATAAAAACAGACACACAGAGCAATGGAACAGAATTGCGAGTGCAGAAATAAGCCCACACATATATGATCAACTAACATTTAACAAGGAAGCCAAGAATATTCAATGGAAAAAGAGTGGTCTCTTTAATAAATGGTGTTGGGAAAATTGGATATCTACATGCAAAAGAATGAAACTGGTCCCTATCTTATACCACTCACAAAAAATAACTCTAAATGGATTAAAGACTTAAATGTAAGATTTGAAATCATAAAATTTCTAAGAGAAAGCATAGGAGAAAAGCTCCTTAACATTGGTCTTGGCAATAAGTTTTTTTAATATGACACTGAAAGTATAAACAACAAAAGCAAAATTCAACAAGTGGGACTACATCAATCTAAAAATCTTCTGAACAGCAAAAGAAACCATCAAGAAAATGAAAAAGCAGCCTACAGAACGGGTGAAAATACTTCCAAATCAGATATAGAATAAGGGGTTAATATTCAAAGTATACATGGAACTCATACAAATTAATAGCAAAATAACAAACAATCTGATTTAAAAATGGGCAGGGGACTTAAATAGACATTTTTCCAAAGATGACATACAAATGGCCAATAGGTATATGAAAAGGTGCTCAACATCACTAATCATCAGGAAATTGCAAATCAAAACCACAATGAGATATCACCTCACACTTGTTAAAATGGTTATTATTCAAAAGACAAGAGATAACATAAGTTCTGGTGAGGATGTGGAGAAAAGGGAACACTCATGGTGGGAATGTGAACCAGTGCAGCTACTATGGAAAACAGTATAAAGGTTCCTTAAGAAATTATAAATAGAACTACCATATGATCCAGCAAGGCCACTTCTAGGTCTATAGCTAAAGGAGATGAAATCGCTATCTCAAAGATATATCTGCACTCCCATATTCACTGCAGCACTATTCATAATAGCCAAGATATGAAAAAAACCTAAGTGTCTGTTAATAGATGAATGGACAAAGAAATTGTGATATATATATATATATATATATATATATATATATATATATATATACACACATATGTATGTGTGTGTGTGTATACACACACACACACACACACATACTGAATATATACAATGAAATATTATTCAGCCAGGAGAAAGAAGGAAATCCTGCCATTTACAAAAAGATAGATGGACCTTGAGGGCATTATACTAAGTAAAGTGAGTCAGACAGAGAAAGATAAATATTGTATGATCTCACTTATATGTGGAATATAAAAACATTGAACTCATAGAAACAGAGACTAGAATGGTGGAGACTAGAATGGTGGTTGCCAGGGGCTGAGAGATGGGAGAAATAGGGAGATGTTGGTCAAAGGGTACAGACTTTCAGTTATAAGATGAATAAGTTCTAGGGATCTAATGTACAGCATGGTGACTATTGTTAACAGTACTCTACTATATACTTGAAAGTTGTTATGAGGGTAGAGCTTTAAGGTTCTCACCTTAACAACAGCAGCAGCATCAAAATGGCAATTATGTAAGGTGAGGGATGTGTTAACTAACTTTATTGAGGTAAAGCATTTCTAAATATTTGTGTATCAAATCATCACATCATACACCCTAAGCTTACAAAACGTTATATGTCAGTTATCTCTCAATAAAGCTGGAAAAAGAAAAGAGTTAATGAGAAGCTGAATAGATATTTCACAAGTTGGTTTTTGTTTGTTTGTTTTGTCCAACTGATGTCTTGTTTTGCACTCTAATTGGTTTACTTATGGCACTTCCCAGAAAGTAAGATATCATTCATTCATTTATTCAATCATTCCACAAACATATCCTGAGAACTGGTTGTATAACAGGCATTCTAGTGGGTGATACTTCAGAATTTACAATCTAGTAATATAACCCAGTGTACAGCAACACAAGAACAGATGAACAAAGGGCTTCCTAATACAATCCTTGCATTTGTTTCTCCAAGTAGCTTTAAAATAAGATGTAAATTCTGGAGCCACACTCCCTGGTTTTGATCTCAGCTGCTTGCTCTTAGGAAAATTACTAAGTCTCTCTGCCTCAGTTTCCTAATATGTAAGATTATAATACTTTCCTTATAGATTTGTTTGATGATTAATTAACCGGGTTAATAAATTGACATAACGTGAAGATCTTAGAATCACACCTAACATATAAGAAGTGTTCAATAAACATTAGATAGAACTATTATTATTACTTTTATTACCATCAATAATAAAAATTCTCTCCACAGATAGCCTCCAGGACAACTATGGTCTGAACTCCATTTCATATTCTTTTAATCCCTTCCAATTCCCTTACCCCCCTTTAATTCCCACAGAGTATCTCAATTTAAGGTTCATTTTAATGGCTATTTCTGCAAAGAGAACATTTAGCAGTTTGGTGATGAAATCAGGGCAGCTTGAGATGTCGCACTCTAACTAGTTACACTGCACAAAGCCTAACAGTTTGCTTTCTGTTTTTAAAGAAGCGTTTCGTTTAGCCATCCTTGTGGCGGCACATGTAATTGAAAAGAGGCATATGGAGACCAGCATGGAAGCCTAACAAACACTTCAGAGTGCCTTAAAAACTATGCTAATCAGTTTGGGAAACCATGTTTTAGTCTTAAAAAAAAAAAAAACCTCAAAACTCCTGAAACCTAAGGTGACTTTTAAAGAAATGTAATAATTTCATTGATATTACCTAACACTAGTTTATTTCCTCTGCCCTGGCAGATATTAGAAATCCCATTAAATCATATAAAAAAGAAGAAATGAGAACACCCGTGACCTGCAGTTTAGTGGAGCAGAAATGAACTCCTGAGGGAGGTAAACCAGGACACGGTCGGAGTGTAGACTGCCTCTGCTGCAGGACAGGCAGAAGCCACACTGGCTCACAACGCTCCTCCCCCTGCAAGAAGGCACTGAGCATTACCTGAAAACAAGAAAGACATCAGATGAACAGACCTTTATAACAGAATGTACATCTGCCAAGACAAAAATACACGACAAGCTTCTGGTGCTGGCACGCTGACAGTATGAGCAAGCTGTCTTAGTAGTGATTTTGCAAATCATTTGAGTTTAAATTCTATATAGGCCGTAGGGCCCCTGGAGCATCAATTTCTATATTTGGCTTCCTCATTTAGCTTGTTTGGAATAAATAGGCTATGGGTAAAAATCATGCCCTTTAAGAGTTTTGCATACACAGACTAGTTTTGCATATATATTAATATGTGAACGGAGTGATTGATGTTAGCCTATGCACACACGCGCGCACACACACATACACAGAAGCTTTCTAAATGTATTTTTAAGTTGTTTTCCTGTGTGACTTTTTCTCTCTCTTTTTTTAAGTTCAGCTCTCTGGCATTTAGTAACCCACAAGCTGCTGTTTCTTTTTCCAAATAAGTTCAGCTTGATGGAGAGGCCAAGAAAAATGAGCCCAACTGATGATTGCAATCTCGAAAGAAAATATGCTTTTTATCAGAGACCACATGTTGCCAATGCCAATTAAAGTAAAACTGGGAGATTTTCTCTGATACCAACCTGGAGAGGAGTAATGGTGAGCCAAGTATAAAAAAAGAAAAAAAAAATAAGCTTCAGGTGGAATTGTCAGGATGTCCATTGAGATGAAATGCAAAAATTTAAGGTGGAAAGTGTTACATGCATTGCAGATTTAGCAATTTGTTAAACATCAAGATAAGAAGTTGTACAAAGGCAATGTCATGGACTTTGATTTAAGCTGATCTAGATGAAATCCTGGCTCTGCCACTGACTGCCGGAATCACCTTCACATCTCTGAGCCCTAGTCTCCTCATTTATAAATCAGGAATCACAAAATTCTGTTTGGATTTTTAAAAAGTGATAATGTGGATTAAAGCATCAGTTTCACAATATTTGCTTGATAAATGTTGAAAAAGAGAGAAATTAATTGATTCATTTGTAGACAAATGCTTCAATAAGGAGATCGCTTTCCTTTTCTAAAGTGTTATGGGCAAGCATTTAGACACATTCATCTTGCAAACATATTAAGTATTATGTGCATTACTTCAGTGCCTTTCAAAGGTTGACAAGAAGTATTGTAATGGTGTGATTATGGAAAAGTTTTATTTCTGACATCAATTAATGACATACCCATGAGGTCATATGATCACACTCCGTCAGAAAAGAATCACTTTTTCTACTAGCTTGGGAGGTGCAAGATGTCAAGGTTAAAACATTCACTTTGGGGTTTCTCTGACTTAGCTTCCATCATCCCTAAAGTGTTTATGCCAACTTTAAAAGATTATGGTAAGGGTCAAATGAGAGGAACCATGCAAAATTGCTTATACCCAGAATATAGTAAGGGTGAGCTCCTTTCTCCTTTTCCTTCTGGTGAGTTGAGTACCTTTTACATTCTTAAGAACTAGTAGGAATTAGTTGACTAAGTGGGCTGGGTCTGAAAAATAGGTACAAGAGCTGAAATTCTCAGATGTAGATCTTGAAACATTTTTGTGCTTACCAAAATGTTGAACTTGAGAGATTTCTTAGAAGTTGGTGAAAATAATTATTTAAAAACTTATACTATGTAGGATGTAATAATTACGATATGAAAACCAGGTACTGAATATATACTATTTCATAATAAACATGTTTTTTTTTTATGTAGAACTACCACTTTTCACTTTTAAACCTTTTCAAAATTTATAATGAATAGAACACACTTGTAGTGTGCTTTACTTACTCATCATTTATTTGAATACTTAATTCCACTAATCCTAAGGTTCTGGAAATTATTTCTTTTTAGAAAGATTCACTGTGCATATTTGTGGGAAAAGACCAAAAATCTCTTACTTAAATAAAATGATTTAGGAAATAAAAACTTCCTTAAATCTCTTACTTAAATAAAATGTATTTATTTAAAAATAAAATTATATAAGGAAAATTATATTATTTAAAGTCAATTAAGGAGTTTGGAGTTTCAAGAAGCATATAATCAGGTCATAAATGTATATCTTGATAAAGCATGAGCAAGCGCTAAGGTCAATGAAGGAAATGGGTTTGTATTAATGTGTCATTTCAGCTCCTCATATTTGGATTCAATCACAATAATCATGTGCATTTTGTCGACTTTCCTGGGTATTATGCTATCCCACCTCTGAGAGTGAATATAGAGTTACAAGCTCGAAAAACTAAACATAGTATAGCTGGGCTACAACTTTGTTTGAAAAGAACATCAGTTGAGAAGTTCTTCTGTATTTTCCTATTATATAGATCCTTCACAGTGTCTTATTCCTCTTCCCACATAGCTCTACTTTCTGAAATTACATTAAGAGGTTCTCAGGAAAACAATATAAATTTCATTCATACTATTCATCTGAGTTAGTCATGAAAATAAACAGTTATTTTATTTCTATAAAAGTGGACTCAAGTTGAGTACACACAAAGACAAGATAATAATACCCACTTTTCCAGCAACCTGGATATTGCTGTTATCAGCTACCAAAGGAATGATCTGAACAGGATGTAATTTGTTTTCACAAGGGGCATATATATGTGGATCTATCAGCCCATTATTGTTTATCTTTACAGTTATCCTGTGTTGGTGGACTTTGCTAAAAATTCTGAAAGCACATGTTAACATAATTATCTATTATGGAAAAATAAAAATCAATGTAAATATTCAATAAGGTTAAAATAATTATGTAACAGTATATAATATTGTTAATATTCGTGTGATTAATTTTTAAAAATTTGACTTATAGGCACTCATAAAAAAACTTCTTGGGTTTCACCTCCTACCTATTAAATCAGGGTTTTCAAGTAAAGAACTAGATAATCTGCATTTTTATTAAATAAATCAAGTAACTTTGGAGAATGTTGTACTAGAGTGAAACCTTAATGTGAAAGCAGGACTATTATTGTTTTGCTTGCTACTACAATGCTCTGTATATCATAGGCATTCAATAAATTTATGCTGAATGAATGAACTTATCATCCTCTATGGAAAAGTATGTTATTTTAATAATGATTGTAGAAAGTACATAATAACACCAAAAGGTGCTCTTGATATAATATTTAATGAGAATAAACAATTGCACTCATTCTAAGGTTACAAATATTTAAAAAGACATTTTAAATGAAAAAAAAAAACACCTTAAGCATCACCTGTATAAGAAAAAAATAATACATAGAATTTTGCCAGAATTAAAATTTTTGCTTTGCAAAAGACACTGTCAAGGGAATAAAAAGATAGGAGAGAAAATATTTATGAATTTAATATCCAACAAAAAATATTACCAAAATATGAAAAGAACTCTCAAAACTCAACTGTAAGAAAACAAACATAATTTTAAAATAGGCAAAAGATTTGAATAGATGTTTGACCAAAGAAGATATGTAGGTGGCAATAAGCTTAAGAAAAAAAAATGTTTAACATCATTAGTCATTAGGAAGTGTAAATTAAAGCCAGTATGAAATTCTAGTACACATATGTTAGAATAGCTAAAAAAAAAAAAGTTGACAATACCTAGTGCTGATGAGGATTCAAATTAGAGCTCTCATGCATTTCTAGTGGAGACACAAAATGTTAAAGTCTCTTTAAAAACAGTTTTGCAGTTTCTTATAAAGTTAAACCTATACTTACCACATGGTTGAACAATTCCACATATAGAAATGAAAACATATCCACCACAAAATAATCTGTACATTCATGTTTATAGCAACTCTATAATCTCTAAAAACTGGAAATAATGCAGAAGTACTAAAACTGGTGAATGGTAAACTGTGGTATAGCCATGCAATGGAATACTCAGCAATCCAAAAGAAAAAAAGAAAAATGGATTATTGATCCATGCAACCACATAGATAAATCTCAAATGCATTATGCTAAGTGAAGGAAGATAGGTACAAGTTGCTACAACCTGTATGATTCTACTTATATGACATTCTGGAAAATGAAAAACTATAGGGACAGAGAATAGATTAGTAATTTCTAAGCATAAGAATGAGGGAGGAGTTGACTCCAAAAGGATAACATAAGGGTACTTTTTTAGGGCAATGGAACTCTTCTGTATCTTGATTGTGGTGATGATTATGTAGCCATATGCATTCATCAAAATTCAGAGCTATACGAAAAAATAATGAATTTTATCATATATATACTAACAAAAAAAAATTTGAAGAAATGGAAAGAACACCCAAATGAAATACAGTAGTCATTATGATATGGTGGTGAATTTCTTTTTTTCCCCTTCACTTTCCAAATTTTTCTGTGATGTGGTTGAAATAGTTATTTAAATAATAATTAAATTATTTATACATAAAGTAAAAGATTGTATAATAACACTACATTTGATTAGCAGAGTCATGTGTCATTTGGTGTTCCTCATAAATTAACATTGCATTTGCTTTTGCAGAATTAAGAGTTACTCATTACTGGTTGCATACCAACTGACTGAAAAAAAGGGTCAAACAATTACATATTTTCTCTATATGACACCCATCTGTTTAATTGCTGTACTTAATAAAAATATAATCTTTCTCTAGATGCTCCTTCTTTGGCTCAAGCTTTTTGCCTCTTCCTCTTGTTTGTTCCTCTCACATTCACACCCATACATGTACATATATGTACAAATTGCCACACACACTGAGACAGACTTGTAACACATTGTGAAAAATTCCTGCACATTGTTCAAAATACAGCTTTGAAATTATCTTTCTTGGAATCCCTCTTTGATTCTTCTGCCCAACTTTCCCTCCATGGATTTACCCCAAAGGCCCCTTCTCTCCCTGCATGGCAGAGTTCACCTTGAACTTACAATATTGAATTAAAATGCTATCTTTAGGTGACTTTACTCACCAATTAGATTATAAGGTTCTTACAGCAGCTTGTCTAATATATTTTTATACCCCCAACAATTAGACAAAAGCCTGGAACATGGTAGCTACTTGACACATTTGTAATGTCCCAGGCTGAATTGAATAAACCTACTGTTTTGTGTTTATTAGCTAATTATAGTGTTATAACCATATTTTAGTTGTATGGACAATCTTTTTTTAAAGAAAAGGTTTTTTTTTAAGGAAAAATTCCCTCATTGCTAGATACTGGGGATATTGGTACATGTTTTGTTTGAGTTGGACAGATTCTTAGAACAATACACCTTGCTGGGCTCATTCACTGAGTGCCTCCTATGGGCAACATCCTGACAGCTCAGGGAAGGTATGTTGTCATAAACCCTTTAATAATGCTAATAACATGGCTACTTTCTAAGACCTAGTTAGTTACCTTATTTTACTATTTTTTTTCAGAAAAACTGTTAAGAAACCAAATAAAGCAGGTTTAAAATTCATTCACTTTACAAAGTTAAATACTACATAGAGTCTCTGTAAGAATCATATGATGTTACTTTCTAAGCGACATAATAAATCTTCTGGTCTCCCAAAGAGCACAAGATCATAAACTCATAAATTCAAAATAGATGCAAGAAAGCTACAATCTCACCCCATTATTTTATTTGTAACTTAAATCTTGTACACACTTTATCCAGTTATTTAATAGCAGAACCATAATCAAAATTTAGAGTCACTGAAACATACAAGACATAGATTAGTAATTCTTTTTAAAAATAAAACAATGAGGAAAAATAAGAATGTATCAGTGTACAATATGAGTTACTTATAAAAACCATATGATCATCTCAATAGATGCAGAAAAAGCTTTTGACAAAATTCAACACTGATTTATGATAAAAAACCCTCCAGAAAGTAGGCATACAGGGAACTTACCTCAACATAATAAAGCCTACATATGGCAAACCCACAGATAAAATCGTTCTCAATGGTGAAAAACTGAAACCATTTCCAATATGATCAGGAACAAGACAAGGTTGCCCACTCTCACCACTATTATTCAACATAGTTTTGGAAGTTTTAGCCACAGCAATCAGAGAAGAAAAAGAAATAGCAGGAATCCAAATCAGAAAAGAAGAAGTAAAGCTGTCACTGTTTGCAGATGACATGATACTATACTCAGAGAATCCTAAAGGCACTACCAGAAAACTACTAGAGCTGATCAATGAATTTGGTAAAGTAGCAGGATACAAAATTAATGCACAGAAATCTCTTGCATTCTTATAAACTAATGGTGAAAAATCTGAAACAGAAATTAAGGAAACACTCCCATTTTACCACTGCAACAAAAAGAATAAAATACCTAGGAATAAACTTACCTAAGGAGACAAAAGGCCTGTATGCAGAAAACTATAAGACACTGATGAAAGAAACTTAAGATGACACAAGCAGATGGAGAGATATACCATGTTCTTGGATTGGAAGAATCAGTATTGTGAAAATGACTATATTACCCAAAGCAATCTACAGATTCAGTGCATCCCCTATCAAACTACCAATGGCATTTTTCACAGAACTAGAACAAAAGCTTCACAATTTGTATGGAAACACAAAATACCCCAAATAGCCAAAGCAACCTTGAGAAAGAAACATGGAGTGGGAGGAATCAGGCTCCCGGACTTCAGTCTATACTACAAAGCTACAGTAATCAAGACAGTATGGTACTGGCACAAAAACAGAAATATAGATCAATGGAACAGGATAGAAAGCCCAGAGATAAACCCACACACATATGGTCACCTTATTTTTGATAAAGGAGGCAAGAATATACAATGGAGAAAAGACAGCCTCTTCAATAAGTGGTGCTGGGAAAACTGGACAGCTACATGTAAAAGAATGAAATTAGAATACTTCCTAACACCATACACAAAAATAAGCTCAAAATGGATTAAAGACCTAAGTGTAAGGCCAGACACTATAAAGCTCTTAGAGGAAAACATAGGCAGGAAACTCTATGACATAAATCACAGCAAGATCCTTTCTGACCCACCTCCTAGAGAAATGGAAATAAAAATAAACAAATGGGACCTAATGAAATTTAAAAGCTTTTGCACAGCAAAGGAAACCATAAGCAAGATGAAAAGACAGCCCTCAGAATGGGAGAAAATATTTGCAAATGAAGCAACTGACAAAGGACTAATCTCCAAAATTTACAAGCAGCTCATGCAGCTCAATATCAAAAAAACAAACAACCCAATCCAAAAATGGGCAGAAGACTTAAATAGACATTTCTCAAAAGAAGATATAAAGATTGCCAACAAATACATGAAAGGATGCTCAACATCACTAATCTTTAGAGAAATGCAAATCAAAACTACAATGAGGTATCACCTCACACCAGTCAGAATGGCCATCATCAAAAAATCTACAAACAATAAATGCTGGAGAGGGTGTGGAGAAAAGGGAACCCTCTTGCACTTTTGATGGGAGTGTAAATTGATACAGCCAGTATGGAGAACACTATGGAGGTTCCTTAAAAAACTAAAAATAGAACTACCATATGACTCAGCAATCCCACTACTGGGCATATACCCTGAGAAAACCATAATTCAAAAAGAGTCATGTACCACAATGTTCATAGCAGCTCTATTTACAATAGCCAGGACATGGAAACAACCTAAGTGTCCATTGACAGATGAATGGATAAAGAAGATGTGGCACATATATACAATGGAATATTACTCAGACATAAAAAGAAACAAAATTGAGTTATTTGTAGTGAGGTGGATGGACCTAGAGTCTGTCATACAGAATGAAGTAAGTCAGAAAGAGAAAAATAAATACCATATGCTAATACATATATATGGAATCTAAAAAAAAAAAAAAGAAATGGTTAAGAAGAACCTAGGGGCAGGACAGGAATAAGACACAGACATAAAGAATGGACTTGAGGACAAGGGAAAGGGGAAGGGTAAGCTGGAATGAAGTGAGAGAGTGGCATGGACTTATATATACTGCCAAATGTAGAATAGATAGCTAGTGGGAAGCAGCTGCATAGCACAGTAGATCAGCTTGGTGCTTTGTGACCACCTGGGGGGGGGTAAGGAAGGTGGGGGGTAGACATAAGAGGGAGGAGATATGGGGATATATGTATATGTACAGCTGCTTCACTTTGTTTTACAGTAGAAACTAACACAGCATTGTAAAGAAATTATACTCCAATAAAGATGTTTTAAAAAATGAGCTACTTGTTTTTTTCTAAAAAAAGAATAAAATATTAATATGTTTTTTATTTGTAATGCTTGTGTCCAACATGAAGGGCAGAATAACAATGTTGGGCTTCTGGATTTAACTTATTAATGATATTTTTGAAAATACTGAAGGTAAGAAGTTTGAAGAAGGCAAATGTGATTCCTAAGATATAAATTCCACAGGACAACGATTCTTTATCATAGCAACTAGGTCAAGCCTATCCAGAAAGGCAAGGAAAAATCTAATACTTTACAAAAACCTGCCTCACAGTAGACAAAGAGAAGCTCGATTTGCTAGAATTATCAGTGTCTGAAATATCAAAAAGACAAAATCTTTGTATGTACATTGAAAAAAAATTGGCCAAGTTCTGTCTTTGAGTCTGCTCTTCCATGCCACCAGTTGTCAAGAAAGATGACTTACAAGCCTGTTAGCAGTGCATACTTTCAAAGACAGGTGGCTAAGGAACCATAGCATGAACAAGCTCTACTCCCAGCTCATCTTATAGAAACATCCACTCAGTGTGACACTTGCATTTGACCCATAAGCAAAGAGTTTCACCTGATACAGCGTGACCCCATTAAAAATAAATACCTGTCTCTTCCATCCCAAGCTTTCTTGGTTTAGCAACACAGCATCCATTAAAGGTATTACTGGGGGACTCAATCACTTGTCTAAAGGGGATAATGAATTGAAAAGTGCTGTGGGCACAGAAGTAGCATCTCCACGGATAACAAGGGACCAATCAGGTTCAGTTCAAAAGAGGAGAAGTGACAAAGCCAGTCCCTATTGACCATGAATTACTTCTAACAAAAATACCAACCATGCTTCTCAGAGAGACACTGAATCCAGCTGGGTTTTTAACCTCAGCCCCAGTGCATGTCTCTCAAGCCCCACTGCCCTTGGGTCTCATGCTCATCAGAACTTCTGCAGAGATAATGAATGTCCAAGCTTAAGTGTTTCATATCCCTTTGATTAAAAAATCCAAACATGTTTTTCTGTCACTGCCTTTATGCAAGAAATACTCCTGTGTTTTCTTTTTTTTTTTGGTATAAAAATTAGATTAAACAGCATGCTTTGCAAACAACCGATAGGAATGCTAATTAAAGGACAGACTTCACAGCCACATAAAAAGCAGCTCTGCACAAAAGTCTTCACATTCCATCTGAAATCTGGTGTTAGCAACTTGGTCAGACGGAGCTTGTGTGAACTCTGTTCACTAAAGATAGAACACCAGCAAACAGGCTTAGAAAAGAAAGATAAAATCACTAATATAAGCAATGATCTCCTTACATTTCTATTATGATTGGTAATATTTGATTGGTATGGGTGAAAGGTAATGTCTTGAGTACACACTCCAGCAAAGAAAGTGTTAGAGAAGCCTGGGTTTGTTCTGAAAAAGGCAAAAATATAATGTAAAACTGTGATCTGACTGCTGAAATGTTAATATACTTTTTATCATTGCTCAGTGGAACAAAAGGCTTAATCAAGAGAATATCTTAATTTTAAAACCACAACACAATGGAAGCATAGATACAGCATAATCCTTACTTAAACTATTTTTTCTCTAATTTTGCCATCATTTATTCCTTTCCTAAACTGATATTGAATATACCAAACCCTGTGCTTTGGATTAAAGATACAAAAGTGAGTAAATCATGGTCTCTAATCATGAAACATGACACTCTAGGGAGGATGAATGATGCTTGAACAGTTGGTTACAGGGTAAGGTAATAAAGACAACAAGAGTTAAATGCACAGAATATTCTGAGTTTCTTCCTTAACCTAAGAAATGTGTGTTGGTGTGGCTACAGGGGAGGGAAGGGAACTGACCAGAGAAGAATTCCTGGTAAGGGCAAAGAGGAGGTAAAATATATTTCAGATGGACAGGGCATGAAATTGGGTCAGTGTGTGAGTGCTATAAGTAATTTATCATTCTTTGAATGAACAGAATTAAAAGGTGTTACAGGAGCTGATGCTGGTATAATAGGCAGCAGCCAGATGAGGAAGACCCTGGAACACAAGTTGAAGAAACACAGACTCTGTTCTTTAGGTCAGGAACTTATGAGAGATTCCAGTGGAGGGCTGGTGTGCACAGTATGAGGAGTAGCCCCAGGTAAGTCTATCATGCTCTTCGCTTAGGAACCGTATATTCATTCCTTCAAGATATAACCGTTGAGTGCTCACTTGGTGTCAGGAAATGTTCTGGACACTGGGGATATAACACTGAACAAGATAGTTAAGGTCTTCCTTCTTGTACAGAGGGATTAATGGCGGACAACTGGGAAATTTTAAGTAAGATTTTAAAACCTTGTGTTATGTGGAGGATGGATTTGGAGGGGTCAAGGTTAGATGCAAGGAAACAAGTTAGGGAGCCCTTGAAGTAATCTGAGAAGCTCTAGAGGGAGTCAAAGTATAGATAGTGGTAGTAAGAATAGACAGGGGCTAATTCTGGAAATATTTAGAAAGCACAATCAATAGGACATGATTATTGGAAGTAAGTTAGGGTAGAGTTGGGGGATGTGAGGGAAGGAAAAAGCTAAGAATGAATCCCAAATTTCTAGTGTAGATTATTGGGTAGATAAAACATTCATTAGGAGTAGTCTATCTTTATCCATGACCACTATAAAATGCATGGGAAAATATATATAGCATTACCTGCAGAATTACATGTAGTATCACATTATATAGAGCAGTGATCCCCAATATTTTTGGCACCAGGGACCGGTTTCGTGGAAGACAATATTTCCACGGATGGGTGGGGGGGTGCAGGCAGTAATGCGAGGGATGGGGGGATGGGAGGGTTCAGGCGGTAATGCGTGCGATGGGGAGCGATGGGGAGCGGCAGATGAAGCTTAGCTCACTGGCCCGCCGCTCACATCCTGCTGTGCAGCCCAGTTTCTAACAGGTCGTAGACCGCTACCAGGGATTGGGGATCCCTGATATAGAGGACTACAATAAGGATGGCATACAGCTGTTGATCCACAGTGTGGCAGGGAAAGATATTTAGTGATATACCAAAAGAATTTCAGAAACAGGACATTTCTCTTTTCTCTCATAAATAAAAATGTATTATCACATTAGCAGAGGGTTTAAACAAAGGATCTCAAAAATTCTGAAATTTTAAACTTGCTTTAATCACCACTTCTCTGTTTCTATTGTTGGTCATTGTTCATATTAACACTAGCATGAAATAACTATGGCTCAGGTGAGAAAACAATGCAACTGACACTATATTTTCTTCTGCCAATAACTCAGGAGGGAAGGAATCCACAAATTAGGTTGCCACATGGTGTCAAAGAATTAATTCCCACTCGATTCTGGGCAGACTTACAAGCTGGGTTCCATCCATAAGACTGATGGGAATTCTGAGGTTTGGTTTGCGTGGTGATATTTTCTATTGCCATCAACAACTGGACATAAGAATACGAATCACTGAATAACTTGTTGTTTTTGCTGTTGTATTATCCAGGGACGCTTGGGAATTTTTCCACATTTGGAAGTCATTCCTGACCTGCACTGGATAGTTTTGCTATATTTGTCATGTTGATATCTTCTGGCAGGAACACTTAGACATTTATTGTAAGAGCTTTATCAGGGGACAAAAATATTTTGGATATGCCAAATCAAATTATAGTGTACTTGAACAGTCATCATCTGTCTTTTATCCATGATTAGCATTCATTGTGCAGCATCAATAAGATTTACATTAGGATTAATAGACATCATGGAAAAAATTCATATATATATATTTTTTTCATATATATTTAAATGTTTCCTGCTGAAACCAGTACTGCTTAAGCAGTCATGATTCGGCATAACTGGATCAATTGCACCCATAGTACACTCACAAATATTTCTAATACATATTGGCTGGAATTCAATTACCTTTAGGCAACATGGTAAAGTAGGACAAAGTTTTTCTTTGGAATCTTCTTGTTTCCAGTGTACTCAATCATTCAAAGTTTATTTATTGAGTACCTATTTTGTACTAGACACAATTCTAAGCAAAATGTTCTTATCCTTTTGGAGATTACCCTTCTTCTAGTCCTAATTCCCAGCCCTCAATTTGTCCTCTTGCTCTAATCTTCCCAGAAATATAAATTACTGCTATTCTTCTTCCTCATTTCTCCATTGAAATTATCCCATTCTTTAGTGATCACCTTTACAGAGGTTTCTGGGGAAAAATGCCTTATCTCAAAGATATTATTAAACACTGAGGAATTCAGTTATATGTCTGGCTGATGTGGGAAATATTTGAGGAAAATGGAAATAATTTGGAACTCTCATATGAAACCATGACACATAAAAGCTATAGCTCCTGGAAGAAGTGGTGGCAGCATAATGCAGGAGGGGGTAAGTTCTGAAGCCAGACAGACAGAGATTTAAATCCCAACTTCATTCTTTCCTAAAAGTGTGACTTAACTTGCCTGAAACACACTTTCCTAGACCTTACTAGTGGATACTAGTAAAAAATTAGAAATAATATATATTCAGTGACAGTCATGAAGTAAATGCTCAAGAAGTTACTCATTTTCTCAAGATTGAAATTGAGGAGTGTATCCACCATTGGTCTTATTTGTTCTGTGACTATATTGTATGTAGATTTGCCTTTGGGCTCATGGCACTATTAAATGCCACTGATTTTTAAGATCTACGCAGCTTGGGGAGGGTGGGGGGAGAGGAGGATTTTTTTTTAAATTTTGAAATAATTGCAGTAAAGTTGGATACTCAGTACAAAGAACTTTTCATTTTGCTAAACCATTTAAAGGTAAAGTTGCTGACCAAAAGTGTTATTAGCCATGATTACTTTAACATTTATTTCCCACAAAGACATTTTTTAACATAACCACAACAAGACTATCTAAGTTATTTTATTGAACGTTCCTCCATTTTAATTTGTCTGATATTTCATCATGCTTAGAGTCCTGTTGTGCATCTTTGGCAAAAATATCAGAGAAGTGATGCTGTGATCTTATTGTAGCCTATCAAGTCATGCACAGTTTCAATTTGTCCCATTGCTGAGAATATTCACTTTGGTCAAATGATTAATGTTGTATCTGTTAGGTGTCTCCACTGTGAAAATACTCTTCCTTGTTAAATTAGTACATATTTTGTGGGGTGGTACTTTGAAATTATACATGTCCCACTTCTGATTAAAATTTTATATATTCATTTATTTATTTTCATATAATATGGACTCATGGATTCTGATTTCATTTGGTGCATTATAATCCATTACCACCCTTCTTCATTTTGATGTTAAAACTGTCCCAGATTTGGCAAGTGGGAGCTCCTTCAAGTGAGCTTCTGAGTCCTTTTGGCATGTGTCTGTCATTCTTGCAGCACCACAAAATGCCCCAGCCACATCTTTGATGTTCTCTGCCCCCAGCCCTGGAAATCAACCATTTCTCCAGGGAACCCTGTTTTCTTTTAGCATAAAATAGTACTGCGAAACCAGTATCTGGGTGCTAATTGCTATTGGGGTGTCTCTTCTCTCAGACCCTCACAGTGGACTACAGTAGAGAATATATGTGTGTATATCTAGATCTATATTTATTTCTATATGTATCAAATGATGTTGAAAAATGAGGTCGCACCAATATTTTCAAATCCAATCCAACACCACAGGGAAAGAAAGGGAAAAGAATAGAAAGGAAGGAAAAAGGGAAAGAAGGAAAGTAAAAGGAAGGGAAGGGAAAGGAAGGGGGAAAGGAAAGAAAGAGAAAGAGAAGGGAGAAGCAGAACTCTGTGATGTTTAAGATACCACTTAAGAAGAGCTTGAGGAGAAATACAAATTCATGTTTTGAATAGAATGACAGCAGAGGTTTAATAAAATTCATGTGTGTTTATTTCTGCTTGCACTCTTAATAGTTGGGCTTGCTTACTCCTATATCTCTGTCTCTTCATGAGAACATGAAGAAGAGCTGAGGCTATTCCAGAGCAGCCATCAGTCAACTGACCTCCAAATATATAAAAGAGTCCAGGCAAAATAAGCAAAGCTGCCTACCCAATCCATAGGTAATTGCTAACACATGGGGAACCCAGCCAAGCCTAGAAGAACTTCCCAGTTAACCTGTAGTCCTGTGAACAATAATGATTTATTTATTATTTTAAGCCACTGAGGTTTGGGGTCAAGTGTTATATAGCATTATTCTGGCCTGTTGAATTAAACTAGAAGTTATATTATGAAACCAGTAATACTCTTCTCCTATTAATTATACATTTTCTGTAGCATTTAGTATTCTGTAGGCATTGTTTTACTCAAAGATGGATAAATGGACTATGGTGAGGTTTCAGGGTAAGGAAGATGTGTATGAATGAGACCACTGTGATAGGATCTCATCTCTGTCTGATTCACTACATGACCACAGACTATAATCCATAGCCACATAATGAGCTTTTCAACAGCGTGGTATATTATTTTTCTTTGTATATCTAGCACCTAGGAGAGCTCCTACTAAATTTGCAACATTGTAAGCACTCAGTCAATAAGTGCTTGGATAAAAAGACAAGTGAATTCTGGTCAACTATTTTAAAAGATCAGTACAATAAATATTTATTTAATGAGTGAAGGAATGAGGATTCAACTTCACTAAACAGGAAGCTCTTTGTTTAAAACAGTTACTCCCTGTAATAAAATTAAGGAGTGGAAAAACAAGCCAATAGATCCAAGTCCCCAAATCAAGAAATATGTAGTAATAAAGGAGAAATGAGTAATGTTGATGAATGGGAGAGTTTTGTAGTGCAAGCATTACAGCAAAAGAGATAGGAGGGGAAACGTTTCATTTTGCGGAAAAATCAGCTTCCTCAGAACTTTGCAGTGTATGAGTTACATGTCACAGAATCCGAAAGAGAGTTAGATGTACGGGCAATATTTTCAAAGTGAGTGCACAAGAAGTATGCCCAGGACTCCTGATTTCCTGTAGATGTGATAACATTGCCTTGGAAGGGGACACATATAGTTTTGTTTCTTGTGATCACAATAGAAATTAATTTTATTGTTAGCATCTTTTAAAAATAAATGTAAAAAGTTGGCTTTCCTTTACCATGTTCCAATTAAAATCAAGATTTTAATAATTATTCTCAGAAACCAAGTTGATGTTGATACATTACTATGCAGATAGCTCTGTGTTGTAACGATGATGTTTTGTGCTTGGATGATAATAACTGTCAAAATGCAAGGGGTTAGTGAACAGGACCCATGGGGAATGGCAGGATGACACTCTATACAAGACATTCTGCTAATAGGTCTGAGAGCAATTACTGTATGGTTTATGATCACAACACTTAACCCTCTCACTCTCAGATTGTAGGAAGCTTAGCCGGAAAACTGCCTGAGGAAATATTCTGCTCTCCGTGTTTTATCATTAGAGTCCATTTAAGGTGCATGTTATGAAGACTGTCAAATATGTCTGTGCATTAGAAACATCAACTTGGTCTGTAATATGACTGCTGCACAGAAAATGAGCAAACCCAGAGAAGAATTCACCAGTTCCTGAACCAGCCTAGTCTGATTACTTGCATTTTTAACTTTTTCAGTTGATTAGTTACTCTTTTCTTGTTTTCATGCACTACTCCTTCACAGCAGCATTAAGGTCTCTTTATTTTGTACTTGAATGTTGTTATGGCATTTTGCTAGCTCCTATTTTCTTTAAAGAAAGTGTAATCATATGAGTCATGTTTACAAAAGGCAAAATAAGCCCTTAGTAATCATCTCATTTACCTATTAGTCAACATTATTTCTAAAACATTCCAAATCTACTACCATATCTTTTTCTGCCAACCAATAAGGTACCTTGGTTTCTCAATTCTATAATTTTTTCCATACACTAATTCATGTCTGTTACTTACTTATCCCATCATCTGCTACCAAGAAAACAGATCAAGTTATCTTCTGATTAAACCATAACAAGGAGAATGGAGGTCATAAACAAATGTGATTATTGAAAGGAAGCTTCATAATTTAGAGATTTGAAGAAAGAGGGTGACAATATGGTATAGGCTAGTTGTGACATTTAGTCACTAAGTGATTTGGAGATAGTCTCTGAGCCCATAAAATTCAGATATAATAGGTTTCTAATTCCAATCAGAATGCCTTCCAGTGACTGACAATTTGAATTAAAAATTAACAAAAAATTATCTTCTAATTTAATAATTATGTATAACATAGGAATTTTTACAAATAACCTCCATGAGTTCCTTTTAACAAATATGTATTTGGCGTAAATAAGACTTTTTTTCTGTATAATCACATACAATAAATTCAGCTTTCTTTTGTACAATATTTGACTATATCAATTTGCAACACAGAAGTACTATTGCCAATAATAGCTTTACTTTTTAATATTGACTACATAAAGTTGAGTTGTCTGCTTAGTTCATGATAAGCCCAACCAGGGCTTCTAGGTACATTTGTGCATTTGTGCTTGTAAATCTAGGGAGAATTGTTAACATTTGTAGTCATTTTATATATATTTATTGCAGATATACTTTTTATAATAACTTTCCAGCATTTAGCAGTACATCCCTTTTGTGAGGGATGGGCAGATTTTTCTAATTCACACAAAGGCAATAGTTAGGTCAGCAATAAGATGACTTTTTCTTAGATTTGCTTTTCAACCCTAAAATCTGAAGTTCCCAACAGAAGTTCATACTATATGACTTTTCTTCCCTGGCTAGAGATGTCTGGATCAGTGATGGACACCTACCCATGCTGGGCCGATCAGAATTTTCTCCTGGTCTGTTTCTCTGTGAAATTGGAACTGAGGACATGAAAAGTGAAGAGTTACAGCTTTGTGATGAAGTCAAAGTAGCTAATCTTTAGGAAGATAAGAATAATAAAGACAGGAAGAGAAGAGAAGGGACAAAGAGGGGACATGATATCTAGGTGATAGTGGGCTTACTTTTCAATGGTTTTCCATCTACTAGTTTCAGTCTCTTCTGGAGTCTGGCTGTCTTTTGTTGCCATGGATTTCAGGAGCTATGCACACATTATTTTAATGAAACTACCTCCTCCTCATTTGAAAACTTAAATTAGATTGAGTAGAGAATAGTAGCTTTGTCGATAGAAAATTATGATATTTTATGATGACTGCTAAGACGATAAAGGATAGGGTGTTAGACTCCAGGCTCAAATTTGGGGAATGAGGAAGTTTTTCTGGAGGAAGTACCATTTATGGAGAGACATGAAAGAATGGTAGAGATAACCAGATGAATAACTGAGAAAGGATTCCAGAAAGAGGCAACAGCATCATGAATGCCATAGATGAGAATGAGCAAGGGGAGCTGAGGGGAAGGGAAATAGTCCCAGCTGGTGAAAGATGAGGCTGGACAATTTGTTAACAGTTCCGATTTTAAAAAGACTTCATAAACTGTCATAAAGAGTTTGGACGTGCTCCCAAGAGCAATGGAGAGCACAGGATAAGACTGCTAAGTAGGCAGAGGGCAGGACTTTAAGGATTTGCAGGATTTAGGACTTGTTGTGTAAATTACTTTAGTTTTATCTGAACAGCATGTTTAAAACATGGGAGAACAGACTGGCATTTTAGGATGAAATAGATCAATCTAGTTAGGATAACCACAGAAATGTAGGAAAAAAGTGATGAGGAGAAACAGGAAACCACCCCAGGAGATGATTACATGGTTACAAGAGGTATTCAGTAGGTAGCAGATAAACTGGATTCAGAGGGTTAGTGAGGGGGAAGAATCCTGGAAGACAACTGGCAGCCTGAGATGGATACTATATTAAGCAACACTGGTGTGTGATTATTTTATTTTATTTTATTTTATTTGAGAAGCATGTTTTTCTCCCTTTCCTTTACTAGTATGTTGTGAAAAAGTATAAAAAACAGGGTTGTTGTAAGATAGGTGCTAAGGAAGCCTAAATAGAATACAAAACCCACTGTCTTTGAGAGCAACTAGCTGGTCCAAAGAAAAGTATCCAAGGAAGGGGTGAGGTGATCTCTGGTTTAATATGGGTAAGTGTTCACATCCAAAATTCTTTTTACCAAAAACATGGCAGTATGAATCCATTTATTTATTAAATATTTATTGAGTGCTTACTCTGTGCAAGGCACTATGTTAGGCATTGGTGACACATTGGCAAAGAAGATATACAATGCCCCTACCCTCATGGAACTTATAATCTACTAGGGGAGACTATCATTAATTAAATAACTTTAAAATTATTTATAATTTTGTGCATATGTAAGACAGTCCTGACTAACTTATGTGTATTTGAGGAAGTAGTATTTGGATGATGTTACAGACTGAATTGTGTCCCCCTAAATTCATGTGTTAAAGTTATAACCCTCAGTGTCACTGTATTTGGAGATAGAAACTTTAAGGAGGTAATTAAGGTAAAATGAGGTCATATGTGTGGGGCTCTAATCCAAAGGACTGGTGTCCTTATAAGAAGAAAAAGACCAGAAGTACGCCTGCACAGAGGAAAAGCCATGCAGGACACAGTGAGAAGGCGACGTCTGCAAGCCAAGGAGAGAGGTCTCACCAGAAAGCAACCCTTGATCTTCCAGCCTCCACAGCTGTGAGAAAATAAACCCAGTCTGTAGTATTCCACCATGGTAGCCTGAGCAGTCTAGTATAGACAGTATTCTGAAGGATGAACAAGTACATTTTTGTCAATCAGGGCAGGGCAGGAGGGAGTGTATCATGCTGAGGGAAAAAAGGCATATGCCTGAGTTGAGAAACCTCGTGGAGGGTTGGAGCACCTGAGAGAATATCAGTGTGAAGAGAGAGGGGCAGAGTGGCAGGGGTCAGAATGGGCAGTTTTGTAGGCCTAGTTACATGAATGACTGTTTTTTATCTGAAGAGTACTGGAAGACCATTGAAAGGTCAAATCAAGGGAGTGACATAATTAGATTTGCTGTTACAAAATATAATTCTGACTTTGGTCAGGAGAACAGGTTGGAAGGAGGCAGGGGGTGAGTTTGGAGACCCCTGTAAAACCTAGGAGAGATGGTGGTGATGCAGTGTGGTGGAGAGGAGTGGATGGATTTAAGAGATGTTTAGAAAGGGGCACTGACTTGTTTTCTGATTAGTGGGCTGTGGTGAGATAAGTAAATGGGGGTGTCAAAAGTAATTTTCAGGTTTGGGGCTAGGGCATCTTGGAGAATGGTAGTGTGATTTATTTAGATAGAGAACCATGGAGGAAGGATACTCTCTGGGGGAAAAGATCACCTTCTTGTGGCAGGTGGAACTAAGAGTGAGTGAGTCTTGGTATTGTGTCAGGGGCCATTGATCCATGCTTAACCAGAAACTACAGGCTGTAGATTCAATGAATAAGACCCAGGTGCTTAGAGGAGGGGGCTGGTGAGAGCTAGGCTGGGCGCAGGCTCCAAATGAGAAAATCCTCAGTGTAGATACTGATCAATATCAAGGGAGTGCACCATAAAAGGGGGAATCAGGTGCTCCAGCATCACCCTACTTCTAGACACCAAAGCTCTGGCATGAGATGAACTTCAGCCACACGCACTCAACCTGAGGCGTTCGTATACTCTATGCACTCAGCAGGACTGGCTCAGGATCTCAACCAAGAGAGGGCATGAGTGAGTCCTCTTCCCTAAGCCTGCTCTCTGGTTTCAAAGAGAGTGCAAGTCTCACTCTTCTGTAATTATTGGCCATGAAGTAATACTTAGCAGCCCATATATTTATTTATGTATGCATGGATCTCCATTGAACAAATACGTATGCAGTGCATACCATAACTTATTTCTATGTCACAGAATCTGATGAAGTAGATAATATTACTATCATCATTATACAGACAAACTGAGGCACAGAGAAGTATAGCTAGTAAGTGACAGAGAGCTAGGATTTGTCTTGGAAGGTTGGTCTACCTTCACCATGCCCATTATAATGTATTTAATTTTCTTCCTTTTTAGATATTTAAGTGAAATAACATTAACAAGCTATGTTTGAAAAACTCAGATGTAAGAAGATCTGCTTCTAGTCCTTGCTAGTTCAAATGAGCTCCCAAAGTTGGGCTCCAGGTAGGTTCCATTACAGTCTCCATATTCGCACAAGACCTTCTTTGATTAAAAAAAGAAATAAAAACCATGTGGCCTTTTAGAGGAATTGCAAGAATAATCCATGGTAAGTACAGTCAGCGTCAGATGGCTCACATTAAAGACTGATGGAATCTACTTAGACAGAGAACACTTGCAGCCCTGGTATCTCCACTGAGGGATCCAGGTTTCCACTCCCTGGTCCCCCACCTTTCTTCATGAGGAGACAGGGGCTTCTGGCAAATCTTCTGCTAGTTGGACAAGGCAGGTTATGGAATAAGGGAGAAAACAACCTTGCAACCTTTGGACCGGCTCTGCAGCTCTGGCATAGCTGTGGTGCGTTTGTGTTTCACAGCAAGGTATAACTCATGAAGAAACGGTATGCGCTGCAGAAGTCCCATGAATCGGGAAGGAGGGTTGGGCTACAAATCACCCACAAAGCTAATACTCCCAAGGGATGTGAGCATGTGGGTTACCATTTATAAAAATGAGGTTAAAAAAGAAACTTCAAACTTAAAAAAAAAGTAGATAAATTATAATTTGATCTAAAAGAAAAAGAGGAAGATAAAATGGTAAAAATCAAATAAAGGAGAAAATTAAAATAGCTAAAATAAATGCACAATATAGATGACATGAAGGTGGAAAAAACTGAGACAAAAATCTAAAGTTTAACACAAGTGGTGTGTGATGTATATGAGTGAGGGCAGTTGTAGAGGCCCAGGAGGTATTCTGCACTTTTCCCTCCCTGGCCCGTCTACCCTGATCTTACCGCAGCTGGCTCTCTAAGATTTGAGGCATGAGAATCTTGGAGAGATTTCCTCAGTAGAAAATCTCAGCTGAAAGTCCTGGAATCTAGCTCCTCTGCCTAATCCAGGTGCCTTCATACACAAACATTAGAAGGAGGTCTAATCAACACACAGAGCTCCTAAGAAGTCCCTGGTATCCAGTAGCATACTGAACATAGAGAAAAACACACAGAAATACCCACTACCTCCATGCCCATCTGCCTGAACGTGCCTTAATTCTGCTACTGTTGAAGAACAGAAAGTTTCCTTCTCAGTTTTCATTTGACTTTCCACTAAGAAGGTTTCAGGTCACCTATCCTGTCTAACAGGGATCAAATATAGAGATACTATTGTTGGTATTACTGATAATACCTGCATTTGTCACAAGGTAGTTGATGGCATATGTGTATGTGCCCGAGTGTGTGTGTGTACGTGTACGTGTCTGTGTGTTGTATTTTGAACAGACTTTCTCTTTGTTTTGCAATGGTACTGATTTAGGTAACCACTTGGGTAGATAACATTAATGGCCTGGATTGTTCACCCTTCCCTCTATTCAACCCCTTTGCTATGGGTCCAATTCAAATATTAATGTCACCCAGAAACACCTATATCGACACACCCAGAATAATGTAAGACTAAATGTCTGGGCAGCCCATGGCCCAATCAAATTGACACATAAAATTAACCATCACATCATGTGACTTTGCAGTAATGTCCACGGAAAATCTGATATATTTCCTCACTGTTTAACTTAGATTTGGCTGTGTGACTTGCTGTTACCTCCAGAGTGCTTGCAGGCTTGTCATGACCTAAAGTTTAAAAAGCTCTTTTGCGTTTCTACTTGTGCTACTGCATCTCTGCCATAACTGTGAGGTAATACGTCTGGGATAACCTGCTAGGCCCATGAGGAAGATGAGAAGCTCATGAAGCAGAGTTGAATTACCCCACCTGGGCCCAGCCAAGATCAGCCAACCCACAGTCTTGTTAACTAAATAAAAACTTATTGTTGCATGACTCTGAGAATTTGTGGGTTTTGTTACATAATGTTATTGTGCTCATAGCTAAACATTATACTGTCCATTTCATTTAGATGGACAATTTTTTCCTGTTCTATATGTTCAGTTGTTGCAAAATTTCTTATTTGGTCTTTTCATCTGACTTCTGTAATAATACCCCAAAGTATTATGATAGCATAGATGTTTTACTTAGGTTTAATATCCACCTCACCAAAAGAGTGTAATGTGAACTTTCAGTACTAAAAGTTATACAGAAGCAGTAAAGCTACACAGCCCTCTGTAATGTACAATGTAAGGAAGCATATATTTTAATGCAAAGAACTGAAACTGTAACAGACAGATGTGATCCCGTCAGTCATTCCCCTGCTCAAAACCCTCTGTCTCCTTCAGTTTACAAATTAAATCCAGAGTTCTTAGTCTGGTAGGTAGGCCCCATGCCATTTGTTCCAAACGCCTCTTAATGCCTTGTGTAACCTGCATGTTGAACATCTGAATTAATGGACCGTAATCATAAAAGTAACTTGCTTTTTGTCTTTCACCATCCCTTTAAAACTGATCAGTGTGAGTATTCCTTCTCCTGCCCCAAATGCAAAAGTAGACAATCCCAGGACCTTTTACTTTCTCTTAGATTTATTCTTTCTTTTGCTCTCTTTGAGTTATAATCTGAATTCAGTGACTAAATTTGCAGTTGAATATACCAATCAAAACTCTAAATTTAATGTAAAGTTAAATTTCGTTCCTTCCTGTAAGCTGTCCTGGGATCAACTACTGCTTGCAGTAGAAAAGGGAGAAGAAATTCTCCTTTTGTGTCATTCATCTCCTCCTTCAATAGTCAACTGCTGTTTCTGACCACTTAAGGCTGGAGCTGGAGCTGGAGTAGGAAAGGGAGGTAAGGGGAAGGAAAGTGCTTACCTGACTAATACTAAGATCAGACGGCTGATCCTGATCAATGTTTAAAGCTGCCTCTTCCTTTGAATGTAAATTTCCTGCTGTAAGCAGGTCCTCTCCTTCAGCTGGTTACCCCAAATTCCTTTCAGCTCCCAGTGCTGTCCCACAGCTTCTCACACTGGATTTCTACTTACTCTGTAAGGTCACCATCTGGGCAGGATCCTTTTTAAAGTAACAACCCTATCATAGTTTCCATGTATGGTCCTTAAAATGGACAAGCATCTGATGCTAGAAGAGGAGGTTACAACCTAGATGTGACTCTCCACTTGGCTGCATAGACCATTGGGCAGAGTATAGAACTAGGCCACCATATCCTTGATACAAGGCACAAAACTGAAGCCCTCTGAGTGGCCCTATTAAAGTCCCCTCATTAAATTTCCTACACTGGGGAGAAAAAGTTCCCCAGTGCCAGTCTCTCCAAAGAAATTCTCCTCTCTAGTCTCCCTATTATCAGTTTTTCAACCTTTTACAATTTGATGTGGTAAGTTCAGGAAAGTCAGATAATTAGTTTGTAGCCAAATCATTTGAAATTTATCATAAGGTCCAGCACCTCTATTTTATCTCAATGCCACAGTCAAAATTTCCAATTTGTCACGTTTCACGTTTCTCATTATTTCCCAGGTGGCCTATTGTGCATTTATATGATTCTTGTGGTTCTCCAAACCTTTAAGCATCTGCGTTCTCTTTTCGTTTTTTCCATATGACCAAATATGTATGTATTTATTTATTTGTTTATTTATTTGATTTATTTTTAACATCTTTATTGGAGTATAATTGCTTTACAGTGTTGCGTGAGTTTCTGCTGTATAGCAAAGTGAATCAGCTATATGTGTACATATATTCCCATATCCCTTCCCTCTTGCATCTCCCGCCCACCCTCCCAATCCCACCACTCTAGGTGGACACAAGGCACTGAGCTAATCCCCCTGTGCCATGTGGCTGCTTCCCACTAGCTATCTATTTTATATTTGGTAGTGTATATATGTCAATGCTACTCTCTCACTTTGTCCCAGCTTAACATTCCCCCTCTGTGTGTTCTCAAGTCCATTCTCTACATCTGTCTCTTTACTCCTGTCCTGCCCCTAGGTTCATCAGAACCATTTTTTTTTCTTTAGATTCCATATATATGTTAGTATATGGTATTTGTTTTTTGCTTTCTGACGTACTTCAGTCTGTATGACAGATTCTAGGTCCATCCACCTCACTATAAATAACTCAATTTCATTTCTTTTTACAGCCAAGTAATATTCCATTGTATAGATGTGCCACTTCTTCTTTATTCATTCATCTGTCGATGGATACTTAGGTTGCTTCCATGTCCTGGCTATTGTAAATAGTGCTGCAATGAGCATTGTGGTACATGTCTCTTTTTGAATTATTGTTTTCTCAGGGTATATGCCCAGTAGTGGGATTGCTGGGTCATATGGTAGTTCTATTTTTAGCTTTCTAAGGAACCTCCATACTGTTTTCCATAGTGGCTGTATCAGTTTACATTCCCACCAACAGTGCAAGAGGGTTCCATTTTCTCCACACCCTCTCCAGCATTTATTGTTTGTAGAATTTTTGATGATGGCCGTCTGACTGGTATGAGGTGATACCTCATTGTGGTTTTGATTTACATTTCTCTAATGATTAGTGACATTGACCATCCTTTCATGTGTTTGTTGGCAATCTTTATATCTTCTTTGGAGAAATGTTTATTTAGGTCTTCTGCCCATTTTTGGATTGGGTTGTTTGTTTTTTTGATATTGAGCTGCATGAACTGCTTGTATATTTTGGAGATTAATCCTTTGTCAGTTGCTTCATTTGAAAATATTTTCTTCCATTCTGAGGACTCTCTTTTCATCTTGTTTATGGTTTCCTTTGCTCTGGAAAAGCTTTTAGGTTTCAATAGGCCCCATTTGTTTATTTTTGGTTTTATTTCCAGTACTCTAGGAGACGAGTCAAAAAGGATCTTGCTGTGATTTATGTCATAGAGTGTTCTGCCTGTGTTTTCCTCTAAGAGTTTTATAGTGACTGGCCTTACATTGAGGTCTTTAATCCATTTTGAGTTTATTTTTGTGTATGGTGTTAGGAAGTGCTCTAATTTCATTCTTTTACATGTAGCTGTCCAGTTTTGCCAGTACCATTTATTGAAGAGGCTGTCTTTTCTCCATTGTGTATTCTTGCCTCCTTTATCAAAAATAAGGTGACCATATGTGCGCGGGTTTATCTCTGGGATTTCTATCCTGTTCCATTGATCTGTATTTCCGATGAGTCTGGATCTTGTCCTTCTGGTGGGCAAGACTGCATCCGGTGGTGTGTTTTGGGGTGTCTGTGACCTTATTATGATTTTAGGCAGCCTCTCTGCTAATGGGTGGGGTTGTGTTCCTCTCTTGCTAGTTGGTTGCCATGGGGCTTCCAGCACTGGAGCTTGCTGGCCGTTGGGTAGAGCTGGGTGTTAGTGTTGAGACGAAGATCTCTGGTAGAGCTCTTGCTGATTGGTATTACATGGGGCCGGGAGGTTTCTGGTGGTCCAATGTCCTGGACTCAGCCCTCCCACCTCGAAGTCTCAGGCCCAACACCCAGCCAGAACACCAAGACCCTGCCAGCCACACGGCTCAGAAGAAAAGGAAGAGAGGAAAAAAAAACACCAAAAAAACCAAACCCAAAACATGAACAGACAGAACCCTAGGACAAATGGTAAAAGCAAACCTATACAGGCAAAATCACACAAAGAAGCATGCACATAGACACCCACAAAAAAAGAAGAAGAGAAAAAAAAAAAAGGTAGAGAGCAACCAAACCAATAAGCAAATCCACCAATGATAATAAGCACTAAATACTATGCTAAGCATAAAACCAGAAGCAAATTAGATGCAGATGGCAAACCCCAAGTCTACAGTTGCTCCCAAAGTCCACCACCTCAATTTTGGGAATATTCGTCGTCTATTCAGGTATTCCAGAGTTGCAGGGTACATCAAGTTGATTGTGGGGATTTAATCTGTTGCTCCTGAGGCTGCTGGGAGAGATTTCCCTTTCTCTTCTTTGTTTGCACAACTCCTGGGGTTCAGCTTTGGTTTTGGCCCCACCCTCTGTGTGTAGGCCACCCTCAGGAGTCTGCTCCCCATCCAGACAGGAGGGGTTTAAAGCAGTGGCTGATAAGGGCTCTCTTGCTCACTCAGGATGGGGGGAGGGAGGGGTACGACAGTCATAATTGGAATGTGAGGTGAGCCTGAGGTGGCAGAGGCCGGCATGACATTGCAACAGCATTAGGCATGCTGTATGTTCTCCCAGGGGATTTATCCATGGATCTCCAGACCCTGGCAGTGGTATGCTGCACAGGCTCCCAGGGGGGTTTTGATAGTGACCTGCACTTGCACACAGGATTCTTGGTGGCAGCTGCAGCAGCCTTAGCATTTCATGCCATCTCTGGGGTCCAAGATGATAGCTGCAGCTCATGCCCATCTCTGGAGCTCATTTAGGCCGTGCTCTGCCTTCTGTCGGCACACTGGGAAGGAATCCCCTCTCCTCATACACTCTGAAACAACGGTCTCTTGCCTTTCTGGAAGGTCCAGAGTTTTTCCCAGACTCCCTCCCGGCTAGCTGTGGTGCATTAGCCTGCTTCAGGCTGTGTTCACGCAGCCAACCCCAGTCCTCTCCCTGGGATCCAACTTCCGAAGCCCGAGCCTCTGCTCCCAGCCTCCACCCTTCCCAGTGGGTGAGCAGACAAGCCTCTCGGGCTGATGAGTGCTGGTCAGCACTGATCCTCTGTGTGGGAATCTCTCCGCTTTGCCCTCTGAACCCCTGTTGCTGTGCTCTCCTCTGTGGCTCCGAAGCTTCCCCCCTGCCCACCCCCCATCTCCACCAGTGAAGGGGCTTCCTAGTGTGTGGAAACTTTTCTTCCTTCACAGCTCCCTCCCAGAGTTATGGGTCCCATCCCTATTCTTCTGTCTCTGTTTTTTCTTTTTTCTTTTGCCCTACCCAGGTACGTGGGGATTTTCATGCCTTTTAGGGAATCTGAGGTCTTCTGCCAGCATTCAATAGGTGCTCTGTAGGAGTTGTTCCACATGTAGATGTATTTTTTTTTTTTTTTTTTTTTTTTTTTTGCGGTATGCGGGCCTCTCACTGTTGTGGCCTCCCCCGTTGCGGAGCACAGGCTCCGGACACGCAGGCTCAGCGGCCATGGCTCACGGGCCCAGCCGCTCCGCGGCATATGGGATCCTCCCAGACCGGGGCACGAACCCGTATCCCCTGCATCGGCAGGCGGACTCTCAACCACTTGCGCCACCAGGGAGGCCCTAGATGTATTTTTGATGTATTTGTGGGGAGGAAGCTGATCTCCATGTCTTACTCTTCTGCCATCTTGAACATCCTCCAGCGTTCTCTTTTGAGAATGCTCTCTTATCCAACCTTTGTGCACAAGTCTAAACTCTAGTCTTCTCTCAAGGATTCACACAATTGTTTCCTCTTTATAAGCCTTCTCTGATCTTCTGGTCAAAATTTTTATTTTCCTCTTTGTTCTCAGGGCATGTTGCAAATTTATTACAGCTCTTATTACAGTATAGCTTGCATTAGAGTTCCCAACTACAGCATTTCATGGATTCTAGGATAAATAGTTTTTCACGCTTAACATCTCTGAAATAGATACACATCTTACAGCCAATGCAATGACATCTTATAACCGCTTGACAGTTTTGTTTTTTCACTTGTTTGTGTTACATAAAATGATGGTATATCTCACAATAGCACCTTAGTAGTTTGTGAGTCCCTGGATTTTAGAGACTTCACCTTACTCCTCTCTCTCATATTCTTCAGCAATGAGTGTAGTGTCTTGCAAAAACTAACTGCTAAAATGTTGTATATTGAACCAAATGTGTGCTGTATATTCTGAGTTACTCTGGTTTTCTACAGTGTCCAAAACATTTCCAATTACAATTTGATTCAAATTAAAAGGGCTTTGATGGGATATTTATTACTTAAAAGATAACATTTATTAGTCTATGTGTTGTGATTGGAGCTTTAGTATCATCAGGAAGAAGTTTAATCTGACTTCATTTTCACTCCATTAAAAACCTTGTAACAATGTTCATAAATTAGACCTCCAGAGTCGTAAAAGTATATGTCATAGCCCCAATCTGCACATATTTGACCACATTGGATATTTAACATAGTTTTAGATTTGGAAATATCCACCATTTATACTAATTAATGTTCTTCATGATTTTAATGTAAGCACGCAAATGTATAAATTGTATGATTTTGGTCTGTCCTGTTGTCAGTGACACTAATAAACTAGGGACACATTATAGCAATTACAGTTCATTTCTTCACTTAAAATGAACACTTTTTATTGTTAGCTCATTATTGACTTGCCTTGCTTATGAAGAATTATAATTGAGAATCATAAAGTCAACTAGAAATATTAGTTTAGGAAAAAAGGAGACTTAAGGGACAAAAATAAATCCAAATATGTAGTAGTATGGCACAGTTGTGATGCTTAAATACCCTCTTATGAACAAGATTTAATTACCAAGATTCTCAATTTAGAATCATTCAAGGACACAACATTTGCTAACTTGTAGGCAATTTCATTTGTTTATAGACATGTATGGAGGCCTTAGAGTGAAGAAGGAAAAACAATAAATTATTAGTATGGAGCAAAAAGGCAAACCTACCAAACTGCAAGTGTTCCCTTTTCTGGATGCCAGTATGAAAAATTAAAGATGGAAAAACTTATTTCATAAATATATTGAGTGAAATCTTTTCATATGACATGTAAATCTACAGCATTCTATCTGTTTGTTCATTCTTTCCTTAACTTGTTCTTATGTATGTTCTGAGTTTCCCAAGAAACAAAAAGGAGTTTTTGGAATTCTAAGAGACTTTAAAGCAGTTCATTGAATGATTGGGTTTAAAATTGAAATTTATTGTTTAGAAAATTCCTATTCTCTCATATTCTCTTATATGAAGTGAGTGTGTATGTGTATGCTTTTGCGTGTGTGTTTGTCGTACGGTTTTGCCTGTCCGTTTTTTTTTTCTTTTTTCTTTTTTAGTATAGTTTTTAGCACTTGTTATCATTGGTGGATTTGTTTATTGGTTTGGTTGCTCTCTTTTTTCTTTCTTTCCTTTTTTATGACTTTTTAATATCTTTATTTTTAATAATATATTTTTTTAATAACTTTATTTTGTTTTATTATTTTTTCTTTCCTTCTTTTTTTCTTCTCCCTTTTCTTCTGAGCTCTGTGGCTGACAGGGTCTTGGCACTCTGGCCGGGTGTCAGGCCTGTGCCTCTGAGGTGGGAGAGCCGAGTTCAGGATATCGGTCCACCAGAGACCTCCCAGCTCCATGTAATATCAAATGGTTAAAGAGCTCCCAGAGATCTCCATCTCAATGCTAAGACCCAGCTCCATTCAACAACCAGTAAGCTACAGTGCTGGACACCCTATGCCAAACAACTAGCAAGACAGGAACACAACCCCACCCATTAGCAGTGAGGCTGCCAAAAATCATAATACAGTTACAGACATCCCAAAACACCACCAGATGTGGTCCTGCCTACCAGAAAGACAAGATTCAGCCTCATCCACCAGAATATAAGCACCAGTCCCCTCTGCTAGGAAGCCAACACAGCCCACTGAACAAACCTTAGCCACTGGAGGCAGACACCAAAAACAATGGGAACTAGAAGCCTGTAAAAGGAAGACCCCAAACATAGTAAGTTAAGAAAAATGAGAAGACAAACAAACACACAGCAGAAAAAGGAGCAAGATAAAAACCCATCAGACCAGACAAATAAAGGGGAAATAGGCAGTATACCTGAAAAAGAATTCAGAGTTATGATAGTAAAGATGATCCAAAATCTTGGAAATAGAATGAAGAAAATACAAGAAACATTTAACAAAGACCTAGAAGAAATAAAGAGCAAACAAACAATGATGAACAACACAAAAAATGAAATTAAAAATTCTCTAGAAACAATCAATAACAGAATAACTGAGGCAAAAGAACGGATAACAGACCTGGAAGATAAAATAGTGGAAATAACTACCACAAAGCAGAATAAAGAAAAAAAAATGAAAAGAATTGAGGACAGACTCAGAGACCTCTGTGACAACATTAAACACACCAACATTCAAATTATAGGGGTCCCAGAGGAAGGAGAGAATACAAAGGGACTGAGAAAATATTTGAAGAGATTATAGTTGAAAACTTCCCTAATATGGGAAAGGAAATAATCAGTCAACTCCAGGAAGTGCAGAGAATCCCATACAGGATAAATCCAAGGGGTCACAGACCTAGACATATATTAATCAAAATATCAAAAATTAAACACAAAGAAAAAAATTTAAAAGCAGCAACGAAAAAGCAACAATTAACATACAAGGGAATTCCAATAAGATTAACAGTTGATCATTCAGCAAAAACTCTGCAAGCCAGAAAGGAGTGGCAGGACATATTTAAAGTGATGAAAGGGAAAAACCTACCAGCAAGATTACTCTCCCCAGCAAGGATCTCTTTCAGATTTGATGGAGAAATTAAAACTTTTACAGACAAGCAAAAGCTAAGAGAATTCAGCACCACCAAACCAGCTTTACAACAAATGCTAAAGGAACTTCTTTAGGCAGGAAACAAAAGAGGAGGAAAAGACCTACAATAACAAACTCAAAACAATTAAGAAAATGGTAATAGGAACATACATATCGATAACTACCTTAAATGAAAATGGATTAAATGCTTCAACCAAAAGACAGACTGGCTGAATGGATACAAAACAACACCTGTATATATGCTGTCTATAAGATACCCACTTCAGACGTAGGGACACATACAGACTGAAAGTGAGGAGATGGAAAAAGATATTCCATGCAAATGGAAATCAAAAGAAATCTGGAGTAGCAATTTTCATATCAGACAAAATAGACTTTAAAATAAAGACTACTACAAGAAACAAAGGACACTACATAATGATCAAGGGATCAATCGAAGAAGAAGATGTAACAACTGTAAATATTTATGCACCCAACATAGGAGCACCTCAATACATAAGGCAAATACTAACAGCCATAAAAGGGGATATCGACAGTAACACAATCATAGTAGGGGACTTTAACACCCCACTTTCACCAATGGACAGATCATCCAAAATGAAAATAAATAAGGAAACACAAGCTTTAAATGATATATTAAACAAGATGGACTTAAGTGATATTTATAAGACATTCCATCCAAAAACAACAGAATACATTTTCTTCTTAAGTGCTCGTGGAACATTATCTGGGATAGATTATATCCTGGGTTACAAATCAAGCCTTGGTAAATTTAAGAAAATTGAAATCATATCAAGTATCTTTTGCAATCACAACGCTCTAAGACTAGATATCAATTGCAGGAAAAATCTCAAAAAATACAGACACATGGAGGCTAAACAATACACTACTAAATAACCAAGAGATCACTGAAATAATCAAAGAGAAAATTTAAAAAACCTAGAAACAAGTGACAATGAAAACACAATGACCCAAAATCTATGGGATGCAGCAAAAGGAGTTCTAAGAGGGAAGTTTATAGCAATACCACCCTACCTTAAGAAACAAGAAACATCTCAAATAAACAACCTAAACGTACACCTAAAGCAATTAGAGAAAGAAGAACAAAAAACCCCAAAGTCAGCAGAAGGAAAGAAATCATAAAGATCAGATCAGAAATAAATGAAAAAGAACTGAAGGAAACAAGAGCAAAGATCAATAAAACTAAAAGCTGGTTCTTTTAGAAGACAAACAAAATTGATAAACCATTAGCCAGACTCATCAAGAAAAAAAGGGAGAAGACTCAACTCAATAGAATTACAAATGAAAAAGGAGAAGTCACAACTGAAACTGAAGAAATACAAAGGATCATGAGAGATTACTACAAGCAACTATATGCCAATAAAATGGACAACCTGGAAGAAATGGAAAAATTCATAGAAAAGCAGAACCTTCCGAGGCTGAACCAGGAAGAATTAGAAAATATAAACAGACCAATCACAAGCACTGAAATTGAGACTGTGATTAAAAATCTTCCAACAAACAAATGCCCAGGACCAGATGGCTTCACAGGCGAATTGTATCAAACAATAGAGAAGAGTTAACACAGATCCTTTTCAAACTCTTCCAAAATATAGCAGAGGAACACAAAATATAGCAGGAACACTCCCAAACTCATTCTATGAGGCCATCATAACTCTGATACCAAAACCAGACAAAGATGTCACAAAGAAAGAAAATTACAGGCCGGTATCACTGATTAACATAGATGCAAAAATTCTCAACAAAATACTAGCAAACAGAATCCAACGGCACATTAAAAGGATCATACACCATGATCAAGTGGGGTTTATTCCAGGATTGCAAGAATTCTTCAATATATGCAAATCAATCAATGTGATAAACCCTATAAACAAATTGAAGGAGAAAATCCATATGATCATCTCAATAGATGCAGAGAAAGCTTTTGACAAAATTCAACACCTATTTATGATAAAAACCCTCCAGAAAGTAGGCATAGAGGTAAATTACCTCAACATAATAAAGGCTATATTTGACAAACCCACAGCCAACCTCATTCTCAATGGTGAAAAACTGAAAGCATTTCCACTAAGATCAGGAACAAGACAAGGTTGTCCACTCTCACCACTGTTATTCAACATAGTTTTGGAAGTTTTAGCCAAAGAAAGCATAGAATAAAAATAAATAAAAGGAATCCAAATTGGAAAAGAAGAAGTAAAGCTGTCACTGTTTACAGATGACATGATACTATACATAGAGGATCCTAAAGATGCTACCAGAAAACTATTAGAGCTAATCAATGAATTTGGTAAAGTAGCAGGATACAAAATTAATGCACAGAAATCTCTTGCATTTCTATACACTAATGATGAAAAATCTGAAAAGGAAATTAAGGAAACACTCCTATTTACCATTGAAACAAAAAAGAATAAAATACCTAGGAATAAACCTACCCAAGGAGATAAAAGACCTGCATGCATAAAACTATAAGACACTGATGAAAGAAATTAAAGGTGATACAAACAGATGGAGAGATATACCATGTTCTTGGATTGGAAGAATTAATATTGTGAAAATGCCTATATTACCCAAAGCAATCTACAGATTCAATGTGATCCATTTCAAATTATCAGTGGCATTTTTCACAGAACTAGAACAAACTATTTCACAATTTGTAAGGAAAAACAAAGGACCCCAAATAGCAAAAGCAATCTTGAGAAAGAAAAACGGAACTGGAGGAATCGGCTCCCCAACTTCAGACTATACTACAAAACTACAGTAATCAAGACTATATGGTACTGTCACAAAAACAGAAATATAGATCAATGGAACAGGATAGAAAACCCAGAGATAACCCATGCACATATGGTCAACCTATCTTTGATAAAGGAGGCAAGAATGTATAATGGAGAAAAGACAGCCTCTTCAATAAGTGGTGCTGGGAAAACTGGACAGCTGCATGTAAAAGAATGAAATTAGAACCCTCCCTAACACCATACACAAAAATAAGCTCAAAATGGATTAAAGACCTATATGTAAGGCCAGACACTCTAATATTCTTCAAGGAAAGCATAGGCAGAACACTCTATGAATAAATCAAAGCAAGATCCTTTTTGACCCACCTCCTAGAGGAACGAAAATAAAAACAAAAATAAACAAATGGGACCTAATGAAACTTAAAAGCTTTTGCACAGCAAAGGAAAACATAAACAAGATGAAAAGACAACCCTCAGAATGGCAGAAAATATTTGCAAATGAAGCAACTGACAAAGGATTAATCCTCAAAATTTACAAGTAGCCCATGCAGCTCAATATCAAAAATCAAACAACCCAGTCCAAAAATGGGCAGAAGACTTAAGTAGACATTTCTCATAAGAAGATATATACATTGCCAACAAACACATGAAAGGATGCTCAACATTAGTAATCACTAGAGAAATGCAAATCAAAACTACAATGAGGTATCACCTCACACAGGTCAGAATGGCTATCTTCAAAAAATCTACAAACAATAAATGCTGGAGACGGTGTGGAGTAAAGGGAACCCTCTTGCACTGTTTGTGGGAATGTAAGTTGATACAGCCACTATGGAGAACAGTATGGAGGTTCCTTAAAAAACTAAAAATAGGGCTTCCCTGGTGGCTCAGTGGTTGAGAGTCTACCTGCCGATGCAGGGGACACAGGTTCGTGCCCTGGTCTGGGAAGATCCCACATGCCGTGGAGCAGCTGGTTCCGTGAGCCATGCCCACTGGGCCTGCACGTCCAGAGCCTGTGCTCCACAACAGGAGAGGCCACAACAGTGAGAGGCCCGCATACCACAAAAAATAAATAAATAAATAAAGAACTACCATACAACCTAGCAATCCCGCTACTGGGCACATATCCTGAGAAAACCATAATTCAAAAAGAGTCATGTACCACAATGTTCATTGCAGCTCTATTTACATTAGCCAGGACATGGAAGCAACCTAAGTGTCCATCAACAGAAGAATGGATAAAGAAGATGTGGCACATATATACAATGGAATATTACTTAGCCATAAAAGGAAACGAAATTGAGTTATTTGTAGTGAGGTGGATGGATGGACCTAGAGTCTGTCATACAGAGTGAAGTAAGTCAGAAAGAGAATAACAAATACCATACGTTAACACATATGAATGGAATCTAAGAAAAGTATAATGGTTGTGAAGAACATAGGGCAGGACAGGAATAAAGACACAGAGGTAGAGAATGGATTTGAGGACACGGGGATAGGGAAGTGTAAGCTGGCACAAAGTGAGAGAGTAGCATTGACATATATACAATACCCGACGTATAATAGATAGCTAGTGGGAAGCAGCTGCATGGCACGGGGAGATCAGCTTGGTGCTTTGTGACTTCCTAGAGGGGTGGGATAGGGAGGGTGGGAGGGATACACAAGAGGGAGGGGATACGGGGATATAAGTATACGTATAGCTGATTCACTTTGTTATACAGCAGAAACTAACACAACATTGTAAAGCAATTATACTCCAATAAAGATGTTTTAAAAATCCACATAAATTACAAAAAAAAGATACTTTGTAATCTGTAATATACTCGCCACCATATTATGTGGTATCTTATATGCGTAATGTGTATAGATATGCATCCAGAAGTATTCTTTAAACTGACCTTTATTAGGAACTTCATCCATCTTTAAGGGAATTAGTCTGATTTCTTTATACAACACTAAGCTTTTCATATTTTCTTCAACTATTTTTTTTCCTCTTTCACTTACTATTTCAAATAGAAAATCTGTTCTTTGTTTTTTTTAATAGTGCTGTATTCTCGATTTCTTCAGGAATTCAATATGGATGCCCCCTCCCAGAATAATTCAAACTTCATTTAAGTGTTTGTGGTGTGTTGATTCTTTCAGAAACCTTTCTCTGGGCCTATAGTCCCCTGCTAATCTATAGATATAAGTAAGTAGCTGTTCCCTATGTTATTTTCATTTGTCCTTTCTCTTACACACACTTACTTTTTAAAATTATTTCTTGCTCAATGTCAAAATACAGTTTATTGTAATGGTTAATCCTCATATAAAAGAAAAAGTAACTGTTATGATTGACCATGCTTTAAAACGAATATACTCTACTTTTATTAACAATGATTATAAAAATTAAAATCCCTAATATTTATTTTCTGCCAAACATTGTTTTTAGGGGCTGTGTAGGGTAGCTTTCTGCATCTTAAGCCCATTTCATTTCTAATCTTATACGGAGGGTTATGGGGGGAAAAAGAGAAAATTCTTGCACTTCATTTCATCCCTGCTTACATATTCACATAACTCTCATAAGCATTTTATAATTTATAAAAATTGCTCTGGAGGTGAGACTCAAATATATGAGAAAGTAAGACGCTGAGTTATTCAGTCTCTATGGCCCAGCAAAACGCAATCAGTGCAAGCGGGCAGTGCCAGGACTGGTGTAATGGGGTGCAAATCAGGGCCAGGACAGAAAGCCAGGACTTGGAGGGCAAAACATAACTCATGAGGTGAAAGAGGGAGAGGGAGTGGCCAGGATCAGATATTCTAAGCTGGAAGAACAGTACACAAAGTCAATGTTCTTTAGGCAATGTAAGATGAAGCAAGAGGGAGTTAGTGAGGACATGAGGCGTAAAGACTGGGAAGGGACACGTTAAATCAGGACACGTTATCAAGAGTTATAGTGTTCAGTTCTAGCCCTGGTGCTGCTGTTCCACAATAGCTCACCCTGCTTACGTTCACCTATCCAAGCCTGGAAACCCCAAACAAATTCTGCAATAGGATAAAACACACTAGGGGAGCAAAAATTATGCTTCGATGTTTAACCTCAATTCCTCCAAGCCACCATCATATCAGTCCTGCCTTGGTCAAGGGTGGACTGTGTTGCTTCAGGAACAACACTCGATTGTGGCAGGAACAAGTGAATTCATTCCCCTGACCTGAAATAGGCCCTGAGACCATGTGTCCAAGTTCTATAAGGGAGCAAAACACCCAACCTTAAATCCCTATTCCTTGAAGCACTAAAATGAAGTTAGCATTTTTCACAGGAAGATAACTGAGTATCCTACAACAAAATTCTAGTCTTTCTCTTTGCAAAAGCAGCCTAACAATTTCACATACTTAAAAGAAAAAATAAGCATGAGGATTCTGTTTTGGAGTCTCCTAGGACGAGAACACATACACTTTTCAACAAAATTTATTAACCTCTCTAAGGGAACAACACATACATGTCATCAGTTTGCAACCTAGTGTCATTAAGATATTCCACGTTGATTCTTTTTCATTGCTCTTCTGTTTCATTAGTGGTTTGTGGGTGCATGCTGGAAATGACACAGTGAACAAGCTATCCGAGTCTTAAAAATAAACTCTTTGGCAAGGGTTTGTATCTGCAATTTTGGGTGGAATTTTGGCACATAAAAGATCAGTTCCTTAAATGATTTTGTGTGTGTTTGTATGTATGATGAATTAGTTGTACAGAGTTCTCACATAAAGAGAGAATGAAAAAGCAAAAGCCATAATCAGATCATTTTTCTATCTCAAAATATGGCATTTTAGGAAAATTCTTTATTCTGCCATAAACTCATAACATGTTACTATCTTCCTTTCTTTGCATATCTTTATTGTAATTATTTTTTACTTTTTTTCTCTTGTCATTAAAAATACATACACTTAGAAAGTGGACTTTGCTTTTAAAGATCATCTAAAGACTAAAATTAAATGTACCCCTATATTAAGCAAGCCCCCCTCACATACACTTACATAGATTATAAATCTATTAGTGAGAATTATTATTCAAGTTTAGAGACAGTCTTAAAATGGAAGTGGTAGCCAATGAAACATAAACTCATTTTATCACCATTAAATTTGATACATGTATTATTAATATTATTTGAGGGATAAAAGATTACTTGTCCAAGATTGGTCCCCATCAGGCTGGTCTTCCACAAGAGGAGCTGACCCCTACAAACCTCCTTGAAAATTTGCCACTGCCCTGTCCTTAAGGCAACAAATCTTGGTCAAGCCAAGATGGGCACCACCACCCTCCTCATCAAAGTAGATTAGGGGTAGAGCTTCCTCAAACAGAAATGCTGATGTGCAAATCCCGCAGCATCTTACCTTGTCACTCAGTTCCACTGGGACCCAGTCCCCTGATCACACCAGAGTTGGGGCCACTGCTCTCACTCCCCATGGGTGCACTCATTAGCTAGCAAAATAAGGCTGGGGCAAAGGTTCTTCCACACCACACTGCTATCATATCACAGTCCCTGCTCAGGCCAGGTGATGGATGGATGTTCTGTACTCATGCTGCTTAAGACCCCCCTGTGACCTGAAGGACAAAGTCTTTCTCCCAGGGTTGGAATTCTGGCTTGTCTAGACTTCTGGGTCTGCCCAAGAGCACATGGACAGCCAGAGTCCCACACATCTGCTGCTGTGCCTGTCTCCAAGGTTTTCCTCAGAATGCTGCTCAGGCAGGTCTGGTGTGTGTGTGGTCTACCTATGTGCTCTGTTGGCATGACAACAACTACAATATAAATAACAGCTACTATATAATAACTATTTACTGTGCTAAAGACTATTAGATTTTGCAACAACCCAAAGCAGTAACAAAATTATCTTTATTTTAGAGGTGGAAATGGAAGACAGAAGAGGTTAATTAACTTGTTCTTATCTACTTAGATAATAATTGATGAGGCCAGATTTTAAACTCATATTGGACTTTAAAGCCTTTGCTCTGAGTCTATATAGTATTATTTCAATTATTCAAACTGTTGAAATAGAGAAAACTTAATTACCTTGTTAACTAAGTGCTAAACCATCCTTATATCACTGTTGACAAAACAAAGTTTACTGCAATGGCTGAAACTTTACAGAGTGCTGGTAGAGGTCAAGTGTTCAAACTCATCTCGAATAGCAAAGAGAGGCAGGTGCCTGCATCTAAAATTTGTGGGCCTGGAGCAAAAGAGCAAATGGAGGATGACATAACCTATGTCTAATATTTAAAATTTATTCATCAAGCTAATACTTCATCAGTGAAACATGTTCTGTCCTCCTACTTTGATAAGTATACTTTAATAGAAATGAGATCAATATTTATGCATGTACATTTTTAATACAGCTATGCTTTTTTATATGACTGAAAATCAGCAAAGTATCAAAGATAGCTTAGCTGAATTATTATTGTGCTTGTCTGAATGTTCTCTTTAGGCCTGTTATGCTCTAACAAATAATCAAATTAAGAGATACATAATTCATTAAGTATTATATGTTTTTGATAAAATTTATTTATGCCTTCATTTCAGGTGAATATATATATGTATTTTATAATCAATATTTTCACATAATTTGGGTTCTATTTACAGCAATGACAGATTAGCCACTATTTATCAGGACATTGTAGCTCTTTGATGGATCAGTTTAATTAATTTCCATTCAGAGAATCGTCATTTTTCTAAGTCACACCTGAATTTTTTTATGACATTTAAAAGGCATTCCATATATTTGGAAATTAACCATGAATTTTACAACTCACTTTTAAACTCTGTAACTGGGTCATATATAATAAATTATTATAGAAATTATTGCAAAATATTTTAAATGTAGCATATAAATCACTATCACCTTTACAGCAATTTTACCTCTTCTTAAAGCAGTAACTAGGTCTATACCATATTTAAGTTCTGCTTTAAATTTTTTCAGTACTAGGATATTATTTTAAAATTTCAAATGTAGTATCTTGCTATATATTTTTTTTCAGATCTCTCTTCAGTCAGGACTATAGTTGATCTGTAATGTTTGGAAAACAGTCTCTATAGAAATCAGTTTGGGAATTATTTATATGTGAATCTTCTTCATAGCCATGCAAATATTTCCATGTCTTCATGTCTTCCATACATTTTAAAGGAATGTTTTTTTTGTTGTTGTTGCACATTTTATATGCAGTTCCTTACAATTTAGGGTGAAAACTTTTTTCTAAATTAAAAAAATAATCATTTAGAAAGTGAAATATCTGTTTTGGTTTTTCTGTAACCAGTAACTGTGAGGAGAACAAATTCAAAATTATTTTTATTATCTATGAAAGTCCATGATTCACTGTTTGAGAATTTTTTGTTTATTAGCTTAATTCTTCTAGTGCACCTCATGTCTTTTCAAAATGGAATCGAACTGTTTATCAGTTTTGAGTTGACATTTTCTTATATACTGGAGAGTTCTTAGGAAGAAATTCAGCAAGGAGGAAGCCAAGGGAATAAACACCTTGACCTCTCTCTCCTCCTTCTTGCTGATAGCACGCTCTACCTCCCCACTGGTCAAATCCAAAGGAAGCCAGCAAGCTCATGTAGAAGCTGTTGGTTGCAGCCCAGAGCACTGAGATCCCTCTCAAGGATTTGCTTGGCATGTCCATTCACCAGCTGCTGCAGGTGCTTCTGTTAAAGGCTAACTCCCGCACCCTTCTTAAATGAATTACCTTTGGGTGATTGAGGTCACCTTACCTGGAGGCTCCTGGGAGTTACAAATCCTCTGTGACTGACTGTGGAGGTGCTACAAAAACCCTGCTCCCCTGACTCAAGTTGGAAAAGACTGTGTCATAATGTATGCTCCAAAGCTCCCCCTGGGATCCTGGAATTGTACCAAGCTAAATTTCACATGAAACCACATTCTTCTGAGGCTCCTTCTATCTGCCTCCCCTGCTGCTTTCTCCTGAAAGCACTCTCTTGATATATCATGTGTCCTCAAATCCCCATCTCAGGATCTGCTTCTAGAGAACCTGACATAGAAAGAATGGGGGCCTACTGAACATAGTCAGATAGACCAAGCCCTGGCACAGAGAGCAGAATGAAGACAGGTAGAGGGTAGGTCCAAAGACCTACTAATGGGAGCTATCACACACACTGGAATGTTATACAGCTGTGCCCACCCAAAACACACTACCCCAGTCTTCCTTACTAACAGATCCTGACTTTGAGTGTAAAATCTACTCTCCACATCTCTTGAAGCTAGGGATGGCTAGGTATCCCAATTCAGGCCAATGAGATGTAGGCAGAAGTCTCAGGGGAGACCGTCTCTTCCTTCCTAATTAAAAAGACAAAGATACACTAGAAGAAAGACATTTTGCCCTTTTCCCCTTCCCCTTCTTCAACACTGAGACATGAAGGCTGGAACTGGAAGCCTGGGAGGGTAATAGCCATCTTGTGATGACGATCTGGAAAGTATGAGGACAAAAGACAATATGTCAAGATAACTCAGTGGAAGGAGATTCTTGGTCCCTGTTGTGCTGGTCTGGACTGTTTACCCCTAGGTTTCTGGTTGTGCAAGAAAAATGAAATCTCCTCTTTTTAAACCACTCTTTGTCATATTTTCTGTTATTTGTGGCTGAACTCATTCCTGCTACAGCAGTCATTAAAAGAATAAAACAGAATTATACCAGAGGCTCAGAGTTTTTTCTTATCAGAGCAGCACCCATCTATAACATAAAACCTCTCACCACGAAACATTTAGTCCAGTTTAGAGCACCAAGGGCACTGAAAAATAAAGCCAAGCTCTGGCGGGACATATCTGTTTTAACCATGCACAGAGTCGTGATTCTGCAGACTGAGACAAAATATCTGGAGAGCATGGAGGCCACTTGGCACGCAGAACTATTCTAACAGGTGCGGGAAAATTAGCCAAATGGAAAGGGGCTGAGGCTGAAGGCAATTCTCTGTGTCATTTCCAAAAATGTTTCTGGGAATTACTGACCAGTGTAAATGCTCATGGCTCTGGTTTCAAATCTTGCCCAAGAAGAGAAATAAGTCTTGACAAAACGAAGTATCCAAGTGCCTTTTTGGCAGATATTGTACATATTTTCCAGGAGGAATAGTTTTCTGGGTCAAGTCACATTTATATTATATGGACACAGACATATGTGCCTTACTTAAACAGCAATGTACAATATCAGTGCTAATACTTCTGACAAGTATTAAAATTGAGGATCTATTTTTTTAAGCCTTGTGGGTAACTTCTTTCTCCATGTGATATATCCATAATTTCATAGTCAAGTATCAGGAGCAATAGCTCGGCTTGAATTGAATAATTTGGGGATAGGAGAATAATGAGAAGTAACTAACAGTAACCCAAACCAATTTATCACATCCTGTACTAATGTGCAAAACAGACAACTTTCCATAGTTTTCAGGCAGAGACAGTGAAACAATGTTTGGTCCAAAAAAGATGCTGTACAAGATGTTTTTATGAGCCCTGTTAATGCCGGAAGTGGACCATCAGAATACACACTACACACACACACACGCATAGACACACCCACACAAACACTACCCTGGTAATCATCCTTCTGTAATCACTCACTTATTTTATAGTTTGAACCCAGTGCTCCCTCTAGCTTTGAACATGAGTCCCATATTGGAAACCAAACTCAGCCAAGACCTATATGGAAGAGAATCAACGCTAAATGATGTAAGAAACTTTATTCCTGGAGATCATAATTTCTGGGTGTAAAATATTATTCTGAGGAGAAAATTTAAAGTCTATTCTTGCCAGTGACAAAAACAATGAGTCTGACTAAATTTGACTGGTGTGTGAATCAAAACACATTTGACTGGTGTGTTTAATAATGACCACATGGAAAAGCAATCTGTGAAGAAACACTCATTTTAGACAGGAAATTGTTGATGTAGTTTTCATACCCTCTAAAACTCTAAAAATTTATATCCAAGGTATAGATATAGTGAATTGCAGAAGATTCATCTTCTAGTCTGGGGTGGCTGGCTACTTCATCTCTCATTCATTCATTCAAAATAGATAATAACATTTACTATGGGACCAACTAAGCATAGGAATTTTAAAGACATAAATGGCAAAATTCCTCAATTTAGCAGCAGAGACAAATCTATAAGGGAACGATTACAGTTATAAATGCATACATATAACACACACACACAACAGGGCTGTGATGCTGTACAACCCCAGAGGGAAATGGGGAAAAGGAATGTCAAGAAAAACTTCACAGAAATACTTGGGCAGAATATTAGAGAATCAGTGGGAATTTGTCCACTTAATACTGAAAGTAAGAAGAGAATACCAAATAAAACGCATCATATAGAATATAAAAATGGACACAGGGACAATTGTAAGCCCAAGTCTATAAAGATAAAATGAGGCTTCATTGTTAAACTCTTGTTTGGCACATGAGGATTTGGATTTTAATGGTCATAGGAGCCCAAGGAAGGATTTTAAGCATGTAACGTGAGGAGATATATATTTTATGAACCACAATTAACAAATGTGGTTACACTGGAGGAGAGGGAGAGTAGAAACAGACACAGAGATAAAGTGCAATATAAAAGAAATGGGGAGCGGGTTACCTAGTCGTCATGGAGGCAGTCTTGACTGAGGAGCTTGATGAGGAGGAACAGCTGGTGAGAAGGCATCGCAAAGAGAAGTAGTTGCAAGCCAAAGTTCAGGGTATGAAGAATGCTGTCCCCAATACTGACAAAAAGAGGAGGAAGCAACTTACTGAAGATGTTGCTAAGTTAGAAGCAGAAATGGAACAGAAACATAAAGAGAAGCTGGAGCAATTGAAGCTGACTTCTAAGGAGAGTAAAATAGATTCTGTTGCTGTCAATATTTCAAACTTGGTTCTTGAGACTCAGCCGTTTCAGATATCAAAAGCACAAGAGAGATGGGACAAAAATGCTGCACTGGAAAAGGAGAGGGAAGAAAGGATAACTGAAGCTGAAATTGAAAACTTAACTGGGGCCAGACATGTAGAAAGTGAAAAACTTGCTCAAATATTGGCAGCTAGACAGTTGGAAATTAAACAGAGTCCATCTGATGGCAACTGTATGTACAGAGCCATTGCAGATCAACCGAAATAACAGGACTGCAGTCTGACTGTGGCTGCCTTAAGATGTCAGACTGCTGACTATATGCAAAACCACGTGGAAGACTTTCTGCCATTTTTAACAAATCCTAATACAGGAGATATGTATACTTCAGAAGAGTTTGGAAAGTACTGTGATGATATAAACACCGCTGCATGGGGAGGTCAGCTTGAGCTAAGAGACCTGTCTCACATTTTACGAACACCAATAGAGATAATATAGGCAGATTCTCCTCCTCTTGTAGTTGGTGAAGAATATTCCAAAAACCCATTAATAATTGTTTATATGAGACATGCATATGGCTTAGGAGAACACTACAATTCTGTTAAACGGTTGGTGAACACAGCTAGTGAAAATTGCAGCTAGTCTATAAAATGTTGCTCTTATGTTTTAGTACAGTGTGCTGATCTGAGTATTAATACCAAGTGTTGGATTGTTCTTTAGAAACACTGTTCTAAATGTTTCTGAAAAAAAAAAGTACCGTAAATCAGTTTTATGGCAAAACTACTAACAGGTTTTTTAAAAATTTGTCAAAGAAACTTTCACCAATGTCCCCTTAGTTGTGTTTTAAAAACACTTGTAAGTCCCTTGTGGAGAACATCATTTATAGACCAAGATGGTACCCTGTTTGTTGATATTTTTATTAAATATAGGATCCTGAACATTCTGTTCTGTGTTGAAATAAGGTTTTTTTTCTCCCTATTACTGAAAGCTTTCAGTAACTGTGTCAATGTAGTTTTTCTTGAAGAAGTGAAATGACTCAGTCTCTGGAATTGCAATAATGTGGTGATGTGATAGCAAATTTAATGAATGCTTATAAATGAATGTGATTGCAGTAACTTTGGTGTTGATGGGATTAATGCTGTGATGCTTTTTATATAACCCCATCAACGTGCAGCTAAGAAGCTGGCTTAAATAAAGAATTTAAAAATATTTTAAAAAAGAAATGGGGAGAAACTGGACTAAAACAGTGATTCAACTAAGAGGAGAGATAGTACTGAGAGATACTTTGATGTGAAAATGGGTGAAAAAGAAAAGCTGATAATGTTTCTAAGCTTTTTTACTTTGGAGGTTTACGTGGATGATATGGCATTCAATAATATAGGAAAAATAAAAAAGAACAGATATATGGAAAAAAAGAACAGAATATATGGAAAAGAGTGGAGAGGATAGCTCAATGGTGGTCATATAGGACACACTGGTAGAACATCTGGAAATGTCTGGCAGATTTCTGGAAATACAGATACGAATTTCAAAAGAAAGATAGAAAAGGAAAGTCACTGAGAGTAAGAGTAGAATTTAAAGTGAAAAGATTGGATGCTATCTCTCATGGAAAGCATTATGGAAAAGAGGAGAGGATTATGGATAGGTTCTTAAAAAATATTTCATTTAAGGTCAGACAAGAGATGAGAGGATGCTAATTTTTTAACATCTTTATTAGCGTATAATTGCTTTACAATGGTGTGTCAGTTTCTGCTTTATAACAAAGTGAAGCAGTTATACATATACATATGTTCCCCATATCTTTTCCCTCTTGCATCTCCCTCCCTCCCACCCTCCCTATCCCACCCCTCTAGGTGGTCACAAAGCACCGAGCAAATCTCCCTGTGCTATGCAGCTGCTTCCCACTAGCTATCTATTTTACGTTTGGTAGTGTATATATGTCCATGCCACTTTCTCACTTTGTCCCAGCTTACCCTTTCCCCTCCCCGGAGAGGATGCTAATTTTAATTCCAATCATTACACACAGCTTACTCATGTCTCGTTTTGTGTGCATTTATTATTTGTTTGAATTTTCCACTTTAGATTCAATTCAATTGACAAGTATAACAGAAAAAAAGCCTGAATTTGAATACCATTTTGATAAATTGTACTAAATATTTTCAGATGAGTCTCAATATGAACATATATTAAAATATTATGCACACTTTTTTGCATTTGCATCAAGAGTTCTAACAATTTTGAAGAAAAGATAGAATCATCTACATAGTAACGTTATGAAAATAATCTTCGAAAAACCAGCCCAAACTATTCCAGAACTATACAATACTGTGTTAAACAACTCTTCAGGGTGACCAGTACACAAATTCAAGAATGAAAATCTGGCAATCTGCTTAGAAGAATATAAAGAATATGTAAATCTGTCTATGAAAACACAAGACCTCTCTAGGTACACAGGTTTCAAGGAATATTTACCACTGGTTAATAGTCTTTCACATTTTTAATTTTCAGAGAATTTTAAAAGAGATTGGATATTTAGAAACAGCAGCCTTCCTATCTGGAGAATATTGAGGACAATAGCAATAAAATACAATGTCCCATCTGTTAATTAAAAAAGGAAATTTTAACTGAAATGGCTAGTTTATGTATATGACACCAGTGTTTAACTTTAACTAGATTAACCTGCTGATCTAGGACATTGTAGCTTTCTCCTTGACAGGTCACAATAGCTGGGTAATATTAACTACAGTTCCAGAGTTATTTTTTTACTCTTATAGTAGTAGACATAGAGAACCTTAATATTAAATGTCTTCTGGCAAGACATTTTCTAAGCCATAGCATTTGACACTGTTTTCCAAGTATTCTTCTGCCCAAGAAAATAATTTATGTTTTCTTTTTATATACCAGGTTTTATATACCACATTGCCTCATTTGATACTCAAAACAACATATAGCGTAGACAAAACTGATACAATGTTTTCTTTTTTAGAGATGAGAAAACTGAGACAAAATAATAATAAAGATAAAATTGCTAGAACTAATAACTTTTCAAAACTCAAGCATGTTGCAAGTGCTGTGCTATGAATATTTCTTTACTAAATTGTCAAATCTTCACAGTCAACTATGAAGTTAATACTAATTTTATTTTCAGTTTCCAGCATAAGAAACTGAGATTTACATAGAGGTTTGGGAAGCTTCCCAAGGTCACATAGCTAGTGAGTTTAGAAAGGGGACCCCACTAGATCCATCAGATGCTAAATTCCACATTCTTAACCATTGTTCTGCTTTCTGGCTGTGAAATGTCTTTGGAGAGTCTTTGTCGAGGAAGAGTAGTTCAGGAAAAGGTAGAGAATCTGGATCATGCAGCAACTGTGAATCATTTCAAGGCAAATAGCTACTAAACGGGAGAACTGGGATTGAACCCAGGTTCATGACTCCAAATTGTGGGCCGCTGAATTCATATCTTTGCAGAGTACCCTAAACACTGACACAGTTGAGTTACACAAATGACCGGGTTCACAGTCACTCATTAACTCCTGCAATTAGATAGAAGAGTAATTGCCAACTTTGGATTTTAAACTTTCACACCATTTTATGATTATTTATGCTGACACCTAGAGTAGTCACATTTATTTAACACTGATGTGGTTTCTATATGTAATTTAAGAACAATTGGCAAAATCTCACTTGAATACTAAGAAGGATTATGACAATATTGATAATATCTATTGAGTGTTTCCTATATTCCAAGAACTGAGCTATATTATTTATAAACATTATTTAATCATAAACTTCCCTGGGTACTACATTTTAAGTCTATTTTTTATATATTTAAATTTTAAGAGGCATCAGGTTTTCAAGGGAACAAATGTTCAGGAAATGAAATAGGGCTTCGAGTGTCAATAAAATGTCTAAGAGTTTTCCAGAAACAACAGATGGTGTTTTCCAACAGAGTCTAGTGAGACCAAACTGCTGCATGATGAAAATGTATTCTTAACATCCTTAGACTGGGAAGGTGACTAGAGCTGTGACATGCTCAACAGAATGGCTCAGCCCAGGCCTTTCCTGGACAGGATGCATTTTATCCCTGTGCTGGCTGTGCTCTTGAACCAGAACTACATTTTCAGTCCAGTGAACCCATGAGACAGTGTGCTTTCAGGTAAGTCAGCTATAAAGTTTGGAGAGTCTTGCATTTTGAAAAGTATTACAAAACAGTGCCATTATGAAGAACAAAGAGAAAACATTAGAACACACTCCTATCACAAGACAAAGGTACTAGAAAGGTACAGAATAACTGCCTATTTTTATTCAGTAGACAACTGCATATATAAACGAATCAGTTTGCTTACCTAGTAGTTATAAATGATGTGGTGTAACAGCTTCTACATTAAAATAATACTGTTGCTTTGCTGAGTGTACATGAGCATAATATTCCATGGATTTTTTTTCCCAGACAGTTAAATTAACTCATTGGAAATGTAGCATACTAAATGATTCTTCTAAGAAGTAACATGCAATCATATCTTTTTCAGGCTTGAGTAAATTCCCTCTGCCTGTACAAACTTTATATCTGTGCCCAAATATTATGTATCCATTTCTGGTCACTGAACAGAACATAGACACTGCATAACCCATCTCCAGTATTAGGTAAAATCAAGGAACAGCAGTTTTCTTCTTGCACAGCTCCAAGGGGTACCATGCCCATGCATCTTGTCTGTGTTTGTATTCTAAGGGATATTATATACATGGGCTATGTGAATGTGTCCACTTCCCAAAAAACTGTACAACAGGATCTTGCTCTCATCTGGTGATAGGAGAACAGTCTAAGGGAAGCAGGTCTTTATTATTTATTTATTTATTTATTTATTTATTATTTTTTTTTGAGGTACACGGGCCTCTCACTGATGTGGCCTCTCCCATTGCGGAGCACAGGCTCCGGACGCACAGGCTCAGCGTCCATGGCTCACGGTCCCAGCCGCTCCGTGGCATGTGGGATCTTCCCGGACTGGGGCACAAACCCATGTCCCCTGCATCGGCAGGTGGACCCTCAACCACTGCACCACCAGGGAAGCCCCGGGAAGCAGGTCTTTGTTGTAAGTGAAACGCAGAGCCACCTTATTGAGCAGAACACCTTGCACTGGTTAGCAATACCAGGGGAGGATCTGACTACAAGGAGGATAGCAAAGATCATCCCTATGCTGATTACTAGGAAAAGAAGTCCACACACTTCTGCCCATTGCATCTTGGTATTGAAATTGCCCAGGAAAACACAACACAATCAAGCACTGGATGGAACAATGCTTTACTTCAAAGAGGAGAGACAGAACCATACCAGCTCCAATAGTGGGCACCAGTCCCCCATGGCTAGGAGGTCTCTCCCCATAGCAACTGGCCTACTTAACTCCTCTTGTGCCACAGTGGAAGAACCCCATCTACTTCCCGTGGAGAACAGGTATACTAGTAGGGTTGGTGAGGCGCCATGTTAACGCACACACTTAAGCAGGAAAAAGGAGCATACATTGAGCTTGAACACAGGGAAAGATATCCCTGTGGTAGGCAATAAATCCAGCACAGACTGTGTGAACTCTTTATCTCTTGGTGAGGAAGTGTTCCAGGCCCTAGGTCCATTTTTACATGGCCTATTGGGGGGTCAAAAGACTGCATGCACCGGATTGCCTTTCCCAACACAGCTCAACCCCATCCCATCATCATGGCCTCCCTGTTCCAAACAGCGTCCTCAGGAGTGAAAAGAAATCAGATTTCCTGAGTGAACTTATCTTACCTTATCCTCACTCCCACTACCTAATATTCTAATCCAGGTACCATGCACTGATGTCTGCTCTCCATCTGGATACTGAATGATCACTCAGCCTTGCTGTACAGGGGATTCCTCTATGGAGTTGAACACTGGAGCAAAATCTCAAAGCAGAGTCCAGCAGACAAGCTACACTGAAAGGTAGATTCCAAGGATGGTGCAAATTAAACAAGATGAGGAGCATTTAGATTCAGAGTCACCATTTGCTCCAACGGCAAGGTGGAGATACACTTAAACTATGAGGACAGGCACAGTAGTCTCTGCTGCTGCAGTCTTGCCAATCCTACTTACGTGGCCATTTCCCTAGTCACTACATGGACCAGCCTCTTCACCACACAAGGAAGGGGTGCGATGCCAGAGGGCTCTGCCAGTGCTTTGCTTAGGAATCACAAGTGACAGAAATAAAAACCAAATGTGAAACTCTATCTCACTTGTTAGAGTTGATTACTGTGCACCCCTGTAGTCTGAAAGCATTACAAGCTAGATAGCAGGTTTATGAAAATTATTTAGCTGGTTTATGAATCGATTTGACATTTATTTTTACTCAGATATATGTGGGAAACATGAGGAAAAACAGCAAAAATGATTTTCTGTCTTAAAGAAAATGAAAATCAGGGTCAGAAATGAACAGAATATCTAAACTTGTAGTTTAATACCTGAAAGTAAAGACTGTGATTTTTTTTTTAACCATAGTTATAATGAAGCTATGAAAGTAGCACTAACTGACTTTGGATTCTGTGAGACATTCCAGTGTCTTTCTAATGAAGTCTCCTTCTTCTGCTCAACTTCATTTGAATATGATTTATCATTTGCAAGCAAAAGAATACCAACCAACAACCTGGGACAATGATATTTGCCTTGCAGTTTTCTAATAAGGTTTGGGCTAATTTTTGGCAAGGGACTGGCACAGTTAGCCATTCCATAAATGGTGGCTGTTATTAGATAGGGTACATTGATTATCTTAGATTTACCTGGTTTATCTTTTCTAATTTCCTCCTCAAATGAAAGAAAGGCAGAGCTTATCCTTTAATGCTGGAACCACAGAAGGAATGATGGATCAGTGGGAGAGGCAGGGGGCATTGGCATAGAAGCAAAATCAATGCTAGTGGCCAAAAGATGATGGATATTAAAGCTCCTTCACTCTCACATCCTAGTTTTCTTGCCATGTTAACTCCAGATGTAGCTCTTTACCAGCACATGGTAACAAGCTGAGAGTTTACTTCTGACAAAAATACTGATTTCATAAAGGCTCCTTTTTCAATTCATAAAAAAATGAAATTTCAAGCCAACTTCCAAGGAAAATGTTAATTTTTTATTAAAGGCCAGAGTGCTTAGCAATCTAATAATAAACAATATAGTAATCAACATTTCGGAGGTAAGGAAGACTATCCCATAATACAGTTAGGCCAGCCATGTTGAAAATAACTGAACATTATTTCTGATTATATTTCATTTTCTTCCATTGACTTAAATGATTGAAGGATTAAACTGTATTTTTCAAAAATATGAAGTTAAAAATCAGATATGTAAACACAAAAAGAACTATATATTACCCTTGACTATATATAGGTCTTAGTGTATAATTAGGCTGACCAGAGTAATATGATTTAATTATGCATATTAAAATAGAATCCATTTAAATATGCTCATATGAGTTAGTTCCTGTTGTCACCCTGAAAATTGTCTTCTTTCTTATTTGGGAAAAATGTATAAAATAAATAATACATCCACCAGGGAAAAATAACATCTGGTGAACCAAAGTACTGTAATAGACACATGCTTTTGTGATCTCTGTCACACATTTTCATTATAGTCATGTAGACATCTGTGGATTAATTGTGTTACAGCAAAAGCACCTTTATATTAAAAGGTTGAAGAGTAGATGTAGATGCACTTTTTAAATAAATTGAAGAATTTTTATCTTAAGCAGAATTGTATATACTTGCACACACATGATGACTGACATCTACAGTTCCTTTAAAAAAGTCTCCTCTCATGATCTGAAAAAGAAGTAAGCAAAATGTCTGGCTTTTTGGAGGATACACAAGCAATACACTAAAAGCAGCTCTCTACAGTTTATCTTTAATACAGTTTCTAATCAGTAGAGGGCTCCCTCGTCTGTACAAGACCCACTTTACAAATGCAGTCTGTACATGCAGCCAGTCACACGTTGTGCACCTGCACTCACACGTACACACACACTCTCTTACACACACCATCTAGATTAATAAAGCTGTCATTTTTCATTGCTTTCAAATCACCTTTAATATCAGTTGATTTTAAAGCTTAGGGAAATGAATGCATAGGCAGCACCCACTGGCAATATGTTAGAACATTCTCTACCTAAAAATACTGATAGGTGTTTACAAGTTTCCTTCATTTCACTGTGACATTCCTCAGCTCTGATGTGCACTTGGCTGCTTTCCTGAATTCACACATCTCTGTGTTTGCTCATGTGCCTGTGCATTTTGCAGAAGTGTCACTACCCAAGATTTGCAAACTAACTAACTAAATCGTCTAAGTGATGCTGCTGAGGCTTTGTCTTTATTATACCCTCCAAAACTTGAGAGTACAAAAAACAAACAAACAAACAAAAAAAACAATCCAACTAGTGATGTTTGCTTTTGATAGAAGTCACTGAGCCCAGCTGTATTTTTCTCCCACTGAAAGATGGATGAAGACATCCTAACTGGGTTGACTTTTATTTGGGAGGTATAATTTTTTTCTCTCCTTGGCCTGTAGGCTAGCTGATTCACTGATCTATAACGAAAATGCTAAAACTATGAAAACCCCACTGGGGCAGAAATTTGTAACAGAAAGGGAGTTTCTGGCAGGGCTGGAATAATCTTGGGCTGCATCCCCAGGCCAGTTTTTGTGATATAGTTAAAAGCTGGCTGGGCTGACAATGGACTCAACTGTTTAAACATCTTTCTGATTGTTGTAGTGGCCCAATAGATGCTTACAAAACATTGGTTTTCATGGACTGCTGGTGGAATCCTCTTATATCCAGCTGATCCTAAGTTATGACTCATATATTTTCTCAGCAGCCAGATCCAAGAATTCATTTGGTTGCTCTTAAAAGAGATGGAAGGGATAGAGCCTGTTTTTCCTTCCCTCTTGAAGCACCAGGGCTCTGAAACCTTTCCTGCTCACTCTTCATTCCCAGTAGAATTGATTGTTTCTCCCTTGTTTGTGCTCCCACCTTTACCTCTGTGATAATTTCACTTGCTTCTTGTGGTGTCATATTTCCACTGGCCTCTCTAGCATGGAATTTAAAACGGGGCCATCTTGATAGTAATATGCTGCCTCATGCCTTCTACTCCAATTACCTTGCCAAAGTCAAACCCTGGAAATGCCTCATCCCATCACCTGAATATTTCTGGTAATTTCTGGAGATGTCTGTCTCATGTATTCATGAAAGTAGTCAGTCAGCTCTCAGATGATAACCAACAGATACTGTCACCCCTTCAGTCCAGGACTAGGAGGCCTTATTGTGCCACAGATCTGAACCTTGCTTGGTAATCCATATAGGCTGCCAGTGAAGCTAATATTTTGATCTCCCTCTCTCCAAGTCCTGTATTGCTCTCTCAACTGATTACAAAACTGGAGTGGAAGGAAGAAACATTACTAATCATAATTATTTCCCCTCCCCAGCCTCCGTAGCTATGTAATATTACCTTCATGGAGAACCAAAGGTTCAGAGAGGTTAAGTAACATACAAAAATCATCAGTTAGTAAGTGTCAGTCCCAGAATTCAAATCCAGGTCTTCCTAACTCTA